>NC_080571.1:252834103-255543270 GCF_030247185.1 Malaya genurostris | reverse complement strand
ACCTCATCCCCTCATCTGGTATCATGAGGGGATGAGATGGAAATAGGAAGTTACTCCGGTACCATTTCATGCATTTGGTTCAACATGCATTTTCTGTTGGTTTTTGGTCAATAATGGGAATCTTACGGGCGGACAGTACATATATAAATATAGATATACTTCTGGAATTCCGGATGGAACTACAAGACCTTTCATTTGAACCAAAGTTTGTTTCGAACAGGTTCTGCTGTTTTTGAGAAAAATGAATGAAATTATTCGACACTTACACACATAGATGCACACTTACATACACACAGACATTATTAAACTGGACGGATTGAGTTGATTCTATTCTTTTTATTTTTCAGTCAACCTGTATCAATGATCGTCGAGACATCTTACGGAATGAAGAGGCTTCAAGTTCATTCTCTGGAGAATACAATTCATCTAACTTCTCAACATTTTAGTCTTTGTTATGATGAAGTGATAGAACATCAATGTTTTTGACGGTTCTTCAAATGGATAATTCAACTGGTTACCATATTTTGTAAATTTCTTCTAACTAAATTTACCCAGCTTTTCAGTGCAAAAGACTTATGCCCACGTTTTAATTAAGAAGTTACTTCAGACCTGCTCCTCTGCATGCCGTAACATTATAAGGAACGCATTTGTACAATTTATTCGAAGCAACAGAATTAATTTTATTTGGTAGAAAATTTCTACAGAAATGTTACGAGAAAGGTGGCAGCAGGTGAAGCGTATCTGGAACCAGTAAACCTGAAACTATTTCTATGAAACAGGACGCGACAGAACATGTACCTGTAGGGAAACATAATTGAGCATAGCGTTTGTTTCATTCCAACAGATGCTGCGAGACGAGCATCGGAGTGCGAGTAATTTCAATTTAAAGTTGTTTTCTAGAAATTGAATTCAATAATGATAAATTATTCATCGCGTAAGATGTACCGGTGCCACAACTAGCAGCTGCTATGCGAGGGAGGATATGATGCGCATTGGATCATAGATGGGAAAGATGAACGGCATGAGCGATGCTTCCTATATGGTATAAAGATATTTTGTTTCTTGCAATTACATATTGAAGTAGAATGCGGTCGTGGCTATAACGTCATATTCTTGTAATATTACAAATGATGCAGTTGTTAAACGAGAAGATTGAGTGTATACCTTATATATTTATTGAAAAGTTTTTATGCAGCACGAAAGTTCACCGTAGGATAGAAGTTGAGCTTTAATTTGTTCTGGACCATTTTCATCATACAGAGTATCAAAATAAAGAGTAGTTTTACTAGGACGCTCGATTTTTGGCAGGGATTCCAGTTTATTTCAAGTGACTTAGATAAATAATGGTGCAAATGAAGTTTTACCCAATGTTGAGACACAATTTGTACCGATTATGATGCTACTCCGTTATTTATTAGAACCAATTGAGGTTGCATAATGTTTTTTCTCTGAAACAACGTGCTTGGCAGTAGCCCGTTGTTTCATATTGTGCCAGCTGCATTGATCCCTACATGCTGAACAACGTGGTAGCCGGCTACCGAGAATGCAGAAAAATTTTATCAGTTTCTGTATTAATATGTAATCAGACAAACATTTGCACAAAAATATTCATTGTTCGGATGGTCTAGAACAGGGGTTCCCAAACTATTTTGGGTCATGGACCCCTTTACTAAAATTAACTTAGGGCACAGACTGAATGGGGGTCTACTATTACTTTGAAAATTCAATTTCTTGCTTTTTTAATATTGATGTAAAATACTTACCAATTTCTGCGGATGGTCAAATAAACACCACTTTTTTAGCATGAATATTTCAAATAACAACTTTTATCAAACAATAGGGGGTCGATTTCTAGACCTCGTCGACCCCCATAGTCAGTTATCGTTTACGTCGACCCCCACAAAAAGGATATCGACCCCAAGGGGGTCTATATCGACTCCAAGAGGTCTATATCGACCACTTTGGGAACCCCTGGTCTAGGGACTTCAGTGTGCGTCTTCAAGGTTTCAACTTTGCTATTAACCAAAAACACTGATTCGGTTGAACATTCCCTGGATAGTCGACGATTTATAGTTTGTTTTGTTTTTTAAAGAATAATATGAAATATTATTAATGGAACGATCTCACCAGTATCCAGTGTTTGGCCGCTTTCGCTTTTCGCCGCGAGATAACTGCATTGCATGGCATTGCAACAATGATGTATGCAACTCCAGAACAAATTTAAATTCTCAGTCAGAACCTTCAGGAAAGGTTCATTTTCACACATTTCAAATACACTACTTGGTTGAACATTCGTTGAGATCGTTTTCAGGTTTGACTGTCTTGGCACAGCGATCACAAGGGATTTCCATAATGCTTGAATTTGAGAATGTAGCTTTGATCGATTAAAATTGCTTAGTTTTGAATGATAAATTATCAGCAACGAAAACTTGAAAAGTTTTAAGTTTTGCGATGCAGAATTATTCACGAAATAACACTTTTAGTGATCTTCACTAATCATCTAAGAATAACCTGAAAATTCAATGATCAAATAGATCACAAAACAATACCAACAACTGGCTATAACGCTTCAATTTGTGAAAAATAATCGTTGCAAAAATAACAGCAGAACAAAATGTCAGTCAGTCTAAATACAGACATTGTGATTACGAAATCAGTAGCATCCAGTCGCATCTTCTGCTTCAAACGAATCCATTCGAAACACATGTTCAACACTGAATAGGACTAAATTCGAGGTAAATTCGAAAAGTAAGGGACATGTGCTTGTATTCTAAAATCTACAAGTTATGTTAAAACTTGTGCTTGTCTGTACGTAAACTACTAGTGTTGCTATTTCAGTGGTAATTTGTCTATCTGTGCGTACAGTAAAAAATGTTCAAGATAATCGCTACTTTCTCGCAGTTATATGTTTTTGCCTTTCTTAAATAGAACCAGTCGGTTTTCATACTGTGAAAACCGACTTTTGAATTGAGGCCCGGAAGGCCGTATGTTATATACCGAACGAACTCAGTTCGTCGAATACGAAAAATGTCAGTGTGTGTATGAGAAAAACATGCAATGATTTATTTCTCCAAGATGGTTGAACCGATTTTCAAATGTCAGGTACTATTGCCTCAAAGAAATTTTATGAATTTGGTATGGATCAGACTTCTGGTTCCGGAATTACAATGAAAAATGTGCGAAAAAATTGCACAAAATATGCACTAACTGTTTCCCGAGGTGGCTGAACAACAAACTTAGGCTCAAATGAAAGGTACTGTTGTCCCATAGAAACTATTTAAAATTGGTATGGGTCTGACTTCCGGTTCCGGAATTACTGGGTGATGAGTGAAAAAACAATGTGTGAAAAAGATGTAACGATGATCAAATTTTTCAAAAATAGTTTTTTTTTTTTTTTTTTTTTTTTAAATAACTATTTATTGGAATATGAGTTAAAATTAAATTATTAAGATTTAAATTGGGTGTTCAGCCACAAGTGGTGACTTTTCAGCCCTGTTATATATATATATATATATATATATATATATATATATATATATATATATATATATATATATATATATATATATATATATATATATATATATATATATATATATATATATATATATATATATATATATATATATATATATATATATATATATATATATATGATTTGGTTATTACCATGAAGACATCATTTGCTTCCGCAATTCTGAGATTTTTGTGTAGGGAAAATTCTAAACCTACTTGTATTGTGTAATGGGGAAAAGGAACTTATATACTAACTTACTAACTAATACAGAGAGCGAATCGATTCAATTGAAGATTGCATCGATTTTTGTCGGAATTTGCTTATAATATTATGTGACATTACATCTAATGGTTCTATATTTGTGAGTCTGTGTAACTCATTTGTACTAAACCAGGGAGGACGCTTCAGAATCATTTTCAGAATTTTATTCTGAATCCTTTGAAGCGTTTTCTTCCTGGTGGAACAACAGCTTGACCAAATTGGTACCGCATAAAGCATGGCTGGTCTGAAAATTTGTTTATAAATTAACAATTTGTTTTTTAGACAGAGCTTAGAATTTCTGTTTATAAGAGGATATAAACATTTAATATATTTATTACACTTTGCCTGGATTCCTTCAATGTGATCCTTGAAAGTGAGTTTTTTGTCATACGTTAAACCTAAGTATTTAGCTTGATCAGACCATGTCAATTCCAAGCCATTCAATTTGAGAATGTGATTATTGTTTGGTTTAAGAAAAGAAGCTCTTGGCTTGTGAGGAAAGATAATTAATTGCGTTTTTGCTGCATTTGGTTTAATTTGCCATTTTGACAGATAATCACTGAAAATATTTAAACTTCTTTGTAGGCGACTGCAGATCACTCTTAGATTTCTACCTGTGGCTAACAGACTTGTGTCGTCACAGAATAGCGATTTCTGACAACCAACGGGTAGATTTGGAAGATCAGAAGTGAAAATATTATACAAGATTGGAGCTACACTCGAACCCTGCGGAACACCGGCTCGTACGGGTAGCAATTCAGATTTACAATTCTGATAGCTAACCTGAAGAGTACGATCAGTTAAATAATTTTGAATCATTTTGATCAAATAAATAGGAAACTGGAAATCAGACATTTTTGCTATTAAACCTTTGTGCCAAACACTGTCGAATGCTTTTTCTATGTCTAGAAGAGCAACTCCAGTGGATAACCCAGAAGATTTATTTGATTTTATCATGTTCGTTACTCTGACAAGTTGATGAGTAGTTGAATGTTCATGACGAAATCCAAATTGCTCTTGTAGAAAAATTGAATTCTCATTTATATGAGTCATCATTCTTAACAAGATAATTTTTTCAAAAAGTTTACTGATAGAAGAAAGTAAGCTAATTGGGCGATAACTTGATGTTTCTGCTGGGTTTTTATCAGGTTTTAGGATAGGAATTACTTTAGCGTTTTTCCATCTTTTTGGGAAGTAAGCTAATGAAAAACACTTGTTGAAAATTTTAACCAGGAGTCTCAAGGCAACATCGGGAAGATTTTTAATAAGAATATTAAAAATTCCATCATTACCAGGAGCCTTCATGTTTTTAAGTTTTCTAATAATTGATTTAATTTCATCAAAATTCGTCTCAATAATGTCATCGTGTGATAACACTTGGGTTGAAATATGATCATATTTCAGTGAGACTTCATTTTCAATAGGACTCACAACGTTCAAATTAAAATTGTGGACACTCTCGAACTGCTGAGCAAGTTTTTGAGCTTTTTCGCCATTTGTAAGAAGTATTTGATTTCCTTCCTTGAGAGCAGGAATAGGTTTCTGAGGTTTCTTAAGAACCTTAGAAAGTTTCCAGAAAGGTTTAGAATATGGTTTAATTTGTTCAACTTCTTTAGCGAAATTTTCATTTCGCAAAAGAGTAAATCTATGTTTAATTTCTTTTTGTAAATCCTTAACTATGTTTTTCATAGCAGGATCACGAGAACGTTGATATTGTCGTCGACGAACATTCTTCAACCGAATGAGCAGTTGAAGATTGTCATCGATGATAGGAGAATTTAATTTAGTTTGAGCTTTGGGAACTGAAAGATTTCTAGCTTCGATAATATAATGATTCAAATTATCAATTGCTGTGTCGATATCCGCAGAATTTTCTAAAATAGTTTCATGATCCACATGATTTTCAATGTGAGATCTGTAATCCAACCAATTTGCTCTATGATAGTTGAAAATAGAACTAATTGGATTAATTATAGCTTCGTTGGAAAGTCTGAATGTTACAGGAAGATGATCTGAGTCAAAATCAGCATGAGTAATCGGTTCACTACAAATGTGACTTTGATCTGTTAGAACCAGATCAATTGTAGACGGGTTTTTCACGGAAGAGAAACAAGTAGGATTACTGGGATGAAGAACTGTAAAGTAACCAGCTGAGAGTTGATTATGAAGTATTTTACCATTACTGTTATTTTGCCTACAATTCCACTGGACATGCTTAGCATTTAAGTCCCCTATTACGAAAAATTTCGATCGATATCTTGTAAGTTTTTGCAAATCGCCTTTAAAGAAATTTAATTGTTCGCCGGTGCATTGGAATGGCAAATATGCTCCAGCGATGAAATAAATTCCATGAATGGTTTCAACTTCGATTCCCAAGCTTTCAATAACTTTAGTATTGAAAGAAGGTAAAATTCGATGTTTAATTTGCCGTTGGACAAAAATGGCAACTCCACCACCAATTCCAGTAAACCTGTCAAATCGATGAACCACATAATGTGGATTACTTTTCAATTTTACATTTGGTTTAAGAAAAGTTTCTGTCACAATGGCAATATGAATTTTGTGAACTTTGAGAAAATTATAAAATTCATCTTCACTCGATTTCAAAGATCGAGCATTCCAATTTAAAATATTCAAATAATTATTTAACATCACTGTTAAATTTTAAATTCATTATAATATTATTTGCAAATTTCCATCCGATTTGAAATGCTTCAAAAAGTGATGAAGTCGAATTCATTTGGATGATCATTTGAAAAAGTTGATCTTGTAGGTAGATCATTTTATTTTCAGTTATATCGCCTAAATCGACTTCATTTAAAGAAGCGAATGGCATTGAAGGAATATTTGTAGGTAGACTGCCATTAGAAGAAGATGATTTGGTCGGTCTACCTATTAATAAATTGTTTTCGTTAGAAGAAGAACTGCAAGGCGGTCCTGTGTTTTGATTATTTACATTAGAAGAAATAGGAGATAGATTTCTACCTAATATACCAGCATAACTGACATTAGAAGAAGATGATGACGAGGTCGATCTACCTGTCAATAAATTGTTTTCGTTAGAAGACGAATTGGCAGGTGCCTTAGAAGAATTTTCAGGTATGTTCTGTAAATTTAAGGTCGTTGATTTGACTTGTTGTCTAAGCGAACGAGCGTTTAAAATTTTTTCCCTGACAGGACATTTCAAATAATTGGATTTATGATTTCCATTGCAATTTGAACATGAAAATTTATCAGTGGTTTCATTCATTGGACAAGCGTCTTTCGAATGCGATTTACCACAATTCAAACACCGTATATCCATATGACAATTTTTGGTTCCATGACCGAAGCCTTGGCAACGACGACATTGCGTTAAGTTTGCAATACGATTATGCCGTTTATAATGTTCCCAATGAATTTTAATGTGGGAAATGAAACGTACTTTTTCTAAAGTTTTCAAATTGTTTACATCACTTCGATTGAAGTGTATTAGGTAAAGTTCATGGGAAATTCCAGAGCGTGGTTTAGAAGTACCATTCGCTCTTTTTTTCATAAGTATTACTTGGGAAGGGGCAAAACCAAGCAATTCTTTTAGTTCATTTTTAATTTCATCAATACTTTGATCATTTGATAATCCTTTCAAGACAGCCTTGAAAGGTCTGTCTGATTTTATATCATATGAATAAAATTTATGAAGTTTTTCGGACAAATATCGAATAAGACTTTCGTAATCTTCCAATCCATCCACCAAGACTCGACATTCTCCTCTTCGTCCGATTTGAAATGAGACTTTTACTTCCGGGAGAAAAGTAGAAAGCTCAGTACGGAATGCTTTGAAGTCGGAAATCATCACCGTCACTGGTGGCATAGATTGATGTTTCTTCCCAGAACGACAAGCGTCCATTTTGGGAATTTTTGAAGAATTTTCTCCTATGTCGCTACAATCGGATTCAGGAAGAATCTCGTAAATATTGTTAGACGGCATAGGATCAACGGAAGGGAAATCCGTCCGTTGTCTTTTATTTTTACATTCAGATTCTATAAGATCATGAATGTTATTAGAAAAATGTTGAATAACGGATTGTGATTTATTCCGTATTGAATTATTTTTAGCCTTAGGCTTGTTGCCTTTCCGGTTGGACGCAGGCATTTTTGAAATTAATGAAATTTTAAATTAAATTAACTAGGCTAAATTAGTCTTCGATTAGACTCCTAGCTAGCCTTAAAAAAGGCTGATTAATTTCTTAGTCACTCTAATATCACTCTTTGTATCACTTAGTCACTCTAATATCACTCTTTGTATCACTTAGTCACTTAGTTAGTGATTCAGGTAGCCTTGAAAAAGACTGAAGCCTTGAATCAATGAAACTCTAGGTAGCCAGAAAAAAAATTCCAGGAGCCAAGAGCTATACGCGTGCGGTGCGAACGACTGTTCAACACCGACTGATTTCAAAAATAGTTGTTTAATTCCTCTAGCTTACAGGTCTTGTAAGTTGAAGACATCACACATACCCATCGGATATATCGGTTCCCGGAATCTGATGCCGGAAGTACCGGAAATAGTGACCAAAAGCTCCAAAATGGAACAAATTGATTTTCTCCGCAACGGCACAACCGATTTTCTCAAACTTTGAATCAAATGAGAGGCATTACGGTCATTTACATAATTTTTGAAATCGACCCGGATCTGGATTCCGGTTCCGGGGTGATGAGTGTTTGAAATTTCAAGTCATCATAAGAAGCGACGATGCAAAAAAGGATACAGTCTTCTAACTTGGGCGCAAAACTCTCAATTGGTAAGTCGTATTATATGAATCGACTTTGGATATACCTGGTCCTTTGAAAGACTCCAAAACTGTCGTTTTTCTCCGCGACGGTTCCACCGATTTCCACAAACAAAAACCTCAAATAAATAGTAATCCGGAACTACAGGGAGAAATGTGATTAAACTTTTAAACCATCACTTAGTCTGATGCTGCAGAAACAAATCTGAAAAAAAATCGAAAATATTTCTTTTATTCATTGCTAGTTTGCACCCGAACTAACTTCCCTGTTTCTATTCAAGGGGCAGATTTTTCAGGAATACCACAATAATATTGCTGAGAATACTAGTCACACGAGAAAGGCATTATCTCACCAATAGATAGATTAAAGTAGGGTTTTTTCTTTCTCATATAGAAAGGCTATGCAATCGCTGTGAAAACCGATTTTACAACCGAGGCCCAGCGGTTTGTAGCTATCCTCCATTTATCCTCCAAAATTTTTTTATGCTGTTGTAAGGTTTTGGAGGATAGCTACAAATTGATAGAGGATAAGCTTCCGGTGCATTTAATCGTCAAATAATGCACGGGAATTGAAAATTTGTACAATTTTCTACAAAAACACATATTTCTATTCGAATTTTTCGCATAAGATTTCGTCAAATCATAAATTTAAATTTTCTCATTAAAGAACCTTACAAAGGGAATTTCATTGTTGTAGGGCTTTGGAGGATAGCTACAAGAAGTTAAAGGATAAGTTTTCAATGGTTTTATTAAAACAAATAACCATTAGAAGTCCTGAATAATATTAAACTCACGACTTCTTTGAACGTTAATAGGAGATTTTGAACAAAATTATTTATAATGATAACTTATATCGAGACGTATATCAAAACGATCGCAAACGCAGTTATTAAAACATAGAGGATAAGAGTCTCAACGATTGAAACTATTCTCTGTTTATTATAAACAGATCTAATGGCATTTCTAAGCCAATCAGTATCATTGATTCCCGATGGTTTAAATATTTTGTGATAGATATGAGAAATCATCAAAATATCGCCAATGTTCCAATTTTCCATAATCAAAGCAACTAAAACCTGGAGGTAGGAGTTTTAATGATCAAATCTATATACTATTTGTTATCAAATATTCCTAGAGCAATGTTTAAGAAATCTGCATCATTGATTTCTGATAGTTTCACTACTTTTGTGAAATATATGGAAAATCAAAAAAAAATTCGAAATTTTCAACTTTCCCCTGATCAGAGTTACTAAAACTTGGAGGATAAGAGTTTTAATAATCTAATCTATACACTATTCGTCAATAAATGTTCCTAGAGCATTGTTTAACAAATCTGCATCATTGATTTCGGACAGTTTCACTACTTTTGTGAAATATATGGAAAATCAATAAAAATTACGAAATTTTCAACTTTCTCCTGATCAGAGTTACTAAAACTTGGAGGATAAGAGTTTTAATGATCTAATCTGTATACTAATTGTCACTAAATGTTCCTGAAGCATTACTTAACAAATCTGCATCATTGATTTCTGATAGTTTCACTACTTTTGTGAAATATATGGAAAATCAAAAAAAGATTCGAAATTTTCAACTTTCCCCTGATCAGAGTTACTAAAACTTGGAGGATAAGAGTTTTAATGATCTAATCTATACACTATTCATCAATAAATGTTCCTAGAGCATTGTTTAACAAATCTGCATCATTGATTTCTGATAGTTTCACTACTTTTGTGAAATATATGGAAAATCAATAAAAATTACGAAATTTTCAACTTTCCCCTGATCAGAGTTACTAAAACATGGAGAACAAGTGTTTTAATGATCTAATCTATGAACTGTCTATCGTAAATTGTTTCTGGAGCTTTTTTGTGTGTGCTGTTAATCACAAATGATTCCTAGAACATTGTTGAACAAACTTACATCGTTATTTGCAAGTCATGTTCGGAATTTAAAACCATTAAGTGATTGTGACTTTTATTATTGATATCACTATACAGTGAAAATCGAGTGAATCAAATGTTCGTCATTATTACAGTTGAAATGAAGAAATAATTGGAAGAGCTTAATGTTACTATGAATATCACCTAAAAGCCGAAATTGCTGCCAATTCAGTGTTTAGAGATATAATTATATAATGACGTAACCGACAAAACGCAATTTGTGCCATCGCTGAACTGACTTCAGGAATACTAAGATCGTTTGAAAGCTCCATCCACACTTTATTTTTCTGAAAAGTGACCAATGATCAAGCTCAAATGTATACTGAGACTTTTAGTTAGCTTGCATGAACTAACAAAATCAATCTGAATCGATAAGTGTCGAAAAAAACTCAAATTCGCTTCAATTGAACAAATTGTTTTAATAAGACAGTTTGAATAACAAGAGAAAAGTGTTACCACACCTCTGGGTGCAGTCACGTACCCATAGGGGAGGTCAGAGGAGCCCTGGCCCCTCCCGAAATTAGAAACAGAAGCAAAAAAAACTCGAAAAATATAATGGGGCCGTTGATTCTGTAGATCACACCGTGAGATTGAGGATTTGAGAGTTTCGTGGTGATCAAAATTCCACTGCCAGATGAGAGTCAAAACCATAATAGACAATAGTTAAAAGGTCCTTAATAAACTTAAAAAATACATAAAATTGTACTAGAGGAACGGAAAGATAAAGTGCGCGAGTTTACCTTAGTTTAGCGAGATCCTGCAGATGAGAAAGATATCTTGCGCTGGATACCGCACATACTGATTTAGGGCTAAAAAAACTAACGCAAGCGCACTTCGAGTACTTGTTTGGCTGGATTCATTATTATACGCCAGAGAACAGAATGATTACCCGACAATAGACTGAAGTCGGCAGAAGTGTTTCGAAGTGGCACGAGTGGTTTTCTAGGATCGGCATAGTATACTTTTGGAGCACCACCTCAATTCAGAAAAAAAGCCAGTATTAGAGTGTATTATTAAAGTGAAACTTTATTTAATTTAATATTTAATTATTTAATAAATTGAAAACCGAAATGACCTTACATGGTCGAAATCAACGGTTTAGGTTTCAATTACTTGGTCATCACCCTTGTTCACCCGATTTGGCTTCCTATTATTATCTGTTCTCAAACCTCAAGTTACCTCTGAGAAATCGATGTAAGACTCGTTTTGGAATTTTAGGCCACTACTTCCGGAACCTGAGCCAAAGTAAGTTTGTATGACCATCTACTATTATAATCTATACATTTAGAAGATGTTTTCTTCCGTACTCCACGAATCGGCTGTGCTACTCTATGTAGTGAATTGTCGTCCTTCAAAGTAGGAATGTAGATGATCTCAGAACGTATGGCATCATTACAAGTCTTGTGGATTGTCGTGCTATTTAAATATTTAGAAGGTCTGTGTGACAGAAAGACATGACAGTAAACGTTAAGAAATGTAGTACAATAACCTTGTCTCGGGTACAGTCACAAATATTCTTTAAATACTTCACAATGACAGATCCAATGAATCGGTACGGGCCTGTCTAGGTGGATTACGAAGAGGTTTTTGACGTTCAGATCCAGAACTCAGTTTCCGAAACAAGTACCGAGAATTATTTCTTGAATAGAATAAGCATCATTACTAATACATACTGTTATGTTCGTTTAAGCCGTGAACTCGATCATAAAATGTAACCTACTCACCTCACGGTCACTTATGCTCCATAATTAATATAATTTCTGCAAACAATATCCGAAAAAAATAGAATCAAAGATCTTGCTTACGGACGCTAGTGAATATAGAATGATAAGTGGTCCACACTCGAATGAAACATGCTTTAGACGCAAATACGTTCTACACGTCTACCGTTAAAAATTCACTCTATACTATAATGGGCAGAACATAATCGTGAATATCTCGTGTTGTACTTAACGCAGCAAAATATTTTTTTCTCCATACCTGCTGAAATATAATC
This sequence comes from Malaya genurostris, assembly GCF_030247185.1. Classification (NCBI taxonomy): domain Eukaryota; kingdom Metazoa; phylum Arthropoda; class Insecta; order Diptera; family Culicidae; genus Malaya; species Malaya genurostris. The sequence goes on along the minus strand of NC_080571.1, from coordinate 255,530,790 downwards.
AGTAATTCTTGATTGAAAAGATATCCAGTCTCACATTTCCCGAACAAATAATTGGCAACAAATTACAACAACTTTTTTGCGAACAAAGTGCCCTCAGCCTCAGTTCGCATCCAATCTCGTACGTAGAAGTGGGGGAGAGGAATGTCAAATTCGTGCGCGCTCAAACAGCATTACAGCGCCCCCATACAATTGACATGATATGTTGAATGTGACGCCGTACGATGTTTCAAAATTGCAAATCGCTGTATAATTTAAATTTTTGAAACAGTTACGACAAGTAAGTTATTGTGATTAATGTCATATCAATTCCTAACTTAAATTCAGAAATCGTAGATGGCAATAAACGATTTATTTTAGATACTTCTTGTTCAAATACGTTCATGAATGAATTTAAACATTGCATATTTAATGTCATTGTAATCACTCTAATTGCTCTTGTGTGTTCCGCCTATACCTTTAGAATTGTAAAGTTCACACTATCGATCAATTAGTACGTGCGATTATCGATAACGTTATACAACAGGCGTACACAAGCCATACAACGTCTAACCTTTGTATGGGTGCCGTCAGAATGTCAGAATTTTACGCACTTCTCCATCACTTTTTCAAAAATGGTTTTTGCAGCATGGGTTATTTCGAGGCATTAACTCGAAATCTGCAAATGTTGGCTCGGAATAGACGCGCAGTGGAAATTGCCCTTCACTGTCATCGATATTTCTGAAAATAGCTTGGAATGCTAATAGGAGTGCTGTAATTCGCAATTACAGTCAAATCACTCAGTTCCTGACCCTGTTCAATGCCTCTATGTTAAATAAAAAAAAAGTTGACTCGATTTCTTCATATCCGGGTACGGTTGCCTTCTGAATGTCTTCCAAACGAGAGTCAATATTTCGGTGCGACAAATTAACGAAATTGACATGCGTGGAGTATCGTGATGTCAGATCTCAACTAATAAATTCCTTGTGTACCCAAGGTAGACTATCCAATGTCCCAGTTCACGACATTCTTGCTTGTCGTGACCTTCCTTACATGAAATTTCTTATCATTTCATTGGAATTCCAATTTAAATTTTATTTTATGTTAGACTGTTTTCTCTTCCATGAGTTCAACCAACAGCCAATTGGCATGATATTGAATAAAAGTGATACAAACAAATCTGAAATAGTTATAAGATCATGTACAAAATAAATGTATTCTATTTAATGTAATTTGTAATAGCAGCTCGCTTGATAAAAACAACTGCAATTTTAACCTGTATTTGTCGATGACCGATTCACGTCAATACGGTTTTCTCTGAAATCACTCACCCGCCTTTTACTGTTATTGTTACATATCCTTATTAGTGGTGCTTCACTTTGAAAATCAAGTATATATATATATATATATATATATATATATATATATATATATATATATATATATATATATATATATATATATATATATATATATATATATATATATATATATATATATATATATATATATATATACATATATATATATATATATATATATATATATATATATATATATATATATATATATATATATATATATATATATATATATATATATATATATCAAAAGAATTGGATTGCATTTAGTTTTTATTTGACTGTTGTAATACCAAACTTTATCACTATCACGAGAAAAGAAAGCTTATTCTATGGCATCGTTCAATTAAAGTGAATCCTGGACTTAGGGATATGGAGATGGGGACGGCCGAATAATGCTGCAGAGTTGTTTAATCGTTGTTGTATTGGAATTAATTACATTTCATCATATTCCACGCAATTCTTATAATTCAATCAACAGAATATTTGACATCAATGTGCAATTCATCGAGGCCATTACAATGCAATATAACAAAATAAAAATTGAGTGCACATTTTTACTTACTTGTACCATTCATCTTATTCGAATGTCTTTCACTGCCCACCCAGACCATTTCATACTTATGTCGTTTTCGCTTGAAAAAACTGAAAGTGACCCAGGGTAGTTTCATTAAAAAACACTTCACGAAACTATGTTGAGTTTGCACTTAGCAACGGGGGTTTGAGCAAGTATGATATAACAACCAGGTTCGAAACCGACTCGATTTTCAGTTCAACAACGTTGAAACTAGCTTTAAACAAACGATTTGACAGCAGTTAGGGTGGAAACTGGATTAGGTTTGGCATCAAGCGAAAACGACATTATATTAACATTGTGGAGGTTCTTTAAGTAATAAAACTATGTAACTAAATATATTTATTCAAATTAAATGCAACAAGTCAACATTTCTATTTTATCACTCATCTGAACATTACATGAAACATAATAAAGTTTAGGCGACAAAAACGAACATTTTTCTTATTTGTTTATCGTTCTAATATGTTTATTAATTTATTTATTTGGGGAGCAGGGAAAAGCCCGATGGAGATGAAACATAGCGATCTCTCTCCAGCAGGTATAAAACCTCCTCATCTTTTGTATAAACCGATTACAATTATCCAACATATACATTTAGATTTAAAACTGATAATTAAAACTAATGGTTAAAACTAACAATTAAAACTAAGTCACTAGCCCTATAACTGGTTGATGACACCAAGCATTACAAATCAACTTCATTGATAGGTGAGATAGAAGAGAAAAGTGCATAGGAAGCTAGAAGATGAAGTTCTGAAAGTAATTTATTTATTTTCTTAGAATCGCTTTCCTAATCATTTGAACATATTTATACATTTTAATGTCCAAAACTATAATTACAGTTGACCAAATTCATAACAAATAACATATAAGCAACATCTCAAGCTAAATGGATACGAGAAAGAACTGAATTCTTGGCATATACTGCTGAAATATAAAAGAACGATTATATTGAAATTTTATATAAATTCACTGTACATTACTATGTAACATTCATTATTTGATAAAGATAAAGCTGATTTCTTTTCAGAATTACATCTGTGAAACTAAAGAACCATGGCAAAATGTACTGTGATTCCCTGTAGCAGACAATTGGCAACATTCATGGTTGCAGATACTATTCCGATTGCGAAAGTAGACTAAACCACGGGAAGTATCTATTGGGATTCCCTGTAGCAGACAATTGGCAACATTCATGGTTGCAGATACCATTCCGATTGCGAAAGTAGACTAAACCACGGGAAATATCTATTAGGATTCCCTGTAGCAGACAATTGGCAACATTCATGGTTGCAGATACCATTCCGATTGCGAAAGTAGACTAAACCACGGGAAGTATCTATTGGGATTCCCTGTAGCAGACAATTGGCAACATTCATGGTTGCAGATACCATTCCGATTGCGAAAGTAGACTAAACCACGGGAAATATCTATTAGGATTCCCTGTAGCAGACAATTGGCAACATTCATGGTTGCAGATACCATTCCGATTGCGAAAGTAGACTAAACCACGGGAAGTATCTATTGGGATTCCCTGTAGCAGACAATTGGCAACATTCATGGTTGCAGATACCATTCCGATTGCGAAAGTAGACTAAACCACGGGAAATATCTATTGGGATTCCCTGTAGCAGACAATTGGCAACATTCATGGTTGCAGATACCATTCCGATTGCGAAAGTAGACTAAACCACGGGAAGTATCTATTGGGATTCCCTGTAGCAGACAATTGGCAACATTCATGGTTGCAGATACCATTCCGATTGCGAAAGTAGACTAAACCACGGGAAATATCTATTAGGATTCCCTGTAGCAGACAATTGGCAACATTCATGGTTGCAGATACCATTCCGATTGCGAAAGTAGACTAAACCACGGGAAGTATCTATTGGGATTCCCTGTAGCAGACAATTGGCAACATTCATGGTTGCAGATACCATTCCGATTGCGAAAGTAGACTAAACCACGGGAAATATCTATTAGGATTCCCTGTAGCAGACAATTGGCAACATTCATGGTTGCAGATACCATTCCGATTGCGAAAGTAGACTAAACCACGGGAAGTATCTATTGGGATTCCCTGTAGCAGACAATTGGCAACATTCATGGTTGCAGATACCATTCCGATTGCGAAAGTAGACTAAACCACGGGAAGTATCTATTGGGATTCCCTGTAGCAGACAATTGGCAACATTCATGGTTGCAGATACCATTCCGATTGCGAAAGTAGACTAAACCACGGGAAGTATCTATTGGGATTCCCTGTAGCAGACAATTGGCAACATTCATGGTTGCAGATACCATTCCGATTGCGAAAGTAGACTAAACCACGGGAAATATCTATTAAGATTCCCTGTAGCAGACAATTGGCAACATTCATGGTTGCAGATACCATTCCGATTGCAAAAGTAGACTAAACCACGGGAAGTATCTATTGGGATTCCCTGTAGCAGACAATTGGCAACATTCATGGTTGCAGATACCATTCCGATTGCGAAAGTAGACTAAACCACGGGAAACATCTATTAGGATTCCCTGTAGCAGACAATTGGCAACATTCATGGTTGCAGATACCATTCCGATTGCGAAAGTAGACTAAACCACGGGAAATATCTATTAAGATTCCCTGTAGCAGACAATTGGCAACATTCATGGTTGCAGATACCATTCCGATTGCGAAAGTAGACTAAACCACGGGAAGTATCTATTGGGATTCCCTGTAGCAGACAATTGGCAACATTCATGGTTGCAGATACCATTCCGATTGCGAAAGTAGACTAAACCACGGGAAATATCTATTAGGATTCCCTGTAGCAGACAATTGGCAACATTCATGGTTGCAGATACCATTCCGATTGCGAAAGTAGACTAAACCACGGGAAGTATCTATTGGGATTCCCTGTAGCAGACAATTGGCAACATTCATGGTTGCAGATACCATTCCGATTGCGAAAGTAGACTAAACCACGGGAAATATCTATTAGGATTCCCTGTAGCAGACAATTGGCAACATTCATGGTTGCAGATACCATTCCGATTGCGAAAGTAGACTAAACCACGGGAAGTATCTATTGGGATTCCCTGTAGCAGACAATTGGCAACATTCATGGTTGCAGATACCATTCCGATTGCGAAAGTAGACTAAACCACGGGAAGTATCTATTGGGATTCCCTGTAGCAGACAATTGGCAACATTCATGGTTGCAGATACCATTCCGATTGCGAAAGTAGACTAAACCACGGGAAGTATCTATTGGGATTCCCTGTAGCAGACAATTGGCAACATTCATGGTTGCAGATACCATTCCGATTGCGAAAGTAGACTAAACCACGGGAAATATCTATTAAGATTCCCTGTAGCAGACAATTGGCAACATTCATGGTTGCAGATACCATTCCGATTGCAAAAGTAGACTAAACCACGGGAAGTATCTATTGGGATTTCCTGTAGCAGATAATTGGCAACATTCATGGTTGCAGATACCATTCCGATTGCAAAAGTAGACTAAACCACGGGAAGTATCTATTGGAATTCCCTGTAGTAGACAATTGGCAACAGTCATGGTTGCAGATACCATTCCGATTGCAAAAGTAGACTAAACCACGGGAAGTATCTATTGGGATTCCCTGTAGCAGATAATTGGCAACATTCATGGTTGCAGATACCATTCCGATTGCAAAAGTAGACTAAACCACGGGAAGTATCTATTGGGATTTCCTGTAGCAGATAATTGGCAACATTCATGGTTGCAGATACCATTCCGATTGCAAAAGTAGACTAAACCACGGGAAGTATCTATTGGGATTCCCTGTAGCAGATAATTGGCAACATTCATGGTTGCAGATACCATTCCGATTGCAAAAGTAGACTAAACCACGGGAAGTATCTATTGGAATTCCCTGTAGCAGACAATTGGCAACAGTCATGGTTGCAGATACCATTCCGATTGCAAAAGTAGACTAAACCACGGGAAGTATCTATTGGAATTCCCTGTAGCAGACAATTGGCAACAGTCATGGTTGCAGATACCATTCCGATTGCAAAAGTAGACTAAACCACGGGAAGTATCTATTGGGATTTCCTGTAGCAGATAATTGGCAACATTCATGGTTGCAGATACCATTCCGATTGCAAAAGTAGACTAAACCACGGGAAGTATCTATTGGGATTTCCTGTAGCAGATAATTGGCAACATTCATGGTTGCAGATACCATTCCGATTGCAAAAGTAGACTAAACCACGGGAAGTATCTATTGGAATTCCCTGTAGCAGACAATTGGCAACAGTCATGGTTGCAGATACCATTCCGATTGCAAAAGTAGACTAAACCACGGGAAGTATCTATTGGAATTCCCTGTAGCAGACAATTGGCAACAGTCATGGTTGCAGATACCATTCCGATTGCAAAAGTAGACTAAACCACGGGAAGTATCTATTGGAATTCCCTGTAGCAGACAATTGGCAACAGTCATGGTTGCAGATACCATTCCGATTGCAAAAATAGACTAAACCACGGGAAGTATCTATTGGGATTTCCTGTAGCAGATAATTGGCAACATTCATGGTTGCAGATACCATTCCGATTGCAAAAGTAGACTAAACCACGGGAAGTATCTATTGGAATTCCCTGTAGCAGACAATTGGCAACATTCATGGTTGCAGATACCATTCCGATTGCAAAAGTAGACTAAACCACGGGAAGTATCTATTGGGATTTCCTGTAGCAGATAATTGGCAACATTCATGGTTGCAGATACCATTCCGATTGCAAAAGTAGACTAAACCACGGGAAGTATCTATTGGGATTTCCTGTAGCAGATAATTGGCAACATTCATGGTTGCAGATACCATTCCGATTGCAAAAGTAGACTAAACCACGGGAAGTATCTATTGGAATTCCCTGTAGCAGACAATTGGCAACAGTCATGGTTGCAGATACCATTCCGATTGCAAAAGTAGACTAAACCACGGGAAGTATCTATTGGAATTCCCTGTAGCAGACAATTGGCAACAGTCATGGTTGCAGATACCATTCCGATTGCAAAAGTAGACTAAACCACGGGAAGTATCTATTGGGATTTCCTGTAGCAGATAATTGGCAACATTCATGGTTGCAGATACCATTCCGATTGCAAAAGTAGACTAAACCACGGGAAGTATCTATTGGAATTCCCTGTAGTAGACAATTGGCAACAGTCATGGTTGCAGATACCATTCCGATTGCAAAAGTAGACTAAACCACGGGAAGTATCTATTGGGATTCCCTGTAGCAGATAATTGGCAACATTCATGGTTGCAGATACCATTCCGATTGCAAAAGTAGACTAAACCACGGGAAGTATCTATTGGAATTCCCTGTAGCAGACAATTGGCAACAGTCATGGTTGCAGATACCATTCCGATTGCAAAAGTAGACTAAACCACGGGAAGTATCTATTGGAATTCCCTGTAGCAGACAATTGGCAACAGTCATGGTTGCAGATACCATTCCGATTGCAAAAGTAGACTAAACCACGGGAAGTATCTATTGGAATTCCCTGTAGCAGACAATTGGCAACAGTCATGGTTGCAGATACCATTCCGATTGCAAAAGTAGACTAAACCACGGGAAGTATCTATTGGGATTCCCTGTAGCAGACAATTGGCAACAGTCATGGTTGCAGATACCATTCCGATTGCAAAAGTAGACTAAACCACGGGAAGTATCTATTGGGATTCCCTGTAGCAGATAATTGGCAACATTCATGGTTGCAGATACCATTCCGATTGCAAAAGTAGACTAAACCACGGGAAGTATCTATTGGAATTCCCTGTAGCAGACAATTGGCAACAGTCATGGTTGCAGATACCATTCCGATTGCAAAAGTAGACTAAACCACGGGAAGTATCTATTGGAATTCCCTGTAGCAGACAATTGGCAACAGTCATGGTTGCAGATACCATTCCGATTGCAAAAGTAGACTAAACCACGGGAAGTATCTATTGGGATTTCCTGTAGCAGATAATTGGCAACATTCATGGTTGCAGATACCATTCCGATTGCAAAAGTAGACTAAACCACGGGAAGTATCTATTGGGATTTCCTGTAGCAGATAATTGGCAACATTCATGGTTGCAGATACCATTCCGATTGCAAAAGTAGACTAAACCACGGGAAGTATCTATTGGAATTCCCTGTAGCAGACAATTGGCAACAGTCATGGTTGCAGATACCATTCCGATTGCAAAAGTAGACTAAACCACGGGAAGTATCTATTGGGATTCCCTGTAGCAGACAATTGGCAACAGTCATGGTTGCAGATACCATTCCGATTGCAAAAGTAGACTAAACCACGGGAAGTATCTATTGGGATTCCCTGTAGCAGATAATTGGCAACATTCATGGTTGCAGATACCATTCCGATTGCAAAAGTAGACTAAACCACGGGAAGTATCTATTGGAATTCCCTGTAGCAGACAATTGGCAACAGTCATGGTTGCAGATACCATTCCGATTGCAAAAGTAGACTAAACCACGGGAAGTATCTATTGGGATTCCCTGTAGCAGACAATTGGCAACAGTCATGGTTGCAGATACCATTCCGATTGCAAAAGTAGACTAAACCACGGGAAGTATCTATTGGGATTTCCTGTAGCAGATAATTGGCAACATTCATGGTTGCAGATACCATTCCGATTGCAAAAGTAGACTAAACCACGGGAAGTATCTATTGGGATTCCCGGTAGCAGACATTTTGTATATATGTTTCATCGCAACTGGTTCAAAACATCTGGAGCAGAATTATCATTTACCTACTTATTATTCATTTTTTTAGCTTGATTGTGTTATCGTATCATATGGCATTTTTTTTTATAAATCAAATTGAATAGTTATTCAATTCGATTTTATCACATAAGAAATCGTAGATGTGATCGCATTTTCAAGAATATTTAAAAACTCAGACAGTGTATAGGTGATAATTATAGAATTAGCACAAAAATAGAACGTTGATGCTTTTGTAGCAGTACTGTTAAAATACTAAAAGGAAGAATTTGTAATAACGACTGGTCCACAATCTAGGTCGTCTCGAAGAAACATATGACCTCAACATAACTATTCTACGAAGGAAACTGTTAGTTTAATCGATTTTTCATTCAGTTATACTTTGGTTGAACTCAGTAGTCTGACAATTACCAGATCTTTTAGTCGGGATTAGCGAATCATAAATTCGCATTAGTAACAATATTTTGAGGCTTATTCTATATACAACTATATAGTTATTCTTATGTTATGATCAGGAGCGATCTCGAACGTCATGAGCAACTAGAGAACAATTGTATTCAGCAGCTTTTGGTAACGATGACAATGGCACCGAACCAGTACATAGGTACAGAACTTAGCCACAATCATTATACACTTTGTAGTATTTAGCTTTACTTTGTAGTTTATCGACCACGACGATTGTAACTATACACCAGCATACCAGCAAGCATAGCGTTTAGACATCTTCGCTAGTAGAATTCGGATAATACCGATATCCGATGATGAATTCCGACTAGTATGGTCTTCGTAGAAAATGACTTAGAGGCCTGTATAAAGAAAATTAAATGCATTTAATTTTGATATTTACAAATGAAATATAAACAATATACAATCACTTACGTGTCTTTCCGAAATGATGTTCTCACCACACAACGATCACTGAGCAGAGAAACATCTACTGTTTCCAGCGAAAGTGTTCAGCGATCACGACGATTGTAACTATGCATTAGCATACCATCAAGCATAATATTTGGATATGTTCGCTTGTAGAATTCGGATAATACAGAAATCCGATAATGAATTCTGACTAGTATGGTCTTCGTAGAAAATGACTTAGAGGCCTGTATAAAGAAAATTAAATGCATTGAATAATGAAATTTATAAATGAAATATAAACAATATACAATCACTTACGTGTCTTTCCGAAATGACGTTTCTTCAAATTCGCGCAAAATCCGCGCCATCGGAACAAAATCTAAGTAGAAACCGCGCCAAATCCGCGAAAATCGCGTAATCCGTGCAACCGTAACAACCCTGTCAGTGCTGAAGCATATATTGTCACTGCAGTTGAAGTCTGAAAAACGCAACCATAATATAATCATTTTTATCGCGTTCATTGGCCAATCCATAACGTCGTATCTAGTGCATCACTACACAAAAAAAGCGAATATTTCACGTTGAACGTGATAATAATAATTGTCGCTGGAAGTATTTTCCAGTTATCAACTGCAACGAGTATACTTAACCTCAAATGAGAGCATGATTTATCAGAAAAAAAACGTTTTCGGTGCGCTAATATTTGATATGAAACTTACCTTTTCACATTTAAGTCACTTTCAGTCATTTTGAAACAGAATTATATTTAGAACACCACTTTTACAAAAAGTTATTTTAATCGACAATCAGTCACTCGAAAAAACTGCACCACAAACTTTTACAATAAGTTTTTTATCCGGAAACTCGACATGACAGCACCATACACTACACCAGAGATGCCAGATATTTTCATAGAAATCTGTATTACTATCTATAAAAAAAATCTGTATTTATCTGTATTCACAAATAAAATAAATTTCAAATATGAAATGATTATTTAGGGGTTAGCCAAATTTTGTGCTAGGGCACATAACCGTTTTTATTATTTTTACGCTTCGTCTTTGACTCATCAAAGCAAAGCAGTTCAAATTGAACTGCTTAGTGCTAAACTCGGCAGTTCAATGTAACCCCATAAATGACCAAACCTGCATCGGCCAGAAATAGTCGAAAACACGTTTTCGTTCGGCACGTCAGAAAAGACATTGCACTCTGTTGCAAAACAAAAAGTGTTCTGTAAATAGCAGAAACTTTACGTCTGCTTAGCGGTTCAAATTGAACTGCCGAGTTTAGCACTAAGCAGTTCAATTTAAACTGCTCTGCACTGATGAGTCAAAGACGAAACGTAAAAATAATAAAATGATGTTAAAAGATGTTATTCCTACACATTATAACTGTAAAATGGTAAATTTAATGAGACCAAGACTTTGCTTCTCGTCACTGCAATCAAATACTAATAGATTGCTCATACGAAAATGTTTTCATTTTACTTCTTGGGTAATTCGTATCAAATTTAGAAAATCCGTATCAAATCTGTATTCTGTATGCGTATGTAAAAATCTGTATAATACAGATAAATCTGTATAAATGGCATCTCTGCACTACACGCCAATATAAAAAGTGAAATAATAAATAAAACTCAGCCCGCTGGTAAAGGCATGGTGCTTCGATCGTACACTGAGAAAAATTCACACTCATAATTGTGGAATAGATTTCAAATGGAATTTTGATCCGCAAAACAGCAAAATAAGTATTGTAACAATCTCAATGTGATTATCAATTGATGTTAAAAAAAATTTAGACGTACTGAACAACAAATGCAATAATTTTCTGTTTTCAAGAAATATTGCAGATAAATCACACGTTATTACATAGAAACAACGTATTCAGTACATTATATCACCTTAACTGAATACTGTATATGATTCTGATATGAAATTATGCATCTTTTCGTGTAATATTACAACCGTTAGAACGACACCAAGATTGTTATCATATTATATCGTATTCGCTGCACATCGGTAGTGAATAGTGATGTACAGCAATTTTGATGTAATGTGTTGGTGTTGGATTTTTTTACTGTGATGGTAAGTTTTTTCGGTATTTACTAGGTACTCATTTTCCGATTCATTTATGTATTTTGATTCTCGTCTGACCTACAGAAAAGTGTTCTAGAATTGTTAGAAATATCGCATATCCATTTAGACAATTGAAAATATTATGAAGTTTATGAACAGATGCTCTATCACATTCTTTGCTCAGTTGCTGCAGCAAAGCGGATGTTTTTCATTTGTTCTGTTATTTCTTCGCTGAATAGGTGAACTGGTGCACTGATGCCACATTGGTGTGCTGCATAAAATGTATTAGTTGTTTTCCTTTGTTGAAAATCGTGTTTGGTTTCGTTTGCGAGCACTGGCTCTCTATCCATTTTACTACTACATCAAGTCAAATTGAATGAATACTTTCAGATATATCTCGATGTATATCGCAACTGATTGATACAATGTAACTTAACTCATTTTCGTCAATAATGAGTTGGTGAGAGCGAAAATTAGACATTAAAATCCTAAAATTATAACATGTAAATGAATAAACTAATAAACTATTATATATTATTAAGAACCTAACATCTAAATGATTACAATTCAATTTCAAATTCCTATTCACATCATATGAAAATGCATTCTACATGAAGATGAGGTATAAATCTGTTGAAAAGTAAGCTTGTTCATATGCACTTGTATGACAATTCGATTGTAATTGAATTGAATACAAAATGTCATATCGTCATTATCTGCTTCCAGACTACAGATAGGGCGATACTTCATTTGCCAGAAAGAAAGGGCGAAACTATCTTTTTTTAATGGTTTCCAAACTTTTTATTACGGGAAACAGTAAACAAGACGATGAAATTACCCATAGATTTGTCTTAGTCGTAGAAACCAGCCAAAAAATGCAGGAGGGCATAACTTTATTATTCATACAGGGATCATAGAAATAAACAAATAGAAAAAGGGTTATTTGATAAGCTCGCAATAATAATGGTCAAGGATATAATCTATGAAATGTTTTAAAGAGATAATTTAAATGGCAAGAGAAAGACATTGACACACCACTAGGAAGATTAAGAAAGGTTTTATGTTAATTTATTCAGTAGAAGTGAAAAAAATTGCATGCCTTTTAAAGATAAACCTGATTGATCTGAGAATATATGATAATTTCTAAATGGGAATTGAAACCAAAGCCCAATTGCTGTCAATGTTAGTTCTGCCGTCCTAATGCATCTCATCCTATCCTGCACAATATCTCCTAAACTTTCTTAACTAAAACTAAAATGTGAAAAAGATTTTTACAGTAAATAACCTGTGTTAGCAATTTTAACAATAAAAGGTACTGAACAAAATTTTGAATCTAAAGCACAATTTTAATTTCTTGTATCCAATTTTTCCAACTGTGAAGTACAGAACAAATAGTCATTTAGGGGTAAACCTAAGTTTGTGCTTAGGGCACATAACCGTTTTTACTTTTCTTTACGTTTCGTCTTAGACTCGTCAGTGCAGAGCAGTTCAAATTGAACTGCTTAATGCAAACTTAAACAGTTCAACTTGAACCGCTTGCTTGAACTTAGGTTTACCCCTAAATGACCATACCTGAATCGGCCAGTATTAGCCGAAAATAACGTTTTCGTTCGGCACGTCAGCAAAGACATGGCACTTCGGTGCCAATTAATAAGTGTTTTGCAAGTAGCATTAACTTTACGTCTGCTTAGCGGTTCAAGTTGAACTGTTTAACTTTGCATTAAACAGTTCAATTTGAACTGCTCTGCACTGACGAGCCTAAAACGAAACGTAAAGAAAAGTAAGAACAAATAGATTATCAATACTTATTTACATATATTGGTATAAACTAAACTATAAATTTCATTTTAGGAAAATTATCTTACATTATGAATTGCACACAGGATTTGTAAAGCTTTCGTTTAACGTGCAGTCTGATCTTTTTTACACTGGGTCATATAAATTGACGTTTATATGCACTGAAAATAATTTGCACGGTAGCACCATGTGCAAAGAATTTAAACAACACTGATAAAAATTTGTGCGATCGATTCATATGTAAATTGCACTTCAATTTAATGTGCTTTTTCATTTCAATATTGTGCATGCAGAAAAATATCGGAAGTGACGTCTCTCTCGCCTGATTATGTTGCTCCAGCGAAGTTTTCTGTGCACCAATGGTACGTAGACTGTCATGCGATATATTAATCACTCACAAGTGAACGAAAATTCACTCCCTTGTAACGTTCAGTGTCAAATCCATTGGTTCCTAAACATACATTATCAACTTAAAGCGCATACAGAAAGTGATTTTCCATCGTTATGTTCTTCAATAGTGGATGCAAGACAATGTATTCAATTATGTTCATAAACAATACAACAAAATATGTATAAAGTAACATGATTCTATCAGTTGATGTATACACTGGTAAACATTTTCACGATCGATTCATATGTAAACAGAACTTCAATTTAATATGCTTTTTCATTTCAATACTTAACCAGAGCGATTTGTTTTAAGATTTCATGTGCAAATTCACTAAGATTAGATTATTTTGCACTTTGCTTCGACGTGTGTTTCCTTTGGATGTTATGTGTTTTGCTAATGAATCAAACTACATGTGTTTAACACTTCATTTTCTAGTGGAAATGAGTACAGCACAAATGTATGTGCAAAACTTTTGATCCGGTCATTTGTATTTCAATTGAAATCTATGTGACAAACAATGTGACATTCATATTATATTCATGTAGAATCTAGAGGTAACGATATATCTTATAATTTTTTGATGTGCGTTTCAGATAAATGTAGCATGATTTCCACTGAATATCAACAGTTTTTACACTCATTTTATGAGTTTAGTGTTTATTTTTATGAATATCATGAGTTCTACAAGTAGTAATAGTTCAAATGCTTTACACATGATGGTAGCGTGAAAATTATTTTCAGTGTAGGTAATGGCAGTTCAACCCGTATAGCCTTTTGGCTACCTGGGCAGCCATGGCGACCAGGCGGCTACCAAAATTGATTCAGTGACGGTTGTCAAATCCAATTTGACAAAACAAAGTCGCCTGTATCTAAGTTAGCCGAGCGTTTTCATCTTCTCACCTTTGCTGAAATTGTCAAAGATTTCAATGTGGAAAAATCCTGGTGGATACGGTTGTATAGTTAGAGTTGTATATCTGGCAGCGGTGAGGCAGTCGCTCGGCAACGTCGCTGCACTGGACTGTCCAACGAATTGCAGATTAGTGCTGCATTGACAATACATAACCAATACGATTTGTTTTACACTTCTAAAAGTCGACACGTTTTTATATGTGTTTCACTCACTAACACATCAAGTTCGCTTCATTGGTGTCGTCATATGGCGCAATCAAATGTTATCATAAGCAAGTGACAGTTTCTCTTCTATAATTTACCAAGCGGTTCCCACGTTTATCACTCAACCCTTTGCATAAAATGATACCCGAAACTTTCGACTTTCAAACAGTGTAGTGAAATCAAAGAACATCTTTTCAATCACATCACAATAATCGAAAGAGAGGGTGATTAAAGAAAAACGGTCACTTGCTTATACGCCCTAATGAAAAATCAACCGAGATATGAATACTTGTTGATATAGAATGCTTTGAACGTGAGATTAAAGCGTGTAACATTATAACAGAGATCAATGTCACAACATGTTAGTTCGAAGTGTCGCTGTATTGATACTTATATGTTTTCTTAATATTCTTTATATTCTCTGACAATTGAGGCAATACTAAGTGTCAAGCATATAATAAAAAGGTTTTGACCAAAATGGCTACAAGAATTTTCGTGAGATTGATTGGATCATGTTTTCTATCACGTGTCTTAGAAATATTACACAGTAAGTATATCCAAAACATCGCATCAGCAAGTGACAGTTTCTCTTTGTTTATTTACACCTATCAACTTCATCCATGAAAATAAACAAGAAATCATGAACCAACAGTTGCTATTTGAAAATAATGATAAAATATATAATCGCATTGCAGCAATGGGATACTAACCAAACTGACATTTACTGGTACGCCGTTTGAAAATTCACATTCAATGTTGATTCATTTTTATTTGTATGACTCATAAAATGTTCGTATTTTCAGGAATTGGAGACTAGCCAACAAAGTCATTCAATTGTTGAAAAGGCTTATGTCAGTTATCAAAATGAAAATGGAATATTAAAATTATAGAAAGTTTTAGCGGATATCTTATCTTCAATAAACTATATACAACAAATCATTTAAAAGTTCATATTTAAATGATGACATTTCATTCATAAATTCATATCCACCTCATATGAAAAAGCATTTTACATGATAATTAAAACTTTAAATCCATTAAAATCAAAACATTCTCATAAATTCACATTTGTCTGACAATTAGAATGCAAGTGAATAATGAAAATAATTTGCACGCAAGCATCATGTGCAAAATATTTGAACTATTACCAAAGATAAACTCAAGATGGAATAGTATATGATTTTTCAAATACCATTCAAATTGGACCCCTAATAAAACCGGTTCACCTTCAGTTGCAGTTTAATTATTATTATAAACAAAACAACAAGCGTCGAATCGCTACATGCGTCTTAACTATGACAATGTTTGTTTACGTAAAATTATTCTTAAGTTGCAATATGAAAGAAATCGCGGTATTTTGCTGCATATCGAGTGGATCTTGAAACAGGGAAGCAAGAATTAATTAGAATTATTAATTAGAATCTCTATAATTTGTTATATTCTAATCTTACGAAGCATTAAAGTAAATGGAAGTAACAAAATATTGTGTGCGAGATATTTACATTTCCAATGTTTATCGACGCTTATTAACGAAGGGTCAACAACATTGCATAATTACTAAGTTCACTGGTTCACAATTATTGATTCAACATTTTTTGATGAACTGTATGAGACATTGTAATCAGTGCTATCACTACTGTAGAACACATGAAATTCATGAAAACATACACTTAATTCATAAAATGAGTGGTAAAACTGTTAATATTGAGTTGAAATTATGTTACATTTTACACATAGATTTTTATCGAAACACAGTAGACCGAATCAAGTGTTCTGCACATACATTTGTGCTGTACTCATTTCCACTAGAAAATGAAGTGTTTAACACATGTAGTTCGATTCAATAGCAAAACACATCACATCCAAAAGAACAACACATCAATGCCAAGTGAAAAATAATCTGATCTTGCATCTTAGTGAATTTTCCCATTAAATCTTAAAATAAATCGCGTTGGTTATGTGTTGAAATGAAAAATCATATAAAATTGAAGTGCAATTTACATATGAATCGATCGTACAAATTTTAATCAGTGTGTTTTCTGTGATCCTATCAGTGATGCTAGGTTCGCAGATTTTTTATGCAGGCTATAGTTATTTTTTCGATTATTACATAATGTTAAATGTTTTTGCATATATTATTTCCATTTCTGTAGATTATTACACACAATTGCCATAACGTTTATATTTTTTAATTCACTCGGCCCCAATTTTATCTGTCAAAATCTGCAAATTGAGCAGTTTTCCAGAATATTTTGAGTGTTGCTTACATTTCTAATTTTGATCTGGCACCTCTGGATCCTATTATTGTGTTTTGATTTTTCCCACATCGAAA
Source organism: Malaya genurostris (assembly GCF_030247185.1). NCBI lineage: Eukaryota > Metazoa > Arthropoda > Insecta > Diptera > Culicidae > Malaya > Malaya genurostris. Next base: position 255,513,549 of record NC_080571.1, on the reverse strand, counting down.
ACCTAATAAAACATAATTTTTCCCACATCAAAAACCTAATAGAATTAATGAAAGGTGAATAAGTATTATGTATTGTATCATATCTTGTTTCTTTTCAGTAACAAGATAATATTCTATGGAAAGCATATCACGAGCAACACAATGATTCCAATTTTAACTGCGAAGTTATTTCGATAGTTGTATCGAAGCTCGTTTACAATGGATGATTGCTAATTGAAAATTGATAACCTTTCTTTACATATTTTACGAAATGAAATGATTTTTGCACCTATAGTAGGTCGGATACTGAAGAAAGACAACTTATACATAGTATGTGATAAACCAATTTCGAGCATTTTGAAACCCTTGTGTAGATCGTGAACAGGATCTGTCTAGAGCAGCAATAAACTACATACTCTCATATGTCGTTTTCGCTTGATGAAAAACCTAGTTTCAACACTGTTGAACTAAAAATCAAGTCAGTTTCGATCCTGGTTTTTATATCAGGTTTGCTCAGATCCCCGTTTCTAAGTGCCAACACAGTTTCGTTAAAAGTGTTTCATGAAACTACCCTGGGACAGTTTCAATTTTCTCAAATGAAAACGTCAACAGTAACAGTAAAAACGCGAATGGTGCTGTGTGTACAACTTTATTGGCCCGGTTCATTGCATATGGCACTAGTCTTACAAACCAATTGTATGTTCGAGCCTTGAAGGGTACTTGGGGTCAGTAGGCTTGCACTAATTCTTAACACTAAGAATCGGCCGCGAAATCAGTTGAACCAGAAAGGTCAAGTTCCATAAAAGGAATGTAATGCAAAGACTGCTATGGTTCTCCGTCTGACTTTATTACAGAACGCCTGTTCAAAATTTACTCTGGGAGAGTGATGAGTGTTGCCCTTTTTATATCTTCCTATATTTTATTTTCCCAAGGTTCTATTCCAGTTCAGTAAACACCAACGTTCACATATGCGGTAGGTACAGTTTCTACATAACCCTAAGCGTGCCCTAAACGTACGCACTTTCTTTCAAAGTGGTTCTGCTCACTTTTGAAGTTATGTAGTGTAAAACCATAAATGTTCGGAATGTTTCGGTGAGTTGGGATAGTTCTCATATTCTCATCTGTAAATACTTTAAGAATATCACAGTACAAGTTTTGTGTGTTACTGTGTCTTTGTCAGAAAGTCTGCTCCTATTCCCGAATAAGAATATCCACCCTCAAGCTCGATCTTCTTCATCCCACGATCTTCATGATATCACTAATTTTCTCGCTCCCGTCCCTCTTACTGTCCCGCCCTCTTTTAAATTTTTTTCAATCACGTTTGATACAACATTGACTATCTCTCTTTTCTTCTTTTGCAAAATTAACAATCACCGCTTACCGAGGTCCGCTTTCACTGATGACCAGCATGCTAGCAAATCACCGGGTCTTTTTGACCCGGAACTCACACGGACAGAAAAATACTGCCATTGTAAATACTTACCAACGTCACTAGGATCATTCATCATGTAGGAAACCATTACCGACCCCCACGTTTTAATGAAAATATCCTAGTTCGAAGTAGTTTTAACAAATGCCCTCGACATTCTAGCCTAACACAATGTGCCTTATTAATTTAATGATTAAGTAAAGAACCTATTCTTGTGGTGTGATGATGCCTTTCTCTTGTCATTCAAACAATCTCATCAAAATATACTTTTTTCGTTAGGATAACTTCTGACAAGAATTTTTGGGTTCTGGAATGCGTGACGAAGTCCAATATTCGACAACATTCTCGAACCAAAAGTAATCTATGATACATTTGAAGGACCAGAATGACTTCTGTTAAAAGGTTCTTAATAAAAAAATATATTATATTTGAATTCAATGATTGGTTACTCTCTGAAAATAAGTGCGGATATAAGAAAGGCCGTTTTGTCGGTTAGGTCACTTATGCCAATATATCCCCGGAATCAGAAGCGATTGATTTTCGAACTTGATTCTCAACCCAATTGAAATTTTCAAACGAAGTTTGTTGGAATCGGTTTAGCCATCTCAAAGAAAATTATACGGAGCGTAAATGGACGAAATTATTCTTTTTGCTCATATTCCTCACAAAATTATTAAAACCATCGGATATCAATTTTAGCATTAGCATTAGCATTAGAGACCGCCCGTGTGTTGCTACTCCGTTATTGATCTGGACCAATTGAGATTGCAAAATGATTTTTTGAAGTAACATGTTTGGGAATAACACATTGTTTCACACTGTGCAAACTGTATTGAACCATGCATGCTGATCAATACCGACGCCGGCCACGCCGAATGCAGATGTACTTGGGAGGGAAAGGATTGTTAGTTCGATGCATGTTGCTACTAAGAACCGAGGAATCCTCTGCATTCCCACATGCATCACAGGAGAGGATACTTTGTTAGTAAATGTTTTAATAATGTTATCATGTGTTTATTGCTCTGGGTAGCCGGCTACCAAGAATGTTTTTAAGTATTATCGTTTTATGTGTTACTTTGTGCTGGCAATATAATGCACGAAACAGTCAATCTCCGAAATTGACAAAACTCCGGACAGCCGGCTGTCGAGTATGCAGTCACTCGTTTATGCATCTACCTTTCGCGTTTTTTTTTAGTCATGCAAAAAACACATGCGGATTGATAAAAAAAAGGTATCATCTCACTGCTAGGTGGATTAAGCACGTTTTTATAAATGAAACTACGTGATACAAAATAAACGAGCGAATAGGATTTAGACAAAAAAGTTGATTCATTGCATTGAAATATTCTAAACAGTTATTATAAAATCATTTTAAATCACCAAACAAAGGTCAACAGGTTTCACACGCGTCTTGATTCTTTATTATTTCCGCTTTATTATTTTAATTATTCATTAAAATTATTAATTGGTTATATTAGTTGATCTGGGCAGCCGGCTACCGAGAAAAATATTAATTTACTGTTTGAAATATTAATATCAAGTGTTTTTTACTATGTATTCAATATACCGATATATGTTATCTCTGTTATTAAATTTGTAATATAAACGGATTTGCGCAATGGTTGATCCTTATCATTCATCTTACAATCCTGAAAGACATCAATAACATGGAAGAAGAAATCATTCCTAATAAAACTTTTCTCCGAAGCTAGACGGAAATTGATAGATTGAATAAAGAGATGATTTAGTAAAATAGAGTAATCAGAAGTAAAACATTGAAAATATCTGATAACTGAAAGGAAAAAGTCGCAATTGTCGCCTTTTACGACATGGAAGCAGGAACCCAGTGGATCTATTCTTGGTTCATTTTTTTCCGCCGGATTCCACACGGCATCTAGGCTGGTACAGTCCGGAGAGAGCTAATAGGTACTATCAATCTCCTAGTGGACCCCAGCCCCTTATTAAAACCATCGGATATCAATTATACATTTACTTATAAATGCCACTGGAACATTTTATAACAAACATCATACAGTTTTAATTGTTTCAATATAATATCCTCCAAGTTTTAGTAACTCTGATTAGGGGAAAGTTGAAAATTTCGAAATTTTTATTGACTTTGCATATATTTCCCAAAAGTAGTGAAACTATCAGAAATCAATGATGCAGATTTCTTAAACAATGCTCTAGGAACATTTAATGACGAATGGTGTATAGATTAGATTATTAAAACTCTTATCCTCCAAGTTTTAGTAGCTCTGATCAGGGGAAAGTTGAAAATTTCGAAATTTTTATTGACTTTCCATATATTTCACAAAAGTAGTGAAACTATCAGAAATCAATGATGCAGATTTCTTAAACAATGCTCTAGGAACATTTAATGACGAATGGTGTATAGATTAGATCATTAAAACTCTTATCCTCCAAGTTTTATTAACTCTGATCAGGGGAAAGTTGAAAATTTCGAAATTTTTATTGACTTTCCATATATTTCACAAAAGTAGTGAAACTATCAGAAATCAATGATGCAGATTTCTTAAACAATGCTCTAGGAACATTTAATGACGAATGGTGTATAGATTAGATCATTAAAACTCTTATCCTCCAAGTTTTAGTAACTCTGATCAGGGGAAAGTTGAAAATTTTGAAATTTTAATTGACTTTCCATATATTTCACAAAAGTAGTGAAACTATCAGAAATCAATGATGCAGATTTCTTAAACAATGCTCTAGGAACATTTAATGACGAATGGTGTATAGATTAGATCATTAAAACTCTTATCCTCCAAGTTTTAGTAACTCTGATCAGGGGAAAGTTGAAAATTTTGAAATTTTTATTGACTTTCCATATATTTCACAAAAGTAGTGAAACTATCAGAAATCAATGATGCAGATTTCTTAAACAATGCTCTAGGAACATTTAATGACGAATGGTGTATAGATTAGATCATTAAAACTCTTATCCTCCAAGTTTTAGTAACTCTGATCAGGGGAAAGTTGAAAATTTCGAAATTTTTATTGACTTTCCATATATTTCACAAAAGTAGTGAAACTATCAGAAATCAATGATGCAGATTTCTTAAACAATGCTCTAGGAACATTTAATGACGAATGGTGTATAGATTAGATCATTAAAACTCTTATCCTCCAAGTTTTAGTAGCTCTGATCAGGGAAAATTTGAAAATTTCGGAATTTTTATTGACTTTCCATATATTTCACAAAAGTAGTGAAACTATCAGAAATCAATTATGCAGATTTCTTAAACAATGCTCTAGGAACATTAAATGACGAATGGTGTATAGATTAGATCATTAAAACTCTTATCCTCCAAGTTTTAGTAACTCTGATCAGGGGAAAGTTGAAAATTTCGAAATTTTTATTGACTTTGCATATATTTCACAAAAGTAGTGAAACTATCAGAAATCAATGATGCAGATTTCTTAAACAATGCTCTAGGAACATTTAATGACGAATGGTGTATAGATTAGATTATTAAAACTCTTATCCTCCAAGTTTTAGTAACTCTGATCAGGGGAAAGTTGAAAATTTCGAAATTTTTATTGACTTTGCATATATTTCACAAAAGTAGTGAAACTATCAGAAATCAATGATGCAGATTTCTTAAACAATGCTCTAGGAACATTTAATGACGAATGGTGTATAGATTAGATTATTAAAACTCTTATCCTCCAAGTTTTAGTAACTCTGATCAGGGGAAAGTTGAAAATTTCGAAATTTTTATTGACTTTGCATATATTTCACAAAAGTAGTGGAACTATCAGAAATCAATGATGCAGATTTCTTAAACAATGCTCTAGGAACATTTAATGACGAATGGTGTATAGATTAGATTATTAAAACTCTTATCCTCCAAGTTTTAGTAACTCTGATCAGGGGAAAGTTGAAAATTTCGAAATTTTTATTGACTTTCCATATATTTCACAAAAGTAGTGAAACTATCAGAAATCAATGATGCAGATTTCTTAAACAATGCTCTAGGAACATTTAATGACGAATGGTGTATAGATTAGATCATTAAAACTCTTATCCTCCAAGTTTTAGTAACTCTGATCAGGGGAAAGTTGAAAATTTTGAAATTTTTATTGACTTTCCATATATTTCACAAAAGTAGTGAAACTATCAGAAATCAATGATGCAGATTTCTTAAACAATGCTCTAGGAACATTTAATGACGAATGGTGTATAGATTAGATCATTAAAACTCTTATCCTCCAAGTTTTAGTAACTCTGATCAGGGGAAAGTTGAAAATTTCGAAATTTTTATTGACTTTCCATATATTTCACAAAAGTAGTGAAACTATCAGAAATCAATGATGCAGATTTCTTAAACAATGCTCTAGGAACATTTAATGACGAATGGTGTATAGATTAGATCATTAAAACTCTTATCCTCCAAGTTTTAGTAACTCTGATCAGGGGAAAGTTGAAAATTTTGAAATTTTTATTGACTTTCCATATATTTCACAAAAGTAGTGAAACTATCAGAAATCAATGATGCAGATTTCTTAAACAATGCTCTAGGAACATTTAATGACGAATGGTGTATAGATTAGATCATTAAAACTCTTATCCTCCAAGTTTTAGTAACTCTGATCAGGGGAAAGTTGAAAATTTTGAAATTTTTATTGACTTTCCATATATTTCACAAAAGTAGTGAAACTATCAGAAATCAATGATGCAGATTTCTTAAACAATGCTCTAGGAACATTTAATGACGAATGGTGTATAGATTAGATCATTAAAACTCTTATCCTCCAAGTTTTAGTAACTCTGATCAGGGGAAAGTTGAAAATTTCGAAATTTTTATTGACTTTCCATATATTTCACAAAAGTAGTGAAACTATCAGAAATCAATGATGCAGATTTCTTAAACAATGCTCTAGGAACATTTAATGACGAATGGTGTATAGATTAGATCATTAAAACTCTTATCCTCCAAGTTTTAGTAACTCTGATCAGGGGAAAGTTGAAAATTTTGAAATTTTAATTGACTTTCCATATATTTCACAAAAGTAGTGAAACTATCAGAAATCAATGATGCAGATTTCTTAAACAATGCTCTAGGAACATTTAATGACGAATGGTGTATAGATTAGATCATTAAAACTCTTATCCTCCAAGTTTTAGTAACTCTGATCAGGGGAAAGTTGAAAATTTTGAAATTTTTGTTGACTTTCCATATATTTCACAAAAGTAGTGAAACTATCAGAAATCAATGATGCAGATTTCTTAAACAATGCTCTAGGAACATTTAATGACGAATGGTGTATAGATTAGATCATTAAAACTCTTATCCTCCAAGTTTTAGTAACTCTGATCAGGGGAAAGTTGAAAATTTCGAAATTTTTATTGACTTTCCATATATTTCACAAAAGTAGTGAAACTATCAGAAATCAATGATGCAGATTTCTTAAACAATGCTCTAGGAACATTTAATGACGAATGGTGTATAGATTAGATCATTAAAACTCTTATCCTCCAAGTTTTAGTAGCTCTGATCAGGGAAAATTTGAAAATTTCGGAATTTTTATTGACTTTCCATATATTTCACAAAAGTAGTGAAACTATCAGAAATCAATTATGCAGATTTCTTAAACAATGCTCTAGGAACATTAAATGACGAATGGTGTATAGATTAGATCATTAAAACTCTTATCCTCCAAGTTTTAGTAACTCTGATCAGGGGAAAGTTGAAAATTTCGAAATTTTTATTGACTTTGCATATATTTCACAAAAGTAGTGAAACTATCAGAAATCAATGATGCAGATTTCTTAAACAATGCTCTAGGAACATTTAATGACGAATGGTGTATAGATTAGATTATTAAAACTCTTATCCTCCAAGTTTTAGTAACTCTGATCAGGGGAAAGTTGAAAATTTCGAAATTTTTATTGACTTTGCATATATTTCACAAAAGTAGTGAAACTATCAGAAATCAATGATGCAGATTTCTTAAACAATGCTCTAGGAACATTTAATGACGAATGGTGTATAGATTAGATTATTAAAACTCTTATCCTCCAAGTTTTAGTAACTCTGATCAGGGGAAAGTTGAAAATTTCGAAATTTTTATTGACTTTGCATATATTTCACAAAAGTAGTGGAACTATCAGAAATCAATGATGCAGATTTCTTAAACAATGCTCTAGGAACATTTAATGACGAATGGTGTATAGATTAGATTATTAAAACTCTTATCCTCCAAGTTTTAGTAACTCTGATCAGGGGAAAGTTGAAAATTTCGAAATTTTTATTGACTTTGCATATATTTCACAAAAGTAGTGAAACTATCAGAAATCAATGATGCAGATTTCTTAAACAATGCTCTAGAAACATTTAATGATGAATGGTGTATAGATTAGATTATTAAAACTCTTATCCTCCAAGTTTTATTTACTTTGATTAGGGAAAATTGTAACATTGGCGATATTTTTATGATTTCTTATATTTCTCACAAAATTATTAAAACCATCGGAAATCAATGATACTGATTTGCTTAAAAATGCCATTAGAACAGTTTATAATAAACAGTGAATAGTTTCAATCGTTGAAACTCCTATCCTCTATGTTTTAATAACTGCTTTTGCGATCGTTTTTATATACGTCTCAATATAAGTTATCATTATAAATAATTTTATTCAAAATCTTCTATTAATGTTCAATAAAAGTCGAGAGTTTAATATTATCTATGACTTCTAATAATTATTTGTTTTAATAAAACCACTGAAAACTTATCCTCTAACATCTTGTAGTTATCCTCCAAAGCCCTACAACGATTATATTCCCTTTGTAAGGTTCTTCCATGAGAAAATTCAAATTTATGATTTGACGAAATCTTATGCGAAAAATTCGAATAGAAATATGTGTTTTTGTAGAAAATTGTACAAATTTTCAATTCCCGTGCATTATTTGACGATTAAATGCACAGGAAGCTTATCCTCTGTCGATTTGTAGCTATCCTCTAAAACCTTACAACAGCATAAAAAATTTTTGGAGGATAAATAGAGGATAGCTACAAACCGCTCCGAGGCCCGGAGGGCCGAGTGTCATATACCATTCGACTTAGTTCGTTGAGATGACAAAATGTCTGTGTGTGTATGTGTGTATGCGACAAACAATGTCACTCAATTTTATCAGAGATGGCTGAACCGTTATTTCACACTCTTAGATTCAAATGAAAGGTCTTAAGGTTCCATACAAAGTTCCTGAGTTTTATTCGGATCCGACTTTTGGTTCCGGAATTACAAGGAAATATGTGCAAACTTATTAAACAATGCGCACCGAGTTTCACAAACTAAGAAGCAAATAAAAGATCTTGAAATTCTTTAAAAAGTCCCCGATGATCCAGATCCGACTTCCGGTTCCGGTATTACAGTGTGATTAGTGAAAATTTTCAATTTCATAGTATTTTTTCACAACGGTACGTGCGGCTTTGATCCGTTCGCAGCGTGCTTTGTTCAATTTAGTATAGCGTGCAGCGTTGCCACATTAAAATTTATATTTTTCAGGTGAAAACAATGTAAATTTCTATTTCTTTTATTCAATTTGTACCTAGTTGTTGTTGTTATTACAAGATCATAATAACGATGCTTTTCTATAAAAGTACACTTATTACCTTTCTCATATAGAAAGTTTATGCAATCATTTCAAAAATTGACTAGTGAAAATTGGCCCAGAGGGTTAAGTGTTCTATATCATTCGACACAGTTCGTCGAGCTGAGCAATGCATGTGTGTGCATGTGTCAAATAATGTCACTCATGAAATAAAAAAATATCATAGTCCCATAGGTTGCTATTGAATTTTACACCGTCATTTAGAGCGATGATGTAAAAAAGGGTAAAATGCTTCTAGATTTGGCATAAAACTGATTCAACTTGTAGGCTGTATTAGTTATTTACTAAACGAACCGACTTCGGCTATACTCGTTCCAAGTTCCCGGTTCCAGAAGTACCGTAGTCAAAAAGTTTAAAACGAGACTCACTCAATTTTCTCAGATATGATTTAATCGATTTCCACAAACAGGCTCAAATAAAAGTTCCGATAGTCTCATAGGTTGCTGTTTAATTTCTTCCGAATCCAACTTCCGGTTCCAGAACTATAGGGTAAAGTGTGTTAAATCATTTAGTGCGACGGTGCAAAATAAAGAAAAATTCTTTTTAACTTTACATAACTGTTTATGAATTGAAATAAAGGGTGATTTTTTAAGAGCTTGAGAACTTTTTCAAACAATAAAACGCATAAAATTTGCAAAATCTCATCGGTTCTTTATTTTAAACGTTAGATTGGTACATGACATTTACTTTTTGAAGATAATTTCATTTAAATGTTGACTGCGGCTGCGTCTTAGGTGGTCCATTCGGAAAGTCCAATTTTGGGCAACTTTTTCGAGCATTTCGGCCGGAATAGCCCGAATTTCTTCGGAAATGTTGTCTTCCAAAGCTGGAATAGTTACTGGCTTATTTCTGTAGACTTTAGACTTGACGTAGCCCCACAAAAAATAGTCTAAAGGCGTCAAATCGCATGATCTTGGTGGCCAACTTACCGGTCCATTTCTTGAGATGAATTGTTCTCCGAAGTTTTCCCTCAAAATGGCCATAGAATCGCGAGCTGTGTGGCATGTAGCGCCATCTTGTTGAAACCACATGTCAACCAAGTTCAGTTCTTCCATTTTTGGCAACAAAAAGTTTGTTAGCATCGAACGATAGCGATCGCCATTCACTGTAACGTTGCGTCCAACAGCATCTTTGAAAAAATACGGTCCAATGATTCCACCAGCGTACAAACCACACCAAACAGTGCATTTTTCGGGATGCATGGGCAGTTCTTGAACGGCTTCTGGTTGCTCCTCACTCCAAATGCGGCAATTTCGCTTATTTACGTAGTCATTCAACCAGAAATGAGCCTCATCGCTGAACAAAATTTGTCGATAAAAAAGCGGATTTTCCGAATGGACCACCTAAGACGCAGCCGCGGTCAACATTTAAATGAAATTATCTTCAAAAAGTAAATGTCATGTACCAATCTAACGTTTAAAATAAAGAACCGATGAGATTTTGCAAATTTTATGCGTTTTATTGTTTAAAAAAGTTCTCAAGCTCTTAAAAAATCACCCTGTAGTTATGTTAGTTTAAGCCCAATGAAAGTTTCCTATTTTATTCAAGATTAAAAAAAAAATTCTTCACAGAATCTTCTCGTGATATTTTTTAAAATATAAGTAATATGAGGAAGGCATCATTACACCACTTGATGGACAAATAAAGGTTTTCTATTTATATTATCTCTATATTTACATTGTCAATTTCTATTTGATTTAGAATAGATTACAAGAATTAAAACCGGAGTAAATTAAACGATAATAACATACAAACAGTTTCCATATATTTTTTTAACGTTCCGTGATGTCGTTTTTCCTGTTCCTTTTATCATTTTGTATCGATTATTAAACCTTTTAGTAAGTTGCATCTTGAACCGATAAAACTTTCTGACATTATGTGCGGGATCGAGGAACGAACACGAATAGGATGTATGAAAGACAATTGATTCATATATTTACCCTATATTTATAATCCGGCAATTTTTCCATTCTATTGATTTAGATCCTCCACATTTTCTTAATTTACAAAATTTATTCAATTTGTTGAGTAACAAAATCGACCCAACTGGCAACTCTTGGGGACTCTGCTAAGGAAACTGCTTCCAGGGCGCTCAGCGGGAGGCTACATTTACAGTCAGTATCATATTTACATGCAAATTATCGATTGTTTAAATGCAAATTTTCGTCTAGGATAGTGCGACCACACCATACTAGCTAAGTTGGAACTCCTGTTTCGAGTTTGTTCGGTTTACTAGTCGGAGGAGCGAACATAAACAAGTGGCGAGATCCGAACTTTTCAACTAGCCATCTGATGGCTGTTATGCCATCGTCAATTACGCACCATCCGACCATCAGAAGTCCTCGGTTTGCACAGAAACCGAGTCAGACAAATAAAGCCGGAAATCATAAAACCGACCCGATTTCCATCACATGGAAGTGCACGTGTCGCACGACACTCAGCACAACAATGCACCAGACTGCATGCGGCAAATGTAGTCTGCACGCACTTGTGATTAGGGTTTTGTAGAAATTATAAATACCATCTGCTAACACATGGCGTAAATTTGCAAATGCAATCATGATCTTCTGAACCATATGTTTCGTATAATTTATAGGACCGAAAATAGTGATCAACACGGTGGATTTCATGCTTAAACATTTCGAGTTATTTCCATTCAGTTGGATAACCTGCAGCTTTACTCTAGTCAAGTGTGAGCAACGGTTATGTTTATATCTTAATAGAATAATTAAAATTATTGCGTTGACCCTGCAGACAAGATATATCATTTCATCTCTTTTTTATTCACCCGAGAAAATAACGTCTAGCAAGCGCTTTTCAACGAAAGAGTTTAATTGACTAATTAAGATTTATGCTAACTGTCGAAACTAGGTATGATAATTGATAAAATATTTTTTATGTTGGTTTTTGGTTTCTCTTGATGGCTGGAGCAGATCTTGTGTACTACTGTTTCTAAATAAGAATCCATGTCTTAGTGTTTCAAAAAATGCTTGGGTTTGAATGGAATATGTGCTTGCTTTTCGATAGCACAATTGCTAGTCAAATCAAATCTTGTGCAAATAATCATGTGCACTGAGAACAAACTTAATAACCGTAATTACTAAACGAAATTTATAATTTTTCAAATAAATTTTCACAAACTGCAGATCTCCTTCTGATGACTCAATTTGCTTCAAATCGTATTCGGAGATGGCAGCACCCTCTCAGTTTTCAATGAATTTTTTTGACATGTACACTGCGTGTCTTTGGGTATAGTGGTTTTTAAAACAAATCATGATCTAAACAATTATTTCGAAATATGGTTGAGGTAGAACAATGCGTTCTTCGACAATAATGTAGAATAATCAATTTTAAGCAACTTTTTTGAAGATATTAGATCTGTATCTCTTACCGTTTTTATATTGGAACGATTTACATATCCTGCTTCTTGAAATAACGTTTTTTTCATTTGAATTTTCTGAATGAAGTTATGTTCTAAAAAATTTTAGAGCCTAAAAATGTGCAGCTTTTAGTGGAAGAAGATTTTTTATATTGTCTGGTTCAACAGTTATGAACAATTTTAATAAGAAAATATGCCTTTTTCAAATAACGATATCTCCGAAATAAAAATTCTTTTGATCGCATTTGATAGCTTGTATTTTTTTTGTATGGTTGAAAAACTTATTCATACAGCAGGACAGCGATTAGCATGAAGAATATTTCATTTGACCAATCTTAATAAGATTATCAACCCTGCAAAGTTTTTCATACCATCGACCAAACTACGAAAAAGGTCGTGAAAATTTTGCATCAGAAAAATACGTGAAACGTACTTCTGAACTGTCAAAATGTGTTCATCCGTAATGTTCTCAGAAGAAGCAGCAGAAACGAGAAATAAATGCATTCAAAAATTTAGAGAAAATAATACAAGGAATTTTTGCAGGCAGGTTAATTTAGAAGATATGTTCATAAGGTTTTTGATGACATCCGATCCCATCATTTCTCTACAAAACAAAACAAACAAAAACACTTACAACCCGATCAACATATCGTATCTAAACTATTTCTCTATTTGATACTTTTTAGAAAATACTGATATTTGAACTACTAACGAGACCAGACTTATATCAGCACTTGCTACGAAAAAAGCTTTTTGTTATAAACTTGTTACTGCTTGATGATCGGGAAGCTCTCCCTACCAGAGAATAAACGGCAATATTACAGTATTAGAGTAATGCGATATTCGTAAATATAAATATTGTTGCAATACTTTCCGAACAATAATTAACTCCACATTTCAAGTCAACAAAGTTTTTTTTCTTGAACTTGCAGAACCAGATACCGTTGTTGCCGAAATAAGATTAAAATCATTTTACTAAGCAGTGCTGAAGAATCTGATTTCTTTTGCATGGTCACTAGGGTGGGACTAGGTTGTATGGGAAAAAATAAAAGGATTTATTTTCTCGTTCCACCAAATTTCTTTTTAGGTCCCATAAGAACTATGTAACATTTTAGCTCGATCGGCAAAACTACGAGAAAGGCAAAAAGTTTGAAAGAATTATCTTACTATACGTATAACAAATGTCTAAAGAATGGTTTGTAAATATTTGTTATGAAAATATACTCTCAATTCATTTTTCTGCCTTTCCTTAACGTACCACTAAAGTAGATGTTTTATGATAACGTACAAAAATGCTTATACGAAATTTTAATTAAAATGCAATAGAAAAATAACAGTTTTCCAATTATTTTCACATCCTATACAAAAAATACAAGCTTTCAAATGCAATCAAATAATTTTTTTCGTATTGTCCCATTTTGAGATATCGTTATTCGAACAAAAGTCATATTTTCTGATGAAATTTTCCAAAACTGTTGAAACAGTCGTTAAAAAATTTTGTTTTAATAAAAGCTGTGCCTTTTTAAGCTTTTGATTTTTTTAGAACATAATTAATGAAAATTTGAAATAAAATTTAGAAAACTACAAGGATCAGCCCATGGGGTTGTTCGAGCCATTGATGTGGAACAAGGCAACCAAAATTTGATCTACAATTAAAAAGTTCAATTATTCCGAACCAACACCGAACATCATTTGTCTTGATTTGCATTTGTTTTATAACCGACGAAATTACACCATTATCCCAAATGTATGCAATTATAGCTTTGTACATACTTGCGATTTCGATAATTAGGCCTCTCTTCGTCAAGCTTGTGTTCAAGTTTTTTATGCAAGCAGTTTTTTTAGCGTTAAGTTTCTCTGCCATTCTGCGATTTCGGTTGAAGCGATAAACTATTTCTCATTATCAATCGAGATCATCTAATATAAATTAGAAATTAATCTTAAGCATTCAAAATTTATCCAGGGGTAGTTGTCAATTTCTCATGGGGAAACTACATAACATGGAATTCCGAGCTTGCATGACACAAGATCAGAGCATACCAATTAAGGGCTGAGGCCAGTTTGTTTTAGGGCGTTTTAAAGGGCTATTTTCACGCTTCAAATCTGATTTTCTCAGAAACGGTGACGAATATCAAAAAAACCCAACTGATAATCTCGTAGAAGATTAGTTTAAATTATTCTGTGAAAATTTCAGAATGATTGTTTGACTTTAGCGGTCGGGAAAGTCTTTTTCCTGAAGGAAGAATTGCATAGCTGAAAACGCCGTCTTTTAAATTGTTCACTAAATATCTCACCTTCAAAAGCATGGATCAAAAATCTATCTTGACAATGTCTAGATAATTTCATTTAGATGCGATTAGTGCATAAAAACATATATGTTGTCGAGATAAAAGTGAAGGGAAAGTTATTTTTGTAAAGGTAAGTCGATTTCTATGGTGGCGCCATTTTAGTTCCCTGGTAACGTAACGAAACATGAGAGAGGAATAAAATCGGCTTAGCAAGGCTGCCAAACAAGCGGTAGCTTTATTGGATTTTATGTGATGTAATCAAACTTGTAACCGAAAATATCAAAACTTTCTTGGCCACCCGGCCACATCGTGAGTCTTTTTACACATTTACGAGAGAGCATGGAGAGAAATGTAATACGCACAGCAAGCTTTTAAAGCTTCAAATCGTTTTATGGCGTTTCTCTCTTGCTGTCTAGCAGCAACCTACCTCTAGCTTGCTACGAGAAGGACTGAAACGTTAGCTTTAATTTCGCTTCTATTTATAGATTCGCGTGCTTCCAGCAGCTTTGCTTTTGCATCGATTGACCAATCAGAACGATGCTCTCTCTTTGATACATCGCTTACTCCTTCAAAACCGTCGTCTATGGCAGGGAAATCCGGTATGCCAAAGATTTTTAGCAGCCAAATAAGACACTGCTCGCTACTAATCAAAATTTCAATCATGTATAATTGAAAATACGTGGCTTGATACATTCAAACCGAAACGTAGAAATATTTCCTATCAAATGATGAAATAATAATCATAATTGATACAAAATAGACTTAGCTGTAAGTGTTTAAAACCTGACCACATTTCTACGTGTAGTTTTTCTTGAGTTTCTGATTTGCACCCCTATATACAAAATAAAGATGTGTTCCACATAAAAAACTGTTATTTTTAGAAGCACTCTAACTAAGGATATATAAATCGTTCTAATATAAAAACGGTTAGCAGCACAGATCTAATATCTTCAACAAAGTTGCTTAATATTGATTATTCTAAATTATTGTGGAAGAATGTTCTATCTCATTCATATTACGAAATATCTTTTAAACTAAAATAAAGTCGTAAAGAATTGTTTCTTGACAATTTTGCTTCCTGTACCACTGTGCATTGGTGACAAAAGTGTTAAAAGATCTTTAAGAACTATTTAATAACATCACAATAATATCTGGCACGCAGCGATTATACAGTTTTGTGTCTGCTTGTTGCATACATAAGACAAATATTTGTTTTAATTTAGAAGATATGTTCATAGGGCCATGAAACATTTTCTTTCATTATGATGATTTCGAATTAATTTTCTATTATTTCAAGAATGACTTTTTCAAGAAATTAGCCTAATAAAATTATCAGATAATTATCGGTGTAAAACATTTTGTTCTTGAAAAACGGATTTTTGCTCCATACTCACATCCGATCTGATTACCGTACGCCTCCATTGATTTATAGCGATTGTATACTATTTCAATGGGTCGTCGAATGACGACTCTACGTGTGCTTTATAATTACATGCGTAAACTGGATAGACAGAACTAAATATCTGTCGCAGGAGTCAGTTAAGTGGAGTGTCCGAATCACATATTCGCCCTACTTCAGAAGCATCGTGAATATTGCTTCACCAATTCATTAATTTCAAAGTGGAATACGACATAATCGTCGAGAACAGCTATGACAGATTATGCACGAACGCGATTTCCCAGAACAACTGACGCGATTGATCAAAGCAACGACCAATAGAATGATATGTTACATCCGAATATTTTGGACGCTCTCGAGTCCCTTTGTAGAGGGCTCCGGGAAGGTGATGGATTCTCTTATCGCTTGCTTAATATTGCTTTGGAACGTGCGATTCGAAGAGCGAGGATCGACACGATCTTCCGAAAGTCCGTACAGCTTTTTGACTTCGCTGACGACATTGATATTGTGACACGTTACTTTGAGATGGTGATGGAAACCTACATCGGATATAAAGTTGAAGCTGAGCGTATCGGACTGCCTTTGAATGCGTCGAAAATAAAAGACATGAGATTCTATTTATTTCTCTCTGGTGTTTATTTTGCAGCTTCTTTCGTTACTTCCATTTTTTGAAATTCTGCGTCCGATGCTACAACTGATATTCTGGAAGTCAACCAAAAATGATGTCTCAAACACAGCCGGAAAAATCTTGAAAGTCCGAAATCGTGGGGGTCGACTTCGGACCATCCTTTGGAGGTTGGATTCGAACCACCACGTCTATTTTCTGAAAATGACTGAAAATGTTTTCAAGTCGAAGCAATAATCCTGCGCATTTTTACGCCATAGAAAATTTTGTAATTGTTCGCGAGGTCTCATGGTGCCCCAGGTTGTATAGGTATTTAATATTTTTTTGTGCTAGGTTTGAGAAATGAAAGACGATCAAATGAACTTTCGGAACGTTGGCCAGCAAAAAAAAATTAATGTTTTATGGAATATAAATTGACCAAACTGTCTGGAACTCCTTGAACGATTTTCATAGTTGTCGATTCCCAACTGTATCACAATCCATATGTGGGATTGATCTGAATATTTGAAGTCCGCGGCCATCATTTTTTTCAATGTTATTTTAGTTAGGGCTGCCTCAATAATCACTTGACAGATTGTGTTGAAATTTTACCAGTTTATCCATACAATAAAAAGTTCTACACAAAAGAAAAGTGTGCCATTTCATGCGAGTTCAGTCTTAAGGGCGTCACGTTAGTTTGACGACCATCGTTAAGCCTATTGTGGGGATATTTTATTCGAAAAACATATCTATTTTGCATATATTTACAATATTTGGAAATTTAAATATATCCGGAGTAGAACCGATCATCAGAAAAACAATAAAAAGAGATACTCCACTGCTGCCATGTTTCTGGCTATTTTGTGTACCTGACACCAATAAATCATTTTATTCATGGTACTCGAAACACTGTTCGAAACTAAAATAAAGTAATAAAACCTGTTCTAATCCACCTAGTGGTGTAATGATGCCTTTCTCATATTACTCATATCATCATAAATATTACTGTGGAATTCGCAAAAACAAATTTAGGAATTCCGCATGAAACTATAAGACTTTTTCTTTGAATCTACAAGTTTGTGAAAATCGATTTGGTTATCTTGAAAAAAAGTGAGTAGATCTTTTTTCCATCTTTTGATCATTATTTTCAATACTTCCGAAAACGGATTCAGATGACCGGAATAGCCAAAGTTGGTTCGATTGTCAGCAAAGCAAAGCCTTGGTATTACATTCCTGTAGTGGAATTTGACCTTCTGTTTCAACAGACTTCGCAGCCGATTCAAAGTGTACAGAACCATTGCATGGCTAGTGCTACGGTTCTAGTGACACTACGAATCCTTCCAGGTCGGGGCTCGAACATAACACATGGATCAATAAGTCCCGAGACTAAAGCAGAGATGGCGCTCGTAGTAAACCAGTAACCACGTCTTGCTAGAGTTCTAACTTTTGCTTGAAACGGGTCAAAATTTTAAGTCGATCCGACCAGAAACAGCTGAGTTATCGAGGTTGGAGTAAAGTCGTTTTGTAGTTTGTTCAAAAAATGGAAAAAAAACCGAGTTCGTGTTTTGATAAAACATTGTTTTTTAATGGGTAAAAACACCGTGCAAGCGGAACAATGGATTGAAAAATGTTATCCGGACTCTTGTCCATCAAAAGCAACGATTTGTCGGTGGTTCGCCGAGTTTAAACGTGGTCGTACCGACACAAATGACGCGGAACGCTCGGGTAGACCTGTGGAAGCCGTTACACCGGAAAATGTGAGTGAAGTGACAAAAATTATAATGAAAGATCGACAGTGAAGTGACAAAAATAATAATGAAAGATCGTAAAGTGAAGCTCCGTGAGATTGCTGAGATGACACAGATATCATATGGAAGTGTATTTACTATCCTTCATGAAAAATTGAGCATGAAAAAGGTTTTTTCCAAGTGGGTGCCGCGATTGTTTTCGATGGAACAAAATGCACCCTACCACAAGTCGATGAAAACAATGGCGAAATTGAACGAATTGGACTTTGATCTGCTTCCCCACCCCCCATACTCGCCAGATTTAGCCCCCTGTGACTACTGGCTCTTTGCTGATCTTAAAAAAATGCTCCAGGGAAAAAGATCACCAAAATGTGATTATGTTGATGAATAAAAAAAAAAATTTTGCAAAAAAAATGTTGTTTCCATTGTTAGTCTCGGGACTTATTGATCCATGTGTTACGACAACTGGTTTGTAAGACCAGCGCCCTATACATTGAACCGCCAACCCGGGTCAGCAACAAATATCAAATTAGAACAGTTTTGAACCTAGTTAAACCTAGACTTACTATCTCATGCTCTATTTCGATTAAACCAATTAAACGAAATCTAACAAACGAAGCGAACCTGCGTTGCTGTTGCTTTTGCATATATTTAAGTCAAGCTAAGTAGCATGAATCAGCAGCATAAAACATGTAGTAGGATTGTTATTATTGTTCTTGTTGACATCACTACACCACCGGCACTACTGCACTACCGGTCGTAAAAATTGCATTTACGTCGCGAAGCTTGAAATTCCCATGTATGTTTATTTTTCTCAAATAAATTTCAATTCATTGACATTCTTTCGGTGGCAAAAAGCAAAGCCTTGGTATTACATTCCTGTAGTGGAATTTGACATTCTGTTTCAACAGACTTCGCAGCCGATTCAGAGTGTACAGAACCATTGCATGGCTGGTGCTACGATCCTACTGACACTACGAATTATTCCAGGTCGGGGCTCCTTTCGGTCGCACTTATCATAAAATAGCTAAAACTTTAATCAACCGCAGCACCGTCTTTTACCAATATAACGCACCAGTAGCAGACATTCGTAACCGTTCCATTTTCTTCTTCTTCTTCTTCTTCTACTTCTGGTTGGACTATATTGCTATTGCTATATAAATTTTTGTATATAGTCCAACGGATTTTCTTTTCACTGGACTACAAGTGAAAATCTCACTGCGTGACAACGTCGAGTCACCAAAGTACGGATAAAAATTCTTTCTTTCCGAATTTATGTTTTAATTTTATCGAATTTGTACCTGTTTTTGACCACCGCTCGTGAAAAAATACTCATGAAATCAGTAAGTTTTAACTTATCACGCTTTAGTTCCGAAACCGGAGTCGTATCTAGATAGAATGTTCTAGAAATTTCTAGAAAACTATAAGACTATAGTCACTATCATTTGAATCTCAGTTTGTGAAAATCAGTTGAGCCGTTTCCGAGAAAATTAGGTTTTCTCTAATTTTCACATATTACTCTGTATCTTCGGAACCGGACGTCGGATTCAAATAACATTCAATAGCAGGATATGAGACCATAAGACCTTTCATTTAATTCTAAGTAAATAAAAATTGGATCAGTCATCTCTGAAAAATGTGAGTGCATTTTTTTCCTTTTTTTGGTGCATATCACCTTGTATCTCCGGAACCGAAAGTCGGATTGGGATGAAACTCAATATCAGGCTATGGGACTAAAAGACCTTTCATTTGAATATAAGTTTGTAAAAATCGATTCAGCCATTTCCGAGAAAAGTGAGTGCTTATTTTTGTTAAATACATACACACATACACACACGGATACAGACATTTGCTCAGTTCGGCGAGCTGAGTCGAATTAAAAAGTCGATTTTTACTGTGATTCCAATGCCTTTCTATATAAGAAAGGCAATAAATATAAAAATATTTTTTTAAGAATACTTCAAAGAAAAAAGTTCAATCCTTTATCTTTTCTGAGGTTTGTATAAATCCTAACACATAAACTAAAGCAGCCGAATTCTGAATTCTTTATAAGCTGCAAATGTGATGAAGATGCTGTAGAAATTTGAGCAGAACAAATCCAATAGTTTTCGAGATATCATGGCAGGAGTATTTAAAAATCATGTTTTGAGTAAATCGTTCAGAGTTCATCGATGAGATACCTGTGTTCGACTCATCTGGTAGAAAGTTTAGTTACGAGTAGTATTTTGCTTGGTCAAATGACTCTTGTCACGTCTTACCTTTCCGCAATTTGTCTTCACATTCTTGCTTTTCCTTGAGTACTATGGCTCTATAGTTTTCATATTCTTTCGCATCTTATTATTTCAAGTTAGTTTGATATGAAAAAAAAACTTTGACGTTTACTGACCAGAAGTCATAAATTCTCATATTTATCTGACACACTTCCTTAATACTCAAAATGTATGGGACAAAACCCAAATAAATTAATACGGATTGAACACAAAATACTGTAAATTTAACGTTTAGAGATATTCAGTTCAGTTCAATGCACCTTGAATATTCCATTTCAGTTTAGTCGAATACTGTCTCAAGGTTAAAAGTTTATTTCCTAGAACTAAACTCAAATTGCGTGACAAGATTCAACTTCCTCATTTTCGCAACCATAATCAAGTGCATCATAATTTTGGAAGAGCTCTAGGAATGTAAGAGGGAGCATACTGCCGGCACTTATTCGAATTTCCTTTCCGAAAGTTTTTTTTCTCTGCTCACGGCAAATACTTTCAACAACCTCTGATATCCGCGGCCGTGCCGAACGTGAAACGGACGGCTTGATGATTGGTGTAGATCACGCGTGCAGGGTATCTTCTCGCTCTATTCGCCCAGTGTGTGTAGCGTTTATCGCAATTGGTAGTAGTTAACTAGTACTGCGGTAGCATCCGAGCATCAGAGCACAGCAGTGCTGCAGCTGACCCGTGACTCGCGGATTACCAGCCATCAGTAGCAGATCAGCCACGCGACAAGAATCATTCCGAAATAAGCGATCGGGATCGTAACGCCACGAGTCTTCCCAACTTCGAACTGTACTAGTTTAGCTTGAGATATTCGGTGAACATGATCATTTCATAACATAAGTCGGACACATGTTTCTTCATTGCTTCATTATTGAAGCGTAGTTAGAAGGCACTTTGAAATTCGTGAAAGATCATTTATTGCGTCGTTTTGCAAGTGAAGTTAGTTTGCTACCAAACAATTGAAGAGAATCAGAGTGGATATCAATTTGGATATATCTTTGTATAGTGCTGGAATAAGTGAGAAACACTGATCTAAGTGTTAAGAAATGAATTTAATTATTAATTTTACGTTTCGTCAATTAAACGCTCTTCGAAAAACTGCCTGAGTGTTGACGTTAGTCAGTTCAAGCTAAACAGATAATCAATTGCGATAAAACTTACATTCATCACTTAATCCGATTAGTGTTCTGAATATGTTTGACCGGAAATCTATCACCAGATAAACTTGTGTTCAAAGAAGCCCGTTAGTGAGTAGCCATCACAATCAGCGATCATGATTGGATTCGATCAACCAACGAAAGGGTTGAGAGGGGTTCTTCAACCGGCATTGATCGTCATTGCTGTATTCGGAATTACAGCTACTCTCGGATATCTGGAGGATCGACCACCCACTTATATGGAAGCCAAAGTCGGCTCCTATGTAATATTGAACTGCCCGGTGGATTTTCCTAAAAACGACCCGATACCGTATGTTTTGCACTGGAACAAAGATGTAAGTTATTTAGTTAGATGCGCGGAGGATTTAGATACTGATCGATGTAAACATAAACTTATCGAGCATACGCTTGCTGATGTTGGGATGCATACAGGGTCGAGGTTGAAAATGTTATCAACAGCGGTCGATGATGCTTGCAGTAATTGCAGTTAGGGCATCGGGATCGCGTTGCACTGCTATGCTAATACATCTACTAGCTTTTCATGTGTTGGAAGTCCGTGTTCGCTCTAATAACTAGACCGAGTTTAAGGTCAAATCTATTATGGGAGGTACACGCGATTGTTTTATCCGCGGTGCCCTATGGCGTGTGCACCTTGCATTATAGATAAATTTTGTGTCGGACAGGAACACGGTGTTTAATGAAAAATGTTTCAATGTCGCCTTGTGGGTGTAGGGAATACTGAATGTTTCTCTGAAAGTTAGTTTTTTTTATTCATTGAAACTGATTCACAGAGAATCAGCAGGATCTATTTTTTTGTATCTTCTAGGAATTGTAATTGAAATATATTTTTATTCGTAGACAGAAGTGAAACAGTACAAATGTGTGGGCTGTGCAGATGACAATCACATTGCTGTAGTAATCTTCGAACTCTTGAATTTGGAGAACTTATAACTTAAAGCAATAGGATAAGCATTACATGCCACAATTACTATTATACACAGTTGTCGACCTATTTCCAACCATCGTTTGCGGGATGGGAATATTTTAGGCTGTTTATTGCGTCTGTCGTCACTGAGCAGTTCAGCTTTCCCTAATGCTTGGAATATGAACTAGCTGATATGTAGTTCTAGCACGTGACATTTGCTGTCTGGTTTTATGGGTTTATTTTATGGTTTTTGGATATGATATAAAGCCACCGACAAACGTTGTAGTTTGTGTTTGCCAACATACAATGAGGAATTACGGTTAGGGCGAAAAAAAAAAATAAAATTAAACTAATCGAATAATTTGAGAAGTTTAACAACAATAATCGAATAATTAATCGAGTAATTAATAACCCAGATAATCTATAAGAATTGAATCGATTAGCTTAAAAATTATACTCGATTATTAAATAATCACGTAATTCGAAAAATCCGATCTCTGATTACGTATGTATGTAAAATTTTCATTTCCAATAGAAATGATGTATAACTACTTGGCTTAAATCTTTGCTCGTTGACAAGCAGTCAGTCTTCAGTCAGTCTTTCTGTGTGATTGAACTCTACAAGTATTCAAAGAAGGATTGATAAGACCTAACTCTGTAGTCAAGTTAACTAAAAGTTATATGGGCTTAGAGTGACTCCTTGCTTTAAAAAGCTGTGTTGAGAAGCGAGACTTAACTCATGGGTCAATAAGTTTACAGATTGACAGATAGATGGTGTCACTAATTTAAATGCCTCTAGCGCACCCTTCAGATATCATCTGTCAAAATTTCTTAACATTCGGTTCATTTGTGTGTATTTATTTTACTTTCAGTGAAGCTACAGTTGCTAAAGTAGTGTAAAATTCAAACAATGAAGAAAATAATTTCGTATGTAACAAGCAACGGGATCTCAGACTTAACTAAAAGATCGTTCCTAGTTTTAAGTAGACACGGACAACGGGTGGATTACACAAGGCTTGACCTCGTTTATGTGACTATGAGTCAAGTCAAGCAAGTGGAAGTCATTTTTTAATATTCGTCTTCGACTTATCAGTGCATTAGCAGTTTACCATAGAGTAATCCGACAACCTTGAGATACCAAAACATCCAAATTGTGATTGTCAGATGATAGACAGTAAGTCATCACTCATTTTCTTTGACACGTCAGTCGATAAAGAAACGTCAATATTAGTAATGAAAAATATACTAAAGCAGTAGTCATTTTTTGTGTGTAAATAAAATGCTGAAAAAATAAAACAATTTTTACTATTAGGCAAAAGAAACTTTTAGTAATGTAGAACATAATTGAATCCTTCAAACTATTTTGAAGTACTTTTCAAAACAAAGATCTTAAAGTTAGAGCTACGATTAAAATAATTACGTTTTGAAATGATGCTATTAGTGAAAATATTTTGGAAGATCGGCTATGATCTGTTAGGCTTCCGCAAAACGTTGTTAGTCCAAAAACATTACCTTATTAATGTATGCTAGCTCCAACGAAGAATAAAAATACAAGCTTGCTTCATAAGTAAATTTTACGTTTATATTTTCTATTTTATTCTTTCATAACTGAGTCTACATTTCCAAGATCCGTTAAAACGTACGTCAAAGACCGGATTTCTAGTTTAACGGTATTCATTAGCTTCTGCACAATTTGTTTGTCAACGATCTTGAATACCTTTTTCGAGTGTCTTTCGCAAGTTGAAATGATGTTCAACTGCCGTATCATGTTGCTTCAAATAATTCTTTATCAGGGCCAAGAAGCTTCAACAAGTCCTCACTTGCACGCGGTGGGCAGATTCTCCCGCAGAAGACGGGCTAAGTCTGCCAAAGTTTTATGGCTAGCATTCTGTCAAAATTTCGGCAAGAGTCTTGCAACAATGCAAAAACCGTTTCGCGCAGAGAACTTTGTCTAGCGGTTAATAACGGTTCTGTTTCTACCGGATTCTTGTCATACATGGCTGCCAAAACCGTTTTGAATATATTTTCGTATGTACGTGCAATATCAAATATCAAATGAAGTCGAACAACAAAAAGATTGGAGTGGGAATAAGCAAGACGCGTCGAGCGAGAGAATCACGTAATTTCGCCTGGTCAATTTTGACAGCAGCCGAAATGCAGCCAGACTTTTGCCGGTTCCTAGAATTCCTCACAAGCGAGTTTACCCTGGGTAAAGTTTGGAGGATTTCTTTGGGTCCGCTGACCTTCCATTTTCGCCAACTGACTCAGTAAAATGCCTGATAATAGTGTACTTTTTGTACACGTATTCTTTCCCGAGGAAATATTTCCGATTTTAATGAAAAACCGAAATTAGCTCTGCGCCTAATTCGTATTACTGTTTTTGAATTAGTTAATTTGATCAACAAAATTTCCAAAATAACTATGAAATTAGTTAAAATTGAGAATTTACTACGCTGAAAAAAGTCTTTTTTTTTTCCATAAATACGTTTATTTCTTAAGGCAGTTTACATAAGTTTTTCTTCGCCGTAGCATCACTTTTACATAACATTCTTATCCTAATTTAATTCTAACATAGTCACAACGTTTTGAATTTATTAAAACATATTCTCTTATAGCTTAAATATCATCTTAGGTAACTCGTCATTAATTATGAAATCTACTCGGAAATATTATTTGAACCAAACGATTAACTTCTATAAATTATAAAATAAGCTGTTATTTTCAGACATTTTGTTGATAATTTCATAAACTGTTTCGAGTTTGTTTGTATCATTACATAATTTTTATTCTAATTTAGCTATTGGTTGAACTCATGGACGCAGCTGGGATCAGAGCTAAGTCTTAAAAGGGGCCTTTATTAAATTGAAACTCCAATTTTCTTTATGAAATGATAAATAAGTTTCATGTATGAAAGGTCACGACAAGCAAGAATGTCTCGAACTGGGATATTGGATAGTCTATCTTGGGTACGCAAAGAATTTATTAGTTGAGATCTGACATCACGATACTCCACGCATGTCCAAACGACATGATCAATATCCCGATAACCTTCTCCGCAAGCACAATGATTAGTCTCGGAGAGCCCAATTCGAAGGAGATGTGCATCTAACGTGTAGTGATTGGACATGAGTCTGGACACCACACGAATGAAATCCCTACTCACATCCAGTCCCCTGAACCATGCCTTTGTCGATATTTTCGGAATAATTGAGTGCATCCACCGACCCAGATCATCTCTATCCCAAGATGCTTGCCAGCTGGCAAGTGTTCTTTGGCGAGACGAACTATTGAATTCGTTGAAAGCAATCGGTCGCTCATAAATTTCACCCTCAATAGCACCACGTTTGGCTAAATTATCGGCTCTTTCATTGCCTGGAATGGAGCAATGAGCCGGGACCCAGACTATAGTGATTAGATAATTATTATTCAATATGTCGTTCAGACACTGTTTTATTTTACCCAAGAAAAACGGTTCATTTTTGCCAGCAGCGATTGAGCGAATGGCTTCAATTGCACTCAGACTATCTGTGAAGAGGAAATAATGGTTTGGAGATAATGTGACGATTACACTCAAACTATAATGAACTGCTGCTAGCTCTGCTATATAAACAGATGCAGGTTCTTGAAGCCTAAATGAGGCCGAAACATTATTGTTGAACATACCAAACCCTGTCGCTTCTTCAATTCGCGATCCGTCCGTGTAAAACATTTTCTCAGAGTCAATATGCCTGAACTTACTTAAAAATATTTTTGGGATTTCCGTCGAGCGTAGATGATCCGGGATTCCACGCACTTCACGCTGCATGGATGTATCGAAAAATAAAGTTGAGTCAGGGGCACTTAGGATGCTGACACGGATAGGAATATATCTTGAAGGGTTGATTTCCTGTGACATATGGTTAAAATATACTGTCATAAATTTTGTTTGAGATCGAAGCTCGACTAGTCGTTCGAAATTATTAATTACCATGGGATTCAGCACCTCACATCTTATTAGCAGGCGTGATGAAAGCTCCCAAAATCGATCTTTTAATGGAAGAACTCCCGCCAGAACTTCAAGACTCATTGTATGTGTTGAATGCATGCAGCCTAAGGCAATTCGCAAACAACGGTACTGAATTCGCTCAAGTTTGATAAAATGAGAGTTTGCAGCGGAACGAAAACAAACGCATCCATATTCCATCACTGAAAGTATCGTTGTTTGATACAATTTTATTAGATCTTGCGGATGAGAACCCCACCAAGATCCTGTTATTGTTCGAAGAAAATTTACTCTTTGTTGGCATTTCGTTATCAGATACCTAATGTGTTCTCCCCACGTGCATTTGGAATCGAACCACACCCCGAGGTATTTAAAAGTTAAAACCTGTTGGATCATTCTTCCCATCATATGGAGCTGAAGCTGCGCGGGATCATGCTTTCTTGAGAAGACGACTAACTCTGTTTTCTCCGCAGAGAATTCGATACCAAGATGAACAGCCCAAACGGACAAGTTATCTAAGGTATCTTGCAATGGTTTATGCAGATCAATAGCTTTGGGTCCAGTAACTGAAACCACGCCATCATCTGCCAATTGTCTTAGTGTACATGGGGTTACTAGACAGCTGTCAATGTCATTCACGTAAAAATTATAGAGGAGCGGACTGAGGCATGAGCCTTGCGGGAGACCCATGTAGCTAATTCTGAATGTTGCCAAATCGCCATGTGAAAAATACATGCACTTCTCTGACAAAAGGTTGTGCAAATAATTATTTATAACCGCTGGAAGTCCATGTTGGTGGAGCTTGTCTGAAAGAACATCAATGGAAACTGAATCAAATGCTCCTTTAATGTCTAAAAATACAGATGCCATTTGTTGCTTTTGAGCGAAGGCAATTTGGATGTCAGACGAAAGTAATGCAAGGCAATCATTCGTCCCTTTATTTCTACGGAAGCCAAACTGAGTATCTGACAACAAACCGTTCGTCTCGACCCAAGTGTCGAGACGTCGTAGAATAATTTTTTCGAACAATTTTCTGATGCAGGACAACATCGCAATGGGTCTATATGAGTTGTGATTGGAAGCTGGTTTCCCCGGCTTTTGAATGGCGATAACTTTCACTTGTCTCCAGTCAGGCGGAACAATATTTTGCTCAAGAAACTTGTTGAACAATTCCAACAAACGTCTTTTTGCGAGGTCGGGCAGATTCTTCACCAAGTTGAATTTGATTCTGTCCAACCCAGGGGCGTTATTGTTACAAGACAAGAGTGCTATAGAAAATTCTATCATTGAAAATGGGTTATTAATAAAACCATTATTTGGAGGAGATTCCCGTATAATGCTTTGCGTAGGAACAGAATCTGGGCAAACTTTCCTAGCAAAGTCAAATATCCATCGGTTCGAGTATTCATCACTCTCATTGCCCACGTTACGATTCCTCATTCGTCTGGCCGTATTCCAAAGAGTGCTCATTGAGGTTTCTCTTGACAAACCTTCGACAAAATGTCTCCAATAGCTACATTTCTTGGCCCGAAGTATGCTCTTGTACTTGGTTTCTAAAGTCAAGAAATTTTCAAAATTCTGAGGAGTTCCTCCTCCTCGTTTTAAAAACGTCTTGAAAGCATTTTGTTTCGCGTGCTTAGCATCTGAACACTCTTTGTCCCACCAAGGGTTTGGAGGCCTTCTGTTAGACGATGGACCAAGAAATCGTTTGGTTTGGGCTTGTTCTGCGGCCTCCAGAATCGAACAAACGAGGAAGTCATATTCTTCAAGTGGGGGGAGCTCTTCCATTGAAGTTAAGACACTTGAAATATTATTTTGGTATTTAATCCAGTCAATATTTTTTGTCAAATCATATGGAATATTAACTGAATTAGCAATGCCTTTGTTACTGCTAATTGAGATGATGATTGGTAAATGATCGCTACCATGTAAATCAGGAAATACTTTCCAGGTGCAATCTAGTCGAATTGAAGTCGAACAAAGAGATAAATCTAATGCACTTGGACGTGCCGGAGGTCTTGGGATCCGTGTCATGCTACCCATATTTAGTACCGTCATGCTAAAATTGTCGCAAATATTATATATTAGAGATGATCTGCTATCATTGTAAACGGAACCCCACATCATTCCGTGCGAATTGAAATCTCCTAAAATCAAACGTGGAGCAGGAAGGGCTTCGATAATTTCATTAAGCTGTCGTTGTCCAACTTGAGCTCTTGGAGGAATATATACCGAAGCAATGCAAATGTCCTTTCCTTTAATGTTTATTTGACAAGCAACAACTTCTATACTAGAAGTCGAAGGAATGTTTAATCTATAAAAGGAATAACATTTCTTAATTCCTAAAAGCACTCCACCATACGGAGAGTCTCTATCGAGACGTATAATGTTAAAATCATTAAAATTTAAAGCTATGTTTGAAGTAAGCCATGTTTCGCATAAAGCAAATACATCACATTTTTGACTATACAATAAAATTTTAAATGAATCAAGTTTTGGCATGATGCTTCGACAATTCCACTGCAGGACAGTGATTGTATCATTTGCGGCGGGTGATAAATTATCCATCAAAAGATACAAAACCTGAGACAATTGGCCATTGAGCTGATAACTGCTTCAAAAAATTTCTAGCTATTGGAAGGAATGCCATTATGAGGGTCTTTAAGGGTTCAGATATATTGAATGCTGAGAAAATCCATTCAACAATTTCCGAAAACTTCAGTAATCCTGTTGGTGGCTGTGAAATGGAGCCCACAGGATTATTACCTTTTTCTGTGCTAGATCCTGGATTGGTTTGTGAATTTGACAAACCAGGAGGCACAGTCTTTGGTTTTGACTTTTTTTGTTTAACACGGGGATCTTTTTTTGAAGATGAAACTTTAGGTGTCTTTTTTGGTAATTTGGAAGAAGACTTCTTTCTCTTAACTGACCCTTGGGTAGTGATAAACGAATTACCTTCACTATTTTCGTCAGAGTCAGAGTCCTCTGTTTCCTCTAGATTTGAAAACCCGTTTTCGGTTTCCAAAGGGGGGACATCAATGACCGTTTTAAGCATTTCTGCATATGTGCGCTTAGACCGTGCTTTTAAAGAAAGCTTAATTTTGTCTTTGTGCACTTTAAATGCAGTGCATACTGAAATATCCTCATGAGGACTTTCCCCACAATAAATACATTTTTCAATTTCCTTGTTGCAATCATTATCTTTATGAGGTCCTTCACACTTAATACATTTTGGTTTATTGCTACAGTAAGTAGCTGTGTGTCCGAATTTTTTGCAGTTCGTACAATTCATTACATTTGGAACAAAAAGCCGAACAGGGAGGCGAATTTTATCGACATAGACATGGGACGGCAACGCAGATCCGGCAAATGTCACTCGAAACGAGTCTGATGGGCGATAAACTTTTTTTCCCTCTTCATAAACTACTGAGTACAGTTGTTTGCACTCCAGTATTTTCACACCCTCAAGCATAGAGTTCTTGAAACGACCAACACCATGCTTGAGTAAATCATCTACCGAAAGACTCGCTTCGGTAACAACACCGTCAATTTCGACATCTTTGGAGGGTATGTAAACTTTATACTCTTTAATGAAATGTTCCGAAGAGACAATATCATTCGCGTGTTTCAAATTATTTACCACAACACGAATTTTATCGTTATTTACTTTTATGATCTCTTTGATTGAAGAGTATCGTGATGTCAAACCTTTAGAAATTTGGTAAATGTTTAATGGCTTTGATATACGTCTGAAAAAGACTATCCAAGGCCCAGAAGAGCTCTCCTGATATTTTTTCGTTCGTGGGGGTATCGGATTCATGCTAGGATTTACGTCCATGGATTCATCCATTACATTAAAATTTTTAACTAAACTTTAAAATAAAATTTGAAACCAACACTACACAGTACTCAATCAAAAGGAAAAGAAAAAACTTCTACCTTGAAATTGTTGTCTATCTCCGTTGCACTGCCGTGTAGATCCTCGTTGCTCTAGATGTTCTTGTTGGATGCTGATTGTTGGATGTGATGCTACTGCTACCTGACATCCAGCACCACTCGATTTCCGATTTACTTTTGTCTTCGCCAGCTGCAACCAGCGCAGGTCACCGGTGTATACCTGCGTGTTGTATGGCAGTGGAAAGACCGAGTTGTCTTGTCTCCTTCTTCCTTGTGCTCCGCACCGATATGCTTCTGCACCGAAGTGCCTTCGCACCGATGTGCTTTTGCACTCTCCTGCTTCTGTGTGCCTTTGCACTCTTCTTCTTCGATGTGCCTTTGCACTCTCCTGCTCAGCAATTGTGGCTGTATATTGTGGCCTGGGTAGAGCTTGGGAAACGCCCTTTGTTGTTTCCTTCACCAGCTTGGCCCAGCACTAGGGCTCTCTTATGCAGCACGATTTTACGTTTTAACGGCTGCTGCCAACAGGTCTCTACCTGTAGTTCAACCGTTGTCGTATTTAACGCGTGTAAACTAACCAGCGTTATTAAACTGTACGCTTCTATACACAACCTTCTCGGTTGAACGGCTATTACTGAATGAAAAAAAAAGTCTTATTTCTAAAGAATGTGTTTAGTTGGCGAACATCCTGGACACAAATATTTCAATCACATATATCAATCCAACACGACATTTTCATTGACAACTAATTTTGTGTTTAAAATCAGAAAATTTGAAATTTGCTGTGTTTCAGAAACACCATCGTTTCTGAAAGACAGCACAAAGAAAACAGAAATGAATTTGGTTTTATTAACAAATTTTTAGCCAAATACTCACGAGAAGTGTTAAAGCAAAACAATCCATTAAAAAGCTAAAAAAGACAGCCTTGTTGAAACTGCTTGCAAATTGTTTTGATGTTTTTCGCATGTGTTACGATATATCAATATATAAATTTCTAAACCGATATGTAAAAATGACGTAAACTCTTAGTGGAAAGTGTATTTATTCAGAATATGTGCGCATTTGAAGCGATTGTGAGTAAGAATGTTTTCTCGCGGAACAGTGAAGTGAGTTTGGAATGTTGCACTTTAATTGTATATGGCAAATGATGTTTTTTTGTATCTTCCAACCTTCCGGGCTACGACGTCCGGTGTATTACTTCCTGCCAATATAGAAAAGACAACCGCGACTGAAATTTTTTTCGGTAGTAGTGTGCCATCTAGTGGCTAGTAGTCATAACGGTGTTAACGTTTTTTCGGTGACAGTGCGCCATATAGCTGCTAATTGCAGAAGTCAATTCAACCACTTATGTTGGTTGAAAACAACGTTTTATTTTTCTAATTCAACTAAAAAAGTTTGCCTTAGCTATGAAATGACAGCACGTTTAATTGGTGAATTCAACTAAAAAAATGGCCATTTCAACAAATATTTTATTATTATTAAGGGAATGAGAATTAAAAAATCTAAATTAGCAAAAGTAAGATTTTTTTAGTTGTCTCAAAAATAACTAACTAAAATCAGAAAATCAACTAATTTTTTCGCCAAAATGCTGATTTCGGTCTTTCCGTGCATCAGACCCAATGTACACAATGATACATTGTAATCAACTGTTTGAACCACATCTGGAAAAAACAATGGTGCATGAAATTTGTGCCTAGGCTGCATTGCGGATTGTATAGGTTTTACTGACGCTACAAACAAGTCTCAATGTGACGAGAAAAATCTGAAAAAGTTCAAAAAAAGTGAAGCATGTTATGAAGTAATGAATGATTTCAACGCTTAATGAAAATGATTCAACATCCCCTGTGTAACCCTCGATGGCCAACTTTTTGTTTGTGAATTGAATAAGCTTTGATTCGATCTCAATATTGAATAATCCATGAGCTCTACTTTATCTGACACTTCGAAAGAATTTTAAAACCAGAAATGGGGATATTGAAATCTGCTAGACAATGGTTGAATATAAATCATGATGGCATGAAAATGTTTTTACAATCGAAATGAACGCCACGGTTTCCATTCATCATTTTATCAATGAAGCAGGGCAAACTCATCGCCAGCCTCAAATGACTGGGTTTAACAGTTCTCCCTAGTTGGCTTTCCGATCTATCTTCATCTCGATATTATTTAATAAACTTATTGTTAGTGCATAGTACTGTTACACAAATACAAACACACGCACGGAGATCCACAGAAATTTTGCCTCCCACCGACGGTAGTAAAGCCAAATAGTCGTTACTGCCAATGGTGGAACACGTGCGAATTTCACTTATGACTGATGCTGCAGGCCCATGGCATCGTATCTAGCTATGCATGGTTGTCTATCGCGATCAGCGTGGGAAAAAGGGTGGGAGGAAAGATGGGTCTGACGTGTATTTGCAGTGTGCATTATATCGGTACCATTCACGACGGCTGGAACTACTGTAGATTGCTCCGGGAAATGTGTCACGATGACAGTTTCAATTAATTTCTGTACTTCATCATCCGGATCATTCCGAAAGGTTATTATTACGTGTGTCGGTTTTTGTTATGCACAAATGACAGTGTATGGCAGCAGTTCATCCGAATCCTGCTATGATGATGTGCATTGTCAGCGACAGTCGAGCTGTGAAATGAAACGGTGCTTTTCAATGAATCAATTCCAGGTTTTCGGTACACCTGCTTTATTCGTATTCTTTGATATTGTTTTATTTGTATAGTTTTTGGTTATGAGGTTGTTTTGTTTCGTTCAATACAAAAGAGTGTATTTTTTTCGAAAAGTTTTGTTCTACTGTATTAAGGGTGATTAAGATTATTATTTACTTTTCATTAAAGGCGGTGTGTTATTGGAAAGTCGATGAAGGAGAATATTAAATATTTTAAGTTAACAGTGATCGTAAAAAGCAATTAATAGATATTTCTATATTTAAAAATCAATATTCCATAGAGTGGTCTCTATGGAATATTGATTTTTAAATATAGAAATATCTATTAATAATCTCTAAATCTAGGCTTTTTCTCATTTTGTCAGTGCGAAGTTTACCGTTAGACAGACGTAAATTACAACTCGTAAGTGTCACCATACTGAATGTGCAATGCTTCTTTCGTCTCGATTGAATGTATGGATGTGGTGCACTTGCAGCTCAATATGAGCTGCTTAACACTGACGACTCGAAGACGAAACGTGAAGAATAATCGAAATAGCTGTGTATCCTTAGCAGAATTTGTAACCAAACCCTGAAATAACCAGGACATGCTGGCTGCGCGGCCGAGAGTAAAAGGGTATAGGAGCGAATTCTCCCGGGCCCGGGCTTTCTCAAGGGGGCCGTAAATTCGGCTCTGCATGCTGGTTGCCAACATTTCGTTAGCTTTGGTAGTTCTAAAATTTAAAAAAAACTGTTTTTACCAGCCATATAATTCATGTTCTCATGAATATTACTGTGGGGTTCTTTAAAATACTTTTCATTGACTCTTCAATTGAAACAAGAAAATTGTTTTGGTTAACAAAAAAATTTGATATTTTAAATACACTTCGCCCTGTTACTCCGGAATCGGAAGTTGGATCCGGTTTATGTTTAGTTGCAACATTGAAAGCGGGTCAAAGTCGTTTCGCTGAAAATACCGCAACCATTCGCCTAGAACCAAAGGAATTTATTTGATGCTTTGAGTAACTAATAAAGTCAATTTTTGGAATTCCGTTCTAAGGTTCATGAACCAATCTAAATGTTCAAGATTTTTTGAATTAAACACAGGGAAATGAATTAATCCGTTATTTTAAATATTATGTATTTCAGAAGTGCAATTTTAGGTCAACAAAACGGACGTAAACACTGTCATCTTTAATTTGTCGTAAGCTTAAATCAATTTCAATTACAATATTCAGACAATTGAAGAAATCAGCGAAATTACCCTTTCGGCGAAATGGTTTTCGACAAAATGACATTTGGCGAAATGACCCTTTCGGCGAAGTTGCTTTGGCGAAACATCTTTTGGAAAAATGGCTTCTGGTGAAATGACTCTCACCCGCAATATATGTGATTATGAGACTTTTCATTTCAAAATAAGACCAGTTTGTGGAAGTTTTTGAGTACAATTTTTGCTACTTCCGGAATTGGAAAGTGGTATAGCAAAAGCTAATTCGTCTGGCCATCAACTAACAAAACCTACCCATTGAAACAGTTTTTAGAACGATTTCAGGGGTTTTAAGCTTTTCGTTCCGTCACGTCAAATATCCAACTAAATTCGCCCTATAACTTCGAAACCGGAAGTCGGATCCGAGTCAATTTTCGCACTACACTATGAGACTATATGATCTTTCATTTGAGCCTGAGCTTGTAACAGTCGGTTCAACTGTCTCTGAGAAATCGACGTGAGTTTCGTTTGTTTTAGAACTTCCGGTATTTCTAGAGCTGGAATAGCTAAAATCATTCCATTATTATTTATCATGTTGTACTTTACACAGCCACCTCAATGATGATTGGAAATTTTAATAAGCGTGTTTCTGATTTTTTTGCATCGTCACCTCAATGGCTTTTGGAAATTTTTACATTCCTCATTTCATAATTCCGGAACTGGAAGTCAGATTTAATCACAATTTCATAGTAATCTATGGGATGATAACATGTTTCATTTGAATATAGGAATGTGAAAATCGGTCAAATCGTCTCTGATAAATTGTAGTAAGTAGTAAGTACAATTTCAAAGTTTTTAATCACTAAATCCATTACCGGGAAACGGTATTGCCGAAACGAGTTTGTTTGACAATCAATTAACAAGGTCTGCAAATAAGAATATTCTGTTAACCAATTTTGAAGAATCCGCTTCTGTTTGCATGGCCACTTATAAAAAAACTCTTTTGAAATTGAAATCAAATCAAATTTTGGAACCAGAAGTCGGATCTAACTGAAACTCAAAAATTTACTATGGGATCCTAAGCCCTTTTATTTGAGATTTTTTGTGAAAAACGCTCCAGAGATCTTCGAAAAAAGTTAGTGCTCAAAATTTTGTTTATGTTGTACACTATTCACCCAACTCCTCGCTATGAATGGAGATTCCTTAAGCCAACGCTTTTTGTTGTGATGGCGTTGTTGTCCAAATAATGTTAAGCTACTATTTTGATGCGCACAGTATATAAGTGTGAAAATGATTTTTTCCAATCCGAGATAGAGGATATGAAAGTCAGAGAATTTTTACAATAATTTCGCAATGTAAATACAATCCAAACCTGTTAAACTTTTGTTCCATTTAACATTAATATAATTCTATCTTTGTGCACTCTGTACAACCGTCAGTTTAACTCTCCTGAAGGAATGGAATCCTTTTTACCATACACACTTAAATTTTATTGCAGAATCTTGCTAAAAAAATGCCGAGATTTGCACAGCCGAGTGCTCGGTAATTGTCTTGGCAAAATATATAAATACTAAGAATCTCGACAATCCTAAATTTATTAACTGTCAATTATTGCCGAACTTATCAGCAGAAATTTTACAGTTAGTTCGGCAGAAGCGATCAGGATTGAATCATGAATTGCCGAGTCATCAATAACCGAACATGGAATGGATTTTTCTTTATTATTGTGGTTAGATCCATAATTTCAGGAATTTTGTATGAGACTACAAGAACTTTCATTTGAATCTAAGTTCGTTGGTTTTCACAGTGATTACATATCCTTCCTATAAGAGTAAGCGAAAAGCATTCAACACAGGTTTTTAGTAACAAGCTCGCTTAGCAGATACGTGCTCACTTATAATGAAATCATTGTTGTTTCTTACATACGGTAGGTAGTATATGGCCAAAACTAATTCCTTTTCGTTACTGCTCAAATGCTTTACATAAGTATGACATATAAATAAGCAAATGAGTGTCACCCTCCCATCCAGAACTCAAATCATTCTCGTAATTAGTCCGGAATGTTGTCTTAAAACATGCTCAAGATAGAAACACCGTCAACCATAAATTTATTCCGTCAATAAATTCATTACTTCACTCGTCGGGACAAAGTGACCTTAATACGATAATTATTATGATGTCGGTAACGCGTACTGCTGCCAGCGTCCTGTTATGGCCTATCGAGCACGAAACGACAGCTCCTGACAGGCGATTTAGTGAACTCGCTAAAGTCAGTATCGTTCTTCTCGCTGTCTGTTTCCATTTCTCAAGCGCAGTGTTACTTACTCTGCTCGCGTAAGACTAGAAGATGTTTGGACAAGAAGAGTCCGTTCGTTTGGTAGATTCATAAATTTTACGCTTTCTGAAATGCAATTATGGAATAGCACTCACTCAATTGTTGGCGCTTGGTTAGAGACCGAGTTTGCGTTAATGGTTGAAATGGGAGATGGATGACACCGAAGGTGGTGGCACTGGGGTGTATCTCAGTATCACATAACCCATGAAAAACAGTTAGGCTTCATTGTATGGGAACCAAATTTGGTACGAGTTTATTAGTCTGTTTTCGAAGTGTATTCGATATCAAGTCCTGAGTTCGATATAATTTTCTGACAACTTTTTTTTTAAATAACTATTTATAGGAATATGAGTTAAAATTAAATTATTAAGATTTAAATCGGGTGTTCATCCACAAGTGGTGACTTTTCAGCCCTAATATATACATGATTTGGTTATTACCATGAAGACATCATTTGCTTCCGCAATTCTGAGATTTTTGTGTAGGGAAAATTCTAAACCTACTTGTATTGTGTAATGGGGAAAAGGAACTTATATACTAACTTACTAACTAACACAGAGCGAATCGATTAAATTGAAGATTGCATCGATTTTTGTCGGAATTTGCTTATAATATTATGTGACATTACATTTAATGGTTCTATATATGTGAGTATGTGTAACTCATTTGTACTAAACCAGGGAGGACGCTTCAAAATCATTTTCAGAATTTCATTCTGAATCCTTTGAAGCGTTTTCTTCCTGGTGGAACAACAACTTGACCAAATTGGTACTGCATAAAGCATGGCTGGTCTGAAAATTTGTTTATAAATTAACAATTTGTTTTTTAGACAAAGCTTGGAATTTCTGTTTATAAGAGGATATAAACATTTAATATATTTATTACACTTTGCCTGGATTCCTTCAATGTGATCCTTGAAAGTGAGTTTTTTGTCATACGTTAAACCTAAGTATTTAGCTTGATTAGACCATGTCAATTCCAAGCCATTCAATTTGAGAATGTGATTTTTGTTTGGTTTAAGAAAAGAAGCTCTTGGCTTGTGAGGAAAGATAATTAATTGCGTTTTTGCTGCATTTGGTTTAATTTTCCATTTTGACAGATAATCACTGAAAATATTTAAACTTCTATGTAGGCGACTGCAGATCACTCTTAGATTTCTACCTGTGGCTAACAGACTTGTGTCGTCACAGAATAGCGATTTCTGACAACCAACGGGTAGATTTGGAAGATCAGAAGTGAAAATATTATACAAGATTGGAGCTACGCTCGTACCCTGCGCAACACCGGCTCGTACGGGTAGCAATTCAGATTTACAATTCTGATAGCTAACCTGAAGAATACGATCAGTTAAATAATTTTGAATCATTTTGATCAAATAAATAGGAAACTGGAAATCAGACATTTTTGCTATTAAACCTTTGTGCCAAACACTGTCGAATGCTTTTTCGATGTCTAGAAGAGCAACTCCAGTGGATAACCCAGAAGATTTATTTGCTTTTATCATGTTCGTTACTCTGACAAGTTGATGAGTAGTTGAATGTTCATGACGAAATCCAAATTGCTCTTGTAGAAAAATTGAATTCTCATTTATATGAGACATCATTCTCAACAAGATGATTTTTTCAAAAAGTTTACTGATAGAAGAAAGTAAGCTAATTGGTCGATAACTTGATGTTTCTGCTGGATTTTTATCAGGTTTCAGGATAGGAATTACTTTAGTGTTTTTCCATCTTTTTGGGAAGTAAGCTAATGAAAAACACTTGTTGAAAATTTTAACCAGGAGTCTCAAGGCAATATCGGGAAGATTTTTAATAAGACTATTAAAAATTCCATCATTATATATTTATTTGTCGTCAAACTATAGTAGACCATTACATTGTATTGATTACATTTTAACACGTGTGATATTTTCTAAAATAAACATTAATGTGCATTATGTTCTAGGACCTAGGTCGTATTGAATTAAAATATTGTTTGAGCTGGGCTGTTGCACGGAAAAACCAGCGATCGCAAAACAACTAAAATATTAGTTGTTTTTCTGATTTTGATTGGTTAAAATTTGGTACAACTAATCGACTGTTGTTTTAACTAATCTGTCATTTTTGATTTATCGTGCTGGCAGCTTAGCAACGACACCCAACAAGTAATGAAACGTTTCAGTTGAGCAATGCCAAACATCCTGAGCGAACAATGAAACGTTTCAATGAAATGTCACTTGTGCAATTGAGCAAAGACACAATCCCAGCAAAGTTACTTGTATGCATGAAAGCAAAAAAATGTCTCAGTTGTTTCAACCAATTATTCAGTTATTTGAACTTAAAACGCCAATTGCAATAAATACTTTTACTGTTAGC
Source organism: Malaya genurostris (assembly GCF_030247185.1). Classification (NCBI taxonomy): domain Eukaryota; kingdom Metazoa; phylum Arthropoda; class Insecta; order Diptera; family Culicidae; genus Malaya; species Malaya genurostris. The sequence goes on along the minus strand of NC_080571.1, from coordinate 255,474,296 downwards.
CTCTTCGGGGGCAGCTAATCGTTCACTGCTTAAACAACGAAATTTTACCTAATTAACTGCTTATATCTTTATCACTAAACTCACAAAGGATATGGAAATGAACCAAACGATTACAATTCTCAAAAGGAAACTCACCAGAAAAATGGTCACAGGGAATTAGGAAATTTTTCCTTTACTTGCAGAATGGCTCGCTGGTAATCCTGATGCTACAGATACACTTTCAAGAAAATACAAATAGTACCACTTCACTTTAGCAGCAAATTTTTAAGCGTTAAACAGTTTTAATAACATTGACATGAACTGTCCTAGAATACATTACTCTCAGATGAAATTATAACATTTATACTGTAGGAATATCTATTTAACACTTGGAAAACTTGTTTTACAATTAACTGTTATATTCTTATGCATACTTTCACTTACATAAAACGACCACTACGTAACTAACATATATGACGTTCATTCACCATTGAAAATTTTCAATATGAAACGCTTCTGGTGAAATGGAGAGGTTTTTTGTTCTGCCTTCTGCTGTCTTCGTTTTCCGCCAAGTGACAGCATTTGAATACAACAATTTCGGTTACCTGAATGGTTATGTCAAAATCAACAGATATGTTAGTTAAATCAACAACATTTTAGTTGAAACAACCAGGGCGTGAAACAACAATTGCAATATTGTAATTTTGTGATCTGCGGGTTCTCCGTGTGTCATTGTAAAGTCAATTGCTCCGCAATGCTTATTATAAGTTGACATCATTTGATTTAATGGACCAAATTTAGCATAGTTGGTACGATAATGACTTATATAGAATATAGCTCGGTTTCGTAATTGTCTGGAAGGTATATAAAAATTAAGTTTAGACAGAAGTAAAGATGAATCAACCCGATGTGTAACGATGTTATGTATGAATGAAACCATTAATTGTTCTCGAAACCAGGAGCCTTCATGTTTTTAAGTTTCCTAATAATTGATTTAATTTCATCAAAATTCGTCTCAATAATGTCATCGTGTGATAACACTTGGGTTGAAATATAATCATATTTCAGTGAGACTTCATTTTCAATAGGACTCACAACGTTCAAATTAAAATTGTGTACACTCTCGAACTGCTGAGCAAGTTTTTGAGCTTTTTCGCTATTTGTAAGAAGTATTTGATTTCCTTCCTTGAGAGCAGGAATTGGTTTCTGAGGTTTCTTAAGAACCTTAGAAAGTTTCCAGAAAGGTTTAGAATATGGCTTAATTTGTTCAACTTCTTTAGCGAAATTTTCATTTCGCAAAAGAGTAAATCTATGTTTAATTTCTTTTTGTAAATCCTTAACTATGTTTTTCATAGCAGCATCACGAGAACGTTGATATTGTCGGCGACGAACATTCTTCAACCGAATGAGCAGTTGATCGATGATAGGAGAATTTAATTTAGTATGAGCTTTGGGAACTGAAAGATTTCTAGCTTCGAAAATGTAATGATTCATATTATCAATTGCTGTGTCGATGTCCGCAGGATTTTCTAAAATAATTTCATGATCCACATGATTTTCAAGTTGAGATCTGTAATCCAACCAATTAGCTCTATGATAGTTGAATATAGAACTAATTGGAATAAATATAGCTTCGTTGGAAAGTCTGAATGTTACTGGAAGATGATCTGAGTCAAAGTCCGCATGTGTAATCGGTTCACTACAAATGTGACTTTGATCTGTTAGAACCAGATCAATTGTGGACGGGGTTTTCACGGAAGAGAAACAAGTCGGATTACTGGGATGAAGAACTGTGAAGTAACCAGCTGCGAGTTGATTATGAAGTATTTTACCATTACTGTTATTTTGCCTACAATTCCACTGGACATGTTTAGCATTTAAGTCCCCTATTACGAAAAAGTTCGATCGATATCTTGTGAGTTTTTGCAAATCGCCTTTAAAGAAATTTTATTGTTCGCCGGCGTATTGGAATGGCAAATATGCTCCAGCGATGAAATAAATTCCATGAATGGTTTCAACTTCGATTCCCAAGCTTTCAATAACTTTAGTATTGAAAGAAGATAAAATTCGATGTTTAATTTACCGTTGTACAAAAATGGCAACTCCACCACCCGTTCCAGTAAGCCTGTCAAATCGATGAACCAAATAATGTGGATTACTTTTCAATTTGACATTTGGTTTAAGAAAAGTTTCTGTCACAATGGCAATATGAATTTTGTGAACTTTGAGAAAATTATAAAATTCATCTTCACTCGATTTCAAAGAGCGAGCATTCCAATTTAAAATATTCAAATAATTATTTAACATCACTGTTAAATTATAATATTATTTGCGAATATTCATTATAATATTATTTGCGAATTGCCATCCGATTTGAAATGCTTCAAAAAGTGATGAAGTCGAATTCATTCGGATGATCATTTGAAAAAGTTGATCTTGTAGGTAGATCATTTTATTTTCAGTTATATCGCCTAAATCGACTTCATTTAAAGAAGCGAATGGCATTGAAGGAATATTTGTAGGTAGACTGCCATTAGAAGAAGATGATTTGGCCGGTCTACCTATTAATAAATTGTTTTCGTTTGACGATGGACTGCAAGGCGGTCCTGTGTTTTGATTATTTACATTAGAAGAAATAGGTGGTAGATTTCTACCTAATATACCAGCATAACTGACATTAGAAGAAGATGATGACGAGGTCGATCTACCTGTCAATAAATTGTTTTCGTTAGAAGACGAATTGGCAGGCGTACCTGCTTTTTGTTTTGAATTCGAAGAAATAAATGCCTTAGAAGAATAAGGCGTGGCATTTATAAGGTTTTTTTTTGATTTTCAGGTATGTTCTGTAAATTTAAGGTCGTTGATTTGACTTGTTGTCTAAGCGAACGAGCGTTTAAAATTTTTTCCCTGACAGGACATTTCAAATAATTGGATTTATGATTTCCATCGCAATTTGAACATGAAAATTTATTAGTGGTTTCATTCAATGGACAAACGTCTTTCGAATGCGATTTACCACAATTCAAGCACCGTATATCCATATGACAATGTTTGGTTCCATGGCCGAAGTCAAATATTCTTCGTGCTAAAGAATGTTTGAATCTTCGAACCTATAATAAGCAGATACAACCAAAACGTAGTCCGAAACAAGAATGTACAATACGATTAGTGCTGGAAATTTGAACTGCATAATCATGTACGACGAAACCTACGTGAAACTCGATTACAAATCCTTGCCGGGACCACAATATTATACGGTGCGAGAAGGTGTGTTAAACCAGTCCGAGACATCGATTGAAATCGAAAAATATGGTAAGAAAGCTATGGTCTGGCAGGCAATTTGTAGCTGCGGTAAGATTTCGAAACCCTTCATCACCACTGCTTCAATGAACAGCGAAATATAACACATGGATCAATAAGTCCCGAGATTAAAGCAGAGATGGCGCTCGTAGTAAACCAGTAACCACGTCTTTCTAGAATACTAACCTTTGCTTGAAACGGGTCAAAATTTTAAGTCGATCCGCCCAAAATAGCTGAGTTATCGAGGTTGGAGTAAAGTCGTTTTGTAGTTTGTTTAAAAAATGAAAAAAACGAGTTTCGTGTTTTGATAAAACATTGTTTTTTTAATGGGTAAAAACACCGTGCAAGCGAAACAATGGATTGAAAAATGTTACGTGACCATGGACGAAACATGGATACATCACTACACTCCAGAGTCGAAGCAGCAGTCATCTGAGTGGCGCACAGCTAGCGAAAGCCGTCCGAAGCGTCCGAAAACGCAGCAGTCAGCTGGCAAAGTCATGGTGTCAGTTTTTTGGGATACGCATGGTGTGATTTTCATTGACTACCTCGAAAAAGGCAAATCGATCAACAGTGATTATTATATTGACTTACTGGTGCGTTTGAAGGAGGAAATCGTAAAAAAACGACCGCACATGCAGAGAAAAAAAAATCCTTTTTCATCAAGACAATGCACCCTGCCACAAGTCGATGAAAACAATGGCGAAATTGAACGAATTGGGCTTTTAACTGCTTCCCCACCCCCCATACTCGCCAGATATAGCCCTCAGTGACTACTGGCTCTTTTCTGTTCTTAAAAAAAATGCTCCAGGGAAAAAGATTTGGCTCAAATGAGGAGGTCATCGCTGAAACTGAAGCTTATTTTGAAGCGAAAGATAAATTTTTTTATAAACATGGTATTGAAAAATTGGAAAATCGTTGGAACCATTGTATCCCCCTAAAAGGTGATTATGTTGATGAATAAAAAAAAATTTGAAAAAAAATGTTGTTTCCATTGTTAGTCTCGGGACTTATTGATCCATGTGTTACATCAAGGAATGTTTACAAAAACGACTTCTACCCATGATTCGAAGCCACAAGGATCCTGTTGTCTTCTGGTCAGATCTTGCTTCTTGCCACTACTCGAAATCAACGGAAGAAAGGTATACTTGTCACTTTCGTCCCAAAAGACATGAATCCACCAAATTGCCCACAAACCATTCAATAGTTCGAAAAAGATTGGAAAAAAGTGTCAAAACTTGTCGCCAAGAAGTCTGTACGGAATTAAATGAGAAACGTTCGCAAGAAGGTGCGCCAGCTAGTCTACAATGACTAAGTAGCAAATGTTGAGAATACTATTCCGTTTTTGTAGTCTAATATTATCAGTATATCGAATAAAATTTGAATATCTAACACTTGTGAATTATTTACAGCGAAATCAAAGTGCGTCCATACTTTCTGGGACAGTCTTTAAACATCTTAGCGGTACATAATGTCAAAAAGGGGGGAGTGATGTACTAACATTAGAAATCGGAATATTAAGAATGAACACAGTTATTCAAATATTTAGGGACAGTATGGAATGGTATTTCATTAACTTTTTCTTTCTTTTATTTTTGGATAATGGAAGGAAGCTATAATCAAACTTTCAATTCTGTCTCTAGCAAACATAAAACCTCTTCATCTCATCTTCAAACCTCAAAATTAATGAAAACTCCAGGCCCGTGCGTAGGAGTTATTCAAGGGGGGCTCAAAAGGAGGTAGAGTTCAAGGGAGGGTGGTGGTTGGTTTGATGGGAGGGGGAGGGGGTGTTATTTGAAAGGTGGGGAAGTTGCAAAAAATTAAGAGAAAAGTGCGTCATCCACAATATTGACTCTGTAAAACAAATTCCTAGAACGATGTTTGAATTGTCCAGTTATTTGCACTTTTATATAATAAGTACTCTATCGTACATTTAAAACTAAATTGATTAACATTGGGTTTTGAATAAGGTTAACTGTAATGTGTAGTATCTTGCGAAATTATTTTAAATTAGTTCAAAATAAATAGAAAATTAGAGCTAGTACACACTTCAAACACGAAAATGGTTTCTTGAATCAAACCATACAACGCTCAGGATCGCTTAGAAAATGGTGCAAATATGCTTCGAAAGATTTATTGCTCGAAATGGTGAAACCACCCGAGGTTCATAGAATCATACAACTGTTTGCAGTAGACAAATGCGACAATGACATTATGGTCAATTTCCCAACTATCGTTAGAACAAGCGTGCTGGTTTGTTGAGTGAATATTCAACGCGTAACTGACAATGGCATTCCGTGCATAAATTACACGGTTTTGACGGGCATAACATCATCGGACAGTATGGTTTGAGCAGATTTCTGATTGTGCATGCTGTTTCAACATGCACCCGTTCTACCAGATGAACAGTTTTATATTACGTAAGAGCCCTTGCATAAATGTGTATGCATGCATTAATGTGTTCATTCATTTGGAGTCTGCATTCAGATGGATAGGAATGCTTTCGGCAGTACCTGACAGAGAGATTTACCGGGAAACTTAACGGTATTAATCAACTGAAATGTCATCATTGTGTTGCTCAACGAAAGCACATAGATCAGAAACAAGGTTATTGTGACAGTGGCCGAATGAGTTTCTGGCATAATATTTTAATTCATGGTTCACTTTTCCAGAAAACAGTATATGACAGTATGTTACGTTTTATAAAAAATTGACACCCCCTCCTTACAATTCACAATTAGTCACGAATTTCGAAACCTCCGCACGAGTTATATAACCACTTTCATCATCACTGTGATTCAAATTTAAATTATTGACCCTCTGAAAAAAAAATATCCATCAACCGCAGTTAACCAACGTATACTTTTCGTCTGTATTGGGTATGGAAAGCCAAAGTGGATGATTCGACTTGATGATTCTCATACTAGGTTGCAATATTTCTAAACCCTTGTGTGGAGCATTCACATACATTCTCATAGAAACAACTTATACAAAGGTTATATGCACATAGTTAGAATAAGCGGCAATAGTAAAATGATTCTATCGCAATTACCCACAGCCCATACAGAATAGGATCGCGAAACGAGAGTAAGCGACCGTTTGTTGCTTCAGGGAGAATCGCCACAGCAGCGAGCCAACCTTTGATTCTCAGGCAGGTCTGAAAATTCGCTCTCGCACTGGTGTCTATTCTATGTTAAATGAACCACGCCGGTTTTTTGTTGCTGCGATGATATCCGTCTCTCTTACATGGAACCGATTGAATCGTGTGAAGAGTTGCTAGTGAGCGTTCTTTGATACGATAAAAGCCATCTTAAAAGATCGAAAAACAAAAAGAGGCTACTTCAGGCTTTATTCAACCAACACGTAAAGAAATGATGAAGTTTACACGACTGACACGTAAATGTACAATAACGCTGGAGTTTTAAAGAGTTTGAAAAACGAGAAAATTTGAAATTTCGTAGTACCCTCGCAGCGTTACATGGGAAAAACTATTTTTGGTCCCATACAAAATTCCTGAATATTGTTTGAGTCCAATTTCCGGTTCCGAAATTATGGGGTAAAATGTGCAAAAACATAAGTGCACCTACTTTTCTCGGAGCTGGCTTAGCCGATTTTCACAAACGTAGATTAAAATGAAAGGTCTCGTAATCCCATACAAAATTCTTGAATTTTGTTTTTATCTGACTTCCGCTTTTGGAATTATTGGGTAAAATGTAAAAAACATGAAAATATGTGTGCTAACTTTTCACGAAGATGACTGCACCGATTTTCACGAAACCAAATTCAAATGAAAGGTCTTGTAGTCTCATAAAAACTTCCTAAATTTCATCTTTATGCGACTACCAGTTCCGGAATTACAGGGTGATTAGTGTGAAAAATTCAATTTCATATAACTTACTCACTTTTCTCAGAGATTTTTATAGACTTAGACTCGAATGAATGGTCTTATGGTTCTATGCAAATCTACACTGACGTCTTTTTATATGCGGGGATACGTACCGCGTAAAAAAACCGTGCAAAAAAAAATACGCGCAAAAAAAACCTCAAAACTGAAGAAATAATTTTTAATGTCAAATATCTTAGAAATGCCAAATATCTTAGAACGTCCAGATCTGGTGTAATCTCAAAAAAATATTTTGGTGAAAATCTACTTTGGGACTATCGAATTTAAGACCGCGTAACTTCGGAATGTTCGGAATCTGAACATTTTTTTTAAAACAATCGAAAATTTTTAAGTGTCAAAGAGTTGACTTCAAAAGAAAATTCGGGATAACACCAGATGTCGAAATTCCATGCATTTCTAAGACAAAACAATAAAACCGCGTAATTTGGGAAATCCTCGACAAAACAATAAAAATTGCGTAGCTTCGGAAATCCGCGTAAAAAGAAACCACATAAAAAACGCGTAAAAAAGACCCCAGTGTACTGAATTTCATTTGGATCCGACTTCCGGTTCCAGAACAATAAGGTAAAGTGTGTTAAAAATTTTACCAACACTCAAACAAGCGAAACAAAAGTCGTAAAAATTCCCAAAATAAAACCTTCTATCCGGACTAACAACAAACGCACTTTGCTATATCAACCTTATTAAAAATGGACCACTTGGCAGTAACATCCTCTTGTATAGGTTTTCAGTAGGCTTTCACAGAGTTTAAAGTTTTAATGCAAGATTTATGATGCAGCATTGAAGACAGCTACAGGTATTTACTATTGTTTAAAATGTTACTTGAGTACTAGGCAGATAAAACAGGTTTTTAACAATATACTGGCTGACCCCTGCACACTTTGTAGCGCAATAATTTAAGATTAAGTATAAAAAATAAACGGATTTGGAAATAGCTACTCTATTATAAACAATATTTTTTTAGTTTCCCATTTTCAGTAAAAAAATATAAAACCATTGGTAGCCGACACGCGACACGCCGAAACATAAAATTTTCCATATACAGGGTGATTTTTTAAGAGCTTGAGAACTTTTTTAAACAATAAAACGCATAAAATTTGCAAAATCTCATCGGTTCTTTATTTTAAACGTTAGATTGGTACATGACATTTACTTTTTGAAGATAATTTCATTTAAATGTTGACCGCGGCTGCGTCTTAGGTGGTCCATTCGGAAAGTCCAATTTTGGGCAACTTTTTCGAGCATTTCGGCCGGAATAGCCCGAATTTCTTCGGAAATGTTGTCTTCCAAAGCTGGAATAGTTACTGGCTTATTTCTGTAGACTTTAGACTTGACGTAGCCCCACAAAAAATAGTCTAAAGGCGTCAAATCGCATGATCTTGGTGGCCAACTTACCGGTCCATTTCTTGAGATGAATTGTTCTCCGAAGTTTTCCCTCAAAATGGCCATAGAATCGCGAGCTGTGTGGCATGTAGCGCCATCTTGTTGAAACCACATGTCAACCAAGTTCAGTTCTTCCATTTTTGGCAACAAAAAGTTTGTTAGCATCGAACGATAGCGATCGCCATTCACTGTAACGTTGCGTCCAACAGCATCTTTGAAAAAATACGGTCCAATGATTCCACCAGCGTACAAACCACACCAAACAGTGCATTTTTCGGGATGCATGGGCAGTTCTTGAACGGCTTCTGGTTGCTCTTCACTCCAAATGCGGCAATTTTGCTTATTTACGTAGCCATTCAACCAGAAATGAGCCTCATCGCTGAACAAAATTTGTCGATAAAAAAGCGGATTTTCCGAATGGACCACCTAAGACGCAGCCGCGGTCAACATTTAAATGAAATTATCTTCAAAAAGTAAATGTCATGTACCAATCTAACGTTTAAAATAAAGAACCGATGAGATTTTGCAAATTTTATGCGTTTTATTGTTTAAAAAAGTTCTCAAGCTCTTAAAAAATCACCCTGTACAAAAACCAAACGAATTAGGAATTGACGTTTAAATGCAAATAACGTATCAGTGGGTATTTTTGGAATGCGTAGAATAAAAATTTTTCACCTTTCAATTTACCAGTCCAAATTGTTCTCTCAATGACATTTGCTATTAAACTTTTGACATTCAACTTTTTTCTGTGCTTCTGTTCTTTCTGTACTTATTGCTGTACTTTCTGCACCTGTTCCTGTAGTTTCTGCACTTGTTCTTGTACTTTCCGCTCTTGCTCCCATTTTTTCTGAACCTGCAGCTTTCTTGGCAAACTTCATGCCGCTCAAAAAATATCTTTGGATGGAAATTATTTCGAGCACTGACAAAATGAAAACAATCGAACGACCTATGTAGGAGTCAGTTTCAGAAAAGCGTGGTCATGATTGCTCGTCGTAGAATGGTGAAAGTTGTTTTATCACACACAGTGGGTACTCTTATTTATCATGTTCTGTCAAAATAAATCAACAATTGTATACCTGAAAGTAGCAATTTGTATTTACCTGAAAGGAGCAATATTTGGAAGTAGTTGGGCGATTGTACCAATAGTCATCTCATTAGTAGAGTCGCCATATTATTTTGCCAATTGCTCGATTTTGAGTTTAAGTTTGAGAGCTGAATAGTTTTGGTTTTTAAGTTAATGGTGACAATTTGACTTTGCCATTTGCACACCTTATTCCTGTTGTCTCTGAATGAAATATCAGCACATTGTGATAGTAATATTTACATTCATCGGGATGATAGAGATTTACATTTCAGGAATTTAAAGAAAAAAAAACGAATCATAAAATAATCTCTCTGGTAAATAACTTTTTTTTCTTATAAAGACTGTCAAAGAAAGTATGGACGCACTTTGATTTCGCTGCAAATAATTCACAAGAGTTAGATATTCAAATTTTATTCGATATACTGATAATAGTAGACTACAACAACAGAATATTATTCTCAACATTTGCTACTTAGTCATTGTAGACTAGCTGGCGCACCTTCTTGCGAACGTTCCTCATTAAATTCCGTACAGACTTCTTGGCGACAAGTTTTGACACCTTTTTCCAATCTTTTTCGAACTGTTGAATGGTTTCGGCTGCCGAGACATGTTTCCTAAGATGTGCCTTCGTTAATGCCCAAAATTCCTCAATTGGTCGAAGTTGTGGGTAATTTGGTGGATTCATGTCTTTTGGGACGAAAGTGACATTTTTGGTAGTATACCATTCTACCGATGATTTCTAGTAGTGGCAAGTAGCAAGATGTAGCCAGAAGACAACAGGATCCTTGTGGCTTTGAATCATGAGTAGAAGTCGTTTTTGTAAACATTCCTTGATGTATATTTCGCTGTTCATTAAAGCAGTGGTGATAAAGGGTTTCGAAATCTTACCGCAGCTACAAATTACTTGCCAGACCATAGCTTTCTTACCAAATTTTTCGATTTCAATCGATGTCTCGGACTCGTTCCAGATGGTGTATAATATTGTGGTCCTGACAAGGCTTTGTAATCGAGTTTCGCGTAGGTTTCGTTGTCCATGATTATGCAGTTCAAATTTCCAGCAAGAATCGTATTGTACAGCTTTCGAACCCTCAGCCTGATCGATGCTTCTTGTTTCGGACTACGTTTTGGTTGTTTCTGCTTCTTATAGGTTCGAAGATTCAAACGTTCTTTAGCACGAAGAACATTTGACTTCGAAGTGCCCACTTTTTTGGCCACATCCCGAACTGAAACCCTCTTTTTTGCTCGAACGCCTTCAGTATACGTTTATCCAACTGAGGGTTAGCAGGACCTTTTTTTCGACCCGTTTTCGGTTTATCCTCGAAGGTGTTATCCTCACCAAACTTACTGATTGTATTTCGAACGGCTTTTTCACTTAATCTTTCTACTTTCTGGGACAGTCTTTAGTTGTTATACAGGGTGATTTTTTAAGAGCTTGAGAACTTTTTTAAACAATAAAACGCATAAAATTTGCAAAATCTCATCGGTTCTTTATTTTAAACGTTAGATTGGTACATGACATTTACTTTTTGAAGATAATTTCATTTAAATGTTGACCGCGGCTGCGTCTTAGGTGGTCCATTCGGAAAGTCCAATTTTGGGCAACTTTTTCGAGCATTTCGGCCGGAATAGCCCGAATTTCTTCGGAAATGTTGTCTTCCAAAGCTGGAATAGTTACTGGCTTATTTCTGTAGACTTTAGACTTGACGTAGCCCCACAAAAAATAGTCTAAAGGCGTCAAATCGCATGATCTTGGTGGCCAACTTACCGGCCCATTTCTTGAGATGAATTGTTCTCCGAAGTTTTCTCTCAAAATGGCCATAGAATCGCGAGCTGTGTGGCATGTAGCGCCATCTTGTTGAAACCACATGTCAACCAAGTTCAGTTCTTCCATTTTTGGCAACAAAAAGTTTGTTAGCATCGAACGATAGCGATCGCCATTCACTGTAACGTTGCGTCCAACAGCATCTTTGAAAAAATACGGTCCAATGATTCCACCAGCGTACAAACCACACCAAACAGTGCATTTTTCGGGATGCATGGGCAGTTCTTGAACGGCTTCTGGTTGCTCTTCACTCCAAATGCGGCAATTTTGCTTATTTACGTAGCCATTCAACCAGAAATGAGCCTCATCGCTGAACAAAATTTGTCGATAAAAAAGCGGATTTTCCGAATGGACCACCTAAGACGCAGCCGCGGTCAACATTTAAATGAAATTATCTTCAAAAAGTAAATGTCATGTACCAATCTAACGTTTAAAATAAAGAACCGATGAGATTTTGCAAATTTTATGCGTTTTATTGTTTAAAAAAGTTCTCAAGCTCTTAAAAAATCACCCTGTATAACTCGACTTGGCGGTATTGAACACAATTGATATACTGAAAAATGGAAACCTGTATGCTGTTCATTTCTCGCCTATACTTTGGAACATTAGGTTTGAACTAGAGAAACATGTGAATCAAGTAGGCTCAATAAAATTTGAGCACAAATCTGCTCATTTGGCGCCAAACGATTTTATTAATAATCTAGTATTCATTTTTTGCTCTCCACCGGGCAGCAGCATTGCATAGCTCGATACGCGCCAAACAATCATCGAAGATCTAGCATGCATTGAGTGGAAAATTTCTTATTCCATACAAAACATTTTTCTTGATTTTCTCGACTTTTCCGAAAGATTTTCCTTATGTAATATACTGCCCATACTCGCATATCAGTCCCATATCGATTTTCGTCAATATTGAGTTAGCTTCAGGAATGCAATCTATCCTTAATATACTCTCAGAAATTGCAATAAAAGTTTATGGTTTGTTCATTGAAATGTGAAAAAAATATCAACTTATGTCTGTCCCATATGCAAAGTACCCGCATATCAGTCCTATTTAGTGCAAATATCAATAATTTCATTTGTTGCAATATTAGAATAGCAATGGTGCATTACCGATATTTCATGTAATAATACCATGATTTAGCATTAGGTAGCGCAATAAATCAAAAAATTCGAAAATAAAATTTTAATTGTCTTTTTCTCGACATACCGATTTTCCATATGGGACTGATATGCAAGTATGGGCAGTATAGTCTAAAACCTCCCCATAAACGTCACCTTTCTAGCAAAAAAAAAATGCAAAAACAACTGATACGATTGCGACGCTTTGTTATAAAAACTGAAACTGAATCACTAAATAAAATGAATTTTACCAGATTAATGAAAATTCTTATAAGCTTTTAGTTTATTGCAAGAACGGTTTAATTGAACTATTTAAAATACGCTTATCACGGTTTTCTGAATTGAAGTTTTTCTTTACTACGACAAGATTCTATGAATAATGATTCTTATTAGTGTTTCTTGTTACTTCCACTTTCATTTACATTCCACTCACATGTCACTTAACGTGATTTGACCTATTACCAGTATCATGTATGTACAGTGTAGTGATCACTGCAGTGACAGAAACGCTTAAAGTCAAGCTAAACTCATGTCAACGCTTAAAGTCAAGCTCAACCAAGTAATTACTTTTATCTCTGAAGTGACTTCCGTAATAGGGACCTTCTACATTCACTCCACATGATTTTTACTGTGAAATGATACCGATAATAATGCTCATAATCATCGCTTGCGGAGGATTGCAGATTATGCATACGCACTTCCATGACACTTCCATCCTCTTTTTGCAACGGTATGTTGAACTAGATGATTTTATGCTCCTCGTAGTGCACTTTGTTGGTGTTGTCAGCAAATTAAATTGCCTTTAAGTCCTTATAAAATTGATTGTATACTGTGATATTCTCCTTTCCGCAGATATCCACTTATATTCTAGACACTCGTTCGCGACCCTTGACTCAACGCATGTCACCGTTATTCCGCACTGTCACTCACCGCCACACGCTAACCCAATCATACTCAATGTGGATATCACATAATTCAGGATACCACTTCCCCCCCCTCAACAACAGTAATAATAAATATCAGTTATTAACAATTGTAATTACCGAGATATATTTGTAGTCTACCTACAGAGACATAACCGTGGTTTTGATTGAGGCTAACCGCGGTTATCTGTCTTATAAGCTGTCAATGCCAGTCTTCAACATCTGCCTCCATTTATACTTCAATCCTTCAACCCTTTTCTGCTTTACCAGAAAAAAAATCAAAAATTTCTGCAGAAAACTCAACACCAGAACCCAAATTATATTTATTCTTGCGTACGCTCTCTGTAATAAGTTGCAAACTCTTCACATGAAAAAAAAATGCGATCTGTGGCACAAAATATGTGTAGCATATTGGTTTATAGAATCTGTGGTTGTCCATAATATGTATGAAAATGGCACCCCCGCGCAGAAACAGCTTATGTACATGCTCTAGAAGCACCGAATGATAACAGCAACCATCCTGCGCTCCTCTCGATAAATTGCACCAAACATAAGAACGAGTGCGAATAGCAGCGTGTGAAACTCTTTCGTTCGCACACGTTACTTGAATCCTCAAGCACTCCATAACGCTAGACACTAACATAACTGAACACCAGCACGGCCATGCTTCGAAAACCAAATCACTCTCGCACAAAATGCCTCTGTTGCCATATTCTAATCAATTTATAAATTTTACGTGTATGTAACGTATACGCAAGCAGTTTATACCACTTTCTTTGTATCCGGAATGAACATGTGTGTTTTTCGGTACCGAAAGTTATCCAAAGGACATCAGCTGCTACTCTATCTCGTTGACATTTCAATTAACCATTAGGTTTTTTACCGTCACAGCTAACCTCATTCGGATGAACACATTTTGACAGTTCAGCAGTACTGTTTGTAAACAGAAATTTCTTTTGTTTGTTTATTGACAAATTGGATCAGACCATTTACGGTCCGTGTCGCCTAAATAAAAGTTTAAAACATTTGTTCACGATTGAATACGGTTCGTTTTTGAAACACTTGAAAAAATGCTTACCATAGTTCTTTCTTTTTTCGGCTTTCTCGTCGTTTGTAAATCGTCTTAATCACACTTACGATGAAAATGAATTTGAGATTCTCCAGTTCAGTTTATCATGGCAGGATCGCCAATGTGATATTCTTCTTTCCGCAGATATCCACTTATATTCTAGATACTCGTTCGCGGCCCTTGACTAAACGCATGCCCCCGTTATTCCACACTGTCACTCACCGCCACACGCTAACCCAATCATACTCAATGTGGATATCACATAATTGAGGATACCACATATACTACATTAGTAGTACTAATCAATTGAAATAGATGCACTTGCTGTATATAGAGGTGCATTTGCTTCTTAAGCTACATTGCATGTTCTTGAAGCGAAGGTCGAATGCGACACTGCTTGAAGTCAGCAGCGATTGCAATTTTTACCTCCGTTAGGTTTGTCTGTTTAGATTTTTCGGAAAGAGCTATGATGATGTGAATACCCTGAAATATCTAGTACAAATTAAATTGTAAGACTTCAAATCTTGGTGGGAGAGATAAATACTTAAACTGAAAAAGATTGATTTAATGATTTCTTAGAAAACTTTTTTTTTCGCTTCTTCTTTCAGAATAAACCCGTCTTCACGTTGTACGATGGAATTTTGAACTCTTATGAAACTTATATTGGTCGAGTAACGTTACTGAACAATGATCTAATGTACGGAAAAGCATCGCTCAATCTTACCTCGATCCGCGAGAGTGACAACGGTTGGTACGAGTGTAAGGTCATCTTTCCCAATCGGGTTCCTAACAAGCGAAACAATGGAACATGGTTCCACATATCCGTGATGGGTGAGTACCCGTATACCATCAAGATGACAATTAATGGTATTTATAATCCTTTTTCGGCGCAGGAGGAACTCTACTGAAGATTCCACCAGTGAATCAAACGGTGCTAGAAGGTGACCCGGCATTCTTTCACTGTTTGGCTCAAAATCCGGAAACGATGTTCGTAGAGTGGTACAAAGATAACGTGTCCTTGCTTGAAATGTACGATCTACTGCACCGATCCACTTTCGGTCCGGATGGAAGTCTCACGATCAATCCGACGCAGATGAGTGATTTGGGTTATTTCACTTGTCAAGTCAAGAATACGATGAATGATACACAAGGTGCAACAGCATTTCTTAATGTTCAATGTACGTCGATGAAACAGGTACCCTAATCTGAGCACCGATTCACAAATTTGTTTATATTTAAGATAAGGCAAAAGTTGTCTATGCTCCAAAAGAGGTATATTTACCGTTTGGAGAGCCTGCCGTATTGGACTGTCATTTCCGATCGAACCCACCGTTGACGAATCTACGGTGGGAGAAGGACGGGTTTTTGTTCGATCCGTACAACGTGCAGGTAAGCGACGACAGTCCCTGGAACTTTTTCAGATCGAAGAAAAATGCATTTCAGGGTGTATTCTATAAACGAAATGGAAGTATTTACTTTGAAAAAGTTGATGACTCACATGCCGGGCGCTACTCTTGCACGCCGTACAACGATCTCGGAACGGATGGACCTTCGCCGATTATCAATGTGATCGTGCAAAGACCACCGAACATCATTCTTAGGCCGAAGCTGTTGTACGTGACTAAGATTGGAGGGACTGTCGAGATGCAATGCGATGCCAGGGATCGAGATGGATATCATACGCCACCGATTACATGGGTCAAGGTAAGTTAGTTTTTCCTTTACGGTTGATACCGAAATCGGTAGACACAAAAATGATTATTCCAGAAAGACGGAAGTTTATTGCCTCATGGTCGATATCAACTGAACGGAGGAAACTTGACTATTGAAGATATTATAGAATCGGATAGAGGAATTTATGCGTGTCAGGCAACAAACGAAGCAGCGACCGTTTCGGCCGATGCGGAAATTATGATCGAAAATGTATCTCCTAGGGCACCGTATAATCTGACTGGAAACAGTTCCGATACGGCCATCACTCTCCGGTGGGCACCGGGATATATCCGACAATACCTGGACTATATTATTTGGTACCGATTGGCGGAAGCCCCCGAGTGGAGAACTTTCAAAGTGAACAACAAACACATCCTGGAAGCGACCATAACAAACCTACAACCGGCCAAGGAATACGAGTTCATGGTACTGTGCCAGGATAACTACGGTGATGGAATGTTCAGCAAAGCATTCCGATATTTCACCAAACGTAAGATCTTGTTTTACAGAATCAGCAAACACCAACTAATAAGATTTCATCTACATCAGCAAAGGAATTCGAGCAACCAGAAACGTTTCAGGATACACTATTGCAGTTTAACCAAATTGGGTCACCGATCAATTTGACGATCGAAAAGCGAAGCAATAACTATCAAGCACGTTGGCAGCCACCGGAATTGGGTCTGGATCAGCTCCGCTTCTACATTCTACGATGGTGGCTTGAACCACAGCACAAACTGCATGGAAGTATTTCAACTCCCGAGATCAGTTACAATCGTAAGAGTCACATTCGGTTGAGTTTCAGCTTTATTTTTGTAACTACATTTGAGTTTTGAATTTCAGTTGACGATCTGGAAGAAGACGAACTGTACACGTTCCAGGTTTTTGCCATGTCCACCACAAACTATACCAGCGGAAGCAATGAGGTTGAGGTCTACATTTACCCGTACCGAAGGGTAAAGGTGATCACCATAAGTGGAGTGTTAATTTTGTTGCTCTGTTTGGTAGTGATAAGCACACTTCTGTACATGAAGCGTAATCGAATGAAAAAGTTGCGTGAAGCAGAGAATGTCAAGATTTAAGCGCAGTTATTTTGCGATAAATTTGCATTTTTTCTCGAATCGATTTGGTAAATAGGAATTTAACAATAAACACTGCTGTTCATAGGTTATAGAACTCAACTGTCTGATTGCTATACTAAGTTGTAATATTTTGTTAACGATGTAAGTGATGCAACATAAAGAACAAGATACGAATAAGCGTAAAGTGGTTCTTTGATCCGAAAGTGTTGAAATTGAAATTGAAATAGTAGAAACTGATTAGGCTTCCGACCAACCAAATACTAACTACCAGGCAATTACATCACCCATCAAATTTTGTATCGCTGTTTCATTAACTTTTTTTGATTCTGAACATTGATATGCTATGTCATAATTCATATGACGGTTTCGTATACATAAGTTCACGGTTTCCATATGATTTCAACTCTTCAATGAGTGCGTTCGCATTTGAGAAAATTACTCACAGAAAACAAAATTCAGTGTCGAATCGACTTGCAATCTGTGCGGTTCGATACTGCCGTAGAGACGGTTGCTTCCACATCATTCAAAAAGTGCAGGAACTAACTAGGAAAACAACATTTCTTGAGCCAAATTTCTTTATTTATTATCTAAATTTTTTACATCATTCTTATAGAATGATTTGTCCATGGCCTTAAAATAGGCTTCAGTTGCGGCGATCATCAAATGACAAGTAGTCGCTGGAGGCTAGGTTATTGAGAATATGGCGAGTGAAGAAACAGATCGGTGCCCAATACGTTCAATTTGGCCATTATTTTCATTGACTTGTGCTCATATGAGGTCGTTTTTTATGATTCCATACTTCAAACGCACTAATAGCTCCTAACGCATAAATTACTAAAAACTTTTGTTGGTACTTCTTTTTCAAGATAGTCGACGTTAATTATACCTCGAGCATCTAAAAACTGACGCCATACTTGTTGCAGCTACCTATTGCGTTTTCCCCGTCTAAATGTTGAAACAACTCCGGATAATAAAGATAGATCCATGTTTCGTCCACTGTTTCATACCAACGCAAGAAATCCTTTTTATTGCGACTAAACAGTGCTGACCAGATCAATGGATTGTTGATGCGTTGTTACTTTTGATAGATTAAGAGCGAACGAGGCACTTATTTGGAAAAGATTTTTTTCATGCCAGGATTTTCGCATACGATCGTAAAATCACTTCCAGTTCAGTCGGACTTTGATTTTGTGTTCATCCATCACGATTATCAAAACTTGTTCACATTTTTTCCGGATGACTGCTCAATTTGGTCACGTTAAAATCAGAATACCACAAATTTTTGCTTTTAATCTGAGTGCGGGTAACACTTCTTAAACCATTGCTGGACTTGCCCGGTTTTTCCTTATAGGAAGTAATGTTTTATCAATAAACGGAATTCGTTATTTTTAAGTTTCAAAAAGTAACGTCACTTATATGTCGGTAAGTTTACTGTATGTGGTGCGATTGACGTGAAAACACTAGTCTTCTGAACGATGATGATAGTTTGACAGTACAAACGTCATCTCTGTTGGTCCCGGGACTTTTTTAATAATGTGCTATGCACATCAGCGGCTGGATTTGTTTTGTGCGTCGTTCGATTCGCCCGGGTTTGCGGTTCAATGCATACGGCTCTGGTCTTATAAACCAGTTGTCATATGTTCGAGTCCCGACCTGGAATGATTCATAGTGTCAATAGGATCGTAGTACTAGCCATGAAATGATTCTGTATGCTAAGAATCGGCTGCAAAGTCTGTTGAAACAGAAAAGCCAAATTCCACAGAAGGAATGTAATGTCAAGACATCGCTTTCGATACATGCGAGACATCTTTCACCATCAACCCAAACCAACTAAACGATCAGGGTAACCAAAATTCTCAAAGAAATAATTTCGAAAATTTGCAAACACAAATAAGTTTATACGGAACCTAAAAGACTGCTGACTTAATATTTCAAACAAATATTGACAGAAATTTTGTAGTTTGATATTGTATTTAACCCTTAAATGCGCAATTTTGTTTTACAACAAAATAACGAAAACGCTTCAAGCTTCGAATTTACGCGTCTCATGCAAAGTTATATCGAAACAAAATATTATTTAAAAATCGACTGAATAATATTTCAAAATAGTGGGTCGTTCTCCTTGGTACGAAAAATTACCCACCTGGGCTTAACATGTTTCACCGGCTCTGACAACCATTCTGCGATTTCGGTTGAAGCGATAAACTGTTTTCTTATTATCATTCGAGTACATCTTATAATTGGAAATTATTCTTATGCACTCCAAATTTACCCTGGGGTAGTTGTCAATTTCTCAGGCGAAACGACATAACATGGAATTTCATCCGAACTTGCATGACACAAGATCAGAGCATACCAATTAAAGCTTTGAATCGTTTTATGGCACTTTTAGTCTTACTGTCTAGCAACAACCTGTCCCTAGCATGCTACTCGTAGGACTGAAACGTTAGCTATAATTTTGCTTATATTTATAGATTCGCGTGCTTTCAACAGCTTCGCTTTAGCATCGATTGACTAATCAGCTAACTCCTTCAAAACCGTCGACTATGGCGGGGAAATCCAGTATGCCGGAGATTTTTTGCAGATAAAATAGGACACTGCTAGCTATTAATCAACATTTCGATGATATACAATTAAAAATACATGGCTATTAACATTCAAATAAATACGTAGAAATATATCCAATCAAATGGTGACATAATATTAATAATTGATACAAAATTGACTGAGCTGTAATTGTTCAAAACCTGATCACATTTCAACGTGTGTTCAAATTTGCACCCCTATATAGAAAACAAAAATGTGTTCCACATTAAAACATCACAGTGTAAGGGAAATGTGTGACAACTGTCACAAAATTATAAAACCGGAACCTGGACTTCGCTAAGACCGTCAGAAGAGTGATAAGTGTATTTATGTGTAATCTTAGTTTTAGAAGACTTAAATTCTCATGGTGCAGGGATTCCTGTATGATGATAATCGTTCTTGATTATTTCATGATCTGTGTGATAATTGCCATATGATTATTTTAAATAGGGGTGAAATGACATATGGAATATGATCTCACAAAAACATTGACTGGAACTAATACGCGACCGCGATTGGGGTATCGAAATGATACAATCACATTCGCTAAATAAATAATACAAATCCCTAACTGACTTGATTCTCAACGCCACGATTCGAGCTCGGTCCAAACGAGTACTCAAAACGACAATCATTTGGCGACCTTCAACCCCATGGTGGGACAAAAAGTGCTCAGAAATGTATGAAATGAAATCATCCGCATATAAAAGTTTCGGAAACAGTAAGAAGCGTTAGAGCTATGAAAAATGCGCATCATTAGCAAAGACTATGAAAAATCTGATCAAAGCGAAAAAAACAGGGCTTTTGGCGTTGGTTCGTCAATGGTCCATCTAGGGAAATATCGATGACCAGTCTGCGGAATACAGCCCGTAGCATGCAAAATGGAACCAATAATAATGTATCCGTAGTATATCCCTGGATATTTGACTCCACCAAGAAATTTCCCCCGAATTTTAAACTGCAACTAAATAACACCTATCGCGCCGTGTCCTCCCGATACACTGGAAACGATACCCTCTTGAACATTTAGGGGTTTTTTGTTTTGTGCAAAAAGCACATATTTTGTTTCAATTTTCTTTGCGTTTCGCCTTCGGCTCGTCAGTGCTTAAAGCAGTTCAAGTAGAACTGCCATCTCCGCCTAGCAGTCCAACTTAAGGTAGCGCTTCGCCGTGGTCAGGTCGAAGCGAGACAACTCACTGCTTCCTCTTGCTATGTCGCCTAAATTTCACCCTAAATTGCCAATTTCTCCAATACTAATCCGATTCACGAAAAATCAAAAACATACGATTGTAGATAAATGATTTTACTATGCATTTGGCGAAAAATATCAGTTAGAAAGCTTTTCTTTCGCGAGATTTCGTGCGAGTTTTGTTAAACAATTTGTTTTCTTTTTTCCTTTTCTCGCTATAAACAACTCGCATATGTAGGGATGTGCTACGTTTTCAACAAAGCGTCAAAGCTAGTAGCGATGAAAATCATTACTGATTTCTGGTTCTACTGAAACATGAATAGAAATTATTTTACAAAGTAGTAACACTTACTTACATTTTCTACTTATCTATATTCAACGTTTACGCAGAGAGAACGGACAACGAAAACAAAAGAAATGTTGTTAGTGTCTACTGCATGTGGCCTTTTGCACACCCCAATGCATGCGTTGACATTGTGTGCGTGCGAAAGAATAAGGAAAAACTCATTTATTTTTATAACTCGCACGAAATCTTTCGATAAAAACGTTTATCAGGCACAATTTATATACGAATCGATAGAAAAATAAATTATCTAGAATCGTATGTTCTTGGAATTTCCGTTTTCTTCCCCGTTTTCTCACAATTTTGGGTAAAGTACGTGAAACCCCGGGATAGGCAGCGAACTCCCGTGACCACGGCGAAGCGCTACCTTAAAACGCTAAGCAGACGCAAAGCTTACACAACTTACAGCCGAAGGCGAAACGCAAAGAAAATTGAAACAAAATATGTGCTTATTGCACAAAACAAAAAACCCCAAAATGTTCAAATCTCTGCGGCGACCAGTAGCCAGTCGTCATTCGTTTACGCTCGAGACGTCAGAAAGGATATTGCACTTCTGTGTAATATCCAAAAGCGTTACATAAGTTGTGTAAGCTTTGCGTCTGCTTAGCGGTTTAAGTTGGACTGCTAGGCGGAGATGGCAGTTCTACTTGAACTGCTTTAAGCACTGACGAGCCGAAGGCGAAACGCAAAGAAAATTGATACCCTCTTGTCGATGACGATGTTTTCTCATGCCCTCTTATCGTCCAAAAACAATGTCACAGGGCGTGATTAAATCCATCTCAACTCATTTAAAAATCTTCTTTTTATCACAGAAAAGCGTCTGTTGAACGTATTCAACCAGCTCGTCGAACAGAACTTTGTTCCTCATGACTGGTGACAAGTATGGAAACAAATAGCTTGATTTCAGACATACAGTTTGGATTCCGTAAAGTAAATGGTATCAGTTTAAGTTTAAAAGATTTATTTAGACCCGGTTTTAACCTAATCGATGGTAGCAGTATTGGATATAAAGGGGCTTTCGATTCAATTTCCTTAAAAATTCTCTCGAAGAAGCCACACAAACTGGTCTTTGCCCACTTTAGAATAATATTTTGCACAAATTTTTAGACAAAGTACATGGGTTATACAATGAACGCTTGACAACCCTACAAATTAGCTACTTGGGCCTTCCCCAGGGCTTATGCCACAGCCCTCTATAATTTCTACGTCAATAACATCGGTCCATGTTTTGAGAACTGTTGCAACTTGCAGATGATGGTGTTGTATCTATTACTATTAGGAGCCAAGTCTACCGATTACCATTAAATACTACCTGGAACACTTCGTCTATATGGGCACTATAGCTGTGTATCGAATTCTCTATGGTAATATTCCCTAGGAAACATGAGCCTACACAACTAAGGTTGCAGTCAAAGTGAAAGCGTCACGCGAAGCGTCTGGACGCGCGTGTGAGCTAGTTGCATTTGATCAAAGCAAACCTGTCAGAGTGAAT
This sequence comes from Malaya genurostris, assembly GCF_030247185.1. NCBI lineage: Eukaryota > Metazoa > Arthropoda > Insecta > Diptera > Culicidae > Malaya > Malaya genurostris. The sequence goes on along the minus strand of NC_080571.1, from coordinate 255,451,305 downwards.
GCGATGCGAAAACACTACATCGCATTGAATCGTTTCGCTTCGGTTCGCGCTCACTCTGACATCAACCTAACGATTCCACGATGGCCATAGCTCAGGCCTTCACATTCAAGTATCTCGGAGTCTGGTTCGATTCCAAGGGTACCTGGGGATATCACATTAGCAATCTGAAACGAAAATGCCAAAAAAGAATCAACTTTCACCGTACAATAACCGAAACTAGTTGGGGAGCTTAACCAACAGGTCTAATAAGGGTGTTCCAAACAACGATATTGTCTGTGATGGAATACGGATGTTTCTGTTTCCGTTACACCGCGATGGTACGCTTCATGAAGCTGGCAAGAATCTAATATCGTTGTTTACGACAGCTGTTCACGGCGGGATGTAAAACTCGTCATCGGTGACATGAATGCTCGGGTAGGCCGGGAGGCAATGTACAGGCCTGTGATCGGGCTGGAGAGCCTGCACGCGGTAACAACTATGGACGGTGCACAATACTCGTCGCACAGGAACGCCGGGACTCAATCTCGAGCAGCTACGTAGCATTCATACTGCAGAGGAATACGCGCAACAACTGGAGCTAGTGCTACCAACGGAAGAGCAGCTTGGCGCGGCGACTCTTGAAGACGGCTGGAGGAACATAAGGTCCGCCGTGAGTAGCACTGCTGCAACCATTCTAGGTACGAGGTTATCGAATCGAGGAAATGACTGGTTTGACGGCGAATGTCAGCAGTTGGTCGAAGAGAAGAATGCAGCAAGGGCGAGGATGCTGCAACACCGCTCGAGAGCGAACGAGGAACGATACAGACAGGCGCGGAACAGACAGAGCACGGTTTTCCGGAAGAAAAAGCGCCACCAGGAAGACCAAGATTGCGAAGCGATGGAACAGCTGTATCGCGCAAATGACACACGGAAGTTCTATGAGAAGGTGAACCGCTCACGTAGAGGCTACACGCCACAGGCCGAAATGTGCAGAGATACCAGTGGTAACCTTCTCACGAACGAACGTGAGGTGGTCGACAGGTGGAAGCAGTACTATGACGAGCATCTGAATGGCGAAGCACAAGATACAGAGAACTGTACATGAATCAATCTGGGTGCACGCTCAGCCGACGACAGATTCCCGCCCGTCGATAAGACCATAATTAGGTTAAAACCTATAAAACTTAAACTTAACAGATTCCCAGCTCCTGATCTGTCGGAGATAAGTGAGGAGATCGGCAATGACCAGTTGCCAGGCGAGCTGCTCAAACATGGAGGAGAGGCACTGGCTAGAGCGCTGCACTGGATGATTTCTAGGATTTGGGAGGAGGAGATTCTACCGCAGGAATGGATGGATGGAGTTGTATGTCCCGTCTACAAAAAGAGCGATAAGCTAGACTGTTGCAATTACCGCGCAATCACATTGCTGAACGCCGCCTACAAGGTACTCTCCCAAATCCTTTGCCGTTGTCTATCACCAATAGCTAAGCAATTCGTAGGGCCGTACCAAGCGGGATTTACTGGAGCCCGCGCCACTACGGATCACATATTCGCGATAAGACAAGTACTCCAGAAGTGTCGTAAATACAACGTACCCACGCATCACCTATTCATTGACTTCAAAGCGGCATACGACACAATCGATCGAGAACAGCTATGGCAGTTAATGCACGAATACGGTTTCCCGGATAAACTGACGCGATTGGTCAAAGCAACGATGGACAGATTGATGTGCCACGTCCGAGTATCTGGGACGCTCTCGAGTCCCTTCGAATCTCGGAGAGGGCTACGTCAAGGTGATGGACTTTCTTGTATCTTGTTCAATATTGTCCTGGAAGGTGTGATTCGAAGAGCGAGGATCGACACGAGTGGCACGATCTTCCGAAAGTCCGTACAACTTTTTGGCTTTGCTGACGATATTGATATTGTGACACGTAACCTTGAGAAGATGACGGACACCTATATCAGACTGAAAGCTGAAGCTAGGCGTATCGGACTGGCCATAAATGCGTCGAAAACCAAATACACGAGAGGAAGAGGCTCTAGAGAAGAAACACTACGCCTCCCACCACGAATATTGATAGAAGGTGATTATATCGAGGTGGTTGACGAGTTCGTGTATTTGGGCTCACTGGTGATCGCCGATAATGACATCAGCAGAGAAATTCAGAGACGTATTTTGGCAGGGAATCGTGCGTACTTTGGACTCAGAAAAATCGATCGAGAAAAGTACGCCACCGCACGAAATTGACCATCTACAAAACGCTCATTAGACCGGTTGTTTTCTATGGCCACGAGACCTGGACTATGTTGGCAGAGGACCAACGCGCCCTCAGTGTTTTCGAAAGAAAGAAGGGTACTGAGGACCATCTATGGCGGAGTGCAGATGGAAGACGGAACGTGGAGACGGCGTATGAATCACGAATTGCAACAGCTGCTAGAAGAACCACCTATCGTACGGACAGCTAAAATCGGACGTCTAGGATGGGCTGGGCATGGATGTCGAACGACAGCCCAGTGAAAATGGTTCTTGAATCTAATCCGACTGGTACAAGAAGAAGAGGAGCGCAGCGAGCAAGGTGGATGGATCAAGTGGAGGGTGATCTCAGAAGCGTTCGTGCCTTGAGTGGCTGGTGAGGAGCAGCCATGAACCGAGTTATGTGGAGACGTATGCTTGATACAGCAAATGACACCCCAGGCCTATAGCTGTTAGGTAAGGTAAGGTAAGGTAAGGTGTTTGCGTATTGGGTTGTATACAGTCGACTCATACTGGTAAGCGTTCTTCCATTGAAAAACCGGTTCAGGGATCTCTCATATCGACAGCTCATTCGATGTAGTGTCCTAAATCCATTGGTTATGACCGGCCAGTTGAGCTGAATTCTCAAACCCGATTCATGTCCATGTACTTTGACTTTATGTCCTATAACAATAATTTTTCTTTCTAAAGTGCTCACAGTGTCCATTTCTTTGATACTTCTAATTCTACTGTGTTTTTGGACACATCCATGAAAGAAAATATTTGTGGAATTCCGGATCCCATACGCTCTCAAGTGATCCCAAATATTTTTATTTCCAAATTTAGAGCAGTCGACTGTAATAAAATGTTTTACATCTCGACGGGTCCACTGGCTTTGATATATTCGATGAAAATTCCACCGCTTCCTATAAAGTGATCCAGTTTCAGCTTACATCGCAGAACTAGTTGCAACTCAGTACATCCTTGGGATTCTTAACTCTTTGCCCACATACCATTACTTCTTTGTATCGGACAGTCTCATTTCTTATGAGGCTCTTCGTTTAGAGAAACCTGGAAAGTACTCACCGTGTTTTATAGGAAAAATACAGGAACAACTGAGTGCTTTATCTAAAAAATCATATCAGATTATCTTGGTTTTGGTCCCATTAAATTGCTCCGTAAGGCGCAATGAGATGGCGGACTCATTTGCCAAGGTGGGTGCATCACATGGTGATATCTATGAAAGACCAATCTGCTTCAATGAATTTTTCAGTCATTCTCATCAAGAAGCACCGGTCAGTTGGTAAAACTCCTGGAATTGTGGAAGTCTGGGACGGTGGCCATATTCCATCATACCGCTGGTATCAACGAAAGCTCTCAGGTTCCAGGGGTTGGATGTTAATTGGCACATTGTCGCAAAGCTGATTTACCGGTAGCGACACCTGCCAATGAAAAATGGAACTAAGAAAAGGAGGATTATTTCGGATATTTTCATATCGGCAGTAATGATTTGCAACATTTTTATGGTAAATTCAATAGCACAAATTGATATCAGCAATAAAAGTACACTCGGAGTAGAAGAAAATCGATTTCAAAGTGATTATACTGCTTTTTTTAGTGTAAATTACGATTAAACATGGGAAATCTTCTGAAATGTGTGAAATTAGGTAAGGATAGGTTTTTTCGGATCAACATTTTTTTAATAGACACCAGTGTAATGTTGTTTTCTCGAGTACTAGAATATATAGCGATCGAGTACTATTTATTTAGGATACTTTATTTGTTATTTCCAGGGATTTGAAAAATGATATCAAACCAAGTTTAATGCTCTATTCTGAATAAACGATAGATTTCGCACAATGAACTAAGATCAATATTACCACATCAGAGTAAAAACTTTTTCTTCAACTTCTACTATGATTTTTCAAATGAATTTGCCCGTTTTCATAAGAAATCGTTGAAAAGGTGGAGTAATTAGAAATTTTCCTACCGATTTGACAGCTCTTGCTGTAAGAATCATCTTTAAACAAGCAGCGCCTCTACATTTCAGTTTTGCGACAATATGCCAATCAGGCCTTTCAGTAATTCTAGACCCCTTCTATAGGGGAAGGCAAACATAATCTTGATGGGAGATGGTTTCTAACGAAGCTTGTTATTCCAGTTTATCCCACCTTTTCACTTTTTTGTACATATTCAGTTTAATCAAACAATGAAATAATTATCTGCTCATTTACTAAATCATCAACTGCAACCATCAAAAACAAACTCACGATTAAGTTCTGCCCATTCTTCCATATGGCTAATTTTGAAAAGGCGCCCCATAGTAAAGTAAGTCGTATTCACGACAAAACAAAACAAATCCCCTACCACTGACATCAAAACATCTAACAGTAAAAGTAGTCTTACTATACATTCCTTTTCTATCATTTGGCTGACTTCACCGCTAATTCTTAGCATACAGAACCATTGCATGATTGATGCTATCAATCAACATCAAATGGTTGGTGAAGGGACTAAAATGATTCAAAACGACGTTTTCGATAGCACTGGAAATGACAACAACAACCACATCGAAGATGAGAAGTTGTACAAAAATGCAACCTATTAAAGAACTGCTCCTCATTCTCCACTGGATAATAATAAGAACTCCTTTTCTGCCTTAAAAGGGTACAACGAGAACCAGCTCAAAAAATATAGATATTATTTACCTACTGTATGAATGTACAAAGAAAATCTTATTTCGATTTGTCTAGTTGTGAAAAAAAATATTTCTCAGACGAGTATACTACTGTGAGATTATTCACAATATTTCCTCAAATAAATGAAAACAAGATTTTTTTTGGCTCTCAGTTAATGTACACATTGGAATCGTTTTCGAATCAGTATCGAAAATGTATCTTTTAGCGGTAAGAAATTTTTGTCTCATCTTTCGGAAAATCACGAGCCATAAGACGACTCCGGTTTTTACATAAATCCACTATACAGGGTGTTCCAGGATGTTTAAACATAATATGAAAACAACAATACTAGCTCAGTTTTTGAGCAAATTAAATATTTATCTCATTATTCTGTTCCCTGTTATACTTTTCACAATACGACACGACATTTCTGAGATCCAAGAAGCGGACTTTCGATCATACACTTCAAAATAGCTTGAGCTAATTAATGAAATCCACTGCTTTGACATGCCTTCGCAAATATGTCTTTATCAGGGCCCAATAAGTTTCTATTGATCTGGGGTAAGTTTAGAGGATTCGTCTCCTTGAGTTCGAATTCGACTTCGTTGGCTTTGCACCAAGCTACCGTGTTCTTAGCAAAACAGTGCTAGATTATGATGTTTTCGGGTCATGGAGAGTTGCCACCGCTACAAGCATTCCGGAACGTCACAAATGGATCCAAAAGGCCGACTAAGGAGTGTATCGAAAATAAGCTATTGACATACATTTGTGTTGTACGCATGTATTTGTGATGTTTTATTTTTGCTCAGATCACAGTATGCTGTGCATTTGACTGTCAGCTTTTGTTTGTTTACTTGTTTGTGCGGTTGAAATTTGGCGTTTTCAAAATGTCGCGTATTGAAAAGGAAGTGAAATTTAAGGTTCTGGGCACATGGCTAAGTGAGAAGGATATTACTATGCGAAAATTGGCGAAGCGGTTTGGAATTCATCATGCGAGTGTGAAAACCATCATTAATAAGTTTGGGGAACACTATTCTTTGGATTAGCTACCAGGAAGAGGCAGAAAACTCGGTTCTTCCAGCCCGAAACTGGACCAGAAAGTGTTATCTCTAATCATGAAGAACAAATCAATGTTAATACGTGATTTGGCCAAAAAGCAGGAACGAGTGTCGGAATGATCCAGGGTATCAAGAGGTGAAATCACCTGAGGACCTACAAGAAGCAGAAAATCTTGAAACAAAGTGTAGAACAGAAGAAGTGAGCAGCAACAAGGGCCCGGAAATTGTATTAGGGTCTTTTGCAGTGTCCGGATGCATGCGTTTTGATGGACGATGAGATTTATGTAAAGGAGGACTCAAAAACCCTTCCAGGTCCATAATACTTTACTGTAGTCGTTGGGGAGGATGTGAGCGATGCGGACAGGTCGATTCAAGTGGAGAAATTCGGTCGAAAGGTACTGGTATGGCAAGCATTCTGTTCCTGTGGTTCGGGGTCACCCATTTTTACACTACCGGAACTATAAATGCAGAAATCTATCGATCTGAGTGTCTCCAGAAGAGATTGCTGCCTTTATATAAGAAGCATAGTACACCTCCAGTGTTTTGGCCGGATTTAGCGTTGGCTCACTATACCAAAACCACTCTCAATTGGCTTGCGGAAAAGAGTATACATTTCGTTGAGAAAAATATCAATCCACCAAACTGCCCTCAGCTTCGACCCATCGAACGTTACTGGGCAATAGTGAAGAGGGTCTTCAAGAAGACTGGTACGGCAGCTGGGAACATGCAGGAGTTCAAAAAAATTTGGACTCAAGCGTCCAAAAAATTCACGAAGGAATATCTTAAATTTCATACGGTTTTCATTATGCTCGTTTAACGTCGTACAATAAAGGATCAATTTTTAGTTTGAATAAAATATCGTTTTTTATCATAATTTGAAAGAAAAAATTGTGGATAGCTTATTTTCGATACACTCCTTAACGTCGACTTACGCGCAAGCATGTTCAGTTCGAGTCATCGGAAGATATTTGAACGGTTATCGAATTTCCAAATTTGTAAAGAAGTTTCTGAACAGGTACGCGATTTGTGGATGTGGCGAAATTATCACTTCCTTCATCACTACCGGATCAATCAAGGGTACGATTTCCACGTCTCTTGCCATATATAAGGACTCTCAATTCCGTATTCTTCCGAACCGAGCCAACGGGGACAATTTTGTGCTAAAATATGTAAACCCACCAAATTCACTGCAACTTCATCCAATAGAAAAATTCTTGGCAATTATGAAAATAGAATTTTGTAAGCAAGTATCCCAAAATTTTGAAACAAAGCAAAAGTTAGAGACAATTAGGACAAACATTCTGTGGGAAATCGTAAACTTTAAATTTGATCATTGGAGTGAAAAGGGTTGTGTGGGCATTCGGAGTACGAGACGAAACGGAATAAAAATTGCAAATTATAACTCATTAGTAGTTTTTGAATGGGAATTTAAAAATGAACCCTATATTTGGTTTTATTTTAATATATTTTTTACTTTTTCTACCGAATAATCCCTTTAATGACCTGCTTCATAAACACGAAACAAATTTTAACTAAAATATCTATTTCTCTGACAAATGGGGTAGTTGTGTTCTTTACTCTTTTCTCGTTTCAAGCCAATTCAGAACAATAGCATGACCCAGAGTTCCAACACACAAAAACTAACTAGTGTTCGATATTGATCTTTTAGGAAACGCTGAAAAAAAAAGAAAAATGAGAGCTGTTGAATTTCGATCATTTCCCAATTCCGTTCCGAGTAATTTGTCGATACGGATATAGTTCGACGATGGTGGAGTGAGCATATAAAAAATCGCACAAAAACAGTACATGGAATCGCACTGACAACACAATAAATACTTATTATCAAGATTTAGTAACACATTCAGTGCCCGCTGTTAAAGCTATATTCTTTCCGCTGTTATTCCACGTGAGCAATATTCAACCGACCTTTTCATCGTAAAACCTTGCTCCACATAGGAAGTGCTTTAATCTTGTATGTGCGCTATAAAATTTTAGCATCCTCGTAAAAGTTGGTTTTTCCGCTCCTCCCGGGCATCTTCCAACATCGATTAGTTGCGAAGCTCGGTGAGTGTGTTTAACAGTTCGGTGAAAGCACTGCACCGACTGTCTTTATGCCGTAGTTGTAGGTGATGTGGCTGGCAACTGCAGGCAATTAGCCGGTCGGGTGTTAGTTTGTTTAAATTTAAGTTTTAAGACTTTGTAGCAGAAAGCATTTAACAGTGTATAGCGTAAACGTTCAATGAATTTGGTATAATTATGTTGTGCAGGTAATTTTTTATCAGGTACATTTGTTTTTAAATCAAGTTAGCTCGTAAAAATACGTTATCTAGAATTTACTTCCTGAAGAACTACTACCCTCACAATACGGGTATTTTAGGAACGAATTTGATGAGTATGTTATGGGCCGGAAAACGATGTTTAAAAATCCAAGAAGGTTACTTCCTTAAAAAATCCAAGAAAGTGACTTCCGGTTTATTGATATTTCTTGAAACTTCCTACAATGTGGGAAATTTCAGAACGGATTTGAAAAATGGATGCAGCAAAACGATGTTTGAAGTGGTTTTGAAATCCATTATGTCTACTTCCGGTTTATTACTATTCCTATCAAAATGGGTATTTTCGGATTAAATTTGATTGCTAAATGTTAGGAAAGAATATTTAAGGTAGTTTCGAATATCATGGTAGTTACTCTTGGTTCATTGATCTTCATTGATCGAAAAATACGCATATTGTTAGAGGTTTCAAGATACATCGATAACATGAATGAAACTTTCGGTACAGACTTTGTCACAAAAAAACACTTTGCATACTTTATATTTGCAAAAATGATCTAGACTGTCGTTTGAAAAGGGCCAAATTTTGTTTACCAATTTTTTCATATGCTGTAGTCAAAAAATGCCAAAGTACGCTGTGAGCCGGTGGTGTTTTCTTCTTACGTATCGCACATACTGACGCGTATCAGTTTAGCATCGTCATATTGAATGACGAATTTCGAAACCGGAAGTCGGATCTGAACGAAATTGCGCAATATCTTCTAAAACAAAGAGAGCTTTAATTTGAATCATGGTTTAAAGTCGGTTTTCACAGCGATTGCATATCCTTTCCATATAAGAAGGGCAAAAAATCGAGTTCGAAAATTTAAAGTCGATTTGTAAGATAAACATTTGAACTGATTTGAATGAAATTTTGTTACAAGATAGGTGTTCCCTACATACAGTGAAAATTCAAGTTGATAAAAATTTTTCCTTGTCCAAACGGATAATTTTTTCAGTGTAATTTTATCGAGAGCAAAACCAACATAAGTCCTAATCATTTCATAATTCAATGATACTCAGTTTGTGAGAAGATATTGTTTAATATAGCAACTATATGTATAGTAGTATATATTTTATTATTCTTGAATTCCAGTATATTTTTTTAATCGAAAATTCCATTGTAAAGAGCTTATGTAATTTAACCAGTATTGCATTATTGCTTCTTCATTTTCTGTTTAATTCTGAGGAAAAATCGGGGAAAGAAAAAACCACCACAACATTATGTATTGGATTTTACACGAATATTTATTCATTTTTATATATCACATTTGTCTTGAAGCTATCGTCATGCATGCCATTTTGTATTGTTTCTATACAAAGAAAATACTCTTAAGGAATTTCTGAGTGTCATAAATTGCTTTGGCGTAATTATACAGTTCTTCGAGTTCTAAGGACATTTTGTTAGACTGTTCAGCAGAAACTTGATTTCATAATATTTTTATCAGTTTGTTCAACTGCTCAGTTATATAACTTTCGGGGGGTTGTTGTGGTATTTCCATAGTCGCGAGCAAGACTTTTTATATAACTTCATCTAGTTCATCTAGTTGGCAGTATTTGTTAGTTAGTAGATATATAAATCTACTTCGGGACTACTAGTCCTCGGTTTCCGCATCCGAACGCATCGGTAATAATGAAGAAAAGCTCGAATGAAAGAAAATCACTTATATTTCTCAGCAACGGTTAAACCAATCAAATCATGATTCAAATTAAAGCACTCAGTGTCTTAAAAGATACTGTGCAATTTCATCCAGACCCGACCTCCGGTTTCGAAATTATAGGGCGATGAATATTAAAACTTTCAAACTGTCATACAAAATGATGCAAAACCGGTAGGCATCGGTACGTACTGGTACGGAAGAAGAAAACACCACCACCTAGTACGCAGCGTGCCTCGTTAAATTTTATATAGCGTGCAGCGTTGCCACATGTAGATGTACATTAGCTTGACACAACTGTTTACAAATTGATAAGGTTTTGGTAGTTTATACAAGAAAAAAGTTTTTGATTTTATTCAAGTTTGAAAGAAAAAATTTTTGGCAGAATCTTCTAGTGATGTTTCTGAAAATATAAATAGCTAGCTGACCCGTCGAGCTTTGTTTCGCCCAAAAATTATTTGTTCGAATTTATGTTTGCGGACAGCAGAAATACCACAAAAAAATAATGTAAAAATGTGAAATACTTCTGTTAAGCGAAAATTGAGCAAATGAACAGATTGTCATCTCATCCTTTGAGTCAATGCACTGATCCCTCTCTTATGGCTTAGACATAATGAATATAAGGTGCCACGTTTTCTGTGACTGTTCTCCCGGTAATCGATAAAAATGCTCATTAATCAGAATTTTGTATTGATAAACTTAACATAATGTTCAAGAATTCCTCTTCTAGAGTTGTTCATTCGATAGAATAGAATATATTAAAAATTTCTATTCAGCCCAAGTAACCAAGAGTTCGTAGAAAAAGATTTGGCTTAAGCAGCATACAAAGCATTATGAGCAGTTCGTTTTTAAGGAATTACTTATACGTGAATGTTCACCCGACAGAACAAACTTTGAAGCAATTTCTTATAGAGCTTTCAAGCAGCGAGAAAGTGTTCTAAGAACTTGTTCTGTTCGTTCAAGTTGCCAAAAAGTACCAGAGCTCTAATAAAGTGGATATTTTTAGGTTTCACAGTACCTAAAAATATCCACTTCATTTTTTTTAATTTGATATTTAATGATATCGTTTTGAATATTCATATCTAATTGCCACTTATTGTGTACGCTTAGTGTGATCTAAATCATTAGAAAAAAAAAACAATGCAACAACAATCTCTTAGTTTGACCTTAGCGCTTCTACAGCACAATATTTTGATCGATTCATTATAAAAATTTCTGATTTGTTAAACTCGAGCCCGCGATGACCAATACTATTAACCTGACCAGTGTGTTTTAGTGTGATTTATAGGGCTATTTTCACGCTTCAAATCTGTTTTTCTCAGAAACGGTGACGAATATCAAAAAACCCAACTGACAGTATCTTATAAAATTAGTTTAGATGATTCTGTTAAAACATCAGAATAATTCATTGACTTTAGCGGTTGGGAAAGTCTTTTTTTCTGAAGGAAGATTGCATATCAGAAAACGCCGTCAACTTGTTCATTGAATATCTCGCCTTCAAAAGCATGGATCAAAAATCTATCCTGACAATGTCTAGATAATCGTTTTTTGTTCTGGTCACCGCAACTTTGTTCAATTATGATTGTTTGTTGATTTTTTTCGGTGAGAATTGAAACACTGTTCTTAACGTTTTTTGTTCAGCATAACGTTTCGGCTTACTACTCTTCAGCCATCGTCGGACGCATCAAATAACAGTCACAAGAAAAACAAACAATCGACTTACATTCAACAAAACTTTTACAATATTCAAACACTCCATTCTATCATTCGTTCACTCACTGCCGACGGCTGGGTGATCGTATGCTTCTGACCGCCTATCATCCTTACTATTCCAATATTGGAAACCGAAAAAATCAACAAACAAAAAACAATCAACAAACAACCATAATTGAATGTCTAGATAATGTTATTTAGATGCGATTAGTGCATAAAACCATATATGTTGTCGCGATAAAAATGAAGTGAATGTTATTTTTGTGAAGGTAAGTCGATTTCTATGGCGGCGCCATTGTTTTCTGCTCCAGTTCCCTACACGGAACGACCGAAATTAGCTCTGCGCCTTATTCGTATTACTGTTTTTGAATTAGTTGATTTCAACAACAAAATTTCCAAAATAACTAAAAAATTAGTTAAAATTGAGCGTTTACTTTGCTTAAAAAATCTCTTATTTTTAGAGAACGAGTTTAGTTGGCGAATATCCTGTACACAAACCAGCAATATTTTAATCCAACACGAAATTCTCATTGACAACTAATTTTGATATTAAAATCAAAAAATTTGTTTCTATTTATCTATCACCATCATTACTGAAGGACAGCACAAAGAAAACAAAAATGAAATAGGTTTTATTAACAAGTTTATTAGCCAAAATCTCATGAGAAGTGTCAAAGCAAAACAATCCATTAAAAAGCTAAAAAGGACAGTCTCGTTGAAACTGCTTGCAAATTGTTTAGATGTTTTTCGCATGTGTTACGATATATCCATATATAAATTTTTAAACCGATATGTAAAAATGACGTAAGCTCTTAGTGGAAAGTGTATTTATTCAGAATTTGTGCGCATTTGAAGCGATTATGCGTAATAATGTTTTTACGCGGAACAGTGAATTGTTTATGTCAAATGATGTTTTTTGTATCTTCCAACCTTCCGGGTTACGCCGTCCGGTGTACTACACGGAACGACCGAAATTAGCTCTGCGCCTAATTCGTATTACTGTTTTTGAATTAGTTGATTTTAACAACAAAATTTCCAAAATAACTAAAAAATTAGTTAAAATTGAAAATTTACTTTGCTGAAAAAAACTCTTATTTTTAGAGAATGTGTTTAGTTGGCGAATATTCTGGACACAAACCAGCAATATTTCACTCCAGTACGAAATTCTCATTGACAACAAATTTTGTTATTAAAATCAGAAAATTTGTTTCTTTTTATCTATCACCATCAATACTGAAGGACAGGACAAAGAAAACAAAAATGAAATTGGTCTTTTAACAAGTTTATTAGCTAAAAACTCATGAGAAGTGTCAAAGCAAAACAATCCATTAAAAAGCTAAAAGTGATAGTCTTGTTGAAACTGCTTGCAAATTGTTTAGATGTTTTTAGCATGTGTTACGATATATCCAGATATAAATTTATAAACCGATTTGTAAAAATGACGGAAACTGTTAGTGGAAAGTGTATTTATTCTGAATTTGTGCGCATTTAAAGCGATTGTGCGTAATAATGTTTTTACGGGGAACAGTGAAGTGAGTTTCGAATATTGCACTCTAATTGTACACGGAACGACCGAAATTAGCTCTGCGCCTAATTCGTATTACTGTTTTTGAATTAGTTGATTTTAACAACAAAATTTCCAAAATAACTATAAAATTAGTTAAAATTGAGAATTTACTTTGCTGAAAAAACTCTTATTTTTAGAGAATGTGTTTATTTGGTGAATATCCTGGACACAAACCAGCAATATTTCAATCCAACACGAAATTCTCATTGACAACTAATTTTTGTTATTAAAATCAGAAAATTTGTTTCTATTTATCTATCACCATCATTACTGAAGGACAGCACAAAGAAAACAAAACTGAAATGGGTATTATTAACAAGTTTATTAGCCAAAAACTCATGAGAAGTGTCAAAGCAAAACAATCCATTAAAAAGCTAAAAAGGACAGTCTTATTGAAACTGCTTGAAAATTGTTTTGATGTTTTTCGCTGCGCCGTCCGGTGTACTACTTGTATTCGGTTTTTGTTTTCCGAGTGCTCAAAGTTTTCAGTGAGAATGAAGAAAACAGTGATTTAGAAGAAAAAATTCAAAAAGATGTTTATGTTTCGTTTATGTCTTTTTCTCCAATACAACATCGTATTTATACCTGCCAATATGAAAAAGACAACCGCGTCTGAAATTTTTTCGGCAGTAGTGTGCCATCTAGTGGCTAGTAGTCATTACGATGTTACCGTTTCGGTGACAGGGCGCCATATAGCTGCAGATTGCAGAAGCCAATTCAACCATTCATATTGGTTGAAAACAACATTTTATTTCCTTGATTCAACTAAAAAATTAGTGAATGGAAATGAAATGTGCCTTAGCTAAGAAATGACAGCACGTTTAATTTGTGAATTCAACTAAAAAAAACAGTCATTTCAACAAATATTTTATTATTATTAAGGGAATGAGAATAAAGAATCTAAATGAGCAAAAATAAGAATTTTTTAGTTGTCTCAAAAAATAACTAACTAAAATCAGCAAATCAACTAAATTTTTCGCGAAAATGCTGATTTTGGTCGTTCCGTGTATATGTCAAATGATGTTTTTTGTATCTTTCAACCTTCTGGGCAACGCTGTCCGGTGTACTACTTGTACCGAGTGCTCAAAGTTTTCAGTGAGATAGTCAATTTCGCGAAGTCGAATGAAGAAAATAGCAATTGAGAAGAAAAATTTTCAAAAAGAAGTTTATGTTTCGCTTATGTCTTTTTCTCCAATACAACATCGTATTTATACCTGCCAATATAGAAAAGATAATCGTGAATCGAATTTTTTTCGGTAGTCGTGTGCCATCTAGTGGCTAGTAGTCATTACAGTGTTAACGTTTTTCCGGTGACAGAGCGCCATATAGCTGCAAATTGCAGAAACCAATTCAACCATTTATGTTGGTTGAAAACAACGTTTTATTTCTCTAATTCAACTAAAAAATTAGTTCAATGGAAATGAAGTGTGCCTTAGCTAAGAAATGACAGCACGTTTAATTGGTGAATTCAACTAAAAAAATAGCCATTTCAACAAATATTTTATTATTATTAAGGGAATTTGAATTAAAAAAATCTAATTTAGCAAAAGTAAGATTATTTTAGTTGTCTCAAAAAATAACTAACTAAAATCAGAAAATCAACTAATTTTTTCGCCAAAATGCTGATTTCGGTCTTTCCGTGTAGTAACGTAGCGAAACATGAGAGATTTTATGTGACGTAGTCAAACTTGTAACCTAAAATATCAAAACTTTCTTGGCCACATCGAGAGTCATTTTGCACATTTGCGAGAAAGCATGGAGAGAAATGTAATACACAGTGCGAGCCATGTGGTTTTACGCGACCTACTGGCCTCAGCCCTTAATGGATTTTCCCACTTTTCCGGTGAATTTTCTTGATTTTTTTATGTGCGAACCCGATGGGGATAGAAACTGATCAAACAAATGTAAATCCGACCATCCGTTCTTCCGTGATGCGATTACAAAGAATGACTTCTGCATTTTTACATATATAGATAGATATGAGAAAGGCATCATTACATCACTAGGAGGATTAAAAAAAGGTTTTGTAGGATTTGTCAGTTTTCGACTACAGCCATTTGAAAAAATGGTAAGTCTGAGAGGGTACTACCAACATTTGTTCGAGTTAGCGCGAAATTCGTCTGAATTATCATATATGTTGTATTGACAGAATTTTCCTGCTATCCCAAACTTTCTGCGATAAGCAACAGTAGGCGCAGTTGAGAAGAAAAATGATAAGTTTGTATATATTACAAACACATTTCTTGTGACCTTATCTAAAACTATAAAAGGAAACGTGTTTTACGATGCCGGTCTGTAGTTTTTGATTGGTTCCGTAGTCTGCATCCGTATGGAAAAACCACAAACGACAGAAATATATTCCAAGCTCAAGCTGGTGCGGCACAATATGGCAAACTAGTACGTTTTCTTATCGTTAAAGAACCTATTGTATCGGGTGGAAAATAAGTCCGAGAGTGGATTGTAAGATAGATTAAAACCAACGAAGCCACATTCTCCCGAATGATTTTGCTTTGTTCACTAAGATTGTATTGTTTGTGGCATTTTTTGCTCTCAAGGCAAACAACTTGCCTTGGTCGGTTGCAAAGTTTTCCTCTACAGAACTAACACATATTGAAGTTCGCATTCCCTGTTTCACCCGTCACTGGGTAACAATGAAATCCTTGCATTGGGAGGTCTACAAAACCAGCACCCAGCTAAAAGTCAATTTATATGTTCAACTCAACAGTATAAATTCAAAAGATTGTACAGTCTTGTGGTTTGCTGGATAGCTAATTTCATACAGTATTCTTCCTGATAGCGTCCGTTTTTTTTGTTGTTGCTCGATTATCGGAACTTCTATTTGTTTTGGTCGATATAGGAAAAATAATTCAACACGGAACGACCGAAATTAGCTCTGCGCCTAATTCGTATTACTGTTTTTGAATTAGTTGAATTTAACGACAAAATTTCCAAAATAACTATGAAATTAGTTAAAACTGAGAATTTACTTTGCTGGAAAAAACTCTTATTTTTAGAGAATGGGTTTAGTTGGCGAATATCCTGGACACAAACCAGCAATATTTCAATCCGACACGAAATTCTCATTGACAACTAATTTTGTTATTAAAATCAGAAAATTTGTTTCTATTTATCTATCACCATCATTACTGAAGGACAGTACAAAGAAAACAAAATTGAAATGGGTATTATTAACAAGTTTATTAGCCAAAAACTCATGAGAATTGTCAAAGCAAAACAATCCATTAAAAAGCTAAAAAGGACAGTCTTATTGAAACTGCTTGAAAATTGTTTTGATGTTTTTCGCATGTGTTCGATATATCTTTATTTAAATTTCAAAACCGATATGTAAAAATGTCGTAAACTGTTAGTGGAAATCGTATTTATTCAGAATTTGTGCGCACTTGAATTGTGCGTAGTAATGTTTTTACGCGGAACAGTGAAGTGAATTTCGAATGTTTCACTCTAATTGTGATGAAGTTTTTTTGTATCTTCAAATCTTCCGAGCTGCGCCGTCCGGTGTACTACTTGTATTCGGTTTTTGTTTTCCGAGTGCTCAAAGTTCTCAGTGAGAATGAAGAAAACAGTGATTTAGAAGAAAAAAAATTCAAAAAGATGTTTATGTTTCGTTTATGTCTTTTTCTCCAATACAACATCGTATTTATACCTGCCAATATAGAAAAGACAACCGCGTCTGAAATTTTTTCGGCAGTAGTGTGCCATCTAGTGGCTAATAGTCATTACGGTGTTACCGTTTCGGTGACAGGGCGCCACATAGCTGCAGATTGCAGAAGCCAATTCAACCATTCATATTGGTTGAAAACTACATTTTATTTCTTTAATTCAACTAAAAAATTAGTTGAATGGAAATGAAATGTGCCTTAGCTAAGAAATGACAGCACGTTCAATTTGTGAATTCAACTAAAAAAAATAGTCATTTCAACAAATATTTTATTATTATTAAGGGAATGAGAATAAAACTTCTAAATTAGCAAAAGTAAGATTTTTTTAGTTGTCTCAAAAAATAACTAACTAAAATCAGCAAATCAACTAAATTTTTCGCGAAAATGCTGATTTCGGTCGTTC
Organism: Malaya genurostris; assembly: GCF_030247185.1. Lineage (NCBI taxonomy): Eukaryota > Metazoa > Arthropoda > Insecta > Diptera > Culicidae > Malaya > Malaya genurostris. Next base: position 255,434,021 of record NC_080571.1, on the reverse strand, counting down.
CGTGAAGTTATGTTTCTAAAGGTTCACTTTTACAATCTGTTTTAGCGTATATTGTTTAAAAAGCAGTTATTTCGAATTGTATGCAAAAAGATGTAAATAAAACTCTTTTTCAGCATGGGCTCACCCTGGTGGCTATTGCTAGCCATGTCTGCTCTCGCTATCTCTTAAATTTCTGACCTATAGCTCACCATACCATACTTCCTTGACTGAGCAAACCACAGAAAGTTGCATCCGACCAACTTTGCCATCCGACGAAGCCAAATTGTATAGTCAGGAAAGGCATAAAAACATCGAGTTTTGAAAAGTTTTATTGTATTCCAATATGTGTTTGTCGGACAAAATTTTATGTCCGTTTCCTGGAAGGGAAATGTTTTCCTTTCCCATAGCGTTTGTGCTAAGCTACATTGTTTTATAGCCGGTTTGAGAAAGTGAAACGAAATAAATGAAGCCGATTTAGTTGGAAAATAACCGAGTGAGGTTTTATTGGTGACGCTTCAAGTTTTTTGAGTAAGAAAAACTTCGATGATTAAGGCATCCAGAATTTCAACGACTTTGTATAAATTTAATTTATTATAGATGATAAACAATTTCACATTGTGTTGACCAAAGTTGTTTGTATGCATAAAACTATCCCTATCAGTAGATTATAACAGAGTTTTATCAAAACTGTATCTTTTTATGACACTTGTAAGAGAGTTTTTTTTATTATTTTATCCACTAACAAGTCCAGTCTCATATCAGTATATATATTACGAAAATTGTTTCCGATTATAAACCTGTTACTGCTTGCTGGTCGGGATACTTCCGGTGCTACCTACATAACACGAAGCGTTATGAATCCGAAATGTTGTTGCTGCCTAGTCATGCTTAATTCTATAGCTTCCTGTGGGCTGCCTGTCTGAGCATTTATTTTGCGTGTCTGCAACTGTAGTTGTACTTACCCTTACCTGAGCCACCATCATCCAGATGACGACAATTCAACTTCGATCCGAAAGCCAAGTTGCTTTTCACACACACACACTACAGTTGTGATGGTGTCCGGAATCAGCTGGAATGCAAATTAATGTTATTTATACTTTTAATTACGTTTTATGATTTATTCAGAGCTATAAACTGAAGTTGTTTCATAATTTATTGACTCGAATTCAAAATAAATGCGAAGCTCCACGCCTTCCGAGCATCGGTTTGCGAGTATTTTTATGCAAGTAGTTCTGTTTGTAGTGCGGTACGTTATTGAAATTAATTCCGCCGGAATATTGTTTATAGGGTAATGGCTGCCTATTCAACGTGCTTGAAACAAACTGTGAAATGTTTTAAAATGATTTCTGCTTTTATCACACTTTGTCATTAAAAACCGGTTGTAAATCCTTCAGCGATCGTCACATTTCTGAATATGTACTAATTGAATCGTCTCAAAACATGATCACTATTTCCCATAATTACACCACTATTCAATGTTGGATGGCATGATTAGTAATGTTCACTTTGTACTTGTTTAATCAACGATTCAAGACTTCTAAATTACTCGCTATGCAATAAAAATTTGAAAAAATATGAGATGAATATTACTTGAGTACGCCATCTCATTTCGTATCGCAAGGTTGCCAACTTTTGTCATAATGTTATGAATGTATTTTTCTTCTTTAAAATATCATCAATAATTTTATTTTTTGGGAATCCGTGACATTAGTTTAATCATAACATTAATATTTATATCTCAATCCCTACCATGGTTGGCTTGATAGTATTGCAATCATTATCAGATACAATTAATTACAATTGAATACACCGAAACCTCCATTTACGAACTAAACGGGGGTTCGTAAAAAGAAGTAGTTCGTAAAAAAAGTTTACGTTATTTGGGATTTGGTTCGTAGAAAAAGTTTACGTTATTTGGAATTTACTTCGTAAAAAATGTTTTGTGTAATTAATGTGGAAACCGCGCACCATATGGTTATTTTCGGAACAGATGTGAAGAGTAAGTGCAAGAAAATGATGTTTGGGCTCGTTTCAAAATTCAAGATGGTGGTTTCCGGTTTATTAAGATGGCTTAAAACCCCTAACAATATGGGTATCTTCGGAACGGAATTGATAAGTAGATGTCGGAAAACGATGTTTGAGGTAGTTTTGAAATTCAAGATGGCGACTTCCGGTTTGTTGGTATTCCTTGAAAACCCTTGAAATATGGATATTTTCGGAAAGGGATTGATGAGTAGATGTCAGAAAACGATGTTTGAGGAGGTTCTTAAATCCAAGATGGCAACTTCCGGTTTGTTGATATTCCTTGAAACCCCTTACAATATGGGTACTTTTGAAAAGAGATTGAAAAGTAGACGTCGGAAAATGATATTTGAGGTGGTTTTAATAAAATGCAAAACAGTGACCTCCAGTTTATTAGTATTTTTTTAAAGTTTTTACCATTTTCCGGAAGTCATCTCATTGAATTTTGAAACGAGCTCAAACATCGTTTATTGGTATACAATATGTTTCGGAAATTTCTTTGTTTTAAGGGTTTATAAGGCATATCGATAAACCGGAGGATGTTATATTGGAATTCGAGACGACACCGAACATAGTTTTGCGGCATTTGTTTATTCAATACTTTCCGAAAATACCTATAATGTTAAGGTTTTCAAGGAATATCGACACACCGGTAGTCGCCATCTTTTCCAAAATCTAGTCATCAATTCCGTTCCGAAGATACCCTTATTGCAAGGGTTTTCAAGAAATATCAATCAACTGGAAGTCGCCATCTTGGATTTCAGAACCTCCTCAAACATCTTTTTCCGACATCTACTCATTAACCCCGTTCCGAAAATACCCATATTGTAAGTGTTGTCGAGCAATATCAATCAACCGGAAGTCGCCATCTTGGATTTCCAAAATACCTCAAATATCATTTTCCTGAATCTACTTGGTAAGTTTGAGAGGTAAAGAGCTTTTACCCCCTAATTTATGCTAGGTGCACAGAACCAATTTCACTTGATTTTACGTTTCGTCTTAGATTGCTACGCACTGATGAGTCTAAGACGAAACGTAAAATCAACTGAATCTACTTTTTAAACCCGTTCCAAAAATACCCATATTGTAGTAGTTTCCATGGTGTCGGAAATCGCTTTCGATGTATGCCAAAACCTCTTTTTACGAAGTAGGTTCGTAAAAAAAGTTTACGTTATTTGGGATTTGGTTCGTAAAAAGAGTTACGTAAAAAGAGGTAACGTATAAAAAGTGTTCGTAAACGAAGGTTTGGGTGTATAAATATGTATTACAGCTTTTAGCTTCATTATTGAATTCAATGAGTGAGATATGGAACGACTTGAATAAAATGTTGATTGCATTACACTCCAACATCCGGGGTTGGAGAGGCCGCTAGGGCTTAACTGAGCTCTGTTTTATGTTTTCATTACCGGCCCTTACTACCAGTATGCAGTCGCTGGTTTATAAAAATACACATTTTTCATAAATTATGTGGGGTTTTTCATCAGCAATACCAAGGCGGACTGTATTCAAATTGCAAAGTTCTATATTGAAGATATAATTTGCGAAAAATAATAAGACAATTGTCGTTCTGCAAACCAACTTTATTATTTCCCATCCTCACCTAACCTCATTACAGTTTTCATGTTTTGAATATATTAATAATAATAGACTTTAACTTTAACTTACCCTTGAACTTTATTTTTTGCTGATTTAAATATAATATGATAGCTCATTTCTGTGTCTGTTGAAAATAATTTAACAGAAATCTTATTTTCTGTTACTGGAATGAAGCAATGATATTTTTGTGTACCTTGAGTCATTTTTGTTTGTTGATAATCTTTCTATTCTACAGCGCAATCGTCATATTCCTTTGGTGACATATAACAGAACGAGATTGCTGTCATATTACTTTGATTTCTATACTTTATGTTTCGTCTTCGACTCGTCAGTACATAACAGTTACTTTGATTTGTTATTGGATGTTTAGGTTCTTTTGCCATTTCTTGCGTGCGCGTAAATAACAATCCTTCGTTCTTACCGGTGAATTACACAGTATTTTTTCCAAAGGTGCTTTAGGTTGCTTTTTTGAGGCTGTGAAGCATTATGTCAACATTTTCATGAATTGTACAAACACATACATTATGACAACCTGAAGTATTGAGAAGTTGGTTTGGTCTTAACTCTGTAAATGTACTGAATAAAATTTGGTGTTTACTGACCTCTTCGAATCGTTGAAAAAATTCTTTAAGAATCGAAAGCAAAAGCCGTGAACTGGTTCACGCCCACTATTAGTTCTGATAGAAACTTAATCTCGTTGTCCTGGCATAGTTCTACTTATATTATTGTCGTTGAAGAACTGCAGTACTTCACGTTTGATACACTGGAACCGCAATTTACGCGCTGAGCCGGGGAAGCGTAAATTAAATTTCGCGTAAATTAAATAGAACATCGCGTTATTTCAAATTTTTCGCGTAAGTAAAGGTTTTTCAAATTTCATTTGATTTTAGTGTAAATAACATGAACAATCCTCCTACGTCTGATGCTTTAGCGTCTGAGGACCCTTTGAGTGTGTTCTGAGACTGTGGAAAGGCTTAAGCGATGTTCCAAGATCCAAGAAATACTTGGAGTGTTATCCTTAGGGACTACACTGTGTCACAGCAAGAACTACAACGGCCTTTTTTGTTTGTGGTTCATACTTTCAGAGCTACACATTGCTTATTTGTCTATTTATAGCTGTTCCAGATAGGTTCCCAGTCGTTCAAGAGCTTCGGTGAAAACAGGTCTCTACAAAAACATTCAGCAGTTTATGTATAATTTTTCAATGCTGTTCATAGTTGTAGAGCTACAACTTCAGGTATCACGAATATTAACCGAGGACGATAAGGTCGTTAATGCACTTTGTTACACTCTTAAGGCCTGAACTTCAGGTAGTTTTTGGATGGATCATCAGTTATGTTGGTAGACCTTAAGGTCTTTTCCGAGGAAGTTTTGGATGTGCAAGTTCTTCTACAGTATGTCAATTTTCTGTGAATAGTACTACCGCACTCAATAGTCATATAAAAGTGATTGTATATAATTCTTCGATGCCCACGATATAATTTAGATTCTTTGAAACTAAACAATTCATTAATGTACATTTCACAATATCCAATCCCCTGTAGCATGTTAGAATGTTTTGTATATGTATATAAATTGAGACTTCCGTCATTATGCAAAAACCTGTTTTTACGCGATCATCGCGTAAATTAAATAAAAAATCGCGTTATTTCAAATAAAACGCGTTAAAAGAGTTAAAAGTTAAAAGAGTTTTATTTCAAATAAAACGCGTTAAAAGAGTCGCGTCAATTAAGTTCGCGTAAATTAAGTTTGCGTAAATTGAGGTTTTAGTGTATCGGGATCCAAAGTACGGCCACATTTTATGTAAGGAACAGCCAATACTCCTTGCTTTTGACCCATTCTTTTACCAGTGAGACTGTATATTTATTCACATTATTTTTTTTTTCGTTGTCTGCAGCCTTAGCTTTCACTGTCTGAAATTTTTCAGATTTATTTTGTGTTGGATGGTCGAATATTTGTTTCCTGAAGCATTCAACGATTTTGGAATAATTTTCTTGACGATAGTTGTCAGAACGGTGGTTTTTACCTGTTAGAGAAGATTTAAAATACCATTATTAAATACCTCAACATTTTGATTCCTCAATTCATTCGCTGGATCACTGTGTTGGGAGGAGGCTGAGACGAGTGAATCTGCTGATGGTATTTCTTCTAAATCATCTCTCGATATGGCTAGCAGTGTTTCTTCTTAATTTTACCCGATGTTACTGGTGAAGCTATCGTATAATCTGGCATCTCGTTGTCGCTGGAAGCTAGTTGCTATTCACTTTCAACAGACACATGTCGAAATGAATATAATCGACATGAGTCATAAATATGCATTGTAGTATACACAGTAATTGCGCATTGCTTGAAAGCAATATATAAATAATGACCACTATTGACAAATAAAATTTTCGTACAATTTAAATAAAATCCAGACTGGTAAATTCAATATCTTAACTATATGTTTTTTTTTGGTAGAAATATCAAAACAAACTACAATTTAATATATTTCTTATATGGTTTTCTAATCGGATGTACGTACGTGCACGTTTCTAGGACCAACAAAAAACACAATCCCAACTGGTTTAGTGGTTTTCACTTTTCGGATATGCAAATTAATATCGTTTTCGCTTGATGCCAAACCTAACCCAGTTTCCGGTAAAATACCATAGTAACAACACAAGTTTGGAAGGAAGTAAACATTTGTAAACATATCAAACAAAATATTTTGTTACTTCCATTCACTTTAATGCTTCGTAAGATAAGATTATAACAAATTGAATATATTCTTAGTAATAATTAAATTGATTTTTCAAGTTCCAAGATTTACTCGTCATACAGCAAAATACCGAGATTTCTTTCATATTGCAGCATAGGAATTAAGTTCACGTTTTTGTCGATTCAAACCACTGTGGATTGGTACTACATAAACAAACATTGTTATAGTAACGACGCATGTAGCGAATCGACGCTTGTTGTTTTGTATCAAATAATAATTGAACTACAACTGACGGTGAACCGAAATCGAAACAAAGATAAATCTTGGGTTTATCTTTGATGAAACTGCCCTGGGTCAGTTTCAGTTTTCTCAAGCGAAAACGACATTAGTCAATATTTTCATGGAATCATATTGCCAATGAGCAAAAATTGTACATTTGCCATAAAATAATTACTGGATGAAGCAGAATAATGTTTATTTAACAGCTCACAAAACGCAATAGCAATTAGCGTTTAAATTTCTGCAAAAAAAAATTTCATTTTGAATATTGGTTATAGGAACAAAAACCTTAGTTTTGATTCAAGCACTCTCATGCACTATTTAAATTGAACTCAATTAAGCAAGGGTAGCAGGAGAGCTAGATTTGCTTGTCGCGGGCACACTGTATGTGCCAATAGCTACATATGTTAAACAAGCTATAATGTCTAGAATTTCCCTCATCGCCATTTAAATCGTTAATCAATGGTGCAGACGTAATTATATCGTTTCGAATGTGGGCCTACAAATAGTGATTCATGCTTAATCTGAGTATATGGTCCGTTATTAATTTCACTGGAGAGCAGTTGAACAATTGCACTAAATAGAGGCAGTAATTATACTCATTATATTAGACAATAACCGTCGAAGGTGATTATTCTGCAATGTTTTACCCCGAGAACAAGGTGATAATTGCTCATGGCTTTCAATTACCAGTGGTCTAGTGAATGTGAATCTAGCACAATTACTCAAAAGACGGGTAACAAAATCAGTGCAATTATTGAAAATTTTCTTTCGTTGTCCCCAAGGGCTTGTTGAGGGTTGACGTCGAATTAAGATGGTTTTTGAGGGTCTGATATATCAATTCATTTTTGAAATACATCTTGTTCAAAATAGTTTCGAAATCTCTGCGGTAAATTATCGAATGAGTTTGACATAATCCAAAACCTGAGATTTTATAGTTGTTGATTTCAAGTGCTTTTTCGAATATTTCTGATAAATTTAGAAAAATATAGTAAGCTTTGCATTCTTTGTTTTTAGAAATGGACCATTCTGTTCCAACAGGCTTTGCGTCCGATTTCAAGCGAGCAATATTATTGCATGGCTAGTGCTACGATCCTAATTCAAATGCTCGGTGAAACCATGTTCAAGTAAATAAATTTTCCTGGCTTTCCAACTACAAATTTTTTGAAATCGGTTCATTCAAAACTAATTGACAGAAATTTCTACCGAGACTTTACTAATTATTTTACCTTCTATATAGAGCAACGGATCCCTATTTCATCTCATTTGTAAGGGCTTTACCTAAAAAATCTGATTTAGCCACTAAAATCACTATAATTATTTCATAACAGATCGGCTGAAAAGTTCGTATCGTTTCTATGAGAGGGCGCCACTAGAATTAAATCCATACCATTTTCAGTTAGTACCAACCTTCAAAAGATACGTGTATAAATTTGACAGCTGTCTGATTATTAGTTTGTGAGATATTGCATTTTGAGTGAAGCTACTTTTGTTATTGTGAAAAAAATGGAAAAAAAGGAATTTCGTGTGTTGATGAAACACTACTTTTTGATGAAAAAAAGTGCCGCCGATACCAAAAAATGGCTTGATGAGTGTTATCCAGACTCTGCACCGGGCGAAGCAACAATTCGTAAGTTGTTTGAAAAATTTCGTACTGGTCATATGAGCACCGAAGACGATGAACGCAGTGGACGTCCAAAAGAGGCTGTTACCGATGAAAACATGAAAAAATCCACAAAATGATTTTCAATGACCGTAAAGTGAAGTTGATCGAGATAGCTGACACCCTAAAGATATCAAAGGAACGTGTTTGACATATTATTCACGAATATTTGGATATGAGAAAGCTTTGTGCAAAATGGGTGCCGCGTGAGCTCACAATCGATCAAAAACAACAACGAATTGATGATTCTGAAATTGAACGAATTGGGCTTCGAATTGCTCCCTCATCCACCGTATTCTCCAGATTTGGCCCCCAGTGACTTTTTCCTGTTCTCAGACCTCAAGAGAATGCTCGCTGGTAAAAAATTTACAAGCAATGAAGAGGTTATCGCTGAAACTGAGGCCTATTTTGAGGCAAAGGACAAATCTTACTACAAAAAATGGTATCGAAAAGTTGGAAGATCGCTATAATCGCTGTATCGCCTCTGATGGCAATTATGTTGAATAATAAAAACGAATTTTGGCAAAAAAATGTGTGTTTCTATTAAACGATACGAACTTTTCAGTCGAACTGTTATGTCTGCCTTATTCGCCTTGCTCCACATTGAGTACTAATTCACATTCGTTGAAATTTAAACTAATGAGCAATTCCATACGGAATCGGCTGACTGTCTGACTTCGATTTGCTTGAAACTTTGCATGTGTGTTCGTTATAGCAAAGGAAGTATTTTTTACTGGCCTAGACATTGTTTTCACTCAAGACTAATTTATGAAAAGGGCATATGTGTTTTAGCCACATTTTTTTCAAACAATTATAACTAGAAATCTATAGCTTCTTTAAAAAATATGTTTGAGAAGAAACTTTCGAAATGCAGTCAGTTTCGAGATATATGTGGAACTAAATCTAGAAAATTGATATTTCATGAGAATACGCCCTTTTTTAAATTAATGCGGGTTCTCCATCGCCAAATTTATTATTTTTGTAATCCTCATGAAATTTTGAATAAATTATTTTTTGACATCAACACGATGCGACCAGCTGTTTGAACACAAAATCGAAGAAAAATCGCTGATTTATAAAAATCACAGGTTCAACAAGGGAGTAACCGCCATATTGAAAAAAATACCTACTTTTAGGTACAAAAGTTTACGTATGATATAAAAGATTACCTATACCCAACTAAAAAAGCACATTTTTGAAATGCAGCATCAGGGTGAAAACTAGCATAAACAAACAATAGTATTCAGTGAGTGTGATTTGATGATGGAAAAATATAATTGTTGTTGTCCTTTTCGTGATAATGGAAAATCTTGTTCATCTGAGCAGATTGTATGATAAATAAAACTATGATAAATAAACTTTGTGTTGTGAATATTATATTGCAATTATTACTTTTTGTCTTACTGAAAGAAAAGGTAAATGAATTTTAATTAAGACGCAACAATAATATTTTACATAAAAATAATGTTAGATATAATCAGATACAATCGATATAAATGTTTGATATAAAATATTCTAACAACTAGCCATAGTGAAATCATATCAAATTCAGATAGATTTTGCGTTATTTACAATATCAAGATTTGATACAATTCTGATACCCACATCTGATCGGGTACACGGTGTTTGGAATTAAAAACCGTGTCGCAGAGTGGTGCACAATGCACGGCTGGAACGTCGAGTCTCGAAATAAATACAACCGGCTGCGAAACTAAACACAGAAAAGAACGTAAGGCATGTTCTGAATTCCCAAAGCCTTTCCACGTTCTCGAATTCAGACAATTTTCTTTCAGTGTTGATTTTGAATTATTTCACGGACCGCTGAAAGGTTTCACCTGTACGACAGTTGAAACTCTCTAATTGTTTTACATTCTGTAAAAAAGATCGGTGAATCGAATGGAAGACACAAACGAATTTTGTACGAACGGTAGTAAAATATGAATTCATCGGTACGCGATCTTGCCAAGAAACTACAACTACCGAAAAGTACCATGTTTTGTGTTTGTCAATCATTTGACTAGCTCTTTACTGTGAGTGGGAAGTGGAACAGATAGAAAAGTATGCTCCCAACGAATAGACAGGAAGGAAAAGCCATTATTTAAAAAAAATCCCAATCTTTCAGTGCGAAATGTAGCTCGCTACGTTTAGCTTTCTATACCGCAATGTGACGAAATGTCGTTACCGAGCCTTTTCGTACAGAGTAGGTTTCCTAATTCTCGCATGATTTCTCATAAGTAGTTGTGGTCGAAAACCTAAAAATTTCGTTTCTACCGGCACTATTAATAAAAATGTGTACGAGAAAGCATGTCTGCGAAAGCTATTGCTACCATTTACCAGCAGCTACTACTCTCCAGCTTTGTTTTTGCCTGATTGGGCATCTTGTCACTACGCTTAATCTGTCTTGGGATTGTATAAGGTATAGGCCAATCCACAAAACGGTTCGATACTTCGCCCTATAGAGAAGTACTGGGCTCTAGTTAAACGGAAACTTTGAAACTAAGAAGACAGCAAATGGAACCGATAATTTCTAGAAAAGATGGTGAATCGTCACTAGTGGCATATCTGAGGATACCGCACAGACCCTATTGGATACCACAGAACGTTCAAGAATTTCAGAGAAAGAAAAAAATCTTAATCAACCGTTTCCAATGTGCGTATAGCTCTATAATTATAAAATAAACAACCGATTTTGTTGGATTAAATGCAGCTTTATTTTTGCTGCTATTATTTTGGTGTCTGAAATTTAACGAAATCTACGATGGAATTGCTTCAATAGAATCGAAAAAGTGCTTGAAAAGCTAATCATATCTTACCGGTCGTAAAAAAATACGGGAAACAGCTCTATTTACATTTAGCTCTGTAGTACCTCAAGGTAGTTATTTGGAACGCTAAAGAAATAAAATAAATTTTTGAACAGATCAGTAATATCCCAGGTGTACTTTGTAATTAAATTATAAGCCTTCAATGTACCATTTGGATATTGTAAATCTGTTGGTATGAAAAATGAGGAGGTTTCATGCCCCTTGGAAAATAAGATAAGATAATTTCGGCTTCAGCATTTCCCTGCTCTTAATGAATGAATAAATAAAACAATAAAAAAAAAAATTAATGAATAAATAAAAAACCTGTTTTCATCCACCTAGTGGTGTGATGATACCTTTCTCGTGTACCTTGTATTCTCAGCAATACACCCGGTTTGGGAGGTTTTCCGTTTACGTAAACTTTTTTTTACGTTACCTCTTTTTACGTAACTCTTTTTACGAACAAAATCCCAAATAAAGTAATCTTTTCTTAAGAACCTACTTCGTAAAAAGAGGTTTTCACATACAATGAAAATCATTTTCCGCTCATTTATATTCCATGGAAATTACTACAGTATGGGTATTTTTGGAACTGGTTTGACGAGTACATGTCAGAAAACGATGTTTGAGGTGATTCAAAATTCCAAGATGGCGATTTCCTGTTTTTTGATATTCCTTGAAAACCCTTACAATATGGGTATTTTTGGAACGGATTTGATGAGTGGATGTCGGAAAACGATGTTTGAGGTGGTACTAAATTCCAAAATGGCAACTTCCGGTATATTAGCATTCCACAAAACCCCTTACAATATTCCTCAAAACCCCTACAATAAAGCGATGCTTGGGGTGGTTCTGAGTTCTGCTTTAGTTCTTAATATGTTGAATTTCGCTTTATTTGGGGCACTTGTTCAGCGATTTCAATAGTCTTGATAATCTGATTTGACTGGTATTTTAGTATTTTTTACTAAATCCGGCTATGATTTAGATCTGCTGAAGATATTATACTATTGATTCAAAAATGTATATGCCTACTCATGAAAACCGTTCCGAAATTATGCATATGGTGAAGGTATTCGAGCAGTTCGAGTAATATCGAGACATATTGTAAGGGTTTTCAAGGAATATCAATAAACCGGAAGTTGACATCTTGGAATTCAGAACCACCTCAAACATCGCTTTTCAACATGTACATTTGTGCTACATTTGTGGATATAACATCAGGGGAATTTATGTTATCATGGTCTTCCTTGCCGTATTCATTTCGGCATCATGTCTAAAAATTTAATTGCAAATGAACGGCTGCTTTCGAACAGTCAAATAGCGAATGTCTTCAAAAGATTTATTTGAATTCATATATGTTGAATCATTATCAGTATTAAAGCATTATACTTATATAGTGTATACCTTTCAAATGATTGATTGTAGATGTGCATATTGCGTAGAATCAATACAGTCTGTGATATTTCTATGAATACAGACATTTTTATGCCTTTATGACATGGTGTTCTAAATTCATACACGAAAGTTAATAGCTGCCGAAATGTTTTTTTCTAGCAACAACAAAAATACAAAAATCCCTTCAGTTGTAGTTATAAAAAACATTACTTTAGTGTTTGCCAAAAATAAGATGTAACCGTACTTAGTCCGTTCATGGTCTTATATGAAGTCAATTGTCTGTCAGTCGTATTATCCATAAATACAATTAATTTCAAACTATTAGGTAAATATTTCACCGAATGAAGTACACAATAAGTGCTTTTATTCCAATGTCTACTTTTTGCTTATCAATCAATCACTCACACATTCTATCACATTGTAGCTTGATTCAGAAGGGTCAAACTGATATCCGGAAAGGAAAGCGGAGTATCGAGTTTCGGATGAAACGCATTCCGCAAGTAACACATATTAGAATCAAGAAAGATTTTCATTGGCGAAGAGCTATAGTTCACAGTTAGAATCTATTTGACAATTAATCATGGAAAATTGTCATGATTTTCCAAGAACATAAAAAGATTTCTTTCCGAGCGTTTGTACAAAAGCACGTTTGTTATTTTTTCGGCACTGTTCCATCTCTGATCTCACAACAATCATAATTTTCACGGTATTCTCGTAAAATTGGGACAGTTTTATGTTTGATTCCCTTTGTTAGAAAACAATCAAACGTGGATGATTTTGAAATCTTTTTGATGGGCTTCGCACAGGGCTGCGCCATTTTTTTTAATTACGTTGTTCCAACAATTACTCTTCTTTAACAAAAAATATTTCCACTCTTGTTGAAAACTAAAACACTGAAAAAGTGGATATAACAAAATAGTTTAATTATTTTGGTAACTGTATCTCTTTTTAAGTAACATTTTACATTTACTTTTCTTTTCTTTTCTTTCTATTTCCACTAACTTAGATATAAACGACAAAAATTCCTGAGTTTTGTTTTGATCCGAATGCCGGTTTCGGAATTACAACGTTATAAGTGTAAAAAATTCAACTTCGAATCATTTACGTACTTTCCTCCTATATGACTGGACTGAATTTCGCAACTTAGGTTCGAATGAATGGTCCAATAATTCCATACAAAATTACTGAATTTCATCCGGATACTTAAGGTCTGAGGACAGAGGGTCGCGTGTTGAGTTTTAAATCGACCACGTTGCTCGCTCAATTCCCTTTGCGCATCGTATTTCTCTTGTACTCTCTCGTATATGAGCCAACTATACCGGGTTGCCAGCATACATTTGAGGAGAAGTTTTAACACATTAATCTATCGTAAGGGTTGGACATTACATGGATACCAATGAACAATGAAAAAATATTCAACTTTCACAAAGATAGAATGTCTGTGTGTTTGGTAGTCTTGTCGATCCAATTTTATTTCTCTCTCCTTTTTCAGAATGCTATCAAGAAACCAAGGCGAAAAAAATGTCGGATGCATTGAAACTGACTTTGTTTCATAGAAAAATACAAGAGTTTATTTTTATAGCGATAACATATATGTTTTATGTACTAATCGCATCTAAATTAAATTATCTAGACTTTGTCACGGTAGATTTATGATACAAGCCTTCAAAGCCGAGATATTCGATGAACAAGTAGAGGTATGCATTTCCGAGCGTTCCATTTTTCTGCAGTTTTTCAATCAGAAAAAAAATTCAACACGACCGCTAAACTCAATGAATCATTCTGAAAATTTCACAGAATATTCTCAACTAAATTTAGAAGACATTATCAGGTGGGGTTTTCTACATTCTGCACCGTTTTCAAAAAAAAATTATTTTGAAACGGGAAAATAGCAAAAAACCTACCACTTTACGGTACTGTCCTCAGCTCTTAAGGCTGCGGAATTGCAAGGTGACAAGTGTTAAAAACTTCGAATAGACATGTAAAGCGCACCAGTACGTACATGTGTGGGAATGGATGAAGAAAATACAATGCCGCTTTCACGAACAATGCTCACAGCATGCCGTGTTCGATTTCGTACACGCAGTAAAAAAAGCGTTAAACGAAGCTTGGTTAAGAAACTGCAAGCTTTCAAATGGCATGAAAAAAAACTAACTTCATAACTTTTCATCAAGGTTTAAAGATCATGTGGTCTCTCAATCTGCTATTGAATTTTGTCCGGATCCGAGTTCCGGTTGTAGAAGCGTCTTGATCGTGTTTAAAATTTCAAACAACTATGTAATATGTAGCTGGTTTAAATTATTAGATTACGAATTGGTGCGCTTTACTTTACAAAAACCTGTGTTCATCGAAAAATATTTATCCACCAGTAAAAGAATCTGATAAGGTTTATACAGAAAAACTGCTCCCAACGTTTGTTTATAGATACTTTGAATCGCTCGGGTTATTTGATGATTACTGTACAATTACTGGATTATTTTAAGATTTATACTGACCACTTGGATAATTCTAAAAAAAGTTTTCACCCAGATCATTTAGGATTACTACTGATTACATCTGAATTCTTAATGTAATTCATAGATTACTGGATTACTTTTAAAAAATCAGAGTAATCCTGGATTAAGTCTCACCTAATTTCCCTTTTGGAAACCCTTGGTTTGAACCCTCCCGTCAATAAATTTCACATTAAACAACCTCCTTTAGAGGCACTCATTATATCCATTCCCCACAGACCCATGGTCTTCAAAAAGTATCTCGTCAAATTAAATAAATTTTATCATGGCTCCCTTCCCTGTTATGGACACTAGCTACACACTCTCTCCCCTAAAAATATCCTTATGATACCCTTCGAAGAGCAAGAAGTATCTGTGCCAAGTTCCGTTCCGTTCAGTAGGTTCGCAGTTATACCGTTACAAATATTACACCCCCCTTTTTAGGTGCACTCACAAAAAACAGTCCCTCCTTCCAAATACTCGTAAGTCGTGTGAAAAATGTCTGGTCTTCAAAAAGTATCGATTTTTGTCACATTAGATAAATTTTGTCATGACCTCTCCCCTGTTAAGGACACTTGCTACACTCTCCCCCTGAAAATATTCTTATGACCATCAGTGAAGAGCAAGAAGTACCGGTGCCAAGTTTGACAGCAATCCGTACAGCAGTTTCGGAGTTATGCTTTTACAAACATTACACCCCCTTTTTGAAGGCACTTATTACATCCACCCCCCATATAATCCTATCTAAGGTATGCAAAATGTTTCTATGGTCTTCAAAAAGTATCGATTCTTGTCTAACTATATGAATTTTTGCATGACTAACTATATGAATTTTTGCATTTGTCGATAAAAATAGATGATTCCAATATATTATTATTTGAATGAAAACAATTTTTTCCTGTCAGGTGTCGCAGATTGACCAAACCCCAAATAAAAATCGTCCATCAGCATAAAATCTTTCTAAAGGCGTCAGACCTTTCCCCAAGGCAAGTGTGCGAACTGATTCGGATTAGTTTAAAGGTCGTAAATGGCGGATTGATCCGAATATTGACCGATTCCCAGCAGCATTGCATGAGGAGAAAAATGAAATCAAACGCGTACGCTGGTAGATGAAAAAAAAGGTGCGAAAATGAAAAAAATTCACCAATGCTGTCGAAATTAGTTCTAAAATAATTAATACTAAAAAGAAAGGAGGGTAGTTTTTTTACGTACTTATATAATACAAAATGTTAAATGCTAGCTTTTTTTCTCTAATAAACGTTTTCCATTGATGCATTTGATGTGTTTCACATATTTTCTCAAGCTCGGTCAACAAACTCCTATTTTTTTGCTCAGCATTAAAAAGTCTATCCAGAAAGAGTACAGAAATTCCTAAAGCACAACTCGGCTAACCAGCCCCAGTCTCCCCTAATGATGATTAAAGATATGAGGTACAATACCTATTCTTCTAGTAATTGTGAAAACTGCAGGGATTATCTTTTTGTTGTTTCTTCAGTATGAGTATTAAACGTATTGCTCCCTCATAACACGGAGGTTGTGACATGGCAGAAACGACTTCGTTCTTTCCGATTGACAAAGAACATAAATTGCTTAAAAATCATATAGTTGTTTTTGTTGCAAAATTCCTTTCAAGTTGTTGATTTTCCGATAGATTATTTAAGCATTGAAGCCTATGACATCGTTATTGTTTCGTCTTTTTTGGTACGTATTCTGCGCAATTCCACTCTCAGAAATATCAAGAAAAACCAAAACCTATAAAACTACAAGCCATAGAAAGAGTTCCATTTCGGTGCACTAACGAGATGCATTCATTCATACATTCATGCAACCACCCATGTACTGTTGCCAGACATTTCAATGTGGCTTTGAAATACGGATCGTCAAAGCAGTACGAAATCTCTAAATAACCACAAATCAAAATGAGCTTACGAGCAAGGTGGCAAAAGTTGCTTTTCTTTCAACGCTATACAGCAATTTCCCTGATGCACTATCAAACCGACTCACAACTTAAACCGGGATTATTTTGTTACAACAGAACAAGTTTGGTGGTTTAAGCTTGTCACCCGCTTTCGGTGCTGGAATAAATTAAATGGAGAAAATTTGTACACTTACTTTGCCGCAGATTCTTCACCTACGAAGTGCAAATGAGTGCTGCAGCACTTGTCCTGATTGGAGTTGTTGGTGGAGAAGGTTGAAGTGGATGTGGTTTCCGAAGTCATAGGTCTTGCGATGAAATTTTGCAGTTTTGTACACCGGGTGCTTTATAAAAATGAATGTAGGAAAATTAAATGATACTTTTTAGTTGGAAATCATGGTCTACCGTGACAAGTGTTCAACCATGTTTTTCATTTTCAGCTTCTGAATTCATGGCATTAATCGTCAACTTCATTTGTTTATCCCTCCCATTTGCAGTGCATTTTTCGCAAGGAACGGTTTGTGCTACACTAGTTTCCATTTCTGTATATCATGCACTCTACCGCATACAGCAGCATCTTGATGCATAATGTTGCATTTTATATGGTGTCATCATGAGCGAACAAACGAACGATCTAGAAATAACGGAAAAGCTAAGCGCTGTCATATTTCAATGCTGATGCTGATACAATGCGGGATTAGAGAGACTCATAGAAAAAGAGGATATTATGTTCAAGCGAGTCTAGAAAACAAAGTTATCCTTTTTATTTCCAACTCAGCAGTTTTCTGAGTTTTATTATTACGTTTTTTTTTCAAATGATCGATGGATAGTATAGAATAACCAGTTTGGAGATGGTTTTGGCGTGATGAATAAATTATTTATAAAATCTAAAAGTATGTAACTCTATTATTCCGTTTGTGCTCTTACTGTTTTTCTGTTTGACATTTATCAGTCAAGTATGTGTTTCGAATTGTCTTAATATAAAATAAACACAACAAATTCCTATCAGAATATGAGTCACTCTAGTTACGAATGATGTTGGTACTAGTTTTTTTTCTGTTCCGAATAGAAAAACAATCTTCCGCAACTAATACGAAATAACTCTCTGATAGTAGCTAGATTGCTGAGTTATCCTAGAATTGTTTGTCTGTTGCGAATTCTCGTGAATGATGACGAACAGAGCAGTGTATAACTGCAATATGCATTCGTTCTGATACACACACATGACCACTAGCACAACCTGAGACTGGTTTGATAAGCATGTATTCAATACTTCGGTCATGGAGTTTGCATTATATGAGCATACGGAGCATATACTGAACAATTCTCTGTTTCGTTGATTTTTGATCTCCCTCGTTTCATCATGATAACAAACCAAGCCTGGTTAATTATGGTACCAAAATTCTAATGATATCCTGATAACCTTTGAGTTGCATATTGATAGATAACACACCTTTGATCGAGTTTTAATGGGTTATATTGAAAGTTCCTTAGCACATGGCTCTAGGTCGATTGATGGTTGAGATACTGTTAAATAAACTAAAGCGTTCAAAAACCATGTTTTGGAGGTACCTCAAAAGAATGGAAAAAATGTTATGAAATTTGGTTCAAACGTATGCAAAAGTGTATTGATCATCTAGGAGAATATTTTGAAAAATATGTTTTAATATTTAGTCTAAATACATAAGTAACAATCCTTGTAGCAATGATGCGATCAAATCAGTCAACAATTACGGCTCAATGTGATGTTTTTTAATATTTTATTCGAATTTTGAACTAGCTTTGTGATACCATTCGTAGTAGCAGCAGTAAAGATTGGGATAACGAATACAGTATTGAAGGTATGCCGTTTCATTAGTCAGTCTTTTTCCAATCTGGTCTACTCGCTAGATACCGATGAATCCCTAAAACAAGTTCAAGACTGCACAACGTCTAAAAACAAATGAATAAATCACTTGAGTAGTGCAAGAAATTAACAGCTGAAAAGATGGCAAAATCAGGATCGACATGCTCCAACTTTAATGAATCTTTGTATACGACTTCAGTAAGGTAAACCATTAATTTTACAATGACAGAGAGGTCAATTCGACTACAGATTGAAAAAAAAAAACATGCGAACGCATTGTATGCACTTTTTCAAATCGGTATAATTTGGAAACCTTTGTTTGTATCCTAATAGTGTTGAAGAAGAAAAACTGATTACACTCCAACAAGAATTTTTCACTAAAAAAGAAAAGTCGAATGTTTTTTCAAGGATTAGAAAATTAACCGATAAAAATATGTATTGTTTAGAAATAGTGTCTGAGAAGCCGCTCTATGACATGGAATGGAAACCTTGAAAATAATATGCATTGAAAAATAATTCAACGATTTTTTATGAATCAGAAAATTAGCTGAAAGAATCAAAATAAAAATATTTCACCTATAATATTTTTGGCAATATTTCAATTTACACCTGATACAAAAAGTAGCATTTGGTGTTAATTTTATTATGGGTTTTAAAAAATTTATTAGATACTACTGAAACAATTAAAATTTTAAGATTCTAGTTATTCATATTCCATTTCGCCACTCTGAATCTTGTTTTAGTCACTCTATAACGCCGGTCAGACACAATAGCGCGTACATCGAACATGGTCTACATCCTGGCCGTCACCCGACCGATACCTTATATCCAAACATCTTCTCTGTCCATCAAACACTAGCCTTCTCGCTTTATACCTATTTCTCCGATCAAGCATTAAGTAGGAGAGTGTATTTATAATCGCTTGTCACCTTCTTTAATGGTGCCAGTCGCTGGCTGGACATCGTCAGCGACAGACCCTTATGAGGGTAGTATTGATTGTCTGCCCTTTCCTACCAGAAGCAGATTGTTACGGAAAATCAAACCGCAATTGTTTTCAACGAATTATTAATTTTAGTTTTTCGACGTAAAGCCATTCATTTGGCTTCTCCAATATATGTTTCCGCTCAGTTGCAAAAACTGAACTTAGTTATGGCGCAAATTTGAAGGAAGATCGACTTTTTATCGAAAATTGTGTTCAGTGACGAAGCTCATTTCTGGTAGAATGGATACGTCAACAAGCAAAATTGCCGCATCTGGAGAGAAAACGAGCCAGAAACATTGCAAGAGTTACCAATGCATCCTAAAAAAGTCACTGTTTGGTGTGGATTATGGGCTGGTGACATAACACGTGGTTTCAACAAAACGGTGCCACATACCACACGGCACGCGAAACAATGACCAAACCTTCGGTGAACAGTTTATCTCACGTTTTGGGCCCGTCAATTGGCCGGCTAGATCGTGTGATTTAACGCCTTTTGACTATTTCTTGTGAGCCATGTTAAGACTCATGTCTACAAGGATGAACTAGCAACGAATGACGCTCTGGAAGCCAATAATGAAGCATTTATTCGTGAAATACCGGCCGATATGTTGGAGAGAGTATGCTAAAATTTAACCTTGCGCATGGGCTATCTAAAGCGGAGCCGCAGCCAACATTGGTATGAAATCATCTACAAACATTAAAACTATATTGATCGTTCTATCGATTCCAATCAAGATTTCATAAATTTACTAAATTTTTTTTGAGTGTTTTTTAAAATCAAATCCTATACTTCATAAAAAACAACCCTTTATAAACTCATCAACGCGCTTTACTACTGCGAACGCCACCTAACGGTTCAACATAAACCGCTAAGCTTACGAGTCAACATAAACTTCGTGACGGCTTACTATCCGTCAAAGCAAAACCCTCGGGATTGTAACTCGGAATTCGTTTTTTTTGTACACTAATGGTGTCCAAAAAGAGTTGTAGAGAATAGATCGGAGACTCCAAGCAAATCATACACTGATAAGAAAGTCGCTTTTTCAAGAATTAGAAAATAACCAAAAAATAAAATATACTACGGTCTTTTTTCATGCGGTTTTTTATGCGACTTTTATAATGCGAATTTTTAGAGTTATGCGGTTTTTTTTATGCGAATTTTCAGAGTTATGCGGTTTCCTTCCTGCGGTTTCCTTTCTGCGGTTTTTTTTATGCGAAGATTCAGAGTTTTGCGGTTTTTTATGCGAATTTTCAGAGTTATGCGGTACGTAAACTCGCATAAAAAAGACTTCAGTGTATCAAAATAGCGTTTATTTTTTTTCTTAAATATAATCAGTATCTAACGGGGAAACAATATCACATATCTATATGATAGTCTCCACTAGTGTATATGTAGTGCAGCGGTGATGATTGTGATCTCGAGCGCAATATATTGAAGATGATCAAACCTTCGATTGACTTTCAACGATTTCCAATCTGCTTCCTCGTTAGATACCGATCATATTTAAAACTAGTTCAAGATTCAAATCGTTGAAAGTCAATGTAAGATTGAATCATCTTCAATATATCGTGTTCGAGATCACGTACATAAATCTTTACCCTCACACTTAAAAAAATCCCTGTGATTTTACATCTTATTAGATGCACATAAATGGAGCGTCGCAGTTAACGAAAAATAACGTGGAAGAACATTTAATATTGTGTGTAAAACTCCATGACATGAAATTCGTTGAAATAAAAAAATAATATTGATAGCAACCACCGCGACTTGAAACGAGAATCATTGGATCGCATGTACGTCTGTTAATCGACTGAGCCACAGAAGCATACATCTGCTTGGTTGGTAAAATGTGCATTTAAATTCATACAGTCACACCTGCTAGCATAATGCAAGTTACATTCGAAACCAGGAAAATTCAAGCTAATCTAACATTAAATCAACACAAATGAAATTTTCCGTCATTTGGCGAATTAAGTCTTTATAAATTACATCGTATGAGGAATTAAGTAACCTGTATTATTCAGATTTTTTTGGTGTGCTAGACATAGTTGTTTCCGAGATATTTGGAAGTGTAATTTATGGAACTCAGGGTTTTGTCGAATTGTACCGATTTTCATGAAATCATTGTATCTCGGAAACTATTAGTTGTATAAAAGTGGTGTCTAATAAGAAGTGCAACCAAATAAAACTAGCGTTTTGGAAAATAATTATTGAATTCAAAAGTTCAATGATTTTTTCTATGTATCAGGAACCGAAAAAATATAATGTAAAAGAAATCGGAATCCATTTTCATATCAAATCTGATACTGGAGGCAGCATGTGGTGTTAATTTTGCTAGTGTATTTTTAATATATAAAAAGTTACAACTAAAAACAATTCATATTATTTGCAAATGTTAAATAATTATTCAAATACTAAAATATGCATTTGGGGGTTTTGTAACACTTGGGTAATGGTGCTAAAGTGTACATAACTAATTTAAATTTTTACGTTTCGCATTCAGCTCATCAGTGCATAAGCAGATTATGTTGAACTGCTAATGCCACCTCACGGATCGACATAATCCGCTAAGTTAAGGTAAAGTTGTTGCAGTTTATTTGTAATCCACTTGTTTACAATGAAAGTGCTATGTCTAATTTGACGTGCCACGAAACCAATTGATAGCAATGCTGAACGCCACAGTTAGTAGTCATTTGGTGGTTTGGTATCTCTTGGGTACCAATTTGTGCTAAAGTGCAAATGACTAAATTTATTTTTTTACCTTTCGCATTCAGATAATCAGTGCATTAGCAGATTAAAATATAGTTCTAATGTCCAAAGGAAATTTTTTTGTTAAAACTTTAATTCTGTATACATTTTTGTTGTTCAATGTTTAATTCTTGAAAAATTATTAAACATTTTTCAATGATTTTTCTAGAATGTCCACTTTATTTCAACTTCCTAATCATCAGTTTTCGAAATACAATAATTTGAAGAAAGATCATACCGAAAATCGTACACCCTTTTTACAAAAAATGGAGAAGAAGAAGAGGGGTGGTGTAGGGTACAACGGATGAAAAAAAAACGGGTCTGGCATTTTACATTTAGAAAGTGTGTGCAAAATTTGAAAACAATTGGTAAAGGAGTTTTCAAATGACGATACACACGGACTTTCGAGAAAATATTTTTTTTTCTTTGTATTTGTCATAATAAGACATGTCAAGAATGTTTTGTCAAATTCAAGTCAATCGAAGCAGAACTCTTGCGCCTGTGCGCCAGGCTCTTGCTTCTTCTTAGTATGAAATAAGCAAAGGTGCTGCGATAGGCTTGAAAATTTCACAGATTATTTTTGAAAAGTTTTACTATGATAACATACAAAGAAAAACCTGTTTTAATCCACCTAGTGGTGTAATGATGCCTTTCTCATATCAATTATACTATCATAAAACGGGTTAAACAGGCTAGTACTGTCATTCCCATTGTGTTTAATTGAATCACAGATGTTTTGCACGTATTATGAAGCAATATTGATAGATCGCATTGGATCTGCTTTTGGATTGTAGATCATATTTCAACTGAATATTATAGCAAGAAAAGAAATGGGGTAAAACGGTGCAACGAGTTTTCTGCTGTCAATAAAACTATATGCAATCGATTTGTTAGACTTTTTTCACATTGGAAACACTCTATTCGCTCTTCTGCAAGTTTTTCGGTTTCATGTTATATAGTTAAGCTTGAATACAATGCAGTATAAAAAAGGAACTTGGGGTAAAATGAACATGATGACCATTTTACACCAAAAAAGTGCTTTGTGGTCAGTTGTATCATGCCTCCAAAAAAATCGTCGCGTTTTTGGTCCATTTTTCCCCACTGTGCATTGTATCAAAAACGATAATAAATTCTAAATCGTCGCGGAACCTCAATATATTTTATTTTGAATGTTGTTAGTTAGGAAGAAGTCGGTGCAAAGCTAACGAAAAGGCAGCTGTTGGGAAATGGTTTTTGAAGAAAACGGTGCTAAAATTTCAAGCTATGACAAAAAATATCACGTAGAAAAATGAACCTTGCCGAAATCGAGCCGTTACTGTAATCAACTCAATTCCAGTAACCTCAGCTTGAAATATGAACCGAACTTCACAATTCAATTCACAGCTGTGTGTTGTCAAATAGTTTCAAGACCTAAAATACAATAGACAACGAACAGGAAGCCACATAGCACCAAAAATATTTATATACATATTCCTTCAGCGTTTGCCACAGAATAGACTACAAAGCAAAAGGAACTCGGAACGACCGTGCTCTTTGGACCGGACACGACAGGTTCGTTTTTTTTACATTGCCACAGTGGAAGCATCAACAATTCCAAGTCCGTATCGAGTTGGGCTCGGAGACAAGAAACATTCCCCGCCGGCGTTCGTTGAAAACAAATTATGAATTCAAATTTGTATCCCAGACCTGCGGCGGGCAGCGTGAAGAGATGCTGAATTCAGCCCCCAACGGGCCCGACACATCCAGTGGAACTGCTTCGCTGTCCGAACTAAGTCCCGCAAGGCTAGCAGATGGTGTGTGAAAAGGGGGCGGTGTTCCATTTTCGCTGTCAAGTTTTTCAATTTACGCTAGAGTGGGTTTGGGTTGTTTTCATTTTTCTGACGCCCCTCCTGGCAGGCTGAAACGGAAGATAGCGCAACAAGCGCGTGGCAATTGCTTTCGCAGTGCGCTGTAGGGTACGAACGAAGAGTGTAGGTCTAACGAGGAGATGTGAGGCTAAACTACAATTTGTTGATCGTAGCGACTTAGAAACTTGAGCGAGCCCAAGCCGGAGGCATGAACCAAGTTAACTGTTGATGGGCGGTAATGTGATAAAAGATAAAACGGTAGACTTTTGACGTTTGGAAGCTTGCATGATATACAGAAAACACCATGCGCCTTCATTCAATTTCTTTCGATATCAGATCAGATACGTCTATTGTAGCTTCAAGGTTTAGTATTATAAACTTGACTCAATTGCGAAGGTCTATTTCCAAGATAAGATTTACAAGGTTCACCAGAAACCTTGGATTCTAATAAACTTTCGCATATTGTCGAAAGCAAACGACCATTAAATAAGTTGTTTTATTTCGTTTCGACGCTCGGTATCTCATTCCCACCATAAGGAACCTTTCGAAACCAACGGAAACAGCGGTCTTAATTACGATCGTTTCCAAAAGATAATAAAAGCTTTACGATTTATTTAGGTGTACCGACCGGTCGGGTGTGTGACGTGTAGTTTCTTCTGCTGCTTCATACTGCGGTGGTGGCGGTGAAAAGCCCATGCCATATGAAGTTGAAATGGGTTTTATAGCCAGGAAAAATCGTGCCCTGTTTGAGACAACACGAAACGATGTTGCTGTTTTAGAAGCACATAAAAATGAATTCCGCTGGGAGGAAGACTTCGAAAAGGACACTGAATCATGTGAATGAAAAAAGTTTTTCATTGTTTATCACATCACCGAGACGGGAGTCTTCCTTTGTTTTTGTGTTATTTGATTTATTTCCGTGCGATTTGGTGACCGATAATGTTGCTGAATCGTTGATGACATTATGGAAAGGAGTCGTGAGCTAACTTCAGTATAGGCGATGGATATTGTGAATGTAAGGTTATTTCAAATATTATTTGCACTGAAAATATCTTAAAAACGTTTCATTTACGATAACGTCTTATGGAATTATATCGCTTTTCAAATTCAAAACTTATCACGAAATATGAATGAGTTTTATATTGGTTCCAGATACAGTGGAATGGGATTGAAATTTGTCATTTATAAACGTATGAATACTTTTATAAAACTATGACAATCGGAGTAAAATTCAGAAGTCGGAGGATATAAAACACTAGTCTAAATGAGGATATCGTTTCCAAATTGTTCAAATCAAGAGGAGAAATAAGTTGATTATTAATTGACTTGCTCATACTACGTGTAATAGATGGTGAAGATAACTTAGCTTTTCATTGAATAAGTCATAGTTATGCAATGATTAGATTATGCCAGCGATGTTAGTTTAAATTTGTCGGTTTTGCCTTTCTCATATAGAAAGGTTATGCATTCACCGAGTGTCTTATACCATTCGAATCAGTTTGTCGAGATCACAAAATGTCTCTGTGTGTGTATGTGAGTATGTGACAAATAATGTCACTGAATTTTCTCAGAGAAAGCTTAACCGATTTTCACAAACTTAAATTCAAACAAAAGGTCTTGTGATCTCATACAATTTTCTTGAGTTTCTTTTGGATCCGACTTTCGGTTCCGGAATTACCAGAAAATATGTGAAAATTTATTAGAAAATACGCTCTCAATTTTCTCGGAAATATCTCAAGCGATTTTCACAAACTAAGAAGCAATCAAAGGTCTTAAAATTCGTAAAAAGTTCCTTAAAAGTTCATCCAGATCAGACTTTCTGTTCCGGTATTAGAGTACGATTAGTGAAAATTTTAAATTTCATGAGTATTTTTTCACAAGCGATGGGCGAAACGAGGTGCACATTTTTATAAAACTTACTGCTAAATTGATCTAGTTGACAGGTCTTCGGTAAATCTACTTTGGGATTACTAGTCCCCGGTCTCCGCTTCTGAAAGCACCGGTAATAGTGAAAAAAAATCTCCAAAAACGGAACTCCCGTCGATTTCTCAGCAACGGTTAAGCCGATTTTCACGAATCATGATTGAAATTAAAGCTCTTATGGTCTTTAAATAAGGAGTTAATCGAAAAGAAGCTATCCACAATTTGTTCTTCCAAATTATGATAAAAAACGATATTTTATTCAAACTAAAAATTTATCCTTTATTGTACGAGATTAAAGTTGAGCATAATGAAAACCGTATGAAATTTAAATTATTCCTTCATGAATTTTCGAACTTTTGATCGAACGCTCTTCATCAAGCTCCGGACAAGTGTTGCATCGCATTTTTTGGACGCTTGAGTCCAATTTTTTTAATTCCTGCATGTTCCCAGCTGCCTTGCCAGTCTTCTTGAAGACCCCCTTCACGATTGCCCAGTTACGTTACGTTTGGTCGAATCTGAGGGCAATTTGGTGGATTGATATTTTTCTCGATGAAATTTATACCCTTTTCCGCAAGACAATTGAGAGTGGTTTTGGCATAGTGAGCCGACGCTAAATCCGGCCAAAACAGTGGAGCTGTACTACGCATCTTATATAAAGGCAGCCATCTCTTCCGGAGACACTCAGATCGATAGATTTCTGCATTTATAGTTCCGGTAGTGTAAAAAATGGTTGACTTCAAACCACAGGAACATATTGACTTCCATATCAGTACCTTTCGACCGAAATTCTCCACTTGAATCGACCTGTCCGCCTCGCTCACATCCTCCCCAAAGACTACAGTGAAGTATTGTGGACCTGGAAGGGTTTTTGAGCCATCATTTACATAAGTTTCAACGTCCATCAAAACGCACGCATCCGGACACTGCAAAAAACGCGAATGCAATTTCCGGGCCCTTGTTACTGCTCACTTCTTCTGTTCTACACTTAGTTTCGAGATTTCGGGTTGGAAGAACCGGGTTTTCTGCCTCTTCCTGGTAGCTCATCTCAAGAATAGTATACTTATTAATGATAGTTTTAACACTGACAAGATGAATTTCAAACCGCTTTGCCAATTTTTGCATAGTGATACCCTTCTCACTTAGCCATGTGTTCAGAACCTAAATTTTCACTTCGTTTTCAATACGCGACATTTTGAAAACGCAGTACTTCAACCGCACAAACAAGTAAACAAACGAAAGCTGACAGCCAAACGTACAGCATGCTGTGATCTGAGGATAAAAAACCATCACAACTACATGCGTTCAACACAAATGTATGTGGAAAGCTTATTTTCGATACACTCCTTATCAAAGATAAAAATTCTTTTCAACAGAGTTTCCTCCACTTTAATATTTAATCATTTCTATGTTGTAAGGGACAGTTGATGCACTCCCTTCCCTAAAAAAATAATCTTATGACAACCTCTGATGAGCAAGTAGTACCTGGCCCCAGTTTGGTAAAACCCTGCTCAATTATACTGGAGTTATACTGAAACAAACACAAACATGCACCATTATCGTTCCTGTTGCGATTGTGTAGCCACACAGTAGTTTTATCGTAAAATGATTTTATCAAAATTATCCTCTTCCCGAATAGAATCGGATCTCAAACGAGAATGAATACGCTCCAAAGCAACAAACGGTCCTCACGGCAGCATGCTAATCCGCGAATCCTCACGGCAGCCGTGAGCCAATCCGTAATTTAACAGCCAATCGATTCGGGAACATTTCAAACATATATGGCAACGTCGTTTCAGTGTTTCAATAGTATACAATAGAAAAATTGGTTTGAATTGACATGTTTTCACGAGCCAATCACACCTTGCTGTAATGATGTCATCCTGTCGTCCGATTTGCGCAGTATGAACTATCGCACAAAAGGGAAACTATAATATATGTTCGAACACATAATTCGTGAATGACACCTTATTGCTTCCTAAATCCATCAAGGTATAAAAACGAGATGCGAACGTTCGTGGCAACTCTTCGCCACCAGAGTCAGAGTCCATTGCTCTTGCTTCCTTCACGTATTATTACAAAAGACTAAATTAACGATATAGGTTTGATGCTTTCGTTTGAAAGCTAAAGCCGGACTGAGCGTTTTTTATCTTTTTATAATTTAAAAAAATAGATACAGAATTCTCTCAAAATTTAGAAAATTTTTCCGAGTTTCATATACCAATCGATTCAGCTCGACGAACTGAGCAAATGTCTGTGTGTGTCTGTATGTGTGTTGTCAATAAAGCGATCGAGATCGAAGAGATGACTAGACCGATTTTGATCAAACTAGATGCAAATGAAAGGTCCTCTCGTCACTTTGAACGCTATTGAATGGTTTTGAGATAGAATGTTTACTTCTTGAGTTATACGAAATTTTATGTCAAAATTTTCAGTTTATTGACAATATCTGCCACAATTGACCTTGAGAACAGAATATGTAGATTCCGCACGGTAATAGCTATCAAACAAGCCATAGAATGTTAAAATCCGTCTATTTTCAACGGAGATATCGATATTTTTGTGTAAGCGATTTTTCGTCTTATTCCAGTAGTAGGAGTTTTTTCAATACTGTTTTATGCAATTGTTTCTTAGCACTTAAAAGACTGTTCACAGCACCCTTTTTCATGACTTTTCGATTTTAGCACGGTTCATTTTTGGCAACATAATCTTTCGAACATGATATATGTATTAGAAAGATGGCAGTATTTATCAATTTAAAACAATTAATATTTATATTGATTTATACTGCTTGCAGTAATAATTGCTGGAAGAACACAACTTCTTATACCCTTATATCATTCGAAGAAGTTCGTCGAGATAAACCAATTTGTGTGTGTCAAATAATTTCATTATTTTTTTTGGGAGACGACTTAAATGATTTCTACAAACTTAGACACATATGAACAGTCCTATGCTCCCATATAAGGTTTCTGAATTTCATTTGAATCCGACTTTTGGTTCCGGAACTACAGGATGATATATGTAATGAAATTAATATAATATCACTCGTTTTGCTAGTAGATGGCTCAACCGATTTCGTCCATTTAACATTCAAATAAAAGGTCTTGAAGTCGCATAAAACTGCTTGTTTTTTAATCACCCCGAAATTTTATGTGTAACGCACTACGATTTCTCTAAGATGGCTACACTGATTTTCAAAAATTTCGAATGTAATGAAATGGTTAACAATCCATTACGCAAATTTTACTGATTTCCATTAGCCGAACACCGATTTCCGTTTCCGAAAGTATCGGAAGTAGAGAAGCTTAAAGAAGGCCAAAACGATTTTAATAAACAAAAATTAAAATAAACTTGTGGTCCAAGAAAAAAATTGGTGAATTTTATCCGATTCCGACTTCCAATTTTGAAATTACAGGGTGATGAGTTATCAAAACTCAAACCGTCATTGAAGATGACGATACATCTTCAAAGTTGGGCTCAAAACTATTTCAATTTATTCGTCATACTAATTCATGGACATACAAACTATTTTGGGTTATGCTGGTCTCTCGCTCACTTCTACATCTCATGGAATGCTTAATCGACACGTTTAGATTGAAAGGAATAACTTTAAGGTTTCATACAATTTCTGTCTTTGATTCGTCTTGCAGTTCCAAAATTTTAATGAGTATTCTTTTAAAACGACGGTCATTAAAATAATTTCATGAAAACTAAACACAACGAAAAATAGTCATGCGAAAAACATGCTGGTGGATAAAAAAGGTATCATCTCACTGTTGGGTGGATAAAGCACGTTTTTCTTATAAAAAAAGTGTTTATAACACAACAAACTCTTTTCTCACTACTGTTTCTGTTTTTCCAAAAGTAGTGTCACTGAAAGTATAATAAACCGAATGTCAAGAAATTCTGACAGATCGCATTTGACATCTCTATTGAAGGCAGTATGTCCAATCGAACAGTACTTTTATGCAAAAAGATTGAAACTTGACTTAGTTCTTAGGATTGCATATCTTGCACTAAAAATTATTCCCAAAATTCCATTACGAAAAACTGTGCCTAAAATGTGATACATATTCATGCATACAGACCTGGTAATGCTATTGCAATTATTTATATGTGAAATTACAATTCAGTCCAGAAAACAGTTGACAATACGTTCCAAGCTTAACACATTGTCTCAATGAGCAGGGAAATTCGGACAGCGTCGCGTGCAGCAAGATAAGAAATGAAACCCATTAAAAGCTATTTGTGTTATAAAATAATTTCATTCAACTCGAAACACATTTCTACATCCGTTAGACGAGTTACAGGATCTGGTTCTGCTTTGATTGCCACCCGTCGTCTACCGTCGGTTTGCCGGCGGAAGAACCGCAGACGGTTGCGATTGAGCATTCCCGGCATATAATCATGGAGTAAAAAACTAAATTCACTGATTGTTTCGGTTGCCGCTGTTACCGACCATCTCCTAATACTAGTTGTGGTTCTATTATTACTCTTACTATAACTTGTCCTATCTCTATCGTTACTACTCGAAGTTGTCCCTGTCGCTGCCAGTGATTTGTGTTTAACAGTGTGAATGTCGCATCTAGACGATGTTGCTGACCTCGTTGTTCGATTGTGGAAGCCGCCGCTGCCGGTGCACGTCCCGGTTTCCGGTGGCTTACCGTTGCCATCTTTTCGATGGCATTGCTCCGGTAGTTGATGGTGTTGGTGGTGATGATAATCGTCGTTGGTTTGATCGCATTGCTCCCCGTGGCCCACTTGCGGTCATTCATCCCACAGGCACTGCTGCTTTTCCCGTACGTAGTACGAGTATTGATGGCACTTGCGGCAAGTCTTGATGCCACAGCGGTAGCTGGAACTTCCACCACCGCCATTCAGCAGCTGATTACTGTCCGGTTTTCCCTTGCAGTACTTCAGCCCACATGGGTACCAACCGATGCACATCTCCAGGGTGCAGATGCACGGAGCCCAAATGGCGGACACGTCACTGCAGCGCGACGGTGGACTCCCGGTCGTTACCGAGGGGAACGGTTTGACTGCTGATTCCAGAATCGAGATGGATGAACCTACGGAAGATACGAGAAAGGCAGATTTTAATTTATATTTTCTGATTGTGTGCCGTGATTGCATGAGGTAGAGCTAAGCCGAATTAGCCTGCAATTTATATTTCACTATATCAGCTACATATGCGCCACTATCAGATAAAATCAGATCGGATATATTCAAATATAATCGATCATTTATAATTACATTATTTGCTCAAATGTACATAACTAGACCATAATATTTTCGAAAAATAAAATAAAATAAAATCATTAAACAAGTTTTAGTCTCTCACAAAAAAAGTTATACTTCCCATCAAAATAATTCCTGGCTCACTGTGCTTTGGTATCGGTTCAAGTTTTCTGTTCATCGTGTTGTATGTGTTTATTGGACTATATTTCTCACGAAATCCTCTTCCACTACATACTACATGGTGTCTAACCAGGCGATGTTGAACGGAGTTGGCGGCCTCATAAAGAACAGCACATTCCGATACAGTTAGTTTTCCCAATGGCACTTTAGTTGCATTCAAATCCCCTGGACCATATTATAGATCCCTCCACTCAGTCCGGTCACATCCTGTGTATGGACGCGGCACACCACAGCCTGAGCTAGTCCTTCACAACCGGCACCGATACACGCCACCATCAGCAGACACTAACCGAACATTGCTACACTTCCATTCGTATGTGTTGCTGGCTACAGTTTTTCGCAACGTTTCCCTCTTCAGCTCAACCAACCAGGTGCTGTTAAAATATAAACTTCGACTTTCCGACAACGACTTTCCATGACGGCATGCTCTATGCTACAGTGCTCCTGTTTCGCTCTGTTCCATGTGCCAATGTGAGCACTTGTTTGCCCCATTTCGTTGTCCAACTTGGAAAGGGTCATAATTTATTTACTCAACAGTCACAATTTATAAATCCTATTGATTTCATATGGGTTTTCATAGCTGTCTGTACTGGAGATGGCGTAAAAACTGAAACGTTCGGAAGAACCAGGACACAGAGCAACTCTGGTTTAGAATGGAAGAGTTGGTTTGTTCGTGGAATTGGTACATTTGAATATGAACCGTAACAAAAATATACGGGAGTTTTATCTACTGCTTGACTTCATCATGCCAATACAATCAATAAATCAAAGATTATGAAGCTGTGTTTAGTAAGTAATTTAAGTATTTTAGAGCGAAAGTACGATAAGCTTAAAGTGTGGACGCAATCAGTGTGAAAACCGACTTGTTAACCGAGGCCATATACCATTCGATTCAGCACGACGAACTGAGCAAATGCCCGTGTTTGTATGTGTGTACGTATGTAACAAAAATATACACTCACTTTACTCGGAGCTGGCTGAACCGATTTTCACAAACTTAGGTTCAAATGATAGGTCTTATGGCCACATAGCCTATTGAATTTTATTTGGATCCGACTTCCGGTTCCGGAGTTACAGGGTGATATATGAAAATTAAAGAAAATATATGCGATCAATTTTCTCGGAAACGGCCAACCGATTTTCACAAACTTAGATTCAAATCAAAGGTCTTATAGTTTCCTAAAAAATTCTAGAACATTTTATCCGGATTCGACTTCAGGATCCAGAACTCAAGTGTGGAATTACCAATTATCCGAGTATTTTTTCACAAACGATGGTCACAAAAAGATACAAATCCCATAAAACTGTCTGAAAAATTCTTCTAGTTTGAAGAACTTGTTAGTTTGTGGCACTTAATTCGGTACTACTGGTGCCCTCTTTTCCTGTTCCAGAAGCTCTGAAAGTAGTGAAGAAAAACTCCAAAAGTAGAACTCATTTCGATTTCTCAGCGACGCTTGAACCGATTTTCACAAATCTTGGTTTAAATTGAAACTTTGCGATTCGATTTTTGTCTCCAAAACGCAGCCATTAAAAGAGTTACTTGTGCTAAGGAGCTTGAAGTTTATCTAGACGAACAAATTAATTACAAGGCAGCATATTTGTTACATAGTTGCGAAGGCTTCTCGTTGTGTGGAATTTGTTATGAGAAATGCTAATCATTATTTTCATATATGTTACTAAGAGGCTCGTTAAAAAAACTTTTTATTGAATGTTGAATAAAAACAAGACAGTTTGTTTGTGCATGAAATTACTTTTCTCTTCAATTTGTAGTTAGTGTTGCCATGTTGACGGTATACGGGACGTAACCGACAAAACATGTTTTTGACCGCTGTCATACGTAGGTCGCTACTTATATTTCATTTTTTAACATAAACGTACTCAGAACGTTTTGATGTACCTTATGATCAAAAATGAGCCGGAATTTCATTAAAAAACGTGTTTAATCCACCTAGCAGTGAGATGATACCTTTTTTTTATCAATCCGCATGTGTTTTTTTGCATGGATATTCTTAGGAGTTTTAGTTCTCATGACATTATTTTATTTATCGTCGTTTTAAACGGCAAATTGAGATTTTAATCACTCATTACCCTGTAATGTCGAAACTGCAAACCGGATCGAATTTGAATCTAGAAGTGTGATAATCGATTAAACATGCCATGATATGTAAGTTCCACTTTAGAGTTTACGGTAATTTAAGGTACTTCCAGAGCCGGTATTCAGGAACCAGCATAACCCAAACCGATTCGTATGACGAATAAATTACAACAGTTTTGAGTCCAACTTTGAAGCTTTTCGGGATTGTCATCTTCTATATCGGTTTGAATTTCAAAAATTCATTATCATGTAATTCGAGAACCGGAAGTCATAATTGGATAAAATTAATTAATTTTTGTATGTATGTATAAAATTAATTAATTTTGTATATAAGTTTATTTTAATTTGAATTTTTGTTTCTGAAATTTGATTAGGCTTATTTTTGAGAAAACGATTGAGCTTTGAGAAACGATTTTATACTGGAACCGGAATTCTAAAATCGGTATGGCCGAAGTCATATAAATTCACCTGAGTAGCTGTATAGTTTACATTTGTTTCAAAATATTTGAAAATCAGTGAAGACATCTTTGAGAAATCATAGCACGAATTAAATTTTTAGGTGCCTTCTGCATCGACAACTGAATACCACTAAAACTAAAAAAAGTTAAATTTTTTTATCGACTATCCAAATCTGCTAACCCAATAAACCTGATTAAATTATGTGGAATAGACATTCTTATACCAATCACCTTCTATCCCCGAAACCGGAAGTTGGAACTGACTGAAGAGCAAGATGTTTTATAGAATTTTAAAACTTTTTATTTGAATCTTAGATGATTCTTAGATTTCATTTGAATCTTAGATCGGTTCAGCCATCTACGAGAAGAATGAGTTACACAATTTTGATTTCGTTTTTACATATCATCCTGTAGTTCCGGAATCAGAGGTCGGAACCAAACATAATTCAGGAAATTTGTTTGCTCCCACATACGACTTTTCGTATGAATCTGAATTCGTAGAGAAGAAATTTTCCGAGAAAATTGAGTGAAATTATTTGTCACAAACGCATTTGCTGATCTCGACGAACTGATTCGAATGGTATATGGATGTTATGTTCTTCCAGCATTTATTGCTGTAAGTAGTTTAAAACAATATAATTAAAAAAAACTCTGCCATCATCTGGTTTATATATGTCATATTCGAACGATTGTGTTTCCAAAAACGAGCCGTGCTAAAATCGGTCCGAGGCTAAATGTCATAAAAAAGAATGCTGTACACAGTCTTTTTGGTACTTAGAAACAATTGTATGTAACAGTACAAAAAATCGTGTTTTCCTTGCTCCCAAGCATTTCTTTGTCATACAGCGCTCAAAATTCCTACTGCAGGAATAGGGGGAAAAGTCGTTAACACAAAAATTTCGATATCTCCGTTAAAAATGGACGGATTTTAACAATCTATGGCTTGTTGGATAGCTATTACCGTGCGGAATCTAAGTCTGAAAACATATTCTGTTTTCAAGGTCAATTGTGACAGATACTGTCAAAAAACTGAAAATTTTGACATAAAACTTCGTACAACTCAAAAAGTAAACATCCGATCTCAAAACCATTCAATAGCGTTTTGGGTGACGGGGAGACCTTTCATTTGCGACTAGTTTGATCAAAATCGGCCCAGCCATCTCTGAGATCTCGACCTCTTAGTTGACAACACACACACACACACACGGACATTTGCTCAGTTCGTCGAGCTGAATCGATTGGTATATGATATTCGGCCCTCCGGGCCTCGGAAAATTTTTCTAAAGTTTGAGCGAATTCTATACCTATTTTTTATGTTTATAAAAAAAGGTAAAAGGCAAAATTTCAATTTTTCATAAATTTCTTTATTATCGCCTTCAAAGTACTTTCCTCCTGTGGCAATACATGCATGCAAACGCTTGATCCAATTTTCCATACAAGTTTTATAGGCCTTTAGTTCACGCAGCGAATTCTCTTTTATGGTCTCTATGGTCTCAAAACGCGTTCCCCGCAATGGCAATTTGAATCTGGGGAAGAGGAAAATGTCACACGGGGCCATACCTGGAGAGTACGGTGCTTGGTTGATGATATTCGTTGAGTTTTTGCCCAAAAACTGCGACACTACCAACGCTGTGTGAGCCGTCGCATTATCGCATTATTTATTATTTTTTGGCACCAGCCGAGAAGCGACGCGTTTCAAACCCAAAAAATCAGTTAAAATGTGTTCGGCTGATCCATAAGAGATGCTCAACAACACAGCAATCTCTCTAATCGGTACAGAACGATTTTGCAACACGATTTGCTTTGCCGATTCGATGTTTTCTTCAGTAAGAGATGTTGTTGGGCGGCCAGGGATCTTATCATGATCCAAGCTTGTACGACCACCTTTGAAGCGTTTATACCACTCGTATGCCTGTGTTTTTCCTGGACACGATTCACCAAAGGTCTTTTCTAACATTTTCAACGTTTCGGAACACTTAAATCCATTTGCAACACAAAATTTGATGCACGCACGTTGTTCTAAAATTTCATCCATTATAAAAATCGCCACACGAAAATTTTTCAACTTTTTTGTATAGACGCCAAACAGAAACTAATCGTACGATATGCGTCATAATTTGACAGAATGTGTATAAAAGTGTTGCCAACGTTGAGAGAATAAAATTTTACCGATTGGACAAGCGCGGGAATTTTAAAATGAAAATTCCGGCTCTTTTTTGATCATAAGGTATCTCTTTCATAAGCACACAATTGTGTTGCCTCAGCATCGCTCCACAGACACACCCCAAATCAGGCGTTGGCAGCAAGTAGATTCTCGTGCATTTGCGCTGTTCCTTTTGCGCAGTTTAGACACATGAATAGTTCGATTTCTCTACGCGACAAATTAATATTAATTACGGTCGGAAAGCTAATCTCATATACACCACAGAGCCTCTTGAAGGTGCAGCAAGTGCTTTTACATCTTATCACCTTAGGCTTAACAGTTTTAGAATTGATAAAATAGAATACAGAAGTATCAGTGCCTTACCGATAGTAGTGAAGTAAACACAACATAATGGAGATGGATTTGGTAACAGTCGCTGCCATCGGGGCTATCATTTTGTTGTTGTATCATTATGTGTCGAAAAAGTATGAATATTTTCTAACCAAGCCGATACCATGCGTGAAACCAACTTTTCTGCTAGGCAGCAATGCTCCGATTGTGTTCCGTAGAAGAGACGTGGCGTCCCACGTTAAAATGATGTACAATACCTATCCGGAGTCCAAGTGAGTTTGATATGGGTGATGATATATTAGGCAAGTGTATGATTTTTAAAGCATAACGCATTTGCAGAGTGATCGGTACCTACGATTTCATGAAACCGATATTCATGTTGCGCGATCCGGACGTGATTAAGAAGATCACCGTGAAAGATTTTGACTTCTTTCCAGACCATACGCCAATGGTGACCAACGACGCAGCAGAAGATGAGGTCGGCGGTGATAGTCTTATCGGTAACTCGCTGGTTGTGTTACGCGGTCAAAAGTGGAGAGACATGCGATCAACGCTGAGTCCAGCGTTCACCGGTAGTAAAATGCGACATATGTTCGGGCTAGTGGCAGAGTGTGCCCAATCATTGGCAGATTTCTTCAACTCAGAAACAAAAGCAGGAAAAATTCTAGAGTATGAGATGAAGGATACGTTCTCCCGCTTTGGGAATGATGTGATTGCAACGGTTGCCTTCGGTATTGAGGTGAACTCGTTGAAGGATCCAGAGAATGATTTCTATGTAAAAGTTAAGCAGATGTTGAATTTTCAATCGATTTGGGTGATACTTAAGGTTTTTCTGGTGAGATGTGCACCGAAGTTGTCCCAAAGACTTGGAATCGATTTTGCGAACAAAAATTCAACGAATTACTTCAAGAAAATGATTCTTAATAATATGCATCAGAGAGAAGTACATGGGATTGTACGCAATGACATGATTCATATGTTGATGGAAGTTCGTAAGGGTTCATTGAAGCATCTCAAGGATGAGCAGGATCAGAAAGATGCGGGGTTCGCCACAGTACAGGAATCGAATGTGGGGAAAACAACTCACGCTCGAGTGTGGACTGAAAATGAACTGATCGCACAGTGTTTCATTTTTTTCTTGGCAGGTTTCGATACTGTTTCGACCGCTATGACATTTCTAACCTATGAACTAATAACCAATCCGGAAGTTCAGAATCGTCTGTATAAGGAAATAGTTGAAACTAATGAATCTCTCAAAACAGCTCCTCTGTCTTACGAAGTTCTCCAGAAAATGGAATATATGGACATGGTCGTTTCGGAGGCTCTTCGCAAATGGCCACCAGCTATTATGTTCGATCGATACTGCACTAAAGACTATGTGTATGAAGACGGCTCTGGAACTCGCTTTGTTATCGAGAAAAATCAAACAGTATGGATTCCTACGTTCGCTATTCATCACGATCCAAAGTACTATCCAGATCCGGAGAAATTCGATCCGGAACGATTTAACGAGACAAACCGAACAAAGATTAATAGCGCCACCTATCTGCCGTTTGGAATAGGCCCAAGGAACTGCATCGGCTCACGATTAGCACTGATGGAGGTCAAACTGATTCTGTACTACCTGTTGAAGGACTTCAGTCTGGAGCCAACTGAGAAAACGCAGATTCCTTTGCAACTAACGAAAAATATGTTCCTGTTTCAAGCGGAGAAAGGTGTGTGGGCGGAGTTCAAACCGAGAAACAAATAATTGGCGCATTTGAAACTGGCTAAATTTTCAGCTAAATCAGACAAACATGGAGAAAGAAAACAACAAGCCCTAAATTTCTTAAAACGGCATTAAAATACAGTGTGCTTTTTTTTCTTAATAAACACGTTTATTTCATTAGGCTACATAATATAATAATAATAAAAATTTGTTTTCTAATATTAAATCATCATAATCACACAAAAATGTCTTAATTTGTATTATATTGCCTTTTCGAATAAAATATCAATTTCTTTAGTATCTATCATTCACTGATTGAATAAAAAATAATATCAAGTACCAGGCGTGAAACCTGTCTATAAAAGTGTTGGTATATTATATCTCATTAGTATCATTGTTGTCTATTTTTTATTTTTCAAAAAACAGTTGGAACCAGCGCCGCTTTTACGAATTGATGAGCCGCCCGAGGGCAAGATTTATTTGTGAATGATCTTTTTTTGCTCGGTGGGTCCCGCCCAGGGGCCCCTAAGACCGTGGGCCCGAGGGTACGAGCCCCCACTGTCCCTTTGAAAAAGCAGCCCTGATCGGAACAGCAAAATATATCATGATGTTTGTTCTCCTAAAATGTTTGCTTATGTCATAGTTGTAAACATACTTTTTGAAATGATTGAACCTATATTCATTATTCGAAACAGTAAAATCAATTAATTTTACAGGGTGACAGTAACTACCATTATTCACCTCAGTTCCATAGTTCATATCATATATTAAAAACTTTAGTTAAAGTGAGAGCTGTTATACGAGGCAAGTCCAGGAAGTAAGTGTATTCTGACAGCTGTAGGGAATACTTTTTCGATATATCGGCAAAACTACCACGTAGTATGTCGAAAATGGTTGACCGGAACTGTTCTTTGTAACGTATAAACTTCCACAAATTGGGTTACTGAATTTTTAACCAACACCTTGAAGACGATTTGGCATTATTTTTTCTGTAAGGTAATTTCAAGTAACATTTTTAGTTTTATTAAATATTTGTAGCAGTCTTGAGTATTACATCATAAATCTCGCAATGAAACTTTAAACTCCACAGAAGTCCAGTCAAGTGGACAATTCTTCATAAGGCTTATAAAGAAAAATGAAGAATTAACATATACCTGTATGAAATCTATTTCGAAAGGTTACAAATGTTACAAATATTAAATTTATGCGGGTGAATTTCATAGTAAGAATTTCTTTTACGACTTTGAATATTTCTCTGAATCTAAAAAATATATATATGTGATTTTATTTTTCTCGTAAATGTATAAAAAATATAAGCATTATCACTAGTCGCTGAAACTGAATTTAAGGCGCTTTTTGCAAAAGTCTGCATGGGTGATAAAAAAACTATTTTTTGTAATTCATCGTAATTTTGATATAAAATGTGGCGATATCAGTGCTGTAGATAGTAGTACGGAAATCTACGCACACGCACATTTTTATTAAATTTGGAGTTTCAGGAATGGCAATCCCTGTCGAAAAGTAAATTTTTTGTGGAAGGGGAACCTGCTCAATGAACAGCTCAATCACAAAAGAAGTCTTTTTTATCAAAAAAAAAAAAAAATGCGCACTGTAGATGACGCTCAAATAAGTGAAATTTTTTCTTTAATAAAATCTTATTACTAATTTAAGTGGTTCGACGGTTTGCTCTTTGAGAATTTTCTCTTCGTTAGGTCCTAGTGTACATCCACAATCGAGAAGGGGGCGTCTCTTGCTTAAGAAAAATAATTCTTATGGTCGTCGTTGAACAACAGTACCCTACAGGGTCCGGCACTCGAAGTGTATCCAATTAAAAAGGCCATAAATTCAGTTTGGAAAATTACTTTTACTTAATTCAAAGTACAAAATGTGTAAAAATAATACAAAATTCAGAATCAATTCACTTTTGCTCGATATGACCACCTTTTGCCTTGACTATGGCCTTGAGACGGTCAAAAAACGAATCGCAAGCTGCCCGAATGTGACTTGCAGGTGTATTTTGACCCACTCGCGGACAATAACTTTTTTCAGCGCCTCGATACTGGTGTATCTTTTAGTTCGGACTTTGCTCTCCAAAATGGCCCAAAGAGAATAATCCATTGGATTCGCATCTGATGAATTCGAGAGCCATTGTGTGGACGTGATGAAGTTCGGAACGTTGTTTTTCAGCCATTCTTGGTTCACTCGAGCTTTGTGAGACGGTGCCGAGTCCTGCTGAAACGTCCATGGTCTGCCACCGAAATGTTTGTCTGCCCACGGCTTCAAAGCAACCTCCAGAATACTTTCCCGATAATATGTCGCATTTACCTTGACGCCAGGCTCGAAAGTCTGAAGTTGGTTACACTTCGAGTGCTGGACCCTGTATTCTAAATGGCTGTAAAATTGTACAACAGATTTACAGAATTGTTTTCAAAATTGAGAATCAATGCACCTTCTTACTATAGCTCCTTACCACATAGGGTGAGAAACGATACAATACCCTTCAATACAAGATCTCCATACACAAATTGAACCATGTATGGAGAACCAAAATCCCGGATATGTGGTTGTGTCAATGTTGAACAGTTAGATGTTATGAAGTACCATATCCACATTCATACAAATCACCTGAAATGCTTGAAAAAAAAATGCAGTATACATTATGACATTTTTAGATTCAAATCTGGTAAAAATACTTTTGTCTGAGCTTCGCCATCAGCCCATTCATTTTCAATGATGCCAGAAGGACTGGGTATTGGGAAACAGTATTTGAAACGCAAAGGTATTCGATTTGAGTTCAACATGCGATCACTAGATTCGACCGTGAATCATTCGAACTGAGTGCCTTTAAATCTGCCTGGCTGTCGAAACAAAAATGAACTTGCTTACCACAGATTCTCTGATTTCACAACAGAAGACACCAGCAGCAGCACGACCATTAAACAAAGAACCGACAAGAAAGGTAATTGATGCTGTCGTCGATGAATGGCGGTTCTGTATTCTAAATGGCATCTCATCGGATTCATGTAACAGTACAATACTAATCTTAAATTTAATATCTCCCCCACAAAATGTCAACCGTATCGTACTTCCCAAAAAACTTACAGCTTTAATAAATTTTACCTACTGTGCGTAGGTTCGTCATCGCTGTTGTTGGAAATATCGTCGTAAATTTCGGAATCCTGTTATTTGCTCAGGCACTGACAACGAGCCGTCAGCTGGAACTGGCATATCTTGTTGTGATTTTTTTGCAGATGATGATTTCGTTGATGAGAATGATTTTGATTATTTTCAAGCTCTAGGTTGGTTTGGGCCGGTTATGAAGTTGCTTCATTGTCCTTAAGTGTAGACAGATATTGACAAGTTGCTTGCTGGTTTCCGTAGCTCACCAGCGATTTACATGAGTCATCCTTCTGTCGTGATAGAATGTAATAATGGGTAATTTGTTTCGTTGAACAGCAGGGAAATTTTTTCAGCGATCTCTCACCACGGCGAATATCTTTGAATTTGATTGTCTCAGTCTCGAAGACGAATTGAATGAATTTTGAAAGCTTAATTGGTTTTGATTAATAACGGAGTAGTAACTCACGGGCGGTCTCTAATGCTGAAGCTAATTCTAAGATATTCGGCATCAAAAAACTTTTGATTTTATAAGATAGAAAAATTTCAAAATTTAACAACCGGGTGGCACACTTTACCGATATCCGGTTAAGCTCAACGAGTGTAGCCGGGTTTTCATATAAAAACTGCTCCCAAACAGAAAAAATTGATATACGCTGTTTGAAAGGGTTCATATTGGAGATGATTTTCCGAACATTTTAACCCGGAGTTAGGGCGGTTCTTCTGATTTTCATTTTATTTAAATTTTTCAAAAACCTCTTTAGCAAAAAAAATCAGGAATATTTTAAGAATTATGGGAAACCTTTCAAATTTTTTTCAGAATTTTTCAAAATGTAATTCATGTGAAAACATATGTTCAAATTTTTCGAATTTTGTTTAATCGCACTTACAATTTTGGTACCACTCTAGATTTTACATAAAAAAAATCATTTTATAAAATTTGGATTTTTGAAAAATGTGGACGGGTATAATATTGAACTTTAAACAAATAAATCTTTCGGATAACCATGCGTCTCCATCAAATTGGCATCATCCAATGGATACGCATGGTATTTAGTTCTAAAATCATATATCACATGCCCTTAGAACTAAATACCATGCGTTTCCAGCTACAACTCGAGCTTGAGTATTGACGTAATTAATAATGATAAAGAATTTTATTCCTTATGTTATTTACACACGCCCGCACGCCTGGGTCGATTTTCCAAACAATGATTTAGGGAATGCATTAGTTAACGTGTGTGCTAGTAATTCGTTTCTAACTTGCGGTATAGTCTGGAGGTTTAGAGATTAGCTATTAGCAGTCCTAAGAAATACTATAAACCAGATAGAAATTAAGTCGAAGCGCTGGCAGCAAGTCCCAAAGACCCAAAAAGAACGTATTAATTCGCATCGTCGATTTTCTGTACAAACAACATGTTCTTTTCAAACTTAATATTTTTAGTTTTTTGCTGTTTCCTAAAGAGGACCCCTTTTTAAAAAAGTTTCGGAAAATCGTATTGTTTCATTGCTTTAATCGAAATATGTATTAACTAAGAATGAATGAGAAACTGAGCTATGTATAAACATTGATTTTCAAACGCTTTCGCAAGAATAGTTCATCGAACTTACTTGCACTTAGTGATTTTTTCTTCTTCTGTTGTTTCGTGGAGTACTTTTCTCACGTATATGCTCAAGCCCGTTTATTATGTATCTAGAAGTCGTCACCATACAGCTCAGACTGTGACCACTCTTTGCCTCCATTTGATCGATCCACCTTGCTCGCTATGCTTCTCTTTTTCTTGAGCCTTCCGAATCACATTCAAGAACCTTTTTCAAATGTTTGCCGTCCGTTATCCTGATGATCGTAGCTGTCCAATTTCAGCTGTACGTATGATAGGTGGATCTCCAAGCAGCTGTTGGAATCCTTGGTTTATACGTCGTTGATTAATTTCTTATGGTGACGTATTACTTTTCTAGTATCCTTATCCGCGGTCAAAAATCAATGAATTCACGTATTCATGAACCACCACGATATCGTCGCCACGCACCATTATTCGAGTAGGAAGGTGTTATATTTTGAAGCCTTTCCCTCTCATACATTTGGTTACGACGGATTTACTGTCAGTCCGATCCCAGTTTGATTAATCGGTCTTTATGAGCTTAAGCCGTTTGAATTTAGCTGTTTTGTTGAGCAATTTCAGGCAACTTGGCTATTCATACCATGTGATACAGAACGTCGACGAACATTTACCTTAAAACTGATAGTTTTTTAGACTTCGCTTGGTTTCGAATTTTACTTGATTTTTTACTTTATTCTGCAAAAGAACTATAATTCAATTGTCCTTTAGAATTTTTACTAACTATAGTTATTGTTTGATTTGAATATAATAAATGTGAAATGACTTATCAGTTCATAAATAAAAACTTTAAACCGTATATTCAAACTTAAATATTTGTCAATTCATTAGTTCTGATTCATGTTTCTCTCCCTGGTCCTTCAATATGAAAATTCTGTCTTAAGCCCTGAACTCAAGTTGTAGATGGGAACGCTTGGTATTTAGTTTGAAGGGCATGTGAAATATGATTTTAGAACTAAATACCATGCGTCTCCATCGGATGATGACAATTTGATGGAGACGCATGGCTTTCCGAATGAAGAAAGTGTGATATTATACCCGTTCACATTTTTAAAAAATTTGAAAAAATACAGCGTAATGCACTCATAAATGATTTATTTTTAATGTAAAATCTAGAGTGGTAACAAAATTGTAAATGCGATTAAAAAAAAATCGAAATTTTTTTTTCACATGAAA
Organism: Malaya genurostris; assembly: GCF_030247185.1. Classification (NCBI taxonomy): domain Eukaryota; kingdom Metazoa; phylum Arthropoda; class Insecta; order Diptera; family Culicidae; genus Malaya; species Malaya genurostris. Next base: position 255,389,746 of record NC_080571.1, on the reverse strand, counting down.
TACATTTTGAAAAATTTTGAAAAAAATTCGAAAGGTTTCCCATAATTCCTGATTTTTTTCAACTTTTTTGCTGAAGAGGTTTTTGAAAAATTTAAATAAAATGAAAATCAGAAGAAACACCCTAATTCCATCAATATGGCAGTTAAAGGATTAAAATTTTGGGAAACCATCTCCAATATCCCTTTCACACAGCGTATATCAATTTTTTTTCTATTTCTTTGCGTTTCGCCTTCGGCTCGTCAGTGCTTAAAGCAGTTCAAACTGAACTGCCATCTCGTGCCTAGCAGTTCAACTTAAACCGCTAAGCAGACACAAAGTTTGCACTATTTATGCAACCCTCAAATAATATTGCACAAGTGCAATATTGCGACAGTCTTTGCGACTGCTTAGCGGTTTAAGTTGAACTGCTAGGCACGAGATGGCAGTTCAGTTCGAACTGCTTTAAGCTCTGACGAGCCGAAGGCGAAACGCGAAGAAATAGAAACAAAATATGTGCTTTTTGCACAAACCAACAAAACCCTTAAATGTTTTTTTTCTGTTTGGGGGCTGCTTTTATATGCAAACCCGACTACACCCTTTTGCATAGTGACTTTTATTGAGGTGCTTAACTTTTGAGCACATTACGAAATTAGAGATGACCCCAACATTTTGGCACTGTAGGGTGCGGTGTGCTCAATGCCGGAAAGAATCACATGACATAAGCTTTCCAACATTTTTACGTATTTTGCATCGTTGTTTTAAATGAAGACTTGAAATTAGTAAAGCTCTTCACGCTATGATTCCAGAAACGAATATCGGATTCGTTTAAAATTTCATAGCAACCTGTGGAATCTTGAAATCTTTGATTTAGTACTAAGTTTGTGAAATGGAAATGATTTTCGTTTTTTAGTTATTAGCCACTATTTCCGGTACTTCCGGAGTCGGAAACTGGTTACCGGTATAGCCAAAGCCAATATTTTTTTAATGAAATAATTTTAAGCACTTATTTGCCTTTTTTCGGTCAGTGCATCGTCGCGTAAGTGGCGGTTGAAAATTTTCAACATTCTCCACCTGATAATTCCGGAACCGGAAGTCGAGAATAGGTCAAATTTCAAGCAACCTTTGGGATCAGAAGAACTATTATTAGAATTTAGGTTGTGAAAATCGATAGAACCGTCTCCGATAAATCGAAGTACGTACCATTTCAGTACCGTAAACCGGGAACCGGTATGAGTTCGTTTGACCAATAACTATAAAGATCTCAACAATAACTTTTGTGAGCTGTTGGTGGAATGAACTAAGTCATCTTGATCAGAAATAAATTCCACTTGATTCGACTATTTAAAAAATATTACAGCATAACATTTTTTGGAAAAAACACTATCGTGAAGTTTTTGCACTCATCATCCTGTAATTTCATTCGGAAATTTCCTACGGGATCCTAAGCTATTTTACTTAAAAGTTTGTGAAAATCTTTCGAGCCATCTCTGAGAAAAGATAGCGCATATATTTTCATATTTTTGCTCTAGTCATATTTCATCACTAATTGAATATCTTCGAACGGAGTTTTATGCCGCCGGGAACAAAAGTCAGATTCGGATGAATGTTAGGAGTATCCTAGTATAAAACTATAAGGTAATTCTTTTCAATGTTAGTTTGTGAACTTCGGTTAAAAAAATAAATTCAGTAAACATTTTTTTAAGGTTCTGCATCAATTTTCTTTTTTTTTAATTTTGGAACGTAGAAACGCATTCGAAAGCGCAATTATACAAACATTTTAATTTATATTAATCTTCAAGACTTCTTATTTCTATAAGCCGCCTATCCGCAACATGTTGAATATTGATCCGTATTTTGACAATGTCTGTTCTTATTCCGTTTCAAATGACCTCAGACTGTGCCGCTCTTCCGATTGCTGGATTAAATTCTTACTCTGTGGTGTCTTTCCTCCAAACCGCACATCTTGTAGCTCAGTAGAATCATTCTGTGACAGCTGGATCAGCAGGATTCGTTTGTCAATATAGAAATTGATTGCCACCGGCATTGTGAATTCTCCTTCATGTTTAGGCCGCCCTCGATTGGCCAAACAGATGGAGGCTGACGACTCTGCAATAAATTGGAATGCCGGCGTGTATCGCATTTTGTTTTTTTTTTTTGCTCTACAAACGAACGGCATGCGTGCACAAATGGAATTTTTAATGGCATTCTGTAAGTTCGGTTGCTTTATTCTTTTTTTTCACATTTCGAAGATAAATCAAATGCCATGCCTTCCACGTTGTTGTCATGTTGTTTTTAACAATCAGTAACTTTTTTCCAGGCCATCATCGTTTTCAAGCTTTGCACAATAATATCTGGTCGCTTTAAATCATTCTACTTATCGACATGGAAAATCCGTCCAAACTTTCCTATTTTGCAAGAGTCACTCAATTCGCAGTACTTTTTCGCTTTCCATAGTCTCTATTTAATCATTGAACGAAGCGTAGCTTCCGCTCCTTTCCGGCATAGAGCGACATTTATTTCACTGTCTCATGTATATTTTATCCACGGCAGAAGCTTCTTTTCACAACTTCACTTCCCCTGTCGCAACCAACGAGGCGCTTCCTGCCCTAGACCGACTACCTGTCGTGGGGAGGAAATGTTGTTCTGTTACTTTCCATAAATCTATGTCAGACAGCTCTACTGATGCTGCTACTGCTGCCATGTTGTTCCACCCGGCGTCAGTAGAAGGAAAGTTCACCCGAGAAGCCACCGAGAGGCAACGTGAGTTGAATTGTTACCGAATAAAGTACGCTTATTTCCGCATTAAACTTTCACGGATTCGATTCCTTTCACTAGAATTTGGAAGAGGCATTACCTGTGGGTGTGTGATCTGACTGAGTGTTACTGTTGCGAGCATTGAGTTTCAATTTGAAGACAAATTTCTACACATTCATTCGATTAGGTTTCATTAGTCGAAGTGAAGGGGTTATGTATGGAATTTGATGTGTTCTTAAACTTGTCTATATTCGTCTGATTGCTGTACCCCGACAAAGCAGAGAACTTCGTTTGGTATGCACTGGACTATTGCACAGACTGCTGCTATCCTAAGAACACTAAGAATCCTTTCAAGTCAGGATTCGAACATACGACATCTAGCTTGTTAGACCAGAGCCTTATGCTCTGCACCCCGACCTTAGTCTACACAACTATACAATTTTTATTTGTAACTAATGGAAAAATAATTTCGAATATAATGCTTTGAGAATTTTTAATGGTCTGAAAACGACCGTTTAGTTGGTGTGCTACAACCTTCTCCATGAAAACACACATTGAAAAACGGAATTCCAATGAATACGATTTTATCTCGTGCGAGGCGAACGGCGCATAGAATGAATCCGCAGAAGGTCCCACTTTCGTAGTATTTCGTAGTGATCTGTTTTGAGCTTCAATAACGTATTATGTTTTTCGTTTCCGAGCCTTATTGTGTTTGTCGCTACTAGTCGGAAAGGAAAATGTTTTCTCGGGGCAAAGCGGGGTATTGCACAGCGCTCAGCAACATGTAGCCTCACTTTGTCTGAGTGAGTGCTAACTCTGGTCTATCATAGCAATAGTTGGTTCGGAATAGCCGAAGTTCGGATGAAATTTCACAGTAGCTTTAAAGACAGTATGAACTTTAATTCAAATCAAGATTGTGAAAGTGAATGTAGTTTTAGGAGTTTTTCTTCTCCACTTTCGGTGCTATCGGAACAGGAAAAGAGGGAATAAGTAGTGCCGAATTAAGTTTTCATGCCCACAAACCAACAAGCTCTGCAAACTAGAAGAATGTATCAGACAGTTTTATGGGATTTGTATCTGTTTTTAACCATCGTTCGTGGAAAAATACTAATAAAATTGGTAATTTTCCGCTTACAACGCTTTAGTTCCGGAACCGGAAGTCGGATCCAGATAAAATGTTCTACAAATTTTTAGGATATTGTAAGTCCTTTCATTTGAATCTTAGTTTGCGAAAATCGGTTGAGTTGTTCCAGAGATAATTGAGTGTAAACTTTTTCTCAAATTTTCACATTTTACCATATAACTCCGGAACCGGAAGTCACATTCAAATGAAATTCAATAGCAAACTATGGGACCATAACACCTTTTATTTGAATCTTAGTTTGTGAAAATCGGTTCAGCCATCTCTGAAAAAAGTGAGTGCATATTTTATTCATTTTTTTGGTACATATCATCATATATCTCCGGAACCGAAAGTCGGATCGGAATGAAATTCAATAGCAGGCTAAGGGACCATGAGACCTTTCATTTTAATCTTTGTTTGTGAAAATTGGTTCAGCCATCTCTGAGAAAAATGAGTGCATATTTTTGTTACATACACACACACACACGGACGGCCACACACACACACACACACACACACACACACACACACACACACACAGAGAGAGAGAGAGAGATAGAAAGAGAGAGAGAAAGAGAGAGATAGAAAGAGAGAGAGAGAGAGAGAGAGAGAGAGAGAGATTTGCTCAGTTCGTCGAGCTGAGTCGAATGGTATATGACATTCGGCCCTCCGGGCCTCGGTTAAAAAGTCAATTTTCACAGTGATTGCATAGCCTTTCTATTTGAGAAAGCCAAAAATAACTGTTAACCATACGTTTCCATTGAAGTTCAATTAGAAGGAAACGTATGGTGCTTAGTGACCTATGTTTTTCCTTATAATAGTCCTTTAATGGAGACGCATAGTTGAATGCAATTTTTTTAGAAAAGCTCAAAACTTGTGGAATTTCACATTTTTTTCAAATATGATACCGAAGTATAAGAACGTGTCCAAATGATTTATTTATTACTAGAAAATCCAAATTCAAAAGGGTGAAAACTATAAAATTCAAATTCAAAGGTGTGAAAAACTAAGTTTCAAAATGTTCAAGTATTTTGAATGCAAATATACACAATGCCTAAAACATTCCTTAATTTGTTCAAATTTGTGGGTAGAGAGGTCGCGTAAAACATCAAATAAAATGAATATCAATAAAACAACACTCCTGTCCTGTCTCTGGGCGTATTTTTTTTAGATCAGCATAGAGCCAGCAGTCGCTGGGGGCTAGATTTGATGAATATGGTGGGTGAGAGAGAATATCGAAGCCCAATTCATTCAATTTGGACATTGTTTTCAATACCTTGTGACACGGTGTATGGTCTTGCTGAAAGATGAAATTTTTCTTCATTTCACTTTTCAAAAATATCAATAACTGAATGTAAAATTTACTATTGATGGTTCTTCTTTTTGGGACAGGCGAATTCTAAGGTAATTCTATGGAAAAACTGTCTTTCGAACGGAGCCTTGGATACCCAACATGCAAGCACTTTTCAACGAATTTTTTTACCGCTCAATTTTCCCGGAGATGGCTGTGTCGGAATCCTCCATTTTTTTTATTACAATTCCAAATTGCAAATACACCACCACTTCTTTCAACTTTAACTAAGAAACTGACTCGCAAAACCGTTGTTCAGAAAATTTTAAAATTTCCATGCCTATCTAGATTGAATCAATTGAATGGTTAGAAATTTTCAAATTTCCATGCCTTCCTAGATTGAGTTATGATCCGTTTCTTTTATTTTGTTTTTGATTGTTCATGTATCATTCGGCTTTAATTGTATTATTAAATCCATCAGTTCTTATGTCTACAACTCCGTCAATATAATAGTTGAAGGGTTGAATTTTGGGAAAATTGTCTCCTGTCTAATCTTTTTCAAATTTGGTATAACCATATGAATTCCCTTCAGGGGCAGATTTCACATTCCTATCCGATCATAGCCATTACTTCTGTAATAACGACGCGAGAATGTCAAGTGAGATATCAGATCTCACTCTAACTAATATTTTTTAAACCTGTGAAAAAAAATTGTAGCTGAGCTGAATAAAGCTAGTTACGGTTACTCTATATTAGATTGAAAAACTAAATTCGAATATAGTAATAAATCAAGAACTAATGAATAAGTCCTCATTTCTATTCATAGTTCATGTACTTGATTCAATGTTAACTTTTTTATGTTTAGGTTATAGTGATGTTAACCTTAACGTCATTAAACTTACTGATCCTATGTGCGGTATTAGGAATCGAACCCAGGTGGGCTGCATGAAAGGCATCGATAAACCTATCATACTATACCCGTCCCACGATTAAATGTTCAATTTTGACTAATTTTGATCAATCATGAAAACGTACTGTGCGGTCAACTATGCAAAATTGTAGTTGAATGGTATACTGTGTTGCACTCAGATTTCCAGAAATCCCCTAAAAGTGCACTACACAGAAAAAATAATGAAATTTACACGACATATGAATCAATAGTATGATGAAATAGACATAAGTTGAATCAAAAATTTGATTTAAAACCATGATCGATGTAAAATTAAATTGGATTGCATAGACTTTTCAATGAACAAGACTGCATATTTCAAAATAAGCTTAGAACTTTATAGTAACTGCCCGTTCAATTGCCTGCTTCAAATATGTGGATGAAAATTGATGTAAATTCACAAAATGTTTTTATCTGTGTACCTTTTCCCACGTACAAGGCATTTAACTTCAGTTCGCTTCCATAACAATGTTACTCTTGGCTTTTGTTCTAGGGATCTGGCTAATTCAGTATTCCTTCACTGTCATGTAATTAGAATCTTTAATAAAATTATCGTATTCTTTTTATATTACAGTCATGCATTTCAGAAGGTGAATCGACTACCTATGAGCAACTCCACAAATTAACAGCAGCCAAGGAGACAAAATTTGGATCGATTTGAATGAAACTTTGTACACGGCTCAAGACTGATTTATAAAATGGGTAAGCTTTTTGCACAACTCAAAAATGGTCAAAAAGAGAGCAAGTTTCAACTAATAGTATTACGAAAACAGTCCCCATATTTTAATTTGACAAGTAATTTCTATGAGAGAATATTTTTTTCCATTTATTGTTCTTCAACAAATAGTCTTCAAAGATGATTCCTACTACTCATTTTATAAAATACCTCTGTATCAGTAACTGGCCTAACTGTCAATTCTATATTGAGTTAAAAAAATATATTAGTAAATCATAACTTTCGTAGCGTTTACTTTCCCGGACGTTTCGAAAAAACTCGAGCAGAAAAAAAAATTTGAGTGATCCTGCGGTCTGGCAGATTTTTTGCAAGGCCAACAGCCCGGCAGCTATTTCTAGGTCCGACACAGCTGCTGCTCCAGAGGCCCGTGCAGATGGCAACCCTAGGTGTTTTGGATGTTCCCAACCAAACGAGTCAACGATAAAACTAATCCAATTTGACGAGAACAAACGAGAATAAGACGTGTAAATTTTGCCGAACATATATAATAAATCTGGACAAGGGATCTATGTATAAAACATTATCAATATAGAAAGCGTATAAACACAGTTCCAATACAAATGTAGAACAGTTACTTCCAATATTGGTATGAGTACTCAGTGTATCAGAGGTTTTGCTTAGAGCACTTCTTGGGAAAAAAAGTAATTAGTAGGTTAGTGGAGGCTGAAGGTTTTGGAATTTAAAGATAATGGATTGGAAGTTACCTGATCAGAAAACCGGATCTTAATGAAATTCAGAAACTTTGAATGGGGCCATGAGACCTTTCATCTGAATCTAAGTTTGTGGAAATCGGTTCCGCAATCTCCGAGAAAATTGAGTGACAATATTTGTTATACACACAGATATTTACTCAGGTCGTTGAACTGAATCGAATAGTAAGATTTCTGCTTCGATCGACCTAAAAATTTCTGCTTCGATCGACCTAAGATTTCTGTTTCGATCGACCTAAAATTTCTGCTTCGATCGACCTAAGATTTCTTCTTCGATCGAATTAAAAATTTTAATTCATTTAGACGGATTCACAATTTAGCTTGAGCTTGAGCGACCACCCTTGGTTGCTACTTCGTTACTGATCGGGATTAGCTGAAATTGTACAGAGAGTTTCAAGATGATCCGACCTGGGACTGGTAAATCATCCTTCAATGTACATCTTCTGGTAACCCCAGAATTCATTGATCAGTACCGGCGCAGGCCAGGCTCGAACGTAGATCGTCTGAGGAATGGGAAGGGATGTTAGTCCAACACTTGTTGTTACTAGAGGCCGTATATACTATATTTGTTAGTAAAAATTTCAGTATTGGTATTATTCGCGCGCGACTCAGTATGTTCCGGGTTTAAGATGCTCGGATGCACCACTAAATTCACTGACTTCCCGAGTGAATAGTTGATTTATTGCATTGTTTATTTGGAGCAGGGAAAAGCCCGGTGGAGTTTGCTGTCAAACTTGCTCTCCAACAGGCATAAAACCTCCTCATCTTTAGCATCAACAGATTACAATCATCCAAATGATACATTCTAAACAGTTCTCATAAAATCATTTTAAATCACAAAATAAAGATAAACAGATTTCACGCGCGTCTTGATTCTGTATTATTTCCGCTTTATTATTTTAATTATTTATTAAAATTATTAATTGGTTACATTGGTTGATCTGGGCAGCCGGCTGCCGAGAAAAATATTAATTTATTGTTTGAAATGTTAATATCAAGTGTTTTTTACTATTTATTCAATATACCGATATATGTTATCTCTGTTATTAACTTTGTAATATCAACGAATTTGCGCAATAGTTGATTTTTATCATTCAATTTATAATTCTGAAAGACAATCAATGACATGGAAGAAGAAAACATTCCAAATAAAACTTTTATCCGAAGCTAGACGGAAATTGATAGGTTGAATGAAGAGATAATTTAGTAAAATAGAGTAATCAGAAGTGAAACATTGAAAATATCTGATAACTGAAAAGAAAAAGAAACTCCTGCAATTGTCGCCTTTTACGACATGGAAGCAGGAACCCAGTGGATCTATTCTTGGTTAATTTTTTTCCGCCGGATTCCACACGGCATCTAGGCTGGTACTGTCCGGAGAGCTAATAGGTACCATCAATCTCCTAGTGGACCCCAGCCCCTTTTGCATGATCATATAAAGACTGTCCCAGAAAGTATGAACGCACTTGGATTTCGCTGTAAATAATTCACAAGCGTTAGATATTCAAATTTTATTCGATATACTGATAATATTAGACTACAACAACAGAATAATATTCTCAACATTTGCTACTTGGCCATTGTAGACTAGCTGTCGCACCTTCTTGCGAACGTTCCTCATTAAATTCCGTACAGACTTCTTGGCGACAAGTTTTGACACTTTTTTCCAATCATTTTCGAACTGTTGAATGGTTTCGGCGTCCGAGACATGTTTCCTAAGATGTGCCTTCGTTAATGCCCGAAATTCCTCAATTGGTCGAAGTTGTGGGAAATTTGGTGGATTCATCTCTTTTGGGACGAAAGTGACATTTTTGGTAATATACCGTTCTACCGTTGATTTCGAGTAGTGGCAAGAAGCAAGATCTCGCCAGAAGACAACAGGATCCTTGTGGCTTCGAATCATGGGTAGAAGTCGTTTTTGTAAACATTCCTTGATGTATATTTCGCTTGTCATTGAAGCAGTGGTGATGAAGGGTTTCGAAATCTTACCGCAGCTACAAATTGGTTTAGACGGATTCACAATTCAGGGGTACAAAAACATTTGTGACTTAGCCTTATACTTCAGAGCTATGATGTCTTCGGAACAAATGATCAGTAAGAGAGGAGCCATATTTTGATGCATAATGTATTATGTAATGGTATTAGGGTGGCTCTTATTATTAGGGTGATCCAAAAATTATTTTCCGGACGTGTTGAGATAGAGGACTGCATCCTTCGACAAAATTGTAGAAAAATTTACATCAAGCAGCTTTGCTGAAGACATCATTGTAGTATCTCTAAAAGTTTTAGTGTTACAGCTATTTTAGGAGAGCAACTTAGAGTGTTCCAAAAAATAAGATTTTTTACTCTAACTTTTCTATTTTTCACTTTTCGAATTTGGTATCTTAGAACATCTTTTAGAATTTATTAAAACCAACGCGCATTCAGGCAGCGTTTTCTGAACCGAAGTTATGAGCAAAAATAGTTCAAAAACAGGTTAATTTTAAACTGCTATATCTAAGATTGAGGCAAACGAAAAAATCCGTTTCTTGCATTTGATAGAAAATACTTTTGAGCACGTTTATAAAAAAATGGCGGAGGATATACTTTGGTGGAAAAATTGGTGATGTATGATTTTTGTTTTTGAGTTATAATTTCTTTTCCGTGTTTTTTTCGATTTCTTCAAAAAAGATGTTATTGATAAATTTATAACTTTTGAACCACTCGACCGATTCCACTAATTTGTGGATATTTTGTCAAGAAATGTCTGCAGTTTTTTGGAAATATATGTAAATATTTCAAAGTTGATGTTTTGTGTTTTAGAATGTCACTTTTAACGGTTTCCATGATAGGTAGACCAATGGGCCTGTTTTACAATCTAAAAGAGGTGAGAATGTGTTCGTATAATAATCACCATAAATGAATGGAGTCGTATGGTCGCAAACAACGAAGACTTGAAAATTCCCAAAAATTTTATCTCAAAAACAAAAAATAACACTTTATTAATTTTTGGATATGTTATGTGAAAATGTTTAAGTTTTCTAAGAAAAATATAAGATTATATAGTGACCATTGGTCACAAACTATGAAAACCGTTGAAAAATTATTCAATTGACTTTTTTTAAACACAAAACCTGAATTTTAAAATATTCGCATATTTTTCTTAAAAACTATAGACGTTAACATGTTAAAAAATTAGTAGAATCATTGTTTTTACGTTTCGTCTTTGACTCATCAGTGCAGAGCAGTTCAAATTGAACAGTGCAGAGCAGTTCAAATTGAACTGCACTGATGAGTCAAAGACGAAACGTAAAAATAATGAAAACGGTTATGTGCCCTAGCACAAAATTTGGCTAACCCCTAAATGACCATACCTGCATCGGCCAGAAATAGTCGAAAACACGTTTTCGTTCGGCACGTCGGAAAAGACATTGCACTTCGTTGCAAAACAAAAAGTGTTCTGTAAGTAGCAGAAACTTTACGTCTGCTTAGCGGTTCAAATTGAACTGCCGAGTTTAGCACTAAGCAGTTCAATTTGAACTGCTCTGCACTGATGAGTAGAATCAGCCGAGTGGCTCAAAAGTTACAATTTTTAAAATAAAAGTTTTTTTTTTATGAAATTCGAAAATAATCGATTTTTTTAATCCACCCTTACAAGGTTTTCTACAATTTCGGTCACCCTAATGACAAAATAAAAAAATACGGATCTATGATTTTTCGATGGAGAACGCTTTATATATAATCACATCTTATATGGTAATGTTCGATCATGGGATCTAATAATCTTCATAATTTTGTAATCATGAACGGAGTTTTGTTTAATCGGTTTGTCTGCTTAGTTTTTTTGACCATACTCAGTATTTCAATTGGCAGAACTATTTACAGATTTTTCTTTACATAACCTTTCCGAGCAACGCTGGGTAATTTAACTGGTGTAATTTGAACTCAGGGTTTTGTAGAATTATATCGTTTTTTTTATTTAATCTCTGGAAAACTATAATTTACACAAAAAAGGTATCTGAGAAAGAGCTCTAGAAAAATCAGAGATTTAATTCTAGAAAATTTTTAGAGTGCCCGCTGGTTACTTTTTATTAAACACTATTTTGTTCAAATTAAAATTTTTTGAGTTACAGTGATTTGAAGAAAGTGATTACTAAATTCCATATGCTCTTTCTAAAAAAACAGCCTCTAATCGAATCTGTCTCTCCATCTGTGCATAGCAAATGCTTTGTTATACATACTAAAGATGAAATTTTGCGCAAAGTTTCCTCCGAAACGGAGTATATGAAATCTGATGACTTGTTATCCATTTCAGGAATTGCTCCTATACATTAAACTATGAAGGTCTTGAAAAAAAAAATATTCTGAAACCGAATCTGCAAGCAGAACAACATCAAACTTTTGCGGGAATTATCATGAATTATATAGAGGAAAAATGTCGAATCTTTTCTGGTTATATCCATTTATATCAAATTCGTTCAGCTGTATGAATTACCGAAGTCCACGACAAGCAGCATTCGCTCGGAATCACATCGTACTCCTGCGGCTGTATTTTTTTTACGATCCACTGTTGTACCGACAGTAGGACTGTAGTGTGCAAGAAATTGATCACGATATGATTGAACTTGAAGCTAGTCCAGTTTGCAGGATTCGAGCGGAACAATTCGATATATGTTTGCCCCCTTTTTAGCTCCGTTAGATTCCGTTTCAATTCCTGCCAAACGAGGGCATGTGAGTTAGTACACATGATACTATACCGGAGGAGACGAGGGCGCTCTGTTGCTGTGTATGATGGCGGCGGCGGTTGTGTATGTGCTTACCGGATAATGCTCCTTCGTAAGCTTATATTTCCAGAGTGCCGCCAGCCATAACGGAATGGATTTTATTTAGTTTATTGAGAACCGGAATTGCTTTCTATTGCGGAAAATGAACTTCCCCGGGAGACATTTGCTATTCTGTTATGAGATGAAGGGATATTTTTTTCTTGTGTGTTTCAGGAAACTGTCAAACGAGTTTGGACGTTCATAAAACAGCAATCTTCGTTCTAAGAAGTATACAATTATGGAATGTCCGACGGTTATGATTCTTTATTTCATTTCGGCAGCAAGCTCTGTCTGATAAAATATTTCTTGGTATTCATAATCCAACATTCATGAGCAAGTATTCATACCCGTTCAACAAACCCGATAACTTTCATATCTTCAATCAAACTTTTCAATTTCACAGTGAACACCTCCTAATCTCATTTAATTCAATTACAAATCACTGTTGGCTTAAGGTATTACCGGTGAAGGTAATTCTCCTGTCGGTAATTCATCGAAACGTTCCTAGACAGTTGTTGTTTATTACCCTTCGTAATCTCATGATGGCAGCAGCGAACGTAGATGGCCAAACTTTGGCCAATCTGTGATACTTGGCACGCATCATTCGTCTTCACCTTACATCCTCATTCAACTGCACACTCCTACCTAACGGGAGGCAAAAAGTTTTGTCCTGAATCAACAGATTTGACAATGCAATAACAAAGAAAAGAAGAAAGACCGTACGTGCCGGGGATAAATTTACCCCATCAAATAAAACATACTGCCTTTGGCAGTGGCCTCCTGTCTGCGTTAGTTCTGGCACAGACGCTTTCGTTAGAGTTTCCGTAGGTTTCGGCTTACCTGGCAGTTCGGCCCACGCCTTCAGGTCGACGTCCCGGGCATACGTCGAATCCTGAGCCTCTGAACACAGCGGTGCTATGTGGCGGGAGATGGGTGATGATCGCTCCAGCTGCACCCAGCCCGTCATCGTGTAATTTTCCTTACCGCGGTCCTCCTCCGGCGTCCGGATGGTGCTGGGATTTTTCTGCAATGGAGGAAAATGGTGTGCGTAAGAATGGATACAGTCTTCTGCGAGTAAAATATGCTTAACCATGTTCAGTACTGTGAGGGGAAATTCGTTATTTACTCATAACTGGAGGATGAGATTGATTGCATTACAAACATGAAAAGAAAAACTTTAACCTTAAGCCTTGTTATTTCATTTTTTGTGTTGTTCAACAACCATTCTGCCGGCGAAAATTTAAGCAGATTGCATACCATTGGGTCCTCAATATGTCATGAGAATAAGAGAAAAAATTGACGCAGATCAGAGATCTGGGATTACCTTTTGTGTGTGTTGAAAATTGAATGTTATATATTAAACTAATTGGTCTTCAACATTCGTGTTTTCGGCGCTACTGAGGGAGAAGAAAAAGACGTTAACTCTGTTGCAATTAGAATGATTACCAAAATCAACTGCTACACAATTTTAAAAATAATCAATAGAAGCAATAGTTAATGGACAGAACTTAAAGTACACGGAGAACCCTTCGATCATAAAATTTCGATATCGCAGTTTTTGATTTTTGCGATAGTTGATTTAACTAATTTCTTTTTGATTCAACCAATATGGTTTTCGATTTGCATATGTTCAAGTAGTTGAAAAATATGTTGTTTTGAATGCTGTCAAATGCCGGATACAGTTGAAAGCAAAACAATAATCGTAATGCAAAATCAACAACTTTTTTAGTTGAAATCTGTCCGCGTCGCTTCAAAATGTCAATGAAAACAACATCGATGGTTAAAGCGTTTGGTGAAATTGTGTTCATTCGATTTGAGAAATTTGTGATAACAAGTGTTTATCTAACAGCGGTGTTGTGATAAAGTTAATATTGTTTAAGATGAAAAAGATTTGGTGACAAATTAGAAAATGTTAATGAATGCTCATTACGAGATCTTTCAGGTATTCGCAAAATTTTATGCTTCAAATTCGATCATTGATTTACTTCCAGCAGACTTTTTTACTTCCAGCTGTTTGATACCGATGATGATGTTCATGCATTAGCATTAAAACGCTTTTTGACATGGATTTATTTTATAAAAGTAACAGGAGCGAATGGTTCCAAACACACAGAACGCGCTGCGATTGGATGGCGCGTTTGAATTGCCGTCGCAAAATTCCAATTCCAAGCGGTTGATGCACCTAAGCTCATATAAATTGACTAAAATTATCACTGCATAACTTTAGTTCAACCGTTTGAAGGCATCATCTTTCAATACTCATTTTAGGTAAATTTAATAATTTCGCTAATTCACTCGGAGGGGCGACTTTTGCTGATTAAAAACGTTTTTCTACATAAATCATTTCCGATCGAATCAGAAGTATTTTTTTAGAATTTAGATCTTTACTGATCTCGACTTGACATGATCATGATCATACAAAAATCCAAATCACTTAGAGATCAGATCAGTTCTGATTTCGTAATGATAATTTATTCCTTGGTTAAGATCTCTTGAAATCAGCAGTGATCGGTGGATTTCCCAGCCCTAATGATATTACATATCAATATAAAATACTGTTTATATTTTAACAACGATATTTATTTCATGAATCTCAGCATACCGAACTTATTTCAAATTGATCATGACGTGTATCAGTAAGTATATTTTGATTATTTTCGCAAATCAATAACATTGTTCGAGTTGATTCAACTATTTGCAATGTCTAAAACAAATAAAACCAATTTATTTTTCAACTAACAGAATTTTGTATCAATAACAACACCAGTTATTTCAGCTAAAATATTTGTTGAAATTGAAAGGTATGTGTCCTCACTAATTGACAGCATTTTTTTTAAACAGTTTAATTAGTTGTTTCAACCATCGTTTCTGCTAATCGAAAAACAAAAATGACAGTTTAGTTAAAACAACAATCGATTAGTTGTACCAAATTTTAACCAATCGAATTCAGAAAATCAACTAATATTCTAGTTGAAATGGGATCGCGGGTGGTTCCGTGTACATTGAAGATAAACAGTGCTAACATTAAAATTCCGGAAGTAACAGAAATAGTGATCAAAAGCTTTCCGCATTTCTCAAATATTTCATAAGTTTTTCATAAACTGAGTTTCAAATGGAAGGTCTCATAATCCCATAAGTGACTGTAACATTTTACCCAGTGCCGACTTCCGGAATGACAGTGTAGTTAATGTTTAAATTAAAAAGAGACGGTGTTAAAAAAGTACAAATTCTTCTGAATTGGGCTTAGATCTGTTCATATTTGTAGTTTCTATTGGTTCATGGCTAAAACAATCGAATTTCATTATACCATTCTTTTTATA
This sequence comes from Malaya genurostris, assembly GCF_030247185.1. Lineage (NCBI taxonomy): Eukaryota > Metazoa > Arthropoda > Insecta > Diptera > Culicidae > Malaya > Malaya genurostris. Next base: position 255,374,082 of record NC_080571.1, on the reverse strand, counting down.
TTGAAGCTCGCTACATTTTCTCATGGATGACTAGCTGATTATCAAAAATATAAGAAATCTTCCATACTGGTTTTCTTATATGTCGTGATTTTTCTATGAAGACATGATATCCGCCATCTTTTGTCATAAACAAAAGAGCAAAGTCTTTCGTGAAATTTAACCTTCTATTTCAATAAACTTCGGAGCCGATTCCGAGCGTACAGAACCATTGCATGGCTGGTACTACGATCCTACTGACACTAAGCTAGCTATTATTCAAAAATGTTAAAACTGTATGTTAGAAATATTCAATAAAAGAAAACAAAGCAAGACGACTCGCAATGCTGTTTTATTACATATGGGATGATCTACGACTGAAACATGTTAATCGCAACGCTGAAGTCTAGTTCTATTTTTCATTTCTAGCACACTACTATGGGCAAAAAATATTCTTTTTCTAGATTGGTATTAAACAAGTGCAATCGGCGATTCTTACAATGAGTAAATTATTCATTAAAGAAGTTCCATTAAATTTTGTGTGCGGAATAAAATTTCTGGTACCGAAACGTTCAAAATGTTGCAAAAGGGCCTTCGGTGATAATTGTATGTCGCGAGCAACTGTTCTTGAATTGGTACACTGTGGCTCTTTTTACGCGGGGGATACGTACGCGTAAAAAACGCGCAAAAAACGAGCGTAACTTCGGAAATCCGCTTAAAAATGCGTAACTTCGGAAATTCGCGTAAAAAAACCACGTAACTTCGGGAATCCTCGTAAAAAAAAATCTTCAAACTCAAGAAAAAAATTTTTTATGCCAAATATCTTAGAAATGCATGAAACGTCCAGATCTGGTGTAATCTCAAAAATATTTTTGTTCGGGGAAAATCAACTTTGGGACATAGAAAAGTTTTGAGACTTCCAAAATCCAAATTTTTTTTTTTGATGCCGAAAAAAACCGCGTAACTTTTTAAATCCGCGTAAAAACGCGTAACTTCGCAAACCTGCATAACTTCGGAAATCCGTGTAAAAAGAAACCACATGAACGCCTAAAAAGAGAACCCAGGTTTTCAAAGAGGGTCGAGAACGCGTTAACGACGAACCACGTCCAGGACGGCCAGCAACATCAACTGATGATAAACACGTCAATAAAATCAAGGAATTAGTGATCGAAAGTCGACTATTAACAGTCAGAGACCTTACTTGGTTCGTTGGAATATCGGAGGGATCAGTAAAAACCATTTTGAAAGATCATTTGGGCCTGAGAAAAGTGAAAGCACGATTGGTTCCAAAATTACTCAATTTTTTACATTGATTCAACCAATATCGTTCCGCAGCCACCATATTCGCCTGATTTAGCTCCGTGTGACTTCTGGCTATTCAGCAAATTCAAACCACCGCTCCGGGAAAACCGTTCTGAGTCAATTGAAGACATCAAACGTGAATCGTTACGCCATTTCGGAAATTGACTTTAACAACTGTTTCGAGGATTGGAATAAACGTTGGCACAAGTGTATTGGGGCCGGGAAGATTACTTTAAGGGGAACGAAATAGATTTGGAAGAATAAATAATAAATTTTGAAATTATGAACTAATAAAAATAGTAAGACATTTTTGCCTACAGCGCTAAAGTTGACTACAGTGTATTTGTTGATTTATTTCATTTGAATACAATAAATGTAAAACAAATGTAAAATGACTTATCAGTTCATAAATAAAAACTTTAAACCGTATATTAGAAACTAAATATTTGTCAATTCATGTCTCAGGTCCTTTCTTATGAAATACAACCGTTCGCTGGCAACAGGTTCACTCACTAAAGGACTATTCACACATTTCAGTTCCGTGACGGTTCAGTGAAAGTGCCTTCAGTGCGCCGTCAGTGTTCTTCTTTTATCGGAACCCTTCCGTTCCATTTCCGTACTGTTTCCGTTCCGGCACAGCCAATGCAATAACATACCGACTTCAGTGAAAATAAAAAATATCGGTGACGACGAATTTGAGTTTGCCGGACGGACGCTACACTGACGGCGAGCTGCACTGAAACGGCACGGTGCCGGATAGGTGTAAATGCGCGCATAGAAAACGAATGAAATAATATTAGTATCCGTGCACGGTGTAGTGCCGGCACTGAACCGGACCGGATATGTGTGAATAGTCCTTAATGCGTGCAAACGAACTGTTTCCCTGCATTACTGCTAGCTAAATCGAGACGGGCGTTTGAGAATAATATTAGGAATGAAATTATTTTATCATTAGTAATTACATCAATAACCAAGCCCTGAAATCAAGTTGTAGATGGAAACGCATGGTATCTAGTTCTAAGGGCATGTGATACATGGTTTTCGAACTAAATACCATGCGTCTCCATCTGATGATAATTTGATGGAGACGCGTGGTTTTTCGTAGATTTTTTTACGTTTGATATTATACCCATCCACATGTTTAGGAACCCGTCCACATCTTTAAGAAAATAATACAGTATAATGTACTAATAAATGATTTATTTTTTATGTAAAACCTTGAGTGATACTAAAATTGTAAGCGCTAAAACCTGTTTTAATCCACCTAGTGGTGTAATGATGCCTTTCTCATTTTCATATTCTCCTCTATATTACAGCAGAAATACCCCAAAATACAACAATTTAAAAAAGTTTAGAAAATAATTTTGAAGATTTCTGTTGCAAAATACTGCTACATTGATACACTACAATTGAATTTAAGTTAGTGAAAATTTATTCAATCATATGTGAGAAAGTAAAGTAAGCTACATTTTAGGGTAACAGATCTATCTATCTATCCAACAAATATCAAATCAATTTTCGAAAGACTCTTCCGCAATAGGTAATTTAATGTGATTAGCTTCAAATTGATGTAACAAGGATTACTTAACATCGATTAAATCCATAAAGTTTGTTACCCTATTAAATTTGATTACTATTATTGGTACTTCCGCAACCGAAAGCTGGATATCGGCATAGTGACATTCGGTTCATTCAACCATACACTAATATGACATACAAATTTATTTACAATTCTCTATGAAGATTTGAATCTTGGAAAAAAATGTATTGGTAGTCGGACTTGAATAAAATTCAGCAGATCTTTTATGGGATTATCTCATGGTCGGCAAACTAGAGAAATTAACTAGAAAATATAAAAAGGGAGCTTATGACAAAAAATATTCTTGAAACTGACATTTTTACACTGTGCACCCTACCTTCGGAAGCAGGGGATTAAGCCGAATGAAAATTGGAATATTCTTATGGTATCTTGAGACCTATCATTTATATCGAAGTTTGTGGAAATCGGTTCAGCATTCTTCGAGAAAGCACATACACACACACATACACACATTTGCTCAGCTCCTCGAGCTGAGTCGAATCGTATATGACATTCGGCCCTCCGGGCCTATATGAGAAAGGTAAAATCGACATTTGGACATTTTTTCTACATGAAATACATTTTGAAAAATTTTGTAAAAAATCAGAAAGGTTTCCCACAATTCCTAAAATATTCCTGATTTTTTTCAATTTTTTGGCTAAAGAGGTTTTAGAAAACTTTAAATAAAATGAAAATCAGAAGAACCACTTAAATATGGCAGTTAAAGGGTAAAATTTTTTTGGAAAGTCAAACCCTTTTAAACAACTTATATTAATTTAATTTATGTTTGGGGGCAGTTTTTATATGCGTACCCGGCTACACCATTTAGATTCGAGTGGAACGTTTCAGGTATTATTGACTGCTATTGATTTTTGTTAGGTTCCAACCTCTGGTTTCAGAACAACAGGGAGAAGTGGGTTTAAAATTTCAAACCGTCGTTTAGAGCGACAATGCAAAAATCCGAAGAATTACTAAACTTTGCTCAAAACTGATTATAAATTTAAAGGATTCTGCTAGCTCATACCCAAACAAACAATAGTGTTTGACCAGTGTTTTGAAGAATCCATTAGTAATATTTTTGAAAGCATGAGTTATATGCGAAATGCATCATTACGTCCTTAAGAGGATTAAAACAGTTTTTTTAATATCCAAATATAGAAACCTGAGTCTGGACTTTAAAATAAATTAAAACATTACAATAAGCCTACTTATCCAACCCGATTCAAAAACTCTTAAGTTGTAAAGGTTTTGAAGAATACTGACAAACTGGAAATCGCCATGTTGGACTTAAAACTTCAAACAAAAATTTATAACATTTCCTCTTCATACGAACACTCTTTTCAACCGGACTAACGAGTGATGACCTTAATATTGAGGTAAATAGAAGATAGCCCAAAGTGTTGTCATGGTAACCTAGGTAATGCTTACTACCTATTTCTTAACCATTAAGTAAAAGTTGCAGTAGATAATGATTACCAATTATAAACTCAAAAAGAGTAATCGGTCATTTACCTTAAATTTGGGTGGTGCCTCATTTGTTTTGTACCTAATTTTAGGTAGTTCATAGAAGAGCTCGACAATGAGCAAACTTGTATTTTCATTGCATTTAAGTATTTGTCATAACAATTCATAACACATAATGAACTTTAGATTCATTCTTGAATAAATATTCCAGTGCGCCGTAAATTGTACAAAAATAAGTATCTATAAAAAAGTTGTAGGAAGTTGACGGGGTTGTGAAGAGTTGTAAACTGAAAAGGAAAGTGTACCTTTTCCAACATTAGAAAATTAACCGTAAAAACGACACTCCAAATTTTTAATTTTAACATTTGACGTTAATTTCCAAGTGTCTTCATGAAATAATGTTTTTATAGTTAAAACAAGTACTTTATAAAAAATTGTATTTTAAAAATACTGTGATTTTTTCATAGAATAGCTGTTAGTTTGCATAAAATATAGTAAAGTCTGTTATTTGTAGTATCTTCTCAAAAACAAAGTCCACAGAGTATAACGCTGGTTGGTATGAATAAAAAAAACCTGTTTTAATCCACCTAGTGGTGTAATGATGCCTTTCTCAATCATACCGTCATACCGTCATATATAATACTATGATATTCTTCGAAATAATTATCTTCGATTCCTAAAAAGAATAACCGAAATCGGTTTGTTTGACCGTCTACTGATAAAAACTATTAATTGGAGAAGATTTGAGGTCGATTTAGAAAACTTTTTATGGTTTTTCACCCTTTTCAGTGATGGTATACAATTTTTAGCATACTTTACCTTATATTTCCGGATCCGTCGGATAAAATTCAGGAATTACGTATGGGACCACAGGACCTTTCATTTGCACTTAAGTTTATGAAAATCGGTCACGCCATCTATGAGAAAAGCTAGAAAACATATTTTCATTTTTTTTGCACATTTTACCCCATAACTCCGGAACCGGAAGTCGGATCCAAACATATTCTCATCGCTTACCATCATTTAGCAAGTGTCCGTTATAAAGAATATCGGCGTCTATTTTGATAATCAACTAAGATTCTCGAAACTCATTGCACTGACTATCAAGCTATGGTTATTTCGTGAATTATCACATGAAATGCACCAATTTTCTCTAGGGTATCAACCCTTACATTACATGGAATCGAACAATCAGCTTGATAGACAATGGGAAATTGATTATCTATCTGTGCAATGATCATCAGACTTTGATAAACTGCTACTAGTTTGGCGATATAAACAGAAGCAGACTCTTCAAGCTCGAGAGAGTTGGATAAATTATTTGTTATAATTACCAATACCAGTGGCCTCCTCAATTCGCGACCCTTCAGTGTACACGCAGAGAAAAATATTGTAAATTTAGCTAAATATTGGTTACTCGCAACGATTTTTAAATTGAAATAGTAACCAAAGAAAATTTAATTTAATATAGCAAATATTGTAGCTTGAAACTACAATATTAGATATTTGATTTCTCTCAGTGACTTAGTTTGTTTCAATAAATATTTTAATGGAAATAACAAATATTCTACTTGTGCATTCCTGTCAGTTTTTTGATAACTTCATAGTAAATTTAATTTGCAAAATTTGTTTGAAATGAACTAACTTTAGATGAAGATAATCACCCTCATTCTTGTTTACGTCCGTATCGACCATACGACGAACGGATACTTCGAACGAATACGAATAACCCATTCTTGTTTTCACTCGAATGAATACGAACGCGATTCGTTTGCCACAAAATATTCAAATATCCGTAAACTTCTTCAAATAAATGCTAAGCCTTGATGAAATCAGTCCAATTCTTGTGATTAACCATATGGGAACTTATTTTCGAATCTAAAGGTGATTTGCAATCAAATCCTAAATTTGTGTTTTGCAGAGAACATTTAGAAAGCATAGCAGTCACAGTAAAATGTTGTTTTTTCTGGCGAACCATCGAATATAAGCGCGGTTCCAAGGTTTTGCGGATCAAATTTTACATCTATTAGGTACTTCATGGAAATATGCCATGGGTAAACATGCTTTATTTTATATTAAATGCATAATTTTACCAATGTAATAAATATGTATACTATCAAAAACATGACAAAATTGCAAGAAAAATGCAACATATTTTTCGCCGATACTACTGATCGGACTGCTATTTTAAATGCATTTTATACTTTGCACGAAGTTTAATTTGAAAATTTCATTGACTTGAATAAAATTGGTCCTGAGTACGATATTTCTCATGTAGCATTCGTCACTTCCTTGATGCTTGAAATCTTCCCAAAAAAAACTACCTGCGCTGCCGATCCTTCTTTTGCACAGGAGTCGCGTAAGCAGTGTTGGTGATTGCCGAAAATTTGACAGAAGCTGCTATATTGCTATCTATATTGTATACAACATTTTCAATCCGGTAGAAGATGCTACAAGAACTCGAGTCTCTCAATGCATGAACCGCGAGAGAATTTTTCTACATTCCTTCGCTCCACTTCATACTTTGAGTATTTCACGGCCCTTAAAAAAAATACAGTCTGATAATGATCGTTGCTGTGTGGAATTTCCCAAGAGAGAATCGCAAGTTGACAATTGTCGCAGAAAATCGAATCGATGATTCAACTTGATGATTCTCATACTAGGTTGCAATATTTCAAAACCCTTGTGTGGAACATTAACATACATTTTCATATACACAACTTATACAAAGATTATATGCACATAGTTAGAATAAGCGGCAATAGTAAAATGATTCTATAGCAATTATCAACTGCCTGTATAGAATCGGATCGCGAAACGAGAATAAGCGACCGTTTGTTGCTTCAGAGAAGATCCCCACAGCAGCGTGCTAGCCTTTGATTCTCAGAAATGTCATCGAGAGAAATTCGCTCTCGCACTGGTGTCGATTCTATGCTAAATGAGCCATGCCGGGTTTTTGTTGTTGCGATGATTTCCAACTCTCTTTGATGGCACTGATTCAATCGTTGAAGAGTTGCCAGTGAACGTTCTTTGATACGATAAAAGCCATCCTTGCGCGTAAGTACACGTTCGAGTGAAAAAAATAATGGCTTGTTCGCATTTGTTCGAAAGCATGTGTTCGTCGAATAGTCGATACGGACGTAAGCAAGCATGATGATACAAAATCAGCGAAAAACAAGTCAAATAACAAATGATTTTTAATTACAACTCAAATCTGTACCATAACTGATAGTTTAAAGTTGGATGGGCGTTGTTTTTATGCATGTACGATGTTTAAAAATGTGATTGATTCGAACCTAAACGGGAATACGAATTTGATATACTTTCGAACGTATCGCATATGGCCGTACACAATAATGAGGGTGAATATTTACAGTGCTTTGAATTTATAAACTTGACAGTTGAAATAAATTATAAGATAAAAACCTAAAATGATTATTATTTCTAGTTTGTGTTTTCAATTTTTTTTTGTTTTTAAAGAGAAAAATGATTTCTTTAAAAATAATTTGAAGGGTTGTTTTTATTTTATTTTAGCAATTCCAATTACTAACAGTTATAAAGTTAAAATTATTTACAAACCGCAATCAAGTCCTAGTATATAATTTTTTAAATTTTTCCAATGATTCGATGCATTTGCAGCTCAGTCTAAATAGAGATATCCTGAAATAGATATTGTTTTTGTAAAGAAAACGTATTATGTAATATTATTAAGTTTTCAATATTATAAATTCTCAATACTTACGCTTGGATTGTTGAAATGCCCCAAGACGAAGAAATGAGCAGATGAAATTTTACTTTTTGAAACTCGTACAAACTTTTCTGTTCATTCACAGGTGAAAAATTTGAATTTTTCCTTGTATTAACCTATAATTTCAAAACTGGAAGTCGAATTAAGAGAAAAAAAATATTGGCGTTCTATGAGATCTTTGCAGTTGAATCTTAGTTTGTGAAAATCAGTTCAGTCATCTCTTAGAAAATTTAATTCAGGTACAGAGTAATCTTTCGGAACCGGATGTCGGATTCGAAAATCTAGAGTTCTATTGACTTCTATGGGAACACAAAACGTTTCGTACGAAATCGCTGAGAAAATCATACACACAAAAATTTTGCGAGCTCGACGAACTGATTCGAATGATGTATGACACCCTCGGTTCAAAAGTCTGCTTTGAAAGTTATTGCATAGCCTTCCTATGTGAGATAGAAAAAGAACTTCGTGCGTGATTACGATTCAATATCCATTAAAGAAGAGCACTTGTCAATCTGGCGACATTATCTTTCCAAAAGCAAACTTTTGTAATAAGTCATTTTTCGCAGTATGGCATTACTCTACGTGCACTCGTCGCCTTCGTTGTCGCCGAAGTTGGCACCTTTCTGCTTTCGCAAATAAAAGTTTGCTTCATCTGGTAGATTTATACATCAGCCAGCAAGTGGAGAAAATTTTACAGATAGAGGAAAAAGTTCTTGTGCTAATGTTAAATCGGTTCAAGTGTTGACTCGAGCGTGACACAAAAAAGTGGTTCCAACTCATAAACAGCCGATCTCGTATATGTACCTATTCCATGAACCGCACTCTGACCTCATTCTGTTCTGGCAGTGAAAAGTATCGCTGTTTGAAATTATGTACCGAAGGTAAATAAAAAATGTCATTACTCTTTCAATTCCACCACGGGAAAGAAAAAACTACCATACCTATATCAGTGGCTAAACATTTGATGAAAACGTGCAAACCACGAAGGTGACAGCACACACCGGAAAAGTGTCACAGGAAATGACGGTCTTCAAGCGCCGTGTACGACCAGTTTTTGCAGAATGAGTTTTCCTCGGAACGAACCGTACCGAAACCGGCACCCGGACTCAACAAACGTGACGACATCGCGAGAAGGCTCGTTTGGGAGGACGGGGAGAAGTGAATCGACTTACCTGTCGCAATTTGGCCATCGCATCGGCTGTGATGAAATCCCCCTTCTGGAATTTAGTCACGAAGCACATAACTTGATATTGACTCTGGCCACGTTCTTCCTCTCCCAGTACCAGGGCTTTCAGCACTTGAACTTCCTGTCGAAAAGAAAGGGGAAAAACACAAACGGATGAGTATTGGTTCGACAGAAAAGACGAGCGGATGTCAATAGGTTTGTCGCACGTTTCATGCGACATCTCTTAAAATCTAGTAAAACGAGGTGGTTTCAGTAATTGGATGTTGAGCATCAACGAATAATTTGTAATGTTATTTTAGGGCTTATTAGGATGAATATGCATTAAAGGCTTAGCAAAAAAAATTCATTTTGATTAAGCAATTCCAACCCAGACTATTTCGATGGGAGACTCAAATGCTTATACGTGAATTATTCGCACTTCTTCACCGCTCAACGTGCTTCGTGAGGCTGCATGGTGATATATTTTTGCAAGTACAATAGAAAGCAAAAAAGTTAAACTGTCACTAGCTCAGGTGTAGTTACAGCCTCACTGTCTACACTCACTCGCAGTAGACTCTTGTCTTCTTCTGAATTGAACGAGTACATTAGCACACGAACGTCAAACAAATCATAGACTATGACGGAACTATCCTACCACGGAAAATACCACCAACCCTGTCGACAGTTTCCACTTTGCACCATTACGGAGAAAAAATCCTCATCGTTCTACTGAACGACAATGGATGGGGACTGCGTTCACCTAACAGGATATTCGACCAATTGAGACAGTACTTTGACTGGAAAGCACCGCTTCTTGGAATTTCTTTGGTTTTGAAAAATTGTAAGTGAATTTTCTTCAAAAAACAAAGGGGTTCGTTACAAATAACTGTTGTTTTAAATGGGGAATTCCACGCAAAATCAGCCACCCAAATTTTTTTTTCATCTAACTAATTTTTTCGATGAAGAATTACGTGTTGAAATATTTTACAGAAAACACACGGTGTGTACAAAATATAATAAGCTTGCAAAAAATCGAATTTCTCAAAAAGGAAAGAAGAAACCCGACGAAACGAATGTTTTTGATTTTTACTAACATGAATCTTAAAGTTAAATGGATTGAAGCAACGATTTTGATTTTAGAATTCATTTTTAAATCGCGATCTTAACTTAAACGTTGCTAACAATGAACTTTCACAGTTAGGATTCAATTAGTGACGCGACATGTGTCGACTAGTTAAGCTCGTATCCGATCAAATTGCTCTGCGGTACACTCCGCGTGTGCGGAGCGTGATTGAAAAATGAACTGCTCCGAAAGTATTAATTTTTCCACTCTGAAATATTGCCAAGATTGAGTTAAACCCCTAAGGCTACTTTTTTCAACTAAAATAAGAAAAAAATAGGCCCAAGTTAGATTTTTTTATTTGTTTATTAACTTTTAACTTTTTTCATAAAATAAACTATTAAGCTAGTTTTATGGAATCACTTTTTGGGCGAATTTTTGTATCTTTGATAGATTTTGCAGTATAGGCTTCTGAAAAAAGGCTCTTTTTTGTAATCGCGAAATTTCAAAAAAATCATATCTAGAAAATTCCACGTACCATATTGAAATGAAAAAACACGTGTCGAATATTTTCGAGTTCTTCATCGAAAAAAAAAATAGTTAGATGAAAAAAAAATGGTGAGTGGCTCCATATGTATTTCAATCAAATGGAAGACCCTCTAGAATACTCAACAAGACAGCAGAACAAAAGACAGCTTTACGTTTGATTCCTCCCATTTAGTTCTGCATAATTTCCTCAGTCATCTTCTGTCTCTTATTCATTATTTACCTGCTCTTTCAATTTCCCATTATTTACCTGTCCTTTCAATTTTCAATCTGGTACCATCAGTTATGAAGATTTTGCTCTTCAAACCCCCACTGCAAATATCCCGCCAAACCATGTACTTTTAAGAGAACGATTACTTTTAGGCCTTGAAATGATAGTAGACCTCACCAGGTTGTAGTGTGTTATCTGAAGAACATGAAGCTGCTGGAAGTCTGCATTGACATTTGTTTCATCATACTCAACCACGAAGTAAAATTTTCTTAGCACTTTGTCGTACAGCTTGTGCGCTTTTTCAAATTAGTTTCCTGCTAACCTTTTACAAACTGTACCCTACCGCTTTTTTCACTTTTTGAACGAAACGATACGACCTTTTGACCTTTACAGCCACATCTTGGATGGAACGGTTCTGGTTTCGCCTAATCAGACTGAGGTCTTTTTACGCGTTTTTTTCATGTGCTTTTTTACGCGGATTTCCGAGGTTTTTTTTGCAGATTTCCGATATTGCGCGATTTTCTATGCGAATTTGTCAAAGCTATGCGGTTTTTTTTTTATTAAAAAGGCATAAAACGTCGAGATCTGGTGTTTTCCAGAAAATTATTTTTAAGCCAACTACTCTCTGACAAAATATTTACGAGTTTTGTAAAAAAAAAAATTTGCGAGATTACACCAGATCTCGACGTTTCATGCACTTTTAAGACATTTGGCATTTAATTTTTCTTTCGATTTCGGAAATTTCCAGATCTCGATGTTTCATCAATTTTTGGACATTTGGCAACAAAATTCTTTTTCTATAGTCTGTATTTTTTGTGCAGTTAGTAGTCCCCGCCTAAAAAGACTATTATCAGTTGTCGTTCCGCTTGCAGCCAGATCCTGTTTTCCAATCGAGAGCTAACCGATTCCGGAAAGGGTTTTAAACGCTGTTGTTGAACGCTATTGTTGAACTAGGGATTCCGAGAGATTTTCTTATGTCACTATGTTTTCTTTTTCCCACACTCCAGTGAAAAGTTTTGTCACGCACTCATAATTCTTTCGACAAAATATTATTTTGGCTCAACAAGCACAGAGCCGTAGTGAGGGTGAAGCGAGTGAGACGATTCGATCATGGTATGAACATGACACAGGTATAGTAACTCGAATCTCACGTTTCCACATGAAAAATAAACTAAAAGTTTACGTCACTTAACACAAAATCACAACAATAAAGACTTAATTTTTTATATACTAATTTAAAACTAATTTTCGAAAAATTTTGAAGGAGCCAACCGCGATCGTTTTTCGAAACCAAACCTACGAATCTCTCAATAAGCAAAAATTAAATTACTTTTTGGACGAAATAACCCTCTAGATTAAACGACCCAATATATCTAAATTTGTTACAAATCTAGTACGACTTTTCGACTGTTGTTACCCTTTTTTTGGAAGAAAAGACTTTGCCGTGAAAATTTCAAAATAAATTTCGTGCGGCAAGATGAAATTGCATACTTTTAGGCGATTTGACTGCCATAAAAAAGGCATGCAGCAACACAACCGGTTTCGAACCTGGAAGTTTTGAGTTGCCGCTGCGATTGCAGTGGGCATGAGAGTCAACTGAGAGTGGTAGGATATATTGGCATCATATTATAACTAGTGGAGACATACACTTTGGCTGCAGGAATGATCATTATGGTGCCATAAAACGTTTTGTTTAGGAATCCGACTGATTCATTCATGCAGTGATATAAATTACAACGGAAAGGGTGCGAAATCTGCAATTTGTAGATCTTGTTAGTTGATGACCCAACAAATTCATTTCGATTTTACCGGTTCCGGTACATATTATTTCAGTTTACTTTGGGCTATGACTTCAGATATCATCAACGCGTCAGTAAACATTTTTATATGTAATATTAGTAAAATATTTCATTCAGATTCAATCTACAAATCTGAGAAAAACTTCATTTAAACAATAGGTTGAGTAAAACAGATATACAATTAACTTGTTATCTTCAAAGTAGATGTTGAGAATCTCTGAATGGGAGTGATATAAATGCAATATGCAAAAAAAAATCTGCATATCACAAATAGTGAATAACATTAATCTAATGCCGAAATTTAATATCATTCAATCCTTTTTACTTTGTAAAGAATCATCAGAACAAAATAGTAAAAAGTAAAGCAAGGACTAAAGATCAATCGATCTATTTCCTGTACTCCTGGAATCCGGTTAAAACGGAAATCACTATTTTCAACCAGCAACTGAAAAGACCTACACCTTGTAATAGTTTTCAGCTCAGTTTAGATTTTGCTTTTGAGCCCTGCTAAGATTTTATTTTTCGTTTATTGCAGCGTTACTTTTAATGACGGTGTGTAATTTTTAACACTTATCATTCTGTATTATTGGAAACAACAATCGGGCCCCGATAAAGTTGAAGAATTCAAGCATTTGAATCCAAGCTTGCGAAAATCATCTCTGAGAAAGCATTGCAGAATTCAACGAACTGAGTCGAATGACATCACTTTTTCCAATATTTATTTATCGAGTCTTAAAATTATTACATAACCTTCTTTTGTGATCAAAAGAGAAAAAGCGCAAAAATATTTTAAATTTTTTTTTATTTGATTACAGGGTCCGGCACTCGAAGTGTAACCAATTAAAAAGGCCATAAATTCAGTTTGGAAAATTACTTTTACTTAATTCAAAGTACAAAATGTGTAAAAATAATACAAAATTCAGAATCAATTCACTTATGCTCGATATGACCACCTTTTGCCTTGACTTGATGACTTGAGAGAGCGAAGGAGTTGCTTCGTTTGGCCGAATGTGACTTCCAGGTATTTTGGCCCACTCGCGGACAATAACTTTTTTCAGCGCCTCGAGACTGGTGTATCTTTTAGTTCGGACTTTGCTCTCCAAAATGGCCCAAAGAGAATAATCCATTGGATTCGCATCTGGTGAATTCGAGAGCCATTGTGTGGACGTGATGAAGTTCGGAACGTTGTTTTTCAGCCATTCTTGGTTCACTCGAGCTTTGTGAGACGGTGCCGAGTCCTGCTGAAACGTCCATGGTCTGCCATCGAAATGTTTGTCTGCCCACGGCTTCAAAACAACCTCCAGAATACTTTCCCGATAATATGTCGCATTTACCTTGACGCCAGGCTCGATGAAAACGATTGGAGAGCGCCCATTTGCGGTTACAGCGGCCCAAACCATTATCTGTTGCGGGCGCTGCCTCCTGGTGGCCAATCGATGACTCAAATTCTCGTATGAACGGTCGGTCAAATAAACCCTATCGTTTTGAGAGTTAATGAATTGCTCAATTGGAAAAATTTTCTCGTCAGAAAATACAATGTTCGGAAATTGACCGCTTTCGGCCAAACGAAGCAACTCCTTCGATCTCTCAAGTCATCAAGTCAAGGCAAAAGGTGGTCATATCGAGCAAAAGTGAGTTGATTCTGAATTTTGTATTATTTTTACACATTTTGTACTTTGAATTAAGTAAAATTAGTTTTTCAAACTGAATTTATGGCCTTTTTAATTGGTTACACTTCGAGTGCCGGACCCTGTATTATAATTTGAATAATTTTTCGACCCGGCGAACGACCAAAGCCGGGTCATATACCATAGTAACAAACACGATATACCTATATAAATAAAATCATTTTTATCATGAAGTATCTTCAATTGAGTGAAATAGGAAAATGTATTTGTTACTGCATTAGTGCTCTTCACTGAAGCAAAGCATTACTCGCATTGAAAATCAAATACATGATCGATAGAAATATTTGAACTCTTTTAAGGGATATTCAACAATATACTTAACGAAAGTAATATATAGACATCAATTTCTTCAGTTATTTTTAACTGAAATATAACAGCCTTTGTTATAATATTCAGACTTGCAGCAGATTTGGAATCATATTTATAACTTATTGAGATATAAATACCAAGATCAGATATAATTTTGAAAGATTCCTGTTATGCTCTGTTGATCAGGCTTCGAGGCATACATTGAGGTGTGGTTGGTTCTTTCCAAGCTTCACCTTCATTTGAACCCAAACGTTCTCAATTGGATTGGCATCGGGCGACTAAGAGAACTAAATCATTTTGGGATGATTCGGGTGCGAGTACAAAAATAACTGCTTCGAAGCATACGAGGTACTCATTTTGGAAAAATACTTATATCGAATTGTAAATAATAGTCAGCTGGTTTATTCTCGCATTGCATGAAGGACACTACTGCCCTCTGTGTTAAAAAAATCACACCATTCCACTCTAGCGATCGCAAGTAATCGTGATCACGCTCTTATGTAACAGACTGTAAAACAATCGTTTTGCCACTATACTCGAATGCAACACTACATTGCATTTACGATCATTTTTTATCATTTTAAAAATTAAGATTTTTTATCATATTACAAAATAATGCGATACTTTTGCTCTTTACGATATTTTCAGTTGAATAATCCTTTCGGTAAAATCACTTTTTAGACCCTCTCGGTTAAATGACCTGTTCTGGGAAAAAACTTTCGGTGACATTCGACGAAATATTCTTCGGATTAATGGTATTCGACGAAATGGCTTTTAGCGAAATGATTCGCTCTCGTAGGTAATATCATCTTGTCCCAATTGATACGTACATGAACCAAGTAGGAAAACTACTAAATAATTAATCAACAAAATCAGTAAACCGAATTCAAATATATTCCAAATATTTATCAATGTGAAATGCTCCCAGCTTGACACTTTGCTCCCTTAACACATGTGCACCTGCATGTGTTAGGACAGTTGAAACAGAATGACCAATGAATATGATACCAAGAGCTTCCATTAGTTATGCTCTTTCGTTGAGTAAAAAAAGCCGGTTGGGTGAAATCTGGGAAATAACTGGTTTGAGGTGAATACGAAGAAAGCTAGCACGCTTCCTTTATATTTCCAAGCGTCGATATGTGCTCTAATTATTCAATTGATTGTGGTTATTCTACGAGATTCACTTCTTTGCCTGCTAGAATTTGGATTGTTGCCCTTGTACCGAAGTATGAGTTATTCATATTAGAACTATTCCAAAATACAATGGTATATTGGGAAAAAATTTAAACTATTTCTAACAAATTTCACATGCGGATTTCAATCGCATACGTAATCCTTCACGATTAAAAATATTCAAATTTGGCTTGTAGGTTTTAGTGGGAGGAAAGTCTAAAACAAATCTTTACAGAAAATATATTGGTTCTGACATGAACTATCGTGAACTTGAGTGCATATTTCTGCAACAGTTCTACGTAACACAGTATTTTATTATTTTATTTTAGATATTTACCGTGGATTCCTTAAAAGGAAATCTACTTCCACTGGGATTTCACACCAGTAAATTAGTTAATTTTTGTCCCGGGTTGGCGGTTCAATGCATAGGGCGCTGGTCTTACAAACCAGTTGTCGTATGTTCGAGCCCCGACCTGTAAGGATTCGTAGTGTCAGTAGAATCGTACCACCAGCCATGCAATGGTTCTGTACACTCTGAATCGGCTGCGAAGTCTTTTGAAACAGAAAGTCAAATTCCGCTACAGGAATGTAATACCAAGGCTTTTTTAAATTAGTTTCACTTCTTAGAAAAAACTGTTTGTAATCTCAGTTTTTCTTGTTTTTTTTTGTTAGTATTAAAATTACCAGTGTTAATCAACTGAGATTAGTTACGTGAAAAAAAGCAAATCAATCAACTATATTCTTTTGAACGCAAGTACGCCCTGCAATTTTTGGCATGCTTTTAAAATTTCCCTTCCGATGACCGGCACATTCTGAGAATCAATTCTATAGTTGCTGTGAGAAAGGGGTCTATTTAAATGTTTACACATTTACATTCATGAAGGCGGGGCAAAGACAAGCGAAAATTTATCAAACCAATTTTTTTATGGATTATTCCACTGTAGATTTGCAAATTTTTCCGAATTTCCATCAAATTTGTGTATGATCAAATTTCCATCAAATTTGTGTATGATAGTCGAATGAAAAATCTTAAAAAGTCATACACGAATTTGCATAAGCATTGAAAACATAAAGTACTTACTTTATGCGAGACGTTGTTTAGCTTGTTTGAGTGATTTCGTAAGCATTCTTCGTGAGAGAAACGCAAGGCTGTTTTTTTTCGTTCCCTGATAGACGTGCTTCGCGCACAAACTATTCATCCTGCTTTGAGAAGGCACCAGGACGCAGTTCTTGCTGCAATATGATAGCGGAAAATGATTGTTGAACAATGACTACCTGAAAGTGTCCATTCTGGTGCAACCGGAAGCGGATTTCAGGTTTCATTCACCGTTCATCTTTCGCCTAGCTTACTGTGTTAACATTTATACCGTCACACGGCTTTCGCCTAACTCTTTGGGATGCCTTCAGTTTCATCTGTTCGTTGTTGTGTCAGTGGCTCTAACGAAGCAAACCAGTAAATCTATTTTCTGAGCTATACAAATTGGAGCTTCACAAAAATACATTTCCTGTGCTATATCTCATTAGTTTCCGTTGGGCTTCTGTTATGCCATGAATTGAACAAGGCTGTCCAATTCGAAAACAGCTGGAGCAAAAACTAAGCCACTAGCGTAAATGCTTAATCAACCATTTTCGAGACTATCGCTGATGTAACATAATGTTCTGCTACCAGGATCATGACGTTGATTGTAGATGTGCTATACAAACACTCCAGTTGAACAAACATCCGAAACACTCTGCTGGATACACAGCATGAAAAAAACATGTAAATTTATGTTTCGATAGATGCACATGAAAGGAGCATAGCAATTAATCTAAATTTACGTCTCAAAATATGTAAAAACATGACAGTAATTCCATAGCTAATTTAAATGAAATTGACATCGAAGCAGACATAAAGCTCACATTTTAAAGTTAATCGATGTGATATCAAGTGTTCACTTCCAAAACTACGGTATGCTTCGTTTTACGTCATTTGTTATTTTCAATTTTTTTTGGAGTGTAGCATTGAATCGATAGAAGTCTTTATTCCGAGCCTCCAATGTTTACCTGTACTTGATTTAGTACCGAATAGGCTGGTCCATATTGAACGTTCAATGGAGTGCATCATAATCCTTCCTTGACCCGGTCTCAGCAGCCGTAGGGATGCTGGCACTCAACAAAACCGGTCAGCACAGGGCTAATGGTGAATGACTGAGAAGGTGAGATTTTTCCTAGTCCCCATAGTCTACTTTTAATCCCAGTCCGATTGAAAGCTTCCAGGTAATAACAAGGCCAATCGGTAAAGCCGGCAGAGCTTTTTCCAGCAACGATAAAGTAGTGTCGGATACTGGTGAAATGTTGACTATCGGTAGAGATGTGCGTGAATTAAATAAATGATAAAATTAGGATAGTATTTTCAAATGATGAGGTTAAGAAATTATTCAGAATATTTTTTAACTTTTGACATGTCTACAAAAATAAGTTGTTCTACTGGTTGCGACTTTTTACATACTTACTTAATCGTTGTGCAAAATATTAAAAATCGGCTTAACCATCGACTGGATTTTCAGTTCTTATTGATTGGCCCAATATGTTTCAATTGAGCAAGTCTCTTGCGTGTTGGAAGGATTTATATGCTTGGGCATCAAATGTTTTTTTTCGTAATGGCAAGATGCCTCTAGTACTTTAGTCGCAGTTGAGTAAGAAGGTTCTCTTTTTATCGAACGAGGAGAGATTAACCGAAGCTTTTCAACTTCTCAGGCGTGCAGAATCAATTCGACTGGTGTGAAATTTCCGATCTATATGAAGGGTTCTTTGACGTCTACATTGTCCTTCGTAATTAACTGAAGATAATTTAATATTACCGGGTATGACAGATCTTCTGTTAAACTCATAGTTTCATGTTAGTAGAATCCCTCCCTATATATTATTCAAATATCTTCCCACCAGGATAATTGTGAGAAACTTTTACGACCAGATACGAATTTTCGATTGACATGAAAAACGTACCGTTGAACCAATGTGTCCGGTCAATAGCCACGGCATCATCATGCCAACGATACAATACGAGTTTATGACTTTAGTCAATGTTCAACTACGGAACTGCTGAATAAACGTATATAAGTTAAAAAAATAACACTTTTCAGTTAATTATGATTTTTTTTCACTGCCGCGTCGTTATTTTTTTACCAAGTATAATGTTACAGTATAAAAACATAATTCGAGTGACACTTACCATCGATGTAATCGTTTAAAGAACTTATTTGTATTTATGTACTTTGTACTTTGTATAATGACGTGGCAGTGGAATAGTAGGGAAAACTAAAATAGTGTGACTTGTAATAAATTCTACTAACAGATCAATTTACAAAACGCGGACTTTTCAATTGTCTTACGAAGTTACGTTATGGTGTGTAGTTACTTGAAAAAAAACAAATGTTCTTGATTCTGGATTTCAGTTCAATGAACAATTGTGTATATTGGCCACTTTCGTATAAATCATATTCACAGTTGGCAGCACTCTTCGGGATTTGAATGTAATTTTGCATATTTCGTTTTTCCAAAATTGATTTGAAATGACTTTTCAAAAGGGCCAAACTTTTTAACCAATTTTTTCACATTATTATTGTTGTGACAAAGCCTACCAAAATGCGATATACTAGTGATTTTCACAAAATCTGTCAAATTTCCAAACAAAAATATCGAAAAAAAATCCTTATTGAGTCCTACACTGAAAAAATTGACTTTACAAAAAATTATTTTAAATTTTGACAAAATTTTATTCCAAGATAGGATAATATGTTCCCTACCAACCATTCGGATCAGGATCATTTCGTCGAAAGCCATTTCGCCGAAAGCCGTTTCGCCGAAAGTCATTTTACCGAAAGGGTCATTTCGCCGAATGACATTTCGCCGAATGGGTGACTTCGCCGAATGTCATTTCGCCGAAAGGGTCATTTCGCCGAAATTGTCATTTCACCGATTTCTGCAATTGTCTTAATATTAAAATTGGAATTGATTTAAAATAAACAAAAATGAATGATAATACGTTAACGTCCGTTTTGTTGACCTACAATTGTACTTCTTGAATAAAGATTGATTCATGAACCTCAGAACGGAGTTCCCAAGGAAACTTGTTGACTATTAGCCACTAAGCATCAAAGCGATTGCATCCAAGCAAATTTATATGGTATTTCCGTTTACTAAGTGAAAAATATCTAATGCGGCTTCGTCACATCGATTTGATTCGTGTGCTGTCCGACCTAACTAAAGCAAAGAAACCTAGTTTTGCGTAGACCGGGCAAACGAGGCGAAATGACTCTTTCGGCAAAATGACACTTTCGGCGAAATGACCTATTCGGCGAAACAACTTTCGGCGAAATGGTTTTCGGCGAACTGACCCGCTCCCAACCATTCATACATTAGAAAAACGGAAAGGAAAAAAGGAAAAAAAATGTTTTTATCGAAAACCAAATTAAACTGAAAGTAATTCTCATCCAAAAATCCAATAGAACTCAATTGGAGAGGAGATTTAATAAATTCCTTTGTCGCTAGTTACCCGATATTTGCAAAAAGTATCAGTACTGGACAAGAAAAAGTTTGAGTTAGAATCACTTTTTATCCTAAAAACGCCCGTCTTACAATACATAGACGGTTGGAAAGGAACATAATTACCTACCTTGTTGCAAAATTAGGATTCGAATAGACGAATTTCGTGCCAAATTTAATTCGGGATTGGAAGCACAGGGTGACAAGTGGATGACCGATTTCAATTTCGCGGGTTTTTTCCCGGTGCGCGAGAAAAAAATTACTTTTCAAGATTTTTTAAATATTTCTCTCATTTAAGCTTTAAGGTGAAATGTAGCGTCTTAAAATGCGCGCAAAATTTCATCTGCTTCAGTTGAACGAACCGTCGCACGAAGCATAACAAGAAAAAACGACACATAGAAACCAGAACTTTTTTCAGTGATTGAGCGCAGTGGGCTTACCTCTCGTTATGTTGTCTTGTAAAAAAGACTGGACGTAATGGATTTTTGAATCCTTCACACTTTGAATATATGCTAATTCAATCGTTATTGTTAGTGATTACTCGTACACTAGAGCTATGAATCATGAGTAATTATGAATGACTAACATGAGGTTATATGTATGTGTATTGACTAACTTGCTAAGCATGTATATGCCTGCAAGCATGGATTCTTCTTCAAAAGAACGATTGAAGACAAGAGAACATTCAAGTATTTTCGATATCTTTGCCAGTAGTTCAACAGGCCACATTGTTTGAATCACAGGTTATATGAAAGTTATATTTTCATATATTCTTCATGAACGATAATACTTGGCTTGTATTCATTTCATTCAGTAGCCTGTCAAGGTTGAAGCTTTAGTTTTGCTATAAAAATTGCTACAATCTAAAATTATACCTATTATATGATATTACAAGCATTATTGCTTCAGCAACATCAATGCATTGAGGTCAACAGAGTTGGACATTTTCAGTATTATAAATGACAGTTACTTAGAAAATAAACAATTTCTTACAATACCCATTTTATTGTGTCATTATTTGATATGTAATTTTTTCTCACGATGTAATGCCATCGAGTGGTCGTCAAATGGTGAGATAACTAAGTCCTCACAAGTCCCTATCTCATGCCTCCCCGAGCGTCTATGATGACATTTGGTCAATAGAACGGCGTCGACTGGGTGCTATCGCCTTCTGCGTTAGTAGCAGAATGAGAGGGTGCGAAATGGCTTGTACGTAGAAGCCCAGACTAAAGTGCAATGTTTATCATAGTATATTACAACATATAATTCTGTTGTTTATTACATCATGTATTATTATAATTATTATTATTATTATTATTATTATTATTATTATTATTATTATTATTATTATTATTATTATTATTATTATTATTATTATTATTATTATTATTATTATTATTATTATTATTATTATTATTATTATTATTATTATTATTCGATTGGAGCCTGGAAACAAACAACAAACTACGCGAAATTACAAACACCGTTATACCTTTCACCAAGGCAATAGGAGGAAACAGACAAGAATGCGTCAAATTGTCGAGATTGCGCATAGGACACACACTTTTCTCACATAGTCACCTACTGGACAGAATCGAAGAACCCCGATGTCAACTGTGCAATGACATTTTAACAGTAAAACACGTAATTGTCAACTGCGCAGCCCTCGCAGAAAAGCGAACGGAACTAGGACTAGCAGCAAACATGCGCGAAGCTCTAGCGGATGACCAGGATAGAGCAAACACAGTTCTAAAATTTTTTAAAGAAATTAATCTTTATGAGAAAATTTGAATTGTACATATCATAAATGAATTGTATCTATACCTTCAACGGACCTGAATGACAAAGTTTAAAAGGTCCTTAAACAAATAAAAAAAAAATTAATATTATTATTATTATTATTATTATTATTATTATTATTATTATTATTATTATTATTATTATTATTATTATTATTATTATTATTATTATTATTATTATTATTATTATTATTATTATTATTATTATTATTATTATTATTATTATTATTATTAGAAGAGCGTAACTTACACTGCGACATTAACTGTTATATTGTTTCATATATTATCGTCTTACACTATTTTATGTTGTTATATACTATGTTGTATGGTATTATACTGCATTGCATTATATCATATTATATTGTATTATATTATATTATATTATATTTTATTATATTATATTATATTGTATTCTATTATATTACGTTATATTGTATTGCATTATGTTGTATTATATTATATTATATTATATTATAGGGTTTATTATGAGTAGTACTACGTACCTCTAGGCAAAATATAAATTTGTTTTCCTAATAAGTTATCATTTTTAAAGTAATCTTTTAACTAACTATCAAGGTCGTCACAAGGTGAGCTTGGTCCTCACTGGTTCCTGTTTCATGCCTACACGTGTGTGTGTGGTGACAATTGGTCGAGGGAATGCGTTGATGACAGAATTAAAGGATGAGAAATGAAATATAAATTCAAGTAATATAATATCATAGCGTATCGCAACATATCATTTTATTCATTATACTATTTATTATATATTTCATTGTACTATATTATATTGTTTTTCATTATTATATTTATTGTTATTATTATTAATTCGTCATCAATAATAATAACATATATTATTTTTATAGATGTGGATATTATTATTGTTATTAGAAGAAAAATTATTCTACTTCCTGCAGCATTGCGACTGACACTTTACATTAACTGTTATTTTATATATTGTTTTATAATATATTATATTATATTGTATTATATTATATTAAATTAAATTATATTATATTATATTATATTACATTATTTTGTAATCTATTATATCATTTTATGTTATATTAATTTCATTACACTATGTTTCATTGTATATATCAATATAAAACATTTATCATGGGGACGTAAAGAGGAGGGAGCATCAGGGCATCGGACGAATTGATGACTGGACGAGAGATTGTGGATAGCCAGCCCAAGTCACTTGAAGGAAACTTGTTTCCTTCTGAAGGTTTGAAATGAGTCTGACGCGCCCTTCTCAAACAAACCATCAGGCGGGTTCAAGCATGTATAGCGATATGCTTCATCCATGCACTGGATATTATGGTTGGAAGAGCATCTTTTATTCCCGCGGAATACGAGTAAGTGACTCTACTTACATATCCACCCAACCCTTTTTGTTCGCTTTTCGGTAACAGCTATAGTAAGAAGGTGAATGGATGAGTCATATCGGGGCTACTGTAAGTCTACCCGCATCCACTGGCAAGTCCTTGAACTGATGGTGGCTTCACTTCACATCACATCACATAACATCACATCACATCACATAACGATGTAATGCCATCGAGTCCACCGTGCATTTCGCACATCACTTCAATACGAAACAGCAGCACGCAAGCAATAAAACATGCGGAAAAGTTTATGTAAACTTTTTCAAATTTCGGTTGTTTTAGCTAAAGTTTTTTAGCTTTGAGTTGCATCTTCAGATTCTTTGTGAAACTTTGCTACAAACACTACTTTTCAGTTCTAAACCCATCCCCGTGGAACGAAATAGTAACCGTTTTGTTTCAGAATCCAATTACGGCTCGGCAATGCAAAATTTCAAAATTCTAAGAATACTTAGTTGTGATAAATTTGATTTCGAAAACTTAAGTGTTTTTGGTTTTTCGAAAATCGGTCTAGTTTTTGATTAACTGATCAAAAACGCGATTCGCGCATTCCGATACATTTCATCTTTAGTAGAAATCCCATGCCCAAAAAAACATTGAGAGTTGGAAAATGAAATATTGTTTGGGTATCTCGATTTAGAAATAGGTAATATTCATTATGACAAGTGCACATAACAATGGCAAAGAGTCTTTCGTGCCTTTCTCATATAGAACCGGATGGCTGAGTGTCATTTACTATTCGAATCATATCGTCAAGATAAGAAAATGTGTATGTATGTATGTAAACTTTTTGACCACTCAATTTTCTTAGAGAAGGCTGAACCTATTTTCGGTTTTGAAGAGGGTGAAGAGAGTGAGATCTGCACAGTAAAAATATCAGCTCTGATCTTGATTAGAAAATGTTTCTTCGGTTCGACATCCTCCTTGTATCAATTATATGATTTTGAGTGTTGTTTTGTTAATTAATTAATTATCAACAGTACGCTGACCACAAGACTTTCAATACGTTTTTGCTTGAAAGTATGAGAATTTGCTTGATAGAAGATTTTGTTAAGATCTCGATAATCCTTGGAACTGCGTTCAAAAATCTCATCAACAATTTGCCCAAACGTTCATCTTCTTAACCGACAGTACCACCAAGCTCAATGTATTCCAGTTTTATTTTGTCTGTTACCTCGCCACTAATGTTATTCGTATCCACTAGCTCTTCAAGATAAAAACTCAACCTTTTTGACTATTCCAAATTAATTTGAGGTAACATCTATGGCTATAAAAACCCCGTTTATTTTCCTCTGATTTTACTTCCTTAGGATGTTTCCGAAGCGTTCATATCAATCCAATACTTCTCAATTGGCCGTAGTACCGGTCCGCTCGGAGGATGGTAGTACCTCGACACGGAGTTGACCTCATTCGCCTTGTACTACTCCAAAATATCTTTCGAGTAATGGCACGAGGTTAGATACCGTCAGAAAAGAGTAGGACCATTGTGTCATTTTAGAAGTCGAAGTGGTGACATTCATTTGTGTATATCTGGCCGTTGATCGTTTCGGTTTTCACAAATGAAGTGATTCGCTTTCCACATGAGCAAATTGCTGGCCAAATTATGTTTTTTTTTTGCAATCTGTGACATCTGGCTTTGAACGTTTTCTGGGACATCAATTTTATGAAGAACTACGTAAAACAGGAGTCCTGGAAGCTGCCGGAAGTCTGCTTTGAGGTATGTCTCGTTATCAATAATGAAAAAAACTGTTTCGCAATATCTGGGTGTAGAGTTTTCATGCACGTGTAGAGGTTTCATGCACCGTATTCTGCCGCTCATGGCGATTCGATGCCCTTCACGGTATTTTGCATTTTGCACAAAAGTTTTACTTAACTTGATTGGATAGGATTTCTTCTGCAAGCATGAACTACCAGACTTCCTCGGTTTAGAAGTTCGAAACAGAGCATTTCCATTGTCATATTCTGATAGTTTTAACTGAAATTCTTGGATCAAATCGATCATTTGTTTTTTAGCGTCGAATATAGCTCATAATAGATTACACCACGCTTAACCCATCTAACGCAGGGCCTTGCCGAATCAATTTGATTTTGCAGTCGATGTTGATGCCTCACCTACACTAGCTAATTTTTTTTTTTTACACTCAAAATAGATTAACTTTTTATCGTCACTCACAATCGGAAGCAAAAAATGAATTCTTTTTATACCTTTTCACAAATCTTTTAACGATGTTCTTGCTGTATTTAGTTCAATTCTTGTGATACCCATTTTCTAACCTTATACATTTCTCCCACGGCTTTCAATCGAACAAAAATTGTTGGTTTATACACAGTTAATATCTCAGTTAATTGTTTATAGTTTGTGTATTATTTTCGTCTAATAATGGCTTCAACTCAAATTCTTCAAATTTTGTCGTATGGTCTTCCAGCATTCACATTTTCTCATCAAAATCATCACTTTTGAAATGTTAAAAAAGTCCTTCGAGCATTCAGCCTCTTCGAGCATTCAGTAAGATCCGACAAAGGATGTTTTCAAATGAATACACAAAACAAAAAAAAAGACACATAACAGGAATAAGAGGCAAGAAAAGTTATGTCGAAACCGACTTCAAACCGATTCCAGGTTCTTGAGCCGACGATTATTACATGACCAAAAAGTTGTCGGAATTTTCTAAAAGGTACACATGGTTTGGCAGGCTAATTGCGGTTGTGGCAAAACCTTCATAACTACAGGGTTTACGTCAACTAGTGTCTGCAGAAATGGGTTTTTACATCCAAAATTACACGAGTTCTGTGCGGTGTTAGCATGATTAGGCGTATTGTTGTTTTGGTAAAATACTTCAGAAGTGGCATGTAGGAAACAACATCAACTTTTTCCAAAGGACTGAAATGCTTCGAAAATTGCAGAATTGTGTTAGGCGTACAATTTTTTACCATGTTGTAGAATTCATACAGTCCAAACTACGGAAATTTAGGATAACATACCTCGAATCAAATGTCCTGAACACAAAACTTTTCACTATGAAGTTCATGCACCGTATCATTGGAATAACCGAAGAAAAAACTGATGAATAATAATACTGACCCGGAAATATCCTATATATATATTGTACACCTGGAAGTTCACCAAACGATTGATGGCTCCTCCAACAGGAGCAAACGAATGGTTAAAATCAAACAATTTTCCCACTGTTGCCGTACCTGGCATGAATTACAACAGCACGTGTATTCAAATTCTCACTGCACCGGCCAGTTCGATGAAAGTAGTCAGCTGCATATGAAAACTACGAGTCGACCGTGAGGAAGCATTAGTTTCGGGGATTTAACTTGGATTCTATCTCCACGATGCTCACGTTCGGAAAATTGAAATGGATGTCCGTTTCCATGAATTACATTTTAAACCGATTTAACGACTGTTTCCATTAGCTCCTGAGCGGATCGGATCGATCTGTGCAAGTACGTATTCCAAGTTGGTAAGCTGTATGCTTCGGCTACTATCGAGTTCCAAACGAATTGAAAACCATTCCGTGTCATTTTTCCCAAACGTTGATGCATCGTTGCTGAAAATCGCTCCATAGTGCGTATTATGAAGTTCAACTTTTCATCGGAGTTCGGCGTTTCGGGTTTTCTCCCATCGCATTCGCTTGCTTTACTCGATAAAACAGTTTAAGGAAGAGCTTGAAGTGCACTTAATTCCGGGGAAATGTATTCTAGATAGCTAGAGCAGTTGGTTTTCAACAAAACGGAAAACGTTGAGTAAGATTCGTAGCCAGATATTCATCGCTCAATGTACCCTCACTAAGCTCTTGGAATACGAATTTGAAAACTCAATTGTTATTTGCAATACACTTATATTTAGCACCGAACTTTACGTCTGCCTAGCGGTTTATGTTGAACTGCAGGTGGCATAAGAGTTGAACATAAATTATTATATAAAGATAATTAAAAATTAATATAAAGGGTGATTTTTTAAGAGCTTGAGAACTTTTTTAAACAATAAAACGCATAAAATTTGCAAAATCTCATCGGTTCTTTATTTTAAACGTTAGATTGGTACATGACATTTACTTTTTGAAGATAATTTCATTTAAATGTTGACCGCGGCTGCGTCTTAGGTGGTCCATTCGGAAAATCCGCTTTTTTATCGACAAATTTTGTTCAGCGATGAGGCTCATTTCTGGTTGAATGGCTACGTAAATAAGCAAAATTGCCGCATTTGGAGTGAAGAGCAACCAGAAGCCGTTCAAGAACTGCCCATGCATCCCGAAAAATGCACTGTTTGGTGTGGTTTGTACGCTGGTGGAATCATTGGACCGTATTTTTTCAAAGATGCTGTTGGACGCAACGTTACAGTGAATGGCGATCGCTATCGTTCGATGCTAACAAACTTTTTGTTGCCAAAAATGGAAGAACTGAACTTGGTTGACATGTGGTTTCAACAAGATGGCGCTACATGCCACACAGCTCGCGATTCTATGGCCATTTTGAGGGAAAACTTCGGAGAACAATTCATCTCAAGAAATGGACCGGTAAGTTGGCCACCAAGATCATGCGATTTGACGCCTTTAGACTATTTTTTGTGGGGCTACGTCAAGTCTAAAGTCTACAGAAATAAGCCAGTAACTATTCCAGCTTTGGAAGACAACATTTCCGAAGAAATTCGGGCTATTCCGGCCGAAATGCTCGAAAAAGTTGCCCAAAATTGGACTTTCCGAATGGATCACCTAAGACGCAGCCGCGGTCAACATTTAAATGAAATTATCTTCAAAAAGTAAATGTCATGTACCAATCTAACGTTTAAAATAAAGAACCGATGAGATTTTGCAAATTTTATGCGTTTTATTGTTTAAAAAAGTTCTCAAGCTCTTAAAAAATCACCCTTTATTTTCTCGGTAGCCAGCTGCCCAGATCAACCAATATAACCAATTAACCATGTTGCGCGGTAAATAATAAAGTAGAAATAAACAAACAATCCAGACCCGCACGAAATTTGTGGACCTTTGCTTGGTGATTTAAAATGATTTGATATCATTTATAGACAATATCACTACAATGAATCAACTATTTTGTCTAAATCCTATTCACTCATTTATTTCGTAGCAGGTAATTCCATTTAGAAAAAATAGAGAAATTTGTATTCGTTACGCGAAAGCATTTCCAATTTTCTTTCAGTTTCCACGGATAAGAATTGTTAATCAAGACTTCCCGGGACTTCAGTATCGGATATTGTTGAAACATTCACGTGGTGCATCCGAGCACCTTGAAACCGGTACATACTAAGTCGCGCACGAAAACTACCATTACTGAAAATTATACTAACAAAAATCCTTCTCCCGTGATATTTGTGACGTGCGCAGTAGTATATACGGCCTCTAGTAACAACAAGTGTTGGACTAACATCCCTTCCCAGTCACTTAGGTCGGCACCGGTACTGATCGAGGAACTCTGGGTTTACCAGAAGATGTACATTGCAAAATGATTTGACAGTCCCAGGTCTGATCACTTAAAAATTCTCTGTACAATTTCAGCTAATCCCGATCAGTAACGGAGTAGCAATCAGGAGTGGTCGCTCAAACTCAAGCTCGTTTATAAGTTCATCATTTTTAAAAATAAATCGAATTTTTAGTCGATAATAAAAATCCATGAATTTGTGAGCATTTTACTTCATACTAATAATTTCCAATAAATTAGTAATTTTTTAAAGTATTTGATGTACAAGCCATATTTTAAAAAATAGGGCCGTACGCGTATATTTTAGAACCGCTGTTATTTCAAGTGTTGTATCGATTTAGTGGTCGTTTGTTTATCCATGCGTACAGTAAAAAATGTCTGTGAAATTCGTTTCTCATGCCAGCTTCAAACTTCGCGTTGTAACAAAATTTTTATGCTCAAAAAATCTTCAGCTAGTTCTCTAGATTTAGAAAGTTCATAATTCATCCGTGCCTTACTTTTCGAAAAGTTGCAGCTCTGAGCCGTTGGAAGGATTGCTTTTTTCGGTACATAATATACGGCCCTTACTTCGTACAATGAATAAAATACTTTTTGAGCATAATGGCAAGATGCCATACCTTGTTATAACTTCGTTGTAGAATCGCTTTTTCAAACGCTTTTCATTGCATATTCACTTGTAGTAAAACTTTGATTATTTTTACTGCAGCTGCAAATTGCCTGTCATACTTCAACTATTTTATTTTGTATCTATTATAGAGGTCTTTATTTTAAAGTACATTCGGCTCTCTGACCAGAAAAAGTGTGTGATTTTTTTTAAATTTATAAGTAATGTCTAAATGGACTAACAACGTGGGAAGAAGCTCTTCTGAGTTGGAACATTTTTATGCCATAGTCGAAACATTTTTATGTCACTATCACTTTACGGAATTGGTGATGACCGTACCGGATCAGGCCCGTACCCAGGATTTCATTTCGGGAGGGGCCCAAAGATTAAAACATAATGTTACTGAAGATTGCTTATGTAGATAATTCTCGGTGTGCTTTTACGGCTGTTTTTAACATACACTTTAAACTTTTCCACTGGAGCAGAGATTGTATTACATTTCATTACGTTTACTGTCTTGGTATTTCTGTAACACATGTCTGAGACATTCTAAATAATTATTTGTATTTTGTTTTCGGGAGGGGCCAGGACATCTCGAGCCCCCCCCTATGGGTACGTGACTGCACCTGATGTTTATGGATGGAACCAAAACTCTACGAACTGCTGTCGAATTACGACAAATATTTCCAAAGGCATATATTTTCAGAGTATGCTATAAACAAAATCCATTTTTCACTCTCAACTTTGTACACAACCTCTTAATCGAAAACGATTTTCTCGGATTAAGAAACTTTGTTAGGTGTAGGTTCCAGTAAAGCGTACCTGGTAGTACCTGGAAACAGTACCAATTTCGTTCAGTACGCTGACGAACATCCGGCAAAAAAAAAAGTTTAACAGTGTTTTTCAGAGCGAGGATTTTGATACTTGAAATTATGCAGAGAATTGGATAGTAACGAACATAACGAGAAATTTTGCAATCACCTTGCAGATACTAGGTCATACCAATGGTGACTTTTGATTCAAAATTTTCATCATTAAATTGACTGAATGTGAGATTCGAACAGAATGATGAAATTATGTATCAAAATAGTTGCAAAAAAAATTTGATTTTAGAATTCACAATCGTGTGCCTCGGGCCACTGCTCATGAACAAAGAAAAAAAGACAAAAAACCAGCTACGGCCCAGAAATGTGCCGTTTCGAATAAAGAACGTAAGAAGTCCTCAATATCTAGAAATTCAGTAAAATAATTAATGTTAAGTCAGTGAATTGCGTCAATTGTAGAAACCAATTACGCTTCAAATTAATATTATTTTTTTTTACTTGCATGACATTTTACATTTTAGTTTACAATATAAGTTCTAGTAAAAATAGGTATTTGTGAGCAAATACCACCTTAATCATATTTCTCTTCACTAGGAACAGTATTATTCAGTTTTATCAATTGAAGCAATTATAAAATTTTATTATGAAAGTTGTGATCCAAGGCACGTATCATGGAGCGGCCACGAGCCATATGTCGAAAGGAATTCAATGCAATTTTAATGTATAACTTACGAAAGAATCTTTAAAAAAATCGCAATAAAGGTTTGGTGGTGTACTAAAATGAGTGAGTGTGGAATTTTTTAAATGCTTTTATTCGCATTTTTACGTTTCGCCTTCGGCTCATCAGTGCGTTAGCAGTTTATGTTGAGTTTATGGTTCAACATAAACCGCTAACTACGATCTGTTGATGGCCTGAACGTCGTCATTTGGTTTTGTTTTCTGTCGGTACGTAAGTAAATACATGGGACTTTGGTGCAAGAAGTGTTTTGCAAATACCATTAACTTTTCGTCTGCCCAGCGGTTTATGTTAAACTGTTCAATTTAAACTGCTGTCGAACTGATGACCCGAAGGTGAAATGAAAAAATTCAAATTAGTTATGTGCACCTAGCACAAAAACTATAACCATGCGGTACCAAATCCAAATAATTTCATTAGCAGTTTTAAAAAAATGTCAAGCAAAGGCTGCCGACTCTCCTCTACATTTATTTTGTGATTTGACCTAACGATCTAACCTAACTGAATACGCATCTATGCTTGGTCAAAGAAGCAAAGCTAACCCAAATTATTGATTGTCGTCCCACGCCTCGGGCAATTTTTGGTCCTTCCTCGGATGACACACAAGTAGCAATTTGCTATGCCCAATTGTACTACTTTGACCACCATAAAACGCAAATTGGATCTACTTTTCCCATTTGTTTGCTTCGAGATCAGACCGAAGGCGACATGAACGCCAAGATTAGCAGCGTAGAAAATGGCATTAATTTACTATTCTTTGCAACCGGACTTCCGGAGGAAAAAGAGAAAGGAAAAGTTGTCGACAAGCTGTCAGCCTCGAGGCGTTTGCTTGTTTCCGTTCAATGCTAGAGCACGCACGAATTAATACACACACACGCGCACACAAAGCATGACAACGACACTGACGACGAACGAGTGATGCCCAATTTCTGTCTTGCACAGTGTTCTGGGGCTTAGCCTTCACGTAGCCACATTAGCCGAAGTCACGAAATCCGTTTGCCAAAATAATGTCAAATTTCTGCACGCGATTCAACTGTGGGCAAATTGCCTCCCGAAAAAATATATATGCGGTTAGCATGCACGGATGTTTGCGAGGATTGTACGTGGCATATTTTCTGCCGGTGCTTTGGATTCGTTTGCAGTTACCAACGACGTGGATTTATGGTAAATGAGCACACGTAACTTTCTTCAATATATAATAAGTAGGAGATTGGTGTGCTAGTGAATATCCAATTTTATTATTTATTTTCTGCATTGAACGAAAACGTTGTGTATTGGTAAAAGTTCCCAACATATCTTCGATTTAATTACGGTTGCGGCAAAAACTTCCATCAATGTAATCATCATTTACCAGTAAGTCTCTGTACCCAAAGTGTTTCAATCAATTACATTAAATATTCTGGAATAATTGTCAGGCTCTTTGTCAACAACTGAACCGCGTCATCTTTACCTAATATGCTTCATTTGCAGCAAAAAAAAATAACATCGAGAAAGACCCTGACAGCTGCAGAAAAATATAAAAAAAGGAACGTCCCCGAAGAATTCTACAAAGACCTCGCATGAATTCGTCGAGGCGTTAAACTTTTCAAAATTCCAATCTCGATCAGCGTAGTGTGAAAATTCATTAAAACTTTTCCTTTTGCTAGGCTGTTTGCTTTCCAGCCCCGCACGGAATGGTGTTGGGGGAAAAATAATTTACGTAAGAATTTTTACCCTTCACTGATGCAATTTCACTTTGGGGGGAATCTGTTTATATGAAGTTTTAATAATGAACAGTAAAGTGGGGCCAAATGGAATAGCTGTTATGAATGAAAAATGTATTCATTATGGATGAACTCTTTCCTGTAGAATTAAGAGACAAAAACATGGGTCACAAAATCGTGAATGTATTGCCTGTCAAGTTACCGGTAAACTCCGGATACAAAATAGTAACTACGGTCAACGACTTTTACTTGGACTATGACTGTTATGGTCTGCAGTTATAAAGAATTAGAAGTTGGTTTGGATTGACTATTAAAATTTAACTGACTTCTTTGGTTAATATGCGAGTTCACAGTTTGTTTTTGAAGTTCATAGTTTAATTTCTATAATCGTTTTTTGCTTTTGTTGCGTTCTCATGTATGTTATTTACCGAAGAAGTACTGATAGATCAAAATCCGAGAGGGCCTATGTACCTTCAATTGTCGCATTATAAGAAATATAAGAAACGCTTGTTTCAGCTTTGCTTTATCTGGAAAGGATTCATAGATTAGCAGGTAATATGAAAATCGACTCTTTTACTAGACAGCAACAAATTAAGAAATTAACAGGTTACGTAAATCCACATGTAACTCAATCAATAAAAACCTGTTTTAATTCTCCTAGTGGTATGATTATATCTTTCTTATATTTCTATAAATATTACAAAGGGATTCTTAAAAATTCATTGAATCTTGAATTAAAACAAGAATTAAGTCAGTTTTGTTTCCGGAATTTTTGACCTATATTTCCGATACTGCCGAAATCGGATAGTAGGAATCGATACAGCCGTAATTGGATCGCTTGCCCAACAACTTATGCGAAATTCAACTTGAAACAGTTTTTAGTCAAATTTGGATGCAAGTGATACTTTCAAATTTGAAACGCACTTTACCCAGTAATTCCGAAAACGCACACCAAAGCAATTTTAATTTTACAGGTGACTTAATCCCTCATACGATGTAATTCATAAAGACCTAATTTGTCAAATGACGGAAAATTTAATTTGTAATGACTTAATGTTAGATCAGTTTGAATTTTACTTTTACTGGTTTCGACTGTAACTTGCGTTCTGCTAGCAAATGCACCTTTCACCAGCCAAGCAGATCCACTTGCAATCCAATGATTCTTGGGTCAAGTCGCGGCGGTTGCTATCAGTATTCTTTTCTTTTATTTCATTGAGTTTCATGTAATGAAATATCTAATAAGATGTAAAACCACAGGATTTTTAGAAGTGTGTAACTCAAAAGACTTCATTCGTTTTTTCATTGCCATGTATAAAAAAATGCTCGTTAAATTGAATTTTTTCACTTATCACACTGTAATTCCGGAACCGGAAGTCGGATCAGAAAAAAAATCAGTAACGTTCTATGAAGTATACAGAACAAAAATTATGCATTTCACTGGTGACATAATTCTACAAACTACTATTTAATTTTTCAAAGGACGCAATATTCCACTCGCACAGAATTTTACAAGTTCCGAGCGTAATTGCACTTGGCTACCAAGTGCCGCTGTATGGATTTATATGTATCAATTATTCATCCAACAGATATAGGGGCTGGGGTCCACTAGGAGATTGATAGTACCTATTAGCTCTCTCCGGACTGTACCAGCCTAGATGCCGTGTGGAATCCGGCGGAAAAAAATGAACCAAGAATAGATCCACTGGGTTCCTGCTTCCATGTCGTAAAAGGCGACAATTGCAGGAGTTTCTTTTTCCTTTCAGTTATCAGATATTTTCAATGTTTCACTTCTGATTACTCTATTTTACTAAATCATCTCTTTATTCAATCTATCAATTTCCGTCTAGCTTCGGAGAAAAGTTTCATTAGGAATGATTTCTTCTTCCATGTTATTGATTGTCTTTCAGGATTGTAAAATGAATGATAAAGGTCAACCGTTGCGCAAATCCGTTTATATTACAAAGTTAATAACAGAGATAACATATATCGGTATATTGAACACATAGTAAAAAACACTTGATATTAATATTTCAAACAGTAAATTAATATTTTTCTCGGTAGCCGGCTGCCCAGATCAACTAATATAACCAATTATATAATTATAATAAATAATTGAAATAATGAAGCGGAAATAATAAAGAATCAAGACGCGTGTGAAATCTGTTGACCTTTGTTTGGTGATTTAAAATGATTTTATAATAACTGTTTAGAATATTTCAATGCAATGAATCAACTTTTTTGTCTAAATCCTATTCGCTCGTTTATTTTGTATCACGTAGTTTCATTTATAAAAACGTACTTAATCCACCTAGCAGTGAGATGATACCTTTTTTTTATCAATCCGTGTGTTTTTTTTTGCATGACTAAAAAAACGCGAAAGGTAGATGCATAAACGAGTGACTACATACTCGACAGCCGGCTGTCTGGAGTTTTGTCAATTTCGGAGATTGACTGTTTCGTGCATTATATTGCCAGCACAAAGTAACACATAAAACCATAATACTTTAAAACATTCTTGGTAGCCGGCTACCCAGAGCAATAAACACATGATAACATTATTAAAACATTTACTAACAAAGTATCCTCTTCTGTGATTCATGTGGGAATGCAGAGGATTCCTCGGTTCCTAGTAGCAACATGCATCGAACTAACAATCCTTTCCCTCCCAAGTAGATCTGCATTCGGACGTGGCCGGCGTCGGTATTGATCAGCATGCATGGTTCAATACAGTTTGCACAGTGTGAAACAATGTGTTATTCCCAAACATGTTACTTCAAAAAATCATTTTGCAATTTCAATTGGTCCAGATCAATAACGGAGTAGCAACACACGGGCGGTCTCTAATGCTAATGCTAATGCTAATGCTAATGCTAATCAATTATTCATCCAACAGATATGTGCTTCTGTGGTTCATTCGAGTTATCGATGTGCGTGTGATCTAGTGTTTCGCGGCTCAGATCGCGTTGTTGTTATTGATCTTTTGTTTTTATTTCATTCGAATTCAAGCCATGTAATTTTCATATTACTCAATTTTACATGTTCCTGAATATAAATTTGTGTGAAATACGATGCTCCATTTATGTAAAATTACAGGATTTTTTCGAACTGTGTACGATATTTTAATTGAACCTAAGTTAGGTTCAGCCATCTCTGAGCAAATTGAGTGCCTAATATTTTTCAATTTTTGCACATATTACCCTGTAATTCCGGAACCGGAAGTCGGATGTTCATGAAATTCAATGCGTCTATAGGACGTCTCACTTGAATCTAAGCAGAAGAAAAATCGTTAGGCGTCTCTGAAAAAATCGAGTAATTTTTTGCACATTTTATCTTGTTACTTCCATACCGGAAACTCGATCCAGATAAAATTTATTAGCAGGCTATTTCACAAGCTTAGGTTGAAATGGAAAGTCTTACAATCTCATAGAAACAAATCGAATTTCAGTCTGATAGTACTTTTAATTTCGGAATTGCACAAAAAATTAATTTTCAAGATCTTATTTCTTTACATAACTTTCAAAAATCGAGCAAAATACTTTCAACTAGCCGTATAATTCTTCAATCGAGCCGGTTTGGCAGGTTATAACCAAATATATGGATTTTGGCTAGACCGCATTATCGTTCCCGGTTCCGGAAGCACCGAAAAAGTGATCGTGTAGTCAATCCAATTTCTCAGAAACGGCTTGACCGATTTCCAAAATCTTAGATTCGAATGAAAAGTATTGTTTTTTATAAGTCGGTGT
The DNA here is from genome assembly GCF_030247185.1 of Malaya genurostris. NCBI lineage: Eukaryota > Metazoa > Arthropoda > Insecta > Diptera > Culicidae > Malaya > Malaya genurostris. Next base: position 255,337,293 of record NC_080571.1, on the reverse strand, counting down.
AGTATTGCCCAGAAATCCGAAGAATTCCTCTAAACTTGGCTCAACACTGCTTATAAATTGAAAAGGATAAGCTAGTTCATGCCCAAAACAAACTCATTTGTTCTTTTTCAAAGAAAAGTGTTTGAAGAATTTCTTAGTGATATTTATGAAAACTTGCTTCATATGGGAGGGTCATCATAACACCATTGTGTGGATTAAAATAGTTTTTTTAAAATAATTTAGCTACCTGTTTTACTTTTATTCAAAATGACGTGTGACAATCAATATCAAATGTCTTTATCGGGCAAACGAATGGAAACAAAACATATGGACGGTTGGGTACGATTTACGGACGCTTGCCTGGTTGCGTGGGTCAACCGACCTTGCAGAATGCTTGCTATGTTTATTAGGGTCGTAATTCGAGTTGGGTTTTATCGCATCTCTTTACGTAGTTCAATTTGCAAAACAGATTCAAAGATTGGAGAAAATTAGTAAGTTTGAGTTCTGACTCTGGAGAAAGCTATTTGCAAGTTTTTATTTTCACAGTTCTATTAATTTGTTTGTCTGTTTAAATACTGAACGCCGATAGGCATTGTGGAAGGCATCTATCACAATTTTTTACAAATAGCTACTTTCGTTTTGGTTTGTGCTGCAAAATTCTTATGTAGCAGATTTCTTTCGTGTTTTTAAATAAGGTCAAAAAGTCCTATCTGTCAGATGAAAGATTTCTATTTACGTAGAAATTGTTATTGTTATTTATAGGTAAAATACAAAGCCTTGGTATTACATTCCTGTAGTAGAATTTGACCTTCTGTTTCAACAGACTTCGCAGCCGATTCAGAGTGTACAGAACCATTGCATGGCTGGTGCTACGATTCTACTGACACTAAGAATCCTTCCAAGTCGGGGCTCGAACATACAACACCTGGTTTGTAAGACCAGTGTCCTATGAATTGAACCGCCAACACGGGACAAATCATTTATAGGCAGAAATTATTATTATTATTTATATAACCTCGGTTTTAACGGCTAGGTCTTTCGCCGAGGTACTGTTTACATATTTATGTATGGGTTATTTCCGTTCGGAAATACGTATCGCAATATAATTCGTTCCGTCGAAAGGTAACTAAGAAAGAGTTTTTATGGTTTCGGTGAAAAAAACTTCACTAGCATTCTGTTCACGATCTGAACCGATTCAAAATAGATCCGGGAAGGTGGAAGAGAAATAAGCGCTTCTAGAGGCTGGACTTCTTTATATATTTGACCGTTGATGATGCTGGTCATTATATACGACTCAATGAATTTGCCGCATCCACAAATCGCCTGCCACACCAAGTACTTCTTGGCAAATTTATCGACCTTGCTCTTCCGGAGCATCCAGGTTGGACATGTTGACGAAAAATTCCATGCCAGGGATTCAATTGGCATTCCTTGTACGCCTCGCAGTCCATTACGATACATTGCGCTAACCATTTGCAGTACAGCTTCCTGGGGCGGTATTTAGCCACCATATTCTACACATATTTATCAGTTCGGTTAGGCGCCTTTCCTTCCTTAAAGGCATCAAGTTCGGCCCGCTTAATTATATGCGGGACGAACCAGCCGGAAGAATTGAACTTTCTGGTCAAGTCCCAAGTCGAAAGGTTCCGATTGTGTTTGAAGTAATCCCTCACCTTCAATGCGTTTACGAGGCTACAGTTCTTAGCATTTCTTCCACTACCAGCTGGATCGCATGGGTCTTCTTGAACTATTTTACCACACGGAACACGATCGAATTGTCGATTCTAATCTGTTTCGAAGTTTACCAGTGAGACTGGCGTAGATTTTTCATGACCCAGCCAATATTTTTTTGCGCAGAAGTACTTCTTACTTGGAAACCATCTCGATATCCACTTGTCAGATTGGGACCAAATCTTTCCAATGTAAATACTACACTCTAAACTAGTTTTATACATAATTTCACAAATCCTTACCCATGAAATTTAAATAGAGGAGACCGGGGCTAAGCCGAACACTTCTTGGAAATTGAAGGAAACATAAATTACAAATAGGTTTTCACTCCAGTTATCAATACCGTTGTGTAATTTCAACCTTCAGCTAAAAAGCCTTGGTATTACATTCCTGTAGTGAAATTTGACCTTCTGTTTCAACAGACTTCGCAGACGATTCAGAGTGTACAGAACCATTGCAACCATTGGTGCTACGATGCTATTGACACTACAAATCCTTCCAGGTCGGGGCTCGAACTGCCCGGCTTAACCCCGTATCCGGACTAGCCGCGATCTCCCCTACATTATTCAGCTGTTAAGGGTATGCTCTAAACTTTGATGCGGTTACAGTCTGTGTCAAAAAATTGTTTCAATATTTTTTTCGAGTCTGAGATATCTCCTTCTCTTTCACGCATCATAATCCTACCGACGGAGGGCTACGGCGCTGAGCTGAGCTGAACTGAAGTAGATCGCCCGTAGTTGCACTTCGTGATTGACTGAATGAGTGGAAATGTACAATGAACCAAGAAAATGAAGCTTGGGAGAAGCAAATCGTTTTCACTGTACATACCCACTCACTCCTAACTTTTTATTAAATGATCAATAACGACGCTGGCTACGACCAAACGCTGTGCTACTGAGGGAAAGGAAGGAATGTTAGTCCGATACTCGTTGTTTCTAGAGACCGCGAGTACCACTGTATCTCCACGAGCATCACGGGGTGGAAGATTTGTTAGTAGAGAGAGAAAGAGATCCGGATATGTTTTGGTAAACAATATTATCTCAACAAAACCTGATTTTCGATACTCAGGAGAAATATAATAAGTAAGAAAAATATAAAATATCTCCAAGGAACGATCTCACCACTCACCAGTCCACTGCAGACCAACCCTAGACCTTCAGTCTGAATGACACGATCGACTTGTAAACTTTCCCACATTCCATAGAAATCCGACAACACCGACAATGACATGCAGACGGCGCTTCGATCGGTTAACATCGTTGAATTTTGGGGCGACAAATTCACAATATCCGCCGCTTGAGCATCTTTAGTTTCGCGGATCAATATTATTCAATATATAGCACTCTCACTACTAAACACACTTGCTACACCTGCACTATCACTCAAAATAACTATTTCAACCTAATTTTTAACTATACGTATCAAACAACACATTGAAATTATACTTTTTTGGGAGCAGCACCAGGACACCGCATCGCTCTCCCAGTGATGCCAACTCTCCCCTTCCTACCGACGGAGGACCACCATAACTTCTGGGCTTCCTTAGTTCTGTTTTTGCATAGTTAATGCACACACACACGCTAATAAAGTTCTCGAATTCGGCGAGCCAACTACTTCAAACCGTGCTCTGGTTTCCTCGCGAGGTATGACTTCATATTCCATCACCCATTTTCAATCGAGCTAGTTTCCGCTTTCAATATCTCCGTCAGACAACTCCGATGCTTGGGATTATTATCCTCTCGAAGTACCCATTTTTTGTGGTTGATCTTATACATTGAAGTGATGATCACATCGCTATTGTTGCCTGACTTTGAGATAGAAGCGGTTTCATCATCGCGATATTTCACTTTTGCTCCTTGGAAACGCGTAAATTTTGCGTCTGCATAGTAGTTTAAATTGAACTGCTAGGTAGATATGGTAGTTCAATTTGATCTGCTAGAAGTACTAATTCATACAGCACACAAAAACATTTAAAAAAGGATTACCCCGGTTAGCAAAAAGTTATGTGTTCAAGTCTCGTCTTTGCGGAAGTTTTTTTGCAGCTTTCGTTTTCTAATTTGTATTTGTAGGTCTTTTCCAGATTTGTTTTCCTCGTTAGGTACTGATCAAATTCAAAAACTAGCTTAAGGCGGCTTACAATCAACTAATACTAAAAAAAACAACAGCGAATAATAAATATTACAGATTTTTTGGTTGTTTGCATGTTCACAGGCTTCTACTAAGTAAAGAAACGTTCGCCAGAAAAATCGAATAAACACAATTTAGTTATATCTAAAACGTTCCCTCGTACCACACTGGAAATGCCAAACAAACCGATTATGGAAAAACATCACGGAATAATATATTCATATCCACAACACATTTGCATACTTTTATGAGCTTTGGCTTGGGATGGGGCTGAAATAGCATCAGAAAAAAAGTCCCGAACCTGCACGAGAGGATTTGATTCGGATCGATAGCAACCAGCACGAACAAAATCAACACTGATTTTTGCATACAAGAGTTAAAATAATTGAAATCCAGATATTCACGTTACATGACTTTGGCAAAAACCCTGTCCATTGCGGCAAAAAAACACAATCAAAAAAAACCTTCTAAGTCAAATAACTCCGATTATTGAATCGGTCTCTGTTAGCATGTGGAAACATCCAGTAGCAAAAAAAATCCAGACCCGTGAATGTTACCACCCCCAGACGAACCTGAAAATGGGGTGGCATCCTGACAGGCAGATTCGTCGGGTTGATTATATTCATTTTCGATGTTTGAGCAAAACACAAAACAAACTAAGCTTCGGGCTGTGAAAAGTTTTGAACCGGCAAAGGTGCATTCAGATGTGCGTCGTACCGTCCAAGCCTACACAAACCGTGCAGGAAAGTAGCCGGGCACCGCAAGATTTGTAACAGCAGGTGAAAGTTGTTAAGCGGCCCGGATCTGGCTACCGGAGCGGCGATGTTCAAGGATAATCATTTGATATTATCTCTGTATTTTCCAACTTGTTGATTGTTTGCTTCCTTTGCACGTTTCGATCCGGGTTTTGGTCTGGTATTTCTCAAAGTATGTTTTACGGGTGGTCTACCGGGGTTTATTTGCATTTGTTGTACGAGTTGCTCGCGGGTATGCACCTAGCTATTCGGTAGATTTTATCGCGCCGGATGCTGGATGCCAAATGGGCAGAAAACTTTTTTTTACTCGATTCTCAAACAATAGTTTATTTGTAAATATGACGAGAATCAATGTTTGCGAATCTTATTACACATATATTTGATACGCTGAGACGAAACTAAATACACAAATTTAGAAGAAAAACCAAAATAAGATGAACCAGAAGAATAATAGGGAACTATTAAACAAAGATTGTCAACTAAATAATATGCAAGGACAAATTTTGGAATGTGATTTCTGATATTTGAGAAGTATTAAATTGACCTGGCTGACATTTCAGGCATTAACACTGGAATGCGAAGAATTAGAGCTTAGATAGGCACTAGTGTTTGCCTTCCGAAGTAATTTCAGTTGAGTTTTGTTTTCTTGTGAACATTCTCGGTGCTTTTGTTGACGATCAAATCATTACTGACGCATTGTGCTATAACTTAGATTAGTTGACTACCCGTGAGTTTCCTGCGATTGATAAAACACCAGTTGAAATTGCATGCTGAACCATATGCACGATACTTGGGAGTAGTTGATCATATTCAACGTGCAACCTAAACTGAATTAGGCCATAGATGGCCACACCCATGCAGGTCACTGTGGGAAGGGTAGGATTGTTAGTTCAACACTTGTTGCTACTAGTGGTCGAGAAAATCTCTGCATTATAACAAGTTTTATAGAAAAGGAGTGGTATTAGTGGGTCCAGGAAATGATCAGGATTTATCCTGCTAGATAATACGATCGATTTATTTGAAACCCCTCCCACGGTGTTCGTAACCGGAACGCTTATGTGAAAACGTTTAGGATTATACATATTATTTCAGTGGCGCGTCGTGACGAAATTTACAAGATATGCACTGCTTTTGTGGTATAAAATCAGAAATAACAGTTCGTTGTAAATGAAAACTAATATTGAATCGCTTGTGTTTTTCAATACAATGATATAACGATATACTTTTCGATAGGAATTTTTTATTAAACTTATTTCGTATCATTAATACAATAGAAAAATTCGGCGCTTTGCACGTTGAGCAAATCTTTGACTAACCTTATCAATAAAACCGCTTCGACGTTGTAACTGAGACAGCAATTTGTGTTCAACTGACATAAGTTCAAGCCACTGAAGCCTCTCCTGGAGGTGTGCATACAAGTTCGCACAGAGCCAAGCGTGATAGAGAGAACAACAAATCTCAGAACTGATCTGAGTAATTCCTTTTCTTCTTGAACCTGTGCAATAACTCATGTGCATGGAACAGACACTACCACAGCGACAAGAGATACTTGAATTTTTTTTATGGAAATGCATATTGTGCTGTGGACAAAATAACTCATTATTTTATATTCGGTACCATCCGCTTTCATCGAATAAATTGATAATCTAAAAAACATTTTAATGCGGATGGGGATGCGTCTATTCCTTCAATTTGACCGGTTGTGCAGTGCACAAGGTGCACATGAGGACTAGACACCACTGTATTATTTATCGAAAAACCGATTCACGACGACGCACAGTGGTCTGAAAAAGACGGTCAAAAGTCTGCACCTTAATTTTTATTAAGGGGGTAATATCGATTTCGAATAAAATTTTTCACAAAAATATTGTTTTTTTCTATCTCATATTGAAGAAAAAAACATTTGAAATATTTTTGCTGTAATGTAAAAAAAAAAAAATTTTGAGATTTATTCGCTTTATTTTAAAAACAGTTTTTATGGATTTATCTATAGAATCTACCTCTATTACCCAAGTATCTACTACAAAGTTTTAGATAGCATTTAAATGAGTAACTTTTCAATATACTTTTCAAACCTAATCAATCAATAAATTGTGTTGTAAGTTCTAGCACATCAATTACTTCCAGTGACAATTCCTTTCCAGCTTTCAGATTAATATAGTATATAACAAGATAATAATGTATATAGATTACTACTATACACTGAAGTCTTTTTTTATGCGAGTTTACGTACCGCATAAAAAAACCGCATAACACTGAAAATTCACATAAAAACCCGCATAACTCTGAAACTCCGCATAAAAAAACGCATAACTCTGAAACTTCGCATAGAAAAAACCGCAGAAGGCAAACCGCATAACTCTGAAAGTCATTTTGGATTTGCATAATTTATTGAAGGAAATTATTAATATGCTGTAGGGATTCGTTTCTAGCATTCAGAAGGACCAAATTGAGGAGCTCACTACGATATTCAACACTTTTCGGATCATTTTCCTCGAACGATTTGTTGTACAGCAGCAGATATTTTGTTCTCTTCCTCAGAACGCGTTCTGATTGGCTGGTGTTGACATGGGTCAAATGAGATAGGTTTTTCAATAGTGTACTATTGAAATACTTCAATGCTTTTGCTATACACGTTTAAGTTGAAAAACTTCGATTCTATTGGTAGTTAGATTATATAAAGCTTTAAAAATACAAGCAAGGCAAACGAGCCTTATGGATTTTCCCCTTTGATACTCTTTTATACCTAACATTTCAGAAAAGTTTAATTTTGAATTATTTGAGATTATATCACACAACTGAAAATTTTATCATAAAATTGTGATCATATTTCCGATGGGGTGTAGCAAAAATTATGTTGATTCGTTAGATACAACAATAGATATTCACGATCAAAAACTTATCACTCTCTCAGCGGGTAAATTTTGAAAAGGCACCCCATAGTAAAGTAAGTCGTATTCACGACAAAAGTCGCATAAAAAAACCGGATCAAAAAGACCGCAGAAAAAAGACCTTAGTGCTCATGCTATGCATGTATGCAAATATATGAAAGATATTTCTATCCGATTTCCGAGGAGGAGTGAAACCAGCGACTACCAGTCTGGATGTGCGTAACCACGCATAAACAAGCTCATGCTTGCACGCGCAACTTAAGCAAATTGTTGCGATTTTTATTTTGTTTACTTTTGGGAAATTAACAATATTAGAAAAAAGCTAAGTGGAACTCGATGCAATTTTTTAAGGCCTTTTCAAAGTTAATTTTAATTATTAAAAATCTGAAAAATATTGAAAGTTCAACACATATTTATTAAAAAGAAAATGTGTTCTAAACAAAATATAATAAAGTATTGTGCAAGTACAAACTTTTTCGAAGAGATTCCATGCTTAAACGTGTAAACAAATTGAGTTATCAGTGTAAAAGTGAGTTGCAGAAATAGCACACGCCCTCCGTTTCCTAATCATTCATGGTATGGCCATAGTGGAAATAAGTCAAACGAATAATAATATAACCAACTCGATACAAGTTATGATTAGAAAACTAGGTTGCCATAATTCAAGAACTATAATTTACTTTGAAAAGGCCTAAAAAAATGTTCCATCGAGTTCCACTTAGATTTTTTTATAGTATTGGGCATATCTTTTCCTAGAAATTTTGTAAAAATCATCTGCATATAGTTGCATATTTCGCTTCGGTGCAAGGTTTTATCATAGGTAAAAATAAAGTTAAAAAAGTTGTATAACTTTTCCAGGAAAGAACAAACCTATGCACTACTTTCAACAAAAATATGGGATTTTTTATTTTCTATAATTATTATAAACAAAGTATGCATAACAAAATAACTCGAAACAAGTTATAAATAAAAAAACTGATTTTAAAGGGGTTACCATAAAAACGTTTTGTATATCCGAAACGGTGCGACCTAGAAACAAATTACGCGGTATATATTTGTAAATAATTTCTCATATGCATTGAAAGAACGATTTGGCAGCTACTGATTTATGTCCTCGTTTTTATTGATTCGAACCACAATGCGACGCCCAGCTACGCGATATTGTTATGCTGTAATACTTCTATTTTGAAGTGACATACGTCAGGTACAGTTAAAATTCTCAGGACGGTAGTTTGAAACCTACCGAATCCCACGATATCACAATCGTTTTATAAGAACAATCTACAAAAATAGAAATGACAGCTTATTTATGATAGGCATTTGATTTGGAATAGTCGAAATGCATATGTTAATTCCTAACACAATGTTAGTTTTTAAACTTACAGTGTTTGTTCCTTAATCTCTAGCCAGCCGGTTACCGATAGAGAAATAAGGAGTTATTTTAATTGGAGGTCAATTAGTCCTAAACTAGATAGCTTTTTGGAATTCATATTTGTCTAGTTTGTTCCAAGCAACATGTTGATAAAAACAACAAATAATTTACGTATTCGTTCCTGTTAATTTTTTGACAAACAATTTAGCATTAAATTCAATTTGAAAATTAGCTTATAAATGAACAAAGTTTAAAGTTAAGAATTGTTACGCTTTAAATTCGCAAAGTGTTTTGTTGAAATAAAATACCTTAAATTTAACTTTTTCAACTAATACTTTTGCTTGTTGAAATCATCAATTTTTGTTTGTTTTAAGGAATAAAACGATTTGATTCAAACTAATTTACAATATAAAATTTTATACCACTTTTGTTTCGATTTATATTCGTTTTAAAATAATTATAAAACAATTATTTTTAATTTAGGAATTTTTTAGTCATTCCCGTTGTTAGACGATCGAATTATGTACATATCACAATTCCAGTTTTTTTTTAATTTTTATAGTATCCGGTGCTCCACCAGTCCGGTCAAGATAGGAGTCCTGCATCAATTTTCTTAAATATTCTTAATTATCAATACATACCTTAAGATAAAAAAAGAACCGGAATTTTCATTTTAAATTTCCCGCACCTGTCCAATCGGTAAACTTTTATTCTCTCATTGTTGGCAACACTTTTATACACATTCTGTCAAATTTTGACGCATATCGTACGATTAGTTTTTGTTTGGCGTCTAAACAAAGAAGTTGAAAAATTTTCGTGTGGCGATTTTTATAATGGATGGAAATTTAGAACAACGTGCGTGCATCAAATTTTGTGTTGCAAATGGATTTAAGTGTTCCGAAACGTTGAAAATGTTAGAAAAGGCCTTGGTGAATCGTGTCTAGGAAAAACACAGGCATACGAGTGGTATAAACGCTTCAAAGGTGGTCGTACAAGCTTGGATCATGATGAGATCCCTGGCCGCCCAACAACATCTGTTACTGAAGAAAACATTGAATCGGCGAAGCAAATCGTGTTGCAAAATCGTTCTGTACTGATTAGAGAGATTGCTGTGTTGTTGGGCATCTCTTATGGATCAGCCGAACACATTTTAACTGATGTTTTGGGTTTGAAACGCGTCGCTTCTTGGCTGATGCCAAAAAAGCTGAATTTCAGCGTTGGCTGTGTCGCAGTTTTTGGCCAAAAACTCAACCAATATCATCAACCAAGCACCGTACTCTCCAGATATGGCCCCGTGTGACTTTTTCCTCTTTCCCAGACTCAAATTGCCATTGCGGGGAACGCGTTTTGAGACCATAAAAGAGAATTCGCTGCGTGAACTAAAGGCCATATTTTCGGCGGCCTATAAAACTTGTATGGAAAATTGGATCAAGCGTTGGCATGCATGTATCGCCCGAGGAGGAGAGTGATTGAAGGTGATAATAAATAAATTTATTACAAATTGAAATTTTGCGTTTTACCTTTTTTTATATATATAAAAAATAGGTATAGAATTCGCTCAAGCTTTAGAAAAAATTTCCGAGGCCCGGAGGGCCGAATGTCATATACCAATCGATTCAGCTCGACGAACTGAACAAATGTCCGTGTGTGTGTATGTGTGTGTGTCTGTATGTGTGTTGTCAACTAAGAGGTCGAGATCTCAGAGATGGCTGGACCGATTTTGATCAAACTAGTCGCAAATGAAAGGTCTCCCCGTCACCCAGAACGCTATTGAATGGTTTTGAGATCGGATGTTTACTTTTTGAGTTATACGAAGTTTTAGGTCAAAATTTTTAGTTTTTTGACAGTATCTGTCACAATTGACCTTGAAAACAGAATATTTTCCTTTACTTAGATTCCATACGGTAATAGCTATCCAACAAGACATAGATTGTTAAAATCCGTCCATGTTCAACGGAGATATTGACATTTTTGTATGAGCGACTTCTCCACCATTTTTCCAGCAGTAGGAGTTTTGAGCGCTGTATGACAAAGCAATGCTTGGGAGAAACGTGAAACACGATTTTTTATACTGTTGCATACAATTGTTTATAAGTACCGAAAAGACTGTATACAGCATCTTTTTTCTTGACAATTTGCCTCAGACCGATTTTAGCACGGTTTTTTTGGCAACATAATCGTTCGAATACGGAATATATAAACCAGATGATGGCAGAATTGTCGAGTTGAAAGCAATTCCATAATTATATTCATTCAAACTACTTACAGCAATAAATGCTGGAAGAACATAACACCCATATACCATTCGAATCAGTTCGTCGAGATCAGCAAATGTGTGTGTGACAAATAATTTCACTTTTTTTTCTCGGAGATGGCTAAACCGTTTTCTACAAACTCAGATGCATATGAAAAGTAGTATACTTCCAAACAAGGTTCTTGAATTACATTTGGATGCGACTTCTGATTGCGGAACCACAGGATGCTATAGGAAACGAAATTAAAATAATGCATTTCATTTTTCTCGTAGATGGCTGAACCGATCTAAGATTCAAATGAAATCTAAGAATCATCTATGATTCAAATGAGAGGTCTTAAAATTATATAAAATTTAGTCAGATTTCTGGTTTGGAAGATACAGGGTGATTAGTATAAAAATGTCCATTTCACATAAATTAATCAGGTTTATCGGGTTTGCAGATTTGGATAGTCGATTACGATTTATTTCAGTTTAAGCGGTATTCGTTTTTGGATTCGGAATGCACCCCCAAATTTTAATTCGCTACAATTTCTCAAAGATGTCGACATACTCCTCAGGGGAATTTAACTGATTTCGGCTACACCGATTATAGAACTTCAGTATCGAATCGTTTCTCAAAGCTCAACCATTTTCTCAAAAAGGCCAAATCGAACTTCAAAAACAAAAATTCAAATTCAAGGTCTGAACTGGTCCCATAAAAAATTGGTAAATTTTATCCAATTCAGGAATTACAGGATGATTTCGGTTTTCAAAATTCATAGAGATATAGAAGAAATAAAATGTTTGGCGTATTAATTTATGACCATGCGAATCATTTTTGGTTATGCTAGTTCCTGAATACCGGCTCTGAAAGTGCCATAAATAATGACGAAAAACTCTAAAGTGGAACTTACTTCGACATCTCATGGAATGTTCAATCGATTGTCACACGTTAAGATTGAAACTCGATACGATTTGCATTTTCGAAATTACAGCGTAATGAGTGATTAAAATCTCAATTTGCCGTTTGAAACGACGATAATTAAAATAATGTCATGAGAACTAAAACACCTAAGAATATCCATGCAAAAAACACATGCGGATTGATAATAAAAGGTATCATCTCACTGCTAGGTGGATTAATCACGTTTTTTAATAAAATTCCGGTTCTTTTTTTATCATAAGATATGTCACTCACGGAAATGTTTGAAAATGCTGGACACGGTCGATACACCCAATTAACCAGACCACCGTCGGATTTTCGAAGTGCGTATCCCACATAGTTTTCGAATCATGGTTGCCATCAATTATAACTTCTTCAAAACAAAATGATCAGTACTGAAAAAGGAAACAGTTGCAAATTGCGGTCAAAACATCGTAGATTCGACAACCGTAAAATAAACAGTCTGTACAGATTTTAAATGACTCAAGTATTAAGTAACGTGCAACTATAATGCATCCAAGAACCTTGATGCTGATTGTAAAAGACCCAATTAAATTTTAAATATGGAAAGTTTTACACAACATTTAATTAAACTCCTTACAAGTCTACTCTCCAAACGACTCTTTGTTGCTGGTTTCCGAGTCCAGTTACGTTGAACACATTTTACTGTTTCCGATTTCTTTTAGTGAAAAAAAAAAGAAAAACGATTCCGCTAAATATGCTGCGACTAACTTTGCTACTAAAAATAACAAAGTTTACTTCAGCACCACCACCGTCATGGAATGTTAATTATTCATAGCTAATTTAAAACTATTACAGTAGAGTAGCAAAAATTGCTTTCGCCGGATTCCCGAGGCAGTAGTCGGTGGGAAACCAATTTCGTCTACAGGAGGGCAGAAAAGGCGTGCCTTTTTTGCCATTTGCTCACAGAAAATTTGCACTTGCAACATGCCGAACAGACTACATCTGACTGGAGTCACTCTCGTTCTTGAGTCGAGAAGAGCTTTAAAGTCAAAAAAAATATTCAAGTTCTACCGACTGGAACGGTGCATTCTTTAAGGTTTGATCAATAGAATGGAACTGGGCGAGAGACAGCTGGAGTACCTGCTAAGGGGATCGAGCCAGATTCTTAATGGCACAACTGTTTCCAGAGTGCAAACGCGGTAGTCATTGACAAACGCAAGGGTCATTTCCATTTCTTTCATCGCTGAGTTCTTACTCGCAAAAGGTTAGCGTAGTTTTCGCCATTTTTAATGTTTTTCCTGCCATTTCCACTCGGTGCTGGGTCGTCCTGGCTTGATGATGTGATATTCTTAAAATAAAAATTGCAGTAATAACTCATACCAGCTGTGGCAAGTTTTCCGAAGACGAGAAAGGTGCTTCCATTCTTAGAGAAAAGTGTTGGGGTCGTTATCATTATTCAGGATAGTGTAGAAAGGTAAATGGCGCGACCTTTTTTTTTTTTTTTTTTTTTTTTTTTTTAAATAACTATTTATTGGAATATGAGTTAAAATTAAATTATTAAGATTTAAATTGGGTGTTCAGCCACAAGTGGTGACTTTTCAGCCCTGTTATATATATATATGATTTGGTTATTACCATGAAGACATCATTTGCTTCCGCAATTCTGAGATTTTTGTGTAGGGAAAATTCTAAACCTACTTGTATTGTGTAATGGGGAAAAGGAACTTATATACTAACTTACTAACTAATACAGAGAGCGAATCGATTCAATTGAAGATTGCATCGATTTTTGTCGGAATTTGCTTATAATATTATGTGACATTACATCTAATGGTTCTATATTTGTGAGTCTGTGTAACTCATTTGTACTAAACAAGGGAGGACGCTTCAGAATCATTTTCAGAATTTTATTCTGAATCCTTTGAAGCGTTTTCTTCCTGGTGGAACAACAGCTTGACCAAATTGGTACCGCATAAAGCATGGCTGGTCTGAAAATTTGTTTATAAATTAACAATTTGTTTTTTAGACAGAGCTTAGAATTTCTGTTTATAAGAGGATATAAACATTTAATATATTTATTACACTTTGCCTGGATTCCTTCAATGTGATCCTTGAAAGTGAGTTTTTTGTCATACGTTAAACCTAAGTATTTAGCTTGATCAGACCATGTCAATTCCAAGCCATTCAATTTGAGAATGTGATTATTGTTTGGTTTAAGAAAAGAAGCTCTTGGCTTGTGAGGAAAGATAATTAATTGCGTTTTTGCTGCATTTGGTTTAATTTTCCATTTTGACAGATAATCACTGAAAATATTTAAACTTCTTTGTAGGCGACTGCAGATCACTCTTAGATTTCTACCTGTGGCTAACAGACTTGTGTCGTCACAGAATAGCGATTTCTGACAACCAACGGGTAGATTTGGAAGATCAGAAGTGAAAATATTATACAAGATTGGAGCTACACTCGAACCCTGCGGAACACCGGCTCGTACGGGTAGCAATTCAGATTTACAATTCTGATAGCTAACCTGAAGAGTACGATCAGTTAAATAATTTTGAATCATTTTGATCAAATAAATAGGAAACTGGAAATCAGACATTTTTGCTATTAAACCTTTGTGCCAAACACTGTCGAATGCTTTTTCTATGTCTAGAAGAGCAACTCCAGTGGATAACCCAGAAGATTTATTTGATTTTATCATGTTCGTTACTCTGACAAGTTGATGAGTAGTTGAATGTTCATGACGAAATCCAAACTGCTCTGGTAAAAAAATTGAATTCTCATTTATATGAGTCATCATTCTTAACAAGATAATTTTTTCAAAAAGTTTACTGATAGAAGAAAGTAAGCTAATTGGGCGATAACTTGATGTTTCTGCTGGGTTTTTATCAGGTTTTAGGATAGGAATTACTTTAGCGTTTTTCCATCTTTTTGGGAAGTAAGCTAATGAAAAACACTTGTTGAAAATTTTAACCAGGAGTCTCAAGGCAACATCGGGAAGATTTTTAATAAGAATATTAAAAATTCCATCATTACCAGGAGCCTTCATGTTTTTGAGTTTCCTAATAATTGATTTAATTTCATCAAAATTCGTCTCAATAATGTCATCGTGTGATAACACTTGGGTTGAAATATGATCATACTTCAGTGAGACTTCATTTTCAATAGGACTCACAACGTTCAAATTAAAATTGTGGACACTCTCGAACTGCTGAGCTAGCTTTTGAGCTTTTTCACCATTTGTAAGAAGTATTTGATTTCCTTCCTTGAGAGCAGGAATTGGTTTCTGAGGTTTCTTAAGAACCTTAGAAAGTTTCCAGAAAGGTTTAGAATATGGTTTAATTTGTTCAACTTCTTTAGCGAAATTTTCATTTCGCAAAAGAGTAAATCTATGTTTAATTTCTTTTTGTAAATCCTTAACTATGTTTTTCATAGCAGGATCACGAGAACGTTGATATTGTCGTCGACGAACATTCTTCAACCGAATGAGCAGTTGAAGATTGTCATCGATGATAGGAGAATTTAATTTAGTTTGAGCTTTGGGAACTGAAAGATTTCTAGCTTCGATAATATAATGATTCAAATTATCAATTGCTGTGTCGATGTCCGCAGAATTTTCTAAAATAGTTTCATGATCCACATGATTTTCAATGTGAGATCTGTAATCCAACCAATTAGCTCTATGATAGTTGGAAATAGAACTAATTGGATTAATTATAGCTTCGTTGGAAAGTCTGAATGTTACAGGAAGATGATCTGAGTCAAAATCAGCATGAGTAATCGGTTCACTACAAATGTGACTTTGATCTGTTAGAACCAGATCAATTGTAGACGGGTTTTTCACGGAAGAGAAACAAGTAGGATTACTGGGATGAAGAACTGTAAAGTAACCAGCTGAGAGTTGATTATGAAGTATTTTACCATTACTGTTATTTTGCCTACAATTCCACTGGACATGCTTAGCATTTAAGTCCCCTATTACGAAAAATTTCGATCGATATCTTGTAAGTTTTTGCAAATCGCCTTTAAAGAAATTTAATTGTTCGCCGGTGCATTGGAATGGCAAATATGCTCCAGCGATGAAATAAATTCCATGAATGGTTTCAACTTCGATTCCCAAGCTTTCAATAACTTTAGTATTGAAAGAAGGTAAAATTCGATGTTTAATTTGCCGTTGGACAAAAATGGCAACTCCACCACCAATTCCAGTAAACCTGTCAAATCGATGAACCACATAATGTGGATTACTTTTCAATTTTACATTTGGTTTAAGAAAAGTTTCTGTCACAATGGCAATATGAATTTTGTGAACTTTGAGAAAATTATAAAATTCATCTTCACTCGATTTCAAAGATCGAGCATTCCAATTTAAAATATTCAAATAATTATTTAACATCACTGTTAAATTTTAAATTCATTATAATATTATTTGCAAATTTCCATCCGATTTGAAATGCTTCAAAAAGTGATGAAGTCGAATTCATTTGGATGATCATTTGAAAAAGTTGATCTTGTAGGTAGATCATTTTATTTTCAGTTATATCGCCTAAATCGACTTCATTTAAAGAAGCGAATGGCATTGAAGGAATATTTGTAGGTAGACTGCCATTAGAAGAAGATGATTTGGCCGGTCTACCTATTAATAAATTGTTTTCGTTAGAAGAAGAACTGCAAGGCGGTCCTGTGTTTTGATTATTTACATTAGAAGAAATAGGAGATAGATTTCTACCTAATATACCAGCATAACTGACATTAGAAGAAGATGATGACGAGGTCGATCTACCTGTCAATAAATTGTTTTCGTTAGAAGACGAATTGGCTGGTGCCTTAGAAGAATTTTCAGGTATGTTCTGTAAATTTAAGGTCGTTGATTTGACTTGTTGTCTAAGCGAACGAGCGTTTAAAATTTTTTCCCTGACAGGACATTTCAAATAATTGGATTTATGATTTCCATTGCAATTTGAACATGAAAATTTATCAGTGGTTTCATTCATTGGACAAACGTCTTTCGAATGCGATTTACCACAATTCAAACACCGTATATCCATATGACAATTTTTGGTTCCATGGCCGAAGCCTTGGCAACGACGACATTGCGTTAAGTTTGCAATACGATTATGCCGTTTATAATGTTCCCAATGAATTTTAATGTGGGAAATGAAACGTACTTTTTCTAAAGTTTTCAAATTGTTTACATCACTTCGATTGAAGTGTATTAGGTAAAGTTCATGGGAAATTCCAGAGCGTGGTTTAGAAGTACCATTCGCTCTTTTTTCATAAGTATTACTTGGGAAGGGGCAAAACCAAGCAATTCTTTTATTTCATTTTTAATTTCATCAATACTTTGATCATTTGATAATCCTTTCAAGACAGCCTTGAAGGGTCTGTCTGATTTTATATCATATGAATAAAATTTATGAAGTTTTTCGGACAAATATCGAATAAGACGTTCGTAATCTTCCAATCCATCCACCAAGACTCGACATTCTCCTCTTCGTCCGATTTGAAATGAGACTTTTACTTCCGGGAGAAAAGTAGAAAGCTCAGTACGGAATGCTTTGAAGTCGGAAATCATCACCGTCACTGGTGGCATAGATTGATGTTTCTTCCCAGAACGACAAGCGTCCATTTTGGGAATTTTTGAAGAATTTTCTTCTATGTCGCTACAATCGGATTCAGGAAGAATCTCGTAAATATTGTTAGACGGCATAGGATCAACGGAAGGGAAATCCGTCCGTTGTCTTTTATTTTTACATTCAGATTCTATAAGATCGTGAATGTTATTAGAAAAATGTTGAATAACGGATTGTGATTTATTCCGTATTGAATTATTTTTAGCCTTAGGCTTGTTGCCTTTCCGGTTGGACGCAGGCATTTTTGAAATTAATGAAATTTTAAATTAAATTAACTAGGCTAAATTAGTCTTCGATTAGACTCCTAGCTAGCCTTAAAAAAGGCTGATTAATTTCTTAGTCACTCTAATATCACTCTTTGTATCACTTAGTCACTCTAATATCACTCTTTGTATCACTTAGTCACTTAGTTAGTGATTCAGGTAGCCTTGAAAAAGACTGAAGCCTTGAATCAATGAAACTCTAGGTAGCCAGAAAAAAATTCCAGGAGCCAAGAGCTATACGCGTGCGGTGCGAACGACTGTTCAACACCGACGAAAATGGCGCGACCTAATTGGCGGAACAGGACGAGTGCGTGCATATGCATATTTTATGAAGAACTGCTGCAGAACTTTCGAAACCCTACCAGGTAATGACAACGCAGTTCTGCCTAACTGAGTCAACAAGTTGAAATGTAAATCTTTGCCTGGAACAGTCGTGTTAATAAGCAATTATTATAATTTCGTTTCCGTGCCGAAAGTTCACGGAAAATCATTAAAAGTTGAGGAACGATGTCTCTTATCTCTTCAAAACGTATAGAGCATAAAAAAAATCAAAACAGCGTACATGACGAGTAAACATAAAAATGGTTTCATTTTTTCTTATTCGCATTAACACTCCCCGCAGTACTCGTCATTCGAACCACCCACCGTAGAGTAGCGTCAGGATCCCACTTTTTCGCGCGTAAATTGACGAGCGAGGTGACACCGTGCTTTATGCTTCGGTCTTTTCATTAGCGCCAGCATTTTGCGGTCGGACGTTTCCCTGCATTCATCACCGGCAACCGTTTTTCACCACCCACGGATCCTGGCACCGTTTTTGGTCCGCTAATAAATCCTGTCAACGACTGTGCGAACTTTGTCGTCCTTCCGGGGACAAAGGCGGTGCCCAGTCACTAACACGAGACTCTGGCTGGCTACGAACTGCAATCGCACCTATCCTCCGTCAGTAAGGCGCAAAACCAAACGAAAGGTGAGGGAAATGACACTCGGATATTCACCGGGAGTGCAAGAGATGAGTAATTATTTCACCTCACTTCCTCTGCTTGCGCTTTATTTACTTGTTTTTTTTTTTGCTTGGACTCCAGTGCTTTCGTTAGATTCCACCCGAGCGAAGCAGGGTTGGCGAATGTTGTTAAACTTGTGAAGAATAATACTATGTTAGACTTTATTGAAATTGTATTAATTTCGATATCTGGAGGCTTCAACGCACTTCAGAGAAAACATCGTGATTGATGACGCACTAAATAGGTCAAAGTCAACAAATTTAGAAGAACATCGATAATGTTCAGTTAAGAGATTTGGGAAAATCTTCCCGGAAGTATTTACTGTATTTGTAGCATTGCATGGGCATGGCATTGCGCTGGGCTCTCGTTATAAAATTTAATCTAGCGGCAATGAAAAACAAACTACTTCAGAGTTTATCCAAGGATAGCAGCTTTCCAGAGCTTCTTATTTGTTCTTCAACTTTACATTAATGACAGCAGAATTCCGGATGATGGAATGCAAGCGCAAATTGCTTTCCGGATACCGGAAATTAAACTCGGAAAGTAATCCGGTTAGTTAAGAGCAATCGATAGAATAAATTTCCAATCAATTCTGTTTTCTTTTTATGTCAGCACCGAGATCACTAGCTCAGAAGTGAAACGGAGGCTGGTGTTTATAGGTTCAAATAGTTTCGCTGTTTGACTTGAGAAACCATCCTCACTTCCGTCGGAAAGATACAAAACATTGGAAACCGGGAGTAAAATAACCGAATGCTTATGATGTTGGAAGAGTACTTGCCCATACACGATGTGGCAATAGATTTCGGATGGTATTAGAGTAAAAAACTTATTTTTAATCCTCCTATTAGCTTGATAATGACTTTCTCTTGTTATTCAAACAGTCTCATTGAACCATATTTTTCATGGAAATAATTTCTGACACGAATTTAAGCAGAAAATGTTCTAAAAAAATTGAAAAACTCATTTAGATTTATTGGAATAGGTCACAAAAGCAACATCTGCGCCTACGTCGCATATTCGACAACATTTTCGAAACTAATAGTATCAGCATTTGAACTTCATCGTTGATTTCTTTCTGAAAAACCTGTTTTAATCCACCTAGTGGTGTAATGATGCCTTTCTCATATCAATCATACTATCATTTATATCATAATGATGCCTTTCTCATATCAATCATATTATCATATACCCTGAATACTGTGGCATTCTTCAAAATAATTTTCTTCAATTCTTAAAAGAATAACCTAAACCGGTTTGTTTGACCGTCTACCAGGGTTTGGATGAATGAAGCAGTGAAGATGAGTATACATGCTTCACGGCGTATGATATTCATGAATATACCTGCTTTATGAATCATGTCGCTTTTGAGGAAGCGTGAGCCTTGTTGCTTTATTGAAGTGGCTGTCCATGCACGAGAATAGAAGAGATCGAACAATATTCACCTCTACTACTGTTTCTCCTTCTCTTGGTAAGAGAGAAGCTCTAGCGCCATAATTCACAGCAAGCAAAATTGCTTCACGGTGTAAGATAGTGATGAAGATTAAATATTCAGTTTTCGCTAGCAGACTGATGACTGGCTCTTAACTGTCGCATGTTTCTTCGAGGTCCGAACGCGATTCACATTTGTTTATACAGAATTCAATTTGTGTGCACTGCCACCGCTAGAGCGTTTATTAGAATAAAGGTTTTGCTGTAATGGGGACATGTGTTTCTCACAGCTCATAGCAATACACAATGAAAATTCAATGAAAAATTTTTCAATGCGGAATACTCATAAAAAGACTTATTTTTTATCCTACTGGTTGATTAACTATCAACTATCAACTAACGATTGAACCCAATTAAACGCTATTCAGCAGGAATTTGATTTACACAAGTAACAAGAGTGCAGGAGCTAGTTTCTCTCTAACAGCCAGCAACCGTTTGTTTGCAGTATTTGGTGAGATCACCAGATCGCCATTGTGAATTGCTTCGCTCCCGCTACTTTTGTTTATAATATTCAAGAATAACTAAGAATTCTTACCCTCTACTAACTTAACATGAATTGAATATTGAACATTCGGAGAGCCAGCTATCAGTCTGTTAGCGAAAACTGAATATATAATCTTCATCACTTATTTGCCCTGTGAAGATTGTTAGCTTGCAATGAATTGTTTGTGAAAAGAACGACGTTCAGGACCACGAGAGAGCAAACTATATTCACGGCTTCTGTGCTTCATGAAGACTCTAATACCAGCACACTATACCATCTGTGCATATGTGGAATATATTTGCTTCCACTAGCGTTTTGTTTGTGTGGTTCTTTTTGGCTGGAAAGGCGTCCTCTTTGTGAGCGGTGGAATTGTTCGCTCACAATGCAATGGAAACTATATATTCATTCACCGGTGAATGAATATTCCAAACAATGTCGTCTACTGATAAAAACTATCAATTGAAGAAGATTTGAGGTCGATTTAGAAAACTTTTTACGGTTTTACGCACTTTTTAGTGACGGTATAAAATTTTTAACACATTTTACCCTATAACTCCGGAAGTCGGATCCAAATAATTTTCAGGAATATTGTATAGGACCACAAGACCTTTCATTTGAATCTAACTTTGTGAAAATCGGTTCAACCATCTCCGAGAAAAGTTAGTGCAAAAAAAACGTTACATACAAACATACACACACATCTTATCTCAGAGCAGTATCAAGTTCCCCCTGATAACGGCAACTGGCTGGTGGATAGGACGGGTGCGGCTGCGATACAAGTTATGGGCAGTTTCCCGATTCAAGAAGAGGTAGAGAGTTCTGAAGGCTTCGTGATCGCAAAAATCAACGGCGTCTTCGTATGCAGTTGTTACATACCCCCAAGGTGGACAGTGGAGCAGTTCAGCCAGATGCTGGACCAGTTATCCGACAGTTTGACTGGACGAAAGCCGGTAATCATCGGAGGTGACTTCAATACCTGAGCTGTAGAGTGCGGCAGTAGATTCACCAACACAAGAGGATATATCTTGCAGGAAGCCCTAGCGAAGCTAGATGTACGTTTGTGTAATGAAGGCTCCGTCAGCACATTCCGAAAAGATGGGAGGAAGTCTGTTATCGACGTCACGTTCTGTAGTCCTTCACTGACGGCGAACATGAACTGGCGAGTTTGCGAGTACTACACTCATAGTGATCATCAGGCGATTAGATATTGCATCGGGAAGCAGAGCCCTGTGGTGAATCAGAGAAGCATGACCGGTAAGCGAATATGGAATACGAACACCTTCAACAAGGATCGCTTAGTTGAGACACTTCGCCCGGATAGGGGATCAGAGAACACTGATGCGGGTGAGCTAACAAGAAGGAAGAGGAGGAAGAAGCACAAGCAAACGTCGAGGATCGACAAGTGTCAAATGACGAACTTGTAGAAGCGGCAAAGCGATTGAAATCGAAGAAAGCTCCCGGCCCGGATGGTATACCAGACGTAGCGCTGAGAGCTGCAGTCTTGGCATATCCGGACATGTTCAGGACGGTGCTGCAGAGATGTCTGGATGAAGGCAACTTCCCAGAAATGTGGAAGATTCATAAACTGGTACTGCCAAAGCCAGGGAAGCCACCGGGGAATCCGTCATCGTACAGGCCTATATGTCTGCTGGATACACTCGGAAAACTCCTGGAAAGAATCATCCTCAACAGGTTGACTAAATGTACGGAGGGCGAGCGCGGACTGTTGAAGATGCAGTTCAGATTCCGCAAAGGAGTATCGACGGTGGACGCGATTCGAACAGTGCTGGAGAGTGCTGAAACGGCATCCAAACAAAAGCGAAGAGAAGATCAATACTGTGCCGTGGTCACGATAGACGTGAAGAACGCGTTCAACAGCGCCAGTTGGGAGGCCATCGCCGCAGCGCTACACAGAATGCGTGTCCCAGACTATTTGTGTCAGATCCTGAAGATCTATTTCCAGAATAGAGTCTTGGTGTACGAGACTAACGAAGAGCAGAAGTCAATGCGAGTCACTGCGGGCGTTCCTCAAGGGTCCATTATCGGTCCATCTCTTTGGGACGGGATGTACGATGGCGTCTTGACACTTCAGCTGCCCAGGAAAGTGAAAATCGTTGGTTTTGCTGATGATGTAGCTATAACGGTGCTAGGCGAGACACTCGAAGAAGTGGAGGCAACTCATCATAAAACGGAGGTGCTGTTAGTCAGCAATTTCAAGGTGGTTCAGCGGATGGAAATAGAAGTCAGAGGACATATGATAGCAACAAAGCGTGCTCTGAAGCGTCTGAGAGTGATGATCGACGATCGGTTGAATTTTAACAGCCACGTAGACTACGCTTGTGAGAAGTCGGCGAAGCAATTAACGCATTAGCGAGGATTATGCCAAACGTCGGCGATACGAGAAGCTGCACAAGACGCCTGATAGCTAGTGTTTCTTCATCGATTCTGTGGTATAGGGTACCTGCTTGGAGTGCGGCGCTGGAAACAAAGCGGAATCGTGAAAAACTGAACAGTGCGTTCCTGCCCGAGTAGGTGTAAATAGCAAACAAAGGTAAAAATAATAACAAATTTTACCATCATATCTTGGCGTGATTTTTCTGTGTTGTCATAGCGATACTTGATATTTTCGTGATATTTCATCAAGGAATCAAGACATTGTACAATATCTGTTCAACATCAAAATTAGTTACAATATCTTATTTCGTTATTGATGAGCTATTTAAATTTCATTAAGTAAATAGATCCAGTAGTTTTATCTGCAAATAAAATACCATTGAATACTCTGCATCAGAATTAGAAAAGAGAAATACTTAAGATATTACTCTATTCTAAATGCTATAATACAAAATAATCAACAAATTCATTTTCTATAAATATTTTGCTCTTGGTTTGATATTACAATGACAGAATTTTTTATTTTGTTGCTATTTTCTCATGCAGGCTTTATTATGATTTTTGATATTTTAACTCTTATTACAAACTAAATAATGTTAATTTCTACCATTGAGATGTTTGATTTTAATAACAGAATTTGGTATTGGTTTGCAAATCACTTCTACCCGGGTGCTGATGGCCATGCGAGTCTTGAGTCCGTATAGAAAGATTATCCCCATTTGCATCACCCTGGCAGGGGATATCAAGTGCTACCAGCAGAGAGACATCAGAAACGCCAGGAAGACTATGAGAATCAGCTCGATGGCGAGTTGGTAGCAGGAGTGGGATGAGACGGAGAAAGGAAAGTGAGCGCAAGCAAGGCATAAAAACTTCACCACCAAGTAAAAAAAAAACATGCACACACACATACACACATTCACACACAGACATTTTACGTACTCGACGAACTGAGTCGAATGGTATATGACCCTCGGTTCAAATGTCGCTTTTCACAGAGATTACATAACCTTTCTATATGAGAAAGGCTAAAAATGTGCGGATAGAAAAAAAGGAAGCGTAATTTGTCGGTTACGTCATTTAGACGATTATATTTTCGGAACTGAAAGTATTTGATCTTCGTACTGAATCAATGACTCAACAGTAGCTTTTAAACGAGTCGAGGATTGTGGCTACTTTCGGCCATCTTCGAGAAAATTGAGCGGAGGGAAACATGCGTTTTGTCGGTTGCGTTATTTATACCATTGTATCTCTGAAACTAAAAGTGATAGTCATTAGATTTTCTAACTTGGTTCACATCTTAAGATTAGCATTCAAACGAGCTTGTGGTAATCGCACTGAGAAAAAAATGTGTTTTGTCGGTTACGTCACTTTTCATTATATCTCCGGAACCAGAAGCGCCAGCCAATTGATATTCAAACTTGATTCACAACCCAAAAGTTGCTTTTAAAAGAGCCTAAGTTTGTAGAAATCGGTTCAGCCATCTACGAGAAAATCGAGCCAAGAGAAAATAAAGCGTGTTGTGAGATATGACATTTGTATCATTATAACCCCGGAACCAGAAATTACAGCTAATTGATTTTCGAATTTGATTTACTACCAAAAGTAGTTTCAAAATGAGTCTAAGCTTTCTACAATGTAACAATCGGTTTTATCCAGCCAAGAAAATTTGGCGGAGAAAAAAATAACGTTTTGTCGGTTAGGTTACTTATTCCGTTATATCTCCGAAACCGGAAGCTACAGCAAGATGGTCTTCGAACTTGATTCGTACCCTATGATTAACTTTCAAACGAGCCTAGGTTTGTTGGAACCGGTTCAACAATCTCCGATAAATTTGAGCGGATCGAAAAATCTTTGTATGATCGTATGATACCCAGGACCATGAAAATGCTTCCAATAGAAGGAAGTTTGCTTTTATCGACTAATTTACCCAAAATTTCCAAACTGACAAGAAATCATCGAGTGTACAATATGTAGCAAGAAATAATGCAACAATATTGAAACTTTAATACTGAGCAATTCAGCAGGTCATCAGAGTTACGATTTAGGTGAAACCTTGCATACGTCTTCGTGATTACAAAAAAATATTTTACACGTATGGACAGACCAAGTCGACTCAAGATTGATTTCGAAGAATAGCGAATTTGTTCTTCAATGCTCTTTCTTCGTTTTGTTGCATCGTCGCTCTCAACGACGGTTAAAATTTTTAAACACTATTTATCATTCCGGAACAGCAAATAGGATCTATATGAAATTGAAAGCTTTTATTTGTGTTCAGGGTGTGTGTGTCATTGCTCAACTGTAACGTTTCATTACTCGTTTGTGGTACGTGTCTTCGCTAGGTGTCATTGCTAAACTACCAGCACGATAAATCAAAAATGACAGTTTACTTAAATCAACAATCGATTAGTTGTACCAAATTGCAATCAATCAAATTCAGAAAAGATCAATTCCAGGAATGAGTAGACGAAAAAGTGACAAAATCAGAATCGACTTTCTCCGATTTAGATGAAACTTTGCACATGGCTTCAGTATGGCAAACCATAAGTTTTGAATCGATGGAGAGGTCAATCCGACTCACGATTGATTTTAAAAATTGCATATGTATTTTTGCATTTCACAAAAATTGCCTTTTTGCCTTCGTTGTACCTCGGAAACCGTTAATTGTACAAAAATGGCGTTCTGGAAAAAGTTGTAGGGAATCGATTGGGCACTCTAAACAAAATATACACTGAAAAATATGTTTGATTTCTTTTCTCAAAAAATGTCAAAGTAACCCGAAAAAGTTAAATAAAAAAAAATCAGGGTTTAAATTTTTTTTGATAATTTTTATTTTAAAGCTGTTATTAAAACCTACAGATTGATTGCTATCCCATCCGTGCCTTTTGAAAAATAAGGAAGTTACAGCTAAAACAGTTTACGGGTGCATGCAAGTGATCAAGTTCTTCTCTTTGTAATTCGGAAACCGGTAATCGTACAAAAATGACGTCCAGGAAGAAGTTGTAGGGAATCAATAGGGCACTCTTAAAAAATATACACTAAAAAATTGATTTTTTTCTCAATAATTTCAAAATGAACCAAGGGTTTTGATTTTTTTTGATAATTTTCATTTTAAAGCTCCAATTAAAACCTACAGATTGATGGCTATCCCATCCATGCCTTTTGAAAAATGAATAAGTTGCAGCTAAAACAATTTGCATATCATTCGAAATTTCAAGTTCTCGTTGAAAGATAATCATTTAAACAGTAGAATATTATTCTACAGGCGAAAGGCAATAAATTTGTTCATGATATTTGTTCTTCTAAAAGTAGCTGTTCTTGAGATACGTGGATATTTAATTATAACACTATTTTTTATATTTCCCTGAATTGTTTATTTGCTTGTTATATCTACAATTATTACATATACATAAATAATTCTTAATTATATTTAAGGTTTTAAGTTTTTGAAAATTATATGAGTACTACGTGCATCGTCATTCGAACAGTCTTGTGACGATTGTGGTTTCTGAAATCGAAACGAAAGAAAGGTATTTCTGTGTGCTTGGAATCATTTTGGTATCCTTATAAACACTACTCCACTCGGTCACACTCCGTTCATATTCTTCTTGTGGCACGTAACAAAAAGACATGGTCGTGAACGCATATCGACGTCTTTGCTCTGTCCATTCATATAATTGTTTTGCAGTTGTGATTGGGTGTTCATGTAGTTTAGCCAAGCCTTCACGTCGTGTCATTCGCTTACCCTCGAGTGCATCACATGGTCCTTTACCATGAGAAGTTGCAAAAAATGCGACTCAGTATCAATGTTATACATTGATTTAAATTTACAGAGACTTGCAATTTTCTTTCTGTTTTTGAACTGCGAGGCAGCTCCGTCAGACATAAATATTGCTTTTTTAATTTGAATGTTGTCTTTCAAAAATGGCATTAGGTGTGAAATCACAAATAATTACAATTTCTGTCTTTAAATTAGATTTTGCCTTTTTAAGTAAATCATAAGTCACATTTTTTTCTAATTTTTCGCAAAAAATATGCTGCAAATTGGGTTTGACAAATTTCTCTAGATCACATCTGTCAGTAGAACCCCATTGTTCAAATCTTATCTCAGTCAAATCACGTTCCTCGAAATTGACTAAAACGCTTCTCTCCAGAACTTGTGTCGCTGGACAACTTTTACATTCACGGAGGTAGCAGGATCTTTTTGATGAGTCACGTAATAGATTTTTTAAATAATAATTTTTATCATCATACTTGAAATATTTTTCAACAGCATGAATCATTAATGAAACATTCTCATGGATTGTACAAACACATATGTTATGTGTACCAGAACTTCCAAGCAACTTGCAGTGTTTTGGTCTTAATGCTGCAAATGTACTAAATCCAATATTTCGATCTGGAAATTCCTCCTTATAACCCAAATAAATTTCTTTCAATGATGAATAAAGCAATCGTTTTTGTTTGCGTTCACACTTACCATTCATTTTTACTGTGACGCAATCTCTTGATCCCGGCATGAAGCACCTCGTTTTCTATCGTTGGCTTTTTTTCGTCCGTTGATTCTCTTGCTTCCGACACAATGTATTTGTTCGTCTTGAATTGAGTGGCTATTTTATCCTTTGACCACGAGTTTGGCAAGACTGACAACAAACGCACTTTTTCATTCCTAGTGCCATCAGGCTTCGCAAACTGCTCTATCATTTTAGTAATTACTTCATCCAACTCTGCTGCTTTCGTTTTGAGTAATTCTGGATCTTCTTCATCCGCCGGGAACCCGAATATTTGCTTTTTTTATACCTCTTAAAATATCCAAATATTTTTCTCGAGGATGATTAACATTCCGGATTTTCTTCGTTGATTCCTGCGATGCCCTTGTTGAAGAGTTCAATGTTGTGTACTCTTGAATACTCTGCCGCGACTGATGCTTCAGAAGATGCTGAGTTGTTTGAGGCTGCTGAAGGTACTTCCTCTTAATCGTATTGCGATGTGGACGGTTGTGGTTCCGTTGTTGACTGCCCTTCTGTTTCCGACGTATGACTTTCCTTATAAGCCCGCCTACGACAGCGATCACAAATGCTTAACGTAGTATTCAATTTAACCTTGCACTTTTTAGGTTCTAATTTTCCAATTATGGTTTCTGTAAATTGAAAAAAACCGGATTTCCGAAACACACAAAACCAGGAAAAGGTTTACAACACTTTAAGAAAACCATATTGTAGTATCGTAACTGATATCTGTTCTACGATGCATAACTATTTATATGTGAAACAGGTAGGATTTAGGTAAGCAATTCGTCGGTACGTACGTTGGTTGTAAACAGTAGGTAGTCAACTGACACACCTCTTTGATTTTACATGTGTTTATTCGTTTTGACGTAGTTATGTTAGTTCTATTGTTTAAATGATTATCTTTTAACGAGAACTTGAAATTTCGAATATATCTGTAAATTGTTTTTGCTGTAACTTTTTCATTTTTCAAAAGGCACGGATGGGATAGCCATCAATCTATAGGTTTTCATAAGAGCTTTAAAATAGTTATTTCTGGAATTGCTCAAAAACAACTAAAATTTTTTCGTTGGCTTTTGCGTGTCTATGAGTTTAGGAAAATAAATTGGATAACCCTCATCTATGTATTTCGGATAACCCTAATCTATGTATTCCGAACAGTCCGCAGGAGGTTTGCAAACTATTTTCCCAGAAATTTGTCAGTGTTTTTTTGTAGTAAAAAATTGTTACCATATCTAATAGCTCTTGCGATACACAATGTACCATTATCAAACTGGTCTTTAAATGCTATCAATTTTGTCAAAAAAAACCAATAAAATCAATGCTAGTACTCCTCTGGGGATTCAAAATTCATTCAGCAGTTCAACATAAACCGCCAAGCAAACTTAAAGTTACTGCTAATTGCAAAGACTGGCGCAGATAAATCGTAAAGAAAATAACAATGAGTGTAAGTCGGTCAAATTTTCAAAAAATCGAATCATGTGAACTTCAACTAGCCCGTGCAAAGTATCATGCACGTGTTCAGCATTATTTAATCGGGTTGCCACATGCATCAGAGTTACTTAGATAGTTTTAGATGGATGATACTTTTTCGATAATTGTTATTTTTCGCTATTTCATCAATCTTGTTTTCCCTCGGTCTGTTTCTCGTTGACTAAAATGGAAAGTGAAAAAGAAAATCATGTTTCTTTTACAAGTTCCATATACATAGAATAAAGAAAAGAATTTCACCCAAGCATATGCGAATGCATTCCGAGTTTGAATTCTTCCATCAAGTCTTCTTGATCACTTTTTTGGCCTCGATTCGAAACTAATGACGTAAATTAAACATATACCAGATCAAATGTTTGTCAGGTAGGATTTCACACGTACGCCAAAACTCTTGCATGCGAAACGAAACTTGATATAATGGTGTACCATCTGGAAACACTGCACGAAACACTTTGTTCACACGGTGCATCACTCGGAAGGGCCAAAACAATCACCGCAAACAAGAAACGGTTTATCTGTCTAAACGAAAAAGATCATTTTTTGCATGACATTACGTTTTTTTTATCGCCTTTGACCACACTTCGTTCTTCTCTTTCAGTAGAAAGATACCGTCAAAGTTAGTCGGGGCCAAGACTTTTTACCACGACACCACGGCAATTAAAAAGGATTTCGACTTGCACGCTCACGTTTCGATTAGTTAAATTTAATTAATACCCCAGTCGGGCGGTCGAGTAATCATCCTTTCCGATGTTTTTTGTTTCCTCCGTTTGCGTTTTATCCTTGCTGTCTGGTTCCAAACAGGATAAAACGAGGGGGTTGTTTGAGTTTGAGTGCAAAATTTCAATGTCCCTGAGCTGGAGGTGGTGAACGTTTTATTCAAATCTTGTGGATTACGACAGAGCGTTTGCCTAAAGACAGCTCAATCGGTCTCCATGCTATTGGCCGTGATTGTGATGCTTCGGGAAACTGCGATGCGATGAAAATCCGAGGATGAAGTTTAAACTGAACAAGATAGTAAAGTGGTATTATCAATTTTTAATGAGTACCTTTTGTGTCCTTGGGTCGGATTTCAGTGTCGATGTTCTGCTGGGATTCTTACCGGTGTGTTGGGATGAGCTTCGGTAAATGTTTGTCTTTTCAATTAGATTGGTATTTCCGAAGAGCGGAACCAGGAATTATACAAACTAGTTTTCGTGAATGAGGGTCGTGGGCTGTTCTGAAAGCAGGTTAGACGCAGTGCGAATGATTTTCTTTGCTGCAGGTATTTTCAGTCTTACTGAGTCATACAATTACTAAAGTATTTTTACTTATTCGTGGTGCCGCCTTATAAGATTTTAATTTTAACTACACTAACTTCCAGATACTGCTAGTAATGACACTCTGGTTGATCATATTTAAAAAACATCACATTTCTAACAAACTGATAGGATTGTAGTCTGATTCATAGAGCGATAAATTTGACTACAGAAATGAATTGTAATCTAACGTAGGCAATTAAATTTCATCAGGAGATAAAGTTTACAAATCAGAAAGATTTACATCCTTAAAAATATTATCAGATTTGAGACTGGATTACTCGTTGAACTTTTAGACATTCTTTATATACTCGTCATAGTCGAAAACACGCGCGACTATTTTAACTTAGAAATTATCCGACGAGAAGATTTTAGTAAGTAATGCATTATCGAAATGACATGAATGAGCTTTCAAATGAGCTTGGGCGTCGAATGGTGATTCTCCACTCACAATTTTCTATTTCATGACTTCACTTGTGTCTTATCATGATCGGCGTCGACTGGTCCGCTACCACCTTCCGCGGTAGTAACAAAATGAGAGGGTGCAAACGAGCATGGGCGCGATAATCCTACCGTAGGCAGAATCCGCACTGATTTCTCTGAAGATTTTCTTTATTTCGTGATATTTCAGAAACCGTATGAGATTTATTTTTATCGATCTGGCATCTGTTGAACATCAATATTAGAAGACTAGTTTTTGATGAAAAACCTGCTTAATCCACCTAGCAGTGATGATACGTTATGTTATCAATCAGCATGTGTTTTTCGCGTGAATATTCTTAGTTGTGTTTAGTTTCCATGACATTATTTTAATGACCGTCGTTTTAAATTAATTATAAATAAAATTTTGGAACTGTAAGACGAATAGAAGATAGAAATTGTATGAAACCTTGAAATTATTTCTTTCAATTTAAACATGAGACAATCGATTAAGCTTTCCATGAGATAAAGAAGTGAGTTCCTCTTTGAAGTTTTAGTCATTATTTATGGAACCGATATTCAGAGACCAGCATAACCCACATTGAATTTTAAGATTTTTTGGTATCGTCATCTTCTATGACGGTTTGAATTTTAAAAAGTCATTAATTTATTTTAATTTGAATGTTTGTTTATTAAATACGATTTGGTCTTTTTTAAGCTTCTCTATTCCCGTTACTTTTTGAAACGGTATTCGGAAATCGGTGTAGCCGAATTCAGTTAAATTCTCCTAAAGGATTGTTAATCATTTCATTAGATTTGAAATTTTTGAAAATCAGTGTAGCCATCCGAGAGAAATCGTAGTGCGTTCCACATAAAACTCTTGGGTACCTTCCGGGATCGGAAACCGAACACCGGTAAAACTGAATTAAGGGCATTTGGTCGTCGACTCTCAAAATCTGTGAACCCGATAAATTTATGTGGAATTTTAACACTAATCACTCTGTCGGAAGTCGGAAATGATTAAAAAACAAACAATTTTTACGGGACCTTGAGACCTTTCATTTGAATATTAGATGGACGAAATTGATTCAACCATCTACGAGCAAAATGAGTGACATAACTTTAATTTCATTACATATATCATTCTGTAGCTCCGGAACTAGAAATCGGATCCAAATGAAATTCAGAAACCTTATATAGGAGACTGTTCATATGAGTCTAAGTTTTCAGAGATCAGTAAGACCATCTCGGAGAAAAATGTTAGGAATTATTTTTCACACATAATTTTGCTTATCTCGACGAACGTTTTCGAATGGTATAAGGGTGTAAGACGTTGTGTTCTTCCAGCAACTATTGTTGCAAGCAGTATAAATCAATATAAATATGAAATTGATCTGAGTTTGGAAATACTGCCATCTTTTTAATACATATGTCATGTTCGAACGACTGTTGCCAAAACGAACGCACATACAAACACACACACGGACTTTTGCTCAGTTCGTCGAGCTGAATCGATCGGTATATGACATTCGGCCCTCCGGCCTCGGAAAATTTTCCTAAAGAGCGAAACTTGACAACTCTTCGGAAGAAAGTTTTCTCGTATAACTGCTTACAAAAAAGTTGATATATAAAAGGTTATTTTTTAAGAGTCACCCTACTATTACTTCGAAAAAATGATGTAACTTGATCGAATAAAGAGCTTTGAAAGTGGCTTCTGCTGCAAAGTTGCTCTAAATAAAATTTCCTGCATCTGTAAATTTAAATTTTACAAAAATTTTTAGATTCAATTAAACAAGTTAGACTCAAGATTTCAATCCAAATTTGGACCACCCTGATGACCTTCAACTTCAATCCAAATCAACTGATTGCAAACAACTTTTATAGAGACACCAACTGCAAAAACTAATATTTAATAGCGAAAAGGGCGTAGAAGAGTATATTACATTATCGCCTTAAAAGGTCATGAAGGCGAAAATGGCAAAGTATATGCACGGAATGCATCAGGACGCAAGTTCTATTTCTGCCTCAGTATTCTATACTGTTATGCTAAAGCATCGCTGCACAATTCCTATATTTGATATTATTATACGAAGAAAACATGACAACAGTTATGTTACAACTTATTTTGTCTTGCTTAAACAAACATTTAAATCCTAGATCCTCATTTTCCTACACTTACTGTTGTGTTTCTCCATAATCTTACACCGTCGCATTTGCTATGATTTTATTCACAATTTATTTGTACACAAAGGTAAATAAAAAGGTACCCTAGTAAAACATGTATTTGAAAGTCATCTGCGGTTGAGCAGAGCCGTCACAGGAATGTACACATTTTCCTTAAAACTGAGATTCTCTTCTCCCCCCGTCCCCTTAATGCAAATAACATTTGGAATCCAAACTAACCCAAGATCATCCCGGCAACCCTTTTGTGAAAAGTTCACAACATGAAATAGCTCTAGCGGTAAACGCTTTGCACCCGCATAATCCTCAAACCATTTCTGAGCAAAAGCTTACAGATATTTATGCACAACATCTTCCTACGGCGGCAACCGAACCGTTCAACGACTCCGGAACGGAATGGCAGTGATCTGTTGCGGGGTTAGGTAGATACGAACCATGCCCGGATGGGAAAGTAATTGAAGTAGGAGCAGCTTAGCTGTTTTAACCATGCACTCCGGCAGCCTACCGGCAGGCTGTCCGGGTTTACGTTTTCGGGTGTTTGAAGTAGTATTTGAATTTTCATCACCGGAAGGCACTTACTGACTGGAACAATGCCATGACATCTTCGGTGGTTCAACGGTTTGCCATCGGCAGCAGCGGAAGGTGGGATGGCCGATCAGAGACAGGGGTGTTGTTAAGTGTATCTACCTGTCACCTTTCTACTTGAATGTACACGACCGGTTTCCTTCTCGGAACCTGAATAATCTAGACATCCTTGAAGGATTCCCGATAAATGAAATGATGAGGAAAGGTTCGTTCCGCATCTTGTACGAAGGGACTATTTGGTAGGATTGACGAGGCTCGAAGGCCCAGGCTTGAGTGAATTCAATATACATACTTGAAATGGATATTAACTATGGCAGCACTTGAGATGTTCTACTAACTATAGAAGCAGCATTGTACTAGCGCTTGATTAACTTTGTTCACCAAACCCAAACATGATGCATGAAAACAGTGTTTTCGACGTGGAAACTCATTCAAAATTCTTTCGCTTTCAGATGATTAAGCAATGTTTCCGAACTTAAATTTCTGCTTTTAAACACTTTGCAGCCAGTAATTTGAAAAGTTTCACTGCAAGTGCTACAATTTAACAGATACTCATTGTCCTTCCAGCTCGAAGCTAGCTCCAAGGCACCGACAGGAACATGTAGAATGTGTTATTTAAATTTAGGTGATATATCAAAAAACCTGTGAAACACAACATTTTTCGAATGAATTACTGCTAACGCGCCAATCCAGAAATAAACAGCAAGAATAATTATCAAATCACGATGGATTTGCTCCGACTTGGATGAAACTTTGCACACATCTTCAGCATTGCTAACCATTTGTTTTGCATGGTACAAGTGATCAATTCGACTAGATACTAATTTTTATAAAGGTCGTATGTACAGGGTCCGGCACTAGAAGTGTAACCAACTTCAGACCGCTCGCGGAGCTGACGCACGGGCATCAGCTCTCTAGAAATTTGCTAAATGACAGTTCGGAGAAAATTTTTCCAATTGAGCAATTCGTAAACTCTTAAAAACGATAGGGTTTACTTGACCGACCGTTCATACGAGAATTTGAGTCATCGATTGGCCACCAGGAAGCAGCACCCGCAACAGATAATGGTTTGGGCCGCTGTAACCGCAGATGGGCGCACTCCAATCGTTTTCATCGAGCCTGGCGTCAAGGTAAATGCGACATATTATCGGGAAAGTATTCTGGAGGTTGCTTTGAAGCCGTGGGCAGACAAACATTTTGGTGGCAGACCATGGACGTTTCAGCAGGACTCGGCACCGTCTCACAAAGCTCGAGTGAACCAAGAATGGCTGAAAAACAACGTTCCGAACTTCATCACGTCCACACAATGGCTCTCGAATTCACCAGATGCGAATCCAATGGATTATTCTCTTTGGGCCATTTTGGAGAGCAAAGTCCGAACTAAAAGATACACCAGTCTCGAGGCGCTGAAAAAAGTTATTGTCCGCGAGTGGGCCTAAATACCTGCAAGTCACATTCGGCAACTTGCGATTCGTTTTTTGACCGTCTCAAGGCCATAGTCAAGGCAAAAGGTGGTCATATCGAGCAAAAGTGAATTGATTCTGAATTTTGTATTATTTTTACACATTTTGTACTTTGAATTAAGTAAAAGTAATTTTCCAAACTGAATTTATGGTGAATTTGGTTACACTTCGAGTGCCGGACCCTGTATAGCTGATTCAACATTTCCTCAAAACGTTGGAACGTCGGAACTATTATTAGAAGAATAAAAAGAAAAAAGTCAAACGCTTTTTCATGATTTCAAAGTCAGTTTGTGAATTCTTGGAAAACCGTTTTAAATCTATAATTACACAATATAACGCATCCGAAACATTTATTTGTTGATATTATATAGCTGTTATTAAAACCAGCGCATTGATGTTAATGCGATTCGTGTCTTTTGAAAAATTAAGCAGTTGCAAATGGAATAGTACCTAGATATTTTAAAGAGTTTAAGTTCTTGTTGAAAAACAGTTTTTTAACCACTAGAAAACGATTTTACAGATCAAAAGCAGTACATTTGACAGAATCGTATTAACCTATCTCCCGGTAGAAGCCGTTCTTGAAATATTTAGTCTTGAAATTCAAAATCTCAGATTCGTGTTGAATGTTGTGCCGTTTTTTATTTTAGTAGTCGTAAGTAGAAAATTGTCGACAAAAATGTCCATGAATAAGTGTAGCGATTAAGCACTATGAACAAAAAAAAAGAAAATCGAATGTATTTTCAAGACTTAGAAAAACTAACCGACAAAAATTGAATATAAATTTTTTTCCAATTCTATTTCTCTTGTCATTTGAACAGTTCCATTGAATAACATTTCTTTCATTAGGATAATTTCAGACACGAATCCGGACTGACCACATATATTCGATATCATACCTGAACCAGTGTTGGCATTATCGTTCTCAAAAAATCAAAAAAATCAAAGCTATCATCACCGACAATAATCATCGGTGATTATCGTTTAAACAATCATCATCGACCATGATAACGAAAATCGTTGGATATTTTGAGATCGATATTGGGACAGCATTATCACTTCTGATCAGTGCTGCGCAATTATCAAATATCAAATACTGTTCCTGTCAATTTCACTACTGTCATATTCTTTAAATTCACACATGATCATGAATTATCGTTCTTACGATTATCAGCCATACAACGATTTTCTCAAGCAGATGAAGATATTCAGATGTCGGTAGGGCAATACGCAATAGCAATATGCAATGCGAACACAGCGAATGAATAATGATTATAGAGTCAAAAGACTTTGTTTTGATTCCAGAATTGATTTACTCTCTTATTTAAATTAGAATAAACCCGATTGAACGCTATTTAGCATGAATAAGATTTATAGAAGTAGCAGGAGTGTAGGGTTTTGCGCAGCGTTTTAGCCAGCCCTTTGCTGAGAAGCTATGTTTGCTACGATAGCAGTTGGTTGAACGCTTGATTGTGTTCGGTCCTGCGCTCCTGTTAATTTTCTGTATGCAATTCAAGTAAGTAGTGCTCATATTTTTCAAACTGCTTCGTGATGTCATTATAATTGTTTTTATTCCCTACATGACATATAAAAATTAATTGGAAATTGATATTCAATACATAACTCACCATTTTCAGTGAAAATCGCTGCAGGACTTACAATCTTGAGAATGATTTTGAATGATTATCGTTCCATTATCACGTGTGAGTTTATGGAACATTACTATAGTGATACTGAATGGGATTTGATTTTGTCGATTCCGAGTGATCATAATCACTGTTGATTTTTTTCAGCGGTGATATTTGATATTTTGATATTTTCCAAAACAAAATTTTCGCTTGCAATCAAAAGTATCAGAAATAATACATTTGAACCGATTCATTTCTTAATTTTTTTATTCGGATAGAAAAAAACAAACGCGATTTGTCGTTTACGCCACTTATACGATTACATCTTTCCAATTGGAAGTTTCGGGAATTTGGTCTGATTTAATTGAAGTCTAACGAGCTTGTTACAATTGGTTCTGCGAACGGAGAGATAAAGTGCGTTTTGTCGGTTACGTCACTTATACCATTATAGCTCCGGAACCAGAAGTGACCGCCATTTGATCTTCGAACTTGATTCTCATCTCAAGATTAGCCTTCAAAGGAGCCTAAACTTGTGGAAATTGGTTCACCCATCTCGAAATAATTGAGCGTAGAGTAAATAAACGCGTTTTGTCGGTTACGTCACTTATACCATTTTATTTCCGAAACCTGAAATGATAGACATGTGAGCAATGTGACAATAGAACTTGATCAATTATACAATAATAACTTTCAAACGAGTCTAAGCCCATAAAAATCGGTTCAGTCATCTCCGAGAAAAACGGAGAAAAAATAAAAGCAGCGTCACTTATGCTGAACAAACCCAAGCTCTTTAGAATTGTATCAGCCATCTCCGAGATAACTTGTTGGAACGGTTAGTTTCGGAAGAGGAAAATCACCTTCTGATAGCAGTTGACTGCACAGCTTCAAAACTGTAATGTAATTCGATTCGGTTATGTTAAACAAAGATTCATATTTAACCTACTTACTATAAGTGCTTCAACCCTCTTCTAATCCGAAACTTCAATTCAACGATACAATAACCGAATTATACCTATAATTAAATAAATCCTTATAAGGATAAGAAATATTTAACTAAAACTATACTTTAAATCAGCGAAAAACGTGGATACGATCTTTCTTCACTATCTCAATGTTTAATGACAGTTCTTCTTCTTGTTCTCGGCGCGCAACCGGAATTCACATCACTGCTGTCAGATGGTTGCCCAGTGGTTTTGTCAACAATCCCCCGCCCGTGTATTTCCGGTGGCGGCAACGCGTTCGACTGATTTTGATCTCCACCAACATCTAGCAGAGCCAGTTTGACTGCAGGTCTTGTTAACTGTCCGTGAGACGTTTGAACAACCGCCCTTCGAACCTGTCCATCCCTTCCATGAAATACGTCGATGATTCGTCCTCTCAACCAACCGTTTCGTTTTTGTTGCTCTACGACGACCACTATATCCCCAGGTTTCAAAGGCTTGCTCGGCTGAAACCATTTGGTGCGCCTGGTTAAGGTTGGCAAATATTCACGAAACCACCTTTTCGAGAACTGGTCAATCAGATGTTGGGAAAGTTTCCAGCTGTCTCTTAATACGGAACCGCTTACTGAAAGTTGCTTTGACGGTTGTGTAATTCCATGTGAACCATACAGAATGAAGTGGTTCGGTGTCAAGGCTTCTTGTTCACAGGAATCAATTGGTAGATAAGTAAGAGGTCGAGAATTCACTATTGCTTCAGCTTCTAGGGCTATTGTTTCGAGAACTTCATCACTGGGATGGTGAGGATGATCTGCGATCGACGTCATGGCCGTTTTGATCGACCTGACCATTCTCTCCCATGGCCCTCCCATATGAGGCGCCATAGGTGGGTTGAACTTCCATGAAGTATTCGCGTTCGTGAATATGTCAGCACATTCTTCATTTATCCCGCGTATTTGTTTTGCCAACACACGAGCTGCACCGGTGAAGTTAGTGCCGTTATCTGAATACAAAGTGGCCGGTGCGCCCCTGCGTGCCACAAATCTTCTTATCGCCATCACACAAGATTCAGTTGACAGTGAGTGTACGATTTCTAGGTGGACGGCCCTCACTGTGAGGCAGGTAAATAATGCTATCCATCGTTTCGCTAGACTTCGGCCTTGTTTCACCAAGATCAGACCAAAATAATCCACCCCGGTGTGCGAAAAAGGTCTGATAAACGGTGTTAACCTGACTTCAGGCAAAGGACCCATCATTGGGGAACGTGGCACTGTTTTATAAATACGACAATATTGACAGTGTTTTGATACATCTTTGATAATTCCACGTAAACGTGAAATACGAAAACGTTGTCGCATCTCATTGAAAACTGTTTCATTGTTACCGTGCAAAAAACGAATATGGTAACTCTCTACGAGAAGGAGAGTCAGCGGATGTGTCCTCGGTAGGATAATTGGATATTTTGTGTCAAACGAGGCGTGAGGTGCCGCTCCAATGCGACTGAACATTCTCATTATACCATTATCGTCGATAAAGGGGGAGTCCTTATAAAGGGTGATTTTTTAAGAGCTTGAGAACTTTTTTAAACAATAAAACGCATAAAATTTGCAAAATCTCATCGGTTCTTTATTTTAAACGTTAGATTGGTACATGACATTTACCTTGTGAAGATAATTTCATTTAAATGTTGACCGCGGCTGCGTCTTAGGTGGTCCATTCGGAAAATCCGCTTTTTTATCGACAAATTTTGTTCAGCGATGAGGCTCATTTCTGGTTGAATGGCTACGTAAATAAGCAAAATTGCCGCATTTGGAGTGAAGAGCAACCAGAAGCCGTTCAAGAACTGCCCATGCATCCCGAAAAATGCACTGTTTGGTGTGGTTTGTACGCTGGTGGAATCATTGGACCGTATTTTTTCAAAGATGCTGTTGGACGCAACGTTACAGTGAATGGCGATCGCTATCGTTCGATGCTAACAAACATTTTGTTGCCAAAAATGGAAGAACTGAACTTGGTTGACATGTGGTTTCAACAAGATGGCGCTACATGCCACACAGCTCGCGATTCTATGGCCATTTTGAGGGAAAACTTCGGAGAACAATTCATCTCAAGAAATGGACCGGTAAGTTGGCCACCAAGATCATGCGATTTGACGCCTTTAGACTATTTTTTGTGGGGCTACGTCAAGTCTAAAGTCTACAGAAATAAGCCAGTAACTATTCCAGCTTTGGAAGACAACATTTCCGAAGAAATTCGGGCTATTCCGGCCGAAATGCTCGAAAAAGTTGCCCAAAATTGGACTTTCCGAATGGACCACCTAAGACGCAGCCGCGGTCAACATTTAAATGAAATTATCTTCAAAAAGTAAATGTCATGTACCAATCTAACGTTTAAAATAAAGAACCGATGAGATTTTGCAAATTTTATGCATTTTATTGTTTAAAAAAGTTCTCAAGCTCTTAAAAAATCACCCTTTATATCACACTCGACGCAGGAATTGTTCGTTTTTTGGATCTTAAAGGATTTTCCGATAGAATTATATATTCATCTGGGTACGACTGTCTTTGAACTTGCTTAAATAGTTGATTTTCTGCCAGACGAAGTTCCTCGCTAGTTAGACGACCTGTATATGCTTTCTTCTGGAATCTTTTGACCGCTCTCAGTACATATGCTGTTGTTCGTAGCAATCGGTTCCATTTCGAGAATCGCTCTATGTTTATCAACGATAACTGCGTCGTTTCTAAATACAGCACGAAGTTCCTCCTCTGTAGTAAATTATCGCGTGGGTTGGGTTGGCCAGTAGTGCTCCATTTGGTAAAGAAAATCCGGTCCAACAAACCAACGACTTTGTGATTCGAACTCAGGCCCTGTGCCCCATTTATGGGCATCATCTGCTGAATTTTGTTTCGATGGAACATATCTCCATTCGTCAGTGTTGGTTAAGGTCAGAATTTCTCCAACGCGAAATGCTACAAACTGGTGATAACGATGACTTGAAGATTTTATCCATGCCAGTACGGTGGAAGAATCAGCCCACAAGACTCTTTTCTTGATCGACAAATTCAACGAGGTGCAAACATTATTCAATAAACGACTTCCAAATAAAGCCGCTTGCAGCTCCAGCTTTGGGATAGACAAAGGTTTTAACGGAGCCACCTTTGTTTTAGCGCCAACTAGTACACACCGTGGGTCGCCTTCATGAATATATCGGAGATAGGCGACACATGCGTAGGCTATTTCACTCGCGTCGACAAATACGTGGATCTGCAGATCCTTAATGTTGCTGGAAGAGATGTTGCTGAAAAGGCAACGAGGAACTCGTACCCCACCTAGGTGTGTTAAGAGTCGACTCCAACGGCGCCAATCCTCTCGAAGTGTTTCGGCTATCTCCTGATCCCAATCTGTGCCCGATCGCCAGATTTTCTGCATTAACGCCTTACCATGTACGATGAAATGGGCCACTAGACCAAGAGGGTCGAACAAAGACATTATCGTTTTCAATACTTGACGTTTTGTTGGTACAGATGTGCTTTCTAATAATGTCTTGATGTCTTCTCTTATTGCAGTATCAAAGGTAAAAACGTCTGCCGTGGGTTTCCATTCCATTCCGAGAACCCGTTCCTTATCCGACGGATCAAGATTCAGAGAGACATTCGTAACATTCTTCTTCTTGTCTAAACGTCGTAAAACTTCAGCGGAGTTCGAAAT
This sequence comes from Malaya genurostris, assembly GCF_030247185.1. Classification (NCBI taxonomy): domain Eukaryota; kingdom Metazoa; phylum Arthropoda; class Insecta; order Diptera; family Culicidae; genus Malaya; species Malaya genurostris. The sequence continues at coordinate 255,295,821 of NC_080571.1, read as the reverse complement.
AAAGTTTCGAATTTCAAACCCGGCTTGTGCGTGGATATATTTGATTTCATTACACAAACGTACCGCTTCATCAACGGTGTCTACACTATCCAGAAAGTCATCTACATAGTGGTTATCTATAATAGCATGAACAGCTCTTGGAAATTGTGTTTCGAATTCTAGCGCGTTTTTATTCTTCACGAATTGTGCAGAACAGGGAGAGCATGTTGCACCAAAGGTCGCTACATCCATAATGAAAGTTTGGGGGGTTTGATCTGGATGATCTCTCCACAAGAATCTCTGAGACTGTTTATCTTGATCACAAATCCGAATTTGATGAAACATCTCTCGTATATCAGCAACTAAGGCAACATTTCGTTGTCGAAAGCACATCAATATAGAAGGAAGAGACGTTATCATGTCTGGACCTTTAAGTAGCATATCATTGAATGAAATTCCATTCACCGATGCGGCCGCGTCCCAAATCAGTCTTAACTTTCCTGGTTTTCTTTGTGTTGTGACTATCCCTAGTGGAAGGTACCAAACGCGGTTCTTGTTCGTCAATCGTAGCTCTTCATCTGAGATTCGATGGGCGTATCCCTTTGCTTCATATTCGGCAATCTTTGCTTTCACCAGATCTTTAAGACGCGGATCCTTGGATAAGCGTTTTTCTAACGACTTCAATCGGTGCACTGCCATTGGATAGCTATCGGGGAATGCAACGTAGTCGGTTTTCCACAGTAACCCCGTTTCGAATGCTTTTCCTACTCGGCGAGTACTGGTTTTCAGTATGTATTGTGCCCGCTTGTCGTGTTCTGTGATTGGTTTGATCGTAGCATTGGCCTCTTCGGTGAGGAAAAACTTTCTCATTAGGTCGTGAAGTTCCAGGTTTCCGATTTCGGAGTGAGCATGTAATTGTTCGATAGGGCTACCGTCTTTCGATTGTCTTCCAAAAACACACCAACCTAAGCGTGTCTTTACCGCCACAGGATCATTATCATTTCCTTCACGTACCTTCAATGCAGTTAGTAAACGAACGTGTTCTATCCCTATGATTATCCTCGGAGATACGTTTGTATAACTACGAACAGGTAAGCCTTTTAAGTGGGGATATGTTTCCTGTAGTACGTCGTATTGAAAGGTTTGAGTTGGTAACATTAGTTTTTTAACTGTTCGAACATCATTCAGTCTGAATTGTTCCTTCTGTCCTTGTCCAGAGATTACAATCGAAACACGCTGAGAATCTTTCTCTTCACGCGTCACATTGTCTGTCCAACTGAGCCATAGGCTATCAACCGGTCCTGATACACCTAATTCAGACGCTATATCTGCTTCTAATAAAGTCGAGGTTGAGCCATCGTCTAGAAAGGCAAAGGCTTCAACTTGTTTACCATGTCCTTGGATTGTAACTGGGAGATAACGAAATAATGAGTATGGCGTTGTGCAATGGTGGTTCTGATGCGCCACATTGTTTGAGGCTAACCCTTGAGCAATTTCCCTAGCATTTATCGTTTGTACGCCCTGAGAGTGCAAGAGTGTATGATGCCGAATTCGACAGCCGTCAACCCCACATTCTTTTCCTGATCGACAAGGCCACTTGCGGTGCGGTATTAAACAACTCCTACATAAACCTTTCTGCCGGACTGCTTTCCATCGACCTTCAATATCCAGCCCTCTAAATTGAAGACAATCGATAATTATGTGACTCGGATCACTACAATAAACACAACGTCTGTCGCCCTGTTGATTGGAGCGTAGTGGGGAATCGTGACTAGCTTTGTCGCAACATTCTGATGCAAACGAACAGAGTTTTTGATCAAAAGATTCTACGTGTGTTTCATCTAAACCCCTATGTCCGAGGTTATTGGGTTCCACCGAATGTACATGTAAGCTTCCTGTTTTAGATTTCAATGCTGTACGTGATAGTTCGTGTGCGAGTTGGCTAGGAAGAGTTACATCTGATGCGATGTTAACTAATCTACCCATAAAAATACTGAACGTTGACAGGTTGGCCACTGAGTATGATGCTTTGAAGCAAGCCCACTCCATTTTAATTTGTGACGGCAATTTTTCGACTAACTCGTATAACAGCATAGGGTTTCCAAGATGGTCATGCAGATTGGCAATACTCATATGGTCAACCAGATTTTGGACCGCGAGTCCGAAGGATATAATAGACGGAAGGTTGTCAACTTTGGGAGATGGTACAGTCCGTAATCTGTGAAGCAATGTGTGCACGAGTACCTCTGGCCGGCCATACAACTTACGAAGTGTATCTATCACGTGTGGCACTGATTGCGGCATCAAGAGACGACTTTTTACTGATTCCAAGGCGGGACCTTTTAGGCATCGCTGAAGCCTGGCCAAATTTTCGGCGTCTGTGAATCCACATGCAATCGTAGTATTGTTAAATGAGCTCAGAAATAAGGGCCAATCTTGCGGATCGCCTGAAAACACGGGTAGCTCACGGGGCATAACTTGACGTGCTGCCATTTGCGCCGGTGACGGCCCGACACCCACAGTTAACGAGTTTGTTTGCAATCCATATTCTGGTAGTGTCGTTGAGTTTTGGCCATGTGCTGTTGAAACGTTAATCGAACTTCTTGAGAAAGAATTAATTGGATTGTATGTGGAACTAGACGGCCACTGACGCATTCCCTCTCTATCACTCGAGGAAATAACTGGTACTGGTACGCATATTTGTTCCGACGATGACATACGTGGACCAGAATTTGCAATACTGTATATCCCATACAATGGATTCGATGTTATGTGTTGTATAACTGATGTATACGGGGAGACACTTCTTAGCATACCAGCATGTGAGGCTGGAATGTGCCACTGAACGTACGATGGGATACTATGCGCCGGGTCAGATAGCCCAACTGTTGTGACTGGCCAGACTGTTCGGCCGAAAGCATCTGTGAATCCATCTGAAAACACGGGTAGCTCACGAGGCATCCTTTGGTGTGCTACAATTTGTTCCGGTGACGGCCCGACGTTTCCTGTTGACGAGTTCGTTTGTAAGATCTGGCCCTGTGTTGTGGAAACGTTAACATCCAGTCTTCTCGAGAGAGAATCAGTTGGATTGAGAATGGATCTTGAACTCCACGGGAGCATATCCCTGCGATCACTGGAGGAAACAACTGAAACGGGTATGCATGCTTGTTCCGACGATGACACATGTGGGGCAGGATTATTTAATTTTACTTCTCTAAATAAGGGTGTAGGAACTGAATTTGCTGTACTGTATAACACACTGTATAGCGGACTCGATGTCGCATGTTTCGAAACTGATACAAGCGAGCAGACATTGGTTTGCATACAAGCATTTTCGGCCGGAATGCTCTGCGGTAAGCACGATGAGATACTAGGAACCGGAAGTTTTGGAATCACCGTCGACGGTATCGTGCTCATCGTGGTTATAGTTGTAGTTCTATAAATCAAATCGGTATGATAGGGAGAGGAAGATGACAGGGGAGTATGATGGCTGGGAGTGGAAACTGATGGGTTTTGTATAACTGCCTGTTTACCCGGTAAAACTACTGGTGGTCCACTAGACTGTTGGGCACTCTGATCGATGCTGTACAACGGGTCTTGATTTGACTGACGTGTTTCACTGCGCACGGTTTTACTAAGCCACTTCTGTACCTTATCTCTACTTGTTTTACTACTCAACTTACTTCGACGACTAACTCCCTCCTCTTCCTCATCTATATCAGCGATAGCTAACTCGTATTTCTTACTAAGAAATAATTCTTCTACTGCAAGCCGTTTTTTTCGCATAGCTTCCTCTTCATCTACTCTTTGCTTCCTTCGATTAGCGTCATCAATTTGCTGTTTCCTTCGGCGCTCTTCTTCCTCGGCTAGTTGTTTTTGCCGAATCTCTTCCTCCTCGGCATCTTGTTTCTTTCGAGCTGCGTCTTCTTCCGCCAGCATTTGCAATTTCAATAAACGTTGTTCCTCTAGCATTTGGAGGCTTAGCTCTGCCCGAGACGATTGTTTACTCGCATGAGAACTAACAACGGAGATTCTGCTGATAGAATCCAGCGTACCTTTGCAATCATCGCATTGCCAACTTCTTTCTGGATCAGCAATCGACTCAGTAACGCCAGCGCACTTGAAGTGAACCCATCCATCACAGGTATCGCACCTCACCATATTATCGGCGGCATCTGGTAGATCGCATTTTCTGCAATTTTTTTTATCCATACTGACAAACGGTTCTATTAATGGACTTATATTTTGAAGTTTGTTGGAACGGTTAGTTTCGGAAGAGGAAAATCACCTTCTGATAGCAGTTGACTGCACAGCTTCAAAACTGTAATGTAATTCGATTCGGTTATGTTAAACAAAGATTCATATTTAACCTACTTACTATAAGTGCTTCAACCCTCTTCTAATCCGAAACTTCAATTCAACGATACAATAACCGAATTATACCTATAATTAAATAAATCCTTATAAGGATAAGAAATATTTAACTAAAACTATACTTTAAATCAGCGAAAAACGTGGATACGATCTCTCTTCACTATCTCAATGTTTAATGACAGTTCTTCTTCTTGTTATCGGTGCGCAACCGGAATTCACATCACTGCTGTCAGATGGTTGCCCAGTGGTTTTGTCAACATAACTGAACAGAGAAATAATGCGTTTTATAGGTTACGTCTCGTATACCGTTGTATCTTCGGAACTGAAAGTGACAGTGATCTTTAAATTTGAACATTATCGTAAAAAAAAGGAAAAATCAAAAAGTAATATCACAGTGGAAGTGTCTGCTATTACGCCGGAAATGTTGTCATATATAATTCGAAATACATTTTTTGAGTGTCTAATGGAAGCGATCTTTTGATCGATATTGTATTCTGAGTGAATTGCCAAAAAATGGTATACTCTAAACAAATCTTGCTCTTTTTCCAAAGTGGCCTGAAAAATGCCATAGTTATTGAACATTCAGATACTGTCTAGATGATGCACCCTGTACGCAGGGCCGGTGAAAGAGGTGGGTACGGTGGGTAGTGCTACCCACCCGAAAATTCCAAAGGTGGGTAATTACCCACCTGAAGTTTCCAGCGAAAAGCAATGGCAATAATAGTATTATTCATACAAAAAAGAATATTTTTATTGTAACTCGGGATAATAAATAAATTCAAAATTACAAAATACAAGTACTCAAGGTAGAGTAAGGATGTGGAGATATACAGTAAGGTAAGAAGTGACAAGCAAACAGAAGTCTTTTAGTAACTTAACATTCACCTTCTAGTAGAGAAGTTGAGCTTAAGTATCTCATCAATGCAAGCAAAACAGTTCTCAACCGTCGACTTACTCTCATTCGAGCCAACTATTTTTATTTGGAGTATCTTTTTGAGATCAGCAAAGTCGCTGGGTCTAGGTTATTGAGAATATGGTGGATGAAGAAACAGATCAGAGCCCTATTCGTTCAATTTGGCCATTGTTTTCATTGACTTGTGGCACGGTGCATTGACTTGGTTAAATATAATGGTTTCTTTCTCGTATGAGACTGTTTATTCGATTTCAAACGCATCAATAATTCAATAAAATGATCACTTTTGATGATACTTTCCATTCTAAAATTGTCGATATTAATTATCCTCGACCATCTAAAAACTGACCAAATCTGATCTAAAAAAATTTTGGATCCATGTTTCGTCCATTGTTTCATACTAACGCAACACAACGCAAGAAATCCTTTTTATTGCGACTAAACAGTGCCAATCAGCTCTTTGGATCGTTGATACATTGTTGCTTTTGTTCTATTGTGAGCGAACATGGAAGCCCATTTGGAAAATACCAGATTCATGCTAAGATTTTCGCGTAAGATCATAAAAGCATATCTACACGGAACCACCCGCGATCCCATTTCAACCAGAATATTAGTTGATTTTCTGAATTCGATTGGTTAAAATTTGGTACAACTAATCGATTGTTGTTTTAACTAAACTGTCATTTTTGTTTTTCGATTAGCAGAAACGATGGTTGAAAAAACTAATTCAACTGTTTGAAAAAAAATGCTGTCAATTAGTGAGGACACATACCTTTCAATTTCAACAAATATTTTAGTTGAAATAACTGGTGTTGTTATTGAAACAATATTCTGTTAGTTGAAAAATAAATCGGTTTTATTTGTTTTAGTCATTGCAAATAGTTGAATCAACTCGAACAATGATCATGATCATGTCAAGTCGAGATCAGTAAAGATCTAAATTCTAAAAAAAATTCTTCTGATTCGATCGAAAATGATTGATGTAGAAAAACGTTTTTTATCAGTAAAAGTGCCAGGAGGGGCGAGTAAATTAGTGAAATTATTAAATTTACCTAAAATGATGCCTTCAAACGGTTGAACTAAAGTTATGCACTGATAATTTTAGTCAATTTATATGAGCTTGGATACATCAATCGCTGGGAATTGGAATTTTTCGACGGCAATTCAAACGCGCCATTCAATCGCAGCGCGTTCTGTGTGTTTGAAACCCTTCGCTCCTGTTAGTTTTATAAATTAAATTCATGTCAAAAAGCGTTTTATTGCTAATGCATGAACATCATCATCGGTATCAAACAGCTGGAAGTAAGATAGTCTGCTGGAAGTAAATCAATGATCGGATTTGAAGCATAAAATTTTTGCGCATACCTGAAAGATTACGAGATGATCATTCATTAACATTTTCTAATTTGTCACCAAATCTTTTTCATCTTATACAAGGTTAACTTTATCACAACACCGCTGTTAGATAATCACTTGTTATGGAATCATAAATTTCTCAAATCGAATGGACACAATTTCACCAAACGCTTTAATCAGCGATGTTGTTTTCATTGACATTTTGAAGCGACGCGAACAGATTTCAACTAAAAAAGTTGTTGATTTTGCATTGCGATAATTGTTTTGCTTTCAACTGTCTCCGGCATTTGACAGCATTCAAAACAACATATTTTTCAACTACTTGAATATATGCAAATCAAAAACTATTTTGGTTGAATCAAAAAGAAATTAGTTAAATCAACTATCTCAAAAATCAAAAACTGCGATATCGCAATTTTATGATCGAAGGGTTCTCCGTGTAGTTGATGTGCTAACCATCTCAGCATATCTAATCTCACAAGCTTTGATTTTGCGTTCATTCAACACGGTTGTCAAAACTTACGCTATTTTTTCCGTCTGGATGACGAAATACCAGAAATCTTTTTAATGGATCCGACTGCGAGTAACATTTCTCGACCCATTGCTGAGTGCTGAGCTAGTGCCTTTTAAGAAGCAATGATTTATCAATACAAGGAATTTATCATGTCTATTTTTTCGTAAATTAATAAGTAACGTCACTTATATGTCGGTAGGTCTAGTGTGTACCACAAACACGATTGACGTGAAAATGTAACATATGATATCTGAAGGTTGGTACTTTCGAAAAATAAGGTTTGTTTGACATCACAAACGTCATCTTTGGGTTATTCCCGGAACTTTTTGAACAATGTGTTACGCACTTCAGCGGCTGAGTTGTTTATGGATTTGTTTCGTGAGATACACATTTGGATCGAAAATCAGCTGTTTCTTCGTATTCGAGAAAATTCTTGATGACCTAGATCATGAGTTGGCGGCTCAATGCATAGGGCGCTGGTCTTATGAGCCAGTTGTCGTCTGTTCGAGTCCCGATCTGAAAGGATTCTTAGTGTCATTAGGATCGGTAGCACCAGTCATGCAATGGTTCGGTACGCTATGAGTCGGGTGCGAAGTCTGTTGAAAAAGAACGTCACAAACAGTTCTTCAAAAGGAATGTAATACCAAGGCATTGGTTTCCGATCATGGATAATTGGATGAACGAGTCCAGCACCTTCTATCAGTGATTTTAAAACTAGTTAATAGTTTTATGTTCTATTCGTTGTTTAAATGCTCAATTTTGTTTCAAAACAACATACCGAAAATACTTTAGATCGAAATTTCATGCAAAGTTATACTGAAACAAAATTTTGTTAAAAAATTGACCTTTCTCATTTCTACTTAGGGGCTGTCCATAAAAGACGTCACGCTTTTTTTGACGATTTTTGACTCCCCATCCCCCCTTTGTCACAAATTGTCACAGAAGCAAAGACCCCCCACCACCCCTATGTCACATGTCACGAATTCAAAATAAATAAAATTCATCTCAATACATTCTCAATATGTATGACAAACCATACAAATATGAGGGAAAAATCGATTTATTGCATGCTGTCATTAGATTAAAAAATATCCCTAAAACTACAAAATCATCGACATTATTTTATTAATATCAATTATATAAATTAACAAAAGTATTTAGTTGGAATTGATGAAACATTTAAATCATCTGTTTTATTCCTCCTAGGGGTACACAGATATATTATTGTTTTAGGTAAAGAATAATATTTTCTTAGTGTAGCATACAGGACTGAGAAAATAAAGACCAAAACCTCATCATAACGAGATCACTGCCGGAGAATCTTTTCATGATCAGTTGATCAGTGAAATTTAAATCACATCGATCAATATCGGTACTGATCTTCCGTCACACAATGGGTAGTGATTTTGAGCTAAAATGATTCTTGATTTATGTAAGTTCAATCATTGGATGATTCGATAAGTTTTGATGTTGGTGGAGGAAAATCACATCAATCAAGATAAGACATGACATGATCTACGTCTGAAATCGTTGATCTCCCGCCCTTTTTCAAATGGAGTACAACTGCATCAGAATCAGATAAGAGAAATTCTTATGATATACTATTATCAATGCTAAAAAATAAAATTACTGAAAAAATTGTCAGTGCATAACTTAAGTTAAACCGTTTGAAGGCATATTTTTCTTTTTTACTCATATTAGGCAAAATTTATTTATTTCGCTAATTTACTCGCTCCTCCGTGCACTTTTGCTGATCACAACAGAAATGATTTCCTGCATCATTCATTTCCGAAAGAAGCTTTTACATCAACAAATACACGTTATTCTATAGAATGTAAACGTTTATTGTGGAGATTTTTTCAGGAAATATGGCAAAGCAGTAATATAATTAGGTATTTCAAAAATGCGCTCATTGAAAATATTGGACGTCACATTCCAAAAACCTTCCCCCCTTCCCCCTGTCACAAAAGGTCACGTTTTATGGAACACCCCCCTCCCCCTTGCGGCGTGACGTCTTTTATGGACAGCCCCTTATACATTAATTCTTCGAAATGATGGGTCGTACCCCCCGTACGAAAAATTACCCACCTGGGCTTAACATGTTTCACCGGCCCAGCCTGTACGTATACACAGGCTTTTCAGATCTCGTCGAGCTGAGTCAGTATACAACATTAGGGACCTCCGGAGCTCCGATCAAAAATAGGTTTACTATAGAGGAAGGAAAACATGAATAGAAGTTCTTCGAATTTCATGTTTAAATATCTCAAAAACGATTTCTTCTAGGAAAAAACCTCGTTGGGAGTAAATTTAGTGCATTTGACTGTAGAGTAATATTCTAGGAACAATTATTTTCTTTCAGAAACCTCAAGCTAGAGAAATACCTAAAATTATTTCCACTGTAACTACATTACTATTCAATTCACACTAATCAAATTAACATCAAATATGGTTTTTAAGCTTAAGTTTGAAGTTTAATTATCGGGGATAAATAAACGATATAATAATAATTATAAGTTTAATTATTGTAGAAATAATTATAGAGAAAAGTTTTTTTTTGGGACCCTGTACATAGAGTCAGAAAGTTTTTCTGGCTCGAAGAGACGAATAACATTATGGTTAAAACCTCTATAATAAAAAAAATAGATTTTTAATTACTTTTCAATCATTCACCATTTTTTCAGTTGTATATTTTTTAGAATGTCCAATCGATTCCGTTTAAGCTTCTTCGACACCAGTTTTGTAAAACTAACAGTTTCTGATATGAGAAAAGTGCGTACAACAAATCATTCACTCTATTCCGATTGGTCTCTCCATCCGTGGAAAATAAATGATTTATCATATTGAAGACGTATTCAAAGTCTCCATTAAATCGGAAAATGTAAAGTCTGATCACCATCAACACATTTCTGGAATTGCTCTAATACCAAACTGTCTGGCAAAATAATAACATTTTACGTAAAAATGTCTCGTAAGCTCTTGGTAAGGATAAAAGGGAGGAAGACAACCGCAGTTTATTTTGCATGCTTCCCACTGTTGCACTTGTTATCTTGGTAAAGTGCCAGGTTCAGGAATAGTCGAAGTAGTTCCCTCATGTATATGTAGATGAGGTAGATAACCTTTTTGTGATACATAAATAAATCAACAAGTTGTCCAAACTGGTGTAAAAATCAGAATGAGTAATACGAATTCGACCAAAACGGTACTCCAGGCGACAGTACCGAATGGGCACAAATATAGCTCAAGTAAACTTAAAACCCTGCGCTTGGCAGGCACTTTGTTCCTCATTAGGAAGGCAAATCATCCTGCTGTCGTGTAGCTAAAAATTCACCACTCTGAGCAGTAGTTCTGCTGCTCTCTTGTAACTCTGCTGGCCCTTTTCCCAAATACTGTCATTGTGACGAAGGCAAAGAACAGACGGAAGGAAACACATTTGCCGGTGTAATACAGGGTTGCGCAAATGAACCTGACACATTTTGTTGTACAGTTACACTGGAATCAAACAAGGGAAGGTGAAACTGAACACTGCATCGGAAAGTTGAAATATGGATGAAACGACAAATCCTTTTTGATCATTCGATAGAAAGAACGACGAGAAATTTGTAGGGCAGCCACATGTTTCTTATCCAAACGTGCGGGATTCTTCACAAGAAGAATCGAACTCATTCAACATTTATTTTTCTGTACAGAACCTATTTTCCAGAAAGATGCATCCGCAACAAGACCTGCACCTCACAGTATTACACGAAGGAACCGGCATTATCGGCTTCAATTCAAAATATTTTTTTAACTCACGAATAGTTCGGTTCCAGTGTAACCGGAGAAGAAAATGTGTCAGTTTCCTTTACGCAACCCAGTAATTTTCGGTCTCTGTTTTCCTTTTAGGATGTAACTATCGGAAGCAGAGTCAGGACATTTTTATCGTCGAACTAGCGTAATTAGTGCCGTAGTGATTTACTAGTAGAATAGTCCTACTGGTTAATAGGGAACCTAACATAAAATGTATCTTAAATAAATGCAAACTCATTTTTTGCTGTCGGCGTTTGAAGCACCAAAAATCGCAAATTATTGAAGCTTATTTTAAATTATTGTTGGGGGATGTAGTTTTGTCTACCGGATTTACATTCAGTTCAACATTGGATCCGAATTCGTAGCATCGCCCAGAAAAATTATTATTTTTTGTTTTTTTTTTTTTTTGCAGGTGTGTTTTTGGTTTTCCCGTAGAGCATTAATTTAATTCAATAAAGACTTGTTGCTGTTCTTGTACTGTGAGGTAACTTCATTTGACATAAAAACTGCTTCCTGGATTTGAATTCAGTGAAATAAATACTTGAACCGCAATAGCTCAGCTTTTTCGATACTCTATAATAAATAATTTAGCTCTCCGGTTTCTCTGTAAAACGTTTCGAACGGATGAATTGTCGCCTGATAGTTTCTCCAAAAGTAGCTTCGTACAGTATCCAAGAGTAAAAAGAAAATATTTCCAGTGAGATCACGTTAATCATGATACATGATACATGACCCCATAAAGTATGCCAAACAATCTATTAAAGCCTTTTAAGGTTATTAAACAAAAGATTTTTTCACTCCAGGAGGAACGATGAACCCCTCTGACTATAGTTCCTTATCACATTGGGTGAAAAAAAAATTAGAATATCCTTCATTTATAGCTCCCCATACACAGATTCAACCACGTATGAGAAACCAAAAACCGGATACGTAGTTGCGTCAATGCGGGACAGTTAAGTAGCAGGTGCTATGAAGTACGCAATCGAACTTACACATATGACAACAATAATACTAGCACACGCTGAATACTAGCCATGTGATGGTTGAGTTTGCAATGTCCAGTAAGAACTCTGACCAGAAGTCTGTAATTCGTCCAAGATAGTGCATCATCCATCTTATGAGGTCCTATCTTGTAGGATGAAGATGCAATAGTCACATCATCCCGCATTTAAACTCAGATACTTGAGTGAATTACGTAACCATCTGAGCAAGCCTTACTAAAAGAATCAACTAATGATTATGTAGGATATTATACTTGGCAGCGAAACACTGTAAACAATTAAGTGTTATATGAGAGAGAATGAATAGACATGAATTTACTATTGATGGCTTTAGATCCACTGGAGTTCATATAATATGATAAATATGAAGTTATCGCTCGACAAAGACTGGTTATACGGCAGATATGTCAAAAATAGACACACTATTTGCCTAAGCCTTCAATAAGTGATTCTAACAGTGACACGCAGTTTTGAACTCCACAAGGGCAAAGCCCACAAATGTTTCGTTTACGACTGCTATTTTTAGGCTCCTGCAGTCAGTCAGTAATTCTTGGTTGAAATAATACCGCCGAAAGCCACATGGCTTACTTGTTTGGTGGAATTATACCATTGGGACAGGTGAACCGTGATGTTATTCTTAGCCAGTTGCGAACCGTTACCGACACTTCACGGCTATTTAGGTTGTTAAGAAAGAGAAGTTGCCATTAAGGATCAATTTCTATTGACGGCCAAGTAGCAGTCTGATATACGATAAACGATACATCATACGTAATATACGATACATAATACATGATACGTGATACATGATACATGATACGTGATACATGATACATGATACATAATACATGATACATGATAAATGATATTAAATGATACATGATACGTGATACATTATAAATGATAAAACATGATACATGATACATGATACACGATACACGATATATGATACATGACACATGATACATGATACATGATACATGATACATGATACATGATATATGATATATGATACATGATATACGTGAGACAAGATACATTATACATGATACATGATACAAGATACGTGATACATGATACATGATACATGATACGTGATACATTATACATGATACATGATACAAAATAAATGATACATGATACATGATACATGATACATGATACACGATACATGATACACGATACATGATTCATGATACATGATTCATGATACATGATTCATGATACATGATTTATGATACATAATAAATGATAACACATCCCAAAGACGAAACGTAAAAATACTGAAAACGGTTATGTGCCCTAGCACAAAATTTGGCTAACCCCTAAATGATAATACATGATACATGATACGTGATACATGATAAATGATAATACATGATACATTATACATGATACATGATGCATGATATATGATACATGATACATGATACATGATACATAATACATGATACATGATACATGATACATGATACATGATACATGATACATGATACATGATACATGAAACATGACACATGATACATGATACATGATAAATGATACATGATACATGATACTTGAAACATGATTTATGATACATGATACACGATACGTGATAAGTGATATAAGATACATGGTACGTGATACATGATACATGATACGGGATACATGATACATGATACATGATACATGATACATGATACATGATACATGATACATGATACATGATACATGATACATGATATATGATATATGATACATGATACATGATACATAATACATGATACATGATACATGATACATGATACATGATACATGATACGTGAAACAAGATACATTATACATGATACATGATGCATGATACAGGATACGTGAGACAAGATACATGATACATGATATATGATATATGATATATGATACATGATACATGATATATGATATATGATACATGATACATGATACATAATACATGATACATGATGCATGATACATGATACATGATACATAATACATGATACATGATACGTGATACATGATACATGATACGTGATACATGATACATGATACATGATACATGATACATGACACATGATACATGATATATGATATATGATACATGATACATGATACATAATACATGATACATGATGCATGATACATGATACATGATACATAATACATGATACATGATACGTGATACATGATACATGATACGTGATACATGATACATGATACATGATACATGATACATGATACATGATACATGATACATGATACATGATACATGATACATGATATATGATATATGATACATGATACATGATACATAATACATGATACATGATACATGATACATGATACATGATACATGATACGTGAAACAAGATACATTATACATGATACATGATGCATGATACAGGATACGTGAGACAAGATACATGATACATGATATATGATATATGATATATGATACATGATACATGATATATGATATATGATACATGATACATGATACATAATACATGATACATGATGCATGATACATGATACATGATACATAATACATGATACATGATACGTGATACATGATACATGATACGTGATACATGATACATGATACATGATACATGATACATGACACATGATACATGATATATGATATATGATACATGATACATGATACATAATACATGATACATGATGCATGATACATGATACATGATACATAATACATGATACATGATACGTGATACATGATACATGATACGTGATACATGATACATGATACATGATACATGATACGGGATACATGATACATGATACGTGATACATGATACATGAAACGTGATACATGATACATGATACATGATACATGATACGGGATACATGATACATGATACATGATACATGATACGGGATACATGATACATGATACATGATACATGATACGTGATACATGATACATGATACATGATACATGATAAATGATATATGATACATGATACATGATACATGATACATGATACATGATACATGATACATGATACATGATACATGATACATGATACATGATACATGATACATGATACATGATACATGATACATGATACATGATACATGATGCATGATACATGATACATGATACATGATACATGATACATGATACATGATACATGATACGTGATGCATGATGCATGATGCATGATACATGATACATGATACATGATACATGATACATGATACATGATACATGATACATGATACGAGATGGTTTATGATACATGATACATGATACATGATACAAGATACATGATACATGATACACGATACATGATACATGATACATGATACATGATACATGGTACATGATACATGATACATGATACATGATACATGATACATGATACATGATACACGATACATGATACATGATACATGATACATGATACATAATACGTGGTACATGATACATGATACATGATACGGGATACATGATACATGATACATGATACGGGATACATGATACATGATACATGAAACATGATACATGATACGGGATACATGATACATGATACATGATATATGATACATGATACATGATACATGATACATGATACATGATACATGATACATGATACATGATACATGATACATGATACATGATACATGATACATGATACATGATACATGATACATGATGCATGATACATGATACATGATACATGATACATGATACATGATACATGATACATGATACGTGATGCATGATGCATGATGCATGATACATGATACATGATACATGATACATGATACATGATACATGATACATGATACATGATACATGATACGAGATGGTTTATGATACATGATACATGATACATGATACAAGATACATGATACATGATACACGATACATGATACATGATACATGATACATGATACATGGTACATGATACATGATACATGATACATGATACATGATACATGATACATGATACATGATACACGATACATGATACATGATACATGATACATGATACATAATACGTGGTACATGATACATGATACATGATACGGGATACATGATACATGATACATGATACGGGATACATGATACATGATACATGAAACATGATACATGATACGGGATACATGATACATGATACATGATATATGATACATGATACATGATACATGATACATGATACATGATACATGATACATGATACATGATACATGATACATGATACATGATACATGATACATGATACATGATACATGATACATGATACATGATACATAATAAATGATACATGATAAATGATGCAGGATACATAGTTTCGATAACTGGCTAGCATATTTTTTTCCAGATCATAAGTAATTTAAAAAAGGTCTGACTGTACCCATCTGGTAGGTGGTGGGTTAAGGTGGTATTCAAATCAGTCTCACGCTTCAAAGCTCTCAGTTCTCCGATTACGTGTTCTGGTAAATTGAACAATACTTTGGTACATAACATATAAGCAGAAAGTTTAAAACACTTTAAAAAAACATTTTACTCATTTGGGGGTTTCGGTACTTCATGGGTACCGGTTTGAGCTAAAGTGCGCGTGACAAGTTTTATTTATTGTACGATGCGCCAGGCAGCAACGAAACAGTAAAGATTTTTTAATGTTGTGGAAGTAATTCGATTTTAGTTTCTTTTAAAATGAAGTTTGACTTGTTAAACGGTGCAAATCCCACAAAAAAAAATCCGAGTTTTTTTTTATTTTTATGTCTCAATATGTCGAGAACGGCTGCTTTGAAGAGAAAGGTCATCATAACCAAATTTATTTCTGTCTGTAAAATTATATTTTACTGTTTAAATTACTATTATTCAATTGAATTACCAAGTAGATTGTTTTAGCTGTAACTTAGTCATTTTCCAATTCTCACTAACCAAATTTGCACTAAACATGGGCTTTAAGTTAAGGTTTAGAATAAATTACGAATAAGTCAATGCAACGTTTAAATAAAATTATTGAAAATAATTTCGATTCTTTTTTAATTTCAGTTTTTCAGTTCTCTTTCCAATTCTTGAAAACTTATTCAACTTTTTTTACTGGGTATATTTTTAAGAGTGCCCAACTTACAACTTCGTCTGACACCATTTTTGTACAATTTACAGTTTCCGAGTTAACACTGTTTGAAGAAAGCACATGCAAAAATACATACGACCTATTGGAGTATTCGGTCTCTCCATCCGTGCAAAACAATTGGTTTGCTATTCTAAAAACGTGTGCCAAGTTTCGACAAAATCGAAAAAAGTGGATTCTGACAAAATCGAAAAAAGTGCATTCGCGAAAACTCGAAGCGAATGCTTCTAATTTAATCTTACTCTTCAAATCAAATTTACATTCGTAAGAGCCAACAGATCTCACTCTAACTATTGATTTTCGTATATGAGATGACTACTAGAGCTGACAGGAATGGGGGTACCGTTACTTTATTACATCACGTAGCCATGCGAGACAATAGCGCTGTGTCAGTCAGTTATGACTGTTCAATAAATTGTAGAATTCTTGTGATTTTTCTTGTAGTCCACATCTCCGCTATAGGTTTACTTTCACTTACTTTACTTTAGGTTTACTTTCACTTTCCGACCAGTTCAGATCATCATCAATTAGTTCGTGCTAATAAGACCCACAAACGATGAAAATAAATACTACTTAAAATACATATTTTATAAAATCCAATCACACATGTTGTAGTATTGTGAGGTCTTTCTACTGATAAAGATGTTTGGAGAGATTGCTTCCATGATGTTCTTTATAGTATTCGTTCAGTGAATATACACAAACCATAAACCTGATCGCAAGTCATACGTTGTTCTCGATAAGAGTACCTTGTATATACAGAAATCGTTAGTAACCTACGACGATCTGGTTGCTAAATGCCAGAATAGCCCAGATCCACAGATGAAACCGTTGTCGCCCTTAAATAAAACCATCAACAGCCAACATAAAAATTTGATCATGTGTTCAACTAGGAACGCATTGTGAAACTCGAAAGATTTTCGAAGAAATAATCTTTCGAGTTTCACAATGCGTTCCTAGTTGAACAATCGCTTGTACGAAAAAGCGGATACGCTTTGAATGCACACTGGCAGCGCAGATTTGATAGTTAAAACCACAGTTCCTGCCAAACAACAAAAGCTGTCATGAACAATGGAACAAATAACGTCGACTCGACAATTGTTACTTGAAATACGGCGAAACATGTGAAAAAAACTAACTCTTTCATCACTGAAACAATGGACGAAGATGAAAACTACGAAGGTGGACCAAAAGATCTCCTGATAGTAAGAGAAGATGCCACAAAGCATTTTACATGAATGAACAATATTTATTTATTTATTTTTTTGTATAAAAACTAAAGAGCCAATTGACAATTCATACATAAAAAACATTTAAAAATTGTGAATAAATTGTAATCTCATACACAATTTTTGATTTAAACTAATTTCCTTGAACCATAATTTCGACTATCAACCCTCAAAATAAATGACCCAAAGTCAGCAAAAACCTTTTCGTAAGAGGCAAAGTACAATCTCAAAGAAAAATCACTTACTCAGCAGCATCCCCAACTTCGTTGTACAAAGCATCCAAGCGCAGGGTTTTCCACGAATTCCCACATTCTGTCGGCGGCAATGTGTGATATAGGTACCATTATTTTTCCGCTTGCTTAGCACCGTTGTTTACTGGAACAATATTTAAAAATGAACGCCAACGCTCCCGGCTAGATGCTCCCTTGCTGACTTTCCTTCCATTCGCGTGGTGAATGGGGGTTTGTTTTTTCAATCATATAACGATATGATGTTGCTGATGCAGAAAAAATCAACTCCTCACCAATAGACTTCCCTCGGACGGTAAAAAGTTGAGAGCCGCCATCAACGAACAACAAAAAAAATGAATGCCGGAATCATGTAGCACGGTTATTCCTGTGATGATATAGCTGAACGCGATACCGTAAATTTGCAATTTTAAACCTGGTGGCAAATGTATCGTGTCTACCGATGGACTAGATCGGGATCCGTGGCTGCTACATTTCAATTGTGATGATACAACTTTCCAACCCGGATTCAATCTGCCCGGCTGCCACCAACTGAAACCTCTTTCAGGTGAGGTGATGTATTTTTTTCCCGAAATGTGCTACATATTCAAAATGGTGCAGTTTCCAAATATACATGCACATTTTTCGGAAAAAAGATGATTCAACAGCTTTACATGATCACGTGCTGAATTGTTTTTTTAAGGAAGAAAAATACAGCGAATATTACTGGAGTGCTGTACAAACAAGATGGAATTCGTGGTATGAAAAAAGGAAATGGAAGTTCATTTTGAATAAATAAGAAAAATAATTGATTTTAATGTTTATTCAAACGAAGATATTTATTTCTTTGCCATGCTGCATACCTCTGTTAATCCCGTCCTCCTGAATGTCCAGTGCTATCGAAGCGGACTACTGCCTCCATATTTGTAAGAGCTTGGACTGGAGACATTTTTTCCAAACTATTATTTTAGCTCAGGGCCAACATAGGGACTAAGTAACTTCGACAAAGTTGTGCAGAAAGGCATT
Source organism: Malaya genurostris (assembly GCF_030247185.1). NCBI lineage: Eukaryota > Metazoa > Arthropoda > Insecta > Diptera > Culicidae > Malaya > Malaya genurostris. The sequence continues at coordinate 255,276,305 of NC_080571.1, read as the reverse complement.
TCAAACAAATTTGAGTGTAATTCATGAAATAAAATATTTCATGAAAAGGATGTCCTAAAACCAGTTTTTGTATATATATTTTTAATTTTTATGAGTTTTTCATGCTATACAAAGTTTCCCATCATTAAAAACTACACAACATTCTCAAATCTACTAAGCCGTTATCATTTCAATTTAATGAAATAGAGCCATTTTGCATATTTTTTAACATAATTCCAACTTGTCTGTTATCAAAAGGCGTAGAAAGGTGCAGATGAAATCACTTACACTACTTCAAAAGAGCTTTCATATAGTGGTTGAATTACTCGTCTGCGATCGTCTGCAGGCGATATATGTTCTTTTCAAATATCCTTGTTCATGACATTTGCAATGATAAGGATTATTGTATGTCAGATCAGATTTTTGTATATATTTGTTACCACACGGAACGACCGAAATTAGTTCTGCGCCTAATTCGTTTTACTGTTTTTGAATTAGTTGATTTTAACACAGAATTGCTAAAATAACTAAAAAATTAGGTAAAATTGAGAATTTACTTTACTGAAAAAAAAACTCTTATTTTTAGAGAATGTGTTTAGTTGGCGAACATCCTGGACATAAACCAGCAATATTTCAATAAAACACGAAATTCTCATTGACAACTAATTTTGTTATAAATTCAGAAAATTTGTTTCTTTTTATCTATCACCATCATTACTGAAGGACAGCACAAAGAAAACAAAAATGAAATTGGTCTTATTAACAAGTTTATTAGCCAAAAACTCATGAGAAGTGTCAAAGCAAAACAATCCATTAAAAGGCTAATAAGGACAGTCTTGTTGAAACTGCTTGCAAATTGTTTTGATGGTTTTCGAATGTGTTACGATATATCCATATATAAATTTCTAAACCAATATGTAAAAATGACGTAAACTCTTAGTGGAAAGTGTATTTATTCAGAATTTGTGTGCATTTGAAGCGATTGTGCGCGGTAATGTTTTTACGCGGAACAGTGAAGTGAATCTCGAATGTTGCACTCTAATTGTAAATGTATTCGGTTTATGTTTTCCGAGTGCTTAAAGTTTTCAGAGTCGATTTCTCGAAGTCGAATGAAGAAAACAGCGACTTAGAAGAAAAATTTTCAAAAAGAAGTCGATGTTTTGTTTATGTCTTTCTCTTCAATACAACATCGTATTTATACCTGCCAATAAAGAAAAGACAACCGCGACTGAAATTTTTTTGCGATAGTAGTGTGCCATCTAGTGGCTAGTAGCGCCATATAGCTGCAAATTGCAGAAGCCAATTCAACCATTTATGTTGGTCGAAAACAACGTATTATTTCTCTAATTCAACTAAAAAATTAGTTGAACGGAAATTAATTGTGCCTTAGCTAAGAAATGACAGCACGTTGAATTGGTGAATCCACCTAAAAAAATAGCCATTTCAACAAATATTTTATTATTGTTAAGGGAATGACAATTAAAAAATCTAAATTAGCAAAAGTAAGATTTTTTTAGTTGTCTCAAAAAATAACTAACTAAAATCAGAAAATCAACTAATTTTTTCGTCAAAATGCTGATTTCGGTCTTTCCGTGCATGGTAATGCGATAAGTGATTTTTATGGACACCGAAGCCTATAAATACAAAAATTTAGTAACCGTTACAGATGTTTTTTGAAATAAACTGTCAGACTAATTTATGTGCCCTAAGCACAAAATTAGGCTACCCCTAACTCTCAGACATTTTTGAAAGCGAGATAAGAAGACACGACTTTAAAAAAAGGCAGTCATCATGTCCAATAACGTTATATAGTTTTCCTATGAAAAAGCTCTGCTAGCTCTGATTTACATGACAGTCTTAAATTTGAATTTAGTTTTGTGAAAATCGGTTCTGTCACCTCCAAGGAAAGTAAATGCACATATTTTTTTGCACATTTTACCTCATAATTTCGGAACCGGAAGGTAATCGCTTCAGCCATCTTTGAAAAATTTAATGCACAAAAACATTACATACACACATACAAATACAAACACACAGCCATTTTGCGTACTCGACAAACTTAGCCAAATGCTAAACACTCAGGCCCTCCGGGGTTCGGTTTCACTGTGATTGAATAACCTTTCTATATGAGAAAGGCAAAACAAGTTTCTTTACCGAGGAAACTCTGCTGCTCGAGAATGCCACACTTGTTAAAAAGACAGAAAATTAACAATAACATAACTAGAACTTTCTCTTTTCTGTACCCACAACTAAACAAAAAGGAATTTTGACATTTTACCGCAAATCAACCGGTTTGATTCTATTCTAGAAGTCACTTCCCGGATTTATCAAAAAATAAAAAAAAACTCTTCCCCCGTACATCTCATCTGTTCAGAATCGAAACTATAGCCAGCCATGGATATGAAATTAAAAAAAAACCCAACCTGATACAGAACCGGTGTAGTTTATCTTCCGAAAATAAACTTCTTGCCTTGTCTCACAGAATCGGTCCATCCCAGAAGAACGGGTACGGCGTGTGGCATTTTCGCCATCGTACGGCTCACGACCACCGTACGCTAGGTGAGACACGTACCTTTCTGTTCAACCGGCCGACCTTTGCCATAGCTCGAAGAGTGGCAGGCGGAGGAAAATTCAATTTAATTTCTGACTACATTGTATCCCAGGTTCAGCCGGGTCCTGGTTGGGAACACCTAGTTGTCGGTTAGATAGCTTGGTGTCGGTCGGGTAAATGGGTGAAGTGACGACACTCGTACTTTCCTACGCCAACTGTTGGCAGGAGACAGACGATTCACTTCGACCAGCCGCCCCGGGTGGTGACGGAAATGTATGACGATTACATAAAATGACTTTTAGAAAATTCCAATTTTTACGCCGTAGGTCGTCGGCAGGATAGTTGATTAAAATTCCTACGCTTCCCCGGATGAACTTAGCGGCCCCGTTTGAAATTACGTAGCATCTAGTTAGATGAAAATTTACAGCATATTGCACTGGATATGGTGTACTTACGCTTCGGAAGTCGATTAGTTTGGTAATCAGTGTTCCGTCACTTCGCTGAAATTCCAGCGTGCACGTATCGTCACCCACGCTGGACGTTATTGTCTCCTGCACTACCTCGCCTCCCTGTGGAAAATTTGAAAATGAGAACGGGGTTAAAAACGCTTTAAATTCAATGTGTTCGATGTGTCAAGCTAATTTTTATGTCGTCCCACATAAACTCAACCTTGACTGTTTTGAGCAATTCCAGAAATGCTTAGCAGATCGTCAGACTCGACCTTCTCCGATTTGGATGAAACTTTGCACATGGCTTCGTGGCAAACCATAAGTTTTGAACCGATGGAGAGGTCAATCCGACTCACGACTGAATTTTAAAAAGGGCGTATGTATTTTTGCATTTCACAAAAATTGCCTTTTTCAAATCGTTGTAACTCGGAAACCGTTAATTGTACAAAAATGGCGTTCAGGAAGAAGTTGTAGGGACTCAATTGGGCACTCTAAAAAAAATATACACTGAAAATTTTCTTAGATTTTTTTTCTCAATAATTACAAAATAATCCGAAAAAGTTAAATTTAAAAAGCCAGAGTTTTAGTTTTTTTTTGATAATTTTTATTTTAAAGCTGTTATTAAAACCTACATATTGATGGCTATCCCATCCGTGCCTTTTGAGAAATGAATTTTGGGCTACGAAATGGTGAGTTGACATGTGGGAAGGGGCGTCCTTCATAGCTCTGGTCCTCACAAGTTCCAATTCTCACGCTTCCACGGGTCTTCCGATGTCAATTGACCGCCAGTTATGGGCTTCGTACTTAACTTGTAGTGTAGCCTGGGCACTGTTGTCCTTCTGACATCAGCTAGAGTGAGGGGGTGCGACCTACGGGGCCTGTCTAGGATGTGGTGGGGTTTGGCAGTGGGTTCTGTTAAACCTCTATAAAAAGCTGCATGTGTCCGCAAGCAGGCCTCAAGAATGCGACCGTGTGCCGCTCGAAGCGCATTAGCCCAGTCCTTATGTGGTGTGGGACTCTAAACAAATCTGACGCCACTGACCGAGCGGCTGTTCATCAAGGAGGTGCGGCTCAAACAGCGTCTGTCCTGGCATCCAGCGGCTGAATAAGAAAGGCAGCCCTGTCCCGGAGGATAGGGAACCTTGGGCCAACAACCTACTGTTCCCGAAACTTAAACTTTGTTCGAGAAACCGATAATGACAGATTACGGACTGATTTAACGGCAACGACATTTAGCATGAAACAACGGACACGTATAAGAACATGGAATGTTTTAACCTTAGCCCAGCAGGGTAAACTGGCACAACTTGCCAACGAGGCGCGTCGAATGAAACTTGAGATCCTAGGACTCAGTGAAGTCCGTTGGCCGAACTTTGGAGAACACAGAATACCATCGGGACAAATTCTGCTATACTTTGGCCTACGAGGTGAACACGCTCCCCGGCATCGTGGAGTTGGCTTCCTACTGAGCGCCCAGGCACACTCTGCGCTTATGAAGTGGGAGCCTATAAGTGAAAGGATAATCGTTGCCATGTTCAGAACAAGGGTTCGAAACCTCACTATAATCCAAACTTACGCGCCAACCGATGCTGCCGACCTGCAAGACAAAGAGAACTTCTACAGTCAACTCAATGCCACCGTAGATAGAATTCCGAAGGGCGACATCATGATCTGTATGGGCGACTTCAATGCGAAGATCAGATCCGATAACACGAACTATGAGCGCATTATGGGGCGACATGGTCTCGGAGAAATGAGCGAAAACGGAGGACTGTTTGCAGAATTCTGTGGCAATAACGACATGGTGATCGGGGGATCGCTCTTCCCCCATCGACCGGTTCACAAGGTCATGTGGGTTTCCCGTGACGGCTTTACCGAAAATCAAATTGACGACATCTGCATCAGCCGAAAGTGGACACGGAGCCTTCTTGATGTGCGGAATAAACGTAGTGCCGATATCGCGTCTGACCACCACCTCATCATCGGCGAAATACGCCTGCGTGTTGCGCGTATTCGTCGACAAGAGGAGAGAGTTGGACGGCGGTTTAACACACGCCGACTGAATGATACCACAGTGAAAAGGTCCTTCACTGTAGAACTGCAGACTCGTGCTGCAGACATTCCGGAAGGTGGAAGACCATTGGACTGCCATCAAGAATGCCTTCATCGTCACCATCGAGAATAATCTGGGTGAACTGCGCACCCAGAGAAAGCAATGGATCACTGATAAGACCTGGACAAAAATAGAGGAGCGAAGAGGAGCCAAAGCCGCAATACAGCGATCCAAAACCCGAGGAGCCATATATTCGGCCCGTCAACGATACTCGGCTCTGGAGAAGGAAGTAAAACGCTCATGTAGACGGGACAAGCGAACGTGGGCGGACTCCCTCACCGACGAAGGAGAGAAGGCCGCTGCAACCGGGGCATCCGTCTCCTTTACGATATCTCACGACGCCTAAGTGGGGCGAAGATGAATGCGACAATGCCTGTGAAAGACGCGATTGGTCAACTGCTAACCGACCCAACTGATCAACTTAAGCGCTGGTTCGAGCACTTCGAACAACTTTCCCAAGTGCCAGCCAGGTCACCATCACCTCGGCATGATCCGCCTAGGGTCAGGCGTATCACACGCGTGAATACCGAGGCTCCGTCATTGCTGGAGATACAAACGGCCATTCAAAGCATGAAATCGAACAAAGCCCCAGGGGTAGATCGCATATCAGCCAAGATGCTCAAAGCAGACCCCATGACATCCGCTCAACTGTTGCACAATTTATTTCGTATTATCTGGGACACCGCAACTTTTCCGGTTGACTGGATGCAGGGTATCTTAGTAAAGGCGCCCCAAAAAGGGCGACCTGACTATATGCGATAATTGGCGAGGCATTATGTTGCTGTGTACCGTTCTAAAAGTTCTATGCAAAGTGATCCTATCCCGGATCCAGAAGAAGATCGATGCGACTCTCCGACGACAGTAGGCTGGATTCCGTGCCGGAAGATCCTGTGCGGACCATATTGTCACGCTCCGTATCATCCTGGAGCAAGTCAATGAATTCCAAGAGTCCTTTCATTTGGTTTTCATAGACTACGAAAAAGCTTTCGACCGTCTCAATCACGAAAATATGTGGGACGCCCTGAGACGCAAGGGAGAAAATCATCGACCTCATCGAAGCGCAGTAAGAGGCCTTCTCATGCAGAGTTCTGCACAACGGGGTCTTGTCTGAACCTATCCGGGTCATAGCTGGCGTGAGGCAAGGATGTATTCTATCACCGCTACTGTTCCTCGTCGTAATCGACGAGATCTTGGTAGGTGCGATTGACCGTGAACCAAATCGTGGGCTGCTATGGCAACCCATAACTATGGAGTACCTGAACGACCTCGAATTGGCTGATGACGTTGCACTTCTAGCTCAACGGCGCTCTGACATGCAGAGTAAGCTTGACGACCTTGCCGAACGCTCCTCATCGGCAGGCTTAGCAATCAATGTCAACAAAACCAAATCGTTGGATGTGAACACGGTGACCCCTTCCACCTTTACAGTAGTAGGGCAATCAGTGGAGAATGTTGAAAGCTTGCCATATCTTGGCAGCCAAATGGCGTCAGACGGCGGTAACAAGATTGACATAGGTGCAAGGATCAAGAAGGCAAGGGCTGCCTTTGCGAGTTTAAGAAACATCTGGAAAAACAGGCAGATAAGTGAACGCACCAAAAACCGAATATTTAACTCTAATGTGAAATCTATGCTGCTATACTCTAGTGAAACATGGTGTGTATCAGTGGAGAACACTCAACGGCTGCAGGTGTTCATTAATAGGAGCCTGCGGAACATAATTCGAGCCTGGTGGCCCCATAACTGGATCTCAAACACCAAGCTCCATTGCCGGTGCCACCAGAAGCCGATAGCAACTGAAATTCGGGAACAAAAATGGGGCTGGGTCGGCCACACCTTACGTAGGAGCAGAAACGAAATCTGCAGACAAGCATTAGACTGGAACCCAGCAGGACATCGCAGCAGAGGCAGACCCAGAGACTCATGGCGGCGTAGCCTCTATAAAGAAATAAAAGAAGTCGACCAAAATCTAATCTGGCAACAGGTTAAGGCGATGGCGGGCAATCGCCCAGGATGCATATCTTTCAAGTCGGCCCTTTGTACCACTCGGAGTGCGCAGGAGCCTTAAGTAAGTAAGTAAGTATTCCTGGAATTGCTCTTTTCGAAAACGAAGCCTCATGCTCACGTATGCAGCTGATGACTTCGGTCATCTATTTGTATAGGTTTTTTGTCTCAATAAGTGCATAAGGGGTAAATCAATAGTTAAAAAGATTTAAAGCATTCTCTCAGTGTGATGAAGTGAAGGGAAAATAATTATTTTACAAAGTATCCCACGACTATCGAATACAACTATTTTTGCCTTTCTAATATAGAAAGGCTATGCAATCACTGTGAAAACCGACTTTTTAACCGAGGTCCGGAGGGCCAAATGTCATATACCATTCAGCTTAGCTCGACGAACTGAACAAATGTCTGTGTCTGTGTGTAAGTATGTGTGTATGTATGTAATAAAAATATGCACTCACTTTTCTCAAAGGTGGCTGAACCGTTTTTCACAAACTAAGATTCAAATGAAATATCTGGTTTTCAGTTGATTGGTTGTCATTCCAATTTATGAATTTTCACAGTCATTACAGGGAATGCTATAGATAATGTTGGGTTGATTCAATGGATCAACAGGATCTTTATTCGGTCGGAGTAGAGATCGTGTTGTTTTAATCGGTCTATGGCTCAGTTTTATTGTTGGGAAGTCCGGTTTTAGTGCTTTTGTAATTTGTTTGCTGAGAATGGGTATGAATGGTATAGATCTATATTGAATTTGTTGTGTCATATCGTTGGTGGGCATAGTGGTTTTATCGGTGATTTCAGTTTCTGTCTCCTGGGTTATATCAGTCTGTTCTTTAGCAACTAAATTTGATGGTTGTGTGTTATTGTGAGGCTGCTTTGTGTGAAAATTGTTGATAAGCCGGTTTATGAGTGATGATGAATAATCAGTTTGCTTCAGATGTTGGTATATGATATGTTTTTGTTGATCTGCTGATTTATTTGTAGTTAAAGCGGTAATTCGTTTTATGAGATTTTAGGCTACATTGATTTTAATTTTGGATGAAACGAGTGATAGTTGACCAACCTTCCATCCAATGACAATGAAAATCAATGTAGCCATTAGTAAGTTTTTACATTGTATTATTTGTTCAACGCTCTATGTTTTTGCCAATGTAACACAATAAACTTTCCAGTTTTCCTTGAAAACGGCCTACATCAAAGGCCGAAACGTCGGACAGTAAACAACATTCGTTTGTATTATAAGACTGAGACAGCCGTTTTACAGTTTTCCACGATTATCACCCCAGTCGAAATCAAGTATAAAAACATATTATCTTTGAAGCTACTGTGAAATTTCATCCGGATCCAACTTCCGGTTCCGCAGTTACAGGGCGATGAGTGCCGAAGCTTTAAAATTGGCATATAGAATGACAATACAATACCGTGTAACAAGGAAGAAGAAAACACAAAACGAACGATGTGTGGTAAGTTCTATTTCATAACGAACAACGTGTCATTGAAAGCATATAACAAACTAACATGTAATTGTAGAATTATACCAATATAATTATAATGCGAGTCAACATTTTGATTTCACTATACTTGAAGTCTATAGCGCTGCAAGCAATGAAGCAATTTTGAATCCAAGACTTGCATTGAATTAGCAGCATGCTTCTCGTTTTTGCTACCGCAATCAAACACACACATTTTTTTTGTTTCAATTACAGAGTTTTTTACCATAAGGTCATCCGCCTCTTCGGGCCAGAAAAACTTTCTAACTCTATGTGCGGGGTTGGGAATCGAACCCAGGTGAGCTGCGTGAAAGCCATCGACTATCCCAACACTCTATACCAGTTCACGTACATACATACTAAATGAAGCGGATTTTGATTGGAAAACTGATCTTATTTTGTGGAAAACTCAGAAAACCTAACAAAACTGTTTTTATTTCGTTTATAAATTGAACTAGCATCGTTGCAAAAAATAATTTCTTATTCATGTAGTGCTTTCAAATCGCCAAAAGACAACGAAATCAATTATAAGGAGTGTATCGAAAAGTAGTTAGCAACATTGATTATTGAATAAAAAGGGAAAAAAATATATTTTCACATCAGTTTCCGATATATTGTAGAAAAAATATATAAATTCGATATATTGTAGAAAAAATACATTTTTATGCATTTCACAGATTATATTGAAGAAAATCCTAGTTTCTGTGAAACGCTCGCACTTTGGACTTGACATTCTTCATTAAATTCTGCACAGTTACTTTTGTGACTTTCCTGGTGGCAGCTGTCCAGTTTTTTTTAACTCCTGCATGTTTTGGGACACTGTACCTTCCTTCCGAAAGTGCCGCTTGACAATTGCCCAATACCTTTCATTTGGCCGAAGATCCGGGCAGTTCGGTGGGTTGATGTCCTTTTCCACGAATTGTACATTATTTTTTGACAATCACTGTAGAACGGAGTTGGCGTAGGCCAGAGGAGAGGAGGAGCCTTATGCTTTCTGTACAGTGGTAGCATTCTCTTCTTCAAACATTCTTCCTCGTACACCTTGGCGGTAATTGTGCCCTTCGTGAAGAAAATCGACGACCGCAAACCACAGGCAAAGATTGCTTGCCAGACCAACACTTTCTGCCCAAACTTTTCCATCGCCACCGTGGTGACAGCGTCGTCCAGGTCCTGGTACACCGATTTCGTATAATATTGCGGTCCGGGCAGCGCTCGAGAGTCTTTCTTGGCGTAGGTTTCGTCGTCGATCAGGATGCATCCGTCTTCATTCTGTAGAATCCGGTTATACAATTTTCGCGCTCTTGTTTTGGCCTGAACTTGCTGTACCAGGAACTTTTTCGGCACCTTCTGTTTCTTGTACGTTTTCAGGGAGTTCCGAACTTTGATCCGTTGAATCATCCCGATGCTGGTGATGAACTGCTTGGCCGCGTCGACGCCGATGGGTTTTTCCTGATGTACTCAACCACTTTTAAGTCCCGGCCGGGTTTGCTGGGACCCGTTTTCCTACCGGATCGGGGGAAATCCTTCATGGAAAGGGTCTTACCGAACTTCTCGATAATATTTTTGACACTGGTGTGGTGCACTTTCACCCGTTTGGCAATTTCGTTGTACGTGACACCACTTTCTGAGCACCAAGTGTGCAGAATTTTCTTTCGCATTTCCGGATCAATTCGGCTCATCATTGAAACGATAAACCGTACTGAAACCAATCGATTGCGCAGCTGTTATTGACATGTAAACAAACATGTCACCGCAAAACACGCTGCAAAAAATTAAGCCATTTCAGAGTAATAACTGGTTGAATGTTGCTAACTACTTATCGATACACTCCTTATGACATCCGTTGAATTTTCATGAAAAGTTTAGAAAGCTTTTCTAAAAATGTGTCTGAATGTAATCCATGTAGCCGAAACAAGGTATACACTGAGGTCTTTTTTACACGAATTTTCAGTTATACGGTTTTTCTTTTTTGTGTTATAAATGCAGGAAACGTCGATTTGAAGAGATTTGCCATAAAAAAATTTGTTTAACACCAGATGTTATACCAATTTTTTGTATGTCAAATCTCTGGCTCTGTTTTAGATTTTTTTTATTACGCCAAATCTCGATGTTTCATGCATTTCTAATATATTTGGCGTCAAAAAAATGTCGATTTCGGAAATCTCAAAATTTATCGAAGTCCTAAAGACGATTTTTTCCAAAAAAAATTTGTTTCTAGATTATACCAGATCTGGACGTTTCGTGCATTTTTAAGACATTTGGCATAACAAAAAAACAATAAGTTTTGCGATTATTTTCTAAGCGGATTTCCGAAGTTACACGGTCTCAAATTCTCCAAGTTCCAAATTCTTTTTTTTTAATTTGTTCAGTTGACACCATATCTGAAAGTTTTATGCATTTCTTTAAAAAAAAATTTTTTCTGAGATTACATCAGATCTGGACTTTTCATGCATTTCTAAGACAAATCGAGAAAACCGGATAACTGAAATTTCCCGTAAAACAAATCGCGTAACTTCGGAAATTCGTGTAAAAACCACAAAACTAAACAAATTAAATTAATTAATTCTACTGAACGTTTGTAGGGTCGAATTACGCCTCTGGGGTGTATTTTTTCGCTATTATGGTACATATGGTGAACTTTCTTTTCTAAGAATAACAGAACACGCAACTTCACATTTTCAAGCAGGTTTGTGTATGCTATAGAACAACCAAGCGTCTCCATCGTCGAACATAAGGCATGCACGAGTGCATTATTGTTTGTGTTCACCGATGGTTGACCAAGCGCCTCCATCATATTAATTTAAATGGGAACGCATGGTCGGTTGTGATTCTAAAGTCGGAAAACTAGCGTGCTTCTATTTTTCGGAATAAACGAAATACTTTTGAGTTTAAATGAATAAACATTACTTCAATCAATAGGACCTTCTCTCTTATGCTGTTCAGAGGTCACGATGTTAGTGGAAATGATAGATTATGTTAATATTAAATATTTTTTAAAAGCGGAGTAAAATTGTTATATCTTTCAAAAATAGAAGGAATATTACAGAACCACTGTTACATGGTATAGCAAACAAAAAGGACAGTATAGTATCGTACCCAGAAGTATAACAAACGTAGTTCAGTATCTAAATTGAGTGTAGATTATCTAGTTCAGTTGTTCCGATAGTCTTGATAAATGTTCACTGAGAGAATTAAAAAATGAGAAATTTTCGGATAGGCTTTGTAAATTGAATCAGTTTTAAACACAGAATAGAAAAACACTACTTGATAGACTTATATGATATAATCATGATCTGAAATTTATTCTGCCTTTTTCGCTTCTATACTATTCAGTATACTAGAATACTCGTCCTTGAAATTGTTTTATCTTTAGCTCAAAATTATTACTTGCCGTGAATAACCAATTAAATCGGTGTAGTAGAAAGTAAGTCGTATGTCGCAATTAAAATCGAACTTTTAAAGATAATGTATTAAATCCTCAAGCTGCGATTGGATTCAAGATCTCTGTCCGAACTGCCACTGTCTGCTCAATCATCGATAAGCGGTGATAAATTGTTTGATCCGACCATCGATTCCACTGTGCCGTTTGTGTCTGGGTGTGACAAATAATTGTCGTTACGGTGTACTGAGCTGTTTTAATCTTAATTGGAAATTCATTCGCACGGCCATGAACCGTAGCAATTTTCTCGGTTAGGAGTTAACTATGGGCTCGAGTCCGTCTTTGCAGTAACATTTTCGCGGTTTTCATCACATGATTGTATTTGGTGAAAATCGGTCCAGGCATCGAGTGCACATTTTTGTTTCATGCATACATACACACACAAACGTTTTGCGTACTCGACGAACTGAGCCGAATATTTCTGTGACACTCTGCTATCCGGGCTTCGGTTCAAAACTCGTGTTTCACAGCAGAGAAGCCAGATCTGCAGATTTGTCTGTAAATTTGTAGATTTCGTACATAGTGCTGCAGACATTTTTTGTTGTGCAAACTTTTGCAGACTTTTGAAAATCGAGTTTTTCGCAGACTTTCGTCAAAATTTACAGACTTTCGAAATTGTCGCGACCTTTTTTTTTATTGCTCGCCAAATCAGTTTCATACTTTATGGCTGCCAGCAAGACATACTTGCTGACTGCAGATTTTTTTTTCGGATATACAGACTTCTCCAACCCTGTCTGAAGATATTTGAAATTTTTACCTGGCATCTCTGTTCCACAGTGATTGCATAGCCTTTTTATTTGAGAAAGGCAAAAAATCTAAACGTTATAGAACATATCAAAACACGTAATTCTTTCCTCTATCTACCATTCACGAGAACCGTTGAAAATAAAATAATCAGCATTTACAGACATGAAAAGTCCATTTTGTTATATTTTCATTTTTTCCTGGAAATTATATACTTACTACACAACATATCCACCAAATTTTAAAATCGGCTCAGTGGTTACAAAGTTATGAATTTTCCAAAGAATGACAGTTTTATGAATAAAAATCAAAGAAATCGTTTTTTAGTACCACTGTCAGAGTCAGGTGGTCAGCACCACTCTGATGTTTTTCTGTGGAGATCAATTGTATTAAATGTTACGAAGTTTTGAGAGATCGTATATCGTTTTCTAACGGAATTGCTGTGCGCATAGATGTTGTTTAACTCGACGGACTGAGTCGAATGATATATGATACCACAGGCAAGTATTCATTACTCTAATTGCAAGTGGTTGCATTACCTTTCTATATAAGAACAGCAAATTTGTGGAACGCGATTGGAGCAACGTGATCTTTTCTGATGAGTCTTTCTTTAGGGCACAGCCAAACATCCTGGAGACCACTGTTTTAACGGAATGTTAAATACATCGATTGGGCATGTTTCAACTAATTTTCCAATCATGACCTCGTTTATGCGGAATACCAAAGGTATGCGATTTTTTAAAATTATTCATCTACCGCATAGAATTGTATTGGTTTAAGGACTTTCTACTGTGCGGATATTTGAATTACATGAATATTGATCTAATGCTTTTGTTTAATTGAATCTTTTGCACTTTCTTTGCATCGTGGTTCATTAGCAAAACTTCAGTCTTGTTTACTGTAGGACGAATATCACAATGCTTCAACTGGTAACTATCCCTGCCTGATCACAGAAACATCGACACGGGCTTGTGTTGTTCATTTTAGGGTGGGGATAAGGTCTAACGAATGAAAAAAAACATCAGTTTTGCAATTTTTTTTGCTAAAGCTATCGTTAAAAAGAATAAATTAAAAAATTTTTTATACTGCAAAACATTATTCGAACAAAATTTTTATTTTTTTCGTGGTAAAATATTGAGAAATAAGTCGGAGAAGAAATATGCTCGATGACGCGTTTTAGAAATCATGCTTTGCGGTGTCCACTATGTCTCAGCGCAAAATTATCAGAAGTCAATAAATCCAAGTTACTTAGTTGTAGTAGATATTTTTCTAGACCCCTATGTTTTTATTTGTTCTTTTTTTAGGTTTTTTTTAAATTATTTTTGGTTATTTTTAAGATTTTCCACGGAACAATCCACCATTTTGAAACTGTAAAACCTCCCAAAAGTAACAAAAAAAACGGAAAGCAAAACGTTGGGGTTGAGTGTTTTATTTATAGAAAGTGTGAGCGAAATTTGAAAATAATTGGTAAAGCAGATTTTAAATGACGATGAACACGGACTTTAGAAACGTGCTTCCGATGAAAAATGCGTTTAAAGCTCATTGTCTATAAAATCGAAGGTAACAATTTTTTTGTAAGAGACGCGTAGGCGCGTAACACTTTCGAAAAATCGTATATTTTCTTAGTATTGTGTTATAATAGAACATTTCAAAAATGCTTTGCCAAATTTTCAAAGCAATCGAAACAGAACTCTTGGACCTGTGTGCAGAGCTCTTGTCCCAAAGTTTTGTTCCTATAGGCTTGCAAATTAGACAAATATTCTTGAAATGTTTTACTAAAAAAATTATTCTTCAAAAATGTTAGACCTTACCAGCACCTTTATCTGTAGAATTCCCAATACTATCAAATGATTGGACGAGACATTAAAGCAGACTGTAGGTATAATTTGCTTTAGACTCTACGAATTGCCAGCGTTTCTTAAAACATTTATTTGAAACAGTAGCAAGTGTTTCTTTTCAGTTTAATATTATAGAAATCATGATTTTATCATTATACCAAATTGTCAAAAGGTGGAATCCCAAGTAGCAATCCGCAACTAGTTCTGATACGACTAAGTCCAAACTATGTTGCAACAAAAGCACTAACATGTGTTTTTATGTTATACTGGTTAAAACAAGATGACAGCTGTGTTTCTTTATAACGTACACATTGAACTAACTATCATTTGTAAGTTATCGTTACTTAATTCTAACATGTCTTTAATCACAGCTATGCTTTTAGCTACTAGTTGAAAAAAACTGTTTTAATCCACCTAGTATTGTAATGATGCCTTTCTCATATTAATCATTACATCATAAATATAACCGTAAAATTCGCCAAAAACAACTGTTTATTGAATAGAAATAGGAAAATTTGTTCGGACCTAATCTCACAAACTTTATAAACCCTATAGTTCCGGAACCAAAAGTAGTATCCACAACAAATTAAGGAATTCCATATGAAACTGTAAGACTTTTCTTTTGAACCTATAAGTATGTGAAAATCGATTTGACCATCTCCAAGAAAAGTGAGTGAGATCCATTCTGCAGTGAGTGAGATCCATTTCCGAAACCGAATTCAGATGAATTCAGATTTTTATTCTTCCGAAACCGAATTCAGATGAACGGAATAGCCGAAGTTGGTTCGTTTGCTACCAACAAATATGACCTACAAATTGGAACAGTTTTGAGCGTAGTTTAATTTATACATACTATCTCATGCTCTAAAGACTGTCCCAGAAAGTATCGACGCAACCAAAAACCGCTGCCATTTCGCAATGGTTCCGAATCTGTCAATTTTTATGGCTGCGTCCTGTTGTTTACACCTTTCTCTAACCACTTGTGCAGTTGCTTATTTGTTTTCATTAATTTCCTGCTAACCCACAGTTGGATAAACGTATACTGAAAGCGTTCGAGCAAAAGAGGGTTTCAGTTCGGGATGTGGCCAAAAAAGTGGGCACTTCGAAGTCGAATATTTTTCGTGCTAAAGAACGTTTGAATCTTCGAACCTATAAGAAGCAGAAACAACCAAAACGTAGTCCGAAACAAGAATGTACAATACGATTCTTGCTGGAAATTTGAACTGCATAATCATGGACGACGAAACCTACGTAAAACTCGATTACAAATCCATGCCGTGACCACAATATTATACGGTGCGAGAAGGGCAAATGTTAAACCAGTCCGAGACATCGAATGAAGTCGAAAAATTTGGTAAGAAAGCTATGGTCTGGCAAGCAATTTGTAGCTGCAGTAAGATTTCGAAACCCTTCATCACCACTACTTCAATGAACAGCGAAATATACATTGGGGAATGTTTACAACAACGACTTCTACCCATGATTCGAAGCCACAAGGATCCTGTTGTCTTCTGGCCAGATCTTGCTTCTTGCCTTTATTCGAAATCAACGGTAGAATAGTATACTATCAAAAATGTCACTTTCGTCCCAAAAGACATGAATCCACCAAATTACCCACAACTTCGACCAATTGAGGAATTTTGGGCATTAACGAATGCACATCTTAGGAAACATGTCTCGGCAGCCGGAATTCAACATTCAACAGTTCGAAAAGGATTGGAAAAAAGTGTCAAAACTTGTCGCCAAGGAGTCTGTACGGAATTTAATGAGGAACGTTCGCAATAAGGTGCGCCAGCTAGTCTACAATAGCTAAGTAGCAAATGTTGAGAATAATATTCTGTTGTTGTAGTCTAATGTTATCAGTATATCGAATAAAATTTTAATATCCAACACTTGTGAATTATTTACAGCGAAATCAAAGTGCGTCCATACTTTCTGGGACAGTCTCTTTTAAGTCAAGCTAAACAGCATGAATCAGCAGCATAAAACATGTAGTAGGATTATTATTATTATTATTATTATTATTATTATTATTATTATTATTATTATTATTTTTATTTTTATTATTATTATTATTATTATTATTCCCGGTGAACGACCATTATGAGGTTAAAACCGGGGGTAAATAAACGATATAATAATAATAATAATATTATTATTATTATGATTAGAAGAAAAAATACATTCTATTTCCTGCGATACTACGTTGAAAGAAGAGCATATATATACCATATCGAAAAAATTTCTCTTTTAAAATAGACCGCTTTCGAACAGAAAAACACAAGTCTGGTACACTCTTAAAATTCCATTAGGATAAAATCTTGACAGTGAGAGCATGCAAGAACAGAGCAAAAAGTTCAACACAGTCTAAGAAAGCAAGCAATCGAATCCGCCGCATAGAACCAACCATTAACTATTTTTCCGAGAAATCAACCTGTCAACGCTCAAAGCCAGCGACTTCCGGATCCGAAGTAAATCGATCCTGTTTGCTGGACCTGTTTCTGCTAGCGAATCAATAAATCTTCCTGAATTGCCATTCTATTTCCTCGCGGTAGCAAAGAAAGTATCCATTTCGAGGCGAGAGCATGAAAAAAAAATCCAGGTGCAAATAAGGATAAATGACATAACAATGAAGGCTTCAGGAGTTTTTGCTCTCGCCGAGCTCGAGTTGCGCCAGAAAACGCCAACCGGGAGCGACATTTTCTTTCGTCGGAATCGTGATCTCCATTCTTGGCAACAGAAAAAAAAGTGCACTTTTCTATTTTTATTCGTGCCATTTACTAGTTTCATGCTTCCAAACGAACCGAAACGCGCTTGCCAATGCTTTTTTGTTCCATCTGGCTGCGATTTGGTGGTACGTTAACCGGACAAACAGAGTAGGTTGGCAGTTTCAATCAGTATTACATTTATTTTTCAATTAAAAAAAATCCCACCCGTGCCAGTGCTATTTTTAACGAGCCATCAAACTCGATTAACGATTCGGAACGGGGAGCAGGATCCGGTTTTAAATGGAATTATGGATCGGGAAGTTTTTCGATTTGGAGAATTTGCGGACGAACGGAACGGTCGGAGCCAGATTGAATCGATTGATTCGGGATGGTGGACAATGTTGAATGACACTCGGTGTTAATGATTGCAGTTCGTTGCACTTTGATTCTTTAAGATTCAATCTTTTGCGAAAAGATAAGATTCTTGTGTGGATTTAAAAGGATTTCATTTGCATTACTAGTGCTTTAGACATGCTGGACCTCTCCCGGTGTCAACGAGACTATCAACACTTGGTCTCAAAATCGGTATACTAGTAGAAAAATGAAACAATGAACGAGAAACTGGTACACCTAGCGGACGAAAGCGGAATAATAATACAAGTCGACAACTGATGACACCGCTCGCTTAACCTTTTTTGTCGGCGCTTTTTATCAGTACGCTCGCAAGCGAAGAAACAAAAGAACAAAAGAAGCTTATTTTCCCTTTACAAGTGAACTCCGGTGCCGGTGTCCTTTTTCCAGCCGCCTCGGTTCTTCTAGCGGTGTGCTCGATGAACACTAAACCCATCAGGACACGTACAAAGGGCTTAGATGAGATTGGGGAATGGTGCCGGCTCCTCATGCGTGCCAAGTTCACAAGCAGATCATTTTTGTTCTTCCTCTTAAGTTTGTTTGTTTGGAAGTAGAGGAAAATGAAAATGATACTCACAAAGGGATTGAACGTACATTGCAAAGAAATATGCCACACGTGTCAAAATTCTGGAAAAAAATGAAAACAAATGCTGTTGGTACTACTTGAACTAGAGAGGCGGTAGAGTGTTCAGTGTCATTAGAATATCACAACAAATGTCAGGCATTGTGCATGAAATGTTCAGGGTTACTCTAAATCATATCCTAGTCACTAGTCAGTATGTACATACCGATACTACGACCGAAGTGAAATGTGTCACCCGTGCATGGTATTCATCATTCATACACTGCACATGAAGTCATATGTAATGTCGACACTACTCAAGCAACAGCAGCAGCACTGCATCTGAGCCGGTTTTTCATCTGGCGAGATGAAACAAATGAAAATAATATCTTCTTCATATGTTGACAAGCGGAAACCCGGCGACAACGGAGAGAACAATGGGATAGATTTTTTTTCCTGAACGATTCAGGATTAAATATATTACGTTGTCTCGCCGGTATCACCGTCCCGATCCAACTAGTTTAATCCATTGAAACAGAAATAATGCTTTTTAATTCGTTTTTATGCAACTCTGAGAATTTGATTAGCATTAAATTATCATGCGTCCCCATCGAATTCGAATATTCGAACGTTAGTCAAGACGACAATAAAAAAACTAATGTGAACTGAAAGACAATTTGTGAATGAGCTATAGTTAGTAATTCAGTGTTCATGCCAATGTTGCACATATTCTTCGTGTAACTAATTCATTCACCCATCCTCGCTGCGAATATCCTGTCTATACTCATGCTTGTCTCGAAAAACACTGCACGAAAGAGAGAAGGGTGAAAATGAATAAGCAATAATCGTAGAGAACCCGAATCTACTAATACATTCTTCCATTCTTCGCGAAGCATTCTTCATTACTAGTTTCAAAGACAGTTAGTTAGCTCCCGGGCCCATTAAGGTGAAATGTTGTCCCAAAAAATGCACGCAAAATTTTAACCACGTGAGTTGAACGAATCGTCGCACGAAGCATAACAGTCAAAACTGACACATAGAAACCAGCAACATTTTACAATTCCGGATCTTTAGAAAATTTCGTAGCAACTTATTAGGCCATAAAACCTTTCGTTTGAGCCTAAGTTAGAAAATTGGTTTAACTATCACAGACACCTTTAACTGGGGTTTGAATATGTTTTTAAACTCTCCACCTTATACTTCTGGAACCTTCCACAGCTCGCTTGGAAAGTGATATTTTGAATAAAGCATTAAATTTGAACCAAAGCCTTAAATCTGATCATTAAATTGCATTTCATACCCCGTCGATCAGGAGCCGGTAATCGGATTTTGATAAAACTCAATAGCAAACTAGGATCATTAGACCTTGTATTCAAATCTTAGTGGGCGAAAATTGTTCCAGTAGTATCCGAGAGAAGATCGAGTGCACTTTTTCCAATTTTTTAACGCATTTTACCTCGTTCTTCTGAAACAGGAAGTCAGGTCCAGATAAAATTCAATAGCTGCCCATGATACAACAAGCATATGAAAATCAACCTTTTCAAAATTTATCTTGTGGAAGTATGTTGGACTTATTTCTGAATATCTCGTTTAGTACAACTAAGCTCAACAACATAATTCTCTCTCTATGTCACCAGAAAGATGATAAAAAAAATGTAGAATACAACTTGGAACTACGATTCTGAACTAGATTTAGAAACTGAATTCAGTTTCTTTATTCAGGCTCGGAATTCAAGTTCAAAATAATGTTCCAGAACTTCTGGATTCTGAAAATGACTTCAGTTTCATAACTCTAGAACAGAGGTTCCCAAACTATTTTGGGTCATGGACCCTTTCACTAAAATTAACTTAGGCCTCTGAACCCCATCAATAAATTCTTTTGCAAATTCAATTTCTTGCTTTTTTAATATTGATGTAAAATTTTTACCAATTTCTGCGGATGGTCAAATAAACACAACTTTTTTAGCGTAAATATTTCAAATAACAACTTATATCAAACAATAGCTCGCAAAAAGGGTATCGACCCCAAGGGGTCTATATCGACCACTTTGAGAACCCCTGCTCTAGAACTGAGCTTTTGATCTGGATTTCGAACCAGAATTTTGAAATGAATTCTGATCCTGCTCCATTTTTCTAGTTTAGTTCTTGAATTCAGATTCAGATCCGGAATCCTGTCCAGAATTTTGGTTTTGATGTTCCGCAAATCGGTTATTTTTACCTTTTTTATAGATATAAAAAATAAGTATAGAATCCACTAAAACTTCAGAAATTTTTTCCGAGACCCGGAGGGCCGGGTGTCATAAACCAATCGATTTAGCTCGACGAACGGTGTCTGTGTGTGTATGTGTCAACAAAGAGGTCGAGATCGCAGTGATGACTGAACCGATTTTGACCAAGCCAGTCGTCGTCACCCTGAACGCTATTGAATGGTTTTGAGATCGGATGTCTACTTTTTGAATTATACGAAGTTTTATGTCAAAATTTTCAGTTTTTCGACAATATCTGTCATAATTAACTTTGAAAACATAATATGTTTTTAGACTTAGTAGGTTATGCGCTAGAGCGGACGGAAACAAATTTTCGCGTGCTAGATTTAAGTGTAATTTACAGAAAAGTGGAATTTCTTTTGAATTCAATTGACTTTTCGTTTTTAGTGCATGGTGTTAATACAAGAAAAAACTGTGTTGTGATCAGACTCTAAAAGTGAAAAGTGCAGTTGGTTACAAAGAATACAGATAGTTTTGCTTTTTCTTCAACAGAAAATCTTGACACTGTTGTACCAAACGACGAGGGTCAGTCTCTGTGGCCACTTCTAAAATAGGGATAACAAGCTAAGTGTTTCATTTTACTTACTTTTTACTGAACTATCACTTTGTTCAACAAAACAATTTTAGTTTTTAATAAAGGGGCTGGGGTCCACCAGGGGAATGACAGTCCTTATTATCTTTCTCCACAGCATGACCAGTCCAGAGGTCGTGTTGAATTACGTGGCGAAACCAGAAACCTGCAAGATTAGATCCACAGGATTTCGTCTTTTCGTGATTTCAATTACCAAATTTTTTCAATGTTTCGAATATGGTTGTTTTTTTCAACTAAAGCAATATTTATTCCTAATTTCTTCTAAGTTCTAAATGGCATAAATCCTTTTGTTTTGTTTTTTCATTTCGTTTCTCGTCTTTCAGGATTGTGATTTGAATAACGAAATCCTTTAAAATTACAATGTTTATGATGTATATGAATCTACCTTACTGCTTTTGCGGCATGTTGAATAAATAAAGGGAAAATACTAGATATGAGTAATTATCTCCCTCCTGATAACAGATAGTATATCTAGGTTTCGTGTCACAATCCAAGCTATTACAAGAAGATCCGTTTATTTTTTTTCTCAATAGCCGAATTGGCCCTTTTTAACTTGATATTGCTTCGAATGCGTAGTCTAAAATACTTTTTGTGCTATACGTTCATATTTGTGGAGGGGCTGGGGTCCACTCGTAGATGAAAGGAGAAAAAATGAGCTAAGAATAGATCCACTGGGTTCCTGCTTCCATGTCGTAAAAGGCAACAATTGCAGGAGTTACTTTTTCCTTCCAGTTATCAGATGTTTTTCAATGTTTCACATCTGATTACTCCATTTGACTAAATTATCTCTTCATTCAACTCCATTCAACTCATCAATTTTCGGTTAGCTTCAGAGAAAGTATGTTTTATTCTTCCATGTCAGTGCATGTCTTTCAAGATTATAAATTGAATGATAAAAATCAACTATATATTTATGAAATATGCCGATATATGTTATCTCTGTTATTAACTTTGTAGTATTAATGGATTTGCATTAATATTACAAAGTTAATAACAGAGATAACATATATCGGCATATTTTATAAATAGTAAAAAAAACTTGTTTGTTTGATAAATTAATAATTTTTTCTCTGACGCCGGCTGCCCAGATCAACCAATATAAGCAATTAATAATTTAAATAAATAATTAAAATGATGAAACGGGAATAATAAACAATCAAGTCGCGCGTGAAGTCTGTTGACCTTTGTCTGGTGATTTGGAAGGATTTTACAAAAACTTTTTAGAATATGTCACTACAATGAATCAACTATTTTGTCTAAATACTATTCACTCGTTTATTTCGTAACAGATAATTCCATTTAGAAAAAATAGGGAAGTTTTTTTTCGTTACGTTAGTGTCGGATATTGTTGAAACGTTCAATCGGGAAGTCAGTGAGTTTAGTGGTGCATCCGAGCATTTTGAAACCGGTACATACTAAGTCGCGCACGAATACTACCATTACTGAAATTTATACTAACAAAAATCCTTCTCCCGTGACACTTGTGGAGTGCGCAGTGGTATATACGGCCTCTAGTAACAACAAGTGTTGGACTAACATCCCTTCCCATTCCTTAGGCGATCTACGTTCGAGCCTGGCCGGCGCCGGTAATGATCAATGAATTCTGGGGTTACCAGAAGATGTACATTGAAGGATGATTAACCAGTTCCACCTAAAAACGATACATAATGACAAAAACTTTAAAGAGGAACTTACTTCTACATCTCATGGAAGGCTTAATCGATTATCATACGTTTGGATTGAAAGATATAATTTTAGGGTTTCATACAATTTCTATCTTCGATTTTAATTACAATTTATTTAAAACGACTGTTATTAAAATAGTTTCATGAAAACTATACACAACGAAGAATATTCACGCAAAAAACTCAACCTGACAACGTAAAATGTCTGTGTGTGTTGTGTGTATGTGTGTATGTAACGTTTTTTTGCACTAACTTTTCTCGGAGATGGTTTAACCGATTTTCACAAACTTAGATTCAAATGAAAGGTCTTGTGGTCCCATACAAAATTCCTGAATATTATTTGGATCCGACTTCCGGTTCCGGAATTATGGGGTAAAATGTGCAAAAAATAATATGTGTTCTAACTTTTCTCATAGATGGCGCGACCGATTTTCACAAACTTAGGTTCAAATGATAGGTCCTGTGGTCCCATGCGTAATTCCTGAATTTAATGCGGATCCGACTTCCGGATCCGGAAATATAGGGTAAAGTGTGTTAAAAATTGTATACCATCACTTAAAATGGGGAAAAACCTTAAAATCTTAATCTTTGGGCCCCTTCCTAAATGAAATCCTGGGTTCGGGCCTTCCGTTACAATTCTGGAAGCGAAGCAATAAAAAATAGCAAAACTCCCACAATCAACTACCCAAGTAGAACCAGTAACTTATTCATAGAAAAAGAAAATATAGCATATGCTACATAATGGTCGCATGAAAGAAACAGCGAAAAAAGCCGGATTATGATGGTGACAACGAGGTCCAAATGATGTTACGAATTCACATCTCATTATACTATGTTACAATAAGTTCCAACTTGACTTTTTGGTAACCTAATTCTTACGATATGTTCGCATCGACTGTCTTTGTAAAGTAAGGTAAGTAATTCTATTTGAATACTTTTCGACTTTTCAGCTCCTAATTGCATATGATGGGTATAAAAGTATGAATATGTAGTGATTGTCGATGTTTTAATATCCAAAATATCGATGGCGCGCACGTTTTCAATAAGTATGGATGGGTTTTAAGTATATGTATATAGTGGGTTTACAGGGTCCGGCACTCGAAGTGTAACCAATTAAAAAGGCCATAAATTCAGTTTAGAAAATTACTTTTACTTAATTCAAAGTACAAAATGTGTAAAAATAATACAAAATTCAGAATCAATTCACTTTTGCTCGATATGACCACCTTTTGCCTTGACTTGATGACTTGAGAGAGAGAAGGAGTTGCTTCGTTTGGCCGAAAGCGGTCAATTTCCGAACATTGTATTTTCTGACGAGAAAATTTTTCCAATTGAGCAATTCGTAAACTCTCAAAACGATAGGGTTTACTTGATCGACCGTTCATACGAGAATTTGAGTCATCGATTGGCCACCAGGAGGCAGCACCTGCAACAGATAATGGTTTGGGCCGCTGTAACCGCAGATGGGCGCACTCCAATCGTTTTCATCGAGCCTGGCGTCAAGGTAAATGCGACATATTATCGGGAAAGTATTCTGGAGGTTGCTTTGAAGCCGTGGGCAGACAAACATTTCGGTGGCAGACCATGGACGTTTCAGCAGGACTCGGCACCGTCTCACAAAGCTCGAGTGAACCAAGAATGGTTGAAAAACAACGTTCCGAACTTCATCACGTCCACACAATGGCTCTCGAATTCACCAGATGCGAATCCAATGGATTATTCTCTTTGGGCCATTTTGGAGAGCAAAGTCCGAACTAAAAGATACACCAGTCTCAAGGCGCTGAAAAAAGTTATTGTCCGCGAGTGGGCCAAAATACCTGCAAGTCACATTCGGCCAAACGAAGCAACTCCTTCGCTCTCTCAAGTCATCAAGTCAAGGCAAAAGGTGGTCATATCGAGCAAAAGTGAATTGATTCTGAATTTTGTATTATTTTTACACATTTTGTACTTTGAATTAAGTAAAAGTAATTTTCCAAACTGAATTTATGGCCTTTTTAATTGGTTACACTTCGAGTGCCGGACCCTGTAAATATGCTTGAATTATATACTTCATTTAGATCATCAGATACCAATCTTTGGTCATAAGTGTGATTCGGGAAAAAAATCAACAAATTGTAACCTGACGCAGACGTATTTTTTCTTTCTTCATCGTGACTGATATGCGCGCTGAATCAAATCAAATATTCGTTACTGGGAACCTGATTTGCAACCCTCGGAAAGCAGCACAAGTTCCGCCTCTTACGCTTTTCAGGTTACATAGTAGTTATAATGCAAGTTGTCTTGTCTTACACTTGCTGCATGAATTTGTTTCGTATAAGTTACTGTCATTAAAATGTAATACCGTGTGGATAATACAAAAGATTATCTATATTCGGAAGTGTGAAAAAAGACATGTCCGTTTTATTCGTATTCGCGTCGTCCAGTTATGTCTGTGACATTATCCACCCGCATTATTTAGCTCGTTTTAGCCCGTTACTTTGGGACCAAAATTCGGATCCAGATAAAATTCAATAGCAGGTCATGGAACAATGAGACGTTTCATTTGAGTTTTACAATATCAGCCCAGCGGTCTCCGAAAAATTAAGTGCAGTTTTGCGTTACATACATACATACACACATACAGACATTTGCAGTTCTTGGCGAACTGAACCGAATGGTATATGACACCAAGGCACAGTGGTTTGAATTGACAAAAACATGAACTTAATTCTCTAGCTGCTAAACCGTTGATCCGATATACATAGTTCCTTTGGAGAACTCATTCACAAAAATATCCCTCGTGATTTGATCACAACAAAAAATGTGCAAAGCCTACTACGATAAAAGTTCATTTCAACAACTTTTTTCCCTTAAGAGATAAAAAAACGATGTCTTCGACAAAGTTTTAGAACTTTCAACGAGAAAAAAACTTTGCCGAAGAAGCTATAGGTCTAACGCATAATGTTTCGGATATATGAAGCATTTTCGTTTGAAACCACTTAAAATCAATTTTTTGTACATAACTTTTTTCGCAATTATTTTCTGTGTCTACTATGTTCAAGACAATTACTAGAAACATAAAATTACATGTTTTTGTTAAAGACTGTACACAGTTTGGCCTTTTCCCTAAAAAGTTATTTAACATTTAAACTTTTATATACACTAACTTTAACTCCACAGATAAAAATATTTTGTGAATTTACATCTATTTTCATGCACATATTTGGTGCAGGTAATTAAACATAAAATGACAATACAATTTAATCGCAAAATAAGCGTTAATTTAAAGATACAGTTACATTCATTGAAAATTCAATGCAATTCAATATAGTTTTGCATCGATGAAGGTTTTCAATCAAAATTTCGATTCAACCCATGTCTATTCCATGTTACTATGGATTTACATCTCGTGTAAATTTCATTATTTCTTTCTGTGTACTAATAGGAAGCAGGGTCGCAGACCAAAAGGCACATACATATACTTTTTGGATAACTTAAATCAAGTAATATAAAGCTACGAAGTGCGTAACGTGGCCCTTTAAAATTGTGTAAATAAGACAACGAAATATCGAGTGCTTTTTTGACCATTTTTTAGCAAAAACATTTACTAAAACGACTATTTTTGGTTTATTAAAAAGAGCTTTGTAGGAAATGTCCAAAAATTGAAATCGGTCGTTAGTGTAGTTTTGGTGCAATGGTATCATGATTAAATATAATTTCATGATGCATTCTTCTATGCAATTGATCGAACTAACGAAGCCTATTAACGGGCTCATTAAATTTCGACAAGTTTTACTTATTCTTTTAATAGAATATTCCTTTTCCGTTCTTTTAATTCCAATCCAATTCATTTCATGGATGATATCTTACACCATTACCAGTACGCCTAAAAACATCGTTTAAATTTAAGTCTTCTGAGATTAATTTATATGTGTTGAAACACGACAGTGAAGCCTGCTTGAAAGGCTGAATTTTTTTGTGTAAAATCCTGTCATTCTACGAAATACGTTCTTATGAATTAAGCCATACACTGAACAAAATAATTAAATTCTCACGATTTCTAAATAAATAGTACTATGAAATGGACATCAGTTGAATAAAAAATTCGATTCAAAACCATCCTCGACGTAAAACTAAATTGGAATACATTAATTTCAATGAATAGGACCGTTTATTTATATTGACGATTGGTTTTACTTTTAAGGTATATTTAAAAATGAAGAACAGTAAAGTAACTTTATATTAAATTTCTTGCTCCAAATATGCACTGTTGGTATTGGTGAGAGCAGCGCTGCATATTATTTTTAAGAACACAAAAGAGTTGGTTGATAATACAAATGCTGGAGTATTTGGACGATAATAATATCACAATAAAATGCGTAAGTGGTTTAACTTTACATACAGGCGTACACGGTAAAGTATCAAATCAAATTATCTAAATTATTGGTCTAGACATCCGAATATAGAATATAGAAATGGTCAAAAAAGCACTCTATATTTTGTTGACTCATTCACACAATTTAAAAAGACCACGCTACACACTTCGTAGCTTTATATTACTTGATTTAAGCTTTCCAAAAAGTATATGTATGTGCCTTTTGGTCTGCGACCCTGCTTCCTATTAGTAGTTAAAGTTAGTGTATATAAAAGTTTAAATATTAAATAACTTTTTAGGGGAAAGGCCAAACCGTGCACAGTCTTCAACAAAAATATGTAATTTTATGTTTTCAGTAATTGTCTTGAACATAGTAGAAATAGAAAATAATTGCGAAAAAAATTATTTACAAAAAATTGATTTTAAGTGGTTTCAAACGAAAATCGTTCATATATCCGAAACATTATGCGTTAGACCTATAGCTTCTTCGGCAAAGTTTCTTCTCGTTGGAAGTTCGAAAACATTGTCGAAGACATCGTTTTCTATCTTTTAAGGGAAAAAAGTGGTTGTAATGAACTTTTATCGTAGTAGGCGTTGCAAAATTTTTATTGTGATCAAATCACGAGGTATATTTTTGTGAATGAGTTCTCCAAAGGAACTATGTATATCGGATCAACGGTTTAGCAGCTAGAGAATTAAGATCACGTTTTTGTCGATTCAAACCACTGTGCAAGGCCTTGATTGACAAGTTGAATATCACAGTGATTGCACAGCTTTGCTATATGAGAAATTCTAAACAAGTATCAAAACCAATCAGTCGAAAGCCGTTCAGAAAAGTAGAAAATTTCACCGAGCTTCTTATTTTGCCGAATCAGTCATTTCGTCAAAAGGATCATTTCGATAAATTATGTCATCAGTATAAACATGTATAAGATAAATGAAATGTCTCTTGAACTTATATTTTCGCAATCCATACTGATGAGCATCGCCTTAATTGCAACACAACGCATTATTATGTGTAAGTTGCTAAGAAAATTACATTCTTGGAAAAAATGAATTATTTGTCGTAAATGGAAGCATGCCGTAATGACATATAAAAATAAATCTGTGTCTTTTTCTATGACCACTTCATCTAAATTAGCTGGGAAGTTAATGATATGATTCATTTTTATTTGCTTTGAAATGTAAATTTAAATGAATTACGACGCTTGTTTTATGTACATTTGTAGAGACGTAAATTAACACGATTTTTTCTTCTAATTGTGTATAACTACTGAGAGGCATGTCAGTTCAACATGAACTGCTATGCACTGATGAGTCGAAGTAGAATCGTAAAAATTAAAACAATCGTGTGAGCTTAGTGAAAAACCGGATGATTGAAACCAAACCCTTAGATTACTACTAGCTGAAAACGATCAGTATGTCGTAAACTTATTCACATTCGGGACTTCATCAGTAAAATACTGTGCTTCGGTACCATTTAAGTGCCTTAAGCAGGGATAACTTTACGACTGCTGAGCGGTTTATGTTAATCTGCTGAGTGGCGTGGCAGTTCACCATGAACTATTTTCGCATTCTCAATCAGTTTCATTTCAAACTATACTGATAATTGATTTGGAGTGATAATATATTAATGACGAGAAATTGAGTCCCCCTCTTATCGCTTCTATCCGGCGTCCAGCAGTAAAATAAATAGAAAGTCCTCGTTTTACAATTTGTGTGATGACATAACTTCTTCATGCTAGGCAGCGCTACGTACAAACGTCAAGTACCTGTAAGTAAAAATAGAAAAAAAATTGTTAGAATTTACGGATAAAACTCTGTTCAACTAGAGAATGGATCGCCGTTTTGCTATAATTATTTAAGTAAAATTATATTGGCCAAACAAATATCAAAACTTTCTAATCGATTTGCATCCATTCATTTACATCCATTCACTCAGCTGCATCCGCTCGAAAAGACCTCAGAACTATGAAAATTTGATTTCCATTCTCCACTTAAACCATCAATTGCAATTTGCATATTCATAATGCAGCGACTGCCATCCTGCATCCACGCTTCAAGCAGCCATGGATACCATTTTAGCAAAGTTATTCCACCACATGTATGCTAGATGCGGGGTGTGCAAGCAGATTTCGTCGAAACTGCGCTCCGAAGACCGCATTACGATTGTGGGTAAAGCAACGCACACATTCTCACACGACCGAACCGCTACCGGCGGAACGACGGCTCTCCTTGCATATCACCGTCAAAAGCAGTGAACGCGACTCAACGCCCTCGCAAGCGATGAACTGAAGATAAATCCACAAATCGAACGAATCAAGACAAGACGAACGCATTACTGTTCGGAAATTATCCCTCCCAACATCGAGTTGTACCCTTGCAAACGATCCACGGAGCTCTTCGCGGGATGCACTTTGTAATGTGCATTTACCGAATAACGCATGTCATTTGCGAAAAAAAAGTATCTTTCTATCTTCCACGGAGATGGAATGAACCGATTTCAGAGGATTCTATCGATCCCCATGGTGATGATTTCCAACAGCGCGTCCTACCCTATGTGGTGCCGCATGTGGAGGTGGCAGTCGATGCATTTGAGTTCGGATTTGCGATAATTGCTTCCCGAATTGATGCCATCGACAGTAAACGCACACTCACACAAACACACGCGCGGCAAAAGCGCACACCGTGGAACACATCGCTACCGTTTGGTTACCACCACGCAAACTGAATGCTGATCTCCTTGGATGTCTCAAATGATACAGAAAAGAGTAATGCTTCACTTGAAGTCAGTCGTAGTCTATGTTGAAGTTGATAGAACCACACTTTTCGTTTCAGTTGTACTTAATGGAAGAGTGCATTTCGAATGGATATGGCAATGTGTAAAGTTGGACTAATTACGAGGTAAATTTTGGAACTTGTATGAATTTTGAAGAACTGAATTAGTTATTCAGTCCATCCGACATAATCTAAACATATTTGCAACGAAGATACGATATTTCATCACCGCACTACTGGAAAGTGATCCCAAAGTGGCAAAACCCCAAAAAAAATTGTTTTCCAGCACAATATTTTTTTTTGATTCTCAAATAGTTGAAGGATCACACTTTAAAGTATAAAAATGTTTGAACAAGAAATAATATCTCATATTTTCTCAAAGATAGGGTATTGTAAACTTTCTTTTCATTCTTCCATACAAATTATATGGTGCAATGATGATGTTTTGCGACTTGAGTTTAAAATGGCTAGAAAAGGGTCTCTCATTGTTCAATAGTATTTCATTTCATTATGCATTTCTGTGCCTTAAAAGTTATTTTCAATTGTTTGCGGGGTCGACAATAAAAATCACAGAAACCAGGGCTAGACTTTTGTATTATGATAATGTTTCACTATTTTCTATTTTTATTATATTATGGTAATATTTTATACTTTTTATCAATCGGATTTCGTTTAAAAAAGCAGTTTTCATTGATTTGAGCACATTGATAAATATTATTATTGTTATACCGTTCATTTATGCTCGGCTTCAACCTGCCGATGGTCGTTCGCCGGTTCGTTGACATTTGGCAATTAGGAATTTTAAAATTTTTTGTTTCAGATTCTCTTCCAATGTGTATATTTTTCTTCTCGATTTATCATATAACTATTCTTTAAAAAATAACTAGTCGGATGAATGAGAATTTTTATCATTTTTGTATATCTGAAAACTATTTTTCGATAATCATCTGCAGCACCGGCTCGGAAATATAATTGGTCATGCAAATTTACTTTGGCTATACTGGTTTCGGATTCAGGTACCGGAAGTAGTGGTCTGAAATTCCAAAACGATACTCACATAAATTTCTCAGAGATAAATTAACGTTTGAACACAGATAATTGTATCGGCATTGTGATCTTTCCGTCCCATTGAGACGCCCTTCGAGGCACTCGTGCTGACTTCAATCTATTGTCAGGTAATTATTTTGTTCTGGCGTATAATGATGGATTCAGCCAATCATGTAATCTTGCGTTCGTCTTTCTATCCCTAAATAAGTACGTGCGGGATCCAGCGGCAGGATATCTATCTCATCTGCAGAATCTTGCTAAACTAAGGCACGCTCCCGCACTTTCTGTTACCCGTCGTCCAGTACAATTTTAGGTCATTCATTGTCTATTTCCGATTTCGGGAGTGGCCAGGCCTCCAATATATTGATAAAACACACAAAACTTACAAAAGAATTGTATCATCTCATAACCCTTTTACCTTTTAAAAACGTAACACATGTAACATTTTTTAATACCTAAAACTAACAAAAACGTTACGCATGTAACGATTTGTAACGCATATAACACAGTGACGAATTTAACGCCTCGTAACGCTTCTAAATTACAATAAAGTAACGTAAGTAGTACTTCGTAACGCCTGTAATTCACAAAAGAGTAACGCACGTAACGCCTGCAACTCACAAAAAACTAACGCATGTAACGATTCGTAACACCAAAAACTTATTCAGAGTAACACATGTCACATTTCGTAACGCCTATAACCTACAAGAAGTAACGCTTTGTAATGCCTGTAACTTACAACAAATAACGCTTCGTAACTCCTATAACTTACAAAAAAGAGCATGTAACACTGCAAAATCTATAATTTACTAAAAAGTGACGTATGTAACGATTCGTATCGCTAATGATTCACAAAAAAGTAACGCATGTAACACTTCGTAACGCATATAACTTATGAGAAAGTACAGCATGTAACACTTCGTGAAGCCTGTAACTTACAAAAAAGTAAAGCATAAGACGCTACGTAACGCCTTTAACATACAAAACAATAACGGTTCGTAACACCTATAACTTACAAAAAAGTAACGCATGTAACGCTCCATAACGTTTATTATTTACTAGACAGTAACGTATGCAACACTTCGCATCGCCAATGATTCACAAAAAAATAATGCATGTAACGCTTTGTAACGCCTATAACTTATAAAAAGTAACGCATGTAACGCTTCGTAACACTTATAATTTACAAAACAATAATGCATGTAACGCTTCGTAACGCCTAAAACTTATAAAAAGTAATGCATGTAACGCTTTGTAACATTTATAATTTACAAAACAATAATGCATGTAACGCTTCGTAACGCGCATGATTTACAAAAATGAAACTCATGTAACGCTTTGTAACGTCAATAACTTACGAATATCAAGTGCACGTAACGCTTGGTAACACCTACAACTTACAAAAAAAGTAACGCATGTAACGCTTTGTAGCACCTATTATTTACAAAAAAGTAACGCATAAAACACTTCGAAACTCCTAATACATACAAAAAAGTAACACATGTAACGCTTCGTAATGCCTATAACATACAAATAAGTAACGCATGTAACACTTCGTAACGTCTATAATCTACAAAAAGTAATGCATGTAATGCTTCGTAACACCTATTACTTGCTAAAAAGTAACGCATAAAACACTTCGTAACTCCAAAAACTTACAAAAAAGTAACACATGTAACGCTTCGTAATGCCTATAACATACAAATAAGTAACGCATGTAACACTTCGTAACGTCTATAATCTACAAAAAAGTAGTGCATGTAATGCTTCGTTCTATAACTTACAAAAATGTAACGCTTCGTAACGCCAATTACTTATGAAAAAGTAACGCGTGTAAGGGACTATTCACACATATCCGGTCCGGTTCAGTGCCGGCACGACACCGTGCACGGATACTGATATTATTTCATTCGTTTTCTATGCACGCATTCACACCTATCCGTCACCGTGCCATTTCAGTGCAGCTCGCCGTCAGTGTAGCGTCCGTCCGGCAAACTCAAATTCGTCGTTACCGATATTTTTTATTTTCACTGAAGTCGGTATGTCATTGTATTTGCTGTGCCGGAACGGAAACAGCACGGAAACGGAACGGAAGGGTTCCGATAGAAAAAGAACACTGACGGCGCACTGAAGGCACTTTCACTGAACCGTCACGGAACTGAAATGTGTGAATAGTCCTTAAGGCTTAGTTAAAAATATAATTTATAAAAAAGTAACGCATGTAACGCTTCGTAACGCCTATAATTTAGCAAAAAGTAAAGCATGCGACGCTACGTAACGTTTATAACATACAAAAAAGTAACGCATGTAACGCTTCGTAACGCTTAGAACCTACAAAAAAGTAACGCATGTAACGATTCGTAACGCCTATAACTTAGCAAAAAGTAAAGCTTGTAACACTTCCTAACGTCTACAACATACAAAAAAGTAACGCATGTAACACTTTGTAACACCTATAACATACGAAAAGTACCGCATGCAACATTTCGTAACGTCTATAGCTTACATAAAAGTAACGCATATAACGCTTCGTAACGCCTATAACCTACAAAATATAACGCAAGTACCGCTTCGTAACACTTACAAAAGAGCGACGTATATAACACTTCGTAACACCTATAACTTCCTTAAAAGTAACGTTCGGATCTGCCCGGGTTCGATACCTAACCCTAGCCCGAAGAGGCGAATGACCTTAAGATTAAAACCTCTATAATCGGAACAAAAGAAAATAAATTTCATAGTACCTTTATTCCTGTGTTGACTCAGTAAGGCGTAACGTATAACGTAACTAAACTACTATTTTATGTATTATTATTATCATTGTCATTTGTTTTAGCCCAGTTTCATCTCCTTTTTCTGTGGTTTAGACTCTGTTCTGCTTCGTAGGGCCTCCTCTGCTGTTGTGTGCTTTATCGGCATGGGTTTTGACCATAAAATCTCAATCTCACGGTGTAATATACAGAATCAACAGTCCCATAATATTTCTCAAACTTTTTTTTGTTTCTGTGTCTGATTTTTGGAGAGGCCAGTGCATCTCATCCAACGCCTCCTCTAGGTACTAGACTAAGCCAACCAGATATTAAGTAAATCGAGGTATTAGATAACCCATCATTCGCTACAAGACACAATAATGCTTGAAACTTCAAACTTCGTACGATAATATGGCTTTACTTGTTCAAACCTTGTTGGCGTGCAGTCTAAAACCAACTGGATTTTAGGCTATTAGCAGCAAACAGGCCATAAACTGGTTTGATGCATCGCCGGAATGAAGCATCATTTAATAAAATCAGCAAACAAATTTCATCTCTGTGGTGCGATAAGACAAACCGCATGTAAAAACTGCCAATGGATGGCGCAAAGCAGAGCACACGTTCCAAGCGTTTAACATAATAATAGTAATCATAACCATCATCATTATCAGCTCTATCTATAGCAGGAAATTGGAAAGGAAAACATTCCACCAGCGGCAGCGACAAGGATAACGCCCATGGTTGCTTTTGAAGGCACACTTCGAGTTGTGAAAACCGTCTTCCCATATAGCAATCGATGGAAGCTCGCGCCTGGTCTTCGGTGGTTAAAAATCGTTTGAGGTTTGCACAACGGAAGGAGATTCGTCCATTTCACCACGGGAACCAACACAGCCAACCAACGAGGATGTTGAAAGCGACGGTGGTAGCGGCAGCGAAAAATGAACCCAGTAAATAGTGCTTTATGATGCGAAAATTTTCCCACCGCAGACCGCAGTGAACGTGTCCTGGCATTGTTCCGATACGGATTTTCATCTCCCGGGTAGTAGCGGCGAAAGCAACGAGCTTTGGTTGGTAGATTAGAAATAAAACTGTTGCGACAATCGTTCCGGAATACAGATTCACTAACAAAGTGTTCCAAATGTCACCCATTTCGGAAATTCTCCGAGCGTTGGATCCATTCATTAGGACATGATTTAGTTGCAACACATTTCGACTGTCGTATCGGCGTAGATCCTTCGGCTAACTTTTCGGCTGTTCTACGGAAGGAAGACAGCTATGGTGTGTGTATGTGTGTGTGTGTGTGTATGGTGCTAACCGCAAGGGTTTTCCCATTCGTCGCTAGTCTAACGAATCGCGCCTGCTTCCGAGAGCGCCCCGCATGGTCGAATGCCAAAACCGGAAAAAGTCATGGAGCACTTTGGTTTGGCGCAAAAGTCAAACCGCAAACACACACCGCATAGCCATTGTGTTGATGTCGATTGTGGTTTGCTCCATCCGGGAGGTCGGTAAGCGGGTTATGATTTACGCGAGCTATCGTTTTGTGAAAATATTGATCGGAAAAATACGTCGCTCCAAAACCGATCGCTCGAGTGGCAAATAAATGTTGATGTTTTTCAAACACAGTGAATCCGGAGCAGCAGCTTTGTTCAAACAAAGTTGCTATATTGTCTGATATACACGCTAAGTAAGTAAAGCATTTTGAAAATATTGGTTCAATATTGACCGTCATTACTTATTTTATTTGTTTGTGTAAAATATACAGAATCGGTGGAATTCGAGTGTTGTTCGTAAGCTATGCTAAATGTAAAATGTGTTTGAAACATTTTTTTTTATCCAGGTTTTTGCCTTTCTCTATAGTAAAGTGGGTCCGAATTCGTAAAATCGCAAAAAATATATTATTTTTTTTGTGTTGTGTTGATAACTTGAAACGTTGAAAATTTTCTCTGGAACTGGAACAAAGTTTTTCCAAATTTAAAAAATGAACATATTTGAATGAAACTTTCACAGATCGTACATAACACAAGGAACTTAAACTTATTTTATAAAAATAAAAAAAATCATAGTTTTTCTATACAATTTTTGGCAAAAATTTTATAGATAATATATGAAATTTTTTTTTAATTTTACAGAACGTGGACTGTCACTGAGAAAGATAGCAAAAATGGAAAGAGTAAGTGAAAAAGCCGTGCGAAATGCAATCAGGAAGTTCGGTGAGGATAACACCTTTGAGGATAAACCGAAAACGGGTCGAAAAAAAGGTCCTGCTAACTCTCAGTTGGATAAACGTATACTGAAGGCGTTCGAGCAAAAGAAGGAGGTTTCAGTTCGGGATGTGGCCAAAAAAGTGGGCACTTCGAATTCAAATGTTCTTCGTGCTAAAGAACGTTTGAATCTTCGAATCTATAAGAAACAGAAACAACCAAAACGTAGTCCAGGCCGAGGGTTCGAAAGCTGTACAATACGATTCTTGCTGGAAATTTGAACTGTAGAATCATGGACGACGAAACCTACGTGAAACTCGATTACAAATCCTTGCTGGGACCACAATATTATACGGTGCGAGAAGGGCAAGTGTTAAACCAGTCCGAGACATCGATTGAAGTCGAAAAATTTGGTAAGAATGCTATGGTAAGCAAAGCCTTGGTATTACATTCCTGTAGTGGAATTTGACCTTCTGTTTCAACAGACTTCGCAGCCGATTCTGAGTGTACAGAACCATTGCATGGCTGGTGCTACGATTCTATCGACACTACGAATCCTTCCAGGTCGGGGCTCGAACATACGAAAACTGGTTTGTAAGACCAGTGCATTGAACCGCCAACCCGGGACTATTGTCTGGCAAGTAATTTGTAGCTGCGGTAAGATTTCGAAACCCTTCATCACCACTTCTTCAATGAACAGCGAAATATACATCAAGGAATGTTTACAAAAACGACTTTTACCCATGATTCGAAGCCACAAGGATCCTGTTGTCTTCTGGCCAGATCTTGCTTCTTGCCACTACTCGAAATCAACGGTAGAATGGTATACTACCAAAAATGTCACTTTCGTCCCAAAAGACATGTATCCACCAAATTGCCCACAACTTCGATAATTGAGGAATTTTGGGCATTAACGAAAGCACATCTTGGGAAACATGTCGCGGCAGCCGAAACCATTCAACAGTTCGAAAAAGATTGGAAAAAAGTGTCAAAACTTGTCGCCAAGAAGTCTGTACGGAATTTAATGAGGAACGTTCGCAAGAAGGTGCGCCAGCTAGTCTACAATGGCTAAATAGCAAATGTTGAGAATAATATTCTATTGTTGTAGTCTAACATTATCAGTATATCGAATAAAATTTGAATATCTAACAATTGTGAATTATTTACAGCGAAATCAAAGTGCGTCCATACTTTCTGGGACAGTCTTTTTGTAGATCTAATGACTGTGACATCTGATTGCTGAGATATAATGGTGTAAGTGACGTAACCGACAAAACGCGTTGTTTTTTACCACTTAATTTTCTGAAGATGGCTGAACAGATTTTGACAAATTTAGGCTCATTTGAATGCTACTATTAGTTTATTAAACAGGTTCGAAGTTGAAATAGCTGTGACTTCTGGTTATCTCCGTATATATATATGTGACGTAAACGTCAAAACTCATTATCGCTCAATTTTTCGGATATGGATTAACCGATATCAATAATTTTAAAGGGGGTTTAAATCGACTATAATGATGCCTTATATTTTTATATTTGATGACTTATATTTTCAAAAATATCACTAGAACATTCTGTCGACATTTTTTTTTTCAAACTTGTATAAAATAAGAATCGTTAACACGATTTTGCGATAATACTAACAAGCCTGTACAAGTTGAATAAAAGATTTAGAGATTTACATATTGTTAACTTGAAAAATACAGATATAAATGTGGCAGCCAAGTACACTATTCGAAATTGAACAAAGCACGCGAACGGATCGAAATCGGTGGTGTTTTCATCTTCCGTATCAGCGCGTACCGATGCGTACCGGTTTTGCATCGTCATTTTGAATGACGATTTGAATGTTTTGACACTTATTGCCATATATTTTCTGAACCAGAAGACGAATCTGAATGAAATTCCACCGTTTCTTTTAAGACAATGAGAGCTTTAATTTAAATCATGATTTGTAAAAATCAGTTCAACGATTGTTGAGACCTCAAGACCTGAGATGACAAAACCTTTTATTTGCATCTTAGTTTGTGAAAATCGGTTAGGAAATTTCCGAGAAGAGTGCGCCTTTTTCTCATAGGAACCATAAGATCTTTTATTTTAATCCGAGTTTAGGAAAATCAGTTCAGCCATCTCTAAAAAATCGAGTGACATTATTTGACACATACATACACAGACAGACATTTTGTGAACTCAGTCGAATGGTATCTGACACTCGGCCCTCCGGGCCTCCGTTCAAAAGTCGGTTTTCACAGTGATTGCAGGAAGCGGATCATTTCGCCGAATGTCATTTCGCCGAAAGTCGTTTCGCTGAAAGGGTCATTTCGCCGAAAGGGTCATGTCTCCTGTATGTTATGTCTCCTGAATAAATTATGTGGCGCAGCCACATAACTGAAGCCAAGATGGTTCGGCGACGCCAGCTAAGTCGGTCGCCGACCCGCCGTCGGAAGCGGCGGCATACAAACCTGTAACCGCCTTGTTTGCCCGGTCTACTCAAAGCTAACATAGGTTTCTTTGCTTTTGTTAGGTCCAAACGAGCGGTAGCGAGGTCAGCCAGCACATGAACCGAAACGAAGTGGCGTAGCCGCATTAGATTTTTTTTTCATTTTCACCTAATAAACTGAAAATACCACATACATTTGTCTGGTAGATACACCTAGGCAATTGCGTTGATGCTTAGTAGCTAATAGTCAACAAGTTTTCTTGGGAACTCCGCTCTGAAGTTCATGAATCAATCTTTATTCAAGAGTACTAGAATCAATTTTCATTCAAGAAGTACAATTGTAGGTCAACAAACGGGCGTCTTTATTTTAAATTATTTCCAATTACAATTTTAAGACGATTTCAGGATTCGGCGAAATGGCATTTGGCGAAATGGTCCATTCGGCGAAATAACCCCTTGATGAGTAGTATTCGAAGAAAAGTTCAAGATTTCATCAACACCAAACCAGACTAATTATTTCGATATTTTTCTTTTAAAATGCAAATGATAACTTTCATTTTGATACTGTATACAGTCTTTTATTCTGATTATAAAGGGTGATTTTTTGCTGGTATCTTTTGCAACACTGTTTTGACAGATCACGCGTGAATCGTGTCTTGTCTCATTTTCAAACATGTTAAATTTGGTCTATAATTTAATCGTGAATCGACTTACGAACGAACAACGCTTCCAAATTATTGAATATTACTATCACCATTGATGCTCGGTTAAGAGATCGAAAGATCCATTGTTTTAACGAAAAATTGTTTTCAGTGACTAAGCTTATTTCTGGTTGGATGGATACGTGAACAAGCGAAATTTCCGCATCTGGACTGAAGACCAACCAAAAACATTGCAAGAGCTACCAATGCATACCAAAAAAGTCATTGTTTGGTGAGGATCAGCATCATCGGGCCGTACATCTTCAAAGGCGACGATGAGCGGAACGTCCCGGGTAGATGTAAATGGCAAACAAAGATCAAAATAATAAAAAAATTTACCATCATATCTTGTCTAGACGTTTCTGTGCTATCATAGCAATACTTGATATTTTCTTGATATTTCATCTAGAGAATCAAGAAATTGTACAATATTTGTTTGGCATCTAAGTTAGTTATTATATCTTATTTCGTTATTGACGAGTCATTCCACGAGTTTCGTTAGTACAATTGATCCAGTAGTTCTATCTTCAAATAAAATACAACTAAATAAACTACATCAGAATCAGATAAGAGAAATTCTTATTATATTATTTAATTCCGAATGCTAGAATATAAAATAACTGAAAAATTCTTCTTCTCTAAATATTTTGTTTTTGGTTTGATATTACAATGACAGAGTTTTATATTTTGTTGACATTTTCTCATGAAGACTTTGTTACGAATTTTGATATTTTAACTCTTATATCAAACTAAATAATGTTAATTTCTATCATTGAGATGTTCGGTTTTAATAATAAAATTTGTTATTGGTTTGCAAATCACTTCTATCCGGGGTTACTGTGAATGGTGAGTGCTACCGTGTGATGATTGACGTTTTTTTTTTGCCCAAAATCGAAGAACTGCACATGTCTGCCATGTGACTTCAACAAGACGGTGCCACATCCCACACGGCACGCAAAACAATGACTACACAGAGAGCTGCCTTCGGTGAACAGTTTATCTCATGTTTTAGGTTGCTGTCAGAGTGAAAGCGTCAAGCGAAGCGTCGAGGCGTGCGTTCGAACTAGTTGCATTTGATCAAAGCAAACATGTCACAGTGAATGCGATGCTAAAACAGTACATCGCATTGAATCGCTTCGCTTCGGTCCGCGTTCCGCGCTCACTCTGACATCAACCTTAGGCTCGTCAATTGGGCGTCTTTTTTTTTGCAAGGTGAAATGCATTTACGCACAGAGTGTTGGACCACCACTGTATAATTGGAACTACCCACTAAAACACCTTGGATCTCCAACCCTACATTCCCGGAACTACCGTTAGGTATTACTTCGGGGCGAAAGGCTATCGGTGCTCAAAGCACCCTTCGCCATGGACGTCTGCGTCGTCCTCTCCTACTTTTGGGCTATTTATCTCTCGATTTTGAGCCACTTGTTTCGCTACAGAGGATCGACCAGAAGGATGTCGACGTCGGTCCGGCGATTCCGGTTGGAGCTTAACTTCCGGTTCGCTGGCGCCTCGACGACCCAGGGCTGGTTTACGTCGCGAACAACTCGGCTAATCCCCAACGATGTATCTAGCCTACACCGACGGCAAGTTCCCCGACGATGGAAGTTTCCCAGGGGCCAACGCTTCCGAAATCCGTGAACGGTTCGAACGGCAGGATGCCTGAGTCGGTCCAGTGATTCCGGTTGGAGGATGACTTCCGGTTCACTGGCGCCCCGACGATCCATACTGGAGTTACGTCGTAATCTGCTCATCTAATCCCCGTCGAAGGATCTAGACTACACCGACGAAGAGCTCTCCGACGAAAGAGTTTCTCCCGACACCGAATCTCGTGTTTTGCCACACGGGACACTCGAATGAGTGCCGAGGTCGGTCCTGTGATTCCGGTTGGAGCATGGCTTTCGGTTCACTGGCGCCCCGACGACTCAACTTCGATGCTGTGGCTTCTACTCGGCTAGTCCCCGGCGAAGGATCTAGTCTACACCAGCGAAGAATTCCCCCGCAATTCCATTGGGGGTCTAGATCGTGTGATTTAGCGCCTTTGGACTCTTTCATGTGAGATCATGTCAGGGCTCATGTCTACAAGGATAAACCAGCAACGTTTGACGCATTGGAAGCCAATATTGAAACATTTATGCGTTATACGTAACGGCCGATATGTTGGAGAGAGTGTGCCAAAACTTGACTTTGCGCATGGGTCATCTCTATAAAACAACGTTGGTAACAGTAATTGTTCGTTACTTTACTAAAGGCTCGTCAAATTCAGCCAAAACTTTACCGGTTCTTTGAGAGCCCTAATGAAAGGCAGTGCACTTTTCGTCTACTCGCCTCTACTTGTACAATATCACTTCTATCGGTTTCTTGGTAACAAAAAAATTGGTTTTGAGTTAGCATCAAAAACTCCCCTTTCCCAACCTTCAGTTTCCGAGCAAATTTGTCATGATCAGATAAACGTTTTCAGAATAAAAACCCCAGATTTAATTATTTCCCGTAGATATCTGAATAAATAATGCAAAATCCGTAGATTCCAAGAGGTTCATCCGTAGATCCGTAGAAAAGGCAGAAATCCGTAGATCTACGGATAAATCCGTAGGATTGGCATCACTGGTTGTTGCTACACAGCTAGACAAAAAGTGCCATAAACGATTTGATGCTTTTATTGGTATGCTCTGATCTTGTGTCATGCAAGATTGGATGAAATCCCATGTTATGCCGTTTCCCCTGAGAAATTGACAACTACCCCAGGGTAAATTTTGAGTGCATAAGACTAATTTCTAATTTATATAAGATGAACTCGGTTGATAATGAGAAAAAGTTTCACTTCAATCGAAATCGCAGAAAGGTAGAGAACCGCTATAAAAATAACTGCTTGCATACAAAACTTGAATACAAGCTTGACGAAGAGAAGCTTAAATATCGATATCCGTATCGCAAGCATGTACAAACATTTAAATGTATACATTTGGGCTATTGATGTAATTTCGTCGGCTACGAAACAAATACAAATCACGATAAATAGAGTCTATATTCTGGGTTCGCGTGTTCGGTGTTGATTCCTAATAAGGATCAATCTAAGCAGACTCTTGTGCATTTGCGGATTCAAAAGTGTGACGATTAATTTAAAATGTCAATCATTGGAAATTTTGGTTACCTTGTTCCACATCAACGACTCGAACAACTCCATGGGGCTGATCCTTGTAGTTTTTGTGTTTTTTTGGCATTAAAAATGCCTTACTCTTCACTATACGGGGCCGGGTGTCAATTAAAAGTTTCAAAAATAGCCGCGTAACCTTTTTGTGTCATAATTTTGAACGTTAATAACTCGGTCATTTGTTGATGGATTGTTATAATTTAACAACCAATCGATTCGGAAACTTTTAACTTAAACATGTATAACGACGTCGTTACAGTATTTCAATAGCATACTATTGAAAAAATGGTTGGAATCGACCTATGTTTTCATCCACCAATCCCTGCTGTACAAAATGACGTCAACTTCTTGTTCGGCATAGGAGGCTTTGCGTCATGCATAAAAAACACCGCATCGTTCTGCGTAGTATGAAGAGAAATCTATAAATATAGGCTGCACAATATTTCTTTGCCTAGTTGATGTTTGACTGCGAATGAAACAAGTAGCTCGTCCAGTGAGCTGATGACTGGATTGTATATGCGTTCACTTGCTGGATTGTCGCTTTTGCATTATGTGTTGGTGAAATTTCCTGCTGTCTGCACAACACCGCTTCGTGTTCGCTTGAATATCTTATATATCATCTAGCTATTGAAGAACCGAATCAGCGTGGTTATCGGTTCTTTTGAAATATCCCATGTATTTAGCAAATTGTTGGTCGATTTTGCCATTAAAAATGCTTCCCGAGGCTGGGTGTCAAATTAAAACATGCAAAACTAATCGCGTAACATTTTTCTGCCATAATTTTGAACGCTCATACCTCAGTCATTTGTTGATTGATTTATATAATTCAACAACCAATCGATTCGGAAACATTTAACTTAAACTTATGAGATAACGTCATTTGAATAATTCAATTGCATTCCTTTGAAAAATTTATTTGAAATGAGTATTTTATTTTGGTTCTCTGGTAACTATCAGGCTAATTTAGTATTAACGGCACTAGATCTAATTCGGATCTAATTTGCAGCGCTTGTTCCTCGATGATTTGTTAATGGATTTTCCTCATTTAAATGATTCCAAAGCTTCAATATTGTAAGCTTAAAAATTTTTTAATTTGTCAACGGATCGGTTTGCATACTTAAATCTCCATTCCCATACGAACAAAACGTGACAATGTGACTGAACGAGTTGTTGTCCCACCAGGAATTAAACGCTTCAAAAGATTCAAAATTAAATTCTGAAACTTATCTAAAAGCGGCCTCCTCGGTTTGGTAGTATAAATGAGTTCCACAGGCTCACATATACAGTACAATTAGATGCAATATCATATAGTATCAAAGATAAACTAAAGGTAAGTTTACTTGCGATTTTACATGATCAAAATTGAATATAATTAATTATCAAGAAAGAATCTAATTGTCAGTTTTATCATTCGCTAACAATCTAAGCGCCTCAACTAGAGCAAGTTTGTAATTAGTCAATTGAAAAAGTTTTTAGTTTAGTGTATCATCATCATTATCATCTTTATTTTTGTATTTATTACGAAGACCCTAGAAACGTTCCATTTTTAATGTTATTGTGCTCGGTCGTGTCTTGA
This sequence comes from Malaya genurostris, assembly GCF_030247185.1. Lineage (NCBI taxonomy): Eukaryota > Metazoa > Arthropoda > Insecta > Diptera > Culicidae > Malaya > Malaya genurostris. The sequence continues at coordinate 255,232,475 of NC_080571.1, read as the reverse complement.
ATACAACCCTCTAATTTTTTTTAATCGAATCCTATACCTCTTGAAAAATCATCCTTTATAATCAAAATCCGTCATCTGATCGAATGAGTTTGGATTACTTACGGGGCTTTGAGTAAATTAATCACCTAAAACCGTGTCACGATCGATGAATAACAGCATAAATCCTGAACAATTCTACCACAAACATCATACACCAGCCGCTGTTTGAACACGGAACATTTTGCATTTGGAAATATTGAAAAACACCAGCCGTCGTCCCATAAAACAATTGTACACCGAACAAATAGTAAAATAAACAATTTTCACTCCTGCCGAACAACGAAATGAACACGTTGACTACGTTGTCCTGTGAACAATCGCAATTCAGCGGGATGTGTGTATTCGCAGCTACGAAGCCTGTTTCGGTCGTTATTTTACGTGCACCGAAAACGATGCCTCTTCCGTCCGGTCCTCCGTCGTTCGGTTTCGCTGGATGTGGAGGAAGGTGTTATTCTACTCTATTGACAGAATGTAAATTTATGAGTACCATTTATGGGCGATTTCCGTGAGTCTGACCACACTAACGATCGGATAACAATTGCACCGGTAGAAGGCAGCATTGGGGGAGTTGAGTAATACGACTATTAAATTCATACAACCACTGACGGTTTCCCTCGGCACGGACGAGTGGATAATGCTGGTGTCTGCGATCTATTAGGGCCACGGGCTCGGTGGTCCTGAAACAGTGCCCACATTGACGCGCCACGTAAGAACGCCACTCAATCACCACTCGCACTCACCGATGGCAAAACTCCAGCGACCATTAACTGTGCAATCGAGCGTGTGAATATACCCTCACCGGAACTGACTGCAGTACTAGTTTAGATTCCATCCGATTGTGCACCAGTGACGTCGGTAATGATGATGGCGATGATGATGATGATGATGATGATGATGATGATGACGGCCATTACCGCTGCCAGTGTGATGAGTACTTTCAAATTGCTACTGTTGGCTACGTGGCTGGCATAATCGCTTCCTGCCCACTTGCAGCAGAGGGATGTTTTTTTTCGGTATTTTCAACAACCGATTTGCGGTCGAGTGCAGTGAAGACTTTCCCAGTGGAAGGAATTTATAAACACAGTCGTTAGAAAGATTCTTCTGGAATATGAAATGGTTCTGCAGCTGGAATTTCCATCGATCCAAAACATCCAAAGGAATTTCCATCGATCCAAAACATCCAACGCTAACGGTGTTTGTTTTCGGCAGAGTTAGTTCTGGCAAGAACTGTACTTCCAAATTTCCTAATTAGAGTTCGAACCATTTTTACGACAGGTCTGGGAAACAGTCTGTAAACATTCCAGTCGAAACTTTCCCATGTATAACTTCGGTATCGTTAAACAAACGAAGCCGTAACAATCCCCACGGGCTGAAATCTGCTAACTACATCAACTGACGTAAAGTGGCTGTCGAAAAATTCAACAGAGCCGAAGTTATTACCAGACCAGAGCAAACACTTCCATCGTAGAGGGTTTCCAACGACTCGAAAATTAGCGCACAACGGCAGCTAATAAATTTTCGCTTCGCTTATTTACCTGCAACAACTTAACAAACGGTGGCACAGCACGGCTCACACCATCAACGTTACGTTACTGAGACTGAATTACAACTATAAAGCCATTTCAAAAGAGCACCACGCTTTCGCTGACGGAAATCCTGTAGATCCTCCTCCTGTTTCCAACTCGTAAACCGTACCTCACCTTCCGGTGACCACTCAACCGGTGCTGTTCAGCGCTTGTTCAGCCTATATCTCGGCTTAGCTCCGATGCATACATGCAAAATGTCGGCATAATTAACAAACGATAGTAATAATTTGCATAGTTACTAGAACGGAGGGGCGGTGCTAACAAGTTCACCAGACTAGGATAATCACTAGTAGACTCTTGGGCTTCGCAAGAAAGAAGCTGGTATAATTCCACGCTGTCACAAAAGGTGGCCTTCGTCGGACCAATTTCTATTTCTGATGCAAAACATCACAGGAAAACATGAAAGTCAAATAAAAACAACGAAGGGTACGGGTATTTCGCTAAGTAATTTTCCTTCACAATCTTTATTGCGCAATCAAGCTTATTCAGACAGAAGTGTGAAAAAAAACTCTCACTGTTTCAATGATCCAGATTAACAATACAATTTTCAAGCTTAATGTAGATTGAGTAAAGTAACTCTTGATAATTCAAGTTGAGAAGGCCTTACTCATGTTTTAATATAATAATACTGCATCAGCATTCCGTTGTTAAATGTAAACCAAAGTAATTTGTGTATTATGGACTTTTTATTTGGTACGTATGTCACAGAGCTACTTTCAATACTACAAAGCTGCAGATTGTACGAATGTTTGAACTCAAATACAATGAGTAGTATTGATATCCCATTTAATTTTTTTTACGTGATAAAGATAAAGCTTATAGGTAACAATAGTCTTGTTGTGGATCTTGTTCTATTAAAAATAAAAACTGTTTTAATTCATTCAGTGGTGTGATGATGCATTTCTAATTAGCATTTCATTAAAAAATTCATGCAAATTTCATATTGGAGTGTTTGACAATCCTTTTCCAGAGTCGGAACACGCACGGAGAACACACAGATAACAAAATTACAATACTGTAATTGTTGTTTCACGCCTTGGTTGTTTCAACTAAAATGTTATTGATTTAACTAACATCCCGATCAACAAAGCATAACAGGATTGTATCAAAATTATATATGATCTTAATATTTCTATCTCATTATGTTATAAATATGATTCTAAATCAGAAACAAACATTCAGATTTTATTAAGATTATAGCAAGTCCAGATGCTATATTAAGGGCCGTTATATTTCAGGTAAAACTATACTAGAGAATTGAGCAAAAAAGAGTTTAAACACTTTTGTCGATCTAGTTTTTGACTGTCAATCCGAGTAATGTTATGCTTCAATAAAGAACATTAACAAACAAATTTTCCAATTTCACATACCTGAAGATGCTTTTGAAAACAATAATTTGGTATTTGATTTTGAAAAGACGGAAAAAATAAATTTGAGAACGTTCCTAAGTAATTCCTACTTAAACTGTTTAGTTTTACCGGACTCCGGATCTACTGGAAATAGAGAAAAAAAATTCTTAAAAAAAACTCGTATGGATTTATCTTTAGTTCTTGCTGTACTTTATACTATGTTAATCTGATGATTCTTTACGTAGTTGTGCTGGGTCAAGGATATTGATTTTAAAATTTAGATGAATATTATTCTCTATTTGTGATATGCCGATTTTGTAGAGATGCATATTAGATGATATCATGCCCTACAGCAAACTAAAGTAATATCGAATCACTTTCACAATTTTTGGATTCAAAACCAGTAAAATCGAAATAAGTTGGTTAGGTCATTAATCAATAAGATCTATGAATTGCAGATCATTGCATGAACATTTTTACATTCATGAATTCGACAAAAACGGTTTATCGCACCTTCGATTTGAAAAGTTCAATTTATTCATATCTGATAAATTTATGATAGTCTCATTCCGTAGTATCTTGATTACTTCTAATCTGGAACCGTGAGCTGGGATTTAAAATTTGCAATGTTGAGTTTAAGGCAACCGACCCGCATTATGAGACCTTCCATTTAAATCATTTTTCTGTGAGTCAATCAAACAATCAAACCGGAATAAAAGTTCAATTTCGATGGTGTTTGAATATTATTTGCGGGGCTTCTGGCAGCGGATATCGCAAACTAATCTGACTAATAGGCAATTGGTTCATCATAAATCATAAAAACTTGCTAATCGAATCGATATTATATACACTTCTTCAGAATTTGCACTGTCTTTCCAACGAATTTTTATTCTAATCTAAATTTAAGAAATTCGATTCAGCCATCTTCGAGAAAATTAACATACATACACGTACAGACAATTCACTATTTCAACTGAACGAGCGAACTGATTCGAATGTTTTTTGAAAGTCGGCCCTCTTGGTACAAAAAAGAAAGAAACTGAAAAACTGTCATTCATTAGTAAACTTCCTCATATTCTGTAAGGTAGTAAGAAATTTGTTTCACTGAATTTAGTCATTTCCGTTCATTTATTACTATTCCTCAGTACCAAAAAAAACTTGTTCATAGTTCTAAAATAGCCCCTTTGTCATTCATATGCCGTTTGGAAGGAAACGACGAAAGAGGTGGGGAGCAATATAGACAATGTCTATTAGACATACACTAGTTATTATATGATGCCAATATATCCTGCTATCCTCAGTGGGTTCTCATGTCCCAATGCAATCGTAGCGTATGTTAGCAACTCAAAACTTCCCGGTTCGAAACCACAAGTCGAGTAACTGCATGCTTTTTTATTGTAGATCAAAACGCCTAAAGGTATGCAATTTCATCTTACGTGGCGAATCTATTTTTAGATTTGCACGGTAAAGCCTTTCCCCCCAAAAAATGGATAATAATTGCTGAAAAATCGTACTAAATTTGTAACAAATTTAGATATAATATTGGTATTAACATATCAAGGTTTGTAACAATTTTGTTACCACCTAGGTTAAATTGAGTTATAATTTCTGTTATTTTAACTATTAACGAGACCAAGATTTTGACTAATTTAGGTAGAAAAAACGAAACAACCCCAGATACAATTTTGTTCTCCCTTGTTGATCGGGATATCTGTTAATTTTGTCATAACCATTCAGGAAAACGAAATTGCTTTATTCAAATGCTGTCACCTGGTGGAGAACGAAGACAGCAAAACGCAGAACTAAAATCCTCTTCATTTCACCAGAAACGTTTCATATTGAAAATTTTCATTGGCAAATGAACGTCATTTATGTCAGTTACGCAGTGGCCGTTCCATGTAAGTGAAAGTATGCAGAAGAACATAAGAGTTAATTGTAAAACAAGTTTTCCATGTACTGATGTCATACAGTATAAATGTTTTATGTAAATTTAAATAAAAACGCCTAACGCATAGAAATTACTGCATACAGGAAACTTTACTGGGATTGTGTCATTGCTCAGTTGCACGAGTGACACCTCATTGAAACGTTTCATTTTCCGCTTAGGGTGTACGTCGTTGCTCAACTGTAACGTTTCATTACTCGTTAGTTTTGTTTTGTGATCAATGGCTTTTCCGCGCGGAGGCTAACATAGTCATAAAAAGCTTTCATAACCATCAAATAGCCAGGCCTAGAAGTTCAAATAGTTGAGTTTTTTTTTATTTTTTTTTAAAGATATTTTTATTCACGCCTATTTGTGTACAAGCTTTACGTGGCCGATTGAGCCGATTTTTAAATATTTTTTTGTATTTGATCTCGTTGTCACCCATTTTCTAGGGGGAGAGGAATTGCGAGGATTGAGGGGCACTTTGTTCGTGGCTTGGCGGTTCAATGAATAGGGCGCCGGTCTTACAAACCAGCTGTCGTATGTTCGAGCCCCGACCTGGAAGGATTCGTAGTGTCAGTAGAATCGTAGCACTAGCCATGCAATGGTTCTGTACACTCTGAATCGACTGCGAAGTCTGTTGAAACAGAAGGTCAAATTCCACTACAGGAATGTAATACCAAGGCTTTGTTCGTGGCTCGTCTCGTCATCCATTGTCGCATCAGTAGTATTGTTGTTGATTTCCGTCTCGAGTTCGTTGCTAGTTGCTATACAGGGTCCACCATGTAACTTTTTTTAAAACATGCAATAAAACACAAACGGTTCATCCGATTTCAAAATTTATTTTTTCATATTAAAGCACAATCCTTCCGGTTAATTGTGGAGTATAATTTCATTCAAATGGCTGCCTCGGCTGGCCTTGCAGTACACCATACGGTCGTTCCAGTTTTTTCCTACATTTTCGATTGTATGCAACTTTATTTCAGCTATAGCTGCACGAATGTTGTCCTTCAAGGCTTGGACTGTCTTTGGCTTGGCCACATAACACTTATATTTGACAGCTCCCCAAAGATAATAGTCTAACGGCGTCAAATCACAGCTCCAAGGCGGCCAAACGACATCCGAATTTCGACTGATAATTCGATCTTCGAAAACTGTGCGCAGAAGATCGATCGTAGCGTTGGCTGTGTGGCACGGAGCACCATTTTGTTGGAACCAAATGGTGTCCAAGTCTTCCTCTTCAAGTAACGGGAAGAACCAATCGCTAATCATGGCGCGGTAGCGCTCGCCATTGACCGTGGTGGCGGCTCCTGCCTCATTTTCGAAAAAATGGCCCAATGATGCCGCCAGACCAAAATCCGCACCAAACCGTCACTCTATGAAGATGCATCGGCTTCTTAATGATAACGTACGGGTTTTCCGTCCCCCAGATGCGACAATTTTACTTATTAACATACCCGCCGAGATGAAAATGTGCCTCATCCGAGAAGATGATTTTTTGGCAAAAATCAGCGTCTTCTTCAAGCTGATCGCAAGCCCAGTTGGCAGTATTTTCACGCGTTCCTTAAGCGTATACACAACCACTTTCGTCCAGCGGAAGGATAAAACTAAGTTTCTCTCAAATCAGAATTGACATTAAGGTTACCAATGTCGAAATAACCGATAGTTAAAAGAAAAGTTGGATGGCGGACCCTGTAGATGCGCCTTGTTGTACATTGGTTGCAATTGCTGGTTGGTTGGAGGGTAAGTTGTTAACTGCAGCCGGTGTACTTTGTTCTATAGAGGATACTGATGGTTTCGTTGAAGGGGATGCTTCATTGTTGTTGGCGGCTGTCACAGATGTACTGGGGTTGCTTAGGGGTTTGTGTGAAGGAAGCACCGCTGTCCTTTGGTGTAGTTGTCTCCTTGTCCAGTTTATCACATGGCTTACCGTAGTGAACAGCTTTTTGGCAATATTGACATGTGGCCATTCCAACGTTTTTCCAATTTTTCAATACCATGTCTATACAAACATTTATCTTTCGCCTCAAAATAAGCTTCAGTTTCAGCGATGACCTCCTCATTTGAGCCAAATCTTTTTCCCTGGAGCATTTTTTTAAGATCAGCAAAGAGCCAGTAGTCACTGGGGGCTAAATCTGACGAGTATGGGGGGTGAGGAACCAGATCAAAGCCCAATTCGTTCAATTTCGCCATTGTTTTCATCGACTTGTGGCAGAGTGCATTTTGTTCCATCGAAAGCAATCGCGGCACCCACTTGGAAAAAATCTTTTTCATGCTCAATTTTTCATGAAGGATGGTACATACACTTCCATATGATATCTGTGTCATCTCAGCAATCTCACGGAGCTTCACTTCACGATCTTTCATTATAATTTTTGTCACTTCACTCACATTTTCCGGTGTAACGGTTTCCACAGGTCTACCCGAGTGTTCCGCGTCATTTGTGTCGGTACGACCACGTTTAAACTCGGCGAACCACCGACAAATCGTTGCTTTTGATGAACAAGAGTCCGGATAACATTTTTCAATCCATTGTTTCGCTTGCACGGTGTTTTTGCCCATTAAAAAACAATGTCTTATCAAAACACGAAACTCGGTTTTTTCCATTTTTTAAACAAACTACAAAACGACTTTACTCCAACCTCGATAACTCAGCTGTTTCTCAGCGGATCGACTTAAAATTTTGACCCGTTTCAAGCAAAGGGTAGTACTTTAGAAAGACGTGGTTACTGGTTTAATACGAGCGCCATCTCTGCTTTAGTCTCGGGACTTATTGATCCATGTGTTATACTGGAATGTTGTACTTAATGTTCTCGTGCTCCACATAGTGCACATTGTTATTGTCTTTTGCAAATTGAATTGCATCCAACTCTTTATAAAACTAGATGTAAACAACATTATTCGTCTTATTGTATTGAAGTAAATGCACCCTTTTAATGCCGAGATGCATTTGCTCTTTAAGCAAACCTTCAAGTTTACGTATCGAAGGTCGAATTTTGCACTGCCTGAAGTCAACAACAATTGTATTCTTTTGTGTCGGCGGTAGCTTTTGTTCGTTTGGTTCATTCGTTTCGAGGTCTATTGTTCACTACACAATACTGTACTTGGTTTCTTCTGTCCCGAACGTAAGCGGTATTGTTTTATCGACTGACTTGGATAAGATGTAAAACCGAACTGATTTTCTTCTTCTGATTTTAGTTGACATTATGGGTCAATGGACTACTTCGAACAAACTCGCACCAATTCCGTAGAAGTGTGAAAAATCACTTTCGACAATTTTCGATTCCAAATACTAAAGGTGTGCACGAGGGGCGCACCAATTTACTGAGGGCGTAACTAAGTACTTCCAGCAGCTCGGAAACTTCGTATAAAAATTATTTCTGTACGTTTCGTTATCGATTCACCAATGCATAACATATAAAATCACACTACTGGTGATACCTTGCGGTTCAACTTGACCCAATAGCAACTTAATGTCTGTTATGTTTAAAATCCAGCTGTAAATTTCATTGCACTTACTTACACAAATTTTGTGCAATCAGAGTGCAATATCTCTGAACATAAATTGGCTCATGACTGGCATGAACCATTTTCGAAAAAATCAATCTACTCTCCCTAGTAAAACCATTTCATCACAGCTCAGTTTACTGGCAGACGCATTACAGTGTGAGCATTTTTGACATTTTTGTGCAAGCTAAAATTTCACTGCATTCTCATAACTCACCATGTCTGCGTAAAAAAAACGAAACTAGTTACACCGAACGAGTCACTTTCCGTTGCCAGTCCATGATGCACCGTCTGACACAGGCTATAGGAAAGGCTTTGGTTGGGTTCGTTAAAATATATCGATCGATATGCTGATGATGCAGACGGGAAAAGGCGATTCTTTCATACATTGCTGTTCACGAATGACAAAGTGTTTTCGGTTGTGACAGCAACAAACAAAGTCTTGCTACTACATCCCCATGCGGAACTTGACCTCCGGTTGCAACAGGTACAAGTGTTTCTTAGTTGGAAGGACAATTGCATGGATATGGCTATGAATCGCTTCAGTTGGGCACAGGCCCTGAGAGACCCTGTAGAAAAGTACTATTTAGACAGGTTATCAGACTCTTTGCCTTGTAATGTTTATTTCGATATTTTATGATAAAATTGCTTTGCTTTATGACAAGCAACTATCTGTACGTATCATGTTAGTTAATGGCGCGCAAATTGGTGGAAAGGTATAAATCCTCCAAAGAGAAAACAAAAATGTTTTCAGAGTTTAAATAAAATCAACTGCCAGAAGCAATTGAGCACATTTTATCGCATATATCTCATGGAGTATTTTTATTCGGTAAAGGAAACACCTACCGATCTAAAAAAGAAAATGTAAACGAAAAATGAAAAAAAAAACGAATCACGTACAGACAAAGGCTGCATACCGCTTTCCGTTTCCCTATGCTAAATCTTTCAGAGAGTGAAATGTTTATGAGCGGGTGGCTATTCTGCCCGACAAATGGATAGCACCTAATTGTTAGGTTGCACGTGACATTTCAATCTAATAAGGAAAAAAAACGAAAGTTGCAAGAAACCTAAATACGAAATCGAACAAAAGCAGTAGCTAAACGTGGGTGGTTTATTGACATTTGGATCATGAATAACGACGAGTGGCACAAGGACTGAAATAAAAATAATAATAAAAAAAAGCTTCCCGTCGTGGGCTGAGGTACCACCTGAAGGAGCAAACGTAATTGAAGGTGACATAATGTGTCAAAGTGGGGTAGCAAACCAGAGATCCGAGGGAAATGTAATGACGTGAAATACGAAATAATGAATGGTTATCAGACGAACCCGATGATGAAAATGGCAGCCACGTCGGTTGTTAACCTGAAAGCTTTGAATTTGATTAATTTCCTGGGTGAAATTTTTCACCTTCTCTATAGGATATTGAAGCAGGTGTACAATAACGTGTATTGGCTGTAATATTTAACAAAGTTGAAAAAATTAAACCAAACGAGAATTTGTAACGTTTTAAGAATGAATCCATAGTGTTTCAAGAAGATTGTATTTGCGCCGAAACTGAACCCAAGTAAATTTGAGAAAAATCAAACTAAAACTTGAGAGTATTTATAAGACACTTTCAGCTTAAGTAATTTGAAGAACTGCAGGGTTGTCTATTTGACAATTTTCTTTGAACTTTTAAAAGAAAAATTTCATCATTTCTTGTTTAAAGCAGAAATATTACGTCGGCTAAGGTTGAAATTTTGCTTGCACAGTTTCGAGTGCCAAGCAGTGTAGCTCCTTCATTGCCTTCGCTCTTGATAGTAAGCAAGTTCGAACAAATAGAATTATAAATGGAGTAAAGTAATAAAAATGAAAACTGAAGGAGGAAACAATTAATTTATGTGTATTCTGTGATTGATATTTCAGCTATCTGGTTTGTCTTTCATCTATTATCTTGAACCAATCCGAATGTTTACATGAACCTCATTTGAAGGCCGCTCTCACACTATTGAAAGAGATATTTTGTTACTTCAAGAGATCGACTGACGGTGGTTAAACTGAGTCTCGATTGAAGAGAAACCAGCGATGAACTGAATGCTGCCCGTTCGGGCCGTCAACAAACATTGTGTGTGTCAGAGATTGAAGTTTACTGCATTAGAGAGATCGTCAATGTGTTCCACATTCAGTTTCAATTGAATTGAATGAAGTTTTACTGCACTGGTGACAGGTACATTGAAATAACGCTTTCGTAGCTGAAGTTATGAGCAAAACTAGTTCAAAAACGGGATATTTTGAAATTAAGCGTTTAAATAAAAAAAAACCTGTTTTAATTCCCCTAGTGATGTAATGATGCCTTTCTCATATTACTTATATTTACAAAAATATCACTAGAAGATTCTGTGAAGAATTTTTTTTTTCAATCTTGAATAAAATGAGTTTACGAGGTCTGTTCAAAAAGTTCCCGGAATTTTTTAATTGCGCGCGTCTGGAGAGTCCGATTTACAAAATTTTTTTTTATTGTGTTGGTACATATGTCCCTAATGTATGGTGAAATTTTCAGCTGTATTCATTGTTTACATTCTGTCTTGTAGCGGCTGGTGTAGACGTGTTTTTTGAGTTCGGCGATTTTTGTTAGTTTAAACAATGGAAGAATTGAAGAGTCAAAGAATTTGTATTAAATTTTGCGTGAAAAATGAAATAAAGTGTAACCAAGTGTGCGAAATGTTACAGAGAGCCTCCGGTGAGTCTGCTATGAAAAAAACAAGTGTTTACGAGTGGTATAAGCGTTTCCAAGATGGCCGCGAAGACGACAAACGCTCCGGTCGACCCAGCACGTCAATAATCGATGAAAATGTGGGAAAAGTGGAAAAAATGATTATGGATGATCGCCGAATCACTATTAGAGAAGTTGCTGATGAAGTTGGCATATCAGTTGGCTCATGCCATCATATTTTTTCAAATGTTTTGGGCATGAAACGAGTGGCAGCAAAATTCATCGTTGCTTATTCGTGATTTTTTGGCTAAAAACAAGACTTTAATCATGCCCCAACCTCCTTATTCACCAGATATCGCTCCGTGTGATTTTTTCCTGTTCCCAAAGTTGAAGAGACCCATGAAAGGACAGCGTTTTTCATCGATTGAAGAGATAAAGGCAGAATCGCTGAGAGTGCTACAGAGCATTACAAAAAGTGACTATCAGGGGTGTTTCGAAGACTGCAAAAAAACGCTGGCATAAGTGTATTATATCTAGGGGGGATTACTTTGAAGGGGACCATATAGATGTAGACGAATAAATAAATATTTTTTAGAAAAATGAGAATTCCGGGTACTTTTTGAACAGACCTCGTATACCCAAAACTAACAAGACCTTTTCAATTTGTAAGTTATATCAAGTCAATAAGAATTTTTCTTTATTTTGAATCGTCGCACTAAATGATTAAACACTCTTTACCCTATGGTTCTGGAACCGGAAATCGGACCCGGATGAAATTAAACAACAGCCTATGAGACTATAGAAACTTTTGTTTGAACCTGTTTGTGGAAATCGATCAAATCATCTCTGAAAAAATTGAGTGAGTCTCGTTTTATACTTTTTGACCAGTATTTACTTCTGGAACCGAGAACTTGGAACCAGTATAGCCGAAGTCGGTTCGTTTAGTAAGTAACTAATATAGCCTACAAATTGAATCAGTTTTGAGCCAAATCTTGGATAATGTTGCCCTTTTTTGCATCGTCGCACAGTGGTTCGAATCAATAAAAACGTGGACATAAATCAGTAGCTGCCAAACCGTTCTTTTAATGCATATAGTTGCTTTTAAGAAATTATTTACAAATATATACCGCGTAATTTGATTCTATCCCTAATTGTTCATAGATTTTTAAAATTGATCACAGTTTAGCATAAAAAATTACAGGGCGGTAGAAAATAGTGAGACCTTTTTTTTTGATTACTAAAATGATTCCGATCTGCTATCATGGAAACGGGGAAACGTGCAGATATTCTCAAATGTGACATAATAATAATTCGCAGACAAGTTAGTTCGCATAACATTGTTCTTTGTGCATCAATGATTTCGATCATGCATATGAAAGAAAAACGGAGTAAGAAAAATGGCGCAAAAAACGGCGCTCAAAACAAACCTTCGGTTTAATCTTAAAGAGCTGATGAGCTGATACATTGAATCGATTCCCTTTAGTGAGCTGATCGGTTCGGAGCTACTCACCGGTATGAGCTGTTTCGCACATCTCTAAGTGAGCGTTGCACGATTAACATATCGTCTTAAAAAACGTGTTGCTTTGCAATAACTCAATTTATTTACACGTTTACAAATGAAATCTCTTCGTAAAGGTTTGTACTTTTAAAATACTTTTTCATATTTTGTTTGGAAAACATTTTTCCATTTTTTAAATATGTATTGAACTTTTGATAATTTTTCGGATTTTCAATATTTAAAACTAACTTTGAAAAGGCCCAAAAAATTGCATCGAGTTCCACTTAGACTTTTTCTAATATTGTTAATTGTCAAAATGTAAACAAAACAAAAATTACTACATGTTGCTTAAGTTGCGCGTGGAAGCATGAGCTTGCTTGTTTTTGCGTGTTTACGCGCACATTGTAGTAGATACTTAGGTAATAGAGGGAGATTCTACGCAGATAAATTAAAAAAAACTGTTTTTAAAATATATCTCGAAAAATTATTACATTATTTATATCTTCAGCAAAAATACTTCAAATGTTTTTTTCTTCAAAATGAGATAGAAAACAAAATTTTTTTTGTGAAAAAAAAATTTTATTCGAAATTGATACTACTCCCTTAACAAAAATTAAGGTGTCATTTTCAAAAGAAGCGTAATGTAATCTTGTAAAACTTCTTCGAAGACACGTTAGCTCTTAAAAATCGGAGAAAGTCAGTACAGACTTTTGATCGTCTTTTCCAGTTTTGGACCACTGTGCGTCGTTTTGAATGACGATTTGAATGTTTTGACACTCACGTGTTTTGACTAACTCCGGAACCGAAAGTCGGATCAGGATGAAGTTGCACAGTATAATTAAGGACAATGAGAGCTTTAATTTGAATCATGATTCGTGAAAATCAGCTTAACCGTTGCTGAGAAATCGAAGTGAGTTACGTTTTTGGAGATTTTTTTCACTATTATCGGTGCTTTCGGAAGCGGAAACCGAGGACTAGTAATCTCAAAATAGTTTGATATATTCACTAATTAACTAAATCTGCTAGATGAATTTAGCAGTAAATTTTATGAAAATGTGCACCTCATTTCGCTATTGCTTGAGAAAAAATACTCATGAAATTGTAAATTTACACTAATCGCACTTTAGTACCGGAACCAAAAGTGGGATCTGGATAAACTCCAGATCCCACTTTTGGTTCCGGTACTAAAGTCGGTACTAACGGTACTAAAGTCGAATCCAAATGAAATTCAAGACCTTTCGTTTGAATCTAAGTTTGTGAAAATCGGTCACGTCATCTCTGAGAAACGTGTGTCACAATTTTTTCCCTTTTTTTGGTGCATATCACCCTGTAATTCCGGAACTGGAAGTCGGATCCAACTCGGGAACTTTGTATGGGATCTTAAAGGACTATTCACACATTTCAGTTTCGTGACGGTTCAGTGAAAGTGCCTTCAGTGCGCCGTCAGTGTTCTTTTTTTATTGGAGCCCTTCCGTTCCGTTTCCGTGCTGTTTCCGTTCCGGTACAGCCAATGGAATTACATACCGACTTCAGTGAAAATAAAAAATATCGGTGACGACGAATTTGAGTTTGCCGGACGGACGCTACACTGACGGCGAGCTGCACTGAAACGACACGGTGCCGGATAGGTGTAAATGCGCGCATAGAAAACGAAGTATCCGTGCACGGTGTCGTGCCGGCACTGAACCGGACCGGATATGTGTGAATAGTCCTTAAGACCTTTCATTTGAATCTAAATTTGTGAAAATCGTGAAATGTGAACACACACACAGATAGAGAGAGAGAGAGAGAGAGAGAGATTTTGTGATCTCGACGAACTAAGTCGAATGGTATATGAAGGTAAGTAAGGTCGGTTGTAAAGCCGGTTTTACAGCGATTGCATAGCCTTTCTATATGAGAAAGGCAAAAGGTCCAAGCAAACTCATTGAAAAGTGACGTGGGTGATATTTTTTTTTATTTTATAAATTGATTTACTAAACAACAAATTCCGCAAATGAAACTTTATATCTGCTAATAAATTTATTATGACTGTTTAAAATTTTATCATTTATTTAGCAAATTTAATAATCCGAAATCACACTTTGCTAATGATCGACGTTAAAATTAAATAAAATCGTTCAAGTATACTTACGTTTGGTATATTTTTTTAGTATCATTGTATTGATTGCAAAATACCAACACCATCATCGTCTGTTTGAATTCTCGGAAAATTCACACCTTCTCCCAAACGCACGCATTCATAACAAGCTTGGTGGTGTGTAGGTACTTGTTATATCGTTTAACACCTTCGTATCGTTCATGCAGAAAACACTGACACAGAAGCATTTCTTAGAACAGTGGGAGAAAGCTTGTCAATTTCCGTATTTACTTTGTCAACTTCCTGCTTCTTTGGCAGGATTTTTTCGCTTCGTGCAATAACTTTTCCGTACGACAAAGGGAAACAGGCGAAGGATAAACGTTGTCTCTGATAATCTCTTGCATACTTTCTTGCACAACGATTAAACACAAGTCTGGAATTAAACAGATTACAAATATGTTTACATCGCAGTGTTCCCGGAGACTACCAACACCTTTTTAGTCTCGTCTAAGGTACCGACCTTTAAGCGCAACAGAAGTCGTTTCGCTGTGTGATCTATTAAGTTTTACAAAGAGGAGTAAAAGAGTAGCAATTAATCAATTCGTAAGCATACCAAGGCCCATTCACAAAAATCAAATCGTTTAGTAAACCTGGAGGACGCTTTCAAATAATTTCTCATAGCATAATGTACACTAAAAACAATTGTTTACGCACGCTTTTTTTATGTTACTTCTTTTCAAGTAACTCTTTTCACGAACCAAACCCCAAATAATGAAAACTGGCTTTACGATCCTGCTTTGTAAAAAAAGGTTTTTGCAAACAATGAAAACAATTTTCGATTCATTTATATTCCATGGAGACTACATAGAAAAAAAAATCATGAATTTTACAGGTGACATAATTCTACAAACCATACAATTCATAACTACTTAACCTTTCAAATGACAGAATATTCCACTCGTACAGAATTTTACAGGCCCCGAGCATAATTTGCATTCGGCTAGCAAGTGCTACTGTATGAATTTGTATGCACCATTTACCAGTCAAACAGATATGTGCTTCTGTGGTTCAGTCGATTAGTTTCTCGGTTCAAGTCGCGCAGTTGCTATCGATCTTTTGATTTTTATTTCATTCGATTTCATATCATGTATTTTCCAAATCACACTATTTATATTCGTAGTTGATTTTAGCATTAGGAATCTGTAAAAATAAATGAGAACGGAGACACGAGACAATGAAAGTTCGAGATTGACGAATCTTAGGGAATAGTGAAAATCGAAGAGATAAGGTTTTTGTTAGTTAAATTGCATCGTTTCATACAAGAACTAAACATCTCGAGAAAAGTCACTGAAAAGAAATTTACTATTTCTTATCAAAAATTTATGTTTTGAAAATGTCTATGAATTCTTATAGCTGTAACTTCTAATTTTCAAAATGATACTAATTTTTTCAAAATTTTAGAAAAAAGATTGTTCCCGTTGATTTCATTGTTGAAATAAACTAACTGTTGGCGCTAGCCGGGACCCTACGTTGTGTTTAATTAAATCCTCACCAGGATATTTCAGCGAAGCGACGGCAGCAATTTGTCGGTCGACCTTACTTGCATTCGCACTGCAGTACACCGGTAGCGAACAGCAATGCAACTAACGGGTTCTGCAAACAGCCACGACGGTCACCAAAGCAGCCAAAGGAGCAAAAGACGAACAGCCACAAACAAACAGCTGCACTGATAAAACTCACAACTGGATGAACCTTGGCGGACTCTTGCCAATAAAAAACTACACTATTTTAACGTTTGAGTCACTTTATTCACTGACTATTGCTAGTGTATTTCACTTCTGCTGTTCGATACACTTCGGACTTCATGACAGATCAAAAACGGTCCGATTCTAATGCAGGTTTATTTGAGACTGACTGGTCTGATGATTGTGAACAGAGCGAGAAGATAAAATGAAAAACTGAGTTGCCAGAAGGGCCTGAGAAACTGACATAATTCTATGAACGGTAGCACCAACTATCTGCAGAAGGCAGTGTTGGTAAAAAGTGTCGCCAGTAAAACTAGTGCGACGCAACACTAACTATTTATTAAATGTCAACAAAGTTGACAGTTGAGAGTTGATGTTGACTCCTGCTAGACCTTCATATAAAGAAAAAAATAATTTAAATATATCTATGATCTTATTTGAGTAATGATACAACTTAGTTTACCGTTTAAACTTACCATATTAGTTTTATTTCTTACAAACCAGATCCACGCGCAAATGAACCAGAGTCTTTTTCTCCCGCGCATAAAGTTTAGGCGCGTTCTATGGGTAAAATTTTTTCTGCTATTTTCACTCCCTAGCAGGTATTCAACGATTTAGGCGTATGTTTTAATAATTAATTTTTTTCAACATTGTGTAACATTGCACAGTGGGAAAAAATCTATGAAAACCCGCAAAGAATTCTGAACCCATGAACTAATTGAGATAGGTCAACAAACTAAAGCGTTTCTTATGTAAAAATGTCCAAGGAATTCAATGGTATGGTTAACAATGGCCACACGAATCGCAATCCTGCTCGTTTTACCCCAAATGTACAGCAGTTTTGGGATTTCCTATAACATTCGCTCTGAAACTTGAAAAGAAGTCGAGGGCGGTATTCTGGAATTGCCTACTTTCATGTAAAAAAGTCTGGAGAATTGAATGGAAGAACCTACGCTGGCCGCACGAAACGTTTTGATGACCATTTTACCAAATTTTCATCCATTTTATGGTATTGTATAGTAAATCGGTCTTAAATCATGGAAAAACTTATTGGAAGTTTACTAAGTCTAGCTTATTTTATAGAAAAAAGTCTGTAGAACCGAATGGAAGAACCACATTTTGGAGGAATTGGGGTAAAATAGCCACCAAAACGTTTTTTACATAATATAAGATAGTTTTCGTATGCTTTCAATGTGGTTCGCTTAAGACTTAAGGGAAATTTAGATGAAAATTTCACATATTGGGGGAATTGGGGTAAAATAGCCACCAAAACGTTTCGTGCGGCCAGTGTACACTCTTCCATTCGATTCTCCAGACATTTTTTCATAAAACCAAGCTATTTAAGTAGACCGCACTCGATTCCTTTTCAAGTTACAGAACAAATACTACAGAAAACCCTAAAGCTACTGGGCATTTGGGGTAAAACGAGCAGGATAGCGATTCGTGCGGCCATTAAAAACCATTCCATTGAATTTCTTGGATTTTTTTTTACATAAGAAACACTCTTGTTTGTTGCCTTTTTCCATGGTTCTCAATTTCTTTGCGGGTTTCATGTTTTTCTTCCCACTGTGCATTGCGCGACATTACATAACACATTATATTACCGGACTGATGAAGCACCAAATCATTAGATACTATTAAAAAATATGAGCTTGGTTGTGGTATGTGAATAATTCGATCGTCTCGAGACCGAAGGGCTAAATGTCTTGAAAATTGCCAAAATTAAATAAAAGTTTGGTTTTTAAGAATTTGAATACAAATATGAATCGAAGATAGTATCGAAAATTATCTTGCAAATTAGTATGAAAGAAAGCATTTTGTTCTTTAAAGCAAACAAAATTATGTGATTATAACCACAAATCGACGGATATCATCTCAGCAACAAAAAACCGGCAAGATTGATTTAACATAGAATGAACACCAGTGCGAGAGCGAAAACTGTATAATTGGACTCTACAGAATAAAGACCGATGCATCCTGATCAACGACGAAACCTACGCCAAGGAAGACTCTCGAGCGCTGCCCGGACCGCAATATTATACGAAATCGGTGTACAAGGACTTGGACGATGCTGACACCACGGTGGCGATGGAAAAGTTAGGGCAGAAGGTGTTGGTCTGGCAAGCAATTTGTACCTGTGGTTTGCGGTCGTCGATTTTCTTCACGAAGGGCACAATTAACGCCAAGGTGTACGAGGAAGAATGTTTGAAGAAGAGAATGCTGTCACTGTACATAAAGCATAAGGCTCCTCCTCTCTTCTGGCCGGATTTAGCTTCAGACCACTACGCCAACTCCGTTCTACAGTGGTTGTCAAAAAATAATGTACAATTCGTAATAATTCAACCCACCGAATTGCCCGGATCTTTGGCCAATTGAAAGGTATTGGGCAATTGTCAAGCGGCACTTTCGGAAGGAAGGTGCAGTGCCCCAAAACATGCAGGAATTAAAAAAAAAACTGGACAGCTGCCGCCAGGAAAGTCACAAAAGTAACTGTGCAGAATTTAATGAAGAATGTCAAGTCCAAAGTGCGAGCGTTTCACAGAAACTAGAATTTTCTTCAATATAATCAGTGAAATGCATAAAAATGTAATTTTTCTGCAATATATCGAAAACTGATGTCAAAATATGTTTTTTTTCGCTTTTTTATTCAATAATCAATGTTGCTAACTACTTTTCGATACACTCCTTAATTGACCATCAATTAAAATAACTCCATATTTCTCTCTCGGTAATCGGCAGCCTAGAGATTGAGGGAAAAAAACAACGGTGTCCTTAGAAATTTTGTAAAATAATTGATATCACGTTTCAAGGTACGATTTGAAGATTCACTTGTTTCAAATCGATTGACAACCGCCTAGTGAATAATTTGTTGCTAATTAGTTACGGCAATTTTAAATTTTTGTTATTTCTCCTATGATATTGGATGATCCAAAATGCAGTATTATTATTACGTTAGTTAAAAGATTCGACGTAGTATATTTCGGTGTAAGTGCCGAGCGTCAGTGATCTTTTTGCACTATGTAGGTATATATGTTCCAGATACCCATCTAACGCTCTACGATAATATTAATAGAATGCTAATGCTGTTTTCTGAACACATCTCTTTGGTTAAAATGTTTTAACTAGCACTTAACATGTTCCCTTTTGAACACAAGCGTTCTTCGCAATTTACGCTTTCTGAAATGAGTTCCCAGCATCAAAGGTTGCGAAGCGGCGTGTTACGTTTTTGTTGATTGCCAGCAACATCGAATCAAACGAAACCCCAGAAGGATTATGGTTGTACGCTTTCCATCCGCAATTCACTTTCGGGCCAAGTTGTACAAGCACCTCCTAACACAACATCGGCATAGATGATGCAGCTTCCAGGTAATATAATAAATAAAATGAAAACGGGTTACAAGATAGTGCCTGGTGAAACACGCGTACGCGAAAGCAATGAAAAAGCCGACAGGACGACCAGGTCGGGTGGTGTAAATTGGTTCATCTTTGATACACGTACGCGAAAGAGGTCAAATCCATGTCGAAGGTTAATACAGTGTTCCACCTCTTATATGCCTGGAAGAGGTTTCCCACGGGATATTGATTCGGGAACAACTGCGTATAAGAGAAATTCCATTTTTCCAGAATTTTCGAAACGCGGAATAACATACAGCAATAAATAACATAGAAGCAATAGATGGCATTCCGTAGATATTTTATATAACAACGTGAAGGATCCTTGAGAGTTAAAAAAATCCTCCATCAGAGCAAGGTACAACTTCCGTTTCTGCTAGACGGCTTGTTAAAAGGAAATTGACCCTTTGCACGTACTATGAGCGTGCAAATTCAGCTAGCGATGCAACTTGGTCCCAAAATGGCAAGAACCACAAAAAAAGTTCACGTGTAGTGCTAAAAAACGAGTTACTTCCATTCATGATCGAATCTACTATAGCAATTTGTTAGAATTAAAGCCACTACAGCACAAACATCCTGCACAACTTTTCCGCAAGCTCATGTCTCTTTCTCTCTCTTTCTCTCTCTGCTTCAAAAAGTTAGCTAACGAAAAAACTGCTGTTTCAACAATGTTTCCAGAAGCTCCTGGGCTCCCACAATTTTAAGTACTGGGATCCAACTCGGTGTTGAAGGAATGGGGAATGAAAAAAAAAACGAAGTAAAATGTCAACAAGATCTCGAAGCTCGTCTCATGGTAAGTTTTGTTTTAAAGTGTTTTGTGCGCAATTTGACTTGAAAGAAAATTTTGTAGAATGAAAGCGTCGGTGCCAAGTAGGAAAAAAGCTAGTCCCATCCGGTGGATGAAGAGTTGTGTCGAAACTACATTGATGTGTCGTAAGGTTTAAATGCTAGGCAAAAACAGAATGTTGGTAGTGGCTGAATGTTCGAGTTGAAAATGAAAATTTGTTTAAAATTCTGCAAGCAAATCTTTCTGGAAAAGCGGCCGTTTTTAGTAGATCTACTTCTCGTTTCCGAATGTATATCGTTTGTTGAAACTAAATGAAAATATGGACCATATAACTTGACGTTTCACTCCACTCCTCCACTCTACATATCTTTCTATCGAACGGAGTTCTGACATGTTCGGAGGATTTCAATATTTCGGTACAATGTCGATATGGTTTCCTACATACCACTCATGAGGCCCTTTACCTCAATGGTGAGACGCCAAATCATGCCAAAACAACATAGAGCTCATGTGCTTTGGCCTGAATAGTGGTAGTCGTTTTTGCAGACAACCGTCGACGTAAATTTGTAGGTTAATTGTACTTACAGTTATGAAGAACCACAACTACAAATAGCCTCCTGAACCGTGTACTTCTTAAACAATTTTAACAACTGATTGGCTTTGGAATGATCGTCGTAGTGCAGTATAAAACTCAAGACCAGACAGCTTCTAGCAGTAAATTTCATTTTTTCTAAGAGTGTAAACATTCAGCACAAAAAGATTTGTTGCTTCGATTGAACAGATTTGAATGGATGTCACTTACGGTTCCGGTGATATAACGGTATAACTGACGTAAACGTCAAAACACATTACCTCTCAATTTGCTCGAATATGGATTAAATGATATCAATAATTTTAGGCTCGTCTCGTAAGTTTGGGCTAAAGGTCGATTTCGAATATCATATGGCTGACACATCATCAGTGACGCAATCGTTTAATCATTATTTCCTATCCAATAATTATTTCAAATAGTGACCTATGGCCACGTTCAAATGTATCGTTGCTGAGACGCTTGGCTTGAGGAATGCTGCCGAACATGTGACATAAACGCTGAAGCATGCTTTTGTGAAGTACTCTAATCAATCGGAATAAATTAGTGCAAAAAATTAGCCCAAATTAGTGTCAGAAATTATCTTAATAAAAAGGCCAAAATATTTTAATGAAACTGTTTAAATTGAAGAGAAAGACATTATTACACCACTAGGTGGCTTAAGAATAGGGTTTTCCAGTGTCCAAAAGGATATTCATTTTGTTGGGGGATTTTACACAATACTCTATTACTAGTCGGTCGATATTTCCAAGAAAAAGTTATAGTTAGAAAAACTTTTTTGCCTTAAAAGTGCCCATCTTGCAATAATAGGGTAGGGTTGGTAAACATCATAGTTAGCTATCTTGAAACTAATGTAGTTTTCGTTTTTAAATTGCACTACACCGGTGTAGGTAAGGTTGCAATGAAACCGTCCATTTTTGCCAATTGCACTACACCAGTGCTACACTTTTTCTGCACCGATATCAATGGTGTAACACTCATCAAAAGTTTGTTGTAGTTCTGTGCAATGGAATCGTTTATTGTAGTCAATGGTTACTGTTTATGTTTTCGTCAGTTTTGTTCGTTTATTCATGTCTCCTTGTAGCACTGCACCGGTGTAGTGCAAATTAAAAACGAAAATACCATAAATTTCAGTCCAATTAAAAAAACTGTGCTTCTTGTAATTTGACAATAAATTTTTAATATTCTTCCAGAAATTCTACTAATTTTGTGGACAACACAAGTACAACACTTTTATGTACGATTTGTCATTGTTCGACTATAGCCCGGGTAGAAGTGATTTGCAAACCAATAACAAATTTTATTATTAAAACCGATCATCTCAATGGTAGAAATTAACATTATTTTGTTTGATATAAGAGTTAAAATATCAAAATTTATAACAAAGTCTTCATGAGCAAATGTCAACAAAATATAAAATTCTGTCATTGTAATACCAAACCAAAAACAAAATATTCATAGAAGAAGAGTTTTTCAGTTATTTTACATTCTAACATTCAGAATTAAATAATATAATAAGAATTTCTCTTATCTGAATCTGATGCAGTTTATTTGATTGTATTTTATTCGAATTTATTGTACTTAATAAAATTGAAATAACTCATCAATAACTAAATAAGATATAATAACTAATTTCGATGCTAAACAGATATTGTACAATATCTTGATTCTCTAGATGAAATATCAAGAAAATCGCTACAACAGCACAGAAACATCAAGCCAAGATATGATGATAAAATTTGTTATTATTTTGATCTTTGTTTGCTATTTACACCTACCCGGGACCACATCACTCAATAACTCATGTGACAGACACACAGATGGCGTTATGCGTGTGAAATTTAATGACATTTCGATTACTCAAAAAAATGTAAAGCTACTGTTGTCATTTTCAAAACAATTGGTTGTTATTGACTTACTGAATTTAAACGTGGTCGTACAAACACCGATGTTGGTGTTCTGGTTTACCAATTGAACAAAAGTTCACAAATTAGTTATATCTAACAGTGAATTAAAATTGCGTGAGATAGCTGCGGCTGTAAAAATATCAAGAGGCAGTGCGTTTAAAATTATGCATGAACATTTGACCATGAGAAAGCACTTACCCCGATGTAAAAAAAAAAACACAACGTGTTGATGATTCAGAGCAGTGTCATAAATCAGATTTTTTGCATAGTTATGTGACAATGGGTGAAACATGGATCCATCACTTCATTCCGAAATCAAAACAATCTGAATGGACTGCGTCCGACGAACAACGTCCAAAGGTATAACAGTCAGCTGGAAAAGTTAAGGCTTAAGCATTTTGGGATGCTTTATTGACTATCTTGAAAAAAGGAATCAAACAATAAGTAGCGAATATTATATAGCATTGTTAAATCGTTTGAATACAGATATCAAGGACAAACGATCTCATACATCGAAGAAAAAATCACTGTTTCACCAAGAGAATGCACAAATCGAAAGTAACGATGGCTAAATTGAACGAATCATACTTGGAATTACTTCCTCATTCACCGCATAGTTCAGATCTGGCCCCCAGTGACTACTGGCTATTCGCTGATTTTAAATGCTCGCCGGTAAGAAATTCAACTCAAATGAAGAAGCATTTGCTAAATGTCTTTTTTTATAAGTAGTCACAGTGGCAGAAGTCCCTTGCTTCGGGTCTACATTGGACCCTTGATAAGATTTGCTTCTATGAGCTTCTATTTTAAATCAACACACAGACGTTCCTAGGCTATGGTGCCCGCTTGGTCACTGTTTTGTTTGTGCTGATTCAAATAGATTATATAAAATTGTCCTTATAATGTGTGGTTGTGTTTTATAGTTTAGTTGTTGTTTTTGTAATGACAATGGTCGTAGATCTGGTTTTGTGATAATGTAAATTGTGGTATGTGGTTCTTGTAATGGTCTGTATGGAATGTAGTGGTAATAATTGTAATAGTAATGTAATAACGTAATAATGGTTATAGTAATAACAATAATAATAATAATAATCTTTTAAATGGATGGGTACTTGATGTATTTTTACATACTTATCTATACTCTTGCGTTATTTATTCGTTTCTTTTTTTTATATTTCTGGTATTCTGCATCATTCTTCTTTTTTTCTTCTTTCTTCTTTTTCCTTCTTTTCCACGTTTAAGAGCTTTTCTTAGTTCGATTTTCCAGTTTTCTCAGTGTGAATTAGTTTCATATGGAATAGAAATGTTAGTAATTATTTACACATGCAATTTACCCATACATATACATCTACATATGCACACAAACATACTCATACACATATAACACATACATACATACATACATGTACTACACAAGCAAACATCGTAACATTGAACTACTGACTGGGGTTAATGTACCAATAATCAGTGATGTCCGAGCTCAGCACAAGAGCTGCTCTATACCTGCAGTGTGTGCCTATTAAACTCGTGTGCTGTACTTTTCAAACCAGACTCATGAGCGTGTGCTATTTGTGTAGTCCACCTATTGACAAGAGACAATACAAGAGCGGACAATGTGTGCCTAAAAATATTATATTAATAAATAAAAAAAACGAACAATCAACTCAGCACGTGAGCTAGCATATGAGTCAGCTCACGAGCTAGCTCCCCATTCCAGCTCATGAGCCAGCATCGCGAGCTGGTTCTTCGAAGCATACGACTCTCGATCTAGTAGCACACGGTACACGAGCGTGTGCTTCAGACTTCGTGTGCGTGTTTTTAAAACGGTACAGCCCACGGACTTTATGAGAGCTGGCTCGTGTCCTAGGCCATCACTGCCAATAATCATCTCATTAATAGTGTCACCATGTTATTTTAGCGTATATTCGACTTTCAATTAATGCATTGTGATTAAATCGAATATAATATCTTCGATTCGGATTCGTGAAGCACTACCGCAGAAAAATAGTTCGAAAATTGTTTAATACTGTTGTAATACAGCGAAGAGAAAACTTGAAGCGAATGCTCCTAATTTCATTTTACTTTTGAAGTCAATCTATCAAACAGAGACAACAGATCTCACTCTAACTAATGGTATTCGTATATGAGATGACTAATGGAGCTGAGATAAATGAGGGTACCGTTACCCTACTTTTGTCTCTACTATTGGTCGATCGTTAGTCCTGAGCTGAAACGGTGGCCTTTATTACCGTTGTTGCATACACTTTCTTCTACACTTCACTCACAGATCATCTCACCCATCAGGTCTCACGTGAAAACGACACAACCTCACAAAATGAACTGGATGAACCTCGTTTGACAGCTATCAGTGGTTTGCTCATTTGTTCAGTCTGTATTATTTTATTCTATTCTACAATATTTTATCTCATTCCACAGTATTCCATGGTACACAAACCTCCAATAAACGTCAAAGATGGACTGCATTTACCATTCGTTTGATGTTATCGTGTGAAACCCGACTTAGGATACGTTCACTCCATTTAATTTCCGTTTCACACTGGTAATAAGGACCGGTAGTATGAAAATGAAACATAAAACAGAGCTCAGTTAAGCCATACCGGCCTCTCCAAACCCCGGATGTTTGGAGCGTAATGCAATTAACATCTTATTCAAGTCGTTCCGTATTTCATTCATTAAATTCAATAATTAGGCTAAAACTGTAACATATATCTATATTAAATTCTAACTGTAATTGATTGTATCTGATGATGTTTGCAATACCGTCAAGCCCACCAACCACGGGAGGGAACTCAAATGAAGAAGCATTTACTAAATGTGAAGACAAATCCTTCTACAAGCACGACATTGAGGAGTTAGAAAACCGTTATATTAATGATTGTATTGATCTTGAAGGAGATTACATTGACAAATAAAATCATATTGAGTGATGTATTAACTGTATGAAAAAAACCCTTCTTAATCCACCTAGTGGTGTGATAAAGCCTTTCTCTTCTTTCATAACAGTCTCATGAAAATATATTTCATACTTTTATTAAATAATTTCGGACACTAATTTTGACACCAATTGATTCAGATTGATTCAAGTAGTTCACAAGAGGATGCTTCAGTGTTTATGTCACACAGTCAGCATCATTTTTCCAAACTAGTGTTTGACATTTGCGATGCCTATTTGCATGAGAACAGTGATGCTAATCTAAAAGATTCTAACCGTTCTTAGTCCACTTAATGGAATTTTCATATATCTTGAAAAATCACCATAGGGGGGAGTACATGAAATTTTCGAAATCGAAAAAAAAATTTTGATGCCAAAAGGCTTAGAATTACATGAAACGTCGAGATTTAGTGTCATCTCGAAAAAAAAATTTTTTTTGAAAAATCGACTTTTTGGGACTTCGAAAAAATATCAAAATTTTTCTAAGTCCCAGAAAGTTGATTTTTAAAAAAAAAATTTTTTTTGAGATGACACTAAATTTCGATGTTTTATGTAGTTTTTAGTGTATTGGCATCAAAAAAAATTTCGATTTTGGAAATTCCATGTACTCCCCGCTATGGTGCTTTTTCAAGATCGAAAATTGTCAAACCTTTACCACCGGGCAGCACCCCTTACGCATGTCCGATTTAGGTCAAATTTTGCATGAAGGCTTTTTTCGAGGTGCTCAAACTGTTGAGCACTAGAGCTTAAAGAAAATAGAGGTGATCCCAAAATTTTGGCACCCTTATACATAAGAGCGGTAAAAATCAATGTGTTTTGTCGATTACGTAACTTATACCATCATATATCTGGAACCAAAAGTCACAACCATTTGATCTTCGAACTTGATCAATGGCCCGACAGTAGCTTTCAAACGAGCCCAAGTTTGTTAAAATCGGTTCAGCCATATCTGAGAAAATTGAGCGGATTCAAATACAACGCTTTTTGTCGGTTACGTCACTTATACAATCATATCGCCGGAACCAAAAGTCACAGCCATTTGATCTTCGAACTTGATCAATGGCCCGACAGTAGCTTTCAAACGAGCCCAAGTTTATTAAAATCGGTCAGCCATATCTGAGAAAATTGAGCGGATTCAAATACAACGCTTTTTGTCGGTTACGTCACTTATACAATCATATCTCCGGAACCAAAAGTCACAGTCATTTGATCTTCGAACTTGATCAATGGCCCGACAGTAGCTTTCATACGAGCCCAAGTTTGTTAAAATCGGTTCAGCCATCTCTGAGAAAATTGAGCGCGTTCAAATATCTTCGAAAAGTGCACACACACACACACACACATACACACACACACACACACACACACACACACACACACACACACACACACACACACACACACACACACACACACACACACACACACACACACACACAGACATTTTCCGATCTCGTCGAACTGAGTCGAATGGTATATAACACTATGGGTCTCCGAGGCTCCGTTCGAAAGACACATGAATCCCGCTGCGGCATATTTGCTTCTTCTGCACGCACGCACGCACGGAACCCTTTTCCTCGGTTATCTATTGTTCACACTCGGAAAAACGGATCGGGCTTACATCATTCATATCACATTACAGCATGTTGATTTATGGATGAAGGCAGAAGCACTTCACCAGCAGGACAAGCAACGGTTCAACCGGCCGAGGAAGGAGAACGCGGTGCCGATCCTGTCTGACACCGCTACGGGGTGACGGTTGTCCTTTTCGCCTTCCGGACATTAGAATGAGAAACTTTATAACGGCGGATATAAATAATGGCACAACAAAAGGTTGAATTCATTTTTATTTATATATCACTTTCCGAGTTTCCACCGCGGAACCGGTGTTCCGGGCACACTGGGAAAAATGTTCAACTGGTTAACTTTTTTTTTCTGTTGTTGTTGAGAGTTGATAGTTCCAAGGTGTGAAGTGCAATCGATTTATGGACCGCTGTAAGAAAGTCTATTTAAGGTGATGGAAAATCATTTCCATTTTGATATGCTTTCGGAAATGTAACATAATCTTTTCCCGATGATACTATTTCACCCCGCGGCATAGAGCAGAAGAAAAACATGTAGTGGTAGCCGGCATTATTCCGGCCCCAGTACAATAATGAAGAGTAGTGGGAATACAAGCACAATCGAATGAGAAACATCCGACTGGAAGTAGAACAACTCGACAATGGCTCGCTGTCTGACGTTTGGTTCGTTGCTTGATAGAAGAAATAATGGCTTAGTGGTGAAAGGTCCGTTTGCACACAGAGCACAATGTCTCAAACAAACACAACTGCTGAATAAAAGATAAAGTTGCTTCTATTGATGATGTTAGTTTTATAGAAGCACTGTTGTGTTGATCGTTATTGTGGTATATTGGGTCGACAGCAATTGGACAAATCAAGTTCGGTATTTATAAAAAAGAAACCTGCATGCTACTGATTTTTGCTAATGAAAGCCAGTATTCGTTTATGGATGTCCGAATTGTGTGATTTTTTTTTAAATGTACTTTTTGACTGAACTTTTCGGAAAGTTAATTTTGAGAAGCATGTAGACGAATTCGAAATTGATTTCCACCAACTCACAAACAGAGTTGTATACTACCAGTTTTTATTGGCCCTGGTAAAAATAGATCAGACGTCTCTTAGAGGCTGTGGACCTTAATTCTTCTATGAATGAAAGTTAATTATATAGTTTTCATTCAACACAGCCCAACATTCGCCTGTTCGATACAACATCTATCGGGTGTCTTCAAAAAAACAGGATCGTACCCGAACAATAAACTATCCCAAATCAATTGATGCCAATCGACGATTAGCCCCAAAATCAATCCCGTCACTCAGCTTGTCATCACATATTGCGAAATTCGGAACGTAACAGGAAAAGATAAGACCAAGAACCATCCAATCGCTATTGAGTTTTTCAAGTGATGGATTCCAACCCCTCCCTCGCATCTGTCATTGAATGGAACATCTTGATAGGACACGAGAACGTATTGCAATGAGAAGCTACACAAACACGCACATATCCAGGGCAGAGAAAATCCTTAGCTCAAATCGCAACAATCCACCGAGCGCCCGGTTGGATTACTATCCGTCTCTTTGCACAACGGATATATTATTTTCGGTTCATTTTATGACGGCAAAATTCACTCTTGTTGGCACGGGTTAGTGAAAGGCATGACATGGTGAAACATGTGAACAAAGAAGCTTTATTCAAGGATGTCACATCTTTCTCATACCTTCGCCTATATTGACGGTGGTGTGTTAAAGTATCATAAAAGTGTATTGTAAATAAAAAATATCGGAAATAAGTTGGATCGTAACCCAACCTTGTTCGCAGGAATGTTGCGTTTCAAAGAAAGATCGCATCCTTTATCGCCTCCGTTCGATACGGTAATTCATCAACAATGCCATCTTCGACAAATGAACCAGCTTTTGTATTATTGCGGATACGCTTGTTCCGAAAAATGTTGCCGAATATGTGACATAAACACTGAAAACTGGTGTCAAAAATGATTCCAAAATAGTGTCAAAAATGGCTTTTAAATAAAACTGCAATTTCAAGACAACCCTTAGGCATCTGGTTCGAAACTGCACATTCAATCTTAAATTTAACCCTGTTCAATGTGACGTCAGTTGGGGTTGTTAAACCGATAGAAAATGGTCCATTTTTCGCATTTTTCGACTATTGAATTATTGATTTGAATCTTTGAATCATTCGAATTCATTTGAATTTCTTGTAATTGCATAGACTAAAAAAATACTTTTGATTTAAAATTTTATAATAACAAACAGAACAAATTTTGCGTTGATCTATTAGTAGAGTTTATGTTCGTCGTTAATTAATTCTACTTACCGTGTTACCTTTTGCAACCTTAATCAGTGTACACAGTGTACAGTGAGTGCTAAGAAGTTTTATGTCAAAATTTTCGTCAAATGTTTTTTGACAATATCAGTCACAGTTGACCTTGAAAACGGAATATGTTTCCAGACTTAGATTCCACACGGAAATAACTATCCAACACGCCATAGATTGTTCAAATCCGTCCATTTTTAACGGAGATATCGATATTTTGTGTAAGCTACTTTTCCTCTTATTCCAATAGTAGGAGTTTTCAGCACTGTATGACAAAGCAATGCTTTGGAGCAACGTAAAACATCGAATTTTTATACTGTAACACACAATTGTTTTTAAGAACCAAAAAGACTGTGTACAACATCCTTTTTCGTGACATTTTGCCTCGGGCCGATTTTAACACGGTCCATTTTTGGCAACAGAATAGTTCGAATATGACATATGTAAAACAGATGATGGCAAGTGAAAGAAATTCCATAATTATATCGATTTCAACTACTTACAGAAATAAGTGCTGGAAGAACATAATACCCATATAGCATTCGAATCATTCGTCGAGATCAGTAAATGCGTGTGTGACAAATAATTCTAGTTCCGGAACCACAGGATGGTATGTGAAACGCAATTAAAATAGTGTAACTCATTTTTCTCGTAGATGGCTGAACCGATCCAAGATTCTAATGAAATCTAAGAAACATCTAAGATTCAAATGAAAGGTCTTAAGATTCTATAAAACATCTTACTTTTTATTTAGAACCAACTTCTGGTTTAAGGCATGTAAGGTGATTAGTATAAAAATGTTCATTACACATAAATTATTAAGGTTTATAAGGGATTTGGATAGTCAATAACCAAATAAACTTATTTCAGTTTTAGCGATATTCAGTTTTCGATTCGGAAAGTACACAAAAATTTAATACGCACTACGATTTCTCAAAGATGTCTACACTGATTCAGGAATCAGAACTAATGGGCTCAAGTGGCACGTTACCCTAGTTATTTGGAGACTTGTGCCTTGCTCTTTTTGAATCAAATGTAAGACTTTCAAGGTTCCTTTTTCCTCAGGTGAATTTAATTGACTTCGGCTATACCGATTATCGAATTCCGGTTCCAGTATCGAATCGTTTCTCAAAGCTCAATCGTTTTCTTAAAAAAGGCCAAATCGAATTTCAGAGACAGAAATTCAAATTAAAGAATTTATGGTCCCATACAAAATTAATGAATTTTATCCGATTCTGACATTCGATTCTGGAATTAAAAGGTGATGAGTTTTCAAAATTCAAACCGATATAGAAGATGACAATCCCAAAAAGGTATCATCCCACTGATAGGTTTTTTTCAGAAAGTTACCCAATATTACTGCTACTTTTTATTTCAGGAATTTTGTCGAATAAGTGACGAAAGTGCCCAAGCATACTTTTGTGAACAACCAGAATAAATTTGTGTCAAAAACCAGCCAAAATTACAGTTAGAAATTATCTTAAAGACTGTCCCAGAAAGTATGGACGCACTTTGATTTCGCTGTAAATAATTCACAAGTGTTAGATATTCAAATTTTATTCGATATCCTGATAATATTAGACTACAACAACAGAATATTATTCTCAACATTTGTATTTAGCCAATGTAGACTAGCTGGCGTACCTTGCGAACGTTCCTCATTAAATTCCGTACAGACTTCTTGGCGACAAGTTTTGACACTTTTTTCCAATCTTTTTCGAACTGTTGAATGGTTTCGGCTGCCGCGACATGTTTCCCAAGATGTGCTTTCGTTAATGCCCAAAATTCCTCAATTGGTCGAAGTTGTGGGCAATTTGGAGGATTCATGTCTTTTGGGACGAAAGTGACATTTTTGGTAGTATACCATTCTACCGTTGATTTCGAGTAGTGGCAAGAACCAAGATCTGGCCAGAAGACTACAAGATCCTTGTGGCTTCGAATCATGGGTAGAAGTCGTTTTTGTAAACATTCCTTGATGTATATTTCTCTGTTCATTGAAGCAGTGGTGATGAAGTGCTTCAAAATCTTACCGCAGCTAAAAATTGATTGCCAGACCATAGCTTTCTTACCAAATTTTTCGACTTCAATCGATGTCTCGGACTGGTTTAACACTTGCCCTTCTCGCACCGTATAATATTGTGGTCCTGGCAAGGATTTGTAATCGAGTTTCACCTAGGTCTCGTCGTCCATGATTATGCAGTTCAAATTTCCAGCAAGAATCGTATTGTACAGCTTTCGAACCCTCGGCCTGATCGATGCTTCTTGTTTCGAACTACGTTTTGGTTGTTTCTGCTTCTTGTAGGTTCGAAGATTCAAACGTTCTTTAACACGAAGAACATTTGACTTCGAAGTGCCCACTTTTTTGGCCACATCCCGAACTGAAACCCCCTTCTTTTGCTCGAACGCCTTCAGTATATACGTTTATCCAACTGAGGGTTAGCAGGGCCTTTTTTTCGACCCGTTTTCGGTTTATCCTCAAAGGTGTTATCCTCACCGAACTTCCTGATTGCATTTCGCACGGCTTTATCACTTACTCTTTCCATTTTTGCTATCTTTCTCAGCGACAGTCCGCGTTCTGTGCACCATTTGTACACAATTTTTCGACGTTATTCTGCTGAAAGTCCACGCATTTCGAAACAAACTAATGAAAACGAATAAACAACTGCACAAGTGGTTAGAGAAGAGTGTAAACAACAGGACGCAGCCATGAAAATTAACAGATTCTGAACCATTGCGAAATGGCAGCGGATCTTGATTGCGTCCATACTTTCTGGGACAGCCTCTAAAGAAAAATCGGTTTTAATCCACCTAGTGGTGTAATGATGCCTTTATCATATTTCTCATATTCGCATATATAATTGTGTGGATTTTCGCAAAATGATTTTGACTAATTCTTGGAAAACAAAAGATTTGCCAATCAACTAGTATAACCTACAGAATGAATCAGTTCTCAGATCGGTAAGAACATCTCTGAGAAAACGAAGTGAGTTCCATTATTGCAGGTACTTCCGAAAGCGGAATCCGGGTACCGGTATAATCAAAGTCGGTTCGAGAAAAGTGACTGGGATACGTTTCTGAGTCTATAGTTACAATATCCTGTCGTTAATCGAAAACCGGCAATCAGAAAAGCCGACACCAATTAGTTTGGCCGTCTACTCCCAATGACTATTAATTGGAACAGTATTGAGGCAAGATTAGAAATTAGCTTTTAGTGACGGTATACATATTTTGATAATCTTCACCATGCAATCCCGCAATCGGATGTCGGATCCGGATGAAATTCAATATGAGACCACAAGACCTTTCATTTGAACCTAATTTTGTAACAATTGGTCAATCTATCGCTGAGGAAAGTGAATGAGATCCATTTTGGAATATATGACCACTATTCCCGATGCTTCCGGAATCGAAAACAGCGGGAACAGGATAGCCAGAATCGGTTTGTTTTATTTGTCTACTGATAATTGCTACCAATTGAAACAGTCACGAGGTCAGTTTAGAATTTTTTTAACGTTTTTATATTTCGCCACTTTAAGTGAGGTTATCCAATTTTCAACACACTTTACTCTATAATTCCGGAACCGGAAGTCGCCTGCGCATGAAACTTTGGAGTTGTATAGGACTATGAGACCTTCCATTTAAACTTAATGTTGGTAAAATCAGTCGAGCCATCTCTGAACAAAGTGAGGAAATAATTTGAAATAGTAATTTTAACTCTAAATGAAATTAAGGAACTTTGTATAAGACATTTGTACCTTTAATTTAAATCTGAACTTGTAAGAATCGGTTCAGCCGTCTCTGAGAAAAGTAAGTGCACTTATTTTCATTTCTTTTGCGCATATCATCCTGTAATTCCGGAACCGGAAGCCGGATTCGAATAAAATTCAGGAACTTTGTATGTAGCTACAAGACCTACATACATTCATACACACACATACAGACATTTTGCATACTCCACGATATGAGATGAATGCTATATGAAACTCGGCCCTCCGGGCCTCGGTTCAAAAGTCGGTTTTCACAGTGATTACATAACCTTTCTATATGAGAAAGACAAAACAATCACAAATCATGTTATATAGCTGATTAAATTTTTTTTTCATGAATACGTTTATTTCATAAGGCAATAAGCTTTCCTTCGCCGTAGCATCCACTATGCATAGTACTTTAAGCGTAATACATTTCGAATATCATATTAGTATGTCGGAATTCGTTAGTTAATCTAAACATTGTTATCAAGCGATTTGCTGTTATAAATTTCATTACAAATAAACATTTATTTTGTACATGATCTTATAACTATTTCAGGTTTTTTGTATTAGTTCATCACTTTTATTCAATGTAAGATCGCTGTCTATTGGTTGAACTTATGGAATAGGAAGGAGTCTAACATAAGGGTTAATCGGAATAGTGTAATGTAATCAGCCAGCTGGAATTAAAGCAACCTTTCGTCGCTATAATCACTGTTTGGAATGTTCATATTGACCACCCAACGAGCATCGAGAATATCACAGATTTTATTCCTAAGTTGCGATTCAGTTGCGAATTTATTAAGTAGAGGTTTTTTCATTGATGAAAATATAATAATTAAACCTTGCACGAACCATTTCGGCGTCGAACTGTGAAAGCTCTGCATCGAAATATCATCGGAGACTTTCCTCTCTATCGATTATTTATGTAGCGATATTTTTTGTGGGTCAAAATTCGTCATCAAGTTTCGCTGACATTAAAAATCACTTATGAGTTTCAAGGTTCAGAGTTTTGTGGATTCTTGTTTCATGAATGAAAATATCGGAAGTGATTTTTTCAGTCACAGTTTTTTTTTTAGAAAATCTCTTGAACTGAATTTTTCACGAGTGATAATGAAATGAACTTTTTCTGATCATGATTTTCCCAACACTGATTAGATACACCTCTTTCAGCGGAGTAGGGTTTAATATCCGAATTTTAAGCGTCTTGGATGTCGTGTAGTCTTAATCCTTCGCCGGGGATTAGACCAGTAGATTGCGACGTAGCTCCGGTATGGATCGTCGGGGCGCCAGTGAACCGGAAGCCATCCTCCAAGCGGAATCATTGGAGGCGACCCAGGCATAATGCCGATCGATCCATTCACGGGTATCGGAAGCGACGGTTACGGGAGAACTTCGATCGCCGGGAAATTCTTCGCCGGTGTAGGCTAGATCATTCGCCGGGGACTAGCCGAGTTGAAGCCACAGCATCGAAGTTGAGTCGTCGGGGCGCCAGTGAACCGAAAGCCACTCTCCAACCGGAATCACAGGTTCGACCTCGGCACTCATTCGAGTGTCCCGTGTGGCAAAACACGAGATTCGGTGTCGGGAGAAACTCTTTCGTCGGGGAGCACTCCGTCGGCGTAGTCCAGATCCTTCGACGGGGATTAGATCAGTAGATGGTGGTCCAAGGTGTTTTAGTGGGTAGATTCAATTTTACAGTGCTAGTCCTGTGGACACTCTGTGCGTAAATGCATTTCACCTTGTTAGAAAAAAAAGCGTCGTGGTTGCAGTAAATTACTCAAAGGCAGTTATTGAACTCTATGCATCGGTGAGGGACAGCTGTTACTCAAAATTAATAATAAAATACAAAGTTCTAACGAAAACTAGTAACTTTTAATAGGAAAGGTTTTAATTTTTTCGTTACCAGACAACTTTGGATTTTTTTGCTGCTATAATTCCGAACACTCCATTTATAAACTTAGCTTTTAAATTTTCTACTTGTTCTTACAAACTGTTATCATTGTTTTATAAAAGTACTAGTATTGTGTAATGAATAACTTTTAAAAAAATTACTGAGAAAAAAACCAGTATGCTAGTTTACGACGCCATACCTGAAAAAAAAATTCGCGCTGCTTTTATTTCGAACAGCACTGTACACAATTATACCGCAGGAACCAGAAGTGACAGCCATTTAGGCTTCGAACTTGATCAACGATTGATCGAACTTGATTTAGTACGCCATTGAATTTAGTTACTAGGTAATGACGACAAAGTATTTGTCCAACAATAAAATCAAACTAGGATCCAAGTGAAGCTTCCCTCAAAGCTTTCGATTCAAGCACTTCGAAAGCAGAAAAATCTGAAGCAAATCCCGGTAAACGAGCTTACCCTCAGAGCTTGGATCTTATTACCGTTCTATAGAATTCACACTCGCTGAAGCTGAATGCATTCTGCGAGAGCACCAAACTCCATAATAACAATAACGACAGCAATAACAACAACAACAACAACAACAACAATGACAACAGCAACAGCAATCCATTGCAGTGGAGCAAATCTCCTTTGTACACACAGAAAGGAAACCTCACAGAAGTACGCCCAATTGGAAGATGCTCACTCTTCCTGTACTTATAGACCGACTCTGCGGTGCTGCGGTGCAACTCGTCGCATTTTCCGGTTTCACCAACCTAGGGTGGAAAATGTGCTGCTTCAGTACAGCTCCTACTGTTTCTTTCTATTTCTCATTTTTTTTTCTCCCATTCTTGTACGTAAATGTACCAAGCGTGCTACCGCTGACAGATACTGATGGAAGGCTGAGCCGGCTTCTGCTAGGAGTAAGGAGCCTTACCAACTTGCGAAGACTACACTCGTCGTTTGCACTGCAGCAGCCGGCTGTTTGCTCGTGAGCGGATTATTTATTCATGATCGCGGTGAAAAGAAAATAATTGAATTTAATGCGGATATTCCCAACGAATGTGGATCGCTTTGATCTGTGTCGGAGAGACGGCTAGCAAAAAAAAAACCAAGAAGACTTTTCTGTGCGTGACCAGAGCTGGGAATATGTAGGTTTTTCTAGCATGTATTCCGTTGTGGTTTTGTTTGTGATGACTTGAAACGCTGTACAGTGAATGAACGCAGATATTAAAAAGAATAACTTCTTTGGTTTTGATACATTGATTAGGATATTAGTTCTTCGGCATTCAGAAAAAGAAACATTGATTAAAGAAGACTCTTTTTCATCTAATGAAGCTGATGTATACCATATGACAGAGAGTGTTGAGCCATGAGACCGAGATTTAACAACTTCACATAGGATCATATGTTAAAAGAACCATATGAGTCTATAGTTCGATTTAATGAACTAATGAAATAAATTACATTATGCGTTTCCCGGAGTATGTTTGCTCTAAATTGAACTACCTGAGTGATTGAGACATATTTCAATATTTTACCCAGGACACGAGTTATATTGTTTATTCAACAGTCAATGTACAATAATTCATCAACTCATATCATCCACTTCATAGCCTTTGACATCGATGAAGTCTACTTCTTATTATTTATTTAGGGGTTTGGTACCACGTGGGTACCGGATTTGTGCTAAGTACACATAACTATTTTCAGTTTCTACGTTTCGCTTTCAGCTCAGCAGTGCGTCAGCAGTTTATGTTGAACTGCTAACGCCACCTAACGGTTCAACATAAACCGCTGAGCAGACGTAAAGTTAATGCTATTTACATATACACTTATCACACCGAAGTGCTATGTCTTTACTGACGTGCCGAAAGAAACGAAACTAAGTGACGACTTATTATTATTACTTTGATTGTTTTCTTAGAACGATCCAGCAAAGTGAGGGTTGTTCGAAGAAACACGTTTCGGTGTACTACCGCATCTTAGCATTTCTCATCTCAGAAGGAACGAAAATGTAAAAAATGTAAAATGTAAAATGATGTTTTGTAAAAATTCTTGCGAAACTATTGTAGGAAATCTACACGTTACAGGGTGGCCAGAAAAAAATAAATAAAACAAAATTCGATGCAAATATCTATCCAGCCACGCTCGTTGGAAATCCCAAAAATATTTACAAGTAAGTTCAGGCATATTGACTCTGAGAAAATATTTTACACGGACGGATCACGAATTGAAGATGCTACTGGGTTTGGTATATTCAACAGTAATGTTTCGGTCTCATTTAGGCTTCAAGAACCTGCATCTGTTTATATAGCAGAGTTAGCAGCAGTGAATTATAGTTTGAGTGTAATCGTCACATTATCTCCAAACGATTATTTTCTTTTCACATATAGTCTGAGTGCAATTGAAGCCATTCGCTCAAACGCTGCTGGCAAATATGAACCTTCTTTCATGGGCAAAACAAAACAGTGCCTGAACGTCATATTGAATAATAATTATCAAATCACAATAGTTTGGGTGCCGGCTCATTGTCCCATTCCAGGCAATGAAAGAGCCGATATTTTAGCCAAACGTGGTGCTATTGAGGGTGAAATTTATGAGAGGCCGATTGCTTTCAACGAATTCTATAGCGCGTCTCGACAAAGAACACTTGCCAGCTGGCAAGCTTCTTGGGATAAAGATGATCTGGGCCGGTGGATGCACTCAATTATTAATAAAATATCGACAAAGGCATGATTCAGGGGACTGAATGTGAGTAGGGATTTCATTCGTGTCATGTCCAGACTCATGTCCAATCACTACACGTTAGATGCACATCTCCTTCGAATTGGACTTTCCGAGACTAATCATTGTGCTTGTGGTGAAGGTTACCGCGATATTGATCATGTCGTTTGGACATGCGTGGAGTATCGTGATGTCAGATCTCAACTAATAAATTCCTTGCGTACCCAAGGTAGACTATCCAATGTCCCAGTTCGCGACATTCTTGCTTGTCGTGACGTTCCTTACATGAAACTTCTTTATTATTTCATTAAGTCCATTGGAGTTCCAATTTAAATTTTATTTTTTGTTAGACTGTTTTCTCTTCCATGAGTTCAACCAATAGCCAGCTATCTTACATTGAATAAAAGTGATGAACTGATACAAACAAACCTGAAATAGTTACAAGATCATGTGCAAAATAAATGTATTTTATTTAATGTAATTTAAAATAGCAACTCGCTTGATAAAAACAGTGTTTAGATTAACTAATGAATACCAACATACTAATATGATATTCGAAATGTATAAGGTTCTACGTACTATGTATTGTGGATGCCACGGCGAAGAAAAACTTATGTATATTGCCTATGAAATGAACGTATTTATGGAAAAAAAAATCTATCCAGCCAGTTTATTTTTTTTTAAAGTGCGGTATCCACTTTGTAAACAAATTTTGCATTCCGGAACAACATGCTCATTTGGACGATCAGTTTGCACGACCACATTTAAATTCAGCATATCAGTCAATGATGGCTGATTTGCTTGAAGCAAAGCTCGGATAAAACTTATCGAGTAATTTCGTTTCTTGCACAGTATTTTTTTTCATTGATAAAATATCAAAACACGAACACTGTGTGGACAATAACTAACACACTAATTAACCAAATATCATGAAATTTTGACAGGTGACATCTAAGGGTCAACTCTGTTGAACGCTACACGGAAAGAAATCCGTTACCGTTGTCATGAATAATACATCATGAAACCAATAAACACATGGGCTGAAAAGCCCCAGGCAAAACAAAAAGAACACGATTTTTTTGGTATTGGATATTCATTGGTAATTGAATATTCATTGATATTTCCTTTCTCAAGATAGTCGATAAATATTACACCACGCACATCCCAAAATACCGAGGCCATAACCTTTCCGATGTTCACCAGTTGCTATCCACTCAGATGACGATCGTTTTGATTCTGGAGTGAAGTAATGAATCCATGTTTCATCCATTGTCATATATAGATGCAAAAATTCCCGTTTGTTACTTTAAAACATGGCCAAACACTGCTTAGAATCATCAACACGTTCTCGTTTTTGGTCAACTGTGAGCAAACGCGGTACCCGCTTTGAACAGAGCTTTCTAATAGTCAAATGCTCATGCAATATAAAACCAACACGTTCTTTTGATATCTTTACGATGTCAGCTAACTCTACGACCAACCAACGTTTTATTGTTGTTTCTGATGGAGTGTTGTCTCCATAACACTTTTCAAGTCATTGCTTTGCTTGAACGATATTTTCCCATCAAGGAGCAGTGTAAAATTAAAACACGAAATTGAATCAAAAACACTGTTCTGAAAATAACAGAAGTAGCGTCACTCTTAACACAATAACTCTCGAACTATTGAATATAATATCAGCTGTCTTTCGAAGGTTCGTAGTAACTCAAACAAACAAAAACTGCAATAAAACTAGTGTCATCTATGTTTTAGGCTCGGGACTTTTCGGCTCATGTGTTACATAATTTCATTCACAACAGTCTCCTTTGAACATTTATTTTCGTTATTATAATTTCTGACACGAATCGGGGCTACTTTTTAACACAAATTCATTCAGATGGTTTGGTTAGTTCAGACTAGCCTGACTCTACGCTTACATCGCATATTCGACAACATTCTCTAAACCAAAAGTGTCAGCAATAAAACATTTGAACTTGATCATAGGTTACTTTCTTAAAAAAAACCTGCATAGAAAAAAATGCGTTTTGTCGGTTTCGTCACTTATACCATTATGTTCCCGGACCCGGAAGTGTCAGCCACTTGATTTTCGAACTTTATCCACATGTCGAATCCAATAGATGCCTTCAAACGAGCCTAAGCTTGTAGAAATTGGTTCAGCCATCTCCGGGAAAACCTGAACCCCGACCCATACCCGATCGAAAAATGAAAAACTGTTCAATTATTGTTGTTTGTTGATTTTTTCGGTTCTCACCATTGAATAAAGTGGCGGCGACTAAAACAAATAAAGATAAAAACCTATTTCCCGTACCCGACACTATTTTTCTTCCAATCCTAAACCCGGTCCGTGCCCGATAAAAAAAAATAAAAATTCTTACCCGAACCCAAAAAAAAGTTCCGAAGCTCGTCAAAATTTATGAACCCGAACCCGACTCGTACCCGTTGAAAATAAAAAAATCGGCACCCGTACCCGACAAACATACCTTTTTCTGTACCCGAACCCGACCAGTACCCGTCGGGTACGAGTTCGAGTCGGGTACATACACATACAGACATTTTTCGATCTTGTCGAATGGTATACAACACTATGGGTCTCGATTTCTCCTTCAATTCTATTAGAAAGGTATAAAGAAAGATAAAAACTTATGAGAAGCAGAGGACCCAGATTGCTACCCTATGGTGCACTAGAGCGATTGGTAAATGCGACCGATTCACGACAGGAATAATCTATTTTATGATTTATGCTAAACTGCTAAGTTGCACCAGCAATTCAACAAGCACTGACGGAACGATTGACACTATTGGTTTTATGACTTTTTTCTATCAGATTCAACAATGTTGAGAGAGCACC
Source organism: Malaya genurostris (assembly GCF_030247185.1). Classification (NCBI taxonomy): domain Eukaryota; kingdom Metazoa; phylum Arthropoda; class Insecta; order Diptera; family Culicidae; genus Malaya; species Malaya genurostris. The sequence goes on along the minus strand of NC_080571.1, from coordinate 255,191,321 downwards.
ACTAATAATGGTCAATCGAAACAGAAGAAAACACGGTTCATTTTATTGCCTCAGTCTCCTGTAAAATGTAACATATTAAGAGTCGTATCAGTTTGAAACATGTATAAGTTTGAATACTCGTAGATTATAGAGCTGATTAGAGATTAAACTGATATGTTTGTCCGTTGGAATAATTATCTATTTAATGCAATTAACACAAACAGTGAGTATGATAATGCAACAAAATATATCGATCATTGATTGAGAAGGGAACTGGAGGTAAAAAAGCCAACCATTTGATGGTCACAATTTTCTTTTGTGATCGAATTTATACAGTTTAAAAACACTCTTCGTATAACTTTCTTTACTTTTCTTTTTTTACGTTTTACCTTTTGATCATCAGGGCATAGCAGTATATTTCAAAATGCAAATGTTTAACAGTTCAACGAAGACCGCTAAGCAAACGTATAGATAACTCTATTCAAATTAAATTTTTTCAAATTGTATCAAAGCACAGAGTCCTTCCCGATGTCCCAAACGAAAAAAAACAGACTTACTGATCGTCTTTCAAGTAATCGGGTTGTTTAAAAATTGTTTTCCGTGTAAAAATAGTTCGAATGTACCACCACTTAGTTGGAAATGAAATACTAAAATGCAAAGAATTTTTAGAATTTTCATTCACACTATTCGCAAACGTATTTAAATTTAATTCAAAAAAATGCATGCTTGAATTACCAATCCACGCTCCGATGTGTCCTAAGTACTGACAGCAATATTCCAGTTCTAATAATAAACTTCGACGTAAATAGCAGTCAGGTTAGTTCATATGTTAGCGAGTAGGCATTTATTTGTATTCACATGCTGTCTGCCTGACACACTGGCATTGCTCATTTGTTCGTAAACCAATCAATAGGATTACTTATTTATAATTTCCACCCGGATATGTGCTATCCGTGGCAGGAAAGCAAACATTTCACCTACCGGACTAGTACGAGTTCAAAAGAGCAACAAACCTCAAAACATCTGCGCTAGGAATGAATTGCAGAAACAACAACAATCTGTCATTTTGCGGCGGCCAGCCATGCGACAACCGTAGCGTGTTGCACGCTACATTACAAAACATGACCGTGGCTGCTTGGTAAACGTCAGTGTGAACAGCTACATGGAAGAGAAAAAACTGAGAATAACACATTGCCTTTGAAGCATACCGACCTGATTTTGTACGTTTATCACCAGCTGGCTTATCCCATGGCCAATTTGCACAAGAAAACAAATCAATCCAATCACTATCTTTCGGCTAATGCACGACTTGAAATACATTTTGACAAAAACACACACAGAACGCTACAGAATTGCACCGTCGAGCACTATTCGAAGACATGTGTAGAGCATCGGACAATGCAATACCCACTCTGTTTACACTAGCATTCGAAAGGATTTTTCATTTCACACAAGCTGCAGAACGCTGCAATGATTAACTTTGACGGAAAAAAAAAATTCTTCCTTCAGCAATTCGAATTCATTGACAATATGAGCCGGATCAACTTTGTTTTCGTCCTCCAGACAGTAGAGATGTATGTATGTATGTACAGTAAACAGACTGCTCAAGTGTACACTTCTCCTATCGGGATAAGGGAGGCGATTTGGTTTATCGTAAAGCACGAACACCGCACAACCAACCGAACGAACCGACGAATAAAAGGAGACTGATGATTCCGATCCGACGGCTACACGAGTGTAGCCGTGTCATACGCGGTGTTACCGAGAAAGGTTTGTTTGTCGCTTCTGCCACTATGTTGCACCAATATTATGCTACAACCATCCGTAGGGCGACTACTCTGCCCCTAGCGGAAAATTAATGCATAACGCGTGTGTACTGTTTTATCGATTGTTATGACTCGACCGACCGATTATCACGATGTCTTGTCAACAGTCGGAAAGATTCGTTTTCGTTTACATTTTGTCGAATCGAACAATTTAGTTGTGATAATTGATTAACGTAAGCGTATGTATTTGATGACGTGACTTTTATAGATCGCTCAGAAAAGTTTGAAAATATGCAATATTGTAGAGAAAACTCGGCAAATGAGCTCCTGGTTAGATTCGAGCCTAAACATAATAATATGATTATAATAATAGTAGAAGATTAATTATTAATGAACATTTTTGATCCACCTAATGATGCAATGATTCCTTTCTTATATCACACACATATTCTTATCTATAATACTATGGTTTCCCTATAAAATTGTTTTTTGAGTAGTACTATAAATCCTACTGACACTAAGAATCCTTCCAGGTCGGGGCTCGAACATACGATACAACTGGCTTGTAAGACCAGCGTCCTATGCATTGAACCGCCACTTCGAGGAATCGAAAGCTATCTTCAAATAAACTTCAGGAACTTTGTATGGGACTACAAGACTTCCATTTGAACCTAAGTTTTCGAAATTCTGTTCTGTCATTTTCGAGAAAAGTGCAAAAACTGTTATCGAAATACATGCTCATACTCATACACACGCGTCCTCATATCTACTCACACATGCAGACAGTTTTCGTTCTCAACGAACTCATACGAATGGTGTGATACTCGGACCTCCGGGCCTTGGTTCAAATTTGGCTTGAATTTCGATTTTTCTTACTTTTCGTCTCCAACTAATAAGTACATAACAGTTTCAATTCAACCGCAATCCAACTAAGCATTCCAACTTGAACTCCAACTCAACTTAAACAGCACTTTCTAAGTTGAACTAATGCTTCTCTATTTTATGTCTTGGATATAAACAAAAGACGACATTCTGATGATTAAAATTTATGGTTTTGCAATTAAGTAATGATACTGATTTTATTGCCACGCTTGTGGTAAACCTACGATCTCGAAACTTTCCCAGCATCCTTCTCCGAACCATTGATATATTTTTCTTTACTCTAGTATGTGTAGTTCGCTTGCTGTACAGTGTAAAAAATTACGCGTTGCTTCTCAAGAACAACACAGAAAGGAATTATGAATTTTACAAGTGACATAATTTTACAAACGATAAAATTCATATCTACTTAACTTGGCAAATGATGCAATATTTCATTGGTGCAGAATTTTAGAGGCTTCGAGTATAATTTGCACTCAGCTAGCAAGTGCGACTGTATGAATTTACATGCACCAGTTACCAGCCAAGCAGATATGTGCTTTTGTGGCTCAGCCGATTAACTGACTTGCTTTGTGATCTAATGTTTCTCGGTTCAAGTCGGCACTGTTGCTATCGATCTTTTGTTTTCTATTTCGTTCGATTTCAAGCCTTGTAATTTTCAAATCACATAATTTTACATGTGTTTGAATATAAATTTGTGTGAAATATGACGCTCCATTTATTTGAATCCTATAAGATGTAAAACTACAAGAATTTTTCGAGCTGTGAACGCGTCGCGACAAAATTTTGCGCAAGATTGGGCGAAATACCTTCGGAAACGAACACACCAAGAAAATATCGTGTAAATTTACGTCTTCTAAAACCGACATTGAAGCATGTAAAAGTGCATGGTTATAGTGCTCTTGGTCGTTCGAAGGTGTTTTGATGGCATAAAAAGAGAGGAGGGCATAGAAGACGAGGCGCGGTGCATAAGACAAGACCAGTCGAGGGGTAACCGTAATTTACGTCTTCTATCGCCAAGTATTCGCAAGATTACGGAAACTAGTCAATCATCATTTGTAATTGGATCCTTCATCAAAACAACGTCCCGTGCCACATCAGCATCTACGTGTGCCAGTATTTGATATCTAAAAGGATCGCCGTACTGCATCAACCGCCTCATTCGCCCGATCTGTCACCCTGTGACTTTTTTTGTTCCCTAGAACAAAATCGATGGTCAAAGGAACCCATTTTGAATCGGTTACAGGCATCTGTGACGAGTGTACTCGCTGACATTCCAATCGAAGCGTTCCAGGAATGTTACGAAGCATGGAAAACGCGCTGTAATCGTTATATATTTACCTAAAGATACTACCCAAGTAGCAAATGTAATTTATTGAACTTTCAAGATGTTTTACAATTGATTTAGAAATGTTATTTATGTCAGATATGTTCAAGAACATTTTTAAATGTATTAAAATTGATTGTGCAACTTATCACTGTTAAGTTTCACAATACTACTGAAAAAATCACGATAGAACAACTTTAAGTACATCTAAAACAATTGTGCAGTAAATCACAAGCTTGTTAATGTTTCACAAGTTCTGCAATTTTAAATCGTCATGTAAAACGGGAGTAACTATAACAATTATGCAACTTATCAAAAACTTTCCAGACGGCTGTCATAATTGTACCGGACACAATATACGTCGAAATTGCTATAAATCTCTTGTGGAAGAAAAATTAGTGAAATGATTGATGCTCTCCGCAAGGCAAAAAATGATAAGCCTTGCTGTAAAAAAGACTTTTCTTTTGAGTACGCATTTTTTTGGCTGCCTCATGAATTTTTGGGTCAGTGTGTGCAGTTTTCTTCGGTTTAAAAAAAAAACAATGCTATAAAATTCAATATTTGCAAAATAGCTGTGCAAAATTTATCTATTTGAATTGAACGCAAAACTTGCAGACATGAGATTATTATCATAAAAGTGGCAGAAATACAGCATTACATACGCAATGAAAACAAAAATCAATCAGATTATTTGTATTCGGTTTTCTTCTCGCGACGAAAATAAGCAGACCTAAGATGACTTTTTAAAGATATTGAACAAAAAGTAATTTTCATCATAAATACTCTGATAGTTATATATTACCGCTTGTGCAACTTTTCTTTGCAACTCCAGCACATGGACTTACCAAAATAATACCCACAGTGCGTATCACAAAAGTCGGGTCCGCTAAGATGAATCACTATACTTTATTGTTATTTAATTCAACAAGAAGATTTAAACTGATAAAAAAACAAAACGTATGCATTTATTTCCGAAATAATAATATGCTAATGTTTCCTCTTATTGAGATTATATATGTCATTACGATAGGTGAACCATTTTCTATTCAACTCACTGTTACCATCGATGCCATATTGTAAAACATTCAAGAAAATTCGAGATTTTTCAGGTTCAATAGCACATTAGTTTGATCGGAATTGTCTGAAAATTTTAAGAGTGTTTGATACACATATTATAAACACCATTCCGATGATTCTCATTAAAAATTATTATTTTCACAGAAATTGGTGTACAGTCATCAAAACACGTTAATTCAAAGGCGCCTAAAAATATCGGGCGTACGAATACATGTTTCACCATAAAAATGCAGTTCGCTGTCGATTTTTCATTTACAAAAACACAAAAGATCAATTCTACAATATGTTGCATTATAATTTCTCATGTGCAGATAATTTAACAGGATCCATGTTTGTGTTAAGAGCAGTTGTATTGAAAATCAAATGTGAAACTCATTCATTAGAAACTAAGTTTGCATGTTTTTGTAAACGTCATTGAATTTCCTGTTTACATTACGTAGTAGTTTTCACGAGTTTCACAATTGTTTTTTCGCTGATTTTAAAACTGAGTTTTTGTATCAGTTGCACAATCGTTGTGAATAAATGTTCGTAATAACGGATGAACTTGAAGATATTTTGCACAACACAGAAAAATTGCGCTTTTTCCATAGCACAACAGTTACTAGAATAGTGACATAAACTAACTTGATAAATTGCACAATCAGTAGAAAAATACAGGACAGCAACTTAACATGCTACTTGGGTACTTCGAAAGGTGTGTTAGAGTTGTGAAATAATTTGAAAATAAACAGTTTTTATGCAATCAGTTCCATCACTGAATTGTCACACCTCGTAGGTGGAAAAATCGATCTTCTTGGCCATTTCTAGAATCAAAAGATTGTGATTAGGCTTGAAGTAATCCCTCGCCTTTCTAGCGTTTACGGGGTTGCGTTTCTTCGTATTTCTTCCGCTGTTAGCTGGGTCTTCTGGATGATCTTCCTGTGGTACTGGACTGGATTGTCCACCTCTTTTTATGCACTTCATGCTTGTAAGCCATTTCGATAATTGCATTTTTTTCTTCAAAAACTAAATTTAAAGACAAATCAAGGTATCCTCCATCGCTAGTTACTACTTCCCCCCCCCCCCCCCCCCCCCTTTAAGATGGTTTTCAAATTCTATCTCAATAAAATGTCTCATCTTTTGAGGTAATTCGAAGCCAATTTTCGATTTCTGCGAAAGAAGTAATCCGATGACCTGCCAGATCGTGATGCATCCGTCGGAACAACCTGTAATCAGAAGGAGCAATATCAAGATAACACGGCGAGTGCGCAAAATTTCCCACTTGAACGTTTCCGAATGTTCTTTTATTACTTCTGCGACATGAGACCAAACGTTGTCATGCCGTTCTTCTCGTAATGCACGGCTCAAACGCATCAATTCCAGCCTATATCGATCGCCCGTTATAGTACCGCCTGGTTGTAGCGGCTCATAGTACACATCACCATTCTGGTCCCACAATTTATTCTTCTTTCGGTTATCATAGAATATCCATTTTTTATCCCCAGTAACAATTCGATGTAAAAAATTCTTCCTTTGTTGCTTTTGAATCAGATGGTCACAAGTGAAAAATCGCCTCTCGGCTTCAGTCCATGAGACCTGCCTAGATTTTGAATAATTCCCATGGATTTTAATCCTACAAAAACTGCTTGTTGAATCACTTCCAATGATTCTGCAAGCTCCTCCGTCGAAACCATTCCCTACATAATTTATCAGTTGGAGCATTATCACCATAATTATCCACAAGCATTTGATGCGCTTCAGCTGCACTTTTCTTCCAATTAAAACAGAAAACTAAATCTTCCTGTAAATGCTACTTAGTTAACACAAAATTGTTCATAATTAACACAGTAAAACACAAGTTTTTTTTTTAAATACTCGAAGCAATATGCACTGAATATTAATGACATATGTTTAACCTCTTGAAACTGTCAGTTGTTATTGTTTCATATACATAACAGAGCCAGAGCCATCTTTTGGAAACGGACCAAACGGATATCGGATAGTCGAAAACACGACGTTCGGCACGTCAGAAAAGACATTGCGCTCCGTTGCAAAACAAAAAGCGTTCTGTAAGTAGCAGAAACTTTACGTCTGCTTAGCGGTTCAAATTGAACTGCCAAGTTTAGCACCAAGCAGTTCCATTTGAACTGCTCTGCACTGATGAGTCAAAAACGAAACGTAAAAATAATAAAAACGGTTATGTGCCCTAGCACGAAATTTGGCTAACCCCTAAAGGACCAAACTAATTTATACTCCAAAAAGTTTCACCCAAAATTTATTCAAATTTTACCCTTGAAGTAAACAGTTATTCATAAAAGTGTAGCTTTTTGTCGTGAATACGACTTACTTTACTATGGGGCGCCTTTTCAAAATTAGCCATATGGAAGAATGGGCAGAACTTAATCGTAAATATTTCGACTTGTATTAGTGGCAGCAACATAATTATTTTACTATTTCGTCAAAAATATGATCAGGAATTTAGGATAATATTACGAACAGTGTGAGTTAACCTCAAACAACTCAAAAATAAAGTTTTCTCGAAATTTGAAAACAACGCGGAAAACTCTTTACTTTAGCTTGGGTTTTTCGCGCAAGGACGACGATTTTGAGGTAGTCAGGCACATATCTTCAACTGAACGTTATTAAAGGGGAACCGTGGTCGAAAATCGATCATTTCTTCTTGTGCGTTGGATGGAAGCAGTCGTCGAGGCGAGAAGACCCATTCAAACACCGGCATCGGAGAGCGCACCTTCTGCGTAGTTAAAAACCACAAACGCTCAGGTCGTAGTTCTCATTTGCCTTCCGGTCGTCAAGGCGAGAAGACGCATTAAACCAGTTTCGCATCATTTGGCACTGCGAGCGGATGTGTCGGTTTGTTCGCAAAGCTAGTTTCAATTCAAGCAAGAACGATTGCATCAGACAACAGAGCAGCTAGTCGTTTGCATTGGAGAGAAAGAAAACGACAAATGAAAATTGGTCATTACACAAAATCAGCCATTCTAATGACTCTAAATGTTATCTAAAGCACTATTAAGATTACTTCTTTGCAAATCGAAGATAAAAATCATCAGTTCAGTGAAAATCCAAATTAATTTGATTTGCTTCATGCACTTTTCGCTGTGCGTGAATCATTCAAGAAAAATGTTCCGTACTGTGCAAAATATCGCAGAGAATTCCGCTATTTGATCCTGCTAAATGGCAGAAATGAATCCTGTACAGCATCTTGATAGTTTCTTTCAATAAAATATGCAAATCCGAAATGAGATAATAGACGTCAAAAATCGTTTAAAATTCTAGTAGTGAAAAGGGGGAAAGTATAAAGAAATCGTGTCAGTTTTATTCGTATTCACGATATCCAGTTATGTTTCTGACATTACACACCCGTACTTTTTTCGAGTACAGTCTTTGATTACTTACGAGTCGGCTGCGAATTCACTTGAAACAGAAGGTCACTTTACTTAGTTAAGTCAAAAAAATTAAAAAAGAAAGAAACTCAAACTAAATACACATAATTTATTACCTCATTCTGTACTGTTCAAAGCCTATGCATCCCTCTTGGTTCGTTTCAACAAACTAACATACAGTACGAGCTGCAAGATCAAACTCCAAACCACCAAGCCCAAAATGTCATAAATCCACTGGAGCTCGGGCATACCCAAAAAGGCCAGAAATTTTCTCAGTGTAAAGTAGCAGAACACATCTCGGCACTCCATATCCTTCCGGTCGAAACCGTAAATAGCGTTAACGGCACCTTCCATGCTGTAGCGCACGAACGAAACGAATGTCAATGGTTTCATATGCGGGGGCATATCTTTCAGCGTAACGAAAAACCCAGAGAACAAACTGCCCGGTATGATTACCAGAATGGTAAGAAACACCGACGTTTTCATCGGATACATATTGCCCATAAGGAGGCCTAACAGCAGGGCAACCCAACCAGATATAATGGATGTGATCCACAGAGCCAGCAGTCTTCGGATTTCGAATGGTTGTCCGGTTAAGAAGTACATTATGAGAAACGCTGCCGTTGTAGAGAGAATCTAAAACAAATATGACTCTAGATTTATTTCCATTTTTTCCGTTGACTGAAAGTCTACAAACCAGTGCTGGTGCTTCCACCAAAAGCTTGGAGAAATAGTAGGGTGACAGAGAATACCAGTTGTTTTTGTGTTCTCGAATGAAAACAGATGATTCCAGCGGAACTATGAAATATGAACATAAGTTTTTCATTAAAATATTTGGGAATTGTTATATTCATAAGAACACTTACACGTGAGGATTGCCGAAAAAGCACAGGTAAAGTATACGCTATAAACAACTACCAGGAGCACAGAGGTATTCGACAAAATTTTCGCCACATTGTTTCCCGTATCGTAAAATGCAATTCCTGTTAGTATAGCGATTAGTACACTTATGATAGTGCGAGCCTTTACATTGTACTGTAATAAAAGTTGATTTTGAATATCAGCAATCAATTATGTTTGAAAACACATACGTTGTCTCTCAGTGTGCAGCGAATTGTTCTCTTCAGCAGAACAGCGAGCTGTTGCCGTGTGCTAAGCATATATGTCCTTTGATCTTCGGGATCTGACGAGATTCTACTTTCAGTGCAAATCTTCAACGGTTTTTCTTCCTCATTAGCCAGTAATTGCTGCAGCCTGTCATCTTCGTGGTCTAGGCAAGCTACCTCCAGTGCTGTTGAAACAAAATGGGGGAACTGTAGCTGTAGCTGGTGTTCAAGTTTGCTATTGCCGACTGGAGCTTACCGAAATCCGCCGGACTATGCGACACAGGACACTCCAAACCGACCGTTCCAAAAGTGCTAATCATATCTGTCAATGGTCCACAATAAAGCCCTCTACCCTTGGAGAGAACTAATGCGCCATCGAATAATCTTAAAAGGTTGGAGCTGGGTTGATGTACAACGCATATTATGACCCTATTTTGCACAAATGCTAGGCTTTGAACGTAACTCAATACCTGATAAGAAGTGACCGTGTCTAATCCACTTGTAGGTTCATCCAAGAGCATGACTCTGGGATCGGAAACCAACTCAACTCCTATGGCGAGTCGTTTCATTTCCCCACCGGAAAGATTTTTTACCAGTGTGTTGGAACATTTATCTAAGCCAAGAACTTCCAATAACTTTCGATTACCAGCACGCTTAGTTTCTTTAGGCACCGTTGCGGGCAGTTTAAAGTCTGCCGCAAAGTTAATACTTTCGTCAACGGTAAGATTCATCCAGAGGCTGGCTTCCTGCGGCGTATAGGAAATCAACTTTCGTTTATGTCGACTCGATAAAATTGAACCATCGATTCGTAGCTGACCGGAAACCCCGGATTTTCTGTAAGTATCCGAATTAGTGTTGTCTCTTTCATGGTTTGAGCCTAGCAAACCTGTAACCGCTCAGGACGTTTAAAAAACTTGACTTGCCTGCTCCGGAGGGTCCCAGAATGCAGGCCATCTGCCCAGAGTTAAACGAACCGGACACATTGTTGAGAATAACATTCACTGAACCATCTAAAAAAAATAAACACCGATATTCAATGCGCTCCTAGTCCGTGCTCACAGAAAGCACTACCTTTTTTCTTGCTTCGATAAGAGATGTTGTGAAAGGATAAATTGAACGTTTTTTGCACTACAACTTCTTCGTCTGACTGCATTTGCTCCAAGAAAACAAAATCCGTACAAAAATACTCGACTGGTTACGAGAAGTTTCCGAACATTACTGTCTACTGAGGTAGAATTTGTTCGCACTTTTGTTTTGACCCACACTTTCTGGGGATGATAACCATTTTTATTCATGCCATGAGAATAACGCATATAAAAATTCATTGATTTGTTTGTTTACAACTCGCTTATCATTATTACGGCACGCGTCTGAGAATTTCGGTGTGTTCTTGGTGGCCGTCCGATTTCATAACGGACTCTGGACCAAATAAATCACGAACAGCTCACAGTGTTATGATTGGGGCGTGGTTCATTAGCATGTGAAACAGCTTAAATATTGAGCTGAAAATAGGACTCATCCGACCGAAATGAATCATTTGTGCCGCTGACGCAGCCGACACAATTCACCGGTGATAACGAAAACCTCACACCTCGTAGATAACTTTTAAGATTTGGTACCTCCATGATGAATGCTGCCAGTTAGCTTAGTTAGTGTTGAGTTGCGGTGTTTAATCAGATAGAATTTGCTGAAAAGATGCTAGTTTAAATCATTCTGCTTATACAGCATGGAATGTGTTTTGAATTCTTGTAGATCGAATATATGTTTAACTAATTTCTGCGCGTGGACAACACGCAAACATTTAAATACACCCAAACCTTACGAACAATTTTTTTACGTTACCTCTTTTTACAAAACAAATAACTTTTTACTTCGTAAAAAGAGGTTTTTGCATAAAATGAAAACGATTTCCGGGTAATTGACATTCCATGGAAACCACTACAATAACGATGTTTGGAGTCGTTCCAAAATCCAAGATGGCGACTTCCGTTTCAGTGATATTTCTTGGAAACCCTTACAATATGAGTATTTTTGGAACGGGTTTGAAGAGTAGATTCTGGAAACGAAGTTTGGGGTCGTTTCGAATTCCATGATAGCGACCTTCGGTTTATCGATGTTTCTTAAAAACGCTTACAATAAGGGCATTTTCGGAACGAATTGGATGTCAGAGAGCGATGTTTGAGCTCGTTTCGAAACTCAATATGGTGTCTTCCGGTTTATCGATATTTCTTGAAAACCCTTACTCATAACTTTGCTAGTTTGCAAATTTGGTTGAATATAGCAGTTTCGGAGGCACCAGAAAAAGCGGTCGAAAATTTCAAAATATAACTCATATCGATTTCTCAGAGATAGCTGAATCAATTTTGATTAGCTTTTATTCTAATAAATAGTCCTAGTCCTAGCCCCATTTCAACTTCCGGGTATGGAAATACAGGGAGACGAGTATTGAAAATTTCAATTTGTCATTAGAAGTTACGATGAACAACAGAAAAATTTTCTTAGTAGCGGTCTAATACTCCTAAATTGAGCTTACATATATTTCTCAGAGATGACTACAACGATTTCCATAAATGAAAGAATAAATTCAAAGGAAAGTCTCTAGGTTTCATAAACTTCTATGCTGTTTCAACAGAATCCAACTTCCAGTTCCGGAACAGGATAATGAGTGCTCCAAATTTTAAAGTATCATATATGTTTATGTTTCCTCATTTTCTTTGTTTAGAGTTAGGATGCTTGTGCTTAACAATATTTTCAATTCAATTCAATAATTTTTCGATATTTTTTGAGATCATCTGCATACACTACTTCAAATAAAGACAATTCACTGTATAGATCATTCACGAATTGCATTAGGGGCTGTCCATAAAAGACGTCACGCCGCAAGGAAGGGGGGTGTTTCCTAAAACGTGACCTTTTGTGACAGGGGGAAGGGGGGGAGGTTTTTGGAATGTGGCGTCCAATATTCTCAATGAGCGCATTTTTGAAATACCTAATTATATTACTGCTTTGCCCTATTTCTTGAAAGAATCTCCACAATAAACATTTACATTCTATAGGAAAATGTGTATTTGTTAATGTAAAAGCTTCTTCTTATAAATTCGGAAATGAATGATGAAGAAAATTATTTCTTTTGTGATCAGCAAAAGTGCACGAAGGAGCGAGTAAATTAGCGAAATTAATGAATTTTGCCTAATATGAGTAAAAAAGAAAAAGATGCCTTCAAACGGTTTAACTCAAGTTATGCACTGACAATATTATCAGTAATTTGATTTTCCAGCAATGATAATAGTATATCATAAGAATTTCTCTTATGATGCAGTTTATTCAATTGTACTCCATTTGAAAAAGGGTGGGAGATCTACGATTTCAGACGTAGATCATGTCATGTCATATCTTGATTGATGTGATTTTCCTCCACCAACATCAAAGCTTATCGAACCATCCAATGATTGAACTTACATAAATCAAGAATCATTTTAGCTCAAAATCACTACCCATTGTGTGACGGAAGATCAGTACCGATATTGATCGATGTGATTTAAAATTCACTGATCAACTGATCATGAAAAGATTCTCCGGCAGTGATCTCGTTTTGATGAGGTTTTGGTCTTTATTTTCTCAGCCCTGTATGCTACACTAAGGAAATATTATTCTATAACCTAAAACAATAATATATCTCTGTACCCCTAGGAGGAATAAAACAGATGACTTAAATGATTCATCAATTCCAACCAAATACTTTTGTTAATTTATATAATTGATATTAATAAAATAATTCCGATGATTTTGTAGTTTTAGGGATATTTTTTAATCTAATGACAGCATGTAATAAATCGATTTTCCCTCATATTTGTATGGTTTGTCATACATATTGAGAATGTATTGAGATGAATTTTATTTATTTTGAATTCGTGACATGTGACATAGGGGTGGTGGGGGGTCTTTGCTTCTGTGACAATTTGTGACAAAGGGAGGATGGGGAGTCAAAAATCGTCAAAAAAGCGTGACGAACTCAGGCGATCCATTTTTGCACATTATAATGCACACTTATATTGGCTTTCAATGGTGTTTTCAGTTTGTATTTCTAATTTAGAAAGGTTATGCAATCACTACGAGAACCGACTTTAGAACCGTAGTTAGGAGGGCTTAGTATCATATGAATTTCAAACTATCATTTGTGGTGACAATGTAAAAACGGAATGAGTAAATAGTATATATTATATCTTGTTTTTTGAAACGACCTCAAAAATCGTTTCTTGATACCTCTGTCTCAAAAGCGTTCCGAAAATTCCCATATTGTAAAGGATTCCAAATAATATAATAAAGCCTAGTGAGTAAAATCCGTACCTCTGGAGATGACTTCTCCAAACTGTCCCCAGATCAGATTAATTGGAACTGTTTGGACTCTGACAAAGGTATATTTGCGGGCATATGTCAAGGTAATGGATTCCTTTAAAACTTTTGAAAAAGGCTAGGACAAATTAATTTCAAATCCGTTGGCAAACAGTCTGTGTTTAAGCTAACGAGCCTGATGAGATAAAAAGCCAAATCGTGCTCAAACTAACCAGGTTTTGGAAAACAAAAATGTTTTACAGTATTTCGGATACATGTTATGAGACATGAGATCCAATTTTATAAATGCTTCAATCATTAGCATATTGAAAAGATATCCCAAAAAAAAATTGATAAGTTTAAGGGACGGGTAGGGTCTAATACTTTTGAAAAATTATTAATTGTTTGCTGTATATTTTCTAATTGTAAAACATTTCAAGAATATTCTGTGCAATTTTGAAGCCTTTTAGAATGAAACTCTGGAAGTTATGGGCTTTTATCTATGCCTTGGCTCAGCGCACAGGCCAAGAATTTCAAATTCGACTGACTTAAAAACTTGACAAAATAACATTCGTGAAATGTTTTATTTTAACAATATACAAAAGAAAAAATATGATTTTTTTTAAAAAGTCTCAGACGCTACGTCCTCCCTAGAACAATAAGCTGTTTTCTTCGATTTTATATGAACTTTGAGCGCGTTTTTCTCAAAAGAGGGTTTTAAAAGTCTGTGTACATCGTCATTCGAAAACTACTCTACCGATTATTTTCAAATTTTACAAACACTTTCTACATGTAAAATATTTGATCCCAGCGTTTCCGTTTTCCGTTTTTTGTTACTTTGGAGAGGTTTACAGCTACAACATTGCGAATTTTCATGCGAAAAATCGTAATTTTTACTTTAAGCAATCACCAAAAATTCAAAACATTTAAAAAAAAATCAAACAAAAACGTTGGGGTCTGGAAAAACCTTTACTACAACTATGTTATTCTGTTTTGATTTGTTCACTTCTGATTAGTCTCCGCTGAAACGAAAACTACTTCACCAAAATCATGATTTCTAAGAAGAACAATAAAATTTCTTTAAAGACGATTTACAAAAACTCACAAGATATCGACCGAAATTTCTCGTAATAGGGGGTTTAAACGCAAAGCATATCCAGTGGATTTGTAGGCAAAATAACAATAATGGTGAAATACTTCATGATCAACTCTCTGCTGGTTACTTTACAGTTCTTTATCCCAGTAATACGACTTGTTTCTCTTCCGTGAAAAACCCGTCTACAATTGATCTGGTTCTAACAGATCAAAGTCACATTTGTAGTGAACCGATTACACATGCTGACTTTGACTCAGATCATCTTCCAGTAACATTCAGACTTTCCAACGAAGCTACCCAGGTAACCAATAAGCACTAATAATGGCATTAAAATAGCCTTTTATGAGCATCAAAAATGCATATAGCTTCATATCTGCAATCTGAAAGCTCATCTGTTGTAAATCAATCAGAATTCAGCTTTCAGAATGCACACCAGCCATAAATAAGCATTATCTATGAATAGCCGTATATTTTGCCAAAGTCAGCCTTAATTCAGTCTCAAGTGCGATTGAAATGCCAATCAGCGATTATTTGCTGTCATAATATGGCATTAGTATGTGCTTATTGGTTACCGGGGTATAATTAATCCAATTAGCTCTATATTTAACTATCATAGAGCTGATTGGTTGGATTACAGATCTCACATTGAAAATCATGTGGATCATGAAACTATTTTAGAAAATTCTGCGGACATCGACACAGCAATTGATAATTTGAATCATTATATTATCGAAGCTAGAAATCATTCAGTTCCCAAAGCTCAAACTAAATCAAATTCTCCTATCATCGATGACAATCTTCAACTGCTCATTCGGTTGAAGAATGTTCGTCGACGACAATATCAACGTTCTCGTGAGCCTGCTATGAAAAACATAGTTAAGGATTTACAAAAAGATATTAAACATAGATTTACTCTTTAGCGAAATGCAAAAATTTTGCTAAGAAAATTGAACACATTGAACCATATTCTAAACCTTTCTGGAAACTTTCTAAGGTTCTTTAGAAACCTCAGAAACCAATTCCTGCTCTCAAGGAAGGAAATCAATTACTTCTTACAAATGGCGAAAAAGCTCAAAAACTTGCTCAGCAGTTCGAGAGTGTCCACAACTTTAATTTGAACGTTGTGAGCAGTGATGCGAACGGTACCGGTAAAATACATTTCTTTCCCTACATTCTACACACTCAAAGTGCTACCGCCTGCTACAACTGCTGGTAGATACATTTACTCTAGAGAGTGTACCAGCGACGATGAGAACGGTGAAGGTAAAAATATATTTTGTTCTGCTTCATTCTACTCTTTCTTAGGTTTACAGCACTCTACAGTAGGCTGGGCGATACATTTGCTCAAAGCTACCGCCGCTTTTAAAAATGTAATATAGCTTTCTACCGCCGTCGAAAAAAAGTATTCTACCGCTGTACTTTACATTGTTCGCTCAAAATGGTAGCGCACGTGTTTACGTTGAACGTTAACAAATGATTATTATTTAATATATAAACATTATGTGTTGACGATTTTTTTGTATTTCTCAAGACCAGATTATATTTTATTTAAATAGTAGATCGTTTGATATGCTTGATAATCTTCCCGAATGGTGTAATGAATTATTTGTTTTCAAGACCCTTTTTAAATGAAGAATTCAATGCTTTGCTGCGTTGAAACGTACTGATTAGATTTTAGCAGATGAAAAAGTAAACAAAGAGAAACAATTTACTTTTGTGACCTTATGAAATGGTTACGTCGACTTGTCAATTTTTTCCCTTCATTAACAGTGAATGTTGTTGTTCCTGAAATCCTATTTTTTCCAAATCGATTAGTGATCGTGAAAAATGACTGATTCATCGAAAATAAAGCGTTTTTATCGGGACATAGCCAATGATTGTTATAAGTGTGAAGGTGATTTTATAATTTGTAACATCGATTCTACTCGAAACTGTACGTACAAAAAATTAAAAAGTAGTTATGATCCCGGAAATTTTGTTAAGCATTTACGAAATGTGCATCCGGAAAAGGCTCTGGAATACGGACTACTGAAGCAAGGATATGCACCAGAAAAGAAAAGGAAAATTCTTAAAACATCAATAGCACTCGACAGACAAGCTGTGGTTGAATCTTTGGTAAAAATGGTATCACTTCATCACTTGCCCCTATGCGCCGTTGAATGGGAAGGTTTTCGAGAACTGCTAGATCCAATTTGCGAAGCACTTAAATTTAAAATCAATCGAGACAATATCTCCCGCCATATTGAACAATGCGCAGTAAATATTAGGGAAAAAATTGCAGCTGAAATGCAAGGTCGATTAATATGCATTAAAGTCGACTCTGCGTCCCGATATGGCCGTCATGTAGTGGGCATAAATGCGCAATATAATAAAGATGATACTGTGATTATTAGAACCCTAGGTAAGGCTATTTTGATTTGGCCAAAGTAGTATAAGCATATAAATGATTTGTTTTGTAGCAATGATGGAAGTTAAATGTCGCCAGACTGGTAAATTCCTAAAGTCAAAAATCGATGATGTACTGAAGATGTACGGAGTCGCACAAGAACAACTATTTAGTGTTACTTGTGACAACGGTGCTAATATGATTGCCGCTGTTCGGGAGATGCAGAAAGATGCGGTTGCGTTCATAGATGAAGAAGCAGATGCAGATGATGTATTATCTGATCAGTCTATGTTAGAGTACGAGAAAGAAATTAGTTTGGTACGTTGTGCAGTGCATACAATGCAGTTGGCAGTGCACGACGTTGTTAAAACGTACGATTCTAGCATACGTGAAATTGCTAAAGTAGCCGTAACTTGCCGGCAAATAATATATAAAAGCTCCTTCGAAATACATAAAACTCCATTGCCACCACTATTCTCTCGGACCAGATGGGGAGGAGTTTACATTATGCTTGAACATTTCAAGACACATGAGCTTTTTTATAGGGAAATGGGAAGTTCATACAACGTACTTGGTGAGTTATATTGAATGTAATGAGCAATTGACTACCTTATATAACTGAATTCTTGAAACTTATAGATCTTGATTCACATTGGGAATTCATATGTCATTATGTTGAGGCATTCGAACCCATTTTTAGGTGCACTAAAGAAATGCAGTCGAAGCATGTCAGCTTATCTTGCTTCTATATTCAGTGGCTGAAGGCCATTATGGAAGTTAAAAAGATAGCGTCCAATGCATTAACAACAAAATTAGTATCTGCTTTAACCGTCAGATTAAGTGGTTTGAAAACTAGTATGGTTTTCAAAGCATGTATGTTGTTGGATCCCAGATTAAATTATTTGAATTCAAATATTCTGACTGTGGAGGATAAACTAGAGACAAGGGTAACAATATATATATATATATATATATATATATATATATCTATATATATATATATATATATATATATATATATATATATATATATATATATATATATATATATATATATATATATATATATATATATATATATATATATATATATATATATATATATATATATATATATATATATATATATATATATATATATATATATATATATATATATATATATATATATATAATTTAATTCTGACTAATGTTTTTAACTTCCATCCACAGCAATTTCTAATAGCTACAAATGACCGTCTCTCCAAAATTCGAAAAATTGAAATGAAAAATGAAAGTAAATCAACGGAAACAATCGAAAGTGATGAGTTCGACACATTCCTTACCGAAATGCTAGGGGGAGGATTACCCAATACTAATTGCAGTTCCGTAACATTACACCAGCAACTTAACGCACTGGATTTAGAACCGCATCAAAGTTATAGCTTTGATGTTTGGAAGTACTGGGTTAATCGTATATCGTCTCAGCCGGATTTAGCAAATGTTGCATTATGCGTTTTGTCTGTGCCGTCCACACAGGTATCAGTGGAACGAGCGTTTAGTGCGTTAGCACTAGTTCTTTCCGAACACAGAACAAATCTTTCTGATTCTATGCTTGAGAATATTTTAGTTGTAAAACTAAACAATGATCTTTTATCAGTGACAATTCCTCAATTATAGAACAGGAATGATGACACTGCACTGTGATATAAAATATAATACTACTTAAATATATCTAAACTGGATGAAAAAATCATAGACTATCGTATTACTTCATAATATGCTGAATCCTGTTCTCTGCGTAATCGATCAAATAAACAAATAATCATTCCTATTGTGTATTTCGATGAAGTTCGAGCTTTCCATACAAAAAAAACATCACTCGTTCGAAGTGCAGAATCACAATTTTTACATTCAATCAAAACATTTCGAAATGCGGAAAATGGAAATTTTTCACTCAATCTAATAACTTTGATTTGATCTAAATACCAAAAAAAATGTTATTTTTTATCTTCATTTAGGGTAACAGAGGTATTTTGGCCCACTTTAGGATTGATTTTATTTTGGCCCACTTTGAATAAATATCCATCAAATGTTGTAATATCTTTGAAAAACCCTTCCGCAATAGGTAATTTAATGTGTTTACCTTCAAATTTATGTAACATGAGTTACTTCACATCAATTAAATTCGATAAAATCGATAAAGTTTGTTAGGTGGGCCAAAATATATGAAGTGGCCAATATACCTTTGTTACCCTATATAACGGTTAAAATTATTTCACACCGGAGAACGATTAAATTATTATTTCCGAACGAATGACCCTTCTATTTGATTCGAAGACTGCCAGAAGCGATCTAACCACCTCAAAGATATCGATGTTAGTTTCATTTGAAATCTTTTGTAACCATTATTTTTTAGGCTTCCCGAATAGGAAAACGGTAACCGGTATAGCCGAGTTCAGTTTACTTGTCCAACCAACAAGCCCTTAAAGCATTCATTGACTAGTCACACGTGCGAATACGTGAAAGCAAGGATGCAAACTGCCTCCCATTTTTTATTACCGTAGTCTGCTTACCCACATCTACATTTTTTATTTTTCTTACTGTACCGTGTTGATGCATCCAAACTAAAATTCTATTACAGTAGGCGTGCGATGCAGTATCGCGTTAAAAACTACGGCTGGAACCACAGCCGTTCGAAGTAGGTAGAAATTATATTTTTCCACATTTTACTGCCTCCTTGTTCGCGCTACTGTACCACAAAAAAAAGTAGCTCGTGGCGGTAGAAAAATGTACTTTGCCGTTGTAGAAAAATGTACATGAGTGCGATAGAAAATGTACTTTACGGTAGGCGCTGCACATTGCCTATTTCGTTCATTATTTTGAAGATGACTTTCACGCAGTGATGCGAACGGTACCGGTAAAATACATTTCTTTCCCTACATTCTACACACTCAAAGTGCTACCGCCTGCTACAACTGCTGGTAGATACATTTACTCTAGAGAGTGTACCAGCGACGATGAGAACGGTGAAGGTAAAAATATATTTTGTTCTGCTTCATTCTACTCTTTCTTAGGTTTACAGCACTCTACAGTAGGCTGGGCGATACATTTGCTCAAAGCTACCGCCGCTTTTAAAAATGTAATATAGCTTTCTACCGCCGTCGAAAAAAAGTATTCTACCGCTGTACTTTACATTGTTCGCTCAAAATGGTAGCGCACGTGTTTACGTTGAACGTTAACAAATGATTATTATTTAATATATAAACATTATGTGTTGACGATTTTTTTGTATTTCTCAAGACCAGATTATATTTTATTTAAATAGTAGATCGTTTGATATGCTTGATAATCTTCCCGAATGGTGTAATGAATTATTTGTTTTCAAGACCCTTTTTAAATGAAGAATTCAATGCTTTGCTGCGTTGAAACGTACTGATTAGATTTTAGCAGATGAAAAAGTAAAC
Source organism: Malaya genurostris (assembly GCF_030247185.1). Taxonomy (NCBI): domain Eukaryota; kingdom Metazoa; phylum Arthropoda; class Insecta; order Diptera; family Culicidae; genus Malaya; species Malaya genurostris. The sequence goes on along the minus strand of NC_080571.1, from coordinate 255,170,544 downwards.
AAAGAGAAACAATTTACTTTTGTGACCTTATGAAATGGTTACGTCGACTTGTCAATTTTTTCCCTTCATTAACAGTGAATGTTGTTGTTCCTGAAATCCTATTTTTTCCAAATCGATTAGTGATCGTGAAAAATGACTGATTCATCGAAAATAAAGCGTTTTTATCGGGACATAGCCAATGATTGTTATAAGTGTGAAGGTGATTTTATAATTTGTAACATCGATTCTACTCGAAACTGTACGTACAAAAAATTAAAAAGTAGTTATGATCCCGGAAATTTTGTTAAGCATTTACGAAATGTGCATCCGGAAAAGGCTCTGGAATACGGACTACTGAAGCAAGGATATGCACCAGAAAAGAAAAGGAAAATTCTTAAAACATCAATAGCACTCGACAGACAAGCTGTGGTTGAATCTTTGGTAAAAATGGTATCACTTCATCACTTGCCCCTATGCGCCGTTGAATGGGAAGGTTTTCGAGAACTGCTAGATCCAATTTGCGAAGCACTTAAATTTAAAATCAATCGAGACAATATCTCCCGCCATATTGAACAATGCGCAGTAAATATTAGGGAAAAAATTGCAGCTGAAATGCAAGGTCGATTAATATGCATTAAAGTCGACTCTGCGTCCCGATATGGCCGTCATGTAGTGGGCATAAATGCGCAATATAATAAAGATGATACTGTGATTATTAGAACCCTAGGTAAGGCTATTTTGATTTGGCCAAAGTAGTATAAGCATATAAATGATTTGTTTTGTAGCAATGATGGAAGTTAAATGTCGCCAGACTGGTAAATTCCTAAAGTCAAAAATCGATGATGTACTGAAGATGTACGGAGTCGCACAAGAACAACTATTTAGTGTTACTTGTGACAACGGTGCTAATATGATTGCCGCTGTTCGGGAGATGCAGAAAGATGCGGTTGCGTTCATAGATGAAGAAGCAGATGCAGATGATGTATTATCTGATCAGTCTATGTTAGAGTACGAGAAAGAAATTAGTTTGGTACGTTGTGCAGTGCATACAATGCAGTTGGCAGTGCACGACGTTGTTAAAACGTACGATTCTAGCATACGTGAAATTGCTAAAGTAGCCGTAACTTGCCGGCAAATAATATATAAAAGCTCCTTCGAAATACATAAAACTCCATTGCCACCACTATTCTCTCGGACCAGATGGGGAGGAGTTTACATTATGCTTGAACATTTCAAGACACATGAGCTTTTTTATAGGGAAATGGGAAGTTCATACAACGTACTTGGTGAGTTATATTGAATGTAATGAGCAATTGACTACCTTATATAACTGAATTCTTGAAACTTATAGATCTTGATTCACATTGGGAATTCATATGTCATTATGTTGAGGCATTCGAACCCATTTTTAGGTGCACTAAAGAAATGCAGTCGAAGCATGTCAGCTTATCTTGCTTCTATATTCAGTGGCTGAAGGCCATTATGGAAGTTAAAAAGATAGCGTCCAATGCATTAACAACAAAATTAGTATCTGCTTTAACCGTCAGATTAAGTGGTTTGAAAACTAGTATGGTTTTCAAAGCATGTATGTTGTTGGATCCCAGATTAAATTATTTGAATTCAAATATTCTGACTGTGGAGGATAAACTAGAGACAAGGGTAACAATATATATATATATATATATATATATATATATATATATATATATATATATATATATATATATATATATATATATATATATATATATATATATATATATATATATATATATAATTTAATTCTGACTAATGTTTTTAACTTCCATCCACAGCAATTTCTAATAGCTACAAATGACCGTCTCTCCAAAATTCGAAAAATTGAAATGAAAAATGAAAGTAAATCAACGGAAACAATCGAAAGTGATGAGTTCGACACATTCCTTACCGAAATGCTAGGGGGAGGATTACCCAATACTAATTGCAGTTCCGTAACATTACACCAGCAACTTAACGCACTGGATTTAGAACCGCATCAAAGTTATAGCTTTGATGTTTGGAAGTACTGGGTTAATCGTATATCGTCTCAGCCGGATTTAGCAAATGTTGCATTATGCGTTTTGTCTGTGCCGTCCACACAGGTATCAGTGGAACGAGCGTTTAGTGCGTTAGCACTAGTTCTTTCCGAACACAGAACAAATCTTTCTGATTCTATGCTTGAGAATATTTTAGTTGTAAAACTAAACAATGATCTTTTATCAGTGACAATTCCTCAATTATAGAACAGGAATGATGACACTGCACTGTGATATAAAATATAATACTACTTAAATATATCTAAACTGGATGAAAAAATCATAGACTATCGTATTACTTCATAATATGCTGAATCCTGTTCTCTGCGTAATCGATCAAATAAACAAATAATCATTCCTATTGTGTATTTCGATGAAGTTCGAGCTTTCCATACAAAAAAAACATCACTCGTTCGAAGTGCAGAATCACAATTTTTACATTCAATCAAAACATTTCGAAATGCGGAAAATGGAAATTTTTCACTCAATCTAATAACTTTGATTTGATCTAAATACCAAAAAAAATGTTATTTTTTATCTTCATTTAGGGTAACAGAGGTATTTTGGCCCACTTTAGGATTGATTTTATTTTGGCCCACTTTGAATAAATATCCATCAAATGTTGTAATATCTTTGAAAAACCCTTCCGCAATAGGTAATTTAATGTGTTTACCTTCAAATTTATGTAACATGAGTTACTTCACATCAATTAAATTCGATAAAATCGATAAAGTTTGTTAGGTGGGCCAAAATATATGAAGTGGCCAATATACCTTTGTTACCCTATATAACGGTTAAAATTATTTCACACCGGAGAACGATTAAATTATTATTTCCGAACGAATGACCCTTCTATTTGATTCGAAGACTGCCAGAAGCGATCTAACCACCTCAAAGATATCGATGTTAGTTTCATTTGAAATCTTTTGTAACCATTATTTTTTAGGCTTCCCGAATAGGAAAACGGTAACCGGTATAGCCGAGTTCAGTTTACTTGTCCAACCAACAAGCCCTTAAAGCATTCATTGACTAGTCACACGTGCGAATACGTGAAAGTCATCTTCAAAATAATGAACGAAATAGGCAATGTGCAGCGCCTACCGTAAAGTACATTTTCTATCGCACTCATGTACATTTTTCTACAACGGCAAAGTACATTTTTCTACCGCCACGAGCTACTTTTTTTTGTGGTACAGTAGCGCGAACAAGGAGGCAGTAAAATGTGGAAAAATATAATTTCTACCTACTTCGAACGGCTGTGGTTCCAGCCGTAGTTTTTAACGCGATACTGCATCGCACGCCTACTGTAATAGAATTTTAGTTTGGATGCATCAACACGGTACAGTAAGAAAAATAAAAAATGTAGATGTGGGTAAGCAGACTACGGTAATAAAAAATGGGAGGCAGTTTGCATCCTTGGTTGTGAGTATTATTGAAAATGAAGTCTCACTGAAACATGGTCATATTTCTACTCAAGTGTTATTACAAGATGACATTATTGAGACGATTTTTGATGAAATTAAATCAATTATTAGGAAACCTAAAAACATGAAGGCTCCTGGTAATGATGGAATTTTAAATATTCTTATTAAAAATCTTCCCGATGTTGCCTTGAGACTCCTGGTTAAAATTTTCAACAAGTGTTTTTCATTAGCTTACTTCCCAAAAAGATGGAAAAACGCTAAAGTAATTCCTATCCTCAAACCTGATAAAAACCCAGCAGAAACATCAAGTTATCGACCAATTAGTTTACTTTCTTCTATTAGTGAACATTTTGAAAAAATTATCTTGTTGAGAATGATGTCTCATATAGATATCAATTTTTTTACCAGAGCAGTTTGGGTTTCGTCATGAACATTCAACTACTCATCAACTTGTAAGAGTAACGAACATGATAAAAGCAAATAAATCTTCTAGGTTATCCACTGGAGTTGCTCTTCTAGACATAGGAAAAGCTTTCGACAGTGTTTGGCACAAAGGTTTAATAGCAAAACTGTCTGATTTCCAGTTTCCTATTTATTTGATCAAAATGACTCAAACTTCTCTCGAAACACAAGAAATTATTAGGGGAGACAGGAGTTAGACCAGACACGTGATAAATCCAGACAGCTTAAATATCTTATAAACCTGCAATTAATTCTAATCATGGATTGACTTTGTTAATGCGCTTAGATATGACGCGGTAGAGATGACTTTGGTAAAAACCCAGTTTTAATGGATGTTTTTTTTTTAATTTTGAAAAAATATCCGATTTAGTCCCGGTTTCCCCTATATTGTGAAAACCACTCACGAACATTTTTTCTGGATACGCTCCTGAGAAAAGTAAGTTGTAAAACGATGTTTGCATTGCAAAGCCAGTGCCCGATTTTCGCGATCAATGTTCTTATCTGGTTTATTCAAATAATATTCAAATATATTTTTTCGTTGTTCCTCTTATCCGTTTTTTGCCGTTCAGGTTCATATTACCCCAAAATCTCTTTTTGTACTGTATTGTACTCAAGCTTAACTATAAAACATAAAACCGAAGTAGCGAATAGAGTGATTTTAATGTAAAAAATCTTACAAATCGATTGCACATAGTTTTAATGACAGCAGCAAACTCGTTGTACCGTTTTACCTCATTTCTTTTCCAATTATAATATTCAGTTGAAAATTATCCACAATCCAAAAGCAGATGCAATACGATCTATCAATAATGATTCATATAACGTACAAAATATCTGTGATCCAATTAAATACAATGGGAGTGACAGTGTAGCCTGTTTAACCTGTTTTACCCCTACTAATTTTCTTTCGCATTCCGAAAAGAGGTTGACTGCGGTTCTTGAAAATCGATTGATATTATAAAGAAAGACCTGAAAATAAGATTACAAATGGATTCAATGGCCGCACGAATCTTGTTACACCGTTTTACCCCAATTCAACTCAAAAGTCTTAAAATCGATAATATTACGAAAAAAACTTCAACATAAGATTACAAATAGGTTCTTGTTATACCGTTTTAGCCCAGTTTATTCTTTAACTGAGTCTATTGAGTCGAGAAGCAGATCCAATTCAAAGTAATAATATTGGTCCATATTATGTATAAAACTTCAGTTATCCAAATACACATAATAGGAATGGCAGTACTAGCCTGTTTAACCCTTTATTTTTTAAATTGTATCGCTAGGTGAACTTTCTTTTGAACCAGTTATACGACTTATGAAATAAATTGGTGTAAAACGGTATAACAAGATTCGTACGGTCTTCTGAGTTCAGCATTAACATTCTTGACAGCTTTTACTGTGTTTACTTTTACTGCCATATAAAAATCTGTATTTCAGAATAAAAAAAGTTTCGCTATCCGTGACGCATGGAATACATAAAAACCGGTGAAATATCTAAAACATATGTCAGTTAGTTATAAGAATCTGAAATATGATTGTTTTCCAAAATGGGAATCTGTGTAGCAAAAATGATTGAAAAATCTGTAGTTTTACAGAAAAATCTGTGAATATGGTAACACTGCCGTTGTCGAGCTGCAAAATTACTTTTTCATGACCATGTGTCCGTTTTTCGAACAACGCTTGAGTCATTTTTGCCTTTCTCTATAGAAATATAATAGAATTACTAGAAAACCAACATTAGAACAGAGTCTCGGAGGCCCATAGTGTTATATACCATTCGACACAGCTCGATGTATTATATATCATTCACTCTAGCTCGCCGAGAAAGGAAAATGTCTGTATGTGTACCCATTTCAATGATTTTTTGCTCGAAGATGGCTTAACCGATTCCAACAAGCTTAGGCTCAATTGGAAGTTACTATTGATTAAGTTTGAATATCAAATAACTGTCACTTCCGGTTCTAAAGATATAATGGTATAAAAGACACAACCGACAAAACGCACTTTTTTCTTCCAGCTCCATTTTTCTAAAGGCTCAACCAATTTCGATAAACTTTGAAAGCTACCATGAGGCCATTGACTCAGCTCGATAACGTTCGGGACATGTAAACTTTTAGGTGACATAACCGAAAAATCGCAGTGTTTTTAAATACGATAGATGTTTTTGGAGATGCTTGAATCGAGTTTGAAAATGTTAGACGCGCTTAAATGCTATTTTTAAATTATTTAACAAGATCGCAATGCTCATGACGAACACTTTTTATACTGAAGTTATAATCGTATCGTATATCGTTTTAATAAGACTGTTATATCTCGGTAATGGTTCTATACGTTGAAAATCGACAGTGAAGTCTATTAAAAACATATGAATAAGTCCTCCAAACGATTGTTCATGATTTTAAAAAATACTTGCCAATTTTCTTTTGGTGGCTTTCACCATCAAGTTCTTGTGGCTTCACCTTCAAGTTCTTGTAATCTACTTAATTTTAAGGTGACGATAAATACACATCTTTCGCCCTTCTGCCATGCACTTCATAAAAATAAAGCTGAAAATGTTCAGAATCTACCACAAAAAGCCAATTTGCTCGATTTGCCTTCTTCAAATGGAGTCAAGCTCATCAATTTGGGTGCACTTCCAAAATGCACGTGAAATCATTTCCAAGCATCCAATTTATCAAATCCTTCTGGCACTGCAGCATTAAATGTCAAACATTGGAGCGTCTGTAGAGTGTTTCATCACAACATCGACCTGATTGTGATAGCAGATAAGCCCCAGGGCTTACTCCTTCGAAGAAAGCTTATTATCAAACAGTGTCGTGTATGTGGACTACCGACATGTACGAGAACGCATCTTTTCAGCATCACCAAAGCAAAGCATGTATGATCTGGTGCATAATCCAACTAGATCAACAAACTACTGACCTCGCTTGTATACTGCTGATTCCGAGCAAAGCAGAGACTCCGGCACGGCAAATGCTTCCGTCCTGAATAAATGTGCACATTCGCAGTGATCAAACAAGACACAACAGATCCGATAAAATGATGACACTCTCTTTATGCAGCAGAGTGACTACTCGTCCCCGATTACCGCCAAACAGATCTACGGTTTTTTTCAAAATAACCATCACATTGTACCGACCACGGCAGACATAGTCTGGACTAAAATAGGGCAACAAGTCACAAAAGGACGGGAGGAATCTCTTGCCAGATAGAATATAAATCATGGTCGAAGACACAAGGATTAAAACCGTTTTAGCCGGTAGCGCAAAAACCGGCGTTATGTTTTGGACAGCAGCTAAAGGATATTGTAATTTGCTGGGATGAAATTAAATGAATACGGAGGGCTTTCTTCTGCATGATAGTCGATAACGAAATGGGCACAATCCGCTACGAGTGAGTTTGGTTTGCAGGTGAAAATTGAATAGAATTAAATTAAAAAAGACCGTGGCGAAGGGCACAGAATAAGCTCCAATTACTTTTTTTTTTACTGCTATCTCGTAGAATATGCAAATATTTCATTTAGTGCTCACCACACGAACAATCTGTTGCCAGTTTGCCATTTCAAACTATGCTTATCATGGTTGATAATACATGCATCATGAACTTGAGAAGGCTTGACATACTTGACACAAATATGCCATGATTGGGAAAACAAAGAATCACTCTCTCGTGATCATAAAAAATAGCACAATGTGTTCAACTTTTAATGACATTACCCGGGGGGCATTTTCGAAACACAATATGACAATAACATCACATGCAACCTACTCGATTCGTTGCAGTGCAGATATCCTCTCGAAGTACTACTCTGAGTAATAGTCATTTCCCAAGGTTTTTTGGGTGCGTTAGTTTGTATTTATTACAGCAATATATTCATACAGTGAAAAAACTCTACCTCTCTTTGCTTCCTCATGACAAAATACATTAATAAACGATATCACATTTGAAACAGGAAGTGATATTGAATCCCCAGTATTTCGTTTAAATTGTTATATATTCTTCCACAATAATTGACTGTAATAATTGACGTTATCATCTATTCTAACTTATGTTAAATGGCATACATTATTTAAACTGTATGTTTCCATGTCATTAAATTTGTAGAAATAATCGCGTGACCGTTTTCTAATCTAAGAATAGATTACGCAGTCTATGGAAAAGATGCCGCTCAGCGAAATACAACAAAGTGCTTCTCAGCTGGGTTAACGATTAATTTGACTGATACAAGCTTGATTCTCAGGGAGTAATTACGAACATTGCTTTATTTTTATATAGTGTGTATTTAAATACTGTGGACCAAGCCACAGCTTTCGAGTGGCTTCATCTCGAGCAAAAACATTTCTTTAGCCATTTCTATCACGTGCATAAAAGTTGTAGTGCAAATCTACTAGGCAGTTTTCACTTATCTGATGATTTAATTTCTTTGATGTCTTGCTGAGTAAAAAATCTTACAAAGGTTGAGTAAATTATGATTACGCACGCACGGTTACGGTTGACATGAAGTATGAAATTCGAAATAGGGTAGTACAACAATATTCGGTTTCGTCATTTTGAAAAGTCGTCCAATATTGATTCAAATTTATTTATGTCGAAGTTTGAACAAATATTAATCTGGTCGTCAAATGGTGAAAAAACTAAGTCCTCACAAGTTCTTATCTCATGCCTCCCCGAGCGTCTATGATGACAATTGGTCAATAGAACGGCGTCGTCTGGGTGCTATCGCCTTCTGCGTTAGTAGCAGAATGAGAGGGTACGAAATGGATTGTAGTTTGAAGCCCATCCTAAAGTGCTTATCATAGTATATTGCAACATGTTGTTTGTTGCATTATTTGTTATATATTGAATTGAATTATATTACATTGTATTATATATTGTTGTTATTATTACTATTATTAATATTATTATTATTATTATTATTATTATTATTATTATTATTATTATTATTATTATTATTATTATTATTATTATTATTATTATTATTATTATTATTATTATTATTATTATTATTATTATTATTATTATTATTATTATTAAAAAAGGAATATTTTATTTCCTGCTGTACTGCGACGAAAGAAAACATAACTTACACTACGAAATCAACTGTTATAGATTGTATCATAGCATATTATTTCATATGTTATCTTATTATATTATATTTTGTTATGTTGTATGGTATTATACTGCATTGCATTATATCATATTATATTGTATTATATTGAATTATATTATATAATATTTTAAGTGTAAGTATTGTGTTATATTGTATTATGTTATATTATATCGTGCTAAATTATATTATATTATGCTGTGTTATATCAACTTATATTATTTTATATTATGTTATATCACATAGAACAGATATCCAACAGACATTCATACGTGCAAAGTCGTGTGCAACGGTGATTTTTAATGGATTTTCACTTGTATGCTTTACACAGCTTTTTAAAAAAGTCTGTGGCCCGTATTACCGTTCTCACTTCCACTTTCACATTCACTTCACTTACATGTCACTTCACTTGATTTTACCTATTACCGGTATCACGCATAGTGAAGTGATCACTGTGGTAGAAAAAACTAATTTTTTCAACAAAATGTTGGTGGCGTGATGTTCATAATGACATTAAGTTTATTCAAGTAATTACTTTTGTCTCTGAGGCGACTTCCGTAATAAGGACCTACATTCACTTCACTTGATTTCCACCATGAAGTGATACCCATAATAAGGGTCACAGTCACTTCACTTGGTTTTCACCGTGTAGTGACACTGGTAATAAGGGCCTGTATTAGCTTGGATGTGATATATATTCTATTGTATTTTATTATATTATTTTATATTATATTATATTATATTATATTATATTATATTATATTATATTATAGTATATTATATTATATTATATTATATTATATTATATTATATTATATTATATTATTATATTATATTATATTATATTATATTATATTATATTATATTATATTATATTATATTATATTATATTATATTATATTATATTATATTATATTATATTATATTATATTGTATTATGCTCAAGTATGTCGACAATGGAGAGGGACAGGGAATGCATCAGGGTATCTTACAAGTGAATGACTGGATAATGGAGTGGATTGCCAACCTGAGTCACGCGGGGGATGCTTTGTGTTTCTCCCTGAAGGTCTGAAATGAGTAAGACGCACCCTTCTAACAAACAAACCATCAGGCGGGTTTAAGCAGGTACAGCGAAATTCTTTATTATATGGCCGGATGTTTTTGCTGGAAGGCGCCGGGTCCTCAAAACCCATTTTGGCCTTCTTAACAGAAATTATACGAAAGCTATCTCATAATCAAATTCGGATCTACTGTACCTGTCTACCTGTCCTGTATTTTTCTACTTTCATCACTAATTTATCAAGTTAGTTTATATCACTATTCTAGTAACTAGTGTGTTATGGAAAAAGCGCAATTTTTCTGTGTTGTGCAACATACTTTCAAGTTCATTCGTTATTACGAGCATTTATTCACAACGATTAATAACTATGATACAAAAACTCATGCGTCGATCCCAACACAAAGGCAGTAATGAAATTAGCGAAAAAACACATGAGAACTACTACGTAATGTGAACAAGAAATAGAATGACGTTTACAAAAACATGCAAACCTAATTTCTAATGAACAAGTTTCACATTTGATTTTCAATACAACGGCTCTAAACACAAACATGGATCTTGTTAAATAATCTGTTCATGAAAAATTATAATGCAACATATTGTAGGATTGATCTTTTGCGTTTTTGTTAATGAAAAATCGACAACGAACTGCTTTTTCATGGTGAAACATGTATTCGTACGCCCGAATTTTTCAAGCGCCTTTGAATTAACGTGTTTTGATGATTCTAAACCAATTTCTATGAAAATAACAGTCTATTATTTTTAATGAGAATCATCGGAATGGTGTTTATAATACGTGTATTCAAACATTATTTAAATTTTCAGACGATTCTGATCAAACTAATGTGCTATTGAACCTGAAAATTCTCGAACTGAATTTTTCTTGAATATTTTCCAATATGGCATCGATGGTAACAGTGAGTTAAATAGAAAATGGTTCACCCTACGTAATGACATATATTATCTAAATAAATCTACGTTTTGTTTTTTATCAGTTCAAATCTTAATCTTAGTTGAATTAAACAACAACAGTATAGTCATTCATCTTAGCGGCCCGACTTTTGTGATACGCACTGTAGGTATTATTTTAGTAATTCCGAGTTGTGGAGTTGCAAAAACAAGTTGCACAAGCGGTAATATATAAATCAGGGAGTAACTTTGATGAATTTAACTTTTCGTTCAATATCTTTAAAAAGTGATGTCAGGTCTGCTTTTTTTTCGCGAGATGAAAACCTAATACAAATTATCTGATTGATTCTTGTTTTCATTGCGTATATAACGCTGTATTCCTGCAACTTTTATGATAATAATCTCATGTCTGCAAGTTTTGCGTTCAATTCAAACAGATAAATCTTGCACAACTTTTTTACAGTTTTGAATTTTATATCAATGTTTTTCTAAAACTGAAGAAAACTGCACACACTGATCTAAAAATTCATGAGGCAGCAAAAGCAATGCGGACTCTGCAGAAATATATTTTTTACAGCAACGTTGTCAATTCGGTTTAGCCTTTTTTGCCTTGCGGAGAGCATCAATCATTTCACTAATTTTTCTTCCACAAGAGATTTATAGCAATTTCGACGTATATTGTGTCGGTACAATTATGACAGCCGTTCGGAAAGTTTTTGATAAGCTGCCCAATTGTTATAGTTACTCCCGTTTTACATGACGATGTGAAATTTTTTTGTAGCGCTTCTAGTGAAACATTAACACTGCACAATTGTTTTAGATGTACCTTAAGTTGTTCCACAGTGATTTTTTCGGAAAGTTGCACAACCAATTTCAATATATATTTCTAAACATATCTAACATAAATAACATTTCTAAATCAATTGTAAAACATCTTGAAAGTTCAATAAGTTACATTTGCTACCTGGGTACATATACATACATACAAGTTTGAACCAATATTAATTTAATTTGATATATGTCTTCGTAATAAAAAATCATAATATTTCATAGAAAAATACAAACCAATTCCAGATACTAATGGTAAAGAAAGTGGCACTAGATTTACTGAGCTGGATCAGCCACTTTGTAAAGGGTGCTCCTCCAAACTTTCAGGGAATCAAATCAAAGATATTATTTAACATTTTCCAATGTTAAATGAAAAAATCGCGATAATGTTATCGCAGAGACGGGACTCGAACCCGTAACTAACTTCCAACTGGAGAAACTGTTTTACTAATTAAACAACCCTGCATATGAAAACACATGAAGAGATAGCCCAATTGAATTGAAAGAACCAAGCATGCTTCACTTTACTTGGTCACCACGCCATTCATTTGCAGTCCTATATCTACGGAAACAAATTCAACATCGATAAAAAAATGTCAGTGTATTAAGCACGTTTATTGTGCAGAAATTAATTTTTCTTCGATTTTATTTCCTTAGAATATTTCCGCAGTGCCTGCCTAAAGCCAGGGTTAAATTCGGGTTCGAGTGTTTTTATTTTATTCTTTCAGTTGTCGTGATTCATCTCGTGTTGCTGACAGCCGAGCGAGTAGGAGAAAAGAGATCATTCCTGGGAGATATTTTGTATTTTGCATACTTATTATATTTCTCCTGAGTATCGAAAATCTGGTTTTGTTGAGATCATATTGTTTACCAAAACATATCCAGATCTCTTTCCCTCCCTAATCTCCTATCCCGTGATGCTCGTGAAGATACAAGTATACAAGAGATACGAGTATCGGACTAACATTCCTTCCTTTCCCTCAGTAGCACAGCCTTTGGTCGTAGCCAGCGTCATTATTGATCATTTAATAAAAAGTTAGGAATGAGTGGCGGTCTACTTCAGCTCAGCTCAGTTTAATTACTTTAGACTTAGTTTCGGCAGCATTAGCGAACCTTTTTCAGCTTACGCTTCTACCATGAACGGGACTGCATTCTGATTACATTTTTTTTAAATACGGTGCTACCAAAATACTAACACTGACTTCAATCTCATCATCGAGAAATCCGCAAGTGAATGGTTTATAACTAAAGATGATTTTCGCTTTGGTTTCTGAATTGAGCATACTAAATAGTCAAATTTTTCCGTATATGCCACAGTTGAATCCGTCAAAATGAAAATAATACAACGTATCAGGCCAAGTGATTTATTTTGTTCAAAACAACCAGGCGTAAGTGCTAGCAGAAAATCTAGTGTAGAACTTTGCATGGTTCGCTGTTTATATTCTGCATTCTTCGTAGGAAATAGTTTATCACGCTAGAAAAAACGTCATTCGTCGTTATTCAATTTTCTCATTATTATTTTTCAATTCCAGCTAAAAGTTGCTATAAAAAAAAACAAGTGTACTCATAATGATACCCACTACAAAACCGGCAAAAGATGATAGTTTTTCCAAACTAATTAAATCAACTCGTCTTGCTATTGACGCTAGTTCTGCGAAGAGTTCATTACTGTCGACTGTCACGACCGACCAATAAAAGCGAACAGGATAATGATGATAATAACGATTATAACGAACGAGGAAACTTGTGTCGCATTTGTGCGTCATAAAGTGTTGTTTATAAAAGCTTTTCTTATGCAAACTGCTTGAAATCACTGCAAAAGCCTAAACAAAATTGTTGGAAATAGAAATATTGTATCCTAAATATTTCATATTGTGATTATAGTTATATGAAATTCACATGTGACAAAATTCCACAAACTGGCTGAATTTTATAAGAATGATATAATATGACATATATGTCAAACATTTTACATTTTTTTCAGAATGCATTGAATAAAATAAATAATTTTTGACATTCGAATGTGTCGCTCTCAGTAGACGTGAATTCTACACAGTTAGGAAGAAACGTGTGAAATTCCATTGAATCAGTTGTAACAAATGGCATCCATTAGATATAACGGAATTTCACATGCGATTTGAAAATAGCATGAACAGAAAATCAATAAAATAAAAACCTGTTTTAATCCTCCTAGTGGTGTAATGAAGCCATTCTCATATTACTTATAACAACATAAATATTACTGTGGAATTCGCTAAAACAACTGATCATTAAATAGCAATAGGAAAATTTGTTCGGACCTAATCTAACAAACTCTACAAATCCTGATTACCCTGTAGTTTCGGAACTGAAAGTAGTATCCACAAGAAATTTAGGAATTCCGTATGAAACGGTAAGACTTTTCCTTCGAACCTATAAGTTTGTGAAAATCGATTCGGCCATCTTGAAGGAAAGCGAGTGAGATCCTTTTTGCAGTTTTCAATGACCATTTCCAATTCTTCCGAAACCGCAACTGGATCGTTATTACTGCACTACCGGCTGTGAACATTGCTTATTTTTCAAATAAATTTGAATTCAATGACATTCGATTATTCTTTCGGTCGCACTTATCGTAGAATAGTTTTAATTTTTATCAACCGCAGCACCGTATTTGACCAATATCACATACCAGTAGCAGATATCCGTAACCGTTTCTTCTAAGTGTGTACGAAATAGAACAATGCCATGCATCATTCGTTTTGTGTTTTCTTCTTCTTTCGATGTTATACATATTATCTATATGGAGATTTGAAAACTTTGACACTCATCGCCCTGTAACTGCGGAACCGGAAGTCGGATTTGGATGAAATTTCACAGCAGCTTGAAGATAACATGAGCTTCAGTTGAAATCAAGATTTGTGAAAATCGGTTCGAGCATCGCAGAGAAATCAGAGTAAGTTCTATTTTTGGAGTTTTTCTTCACCACTTTCGGTGCATCCTGAACAGGAAAAGGGGGTACCAGTAGTGCCGAATTAAGTTCTTATAACCACAAACTAACAAGCTCTGCAAACTAGAAGAATTCATCAGACAGTTTTATGGGATTTGTACCTGTTTTAAACCATCGTTCGTGAAAAAATACTAATGAAATTGGTAATTTTCCACTTATAACGCTTTAGTTAAATCCGGATAAATTGTTCTAGAAGTTTTTAGAAAACTATAAAACCTTTCATTTGAATCTTAGTTTGTTAAAATCGGTTGAGCTGTTTAAGAGAAAATTGAGTGTACACTTTTTCTATAATTTCCACATATTACCATGTAACTCCACAATCAAAAGTCGGATCTAAATTAAATTCAATGGCAGGTTATGGTACCATTAGACCTTTCATCTGACTCTCAGTTTGTGAAAATCGGTTCAGCCATCTCCGAGAAAAGTGCACACACACACACACACACCCTCCGGGCCTCGGTTAAAAAGTCGGTTTTCACACTGACTGCATAGCCTTTCTATATGAGAAAGGCAGAAACAAAAAATATCGGTTATCGTCTTAGATAATTCCTATAATTCCGGAACCAAAAGTCGGGTCCGGATTAAATTACGTACATAATGTTTCTAAGTTTGTGAAAACCGGTCAAACCATCGCTGAGAAAAGTATGAGAAAATAAGACCACTATTTCCTGTGCCCCGGAATCAGAAACTAGAAACCAGGATAGCCGAACTCAGTTTTTTTGGCCGTTTACTGATAATGACTATCGAATGGAGTAGTTTGAGGCCGATTTAGATTTCTTTTCGTTCTTGTTCCGCCCCTCTAAGTGACGGTATAAACGTTATAAAAGTTCAAACTTTTTTCTGTAGGACCATAAGAATTTTGTACAAATTTTGTAATTTAATAATTTTGAAAAATCGGTCACGCAATCTTTGAGAAAAGTTAGTACACAAATTTTGATTTTTTTGCACATTTTACTCGTAACTCCAAAACCGGATGTCAGCCATCTTCGAGAAAAGTTGGTACACTTTTTTGTTTTGGATAATACATAGCATCATTGGAACAACATTGTGTAATTTTAACGTGAAAATATATTGAGAAAAAAGTCGGTGAAGAAGTATTTTCGAGGACCCGTTTCTGAAATCATGATATGCGGTTTCCACTGTATCTCAGCGCAGAATTATAAAAGATCGAAAATCAATGCAACATAGTTGCAGTAAATGTTTTTTTGTAGACTGAAGAAATTACCGAAAAAAAGCAGGAAAGTTTCGCAATAATCGAATGAGAAAGTAAACGAAGAGAATTTCTCAATGTTACATTCGTCGTTTTGAACATTTCATACAGAATTGTTCTTGGATCGTGTTTCGAGGTACAATTGGGTATTCGGTTGAATTCAAATCGATTGACTCCTCGGCATCTTAAAGCTAAAGAACCCTGCCTTAATAAATATATTGTCAAATAAAACAATTTTTTTAAATATAAAAAATAGGTATAGAATTCGCTCACACTTTAGAAAAATTTTCCGAGGCCCAATCGATTCAGCTCAACGAACCGAGCAACTCTCCGTGTCTGTATGTGAGTTGTCAACAAAGAGGTCGAGATTTCAGTGATGACTGGACCAATTTTGATCAAATGAAAGATCTTCCCGTCACCCTGAACGCTATTGAATGGCCTTGAGATCGGATGATTAATTTTTGAGTTATATGATGTTTTATGTCAAAATTTTCAGTCTTTTGACATTGTCTGTCACAATTGAAGTTTTTAAAATCAAACAGAATATGTTTTTGGACTTAGATTTCCCACGGTAATAGCTCCGTCCCTTTTTAACGGAGATATCATTATTTTTGTGTAAGCGACTTTTCACCTTATTCCAGTAAAAGGAATTTTATGTACTTTAAAGCGATGTTTCGGGGCAAAGTGACACACGATTTTCAATACTATTTTATGCCATTGTTGCTTAGCACTTAAAAGACTATGCACAGCACCCGTTTTCTTAACGTTTAGATTTTAGCACGGTTCGTTTTTGGCAACATAATCGTTTGAACATCGAGATGGCAGTATTTTCAAATTCATAACAATTTCACATTTATATTGATTTATACTGCTTGCAATAATAGTTGCTAGAAGAACACAACTTCTTGCACCCTAATAACAGATCGGCTGAAAAGTTCGAATCGTTTCTATGAGAGGGCGCCACTAGAATTAAATCCATACCATTTTCAGTTAGTACCAACCTTCAAAAGATACGTGTATAAATTTGACAGCTGTCTGATTATCAGTTTGTGAGATATTGCATTTTGAGTGAAGCTACTTTTGTTATTGTGAAAAAAAGGAATTTCGTGTGTTGATGAAACACTACTTTTTAATGAAAAAAAGTGCCGCCGATACCAAAAAAATGGCTTGATGAGTGTTATCCAGACTCTGCGCCGGGCGAAGCAACAATTCGTAAGTGGTTTGCAAAATTTCGTACTGGTCATATGAGCACCGAAGACGATGAACGCAGTGGACGTCCAAAAGAGGCTGTTACCGATGAAAACGTGAAAAAAATGCACAAAATGATTTTCAATGACCGTAAAGTGAAGTTGATCGAGATAGCTGACACCCTAAAGATATCAAAGGAACGTGTTGGACATATTATTCACGAATATTTGGATATGAGAAAGCTTTGTGCAAAATGGGGGCCGCGTGAGCTCACAATCGATCAAAAACAACAACGAATTGATGATTCTGAGCAGTGTTTGGAGCTGTTATATCGAAATAAAACCGAATTTTTTCGTCGATATATATCAATGGACGAAACATGGCTCCATCACTTCACTCCGGAGTCCAATCGACAGTCAGCTGAGTGGACTGCACGTGATGAACCGAACCCAAAGCGTGGAAAGACTCAACAATCGGCCGGTAAGATTATGGCGTCTGTATTTTGGGATTCGCATGGTATAATTTTCATCGACTACCTTGAAAAGGGAAAAACCATCAACAGTGACTATTATATAGCGTTATTAGAGCGCTTGAAGGACGAAATTTAAAAAAACGGCCACATTTGAAGAAGAAAAAAGTTTTGTTTCATCAAGACAATGCACCGTGTCACAAGTCGATGAAAACCATGCCATCAACCAAACCATTGAACGAATTGGGCTTCGAATTGCTCCCTCATCCTCTGTATTCTCCAGATTTGGCCCCCCGTCACTTTTTTCTGTTCTCAGACCTCAAGAGAACGCTCGCTGGTAAAAAATTTAGAAGCAATGAAGAGGTAATCGCTGAAACTGAGGCCTATTTTGAGGCAAAGGACAAATCGTACTACAAAAATGGTATCGAAAAGTTGGAAGATCGCTATAATCGCTGTATCGCCTCTGATGGCAATTATGTTGAATAATAAAAACGAATTTTGGCAAAAAAATGTGTGTTTCTATTAAACGATACGAACTTTTCAGCCGAACTGTTACCATTCGAAGAAGTTCGTCGAGATAAGCAAATTTGTGTGTGAAAAACCATTTCATTGTTTTTTCATGGAGACTTAGACAAACTTAGACTCATATGAACAGTCCTATGGTCCCATATAAAGATTCTGAATTTCATTTGAATCCGACTTCTGGGTCTGGTACTACAGGATGATATATGCAATGAAATTAAATTAATGTCACTCATTTCTCTATTTGATGGCTGAACCGATTTTGTCCATCTAACATTAAAATAATTGGTCTTAAGCTTCCGCATGGAGAACCCTTCGATCATAAAATTGCGATATCGCAGTTTTTGATTTTTGCGATAGTTGATTTAACTAATTTCTGTTTGATTCAATCAATATGGTTTTTGATTTGCATATATTCAAGTCGTTGAAAAATATGTTGTTTTGCATGCTGTCTATTGCCGGAGACAGTTGAAAGCAAAACAATAATCGCAATGCAAAATCAACAACTTTTTTAGTTGAAATCTGTTTGCGTCGCTTCAAAATGTCAATAAAAACAACATCGATGACTAAAGCGTTTGGTGAAATTGTGTCCATTCGATTTGAGAAATTTATGATTCCATAACAAGTGTTTTTCTAACAGCGGTGTTGTGATAAAGTTAACCTTGTTTAAGATGAAAAAAAATTGGTGACAAATTAGAAAATGTTAATGATTGATCATCTCGTAATCTTTCAGGTATGCGCAAAAATTTTATGCTTCAAATTCGATCATTGATTTACTTCCAGCAGACTGTTTTAGTTCCAGCTGTTCGATACCGATGATGATGTTCATGCATTAGCAATAAAACGCTTTTTGACATGAATTTAATTTTTAAAAGTTACAGGAGCGAAGGGTTTCAAACACACAGAACGCGCTGCGATTGAATGGCGCGTTTGAATTGCCGTCGCAAAATTTCAATTCCCAGCGGTTGATGCACCCAAGCTCATATAAATTGACTATAATTATCACTGCATAACTTTAGTTCAACCGTTTGAAGGCATCATCTTTCAATACTCATTTTAGGTAAATTTAATAATTTCGCTAATTTACTCGCCCCTCTGGGCACTTTTTCTGATTAAAAACGTTTTTCTACATCAATCATTTCCGATCGAATCAGAAGTATTTTTTTAGAATTTAGATCTTTACTGATCTCGACTTGACATGATCATGATCATACAAAAATCAAAATCACTTAGAGATCAGATCAGTTCTGATCTCGTAATGATAATTTATTCCTTGGTTAACATCACTTGAAATCAGCAGTGATCGGTGGTTTTCCCAGCCCTAATGGTAATACATATCAATATAAAATACTGGTTATATTTGAACAACGATATTTATTTCATGAATCTCAACATACCGAACTTATTTCAAATAGATCATGACGTGTGTCAGTAAGTATATTTTGATTATTTTCGCAAATCAATTACATTGTTCGAGTTGATTCAACTATTTGCAATGTCTAAAACAAATAAAACCGATTTATTTTTCAACTAACAGAATTTTGTTTCAATAACAACACCAGTTATTTCAACTAAAATATTTGTTGAAATTGAAAGGTATGTGTCCTCACTAATTGACAGCATTTTTTTTTTCAAACAGTTAAATTAGTTGTTTCAACCATCGTTTCTACTAATCGAAAAACAAAAATGACTGTTTAGTTAAAACTACAATCGATTAGTTGTACCAAATTTTAACCAATCGAATTCAGAAAATCAACTAATATTCTGGTTGAAATGGGATCGCGGGTGGTTCCGTGCGGTTCAGGAGATGAAGCGTGATTAGTATAATAATTTTACATAAATTTGTCGGGTTCATCGGGTTCACAGATTTTGAGAGCTTAAACAGTTTACAGTTTGAATAAACTTATTTCAGTTTTACCGGTATACGGTTTTCGATTCCTAAAGGTACCTAAAAATTGTATGTGGAACGCACTATGATTTCTCTAAGATAGCTACACTGATTTTCAAATATTTCGAATCTAAAGAAATAGCTTACAATCCATTAGGCGAATTTAACTGTCTTCGGTTACACTGTTTACTGAATTCCGTGTCCCAAAGTATCGGAAATAAAGAAGCTATAAATAGGCGAAAACGAATTTAATAAACAAAAATTCAAATTAAATTAAACTCATGGTCCCATACAAAATTATACCAAGAATTCTTCAAAATTTGACCCAAAACAATTCCAATTTATTCGTCATGAATACACGGCAATACGAATCGTTTTGGGTTATGCTGGTTCCTGAATCCCGGTTCTAGAAGTTCCTTAAACGTGGACCAAAAACTCTGAAGTGGAACTCACTTAGACATCTCATTTCTATCTTCGATTCGTCTTGCAGTTCCAAAATTACAAGGTAATGAGTGATTAAAATTTCAAAATGTCATTTGAAACAGCGGACATTAAAAAACTTCATGAAAATTGAAAGCATCGAAGAATATTCACCAAAAAAAAAACAAAGATTGTGGATAGATAAAAAAGGTATCATCTCACTGATAGGTGGATTAATCAGATTTTTCAGTGTAGAACTCAATTAATATTTCTTTTATGGAAGGAAACACAATACGTTTGGAAATTAATTTTTGGATCATTCTAATGATAAAAACCACCCGAATATCGTCTATATCCAACGAAGGGTCTATTAACACTGATCACTGATGTGGATCCGGACCACTGGTATCGGACACCATTTTTTTAATTTTTTTTTGAATTGATACGAAAGTCGGTTTTCACAGTTATTCGATAACCTTACTGTATGAGAAAGGCAAAAACTTATTCAGTTAGATATATGTATATATATATATATATATATATATATATATATATATATATATATATTATATATATATATATATATATATATATATATATATATATATATATATATATATATATATATATATATATATATATATATATATATATATATATATATATATATATATATATATATATATATATATATATATATATATATATATATATATATATATAGGCGTCTAAATTTTACACTATGCTCTTTTACTACTACTTCTCTATGTCTGTTTTTTCGAGCTCACTATACAAATCGAGAAAATCAATTGTCAGTATTTAACACTACTAGGTAATTAATTCTGAATACGCTTTAACCGGAACCTACATTGTATCCCTTCATGTGATAATCTTTTTTTGCATGATGTAAGAATGATTGCTCTTTGATCTAAAGGTGCGTTTATACCTAAGCTTATCAGCTAATAACTTAAATCACACTTCGAACCATTCACGGATTACGCATTGGTTGAAGCGCACATGCTTCGCCACGATCACCTTGACGAAGAATGGTCAAGTGCCACTGATGGTTTCATCGCGATGAGTTAGCGGAATTTGGTTTTGTTCGCACGAGTCATACCGTATGTATACCATTTTGTTGAGTCATCCGGAGCAGTCTAACGCGATCCACCCTGAATAAACATCTTTATGATCGTTGACAGCCCCATCGCTTCAGCGATAGCTAATAGAACTTACCTGAACTGTACAATTACTGGTCTCACAAATGCCGTTTAACCTTAACTGCTCATAAACCTTATAATCATCGCGCGGTTCAAAGGCAAAACTGTAGCAGTTACGATCGGTATCCTATGGCAGCACGCTGTTGCTAATTCTCGTTTGAGCACTTGACCTTAAATGACTTCAATGCTTAGAAGTACAAGTGCGGGAGAAAGAGAGAAACCTGCCAGACAGATCATAGTGCATCGGCATAGGATTTCTGATCGGTTTGATGTCGATCATTACTAAGTGTTCTGCGTCTGGGAAGTAAGATATTCTGAGTCGATAGAGCAGTGATCAGTGTCGCGAGGGAAGCTTGTCGTTATGGATGTGTATGGGTTATCTCTTACCGGAGAAGACAATGAATTTGTGTTTTCATTTGAGAATATATCGTTTCGAACCCGTGTCGCAAGTGAGTCAAAAAAATTTGAAAGTTGTGAACAACAGAACGCACTCGTCGCGGAACCGTACACAAAGTTTATTCTCAACAATGTCAGTGGTGCATTCCGTTCCGGTAGGCTGACTGCGATTATCGGTCCTTCTGGATCGGGAAAATCATCCTTGCTGAAAATTTTGAGTGGTTTTCGGTAGTACCAGTGCTAGTGAAAGTACTCCAATACAGTCAGTTCCTTGTTTCAGCAAAGCCGAAGGAATCATTAAGTTGAATGGTCAACCACTGGATGGATCAAGATTACGCAGCGAAGTATCCCACACCGAACAGGAGGTAGCTTTGTGGATGAATCTGACCGTGACGGAAACACTAAGATATGCAGCAGAGTTTCAGTTGCCATGCACCTCGTTCAAATCAGCTAAAAGGATTATTGCGCTGGATCAAATTAGGGCACTTGGACTAGAAAAATGCCACACAACTCTGGTGCGGGATCTTTCTGGAGGCGAATACAAGAGACTAGCGATGGCAATAGATCTTCTTTCGAATCCGAAGGTAATGCTTTTGGACGAACCAACCAGCGGCTTAGACACGATAGCCACTATTCAGGTGATATCGCATATGAAGACTCTAGCCCGTGACGGACGCATTATGGTTTGTGTGATACATCAGCCCAGTTCGGGTATTTTGAAAATGTTTGACGATGCCTATCTCGTGGCCAGAGGAAACTGTTTATATCGGGGGTCCATATCTGAGTTGATCCCACGATTTGCCATGGTTGGTTTGGAGTGTCCGCTATCCCACAATCCTGCTGATTTCGGTACTTTGAAGAGATTTGAACAGACTAGTTCATAAAGTGATAAAAGTACTTTGTTTTTTCAGCACTTGAAGTTGCCAGTATGGAAGATGACGAAAGAGTGCTGAAGCTTATCCAGGATTATCAAAATATGAATGTAGTTGGTATGAATGAATGCAATCAGAAACATTTGGTATTGCAAAGCAACCGATCGAGGATAAGCCTATGGAAACAGCTGCTGCTGCTGACAAATAGATCAATTACCTGTACTGCTCGTGACCCGGTAAGATGTTTGCTGTGATAACTAATTCAAATTAGTTTTGAACAGAATTTACGATTTCGCACTGAAATTTGTGGGAGAATGTCTACCAACTTCTATGCCTAGAAATGACGATTGAAATGATAGGCGCTTAACAAACAGATCCAAGTGACGCTAATAATGAATCAGCAAATTTTTGTGTTTTTATCTTTTTTTTAAATATAAAAAATAGGTATAGAATTCGCTCAAACTTTAGAAAACTTTTCCGAGGCCCGGAGGGCGAATGTCATATACCAATCGATTCAGCTCGACGAACTGAACAAATGTCCGCGTGTGTCCGTGTCCGTGTGTGTGTGTATGTATGTGTGTGTGTTTGTGTTTTTGTGTTTTGTGATTAAAAAGAAACTGTCACTTGCTTATACGCCCTTTTGAAAAATTAACCGAGAATTATGTTTGGTTTCGACCTCTGGTTCCGGAACTACAGGATGATATGTGAAACAAAATTAAAACTTTGTAACTTATTTTTCTCGTAGATGGCTGAACCGATCTAAGATTCAAATGAAAAGTTCTAAGATTCTATAAAACATCTTGTTTTTCAGTCAGCTCCAACTTCCGGTTTCGGAGATACAGGGTGATTAGCATAAAATTTTTTATTTCACATAAATTAATTAGGTTTATCGGGTTAGCAGATTTGGATAGTCGATAACAAAATAAACTACTTTCATTTTCGGTTGTATTCAGTTTTCGTTTCGGAAGGCAAAGCCAAATCGAATTTCAGAAACAAAAGTTCAAATTAAAATAAATCCAACCTTATCCAATTCTGACTTCCGATTCTGGAATTGTAGGATGATGAATTTTTAAAATTCGAACCGATATAGAAGATGACAATCCCGAAAAGCTTTAAAGTTGGACTAAAAATATTGCAATTTATTCGTCATATGGCCATACGAATCGGTTTAGGTTATGCTGGTTCCTGAATACCGGCTCTAGAAGTACCTTAAATTACTCTAAACTCTAAAGTGGAAATTACTTCGCCTCATCATGGAATGTTTAATCGATTGTTACACTTTTAGATTCAAATTCGATCCGATTTGCAGTTTCGACATTACAGAGTAATGAGTGATTAAAATCTCAAATTGTCATTTAAAACGACGGACATCAGAATAATGTCATGAAAACTGAATTTATTGAATTGATAAAAAAAAGGTATCATCTCACTGCTAGGTGGATTAAGCACGTTGAATATGCAATCGTTGTGAAAACTGACTTTTGAATCGAGACCTAGAGGACCGAGTTTCATATATCATTCAACTAGTACACAAAATGTCTCTGTGAGTCTGTATGTGAGTGAGAGAGAGAGACTCTGTGTGTGCATGTACACACAATAAAAAATAATTTTACATTTACATTCTACATGAGGGATTCATACGATACAATTCATAAAGACCTAAATTTTCAAATTACGGAAAATTCCATTTGTAATTACTTAATGTTGGATTAGACTGAATTTTACTGATTCAAAATGTAATTTTCATCGGATATTTTCGGAGATTGCTTAACCGATTTTCATAAATTTAGATTCAAATGAAAGGTCCTCCTACACACAAAAAAATGATGTTTTGAGGTGCTCTAATCCCACATATGATTTATTTAGACCGAAATTGTCAAACGTCGGAAAATTCCATTTGTAACGACCTGGTGTTAAATGATACTGAATTTTACTGTTTTCAAATGTAATTTCCATTCGGCTAGCAAATGCGACTGTGTGGATTTATATGTACCACTTACCAGTCAATCGGACGAGTGCTTCTGTGGCTCAGACGAATAACGGACGTACTTTGTAATCTAATGATTCTAGGTTCAAGTCGTCGCTCTCGCTCTCAATATTTTTTTTATTCCGATGAATTTCATGTACATGTTCTCGGACGTAAATTTATGTAAACGCCTAATTCCTGTGCATATTATAACAAGATATTTTCGAAGTGTGTATAGTCCCATAGCCTGCTGTAGAATTATATCCAGATCGGACTTCCAATTCTGGAGCAACGAGTAAAATGTGCCAAAAATAAATAGAAATGCACTCGATTTTCTCAGAGGCCGCTCGAATTACAGGTTTTCAAATGCATAGATTTTGGTATCGGATCATCGTTCCCGGTTCCAGAAATTCCATAAGAAGTGATCGTATATTCCAAACCGGAAATCATTCCAATTATTCAAAGACAACTGAACCGATTTAAAAAAAACTCAGAATAAAATAAAAGATATTATAGTTCCATAGGTTGATGTATAATTTTGTCCGGATCCGGCATCCCGTTCCGGAATAACAAGGTGAAGTGTGCAACCCGTAATTTAGGGTGATAATTCAAAAACTTTTCTTTCCTAATTTGGTTAGAAAATCTTTCAGTTTATAGATTATGCTAGTTCCTGCCAAACGAACCGGTTTCCGTTCCGGAAACAGTGGTCAAAGCTCAAAAGCGGAGTTTTCTTCATTTTCTCAGAAGCGGCTGAAATAATTTTCTCAAACTTAAATTCAAATGAATGGTCGTAAGCTAGACATTAGCATAAGGATCGTGATTGAGCGAAAATGATTTTCTCGGGTGAAACAAGTTTTTGAGAGAAAGTTCGAGTGAAATGTGTTTGGTTAGGAAACAGTACAGATTTCGATCCTCACACTGTCGAAAATCAGATGAAATTGATTGTTTGACTTAAGATCTATCCGCACTAAGCCGATTCGATCGATCCAAGCTTTCCGGCACAGACTTGCACACAGCTGCATGTACATTTTTTTCGATCTTTTCGAAACAATCGCGTGAAATTTCTTGAGCAACAGATATTTTTTGTGTCTCCATTGAGTTTAAAGAGAAAAGTCGTCCCAGCGATGCTTTTTTCAGTTTTTATTTCGTTACTGCAATACTGTTACCAATTATTTTTCTCGTTCATCGACAAATGGTACGAAAACCTATAAAATCTGTATCAGAGTGAATTTCACACTAGAAGACAAGACAATATCTGTCAGTTACATTTAACTTTTGCCTTATTTACGCCAATGCTCCCATTTTACTCAACAAAAATCAATCTCTAAAGGCTTATGATCTATATGTTGTGATATGTTTACAACCAATCATTGAAAATATGCCGCCGGATGAAACGGATGAATCATCATTCCACAGCTTGTTTTACTCAATATATGTATCCTTGAAACAAAGCAATTCTGGGGTCAAACTCGTAGCAGAGCAATATAAAATCAGCATCCCGTCCGGTGTGTTTATCTTCGGAAGAACAAGATTCACTTGATTCCACTGGTAATCCATCAATTTCAATTTTCTGGCAGACAAACAAATCAATACGAATAATCCATTGTTTCATTGATAGTCATTTTACGAAATTACTATTTGTGTTACCCAACGAAACCTATTAAAACGTACAATCAGAATATTTAATTCAAATAGCGATATTTACATTTGCAAATTTCCGACCGTTTAATAATTCAGCGCGAAGTTGAGTGTAGCTCATTAGTCCGTTACGCACCTTCAATCAAAGTTCCTCGGTACTGCAGATCACCGCCAACCGGTTGGTTTGCCTTGCCATGTGAATTTGAATGACAGCGGAGAGCTGCTAATTATATGCAAATTGTTGTGTTATTGCTGTTGTGTTATGCAAATTGTTTAATATACTGTGTGAATTATTGGTATATAAGAGTATAACTGGATGTTATAATACGGAATTATTCAGAATCATGCTCATAAAACAAACATTCATAAGTGATTCAATATCGTATATACGACTGTACATCTCCATACAGAAATCAGTTAGTTCCGTAACTAGTACATTAAGACGACAAGACAGAAGAACTTGTAACAATAATACTCGATCGTAGCAGAAGAGCGTATGGATTTCATTGCAGGATCACGAGAACGTTTATATTACCGTCGACGAACATTCTTCAAACGAACGAACAGTTGAAGATTGTCTTCGATGATAGAAGAATCAAATTTAATTTGGGCCTTAAGGAGTGATAGAAATTCATCTTCAATTATGCCATAGTTTGAATGATCTATCCCAATATCGATGGCAGCAGAATTTACCGGAACAATTAAATACGAGATCTATACTCTAAAAATAAGCTTTATGGTAGTTTAATATATATCTACTTGATTTAATTATTCCTTTTTATTGAGCTTCGTAATATTAGTTGGAGATGATCTGAGTCAAATCGGATCAGATTAAGCATTAAGGTTCACTGTTAATGTGATTTTGATCTGTCAGAAACAGATCGATTGTAGAAAATCATTCATTAGACCTGTTATTAGACACCCACCGAACATGTACGTGGAACATGAAATTTCAAATTGTTTACTTCACTTCGATATATTAGATAAAGACCTTGGGAGATAACAGAGAGTGGCTTGGTCATGTCATTCGCTCATTTCTCCGTAAGTATTACTTGGAAAAAGGCAAATCCAAGTGAATATTTTAACTCGATACTGATGATCGTCGTACTTTGGTCATTTGATTAATCTTTCAGGACAACTTCGATTGATCCATTGTACTTTACGTCATACGAATTCAAAGATGAAAACGTTTCAGACAAATGCCTAGAAAGGTATTTGTGATCTTCCAATCTATCTACCAGGATTCTACATTCTCCATTTCGTTCTATTCGACAAGAGACTTTCACTTCCGTAAGCAACAGAAAAAACTTTTCAAATCGAATATCACTACAGTCACTGGTGGCATAGATGATTGTATTTCTCTAAACAGTAAGTGTCCAGGATTAGGAATTTTAGAAGAGCTTTGTTATGTCGCTAAAATCCGTTCCAGATGAAATATCGTACATTTTGTTAGGATGAACTGGTTCCACGAAAGGGGAGTCTTTTGCTTTTCTAGGAGAGCCCAGGATTTTTTTCATGTTCAAAATTCAGCTGGGCTAATAAAATCAATCCTAAAGTGGGCCAAAATATCTCTGTTACCCTATATCTCGAAAATGGATACATCTGGAAGGAATGGAACTATGAATAAATTTATTGCTTTTAATCTGTAACATCATATTTTATTCAATATGTTTACGTTTCGTCTTCGACTCATTAGTGCATAGCAGTTCAAAATGAACTGCCTAATGCAAAACTCGGCTGTTCAATTTGAACCGCTAAGCAGACGTAAAGTTTTTGTTATTTGCAGAGCACACTTGCACTGCGAACCAACTTCTGCTATATCGGTAGCCTGATTCCGGTTTCGAAAGTACCGGAAATAATGGTCAAAATAAACATCAAACCGGAATTTTGAAATTACCGGGGTAATCAATGATGAAAATTTGGAACAGTCATGTGAATGAAGCGTCAATTCACAATCTAGGAACTCTTTAAAACTGATTTCAAAATTATTTCAATTTTTAGGTCTAGTATGTTGTTGCCCGAACAAATTTGTTTGTCTCTAGAATCAAGAAGAGGTATTTTGGAGAATCCCACAAGGCACCATCACACCGGGTTTATTCTATATACTCACACAGATAAAAATATTTAATCTTTTTCTTGCACATATTTGGAGCAGAAAATTGAATATTAATTTACGTTACAGTTCCCTATTTTTCAATACACTCTCATAGCAAAACTAAGCGGTCATTTGAAAATCAAGCCTATTAATTTAAAAATAGTGCATTCCATTTGGTTTTACATTGATGATGGCTTTCAATTGAAATTTCTATTCAACTGTTGTCTGTTTCATATGGCTTATGATTGACATGTCGCATAAATTTCTTTTTTTTCTGTGTTTGTTATTTCTTTGTGTTCCTAATTTCCCTTGTATAATATGTTCTGAGATTTTATTTGAAGTACACAGAATGAATTTTACATGTGGCAGAAACCTTTAAACGATATAATTCATAACTACTTGATTTTTCTAATGACGCAATATTCCAGGCGCACAAAATTTTACACGCTCCTACTGTAATTTGCACTCTTGGTAGCCGAGTATGGATTTATGTGTATCAATTATTCAACAAAGTTTGAAGTTTGCGCACGAATTTAAAACACGATGTTCAAACTTGTACACTGCGCTTGTGTACAAGCTTCGGTATGATTCAGCATATCCAAGCGTAAACATGGAAGGTGCTGTTCAAGTGAGTGAACAAACTTTCGTGCGAATCGTACACATGCTGCACCTTGAACGCTGGAATCTGCCCTTCTAAGGGCTATAAATGAGTACACAAGAGCTATAAGAGTTATTCAACTGTTGAAATATGAAAATCGGAAGTGAAAATAAACAGTCTGGAGAACTTTGCAACGAGTGAAAATAAAACCTACATTCAGCTGTTTTGCGTTCGAGACAAAATGCATTGTGTGTACTAGATTGCAAGGATGGCTTTTATCGTATCAAAGAACGCTCTCCAGTAACTCTTCACACAATTCAATCAGTGCCATCAAAGAGAGACGGATATCATCGCAGCAACAAAAAACCGGCATGGTTCATTTAATATAAAATGGAAACCAGTGCGAGAGTGAATTTCTCTCGATGGCCTGTCTGAGAATCAGAGGGTAGCACGCTGCTGTGGGGATTATCTCTGAAGCAACAAACGGTCGCTTATTCTCGTTGCGTGATCCATGGGCAGTTGATAATTGCGAATCATTTTACTATTGCCGCTTATTCTAACTATGTGCATATAACCTTTGTATAAGTTGTGACTATGAAAATGTATGTGAATGCTGCACACAAGGGTTTTGAAATATTGCAACCTAGTATGCGAATCATAAAGTCGAATATTTTCAGCGATAATTATCAACTTGCGATCATTTTAAGACTGTAATTTTTTTTTAAAGGACCGTGAAATACTCAGAGTATGAAGTGGATCAAAGATATGTAGAAAAATTCTCTCAAGGTTCATGCATTGAAAGACACGAGTTCTTGTAGCATCTTCTACCGAATTGAAAATGTTGTATACAATATAGATAAATAACGAGCGGCTTCTGTGAAATTATCGTAATCACTGCTGGATTGAATGCGTTTTAGTAACATCAGGATGACCTGGGCTGTCAAAGCTGCAAGGGTTGTCCAATGTTTGCTTTAAATGAGAGGAAATTTTCCGCATTCACGTCAATCAGTTTCACACTAATGAAATTCTTCTCACATGTAGATTTTTTTGTTAACTATAACTATTTGGGTGTTTAAAAAAACAAAAATCAGTTTCAATAACAAGTTTAAAATACCAAAGAATAAAATAACCTTCAAATGCTTTTTTACATTTCTCGTATAGAAAGTTTATGCAATCACTGTGTAAACCGACTTTTGAACCGAGGCCCAGAAGGTCGAGTTTCATATACCATTCGACTCTGTTCGTCGAGTACGCAAAATGTCTGTGTGTGTATGTAACGTTTCTTTTGCACTAACGTTTCTCAGATATGGCTGGACCGATTTTCACAAACTTATATTCAAATGAATGCTCTTATTATCCCATACAAAATTCCTGAATTTTGTTTGGATCTGATTTCCGGTTTCGGAGCTATGGGATAAAATGTGCAAAAAAAAATGTGTACTAATTTTTCTAAGAGATGGCGTGACCTTCTCATGGTCCTTCACAAAACTTCCTAATTTCATTTGTATCCGATTTCCGACTCCGAAATTATTTTTTTTATTTAATAACATATTTTAAGGCACATTGCGTTAAGCTATAAGATGCCGAGGGCATATGTTTAAACTACTTAAACTAGATTTTTTTTTATTTTCACACCATATGAGCCTTGGGAGATCTAGTCTTCAACGGGTGGTCGGCAGTGGCTGGCTGGATCTTGTACGCTGGAGTAAACTGGCACAACGTTGGTACGCATCACTGTTGGTCGCATCTTTTCGTTCGTGTGGGTCCGCGGAAAACACCCCCGACTACGAGGAGCCGGCTGATGGCCCGCATGATCATCGACTTGAGCGGCTCTCCATGGTAGTGAATTTTGTGGAAGAGAAGGAAAGAAGCAGAGAGAAGTTTATGTTGTTGAAAAAGGTGGTAAGGGAGCGAAACTACTTAGGTCAACGATAAGATCTTATTAGTTGACATCGAGATGGTGAAGAGACGGGGACGGGGGAGCAAAAATTAGTGACAGCAGAAAGATCTTGTTAGTTTTTCGATGAAGATGGTGGACAGACGACAGTTGGGGAGGTTCGAGCGGATATTAGGGTCGAGGTTGAAGGAAGATGTTGTGGAACCCTTCAGCAGATCAGACTTGTAAGTTAATGTTCTTTATGAACTGATATATGAGCAGCATATAGGGAAGGTCTCGATGGGCCAACACGTCTCGTACTGAGACCATGGGTGATATACCTCGGGCCCGAAGGGAGTCAATTAGCTGTGATCTGGCGCCACAATACTCGGTACATACCCAGACAACATGTTCAATGTCGTGATAACCCTTACCGCAAGTGCAGAGACCGCTCTCCACGAGGCCGATACGCCGGAGGTGCGTATCCAAGGTGTTATGATTAGACATGAGCCGGGACATCACCCGAATGAAATCCCGACCCACATTCATCCCTCTGAACCAAGGTTTCGTCGATACCTTTGGGATAATGGAGTGTAACCATCGTCCCAGTTCCTCATTACTCCATGAAGTTTGCCAACTTTCGAGCGTCCTTTGACGAGATACACTGAAAAATTCGTTGAAGCAAATTGGTCTTTCATAAATTTCACCTTCTAATGCGCCCACCTTAGCCAACGTGTCTGCCTCTTCATTGCCTGGAATGGAACAATGTGATGGGACCCAGACTAAGGATATTAAATAAGACCGACCAGATAAAGTTCTCAAGTGTTCCCGTATTTTCCCCAGGAAATATGGGGGATACTTTCCTGGCTTCATTGCCCGGAGAGCTTCTATTGAGCTTAGACTGTCCGTGACAATGAAGTAATGGTCTTTGGGCAAGGTTTCAATGATCTCGAGGGTGTACTGAATAGCAGCTAATTCTGCGACGTAAACTGAAGCCGGATCACTGAGTTTGTAAGAAGCGGTGATGTTTTGATTGAAGATGCCGAAGCCTGTGGACCTGTTGATGTTTGATCCGTCAGTGTAAAACACCTTTTCACAGTTGACTGTTCTAAATTTATTATAAAAAATATTCGGGGCCACTTGCGGGCGCACGTGATCCGGAATTCCACGAATTTCTTCTCTCATGGATGTGTCGAAAAACACAGTAGAATCAG
This sequence comes from Malaya genurostris, assembly GCF_030247185.1. NCBI lineage: Eukaryota > Metazoa > Arthropoda > Insecta > Diptera > Culicidae > Malaya > Malaya genurostris. The sequence continues at coordinate 255,138,166 of NC_080571.1, read as the reverse complement.
AAGTATCCAAGAAATGAGCACGGTTGGAAACAAACGAAGAAGGATTAATATTCTGAGCCATGTAATCAAAATACAAGGACATAAAACGGGTCTGAGAATTGAGTTCGACAAGCCTTTCGAAGTTTTCAATCACCATCGGATTCAAGATATCGCATCGGATTAGCAATCGATATGAGAGATCCCAGAATCGATTTTTCAACGGTAAGACGCCCGCGAGCACTTCGAGACTCATCGTGTAAGTCGACTGCATGCAACCTAAGGCAATACGCAAACAACGATACTGTATTCTTTCCAGCTTAATGAAATGCGTATTCGCGGCGGAGCGAAAGCAGAAACACCCATATTCCATTACGGACAATATCGTTGTTTGGTACAGCCTAATCAGGTCTCTTGGGTGAGCACCCCACCAAGTTCCGGTTATTGTACGAAGAAAGTTGATTCTCTGCTGGCATTTCTGTTTCAGATACCTAACATGACATCCCCAGGTGCCTTTAGAGTCGAACCAGACCCCGAGATATTTAAATGTGAAGACCTGAGCTATGTTTTCACCCCCTAGTTGAAGCTGTAGTTGTGCTGGTTCTCGCTTCCTTGAAAATACAACCAGCTCAGTTTTCTCCGTAGAGAACTCGATACCCATTTGAAGAGCCCATGATGACAAGTTATCGAGGGTATCTTGTAATGGTCCTTGGAGATCGGCAGCTTTGGGTCCTATAATAGACACAACGCTGTCGTCGGCAAGTTGTCTTAGCGTGCAAGATGTATTGATACATTCATCAATGTTGTTTACGTAAAAATTGTATAAAAGGGGGCTTAAGCATGAGCCCTGAGGAAGACCCATGTAACTGAATCGTATTGTCGACAAATCACCATGCGCGAAATACATGTATTTCTCGGACAATAGATTATACAAAAAGTTATTCAAAATTGGTGAAAGACCATGCTGATGCAACTTCTCAGATAGGATGTTTATTGAAACTGAGTCAAAAGCCCCCTTGATGTCTAAGAAAACTGATGCCATTTGTTCTTTACGAGCAAATGTCATTTGAATTTCTGTTGAGAGCAACGCAAGACAATCGTTCGTTCCTTTGCCCCTGCGGAAACCAAATTGTGTATCTGAAAGTAAGCCATTAGTCTCGACCCAATTGTCTAGACGAAACAGAATCATTTTTTCGAACAATTTCCGGATACAAGAAAGCATAGCAATCGGCCGATACGAATTGTGATCGGAGGCTGGTTTTCCTGGTTTTTGAATGGCGATAACTCTTACTTGTCTCCAGTCATGTGGGACAATATTATCCTCAAGAAGCCTGTTGAATAAATTCAATAAGCGTCTTTTAGCAGAGTCAGGCAAATTTTTCAACAAGTTGAATTTGATTTTGTCTAACCCCGGAGCTTTATTGTTACACGACAAGAGCGCAAGTGAGAACTCTACCATCGAAAAAGGTGTTTCGTTTCTGTTTGATGAGGCGACGCGCATGATCGTCTGTTGCGGAACAGAGTCAGGACATACTTTTTTAGCGAAATCGAATATCCAGCGGTTAGAATATTCCTCGCTTTCGTTCATGGTGTTTTTGTTGCGCATTCGTCGGGCTGTGTTCCAAAGAGTGCTCATCGATGTTTCTTTTGTTAATCCGTCAACAAACCGTCCCCAGTAACCTAGTTTTTTTTGCTTTAACTAAGTTCTTCATTTGCTTTTCTAGCGCTGCGTAATTGCGATAATTATCAGGTGTTCCATATTTTCTGAACTTTTTGAATGCTAAAGATCTTTCCGCGTTCAATGATGAGCACTCTTTGTCCCACCACGGATTGGGAGAACGGATGTTAGTTTTCGCGCCGGGTACACGTTTCGTCTGAGCTTGAATCGCGGAGTCGAGAATCAAGCCAGCCAAAAACGTGTACTCTTCCTCCGGAGGAAGTTCTTGTGTTGTTTTGAGTTTCTCAGACATCGAATTAGCGTATTCTTTCCAATCAATATTTCGTGTGAGGTCATACGAAACATTGATTGTCTCCGATGGTCGTAATCCGCAGGTGATTGAAATTACGATAGGTAGATGATCGCTACCGTGGGGATCAGGGATCACCTTCCACTTGCAATCCAGCCGTAGTGATGTCGAGCAAAGGGATAAATCCAGCGCACTTGGTCTTGCTGGTGGTGCAGAAATCCGTGTCATTTCTCCCGTATTAAGAATTGCCATATTGAAGTTATCGCAGAGATCATAGATCACGGTTGATCTATTGTCATCATGAAGACAACCCCAACCCGTACCGTGTGAGTTGAAGTGACCTAAAACTAACGTTGGTGCGGGAAGGAGCTCAATGATATCGCTTAGCCGCCGATGCCCAATCGAGGCCCTTGGAGGAATGTAGATGGAAGCAATGCAAAGGTCTTTGCCTTTAATTCTGACCTGACATGCGACAACTTCAATACCTGGTATCGATGGGAGGTTAATTCGGAAGAAGAAATAGCACTTTTTGATCCCCAAAAGTACTCCTCCGTAGGGATCATCTCGATCCAGGCGAATTATGTTAAAATCGTGGAAGTTGAGGGTTACATTTGAGGTCAGCCAGGTTTCACACAAAGCAAATGCGTCGCATTTCAAACTATTTAAAAGAACTTTGAAGGAATCAATTTTCGGGAGGATACTTCTGCTATTCCACTGTAGTACAGTGATTGCATCCTTAACCTCGTTCGATGTATTAGCCATCAAAGGATACAATCTCTGAAAGGAGGGGCCATTTTGCAGTCAACTGCTTCAAAAATGTTTTAATTGTTGGCATAAATGTCATCAACAGACTCTTGAGAGGATCAGTGACGTTGAAGGTTCTAAGAATCCAGTCCACAATGTTAGAGAATTCCAGTATTCCAGCACTTGATTGATTCTCAGTTTGTATTTTAGGGGTACTCGGGGTTTTTGGTGTACCGGGAAGTGCAGGAAACTCTTGGTCTGATGCTAAGTTCGCTAGACCAGGAGCCTTTTGCTTCGGTTTTTGGGAAGCACTTCGACTATTTGTAATTTTTTTGGTCCCCGCAATGGATATCCTTGGGCCTTTACAAGGCAGTTTAGGAGATGAGATCGTCCTTCTTTTCCTAGAACCGCTAGGCATAGTAAAGGATGATCCCTCTTGAGGGTCATCGGAATCATTCTCGTCGGTCGGCAAACAATCAAAGAGATTCATCGATTCGACAGGTGGCATGGTGTTCTTCAGCATCTCTGCGAAAGTTCGTTTGGAACGTTCTTTAAGAGATTGCTTCAATTTTTCTCCGCGCAGTTTGTACGCGGGACATGAATTCAATTCATGTGGGTTTTCCCCACAGTAAAGACACTTTGAAGCTTTTTTGCCACATGATTCGTCTGCATGTTCCCCTCCACATTTAATGCATCTTTGCTTATTGCCGCAGTAGGTGGCTGTGTGACCCAGCTGCTTGCAATTGGTACAATTCATTACCCGCGGGATAAATAAGCGTACAGGTAAGCGAACCTTGCCCAGAAGGACGTAATTGGGAAGAGCAGATCCAGCGAAAGTTACCCGAAATGAGTCTGATGAAGAATAAGTTTTTGTCTTATCTTCTGCAATTTTTACTGAACTCAATTGCTTGCAGTCCAGTATTTTAACATTCTGAAGAGCAGGATCTCTGAAACAGCCAACCCCACTCTTCAGAAGGTATTCGCAGGTCAAACTCGCCTCAATAACCACGCCGTCAATCTCCACTTCCCGAGCTGGTATGTAAACGCGGTAATTCCTCGTAAAGGCATCATGGCGAACGATCTGATTTGCCTGCTCGAGGGTTTTCACGACAACTTTCAACTTTTTCGCTCGAACTTTTGCTATCTGGATAACGTCCGAGTAGTACTTAGCCAGCTCACTTGATATTTGCATCAAATTGAGTGATTGTTCTTTTTTGGACCGGAAGTATACCACATAAGGCCCCGCAGAACCGGTTGGCCACACGCGTGTGCGAGAGGAGTTATCAGGGGAAGATAAATTATCCAGGAGTTCTATGCCATCCATTTTTATGGAGAGATTATCATTTGAGGGAGGACGCCCTCCGCCCTCGTTCATAGTAAAGTAAACACACGCTTTATTGAGATATGTTGAGATAAACGGGTAGAATGATAAAAACAAAACACTAGGATTATACTTAGCTAGACACCACTAATCCAGTTCAAGGTCAGCAAGATAATTGTCTCTGCTGCTAGTGTGCGGAACCTTCGCACGGGAACAATCACTAGCACCGCAAACAAAGAGCAAACCCTCTTGGATACACAATAGAATAACGGCAGTTTTTGATGATAGGCACCGTCTGATCACTATTATACTAGTCTGGTAAACTATCGAATGTGTGAGAAAAAAAACCTTTAGCAAGGAAAAACACACACGGCACTGCTTAAGAGCACGAAATAACGTCCGATCGATCGGAGAGATGCGGTACGAATGACTCCGAAATTATAAGGTGATTAGTGTAAAAATTTCAATTTAAATTAACTTACTCGCTTTTCTCAGAGATGGCGTGACCGATTTCTTTTTAAAATCCAGTCTTGCGTGAAATTAGTCTCCGTGCAAAACATATGGTTTGTCATGCAGAAAATGTATGCAAAGTTTCATTTAAATCGCAGCAAGTCGATCTTACTTTTATCATTTTTCTTTTGTTGATTTTCGGAATTTCTTTCAAGGTTCGCTATGATAATTTGTACACTGGGGCCTCTTTTTACGCGGGGGATACGTACCGCGTAACTTCATGATCTCTTAGTTTGTTTTTTCATAAACGGTTATTTTATCGAAAAGATAAATATTTCTGAAATAAACCAACAATGATCATTCTTTTCAGACACAAATCAAGGTGAAAACTGCAATCAGCATCTTTGTTGGACTGCTAGTTGGCACCGCGTATTACAACATCGGGAACAATGCCGCTCGCATTCTCTCCAATACTACATTCTTCCAAATTGTGCTACACACCATCATGTTCACCAGCATTGGATCGGCAGCTGTCGTGTGTAAGTTCGATTTTGCATCATAGAACGATCTCAATTCAATAGCTTCTCGCTTTCAGTTCCTCTCGAATCGGCTGCCTTCATCCGCGAATACCGCAACAATGCGTACGCACTTTTCCCGTACTATCTGTCGAAGATAATTGTAGAAGTTCCGATTCTAATACTAAACACAACGCTAATAACAGCACTGGTATACGTGTTGACTTCTCAACCAATGGAGCTTCATCGGTTCGCCTACTTCTGGCTTCTTTCCTTGCTATTTGGGTGGATCTCGCAGATGTGGGGACTGATGCTCGGATGTTTCTTCAAGCTCCAAATGATTGCATTTCTGGCTGGCGTCGGCTTCGTTCCCGTGATGCTATTTTCCGGATGTTTCATCACGCTTGACCAAATACCAAAAATTCTGAAACCCCTGACGTACGTTTCCTTCGAGCGATACGCCTATGAAGGGTTCCTGCACGTACTGTACGGTCTAAACCGGAAGGATATGGAGTGTCCAGAGATATTCTGCTACTACAGCAAACTTTCCAAGTACCTCAAATTTCTGCAAATGCCAGTGTTAGATTTAGAGCTAGATTTGCTCGCACTGTCCTTGTTTGCTTCGACTATGACAGTTGGATTCTACTTTTGCTTAAAGAGACGGACTGCGCAGCAGAACTGAACGTATGATTTTTCTGGTATCCTTTCCACTTACCTATTAATTATTCGAACAACCATCGTTACTTGCGTATCTGCACGTCGATGTGAAATTAAGTTTGCGTTTCTCATTAATTACACTTCAAGAGCCTCCAGTGCATGAATCACTCCGGTTTCGAGCTAATTAAAATGCTGATGCATTTTAATTCCAAGCTTTTCTCTTAATAAAACTGCAAGCGTGCCATTTCGGATTTATTTTATGTTTGTTTTGCTTGTTTTTTCCCTAAAGTAACTCACTGGTGCAGCTGAAGTTTTGGGAATATTTTAATACGGCTGTTTGTCTTTCGAAACTTGGTTTGAATTGTTTATTTTTCCACATGATCAAAGCGGCAAAAAATCCGTGCTAACCAACATTAATATTAAAATTCTAACCACCCTCACTTTCTCCCACTCGTAAAAACACTTGAAAACTATGCTGCTTCACTATGCTGGACTATCACAGTACGTAATCGTGGCACGAAATTGTTCCAAGGATAAAAAAATTCAAATCGTTCAAAAAATCGTTCAAATAATGTGATCTTTGAATTACCATGTTGATTTAAGCTACTTCCTAGGGGAAGAACCAACCGGATCCAGGTTCATTCCAGAACATGTATGACGTTTCCGAGGAATGTGAGCTATGTATGTGTATTATTAATATTAGTGAGTTTTCTACTTTAAACACTCATTGTTATTGCCTTTCTGATCACCATTGCACTCGAAAAATAAATTAAACGCGAACAATGATTCACAAAAATTCCTTTAACGACGGATTTTTTTTCAAATTTCCGTGGAGTAAACTAAAACTGTTCAGCCAATAATCGTTTCAGTAGTTTTTTTTCGTTTTCAACGTTATTAAATTAACTAAAGTTAATGAGTAGAGACATAATCAAGTAATTGAGCAATTCCACCGCAACAATTTTTTGGGAATTTTATTTTTGTATGTCGTGATTTGAATCAAATTTTGCATAAGCGTTATTCATGGCCAAAACGAAACAATTGGCATCATCAATTTGCCATTTTTACTCTAGCCTTACTTTTGAGAAAGAACTAATTTTTTCGTTTGATTTTTAATTCAAAAAGAACACTTAAAAATCAAATATCTCCAAACAGGTTATTTTTTTTTTTTTTGATATGTTGTAGCTGAAGTTCAAATTGAAATATTGTCAAATTTCTAGAATGGAAAGATAATATTTTATAAAGTTACATATTTTCAAAATAATGTAAATTTTTTAAAATCATTATAAACATTTTTTTAAAATATTTTTCAACAAAATTTTATGAAAGAACGCTAAATTTCCAATGAAAACGATGAAAATCAAAATTTTGCTCTATATTACGGTTCTCGAGATACGGGGGTTTGAAAAATAATTTTTTTTGTAACGATTTTGGATGATCTTTGAATTTTTCCGCATTTGAAAGTACCACCAGACCTGCCTAACAATCCATTCCATGTATCGTTCAATCCATACTCTTTAACGTTTGAAGAATTTTTTTTAAATAACTATTTATTGGAACATGAGTTAAAATTAAATTTTTAAGATTTAAATTGAGTGTTCAGCCACAAGTGGTGCAGAGCAGTTCAAATTGAACTGCTGAGTGCAAATATAAACAGTTCAACTTGAACCGCTAAGCAGACGCTATTTGCAAAACACTTTTTAATTCTCACCGAAGTGCCATGTCTTTTCTGACGTGCCGAACGAAAACGTCTTTTTCGGCTAATACTGGCCGATTCGGGTATGGTCATTTAAGGGTTTTAAGATTGTGCTTAGAGAACATAACCTTTTTTACTTTTCTTTGCGTTTCGTCTTACACTCGTCAAATTGAACTGCTTAGTGCAAACTTAAACATTTTGCGTATTCGACGAACTGAGTCGAATAGTATTCGACACTCGGTTCTCCGGGCCTCGGTTAAAAAGTCGGTTTTCACTGTGATTGCATAATCTTTCTATATGAGGAAGACAAAAACCCTTTTCCTTATCCATCTAGTGGGGTGAAAATGACTTTCTCTTTCATTGACACAGTCTCATTAGGATATATATTGCTTTCAAACATGCCTATTTTTGTTGAAATAGTTCAAACAATCTCCAACAGCCGTAAGAAATGAAGTGCTTTTTGCCGGTCACGTCACTTATACCATTATATCTCCGTAAACAGGAATGACGACTATTTGATCTTCGAACTTAATAAAAATGGCTCAACGAGACTAAGTTTGTTGAAATCGGTTCAGCCATCTTTGAGATAATTGAGCGGTAAAAAAAATTACACGCACAGATCTTTTCCGTTCTCGTCGAGCTGAGTAGAATGGCATATAACCGTTCGGAAGTCGGTAAAAATAACAGAAATAAATAAAGTCAACTTGCAGATCTCAAGATCGAGATTAGTGAAAAACAATTAGCAACTCACTTAAACCATCATAATCAGTAATCAGTGAACGCTAAACATGTCAGTTTCAAATGAAATACGCTATCGAAATTCTTTACGTAGTACCCGATTTAGCAGACCTTATGCATTTAAAGCACACGACCGAACTCTGTTCTTTTGGTATGGTTTGGCTTCATACCCCTATCTACTGCAAAACCGCGCGTGAGTTGTATGTAGTAGCTTTTTTGGAATTTGTGCCGAATATAATAAATATAACTATTTCGAGTTCCATCCGATCGAAACCTTTGGGAAGCGCAAAGACGACGAATGGCGAAAAGAAACAGAATACACAAACTTTGATGGAGGACGTCAATCGCAATTATCTGGCATTAAAATCGAGTTTTTCCATATATATAATCAACGCGTATGAGATGAAATAAATACATATGTTGATTACCTATTAGGAGAACTTGATAATTCTTTCAGATAAACATTATAGGGGAGTTATCAAAAATGGCTTTAAAGACTGTCCCAGAAAGTATGGACGCACTTTGATTTCGCTGTAAATCAATCACAAGTGTTAGATATTCAAATTTTATTCGATATACTGATAGTATTAGACTACAACAACAGAATATTATTCTCAACATTTGCTACTTAGCCATTGTAGACTAGCTGGCGCAGCTTCTTGCGAACGTTCCTTATTAAATTCCGCACAGACTTCTTGGCGACAAGTTTTGACACTTTTTACAATCTTTTTCGAACTGTTCAATAGTTTCGGCTGCCGAGACATGTTTCCTAAGATGTGCCTTCGTTAATGCCCAAAATTCCTCAATTGGTCGAAGTTGTGGACAATTTGGTGGATTGATGTCTTTTGGGACGAAAGTGAAATTTTTGATAGTATTCCATTCTACCGTTGATTTCGAGTAGTGGCAAGAAGCAAGATCTGGCCAGAGGACAACAGGATCCTTGTGGCTTCGAATAATAGGTAGAAGTCGTTTTTGTAAACATTCCTTGATGTAAACATTTCGCTGTTCGTTGAAGCAGTGGTGATGAAGGGTTTCGAAATCTTACCGCAGCTACAAATTGCTTGTCAAACCATAGCTTTCTTACCAAATTTTTCGACTTCAATCGATGTCTCGGACTGGTTTAACACTTGCCCCTCTCGCACCGTATAATATTGTGGTCCCGGCAAGGATTTGTAATCAAGTTTCACGTAGGTTTCGTCGTCCATGATTATGCAGTTCAAATTTACAGCAAGAATCGTATTGTACAGCTTTCGAACCCTCGGCCTGATCGATGCTTCTTGTTTCGGACTACGTTTTGGTTGTTTCTGCTTCTTATAGGCTCGAAGATTCAAACGTTCTTTAGCACGAAGAACATTTGACTTCGAAGTGCCCACTTTTTTGGCCACATCCCGAACTGAAACCTCCTTCTTTTGTTCGAACGCCTTCAGTATACGTTTATCCAACTGAGGATTAGCAGGACCTTTTTTTCGACCCGTTTTCGGTTTATCCTCAAAGGTGAGGATAATCACCGAACTTCCTGATTGCATTTCGCACGGCTTTTTCACTTACTCCTTCCATTTTTGATATCTTTCTCATTGACAGTCCGCATTCTGTGCACCATTTGTACACAATTTTTCGACGTTGTTCTGCTGAAAGTCCACGCATTTCGAAACAAACTAATGAAAACGAATAAACAACTGCACAAGTGGTTAGAGAAGAGTGTAAGCAACAGGACGCAGCCATAAAAATTTACAGATTCCGAACCATTGCGAAATGGCAGCGGTTTTTGGTTGCGTCCATACTTTCTGGGATAGTCTTTATGGTTTTTTTTTTACCATTCTCCATGAAAATCAATACCCTTTTGCATGCGATTTAACAAATTTCAGAAGCACTTTTTCCACTACGAAGATAGTATCACTAAAACATGCGTTTTAAGCACATCAATCGCTTCTACCAACGTCTAAAGCTGTTGATCGCGCAATTTATTTTTTGACGAAGTCATTGGGGGTTGAATCAAGGATATACGGTGGATTCGATGGTTTGAACGATAAAAAAGTGATTTGTTTGTCGCGAAGTGCGAAAGCTCGCGTTGTCGTGGTGGGGAATGTTTCTAATACAGTGATTCGTTCTACTCATTTTGCCTAATATGGTTATGTATCATTATGCGTTTATGGTTCTTCGTTACTCGGGTGATATGTTTGGTTATTTTTCGATAAAAACTGGTGATCATTTGTTCCCAAGTTTTGGGGCTTGACCCACTTTTGTTGAATTTTCCTAGTGCTCAAACATCCATACAGTCGACTTTTCCTCATACTCGGGTTCATACGCAATATTTGCTTCTTTGCTCAAAAAATGGTAAATGGTCCAACTCAAACTAAAAAATGACGAAAGTTAAGTTTTCATGGCGCTGATAATTGAGTATGGGCAGTATAACCGATTTTGAAATCAATTTAAAATATCGCAATAACTATCGATTCGCCGCTTAATAATCTACAGTCTGGTGCTATGTATTGCGTCACATTTCCATTTCAATGAACAAAAAATATCAAAACGACGGAACAATACAGGGCTTGTGCTACGATCCTACTGAATTAAAAAATCCTTCCAGGTCGACAACTGATATCCGTTCAATTTAAATACAAGTCAAGTTCAGTTTTCCATTAAATTCGATGAAAAGTCACCGCGCTACTTAGATTCAATATTAATAATTAATGAATCTTGAACGGCAAATTTCATGGAATCTTATACAAGATATTACTCTCAGTACAAAATTTCTACATATCCCTTGTCAATCTTCTTAAAAACATATTTTCCGGAAAAAAAACCCTCCGATGGCTATGAAGAAAATCACCAATGAACGCATGTGGTGGCCAAAGACAGAAATGATCGACGAGAGTGGGTTGCTTTCAACGAGTAAACAGCGAACAGTTATGATTGATTGCCAGAGTGATGCTGCAAGAAAAATGGTTCCGCTAGCCGTGAGTTTACTGCCAGTGGAAATACGAGAAAGACATCGCTTCCACAAGCTCTGTAAACAATGAGTGATAAGCAAGTGCTTTTAAGCATCGTAATGCAGTGGTGCTGGATTAGTGGAACTACAAATCTATTCAAATATGTATTCTATCAGTGCTAAAAGCAGTTTTATCGTTCTCATTCTGATTAAAAAATTTATTTCATCGAATTAAATCGAGCATTCCAAATCGAACATTGCTACTCGTTTGTTATGTTTTGTCATTTGGGTGTTTATGAATTTAATTGTGAGAAAATGTTTCAAAGACTTTATTTACTTTTTTCGGTTGGTGTATTTCAGAACATACATAAAGTATGTGACTCTTGTACCTTCCCACAATTCACCGTGTATAATACATCACTCCCCTTAATAACAGTCCTGTCAAAAATCCATACGACGACGTGATTCCCGGATGAATATTTGCTTCGAACATCGAAAATATGCACTCGTGATAGACGAAATGAATCCATCAATTCAGAATGATTGATGGAATATTGGAAACGCAAGACAATGACAATGGAACAAACAAAAGAACAAAGCCATCACTCATCAGAAAGTCTGGAGTTTTTCATTCGATTATTTTTCGGAATATTTTTCCAATTCATCATAGACGTTTTTATCTAACTATAAGTCTAGAATTTATTAAGTATAGTATTGTACCATTGAAGACAGTATAAAACAATAACATAGTAATTATTGCAATTCCATTAACTGGAACAAGTTAAGAGTATATATGCAATGTTCTTAGCGACAGGAAGATTAACTTTTGTGATTGCTGTCTCAGTCACTTTTCACTAGGTAAACACTTTGTTTCTGAAAATTCTCAACGTTTTGGTCGTATTTCACGATATTTTTCAAGGGAAACTGTAAATCTGTGATTTTGTAGGGATTGACATGTTCTACATAAAGTTAAAAAACACAACGAAGAGCATGATAAGCTAGCATTTTCTAAAGTCACTAGGCAATAACAGGTCGTTTCTATCGAAGACGTTTATTACCAACGTCAAAACGTTTGATAATTATACGAGTCTTTAAATGTTTTGTAGTTAGATGATTTGGTACGAAAAGTGAATATTATTCTTGCGAGAAAAAAATATTTTTACGGCGCACCATTCGAAAAACCCTGTGATTTTACGTCTCATTAAAGGCACATAAATGGAGCGTCGCAATTCAAGCAAATTTTACGTTGAAGAACATTCAATATTGTGTCTGAAATTCCGTGACATGGAATTTACTGAAATAAAAAAAAAGAATCCTGATAGCGGCCGCCGCGACTTGAATCAAAAATCATTGGAGAAATCCCGTCCGGAGTCAATCCAACGTGTTAGCTGCAAATATGAATTGAATAGTGTATTACCCATTTTTTGTGAGATTTAAAAGAAAGGCAATAAAAGTGAGTATTTACAACTTAAAGGGTGTAATCAGTCACGTACCCAGAGGGAGAGCCCGAAGGGCCCTGGCCCCTCCCGAAATCAAAACAGATATATAATTATTTGAAAGGACTTAGACATGTGTCACAGAAATATAACAATACAGTAAACATAAAGAAATGTAATAAAATAACAGTTCCAGTGGAAAAGTTTAAAGTATCTTTTAAAACACCCGTAATAGGCACACTGAGAATTAGGTACATCAGCAATCTTCAGTATCATTATTTTTTATCTTTGGGCCACTCCCGAAACGAAATCCTGGATACGGACCTGGGTGTAACAATCAAAAATTGGTCGAACTAAAATAAGTGTAAATAGATCTAACTTTTTATTAAAGTTCAAATCATTTCTATATTCCCAGTTTAAGTCATACAGAGTATAATCTGAATCAGGAATCAGAACTAATTGGCTCAAGTGACCCCCGGGTTATATGGAGATTAGTGACTTGTCTTGACTTCTCATCAGTATGCGGTTTTTTTCATGCGAAGTTTCAGAGTTATGCGGTTTTCTTTTATGCAAAGTTTCAGAGTTATGCGGTTTTTTATGCGAATTTTCAGAGTTATGCGATTTTTTATGCGAATTTTCAGAGGTATGCGGTTTTTTACGCGGTGCGTCAATTCGCATAAAAAACGACTTCAGTGTATCAAAATTAAACAGTAGGCATGATGTTTGATGAGATCGAAAGCGACATAGCGTACTCTGAGTACGTATGTCAATTGTATTGCGAACAATTTAATCAAGACAAAAACTTTCCGAGTTTCACATACAAACTTTTAAGTTAAAACGCAATGTTTACACAATTTCCCGATCTGAAGGAATGCTGCGCACATTTAGAATTTCCTCAGAAACACTTTGTTCCGAAATTTGACAATATCTCAAATTCAGATATCCCTGATTGATCATATGTGGAGACAATTGCTAATAAAACTTTTCACCTATACATCGCTACAATGACGAAATCTAAGTGTCAAGTCAGGTAATTCGCAAATCAAAATTACTCACAATTAGTTTTTTCTCAGATGATGTGGAATTAGTTGCAAAAAGTAATAGGTTGTATGAAACTGTCAGCTATTTTGTCCTGTATCAAATTTTTAGAAACAATCAATGACAAATGACAATGATGAAAGGTTTACTCGAAATTTTTCCAAATATAAGGAGTGTATCATATTTTGACATCAGTTTTCGATATATTGTAGAAAAATTACATTTTTATGCATTTCACTGATTGTATTGAAGATAATCCTAGTTTCTGTGAAACGCTCGCACTTTGAACTTGACATTCTTCATTAAATTCTGCACAGTTACTTTTGCGACTTTCCTGGTGGCAGCTGTCCAGTTTTTTTTTTTTTAACTCCTGCATGTATTGGGACACTGTACCTTCCTTCCGAAAGTGCCGCTTGACAATTGCCCAATACCTTTCAATTGGCCGAAGATCCGGGCAGTTCGGTGGGTTGATGTCCTTTTCCATGAATTGTAAATTATTTTTTGAAAACCACCGTAGAACGGAGTTGGCGTAGTGGGCTGAAGCCAAATCCGGCCAGAAGAGAGGAGGAGCCTTATGCTTTCTGTACAGTGGCAGCATTCTCTTCTTCAAACATTCTTCCTCGTACACCTTGACGTTAATTGTGCCCTTCGTGAAGAAAATCGACGACCGCAAAGCACAGGTACAAATTGCTTGCCAGACCAACACCTTCTGTCCAAACTTTTCCATCGCCACCGTGGTGTCAGCGTCGTCCAAGTCCTGGTACACCGATTTCATATAATATTGCGGTCCGGGCAGCGCTCGAGAGTAGGCGTAGGTTTCGTCGTCGATCAGGATGCATCCATCTTTATTCTGTAGAGTCCGGTTATACAGTTTTCGCGCTCTTGTTTTGGCCTGAACTTGCTGTACCAGCGACTTTTTCGGCACCTTCTGTTGTACGTTTTCAGGGAGCTCCGAACTTTGATCCGTTTTCCTACCGGATTGGGGCAAATCCTTCATGAAAATGGTCTTACCGAACTTCTCGATAATATTTTTGACACTGGTTTGGTGCACTTTCACCCGTTTTGCAATTTCGTTGTACGTGACACCACTTTTTGAGCTCCAAGTGTGCAGAATTTTCTTTCGCGTTTCCGGATCAATTCGACTCATCATTGAAACGATAAACCGTACCGAAACCAATCGATTGCGCAGCTGTTACTGACATGTAAACAAACATGTCACCGCAAAACACGCTGCAAAAAATTAGGCCATGTCAGAGTAATAACTGTTTGAATGTTGCTAACTACTTATCGATACACTCCTTATCAGCTAAAGTTTTATAATTCTGGGTTGCCTTTTAAGATCATTTGAAAATTTTTATTTCAAACACTATTTTCAAGTCCTAAAATTATCGCTGTATAACGGAACTATAACCATTTATGCATTTCTAAAAGCAATAACGGCACGGCAAAGCAAACTTTCATAACTCTAGGAACACTTAGTTATGATAAATTCAATTGCGAAAACGTAAGTGTTTTTGGGTTGACGAAATTCTGCCTACTATTTGAATTACTGATCAAAAACGCATTTCACTATATTTCACCTTAATTAATATCTTTCAAACATTAATACCATTATATACTTGGAACAAGAAGTGTTATGAACTTATTAAAAAACCTAAAAGTAGCTCCAAAACGCATTTAAAATTCAAGTATTTCTGAGAGATTTTGACGCATTGAAAAACACTGCACATTGTCGGTTACGTCAACTATAAGATTACTTCTCCGGAAACGAAAACTTTCGCCATAACCCTTCCCAACTTGATCAATAAACTCATAGCAACTTCTAAATAAGTCTAAATTTATTGAAATTCGTAGAAACAGAATTTGAGTCAAAATATTGTAGTCGATAAAAAAAACTGCGGTTAGTCGTTAGCTACATCACTTATGCCGTAACATCTACTAAACCAGAAGTAACAGCCATATCAACTTCAAACTTGTTCATTGGCTCAAAAACAGCTTCCAAACGAGGCTAAGTTTTTAAAAATCGGTTGAATTATCTTCGAAGAAATTGAGCGGTAGGAAAAAATACCTTGCTTAGATCGGTTCATTCATCTCCGAGAAAATTGAACGGGAAAAGTGCGTTTTGTCGGTTATGTCACTTATACAATTTTTTTCTGTTATAGCCATTTTAACTTGGTACTTGATCAATGATGACCAACACAATCGAGATGATTTTGATTTATTATCAAACATCAAGTTCTAAAAAGTTGATGAGTTTTGAGATCAGTTTAGAAGATGTAATCCTACTATGCGTCGTCATTTACTGGAAGAGTTGGAGTTTTCGCCACTTATGACCATAAAACACCGTAACCATAAGTCAGCCCTTGAAACCAGGAGATATATAGTTATGGACGAACCCGAATAGCATATGGCCCGCACGCACAGACTTCAGCAAAGTACGCGCCAGCATTAAGACGCCAGTGTATCCAACGCGTGGAGATGTCAACCACCCTGTTACCAATTATCGAACCGCTGACATTGCAGCAGACATCCGGCCACCGTGGTTGCATCAGCCATGAACCATTAAGGACTATTCACACATATCCGGTCCGGTTCAGTGCCGGCACAACACCGTGCACGGATACTGATATTATTTCATTCGTTTTCTATGCGCGCATTCACACCTATCCAGCACAGTGCCGTTTCAGTGCAGCTCGCCGTCAGTGTCGCGTCCGTCCGGCAAACTCAAATTCGTCGTTACCGATATTTTTCATTTTCACTGAAGTCGGTATGTCATTGCATTGGCTGTGCCGGAACGGAAACAGCACGGAAACGGAACGGAAGGGTACCGACAAAAAAAGAACACTGACGGCTCACTGAAGGTACTTTCACTGAACCGTCACGGAACTGAAATGTGTGAATAGTCCTTTAGTAATTGCATCAGCCGAAACCACCACGCCGCAACGGCAAATCGACGTGTTCGGACAGGACAACCGCTGATACAATAGTTTAGGGATAGGTAGTCAGGTCTAATGAACATTCAGGCAGGACAAGCTAGTCAATTTCGATTTGAGAGTTAAGAGAGTGCGGTCGTAAAAATCAAATGGAACGCGAAATGTAATGTTTTTTAAAACATCTGAATAAAACAAAGTACATTTCATTCTAAGTATATTTCATTCTAAGTTTCGAACCTGCCATCTCTGAAGAATTGATGTGGTGATGTGAGTTCTTTTTCGGAAGCTTTTGACTTCTACTGACACTACTTCTGGTGGCTCTGAAATATAGAAATCAAGGACAGATATTGACGAAATGAGATTGTTTTGCCATTAACTAACAAATCCTGTGAACTTGAGCGATTATCTGATCAGTTCTACAAAATTCACTCCTCTGTGTAGTGCCACTTCAGTGTTGGTGATTGCCGAAAATTTGACAGAAGCTGCTCGATATTTATCTATATTGAATACAACATTTTCAATCCGGTAGAAGATGCTACAAGAACTCAAGTCTCTCAATGCATGAACCTTAAGAGAATTTTTCTAAATTTCTTCGCTCCACTTCATACTCTGAGTATTTTTTTTTTTCAAATTACAGTCTAATAATGATCAGTGCTGTGTGGAATTTACCAAGAGAGAATCGCAAGTTGACAATTATCGCAGAAAATCGAATCGATGATTCGACTTGATGATTCTCATACTAGGTTGCAATATTTCAAAACCCTTGTGTGGAGCATTCACATACATTTTTATAGACACAACTTATACAAAAGTTATATGCACATAGTTAGAATAAGCGGCAATAGTAAAATGATTCTATCGCAATTATCCACTGCCCATACGGAATCGGATCGCGAAACGAGAATAAGCGACCGTTTGTTGCTTCAGAGAGAATCCCCACAGCAGCGAGCTAACCTTTGATTTTCAGACAGGTCATTGAGAGAAATTCGCTCATGTCGGTTTTTTGTTACTGCGATGATATTCGTCTCTCTTTGATGGCACTGATTGAATCGTGTGAAGAGTTGCTAGTGAGCGTTCTTTGATACGATAAAAGCAATCCTTGGTGCCACTTATTAAGCACTCTCTAGAAATCGATTTTTTAACGAGATTTCAACATTGCCCAACTCGACGAGCAGAGTCGAATAATTAATGACACACTATTTTGTAGAATTTTCAAGTAACACTTTCACATTTTCAATCACATTTTCTATCACATTTTCTCTGATTAAGTTTTCGAAATATTGTATCATCTTTCTATATGAGAAAGGCCTTAACTATATGTTACAGCTGTTTGAAAGTACAACTTCTATTCCCAAGTAACAATTAAAACTTGTTATAATTAACACGTTTCACAATTGCTTCAGATCGGTTATTTTTGTTAGATATGTTAGACAATTGATTCAACACGTTTTTGTACGGGATGTAAAATTCATTCATATTACTGCTTGTGAAGCCAACTCAAAAACCTAAATGGATTAAGTTTCACATCCGGTTTTTTCAACTGACTGTACGAAAAGATCATTTCAGCAGTTTCAATTCCGGTTTCCACTTAGCAAATATTACTGTTGTGAAACATATGAAACAAGAAACTTGTTGCAAATCATAAAAGAAAACTGCGCTTTTCCTATCGCATAATTGTTGCGAGAAGAGTTAATCAAATCAGCACTAGAACACTGTTTGCTACTTGGGTTGTTTGGCGCTCATTGGATATTTATATAAGGCTATCATAGGCATCTCGTTAGTAAAGTCGCAATATTATTTTGCCGACTTTCAATCAACGAATTGTGATTAAATAGTATACAATACCTTTGCTTCGGCTCTAACCCAAGTAGCAATCCGCAACTAGTTCTGATACGACAAAGTCCAAACTATGTTGTAACAAAAGCACGAATATGTTTTTTTATGATATACTGGTTGAACATGGTGACAGCAATGTTTCATCATAACATAACTAGTTACGAAATAGTTATTTAGGTTTCCAATAATAACATTTTTGTGTCATATTGAATTAAATATAATTTATAAGCTATCGTAACTTAATCCAAACATATCTTTAATCACAGCAATGCTTCTAGCTACTAGTTGAAAATAAGTTTATTTGACTTCAAACTAGTTTTGATACCAGTTAACCCAACTGTGTTGCAACAAGAGCACGAACATGTTTTTTTATGTTATACTGGTTAAAACAAGGTGACAGCAGTGTTTCTTTACAACGTAAACATTGAACTAACTATGATTTGTAAGTTATCGTTACTTGATTCTAACATATCTTTAATCACAGCTATGCTTTTAGCTACTAGTTGAAAAAAGGTTTATTTTCCGATGCGAAACCATTATTAATACGTTAGCGTATATGTGAATCGTTACTGTGAATTGATGTAGTAATAACTTAGATATTATAAGATTATAACATATAATTTCTTTATTGATTCAGATAGTTATCGGTTTTCCCAATGTTATGATAACGAAAATGCAAACAAAACAACCTTTGTTGGCTTGAATATGGCGAACACAATATGGAGTGTATGAAACATAAATAAAACCAGGATATTACTTTTTTCAAAACTTCTTTTTGCCGAAAATATTGAAAGGCAGAATAGTCATTTTTGTTCTATGCACTGTCATAAACACGAAGAAAATAATATAGGGATTGAACATCGATTGTGATAATTCTATAATTCTCATGATATATAAATTTGAAATGATGATAAATCACTCTACTTGGAAATTGGAATAATTTTGAGCATTTTGAACATAGCGTTATTTTGCTGTTTTGTTTTTATATCTTTATAAACAGATTTTGATTGAAGGCGCGTAAAAAACAGTTATGTAAAATTGAATTCCGCTCGACAGTTTTAAAATCGTTGTGAAATTTGTACCTTGTATCAAGTTTGTGATTTAAAGTACTCTTCTGCTTTTTTATTGATGATAGAAAAGTATTCTGGATTCATTCAATGTTTGCAATGTCGATGGTGACTAAGTTTCAACTAGTTTACTTGAAAACAAGTTATTTTTAAGTTATGAAAAGATAAGTCATTTCAGTATGACATTACAACGTAACGACAACTTATTTTTAGCCGACCTAACAACTAGTAGAAATTGCGCTTTTTGAGTCATGCAAGTGGTTAGATGTTAGTAACAATCACTCAAATATCTGGTTGCAAACTAGTCACAAACAAGCTAGCGTAACAAAAATTGTTACTTGGGAAGAACCTATATCGCAGAAAACATAGTTCGAATGCTATTTTTCAATACTGCTGTTATAACGACGCGAAAACTCGTAGCGAATGCACCTATTTTCATCTTACTCTTAAGGTCAATCTATCGAACAGAGACAGCAGTTTTCACTTCAACTAATGGCTTTCGTATATTAGATGACTACTGGAGCAGTCACCCAAGCTGATAGTCCTTAACTAAAATGTGAAGCAACCCTTGCTTCGAAATCCCAATTCTGCTTTCCAGACATTATGTCGTATTATTACGATTTGTGGTTTTTATTGTGTCGAGCAATTACGAGGGCAACAATAATAATCTCAGCACGCTTTTGTTTCACTACAGAAGACTGTAAAAATACTACCATAAAACGAATAAAATTAACATTCACAAACGTGTTTTCTCATTATTTTCTCCGGTTGAACAATACAAACGATTAAGCTATCTGGTTTGTTTGTTTTTGCCAAAACAGCTCAATTTGCTCTTGTGTAACGATAATTACAGAAGTAATTTAAAATGAGTGATTGTCATAAATTGACAACAGCGAGGATACCAACTCGCTATGGCTTTTATGATTCACTCATATTCATCAAAATGTTTCGTCCCATTTCGGACGACTAAATTATGATTTTAATTAATTCCAACAACGATCGGAAGCATCGCATGGACAAACGGAACCACTGCTGGTTGTTGTTACTGCTGTATGTGACAACCGGCGTGCTCTCACTGCACACGTACTTTCATAGCATGGTAGTCAAATTCACTTGAATTGTTAACGACTGGTTTTGCATTTGTATATTAATTTTGGAACTTTGCTTCGAGGATATCGAAAATTGATGTTCTATTATTTGACCATTATTTTCACTGAATAGAACAGCAAGCTAAAAAACGTTTCCGACATCAAACTTCGTAGCATTCCGTACCCTCGTTTATGCCAAAACCAAATATGTACATCTAAATAGCAAACACTTGTGGCCATACTTTTTCCAATCCGGCATGTGCAACAAATTCGCTAATCTAAGAAGTGAAGTTGATTTTAGCTGACACGGTAGCAGAAAAAAAAACTTTCTGACATTAAAGCTTCAAGGATTTATCCTTCCACTGACAGCTGTCGACGAGAGCTTATTTCATCCGCCGTAGCGTCAATTTGAACTCATCAAGACCACTCTCGCCGCATCAAGGCCGCCCCATTAGCCGCATCAGCGAAGAGATTAGAGCAACTTTTTCCCGGATGTTTGATTATCATCGTGATTACGTTCCACCCGGCGTTCTAGTTTCTTCGGCAAAATATTTGTGCATTCGGGTGGCTTTACTTTTTTTTCTCGCAATTAGCAAACCAAGTTTCTCCTGTTCTTTGGCTTGTCGTTCCGCCATCTTCGTACGGTGAAGTTTCGCTTCCGTACAAATTGTCGCCGGGGTTGAATTGCGAGGGTCAAGTAGGAAACTTAAAGCAATATATACCATTATTGGATATCTCAGCCGAATGTTTTCATTGAAACGATCGTTTAGAAGTTTTTTCATTTCATTAAGAGGTTTGCTTTAATTAAAAAAGTCCGCATTGAGCATTGTTTGAAAAATATTTCGTAAACAATATTAAAATGCTTATTTACTTTCAAAATTATGCCATAGCAATAGAATGGGACTGAATGTCTCTAAATGTTCCGTTATATCCTTCTCTCGAAAGTGCTCAACAATTGTGTATGACTACAACCTCTCGCAAACTTTATTGCAAGAATCACGATTATGCATTTTCAAAGGCTTCCAAACTCTTAGGTTCCATTTTTCGAATTGCCAAAAGTTTTCGTAACATACACCGCTTGCAAGCTCTTTATTGTGCACTAGTCTGGCCAATCCTCAAATATGCAGCTATTGTCAGGTCACCTCATTATCAAATTGGCATCGATCGTGTCGAAGCTATTCAACGCAAATTCATTAGATTCGCACTTCACAATCTACTATGGAGTGATCCATTAAACCTTCCAAATTACGTGGATCGCTGCTGACTTATCGACTTGGATCTGCTGTCTGTTCGAAGGAATGTTTACAATGACGTTTTCATCACGGACTTAATACAATCACGTATCGATTGTGCTGATCTCTTACGGTTGGTCAATTTCGACATTCATATTCTGTATCTAAGAATTCCCGCTGCTAGAACCAACTTTTGATATAATGAGCCTTTTTTCAGTACATGTCGTTTATTCAATAGTAGCTCTGATGAATTTGATTTTACAACTAATTTGGGTAATTTTACAAGCAAATACAAAACAACTAATTTGTAATGTAATTTAGTTTAATCGAAATCTTATATTGTACCATTTGGATATTGTAATCTGTTGGAAGAAAAGATGTTTGATCGAGCACCAATCCAGCAAAACAGTACAACCGAAACCATACGATTGCCATACAGGGAAAAGTGGGGTGAGATGCCGCTCTTGGAGAGTGTCCGCATTTTCGAGTTAATAGTTATGTCAGTGGTCTAGAGTTATGGGCATCAGTGTGAATTCACCCCATAGCAATTCGAATGTTGCAAAAAATGTTTCAAAAATACAGATCTTAGAATGCACAATCGAGTGACTAGGGCTACTTCTGATGAACAGAGAAAAAAGAAAATAGAATCAGCAACGGCCCTGAAATGTACCTTTACGGACAAAAACATGACAAAGTCAGTATAAAATACGCTAGATATTGCGTCAAGTATACAAACCAATATCGCTTCAAATAAATATTTTTTGACTTTCTCATATAGAAAAGTTATGCAATCACTGCGAAACCCGATTTTTGAACCGAGTGTCATGTACCATTCGACTAAGTTTGACGAGTACGCCAAATTCCTGTATGTGTGTGCATGAGTATGTATGTATGTCACATTTTCTGCACTCACTTTTCTCGGAGATGGCTTAACTGATTTTCATGAACTTGAACTCAAATGAAAGATCCATTCAAAGTTCCTGAATTTTGTTCGAATTCGACTTCCGGTTCCGGAATTGCAGTGATATGCTAAAAAATATAAAATAAGTACACTAAATTTTCTCAGAGACGGCTGTTCCGACTCTCACCAGCTGAGATTCAAATGAAAGGGATCAGGGTCATTTCGCCGAAAGTAGTTTCGCAGAAAGCCATTTCACCGAAAGCCTTTTTGCCGAAAGGGTTATTTCGCCGAATAACATTTCGCCGGAAGAGTCATTTCACAGAAAAAGTCATTTCGCCGAAAGAGTCATTTCGTCGGAAAACGAAACCACCACCGCCTTTGCGAACGCAGCACAGAGCGTGCTTTGTTCAATTTCGTATAGGGTGTACGGGGATCTTTCATAAGCCACGTAGACTGTCTGGGGGAAGGAAGGTTTTAACGAAAGTCTATGTTTGTCTACGAGCGAGGGAGAGTTTTGTGCAAAGTCTACGTAGGTTCATTTTTTTATTTCCTAGAAAAATACGAAAATCAGTCAATCATGTCAAAATAATGTTTCATCAGTTTAGCTTTACGTAATGCAAGACAGAAGGTAGAACAAAAATATCTAGCGTTGAGAAAGTGCAAATTTGCGAAAAATACACCTCAGAGATAGAACTAGAGCCTTTCTAGTAAAATTGTTCCTTTGAATCTCTTTACGAATAAAACTCATTTTTTTCCTATTATTCATCTCGAGGTTTGAGAATCATTGTATCTCATTGCCGTTTGTGTACCTGTAACAACAGAGAATTTATGACACCACCGGTGAACGACTTTTACAGCTAAAAACGATAAATCTAAACTAACTTTTAACACAACTAATACATTGCTTTGCTCGCTTTGAGGCTTGTAGTATCTTGTTGATAAGCAAAATTGATCCGAGCCACTTATTAAGTACTTCTAGTAATACTAGTCTATTTATTTTCCAATATTGGAAAAAAAAATCTTGCAAAACAATTATAATTTTGAATTTTGAGTGAAAACTACTAATGTGTAACTTCTTTCATACATACAGTAAAAGAAAATACACCAATAATAAGTTTTAATACATTGTCAAACTCGAAGTTCTTACGTTTCCTGCATTGGAACTTGTTATCATTTCATTTTCAGTGCAAAATAAATTAAAATAACTTTCCATCCATCAAACTTTGAATTGGGCCGTAGTTTTAGTTAAACTTGACTACTCGATAAAACTTATTCGATAGTTGTGTCAAAATTTAACCAAGAGTTAGGGTCTAACACTTTTTAAAAATCATTTATTAATTTCTTTATATTCTCTTATAGTACTAAATATAGTCGATTGACTTTAAAACTTGACAAAACAAAAAGTTTCGTTATACTAAATTATAAAAGAAAAAATATGATTTTTTGAAAATGTTAAACCCTACGGGCTTCCTGGAGTAATTAATTGTTTCCTTCGATTTTATAGACAAAAACCTTTAAACGCGTTTTCCTCGAAAGCAGGTTTTGAAAGTCCGTGTCCATCGTCATTCAAAAACTACTGCACCAAATTTTGCACACACTTTCTATATATAAAAACGTGCTTAATCCACCTATCAGTGAGATGATACCTTTTTTTATCAATCCGCATGTGTTTTTTTCATGAATATTCTTCGGTTTTCATGACATTATTTTAATGACCGTCGTTTTAAGCTGCAATTTGACATTTTAATTACTCTATCTAAAAAGGTTACAATCGATTAAACTTTTCATGATATGTCGAAGTGAGTTCCACTTTAGAATTTACGGTAATTTAAGTTACTTCCAGAGCCGGTATTCAGGAACCAGCATAAACCAAACCGATTCGTATGGGCATATGACGAATAAATTGCAATAGTTTTGAGTCCAACTTTCAAGCTTTTCGGGATTATCATCTTCTATATCGGTTTGAATTTTAAAAATTCATCCTCCTGTAATTCCAGAATCGGAAGTCAGCATTGAATAAAATTAATTAATTTTGTGTGGGACTATAAGTTTATTTTAATTTGAATTTTTTTCTGAAATTCGATTTGGCTTTATTTGAGAAAACGATTGAGCTTTGAGAAACGATTCGATACTGGAGCCGGAATTCGAAAATCGGTGTAGCCGAAGTCAGACAAATTCACCTGATTAGTTTACATTTGTTTCAATATGTTTAAAAATCAGTATAGACACCTTTGAGAAATCGTAGTACGAGTTAAATTGTTGGGTGCCTTCCGAATCGAAAACTGAATACCACTAAAACTGAAATAAGTTTATTTGGTTGTCGACTATTCAAATCAGCAAATCTTAGATGATTCTTAGATATCATTTGAATCTTAGATCGGTTCAGCCATCTACGAGGAAAATAAGTTACACAATTTTAATTTAGTTTCACATATCATCCTGTAGTTCCGGAACCAGAAGTCGGATCCAAACAGAATTCAGGAACCTTGTTTAGGAGCATACGAATTTTCATATGAATCTGAGTTTGTAGAAAACGGTTGAGTCATCTTCGAAAATAAGGTAAAAAATTGAGTGAAATTATTTGTCACATACGCATTTGCTGATCTCGACGAACTGATTCGAATGGTATATGGGTGTTTTGTTCTTCCAGCATTTATTGCTGTAAGCAGTTTAAATCAATATAATTTTGAAATTGTTCAGAATTCGGAAGTACTGCCATCTTTCCAATATGTCATATTCGAACGATTATGTTGCCAAAAACGAACCGTGCTAAAATTGGTCCGAGGCAAAATGTCATGAAAAATAATGCTGTTCACAGTCTTTTCGGTACTTAGAAACTATTGTATGTAACAGTATAAAAAATCGTGTTTTACGTTGCTTCCAAGACTTTCTTTGCCATACAGCGCTCAGAACTTCTACTGCTGGAATATGGGGGAAAAGTCGCTTACACAAAAAATTCGATATCTCCGTTAAAAATGGACGGATTTTAACAATCTATGGCTTGTTGGATAGCTATTACCGTGCGGAATCTAAGTCTGAAAACATATTCTGTTTTTAAGGTCAATTGTGACAGATACTGTCAAAAAACTGAAAATTTTGACATAAAACTTCGTATAACTCAAAAAGTAAACATCCGATCTCAAAACCATTCAATAGCGTTCTGGGTGACGGGGAGACCTTTCATTTGCGACTAGTTTGATCAAAATCGGTTCAGCCATCTCTGAGATCTCGACCTCTTAGTTGACAACACACATACAGACACACACACATACACACACACACACACACACACACACACACACACACACACACACACACACACACACACACACACACACACACACACACACACACACACACACACACACACACAGACATTTGCTCAGTTCGTCGAGCTGAATCGATTGGTATATGACATTCGGCCCTCCGGGCCTCGGAAAATTTTTCGAAAGTTTGAGCGAATTCTATACCTATTTTTTATATATATAAAAAAAGGTAAAAACCAGACCCCAACATTTTCCTTTTCGTTGTTTGTTACTTTGGGGAAGTTTAACAGCTATAAAATGGCGGTTTTTTTCGTGAAAAATCGTAGTTTTCACTTTGAACAACCACCAAAGATTTGAAAAATTTAAAAAAAAATCAAACAGAAACCTAGGGGTTAAGAAAAACTTCTTATCTAACTATGCTGCATTCATTTGTTCACTTCTGATTAGTCTGCACTGAGATACAGTGGACACCTCAAATCATGATTTTTAAGAAGCGTCCTCAAAAATATCTCTTCACCGACTTATTTCTCAAGATTTTTCCACGAAAAAATTGCAAAATGTTGTTCGAATGATGCTTTCTATCATGCAAAACATTTGAATTTATTTTGTTAAACGATAATTCTGGAAAAAAATTTGCAAAAATGATGATTTTTTTCTAATGTAAATTAACGAATTGCTTAAAACTAGTATAATTTCTTTAGGTAATGTCGAATTGGGGTTGTAGTGATCGACTCTGTCAGATCCAGCCTTCAACTAGTGATCGGCAGAGACCGGTGGGTTTAATATTACATGAGAGCCATCCAGATGACGTAGGTGCATATTAGAGATGGTAGGGTTTTGAGGAATTTGCCCCCGAAATCCGATCCAAACCCGAACCCGACGGGTATTGGTCGGGTTCGGACTCAGAAATATATGTTTGTCGGGTTCGGTTCGGGTACGGGTGACGATTTCTTTCATTTTTGATGGGTGCTGGTCGAGTTTGGGTGCATTTCGGCTATTCGAACCCGAGTAGTCACATATTTTTGGGTACGGGTCGGGTTTGGGTTTAAGAAATTGCTTACCCGACCATCTCTAGTGCCAGGAACGCGTCCTTAGGTCCATGTGGGTCCACGGAAAACACCCCCGGGCTACAGAGACCTTGCGGGTGACCCGCATGTTCGTCATCGATAGGCGCGGCCCTCCGTGAATGACAACGGTGAATTTTATGAAAGAAAAGAAAAAACAAAGAGAAATAAATGGTTTTGCTTTTCTTATATAGAAAAGCTATACAATCATTGTGAAAACCGACTTTGGAACCGAGGCCCAGAGGGCCGAATGACATATACCATTCGACTCAGTTAAACTAAATGAGCAAATGTGTGTGTGTGACAAATATTGTCACTCACTTTTCTCGGAGATGACTGAACCGATTTTCACAAATTAAGATTCAAATGAAAGGTCTTATGGTCCTATACAAAGTTCCTGAATTTCATTTGGATCCGACTTCCGGTTCTGGAGTTACAAGGTGATATGCTCCAAAAATGTGAAAACTATGCCACTCACTTTTCTTGGAGATGGCTGAACCAATTTTAACCATCTTAGAACCAATTGAAAGGTTTTAATATGGCATAGGAATATTCCAATTCTCATTCCGATCAAACCCCTGGTTCCGGAGGTAGGCTGCTTAGTGTAAAAATGTCAATCTAAAAAATATTATTTTCATAAACTACCTCTTTATATTAGCTAGTTGCTAGTGAATTTCTTTAGTTTGCAGAACATGAGAGTTTGTAATCAAATAAACCATTGATAGTCCCATAAGTGATTTGTTGAACTTTATCCAAGTCCGACTACCGGTACTTTTTTTCAAAATAAAATTGCCATAGAGAATCTTTAAAAAGTACAAGGAACAGCCCCAGGGGGTTGTTCGAACCATTGATGTGGAACAAGGCAACAAAAATCTAATGATCTACAATCAAACACTTCAATCAATCGACATTCTTTTGGATCCGCAATTGCATGAGAGTCTGCCTAGATTGATCTTGATTAGGAACCAACACCGAACATTGTTTGTTTTATAGCCGACGAAATTACACCAATATCCCAAATGTATGCAAATATATGTTTGTACATACCTGCGATACGATTTTGATATTAAAGCTTCTCTTAGCCAAGCTTGTGTTCAAGTTTTGTAAGCAAGAAGTTATTTTCATAGCGTTAAGTTTCTCTACCATTCTGCGATTTCGATTGAAGCGATAAACTTTTTCTCATTATCAATCGAGTTCATCTTATATAGATAAGAAATTAATCTTAAGCACTCAAAATTTACCCTGGGGTAGGTGTCAATTTCTCAGTCGAAACGACATTACATGGAATTTCATCCGAGCTTGCATGACACAAGATCAGAGCATACAAATTAAAGCTTCAAATCGTTTTATGGCACTTTTTGTCTTGCCGTCTAGCAACAACCTACCTCTAGCATGCTACGCGTAGGACTGAAACGTTAGCTATAATTTTGCTTCTATTTATAGATTCGCGTGCTTCCAACAGCTTCGCATTTGCATCGATTGACCAATCAGAGCGATGCTTTCTCTTTGATATATCGCTTACTCCTTCAAAACCGTTGTCTATGGCAGGGAAATCCGATATGCCGGAGATTTTTAGCAGACAAAATAGGACACTACTGGCTACTAATCAAAATTTCAATCATTTATAATTGAAAATACGTGGCTTGATACAGTCAAATCGAATCGTAGAAATATTTCCTATCAAATAATGAAATAATATTAATAATTGATACAAAGTATACTGAGCTGTGAGTGTTTAAAACCTGACCACATTTCTACGTGTATTTTTCCTTGAGTTTCTAATTTGCATCCCTATATAGAAAACAAAGATTTGTTCCACATCAAAAATTGTAGATCTTATTGGTGTATGGTTGAATGGATCGAATGTCACTATGTCGATATCCAGCTCTCGGTTCCGGAAGTACCAGCAATAGTAATCAAACGTGATAAAATGGAGCTCCTTTCACTTTCTCACATATGATTGAATAGATTTTCACTAACTTGAATTCAAATGTAGTATATCAATGTAGTAGTCTTATTTTTAAGAAATCTTCATGACTTTTTTCTGAACTATTTTTTTTTGTAGTATTTCGAGGAATTTCTGTTGTAAGAGAAGAAAATGCACAATATGGAAAAAGTCTCATTACACCACTAGGTGAAATAAAACCGGCTTTTTAAACTCACGAATAATTGTAACGTACGACTACTTTCTTCAAAACGAATTGTAAATGAAAACGTGTTCTGCATGATGGAAAACTACTAAACTAAAATAAACCTTCATTCTTCTACTTTCTGAAGCAGTTTTCGGTTTCTCCCTCCCTTGTTTGGTTCCAGTTTATCGCCTACTACTTGTTGGTGGCCAGAAAGTCGTGGCTAGAAACATAATGTGTCATCGCAAACGTTAAGAATTTGTAATACTCAAGCGGAGTAAACTTTTACGGACAATATGTGCCGATTTTTCTCAAATCGCTAGTTTGAACTACTAGGCACTAAGCAACCAAAGACTATGGTTACACCACTTCTAAGAATAAAAGTGTTCTCATATTTAATAATTAAATCCTAACTTATGAAAATTTAAAAATAAATCGTTAAAAAAGGAAGACCTGCCTCGGTCAACTTTCCAACAATGCATCACTGCGAAAAAGTGTTACAGTGGTGTTGTTAACAACGTAAGCCTTATTTCCCTAGATTTTGCTTCCAACTATCGTCAATTGAACCAACGATTCTTCACACTCATGCCGGTAGAGCGCAGTGGCCCGGAGAATGGACTGGAAGGATTAGTGTATCTAACGGGACGAGCAAGTCATGCATCTCATCAGACCAGTTCAACGGTGAAATGTTCGCTCACGGCAAATCACGTTGCATGGTATTCGACACAACCGCCATTCAACTGCACCTAGCGGCCACCCGAAACATGTTCAACGTCAGTCAAACTTAATTCCAGCAAGAGCAACTACACATCAAACCACAACCAGGCCTTCGTTTTAGAACGATTTTTCATCACAAACGAGCGACAGTGTCGGAGCAAAAATACCCTTCGGCAGGAAAAGGATGCACACACTAGGATTTTTGGTAACTGAAATGAAAAATATCAACCACATCCCACGGGTGCGAAGCGAATGCCGTACTGGAACGATGCACCGCTGAAACCATATTAAAACCCCAGGGAGCTCAGTTCAGTCGCGAGGATTAGTTGGAATGAACAAACCTAACAAAAAAGCGTGATGTATAAAACCTAATTAGAACGGAATGATGATTTCACATCGGAAGAAACTAATACTTTTATTTGTTATTTATGTTCAACTATTAAAATGATTCAAATAGTCATTTTTTATCTCACGAATAGCACACATCGCATGCGAACATGCAACTCTAATCTTAAAGCATACTCGTTGAAGCTACAATTCCGTAACACAAGAGGCAATTAATCCCTTCTTCACCACAATCTTTCCACAGAACACCAATCGATACGGCGATGAAAACCACTTGAAAAACCGCCAACAATATAATTCATTCGCCTGGTATCTACTCCAAACTGCATAATTAGCCCATTAGAACACGATGCTCTGTTCGTTCCAAATTGCACCCACGTACAAACAGTCGGGCGGTAAGAGCCATCGGATCTATCAGCAAGACATAATCACACCATATTCAGGTCTAACATGGAACCACTTCTCCGCACTCGAACATGCAACTGTAGGATGCTGGAGGATTACGGTCCTGCTCGAATGCGCTGATGGTGACGGTCATTACAGTAGGCAAGGCAGGACAAAATGCACCGGACAGGCTTCTCGAACCGTGCTCACACCATCGGCGAGTATAACTTACTCCAACCTACCTACGATATTATAGACATACTCAAACGGCAGCTCTCGGCCGAACCACCCTACCGGAGGGATTCAGGATTCAATTAGCTATTCGAGTCGCAACGTTGCTCTTGAAATAATTGCTTTATCAATTTAGGTGCACTTGCCGCATATCTGAGAGCAGAGCGAAAGCTTAGAATTCGAAGTATCACACAGAAACGATGCGGTTTTTGGTTAAATCCACCTGATTATCTCACCAAAATGCCGATATTGCCGTAAAATTAAATTACTCAGAAGAGCAGATGTCCGATTACGTATTCTTGGGATTGTTTAATGGTTGAATTCATAAAATAATATACATAATCAGGAATCTCATGCAACGCTACGTTCTTATTTGTTATAAGGCCATTAAGCTACGATTTTTTAACCTTACTGATTACTGTGATATTTTTATATGAGTATATGAATCCATTCTTTTTTTTGTGAGCTCACTTTATCCGCGTCCCTTGTCGCTGTTTTTTCGGCGATTCGTCAGCAATGCTATCAATTTTTTTTCATCAGTTTACATATTTAAATTGTGTTGTAATTTGATCATCAGTTGCATATTTTATGTCGTATGTGCGTAAAGGTGATGGCATTGTCAGGGAGCGCGTATCGACCAGGTGACACCAATCGAGCACACACATTTCTTAATAAACTTACAATACTAAATCAATTGGAGCGAGAGCACCAGAACTTCAGGGCATCTGAGGAACTTATGGAATGGTGCTTATGGAACTGTAGTGAATAATGTTATCGTATATTACATTATATTATATTATATATATATATATATATATATATATATATATATATATATATATATATATATATATATATATATATATATATATATATATATATATATATATATATATATATATATATATATATATATATATATATATCTATATTCATTATATTATCATGATGGGGACGTAATGGAAGGGAGCTTGATGACATCGGACAAATTGATGACTAGACGAAGGATTGTGGATAGCCAACACAAGTCACTTAAAGGAAACTTGTCTCCATCTGAAGGTTTGAAATGAGCCTGACGCGCCCTTCTCAAACAAACAATCAGGCGGGATCAAGCATGTATAGTGATATGTTTCATCCGTGCACTGGATATTATGATTGGAAAAGCATCTTTTATTCCCGCGGAATACGAGTAAGTTACTCTGCTTACATATCCGCTCAACCCTTTTAAACATTTTGACCACTGTTTCCGAAAGTAAATATCGCGTGGCGGAAGTGAATATTGAAACAGTTTTGAAACCAATTCAGATAACTAATAAACTAATAAACTAATAAACTAATAAACTAATAAACTAATAAACTAATAAACTAATAAACTAATAAACTAATAAACTAATAAACTAATAAACTAATAAACTAATAAACTAATAAACTAATAAACTAATAAACTAATAAACTAATAAACTAATAAACTAATAAACTAATAAACTAATAAACTAATAAACTAATAAACTAATAAACTAATAAACTAATAAACTAATAAACTAATAAACTAATAAACTAATAAACTAATAAACTAATAAACTAATAAACTAATAAACTAATAAACTAATAAACTAATAAACTAATAAACTAATAAACTAATAAACTAATAAACTAATAAACTAATAAACTAATAAACTAATAAACTAATAAACTAATAAACTAATAAACTAATAAACTAATAAACTAATAAACTAATAAACTAATAAACTAATAAACTAATAAACTAATAAACTAATAAACTAATAAACTAATAAACTAATAAACTAATAAACTAATAAACTAATAAACTAATAAACTAATAAACTAATAAACTAATAAACTAATAAACTAATAAACTAATAAACTAATAAACTAATAAACTAATAAACTAATAAACTAATAAACTAATAAACTAATAAACTAATAAACTAATAAACTAATAAACTAATAAACTAATAAACTAATAAACTAATAAACTAATAAACTAATAAACTAATAAACTAATAAACTAATAAACTAATAAACTAATAAACTAATAAACTAATAAACTAATAAACTAATAAACTAATAAACTAATAAACTAATAAACTAATAAACTAATAAACTAATAAACTAATAAACTAATAAACTAATAAACTAATAAACTAATAAACTAATAAACTAATAAACTAATAAACTAATAAACTAATAAACTAATAAACTAATAAACTAATAAACTAATAAACTAATAAACTAATAAACTAATAAACTAATAAACTAATAAACTAATAAACTAATAAACTAATAAACTAATAAACTAATAAACTAATAAACTAATAAACTAATAAACTAATAAACTAATAAACTAATAAACTAATAAACTAATAAACTAATAAACTAATAAACTAATAAACTAATAAACTAATAAACTAATAAACTAATAAACTAAAAATAATTACTTTTCTATAGTCAGAATGGTCAGTGCAGAGCAGTTCAAATTGAACTGCTTATTGCAAACTTAAACAGTTCAACTTGAACCGCTAAGCAGACGTAAAGTTATTGCTATTTGCAAAACACTTATTAACCCCTAAATGATGATAATAGTTATTTTCGTCATACGAATTGTTTCGGCTGCACCGGTTCCGGAAATTGTTTCGACTGCTTCCAG
This sequence comes from Malaya genurostris, assembly GCF_030247185.1. Taxonomy (NCBI): domain Eukaryota; kingdom Metazoa; phylum Arthropoda; class Insecta; order Diptera; family Culicidae; genus Malaya; species Malaya genurostris. The sequence goes on along the minus strand of NC_080571.1, from coordinate 255,104,841 downwards.
TCTTGGAAATTTCGGAACTTGTGATCAAAAACTCTGAAATGGATCTTACGTGCTGAGAAAGGTATTATTACACTCTTAGGTAGGTTACATCAGTTTGAACAAATGCTTCCGTTAAATTTTCGGTTTATCCTACGACAACTACGTGCCACAATCTTCTTAATTCAACTCAAAACAGTTTCATTCCATGCCAACATGAAATTGTTTGAAAAATCTTTGAAACTCTCAAGTTTGTTATTTTTCGAAAAACAGTTTCCGTAACATTATTTAGGTACTAAAGATATAATGAATTCCTTTTTTAGACGTTTTTGTGTTAATAGTGCATAGAATTTTCAAACATGCATGAAACCTTAATTTTCTTTCGCACTATCCTGACGCGATTGAACAGCACCGTAAAGTTCTAGTCCGAGCGATTCATGGAACTTCAAACTAAAACTAACTAGAGTTATATCGGAAACTGTACCATCACTAACGTCATTCCAAGTGAAGTGACGCAATCCAGGAAAAAGAAGAAGAAAAAACACTGGAAGGAGAATAATGGAAACTGGTGATGAACCTTTCTTTGTAGATGGTGACCGTATCATTGCTTGACTGCAGTCAAAATACTGTTTTTCTCGAATTGAATAATACGAAAATCAACAGAATTGTTGGATGTTGTAGAAACTTTTTCTGCGGGACCCTAGTCGTGAATTGTCCCGTATTTTCAATTAACGAAAAGTTTCGCTATTGTTTTGACTATCTCTGCCACGAATGACCACATAGAAATAAAAGAACACAGGCCTAGCATAATCGTCTTCCATTTCATAGGAAAGTATCAACACGAGCAGCATTCGTTTCCTTACGACAAGACTAAACTTAAATACTTGATGGTCATTTTTTTGTCGTTTTGAATAAAAGAATATAATTTTATACGGCTCTTGACGGAACACAAGCAGGTACCTTCTATCAGAGTTAAGACACCAATGACGTTCTACGATCTGCGTTTTAAGAGCCTTCTTCTACTCCTAAAACCAAGAAACTAGAACGTTATTTGTAACAGAACTCGAGATTTGCTCACAGCTTTTAATTTACAACTACGAATTACAACAGCAATTAAGTTGTTGACTTATTCGATATTTCTATATATTTTACGATTTGTCTCCGACTCATCAGTGGATTAGCAGTTTTGTTAAACTGTTAATGCGACCCCGTAATTCAACATACATCGCTAAGTAAACATAAAGTAAATGCTATTTGCATAGATTTAAGTGATATGTCACCTGAAGAAGTTTTTTGTAATTTAGTATGCAAAAAAGCTGATTAATCCACAAATTAGTTGCAAAATTTATTTACTTTTATTGCAAACTCCTCAGAATTTCTGAATAATGAAAATCCATTCAATATTACAATCCTATTAAATCATCGAATACCATATCATTCGACCCAGCATTGTGTTTTGCAGGTTACTGAATAGACCAACACACTGCTGCCGGTCGTCGATTATCTGCATATTACACCAGGGCAACATGCAATATTTTGTCTAGTCCCGTGTAGGAAAGCTACATCAACTGCATTCATTCAACACAATACAGCCTAACAAAGCATTTCGGTTGGGTTTCCGATCATGTTTTATGTAGTGCAAATCTATTTATTTTTAGTACAGTTATTGTTCTCCGTTAAAAGAAAATAGCTAATCAGTTCATTGATACAATCCAGCGCCATTCGCCAGTTTGATTTACGGAAAATTTTATCAATGAGCCCTTTTTAATTTTGTGACTCAACCTCAACGATTTATTTTTATTGTTTGTTCTCATCGTGACTAATCTTTGTTATAGTAACTTAAGTTTATACAGAAGTACGAAAGAAACGACATTGTTCAATACAAGAATGTTTCGAATATCAATAATCTGGATAAGAAGGCCAAATTCAATCACGCTAACAGATGTTGAACTGAATGCAGATGTCCATCCCGGAACAAATCCATCGAAATATTGTCCAAAATTCTTCCTTACAACAATTTTCTAGAACGCGATGCAGCAAAATGCTAGCTAACGTTCGTTTGGTGCGAATTTTCCTTACTTCTTACTTTTTACTTTTTACTTCTTACTTCTTACTTCTTACTTCTTACTTCTTACTTCTTACTTCTTACTTCTTACTTCTTACTTCTTACTTCTTACTTCTTACTTCTTACTTCTTACTTCTTACTTCTTACTTCTTACTTCTTACTTCTTACTTCTTACTTCTTACTTCTTACTTCTTACTTCTTACTTCTTACTTCTTACTTCTTACTTCTTACTTCTTACTTCTTACTTCTTACTTCTTACTTCTTACTTCTTACTTCTTACTTCTTACTTCTTACTTCTTACTTCTTACTTCTTACTTCTTACTTCTTACTTCTTACTTCTTACTTCTTACTTCTTACTTCTTACTTCTTACTTCTTACTTCTTACTTCTTACTTCTTACTTCTTACTTCTTACTTCTTACTTCTTACTTCTTACTTCTTACTTCTTACTTCTTACTTCTTACTTCTTACTTCTTACTTCTTACTTCTTACTTCTTACTTCTTACTTCTTACTTCTTACTTCTTACTTCTTACTTCTTACTTCTTACTTCTTACTTCTTACTTCTTACTTCTTACTTCTTACTTCTTACTTCTTACTTCTTACTTCTTACTTCTTACTTCTTACTTCTTACTTCTTACTTCTTACTTCTTACTTCTTACTTCTTACTTCTTACTTCTTACTTCTTACTTCTTACTTCTTACTTCTTACTTCTTACTTCTTACTTCTTACTTCTTACTTCTTACTTCTTACTTCTTACTTCTTACTTCTTACTTCTTACTTCTTACTTCTTACTTCTTACTTCTTACTTCTTACTTCTTACTTCTTACTTCTTACTTCTTACTTCTTACTTCTTACTTCTTACTTCTTACTTCTTACTTCTTACTTCTTACTTCTTACTTCTTACTTCTTACTTCTTACTTCTTACTTCTTACTTCTTACTTCTTACTTCTTACTTCTTACTTCTTACTTCTTACTTCTTACTTCTTACTTCTTACTTCTTACTTCTTACTTCTTACTTCTTACTTCTTACTTCTTACTTCTTACTTCTTACTTCTTACTTCTTACTTCTTACTTCTTACTTCTTACTTCTTACTTCTTACTTCTTACTTCTTACTTCTTACTTCTTACTTCTTACTTCTTACTTCTTACTTCTTACTTCTTACTTCTTACTTCTTACTTCTTACTTCTTACTTCTTACTTCTTACTTCTTACTTCTTACTTCTTACTTCTTACTTCTTACTTCTTACTTCTTACTTCTTACTTCTTACTTCTTACTTCTTACTTCTTACTTCTTACTTCTTACTTCTTACTTCTTACTTCTTACTTCTTACTTCTTACTTCTTACTTCTTACTTCTTACTTCTTACTTCTTACTTCTTACTTCTTACTTCTTACTTCTTACTTCTTACTTCTTACTTCTTACTTCTTACTTCTTACTTCTTACTTCTTACTTCTTACTTCTTACTTCTTACTTCTTACTTCTTACTTCTTACTTCTTACTTCTTACTTCTTACTTCTTACTTCTTACTTCTTACTTCTTACTTCTTACTTCTTACTTCTTACTTCTTACTTCTTACTTCTTACTTCTTACTTCTTACTTCTTACTTCTTACTTCTTACTTCTTACTTCTTACTTCTTACTTCTTACTTCTTACTTCTTACTTCTTACTTCTTACTTCTTACTTCTTACTTCTTACTTCTTACTTCTTACTTCTTACTTCTTACTTCTTACTTCTTACTTCTTACTTCTTACTTCTTACTTCTTACTTCTTACTTCTTACTTCTTACTTCTTACTTCTTACTTCTTACTTCTTACTTCTTACTTCTTACTTCTTACTTCTTACTTCTTACTTCTTACTTCTTACTTCTTACTTCTTACTTCTTACTTCTTACTTCTTACTTCTTACTTCTTACTTCTTACTTCTTACTTCTTACTTCTTACTTCTTACTTCTTACTTCTTACTTCTTACTTCTTACTTCTTACTTCTTACTTCTTACTTCTTACTTCTTACTTCTTACTTCTTACTTCTTACTTCTTACTTCTTACTTCTTACTTCTTACTTCTTACTTCTTACTTCTTACTTCTTACTTCTTACTTCTTACTTCTTACTTCTTACTTCTTACTTCTTACTTCTTACTTCTTACTTCTTACTTCTTACTTCTTACTTCTTACTTCTTACTTCTTACTTCTTACTTCTTACTTCTTACTTCTTACTTCTTACTTCTTACTTCTTACTTCTTACTTCTTACTTCTTACTTCTTACTTCTTACTTCTTACTTCTTACTTCTTACTTCTTACTTCTTACTTCTTACTTCTTACTTCTTACTTCTTACTTCTTACTTCTTACTTCTTACTTCTTACTTCTTACTTCTTACTTCTTACTTCTTACTTCTTACTTCTTACTTCTTACTTCTTACTTCTTACTTCTTACTTCTTACTTTTTACTTCTTACTTCTTACTTCTTACTTCTTATTTCTTATTTCTTATTTCTTATTTTTTACTTCTTACTTCTTACTTCTTACTTCTTACTTCTTACTTCTTACTTCTTACTTCTTACTTCTTACTTCTTACTTCTTACTTCTTACTTCTTACTTCTTACTTCTTACTTCTTACTTCTTACTTCTTACTTCTTACTTCCTGAAATCTCCACATCAGCTCAGTGCAAATCTAGAAAAATTTGATTAGCTTTGTCATTTTTCGTTGTGGGAAATTCGCACCAAACGAACGTTAGCTAGCATTTAGCTGCATCGCGTTCGAGAAAATTGTTCCGAATAGTGTTTAAACCGAAATGAAATAATCGACATTAAAATTCCATATGTTGCTATTTTTGGGGCCATTGGGACCGCCCATTTGTGAAAAAGCTACAAACGAATTCACGTAAAAAGATAGCTTCTCACCGAAATTGGTTCAGTTTCTTGCTGATGGTCGTTTGCAGTGGAGAAAAAGTTTAGTGCAAATCTAGAATAATTATATAATTATTGAATAATACTAGAATTTGACTGCATCGCATTCGAGAAAAATGTTCCAAGCACTCCACAATTTGGCCCTTTTAAATGCACACTTTGGTATTCCACAAATCGGCCCTTCTAAATGCAAGAAATGGAACCAGTACTGCATTTTGATAGTTTCTTTCACTCAAATATTAAGATGTATGAAATATTGAAACATATGAACGATTGTACGACTTGTGGTATGATCATACACTAAAAAAACCCTGTGATTTTACATCTTATTAGATGCACATAAATGGAGCGTCGCAGTTCACACAAATTTACGTCGAAGAACTTTTGATATTGTGTCTAAAACTCCATGCCATGAAATTCATTGAAATAAAAAAAAAGAATACTGATATCAACAACCGCCGCGAGTTGAACCGAGAGTCATTGGATCGCAAGTACGTCTGTTAATCGACTGAGCCACAGAAGCACACATCTGCATGGCTGGTAAAAGGTGCATTTAAATTCATACAGTCGCACCTGCTAGCAGAACGCAAGTTACAGTCGAAACCAGTAAAATTCAAGCTCATCTAACATTAAGTCTTTACAAATAAATTTTTCTGTCATTTGACAAATTAGGTCTTAATGAATTACATCGTATGATGGATTAAGTCACCTGTAAAATTCAAATTTTTTTGGAGTGCATCTAGGCTCAAACTTGCAAATGATTTGGAATGGCGCCCTATTTCATGTAACACAAACGTAAACATGCGTAACCAATCAGTCTTTTCCAGGACTCTAAAGCCACTAACGGTTTTTCTCAGGAACCCAAAAGTAACGCAAAGAACTTATTTAGAAAACTTTCTTACATCGCCGCCCTACTTCCTAGAATACAAACCCAATCTTTCGAAACCAAATTAGCCCAGCAAGAAATGCAAGTTCCCATCTTCAGAACTTTGTCTTGTCATTCGAACCGATGTACAAAATTCACTATCATATCCCGATAGGAAATAATTACACAAATCATAATCTTCCTGCTAAACCCAAACGTTGTTCGCCCTATAAAAACTAAGAATTACACAACCAAAACATGTTTCCGACTACCATAATTTCCATGAATATCGCATTTATATTCGATTCCATCCCACCGGCTGTTACCAAGTTTCTTATCGGTATGTTGACGAGTCGTTCGCAATCCACATTAGAAACCGCACTGGCAAAAACCCGTAAAACATGTGTTATCTACTGGTTTGAACTTCCTAACCAACCATCAGTGCTCCAACGGAAGCAGCTTTTCGGAACATGTTCCCGATACCGCAATCACCAGTTTCAGCATTTGCTATCTGTGGCGTTATAAATTTCACAAACATCCTTCCACACACACACACCAAAGGAACAACGTGCTATCACCAAGTGCCTACTCCTATTCAGACTTTCAGGCGGTGAAGGCTGCTACTACTATCCCCACTCATTTGAAAGCAACCAATGGCTGGTAGCTTTCTTTGGTCGTGAGAGATTTTGTTTGCTGCATTCCGTTATGACCCAATTATGACCAAACTTGTTTTTTTTTTTATCGTTAGCAAACCGATCGTGATCTATCCACCCGACCTAGCTTCCGCCTCAGTTAGACAACCAAACAAACAAACAAACAGTGGAAAACACTCATATCTACCGTTGATCTTCCTTGCGTGTCTGACTATCGCTCCCCGGTCGGTCGTGCCGAGAATTTACAAAATTTGTTACGTGGAACACCACAGGAAAAGAAAAATAACCTTATTCTATAGTTCCACATTCTTATTTCAAATCGATGGTGAAACTGTGTCGATACTGGGGCATAGATTAATGGAGGAATTTCAGTATAATGTCAATCCTGAGTTGGAGTTGGAGTGCGCACGATTGAAGCTTTTGGAATCGCAACGCAGGAAATTAATTTCAACCTGGGATTTAGCCTTGAAATAAATCATAGGATTGAATTTCAAGTAACTCGTGAAACCAATATTCGAATGTCATTGTGGTACCACTCGACTCAGTTCGTTTAGATCGAAAAATGACTGTTATCCGTCTGCCTGCTTCTGGATATCTGTAAAATAACAAAGTGTCCTTTTATTCAACCTTAAAATATCATTCAAGGGAATTCGCGTATTCTCATCCTTGCTAAAGTTCTTACTTCAGCACCAGGAACACATAACCGTTCATTCATTCATTCCAGCAAACTACTTGCTTCCTGCGGAGTAATAATTCATCATATTAAGGGGCACTGACAGCAGTCTTTCCGATTCCCTTTGTCCGATGCATGCCCGTACCACCCACAAACATAGCAACCGGATGCCATCAGATAGGCAGCTAAGTATTCACATTTCCAGTACCACCGGAACAGTTACCACAGCTTAATGACGCCGACGAGGAATGGTGATGATTTTGTTGTTGTTGTTGTTGTTGTTGTTGTTCTCGCTTGGTTCGTCCGTTTGCTGAGCATCGTAGTTGAACTACTGTGAAATCAAGATTTTCGATAGCCTTTTGCACCAAGAAAGTTTCAACATCGTTGGTAATGGCGTTTGTAAAATCTAACGCCGGTTAAGTGGCAATGAGTACATGAACGAAGTGAACGAATAATGTTGTGTGTGAACTTATCGACTAAATTTACAAAATAGTTGTTATGCTGTTTAACAAACTTCGTCTCTACCGATATTTCATTACTCCCGGGAGTGAATTAACTTGTCCTGCAACTTTTTCCGTAAGACATTTGCACGTCACCACAGTGATAAAATTTTTGTTATAGAATAAACCAAGACCGATAATCTTCTCTGTTTCCTCGTAGACTTTCTATATAGACTTTTCGTTTTCCCGAAACACGATGCAAATTACTATCTAGGGGGTTTACTTTAATATTTGGCGCCTTTTTGAAATTCGCCCTGTGGAAGAATGGGTAGAACTTAAGCGTGAATATCTCGAGTTGTACTAAACGCAACAACATAACACTTTCTCCATGCACCCAGGAATATGATCAGCAGTTTATGATATAATTTTCAACAGTTTGAGATTACCACAAGTAACTCAAAATTAAGTTTTCTCAATTTTTTTGAAATATTGAAGAAACGACGGTTTTGACACCATGGTCGACAATCGATAATTTTTTCTTGTACCTTGGACCTTTCACATACAGAACTTAATTTCAGATTTAGAATCTAGTTTCCGACTTGAGTTTCAGAATTTTGTTCCAGATTACAGGCTCAGAATTTAAAACTATGACAGGAACTGAATTTTAATTCTGGATCCTGGAACGGGTTTCTTGACTAGACTTTTGAATTGAATTTAGCTCCTTAATTTATGTTCGGGATTGAAATTCAGAGTTCTGATAGGAATTCAACTTTAGAATTCATGAACATATTTTAGATCTTGCATGGACTCTGAAACCAAATGGTAGAACTGAATTTTAGAATTGACTTCTGAACCAGAATTTAATTCCTGAATTCCGTTCCAGAATATTATTCCTAAATTTAGTGCCAAAATTCATTGCCAATTTAGTTTTTTTGAGGTTCGGTTCTCAAGTTCAGAATTCAGTTGTAGAGCTAAACTCGGAACCTGGATTCTGATATGAGTTCAGTTCCCTAATTCTGGAACTAAATTAATGACTTGAATTCTTGACCTGGATTCTGAACCTGAGTCCAACATCTAAATTCTGAGCCTGTCCTAGATTTCGAGTTTAGCTCTTGAATTTAGTTTCAGACTTCTGGCCCAGAATTCTGGCATCTATGTATGTATGTGTGAAGCCACCATCAGTTCAAGGCATTAACAATGTATGCAAGTAGATTTACAGTAGATCTGAATTTGATTATCAGATAGCTTTCATATAACTGCTGTTAAGTAGGCCAAATGGGATTTTGAGGACCCGGCTGGAAGGCGCAAGAACATCCAGCAGAATTTCGCTATACCAGATTAAACCAGTCTGATTTTTTTATTAGGACGGTGCGTCTTACTCATTTCAGAGAAACACAAAGCTTCCCCCACGTAACTCAGGTTGGTAATAATATGCTATGAGATAGGAACTTGTGAGGACTTAGTTATCTCACCATTTGACGACCTGATCCAGAATTTAAGTTCTGGTGTGGATAAATAAATGATGGCAACAAATTTTGAATTCTTTTGCATAATACTACTACATTTATATACACTGAAGTCTTTTTTATGCGAGTTTACGTACCGCATAAAAAAGCGCATAAAAAAAACCGCATAACTCTGAAAATTCGTATTAAAAAAAAACGCATAACTCTCAAACTTCGCATAAAAAACACAGAAGGGAAACCGCATAACTCTGAAAATTCGCATTAAAAAAACCGCATAACTCTGAAAATTCGCATAAAAACCCACATAAAAAAAACGTCAGTGTACTACATTTGAATCTAAGTTAGTGAAAATCAACTAAATCATATATGAGATAATGAAGTTAATTCTATTTTATAGATTTTGATCACTATTTCTGGTATTTCCGGAACTAAAAACTTGCAACATACTTTTGTGAAAAATTCGAAAAACTTGTGACTCGTGATTTTTATACCTCTTGAAATATCCAAATATTTTTCTCGAGGATAATTTACATTCCGGGTTTTCTTTGTTGACCAGTTGATTCCTGCGATGCCCTTGTTGAAAAGTTCAATGTTGTGTGCTCTTGAATACTCCGTTGCGACTGATGCTTCAGATGATGCTGAGTTGATTGAAGCTGCTGAAGGTTCGTCCTCTAAATCGTATTGCAATGTGGATGGTTGTGGTTCCGTTGCTGACTGCGCTTCTGTTTCCGACGTATGACTTTCCTTATAAGCCCGCCTACGACAGCGATCACAAATGCTTAATGTGGTATTCAATTTAACCTTGCACTTTTGAGCTTCTAATTTTCCAATTATGATTTCTGTTAACTGGAAAATTTTTCCGGAACACACAAAACAAGGAAAAGGTTTACAACACTTTAGGAAACCCATATTGCAGTATTGTAACTGTTTCGAAAGAGATTTATTATAAATTGATATCTGTTCTACGATGTATAGCTTATGAATTTATATGTGAACCAGGTAGAATTTAGGTAAGCGATTCGCCGGTACGTACGTTGGTTGTAAACAGTAGGTAGTCAACTGACACTTCTCTTTGATTCTACATGTGTTTATACGTTTTGACGTAGTTACGTTAGTTCTACTGTTTAAATGATTATCTTCCAACGAGAACTTGAAATTTCGAATATATCAGTAAATTGTTTTAACTGTAACTTCTTCATTTTTCAAAAGGCACGGATGGGATACCCATCAATCTGTAGGTTTTAATAACAGCTTTAAAATAAAAATTATCAAAAAAAATTAAAACCCTGATTTTTTTTATTTAACTTTTTCAGATTATTTTGTAATCAATGAGAAAAAAATCTAAATTTTTTTCAGTGTATATTTTTTTTGAAGTGCTCAATCGATTCCCTACAATTTTTTCCTGAACGCCATTTTTTTACAATAAACGGTTTCCGAGTTACAACGATTTGAAAAAGGCAATTTTTGTGAAATGCAAAAATACATATGCCTTTTTTAAAAATCAGTCGTGAGTCGGATTGACCTCTCCATCGGTTCAAAACTTATGGTTTGCCATACCGAAGCCATGTGCAAAGTTTCATCCATATCGGAGAAGGTCGAGTCTGATGATCTGCTAAGCATTTCTGGAATTGCTTTTCAGCCATCGAGGAAAGTGATTGACATTATTCTCATTTTTTGGTGCATATCACCCTGCAATTACGGAACCGGAAATCGGATCTAAATGATATTTAGATTTATTTAATATATTTCTGTAATACCGTAAGTGCTTTGATTTGAATCCGTTAAAAATCCGTTCAGTAGTCTGAGAAAATTGAGTGACAATATTGGTCACACACACTGACATTTGCTTAGTTCGTCGTGCTGACTCGAATGGTTTATGACATCCGTGCCTCGGTTGAATAATCGGTTTTCACAGTGTCACAGGGCATATCCTTTCTAAATGAGAGAGACAATAAATATAACAATCGAGAAGTAAAGGCCCTATTTCAAAATTTATTCAAATACACATGTCTTAGTACGTTAAAGTTTTTGCAAGTCTGTAAATGCACGTATTCTAATTCAACAGTCGTTTACCAATCTGTGCGTGCAGTAAACCATGGCCGTGTTATTCGTGAACTTTGTGAAGTTCGCCTCGAAGTGAGTGGCGATCATGTGGTCACTTTTCCACTAGATTTTTGAGAAACTAAATATACAAATAAATCCTGTTTTAAATGGTAATAGCCTTTATGACAAAACGGTCCACACTTTTCAAATATGACTCATATTTCCGATACATCGAGAAATGAAAAAAATGCAGAGAAATTAACTAGTTGAATTTTGATTCGATACACAGTTACGACCAGTTTCATATGCTACCATGAAATTTTCCATTTGTTTTTGTGATACTGTTTCGCACCGAACCTACGTACAGCTATACCAAGAAATCACCACAAAAGATCCAACACGATGCCATTTATGTGAAAATCAAAGCTAGCTAGAAGCCATTGTCATAGACTTCCCCAGTACCTTACATTACGACTGTAATATCCCAATAACAATGAAAAATCACCCACCGTAAAGAAAAGTTTATTTTAATTTCCACAAAACACGCTGCTCTTTTCGAATCAAATCACAGACAAATGCTGGAGCTCACAGCACACAGCATCATTCGCCTGTTGTTATGGTCCAACTCGCATGGATATGAGAAATGACTTGAACAACAGAACCAAACGGAGCGGGAATCAGGGAGGTGTAAAAACCGGATACAAATCTTCACTCACTGACATCTGCTAGTCTGGTAACGTCAACAGTGTGGTACAGAGTGAAGAGTGAATTGAGAAAGTTATTTCAAAGAATTTGCGAACAAAAGTTAGAACTACCGATTTGGTGGTACATGCAAACTGTAGCATTTAAACAATAGATGATTATTTGAGAAAAGCCCCAACGGATATGACAATATGCAAGGTGCAGCAATGCCAGATAGTTGTAGTATCATTTCCGTAGATTGATATTTTCTCCGGAAACTCTAGTGGAAGCATGATAGTTTCCGTAGTTTTCCGCAGAAAAATTCCGAAACTCCATAGTTTCGTAGAAAATCTTCGAATCTATAGATTTCATGAGGAAAACATCGTCATGGCATTCTATGATTGGCTAATAAAAACATAGGTCAATTCAGACAGATTTTTAATTGTGTATTATTGAAATTCAAAAACGATTTTGCAATACACGTTTTAGTTAAATGTTTCCGAATCGATTAGTTGTATTAATCCATCAACAAATTACTAAGTTACGAGGGTTGTTACTTATGTATTTAGCCTAAAAATGAAAACAGTATTATATTTGCATACGCTTGAACCAATTTTCATAAAATTTTTCCACACTTCTTGAGGTACCTCTAAAACATGACTTTTGAATGCTCGTTAGGTGCCAAGTCAGGACTACGCGGTGGATGACTCATCAATTCGACGTTTTGGGTGCTCAAATATTCAGGTGTTTGAGCCGATGTGTGAGAGCTTGCATTATCGTGATGAAGAATGATTTTGTGTCTTGCGTTTGTTTTACTTATTTCACGAAAAACTTCTGGCCAATCAGATTTGACGGTATTACGGTCCTCTAAAGCAACGGTAGCGATATGTCCGTTGATACCGAAAAAACAAGCCACCATTTTATTTGAAGTGCTTCGAGCAAGAGCAAGTTTTATTAGACCAGATTTTTCACAGCATCGATATTTTCTGGCAAAACAACAAATTTTGAACGACCGTCTTTGAATTCAACGGCAAGCGAGCTACGACCACGATTGTATTCATTATACCTGTTTTTTACAGTCGCCAAAAGTCGAACTAAGTTGATTGAAGCACTCTTCTCAGGCGCGTATACAGGGGGGTGTTTTAGGGGTTCAAACCCCCTCCGAAACTCAAAAAAGTATGATATTATGTAAACTCTTTTTTTCAAATAAGTAAAAAATAAAATGAATAATTTTCAACAAACGACTCCACAATAAAAAAATTTCAAATAATTATATAAAAAGTTCCATTTGTATGGAAATTGATCAACATGTTCTGAAACACCCCCCGAAATTTTTTTCTGGGTACGCGCCTGACTCTTCTTGATAATCCCCGACAAATCAATCATTGCACGAAAATGTTTACGTTCAAGTTTCTTTTTTTTTACTTAGGTAAAATTTTCAACTCAATGTAAACAAAACAAATAGCGCTCAAAAGACGAAATTTTCTGAAGATGGTAATGGCTAATGTCAAACTTTGTGATGGAAACGTCAAATCCGCCAGGCAACAATTATGTTTTCGCTTGATGCCTAATTATGCTTTATTCCACGCTTCAGAAGGATCCTTTAGAAAATCACATGCATTATGTCCAGCATAATTTCCAATATACTAGAGTTGTAATATCGAAATCCTAAGTATATAGCCTAACGCGGAAATCTGATAGAACTTTTGATTTTTGTAAATATTGTATCCACGTTAACGATTCTTGAATACGAAGCTGAGCTGAGCTGAAGTAGACCGAATGAGTGAAAATGCACAATTAACCAAAAAAAAAGATATTTGGGAGAAGCTAATCTTTTTACTGTGCATACTGACTCATTCAAAACTTTTTATTCAATGATCAATAATAACGCCGGCCATTGTCAAAGTATATGTTACTAAGAAAGAGAAGGAATGTTAGTCGGATACTCGTTGTTTCTAGAGACCGCTGGTACCACTGCATCTCCACGAGTATCACAGAATTTGAGATGTATTAGTAAGGATGAAAGGAGATCAATAGAAAATACGGTGTACGAAACTACTAACTTCCAGTATTCGTAAAACTACAGACAGATTTGGTACATCATTCATTTGTCAATTTTTCCACTTTTGTCTTCACGATGAATAAGTAATTCATCACATATTGACAGATTGAACCATTATAGAACAAAAAACGCACAGAAAGCGCGATAAAAACTATGTTGAAACCTGCTCTCAAATAATATATTCGAATAAGTTTTGAGGGATTCCGGCTAGCGAGAAAAAAAATTGAATTTTCTTGTAATAGTTCGTAATAGGAGTGTGACACGTAACCTAACAAAAGATCTACTATCAGTTATCAAAAATGTGATGATTAATCACATAAACTATTTTCCTATCATTCGTACAACATATCACAATAGAAGTGAGACAGAATTGTTTACATTATCAATATAGTAATTGTAACGGATTTTTGCGAGAGGTAATTTTGATCAACCATATTGTAGTCCCACAGATAACAGATATACAGTCTCGAACATTTTTTTCAAAATCCTGTGTAAATTTCAAATTTGCTATACGTTGGAAACACTACTGCCACCTACTCGACTGTTCGACGCGAGGTTTCAAAACGTTCCACTACGTTCCGGAACGTTTACAAAACCCTCCTGCCTGTTAAAGAAATATACCAACTACAACAATTTTAACACTTATCACACGATTTCCCTAAGTGTGAAAGACTACTTTATTTCCGTGTCGCATAAATCACACGAAAATTCGATCGGAATAAAACAAAAATAAACTTATCATTTTAACCAACAGCAAAACAAAAATCTAGCATGAATTGCACCAAAAAATTGTGGCTCATGTGAAAGCGGAACCCAAGTCGTGGGGGTACCTTATGTCGATTGTGGTGACATCTGCCAGTGTTCGCAACGCTGATTGGGCAAATTTTACACACAGTTCATATGTGAGCCTGTATATCTGTTATCTGTGGTAGTCCTAAAGATTACAAATAATATGAAAAAAAGAGAACGTACTTAGTCAGATAAAACTCTTCTAAGAAGCTAAAAGAAAATGATGAGAAATCATCACGAATAAATATTTAAAATATGTATGTTGAACAAGGTATGTTTTTGGTATCCGTGACATTAGTTTAATTATATTATTGATATTAATATTTCAAAAAAACTGTTTCGGCTTCGAATATTACCAGAAAGAGCGTGTAAATACTATTGAAATAACCATTGTGGCAAATCTAGTAGCACTGGTTTCATTCCGCTATACGTCAACATAACGCTGTAAAGTGTGTGTGTGTTTCATCGGTTGTGCACATAGATGCCAGATATTTTCATAGAAAATATGTATTACTTTGCATGGAAAGTCTATATCTGCTCTATCTGTTTCCACTTATAAAATGGTGTTAATCATAATCAATTATCTGTATAAAAGATTTCCATGTGATTTGGCCGTTGATTAATAAACTTTTAAAGAATCATTGCAATCAAATACTAATAGATACTCAGAGAGAAAAGTCTAATTTTTTACTTCTCACTTTTTATGAACCTGTACAAATATATATTAAATTTAGGAAGTCTATATAAAATCTGTACATTGATTTAAATCAGTATGCGAACGCAAAAATCTATACAATACAGATAAATCTGTATAAATGGCATCTCTGAATCTGCATTTTGTTTTAAGAAGGGCTAATGCCTAAATAGTAACAATTCCGTTTTTGGTTTTATTTAAAATTCACCAAATTACTTTGCAATAAAATTTTAAATTTAAAGCGAAAGGTAACTGAAACGACTGAAAATTTTTAAAACGTTGAGATGATTTCAAACTGGTTATAAAAATATCGTGTGTTATCTCATAGTTGGTATTAAGCCGTTTTTAAGAAGAATTCTGACATTTTAAACCTGAGAGTGTAATAGTGGAATATTTTGTTTTGATTGCTGTCACCATTACTAATTTATAGGATGAATAAAGGACCAACGATAAGATGGATAAAAATCCATTGAGGTGAAATTAGGAGCAGAGTAGTGAACACATCATAAGTGTTTTTAGCTGTTTCATGAATATTAGTTAAATTTTCAAGAGATGTGAATCAATTCTCAACGTGGAGCAAGGCGAATGAAGTAGTAATATGAAAAAGTTATAGTGATTTTAGTGGCTAAATCGGGGTTTTGAGGTGACGTTCTTACAAATGAGATGAAATAGGGAGCCCTTACCCTAATTCGTTCACTTTTTTCACACTTGCATTCCATTGGAAAGGTCATAATAAATCTACGGATTTTGTATTATTTCTCCAAAAACTTCCAGATTTTGCATTATATCTCCAGATATCTACGGAAAATAATAAAATTTCGCATTTTTTCTGATAACGGCCTGATAATCCATCTGTCAACGTTCACTTTGAAGAAAGATTCTAGATGACTCGGCACTAACTGGTAGTTAGTCAAACTCGTAATCGAAAAGGAAATATTATCTTTCGTCTGCTGTTAAAAGCATTAATTCAAAAATTACTTTTCATAATGAATATTGGCAGATGGCTCACTGGTGATTATCCCTAAAAAGCGTGAAATATTGTTCCATCACTTATTTTTGGAAGCCTGCCTTTATAGCTAAGAACTCTTAGTTGCTGTTTATGCAACTATATTAGTATAAGTAATGAAACCAAATTTACGAATTTGATCTTAGGGAAAAGTGGTATCACTGAGCATCAAGCATCGAAACAGCCTGTTTAGTAAGAAAATGTGTAAGCTCGATGGGCGTGACCCGGTGGATACGTGTTTCCTTACAATACCATCACTTCCGCGTACATACGACATGAAATATTCAATTGATGATAATATTACAACACAACTTAAGTTTGCAATGAGATATGAACTGATGGAAAACGATAGCATTGCTGACAAATTGCTGCTTTAAAAAATGGCGACAAGGGGCTTGGAAGAAGTGAGCTCACCACCACCTAAAAGATTATTGTTACTTGTAAGTCGATTATGTCATGCCGTATTCTACTTTATATGCCACGAGGTTTTATTTTGTTTTATATTTATTAATGCACGAGGATCTCTTGTTCCTTACATTTATGAAAAGCTGCTCCTTTGTTCCTTCACAGCATGTCACCCTTACGAAGCCCTTCCAGAAGCCACGCTTGTTCTACTGATGATGAATGTCTTTTATGTTTTGAATGAAATATCTTACGGTTATATTTTTATTATATTACTTGTAATCCGAGATCCGGGAAATAAACTTTTACGAGAGGGCTCCTTTTACGATCTGAATTGGGTCATCACTACTTCGCCAGTATGTCTCCGGTTTTGACACGTACAACACTTAGTGGCTTCACTGCACAGTAGCATCAGGGAAAGCTCACATCGAGAAAATCGAATTTCATATTCATTTCTCATTCATGTTTATGTCTCAATTAATGTCGCCGGGATGTCAAGGCGAAACTGAGTTGAGTAAAGGTATCACAATTCTGTTCGGAACCGAACCTTCTACTCAGACAAACTTTACATTCCCATAAGAAGTGTTACAGAGAATAGCTACAAAGATATGTCACTGCATGCAATATATAAAATCATGAATCCGTCCTGATCGCAATTCGAATATAATACAACTGATCCCGTAATTGCTTTATCACAACACCATTCAAGCAAGAGCCATATTCAGCATGTGCGCCCACATGAATACACTCCTGAGGAACATTAACCCGTTCAAATGACTATGGTTAACATTCTGGGCGAGATGAATGATAGTTTATTTATACTTGACTTTCCACCGTTCATGTCGTTGCCTCAAGTAAGCATCTCTTTGTTCGAATCAATCGCAATCCTGCTAAACCCGACAACCTCCGAGTAAGCGGCAAAATTCGTTTTGTTTGGATGATTTTCGCTTCCACTTTCGATATTTTTTCCTTTCTATAAAAACCTATTCTTAATCCAGTATTGTAACGGTGCCTTCTTTTTCCATTGACACAGTCTCATTAAAACATTGTTTTCCTTTTCTATTAAGATATTTTCTGACACTAATTTTTTGACATCAATTTATTCATATTGATTGGGTTAGTTTACAAAAGCATGTTTCAGCATTATCGGAAACATTTCCCAAACCAAGCGTATCAGAAATAATATATTTTAACGTTATCATCACTATCTGAAATAATTATGCAGATGAATAAAATAATCTGTCGATTTCATCACTTGTAGTCACTTCAAGTATCAACCATTTAATCTTGGCAATTGACTTACAGCCTAATTTAAGTCTCGAGCGAGCCTAAAATTATTGATATCGATAAATCCATATCCGAGAAAATTGAGCGGTAATGACATTTTACGTTTACGTCACTTATACCAATATAATGCACGAACCGAAAGTGACAGCCAACCAACTTAAAATTTATTGTATGAACCAATAGTAGTTCCCAAACGAGCTTCAATGAAATGAAATCGGTTCAGCCATCTACAAGAAAATTGAGAGAAAAAAAGCGCAGTTTGTTTTGTTAGCCATCTTCCAGAAAAGTGAGCGGTAAACAAATCGTTGAAAGGTGCACACACTTACATATGAACTTGATCACCAGGCAAACAAAACACGAGTTATGCATTATCCTTTCCAATATTATTTTGTTCACCGAAAATTGCATACGAAGTCCGTTTTGTCACCATATCAATTAATAAAAATACGTTTAGATGAAAAATGGTAGGTTCAAAGATGGTAAATAATGTAAATAAGTACCTGTTTAATATCTGAAGCTTCATCTGCGACAAAGATTTCACTCATATTGTCATTCTTTACGTTTCGTCTTCGACTCGTCAGTGTAGAGCAGTTTAAATTGAACTTGCTCACGAAATATGAAGGATGCATCAACATGAACGACGAAACGTATATAAGTATGGATGACAGGCCCAAACGAATCCCGAACGAATGTTTTATAAAACTTTCGGTCGAGATGATGTTTCTAGCAAGTCCAAAGTTCACGAAAAAGCTTATGATCTGGCAAGACATTGCAGCTGTGGACCAAAACCTCAGGTTTTCGTTTCAAACAAGCCAATGCATTCCCAAATGTACAAGCAGGAGTGCCGAAATGAGTATTCTTTCGTACATTAGTGCTCACAATTGGCTTACAAAAAGGCAAGCTGTTACCACTGAGGCGAATTGCTACAGTGGTATCGAAACAAAGTGTAGAGGATTTATGTCCTTTTCTTAAAAAAAATGTACAATTGTCGAACAAAAATTGAAGAAGAGTGAAAATGTAACGGGATGCGACAAAGATCACTAGTTTTACTAGTTTTACTAGTTTTACTAGTTTTACTAGTTTTACTAGTTTTACTAGTTTTACTAGTTTTACTAGTTTTACTAGTTTTACTAGTTTTACTAGTTTTACTAGTTTTACTAGTTTTACTAGTTTTACTAGTTTTACTAGTTTTACTAGTTTTACTAGTTTTACTAGTTTTACTAGTTTTACTAGTTTTACTAGTTTTACTAGTTTAACTTAGTATTACTAGTTTTACTAGTTGTACCAAGCTTTACTAGTTTTACCTAGTTTTACTAGTTTTACTAGTTTTACTAGTTTAACTTAGTATTACTAGTTTTACTAGTTGTACCAAGCTTTACTAGTTTTACCTAGTTTTACCTAATTTTACCCAGTTTTACCTAGTATTACCTAGTTTTACCTAATTTTACCAAGTTTTACCTAGTTTTACCTAGTTTCACCTAGTTTTACCTAGTTTTACCTAGTTTTACTAGTTTCACTTATTTTTTCTAGCTTCATGAGTTTAAATAGTTTTATGAGTTGTTTTCTTTTTTTGTTTTGCTGGTTGTTTCACAGATTTTTTGCCTTTCTCGCATAGAAAAATATATGCAATCACTTGAAAATGGACTAATAAAAAGTGTCATATACCTTTCGACTCAATTCGTCGACCTGAGCAATGTTTGTGTTCGTATGTATGTGTGTGTATGTTTCAAATAATCTCACTAGGTTTTTTCGTAGATGGATGAAGCGATTTTGACAAACTTGGGCTCAAACGAATGGTTTTGTGGTCGAATACAAAATTCTTGAATTTCATACGGATCCGATTTCCGGTTCCTGAATTATTGGGCAAAGTGTGTTAGAAACGATATACCATCACTTAAAGCGGCGAAACAAAAAGTGTAATTTTCTTTAGAACTGATTGAAACTAATTTACATTATCGGTAGACGGCCAAAGAAACCGGTTCAGTTCGCTTTCTCATCTCATCCAATCAAAGTCTTGGCATTACATTCCTTTTGTGGAATTTGATCTTTCTGTTTCAACAGACTTCGCAGCCGATTCTTAGTGTACAGAATCATTGCATGGCTAGTACTATGGATCCTACTGACACTAAGAATCCTTCCAGGTCGGGGTTCGAACATACGACAACTGGCTTGTAAGACTAGCGTCCTATGCATTGAACCGCCAACCCGGGACGACTCATCCAAGTCAGTCTATAAAACAAATCCGCTTACGTTCGAGACAGAAGAAACCAAGTACAGTATTGTGTAGTGAACAATAGAACGACCTCGAAATGAGTGAACCAAACGAACAAAAGCTACCGCCGACACGAAAGAACACAATTGTTGTTAACTTCAGGCAGTGCAAAATTCGACCTTCGATACGAAAACTTGAAGGTTTGCTTAAGGAGCAAATGCATCTTGATATTAAACGTGTGCATTTACTTCAATGCAATAAGACCAATAATGATGTTTATAACCAGTTCTATAAAGAGTTGGATGCAATTCAATTCGCCAAAGACAATAATAATGTGCACTATGTGGAGCATGAAAATATCAAATACAACATTCCAGTATATATGGAAGATAGTGCTATAGAAGTCGCAAAACTATGTCCCAGTACGGAGAGATTCTCTCTATCGAAAAAGAAAAGTGGAAGAACTTTTTCCCCGGTATTCTAAATGGCGTACGTTTGTTACGCATGCGCTTTAGGAGGCCTATACCTTCTTATGTGACATTCGGTCAGGATACAAGAATCCCGTGCAAATCATTGTTACCTATGACAATCAGATGGCCACATAAATATTGCCAAAAAGCTGTTCACTACGATAAGCCATGTGATAAACTGGACAAGGAGACAACTACACCAAAGGACAACGGTGCTTCCTTCACACCAACCCCAAGCAACCCCAGTACACCTGTGAGAGTCACCAACAACAGTGAAGCATCCCCTTCAACGGAACCATCCAACGTATCCCCTATATAACAAAGTACACCAGCTGCAGTTACCAACTTACCATCCAACCAGCAACCAACAATGTACAACAAGACGCATCTACAACAACTAGCAACGAAATCAACAACAATACCACCGATGCGGTGATGAATGACGAGACGAACCGCGAGCAAACTGCCCTCTCAATCCTCGCAGGAGGAAAATGGAAGCTTCTCTCCCCCTAGAAAAAGGGTGACAACGAGATCCAACGCAAAAAAAAAAAATTATGTAAAAACTCAGCTAAATCGGACACGTAAAGCTTGTACGCAAATAGGCCTGGATAAAATATCTTTTAAATAAAAAAAGAAACCGGTTCCGGCTATCCTTGTTCCTGGTTTCCGATTCCGGAAGCACCGGAAACAGCGCTTATATTTTTCCAAATGGGTACTAATAATTTTGTATTATCATTAAGTGACAAACGAAAACTGCTGCGAAACAAAACACGTAAAATATATCCAAACTAGCCTCAAAACTACTCCAATCGGTAATCGTTATCAGTAGACGGCCAAACAAACCGATTCCGGTCATTCTCTAATAGATTCGAAAAAAATTATTTTGAAAAATACCACAGTATTATATATGAGAGTTTGATTGATATGAGAAAGGCAGCATTACACCACTAGGTGGATTAAAACAGGTTTTTACTGGTTACTTTTCTTTACGTTTCGTCTTAGACTCGTCAGTGCAGAGCAGTTCAAATTGAACTGCTTAGTGCAAACTTAAACAGTTTAACTTGAACCGCTGAGCAGACGTAAAGTTAATGCTATTTGCAAAACACTTTTTAATTTTCACCGCAGTTCCACGTCTTTGCTGATGTGCCGAACGAAAACGTTATTTATGGCTAATACTGGCCGAATCAGATATGGTCATTTATGGGTTAACCTAAGATTGTGCTTAGGCCACATAACCGTTTTTACCTTTCTTTACGTTGTGTTTTGCAAATAGCATTATCTTTACGTCTGCTTAACGGTTCAAGTTGAACTGTTTAAGTTTGCACCAAGCAATTCAATTTGAACTGCTCTGCACTGACGAGTCTAAGACGAAACGTAAAGAAAAGTAAAAATGGTTATGTGCCTCAAGTACAAACTTAGGTTAACCCCTAAATGAACTCTTTTAGTTGCTTCCGATAAACTACTCTCAAGTTTCATACATTTGATGCAATATATAAGGGGTGTATAAATAAGTTCGTGCCGTTTTCTTACAGGTAGCATTGCATGACTTTTGTTCCAGTGATTTACCTTTCCTAATATGCGTTGGAAAGCTACAGTTATACAGTATCACTATCCGTATGTGTCATTCAGCTGAAGCATAAACAACAATACTTTTTTCACTATGAAAATTGCGAGTTTTGTGACGAATAAAGTGTTTTCAATACTAGGAAAATAGCCATAGGAAATTTTTTATGGAAGCGTATTGGCTGAGCGAACGTGTCGAAAGTGGTTTGCACGGTTTAGAAGTGGCAATTTTTATTAAGAAAACGACAAAGCTCGTCGCAAATGAAATAAGAACTCGCAAATTCATTTGCCAACGTTTAAAAGCATTGAAAATTATCCAAAAGGTAGGATATTGGGTGCCGTATGAATTGAAGCCAAGGGAACACCGTTTATTCAAGTGCGTACATCTGCTTCAACGGTACAAAAGGAAAGGTTTTTTCTATAAAATTGTTACTGGCGTCGAAAAGTGGGTCTATTACGATAATCCAAAACGTTGGGCAACGTATGGTCTCCTCAACTTCTTCAATTATGATAAAGTCAGAAAAAGGATCGATTCGTGGATTGCGGTCAAAGCAGCCAAATTTTCGAAAAGGATATCCGTGAACTGTCAAAAAGATGGTCAAAAAAATTTGTGTCTAACGATTAACGGCACGAAATTATTTATTCTCCTAATAAGTTCAGTTGTTTTTATTCATCATGAACAGGAACACACGCAAATCCTGGTCAAACATTGTCAAGTTGCTATTACTTTATAATCGGACCCACGAACTGATTTAGGAAATCTATGTAAAAATGTTAAAGACATATTCGTAGTTTGAAAGAGAGATTTTTCCTGCACATAACGTGGAAAGCTCAATCAGTTTATATTCGGGTGATTTTCTCTTTGGAAAGTATAACAAGCAACACTTTACCCGTTTTATTGGAAGTGAATCCCTTTTCAATACCATTATCCCCTGGAAGACCTTTCTTATTTATTTTCTTTCTTTCTTGGGTCAGTTCTAATTTACTCTCTGTTTACTTTTAATTTCAATCAGTCAACTCCGCCATTCGTACCCTTCCTCAGCCTGTTAACGAGACGAGACAAACTTTGATTGACGTTAGCCTCCGGGCAAGTTAACAGCAATTTATTTTACCTATTATAGGAAAATCAATACTTTATCAAAACACCGTTGTTTGGAGTTGTGGCAATGAAATTTCCGCTTTAGGTGCGAAGCAGTGAAACCTACACAAAACTTTCATGAAGAATTAGCAGTCTTCTGGACCAGGAACTATTATTTTTCCAACAAATTAGCATACCTAAACGATCTGCGAATGTGAACAAAACCTGTGAAGACAGTTCGAGAGAGTGTCATGATTGGTCCTCTTCTACTGCATAATATGTACCAGGTTTCCGCTGCCTTGTAGATTCCGAATACAATCATTCCAGATTCATTGCTGAAGGACACCAAAAGCAAACAAAAAAATCGTTTTACAACAGCAGACAACACTTCTCGAGTGCTATGTTTTTTCTTCATTCACAAATCTCGTGACGTGGGTGCGGGACATTGAATGAATTCTGGCAGCACGAAAGGCTATTTAAGAGTAGGGTTGCATGACGGAAACCGGTCCGAACCAGGCGGAAATAAAACGAACTCGTTATCTACTGCACGTTCTCGCGGGATTTCTTTACATTTTGAGATTTAGATTTCCCAGATTGAAGCGACCCTCACTGTGGGTTTGATGGTTGGACAAAACAAAGTTCTGTCGTGTCTCATAAAATATTGAGTTTCCGTCGATTCTGTTCACGGACACAGAACAATTTAATTAAAGAAGTTTGAGGACACTTCATGCATAATCATAAGCGTCTGATAGATACTACAAATTCAAGAGCTTTGCTATGTTGCTTCTCAATCGCAATGTTTCAAAGATATTGAACCGGCAACTGCAATATTTGTTATCTAACACCAAATATTTCCGGAGCTCCGTTCCCATGATAAACGGTATCATTTTACTGAAAACTACGCAATAGCAGTAGACACAAAAATCAACCAACTTTCCTGTAACGATTATCGAAACAACATTTTGGAAGGATGTTCTTTGCGGTTTCTCTATTCCGGAAGGAGTGCTTTCGACAGAAAGTTTCAAGCGAAGCAAAGTTTTCCAAGATCAACAAAACAATCAAAATGTTTTTGCAGCTTGGCCCATGATATGAAACAGTAATTGCAAAGAAGAACGATGTTAACATGACAGATGTGCCAAGAATTTCCCACTCTTGGTTGGATAGTTGATTGAATAACACGGGCCATAAAATTGCCCTGCAGAACGATTAAGCAGCTGCGATGAAATTACTGGAAGGATAAATGGCTCGTGCAATGGAAAGCACCTAATCAAAAGTTTCCTGTTTGCGAACATTCGAGGAGTTAGTTGAGTTATTATTTTTGTAGCGGGAAATGCTTGGAAATAAATGAGCAATTACAGTTTTTGATGGAAAAACAGCACTTAAAACATTATGGAAAATATACATAGTCCTTTCTCATCGTTTTCCAGAAATGGTTGAATTCCTTTTCTAAATAATTCGATTTTGTCAATTGGATGCCACTATAGAATAATTCCGGAAATTAACATCAGAAACGAAGTTAAAATCAAAACCGTCTTGCTCCGATTAGCATGAAACTTTGCACACGTCTTGAGTTAAGAGAGACATTAGTTCTGAACGGATAAAAAGATTAAATTGATTTTAACGATCATTTTTGGACAGGGCGAATGCATGCCCTTTCTACAAACTGTTCATTAACACGGAATCAGTTAATTATACTGCAACGATCTCAGCTCCGAAATTCAGTTATAAATTCCATATAAAAAAATTAGTTAAAACATCTTCAGAACCTAGTTCCTAAATTCAATTCTACACCTGCGTTTTGGAACTGAGATCTGAACCTGGAATTCTGAAATACAAATGTAGGATCTGAATTCTAGTCGTGGATCTGACGTTCCAAAATTCCAGGTTCAAAACTCAGTTTTAGAATTCTAAAACTGAATTCCAGACAGAAATTTCGGATCTGAATTCTGGTCTGAACAGTTCCGAAATTTAGTTTTGTTACCAGTTACTCTTTGGTCACAATGTAGTTCCTTTGATCACTGAGCCAAAAACCTTGTATATAGTTTTCGAATATTGTATATTTTTGTTTATTTTCAATGTCAGTAAATGCCTAAGTAAGATTTAACGTCAATCGCGTTTCTACTCTGTGTTTAAAAGTTTGGGTCACGTTTAAGCTCTGCTTAAGCAAAGACTGGTGTTAAAAGTAGGGTTTTATTTATTTATTATATTTATCCTATTTATTTATTTTTTTATTCATTTATTAATTTATTTACTTATTTTTTTGTTTTTTTTTTATTTATTTATTCATTTATTTAATTATTTACATATTCAATATATACTTATATATTATTTAATAATTCGAAAATATTTTTTTGCGATCAACAATTTTTATACATCTTAGTTATGATTCAAATTAATTCATACATCATATAATGTGTAACAAAGAAACAAGTGTAAAAGGTACAAATATAAATCAAGACACCAATCAGAAAGCGATATAATGTTGCAGTCGTCTTTTGTCTTCAATCTTCATCATCACAGCAGACGAATTTGGCGCTAAATCGTATTCTGAGTTGGCAGCATTCTTATAAATTTCATTGAAACTTGCTGTACAAAAAAGCACTTTGCATACTTTGTTTTCCCAAAAGTTGATCTAGACTGTCTTTTGAAAAGATTTTCTAGGTAAGGATAAACAAACTGCCAAGTTTTTCCTTAATGGAAGACGAGACGTACTTTAAAGCGAACTACAAGCAGATCCTCAGCCTGAAGTTTTTCGTCGGCTAATCTCGGCTGGATGTTTAGGAAGAAGAAAGTTGACTAATTTAACGAATCGAACCTGATGTGGCAGGCGATCTGTAGGTGAGACTAATTCAGCTAGCCGTACATAACGGGAGCGGATCATTCCGCCGAATGCCGAAAGTCGTCTCGCTGAAAGGGTAATTTCGCCGAAAGGGATATTTTGCCGAAAGAAAAATTTTGAATACATCATATTATTATTTTTTTTGTGTTAGATGCCTCCTGTGTGGCGCAGCTACATAACCAAGCCAAGATGAGGTGGACGCCGACCCGCCGTCGGAAGCGGCGGCCTCTTTCATACAAACCTGTAGCGTCTCGTTTGCCCGGTCTACTCAAAGCTAGGCTTCTTCGCTTAAGTTAGGTCCGAACGAGCGGTAGCGAGGTCGGACAACACACGAATCAAATCGATGTGGTGAAGCCGCATTACATAATTTTTCACTTAGTAAACGAAAAATACTACATACATTTGCTTGGTAAATACACCTATGCAATTGCGTTGATGCTTAGTGGCTAATAGTCAACAAGTTTCCTTGGGAACTCTGATCTTAGGATCATGAATCAATCTTTATTCAAGAGTACAAGAATCAAGAATTCAAGGTATTGTAGGTCAACAAAACGGGTGTTAACGTATTATCATTCATTTGTGTTTATTTTAAATCAATTCCAACTATAATATTAAGACAATTGCGGAATCGGCGAAATGACCTTTTCGGCGAAATGACTCTTTCGGCGAAATGACATTCGGCTAAGTGACCCATTCGGCGAAATGTCATTAGTCGAAATGACTTTCGGCGAAACGGATTTCGGCGAAATGACCCTGATCCGTACATAACTACCGACACCATCAACGATCAAATATATA
Organism: Malaya genurostris; assembly: GCF_030247185.1. Taxonomy (NCBI): domain Eukaryota; kingdom Metazoa; phylum Arthropoda; class Insecta; order Diptera; family Culicidae; genus Malaya; species Malaya genurostris. The sequence continues at coordinate 255,077,878 of NC_080571.1, read as the reverse complement.
GAACAATATCTTCAGCGCATCCAATGTATCCAGCCCCTATTTTCCTTTCTCTGGTGACACTCAGTTTTAGCCCAAATTGACATCGTAAGGAAAGTCTTGGTATTACATTCCTTTTGTGGAATTTGGCCTTTCTGTTTCAACAAACTTCGCAGCCGATTCTTAGCGTACAGAATCATTGCATGGCTAGTACTATGGATCCTACTGACACTAAGAATCCTTCCAGGTCGGGGTTCGAATATACGACAACTGGCTTGTAAGACTAGCGTCCTATGCATTGAACCGCCAACCCGGGACGACTCATCCAAGTCAGTCTATAAAACAAATCCGCTTACGTTCGAGACAGAAGAAACCAAGTACAGTATTGTGTAGTGAACAATAGAACGACCTCGAAATGAGTGAACCAAACGAACAAAAGCTACCGCCGACACGAAAGAACACAATTGTTGTTAACTTCAGGCAGTGCAAAATTCGACCTTCGATACGAAAACTTGAAGGTTTGCTTAAGGAGCAAATGCATCTTGATATTAAACGTGTGCATTTACGACAACTGGCTTGTAAGACCAGCGTACTATGCATTGAACCACCAACCCGGGCTGAACATCGTGGCATCACGCGAATCCGGTGATGAAGTGGCACGAAGCCAACGAAACAAATCTTCAAACTCGCCAGAACTTCCCCCAATTGAAAAATTCTGGGCGATTGTGAAGGACAAGCTTCGGAAATCAGAGAAAATCTTCAACAATGACAAGAAGTTTAAGAAAAAAGGGAAGAAATATGGCGCAAGTGTTTCAACCAAATTGTTAGGAAAAAATCACAATTTCGAAAATCACGACTGAAATTTTTCACAAGTTATTTTCAGATAAAAAATCATTGATCAGAAAACTCACTGCAGAGAAGTTCAGAACTGTTTTTTTTTTGCAAACGCGATTTTCACTGAATCTTATTTCACAGGACAAAAAAAGCAGTTGTGAAAAGTCCACTAGCAAATATTCTCCTCCATGATATTTAAGAAAAAGGTTCGTACATTGATTATATCTGATATGATTCTCGAACAAAAGATTTTTGGGAAATAAACTTTCATAGCCGTTATATCTCAACCTTTTGCAGAATACAGGATAAATAAAGTCGTCGATCAACAAAAACTGAATTTTTCTGAAAATTGAAAATGCGCGTGTTTTTTTTGTTCGATTGGTCCCGTCAAGGACCCCCTAAAACCGTGAGCCCGAACTGGTACATAGAGTGGTTGATAAGTTAATCAATAATGGTGATGTAATTGAGATTTATTCGGTAATACCGTGGTGGTAGAGTAATATCATCAATAGAAGAAGCATATGCTGTGCTTAATGATAGTTATAATGATAATAACAACATTAATAAAAAGAACAATTACAAAGCATGTTGTGCAACTGATGAAAAAATATTAGCCAATTTGGCTTGAATATCATACGCAGAAGTAACAGGAGCGCAGGCTATCGCTACGCCAATTAAATCGCACCATTCAAACGCTGCGCCTGCTGTGTGCTCGAGACATGCTGACAATGCTGCGCTCCTGTTACTTCTATAAATCAAATTTATGCTAAATAGCGTTCTGTTGGATTTCATCTGAATGGTGCAGTGTAATCAACCAGCTGGAATTAAAACAACCTTTCGTCACTATAATCACTATATGGAATGCGGAAAAAATATTGTTGTTCATATTGACCACCCTACGTGCATCGAAAATATCGCAGTCATTATTTCTCAGTACCGATTCAGTTGTAAATTTAAAAACTAGTAAATTCAAATACTTTCACGTCATGGCGGTTAGAACCAAGTTGATACCTCTAGGTTGGATTTCTCCCGAGAAGGATAATGGGTACTTACAATATCGTGGCGGTCTTTTTGAACTATGTATGCACAAACATTGATCGAAAAACTTGGTAACAATCATTTAGATCCACTAGAGCTTAATAATAATGTTGATTCTGGTATGCGTGTTTCGTAGACAATTCAAAATAAGATATTGTTATTTTATACATATTGTCATGTACTTATTTGAAGAATGCAAATCAATAGATAATTGTTTCATTCAATAAATTTGAATAAATATTCGACGTTGATTTACAATTATTGCTTGGGTTATGATACATTTATTCTTACATCATTTTTAGCTGTAATAACTAAAAATTCAAAACCAAAGAAACTGAAATCTTCTAAAGTTGAATAAGAAAAATTATTACAATCAAGGGAGACCTACCGGAAAACAATGGCAAAACGAGCTATTCAAGTAATCCGACGCAATCTCCCCCCAAGCACCACGAAGCTTATTCACACCGTTAGTTTACCAGGTAAACTTTAGAAAACTTATACAAGAGACTACAGCTCCAATGCGAAACTAATCAAAACAAATTGCACTACGCTTATCTGGGATTTTGACTATCGTGTCAACAGTGTTAACAAGTTGTACTTAGCGGGAGCGTTTTGTTTCCGCCATGATCCTGCTATTGCAATCATTTACAGGGAGCTTGGCTTCGAATGTTAAGAAGAACATTGTTCGTTTCAAATTCAATTAATAGTTAGTCCAGTAAAAGAAAAAGATAAGAATTCGGAGAATTAAGTTAACAAGTCGAAATTAATTAATAATAATAACAATATGGTGAATTATTAAATGACTTAACAATCGTAATGCCAAAGCTTCTCATGTATTTCTGTAGATTTTTAATTACTGCGATCAATGACTTCGAAACGTTTCCATTAATGAAATTTGAAAAGATTCATAATAATTTCATCCGGTTAGATTGAGCGGCATGGCATTGCGGTTCGCAGGACCTTCTTAGCAACTTTCTCAGCTTTAACCAAGCCTCTGTCTCAGCTGGGATGGAATAACTTTCTCAAATAGACAGGCAATTTATACTGTGGTAATTGAAAATAAATTGCACATTGATTATGTTCATCCTTGCGCGTCGAGTTGGACCGTGAAAGTTTGCACTCCGGGAATCATTCTGTGTGTCGACAGTAAAGTCATCTATCCCCGAAACTGGTCTACAGTATGTGTAGTCTGTTTCGTGACTTCATAGATCTCTCTTGAGTAGCTCCGTATGCGGGCTGCTTTCTTAGGAGACCGTATCCTCCTGAGATGTAAATATTTGTCTGTATACAGTTTAATATTTATCATTTCTTCCGAGTGAAATGGTTTCTTGTTTACTCAGAAGACACTACCAACAGATCTGATGCCTGATGCGGTAGTCCTTCAGTGGGTGGGTTTTCGGGTGAACTTTATTATACGATGCTGACCGCTGGCAGTGTAAACACGTCTTGTTTCGTAAATCATATGTTGAAAGACAGGCTGTAAAAGTATCATTCTTGCCATTACCTACCGTCTGTCGGAATTGTTTCGTCCGTACTGAAGATGGTTCACAGAAACAACCAAACGAAAGCTAGAACATTTCTATCACCCTAGAATGATCGAGCAGGCGCTTTAGAGTAGCCGAACAAGAAAAATCATTCTGTACGGTTGTCACTCAAGATTTCGATTGTGGATCGAACGCGCCATCTGACGGAAACGAATGTGCGAAAGCTTTCTTTTCTTCTTTACCAACACGAATTTTAGAACTTTGAAATGATCGTTTGCGGTTAAGTGCAAGAAATAGTTGAAGCAAACAATTTTCCAGGTACTTTAAAGACTTCTTTGAATTGCCGGTTCAATTTAGAAACATCTGCCTTTGAAATAATATTAGTAGAAAATAAAAAAAGGAAACAGTTACTTTCCGTTCATGGGCGGAATGATAGTATTGCAACAATTATTTATTTCGGCTGGTCAGAAAAGTAAAAGCGAGGAAGTAAAGGACGAAGCAATTTCCAGAATAACAATTGCTTTTCAATTAGAATCTTCAAAAAGTAAAGTATTCCTGAAATTATCGACCAAGGAACATTACGATAGATTTATTAAGTAAAAAGAAATGTTGTGGATTTCTCGATGATTCGACATGAATTATCAGATTGAAAATTTGATTGTTCCTTTGCATTTGCAATACATGTCTCTTGACTCCAATATTCTTTAAATAACATCAGTTGAAAATAAGTTCGTAGTTCGCTAAATACTATATTAAATACAATATATCTATGTAGAAAGCACATCGAATGACGAATGATTTTGGTAGTCCACCAATCCAGTTAAAATTATACAACCTTCGTTCAATGCTATAACATTAAGATTAAAAAATAATGCAATAATATTAAAATCAGGCACCTTTCATTTGATAATAATTTTGTGGGAATCGATTTAACCAATTTTGAGAAATCAATGAAAATTCCATTCCAAAGTTGTCATCGAACATCAGTATAGCAAAAGTGAGTTTATTCGTTTGAAAATAAGATATACAAAAACCATTAGACGAAATAAACACAACTGAATGCAAATTTTTGATAACTGTTATGATTTAATATTAACACTCAAACGCTCGGGTTGAGATTTTCATCGATTTTTTTAATATTCGACTTCTGTAAAAATTTACGACGGACCTGAATGACAAAGTTTAAAAGGTCCTTAAACAAATAAAAAAAAAATTACCGATCTTGGTGCGTTTGGTGTAAAAAAGAACAGGTATTCTTTAATTTTATTCTGTGTTTATCGGTGTTGATATGGTCCAAAAATATTCCCGATCGCGTTGGGGTAAGTCGGTTTTGCCATGTGGGGTATTCGATCTAAAAATTATAAATATAAATGGGAACAGTTATGAAATAATCTGAAATGTTTAAAAATTTACTAAACCGCTTCAATATGAATAAAATAATCATTTGGCCAACCTACCCGAGGGTACTGGAATTAGTCATAACTCCCGAAAAGACATTTTTGAAAAGATATAAAAATGTGTTCAGGAATAAAAATTATGAATAAACAAACTACAATGTGGAACTGTATTGAGACCGCAAAACCGCCCAAAGTTGTTTACTGATGAATCCGGAAAACTGCTCTTGAATTGTGACAAGTAATGCAACATGTCAAAAAACATCTACTGGGCTCCACAAGTTGATTGAAGGCATTCAAAACTGATCGTTTGACAACTATTAGTGATTTGTTTACATATTCACCTATTCTTAGTGATGTAATAATGCCTTTCTCTTGTCTCTCAAACATTCTCATTCGAACAAATTTTTTATTGCGCGAAGCTTTGACACAAATTTTGGTGTACGTCACTAATTCGATATTCAAGTATTCAAAAGCTCGTCACGGACGTGAATTTAATATAGTTTTTGTTTTTAGCGCTGCACCGGTGTAATGTAGCAGTGACTATATTCGCTCCAATTTGAGTGAAATCAAGGCATCCTGTTTTTTCCTACACCGATGTAGTGCCACCGTTAAAAACGAAAATGCCATAACATTCTGAGGAACTTTCGATTACTTGTGTAGCTGCTTCGACGACAAATTTGAGAGTGATTTCAGCATAGCGTCGTAGCTGGCTTTTTAATCTACTATTTTCACTGCTATTTTTTTCATCGAGTTTATAATTTCCAGATTGAATCGAAAAAATCACAGTAGTGTTGTTTTCTAATTTGTGCGGATTGAAAAGAGAGCCGTTTATCGGTCGCATCTCTTATTCGTGAGTGTGATCCTTGGTCACATTGTAGCTTCGGAACAAGTCTAGAATTGTTTATATCGGTTGAGCCACCATCGAGAAAATTTTGTCGACAGGGAGACATCGGTTGAGTTATCCATGAGAAAATTGTTCGGATAAGGAAATTACCGGTTTGAGTTACGATTATACTTCCGGAATCAGAAGTACACGTCACGAGCTTTCCGAACATGATTGATGATTTTTAAACGAGCTCAATATTAACTAAATCAGTTGATTTATGTCTGAGCAAACTGATCGAATGAGAAAGTTTGTGATCTGTTATATACGTCACGTGTCCGCCATATATCATTCTAGATTGATCAAAATCCAACATCAGCATAGACACGAGCTTGAAAATGACGACGTCACTCTTGCGATCATATCTCCGGAACCGAAAGCAGCTACCATTTTCACATTTTTTTTTATTTAGAAGACATCTTTATTCAGGCCTATTTGCGTACAAGCTTTACGTGGCCGATTGAGTCGATTTTTTAAATAAAAAATTCTCTGTATTCGATCTCGTTGTCACCCTTTTTCTAGGGGGAGAGGAGCTTCCATTTCCCTCCTGCGAGGATTGAGGGGCACTTTGTTCGTGGCTCGTCTCGTCGTCCATTGACGCATCGGTGGCATTGTTGATTTCCGTCTTCTTTTCGTTTTCCTTGTTATTCGCAGTCTTGATCTCGTTGCTAGTTACTGTAGAAGCGCCTTGTTGTACATTGGTTGCAGTTGCTGTTTGGTTAGATGGTGAAGGTGATTTTGAAACAGGAGCACTACACTCACTAGTTTCCGTTGTTGAGCGGTTGTCCTTGTTTTTGTTTGTTTTGTTTGTTTTCGCAGTTTCAGTGCAAGGTTTGCCGTAGTGTGCAGGTTGTTCACAAAACTGACATGTAACCAGTTGATTTTCATACGTAATCAGCGTTTTACGCGGATGTTTCCCGTTTTGATTAAAAATGATGTAAGATGGAATTGCTTTACGTAGTTGCATACGTACCACTCGCACGCCATTCCGGATACCCGGAAAAAAATTCCGCCATACTTCCCTTTCGATGGAAAGAACTTCACCGTACTGCGACATAGTTTCCCGAACATACTCATCGCTGGACTGCGGGGGAAGGTCATGCACGCGTACTTGTATGGCATTGTCCACCATGTGCACAGGAATTTTGTATTTAATGTTGTCACACTCAACGCTGTGCACCTCGTTGTTAACCGAAGCGAATGCAATTGCATCGCTTTCACGTTTAAACATAATGTACACACAGTTAGACGCCTTGTTGAATTGAATTTCACTTACATTATTAGCGTCTAGATGCATTCGTTCTTTAAGTAAGATTTCAATTTCATTTGCTGCTGGTCCAACTTTGCAACGCTTGAAATCTATACAAATTGAATTTGGTCTTGTAGGCCAAGTTTCAGGCTTTGTTAAATCGTATTTGCCCATTTCGTACACTCTATTGTTCACTACACTGTATTGTCTTTGTTTCTGTTGTCTCGATTGTAAACGTTTTGCGACTCAGTCTGATGAGATGCGAGCACGAACTCCACCATTTTCACATTGAACTGGATGTAAGTTGCAATCGATTTAGTTTTCTCACGGAGAAAACCGAACCGAATAAGGTGCACACGAAAAGATTTTCAAATCTTGTCGAATTGAGTCGAATGGTAAACAACACTATATTAAATTACAAAAAGTTAGTTTTTTAACGATCCAATAGCCATTTTTATAGAGACACGCAAAAGCTTAATAACGCAGAAATAGGATGAGATCTTACTCCACTCGCCGCATTATCAGGATGTTGCACCATTTGACTACCACTTGTTTCGATGAATGGCATGAGTACTAATGTTCTCAACCTGATAAGAATTTCACGCCATTAAAAATCACACAAAAACTCAGAGAATTAAAATATATATATATAAGTACAGCAAAAAAGTGCACGTTTTAACACGAGCACTATTGACGCCCAACTGAATTGACTCTTGCGTCATCCAGCTAACTGACGTCTGCCTGTCACATGTAAGCGCGTTTACAAAGTCAATCCATGGATCGAAAAAATAGTTGGTTTATAAGATATTTGAGCTCCGGTCTCCCTTATTCGATCATGTTTTACATTGAAGTCACAACGTTATAAATCAAAAACCCGACTGATACAATGTTTTATGCATAAATGCAAAGTAATACTTAGTCATACGCAGAAATAATCGTCTGAAAACCATGATAAACACAAGTATACACATAAAAGAACTTCGAACATAATTTTTGGATAACTGTAATGTAGTTTTTTCGTCCTTGAATCCAATTCTATTTGCGTTCTTCGATCAAACAATTGCCCGGTAACTATTATGGCATCGCTTATATTTAGAATTTCATGTGATATTGTCGTCCCAATTAATTATCTCTGTGTTAATTGAACCTGGATCTAATTGTATTGATAATTATTTATTGCACGGAACGACCGAAATTGGCTCTGCGCCTAATTCGTATTACTGTTTTTGAATTAGTTGATTTTAACAACAAAATTTTTTTTAAATAACTATGAAATTAGTTAAAATTGAGAATTTAATTTGCTGAAAAAACTCTTATTATTAGAGAATGTGTTTAGTTGGCGAATATCCTGGGCACAAACCAGCAATATTTCAATCCAACACGAAATTCTCATTGACAACTAATTTAGTTATTAAAATCAGAAAATTTGTTTATACTTATCTATCACCATCATTGCTGAAGGACAGCATAAAGTAAACAAAAATGAAATTGGTTTTATTAACAAGTTTACTAGCCAAAAACTCATGAGAAGTGCCAAAGCAAAACAATCCATTAAAAAGCTAAAAGGACAGTCTTGTTGAAACTGCTCGCAAAGTGTTTTGATGTTTTTCGCATGTGTTACGATATATCCATATAAAAATTTCTAAACCGATATGTAAAAATGACGTAAACTCTTAGCGGAAGTGTATTTATTCAGAATTAGTGCGCATTTGAAGCGATTGTGAAGTGAGATTCGAATGTTGCACTCTAATTGTATATGTCAAATGATTTTTTTTTGTATCTTCCAACCTTCCGGGCCACGCCCTCCGGTGTACTACTTGTATTCGGTTTTTGTTTTCCGAGTGCTCAAAGTTTTAGATGAGAGAATCGATTTCGAATTTATTATTAAGGGAATGAGAATTAAAAAATCTAAATTGGCAAAAGTAAGATTTTTTTAGTTGTCTAAAAAAATAACTAACTAAAATCAGAAAATCAACTAATTTTTTCGCCAAAATGCTGATGTCGGTCTTTCCGTGTGACAGCACTGAAAAGTTCTTCACTCAACATGAGCTCTTAACGTGACTTATTTCTGGTTAGGACCAAATCAAATCCCATAGTAATAATTTACGTTCTCCTAAAAGTGTTCTTAAATTTAAATCATTCCTTGACATGCTTCTCGGTAGTGTAATAAATATTGTCCATGGTGGAGAGATATATTTTAAGAAATAATAAGCTATGATTTTCTCGGAAGAACTTGTCATAACAGTACTCCCTATATCTTCATTTTAAAACTAAAGCGAAGGTTCGAAAATCGAATCGAAATTTTCCGGAATGTACGTATTTTCATGAAAATTTTTGAGTAAAAATAAGATTTAAGAGAGTCCAGTGGTTGTAGTTGATATCCCATATGTTCCAAATACCTCACGATATTACTACTGTAGGCATTAAATAGTAAGATTTTGTTCTTAATTACAAAATTCTTTATTTATTCTTCCAAATCTATTTCGTCCCCCTCAAAGTGATCCCCCCGGCCCCAATACACTTGTGCCATTTTTTTTTCAATCTTCGAAACAGTAGTTCAAGTCAATTTTTAAAATAGTCTTCAATCCGCGTAGCGATTCACGTTTGATGTCTTTAATTGACTCAAAACGGTTTCCCCGGAGCAGTCGTTTGAGTTTGCTGAATAGCCAAAAGTCACACGGATCTGAACCGGGCGAATACGGTGGTTGCGGAACGATATTGGTTGAATTTTTGGTGACAAAATCACGAAGAATCAATGCAGTATGCGACGGTGCATCATCGTTGTACAAAAACTAAGAGTTGTTGGTCCATAATTCCGAACTCTTTTTACGAATATCCTCGCGCAAATGACGCATTACACTAAAATAGTATTCCTTGTTGATAGTTTGGCCGGTCAGAAGGAATTCGGAGTGCACCACACCTCGATAATCGAAGAAAACTGTCAAAACTGCTGTCCTGGACGTGGTTCGTCGTCAACGCGTTCTCGACCCTCTTTGAACAACTTGTACCAATCTAAAAAACACTTGCTCGCGACATACAATTATCACCAAAGGCCTTTTTCAACATTCTAAACGTTTTGGCACCAGAAATTTGATTCCGCACAATGGATTTAATGGAACTTTGTTGAATAATGTCACTTATTGTAAAAATCACCGATTGCACTTTTAATATTTCAGAAAGACAGACGCATATAAAACACTAATGAATATTTTGACGTGACACTTGGCACAAATGTCACTGACTGTTTTACTAACCTAGGAAACAAATATTTCGACGAATAAAGTTTCCTCGCGAAATATAATTTAAAGGTCTTACTACTATTTGCTCATAGTAGTATAAGTTTATCAAAACAAAAAACATTAGCGTTCTGTCTGACAATTTCGACTAGGTTGATCGAAATCGGCCTGGTTATCTCTAAGATCTACGCATCTTTGTTCAGTACACACACATACATTTGCTCAGTTCGTTAAGCTGAATCGGTTGATATACTACCTTGATAAAAAAGTTCCCGGAATCACCACTGTATGGCGTTCTCAGTCACCCGATTACTTTTTTTTAGGTTGCCATATATGTCATTATTATTCTATCAAATTTTCAACCTTTTGTGCGTGTCTTCAATTTTGTACAATTTTCAAAATGGAATTAAATTTTTAACAATGAGTTTTCATTAAATTTTGCGTAAAATCGGTTTCAATTATGCGACAATATTGCAAATTTTCGAAGAGTGTTTCGGCAATGATACTCTGAAGAAAACAGTCGTTTATCAGTGGCACGACCGTTTCAGAAGTGGGCGTGAGTCTGTGAATGATGATGAGCGAAGCGGTAGGTCGTCTACATCGAAAACCGATCAAATCATTACATTGCTTTTGGATCCATACAAGACATTTTAGTCAATGACTTGGGTCTCAGACGTGTCGCTGCAAATCTGATGCCGAAAGACCTGAATATCATGCAAAAAAACGACCGCGTTGACATCACAAAAAACATTATTTGAGCGAGCTAACAGTTTCCATTGATTACAAGGGTGTTGTGTATCATGAATTCCTTCCATTAGGCCAGGCCGTCAACAAGGAGTATTATTTGAGCATTATAAGACGTTTGCTTGAAGTAATTTACCGAAAAGACTAGATTTGTGGGCAAACAACTCGTGGCCAATACCATCGTTATCCCTGAACATTTGTCTTAAAACGAAACGAATACCATTCAGCAACCACCGAATTCACCTGATTTGGCTCCCTGCGACTTTTCTCTATTCGGTCGACTTCGGAACGCGTTTCAGCAACCGAGATGAGATTATGGACAAATCGCCATACCAAAAAAATGTATATAAAGAAAGTTTCGACGATTGGCTCAAGCATGTTGCAGTCGATGGAGAGCACTTTGAAGGGGACAATATCCATTTCGATTATGTATTCTTAATTTACTGAATACATTCCGGGAAATTTTTTATCAAAGTAGTATGTCATACGGCTCTCGAGCCTCGGAAAAAAAAATTCCAAAGTTTGAGCGATTTCTATACCTATTTTTATATGTATAAAAAAGGTTAAAAGACTTCGTAAATAGAGGTCCGGGTGTATGAGTGAAAAGTAAAACCGATTCCTTGGAACTACAATTGGATGTGAAACTTTCGCATCGGTTGCCTCTGTCCGGGGATATTTCTATTATCCAGTTTGAATTTCATCACCTGCTGTAGAAGAACATTACTATTACCACCCCAAAGAGTTACCGGCTACCTATACAAGTGATTAAAAACTACATCAGTATTATGAAATCGTCTAGCCTACAGACGAAAGACGTCATCGTTGTAGCCTACAGAAGAGGGTAATTCAACTACTATAACTACTGACCTACAACTGATCATCCATGAAAACATAAAGCGAAAGCTCTTTTGCACGGAAAACGAAGAATAATCAAAAAATCGGCAAGCCCGATGCAACTTTTTTGTTCTTTGTTTACGACTTTAAACAAACATCATAATCCAACTAACAGGCTTATATTGGTAGAATAACAAAACGTAACTCATTGTAACAAGCTTAACACCCTACGTCGGATATTAATCATCAGTTCCATATAGACCAAAGACGATGACGCGCTGAGCACGTGTATCGACCGGCTCTTTCTAGGCGGCAAAAAGGTCACCTTGTCCCGGTACGACTGACGAAAAACGCAACAGGTTGTGAGCAACCAGCAGTTCGTGACTGGAACTGTAGCAAAAATTCGACTCTTGCAGATGACAATCTCTAAATCAAGTCGACTCGATTGCGTAGGAACACGCGGAGGAATTTTTGTCGTAGAGTAATATTTTGGTGGATTAGCGTTTCAGGCAGATGCCAAATCATACACGCAAACTAATTTAACAACCATAGGGCTATTGAACAGAAAACTAATAAAAAAAAACAAAAACTTTAATTTTGTCATTGCCCAGAATAACCCATAATCTTAACAAACAATTTCTATAACTACTATCTAATCGGTCTCCTTTACGAATGATCATCAGATGTCAGTTTCCAAAAAGCTCGCATGCCAAATCCTGCTTCCACAAACAAGATATCAATTCACACGAACGCACAAGTTCTCAATTTACATGAGTGCGTTAATAAAAAAATCAATTCCCGCTTCAATTTGACACCGTCCAGCCGCAAAAACCAGTTTTCTTCCTTCCTCATAGCATCTCCTTTAGATTCAGTATCTTCCTTGTTTCGTGCAGTTTTGATCCAGCAAAGAAAGATATCCACACATATTCACCCACACACAGACATCTTTCAAACGTCGCGGCGTCTCAGCTAATAACCAAACCAGCCGATGCTCGAAATGATACCAATCACGTTATTGTTGTGACGCCGCGATTACGAACTCACACAAAATCGCCTTCAGGTCGGTTTGAAGGGAGAGAATCGCTCCAGATTCACACACACAGGTCAGGAAACTTCTGTTATACACAGTCCAGCAACATAGGCTTACCATACATTAAGTATGGTATGCTCATAGCATAGCAGATAGTAGCTTGGTGAGCGAAATGAGAGGAATTTATACTAAATTGGAGGAATCATTCCATCGTGGTACCGTAAGCCGTGGTGACTTTGACCATCGGGATGACTGATTGGCAGATCAGTTCGCATCGTTGAATACAGTTTTAGTCGAGTAAGTCTTCACTTCAAATTAATTAAGAGAATAGGGTAAGGAGTTCGGTTGCCGGCACCCCACCGTAACTTTTGACAGAAAACAGATAGCGTCATTCTGACAGATGTCATGTCATTTTAAAAATCGATTTTTTTCTTAGTGTAGAAGTCGGTTAGGATTTTTCTCCATGTCTCTATTCAAAAACTTAAAAAATTTTGTAAAAATTATTCATACAACATTTTTTGTAGGTTTTCTAATTTTTCGATTACAGCCATTTAAAAAAATGGTAAAAAAAAGTTTTTCCCTTTACAAAACACAGCCTAGATCATTTTTGGAAAAACGAAATGTGCAAAGTGGTTTTCTGTGGCAAACTTTTAATGTACAGTAAATTTCATTAAAATCTGAGAAGGTGCTGCCAACATTTGTTCGAGTTGGTGCGAAATTCGTCAAATTCATAATTATTTTCTTCAAAAGATTGTGAAACATTTCATTCTGCATAAAAACAAAACTAAAAGTAATTTGGAGGGAAAAATGTGATTTTTTTGCCCCCAAATTTATGCTGGGTGCGTATGTCGAATGATAAATCCATCATTAAAAATGAAAATATTCACCTAGCACAAATTTGGGGGTAAAAAATCACAATTATTTCCCCTCCGAAATTACCACAATCTGTACGGCTAGTAAGCCGAAACATGTTTAGTCGGATACATCAGTTTAAATTACGCTTGTCGTAATTTGTCACAATATTTTAAACCCCCTCCCACCATTAAAAGTGTGAAGTAACTTGTGGATGCCGAAATTGATTGCGTGGTACAAGATGATGAAACCTCCATCTAGACAGGCTTCAAACTACTTCCTGGACAAAAGAGGAAAGGTGGAAGAGAATTCCAAACATACTAAGCTGTCGGAATTAGAAAATAAATAACCATCTGTTCTTGTGATTCCAAAAGCGACTTTTACATTGCGACCTGATCAAACATGTAATTTATGTGCAGCAGTGCCAATGAAAAGGGTTGTTGCCTCACGCAACACAGAACATAATTGTTCCGTTCTCCGTTCTGGGTTGATTTGGCTTCTTGCCATTGCGAGAAAATACCATGGAGATACGGACTCTTACAACACACTAAAGCTCCGCCAAGTGGAAGAATATTGGTCCGTTGGCAAGGGAATCGTCAAGAAAACTCTACAGGTATTTATTAACGAGGTACATGATCGACAAACCTTGATGGAACTAGTCATTAAAATGAAAAGTTTGTCGGATTTAATTCTTTATATCAACCACAATAACATGATTAACATGGGACCTCTGATCTACAAAAATCATTTGGAGCTCAACATTCAGGACACAAAGGATTCTTTTGTTTATTTGTTAAAAACATATCAGATCTACCATTAGTTATTTCTAGCCGATCAAACAATGCCTAAAGCCTGCTAATAAACACAGTTAATGCGTTTAAGTCGATCTTTAAGCGAAAACGTTCGCTGTACATGTTGAAATAAAGTTGAATATGAGAAATGTTGATCAAATAGTTCCATATTTTTTGGACGCAATTCAATTTTAAAATGTCACAATACAACAGTCAACTATTTTAAAAAATATATCAGAACCATCGTTACGTTGTGTCGAGAATTATATTTTTGTTTGTGAAACTTTTCTCATATGTTCAAATGTCAATTTCAAGTTGCCACCCTAGTTTTCCATCTACCAACACATCATAGAGAGAGAAAACTCCTAGCAACAGCATGCGAGAAGAGCCGGGTTTTATAAATGTGTACGGATGCTTCACTGTAACTCCCTTTTCACCACATACACGCACAGCGCGATGTTTGTTAGCAGCATAAATTTCATCGTGTGAAGACACGCGCTTGTTTAAAGCATTCTCTGCTCAGTCGCGTCGTCAGTCGGACGTGAAACCGGTCCGAACGTTGCAACAGCGTGGCGTGAATTCTTCTCCTGGTAATAAAAAATCCCTTTTCTTAGTGCGAGGGAGTTTATCGTCTTCCGTGGAGAATTCGAGAAATCAGTTAGAACGAGTTACGAGATAAGAAGAAAACTTAATCGAAAGCTTATTTCTTAGTGTAAGGTGACGAAAAAAAACGGAGTGAATAAGTTTCCGCGGAAAGATCCAGTGATAGTGTAACCATGGTAGATCAAGCGGCACCCGCCAAAGGAAATGTCTTGGGATGTAAGTGCGATTCTACAAGATACTCAAATGAAATCTGTTTGTTCCCTGGAAAATTGTAATAATGTATCTACTATTAAAAAAAATTCAGTATCCATATGTTAAGATCAAATTTCTAGATCGAAGACGAACTGGACCCCAAAACCGAAGGGCATGTCTTCTCTGTTTAACATTCAAACAACGGCAAAGGTCATTCACAGAAGAGCGAAAATTCAATATCGGTGTCGTTCGTCCCCCCAAAATACGATGAATCAAACAAAATACGAACGACTTTGCTCAAGAAAGTGTTCTACTTTCACGCTGCAATGTGAGAAGTGTTACTTTTTCCACATACGCCGATCTTGGGGTCAACCAGATAAGTCTGAGGGCGGTCTAAAATTAAACCGTCACTGCAGTGAGAATCAACCAAAGGATGATAATTTATGGGCACGGGACGGGTGTGTGGGTAAATATAGAACCGTTGTTGTCATTCCGAGGCATAGCTCAAGACAAATCGGTGCGAGGGGCAGGTTTTATGGAGATTTCATTTGAATAACACTTTTGTGTACACATTCCACGAAAAACATACTTGCTACCGCTGTGTCGTAAAATTGTTGGAACATGAGCGTAACCTCTCCAAGCGTTTGAAAATTGTTTAAACCAAAAAATGGATAGTTTCAAGTGATGTCATTTTTCAGCTACAGTAAATTGTAAATAGAGAAATTGCTCAACAGAAACAACAGTAGCTGGTAATCTGTATAATCACATCGAATCATATTTTGTATTAAAAGCAATAACCATCCGATGATGGTGCGGAGTGGGATGAAATAAATCTCCACCCGTGTGCAGGAGATAGATTATTTGAAAGTGAAAGCTTGGAACCCACTGTTCAAGGATGAGCGCAGCTGCGTCTGCGAGCAACGTGAAAGTTTTCTCTGAGCCCGATTCCTCGCACAGGATGTTTCAGGTAGAGAATTTCCCAGAGATATCCACTCACACACGTAAACAAGGAGAAAACGGGTGCGAACACAGAACCTTAGCCGGTATGTTATGATTTATGCGACTGTTGTGGACGGCGTAACCGAAGGATGATGTTTTTGAAATATATTATTACTACAGATTTGAGTCGACATTGCTGACATTGAAAACATTAGACTTTTACCCAAGTAGCACCTGTAACTTGTTCATAAAAAAATAAAATAAAACAGATGCTGCATAATGGTCACATGGCATACATGACGAAACAAGTCGTACTATGATTGTGATAATGAGGTCAAAATAATGTTACGAATTCACATTTCATCATACTAAGTTACAATAAGTTCCGACGTAACTTTTCGGTAATCCAACTCTAACAACGTGTTCGCATTGACAGTTTTTGTTCACCAATTGGTCACCGTAACAAAATGTGACAATGAAAAAGTGACACACTACAAGACATAGTTAAATAATGATTGCATATCGGTTACCGTATTCGTTGGGATGCAACAAAGAAATATAAATATAGTGTCGGTTAAAAGCTTCCATACATTTTCCCGGACAATAATATTCAATCAATAAGTAGAATAAATAAAACAATTATACAGCTTAAAGATTATTGGCATAGTTAATTCTGCGCTCATATGCATTTTTGCCGGTATATGTGCGAAGCAAACTTGTTTCGTTTTTGGGAGTAAATTCTCTCTACCAGAGGGAATAGTTGTACGCTTTGTCACGGCAGTGTATGCTTGAAAAAACTTATGAAAATGGCTGACCAGCGTATGAAATGTTCATTAAATTTAAAAAAAATGCATCTTTATTCATTGCGTTTGGTCAACTGTTTCAGCTTTGACATATCAGACTCTATCTGAACCCATTTCGACTTTTTAGCTCTAAATTTCATATGACGTGAATAAAAACATGAATATTATTTTGTATGTCGATGTTCTAAAACACAAAATATAGAAGGTGCGTACGTTTTCAATAAGTACACAGATCAACTTCACCATAAATATCGAATAGCACGTAGATTTTCAGTAGATATAGTGAGTTTAAACAAGATTGAATTCTATATTTTAGTTCTGATCATCGGATGTCAACCTTTGGTCATAAATGTTGAATGGGAAAAACATCAACAAGTGGTAACTTGACACAAACTATTTTCTGTTTCATTGTGACTAATATGCACGCTGGATCAAATCAAATATTCGTTACTGAGAACTTGTTCGGCAACTCGCACAAGCTCCGCCCCTTACGCTTTTCAGCTTACACAGCAGTTGTAATGTACGTTGCAATGTCTTTAACTTGTTCCATGAATTTGTTTCATATAAGTTACTGTCATTGAAGTGTAATAACGTGTGCTACGTGGGTTTAATTCTTTATACTACACAAATTCGGTGTCACAGATCACAGATTGTTCAACATATTAAAAACTGTTATAGATTTCTGCAGAATTTATGATTATTTTTTAGATGTTTCCAGAGATTTTCACAGAATTTTATATATTTCATCCATCACAGATAAATGAGCAATTTCGAACACAGATTTTCATTCGACGGCACTGCTGAGAGGATGTAAACAATACACTATAAAGATGACCTGGGAAAAATTTGGTTGAAATCGATGAAATGCAGAAAAAGTGCGTTCGAAATATACTGGAGAACCTTTTTATCATCGATATATCAATATTGTAATGATGCCATTCATAAATCACTCATATTTTCATACATAATACTGTGGTATTCTTCAAAACACTTTTCTTTGAGGCTTGAATAGAAAAATGTTTATTTTGGCGTAACCTAAAAATAGAAACAGTTTTAAGCTCAATTTTGAAAAAATACGTTTCTGGCGAAATTCGTAATTTTAAACATACTTCACCTTGTAACTCCGGAACCTGAAACCACAGCAACTTTAAAATCTTGAAATCTTGAACATTCATCACCTTAAAACATAGGAAATTTTGTATGGGGCCATAATACGAAAAAATCTTGTTAACTTACGTCTCGATAGATGCACATAAAAGAAGCATCTTAATCGATGCAATTTACAACCCAAATTCTACTTTGGTTACTTTGATTCCTATTTCTGATGGGTTGCATCGCCAGCAAATAACATAACATAACCTACAAATTGGTACAATTTTGAGTCGAATTAAAAACATGGCTTTGGTCTTTCCCATGTAGATAGCCTAAGCAATTACTGTTAAATCCGACTTTTGAATCACGATTTGGCGAACGAGTGTCGTTTTCTATTAGCTACAGTTTTAAATCGAGAGATAAATCTAAAATTACTATTTATATAGAAATATATGTTTGTTTATCGGTGCGCTTATGAACTAAAGCATGTAACAATGTTATGCTCTCGATTTTCTTGAAGATGGATGTGCCGATTTTCTTTAACTAGTAAAGTAAAAAACAAGGACAGGGTATCCCATAGTCTACTGTTGAATTTTATTCGAATCCGGCTTTCGGTTCCGAACTAGAAGGTTCAAATGTACATAGAAAGAAAAAAAATGTACTCAATTTTTTCATAGATGGCCATATTCATAGGCAATATACATAAGTTTTTCTTCGCCGTGTCATCCACAATACATAGTACTTTAAACCTAATACATTTCGAATATCATATTAGTATGTTGGTATTCATTAGTTAATCTAAACACTGTTTTTATCAAGCGAGTTGCTATTTTAAATTACATTAATCAAAATACATTTATTTTGTGTATGATCTTATAACTATTTCAGGTTTGTTTGTATCAGTTCATCACTTTTATTCAATGTCATATAGTTGGCTATTGGTTGAACTCATGGAAGAGAAAACAGTCTAACATAAAATAAAATTTAAATCGGAACTCCAATGGATTTAATGAAATGATAAAGAAGTTTCATGGTCACGACAAGCAAGAATGTCGCGAACTGGGACATTGGATAGTCTACCTTGAGTATGCAAGGAATTTATTAGTTGAGATCTGACATCACGATACTCCACGGATGTCCAAACGACATGATCAATATCGCGATAACCTTCGCCACAAGCACAATGATTAGTTTCGGAAAGTCCAATTCGAAGGAGATGTTCATCTAACGTGTAGTGATTGGACATGACCCTGGACATCACACGAATGTAGTCCCTACTCACATCCAGTCCGCTGAACCATGCCTTAGTCGATATTTTAGGAATAATTGAGTGCATACACCGACCCAGATAATTTTTATCCCAAGAAACTTGTCAGCTGGCAAATGTTCTTTGGTGAGACGCGCTATAGAATTCGTTGAAAGCAATCGGTCTTTCATAAATTTCACCCTCAATAGCAGCACGTTTGGCTAAAATATCGGCTCTTTCATTGCCTGGAATGGAGCAATGAGCCGGGACCCAAACTATTGTGATTTGATTATTATTGTTCAATATGTCGTTCAGGCACTGTTTTATTTTGCCCAAGAAAAACGGTTCATTTTTGTCAGCAGCGTTTGAACATCCATATCGATTCTAACAAAAGTTAGATTAAAACGAATAGTCTTGTAGTACCTTAGTTTGGTGTCATAT
The DNA here is from genome assembly GCF_030247185.1 of Malaya genurostris. Classification (NCBI taxonomy): domain Eukaryota; kingdom Metazoa; phylum Arthropoda; class Insecta; order Diptera; family Culicidae; genus Malaya; species Malaya genurostris. The sequence goes on along the minus strand of NC_080571.1, from coordinate 255,058,214 downwards.
TGCATCCGAATTCGGTTTCCGGTGCCGTCAATTTGTGTTTAAAACAGCAGTTCAAATCATTTTTAGTGACAGTTTATGGAGATTTTTTTTTCTTAAAACTGGTTTTCCAAACTTCAAACTGAACAGATCTTTCAAGATTACAAAACTTGTTTGATAATCTCCAAAGCCAAGTAGAATAGTTAAAATTTTCGTTGATATGTTTTCTACGGATCTGTAGAAAACCGGAGAACATATCTAAATCCTTCGACCTACAGAGATTTCCTATCTGACAGAATCTTAGGTCTTAAAACTATTCAACACTCTGGTTTTAGCGATTAGAAAAGCCGGAATAGAATATCGATGATTAATAGATGGTAGAATCGATTTCCCTAGTTCTGGATTCAAACGAAAGACCTTATAGTTCTATCAATTGTTTTTGGAACTTATCCTGATGCGTCATCCGGTTCTGGATTGACAGGTGGATGAAAAACCTTTAAATTTGTCATATAAATTATTAGGCAGAAGATATACATGCTTCTAAAAACAGGTCTTAATAATATTTTTTCCAGTTAGTTGATCCGGTTCCGAAAAGTGAAATTCGAAAATGGAAATTAAATCGATTTCTTATATAAACTTTAATGAGAAAGGCATTATTAATCCATTACGTGAATTAAAACAGGCTAAAATCTTTCCACCCTGTAATACCAAAACAGAAAGTCGGTTTCGGAAAGAATTCAGAAAATTCTTCCCATATCTGAGAAAAGTGACTGAGTTCCTCGTGCCTTCAAATCATGGGTGAAAACCGTTTTTTTAATGATTGTAATGTAATGATGCGAAATCTTACCGCAACCACAAATAGCTTGCCTGACCTTAGCTTTCTTACCAATTGTTCCTACTTGAATGGATGTTACTCGAACTTCCCTTTTGTAGCCCCCACTAGGATTTGTATCCGAACTTCACGTAGGTTTCATCATCTCTGAATATGCAGTTCGAGATCACTGCAGAGATAGCTTCGTACAACTTCCGAATTCTGGGTTTGATTCACACTTCTTGTTTCGGACTGCATTTTGACTGCTGTGGGGTTCTGTGCACCATTTGTGCACTACTAATCGACATCGTTCTGCTTAATGTGCAAAAGTTTTGGAAAACGAGTGACACGTTGTTGGAAAAATATGGTTCCGAGGAAAAGTCGATCAAAAGCCTAATCGTGCCTGGGCGCGTACCATTCTACTTTTTCTCTACCAACTTCCGGGTCGCGCATACCTTCGGGAATAATTCTAAATAAGATTATTTTCTAGATTTCTAGCATTATTTTCTAGCAATTGATGGAAAAATAAATTTTCCGATTTTTTGAAAATTGTTTGGAAAATCTGGCCTTAATTTGATACGAGCTACTACGGATAAAAAATTTAAATTCCTTTTCAAATGAGCTTATTAACTCATAATTCTACAAGGCAGAATGCCAACAAACGCATTCTACCTTTAATCAAAGTACACAAAAGCCCTATACAATTTTGGGACAGATTTGGTGGATTTATCGAAAAGAAGACAGTGATTTCCGAATTTAGTCCAATCTAAAAAAATGGGGCAATTGTTAGGTGGAAGCAGAAAAAGAAAAAGATGTGCCCAAATGATGAAGATGATTTCATCATATCGACTAAACTAAATAACGTATTATTAGTTTGTTATTTCTTTTCTTGAAACAAATTCTATATTATATTCAATTCAAATTGAACTAACGACAACAAACGATCCCCACTTTGTTAGTGAATTTGTTGGAAAGTGCATTTCATACAATGTATCACTTGTTATTTTCATTTTCGCATTCAGCACTATATCGACAGAAGGAAAATAGCTCACCCGTCAAAAGACAGTTTTCCAACTAGCACATTTATGTGCGTGTTCGACCTGTGAGTTCTCTCGTTGGAATGTACACAAAACGGCATCGATTTATTTTTGTTTCACAAAAACCTTTACATTAACCCCACGCACCCCAAAAATCCGGTCACTACGACTACGGTCGGAATCAGACGCCGCAGTCTACACCTTCCCGACATCATTTACCTCTGTCAATTTTTTCCACCCTCACCCCCACCGGCATGGGATCGCATAACCACGCGAAGCAAAAGCGATCGAAGAAGAAGGAAAAGAAGCTGCACGGTTTCACCCGCATTGGAAAATCTATTCGGTAGCAAGTGGCGGTTCTCTGACCCCTCGTCATTCCTTGATAGTACCCGAGATACTGGCAGGCGAAACAGAGGTCACTCGGAGGACGAATCAAACTTTCTGTCTGCACTGAGCCCAGCTGATTCGGATTGCGTCAAACAAGTGGGGAATCAACACAGAATAGGTATAATTTACCAAAACAGAAAATATGATTGCAAATTTTGCGGCGGCTTGACTATGACTATTATTGTGTTCAAATTGTCAATTGGTTGAATCAGCCGGTGGTCACGAATGGGGCATGAATAAAGCACCGAGCGACTCCTCTGTTTGCCGAAGCAACTTACTTCCGATCCCACCCGATTCGACGGAATGGGGACCGTTTCAATGTGTGCAGAGTTTATTTGATTGGCAGTTTTCGGTTGTGAAACATTAGTTCGCAGCCGGTTTTACAAATGGTGGTCAATAAACAACGAGTCTTAACGATTATAATCAGTGCGACCGATATGAATATAGGCAGCCACTTCATTGACATCATTTTGGTATGATTTGTTATCTCCCATGTATAGATAAAAAAAAATCTTGAGCATTATTGATAATGAGACTACAACTTGTTAGTTCGTCAAATTCCCCAAGCTTTTGGCTGGAAGGGAAAGTAAATATTAAATTTATTGACCTGGAGCTTCTGGAGCGAAGCGAAATATTTCGTTTCAGACGGAGAGAATGAGAGAATTCTGATGATAACTTCAAATATGTTTTTACTGAGAGTGCCAAATCAACAAGTTCGAATTCGTCACGTCCTATCGAGGTCAGAACAATTTCTCTGAAACACAATTCAAATAGCGCTACTACGTGAAAATTTCTTGTTTGAATATAGCAGTGGAGTAGTCAAAGGATGCAAACAGCACTTAAATGGATTATGTTGTTGAACACAACTTGAAGATGTATTCTACTGGCATTACAATTATCCAATATACGATTTATTTATTATTAGTTGGTTTGACGTAAAGCCGCCATAACTAAGTTCAGTTTTTGCAATGACTGAGCGGAAACATATATTGGAGAAGCCAAATGAATGAAAAACTAACAGAAAAGATGATTTATTGGAAAAAGATACGCCCAGAGACAGGACTCGAACCTGCGTTCTTATGCATTCCGTGCATACGCGCTACCATTTCGCCACTCTGAATTTTGTTTTAGTTACTCTAAAACGCCAGTCAGACACAGTAGAACGTACATCGAACATGGTCTACATCCTGGTCGTCACCCGACCGATACCTTACCAATATAATTAATTACGATCCAATATAATTATTGTCATCAGAATAACTGAGTAGAGAGTATGAATGTTGGGAATGCAACCAAATCGTTGACGTTGTTTTTTTCAGCAACTAATTTTTAGGAGAGCGAAGAATTGTTCGAAATTAGTATTTACATTCTGTGCGGTTCTTGTCAGTAACATCTTGGAGAAAAAGGCAGTGCACATCAGCAAGTGACCCTTTCGCTAATTCAATTTATGCGCCGTTCGCCTCGCACGATCTCAATTCAAATTGATTTATCCAAATTATGAGTTGCCAAATCAATGCATTTATTCACAAGCTGGTAAATAAGAGTGTGACTCAGCCAGTGATAAGACTACTGATATAAGTACATTAAATGTTATGTTGTTATTTAAAATGCTCGGAATATTAACGTTAAGTCACACAAAATAAAATTATTAATTTTACAGGTGACATAATTCGACAAACGATACAATTCACAACTACCTAATGTTTCATATGATGCAATATTCCACTCGCACAGAATTTTACATGCTACGAGTGTAATTTGCACTCCGGTATCAAGGGCCGCTGTATGGATTTATATGTATCAATTATTCAACAAACAGATAAGTGCTTCTGTGGTTCAGTCGAGTAACCGGTGAGCTTATGATCTAATGTTTCACTGTTCAAGTCGCGGTGTTATTATCGATCTTTTGTTTTTTATTTCGTTCGAATTGAAGCCATGTAATTTTCAAATCACACCATTCCGCATGTTCTTGAATATAAATTTGTGTGAAATACGCTCCATTTATGTGCATCTTATAAAATAGAAAATCACAAGATTTTTACGAACTGTGCATACAAAAAATAAATCAATATTGAATGGTGAATTTTTAAATGGCGTATCAGCAAATGACAGTTTGGTTATTTTCCCTTTGCTGCAATGCGATTATATATTTTTTCATTATTCTCAAATATCAACTGTTAGTCTCTTGTTTGTTTTCATGGATGAAGTTGAGAAGTGAAAATAAAGAGAAACTTGCTTTCACTTGCTGATACGATGTTTTGAAAAGTCACCGACAATGTAATGGATATACTTACTGTGTAATATTCCTTGGATATGTGATAGAAAACCTGATCCAATCAATCTCACGAAGATTCTTAGAGCCATTTTGGTCAAAACCGTTTTATCATATGCTTGACACTTAGTATTGCCGCAATTGTCAGGGAATATAAGGATCATTAAGAAAACATATATACATCAATGCAGCGACACTTCAAACTGACATGTTGTTGATCTCTGTCAAAAAGTTACACGCTTTAGTCGCATGTACAAGGCATTCTATATCAACAAATCTGCACTTAATATTAATATGTGATGACATTTGATTGAGCCATATGACGACACACTTTACTTTTATGGGCTAGAATTTTGAAGCATAAATGAAGCGTACTTGATATGTTAGTGAGTCTAGAACTTGAAATGTATTTAGAGAAACACATTTTAAAAGAATGTCGATTTTTAGCAGTGTAGTTTTTAGCTCAGTATTCATACACGCTCGTTCAATGTTACTCTAAAGTAAGTTCAATTTCCCTTACTTTCACTAAAATCAGAACTACTGTATAGTGAGTAAAGTTAGATTTACTCACTTTTAAGTAAAAATGGTATGTGTCAAATTCCGAGTAGAATTTGCTCAGTGCTGCAAAAGCTAGCTCGACTGATCAAACATTTTTTTCAGTTTTCATGGAAGAACTTCAAATTTATCCTTGACGGAATTGAATTCTGCCCTTACAACTACGATGAGAAAACCGGAACCTGGTCCAACACTGACAAGAAGTTTAATCGAAACTTACTGCTCACTTCTAATAATTGTCGAAACCCTGTAATTTCTTCTACGATCAAGTTTGCACAACTTTCTCGCACCACGTTTTCAAAGCACGATGAATAAAATTTGTTGTCAGTTTAGAAACAGAGTAGAGGTTACTCAGTTTTTTTTCTAAAACGATATTGCTCACTTTTTGACATTTGAACTAAATAATCAGAAGTGAGTAACAGTTGGGCTGAAAAGTTCGTATCGTTTAATAGAAACACACATTTTTTGCCAAAATTCGTTTTTATTATTCAACATAATTGCCATCAGAGGCGATACAGCGATTATAGCGATCTTCCAACTTTTCGATACCATTTTTGTAGTACGATTTGTCCTTTACCTCAAAATAGGCCTCAGTTTCAGCGATTACCTCTTCATTGCTTCTTAATTTTTTACCAGCGAGCATTCTCTTGAGGTCTGAGAACAGGAAAAAGTCACTGGGGGCCAAATCTGGAGAATACGGTGGATGAGGGAGCAATTCGAAGCCCAATTCGTTCAATTTCAGCATGGTTTTCATCGACTTGTGACACGGTGCATTGTCTTGATGAAACAAAACTTTTTTCTTCTTCAAATGAGGCCGTTTTTTTTTAAATTTCGTCCTTCAAACGCTCTAATAACGCTATATAATAGTCACTGTTGATGGTTTTTCCCTTTTCAAGGTAGTCGATGAAAATTATACCATGCGAATCCCAAAATACAGACGCCATAACCTTACCGGCCGTTTGTTGAGTCTTTCCACGCTTTGGGTTCGGTTCATCGCGTGCAGTCCACTCAGCTGACTGTCGATTGGACTCCGGAGTGAAGTGATGGAGCCATGTTTCGTCCATTGTTATATATTGACGAAAAAAATCGGTTTAATTTCGATATAACAGCTCCGAACACTGCTCAGAATCATCAATTCGTTGTTGTTTTTGATCGATTGTGAGCTCACGCGGCACCCATTTTGCACAAAGCTTTCTCATATCCAAATATTCGTGAATAATATGTCCAAAACGTTCCTTTGATATCTTTAGGGTGTCAGCTATCTCGATCAACTTCACTTTACGGTCATTGAAAATCATTTTGTGGATTTTTTTCACGTTTTCATCGGTAACAGCCTCTTTTGGACGTCCACTGCGTTCATCGTCTTCGGTGCTCATATGACCAGTACGAAATTTTGCAAACCACTTACGAATTGTTGCTTCGCCCGGTGCAGAGTCTGGATAACACTCATCAAGCCATTTTTTGGTATCGGCGGCACTTTTTTTCATCAAAAAGTAGTGTTTCATCAACACACGAAATTCCTTTTTTTTCATTTTTTTCTCAATAACAAAAGTAGCTTCACTCAAAATGCAATATCTCACAAACTAATAATCAGACAGCTGTCAAATTTATACACGTATCTTTTGAAGGTTGGTACTAACTGAAAATGGTATGGATTTAATTCTACTGGCGCCCTCTCATAGAAACGATACGAACTTTTCAGCCGATCTGTTACGTACTTGAAAGGAAAATTGAACGAGCGTGTCGGATTTATTACTTCTTTGGTTATTTGCATTAAGGACAATTTCAAGACTGCCATTTTGGTGTTCTTATTATATTATATTTTCATCAATTAAACAATATTTAATGAATAAATTCGCGACTGATTGGTGGCTGAGGAATAATGACTGCAATATTGTCGATGCATCTACTTACCTTAGCTTACCTATCAGCTTAGTCCTGTGGTGTTCTTTGCTGTATCTAGCAAACATATCTTTATAGCTCAATCCATGCCCGCTCTTCCCCAGCCACTCAAGGCCCGGATACTTCGTAAATCCCCCTCCACTTGATCGACCCACCTTGTTCGATGTGCTCCTCTTTTTCTTGTACCTACCAGATCAGATTCAAGAACCATTTTCGCTGGGTCGTCGTCCTGAAATCCATGTCCAGCCCATCGTAACCGTCCAGTTTTAGCTGTCCGTACGATAGGTGACTCTCCAAGCTGCTGTTGCAATTCATCGTTCATTTGTCGTATCTACGTTCCGTCTTCCATCTGCAAGCCGCCATAGATAGTCCGCAGATTCTTTCTTTCGGAAGCATGCACGTAGGATGGTCAAATAGTGATTATAGCGACGAAAGGCTGTTTCAATTCCAGCTGCTTGATTACACTGCACTGTGTAGATTAAACCCAAGAAAACGCTATTTAGAATGAATTTGTCTCGAACACACAGCAGGCTCAGCGTTTGAATGGTACATTTGAGTTGGCGTAGTGATAACCTGCGATCCTGTTACACCTGCGTATGCTATTCAAGCTAAATTGGGTAATATTTTTTGATCAGCGGCTCATTGTAATTATTACTAATCACGGCATTTGCTGCTTCATTGATGATATTACTCCACCACCACGGTATTACTGAATAAATTTCGAATACATCACCACTATTGATGAACTTCTCAACAGAGCATCAGATTGCAAGAGCAAAAAACTTAGCTTTTTCTTATTTCAATCACTCTGCATACAATGAACATTTCGGTTCAATTTTTTGTTCATCGTCGAATTTATTAATCATGTATTCTACCGTTTATGAAAATTCATTTCCCAAAAATCTTCTGCTCGAGAATCATATCAGATAGATTCAATGTGCGAACATTTTTCTTGAATATCATCGAGAAGCTAGAGAATGTTTATACAATTGATTTTTTGCCATGTGGATCCGTTTCAGTGAGAATCGCGTTTGCAAAAAATCAGTGGTGAACTTCTCTTCAGTAAGTTTTCTGATCGATGATTTTTTGTCTGTGACATAAGAAAAATTTGAGTTGCGATTTTTTTTTCAAAACAGCGAAAATATGAATGACTTTGATTTTTCATTTTCAAAACTCCTGCACAATTTTTTGCGCAACGGAGCTGATTTGTACCAAACAGGCAAAATTTATAATTAACATTTAAATTTTGACGATGAAAATTGGGGCACCATAATTCATCACATTCAGAGAAAGGCTCAAAGTCAGGTGCGTATACAGAAGGGGTCCTTTCGGGGCTCAACTTCAACCTTTTTTTCTGTGTATCTTCGGAGCCAATGATTTTTACGTCGAAATTATCGGACGATACCATCAACGACATCGATGCAATTGATTTTTCTATATCAAAAAGTGCGATGTTCCTCATTTAACAAAAATCAATTTTCACCGAATAGATTTTTTTAAATTATTGATCAACCAGCAACAATCACAATTCATGGTGATACTTGGTAGTACTGCATCTAAGAATGTCTACCTTGAGTTTCATTTCAAGGTTCACATGGTTCTTAACTGGAGGACCTGTACTACTATACCAACCTGGCAATTCGGAAAGCTGCTGTTGGTCATGGTCTACATGCACCAAGGGAAGCGCAAAACCAATGGTGTTGCTAACGATCAGACACCCACGCGTGACATCGATACAAAGCCGCGCATCTCGTCGCGAAATGGATCTCCTCACAGTCATCGCTGGTTACGGATCGTTGCGCCGCGCCGGAACCCATCGCGGCTATTGTCTTTCATTTCCATTCGGCTACCAACGCGGGTCATCGAACGGTATAGTACCTTCTATTGTGATAAATTATACCAACCAATTGCAATGAAACCGACCCCCAATTACATGCCGCGCTTCAGCCATCAGTCGTAGGAGATGCTGGAAATCTATGACAAGATTCTAATTAGAATTAACAATTAATATCAATAAAATAATTGGAACCATAATTTCCTCTTTTGGTAAGATCAATAAATGTTCAATGTTTCAAATCTTGGTACACAATTTTCTTCGCAACGAAATTAATGATTAATTAGGAAGTTATTTACTTTGTAGGGTGTATAAAGTGAGCTAAGTTATGATATATTTTAAGAGTTTTGGTCAATTTTAATTAAAATAAACTCGTGTTGGTAGTAGTAGAAAAAAATTCATATGAATTATAAAATAAAAATATATTAGATATTGTCAGATTATTGTTCCCTTTCCTAAAGCGCGTTGTATTGCGAAAGCTTGCGGTGAACGCTTTTCTAGGCCTCACTGAATTCGAAACAAAAAAAAATGAAGAAAAATATATTTTCTTGTATGAATCGAGAAGAATTTTTTTTCCTGCGAAATGAATTATTTGTTTGATTTCTTAAATTGTCTCCCAAATGGAAATTGCATTCAGTCAAACCAGAGCTGTCGCTCTCGTGTGCGAAGCAAGTAGTTACTGTAATCGATGTCAAAAAGAATCCTGCTCGAGAGCATGGTTATTTTTGACAGCTCGATTTATTTTTCTAACACTGAAAAAATCTATGCAAAAAATCTAATTTCATATCTTTAGTAAAAACTAATTTTGAGTAATGTCTTCTAATACATTATTACTTTTAGTAAAAGAAGAAAATACTCATTCAGTAATAGCCGTTCAACCGAGAAGGTTGTGTATAGAAGCGTACAGTTTAATAACGCTGGTTGGTTTACACGCGTTAAATACGACAACGGTTGAACTACAGGTAGAGACCTGTTGGCAGCAGCCGTTAAAACGTATAGTCGTGCTGCATAAGAGAGCCCTAGTGCTGGGCCAAGCTGGTGAAGGAAACAACAAAGGGCGTTTCCCAAGCTCTACCCAGGCCACAATATACAGCCACAAGTGCTGAGCAGGAGAGTGCAAAGGCACATCGAAGAGGAAGAGTGCAAAGGCACATAGAAGCAGGAGAGTGCAAAGGCACACCGGTGCGAAGGCACTTCGGTGCAGAAGCATATCGGTGCGGAGCACTAGGAAGAAGGAGACAAGACAACTCGGTCTTTCCACTGCCATACAACACGCAGGTATACACCGGTGACCTGCGCTGGTTACAGCTGGCGAAGACGAAAGTAAATCGGAATTCGAGTGGTGCTGGATGTCAGGTAGCAGTAGCATCACATCATATTCTATCGCTACAGTGAGCTTCAGCATTGTATCAACGCCCAGATACATCCAACAAGAACATCTAGAGCAACGAGGATCTACACGGCAGTGCAACGGAGATAGACAACAATTTCAAGGTAGAAGTTTTTTCTTTTCCTTTTGATTGAGTACTGTGTAGTGTTGGTTTCAAATTTTATTTTAAAGTTTGGTTAAAAATTTTAATGTAATGGATGAATCCATGGACGTAAATCCTAGCATGAATCCGATACCCCCACGAACGAAAAAATATCAGGAGAGCTCTTCTGGGCCTTGGATAGTCTTTTTTAGACGTATATCAAAGCCATTAAACATTTTTCAAATTAATAAAGGTTTGACATCACGATACTCTTCAATCAAAGAGATCATAAAAGTAAATAACGATAAAATTCGTGTTGTGGTAAATAATTTGAAACACGCGAATGATATTGTCTCTTCGGAACATTTCAATAAAGAGTATAAAGTTTACATACCCTCCAAAGATGTCGAAATTGACGGTGTTGTTACCGAAGCGAGTCTTTCGGTAGATGATTTACTCATGCATGGTGTTGGTCGTTTCAAGAACTCTATGCTTGAGGGTGTGAAAATACTGGAGTGCAAACAACTGTACTCAGTAGTTCATGAAGAGGAAAAAAAAGTTTATCGCCCATCAGACTCGTTTCGAGTGACATTTGCCGGGTCTGCGTTGCCGTCCCATGTCTATGTCGATAAAATTCGCCTCCCTGTTCGGCTTTTTGTTCCAAATGTAATGAATTGTACGAACTGCAAAAAATTCGGCCACACAGCTCCTTACTGTAGTAATAAACCAAAATGTATTAAGTGTGAAGGGCCTCATAAAGATAATGATTGCAACAAGGAAATTGAAAAATGTATTTATTGTGGGAATAGTCCTCATGATGATATTTCAGTATGCACTGCATTTAAAGTGCACAAAGACAAAATTAAGCTTTCTTTAAAAGCACGGTCTAAGCGCACATATGCAGAAATGCTTAAAACGGTCATTGATGTCCCCCCTTTGGAAACCGAAAACGGGTTTTCAAATCTAGAGGAACCAGAGGACTCTGACTCTGACGAAAATAGTGAAGGTAATTCGTTTATCACTACCCAAGGGTCAGTTAAGAGAAAGAAGTCTTCCTCCAAATTACCAAAAAAGACACCTAAAATTTCATCTTCAAAAAAAGATCCCCGTGTTAAACAAAAAAAGTCAAAACCAAAGACTGTGCCTCCTGGTTTGTCAAATTCACAAACCAATCCAGGATCTAGTACAGAAAAAGATAATAATCCAGTGGGCTCCATTTCACAGCCACCAACAGGATTACTGAAGTTTTCGGAAATTGTTGAATGGATTTTCTCAGCATTCAATATATCTGAACCCTTAAAGACCCTCATAATGGCATTCCTTCCAATAGCTAGAACCTTTTTGAAGCAGTTATCAGCTCAATGGCCAATTGTCTCAGGTTTTGTATCTTTTGATGGATAATTTATCACCCGTCGCAAATGATACAATCACTGTCCTGCAGTGGAATTGTCGAAGCATCATGCCAAAACTTGATTCATTTAAAATATTATTGCATAGTCAAAAATGTGATGTATTTGCTTTATGCGAAACATGGCTTACTTCAAACATAGCTTTAAATTTTAATGATTTTAACATTATACGTCTCGATAGAGACTCTCCGTATGGTGGAGTGCTTTTGGGAATTAAGAAATGCTATTCCTTTTATAGATTAAACATCCCTTCAACTTCTAGTATAGAAGTTGTTGCTTGCCAAATAAACATTAAAGGCAAAGATATTTGCATAGCTTCGGTTTATATTCCTCCAAAAGCACAAGTTGGACAGCAACAGCTTAATGAAATGGTTGAAGCCCTTCCTGCACCACGATTGATTCTGGGGGATTTAAATTCGCACGGTATTATGTGGGGTTCCGTTTACAATGATAGCAGATCATCTTTAATACAAAACATTTGTGACAATTTTAGCATGACGGTATTAAATATGGGTAGCATGACACGGATCCCAAGACCTCCGGCACGCCCAAGTGCATTAGATCTATCTCTTTGCTCAACATCAATTCGACTAGATTGCACCTGGAAAATACTGCCTGATTTACACGGTAGCGATCATTTACCAATCATCATCTCAATTAGCAGTAGCAATTGCATTGCTACTTCAGCTAGTATTCCATATGATTTGACAAAAAATATCGACTGGATTAAATACCAAAGTAGGATCTCTAGTATTTTGAATTCAATGGAAGAGCTCCCTCCACTTGAAGAATATGACTTCCTCATTTGTTCGATTCTGGAGGCAGCAGAACAATCCCAAACTAAACGCTTTCCTGGGCCAACGACTAACAGAAGGCCTCCCAACCCCTGGTGGGACAAAGAGTGCTCAGAGGCTAAACTCGCAAAACAAAATGCTTGCAAGACGTTTCTAAAACGGGGAGGAGGAACTCCTCAGAATTTTGAAAAACTTATGATTTTAGAAACCAAGTACAAGAGCATACTTCGAGCCAAAAAATGTAGCTATTGGAGACATTTTGTCGAAGGTTTGTCAAGAGATACCTCAATGAGCACTCTTTGGAACACGGCCAGACGAATGAGGAATCGTAACGTGGGCAATGAGAGTGATGAATACTCGAACCGATGGATATTTGACTTTGCTAGGAAAGTTTGCCCAGATTCTGTTCCTACGCAGAGCATTATACGGGAATCTCCTCCAAACAATGGTTTTATTAATAACCCATTTTCAATGATGGAATTTTCTATAGCACTCTTGTCTTGTAACAATAACGCTCCAGGGTTGGACAGAATTAAATTCAACTTGGTGAAGAATCTGCCCAACCTCGCAAAAAGACGTTTGTTGGAATTGTTCAACAAGTTTCTTGAGCAAAATATTGTTCCACCTGACTGGAGACAAGTGAAAGTTATCGCCATTCAAAAACCGGGGAAACCAGCTTCCAATCACAACTCATATAGACCCATTGCGATGTTGTCCTGCATCAGAAAATTGTTCGAAAAAATTATTCTACGACGTCTCGACACTTGGGTCGAGACGAACGGTTTGTTGTCAGATACTCAGTTTGGCTTCCGTAGAAATAAAGGGACGAATGATTGCCTTGCATTACTTTCGTCTGACATCCAAATTGCCTTCGCTCAAAAGCAACAAATGGCATCTGTATTTTTAGACATTAAAGGAGCATTTGATTCAGTTTCCATTGATGTTCTTTCAGACAAGCTTCACCAAAATGGACTCCCAGCGGTTATAAATAATTATTTGCACAACCTTTTGTCAGAGAAACGCATGCATTTTTCACATGGCGATTTGGCAACACTCAGAAATAGTTACATGGGTCTCCCGCAAGGCTCATGCCTCAGTCCGCTCCTCTATAATTTTTACGTGAATGACATTGACAGCTGTCTAGTAACCCCATGTACACTAAGACAATTGGCAGATGATGGCGTGGTTTCAGTTACTGGACCCAAAGCTATTGATCTGCATAAACCATTGCAAGATACCTTAGATAACTTGTCCGATTGGGCTGTTCATCTTGGTATCGAATTCTCTGCGGAGAAAACAGAGTTAGTCGTCTTTTCAAGAAAGCATGATCCCGCGCAGCCTCAGCTCCATATGATGGGAAGAATGATCCAACAGGTTTTAACTTTTAAATACCTCGGGGTGTGGTTCGATTCCAAATGCACGTGGGGAGGACACATTAGGTTTCTGATAACAAAATGCCAACAAAGAGTAAATTTTCTTCGAACAATAACAGGATCTTGGTGGGGTGCTCATCCGGAAGATCTAATAAAATTGTATCAGACAACGATACTTTCAGTGATGGAATATGGATGCGTTTGCTTTCGTTCCGCTGCAAACTCTCATATTATCAAACTGGAGCGAATTCAGTATCGTTGTTTGCGAATTGCTTTAGGGTGCATGCATTCGACACATACAATGAGTCTTGAAGTTCTGGCGGGAGTTCTTCCATTAAAAGATCGATTTTGGGAGCTTTCATCACGCCTGCTAATAAGATGTGAGGTGCTGAATCCCATGGTAATTAATAATTTCGAACGACTAGTCGAGCTTCGATCTCAAACAAAATTCATGACAGTATATTTTAACCATATGTCACAGGAAATCAACCCTTCAAGATATATTCCTATCCGTGTCAGCCTCCTAAATGTCCCTGACTCAACTTTATTTTTCGATACATCCATGCAGCGCGAAGTGCGTGGAATCCCGGATCATCTACGTTCGACGGAAATCCCAAAAATATTTTCAAGTAAGTTCAGGCATATTGACTCTGAGAAAATGTTTTACACGGACGGATCGCGAATTGAAGAAGCGACAGGGTTTGGTATGTTCAACAATAATGTTTCGGCCTCATTTAGGCTTCAAGAACCTGCATCTGTTTATATAGCAGAGCTAGCAGCAGTTCATTATAGTTTGAGTGTAATCGTCACATTAATTCCAAACCATTATTTCCTCTTCACAGATAGTCTGAGTGCAATTGAAGCCATTCGCTCAAACATGACTGGCAAGACTGAACCGTTTTTCCTGGGCAAAATAAAACAGTGCCTGAACGACATATTGAACAATAATTATCTAATCACTATAGTCTGGGTCCCGGCTCATTGCTCCAATCCTGGCAATGAAAGAGCCGATATTTTAGCCAAACGTGGTGCTATTGAGGGTGAAATTTATGAGAATTGCTTTCAACGAATTCTATAGCTCGTCTCGCCAAAGAACACTTGCCAGCTGGCAAGCTTCTTGGGATAAAGATGATCTGGGTCGGTGAATGCACTCAATTATTCCGAAAATATCGACAAAGGCATGGTTCAGGGGACTGGATGTGAGTAGAGATTTCATTCGTGTGATGTCCAGACTCATGTCCAATCACTACACGTTAGATGCACATCTCCTTCGAATTGGGCTCTCCGAGACTAATCATTGTGCTTGTGGCGAAGGTTATCGAGATATTGATCATGTCGTTTGGACATGCGTGGAGTATCGTGATGTCAGATCTCAACTAATAAATTCTTTGCGTACCCAAGGTAGACTATCCAATATCCCAGTTCGAGACATTCTTGCTTGTCGTGACCTTTCATACATGAAACTTATTTATCATTTCATAAAGAAAACTGGAGTTTCAATTTAATAAAGGCCCCTTTCAAGACTTAGTTCTGATCCCAGCTGCGTCCATGAGTTCAACCAATAGCTAAATTAGAATAAAAATAATGTAATGATACAAACAAACTCGAAACAGTTTATGAAATTATTAACAAAATGTCTGAAAATAACAGCTTATTTTATAATTTATAGAAGTTAATCGTTTGGTTCAAATAATATTTCCGAGTAGATTTCATAATTAATGACGAGTTACCTAAGATGATATTTAAGTAATAAGAGAATATGTTTTAATAAATGCAAAACGTTGTGACTATGTTAGAATTAAATTAGGATAAGAATATTATGTAAAAGTGATGCTACGGCGAAGAAAAACTTATGTAAACTGCCTTAAGAAATAAATGTATTTATGAAAAAAAAAAAAAGAAAATACTCCAATAAAAAGCTTTAACAAATCGTCAAACGAAGTAAATTTTTCTCTTAGCTCTTCTTAAGTTCTATTTATTGCACCACTTGTCACTAGTTTATTTTCAGTGCAAAATAATCCCAAATATTTTTTCATCCGTCGAACTTTAAATTGGGCCGTGGTTGTAATTAAATTTAACTTACCGTTGAAAACTATCGCCATAAATCTCCAATTTTAACGAAAAGTCAAAATTAACCTCGAAATGGTACACAGCTGTAAAAAAGAACCTGTGTAAAGTACACAAGTGAGCAATTCACTAAAAATCCGTTGCGTACCATTTTGCATGCAGGCTTTAACGCAAGATCCCATAAGCAATTACTGTGCTGCTCAAAGCGTATCAACAGGCGAACTGCTACTTGGTGGCCACATTGCCAAGACGCTGTTAAATTTCTTACACACATTGAACAAAACCTACCGGAATCGCTGCGGCAGAATACAATTGTTGTTGACTTCAGGCAGTGCAAAGTTCGACCTTCGATACAAGAACTTGAAGGTTTGCTTAAGGAACAAATGCATCTTGATCTCAAACGAGTGCATTTGTTTCAGTGCAACAAAACATGCTGTTAACATTCAATCTATAGAGAGGTGGAAGCAATTCAATTCGCTAACAACATAACAGTTTATATGGATACAGGATAATAATGCAATAGAAGTGCGTGTGCATTGAATTCCAGAGATTATCTTTATCGAAAAGGAAGTATGCAATAACTTTCTGAATGGCGTATGTATGTTACGCATGCGTTTATAGAAGGTTATACATTCTTATGTGACTTTCGAACAGGACACAAGGATCACGAGTAAATCATTTGTCACCTACGACAATCAGATGGCTACATGTAAATATTACCAAAACACTGTTCACTACGGTAAGCCTTGTGATAAACTGGACCAAAAGACGTTCTGTACACTGAATAAGCGACGCAAGTGTTGAAGTACACTTTTATGAATTGCTAGAATCATTCTGAATTGACCCGAATGAATCTTTTTGAATTTGTGTCACAGATTGGCTTACTGAGAAAAATTGTTCTTCTCCATTGTTTCTAATTATTCAAAAGTAGTGTCATTGAATGGCAACAACTAACACACTAATGTAGCACATGTCATGACAGATTGTGACAGATGATATCTGAATGATTCTCTATTAAACACAAGAGGGACTTTTCATTAGTGATACCGTCTCTCTGTCAGACCGAGGGCTTATTAACCGACGTGTTACGGCTCCCTCAGTAAACGATCACAAATGGTTAAAGTCGGGGCAAAAGATACGAAATTCTTCCCGCATTTGAAATAACAACACAACAATAATGCGGTTCAAGTTTACTAGAAAATGCAAAATAATAAACCAGTGAACAAAATCAATTTCATTGAAAATATTCTGTCTCTCAGCGTAAGCAGTAAACATGGTTACGTATAGTATTCTATTTAAAGCCATCATTTCCACAAACTCCAACTTCACCTACTCGTACATCCCGCGCAATTTGCGATTTGAAACACAACAAAGAACAAAATTAATTACACCCATTTGAATGGTGCATTTTTCGCGCCTCTTGTTCAGTCCGTTTTGTTGCCAATTCCAAACCTCGGGCACAAGCTTATCCATAAACTATGTTATTGGTGAATAAGAAGAAAAAAACAGCGTTTGCAAAACTCATCACTTCGAACTCAACTTATATGTAAAATACCCAGTCTTTATGCAAAATACTACGAGGCGTTAATTTTTGACACTGCATCACGTACTGATCTAATAAACATTCCCGATCATTTTGTCCCATTCCAGCACTGGTCCCGGCCCGGTACATTTTGGCCGTACTCGGGTCCATCGCCATGGCCATCATCTACGGGTTGAAGGTGAATCTGAGTGTCGCGATGGTTGCCATGCTGAACCACTCGGCACTGGCCCACAGCGCACCGGTACACGTCATGTCCGAGTCGCACATCGCCGAACCGGTCTGTCAGGGAAGCAACTCATCCGAGGCAGTGGAGGTAAGCAGAATAGGTACTTAATTTTGCACCATTGCGCAATCGCAAATGAAGTGTTTTTTTTTTCTTCAACCGAAGAAATGTGACAGATGCAAATGAGAAGCCAATAAACCGGCTCAGCAGAAGTACAACTATGTAAGATTAAACACGGGACCAACTGGTACCCCGCAGATGTCTTTTGGAACGAACTTCATTTGAACGGATGCACATTTCAGACTTACAACTAATTAATTTCTAGCACCTTAATTTCTAGCAGACTTACAACTAATTAATTCCTACATCAAACCTGAAAGGTGCCACCAACTGTCAACCTTGGTCCGAATTTAAAGAGAAAGTTATGTAAGGTGTTCAAATCGTTATATCATAACATCCCAGTTGATCGGCAACTCTACTAATTTCAAATAAAAAATCTCACGTGCGTAAAATCACAAACATGCCCTCATTTGCAATGTCATGCAATTAAACATGTGCTAAACATTGAAATATGACAGATTGAAGCTCTTGTAAATACATCGGCATCATCAACAACCAACACTGAACTGGATATAAATCCTACACTTACATCTGGTACAAGAATTTACTGCATTTCGATTTTATGTGTTTGGTTTACGTCTAAATATAGACTCGATTTAATCAACGATGGTCTCCTGATGAAAATAAGTCGTTCAATCAACTCCGGTTTTTACTCGGCACTCGCCGTACATCGGATACATTCATATATGTATTAAAGCCCCTTCGGCAACACGAGATTCTCCGGCAAAGTCCAGAACAAATGATAAACATTCCACATTCTAGCTCACGCACATTTGATCGAAAGGAAAAATCCATGCTGAACTGGAGCTCCATCGGGACCGGGCAGTTTATTGGACGAAGAATTTATTTTTAATTGAGCCTAACGGACAGAATTCGTTTCCAACTAGTTTGACCAATTTTGACAAACCTCAACTCTTGATCGTTTTGATTATATATTGGTGTCAATTGAACCACGAATGGAAAACCGATTGTTTGAGTTGTCTTTTCAAATTTCGCGCTTTTATTGTGGAAATTCACACATATCACATATTCAGTACAACTTTGTTAAGTTCGAAGCCCGATCAATCGAGTTTTTTTTATTACCAACCGAAAAATAAGTTGAGATATTTTTTTGAAAACGTATCATTGCATAATTTTGAAATAATAGCATAAGCTTCCTGCTATTCACTCAAAAGAGATTGATAAGCTATTGAGATAAAGCTAAGCTCATCTTACTTATCTCACTTCTTTTACAATCCTCACGCGCCAAAACATACGATAGCCATTAAGACGCTATCTAAATCAACCGAGAGCTGAGAATGCATTTGTAAATCAAGCCAATCAAAACAAATTCTATCTGCAAGTCTTGAATTTCACTTGCACAATTTAATTACTTATTAATTTACTACTTTTTACTTGATTTAGAGTTTTTGTCCTTATCGTATAGAAAGATCATGGGTCAGAATTTGTAAAATCGCACAGAAAAAAATGCTTATTTTAATTTTTCGTTTAAATATTGAAAAGTTGGTACCTTTCGATCATTAAGAAGGCTTACCCAAAGAAATGTTAAAAATGTATTTTGACGTTCCGCTAAATTTTCTCAGAGGTGGCTGAACAGATTTTAACAAACTTGATTGGTTGATTTGAAAGCTACTTTTGGGTCATTGATCAAAAGATGATATAGCTGTCGTAACCGACAAAATTCACTTTATTTCTTAGCACTAAATTTTCTTGGAGTAAGCTGAACCGATTTCAACGAACTCAGGCTTGTTTGAAAGCTACTATTGAGGTCATTGATCAACTTCGAAGATTGAATAGCTGTAATTTCTCCGGAGATAAAATGGTATAAGTGACGTAAACGCTCTTTTCTCTTTTATTTTTATCCGTATAATTATTCCGGATAGTGACCTATGATCACGTTCGAATGTATTATTGCTAGTACGCTTGATCTGAGCAATGTTGCCGAATATATGACATAAACTCTGAAGCATGCTTTTGTGAACTACCCGAATCAATTTGAATAAATTGGTTTAAAAAATGAGGCCAAATTATTGTCAAAAATTATCTCAATGAAAGGCACAAAATATTTTAATGAAACTGTGTCGATGAAAAAGAAAGGCATTATCACATCACTAGGGGGATAAGAATAGGTATTCCTTTTCACTGTTCACTATTCAGCAATACCCGGCGTGTGTAGAAGCACCATTCCGGTTGCATGTGCCTGGCAGCTTTCCTCCCAGACGTCTGGCAGTGTCTGCCAGAAGCTTATGCCGGGACGCTGGCAGAACTCCGGCAAGTGTCTGGCAACTATGCATCAACTGTCGCCTAACGGTTATTAACGGCTCTGTTTCTGCCGGATTTTTGACATACAATGCTGGCAGGACCGTTTAGAATCGGCTCTTCTTTTTTAGCGCCTTTGATTTTATTTTTATTTTTTCATTTAAAATTTCAATAAAGGGTAATAACAAAACTTTTGCATTACCAAACATGATATTCAAAACTTCTTCTCTCAATATACCAGTATTTCCATTTCATTTATCTGGCCTCAAGACTCGGATTTTGTTTTTGGATGTACATGCAGGATTAACGAATATCAAATGAAGTCGAACAGCAAAAAGGAAGAGCGATCTTGCAAGACGTGACGTGGCGAGAGAATGGCGCAATTTAGCCAGCAACATTATGACAGCTGCCCGAATCTTTGAATTTCCCACAAGCGGGATACCGCGTTTCAATTATTTCATCATATACGCTTAGAAAAAATGAAAAGCATGCGTTACGTAAATTTAAGCTTGCCATATTTTCTTGAGTGATAACAGAATATTACATCCACTAATATGTACATTTAAATTTTGCGATCATCTCGCAGCTAAATTCAGTTCAATAAGCTTTACGCTTTTGGATGCAAATCTTTCATTCAGGGGTTTGGTACCTCATGTGTACCGTTTTGTGCTAAAGTGCTCATGACTAATTTCAATTTTTACGTTTCGCATTCAGCTCATCAGTGCGTCAGCAGTTTATGTTGAACTGCTAACGCTACCTAACGATTCAACATAAGCCGCTGAGCCGACGTAAAGTATTTGCTATTTACAAATCACTTATTTGCACCGAAGTGCCATGTCTATCCTTTGTTTTGCTCTTTCGACACATCCGAATAGACATTTTTTTCGAGTTTTTCACGACGTCCGATTTTAGCTGTCCGTACGATGGGTGGTTCTCCTAGCAGCTGTTGCAATTCGTGATTCATACACCGTTTCCACGTTCCGTCTTCCATTTGCACTCCGGCATAGATGGTCCTCAGTACCTTTCTTTCGAAAACACTGAGGGCGCGTTGGTCCTCTGCCAACATAGTCCAGGTCTCGTGGCCATAGAGAACAACCGGTCAAATGAGCGTTTTGTAGATGGGCGTACTTTTCTCGATCGAAGGGTTTTTCTGAGTCCAAAGTACGCACGATTCCCTGCCAAAATACGTCTCTGAATTTCTCTGCTGGTGTCATTATCGGCGGTCACCAGTGAGCCCAAATACACGAACTTGTCAACCACCTCGATATCATCACCGTCTATCAATATTCGTGGTGGGATGCGTAGTGTTTCTTCTCTAAAACCTCTTCCTCTCATGTATTTTATTTTTGACGCATTTATGGCCAGTCCGAGGTAAGTTTTACGTCATCTTCTCAAGGTTACGTGTCACAATATCAATATCGTCAGCGAAGCCAAAAAGTTGTACGGGTTTTCGGAAGATCGTGCCACTCGTGTCGATCCTCGCTCTTCGAATCACATCTTCCAGGGCAATATTGAACAAGATACAAGAGAGTCTATCACCTTTCCGTAGCCCTCTCCGAGATTCGAAGGGACTCGAGAGCGTCCCACATACTCGGACGTAGCATATCACTCTATCCATCGTTGCATTGACCAATCGCGTCAGCTTATCCGGGAAACCGGATTCGTGCATTATCTGCCATAGCTGTTCTCGATCGATTGTGTAGTATGCCGCTTTGAAGTCAATGAATAGGTGATGCGTGGGTGCGTTGTATTCACGACACTTCTGGAGCACATGTCTCATCGCGAATATGTGATCCGTAGTGGCGCGGGCTCCAGTAAATCCCGCATGGTACATTCCTACGAATTCCTTAGCTATTGGTGATAGACGACGGCAAAGGATTTGGGAGAGTACCTTGTAGGCGGCGTTCAGCAATGTGATTGCGCGGCAATTGCAACAATCTAGCTTATCACTCTTTTTGTAAACGGGACATACCACTCCATCCATCCATTCCTGCGGTGGAAACTCCTCCTCCCAAATCCTAGAAATCATCCAGAGCAGCGCTCTAGCCAGTGCCTCTCCTTCATGTTTGAGCAGCTCGTCTGGTAACTGATCATTTCCCGCGGCTTTGTTGTTCCTCAGCTTGCCGATCTCCTCACTTATCTCCAACAGATCAGGTGCTGGGAATCTGTCGTCGGCTGAGCGTGCACCCAGATTGATTCCTGTGCCGTTCTCCGTATCTTGTACTTCGCCATTCAGATGCTCGTCATAGTACTGCTCCCACCTGTCTATCACCTCACGTCCGTTCGTGAGAAGATTATCAGAAGTGTCAATACTAAAAAGTAATGTCATTTTTAATGAACGTGTAAGGGTAGTAATGATGAATTCTCCATAACAATTTGGAATGTCATTACTTAGTAATCATTAAAAATGACATGAATAATTTTCGTGTAAGCCGCTATAGATAGCAAATCTTTTTTGTAAGCTTGTTGCATTTCTTTGCACCCATTACGCGAGTTTTCTCAAAAACAATTATTTTCGAATGCATTATGATGAACTTTGATGAAAGATTAATAACAGTCAATTCATATCTCATGTCATTTATTCGAGCCCAAATTAAAACAATCGTCATATTATGGGAAATGTGAAATCATTTATATCTTGAAATAAATTTAATAAAAATTTCATTACATTTTATTCTACAGGACGGACCTTTCACCTGGAGTGAACCGCTGCAAGGAACCATTCTCAGCTGTTACTTCTGGGGCTACTTCGTGTCACAGATTCCCGGCGCACGAATTGCAGAAAGCTTCTCCGCCAAATGGGTAATGTTCTTTTCGGTGTTCATCAACGTGGTGTGCACTCTGCTGACACCAATCGCCGCTGAACTGCACTGGGGCGCCATGGTGGCCATGCGTATCGGAGAGGGTATTGGAGGCGGAGTAACCTTCCCGGCTATGCACGTCATGTTGGCCTCGTGGGCTCCACCCAACGAACGGTCTGTGATGTCGGCAATCGTGTACGCCGGTACAGCTCTGGGTACGGTTATTTCTATGTTGATGGCCGGAGTGCTAGCTGGCAGTATAGGTTGGGAATCGGTATTTTACGTAATGGGAGGACTAAGCTGCATCTGGATGATTTTGTGGGTATGGTTAGCTCAGGATACTCCGAACAAGCAGACGCTGATAAGTGAAGAAGAAAGAAGTTTCATTACCTCTTCTCTCGGATCGGAAGGATCAGGACACGGTGGCCCGAAGGCAGCCGTTCCGTGGAAGAAAGTCTTCACATCCGGACCGTTCTATGGGATTCTAATTGCTCATGTATGCAACAACTGGGGCTGGTACATGCTGCTGATCGAACTTCCGTTCTACATGAAACAAGTACTTCAATTCAATATTAAGGAAAACGCAGTCGTCACTGCTCTACCCTTCCTGACAATGTGGTTCTTCAGTATGGCTTTAAGTAAAACTCTGGATGCACTCCGAGCTCGCGGCAAGATCAACACTACAATCGCCCGGAAAACGGCCACTTTGATTGCATCCGTAATTCCAATGTGCTGCCTACTGGCATTGTGCTATATCGGATGTCAGCGCGGACTTGCTGTTGCTCTGATGACCATAGGTATTACCTCGATTGGTGGTATGTTCTGCGGTTTCTTATCCAACCACATTGATATTGCACCAAATTATGCCGGTACACTAATGGCCATCACAAACACGGCTGCCACCCTGCCCGGTATCACCGTACCAATCTTTGTCGGACAGATTACCCATGGAAATGTAAGTTGAGCTTTTGAACACTTGTGTAGTAATCCGTGTAATACAATTTTCACTATTTTAGCAAACTATCGAAGCGTGGCGTGTTATTTTCTTCGTGACGATCGGTCTCTATATTCTCGAGATTTTGGGATACAGTTTCTTGGGCTCGGGTGAGGAACAATCATGGAATAAGGGCGACAAATCCACCAATGGCGCGGTGGAAAATGGTGAAGCAGAAGCAACTCCGCTGAACACCAAGAACCCGAAACAGACTTACTCAAACCAAGGAGAATAAACACGACAACTGAATTATCTCAGCAAATAGTTCTCATATGTTTTGCCACAATGTCAAGAAAACGACAGAAAATGATTTCAGTGCTCTTATTTTCACATGAGATTTTATATTATCGTACTACAAGCCGTTACTACGATTTTAAAAACTAGAGTTACTTAATTTCGAAAATTAGTACTTATATGTATTTTACCTATGTATAATGAAGGTTTGTTTACAAATACAAAAACCAACATTTATAGAAACTAGACAAAACTTATTATCATCCGGGATACTTAATTCGTTGAGTCAAATTTTAACAATAAAGACAAATTTTCTGTTGCAACCCATAAACACGGACAGCAAAAACTAAGCACTATTTTTTACTTCAGAAGCAATCTCTAAAAACACCTACCATGGCGATAAGCGTCAAAACTTAATCCAAGGGTTTCGATCGCCAAAAACTAAAGGAAATCTAGAATTGAACGCTTGATACTGAACCTAAAATAGCAACCGTAATGCGAAGTAAATTACATGCATTTAGTCTAAAACCAGGAGCTATAGTGTTAGAATTGTCACTGGAATGAAAACACACAAAAATGCTTTAAATACGATGTTTAGATATTATGACTAGAATTAACATGAACACGAAAAATACAATTAAAAGTTGGAAACAGAGAAATGGATCCTATGGTAAAGAATGACTTTATTTAGATGCAAAATAGAAAAACAAAATAAACAAACCAATTGTAAAACTGAGAAAATGAACATATGAATGTATGACCCCATGTTGTTATATATCAATGAATCATTCATCTATGATATACCTATCAAAAACAGAAATAAAGTGAAGTTTTACTAGCCGGAACGGATAAAATTTTTTAACAAAAATTCACATAATGTTATAATGGAGATTATAACAGCTTTTCGTATATCACATACCATAATTATTATGCGACAGAGCGACGGTGCAACCGGCCAAACAGTGAAAAGTACCTGGTGAACATGAACATATATATTGGAAAACGAAAGTCCCGCCCACTGGTTTCGGAGCTGCAGGCAATGACGCAGCGGCAGCGGCTGAATAAGATGGTCAACTCGATTTCCCGGCGCGGCTAAAAATCAGCGAGAAATTTTAAAATCGCTCCGGACTGGCGGCGAACGGGCAAATTTGTAGTGTAAGAAGCTTACCGTAAATTGAGTCGTTCGCCAAGGAATACCATAAGGACAAAGACGCGGATCTGGCCTCGGCCCACTACTCAAAGCGATCGTTGGATATGGAAGTTACGGCTTAGATACTGAGGAAATTCTGCATGCTTCCCTTTTATTCGAACTTACTTGGCCAGACTTCGCTGTCGATTCGCAAGTCTACAGCACATTTGCCTAGCAAATATAGAGCTACGATCCTACAAAAATTAAGTATCTCGCCTTCTAACGACCGCATTTAAGTTCAAGCCGAGGTTAAATAAAAGATATACAATAATAATAAATAAATAAGAATCGAAAATACAACATGCGGCTTGCAAGACCAGGGCCTTACATTCTGATACGCCGACCCGAGATAATATTACTATTAAACTGAAAATCGACTGTTAAATTGGTTTCGATGTAAAATATTCTAGCCAGAATCCTGTCTTCTGAACTAAACTATGTAGGATACACCGTCATTATACTAGCATTAGAATAAGATTTTGTTCTTTTTTACCTATCTGATAAAGAAAAGCTATTGAATCTCTGACATACACCATTCTGATCAGCTCGTCGACATAGTAAAGTGTCTGTGTGTGTATGTGACAAAAATATGCACTAGGTTGCTTAGGCGGCCCTTACACTGTCATTAAAAGTATCATTAATAAAAAGTAGTGTCATTTTCAATAAACGTGTATTGATGCATTCACCATACAAATTAGGAATGCCATTACTAAAGTAATCATTAAAAATAGCATAATTCTCGTGTAAGGGCCGCTTTAAAAAACTGATTTAATTTTCTTAGAGATGGCCTGAACTGATTCTAACAAACTTAGAAAAAAGTTGGTGAAAGGTCCTACGATTCCATAGATTATACTAACGAATTTCATTCAGATCCGACTCCCGGTTCCAGAGCTACAGTGTTAAGGGCTTATTCAGTAGTTCTAGATGCATAATTTATGTCAGTTTTAAAATTTAAATCTGGATTTTATAAAAAGAAAAACTGGTAGCCCAAGAATTGTTTTACTCGTGTTTCATGTGTAGAAATAATAGAACGGCGTCGTATAAAAAAAGCAAAGCCTTGGTATTACATTCCTGTAGTGGAATTTGACCTTCTGTTTCAACAGACTTCGCAGCCGATTCAGAGTGTACAGAACCATTGCATGGCTAGTGCTACGATCCTACTGACACTACGAATCCTTCCAGGTCGGGGCTCGAACATATGACAACTGGTTTATAAGACCCGTGCCCTATGCATTGAACCGCCAACCCGGGTCGTATGTCAGTTTTAAATTTGACAGGAGAACTGTTCGAATAAATAAAACTAGAACGGCTTGCTGAAGATTCGTTTGTTCCAGTTTCAGTTCTATTTTAGATCTTCCATATAGAACTTCTAGCTGCTGAATTTCACAGAAAGAAATAATGAAATTTACACGAGATGTAAATCAATAGTAACATGGAATAGACATGAGTTGAATCGAAATTTTGATTGAAAACCTTCATCGATGCAAAACTAAATTGAATTGCATTGAATTTTCAATGAATATAACTGTATCTTTCAATTAACGCTTGTTTTGCGATTAAATTATATTGAAACGTACAGAATTGTAAAGTATTTTTATGTTTAATTACCTGCTCCAAATATGTGCATGAAAATAGATGTAAATTCACAAAATATTTTTATCTGTGTTGCTCTAAGTTTGTTTAAAATTTCAATCCGCCATTCAGACCGACGAAGCTAAAACACACAATAATTCTTTTAAATTTCCATCTCTGTTTTAATTTAAAAGCTATGTTCAAGAATCAGAACAAATTGGATCAAGTGGTACATTCCTCTGTATGTTTGGAGATTTATGCCTTGCCATGGTTTCTCATCATTTTTGTGATGGGAAGGAAAGGATTGTGTAGTGGATAGGATGGAAATACAGCATAGAAAAAAAAACTATTTTCAAATTCAAATCTTGTAAAAATGTTTCTGTCTATGCTTGCCTTGTGCTTTTACCAACTAGTTACAGTGTGAAATCAATCGTGGTCAAATCATTGGATGCACCAGCTCTAGTCCATCATCAGCCAACAGTTGATGGCAAAATGAACCGACATCGACTATACCGGTTCCCAGTTCCCGGCTCCGGAGGTTTTGACAATAGGGGAAAGCCTGCGCCTTGGGCCATATTACACTTGAATTTTTTTTATAACTGCAAATGAAAGGTATTTAAAAAGTCAACACTCTGGCGTATTAGTGTACCTCCTTACAATCATTGTGATTTTTTTTGTAAACAGAGGCTTTTTTAATTTCTACATAAAAATTTAAAATTTTGTTGGCATTTGACGGGCAGGGATGCCAGGTCATTTTGTCAAAAATCTGTGATCAAACCCAAAACCTGTCTGTGAAAATCTGTGACCGTTTTCCGTACCCCAATAGCAGTTCAAAATCAATTTGGTGAGCAAAAAAAAAAAGGTCTCACTACCAACAAGCTCTGTAGTTTTTGGTGCTAAACTGTGCTCGATTTCCAAAATCTGTGAAAATCTGTGATTTATTCAAGAATCTGTGAAAATCTGTGATCATTTTCAGAAATCTGTGTCGGTTTTAAAACCTGGGCATGAAAATTCAAAATCTGTGAAACAGAGATTAATCTGTGAACCTGACATCCCTGGTTCACTATTCTCGGGTGATTTTTCAAAAGGGCGTATAGGCAAGTGACAGTTTCTCTTTAAGCACTCTCTCTTTCGATTTTTGTGATGTTGTTAAAAAGATATTCTTTGATATAACTATTCTGTTTGATAGTCGAAAGTTTCGGGTATCATTTCTTGCAGAGTTGAGTGATAAACGTGGAAACCGCTTGGTAATTAATAGAAGAGAAAGTAAACAAAGAGAAACTGTCACTTGCTTATACGCCCTTTTGAAAAATTAACCCAGAATTATCATAATTCAAATAAGGGCGAATCTAACATTGACAACAAATGGAGAAAAACGTCGTTGAATGTTTCGACTTGGGTTTCAAATCCTATTTAGAAATTATCGTATATTCTCAGATCAATTTTTGATTGGTCGATGAACTGTTGGTTTATCTTTAAATGGCATGCAAATTTTACCACTTTGTTTCTATATCTACTGAATAAATCGACATAAAATAAAATTTCACCCTTTTTCGATTTGTTTACTTTTATGCTTCCTGTGTGAATTAAGATTTGTTTACTTTTGTAAGATTCGCCCTTCTTTGAACAACAGCTGAATTGAATTTATAATTGTTTAAATTGGGCCAAAGCTGCCTACTGTTGTATGGCCCAAGTCACCCGATAATGCATTCTAAGATCCTTATT
The DNA here is from genome assembly GCF_030247185.1 of Malaya genurostris. NCBI lineage: Eukaryota > Metazoa > Arthropoda > Insecta > Diptera > Culicidae > Malaya > Malaya genurostris. The sequence continues at coordinate 255,029,665 of NC_080571.1, read as the reverse complement.
TATGAAACATTTTTGCAACATTCAAATTGTAATGAAATCTAAAAAATCATAGTCTGAGAAACTTAATTTTATTTTGCTCCTCAAAACTGAAGAAAAAAACTTACATATCCGGACCATACACGGAAAATAAGAACTATCTGTTATTTGACTGATTTATACCTAATTTTGAGTTCGTTTAAATCTTTTCTTTCATTCGCTCTTTCCATTGTTGTAAAAATACAAAGTGCAAAACCACCCAACAGCGAGAGTTTCGTTCAATAAGCTAAAATTAGGTAAACCGTATCAACCTGAAACTGAGTCATACGATTCAACTAAACATAACTTACCATTGAGTAGATACAACTCATAATTATTTTTTGCACGTGCCTTACTTAAACTACCTAGAGCCACTTTACCTAAAATTAGATTATTCAACGAAACCCCCCATTTGGAATGTACTTAAAATTAGATTGTTTTGCGGCTTTGCGGCGCCTCCGTGTATGTTCCAATTTCTGATTCACCGGCAGTATACTGCAACTTTGCCAGGTATGCCGATGATTCACGGATCATACCGATAAATATTTTGAATAGAAAAGAGAAAAGGTTGTCGTCGTGACATTTTCCTGGTATTATGTAGAAGAGATTTTAATACCGATATGGTACAGATAGATTTTTTGCGCCGAATACTGATTTTTGGAATAATGACCTGGCAACGCTGGTATACTGTTCAATCCCCAGTACAGTCTGTGCCTGGTGTGGTGAATATAAGATCATATTTTTGACGTATATCGGCGAAATGTTTACAAGCATGCGAAGTTACGATGGATGGTAAGCGCAATGCTAAATTGTTTTATATTACAGTTTCTAATTACAACGACGACTCTTTCAGAAAATAAGGACGCCAGCTTACTGGTCATTGTATTGGATACGAACCCGTCTCAGCAAATCATACGCACAAACCCCCATCACTTAACACAATGCCTCGATTCTATCGTGGCGTTCGCCAATGCACATCTCATGCAAAAAGCTCAAAATAAATTGGCTGTACTTGCTTGCCATCATCATGCAACGTATGTATCTGTTTGTGCTCCACTTCGTTTGATATTAACTCCTACACTTATTTCTTTAGTGAATTCCTTTATCCGACACCAGGGAAGCCTCTGGAAATCCGTCAGGTTGATGGGCAGTTCGAAGTCTTTACCTTAGTGGAAAAAACTATCAAGCAGAAATTGGCCAAAGTAATCAACGAGGCCCCGCGATTGACGGCACCCGCCGAGTCGCTTCTAGCCGGCAGCATGGCCATGGCTCTGTGTTATATCGCAAGAGTAAGCAGCAGTCTGATCTTGTTTTACTGTTTTTAATTACGATTTATTTTCTAGATAAATCGCAACAAACCGCCAGGTCTAAAAATTACCTCTCGCATTTTGGTGGTTACCGGAAGCAACGAGTGCGCTTCACAGTACATGACATACATGAACGTGTTTTTCACCGCTCAAAAACAGGCCGTAACGTTGGACGTCTGCGCCTTAGACAAACCACTGACTCTCCTCCAGCAAGGCTGTGATATCACGGGAGGACAATATTTGAAATTGCCTCAGTTGGACGGATTCTTGCAATACTTGCTGGTAAATATTCATCTCAGTTACGTTGAAGTAAATATTTAAAAAAAAATTGTTTCAGTGGGTTTTCCTGCCAGAACCCCAAATGCGTTGCAAATTGGTGCTTCCACCCCCAGTAAAAGTAGATTACCGTGCGGCTTGCTTCTGCCATCGAGAGCTTATCGATATTGGCTATGTGTGCTCAGTATGTTTATCGATTTTCTGCAAATTCAGCCCGATCTGTACAACGTGCCAGTAAGCATACAATGACTTGAAAAAGGTTTTCACAAATAATAACATATTTTTTCCGATTTGTAGCACCGTATTCAAGGCACCCGCGACAATTGCAGCTAAGCCAAAAAAGAAAAAAATGAGAGTATAATGGTTGCTTCGCATATCTTCTATTTTACAAATACAGTTAAATTCATCGTTTCTACAGTAAATTAACTATTACGCACTAACTTACAAAAGTACATTGGTCCGAAATTAACCGGGAGAAACGGCAGCACCAACTGACCATATTTCAGGGTATTTGATTGAGCAAATTTATAGATATCCGAAAATGGTTTCATCACCAGGCTCAGGTCTCTGTAAAACAGTGCAGAAATTTTAAACTGGTTATAAAAGAAAACTATTTGCATAACTCACTTAACCGTTAACGTCATTCCTGTATCATTGAAAACATTCCTAAGTGCCATGTGTACTACACCATCATTCTGTACCGGACTGAGGCTACAGGTGGAATATACCAAGGTTCCACCGGGCCTCAGAAGTTTGATGCTATTTGTTAAAATTCCCGCCTGCAGTTCTGGCAATCGAAGACGCTCCTTAACTCTACTGGGTTTAAAAATGTTGTTGTCGTTCTCCATAATCGAGTGCCTATCGGTAGTACAAGGAACATCTACCAAAATCCGATCGTACATTCCGTATTCCTGCAAATCACGCGCATCCGCTTGTGTGATGAAGCATCGATCTTTTTTTCCACTTTTCCCAAAATCATAAAAATAGCTATTCATTAGCTTTTTGATTCGATTAACACGGCTCTCCTGAACGTCATTGCACACCAGCGTCCCAGGCCGAAGAGTTTGCAGTAGCAGTAGTGACTTTCCTCCCGGGGCGGCACATGCATCCAGAACTCGATCGCCGGGCTGAACATCTAAAGCCAAAGCCGGAAGAATAGAAGCCCCGTCCAAAAGAAAATGAGAAAGAACTCCCGTGGAACAGCTCCTCGGGGTTCGAAAGTCGGAAACATTCCCTCGTTCATACGAAAAAATGTTCAGATGTTCAGGAATTTCAAAATTGGTTTCCATTTCAATATTTATTGGAAAATCTGCACTGTTACTGTAATACTTGTAGTGTTCGGATTCGAGAACAAAATCTTCCATACCCTTCAATTTGGTTGCTGGTACAAATTCGTGCAGAGCAGATGTTCCCAAATTAGGGTCTATCAGACGTTGAAAGTCCATATCGGTACTGTCTTGCAGTGCTTGATGCAGAGACTTGTTGAAATCTACTGCAACTTGCTCTTCGTTCTGTTCAAAATCTTTGGTCATTGTTTCTGGCGCATCGTTATTGTACAATCGTTCAACTTCCTGTCTCTGTTGGTTTTCAACGAATGATTCAATCGTTTGTTGTAATTTGAAAACTTTATCCTCGGAAAACATGTCCTTATTTCCATCGGTCAAGAACTGCTTTTTTGCGATGTAAATGTCCCGCACATTGATAGCACCATCGGCTACCAAAGCATCAATAGTCTTTTCTGTGTCGCCAAATTGATTAACCATCGCCATGTATTTGTGTTCGGTCAGAAGAGCCACTCGGATGCTCTTCCATCGATTACCGAATACCTGGCCGTAGAAATCATCAAAGTTATCCAGTGCCCGATCCGTGGCTAGCTGTTTTTTGCCGACTTGCGACTGTTTAGATGAAAACCAAATATTTTCAATTCAAGGAAGATAATATTTACTTCGCATAATTACCCAATGTGTTTTGCTGTGTTTATTTCTGACTGAAGTAAACAGAACTAATCTAGTTCGAAGCATATTTCTGAACGTTATTTTATTATTATTTAATATTAGTTTCTTCAATCAGCCAGCCTCGATGTCTCAAAGGTTGTAATAATCTAGATCTTTATTTTAAATGATCATATCTGCAAGCAAAAACAAAGTTTGTTTACTTTTTTAAAGTATTATTAATTCGTCGAACGTTCAAAATGATAATAGTGGATCATTTGGAGTAAAACATTGTGCAAAAAGTGGTGAGAAAATTCAATATTTTGTTAATTTTACACAAGAAAGTTTAATATAGAATGCACACATGATAGTTTGAATAAAATGTCTAGAACACAAAAACGCACGTGCTTTCGTGGTGAATATAAAAATCAAACAGTACGTTGTTTACCACCCACACCACCCAATAATGTGAATTTGTCAAGCGATGCCAGGAATACTATTTAGAGAATATTTTAAGTCAATTATTTTCCATTGCTATTAGGAAGTACGATATAGAGGAAAAAGTTGTAAGTCATATGTCATAGGCTGGCTGATTACACGAGAATTATTAATATCAGTCGGTGTTGAACAGTCGTTCGCACCGCACGCGTATAGCTCTTGGCTCCTGGAATTTTTTTTCTGGCTACCTAGAGTTTCATTGATTCAAGGCTTCAGTCTTTTTCAAGGCTACCTGAATCACTAACTAAGTGACTAAGTGATACAAAGAGTGATATTAGAGTGACTAAGTGATACAAAGAGTGATATTAGAGTGACTAAGAAATTAATCAGCCTTTTTTAAGGCTAGCTAGGAGTCTAATCGAAGACTAATTTAGCCTAGTTAATTTAATTTAAAATTTCATTAATTTCAAAAATGCCTGCGTCCAACCGGAAAGGCAACAAGCCTAAGGCTAAAAATAATTCAATACGGAATAAATCACAATCCGTTATTCAACATTTTTCTAATAGCATTCACGATCTTATAGAATCTGAATGTAAAAATAAAAGACAACGGACGGATTTCCCTTCCGTTGATCCTATGCCGTCTAACAATATTTACGAGATTCTTCCTGAATCCGATTGTAGCGACATAGAAGAAAATTCTTCAAAAATTCCCAAAATGGACGCTTGTCGTTCTGGGAAGAAACATCAATCTATGCCACCAGTGACGGTGATGATTTCCGACTTCAAAGCATTCCGTACTGAGCTTTCTACTTTTCTCCCGGAAGTAAAAGTCTCATTTCAAATCGGACGAAGAGGAGAATGTCGAGTCTTGGTGGATGGATTGGAAGATTATGAACGTCTTATTCGATATTTGTCCGAGAAACTTCATAAATTTTATTCATATGATATAAAATCAGACAGACCCTTCAAGGCTGTCTTGAAAGGATTATCAAATGATCAAAGTATTGATGAAATTAAAATGAACTAAAAGAATTGCTTGGTTTTGCCCCTTCCCAAGTAATACTTATGAAAAAAAGAGCGAATGGTACTTCTAAACCACGCTCTGGAATTTCCCATGAACTTTACCTAATACACTTCAATCGAAGTGATGTAAACAATTTGAAAACTTTAGAAAAAGTACGTTTCATTTCCCACATTAAAATTCATTGGGAACATTATAAACGGCATAATCGTATTGCAAACTTAACGCAATGTCGTCGTTGCCAAGGCTTCGGTCATGGAACCAAAAATTGTCATATGGATATACGGTGTTTGAATTGTGGTAAATCGCATTCGAAAGACGCTTGTCCAATGAATGAAACCACTGATAAATTTTCATGTTCAAATTGCAATGGAAATCATAAATCCAATTATTTGAAATGTCCTGTCAGGGAAAAAATTTTAAACGCTCGTTCGCTTAGACAACAAGTCAAATCAACGACCTTAAATTTACAGAACATACCTGAAAATTCTTCTAAGGCACCTGCCAATTCGTCTTCTAACGAAAACAATTTATTGACAGGTAGATCGACCTCGTCATCATCTTCTTCTAATGTCAGTTATGCTGGTATATTAGGTAGAAATCTATCTCCTATTTCTTCTAATGTAAATAATCAAAACACAGGACCGCCTTGCAGTTCTTCTTCGAACGAAAACAATTTATTAATAGGTAGACCGGCCAAATCATCTTCTTCTAATGGCAGTCTACCTACAAATATTCCTTCAATGCCATTCGCTTCTTTAAATGAAGTCGATTTAGGCGATATAACTGAAAATAAAATGATCTACCTACAAGATCAACTTTTTCAAATGATCATCCAAATGAATTCAACTTCATCACTTTTTGAAGCATTTCAAATTGGATGGAAATTTGCAAATAATATTATAATGAATTTAAAATTTAACAGTGATGTTAAATAATTATTTGAATATTTTAAATTGGAATGCTCGATCTTTGAAATCGAGTGAAGATGAATTTTATAATTTTCTCAAAGTTCACAAAATTCATATTGCCATTGTGACAGAAACTTTTCTTAAACCAAATGTAAAATTGAAAAGTAATCCACATTATGTGGTTCATCGATTTGACAGGTTTACTGGAATTGGTGGTGGAGTTGCCATTTTTGTCCAACGGCAAATTAAACATCGAATTTTACCTTCTTTCAATACTAAAGTTATTGAAAGCTTGGGAATCGAAGTTGAAACCATTCATGGAATTTATTTCATCGCTGGAGCATATTTGCCATTCCAATGCACCGGCGAACAATTAAATTTCTTTAAAGGCGATTTGCAAAAACTTACAAGATATCGATCGAAATTTTTCGTAATAGGGGACTTAAATGCTAAGCATGTCCAGTGGAATTGTAGGCAAAATAACAGTAATGGTAAAATACTTCATAATCAACTCTCAGCTGGTTACTTTACAGTTCTTCATCCCAGTAATCCTACTTGTTTCTCTTCCGTGAAAAACCCGTCTACAATTGATCTGGTTCTAACAGATCAAAGTCACATTTGTAGTGAACCGATTACTCATGCTGATTTTGACTCAGATCATCTTCCTGTAACATTCAGACTTTCCAACGAAGCTATAATTAATCCAATTAGTTCTATTTTCAACTATCATAGAGCAAATTGGTTGGATTACAGATCTCACATTGAAAATCATGTGGATCATGAAACTATTTTAGAAAATTCTGCGGATATCGACACAGCAATTGATAATTTGAATCATTATATTATCGAAGCTAGAAATCTTTCAGTTCCCAAAGCTCAAACTAAATTAAATTCTCCTATCATCGATGACAATCTTCAACTGCTCATTCGGTTGAAGAATGTTCGTCGACGACAATATCAACGTTCTCGTGATCCTGCTATGAAAAACATAGTTAAGGATTTACAAAAAGAAATTAAACATAGATTTACTCTTTTGCGAAATGAAAATTTCGCTAAAGAAGTTGAACAAATTAAACCATATTCTAAACCTTTCTGGAAACTTTCTAAGGTTCTTAAGAAACCTCAGAAACCTATTCCTGCTCTCAAGGAAGGAAATCAAATACTTCTTACAAATGGCGAAAAAGCTCAAAAACTTGCTCAGCAGTTCGAGAGTGTCCACAATTTTAATTTGAACGTTGTGAGTCCTATTGAAAATGAAGTCTCACTGAAATATGATCATATTTCAACCCAAGTGTTATCACACGATGACATTATTGAGACGAATTTTGATGAAATTAAATCAATTATTAGAAAACTTAAAAACATGAAGGCTCCTGGTAATGATGGAATTTTTAATATTCTTATTAAAAATCTTCCCGATGTTGCCTTGAGACTCCTGGTTAAAATTTTCAACAAGTGTTTTTCATTAGCTTACTTCCCAAAAAGATGGAAAAACGCTAAAGTAATTCCTATCCTAAAACCTGATAAAAACCCAGCAGAAACATCAAGTTATCGCCCAATTAGTTTACTTTCTTCTATCAGTAAACTTTTTGAAAAAATTATCTTGTTAAGAATGATGACTCATATAAATGCGAATTCAATTTTTTTACCAGAGCAGTTTGGATTTCGTCATGAACATTCAACTACTCATCAACTTGTCAGAGTAACGAACATGATAAAATCAAATAAATCTTCTGGGTTATCCACTGGAGTTGCTCTTCTAGACATAGAAAAAGCATTCGACAGTGTTTGGCACAAAGGTTTAATAGCAAAAATGTCTGATTTCCAGTTTCCTATTTATTTGATCAAAATGATTCAAAATTATTTAACTGATCGTACTCTTCAGGTTAGCTATCAGAATTGTAAATCTGAATTGCTACCCGTACGTGCCGGTGTTCCGCAGGGTTCGAGTGTAGCTCCAATCTTGTATAATATTTTCACTTCTGATCTTCCAAATCTACCCGTTGGTTGTCAGAAATCGCTATTCTGTGACGACACAAGTCTGTTAGCCACAGGTAGAAATCTAAGAGTGATCTGCAGTCGCCTACAAAGAAGTTTAAATATTTTCAGTGATTATCTGTCAAAATGGAAAATTAAACCAAATGCAGCAAAAACGCAATTAATTATTTTTCCTCACAAGCCAAGAGCTTCTTTTCTTAAACCAAACAATAATCACATTCTCAAATTGAATGGCTTGGAATTGACATGGTCTGATCAAGCTAAATACTTAGGTTTAACGTATGACAAAAAACTCACTTTCAAGGATCACATTGAAGGAATCCAGGCAAAGTGTAATAAATATATTAAATGTTTATATCCTCTTATAAACAGAAATTCTAAGCTCTGTCTAAAAAACAAATTGTTAATTTATAAACAAATTTTCAGACCAGCCATGCTTTATGCGGTACCAATTTGGTCAAGCTGTTGTTCCACCAGGAAGAAAACGCTTCAAAGGATTCAGAATAAAATTCTGAAAATGATTCTGAAGCGTCCTCCCTGGTTTAGTACAAATGAGTTACACAGACTCACAAATATAGAACCATTAGATGTAATGTCACATAATATTATAAGCAAATTCCGACAAAAATCGATGCAATCTTCAATTGAATCGATTCGCTCTCTGTATTAGTTAGTAAGTTAGTATATAAGTTCCTTTTCCCCATTACACAATACAAGTAGGTTTAGAATTTTCCCTACACAAAAATCTCAGAATTGCGGAAGCAAATGATGTCTTCATGGTAATAACCAAATCATATATATATATATATATATATATATATATATATATATATATAACAGGGCTGAAAAGTCACCACTTGTGGCTGAACACCCAATTTAAATCTTAATAATTTAATTTTAACTCATATTCCAATAAATAGTTATTTAAAAAAAAAAAAAAAAAAAAAAAAAAAAAAAAAATCATTTTTAATGATTACTAAAGTAATGACATTGCAAATTTGTATGGAGAGAGTTTCATTAAAATTATGCTTATAGTAAGTAATCACATATATATATATATATATATATATATATATATATATATATATATATATATATATATATATATATATATATATATATATATATATATATATATATATATATATATATATATATATATATATATATATATATATATTTGAATGTATCAAGTAAAGTACGGGTTATATATTCTAACGCCGAATTTGATATTCTGTTCTTAATGGTTCCGCAATCGATTTGTAAAATTGGCTGATTCTTTGAATACTAGGAGTTCTTCCAGGGGGGGACTCGAATATTTGACAAATAGCTTGTGAGATCTGCGACTACAGTATTAAAATTCAGTAATGAAATCTAACTATGGATGAATCCTAATCACAAGCTAAAAAGAATAACATCTGATACATCAGAATTCCATATCATTGATCTCCATTGATTTTTCTTATAAATTTTTATAGCATATGGACTAAAATCGTTAGATATATCCTTGTTAAGCAAAACAAATCCAGCTTTCAGCGAGTGCGAGGTCTACTACAATCCACTACAATCTATTGTATTGTATAATTGGAACAGCTCTTTATTCATGCGTTTGCGCCATTCTCCACTTGATCGTCGAAATACAGATAATTAACTCGAACATGTCGAGTACTCGAAAATATTCTGCCATATGACCATACAGGTAACAAGAAGTATCACTATAAACTACGGAATTTTAGCTCACTACGGAGTCCGAAGTAGCAGCCGCAGCAAGTCTTTTCATTTCGACAAACTCATATCAATTGTCATCTCAGGTTGAAATCGTTTAGATTGCTTATCTTAAACAATCTTACAATTCACTCGATTTTGATAGAGTTTATGACAGATTCTGTCAGCTTGAAACGAAATCAATTCTCTTGGTACAGATAAATTTTTGCACCGCATACCGATTTTTGGAAAAACGCTGATCATGACACTTGATTATTGATATTCTTGCTAGAGTGTCCCGAATAACGTTATTTAACTATTTCCCCAGCAAATTTCGAACATCAGACAGATCGCACCCAGTAAGCAGAAATGTCAGGTAAAAATTTCAAATATCTGCAGACAGGGTAAAAGTCTGTATATCCGTAAAAAAATCTGCAATTTCTCTATAAAGTATGGTACGCTAAAATGACTTGGCGAGCAAAAAAAAGGTCGCGACAATTTCAAAAGTCTGTGAATTTTGACGAAAGTTTGCGAAAAAATCGATTTCCAATAGTCTGCAAAAGTCTGCTCAACAAAAAATGTCTGCATCACTATGTGCGATATCTGCATATTTACAGACAAATCTGCAGATCTGGCATCTAATACTGCATACTTAGCAGAGATGCCATTTATACAGATTTATCTGTACAATACTGATTTTCACATGTGCATACAGATTCAATACAGAGTCCAGGTTTTATACAGATTTCGCAAATTTAATACGGATTTTCCCAATTTAATACATATTCAAACAGATACCACAAAATGTAAGAATAAAATAATGAAACTTTTTCATCTGACCTGTCTATTAGTGTTTGATTGCGCATATTAAATGGAAATCTTCCGTGCAGATATGTGATGATGAACACTGAAATACATATATAATATAATTTGAAACGAATTTGAACTGATAATCAAGGAAGTCATGGCATCATGAAACTTTATTGTCAGAATGAGAAGTTTTATGACCTGACGTGGCGTTGCGTATTGAGCGTTTGAATTCTATCTCAACTTAAAAAGTCGCATTTTCAAACGAAAAAAGTACATAGAATTACAATTCAATTGTGGTTGAAAACAAAAACTATTAAATTTTGTCGTTGAACTTTCTTGTCAGTGCTGTAATGACATACGATATGAATCTGCCATTCTATATAACTGCTTTAAACATCATTTTTCTGTCGAAATTTTATTTTATTATTGAATGCAGATAAATATAGATTTTTAATACAAAGCGACACAGATTTTCTTTGGAATTATCTTGCATCTCTGATACCTAGTGAATGTCTGTTGCGGGCAAGGGGCAAATCACTCTAAACTTTGTCTGAACTCAAACAAGTTTTACCAGGAGTAAAAAAGTTTAGCAGGGATCTCGCTGGATTAGAATGGGATTAGAGAAGTTTAGCCGAGATCAGGAAAAGCATTATTTTGACATAAGAAGCTGTAAACGTGGGAGCAGAGATGCCAGATATTTTCATAGAAAATCTGTATTGCTTTGTATAAAAATCTGTATTTATCTGTATTCACTAATGAATGGAAATTTCGGAAATAAAATTATGTTTAAAGATGTTATTCCATTAGATTATTGTTATAGAATGGCAGATGCAAGGAGCATTCCTTTATATCGTAAGTCCTTGCCGCACTGACAAGAACATTCAACGACGAAATTTAATTGTTTTTGTTATTAACCACAATTGAATTGTAAATCCATATACTTTTTTCGTTTGAAAATGATGACTTGGAATTCAAACGCCCAATACGCAACGTCAAGTCAGGTCATACAACTTTTCAGTCTGACAATAAAGTTTCATGACGCCATGACTTCCTTGAACATCATTCAAATTGGTTTCAAATTATGATATAAATGTATTTCAGCGTTCATCATTAAACAGCTGCACGAAAAAATTTTCATTTTAATATGGGCAATCAAACACGCTCAGATGGAAAGGTTTCATTATTTTTTTCTTACTTTTTGTGGTATCTGTATAAATCTGTATTTAATTTGAAAAATCTGTATAAAATCTGTATGCGCATGTAAAAATCTGTATAAATGGCATCTCTGCGTGGGAGTTCGAATGACAGATACACTTCAAACAAGATTAGGCAAAATTAGGTTGGATTAGTTTTAAATTACCCAAACTTATCTAGACTAGTTGGGATTAAATGAGATTAGAGAAAATTATTTTGGAATGACATGAGTTTATTAGTATGAGATTGTCTAGAGTTTAGAGTGATTTGCCCCTTGGTTGCGGGTTTCGGTGTTGATTGTTCTTTTGGAAACTTGCATTGAAGAATATCATCACAAAAAAACTTAGAAAACTATTCGAGCATCTCTAGTTTATGCGTGTTGATAATTGCAAACTTTTGGCAACACTGCATTTACAAGCAAAACAAACAACAAACACCGGTAAAGCTTATGCTTCCATCATAATCATAATTATAAAATACAGCATTTATCGCTGGAAACAAGCAAAATTAGTCGTTTATCAATTGTACGGTTTATTCTAGTAGTTCAAAAGTGACGAATAACATGAATATTTCTACTGATTTTGGGCCGGATTCCGGAGGTCGCGTTAAAGTAAGTATAGGATAATTCCATACAGTAGATTGGAGGACTACACAATGTGATCAATGAATTATGTTTCATTTTTTTGTCTATTTATCAGGGCCTTACAATCGTAAAACCTCTGGTATATGGTAACATTGCCCGATCTTTTGGTAAAAAACGTGAAGAAGATGGCCATACCCATCAGTGGACGGTCTACGTAAAACCGTACCGTAACGAGGACATGTCCACATACGTCAAGAAGATTCACTTCAAACTGCACGAAAGTTATGTTAACCCAAACAGGGTTGTCACGAAACCACCCTTCGAGGTAACCGAAACCGGCTGGGGAGAATTCGAAATCGTGATAAAGATACATTTTCATGATCCAACCGAACGGCCAGTTACAATGTATCACATTTTGAAACTTTTCCAATCGCCAGTTCTGGACGGGGAAGCTTCGAATCAACTGGAAGGAAAGAAGGTATTAGTCTCCGAGCAATATGAGGAAATTGTGTTTCAGGAACCGACACAGCTGATGCAACAGCTCTTAACCAACGTACAGCCACTTACCGGTGGTTCGTGGAAGCATGATACTGATTGTGAGTTTGTGTTTTGTGTTTATAGTTTAATTTATAACTTGCTTGAATTTGCTATTTTATTTCAGTTGAGGAAAAAAAGGTACAGTCACTCGAAAACATCATCGAAACTAAAGGCAAAGTAAAATCGGAGATTGCTCTATTAAAGGAAAAGCTAAAGCTAGCACGAGAAACCATTGCCAAGTTCAAAACAGAGATCGGAAAAGTGCAAGGCCAACAACCGAATACGTGATAATGATGGATACTATTCGTGTTTGTTCTCAATAAATAAGTTGTTAGATCATAAAATCACCAGAAGCATATTTGTATAAAACGCTAAAATTGAACAACAATTTCATTTGTAGTGGGCTCATGCATTTCGATGTTTGACCCTATATTGTGTACTTGAGGCGATGGACTAAACCTGCGACTGTGTGTTAATACTCTATATGACAACTTTGTAAATTTACAAAAATAAACTGTATTAAAATTTTTTTTTCTGCTAAGTAATAACCATCTCGTTAGTTGAGCCACCACATTTTTTTCTGATTATTTTGCCTACAGGCAACGGTATGTGTTGTGACATAATTGAAATCGATATTTTCACTTCAAAGCAGCGATTTGAGAACCAATAACCGCCCACAAGCTTCGCTGGGCGGTAAAGGGATTACTTCTCTCCCAAGAAATTGAAATGGTTGAGCGGAGACGGTTACCCTAGTTTACATTACTCTTGACATTTATGGTTTAATCATGGCTTAATCACAGAGAAGATCCGAGTAGAGATCTCAATGTAGGTAAGAAATTTAACGGTTGTTTGGCAAAGTGGTCACCAAGTAGCAACTCACCTATAGAGGTGCTTCAAGCAGCCCATCAATTGCTTATGGGTTCTGCTCGAGCTTGCATGGTTTTTTTTAACGAATTTTCATTTATATGCAAAAATCCATCTTCAATCTCCATTTGTGTGACGTAGAGCAAGTGTAATTTCTCCCCATCATGAGGGCGCATGTTTATTTTCTTTCACCTCTAGCACTGCATCACGCCAAAGTGCTAAAGCAGAGCTCTCAAATTCTCTGAGCAAGACGCAAATATTTTCACCGAAGTGTACTTGCCAGTGAGCAGTCTGATGTACGGTTCACATGGGAGAAGCTTGGGACATGCATATTCAGAAAAAATACAATTTATCGTTGAAATTTCGTTTTTCTTTGCTGTGAAAAAGATGTTCATAGCAAAATCGGCGATACCGTCTATAAATTTAAAAATTAAATCACAGAAATGTTCGCTCACCTGCACGCGCCAGTGGTCACTTGGGTATATTTAGGCGAGAGCGCGTGAGAGCGATTCATGCGAAGGGAATGTGGTTCACTCGCCCAGTTTCCTTAACCACACGCACACGTTCAAATTCTGTCGATTAGATTTGGCACGAACATGACATAACCTCACTTCTTCTTCTTTTCTGGTTGGCGTCACCTCACTTGAGATGACGCCGAATTGATGGCACAGCAACTAAGGCTACATTGCCAGTTAATTTTCGTTTATAGTCCAATGGACTTTATTTTCACTTGACTACAAGCGAAAACCTTGCTGTGTGGCTGCGTCGAATCGTCAAAGTACGGCTGAAAATCCTTTCTTTCTTGCGAAATAGTCGAATTTTCTCCGGACTAACACGATGCTCACCCGTTGAGAGTTTCACCGGAAGTGACATAACCTCACAAAAACGAACAAAATGAATCAATTTTGACAGCTGTCAGTGGTTTGTTTGTGTGTTCATTCTAATTTGAATATGTGTTAATAGATATGTAAACAAACCACTGTTAGCTGTCAAAAGATTAACTTGATTCATCGACAGTTTATCGGTAGTTCATTCGAGTGGTAATCGTGCAAAACCTAATTAATTCGAATCGAAACTACGGCATTTCGTCTATTCGTTCGTAGACGAAAATAGGACTTTTCGTTCGTAATTGGACTAATTTCATCAAGGCTTAGCATTTCTTTGAAGATGTTTACTGATATTTGAATATCAGTAAACTCAGCAAATTTTTTTGAAGATTCGATCGAGTGATGCTTTTGTATGGAAAACTCTAACTCGATCGAGCTACAGAATGCCAAATTTCGTATTCGATCGAAACAATCCGAAATACAGAAAAAAACATTTGAAAACAAGAATGGCTTATTCGTATTCGTTCGAAAGTACCCGTTCGTCGTATGGTCGATACGGACGTAAACAAGAATGAGGATGAATATCACAATTTCGGTGCCAATTTAAAGGTTGTGATATTACACGAAAAGATGCATAATTTCATATCACATTATCCAGTTAAGATGATGATATGTACTCAATACGTTGTTTCGATGTAATAACGTGTGACTATCTGCAATATTTCTTGAAAACAGAAAATTATTGCATTTGATTTTCAGTACATCTACATTTTTTTCACATCAATTGATAATCACATCGAGATTGTTACAATTCTTTTTTTTGCTGTGTGGCGATGAGCTTTCTGTTTGTATTTCTCTTTTGTTTTCATGTTCGTATTTTTTGTCGTGAATACAACTTACTTTACTATGGGGCAAAGCAAAGCCCTGGCTTTACATTCCTTTTGTGGAATTTGGCCTTTCTGTTTCAACAGACTTCGCAGCCGATTCTAAGTGTACAGAATCATTGCATGGCTAGAACTATGGATCCTACTGACACTAAGAATCCTTCCATGTCGAGGCTCGAACATACGGCAACTGGCTTGTAAGACCAGCTCCTTATGCATTGAACCGTCAACCCAGGACAATGGGGGGCCTATGGGGCGCATTTTCTAAATTTTCCCTCTGAGAGAGTGATAAGTTTTTGATTATAAATATCTCTTGTTGTATCTAACGTATCAACATAATTATTGCTACATGTCATCGGAAATATGATCATCAATATATGATAATATTTTCAATTGTATGACATAATCACAAATAATTAAAAATTAAAGTTTTCTGAAAAGTGTGGTATCAACGAGTAAGGCAGAGTGCTCAGTTACCGGCACCCTTTTATTTTAGGCTCATAACTTCTGACTTAGTGCACATTATGGGGACATCTATACATCAATGGAAAGCTAAAGTCCCTAGCTAACAACTAATTAAGAAACTAAGTTGATTCATTTGATCGAAAAAAAATTATTATCAGTTTAGTAAAGCGATAAATTTTGACCATTTCAAAAAAGGTGTTCGGTTACCGGCACCCCAAGAAATTTCACTAAAAATGGAAAAAATATGAGTAAAGACTACAGTTACTACAAAAAAACAGATTTTTTTCTTTTTAGAAGCGTTTTGGACAAAAGTCTCCATTGTCCGATGGTGACTTCGCCTTGGCTCTCTTGGTCGATGATTTGTAAGGTGGAGCCTTTGGTGTTGATTTGGCCGGTCTTCCACGCTTTTTCTTAGCCGGTCTATCTGCTGTATGAGCAGCTAGGAGTTTCGCCAAAACTTTGACTTGCTTTGTCTCGACAGTAGCCTGCATATCACTTACAATTTTTCACGATTTGTTGAAAAAATGGAGGGCCGGTAACCGAACACCTTGGGGTGTCGGTTACTGAAATCGGTAGACATTTTGAAAATGACAAAACAAATCTTTGGTTGCGAAAATTTTGATAGCATCCGGTATTAAATCATGAAATAGATCGATTTCACCTCATAAATATTTAATCCACTCACCTTTCCGATTGATACTCTTCAATTTATGATACTATTAAAAAAATCAGAAAAAACTTTTGTGTTGATTTTCGCGCATTTAAAATTTGTTTTGAACGCAGCTTCGGTATTCACACAAAAAGAACGTGCTGCTATTACACACACATGACATTTGTCGAAATGACGTTATCTGCTTTCTGTCAAAAGTTGCGGTGGGTAACCGGTAACCGAACACTGCCAGCAACCGAACATTTTCCCCTATGACTCATGACGGCTTTCTCGTAACTGGGTAGTCATATATTTCCAGTTGACTGAGCAGGAAGCAAAGCAAGGTTAGTTCCAGTTCACAGAGCCAGTTTCCTTTCAAAAAATTGTGTTATCCTGCTGCTGGTAGTTTGCATTGGAGCAAAATACAACGTAAGCTAATCAACGGTGGGGAACATTACACAAAATCAACCCTTCTGTTATCCCAAATGTTATCGAGAGAATTATAAAGATTGCTTCTTTGCAAATCGGAGATAAAAGCCATAAGTTTTTTTTGGGGACGGGTATAGCGTGATGGGTAAGTCGATGCCTTTCACGCAGCCCGCCTGGATTCGATTCCTATCCCCACACAAAGGGCCAGAAAGTTTTTCTGCTCCGAAGAGGTGAATGACCTTAAGGTTAAAACCTCTATAATCGAAGCCAAAAAACATCAGTTTAGTGCAAATCTAGAATAATTTGATTGGCTTTGGTCAGGGCAAAATTTGCACCAAACGAGTACGAGTAAAGCAAGCATTTGATTCACGTACTTCAGTTATGTCTCTGACATTACCCACCCGTGCTTTTTTATTTCTCGACTATAGACAAAGTGTTGAACAGGGAAACTCATAACCTCAATTGTCATAACACTGTAGCAATTTTGTTGGATAGGACAGAATCAGTGAGAAAACGAGCACCGATCACACCAAGCGTACTCGGAACGTATTAATAAACGACTACGATATCGAGGTTGATGACGAATTCGTGTATTCGGACTCGCTGCTTACCGCCGACAACAGAAAAATACCGAGACATATTTTAGGAGGCAATCGTGCATACTTTGGGCTCATAAAAAAACTATCAATAGAAAAAAGTTTGCCATCGTACGAAATTCTACATCTACAAAAAGCTCATTGCAGCGGGTGTTCTCTCCGGCCACGAGACGTGGACTATGTTGGCTGATTATCAACGCACTCTTTGTGTTTTTAAAAGGCAGATTCTGTGAACATTCTACCATGGCAGAAGATGGCAGACAAAACGTTGATATCTATAAGAACCACGAATTACAAGAGCTACTGGCAGAGTCACCTATTATACACACAGCAAGGATGTTTTTTTTTGTTTACTGTATGATTCCAGTTTAAATAGTAATGAATAGGCTGATCTATGGACTCTTCTCCGTTGCCTGAAATTTTGATGAAATCCCAAGTTTACTACATGGAGAACCCTTCGATCATAAAATTGCGATATCGCAGTTTTTGATTTTTGCGATAGTTGATTTAACTAATCTCTTTTTGATTCAACCAATATGGTTTTTGATTTGCATATATTCAAGTAGGTGAAGAATATGTTGTTTTGAATGCTGTCAAATGCCGGAGACAGTTGCAAGCAAAATCAACAACTTTTTTAGTTGAAATCTGATTGCGTCGCTGCAAAATGTCAATGAAAACAACATCGATGGTTAAAGCGTTTGGTGAAATTGTGTTCATTCGATTTGAGAAATTTATGATTCCATAACAAGTGTTTATCTAACAGCGATGTTGTGATGAAGTTAACCTTGTTTAAGATGAAAAAGATTTGGTGACAAATAATAAAATGTTTACTGATTTGGTGTTGCAAAAATCAAACAGTTCACACACATTTGTACTCCTGAGAGATATTGAAATTAAAATGATTTGTCATAATCAAATATCATCAATCGAATTCATCTATACCTAATCATTTTCGTTAAATCCATGTTAATGAATGATCATCTCGTAATCTTTGAGGTATGCGCAAAAATTTTATGCTTCAAATTCGATCATTGATTTACTTCCATTGCGATGACAAGAATTGCCGAGCATGCCTTACACTCGTTTAGTGTAGTAGTCCTGCGAAACGATCCTCACGGAAATATCTTTCATGTATTTTACCACAAACATCATATTTATTTGAAAAAGGAGAGTAAAATGTTTAATTTATCACAATTACTTTAAGTTACGCACATGTCACATTTGTTTTAAAAATGGGAATCCTAAATCATCGCTTAATATAATCAAAATATTGAGAATTTAGGAGCTAGAAACCATATTCCATGTAATCTAATTCAATTCGAGCAAATAGCTCTCCGGTTCCACCCATTTAAGCTTGGCACTGCGAAGAATTCTTGTGATGATTTGTCATCGTCAAACGATACCTGCAATGAAAAATATTCCAATTATTTTCAACATGTACTCTCCAGCCCGCATCGTGCTTCACTGCGCACCCAAGTATTCTGCAACAGATCGCGATGATCTTTAGAGCAAATTTCTGCAGTTAAGTCGGAATTGAAGTCGATCAGCAAACTTCGGTTGTCGGATTCATCCGTCAATGCCGCTATTTTCCGCTGACCGTAACGACTGCTGGTCCCACTACTTTCTGCTCGATTGCACGCGTTTAACTTTTCCAGTTCCTTTTTCTTCCGCTCTGCATGAAACTGCTTGTTTTGCCAAATCTGATACGCCCTCTCGAAACTTCGGGCCACGGTGAGCGTAACCGTTTGAGCCATTTTGCGTTTCTGACACAGATAGGCATAGCACACGAGAGGACCTTCGAACTCGACCTCTTCGGCTTCCTTCCGGAAACACATTTCTTTGACTTCTGATTCCGGACTGGAGGTAGTCCCGACGAAGGCGAACACGTGATCATGGGCAGCATCGGCCGAGCAGTAGGAGATATTGTAGATGGACACCTGCAGAATGCTTTCACCGGTGGTAGGATCCTGAATTTCGATTCCTTTCGGCGAGATGGAAAGCGTCACACGTTGCAGTTTTTTGTTACCTGTTCAAAAAGTAAAAGGTTCAGTTCGACTTTAAAATTTCAATGAGATATCATTGACACGGTGATACCTTTGGCGGACGTTATGATTCGTTTCACTGCGTCCGCTGTTGAGCTTTCCGAACGTGGGGTAGGGATTGAAGTATTCCCCAAATACTTGACGCTGTATGAGATAGCATCGTCGAAACCATCCTCTAGTTCGTCGTGATTATCCGAGAAATCCCGAATATTGTTTGCCAGAGCTAGTTCCTCGCATAGTTCTAGAATTAGCATAAGAATGAAATGAAACAAATTATAATTAAACCCGCGAACCAACAATCGTTGTTTTCAACATTTTGAGATTTCGTAACACGCTCAATTGAGGTGTGGCGATTTTTATGTTCATTGCTGCCAAGCGATCGGTTTGCGGTGCTCCGTGGAGCCCTGGTCTCAGATAGATAAGCTGTTCACGATTTTGCTCTGCATGCACCCGGCTACAGAGTCGCCATGCTGACCAGTGGGCGCCAGTGATAGGTAACAATTATTACTTATTTTTTTCAATAGCACATGCGATTCAACGATATCAGACTGAATTTGATAGAGCGCAGTGCAAAAGCCCAGCCCCGCTGTTGATATGCTTATGAAAGGTTATGAATATAGAATGGTTTTGATAATGGAATGGCACAGATTGCGCGGAAAAAGGTGCCCTGGATTCGGCCCAAGTAAGACAACAGGTTTCGGATTATTTAAGAGCTTAATATTTATTGCTGCATTCAAGAGTCGAATAGATTGTACTCGCACCTCGTATTAAATCTAGCTCTGATTAAAAAAAACCGGTCTTATGCGATAGAACAGTATTAAGTACTCTTAATGAATAGATAATAGTTGGGTGAAAATTTTTGAACATCGGGAGAACATTTCTCGCATATTGATTAAATTTTTATGAAAGCTTTGCCTAAGTTTGCTGTCTTTTTTGTTGATGTGCATGTAACCCGTAACCTCATGTAACCAACATGACTTTTAAATGCTTCCCTCTTAGAAAAAATTAGAGGGTTGTATTCAAGACACGACCGAGCACAATAACATTAAAAATGAAATGTTTCTAGGGTCTTCATAATAAATACAAAAATAAAGATGATAATGATGATGATACACTAAACTTCACTACACTTCACAGTTACTTTAAAGCTCAATTTTAGATAAAAACAACTTAAAGATTTAAACCTGAACAAATGAAACTATTCTATTTTATGATGATAATTTTCGAGAAACGTACAAACTTATTAATTTGATTTGATTTATATCGTTTATTTACCCCCAGTTTTAACCTAATAATGGTCGTTCACTGGGTGGACTTATTAATTTTATAAACAGATAATCGATCCAAGAGAATGTTGTACCAGTAATCTCAGTAATGGTGTAATTTTATTAATCCTTCAAAATCGTCGATAATCTTCGGAAAGTGTCTGTAAATAATATGGCAACAATACGAGGAAGAAAACATGTGAAACAGTCCGCATAAAATATTTAGTTACTTACATTGATTTTCGCTTTGGCATATTAGGAATATACGGAATGGATACGCAACGAAATTCCGAAATTTTGTTCATATTGTAACTTGATGTTATTAACACATGAAAGAACATTGTCACGGTAACAACGCGTGTAGCCATCAGACGCTTATTGTTTTGAAGCAAATAATAATTGAACTGAAACTGGTGGCAAACCAAATTTTACGAGGGTACTTATTCAAACTATACATGTAAAATCGTAGGTAAACTTACCTTGAGTTTATCTTTGATACTATATGATATTGCATCTAATTGTACTGTATATATGAGCCTGTGGAACTCATTTATACTACTAAACCGAGGAGACCGCTTTTAGATAAGTTTCAGAATTTAAATTTGTATCTTTTGAAGCGTTTAATTCCTGGTGGGACAACAACTTGTTCAGTCACATTGTCACGTTTTGTTCGTATGGGAATGGAGATTTAAGTATGCAAACCGATCCGTTGACAAATTAAAACATGTATTGAAGCTTTGGAATCATTTAAATTAGGAAAATCCATTAACAAATCATCGAGGAACAAGCGCTGCAAATTAGATCCGAAAAATCTATCGCCGATAATTCTAAATTGGCCTGATAGTTACCAGAGAACCAACATAAAATACTCAATTCAAACCAATTTTTCAATGGTATGCAATTTAAATATTCAAATGACGTTATCTCATAAGGTTTAATTAAATGTTTCCGAATCGATGGGTTGTTGAATTATATAAATCCATCAACAAATGACTGACTAATAAGCGTTCAAAAGTATGACAGAAAAATGTTACGCGATTAGTTTTGCATGTTTTAAATTGACACCCAGCCTCGGGAAGCGAAGTGTAAAGCATTTTTAATGGCAAAATCGGCCAAAAATTTGCTAAATACATGGGATATTTTAAAAGAATCGGTAACCACGCTGATTCGGTTCTTCAATAGCTAGATGATATATAAGATACTCAAGCGAACACGGTGTTGCAGACAACAGAAAATTTCACCAACGCATAATGCAAAGGCGACAATCCAGCAAGTGAACGCATATACAATCCAGTCATCAGATCACTGGACAAGCTACTTGTTTCATTCATAGTCAAACATCAACTAGGCAAAGAAATATTGTGCAGCCTATATTTATAGATTTCTCTTCATACTACGCAGAACGATACGGTGTTTTTTATGCATGACGCAAAGCCTCCTATGCCGAACAAGAAGTTGACGTCATTTTCTACAACAGGGATTGGTGGATGAAAACATAGGTCGATTCCAACCATTTTTTCAATAGTATGCTATTGAAATACTAAAACGACGTCGTCATACATGTTTAAGTTAAAAGTTTCCGAATCGATTGGTTTTTAAATTATAACAATCCATCAACAAATGACCGAGTTATTAACGTTCAAAATTATGACACAAAAAGGTTACGCGACTATTTTTGAAACTTTTAATTGACACCCGGCCCCATATAGTGAAGAGTAAGGCATTTTTAATGCCAAAAACGTTCAACGGTTAGAACAGCCTGCTGAGAGGGTTGATTTAAATTGGAATGGTATGTTACACACTTAAACTTTATTACTGAATCTCTGTAAAAAATACCGAGATTTGCACATCCGAGCTCTTGGTCATCGTCTAGGCAGAATGTATAATTACTGAGAGTCTCAGTAACCCTAAATTTGTTAACTGTCAATTATTGCCAAGCTTATCAGTAGATATTTTGCTGTTAGTCCGGCAAAAGCGATCCGGATTGAGTCATGAACTGCCGAGTCATCAGTAATCGAATATGAAAATTTTTCTTTATTATTGTTTGAAATTAATATCGCAAAAGCTAAAATTGTGGAAAGGGGGTGTTTATTAACGTTGGTTTTAATCCAGCATATAAAAAAGAAAAACCAACCTAAAAAAAACCATCACGGCTAAAAACAGTTATTTCTATTGTTCCCTAACATCTATCTGGAAATAAGCAGATATTTTTAAATATATATATGAAAAGTAAATAGTTTTTGATTTCACATATCTTTTTACGAAATATAGAAACCTTTATACTTCATACAATTTATACGTTTTCCAGTTCCACGAGCAATGGCGACGTGGTGCTTTGCAAAACTGACAAGAGACATTAAATGACAGATATCTCACCGAGTTTCAGTAAAAGCTACTTCACTATTCGAAGTGTCGGGCAAACGCATTTGCTGATTTCGGTATGTCTGTTGTTCATTAACAAATTCAGCATGATGTTATGCCAAACTTAAGCAAAAAACGTGCTTAATCCACCTAGCAGTGAAATGATACCTTTTTTTATCATCCGCATGTTATTTTTTGCATGAATTTTCTTCGGTGTTTTAGTTCTCATGACATTATTTTAATGACCGTCGTTTCAAGTGGCAATTTAAAATTTTATTCACTTATTACTCTGTAAGAGCAAATTCAGCAGCTAGAAGTTCTATATGGACGATCTATAATAGAGCAGAAACTGGAACAAATGTATCCCCAGCAAGCCGTTCTAGTTTTATTTATTCCACCAGTTCTTCTGTCAAATTTAAAACTGGTCTACGATGCCGTTCTATTTTTGTATATTTGAAACACGAGTAAAACACTGCTGGGACTGTCAGTATGTCTTGTTATAAAATCCAGATTTAAATTTTGTAACTGGCATAAATTATCCATCTAGAACTAAAACACTACTGAATATGCCCTAATGTCGAATCTGCAAATCGGATCGAATTTGAATCTAAAGTGTAATAATCGATTAAACATTCCATGAGATGTCGAAATAAGTTCCACTTTAGAGTTTACGGTTATTTACGATACTACCAGAACTGGTATTCAGGAACCAGCATAACCGAAAACGATTCTTATGACAAAAAATTAATATGATGAATAAATTGCAATAGTTTAGAGGCCAACTTTGATGCTTTTTTGGATTGTCATCTTCTATATCGGTATGAATTTTAAAAACTCATCACCCTGTAATTCCAGAATAGGATAAAATTCATTAATTTTGTATGGGACCATAAATCCCTTATTTGAATTTTTGTTTTTGAACTTCGATTTAGCCTTTTTTGAGAAAACGATTAAGCTTTGAGAAACGATTCGATACTGGAACCGGAATTCGAAAATAGGCGTAGCCGAAGTCAGTTAAATTCACCGGACGAGCTGAATAGTTTACATTTGATTCAAACTGTTTGAAAATCAGCGTAGACATCTTTGAGAAATGGTAGTGCGAATTAAATTTTTGGGAACCTTCCGAATCGAAAACTGAATACCGCTAAAACTGAAATAAATTTATTTGATTATCGGCTATCCAAATCTGCAAACCCGATAAACCTGATTCTTTTATGTGAAATAGACATTTTTATACTAATCACCCTGTATCTCCTGAACCGAAAGTCGGATATGACTAAAACGCAAGATGTTTTATAGGATCTTAAGACCTTTCACTTGACTCTTAGATCGGTTCAGCCATTTGCGAGAAAAATGAGTTACAATTTCGTTTCGCATATCACCCTGTAGTTCCGGAACCAGCAGTCGGGTCCAAATGTAATTCAGGAACCTTGTTTGGGAGTATACGACTTTTCATATGAATCAGAGATTGTAAAAACCGGTTGAACCATCTCCGATAAAATTGAGTGAAATTATTTATCACACGCATTTGCTGATCTCGACGAACTGATTCGAATGGTATATGAGTGTTATGTTCTTCCAGAATTTATTGCTGTAATAGTTTAAAACAATATAATTATGGAATTGCTTTCAACTTTAAAATGCTGCCATCATCTGGTTTACATATGTCATATTGGAACGGTTATGTTGCCAAAAACGAACCGTGCTAAAATCGGTCCGAGGCAAAAAGTCATGAAAAAAGATGCTGTACACAGTCACAGTCAGCGCTCAAAATTGCTACTGATGGAATAAGGCGAAAAGTCGCTTACACAAAAATATCGATATTTCCGTTAAAAATGAACGGATTTTGATAATCTATGGCTTGTTGGATAGCTTTTACCGTGCGAAATTCAAGTCTGAAAACATCTTTTATTGTCAAGGTCAATTGTGACAGATATTGTCAAGAAACTGAAAATTTTGACATAAAATTTTGTGTAACTCAAAAAGTAAACATCCGATCTCAAAACCATTCAATAGCGTTCAGGGTGATGAGGAGACCTTTCATTTGCGACTAGTTTGATCAAAATCGGTCTAGCCATCTCTGAGATCTCGATCTCTTAGTTGACAACACACATACAGACACACACATACACACACGGACATTTGCTCAGTTCATCGAGCTGAATCGATTGGTATATAACACTCGGCCCTCCGGGCCTCGCAAAATATTTCTAAAGTTTGAGTGAATTCTATACCTATTATTTTATATATATATAAAAAAAGGGTAAAAACGCGCTTTACGCAGAATATTACTTTAACGAATTTCGGAAAACGGTGGATTACTGAACAATCAGTAAAATCATTTGAGCAATTTAGTCCGATTCGTCAGAAAAGAATGATAACCATTTAAAAGAAGCTACTTTTGTCGTTTTCAAAACAATTTATCATTGCTTCTTGATGAAAAAAGTGAGTGGGTAATGTCAGAGACATAACTAAAATCGTTCTCATAAATTAGTATATTGTGTGAATTGTACAAGGTATCATTTCTCTACTCCCGGAATTGTAACGGTGCACCTATACTAAAGACACACTTATTCTAACACACAAATTAATAAGACAAGGCAAAAGAAAGTAATAAATTGTCATTACAATACATTTTAATGGAAGATAATATCTAAAAGTTCTAAACTAATTAATTTACTGATATTAAAAGTCAACTGCGCAGGCAGGAATGAAACGTGTTTTTTTACCTACCCAGTTAGTAACGCAAGAATGCGATGTCACTCTCTGGGTTATTTATGGTTTTTTTTATACTACTGAACATTTGTTCATATTTCCGATAGCTTGGAGAAAAAATTATGTTTTTGGGCTAAGCACAACAAGAGATATTCAAGATTAAGTGCTACCCATTCTTGTACACAATAAAAGGCGCCCAATAGTAAAGTAAGTCGTACTCACGACAAAATATTGTACAAGCTCAGTAGTGGCTTCAAAAGTGTTAATTTTATTCTGCTCCATCGAAAAGAACCATTTGTTATTGGTTTGCTGAGTTTAAACGTAGTCGTACAGACGGACGACGGTGGTCGTCCACAAATTGGTAATATCTGATCGTAATTTAAATTGAGTAAGATAGCTAAGGCCATTAAGATATCAGAAAGTGTGATTGCAATTATGCATGAACAGTTGACCATGAGAAAGCTGTATGTCGCATTTACTAATAATCGATCAAAATCAACAACCTATTAATTATTCAGAGCAGAGTGTTTGACCATGGTTACAAGTAATATATCAGATTTTTTGCGTCAATATGTCACAATCGATAAAACATGGATCCGTCACTTTACACCGCAATCAAACGATTATAATCTAAGTGGACTAAGCCAGTGAACCACGTCCGAAGAATCCAAAGACACAACAGACAGCTGGGAAGGTTATGGCCAGTATTTTGGGAAGCACATGATACAATCATCACCGACTAACTTTAGAAAGGAAAAACAATTAACAGCAAATAATACATAGCATTGTTAGATCGGTTGAATGCAAAAATTAAGGAAAACGAATGTCATATGTCGAAGAAAAGACTACTGTTTCACCAAGACAATGCACCGACTCACAAGTCGATGACAACGATTGGTTAAATTGAACGAATTACACTTCGAATTACTTCGTCATCCACCGTATTGTCCAGATCTGACCCCCAGTGAGTACTGGCTATTTGCTGATCTAAAAAAAATGCTCGCTGGTAAGTCATTCAACTCAAATGAAGAAACGAATGCTGAATGCGAAAATTGTTTTTAGGCAAAAGACAAATCCTTCTACAAGAAGGGCATCGAGAATTTCGAGAAGCGTTGGAATGATGGTATTGCTCTTAAAGAAGATTACATTACTTCGCGCTTTTTGGCTTTACGAACAAAATCAAATTTTTTGTCCGTAATCGGCGTATTAGTCGCCGTAGTTAACAAAACAATATCCAAGCTGGTGCTACGACACAAAGTAATGATTCCGGTTGTGAGTCGAACATACGAGGACTGGTCGAGATCAGTGCCATAGGGTAACAGAGGTATTTTAGCCACTTCATATATTTTGGCCCACCTAACTTCATCGACCAAACTTTATGGATTTGATCGATGTTAAGTAACCCATGTTGCATCAATTTGAAGCTAATCACATTAAATTATCTATTGGGGAAGGGGTTTTCAAAGATATTACAGCATTTGGTGGATATTTTTACAAAGTGGGCCAAAATAAAATGAATCCTAAAGTGGGCCAAAATACCTCTGTTACCCTACCTCTTTAGAAAAATAAATTCAACTTCAATTTCAGTGAACTGGAAGCAAAATACTCGCGAAGGTGCAAGGTCAACACCGGCGTTGCACCGCTGGGATTTGTGATTTCAGAAAATTTGAGTTGAATCCATATAGATATCTAGTTAATAAATAAAGAATCACCATCCGAGAAGGCTACATATTACCGGTTACCGACATTGACGTTTCCTTTGTTTTACTTGCGAGCATTATCGTCCTATGTATCGTGCATTAATTCAAGTTGGCGAGAGTACAGCTCATGCCAATGGCGCGGCGGACGCGTTGATTTGAGTGCCAAAATGAATGATGAAAAAGCAAGTCAACAAAACGATCAAAGCGATCGAAAGAATGAATGAATGAATGAATGACCGCCTGCTGAGAACCATCGTTGCTATAGCAATATTTGGCAACAAAAGTGACAATGGCAAAAAATGTTACTGAACCATATTTTGCCTGAGTTGAGCAAATGGAATGTAATGTGAAAACCTGTGAATGGGTTTCGTTAATGATAGGATTCAATGGTAGCATTGCAAAAACATCAGCGTTTCGGTCGCATTTACCATTACAAAGCAGCTTATTGCAGGTCGTTTTCGCATTAAGCGTGATTGAATATGTTAAATTATCCCAAATAATTAAACATGAAAATGCATTTGTTTAGTAATTTATATTCATATCTAGGGTAAACGTTTACTGATTTCTCCATTACAAATTGTTATGATATGTTACCATATGTTATAATTTAATAAATATGAATCTTGACCACGCTCCATTTAACTATGAAAGGATGAAGGATTTTGACGGCTTATGAATTTCGTTTTACCTCGCAACCCCAACTACATTGATAGCATTGGATGAAATCATTTCGAATTTACCGAAAGCCTTCCTTCCCCTTCTAGTTCAAGAATCCTTATTCTGAATTTAGCACCACTGCATGCTGGTTCCTAATTCTGGGAATAAATTTAAAAACTGAATTTAGGAATTAATTTCTGAAACTGAATTCTGGAATTAAATTATGGAACTGAATTCAGGAATTACATTCTGATTCGGAAGCCAGATCCAAAATTCAATTTCGGAGTTCATATCTAACATTTTGTTCCAAAATCCAGATCTAAAATTTATATCCTTCATTTTTTGCAGAATTTTGAAGTTGAATTCTTAAATCGAAATTCTGGGTTCAAATTTCATACATAGGCTAAGCAACTAAATTCAGTTCCAATATCTAGTCAAGAAACCAGTTTCAGAATCTAGAATTAGGACTCAGTTCCAGAGTCATAGTTCTAATTTCTGGACCTGTAATCTGGAACTAAATTCTGAAACTGAACACTGAAACTAAATTCTAACCCTTAAAATTAGTTCAGAATTCTGCTGGACCAAACTCATCTGGATCTGACTGCCGGTTTCGGTATTACAGGATAATGAATATTAAATATGTCGTACCGTGAAAACCAAGCTTGACAAAACCAAGCAATACATATGCTTTGAATCTGTGCTAAAGACTGTTCCAAATTGCTGGTTTTGTTGGTTGATGACCAAACGAAATAACTTTGGCATTATCAGTTTCCGTTTTCGGTGGTATCGGAAATAGAGTTCCAAAACGGAATTCACCTCGAATTCTCATAGATGTCATGACCGATTTTTATTAAAAATATTAGATTCAAATAAATGAAACCTTATAATCCAATAAGTGACAAATGTCCAAATAAATTTTTATCCAGATCCGACTCCCGGTTCTGGTACTATAAGGCAATTAGCGTTGAAAATTACAAAGCGTCGTTTATTGCGACGAAGCAAAGAACGTAAAAACTCTTCGAAACTGCACAAGAAACTATTCTAATTCGAGGAATTATTTTTAGTTGACACAAACCGACTTTGACTATATCGATTCTCACATATGCCGAAAGGTGAAATTCCATAAGGTTATGGATCAACAAAGTTCAATTGAAAACCAGCAACTATTTGTAGCTTGAAACAAAACTAAATACTATTTACTATGAAATTGCGGTTCAAAATAATCAGCGTGCTTCATACTACTAGTCAAGAGTAAGCGAGTATAGTAAGTTCAGTTGAGTAACTAAAGTTAATATCTACCGGTCAATTATCAACGGTTAAAACAGCTGCGACAGGTCTGTAAAATGGTGCAACGTGTCTAATCAACCTCCGGTTCAGACAACATAATTTGCATACTGATCTGGATCTAGTCTGTACAGTAACTAAATGATCAGTGAAAGAACGATTAGAAAGTATAACAATTTAATGTTGCTGGTATATGTCTATTGTTAACGTGATATAATTTACATAAAATTAATTATGAGACTGGTCAACATTAAATTGTCCTTAATTCTCACCGGATGTGTCTCCACTCGTAGATTAGCTGAAATACATACGTTTATGTGCAGGGCAGTGAAGTTGGCTACATAAATGGTAACTACTTTTAATCTCCATAAAATTATTTTAACCAAAGAAAAATGAACTAGCAACGAATTTCTAGAAACTATTGACTGGCTTCTCGGAATTGGTGCGTTAATCGAGATAATGCCGCTTTTAAAAACTCCTTGCATATGGTCTAGTGGAACCGAAGGCCAAATTATTTAAGGGCGAATTTTCATTTTACAGTTTAACATTTCCTCCTCAACAATCGACTGTAAGATTACACCAACCGATTGATTGCCATAAGGAAGAAATTCATCAGAATTTGCTACATATGACCTTATATGTCCTATCTACAATAAAGGGCATTACAATCTCGGTTGTAAAATTAACGGAGCATAACACTTCTGTAAGCCGTCAATTAAGGTTTGTTTCACGATCAATCTGTGGCAAACTTATTTATGAGCTATGGAAGAACTCTTGATGTATGTTAGAAAAACTTTAATGTTTACAGGGGCGGAATAGAATTTGATCAGGGGTGGTGGCTAAGAGCATAAAGCACTGACTGTTCTTATAAGAATTTTGTCATGCATAGTTCGAAATAGGACCTGGCGGGATTCTTAATGTCGGTGAGATCGTAGCTCAGCAGCAAAATTTATCATGTTTCAATACGAAATGAAGCGCCTAAATTATTTATACAACAGAGCTGAGGTGAGGTAATAGAGGTTTATATAACCTTGTGGCAAATCATTGGTATCATATGTTATTCGGCTAAAGTACGATGCACACGTTATATCAGATGACCGTTACAAGCAAGGAATGGTAATGGAAAGGAGCTGTTTGTAACACTTATTCAAACACTATGTCAACCTCACGGAACGTTTTTACGCCCAGAATGTATATTCGTTTTAAATAATGAAGACTTTAAAGTAATCTAAACTAAAGGCGAAGTCCCGTTAACGTTGACGGAAATTGAATGATCGTCTGAATCGTACTTAAAACTGTTTGATGAAAGGTGTTTCGTGATGAAAACAAACTAATTTCAAAATGGCAAATGTGCAGTTGTGATTGTAAGTGAGCTGTCCGAAAAGTCAATGACTTAATTGGCGAATCTTACAAAAGTAAACAAGTCGCGTCAAAACGCTACAATTTTGCATAAAAACTCGCATTCTACAAAAGTCTCAATCTTAGTAATACAAAGAATTATAGAGGGCGAAACTCTCATTCCTTTTGTTTACGTAAGTTTCGCCTTCCGTGTTCCATTCCAACAAACAGGGCGATACTTCAATGGATTGAAAAGGCGACAGTGTTTATTTTCGTTATTTTAGATGGTTTCCGAATTTTTTACTACTGGAAATAGTAAACGAGACGATAAACTTATCCGCAGATTTGTCTTAGTCGCTGAAACCAGAGAGACACAGAGAACATGAAAGTAAACAAGTCGAAAGAGGGCGACACTCTTTCTATGTTGATTTATTCAGTGGTTATGGAGAAAAAGTGGACAAAATTGCACCAACAGCTCATCGATTTAACAAAAATTGATCTGATAATATACGATAATTTCGAAATAGCAATTGAAACTAGAGTTGAAACATTCATTGATGGTTTTCTCCATTTGCTGTCAATGTTAGATTCGCCCTTTTTGAAAAAAAATACAACTGATTTGTGATTTGTTCACACTTCTATACACGGAACCGCAAAACAACCTAATTTTAAGTACAACTTCACCCAATTTGGCGGTTCCGTTCAATAACCTAATTTTAGGTAAAGTGGCGCTAGGTAGTTTCCGTAAGGCACGTGCAATACAAACTTAAATATGAGTTATATCTACTCTATGTTATATTTACTCTACAGTTGAGTTTTATTGACTCAATTTCAGGTTGATACGGTTTACTTAATTTTAGCTTATTGAACGAAACTCTCGCTGTTGGGTGATTTTGCTCTATGTATTTTGACAACAATGGAAATGAAAAGATTCAAAAGAACTCAAAATTAAGTGAAAAGAAGTCAAATAATAGGTAGTTTTTATTTTTTTTAACTCAAATTCATAAGCTGAAATAATATATCAAAATTTAAGTATGCATTTGAGTAAAATTTACGCAGCCCATGAGATCTCTCGCAATTTATTTATATTTTAGAGTAAGCGTTCAGTTCGTTTCTAGATCTGGTTTTTGAAACCATGAATCATCAATCATAGAGATTTTCAATAGAAAGTTTGTGGTTTCAATTATGCTAAATGAGAAGCCCAGTGTAATGATATAAAAATCGTTCAATTTTTACTCCAAGCCGGTCAAAACAAAACGGGTTTAAAATCCTTCTTTGTGCCATCACTGATGGGAAGCGCAAAAAATTAATTCAAAACCGTTTTCTTTTGACCGGTTTTGAGTAAAAATTGAATTAAAAATCACTAGAGTGATACAATCTGGTGTAAGATTTATGTCTACACTGGGGATGCAACAAGCGAACACTACAGAAAAAGGAAAGCGCACTTCTTCTCAGTGTCGAATACACAGACTTTGAGTATGTGATTGTGTTTAAAGAAGCTGGTGCGAGTGAACCACATTCTCTTCGCATGAATCGCTCTCACGCGCTCTCGCCTAAATAAACCCAAATGACTGGTGTGTGCTAGTGAGCGAACACTTCTGCGATTTGTTTTTGCCTTTCTCATATAGAAAGGCTATGCAATCACTGTGAAAATCGACTTTTTAACCGAGGCTCGGAGGGCCGAATGTCATATACCATTCGACTCAGCTCGACGAACTGAGCAAATGTCTGTGTGTGTGTGTGTGTGTGTGTCTGTGTGTGTGTGTGTGTGTGTGTGTGCGTGTGTGTGTGTGTGTGTGTGTGCGTGTGTGTGTGTGTGTGTGTGTGTAACAAAAATATGCACTCACTTTTCTCAGAGATGACTGAACCGATTTTCACAAACAAAGATTCAAATGAAAGGTCTCATAGTCCCATAGCCTGCTATTGAATTTTATTCCGATCCGACTTCCGGTTCCGGAGATATAGGATGATATGTACCAAAAAAGTGAAAAAAATATGCACTCACTTTTTTCAGAGATGGCTGAATCGATTTTCACAAACTAAGATTCAAATAAAAGGTATCATGGCCCCATAGCTTGCTATTGAATTTCGTTTGAATGTGACTTCCGGTTCCGGAGTTATATGGTAATATGTGAAAATTTGAGAAAAAGTTTACACTCAATTATCTCTGGAACAACTCAACCGATTTTCACAAACTTAGATTCAAATGAAAGGTCTTATAATATCCTAAAAATTTGTGGAACATTTCATCTGGATCCGACTCCCGGTTCCGGAACTAAAGCGTGATAAATGGATTGATAAATTACCAATTTTATTAGTATTTTTCCACGAACGATGGTTAAAAACAGGTACAAATCCCATAAAACTGTCT
The DNA here is from genome assembly GCF_030247185.1 of Malaya genurostris. NCBI lineage: Eukaryota > Metazoa > Arthropoda > Insecta > Diptera > Culicidae > Malaya > Malaya genurostris. The sequence goes on along the minus strand of NC_080571.1, from coordinate 254,996,490 downwards.
GATAAATTCTTCTAGTTTGCAGAGCTTGTTAGTTTGTGGGCATAAAAACTTAATTCGGCACTACTGGTCCCCTCTTTTCCTGTTCCGAGAGCACCGAAAGTGGAGAAGAAAAACTCCTAAAACAAAATTCACTTCGATTTCGCTGCGATGCTTGAACCGATTTTCACAAATCTTGATTTGAATTAAAGTTCATACTGTCTTTAAATCTACTGTGAAATTTCATCCAGATCCGACATCCGGTTCCGTAGTTACAGAGCGATGAGTGTCAAAGTTTTCAAATCGCCATATAGAGTGACAATATGTACAACACCGAAAGATGAAGAAAACACAAAACGAACAAGGCGTGCTTTGTTCTATTTCGTAACGTTGTGTAGTGATGTCAATAATAATAATAATAATAATAATAATAATAATAATAATAATAATAACAATCCTACTACATGTTTTATGCTGCTGATTCATGGTGTTTAGCACGCAGTAGTAACAGAAACGCAGGTTCGTTTCGTTAGATTTCGTTTAATTGGTTTAAACGAAATAGAACATGAGATAGTAAATATAAGTTTAACTACGTTTAAAACTGTTCCAATTTGTAGGTCATATTTGTTGGTAGCAAACGAACCAACTTCGGCTATTCCGTTCATCTGAATCCGGTTTCGGAAGAATTGGAAATAGTGATTAAAAACTGCAAAAAGGACCTCACTCACTTTTCTTGGAGATTGCCGAATAGATTTTCACAAACTTATAGGTTCAAAAGAAAAGTCTTACAGTTCATACGGAATTCCTTAATTTGTTGTGGATACTACTTTCGGTTCCGGAACTACAGGTTAAACAGGATTTATAGAGTATGTGAGATTAGATCCGAGCAAATTTTCCTATTTCTATTCAATGAACAGTTGTTTTTGCGAATTTCACGGTTATATTTATGATGTAATGAGTAATATGAGAAAGGCATCATTACACCACTAGGTGGATTAAAATAGGTTTTTAATTTTTAGAAGATAGCACTGGCCTTGCTATGAAAATCTTTTTCGCCGCTAAGAAAAGCGAAATTTTAACGATAAATTGGTGAATATACGTAACCCACGCTTCTCTTATGCGAATCTTACACCAGAGTGCTCTGCGAAACACCTCAGAGAATTTGAGAGCTCTGCACTAGCGCTTTAGTGTGATCCAGTGCTAGAGGCGAAAGAAAATAAACACGGGCTCTCAAGATGCGTACATACTTTATATAACAGTGGTGTATATGTGTGAAAAAGAAGAGCTCTTATTGATGTTGTCAGTGCGAGAGGAGAAATTATACCTTGACCTTCATCGCACAGAGAATCTCTACTTCCCATTTGAAAAAGAATGACTTTGTATAAAAAATTAATTAAGAAGAATTCCGTTATTTTGAATGCAAGGAACTCAAATTTTTTCTCTTATTATGAGCAAAAAATACACAACTTTTGACAGTTTCGTTCCTTAACACAAAAATGAAGTAACTCAAGTTTTTCAAATGGAATTCGAAAGAAGAAAACATGTTGTGCACAAATACCTAGAAAATCCGAAATAGCCCGGCTACAAGTACGGGTGTGCGAAACAGCTCATATTGTGACCAGCTCAGAACCGTTCAGTTCACTAAAGTGAAACGATTCGATGTATCGGCTCATCAATTCGTTTAGATTAAACTGAAAGTTTTTCACTGTACTTTCATATTGCACAGAACACGAAGTAATGCAGTCGGCTGAATTCGAATATGCAGGGTCCGCCATCTAACATTTTTTTAACTAGCGATTGTTTCCACATTGGTAACCCTAATGTCACTTCTGATTTGACAGAAACTTAGTTTTATCCTTCCGCTGAAAGAAAATGGTTGTGTATACGCTTGAGGAACGCGTGAAAATAGTGCAGTTTTACTTTGCAAATCAGCTTGAAGAAGACGCCGATTTTTGCCCAAAAATCATCTTCTCGGATGAAGCACATTTTCATCTCGACGAGTATGTTAATAAGCAAAATTGTCGCATCTGGGGGATGGAAAACCCGCACGTTATCATGGAGAAGCCGATGCATCCTCAAAGAGTGACGGTTTGGTGCGGATTTTGGTCTGGCGGCATCATTGGGCATCATTTTTCTTCAAAAATGAGGCAGGAGCCGCCGCCATGGTTAATGGCGAGCGCTACCGCGCCATAATTAGCGATTGGGTCTTCTCATTACTTGAAGAGGAAGACTTGGACACCATTTGGTTCCAACAAGACTGCGCTCCGTGCCACACAGCCAACGCTACGATCGATCTTCTGCGCACAGTCTTCGAAGATCGAATTATCAGTCGAAATTCGGATGTCGTTTGGCCGCCTCGGAGCTGTGATTTGACGCCGTTAGACTATTATCTTTGGGGGGCTGTCAAAGATAAGTGTTATGTGGACAAGCCAGAGACAATTCAAGCCTTGAAGGACAACATTCGTGCAGCCACAGCTGAAATAAAGCTGCATACAATCGAAAATGTACAAAAAAACTGGACCGACCGTATGGCGTACTGCAATGCCAGCCGAGGCAGCCATTTGAATGGAATTATTTTCCACAATTAACCGGAAGGATTATACTTTAATATGAAAAAATAAATTTTGAAATCGGATAAACCTTTTGTGTTTTATTGCATGTTAAAAAAAAAGTTACATTTCGGACCCTGTATATATAAAATTTTTATATTATTAATTTTGATTAGCAGACACAACTTTTGGAAAAAATTAAAAAAAAGTTTTGCATATAGTCTGCCCCAGAACTGATGGTTTAAAGTTGGATTGGTGTTGTTCTTATGCATGTACGATGTTTAAAAGTGTGATTGATTCGAACGTAAACGGTAAAACGAATTTTACATACTTTCGAACGTATCGCATACGACCGTAGACACGAATGATAGTGATTATGAAAATTTGCAAAGAAGTTTTTGACCTGGCAGATGATTTGCGGATTTGAAGAAATAAGTACTCCCTTCATCACTTCCGGAACCATCAACGGTGGGATTTATACAAAAAAGGCATTAAAGAAGCATCTCTTGCCATTCACAAGAAGCAGAGTTCAATTTTGTGTGTAAAGATTTCATCACATTCTTCGGAAAATTAGGGGCAAGTATGAGGACGAAACTTTGCAAACTATTAACACTAAACTATTGAAGCAGAGCTGGATTTGATGAAAATTTATGTAAATACAGCAAAAACTCTGGAAAATCGTATAAACAAAAGCTGCGGGCATTGGAAATGGGAGATGAAATATAAAACAAATTATGTAAGCCATAACTCATTAGAAGTTTTTCGATTCCCTGAAGATTCCGATGAAAAAGAAATACACGATAAGTTTTTTATTTTGATTAGTAAATATGTGTGTGTCATTTTACTCGAATATACCCTTTAACTAAAAAAGTGACGTTTCACTCAATCGGAGAGATTTTTATTTGCTGGTTTTATTTTGAAATCATTCGAAAACAATAACTAATTTGTCAAGTGCTTGAGTATGGAAAAAAGGACTGTTGTGTTCACGGTTTAATGCCACATTAACCGTTGAAGCTTCAAGGTACTGTTTGTCTATTATTTTGACAAATCAGAGAAAAAAAACCATTGCACTCTTTATGAGAACTTTGACATAAGCCGATCTTTTGTGTTGTTATTCGAATTCATAAACGCCATGATAGAAGGTCCATACTTTCCAATGTGTTCAATTTAAAAAATCTAAATTGAAAACCGTTTTGAGCGTTAAACGATTTTATGGACGAAGTAGCTACTCACTTTTGTGCTTTGAATTATTTTTCCAAATGCTCTTGAAAAATGCCATTTTCCACGATTCGATGCAAAGCTTCGTGCGGGTGTTATTAACTTGTCCTAGATGTGAGGCTCGTCGATTACAACGCTATCACTTCTTGACGTGTTTTCGCTGCCGTCGATTATGGTTTGATTATAAATTTTCCAACCAGCATTCGATTGTGCATACTTTTCCCAGCTACCTACAGTGTAGTAATGTGCGATTGCAAACCGTTTTATGCACTATCGATCATAAATGACCACCGAGCCACCCCTGCTTGGGCCGGCCCGTGCTTCAACGTCGCAAAGCTACGCGCTAATGAACGACGCTGCCAAACGAGAGTTTCACTTTCAATTTATTGACTTAATTAATCGCACCAAATAATGCGGCAGGAAAAATGGACACGGCAAGGTTGAGTAGCAACCGACGAAGAGGTTCATGCACACGGAGCTTTTCCAAGAGATGATTGATAGTTGGATGGCGTCTTCCTCGCCGCGTTCAAGCGTTTCAATTGAACTACTAAACTTTTCACACGGCTGTTACGCGCACTACAATGGCAAGCCTTATGCACCAAAATGCGAAAACAAACACAAAATTGCACACGGTTTTCCTACTTCGAATCACCCCGATGGAGTTTATGGCGTAACAATAGCGTGCGTTTCAGTCACAAAAGTGTAATATTAAATCAAGCACAAACACTGGCACTAAAGCTAGATCAGAATAGGAAAGATGGATTTCATCCGGAGCACATCATACTGAGTATAAAAGCCTACAGGGAAGGTTAGAAACGCGTCCGTCCTCCTCGAGGATCAATTCAACAATGAGAGCATGTAACGATTTTCCCCGCCTTCTCAGCTTTAGCACTTTGTAGTGATCGCGATCGCGAACCGCTCGTCGGTTTGTTTTGATTTTGTGGGGGACCCTCGCCCTCGTGTGCCTTGTTGTGACTGTGTTGTGGCTTTTCCGCGCGTTCGTTCGTTTGTTGCTCATCTCTTTCATTCTTCAATCACCTTGCGCTGATGGTTGTTCTTCGAGGGGAAAAGACATTTAATTTGGGAAATGGATCGTTTACGTTCGAGTAATGGAGTGATCATTAGTCGATTTAGGCAAGGTGACTCGACTTTTGCACTCACCGCGGGGTCACCACGGTAACAACGGCGGCGCTGAGCTCAGCTTTCAAAAAATTCGATATTGAGAGATAAATTGTTGATGATTTTCCTGCTGTTGCAGGAGCCCATCGTAACTGATTTATCCATATACTTCTTCGTTTAACTCCAGCCTCAACTTCTTAAAAACTTTGAACTTTTTATTACAAACTCCCTGATATAGCAGAAGTTCTTTACTTCGGAGAAAGCTGCGTGCTCATGAACTTTCACTTCAGTCCGCTCAATGTACATGCTGTGCTGAGTCCGGCGATTCCAGTTGGGCAAGCCTTGATTTGCCGATGGAAGTTTTCCAGAATCGAGCCAATGCCTCTCGTCTAGTCCTCGACGAAGGCTCTACATTACATTGATTTAGAATTCCCCGACGAAGAAAGTTCTTCCGAAACCGAAACTTTTTATGCACCGCACGGGACATTCGGGTGAGTGCTGAGGCATGTTCGGCGATTCTGTTATGGGTATGGCTTCCAGTTCACTGGCGCCTCGACGACTTTAAGCCTGTGTCGTGGTGTGTACTCAACTAGTCCCTGACGATAGATCTAGCCTACACTGACAGAGTAATTCCCATGGAATAAAGCTCTCCCGGGACCAGCGATCCCGATATCCGTTTTCGAATCGACCGGTAGGATGCCGGAGTCGACTCAGTGATTTTGGTTGGAGGATGGCTCCACTGGTTCACTGCCGACGATTTTAGCCAATGCTACGTGGTGATCTATTCGTCTAGTTCCCGACGGGGGCTCTAGACTACACCGACGAAGTATTATGAATAATAAAATAGCCATAAGTTATGTTTCATTACTTCATTACTGCTTGACTAGTACTGCATGTAGTTATGTATATCCTTAAACTAACTTCCTTGTTTATTTCTTGTAGATTCAATGAAAAGTGTTTTGAAGAACCTGACAAAAATATTTATGAGAATATGATTAAAATGAAAAAAGGTATTATTACACCACTAGGCCCATTGAATCAATAGTCATCTCATAAGTTGAGTCGTTGTGTTATTTTGCAGATTACTCGACTTTCAGTCAAGGAATCGTGCTAAAACCGAAGGCAATATTACGATTTGTGCTTTAGTCTTCGTTAAGACGTAGAGCCTAGCTCAAAATAGTTGTAAATATGATCAATTATATAATAAAAACCTGTGGATTACCTAGTGGTGTAATGATGCCTTTCTCATATTTAATACTGTGGTATTCAAAATGTTTCTCTTCGATTTTTGAAAGAAACCAAGGGATTGTTTGTGCATTAACTAGTATAACATACATAATGTAACAGTGCTTTGCCCGCAACGACGATTTAAATTTTTGTTGTATCCGAAAATATGCTACATACACACACATACACACATACAGACATTTTGCGTACTCGACGAACTGAGTCGAATGGTATATGCCACTCGACCATCCGGGCCTCGGTTCAAAAGTCGGGGTTTTCATAGTGATTGCATAACCTTTCTATATGAGAAAGGCAAAACCGCAGAGACGGGACTCGAGAATCCGTAACTAACTCCTAATAGGAAATTATTTTACCACTTAAACTACCCAGCATATGAAAATACATGAAGAGATAGCCCAATCGATAAGAAGAACCAAGCATGCTTCACTGTACTTGCAAGCGAATTCTGTGGTGACCAAGTACGGCGAAGCATGCTTGGTTCTTCTAATCAATTGGGCTATCTCTTCAAGTGCAATTTCCCCTGCGGTAACATTCTCGCGGTTTTCATTACATAATTGCATTCGCATGTCAATTTTCCAATCTGCGAATGCAATATATTCGCTTCGACTTCGGGAAGCAAATACCGAAGAAAAAACCTGTTTTATCCATAGCGGTATCCTTCAAAATAATTTTCTTTGATTCTTGAAAAACGAAAAGGTTTGTCCATAAACCAGTATAAACTACACAGTGAAACAGTACTCGGAGAGAGTGAGTTTCACTATTGCAGGTATTTCCGATACCGGAATCCGGGAACCGATATAATTGATGTCGATTCGAGAAAAAGAACTGGGATCTATTTTAGGAACTATGACTACAATCTTCTGTCGTTAATCGAAAACCGAAATTGGTTCGTTTTGCCGTCTTTTAACCATGATTATCGAATGGAATAGTTTTGAGGCAAGTTTAGAAATTACTTTACGTTTTTTACTTCACCGCTTTCATTTGAAACTAAGTTTATGAAAATCGATCAAGCCATCGCTCAGAATAGTGAATGAGATCCATTTTGGAACATATAACTATGTAATGCCCCACTCTCGATTACCCAAATAATTTCAGAAGCAAATAATATTTTCTTTCTCTACTTTGCTACTATATTGACATTTTAAAGGGCATAATGAATCATCACTATGGGACAGAATGTTTTTTGGTGAGAGGTATATCTCTGATTTGTTGTGGAACATTTTTTACGACTGCTGAGGCATTATGTCTAAGGTAAATGAAATAAATGAGAATGTGGTTGTTTTGAAAATCTCGTTTTTATCATCCAATCTACATCACTTCTACCAGAATAATTAAAAATTATGTTTTGCACAGAAATACCCACATTCTCGAAGAAAATATATTAATACATTGAGAAAAACCTCAACGTTATCTTTGGGGGCATATTAAAACACTTTACCCCATAACATGTTTTAAATAATACCGCGCCGTCGATAAAGAAGGTAACTATACAAATCAAAATATTTTTCCCCGCTGAACGACCAAATACACTTAGCTAAATTCTCATTTTCACATTATATGATGTTCTAATATATTTGCACTATTGGAAATTCCAATGAAAGTTACATAGTGTAATAATATCATGTCAAAGATATAAGATAATCATAAAAACATAAAACTCTTCTTAAAGTTCTTTTCATAAGATTTTCATATAGCGAATGGAATTTCCAGATTCAATAAAATTTATTAGCACCCTCTATAACAACTATTATATAATCACAAAATATCTCTTTCAATAGTGTGAGAGCGGCCTTCAAATGAGGTTCATGTAAACATTCGAATTGGTTCAAGATAATAGATGAAATACTAATCAGATAGCTGAAACATCAATAACAGAATACGCATAAATTAATTGTTTCCTCCTTCAGTTTTCATTTTTAATACTTTACTTCATTTATAATTATATTCGTTCGAACCTGCTTACTACCAAGAGCGAAGACAATGAAGCAGCTAGACAACTTGGCACGTGAAACTGAGCAAGCAAAACTTCAAATGACTTCACTTGAAAATTGCAGCAAAAGTCAAATGAATTAGTAGGGATACGCTGACGGTCAGTGGCCATAAATTTCATTTTCTTCTTACATTATTGGATTGAAAATGAAATTTTACCGCACTGCCGGAGTATGATATGATACGAAAAAATTATTTTTACGAATGTCGGTAAAGTTTCACTGACACTCAAACAGTAGTCAGTTCAGTAAAAGTTTCATTTGCTAAATGCCACAATTCTACTGGCTTGTTTGTCACTCAATACCAACATTAAGCGAAATTTACAAAATAATCATCTAACATATAAACGTATAAATCTGCGAAGTATTATTGCTTCATTGGTAAACTTTATTGAAGATCTGTGAAAGAAAGGTACATATTTTTTTAAATCAAAACATATTTTCTTCCAATCCATAATTTATTCACACGTGATGAATGATGGCTTATGCTTACTATTCAAGAATAATTTATACAAATTTGATAATCAAACTGACCAACATAAAATATGAACGTAACAAATACAACGGAATCGATCTCTTGGATGAATCGATTCCAGTAAGCCAAACGGCACATAAAAATCATGGCAAATTTTCACATTGAGGGTGCTATGGAGATACTCACTTGATTCTAGAACGCACGACACATCACCATTCACCATCACAATTGAAATCCGAATGCGATGATGATCAGTCTTAGTTGTACAATGCTTCAAGTGCTATTCATAGCCTTTAACTGCAAGGGAAAGGTTTGCAGTCATCTGCGAGAGGCTAGTTACAAGAGTAATTGTTCACAGAAAATAGTCGAATTATTTTCTAGTGAACCAACCAAGTTGACGTTTTTATTGACTGTAAATGTGAGGAACTTTAGAGTTGTTTTACCCTTTAGAAAATTGGTATAAAACATCTTAAAAACAAATTCTCTAGAAACTGCTTCCAGACAATGGGACTTGCGGGATGTGTTAAACACACACTGAAAATAAACTACTTCCTTAAATTTGATCAGTACCAAACGAGAATAACAGATTGGCACTAGGCGGTTCAAAGTTTTAACAAAACTAAAACAAATTATGTTTTTCAGCTTGGTCCAAACTACCACAGGATCATATCATTATTAAAATTAAATTGAAGGTCTTTTACACCTCTCATGCATGATGCAATTCCAGAGCAAAATTGATAGTGAACATTTCTCGCTATCCTGAGGCTCGAACAGAGACTTACGATTCATTATTGCTGCCAGCAGGAAAGGTATGCAGATGACGGTCAATGATCGCGATGCATTTAAATTAATCATCGGGCGCCACCGTCTTACGCGTCATTCGTCGTCGTTGTCGTCGTCTTCGTCTTTATCTTTGACATATTAGGTATCCATCCGTCGATACAACCCCCTATCAACATCATCGACATAGTCATTACCCACGATCAGCGTGTCGAAGAGAAACTAGTCTTTAAATCAGGTGTCCAATGTCTACAACCTGGGTAACGTGAAGCTGCTGGTTGGGGATACAAAATGCAATGGCAACAAAGTACTAGACGTGGAAGCACTCATTTCACGAAACAGTTCATCATGTACTCATAACTACTTAACGGGTCGGTGTTGTGGGATGATAGTTGCTCCGGTAGCGATTGCATCATCAATTAGTTTAGGTTTGTTATAATTACTCTATGCAACATAGGAGTATTTTCTTCTTATCAGCCAAGTGTTCATGTCATACAGTAAACTACGTACACGAGATTGAGGGAAGTCCAAAAGCAAGAGTATGGCACTTGCGTGACATTTCATGCAGGAATTGTTGCGTCAGAAAGTTTGAGCTCGTTTGCAGACAGTATAAAATGTATCCTAATAGGTAACATGATTAGTTACCATATAATTACACAATCACGTTCATTATCAGACTTCAAAATCGGAGTATTTAAGTGAAACTTTGCCCAGGTCTCCAGCATGGCAAACTATTAATTTTGCCCGATGGAGAGACCAATTCGACTCAAGGCTAATTTTTGGAAAGGATGATTGTATTTCGTACGCACTTTCTTCAAATCGTAGTTACTGATTGATAAACTATTGATTGAATTATTATGGTGGTTAAGAAGAAATTGCTGGAAGTCGGTTGATCACTCTTGCAGTATACATTACATGGAGAAAAAGTTGAATGCTTTTCCAAAAACTATAAAATTAATCATAAAAATGTTGAATAACACACCTATTAATATTTGAAAATAATTTTTCAGAGCAAGTCGATTCTGATTTCGTAAACTTCTTAAATTGCTCTTTTGACTCTCAATATAGAAAGTCTTATGCCGTTACTAAATCCCGCATGTCAATATATTTCATCTGAAAAACATGCGCGTCTATCATGGAACTAAAGTTAGACCGAACATTAATCCAGTTCTCCGAAGATTACTACAAAATTTCTCACTAACAAAAGTGTTATCGTGAAACATAAAAACAGGAATAGTTCGTCACTAAGTCCAACCAATTTTCTAACGAAGGAGCTGGGCTCCACTATCAGATTGATATGACCAAATATCTTTCTCCAGACAGAACCAGCCTAGAGACCGTATGGAATCCAGTAGGAGAAAAACTAACCAAGTATAGACCCATTGGGTTCTTAATTATGTGTCGTAAAAGTTGACAATTGCAGGAGTTTTTCGTTTTCCCTTCAGTTATCAGTTTTTTCAACATTTCACACCTGGTCGCTATATTTTGCTCAATGATCTTTCGTTCAACAAATAGTTCTTTTTCCAAAATTATGTTCTCATAATTTTACGACAAAATGATTTCTTATCTATTTTTATTTACCTTCGGAAAAAAGTTTTGTTGCTTGTCCTACGAGACTATAAACTGAATGATAGAAATCAACTACCGCGAAAATCCGATAATAAAAGGTGATTTTTTCGCTGGTACCCTTTTGGCAACACTGATTTTGGAAGTTCACGCGTGAATCTTGTGTCATTGTCAAACTTGTTCTGTTTGGTCTATAATTTAACCATCAATGGGCGCTGAGGAAATTGGAGGAAGGTCCACTTTTTTATCGAAACATTGTGTTCAGTGACGAAGCTTATTTCTGGTTGAATGGATACGTCAACAAACAAAATTGCCACATCTGGAGTGAAGACCAGACAGAAGCATTACAAGCGCTACCAATCCATCCCAAAAAAGTTACTGTTTGGTATGGATTATAGGCCGGTGGCATTATTTGTGAAATACCGGGAGAGTGCCAAAATTGTACATGGGCCATCTAAAGCGGAGCCGCAGCCAACATTTATATGAAATCATCTTCAAGCATTTAAATATATTGATCGTTCTATCGAATCCAATAAGAATTTCATCAATTTTCTAAAATCTTAGAAATCACTCTTCATTACAATGTTAATAACAAATATAACATAGATCAGTATATCAGATAAATAGTAGGAATATACTTCTCTATTCTTTACGTGTCGTCTTCGATTCGTCAGTGCAGAGCAGTTCTAATTGGACTGCTTAATGCAAAATCTTAGACAGTTCAATTTGAACTGCTAAGCAGACGTAAAGTTAACGCTATTTTCGGAACACTTTTTTGTATTGCGCCCAAGTATAATGTCTTTTCTGACGTTTCGTCTTCGACTCGTCAGTGCAGAGCAATTCAACTTGAACTGCTTAATGCAAAAACTTAGACAGTTCAAAATGGAACTGCTAAGCAGACGTAAAGTTAACGCTATTTTCGGAACACTTTTTTGTATTGCGCCGAAGGAAACGAATAGGCGACTGAGCTGGCCGACTACAGATTTTGGTTATTTAGGGATTTGGCTAAAAGCCGTTTTTGTGCTTTGAACCCAAAATAACCAAAATCTGTAGTCGACCAATTCAGTCGCCTATTCGTTTCATTCAGGACGTCAGGAAAGACATTGCGCTTCGGCGCAATATAAAGAGCAGGAAACGGAAATCGGATAAGTTCAACTTAGTTTGAAAAACCCGTTTAAGTATAAACTGAATAAAAACATTGAGTCCGGACTATGCAGTGCCAAAATCGTATAAAAACATTTTTTGCACGAAAAACTTTAAAGCAAATAATCGGATGAAAACTTAGTCGGCTCTTCCGAAACCAATATGTTTATTTGGCTCTTGCATTCAAAGTTCTTCTATCGACTGTTCCTGAGGAACGCAGCGTGGATCTGACCACCCGTAACAAAGAAGCAAACCATGCTTCATCCACAGCGGCAGTCAGTAAAAATAACTTTGAATGCAAGAAACTGAAGAAAAGCATTGTTTTGGGAGAACCAGTAAAGTTTGGCATTCAAAGTTTTTTGTCCGGTTCTTGCGGGCTTTCCAAACTAAGCTGTGCTCATCCGCTTTGGCTTTCAGCAGTTCATATTTACGTGAGACACTGTTATCAAAAGGATTCATTTCGTAAAAGAATATATCTGTGATTTGATTTTTTTTTTGTAAATTCTAACATGGTTCAAACGAATGAGTAGCTGAAGATTGTCATCAATGAAAGGAGAATTGAATTTAGTTTGAGCGTTTGGGATTGATAGATTCCTACCCAACTAACCAAAAGTTGGAATAAAAGGGACTAATTTGGATTAAGCAGCTTACGAACTTCCTGAATAGAATTCCAAGCAACCCGTTTTTTTGTGTAATTATCCATACTCGAAGGTTCGTGCGACGCAACCAGAAGAACTTCTAAGCTACTTCTAAATTACATTGTTCAGCTTCTATGCAGCGAGAAAGTTCTATACTTTCAAGTTGCCAAAAGTACCACGCGTAATTTTAAGCAGCAAGAAAGTGGATGTTTTAAGTAATTGTGGAACTTCTGGTAGCTTGGGTAGCTTCACTTATGCTTCAAGTGATCTAACCCATTTATATTCCAGAATATTTTCATATTTCACATTGTTTCCAATGTGAGATCTGTATTCTAATCAATTAGCTCTATGATAGTTGAATATCGTGCTAATTCAATAAATTATTGTTTCATTAGAAATTCCGAATGTTATTCGAAAATGATCTGAGTCAAAGTTTGCATGAGTATTCATTTCACTACAAATGTAGTTTTGAACTGTTAGAACCAGATCAATTGTAGAAAGGGTTTTCACAAAAGAACAACAAGTTGAGTTATTTGGAAATAAAACTTATTTGCTCACCAGTGCATTGAAATGTTAATTAGGTAACAGCAAAGAAACGAATTCCACGAATAGTCTTTTTTCGATTGCCAAACATTCCATAGCTTTAGTATTGAAAGCACGTAAAACTCAATGTTTCATTTGACGTTGGAAAAAAAGGCTACTTCTCAACCGATTCCAGTAAACCTGTCAAAAAGAAGAACCGCATTTGTTGGGTTGCTTTTCAGTTTGTCATTTCGATTTGGAAATGTTTCAGTTATAATAGCAATATGATTTTAAATAACTTTCCGAAATTCATCTGTGCTCGATTCTAAGGATTATTTGAAATCGTTGTTAAATTTTAGGCTCCTTATAATTTTGTTGTCGAATTACAAACCAACTTGAAGAGACGAACTCGTATTTGTTTTACTAATCTTTCGAAATAATTGCTCTAGTAGAAATATCATTTTACTTTCCGTTATTTTGCCTAAGTCAACGTCGTTCAATGATGCGAATGACATTTGAGATGCGTTAGTCTTAGGCACAGGTTAGTACCGACAATACTAGCATATGTTACACCAGATGAAAAAGATGACGTGTCATATTACAGATACATTAGAAGAAATTAGAGCCTCAGAAGAATATTTCGAGAAAAGAATATTTATCTTTCTGAGGAAAGAAACTATAAATTCTCTTAGACCGAAAATTAATCTAGGAAAGTACCTAACTAGATGAATGAAAAAAATATGGAACTTGAAAATTCCCAGAATATGCCGAATTGGAGTCAAATATTAATCCCCTGAGACTGAACACGTCATACATAAAATGCGTAGTATGTAGCAAGAATCAAGAATTCATTCAAAACAAACTCAAGAATTTATTCAAAACAAACTCATCTGTGCCATTCATATGTCATGGTCAATTATGATTCGAATGAATAGCAAAATTTTATTGCGCATTTGCATCAGGAACAAAAATATTTACCAACTCTATCGCGGCAACTCTTTCCAAGTTGCCATTATACGTGATCACGTGTTAGACGGCAGCCTGTACTCATAAATTCTAATGAGCCTCGTCTAAGCTGATAACAGTTGTTGCAGGCGTCGGTCTCGCCGATAACCTATATTTCTCGGAATAGCATGGTTATATGCGGTGAAACGTTAATGCAGCATTCTTTTTCTGTTTTCACCATCAGCATATAACGTAAATAAAAAAACAGTGTGGTTTAAAAAAAATGGCTCCAGAGAGGATCGAACTCACGACCTTCGCGTTATTAGCACGACGCTCTAACCAACTGAGCTATGGAGCCGTCCGGTAATTGTGTTTCCTAAATTGATATTTGAATTTTTAAAGGACGACAAAGCAAAGCTGATGCAATTTCACACCGATTACAAGTTGTTGCAAGCGACCATTATCTTTGACATGATTCGCTTTATTGCACAGAACCCGTTCTAATCATAATCAGCAAGTAAATCAGCGAGCTGATCGAAACGAACCCCCACGGCATTGTCTGTTTTGTAGCAGAGTATAAATAGCCAATCACGTGTGTCCTGAGTGAAATCCGCACCAATAGCCAATCCAACCAGCTTGATGTGGCATAGTTGAAAGTAAACAAACAGGTATTATTTTTGATTTCCCTTTGAAGGGAACTGCATTGGACTGAACTGAACACTGCGGCTGTCAATAACTACACTCAACCCATACAATCCTGAATACGACTTGGAATGAAAGAATCTCTTCAGTAAAGAATTGTTATGGCATAATTTACATCACTAAATTTCATTTAAACTATGATTTTTGGCTCGATTTAGACGGTTAGGTTTTATTTTCAAAACAAGAAGCAGTCATCATAGTTATTTTATAGCCAGTTAAGCTTGAGTCTGATCCAACCTTATTTGTTGTGTTCATTGACATTTTTGTACCCCCTTTTGCAGTGTGTGTCGTTATCAATGCCGATTGGAATTATTGAAAAGGAATACGGCTTCAAGACGATTTACTTTTTTTTTTTAAATAATGGTCACTCTTCGATCTCTCTGCTAAGATAATTTTATATTTCATCATAGACTTTCTGACATTTTATGAATTTTTGGGCACAAAATTTCGTTTTTGAGTGCAAAATTAAAACGAATCAAAATGTTAGACGAAGCATTTTCTAGTGACCGAGCGTTGTAGTGATGAAAAATTACGGACTCTTGCTTGGTATTTCCTTCGATGTATGCTTAAAACCAGGGATTCCTAAAGTGGTCGATATAGACCCCTTGGGGTCAATATCCTTTTTGCGGGGGTCGACGTAAACGAAAACTGACTAAGGGGTCGGCCCATAGAAATCGACCCCCTATTGTTTGATATAAGTTAATATTTGAAATATTTACGCTAACAAAGTTGTGTTTGTTTAACCATCCGCAGAAATTGGTAAGTATTTTACATCAATAGTAAAAAATCAAGAAATTGAATTTTCAAGGGAATTTGTTGATGGAGGTCTGAGGCCGAAGTTAGTTTTAGTAAAGGGGTCCATGACCCAAAATAGTTTGGGAACCCCTGCTTTAAACGAATTTGTTGGTTTGACCACTCGGGAGCATTGTATTTGTACCTAAAACCCAACGGGGTACGGGTGATATTTTCATTCCAGATTTCTGGGTCGGGTTCAGGTTCGAACATTTTAGTCGGGTTCGGGTCGGGTACGGGATAAGATTCTTATTTTTATCGGGTACGGTTCGAGTTCGTGCTTCGAAAAAAAAATGTTCTCGGGTTCGGGTTTAAAAAATTGTTTACCCGACTATCTCTAACACGCAAAGCTTACGATTCCGATGTATACAGAGCAAGGTTTGGATGACAGTGGAAGCAGTGAATATACCATGTCGCTGTTAAGGAAGTGTAAGCCTTGTCGTTTCATTGGAATGGCTGTCCATGCACGAGAATGGAAGAAGATGAAAAATGTTCACACATACTACTGTTTCTCCTTCTCTCGGAACGAGAGAATGCCTAACCTTATAATTCATAGCTAGCAAATATCTTTACTGGATAATGCTGAGGATTAAATATTCAGTTTTCGACAATTGACTGATGGCTGGCTCTTAACTGTCGAATGTTTCTCCGAGTTCCGAACGCGCTTCACATTTGTTTATACAGAATTAATTTTGTGTGCACTGCCACCGTTAGCACGGTGCTCAACAAGCTATAGTACAATTAAAATTCAATGAAAAAATATTCCATGCCGACCAGCCAGCAAACGAAGCGCTTGTTTGTTCGCAGTATTTGCTCAGATCGCAATCACTAATCCTGCGCTCCTGCTACTTCTATTTACACAATTTAAGTATAACTAAGAATTCTTACCCTCTATTAACTTGCCATGAATCAGACCCTGTCAGCTTGGAGCGAAATCAATATTCAGTTCAGCAACGCCATCGCACGGCATCACATTTAACATTTTATGTCAACTGTATGGGCGCGCACGAACTTCTAAATATTTTTCAAGATTACACTAGATCTCGACGTTTCAGACATTTCTAAGATATTTCACATCAAAAATATGAAGATTTCGAAAAACTCATGGTCCTAAAATCAAAATGTCCAGATAACACCAGATCTCGATGTTTCATTAATTTGACGTTTTTTTTCACGCGAATTTCCGAAGTAAACCGGGTTTTCTAGCACTGTTTTTTTGTGTGAAATGTATCTTACGGGTAAAAAATACTTCAGTGTAAATAATTGCACGCCATTTTCTTACAGATGGCGTAACTTGATTTTTGTTCCAGTGAAAACGGAACACATGGACCACGAATTGCCACATCTTCTTGGAGAACCACCTATCGAACAGACAGTTAAAAGGCTACTATGGGGCTGTGAATGTTATTAGGATGCCGGACGACAGCCCAGTGAAAACTGTTCTTGAATCAGATCCGGCTGGGAAAAGAAGAAAAGGAGCGCAGCGAGCTTAGTGGATCGATCAAGTGGAGGACAACCTACCAAGTATCCGTACCTTGAGTGCTTGGCGATGAGCAGCCATGGACTTGAAGAAAAAGTGGAACCAAGAATAGATCCACTGGGATCCTGCTTCCATGTCGTAAAAGGCGACAATTGCAGGAGTTTCTTGTTCCTTTTAGTTATCAGATATTTTCAATGTTTCACTTCTGATTACCCTATTTTACTAAATTGTCTCTTCATTCAACCTATCAATTTCCGTCTAACTTCGAAAAAAAGTTTTATTTGGAATGTTTTCTACTTCCATGTTATTGATTGTCTGTCAGGATTAAAAATTGAATGATAAATAAATAAATAGTCTATAACTATTGCGCAAATCCGTTGATATTACAAAGTTAATAACAGAGATAACATATATCGATATATTGAACACAGGAACAGGATTAATAAATAATAAATAAAGACGCGCGAGAAATCTGTTGACCTTTATTTGGTGATTTAAAATGATTTTATAACAACTGTTTAGAATATAGCAATGCAATGAATCAACTATTTTGTCTAAATACTATTCACTCGTTTATTTTGTATCACGTAATTTCATTTATAAAAACGTGTTTAATCCACCTAGCAGTGCGATGAAACCTTTTTTTTATCAATCCTCATGTGTTTTTTGCATGGATATTCTTCGATGTTTCGGTTTTCTTGACATTATTTTAATTATCGTCGTTTTAAACGGCAAATTGAGATTCTTATCACTTATTACCCTGTGATGTCGAAACTGCAAATCGTATCGAATTTCCATCTTAACGTGTGAAAATCGATTGAACATTCCATGAGATGTCGAAGTAAGTTTCACGTTAGAGTTTTTCGTCATTATTTATGGTACTTCTAGAGCCGATATTCAGGAACTAGCATAACCCAAAATGATTCGAATGGCCATAAATTAATACGCCAAACAATTTACATCTTCTATATGGGTATGAATTTTAAAAACTCACCATCCTGTAATTCCAGAATCGGATTAAATTCATCAATTTTGTATGGGACCTTTTTATTGAATTTTTGTTTTTGAAGTTCAATATGGCCTTTTTGAGAAACGATTCGATACTGGAACCGGAATCCGAAAATCGGTGTAGCCGAAGTCAGATAAATTCACCTGAGTAGTTGTATAGTTTACATTTGTTTCAAAATGTTTGAAAATCAGTGTAGATCTTTGAGAAATCGTAGTGCGAATTAAATCCGAATCGAAAATTGAATACCGCTTAAACTGAACTAAATTCATTATTTTTACGTTTCGTCTTTGACTCATCAGTGCAGAGCAGTTCAAATTGAACTGCTTAGTGCTAAACTCGGCAGTTCAATTTGAACCGCTAAGCAGACGTAAAGTTTCTGCTATTTACAGAACACTTTTTGTTTTGCAACGAAGTGCAATGTCTTTTCCGACGTGCCGAACGAAAACGTGTTTTCGACTTTTTCTGGCCGATGCAGGTATGGTCATTTAGGGGTTAGCCAAATTTTGTGCTAGTTTAGCACTAAGCAGTTCAATTTGAACTGCTCTGCACTGATGAGTCAAAGACGAAACGTAAAAATAATGAAAACGGTTATGTGCCCTAGCACAAAATTTGGCTAACCCCTAAATGACCATACCTGCATCGGCCAGAAATAGTCGAAAACACGTTTTAGTTCGGCACGTCGGAAAAGACATTGCACTTCGTTGCAAAACAAAAAGTGTTCTGTAAATAGCAGAAACTTTACGTCTGCTTAGCGGTTCAAATTGAACTGCCGAGTTTAGCACTAAGCAGTTCAATTTGAACTGCTCTGCACTGATGAGTCAAAGACGAAACGTAAAAATAATGAAAACGGTTATGTGCCCTAGCACAAAATTTGGCTAACCCCTAAATGAACTAAATTATTTTGGAAATCAATTATCCAAATCTGCCAACCCGATGAACCTGATTAATTTATGTGAAATGGACATTTTAATACTAATCACACTGTATCTCCTAAACCGGAAGTTGTATCTGATGTTTCATAGGATTATAAGACCTCTCATTTGAATCATAGATGGTCCTTAGATTTCATTTGAATCTTAGATCGATTCAGCCATCTACGAGAAAAATGAGTTGCATTATTTTAATTTCGTTTCACATATCATCCTGTGGTTCCGCAATCAGAAGTCGGATCCAAACGTAATTCAGGAACCTTGTTTGGGAGTATACTACTTTTCATATGAATCTGAGTTAGTAAAAAACGGTTGAGTCATCACCGAGGAAATTGAAATTATTTGTCACACACGTGTTTGCTGATATCGACGAACTGATTCGAATGGTATATGGGTGCTAGGTTCTTCCAGCATTTATTGCTGTAAGTAGTTTACATCAATATAATTATGGAATCACTTTCAACTAGAAAATGCTACCATCATCTGGTTTACATATGCCATATTCGAACGATTATGTTGCCAAAAATGAACCGTGCTAAAATCGGTCCGAGGCATACTGTCATGAAAAAGGATGCTGTACATAGTATTTTTGGTACTTAAAAACAATTGTATGTAACAGTATAAAAAATCGTGTTTCACGTTGCTCCCAAGCATTGCTTCATCATACAGCGCTCAAAACTCCTATTGCTGAAATAGGGGGAAAAGTCGCTCACACAAAAATGTCGTTATCTCCGTTAAAAATTGACGGATTTTAACAATCTATGGCTTGTTGGATAGGTATTACCGTGCGGAATCTAAGTCTAAAAACATATTCTGTTTTCAAGGTCAAGTGTGACAGATACTGTCAAAAAACTGAAAATTTTGACATAAAACTTCGTATAACTCAAAAAGTAAACATCCGATCTTAAATCCATTCAATAGCGTTCTGGGTGACGGGGAGACCTTTCATTTGCGACTAGTTTGATCAAAATCGGTCCAGCCATCTCTGAGATCTCGACCTCTTAGTTGACAACACACATACAGACACACACACACACATACACACACAGACACACACAGACACACACACACACACACACACACACACACACACACACACACACACACACACACACACACACACACACACACACACACACACACACACACACACACACACACACACACACACACACACACACACACACACACACACACACACACACACACATTTGCTCAGTTCGTCGAGCTGAATCGATTGGTATATGACATTCGGCCCTCCGGGCCTCGGAAAATTTTTCGAAAGTTTGAGCGAATTCTCTACCTATGTTTTATATATATAAACAAAGGTAAAAATAGGGAAGTTTTTATTCTTTACGCGATAGCATTGCAAATTTTTCTTCAGTTTCCTCGAACAAGAGCTGTGAATCAAGACTTGCCGGGACTTCAATATAGGATATTGTTGAAACGTTCACTCGGGAAATCTTGAAACCGGAACATACTGAGTCGCGCGCGAATAATACCAATACTGAAATTTTTACTAACAAATATCCTTCTCCCGTGACACTTGTGGAGTGCGCAGTAGTATATACGGCCTCTAGTAACAACAAGTGTTGGACTAACATCCCTTCCCATTCCTTAGACGATCTACGTTCGAGCCTGGCCGGCGCCGGTACTGATCAATGAATTCTGGGGCTACCAGAATTGTAATGTACATTGAAGGATGATTTACCAGTCCTAGGATGGATCATCTAGAAACTCCCTGTACAATTTCAGCTAATCCCGATCAGTAACGGAGTAGCAACCAGGGGTGGTCGCTCAAGCTTAAGCTCAAATTTTAGGTTCTCCAGTAGTTCTATATCCTTTCTATAGAGATGGGCGAAACAGTTCATAAGGATCGCTAACGACCACTAAAATAACATCCGAATATCCGTTGATAAAAAAATCGGTCGAAATGGGCCAGAAGATATGACGCACCGACTTATACCGCTAATCAATCATATGAACTCAATTGGGAAATATTATCGCACTCGCCGTAGTTCTCAGAACTAGTCCCGTCCTACTGTCGTCTTTTTGCATCGGTGGGACACTCACCTGCAAAGTAGCACTTCTCTAAATTTGAAGAAATCGAAAATTGGCGAAAATCTTAAATATGACGAAATGCATAGTCAATAGTTGGAATATAAGTTAGTACTTTGAATATTCAAACATTTTGAAAAAATGCGTTCTATCCAATAAGCCAAGGGTCTGTTTGTAAATAATTTATTGGAAATTTCTCCATGAACAAAGAAATATATTTTCTACGAGTTTTACTTTATTTTATTAAACTTTTATTGTTATACTCATTGTTTACTTTTTGCTTATCAAGCTTTATATTCAAGTGAAAGTAGTTGAAGAGTTTTTTTTTTGTTTCGTTATAATACAGAAAAATAAAGGTTTCTTTCCGGTTTACCGTTTAACAATGTAACACAAATATTATGATCGACTGGAATAGAATGAAGAAAAATTATACACTAAACTATATAAACAAAATGAACATCTCTTACTTATCCGTAGATTACAGAACAAAATTATTCGAATAATGTTTCCGAAGTTACTATAATAAATTGACGAAACTATATTTCACAAAGAAAATAACTCTCATACAGTGTCGGATTCTGCCGATTAATTACAGTGAATTCTAGTAGCTTATAAATAGGTATGATGCTTTCTACAAACGATTACTGCTTCAAACGTAATATTTTTGTTAAGCTTTCCATTGAAATTATGTTTACCTATTACACCACCACAACAACAGGGCACATATCTGATGAGTCCGCCGCTCGATAAGCTACACATACATGCAATTTGTGTGGTTGTTTGTGTCGTGTTCTTCTTAGTAATATAATAGATGTCGCGAAAAGCGCCACAGATTAGACATCCCGTAATGTGGTTCGAGCTTCAGATAGTTTGTAATATTTGTTTGTTTTCATTTGTTTTTTTTTTCTTCTATATAGTACCTACAATACGGCTACTTCCTGTCGAATGTATTAAATGGTTTCAGAATGTATGCTTCACTATAAACGTTACATGACATTACTACATTCCTCATTATGGAAAAATCACTTGTTGATGCTGTTGTTGTTGTTGTTGCTGTTGCTGTCTGTCGGTTTTTATGGAAGATTTTTTTTCTTGCGTTACTTTCAGTGACTATCTATGTGTTGATACTACAAACTTTTCGCTAGGCCTGTATGACCTTTGATTATAGTTTCCTTTCTGTCGGTCGCTGCACAGTTAGTGTTTATTTTAGCAGGTTTAAAGTTTTATTTTACGTTCAAAAAGTTTTGGTATTGAATTAGCTATTGTATTTGCTCATGTTGCTTTCGTTCGTCGGTAGGTTCTGTAACTGGTTTCTGTTAGCTAGTGTTTTGAATCTTTTTGCAAATAAAGTTTTTTTTTGACATTTTAGCAAATTACGATGCGTATTGATTAGATTTTTTTAAAGCAACAAATGCATTTTGTGACACTCTTTTTTTTTCTTTTGAAGTAATTTTCTTATTAAATTTTCATAAGTCAAAAAGCAAAGCAGCAAACGAATGTATTTTTTGTTTCAAATTTGATAGGCAGTTTTCGATAGCGTAAGCGATTGCACAGCGAAAAAATGGTTATACCGTACGTGTTAAAGAAGTAGGAAACAGATCTAGACGAAAGATAGTTAGCTTGGTGGGGAAAGTCAGTTACCGAATAAGTGCAAGGCAAGAGAGATTTCTTGAGATCTCTACAATACTTACAAAAAAATTTTTTTACCACATTTGAGCTTTAAATCCATTCCGAATGGGTCAGTTGTGTTGTGTCAGTTCAGACGAAATATCGTTTTTATTTGAGTCTTTGACTGTTATCTTACGTTTTCCTAATTTTTCTAAATTTTATTGGCTAAACTGGGTTATGGGTTGCAGCTATTTATCCAGAAAAAAAAACTGTTATGGTGTTTTGTTTCCACTTTCAAAAGTTAGTACGGAATTGTGTTATTTCGATAAGTTTATATTTGGATAACGGCAAAGTGGATATCTGACAGCATTATTTCTGGCTGAAAAATTTTGTTCAGCAATAAATCAATCAAGTGTGTCAATCAAAAAGGACTCAGCCAGCTTATGCTGGGAACTGAAGTTCAAACGGAGCTAAACATATTTGAGATAATCGACCTTCAAAAAACCTCTAGGGCCATTGTTGACATTTTAAAGATTGCACATCAGCATTCAACATTTCTGTATTTATTGAAAATTCAACTTAGTTGAACCAGAAAGAAATAGACAAGGTTTGTGTTTGACAGTTTATGTTTCGAGGGTAATATTCCACATTAGGATCACCACCAAAGTTGATTTTAAGTTGAACAAAAAACAAAATATCAAAACTAGTGAAAGGTAATGGGCAAATCGAGCTTAAACGTGACTAAAACACTCAGAAACACTGATACTCTCGCAATAAGCATGCCTAGATTTTCACTTTGCGGTTACAAATTTATTATTAATCTCTCGGTTCCTCGTAAAAATAAGGAGTCCCAAACTTATATGCTGCAAAGGTTCAGCATCGATTCTACTTTTGATTATAAATCCTAAGATCTAGTCCCTTCAATGTAATCAATTTGAGTCGAATATTATTTTCCGTTTTCGTTTATTTAGCTTCATTCTTCATTACATCAGTTTTCCCATCGGTCTATAATTCGCAGACAATAAATGTTCGGAGTGAACATGAAAATGAATAAAAAAAACAAAAGAGCAACCTTTCCTATTTTTTCCTTTCCTTCGTTAATAAATAACTTAGTATAATTACAATAAAAATATACATCTTTTCCAATATCACTGTTTCTCTCTCGACGTTGTCAGGATGCCTTCGCATCGTACAGATTGGCGTTCGTGTTCTTTTAATCTCAACTAACACTAATCGGAATCAATCGAACATTGTCTAGCTCGCACCGTGAAACGAAAAGTCGGGAACAGTTTATTTCCAGATTTTGAATCCTCACTCTGTTTCGAAACCATTTGCCAATTAAATGCAAACTGTTCGAATAATCTATCGCCTCAATTGCTTCGATAAGCCGAACTTTGCCCGATCGATCGTTATCGCATTACTTCCCTTCTCCCTCTCACCCAATCCACACACACACACACAGTGTTCCGTCGTTCTAGTCTACTTCTTTTTACCTCCTCCGGCTGCGACGGCGCCAGCCGTGGCAGCGTTCTCGTGCTGTCATGCGGACGTTTCGTTCTCCATCCAGCCCTCGCTATCGTCGTCACTTTCCGAGTCGGACGACTCGCTCAGCTCGATTGCGACGCGCCGCGCCAGAATCGAGGCCACGTCATGCAGCCGCTCGATGGTGCGATCGTTTTCCTTGGCGTCGATCCGTTGTTCTACCTTGCGCAGTTTGATTCCTGTTGTAATGATTGTTGCCGGAATTAGTATCAATATTATTGCTCAGATTAATACAAACTTACCATCCCGAATGGCTTTCATCAGATCGGAACGCGGATCCTCGTAGGCAATTTTTTCCTGTGGAGGAATCTTCTTCAGTTGGTGCATTTGTCCCATGATGAGATTGCCGTTGGGCATGGGCCCACCGATCACATCGCCGTTGGTCATCGGTGGTTTCGTAGGACTCAACGGTCCGTCCAGTACTGGCGGAGGCGGCGGTGGTGGAGGAGGCGCTACATTCGGTGGTGATTGTTTCGGTGATAGCTGAAAGGTGCGGAACGCAAATCGATTAGAATAGTGTTTTGCAGGCATAAAAATGAGATTAGTGGAAAAAACAATTGGATTTCCTATCGAAATTTTGTTAGAACAACGATTGCCTCAGGTGAATGTTAAAATGCAGTGGAAAATCGATTAACATAATATTTTTATCACGGTATGGAAAACTGTGGCGATCCAGGAGAAATTTATTTGTAATCAAATATATTTGATTCAATAATCAAAAACCTCAACGAAATTCTGTTAGAATCTGCGTAATATTGTTTATGGTGTTATTTGGCTTTCAACTTAAAACAGCGCAAGATAAACATGGATATTCAACAACGCAAGGAAGTCACCTTGGACCTCTTCTATTAGTGATTTATATAAAAGACATTACAAATAATTTATTCTCAAGATACATAAAACTCTCATCTCCAGACGATTTCATACTGTCCACGAACATCTGCCGTCTAAGCGAATTTCGGTTCGCTTCTTGAAGTCGAGTTAAATATAGTGAGTTGCATCAAAGGCTTTTGCGTCTTATTCCATTAGTAATTTTGCGAACATATATCATACATCGTTTCTAAACATTCTAAACCACTTGAGCTTATCTTCCGGTTGACGAAGTCCCCCTGGTTCGCTCTGTACTTGAGTTTCCGGCAATTGATTGGTCACCTTAATATAACGATGAGGTGCAACGTAGTCAAGCTGTGTAAATAAATTGATCTGGTTGAACTTGTTATACATTATTTGGGGAACCTGTTTGGCATAATGCCACTGACAAAATTTACGGGTTGTGCATTGATACTTGATTATGTTTTTCAATGCAATGAAATAACGATATACCTTATGATAAAAAAAAACCCGGAATTTTCATTTTAAAATTCTCGCGCTTGTTCAATCGGCAAACTTTTATTCTCTCAACGTTGGCAACACTTTTATACACATTCTGTCATTGAAGCATACCGTACGATTAGTTTTTGTTTGGCGTCTATACAAAGAAGTTGAAAAATTTTCGTGTGGCGATTTTTATAATGGATGAAAATTTAGAACAACGTGCGTGCATCAAATTTTGTGTTGCAAATGGATTTAAGTGTTCCGTAACGTTGAAAATGTTAGAAAAGGCCTTTGGTGAATCGTGTCTAGGAAAAACACAGGCATACGAGTGGTATAAACGCTTCAAAGGTGGTCGTACAAGCTTGGATCATGATGAGATCCCTGGCCGCCCAACAACATCTGTTACTGAAGAAAACATTGAATCGGCGAAGCAAATCGTGTTGCAAAATCGTTTTGTACCGATTAGAGAGATTGCTGTGTTGTTGGGCATCTCTTATGGATCAACCGAACACATTTTAAGTGATGTTTTGGGTTTGAAACGCGTCGCTTCTCGGCTGGTGCCAAAAAAGCTGAATTTCATTCAAAAACAGCGTCGTGTTGATGTGACCAAAGAAATGATTTCCAACGCAGATAGTGACCCCACATTCATCGAATGCATCATAACTGGTGATGAGGTGTGGATCTATGAATATGACGTCGAAACCGCACCACAATCGACCGAATGGCGCTTCGAAGGCGAGCCGAAACCATCCATTATAAAAATTGCCACACGAAAATTTTACAACTTTTTCAAGCGGGAATTTTAAAATGAAAATTCCGGTTCTTTTTTTTATCATAAGGTACTTTTGGATGGGATTTTATTCATTAAAATTATTTTGTGTAAATAACGCAATAATATCATCATTCATCATTAAAACTGCTTCGAACTTGCAGTTGAGACAACAATTTGTTTTCAACTGCCATAAGCATAAACCACTGAAGTCTCTCCTGAAGGTATACATACAAGTTCTCACAGAGCCAAGTATGACAGAGAGAACAACAGATCAATTGTAATCGCTTTTCTTCTTGAATATGTGCAGAAAGTCATATGCACGGGCAAGGCACTAACACAGCGACAAGAGATACTTGAAATTTAAAGTTGAAAGTATCTATTTTTTTCCAAAAAATTAAGTTCTGGTGTTGGTGCTTAAATTCGGACAACATTAAGTATTTCAATTTCCCACCACATTATCATTCCGCTATTTGCGCTCTTGTGAGCCATGGACATTAGGGTGCTTAAAAGTTTAAGCACCTATCCCTATGCAAAATTTAAGCTAAATCGGGTATGGATAAGGGGTGCGCCGCCCGGTGGTTAAAGTTTATAAAAATTCTGAAATCGATTTTTTTTATGTCAAATAACTTAGAATTGTATGAAACGTCGAAATCCCTAGGAAAAAAAATTAAAAACAATCTACTTCTGGGACTTTTTTTGATGCCAAATATCTTAGAATAGTCTGAAACGTCGAGATCTAGTGTCATCTTGAAATTTGTTTTTTTAAATGCACTGGGACTCGGAAAATTCTGAGATTTCCGAAATCGAACTTTTTTTGATGCCGAATTTCTTGGAATTGCATGAATTTTTTTTGAGTTAACACCAGATCTCCACGTGACATTTGGCATAAAAAAAAGATTTATTTTAAAGTTCTCACCCATTTAGGTAATTTTTTGTCCAATTTTTTCCTGATTAAGTATAAGTTACGAAGAATTTCATAAATTTCAAGCAAAGGTGATCATCACTCTTTTTTTATTATAGAGGTTTTAAACCATCATGTCATTCACCTTTCCGTGCCATAAAAACTTTCTGACCCTATGTGCGGGGTTGGGAATCAAACCCAGGTGGGCTGCGTGAAAGGCATCGACTAACCCATCATGCTATACTATATTTGGAATGTCAGACCATTACATCCGGAACTTGAATCCGAAACCAGTACAGCCAAAGTAAATTTGTATGATCATCTATTAATATGACCAATAAATTTAGAAGTTCTCCACAAATCGGCTGTGTTTCTCTATTCAGTCAATAGTCATCATTTAAAGTAGGAATTTAGATAATCTCAGAATATATGGTATCATCACAAGTTTAGTGGATTGTTGTGCTATATATATATTTAAAAGATCTGCGACATGTGCGACAGAAATAACATGTCAGTAAACGTTAAGAAATGTAATACAATAACCTTTTCTGGGGCACAATTACAAATTTTATTAAAATGCTCCACAATGACAGTTCCAGTGGAAAAGTTCAGACTGTCTGTTAAAAGGCACGTCGAGAATTAGGTACATAAATAATCATCAATAACATTATTTGTTTATCTGAGGGCCCCTCCCGAGACGAAATCCTGGGGACGAGCCTGTTGGAGACGATGTTTCAAGTGCAGAGTTCGACGATAGCCGTCATTCTACAGCCGCTATATCGAATTTGGGCTTGATACAAGTAATCACGAAGAATTCTAGTACCGACAAATATTGATAAACAAAGTTGATTTTAGACCAGCTTTGAATTGAGGAACTAACCTATTTTTGATCAACACTAAGGTATTGATTTAAAGTAGCAATTCGATTTCATTGCACTTTTATTATTGAAGTTTCGTTGCTTTGAAGTATAGCATTGAATGCCGATATATAGCACGGCAAAAAGTTGTAAAATACTGCTTCATTACATGTGAATGCAAAGTTAAAGCACATTGCTTCGAAGTATGTAGCATTAGTGTAATAATACATTAACAATGTCAAATAAGCTTGTAAATGTGCTGTGATATAATGCATATAGTATTAGCTGTGATATAATGCATAAAGTATTGTATTCAACAATAATAAAAACAGTTGACAATCCAAACTGAAAGTTCTGTCATTTCATTATCGTACGAAAAAACTCTCAAATTTCGATGTAATCCAAATCGGAAAGAACACCTCCTCAGATAGAAATATGTGTATTTACATATTGTTGTTTTACGTATTATTTTTATGTAAAGAATCAGCTTGGTTCAAAAGATGAGAAGGTGTTACGCCTGCTGGAGAAAAGGCTTAGTGAGTGTCAACTGCGGAGGACTTTTTTTCTAATTATAAACATAAACAAATAATTAAGCAAAGCCTTGGCATTACATTCCTTTTAGGGAATTCGGCCTTTCTGTTTCGACAGACTTCGCAGACGATTCATAACGTACAGGATCATTGCACGGCTGGTATACTAACGATTTTATTGACACTAAGAATCCTTCCAGGTCCGGGCTCGAACATACGACGACTGGCTTGTAAGACAAGCACCCTCTGCATAGAACCGCCAACCCGAGCGAAATATACTATAGTATAGTCGATTTTTTGCCTTTATTAATGAAGTATAGACGAATCTATTTTTGAATGGATTTAAAATGGCACATTTGCAGTTCAGAACAAGTATTATCCTACCGAATCGTCACTTAGCTGACAATATTTGTTAAGAACACCTAGAGAAATTTTAACGAAACAGCACTCAGAAACATGATTGTTGCTGTTGTTGTCTTCCATTAGTGGATTTAGACACTTTTGGGTCGTTCACCGCACAAGAAACATGGCCTTTCAGTAAAATTTAACAAATATAAAACGCTGAAGTCAGGATTCTGTACAATTAACTACATGCAATCATGAAACCGTTCTGCAAACAATCGCAAAAAAAGAAAGATAACACGTATTTAATGAACCGCAATCAATGCAGTCTATGTATCAAAGTAGAAGAAGGAAAACAGAGTATAAATAAATGCCTTATCAGACGAATGAAACAAAGTGCGACAAAGGGCGGGCAGTTTGCTCCTGTCCGATCAGGTAAAAGCCTGTTTAATCTACCTATTGGTGTAATTCTTTTTTGTTTTTTCGCATTCAACCATTACCAGTTGCAACAAAACCGATCAGTCAAACAAAGTATTGATAGGTTAAATATGACATTTCCAGAAATATGATGTCCATACCCAAGTAACCAATAAACACAGATTAATGTATTATGACAACAGCACATAATTGGCGTTTTAGGCGCTTTTAAGACTGATTAAATGCAATTGACATTGGCAAATTACACAGCAAGTTTTGTAATGGCTAATGAGCATTCAGTATTTTGAACACTGGCCACTTTACAGATAAGCTTTCATAATGTTGATTCAGAGCTAGCATAATTTTCAGTGGCTATTTTACAGCTTATGTTGATGCTTACTGTTTACCTGGGGTATTCATGCTAAATTTGGATAACTTGCAACAGCAGTTTTCTGAACCAGCTCAGAAGATAAATTTATTTCAAACAAAATGGTAAACTACACTCTAGCGCCTTATTCCAACGATGAATTATTATAATAATCATGATTTCAGAACATGTATGATTTGGCAGTATACTTGATTTCAGATTTGATAGATTGATTCACATCTTTATAAATAAAGTTATGCTAAACTAAGAGTTGAAAACTAAACTGAGATCTTCCTGAATTTGAACACGCAGTCACAACCATTTTGAAGCGATGCAATTTGAGCCTGTACACTCTTTGTGCTACACAATTACGGTGAAGGGAAAATCTGCTAGTTCCTGGCCCGGGCCACTATATCAAACCAAGAAAAAAATATCCTCATATTCCGATATTCTTATCCAATCGATTTTATAAAGATCAATGTCAATTAGAACAATAAACGATTGTTTTCATTGTGAACTAATTTCTGGTGTAATAAACAAATTATTGAAAATTTAAAAGCATTTTGTTCTTAATCCAAGTTGATTTTGTGCCATATTATTGAACGCTTGTGATTTGATTGTTCGTTAATCAATTCATATAGATTCTCTAATAAACTAATTCGAAATGATTTTGTTCAAATGTGAGTATAAACAGTGTTTATGTTTTCCCGTTCCAATCAGGAAATTGTGAAAATCTCGCAGACTTTTAGAAACAACTAGTTCACATAAGATTCACATTAGTCTGGACTTTGTGCACTATATAATTGAAAATATTCTGTAAATGTAGATCCTCTTTGAATAAGCCAAGAATGTAAACCTCTGCCATAATCGAACACTAATTTCGACAGTCCCATGACAAAAAGACCTAACTGCAAATGAGAGCCTCTCTTTGTTTACATTCTCTTCTGATTATTACGGAGCCATTACTGCAACTTCTTGAATGTTTCCAATATAAATCGAAAACTTGTACTTTTAACTTGAAAGTTGTACGAAGATTAAGGCGTCAAATATAAAATCAATTCGGTAAATCGTGAAAGAAAAAGTAAAAAAAGAGAAACTGTCTGTCGACTCGACCCTTTCAATGCTTTTGCGGTTAGAATTCATAATTTAGCATCGAAAAGGGAGCATTAAATTCAATTCAATGACATCCATTTATCGAGCCATTTTCGTACATCCTCGAAAGTTTGAAAGTGTTCCTCAGCCAGTGCTTGTACCATCGATGGAAAAAAGTGATAATTTGAAGGTGCCAGATCTGATGAATATAGCGGATGCGGTAGAAGTTCCCAATGAAGCGTACAAATTGTTTCTTAGACCACTTAGGCTGAATGTGGAGGAGCGTTGACATGCTGCAGAATAACCTTCCCGTATTTTCGAGCCCGTTTCGACGGGTTTGAGATGCTCGTAATACATTACTCCTTTCTGATCTCACTACGCTCATAGTATTGTCTTTTGACCTGAATACGTCTCACATTACTATGGGGCACCTTTTAAAAATGCCCCCTGTGGAAGGATGGGTAAAACTCAGACGTGAATATCTGGAGTTATACTGAAGCAACAACATAATTCTTTCTCCATGCTACCAGAAATATGATCAGTAATTTATTATAAAATTTTCAACAGTGTGAGATAACCGTAAATAGGTAAAAAACTAAGTTTTCCGAAACTTTGAGGAACAATGAGGAATACTCATGCTTGCTTGCATAGTTCTGGATTCTGGAACTGATTTCTAGATTGAATTTAGTTCCTTAATTTATGTTTGGAACTCGAATCCAGAACTCTTACTTAGGACTTCAACTTCAGAATTCATGAATAAAATTCAGAATATGAATTCTAGGTCTAGATTCTGGAACTAAATGTTAGATCTGAACTCCGAACCTGAATTTTAGAACTGACTTCTCAACCAGAATTTAATTCCCGAATTCAGTTTCAGACTTTAATACCGACATTCAGTTCCAGAATTTATTTCTAGAACTAAGAGAACCTAGATGCTGGAACTGAATTCGGAACAAGCGCAGCAAAATCTTACATTTCTTTTGTGGAATTTGGCCTTTCTGTTTCAACAGACTCCGCAGCCGATTCTTAGCGTACAGAATCATTGCACGACTAGACTAGTACACTATGATCCTCTACTGGCACTATGAATCCTTCCAGGTCGGGGCTAGAACATATGACAACTGACTTGTAAGACCAGCATTGAACCGCTAACCCGGGAAATCAGAACAAGGATTTTGGAATTAGATTTTAGAGCTGAATTCAGTTCCTTTGCTAATGTTCGGAATTCATGTTCAGAATTCAGATAAATAAATGACGTCAAAGGTACTCAGCAGTTGTAATCTTCGGACAAATTCCACCAATCGGTTTTTTTAGAACCATATAAATATTCCAATCAATTATACGAAGTTTATCTCTACTGAGTATTTTAATCTACAAAAACTTGTTTTATTCCACCTAGTAGTGTAATGAAGCCTTTCTGATACTATTCATCATCCTTTATATATTATATCTAGAATGATCGGGATAAAAATCGGTTGAGACATCTTCGAAAGAAATTTCACCTATGTGATGCATATCACCTTGTCATTCCGGAACCGTACGTCGGATCCTAATAAAACTCACATTAGTTTCACTTTTTCGGGTAATAGTTCCGGAACCGGAAGTCGGATCCAAATGAAATTCAGGAACTTTGTATGGGATCATAAGACCTCTCTTTTGAATGTAAACTTGTGAAAATCGGTTCACAGAGATTGTATACCCTCTATATGAGAAAGGCAAAAACTGTATTTGTTCCATGTTACTTAATTGTATGGTAGAATATGTTTGTCGTCTATAAGTATATAGAATACAAAATACAATTCAAATGTTCCAGGACTTTTTAAACAGTGCGGTTCCTAGCGTCGCCATCTGTCTGAAATTTTTATCCGT
Organism: Malaya genurostris; assembly: GCF_030247185.1. Lineage (NCBI taxonomy): Eukaryota > Metazoa > Arthropoda > Insecta > Diptera > Culicidae > Malaya > Malaya genurostris. The sequence goes on along the minus strand of NC_080571.1, from coordinate 254,963,742 downwards.
AAATTGTGTATCCTCCGGTGACATTAGGACTGCCACTTCGTACTTTGACGTTTGGTTTCGGGCTCATATTCAAAGCACTATGTTTCGTCACCAGTCACAATCGAATACAAAAAGTTTGGATCCTTTTTGGCCTCTTAAATGATGAATGTTTTTTCGTGTTGTTTCAAAGTGTGCAGAACAAATCGAGCACAAACCTTTCTGAGACCCAAATTTTCTATCAAAAATGATAAATCGACGTTTCGGATTCTCAAAATATATCTATTTTTCGTCGTCAGTGGTAATTCAATGCAAAAAAAAACTCAATCGTAACGTAAAAAAAAACATTCTAAAGCGAGTTTTTCGCTTTTCCATCTATCGCACGATTATTTTGTATTGAACCCATTTCTCAACTTTTCGAATATTTCGCATGGCTCTCAGATGATCAGAAATGACTTGTAGAGTGACATGTTTTACACAAAAATGAAAGTATGATTCTAGTTCGATACCAAGTAATCAAATATGACGCTTTAAAGTGAGGGGCCCAACCAACAAAATAGCGCGTTAGATTCGAAATATATCTTACTATAGATTTCAAGTACCATCTGTTAACAATAAAACGATATTTTAAACTTGCGCACTTGGTAATATTAAAGCAAAGAAGTGTCGTCTAAGGTGACATGAATTGATTTCAATTTCTTTATTATCCTCCATCAAATAATCACAAACTAGAAGGGGTTAAATGCAGTGGCGTCTCGTAACAAATTTCACTGGTTGGGCGATATCAGATGTAACAGTTCGTTGTAAGTGAAAACTAAAGATTGAAGAATGAATATTCGCTTGTGTTTTTCAATACAATGAAATAACGGCAAACTTTTGGATGGTAATTTTTTATTAAACTTATTTTGTATCATCGATACTGCACATCGAGTAAATCTGTTAATAACTTTGTCAATGCAACCGCTTCGATGTTGCAACTGAGACAGCAATTTGTTTTCAACTGCCATAAGCATAAGCCACTGAAGCTTCTTTTGGACTTGCGCATTAGAGATGGTCGGGTATAGAAATTCTTATACCCGAACCCGACCCGTACCCGAGTGATCAGCAAAAAAAATTACCCGTACCCGACCCGTACCCGATTAAAAATTTAAAAAATTACCCGTACCCGACCCGTACCCGATCAATAATAAAAAAAAAATTACCCGTACCCGACCCGTACCCGATAAAAAATAAAAAATTTTACCCGTACCCGACCCGTACCCGATTAAAAATTACCTGTACCCGTACCCGACCCGAATGAGTAGTAAAAAGTTTACCAAAATTCAGGATGGAAAAAATAAAGTGTTTTATATAGCGAGCTAGATAGAGCGTATCAGGCTCTAGTTTGTAAGTAAAATACATTAAAATGCTTGTTTACATTTAAACATATAAATACACTGTGAAGCATGAATAGATTTCCTATGTCTTTGGTACTTTATACTCATTTACAAATGTCAACAAAAGGGAGTAATATCTACTCAAATTTTTCGAGAAGCATATTTATCCAAAATGTCGTAATACCCGTTGTATTCAATTTTGGGTAGGTATGGTTTTTACGAAACAGTGCGACTTTTGATCCAATTCTTTAGAACCACAAGTAAGCGTGCTCATTATCTTGACACACAAATAAAAATTCACATTAGAATCACTTGAAAAATCACGAACATCCCCTAAAATTAATAGAGTGTCATCGGTTCGTTTACGTGAATTGACCAAACATCAAATAATTCACGTGTATTCCCGGTGTGAAAAATTCAATTTTGAAAATGTTGAACTGTGAGTCCTTCAAGTGTAAGTAGTTTGAACATTTGTGAGAAATTTTTTTTTGGTTACATTTTTTTTACTACAAAGCAAAATGAATTATGATTTTGATTTAAATTAATCTGTCAAATATGCCCGTTTTGTAAGCCTCACAAACCCACACCAACGATGTTAACGGGAGCTGGTGGTTTTTACAGCCATTGAACTTCTGTTCCACCTCCCTTGGAACCCTCAACGAGTGAACACGGTGAAAATTTGAGCATTTCGCGTGAAAAGATTTTCACCCGTACTTTTGCGACTGTCACGCATCGAGATTTTCAGTGAAAAGAAACGTAAATTAACTCGACGTCAACATTTCAAAAGGGCCTAAAAACAATTGACAGATTTTCTTTGTTTACTTTCTCTTTCGACTATATCTGCGTTATTATACAAAAACGTTCGTTACATATTTGGTAATGTTGGAAACATGGAGATATTATCTTTCATTCTACACGAATACTTTGTAGGTACACGTGAAAATTAAGGAGATCATTGGTTTATGTGCCCTTATGAAATGTTGACATCGAACTGGCAATATAGCTCAACTTGCTGTGCCATCAATCGGTGTCATTTCAAGTGAGGTGACACCACCCAGAAGTGAAGAATAAGAAGAGCTTCTATGCAGATTTTCTGAAATAAATGTTCATGTTTTTATGGTTAGAATCCTAATGATTTATATGTAAATTTTGAAAATCTCCAACCAATATTTAAAATAGCAGTTTTCTGGTATCTGAATGTGATATGAGTACTACACTACATTTTATATATTAATCAAGTAATTTTTACTGGATTGTGCATTAAACAGCTTTAAAATGGCAGTTCATTAAAACCTACGTGAAAAGTATGGTCTGACCGCAACATCTTAGAGCTAAGGCAGTGTGTCTTATTAAATATGCTATAAAAAAGTAGGGTGGAAAATAGTCACATAACTTTTCGCGTAACTATGATTGATCGTTTTTTTTTTAAATGAAGAAAAGAAATGTTTTTCTCTTGAAAAAGATGTCAGTTTTTAGGTCTGGTTCTAGGCGCGAATGTCAAAACCCCTTGAATCAAATTGTTTATTTTTCGGAACAACTGTTTTGCAATAAAAAATTCTCGTCAATGTGTAAACATATTTATGTGAAGTACAAATGGTCGGGTAATCGATCAGGAAAAAAAATTTACCCGTACCCGACCCGTACCCGAGTGAGTAGTACATTTTTTTACCCGACCCGACCCGTACCCGAGTAAGCAGTAAATTTTTTTTACCCGTACCCGACCCGTACCCGATTGAAAATAAAAATTTTTACCCGTACCCGACCAAAAACCCGTCGGGTACGGGTACGGGTCGGGTTTCGGGTAAAATACCCGATACCCGACCATCTCTATTGCGCATACGTGATAGAGAGAACAACAAATCTCAGAGTTTAGTTGAGTAATACCTTCTCTTCTGGAATCTGTTCAGTAACTCATGTGCACGGAAAAGACACACACCGACAAGAGATACTTTAAATTCTAAGTTGGGTGTATATTAGATGTGAAATTTTGGGCAAACTGCTCGAGTTCATTGGCTACGGTAATGCGACATGAAAGGATCGTTTGGCTGTCATTGACCAGCAAAGCGCAAGCAGCTTATGGTGCATTTGTGCATATTGTGCTGTGGATAAAATCGCACATTATTCGGTATCATCCGACCTGCTTTCATCGATTAAATAGAAAATTTGAAAATATAATTGAATGTGGGTGGGGATGCAATTAATTCCTTCAATTTGATCGGTTGTGCAGTGCACGAGGTGCACATAAGGACGTGACACCACTGGTTAAATGTAGTAGACAAAAAGATTCTTTTCTTGAAATATCTGTTTAATGATATTTAAGAACTGAAATAGAAAATAACTTTTATGAACAATTGGGGTTTCGATTTTCCATCTCAATGGAAGAAATGTATAGCAACAAACATCAACAAAATCGATTCCTTTTGGACAGAAAAACCCGCTGTTGGTACCGTTTCAGAAAGTTATTGGAATTGAGTTGGCCTAAGACACGTAGCAAAATGTTTCAGTACAATACAACGATTATTTTTTACTTGGAATTTCTATCACTATCTGCCATTTCGACGTTCAGGAACATTTGGCACAAGGTGGGTGGGAATCGTGCGCCAACCAGTGCACATGTAAACACAACAATTCACATCACATGAAAGCAAAAGTTAGTCACCAACCGTTTGCGGGGGGCAAGCTTGCGGTCTTACCATTCGGTGAACAAACTTCTAGTTTGACGCAAACGAAGCCTGACTAGACTAGCAGAAGAGATACGAAAGCGCTAAGATTACTGGCCGTTGTAGTAGCTTCCAGAGCAGCGAATGTAGTGAATGCGACAGACTTACCTGTTCCGGAATCGGTGGCGGCGGTGGTAGATCGTTCATCGACAGCTGATTAAGTTGCATGTTAAGATTGTTCAGATTATTGATTTGCTGGTTCAGCTGGGCCAACGCAATCTGGTTCTGGTCGATTATCGCCTGTGGTTGCGGAGGTCCTCCGTGGATTCCGACCGGTGGTTGCTGGGGTTGTATTGGTTGTCCATTAGCACCGAGCTGGGGAGAGCCAGCTCTCGAGTTGGCTCGGTTCAGAAGTTTAGCGGCAACGTTCGCTCCACCGTTGGGAATGTTCGGTGGCGACTGGAGACCCTCCGGAATGGGTGGCGGTGGTGGAAGATTGTCCCGTCCGGTTGACATACTTCGACCGCGCGTGGGAGTGTTGGCATTCGATACATTCGGTGTTCCTCCGCCACTTCCCGTTGACGGTGGTGCTGGCGGGGGTTGTGACGGTCGGGATTTGGACCGTGACGGGGTTCCCGGTGCGTACAGACTTTCCTGGGACATTTGGTTCATGTTGTTTCCGTACATCGATTGGTTGTGGAATTCATCGTACATCGAGGGTGGCTGGTAGTTGTTTTGTTGTGCCATTTGCTGTTGATAGTGCGGCGAAGAAGGTGCGTATCCTCCTCCGTCCACTGTTTCCGGCTGGTAACTTCGTCTTAATTCGATGGAATTTGGTCTCGCTGGTCCCGCTGATCGCGAATCGTAGATTATATTGCCACCCATTGTGCTGTTGTAAATCGCTTCTTCGTTGGCCGCTGCAATCGCACTTGGCGTCCGATAGATCACATTGTTAGGCATTAGGGTTTCACCGTGGCCAATCGCTCGCTGTCGTTGCTTTTCGCGTGTGTTGTGCGGCGCCCGAGGCCGTTTCTTCTGGCGACCACCTTCCACACCACCATCGGTGCCGCGTGGTTTGTGAACCTTCTTACCGCGGTCGTGCATTACCCTTTCGGTGTCCTTTAGCATTTCCTGTCGCCAAAGTTCGAAAAAGTAGTTCGGGTCAGTGTAAAATTTCAGTCCATCCTTTCCGTCGTCTCGGTAGCAGTTGAGTTTATCCAGTGGCGGTGGTTTATCACAAGCCTGCAAAGCGAAAACGGCAGTTCGTTAGTGTTCATCAAACCTCTGAATGAAATACAATTAACTCACCTGGTAAACCTCCAACATTGCCGTCGGCATAGTCTGTCTGGAGAAAATCTGCTGGTCAAACATAGTGGCACTTTTGAATGCCTTTTTCAGCTGAATATCCTGCAGCGATACTTCCTCGACCGTGCTATCTAACTGGGTCACTTTAATAGCCAGCCTATCGATTCGCGCCTGCAGCGAATTGGCTCGCTCTGCCAAATTACCGGCGTCCCGGGTTAGTTCGCCGAACAGATCTTCTGCATGTTTCGACAGCGACGACAACTGCCGGACGATGTTGGTGAGGGTTGTGTTGGTTACCGTTTCGAGCTCGGCCGGAAGTTCTTCTCGCACGTAGACCGACCGGGCCACGTACACCGGCTGGATGAGCCGTTTCGGTAACGGCATTTTGCTACTCCTGCTCGCAGACCTGTGATTGGGGCTGCTGCTGCTGTTGCTACTGCTACTGTTACTGCTTCTGCTGCTGTTACTCCTTCGTCCCTACCGTCCAGGACCAGTCTACCTCGGTCCGTCCGACTCACTCTAATCACGACGGCTACGCCCCGTGACTGGTGAGCGGTGTCGCATGTGAATCTCCTACCGACTGCAACTTTCAGTACGACCGGTGAGGAAGGCACATCTTCAAAACCTGTGGATTTTGACCGTAAAGTAGGAGAAGAGAAGAGAAAAAAAAGGAAATTTAATTATTTTGCCTAGGGAAGTGGAACACGGACAAATTTGAGTTGCTCGAACGAGTCGGGGTGGTGTGTATCGAATGACATTCAGTAGAGGAGACTGAACAGTTTGTTCGCTTTTATTTTATTCTACAGAAGACTTTCGTTTTGGTTTTGAACAGACAACATTTTCCTTACTAAAAATAAAAGCTTCGTTTACATATGTTTTCATTTTTTTTGTTCACAGAGTTCAGTAACACGGTGCAATTGAAGCGTACAATATCACCCTCTCCAGTTGACCGGGATTTGACTGTTGCCGCCAAAGGAAGTAGGTGATTAGGGTAATTGAAAATCTCCCTCGTGGACTACCGACGAGTTCATTAGAGCTATCAAACGAGACCGAAATCATTTACAAGAGTGATGCTAGCATCTATTCAACCTTAGTAGAGTAGAGTGGGCCCGCTTCGCAGTTGATATTCATAAGAGTGAGAGTCGGTTGATTGTAAATTAGTCGTCGACAGGTTTCGATGATATTCTACGCATCATAAACCGGATTCATAGCTACTTATCCTGCGAGAATGTTGTCTCGATATCGATCGGTTGCATCGATAAACAGTTGCGGGTAGTTGAAACATAGCGAAAAATTTTAGTTGTGAATAGATTGCATATATTACAAAGAAGAAGAAAAAAACAAACCAGTGCATCGTACCTCACAGTCGAATTAATTTCGTTCGACAATTTATGACCACTATACAGAGCAGACAAATAAAGAAAATAAAATAAATCTTACGACAGACACGATTTTTTTATCGTTATTTCATCGCTCCACAAAGAGGAAAGGTGAAAAATTTGTTCACAAACAGTAAAAGGCAATCGATAACTTGCTACTGATTCGACGGACGGTAGCTTGCGGAATCGATACCGTCCAATGATGGTAACGTGGACGGATTACGTATCAACACTGGTTCGATTTGATTGATGCTGAGTTCATAAGACTAGTTGACGATTGAAGTATCAATATTTCACTAATTCATTCAGCGAGCAAAAAAATGTACGGTCACATTTTTTTCCGTGCATAATTTGTGCAAATTATCGAACGATTGGCACTATTTCTCGATCTCTCTGCTTGGGAGGAATGTGTCCACAGTCACAGATGGAACTGAAGTAGGACATGAGTCGTCGGCAAAATAAAGTTTGACCGTTTGTTGTGTTTGTCTAGCTAACCATCAGATACTAGCCCCGCGCGACACATCCAACAGCGGAAATTAGAATTTTTAGCGATTGATCGTAAACATCTTATGAGTGGCGAAGTTTCTGTCGCACTTCAGAATACGCGCGGTCGGTATCAATATTTATCGCGATTTAGTTTCTGTTTGTCTCTGTGTTATCGAAAGGTCGAATCAATTGAGTGATTTTTGCGACGGTGTCTGTTATTGCCGTAGTATAAATCAAATCGATGGAAAGAACATTTTTCTTAAATAGAGATTGTTTTCGTTTAATATTTTCGGTCGGGTTGGCGAACTTTGAAACCCTTCCATTAGCCATACCATTAGCTAGAAATGTCATCCACATTAGTATCGTTTGCTTGGGTGACGACTGCAGCCATCACCACAACTGTTGCGCCAATATTTGCTTGTTTATTTTACATCCAGGTTGACTCTAGAGACAACCAATTTTTTGGAACTTATCAGACTATTAGGTAGACTGTCCGAGAATGAATCATATTTGGAAAACCAAAAATAAAACAGATATACCGATAGTATTGTATAGAACTTATTCATTGATGAACAATTCTTTTTAAGCAATTGTATGTTTTATCTTTGACTCATCAGTGCAGTAAAGACTGCCTCAGAAAGTATGGACGAACCTAGTTTTTTCGTAGAAATAATACAAAAGTGTTGCTGGGAAAACCGACTTTCAAACCCATAGTGTTATATAATATTTCCACGCTATGAGTTAAAACGAGGTTTAACTCTGATTTCATGTTGTAAGCTAAATAACAGGTTCGTTTCGCGTTATTTTTTTTATTCAGAAACGTCACATTAAACCATGTTTTTCTTGTCATTCACTCTTTTTTTTTTTTTTTTTCATAAATACGTTTATTTCTTAAGGCAGTTTACATAAGTTTTTCTTCGCCGTAGCATCACTTTTACATAATATTCTTATCCTAATTTAATTCTAACATAGTCACAACGTTTTGCATTTATTAAAACATATTCTCTTATTACTTAAATATCATCTTAGGTAACTCGTCATTAATTATGAAATCTACTCGGAAATATTATTTGAACCAAACGATTAACTTCTATAAATTATAAAATAAGCTGTTATTTTCAGACATTTTGTTAATAATTTCATAAACTGTTTCGAGTTTGTTTGTATCATTACATTATTTTTATTCTAATTTAGCTATTGGTTGAACTCATGGACGCAGCTGGGATCAGAACTAAGTCTTGAAAGGGGCCTTTATTAAATTGAAACTCCAGTTTTCTTTATGAAATGATAAATAAGTTTCATGTATGAAAGGTCACGACAAGCAAGAATGTCTCGAACTGGGATATTGGATAGTCTACCTTGGGTACGCAAAGAATTTATTAGTTGAGATCTGACATCACGATACTCCACGCATGTCCAAACGACATGATCAATATCTCGATAACCTTCGCCACAAGCACAATGATTAGTCTCGGAGAGCCCAATTCGAAGGAGATGTGCATCTAACGTGTAGTGATTGGACATGAGTCTGGACATCACACGAATGAAATCTCTACTCACATCCAGTCCCCTGAACCATGCCTTTGTCGATATTTTCTGAATAATTGAGTGCATCCACCGACCCAGATCATCTTTATCCCAAGAAGCTTGCCAGCTGGCAAGTGTTCTTTGGCGAGACGAGCTATAGAATTCGTTGAAAGCAATTGGTCTCTCATAAATTTCACCCTCAATAGCACCACGTTTGGCTAAAATATCGGCTCTTTCATTGCCAGGAATGGAGCAATGAGCCGGGACCCAGACTATAGTGATTAGATAATTATTGTTCAATATGTCGTTCAGGCACTGTTTTATTTTGCCCAGGAAAAACGGTTCAGTCTTGCCAGTCATGTTTGAGCGAATGGCTTCAATTGCACTCAGACTATCTGTGAAGAGGAAATAATGGTTTGGAATTAATGTGACGATTACACTCAAACTATAATGAACTGCTGCTAGCTCTGCTATATAAACAGATGCAGGTTCTTGAAGCCTAAATGAGGCCGAAACATTATTGTTGAACATACCAAACCCTGTCGCTTCTTCAATTCGCGATCCGTCCGTGTAAAACATTTTCTCAGAGTCAATATGCCTGAACTTACTTGAAAATATTTTTGGGATTTCCGTCGAACGTAGATGATCCGGGATTCCACGCACTTCGCGCTGCATGGATGTATCGAAAAATAAAGTTGAGTCAGGGACATTTAGGAGGCTGACACGGATAGGAATATATCTTGAAGGGTTGATTTCCTGTGACATATGGTTAAAATATACTGTCATGAATTTTGTTTGAGATCGAAGCTCGACTAGTCGTTCGAAATTATTAATTACCATGGGATTCAGCACCTCACATCTTATTAGCAGGCGTGATGAAAGCTCCCAAAATCGATCTTTTAATGGAAGAACTCCCGCCAGAACTTCAAGACTCATTGTATGTGTCGAATGCATGCACCCTAAAGCAATTCGCAAACAACGATACTGAATTCGCTCCAGTTTGATAATATGAGAGTTTGCAGCGGAACGAAAGCAAACGCATCCATATTCCATCACTGAAAGTATCGTTGTCTGATACAATTTTATTAGATCTTCCGGATGAGCACCCCACCAAGATCCTGTTATTGTTCGAAGAAAATTTACTCATTGTTGGCATTTTGTTATCAGAAACCTAATGTGTCCTCCCCACGTGCATTTGGAATCAAACCACACCCCAAGGTATTTGAAAGTCAAAACCTGTTGGATCATTCTTCCCATCATATGAAGCTGAAGCTGCGCGGGATCATGCTTTCTTGAAAAGACGACCAGCTCTGTTTTCTCCGCAGAGAATTCGATACCAAGATGAACAGCCCAATCGGACAAGTTATCTAAGGTATCTTGCAATGGTTTATGCAGATCAATAGCTTTGGGTCCAGTAACTGAAACCACGCCATCATCTGCCAATTGTCTTAGTGTACATGGGGATACTAGACAGCTGTCAATGTCATTTACGTAAAAATTATAGAGGAGCGGACTGAGGCATGAGCCTTGCGGTAGACCCATGTAACTATTTCTGAGTGTTGCCAAATCGCCATGTGAAAAATGCATGTGTTTCTCTGACAAAAGGTTGTGCAAATAATTATTTATAACCGCTGGGAGTCCATTTTGGTGAAGCTTGTCTGAAAGAACATCAATGGAAACTGAATCAAATGCTCCTTTAATGTCTAAAAATACAGATGCCATTTGTTGCTTTTGAGCGAAGGCAATTTGGATGTCAGACGAAAGTAATGCAAGGCAATCATTCGTCCCTTTATTTCTACGGAAGCCAAACTGAGTATCTGACAACAAACCGTTCGTCTCGACCCAAGTGTCGAGACGTCGTAGAATAATTTTTTCGAACAATTTTCTGATGCAGGACAACATCGCAATGGGTCTATATAAGTTGTGATTGGAAGCTGGTTTCCCCGGTTTTTGAATGGCGATAACTTTCACTTGTCTCCAGTCAGGTGGAACAATATTTTGCTCAAGAAACTTGTTGAACAATTCCAACAAACGTCTTCTTGCGAGGTTGGGCAGATTCTTCACCAAGTTGAATTTAATTCTGTCCAACCCTGGAGCGTTATTGTTACAAGACAAGAGTGCTATAGAAAATTCCATCATTGAAAATGGGTTATTAATAAAACCATTATTTGGAGGAGATTCCCGTATAATGCTCTGCGTAGGAACAGAATCTGTGCAAACTTTCCTAGCAAAGTCAAATATCCAACGGTTCGAGTATTCATCACTCTCATTGCCCACGTTACGATTCCTCATTCGTCTGGCCGTGTTCCAAAGAGTGCTCATTGAGGTATCTCTTGACAAACCTTCGACAAAATGTCTCCAATAGCTACATTTTTTGGCTCGAAGTATGCTCTTGTACTTGGTTTCTAAAACCATAAGTTTTTCAAAATTCTGAGGAGTTCTTCCTCCCCGTTTTAGAAACGTCTTGCAAGCATTTTGTTTTGCGAGTTTAGCCTCTGAGCACTCTTTGTCCCACCAGGGGTTGGGAGGCCTTCTGTTAGTCGTTGGCCCAGGAAAGCGTTTAGTTTGGGATTGTTCTGCTGCCTCCAGAATCGAACAAATGAGGAAGTCATATTCTTCAAGTGGAGGGAGCTCTTCCATTGAATTCAAAATACTAGAGATACTACTTTGGTATTTAATACAGTCGATATTTTTTGTCAAATCATATGGAATACTAGCGGAAGTAGCAATGCAATTGCTACTGCTAATTGAGATGATGATTGGTAAATGATCGCTACCGTGTAAATCAGGCAGTATTTTCCAGGTGCAATCTAGTCGAATTGATGTTGAGCAAAGAGATAGATCTAATGCACTTGGGCGTGCCGGAGGTCTTGGGATCCGTGTCATGCTACCCATATTTAATACCGTCATGCTAAAATTGTCACAAATGTTTTGTATTAAAGATGATCTGCTATCATTGTAAACGGAACCCCACATAATACCGTGCGAATTTAAATCCCCCAGAATCAATCGTGGTGCAGGAAGGGCTTCAACCATTTCATTAAGCTGTTGCTGTCCAACTTGTGCTTTTGGAGGAATATAAACCGAAGCTATGCAAATATCTTTGCCTTTAATGTTTATTTGGCAAGCAACAACTTCTATACTAGAAGTTGAAGGGATGTTTAATCTATAAAAGGAATAGCATTTCTTAATTCCCAAAAGCACTCCTCCATACGGAGAGTCTCTATCGAGACGTATAATGTTAAAATCATTAAAATTTAAAGCTATGTTTGAAGTAAGCCATGTTTCGCATAAAGCAAATACATCACATTTTTGACTATGCAATAATATTTTAAATGAATCAAGTTTTGGCATGATGCTTCGACAATTCCACTGCAGGACAGTGATTGTATCATTTGCGACTGGTGATAAATTATCCATCAAAAGATACAAAACCTGAGACAATTGGCCATTGAGCTGATAACTGCTTCAAAAAGGTTCTAGCTATTGGAAGGAATGCCATTATGAGGGTCTTTAAGGGTTCAGATATATTGAATGCTGAGAAAATCCATTCAACAATTTCCGAAAACTTCAGTAATCCTGTTGGTGGCTGTGAAATGGAGCCCACTGGATTATTATCTTTTTCTGTACTAGATCCTGGATTGGTTTGTGAATTTGACAAACCAGGAGGCACAGTCTTTGGTTTTGACTTTTTTTGTTTAACACGGGGATCTTTTTTTGATGATGAAATTTTAGGTGTCTTTTTTGGTAATTTGGAGGAAGACTTCTTTCTCTTAACTGACCCTTGGGTAGTGATAAACGAATTACCTTCACTATTTTCGTCAGAGTCAGAGTCCTCTGGTTCCTCTAGATTTGAAAACCCGTTTTCGGTTTCCAAAGGGGGGACATCAATGACCGTTTTAAGCATTTCTGCATATGTGCGCTTAGACCGTGCTTTTAAAGAAAGCTTAATTTTGTCTTCGTGCACTTTAAATGCAGTGCATAATGAAATATCCTCATGAGGACTTTCCCCACAATAAATACATTTTTCAATTTCCTTGTTGCAATCATTATCTTTATGAGGTCCTTCACACTTAATACATTTTGGTTTATTGCTACAGTAAGTAGCTGTGTGTCCGAATTTTTTGCAGTTCGTACAATTCATTACATTTGGAACAAAAAGCCGAACAGGGAGGCGAATTTTATCGACATAGACATGGGACGGCAACGCAGATCCGGCAAATGTCACTCGAAACGAGTCTGATGGGCGATAAACTTTTTTTCCCTCTTCATAAACTACTGAGTACAGTTGTTTGCACTCCAGTATTTTCACACCCTCAAGCATAGAGTTCTTGAAACGACCAACACCATGCTTGAGTAAATCATCTACCGAAAGACTCGCTTCGGTAACAACACCGTCAATTTCGACATCTTTGGAGGGTATGTAAACTTTATACTCTTTATTGAAATGTTCCGAAGAGACAATATCATTCGCGTGTTTCAAATTATTTACCACAACACGAATTTTATCGTTATTTACTTTTATGATCTCTTTGATTGAAGAGTATCGTGATGTCAAACCTTTATTAATTTGAAAAATGTTTAATGGCTTTGATATACGTCTAAAAAAGACTATCCAAGGCCCAGAAGAGCTCTCCTGATATTTTTTCGTTCGTGGGGGTATCGGATTCATGCTAGGATTTACGTCCATGGATTCATCCATTACATTAAAATTTTTAACTAAACTTTAAAATAAAATTTGAAACCAACACTACACAGTACTCAATCAAAAGGAAAAGAAAAAACTTCTACCTTGAAATTGTTGTCTATCTCCGTTGCACTGCCGTGTAGATCCTCGTTGCTCTAGATGTTCTTGTTGGATGTATCTGGACGTTGATACAATGCTGAAGCTCACTGTAGCGATAGAATATGATGTGATGCTACTGCTACCTGACATCCAGCACCACTCGAATTCCGATTTGCTTTCGTCTTCGCCAGCTGTAACCAGCGCAGGTCACCGGTGTATACCTGCGTGTTGTATGGCAGTGGAAAGACCGAGTTGTCTTGTCTCCTTCTTCCTAGTGCTCCGCACCGATATGCTTCTGCACCGAAGTGCCTTCGCACCGGTGTGCCTTTGCACTCTCCTGCTTCTATGTGCCTTTGCACTCTTCCTCTTCGATGTGCCTTTGCACTCTCCTGCTCAGCACTTGTGGCTGTATATTGCGGCCTGGGTAGAGTTTGGGAAACGCCCTTTGTTGTTTCCTTCACCAGCTTGGCCCAGCACTAGGGCTCTCTTATGCAGCACGACTATTCGTTTTAACGGCTGCTGCCAACAGGTCTCTACCTGTAGTTCAACCGTTGTCGTATTTAACGCGTGTAAACCAACCAGCGTTACTAAACTGTACGCTTCTATACACAACCTTCTCGGTTGAACGGCTATTACTGAATGTCATTCACTCTTCTCGGAGATGGCTGAACCGATTTTCACAAACTGAGATTCAAATGAAAGGTATTATGGTTCCATACAAAGCTAATGAATATCATTTGGATCCGACTTCCGGTTCCGGAGTTACAGGGTGATGTGCAACACAAAAAAAATATAATAATGTCACTCACTTTTTTGGCTTAACCGCCTTAGATTCAACTGACAGGTCTTAGGATGTCATAAGAATATCCCAATTTTCATTCGGATCAAACACCTGGTTCCGGAGGTAGGGTGCTAGCGTAAAAATGTCAATTTCAAGAATTTTTTTACATGCTACCTCTTTATATTGGCTAGTGAGTTTCTCTAGTTTGAAGACCATGAGTGTCTGTAATCATATAAACCATTGATAGTCCCATAAATGATTTGCTGAATTTTATCCAAGTCCGACTACCGGTACATTTTTTCCAAAATTCAAATCGTCATAGAGTATCTTTAAAAAAATTGTAGGTCATATTAGTGTATGTTTGAATGAACCGAATGTCACTTTGCCGATATCCAGCTTTCGGTTCCGGAAGTACCGACAATAGAAATCAAATATTATAAAATTAAGCTCACTTCACTTTCTCACATATAATTGAATAGATTTTGACTTAAAGTTCATCAATGTAGTAGTGATATGCAACAGAAATCTTCAAAACTCTTTTCTTAACTTTTTTCAATTGTTTCATTCCTGGGAATCTCTGCTGTAGTATATAGGAAAAAATGAATAATATTAGAAATGCATTTTTACACCACTAGATGGATGAAAATAGGTTTTTTGCCTTTCTCATATAGAAAGGTTATGCAATCACTGTGCAAACCGACTTTTTATCCGTGGCCCGAAGGGCCGAGTCATATACCATTCGACTCAGCTCGACGATCTGAGCAAGTGTGTGTGTGTGTGTGTGTGTGTGTGTGTGTGTGTGTGTGTGTGTGTGTGTGTGTGTGTGTGTGTGTGTGTGTGTGTAACAAAAATGTGCGTTAAATCTTTTTGGAGATGGCTGGACCGATTTTCACAAACAAATGAAAGGTCTCTTGGTCCCATCGAGTGCTATTGAATTTTACCCGGAGCGGGGTTCCGGTTCGAGAGTAACGGGGTAAATTGTGCAAAAAAATGAAGAAAAAGTGCATTCGATTTTCTTAGAGACCACTCAACCGATTTTCTTCAACTAAGATTCAAATTAAAGGCCTTGTAGTCTCATAAGTTGCTATTGAATTTCATCTGGATCCGACACCCGGCTCGAGAGTTATGGGGTAAAATGTGCAAAATGAACTAAAAACGGGCAATCGATTTTCTCAGAGACCCCTCATCCAGTTTTTTACCTTAGATTCAAATGAAAGGTCGCACAGTGCCATACATAATTTCTGAATTTCATTCGGATCCGATTTCCGGTTCCGGAGTTATAGGGTAAAGTGTGTTCAATATTGTACACCGCCACTTGAACCGGCGAAACAAAAACCGTAAAAAAATTCTAAACTGGACTCAAAATTCCACAAATCGAAAGCCATTATCAGTAGGCAACTAAACAAACCGATTTCGGTCATCCTGGTTCATATATTCCAAAATGGATCTCATTCACTTTTCTCAGCAATCGTTTGACCGATTTCCACAAACTTAGATTCACTTCCAAACTGCTTTATCACAATGGCAATACACCAAATTACGCCAAAATAGCACAGAATTCGTATATTTTTGGATGAATGCTAGTATTCGGTTTAGCAGACCTTCACCTGCAGTTATAAAATTTATACTCCTCAAACCACAATTACAAATGCCAAACCGTATTCTTTTTAATCCGACCATTTTTTTTTGGAAAGAGATCAGGCGCCTAATCAGCCTAAGCACTTCATTTCGCTGAAAATTGAAGACGCCGTCAAAGCATGGTTTTCGATCAAGAGTCAACCGAGGCCCGGAAGCATTTCAAACTACTACTACCGTCTCGAAAGGGACTCCGAGTAATTTTTATATGACTCCGAGTATTTTTTCTATTATAAGACATAGAAGGATTTTCCACAAGTTTGTGGGTCATTGCTCATTTGAAAGCTACATTTGAGTCATTGTTTGCGTTCGAAATCAAATTGTGAACACTTTCGGTTACGTAGATAATCACCCTTCTTCTGAATAATGGCGTATTGAATTTCCGATCGTAACTCCTTTGTTTGTATTCCTGATAACGCTCAAAGGTAGCTAGGATTCGATCGAACCACATCCGATCGAAAAATCAATACGTCGTAATTCAGAATAAGGGTGAATGGTATAAGTGTTGTGGCCGGCTAACCGAACCTTTTTCTCTTGGCACAATTTTCTCGAAAATTCTCGTACTATGATGTCATCGATATAGTTTGAAAGGACTATGACAACTATTTCCGATTCAGGAAATGTAATCTTTTGAGTTATTTTAAATGTTTACAATATTTACGACGAATACTTTTGACGTGAATATGTCATACTTTACTAGTGCGACATGTTTTTGATCTTTAATATCACTTATTATATCTTACATATCTTCAAATCAACCCTGGTACGGACTATGAAAGTTCACAAAAGATCTATACAAATTATTCAACTGATGAAAATAAACAAGGACAGTTGGATAATTTAACTAATTGGTGTAACATCAACAAAATGGTTTTAAATGCCTCTAAATGCTTCGT
Organism: Malaya genurostris; assembly: GCF_030247185.1. Taxonomy (NCBI): domain Eukaryota; kingdom Metazoa; phylum Arthropoda; class Insecta; order Diptera; family Culicidae; genus Malaya; species Malaya genurostris. The sequence continues at coordinate 254,946,935 of NC_080571.1, read as the reverse complement.
CATCTTTTTCAGTCGCAAAAAGTCAGTATTCAAGTTCGACTATAATATTTCACAAACTGTTCTCGAACGCAGATCGTATGTTAAGGACCTTGGTGTTCTTCTTTATTCCAAGTTAAATTTCAAGGAGCACATAGAGTTTACTATCTTGAAAGCCTCTAAGCTATTAAGATTTATTGTCCGCCTTGCTAAAGAATTTCTCTGACGTACGTTGCTTGAAAGCTCTGTATTGTGTCCGCTCTAGAATATGCTGCTGTTATCTGGTCACTTTATTACCAAAACGGTATCTAACGCAGTGAAGCGATTCAACGCAAATTCGTTCGATCCGCTCTCCGACGTCTTTCATGGAGATGTCCTTTAAACCTACCGAGTTACCATGACCGCTGCAAACTGGTTGGTCTCGATTTATTATCTGTCCGTTGCGATGTTTGTAAGGCTATTTTTGTGGCAGACCTACTTCAGTCGCGAATCGATACAAATCTATACAAATTATTCAACTGATGAAAATAAACAGTTTGATAAACCGTTTGCAATGCAAATTTCGCACCAAACGAGTGCAAATAAAACCAACATTCAGCTGCATTGATGTCCAAGAAAAATACATGGTGTGTATTGGTTTGGATGCGTTTTGGTGACTTCGGGATATGCAAACGGTGTCAGATATTGTTTAAAAGCACCTGGATTAAATTAGAGGACATTATTTATATTCACGTCAATACGATTATGTTTCTGACAATACCCATTCGCCTTTTTGTTCCATTTGCAGGGTTGTTACGAAAAATTTCAAAATCAAAACGCGTGAAATCCGCGCGAAGTCTAAAACTAAAACACACGATATTCGGGTGAAGTGTTCTCAGCACTATTTAAATATACTTAAAGTAGAACTTGAAAATCGACTTAAATATAATTTGAAAATCTACATAAGTTTGTCATATAAACACAATAAATAAGTCCGTATACAACATGTCGCTTTCAGAAACCCCATAAAAACAATTTCATTATTATACTCCATCTTTGTCGATGTCCATAGTATATATATATATATATATATATATATATATATATATATATATATATATATATATATATATATATATATATATATATATATATATATATATATATATATATATATATATATATATATATATATATATATATATATATATATATATATATATATATATATATATATATATATATATATACTCTCTGATTAACGGAAAATGTAACAGTGAAAATAAAATTGCTTACAATTTTGCAATTTTGAAAGAAGTTAAACAGATTCAAGAAGGAAACTATTTTTTTTTTTTGCTTCAACATCTTCTTGCTCGGCAAGCTTTTTCTTCTCGGAAAGAAGAATTTTAACGTAGACCACATCAGGATAATCTGATTTAACCTTTCTAATTTCAGTTTCAATTGTTTATCGCCTCCTGTTTAGCTTTTGTTTTCTGAGACAGCGCCTTCTCCTGTTGTCGGATTTTACTCCGAATGTCTTCCTATTCCTTCTCATATTTTATTCTTTTATTTGGAGCAGGGAAAAGCCCACTGGAGTTAGTTTCTGTCAAACTTGCTCTCCAGGAGGCGTAAAACCTTCTCAACTTTTGCATCAACAGGTTACAATCATCCAAATGATATATTTCCTTAAATCAAGTGCTTCTATATCAACTAAATATAATGAAACTATTAAATGATGAACGTTTTCTTGATAACATTACGTGATAAATAGAAGTCGAAAGAATTGAAACATTTGTTCAATATGCGGCGGCACATGCTAGCAATGGGCTCGTTATATTCATAATTAGTTCTAGCATAGGATCGAAAATTTCGACGTCAAATGTCTAATTGTAACAAATTGCAGTAGCTAGGAACAATCGATTCGCGACTGAAGTAGGTCTGCCACAAAAATAGCCTTACAAACATCGCAACGGACAGATAATAAATCGAGACCAACCAGTTTGCAGCGGTCATGGTAACTCGGTAGGTTTAAAGGACATCTCCATGAAAGACGTCGGAGAGCGGATCGAACAAATTTGCGTTGAATCGCTTCACTGCGTTAGATACCGTTTTGGTAATAAAGTGACCAGATAACAGCAGCATATTCTAGAGCGGACACAATACAGAGCTTTCAAGCAACGTACGTCAGAGAAATTCTTTAGCAAGGCGGACAATAAATCTTAATAGCTTAGAGGCTTTCAAGATAGTAAACTCTATGTGCTCCTTGAAATTTAACTTGGAATAAAGAAGAACACCAAGGTCCTTAACATACGATCTGCGTTCGAGAACAGTTTGTGAAATATTATAGTCGAACTTGAATACTGACTTTTTGCGACTGAAAAAGATGACGAAGCATTTAGAGGCATTTAAAACCATTTTGTTGATGTTACACCAATTAGTTAAATTATCCAACTGTCCTTGTAGGAACTCTAAGTCTGCGACAGATTAAACTATATGAAACATTTTAAAGTCATCGGCGAACGATAGTTTCATACACTGGATCGAAAAATTTAGATCGTTGAGATACAGTAAAAATATAAACGATCCAAGGAAACTTCCTTGAGGAATTTCAGAGGTAACAGCAAATTGTGAGGTTGTACAGTCTTCTATTTTCACTATCAGTTTACGACCAGTTAAATATGATCGAAGCCAATTCAAAAATGATTCCCAGTCTACTTAATTTGGAGATCGTTATGTGATGATTGATTTTGTCGAAAGCAGCAGCGAAATCAGTGTATATAGAATCTACTTGTAGTCGTGCTTGTAAAGAACGTATGATGAAGGAAGTGTAGGTTACTAAATTTGTTGAACACTTTGACATGAATCCATGCTGAGTCTCAGATATGTAGTCAGAGCAACTATGTGTTATAAACTTTAGAATTATATTTTCAAACAACTTCGATACAGCCCAGAAAGCAGCAATTCCACGATAGTTGGATACTATACCCTCGTTACCTTTTTTGTCGTAAATACGACTTACTTTACTATGAGAAGCTTTTCTAAATTTACACTGATCAAAAATAGGTAGAACTTTATCATGCATATCTCTTGTTGTACTAAAAACAAAAATATAATTTGTTCTTCATGCTATCGAAAATATGATCAGCATTTAGACCACAAATAACTCAGAATCACAGTTTTCTAAAATGTTTAGTATCAACGAGGATCAAAGAGAAAAACTCATGACGCTTTTTTGTCTTTCTCATGTTCGGACGACGGTTTTTATGCAATGAACGACATTGAATGTTCGAGGTATAAAGCGTAAAAATTTACACGTTGACGAAGCATTTTTAGTATCGAAAAATTGTTTATTTAATTAGTAAACAACTTTTTGATATTTTTCCCATTGAAATTCTTGTAATTCCTGTTAAGATATTTTAGGTATCCAGAAGTGTGAAGAAATCTGACATTACCCACTCACTTTTGTAAACCGGAAACACAACAGGATTTCTTACATATTTCAGGGGAAACTCCAGAACGCTAAGAACAATTGAAAATGTTGGATAGTGCAACCACCAAACTATGGGAACAATTTCTTATCACCACCATAGAATCCTGTCGGGTCCAGCACTAGATGAACGTTTTACCGTTTCTTTTCTTGTCCAACTTCGCATCGCCTGTCGTGCAAATCTTGCTTTTAGAATGAGATTTTCATCGCAAACAAAATTTGTGGTAATATTATCGAAGAGTAGCATTCCATTTATTATGTTATTTGCACTATTAAATGCGTTTTCACTGAGACTATATCTTCCATTAGACATCTTTGAGTGCGAAAATCTTCTTTCGTTTTCCGGATTAGGATGGGAAAACGCTTGCAGATATATCCAAAAGTTTTTGTGATTCCTGGTAACAGCTCTGCGAAATAGCAATTTTTTTTATTCAATAATATAATATAATTAGGACACACTGCTTAAGCTCTAAGATGCCAAGGGTATTTTCTAATCTTAATTATCGTCCAACTTAAAACTAGAATAGTATCATTATGTAATGTAGTATCTTGGTCGCGGATTCTCGAGAATCCAGCTTTCAGGTGGCGATCGGTAGTGGCCGGTGAATTGAAGTTAGCATGAGAGTCTTCCAGATGGCGTTGGTAATTATCTATGTTATCCGCATTCTTCGGTCCGTGTGGGTCCGCGGGAAACACCCCCAGACCGGGTGGCCCACATGCTGGTCATCGACTGGAGCGGTCTTCCGTGGGCGGTGATGGTGATGTTACGGAAGAGAATGAAAAAAAGTAAATACTGTGGGAAACGGGGTAAAAAGATCCCAAAAACAAAATGTTTGAAAACGACAGAGATCTAATTAGTTGCCATCGAGATGGTGGAAAACAGGAAAGGGGGAACGGAAAAGTTAGTGACAAAAAAGATCTTGTTAGCTCCAATGAAGATGGTGGACAGGACGGGAATCGAGAGAATCGGGCGGATGTTAGTGTCGAACCTGTAGGTAGAGATTATACTTTCTGAGCGAGATGTAACAGATTACACTTGTATATTAATGTGTTTAAGGTAATGATATATGAGATGCATATATGAACTATCCCGACTCGCCAACACATCCCGAACCGGAACCTCAGGCGGTCTACCTCGGGCCCTGAGGGATTCCAGTAGCTTCGACCTGGCGTCGCGATACTCTACGCACGAACACACGACATACTCGATGTCTTGATAACCGTCGCCACAGGTGCAGAGCCCGTTCTCCACGATCCCGATACGCCGGAGATGTGCGTTGAATGTATAGTGATTTGACATGACATGGAAATATGACAATGAAGTAATGGTCTTTGGGCAAGGTTTCAATGATCTCGAGGGTGTACTGAATAGCCGCTTATTCTGCGACGTAAACTGAAGCCGGATCACTGAGTTTGTACGAAGCGGTGATGTTTTGATTGAAGATACCGAAGCATGTGGACTAGTTGATGTTTGATCCGTCAGTATAAAACATATTTTCACAGTTGACTGTTCTAAATTTGTTATTAAAGATATTAGCGGCCACTTGAGGGCGCACGGGATCCGGAATTTCACGAACCTCTTCTTTCGTGGAAGTGTCGAAAAACACAGTAGAATCAGAAGTATTCAAGAAATGAGCACGGTTGGAAACAAACGAAGAAGGATTAATATTCTGAGCCATGTAATCAAAATACAAAAACATAAAATGGGTTTTAAAGTTAAGCACAACTAACCTACCGAAGTTTTCAATCACCCGAGGATTCAAAATGTCGCATCGCATGAGCAAACGATATGAGATAAACCCAGAACCGGTTCTTCAATGGAAGAACCCCCGCCAGCACTTCGAGGCTCATCGTATGAGTCGATTGCATGCAACCCAAGGCAATACGCAAACAACGATACTGAATTCTTTCCAGCTTGATGAAATGAGTGTTCGCCACGGATCAGAAGCAGAAGTATCCGTATTCCATCACGGACAATATCGTTATTTGATACAACCTGATCAGGTCTCCTGGCACCCCACCATGATCCGGTTATTGTACGAAGAAAGTTGATTCTCTGCTGGCATTTTTGTTTCAGATACCTAATGTGACATCCCCAGGTGTCCTTGGGGTCGAACCAGACTCCGAGATATCTAAAAGTGAAGACCTGAGCTATGGTTTCACCCCCTAGTTGAAGCTGTAATTGTGCTGGTTCTCGCTTCCTCGAAAATACAACCAGCTCAGTTTTCTCCGTAGAGAACTCGATACCCATTTGAAAAGCCCATGTCGACAAGTTCTAGAGGGTATCTTGTAATGGTCCTTGAAGATCGGCAGCTTTGGGTCCTATAATAGACACAACGCTGTCGTCGGTAAGTTGTCTTAGCGTGCAGGATGTGTTGATACATTCATCAATATTGTTTAAGTAAAAATTGTATAAAAGGGAGCTTAAGCATGAGCCCTGAGGAAGACCCATGTAGTTGAATTTGATTGTCGACAAATCACCATGCGCGAAGTGCATGTGTTTCTCAGACAACAGATTATGTAAAAAGTTGTTCAAAACTGGCGAAAGGCCATGCTGGTGCAGCTTCTCAGATAGGATATTTATAGAAACTGAGTCAAAAGTACCCTAAATGTCTAAGAAATCTGACGCCATTTAAATTTCTTTACGAGCAAATGCCATTTAAATTTCTGTTGAGAGCAACGCAAGACAATCGTTCGTTCCTTTGCCCCTGCGCAAACCAAATTGTGTATCTGAAAGTAAGCCATTAGTCTCGGCCCAATTGTCTAGACGAAACAGAATCATTTTCTCGAACAATTTCCGGATACAGGAAAGCATAGCAATCGGCCGATACGAATTGTGATCGAAGGCTAGTTTTTGGATGGCGATCACTTGCACTTGTCTCCAGTCGTGTGGGACAATATTACCCGTGAGGAACTTGTTGAATAAATTCAACAAGCACCTTTTGGCGGGGTCAGGCAGATTTTTCAACAAGTTGAATTTTATTCTGTCTAATCTCGGGGCTTTATTTTTACATGACAAGAGTGCAAGTGAGAGCTCTACAATCGAAAACGGTGTTTCGTTTGTATTTGGTGTCGCGGCGCGGGTGATCTTCTGTTCCGGAACAGAGTCTGGGCATACTTTTATAGCGAAATCGAATATCCAGCGGTTGGAATATTCCTCGCTTTCATTTGTGGTGTTATGATTACGCATTCGTCGGGCTGTGTTCCAAAGAGTGATCATAGATGTTTCTTTCGTTAAGCCGTCTATAAACCGACGCCAGTAACCGCGTTTCTTGGCTCTAATCAAGTTCTTAGTTTTAACGTCTAACGCCGCGTAATTTCGGTAATTTTCAGGTGTTCCATTTCTTCTGAATATTTTATACGCGGAGGCTCTCTCAGCGTTTAAATTTGTGCACTCTTTGTCCCATCACGGGTTGGGAGGACGGATGTTAGTTTTTGCGCCGGGTACACGTTTCGTCTGAACTTGAATCGCAGTATCGAGAATCAAGCCAGCCAAAAACGTGTACTCTCCGGAGGAAGTTGTTGAGTTCTTTCAAGTTTCTCAGATATCGAGGTCGCATAGCTATTCCAATCAATATTTCGTGTGAGGTCATACGAAACATGGATTGTCTTCGATGGTTTTGAGCCGCTGGTGATTGATATTACGATCGGTAGATGATCGCTACCGTGGGGATCAGGAATTACCTCCCCCGTGCAATCCAACCGTAGTGATGTCGAGCAAAGGGATAAATCCAGCGCACTTGGTCTTACTGGTGGTGCAGGAATCCGTGTCATTTCTCCCGTATTCAAGATTGTTATATTGAAGTTGTCGCAAATATCATGGATCATAGCTGATTTGTTATCGTCGTGAAGACAGCCTCATCCCGTACCGTGAGTAAAAGTCTCCTAAAACCAACGTCGGTGCAGGATGGAGCTCAATGATATCACTGAGCCGCTGATACCCAACCGAGGCTCTTGGGGGAATGTAGATGGAAGCGATACAAAGGTCCTTACCTTTGATTGTAACATGACATGCGACAACTTCAATACCTGGTATCGAGGAGAGGTTAATTCGATAAAAAGAATAGCACTTTTTGATCACCAAAAGTACTTCTCCGTAGGGATCATCTCGATCCGGGCGAATAATACGTGGAAGTTTAAGGATATTCCAGAAGTTAGCCAAGTTTCGCACAAGGCAAATGCGTCACCTTATAAATAGCAATTTGTACAACTCGAGATTACTAGATCGGCCTCCTCGTAAACTTTGATTTTATCAAAGTAAAAATTCACCGATTCGGCCAGCTCGACCAATTGCGGAAACGTTCGCCCATCTTTAATTTTTTGGGGTTTCATAAAACTCACTTCAGCAAAGTAAGCATCAAAAATTTGTAACGAACCAAACCGCGTTATACTCTGTGGACTTTGTTTTTGAGAAGATACTACAAACAACAGACTTTACTACATTTTATTCATACGGCCCAATGTTTTTTTGAAATTCGCGCGAAATCCGCGCAACCTAAACAACTCTGCATTTGGCAAGAGAAAAACATTATCACAATGTTATTTAGGAAAAATACTAGCATTATTTATTGTAAGGATCGCTAAGAAGTAGTAGTAGCACGATTTCCTTAGATTTGAGGAGATTGCATATTCGAGTCTTTGAAACGTTTTTCGATATTTTTAGTTATAACTAAATAACTGATTACGTTGCTTACTGATTCATTCGCTGAACTGAGCGACTTACGTCATACCGAACAAAGTAGAACATATTCCAAAAATGATAAATTCATCGGGATCGTCCAAAGTATCTATCCTCACCTGCATACAGGAGAAACAGTAGATTCGCAGTCGGCACAGATTCGAACAACTCGAACAACTCATCTACACGGAAGAATAGTCATACATAGCTCAATCAACACCATTTCCACTAGACATAGTCCAGTAACCGCTTGAAAATAACCAACTACTCGTGATTTCAAAACGCCTATTCAGCAGACTGTAATGGAGCAGAACTCAACGTCTATAGATATGGAAACCAAGGAAAACTTCCGAATAGGAGAAAGAGAGTTCCGCCGATAGTTCTCACAGTGGCCCCATTCTTCGATGAGTCAGACAAATTAAATTAGTTTAAAGTGACTTTTCACCTTATGGTACTTGAAAGAAGAAAGGCATCTATCATCCAACGGCACAGAGATATGCCAATCACGTACAGGAATCTGAAGATTACATACGTGAAACGAAACTCTGGAGAGACAAATCAACAAATCTCTTGTGCTGGAACACTGTCGAGAAGATCGGCATCTGATTCGTGTGCTAATAGTTTCCAGCTTGCATTTGAATGTAAATACACACAGCTTGGACAGCCCCAGTCCCAGTTCAGGGTTCTATAGGCAGTAAGTGGCCTGGCCATGTACGGCCGAAAACGCTACTGTGCATAAGCAAAATTCATTGCTCGCAATGCACGTTGCACATTCACAGGCACCCGACCCGATGAGGAATGTGTCCATTCACTCTGCGGCACATGAAGGATAGATATGCAGATACATCCGGCGCTACAAATACGCCGGTAAGTGAATCCAGAGTGAATGCCCCGTTGATTTTCAGTGCCGCTAGGTTCGTCTCAAGTGGATGTTTGTTTATGAATTTCCCTTTTAGCGCATTGGGGTGCGCCAACCGCAGCCAGCATCTCTCGTGTTTCAGGTGACCGACTGACTGGGCAACAAACCCTATTCCGCTCGCTTTATTCATTCAAACAAAAGATAAATTCGAATGCTTGCTTTTTTCAATGCTCCACGGTTATGTTTCACTATAATAAACCATATTTCGCTTCGCGCCGGTTTCCATTCGGGCGTGTGGCACGCGCATAACGCTCGGATTCCCCCTGGGAAAATAAAATGACCACGTATAGACACAGTTTGTAAATAGTGCGTCAATCCACCTCGGCGGGAGTTCTTTCTTTTGGGTGTTTATTGTTCAGTTTGTCTCGGATTTCGTGTTGTTATTATTGCCTTCACGAAGATAAAAATATGCTCGGAATAAAATAAAAGTAACACGCTGTTAGCGGAGTAGAACCGAATCGGTTTGGTAAGATTTGACGACACTGTCCTGCGCGCAGTTTTTTTTGTGCCACAGTAACAATTCAATCGTAACATTGTTTAATGAATGCTGTGGGTGCGCCGGGTTGCCAGTGTTGAAATCCAATACCAGTAAATAACATTTTATTGAAAGTTTTTGGTTACTCAAGAGATCATGAATCATCTGGTGAGTTTATCGGTAAAGTGGAATGGCTTTGAAAATTCTGGATAATGATGTTGCAATTATTGCACCGCAGTTTTAAAATTTTGCACGATGTTTCAAATTATTAACATGAGTGTGCTCAATCAATTGATTTCTCACGGATTTCATCCAACAATTTTTTTTTGGTATTAAACGTTTGGAGGCGAAGCTGTTACCCCAACAGCATGTGTTTGTCTACACAAAACTGTAGTAAAAAATTCAAATTTGATTGCTTTAGGATGTAAAATAAAGTTCGTGGAATAAACGAGAGCAAAAAATACCAAGATTGTGTACGAGATGTGACCGATCGCGATGACATTAAAAATATATGGGGCAAAATCAGCCACCAAAATTTCTTTTTTCATCTAACTTTTTTTTCGGTAAAGGGCTCGAAAATGTTCGACAGGTATTTTTTTATTTCAATGTGGTACGTGGAATTTTAGAGATATGATTTATTGAAGTTTCGCGTATACAAAAATGAGCCTTTTTTCAACAGTCTATACTGTAAAATCTAATAAAGATACAAAAAATCTACCAAGACATGAAATGTGCGTCTTTTCCTTAGCTTCCAAATTAGCGATTCCATAAAACAACCTTTAAAAGAAATTTAATGAAAAAAGTTAAAAATAAATAAACAAATAAAACAAATTCAAACTTGGGCCAGAACTAATTGGCTGAATACAGATCGCATATCGAAAGGAATGCAAACCCTGAATTTTTTTGGGAAATATCGATACAGCCATACATAATTCAAATCATTACATTATTAAAATTAGAAGTCTATCAGTAAGTTTAAACTGAATTCAATTCTCCTTCATCTACATCAATATCAACGTTCTTGTGATCCTACAATGGAATAGTTGAGCATCGTATTTCACACAGATTTATGAATTCATGAACATGTAAAGTTGTGTCATTTGAAAATTTCATCAAAAGATCGATAGCAGCAGGGCGACTTGAACCGAGAAACATTCGATCACAAAGCACGCTAGGTAATCGATTGAACCACAGAAAACCGTAATATTCATATTTTTTCTGTGCTCATTTGTTCTGTGTTATTGTATTGTATGAAAGAATTTTTTATCGTCAATACGTCGAATTTTATTATTTATTATTGAGGACCTTTAAAAGAAAATGAAACATAGATTTACCGAGCAAATCAATCCATATTCTAAATCATTCTAAGATTCTTACTGGTCATCAGAAACCATTTTCAGCACTCAAAAAAGGAACTCAAATACTCCCTGAAAACGGTGGATAAGATCGAAATCGACAACTATTCCAATTTTGTGAGTCCTATTGACATCTCCTAGTAATATAAGCATAACACAGGATGACATTACTGAGACAAATTATGATGAAGTAAGGGCAATCATTAGCAAACTTAAAAACATGAAGGCTCCTGAGATTTTTTTTAAATTTTCTCGATGTTATCTTGAGACTTTGGCATTAATTTTGCAAATGTTTATTTATCATATAATTAGGGTGTAATTTTTTATCATATAATTAGGGTGTAAGCATAAAACCTATACAGGACAATGAGTTGTTTCAAGACTTTTACTGAACATATTGCTCACACGTAAAATTGGGTATTGTCTCTTGTTGAAAAAAAAACCATTACGCTAACAACTGTTACTTCAATGTGAGCTAGTAATATTTTTCCCTGTATTTCACGAAAATTCTCGACTTTTTCCCAGTTTTTCCCAATGAAACAAAATTCCCAACTTTTCTCGGTTTTTCCGATTTTCCCGACTTGCCACCCTGTAACAAAGCATCACCTCTTCATTAACTTCAAAGCGGCATACGACACAATCGATCGAGAATAGTTTTTTTTTTTTTTTTTTTTTTTCCCTTTATGGGCTGCTCTGGCCGAGGGGGGTGGTTACAACGATCCACACTTTCCATACCAGACGAACTAGGCTATGGTGCCCAAATGAACACTAGTAACGAAGGAGGAAATCCTCCAGCATGTAACCCAAGCGACAGATTCCTTTGCGGCTATCAATTTGCAACGAAAGATACGAGTATCTTCTATTGCAAGTTCGCCAGAGAATTTGTCACTTGAGCAGGAAGTGTGTGCTTCACCCTGTAACCAGTCAATCATTGAGTCGTGCGTCTCTGTCGTATTCGTATTTTGTCATCCTACCAGCTGCTTCTGTGTCTTAAATGTCCTCGTCGATGAAACTTTGCAAATTTCGCATTGTATCCGCTTCGGTCTTGTCCCTGCTTTCCTAAATAGTCTTATATGTCTGAAGCGGTACAAACGATTATTACTTTAAAGTTCCTAAACAGATGTAGATATGTTTGATCTACTAACACTATCCATTCTAATCTGCTCTGATTAATTCTATCTTTGTCGAAGTTACGTTACATTTCCTTTTCCCCATTGCATCGCTTTTTTATTATGCCGGAGAAACCTGTTAATATCTCAATGTGATAATTTATCAAGAATAAAGAAATAAATATTTATAATATTACAATAACAACAACAATAATAATAATGATAATAATAAAAGTAATAATAAAAATAGAAATATTGTGACTTACCAAAAGTTAATATGTCATCAAAAGATTTATTACAATAACATACCAATGTTTCGTCGTTTCACTGGGGCTCTTGATTTGTTTTCAATTTCCTTTTGGTATTCCTGTAGCATCCTAGTATATCCATATCGTTTTTGTCTATAATCTTTTATTTTGATATTTTCTCGTGATAAGAATAAAAGAAAATTAGGTGTTAGTAAGCTTGTTAAATTATATAATGTAAGGATGCGCATTTAACACTAGATTGCCCAGGAAAGTCACAATATGTAAACAATGGAAGGACCGCGTGAAATTCTGTGAACTTTTTTAATTCTTTATTTAACGATATATGCACTTAGGAATACTGCACTAGCTTTTATTTATTCTGTCACAGTTTATATTATTGACTTTCTCTCTTTCCATCATTCTGACTGCCTTTGAGCAGTCTTGGTCTAAACTAAGTGTTGGGCCTTCTAGTGTTGAGCACGCATCCAGGAAACAAGAACTACATGTATTTCGTGAAGAAATACTAGGTGTGATTGGATGAAATGGTCCACGTGAACCGCTCTCTTCCAGAAACACACATCTCACACTCTTAGTTAGAAGGTGACATCTGTGTCCAAGTTTGAGAAATCTAAGTACATTCAAACCTTTCCCGATATGAGAGTGTATTCACACTTGATTAATCAGTTTCGTCATCATTGCAATTTGTAAACATTACCGATACCGAGCCGGATCGGAAAGGTTTGAAAGTTCTTAAACGGTTCATAGGATATCAATTTACTCCTATTCCTGATAACAATAGTCCTCCTTTTAGAATTAAATTCACCAAGCTCAGGACGAATATGATATATTAATATTCATCCCAACTGGATTAAAATAATTCAAATTGGTGACCAATTCCAGGCATAAGAATGCTCGAAACCACCTAATGACCTATTGTCAATTTCAAGCATTATTAGTCCTGTCCACTCCGTGATCGATTCAGACAACACAATAATTTTCATCTTTTAAATTTATAAGCTAACGATCGATCTCGGTATGGTCAGACTTTGTAAATACGCGAAGTGTAAATTGACTCCCACCCCCATCCACCAAGCGGGGGTACGCACCCTGTAGCTCACCATCCAAAGCCTAGGGTATTTTTCCGATTTTCCCGACTTGCCACCCTGTAACAAAGCATCACCTCTTCATTAACTTCAAAGCGGCATACGACACAATCGATCGAGAATAGTTATGCAGATAATGTACGAATACGGTTTCCCGGATAAACTGCCGCGATTGGTCAAAGCAACGATGCATAGAGTGATGTGCTACGTCCGAGCATCCGGGACGCTCTCGAGTCTCATCGAATCTCGGAGAGGGCTACGGCAAGGCTCTCTTGTATCTTGTTCAATATTGTCTTGGAAGGTGTGATTCGAAGAGCGATGATCGACACGAGTGGCACGATCTTCCTAAAGTCCGTACAACTTTTTGGCTTCGTTGACGGTATTGATATTGTGACACGTAACCTTGAGAAGATGACGGAAACCTACATCGGACTGAAAGCTGAAGCTAGGCGTATCGGACTGGCCATAAATTTGTCAAAAACAAAATACATGAGAGGAAAAGGCTCTAGATAAGAAATACTACCCCTCCCACCACGAATATTGATAGACGGTGACGATATCGAGGTGATTAACGAGTTCGTGTATTTGGGCTCACTGGTGACCGCTGATAATGACACCAGCAAAGAAGTTCAAAGACGTATTTTGGCAGGAAATCGTGCGTACTTTGGACTCCGAAAAACCACTTCGATCGAGAAAAATACGCAACCGCACGAAATCGATCATCTACAAAACGCTCATTAGACCGGTTGTTCTCTGTGGTCACGAGACCTGGACTATGTTGGCAGAGGACCAACGCGCCCTCAGTGTTTTTGAAAGAAAGGTGCTGAGAACCATCTATGGCGGAGTGCAGATGGAAGACGGAACGTCGAGACGGCGTATGAATCACGAATTGCAACAGCTGCTAGGAGAACCACCCATCGTACGGACAGCTAAAATCGGGGGTGGAATCATGTAAGGTGATAAGTGACTATCACCTCCTGGTGATAACGAGGTGATCACCAGAATGTTTGGAATCACCGAAGGTGATCACTTTTACTATCACCATCACCGGTGATTGAGCCAACTTCACTCCATTTATCACCTGTCAAGAAACGTCAATTTTTCATGAGTAAAATATGAATGTTGCGTATACCGTTGATATTAGGAGGAGTAACATATGAAAGTGGCGTATACCCATATAATATTTTAAAATCTAAAGTTTTATTCCTTTAGTTTTCAATTTTTTTCATTAATTCGAGTCATGTTTATCAATGATGATTTGTATGGATCGAAGAGTAACGTTGAAAAAAATTACCTGCGCACAAACAAATAAAAAAAATCACTTGTTGGTTTAATTTAGCGCCGATTTTTATTTTTCAATGGAAATCAATGTCACAGTCAATTCTTTGGGATAAATTTGCTAGCTTTAAAATGACACGAATTGTTAGATATTCTTGATGTTTCACAACGGATGGCATTCCTCTCGAATGAGAAAGATCCGTTAAATAATTTCTTGTATAGTTTTCATTCACTTTACGATTATGGCATTTCACAGAGCTTTCAAATGCTACCTCCATTTTGGAAATTTTACCCACCGGTACTACGAATATCCACTATGATTAGCAGCAACTAATTGTCCAAAAATATTGCCTTATTTAGTTCAACTCACAAGAAGAAAATTAAGAACGCAGTTTAATCTTTTTTACTCGTTCAGTTGAACGAGACTGATATGTCGCTTACTAAGTCACGGCCATCTAATTCTACTGAAAATGTTAGCATAGATTTTTTTATGTTACGTTATGTGCAACAGGAGATGTCTACATTCATAAACTTATCACTTTTCCAGAAAGCAATTTATCTTTGACTTTACGAATACCCCAAGTATATTCCTTCAAATAATAATTATAACATAAATTAATTGATTTAATTGATAAATACTACCGTTCATTCTATGAATTCTTTAAACTATATAAACTAAGTTACTTTTCATTTTGGTATTTAATTCTGACACAATATCAGTACGAATTTTATTAAAAAATTATCCTCTCCGACCAATATTGGTAGGTTGTTTATATCAGTGGCTTGAAATTCACCTAACGGACAATAATTTATAAAGCCACTTCTCAAAAAATCAAATCACTACTGAAAGTGATAACTAAATTGCTATCACCTCCATTTTGACATGAAGGTGATTAAATCGCGGTGACTATCACCTTACGTAATGCCAACGTTTGATAGTGATGTTAGCCTCTCAGCAGTGGTGACAGAACTTGGTGATTATCACCTTACATGATTCCAAATTTTCAAAAGTGATAATCACTTGGTGATAATCACCTTACATGATTCCACCCCGGATGTCTACGATGGGCTGGGTATGTGATAAGGATGTCGGACGACAGCCCAGTGAAAATGGTTCTTGAATTCAATCCGATTGGTACAAGAAGAAGAGGAGCGCAACGAGCAAGGTGGATCGATCAAGTGAAGGGTGATCTCAGAAGCATCCGTGACTTGAGTGGCTGGCGACGAGCAGCCATGGACCGAGTTATGTGGAGACGTATGCTTGATACAGCAAAGGACACCCCAGGACTACAGCTGTTAAGTAAGGTAAGGTAAGGGTAAGTAAGAAGGATTAAGAATAGGTTTTTACAAGAATTTTCGACCCAATCATCTCCAAGTACAGAAAATTAAACAAATGTACTGTTCACAATTTTATTATATGCTACCGCTCTCAAGGTACAGCGATTTTAAAATAAAATTATAACTATCCTATGATAGGATGAGAAAGTATCAAGCAACAACTGAGTGAATAATGTTCATTAAGCTATTACAATTCAAGAAACAGTAAATATAATATTCGTATATATAATAGAAGTTAGGCGAATTTTCAAACTGCAACATTTAAAAAAGGTAGGTATTATGTGATAATAATAAACCATTAACAAATGCGATTTTATACTGTTTAAAAACTAAAAAAAAGTTCTTTTTAGAACAAACTTCAAATATCAGTTCGCTTTCACATCTCATCCAAGTCAGTCGATAAAACAAAACCGCTTACGTTCGGGACGGAAGAAACCAAGTGCAGTATTGTGTAGTGAACAATAGAACGATCTCGAAATAAGTGAACCAAACGAACAAAAGCTACCGCCGGAACGAAAGTATACGATTATTGTTGATTTCAGGCAGTGCAAAATACGACCTTCGATACGAGAACTTGAAGGTTTGCTTAAAGAGCAAATGCATCTTGACATTAAATGTGTGCGTTTACTTCAATGCAATAAGACAAATAATGTTGTTTATATCTAGTTTTATAAAGAGTTGGATACAATTCAATTCGTAAAAAACAATAACATTGTGCACTATGTGGAGCACGAAAACATTAAGCACAACATTCCCGTATATATGGAAGATAGGGCTATAAAAGCGTCATCGATGCTTATATTCGCAAAAATATGTCTCAATACGGTGGGATTCTCTCTATTGAAAAAGGAAAGTGACAGAACTTCTTCCCTGGTATTTCAAATGGCGCACGTTTGTTACGCATGTGCTTGAAGAGGCCTATACCTTCTTATGTGACTTTCGGCCAGGATACAAGATTCCCGTGCAAATCACTTGTTACCTATGACAGTCAGATGACCACATGTCAATATTGCCAAAAAACTGTTTACTACGGTAAGCCATGTGATAAACTGGACAAAGAGACAACTACACCAAAAGACAACGGTGCTTCCTTCACACCAACCCCAAGCAACCCCAGTACATCTGTGACAGCCACCAACAACAATGAAGCATCCCCTTCAACGAAACCATCAGTATCCTCTATAGAACAAAGTACACCAACTGCAGTTAACAATTTACCCTCCAACCAGCAACAACACCTCGGTAAGGGTTGCCATCGTGAAATGTGACGTAAAGGTTGTACGCAATTAGGCCTGAATAAAAATATAAAATAGACAAAACTTCAAATATTTTGGAAAAATCTCCATTAGAATCTGTATTTGAAATTGTGTGTGCTTTCATGAAATCAGGTCAAAAACAATTAAAAAAGAATGTTTCAAGAATTTACATTTTCGATATAAAATCAAAGTACTACTGTTTTATTATAGTATATAATTTTTCCATTTATTCCTAAGAGTTACGTAAAACATTGCCGGACACCAAATCAATCGGACCAAGCATTTTTGTTGGATACGTTATTTGAAAAATTTCGAGGAAATTTTATTTCGACCCTTCTTAAAAGTAAGACTAAAGTAAACATTGTGATCATCAGCAAATTGTCCTTTTTAGATCATCAATTAATACAAGTGTCTCATTTTTTTTTTAGAAACCAGCTTTTTGTTTTCTGAATTAGTCCCAATCACGATGGCAACCCTTACCGAGGTGTCATCTTCGTCGAAAGCGCATACTGCTAACGAAAAAGAAACCGTGCTAAAGCACGCACCGCAATAAACACGTAATCCTAGCTCTCGTTCGCGTCCAAGCAAATCTGTTTTCTACTCAAGCAGCAACCAGCCAGCCAACGCACAGCCGATGGACCACAATTTACCAAGTCATGCTGCGTGCTGTTGCGAGAGTGTCTAAAACACACCTGAAGAAGGCACACCCGCCATATGGAGAAGACCTCAGCCAACCAAGCGTTGTTGAAATGGCAAAAGCGCAGCGGAGCGACGCACGGGGAGATTTGCGCCTACCTGAGGGTGTGTTGTGCATTACCGCTACTAAGTAGGACCCAGCCTCAGGTACGGAGTGGCGCACACGAGCAGATCAACAAACCAGATCGCGATCGGTCGGCGTTCGGCCCACTCACCTCCTTTGCTCCACTGTTCCGCACCTACTACTACTACTATTGCTACCACCACTACCACCTCCCTCTCATACTACCATTGCCGTTACGTATGGTGTGAAGTAAGGCGAGAAAGTGTTCCGATGAGGCAAGGTGGATGCCAATTATTAATATTGATGTTGTGCAATGTGAGCAATTACAGCCATTTTCTGGACCGATTTGCCATTGGCCATTAATTGGTTAGCTAATGTTTTTTTTTCTGTACTGGACGGTGAAAGTTCACGAGCAATGGCTGATCCCTTTTATTCATGGCAGCTCTACTAAGAAACGCAGTGCTTGTCAGATTCGTTTGGAACCCATTTGCGATAATCCAACGCGTCTTATCGATGTTTAAATCGCAATACCCCATTTTACAAAAGGTCACACCCAGAACACAAACGATCACTCTTATCTGTGTTATTTTACAACATATCGGTACTATTTTCAGTAAATATTGATTTTACAGCTTGCCCACCGTTATCTCTAACGAAACATCCGAGCTAAATAACTCTGATATCATCGCATGTATGACGACGTTCGCAAAATTTACGACAGGGCGAAATTTAAAATCGAGTTCAAAACTAAGAAGACATGACATGGTTAGGACATTCTAAAGAAAACTGAATGTTGCTTCATTAAATATTCGCCAAAAGGTTCTATCTTGAACTTTTAGAATACGAAAACAAAAAGAATGACTCAAGCGATTTAGCCGAACAGGATCGAAGAATGTTGTTCTCTGATAAGTCAATGCCATGTTCGTTTGATAAAAATGAGCCGACTTAATGCGGGGCCAACAGTTAAGTAGCCCTGCGGGTACTCGCGACTGTGTGTGTGATGCTGTCGAAGTTTCGTACCACAATGGTAGAAGCGACAAGCGACGACAATGAATTATATGTTTCGTTCTTAACAAGCATGTAGCGAAAAATAACTGTATCACTTGTCTTGGATCTGGCCGAGGATGGCACTTCCCTGACAACAATGATTATATGATGCCATGTGATGGATCGGAGAGAGCACAACAATTCGGTTACACGGAACGAACTGGATGAGAGTTTAACGTCAAATTAGTGTTCGGTTTGAATTGATAGAGTGGAAGCAATATTTCGATGTTTCAAGTTTAACTGTATTCAGCATGGCTTTTAGCGCTCTCAGTTTGAAATATCAGCGATTTCACTTCAGGGAAATTACAATCATTTATTTCAAATTCTTAGTGACAATTTCATTTATTTATTCTATTTGTTGCCAATTAGTATCAAAACGTAAGGAAAATAAAACAATTTTTCTAGGAACAATGTTATTTAATTAACAAAGCCGAATGCATAAAATTAGGGTCATTTATTGCACTTTGAAAGCAAAATCGAGAAAACATTCACAGTATTAACAACTTGCCAAGCCAGGTCTATTGTGAGTTTTATGGTTCGTAATAATACGCTTTTCAGGCACTTCGGTTGGTATATTGGAAATCCACAGATTTATTTCTTACGAAAACAGGGGGTTTTTCATCCGCAGCTGCTAATAACTTGCCAGATCACAAGCTTACTTGTGAATTTATCGACAAAACCTGTTTTAATCCACCTAGTAGTGTAGTGATGCCTTTCTCATATTACTTACAACATCATAAATATTACTGTGAAATTCGCCAAGAGAAATATTCATTGAATAAAAAATAGTTTATTCGGACCTAATCTAACAAACTCTACAAATCCTGTTTACCCTGTAGCTCCGGAACTGGAAGTAGTATCCATGAGAAATTTAGGAATTCCGTTTGAAACTGTAGGACTTTTTCTTTGAACTTAATAAGTTTGTAAAAATCGATTTGGCCAGTTTTGAATCACCATTTCCAATTCTTCCGAAACCAGAACTGGCACGGTATTTCTGTACTACCGGCTGTGAAAATTGCATATTTTTTCAAATAAATTTGAATTCATTGACATTCGTTTAGTCTTTCGGTCGCACTTATCATAGAATAGCTGAAAATTTTATCAGCCGCAGCACCGTTTTTTACCAATATCACACAGCAGTGGCAGACATCCGCAACCGTTGCTTCATAGCGTGTACGAAATAGAACAAAGCACGCATCGTTCGTTTTGTGTGTTCTTCTTCTTTCGGTGTTGTACATATTTTCAATTTATATGGCTGTTTGAAAACTTTGACACTCACACTTTCACTTTCACAGTAGCTTTGAAGATAATATGAGCTTCAATTCATATCAAGATTTTGAAAATCGGTTCAAGCATCGCAGAGAAATCGAAGTGAGTTCTTTCTTTTGAAGTTTTTTTCCCTCAGTTTCGGTGCTTTCGGAACAAGAAAAAGGGGGGGGGGGGGGGGGGGCAGTAGTGCCGAATTAAGTTTTTATGCCCACAAGCTAATAAGCTCTGCAAACTACAGGGTGATTTTTTAAGAGCTTGAGAACTTTTTTAAACAATAAAACGCATAAAATTTGCAAAATCTCATCGGTTCTTTATTTTAAACGTTAGATTGGTACATGACATTTACTTTTTGAAGATAATTTCATTTAAATGTTGACCGCGGCTGCGTCTTAGGTGGTCCATTCGGAAAATCCGCTTTTTTATCGACAAATTTTGTTCAGCGATGAGGCTCATTTCTGGTTGAATGGCTACGTAAATAAGCAAAATTGCCGCATTTGGAGTGAAGAGCAACCAGAAGCCGTTCAAGAACTGCCCATGCATCCCGAAAAATGCACTGTTTGGTGTGGTTTGTACGCTGGTGGAATCATTGGACCGTATTTTTTCAAAGATGCTGTTGGACGCAACGTTACAGTGAATGGCGATCGCTATCGTTCGATGCTAACAAACTTTTTGTTGCCAAAAATGGAAGAACTGAACTTGGTTGACATGTGGTTTCAACAAGATGGCGCTACATGCCACACAGCTCGCGATTCTATGGCCATTTTGAGGGAAAACTTCGGAGAACAATTCATCTCAAGAAATGGACCGGTAAGTTGGCCACCAAGATCATGCGATTTGACGCCTTTAGACTATTTTTTGTGGGGCTACGTCAAGTCTAAAGTCTACAGAAATAAGCCAGTAACTATTCCAGCTTTGGAAGACAACATTTCCGAATTCGGGCTATTCCGGCCGAAATGCTCGAAAAAGTTGCCCAAAATTGGACTTTCCGAATGGACCACCTAAGACGCAGCCGCGGTCAACATTTAAATGAAATTATCTTCAAAAAGTAAATGTCATGTACCAATCTAACGTTTAAAATAAAGAACCGATGAGATTTTGCAAATTTTATGCGTTTTATTGTTTAAAAAAGTTCTCAAGCTCTTAAAAAATCACCCTGTAGAAGAATTTATCAGACAGTTTTATGGGATTTGTACCTGTTTTTGACCATCGCTCGTGAAAAGTAGAAATTAAATTAGTAATGTTTCACTTATCACGCGTTAGTTCCAGAACCGGAAGTCGGATCCGAATAAAATGGTCTAGACATTTCTAGGAAACTATAAGACCTTTCATTTAAATCTTAGTTTGTGAAAATCGGTTTTTCTCTAATTTTCATATATTACCATGTAACTCCAGGACCGGAAGTCGGATCTAAATGATTCAATAGCAGGTTATGGCACCATTAGACCTTTCATTTGAATCTAGGTTTGTGAAAATCGGTTCAGCCATTTCTGAAAAAAGTGAGTGCATATTTTTTTTCATTTTTTGGTGCATATCATCCTATATCTCCGGAAGTCCGATCGGGATAAAATTCAATAGCAGGCTATAGGACCATGAAACCTTTCATTTGAACCTTAGTTTGTGAAAATCGGTTCAGCCATCTCCGAAAAAAGTGAGTGCATATTATTGTTTTCTGGCGTTGCTCTGGGTGGCATTGAATTTCTTGATGATATCAGATTTCGAAAACCCTGGGCGCCTCCGAATCGTTCCCAACACCTTTTATATACAGTTTCCGATTCTTAAATCCATTACGATGCTTGCTGTAGCCTTGCCGATCGATAGTCAACCACTCACGGAAAAGTTTGAGAATGCTGCACATGAGAACGGTGCACTTCATGATTTTTCATCCGGACCAGAAACAGTTAATTCAGGTTGGAAGCTCAAATTGAAGTACTGCGTTACACTAGCTCTTTTATTTGGGCTGCTATGCATATAAGTGTCGAAGACGAAACGCAAAGAGAATAGCTTCAAATTATGTCATAGAGTTTAACACAAAATGATTAGTTGTATCCAAATACCTTCGAATAATTTTCAATTTCATTTATTATTCTAAACTCAATTCTTTTGTTTATGCGCATAAAAAAATAGCATAATTTAAAAAAATCACAATATCATATTGAAAACCGCAAAACTAAGGAAAAACCTTTTTTAATCCACCTAGTGTTGTAATGATGCCTTTCTCATATTACTAAAATATTCAAAAACATCACTAGAAGATTCTGTCAAGATTTTTTTTTTCAAACTTGAATAAAATCAAAAACTTTCTTTGGTATACCACAATCACCTTTTTCAGTTTGTAAACAGTAGTTAATATAGATTTCAATGTGGCAACCCTGCACGGTAACGGCAAATTGAACAAATCACGCTGTGTGCTAGGCGGTGGTGTTTTCTTCTTCCGTACCAGCATGTACCGGTACGTGCCGCTTTAGCATTATTTTGTATGACAGTTTGAATGTGTTGATACTCATTGCCCTATAATTTCGGAACCGGATGTCGAATCTGGATGAAACTGCACACTATCTTTTAAGGAACTGATAGCTTTAATTTGAATAATGATTTGTGAAAATCGGTTTAACCGTTGAAGTTAGTTCTGGTTTTGTTTTTATCCCTTTATGGGCTACT
The DNA here is from genome assembly GCF_030247185.1 of Malaya genurostris. Lineage (NCBI taxonomy): Eukaryota > Metazoa > Arthropoda > Insecta > Diptera > Culicidae > Malaya > Malaya genurostris. The sequence continues at coordinate 254,924,000 of NC_080571.1, read as the reverse complement.
CTGGCCGAGGGTGGGGGTTACAAAGTCCATACCGGACGAACTAGGCTATGGTGCCCAAATGAACACTAGTAACGAAAGAGGAAACCCTACAGCATGTAGCTCAAGCGTCAGATTCCTTCACGGTAACCAATTTGCATCGAAAAATATGAGTATTTTCTATTGCAAGTCCACCAGAGAATTTGTCACTTGGGTAGAAAAGTGCTTCACCCGGTAACCATTCAATTATTGGTCCGTGCGTCTGCATCGTATCGGTATTTTGTATTCCTACCAACTGTTTTCGTGTTTTCAATGTCTTCGTTAATGCGACTTCGAAGAATTTCGTATTGTAACCACTTCGGTCTTGGCTCTGCTTTCTTATATACATACGATTATTACTTTATCTAGAAATGATATCGGAATGATTGGTATACTAACACTAACTTTTCTAATCTGCTGCTTTCGTATTTTTGTGTATCCACACAGCAGGATATGAATGATGATAGATGAGTGAGTGGAGCAATAGTGTGGAACTGCGTGAAAGCAACGAACGTCAGAGAAAGAACCAAGCATTCTAATGACGCAATCTAAGACAGAACCACATTTAACATGCAATCAAACTACTAGGTGTGCAGACTTTGGAAGATGTTGTTCACGCTGTTTGCGGCTCCCATATGTGACATAGAGACGAAACCAGGTGTTATTGGATGAAATGGTCCACGTGAACCATATTATTCCAGAAACACACATCTCACACTTTCAGTTAGGTGTCAAAATTGGAGAAATTTAAGTACATTCAAACCATCCCCGATCCGAGAGTGTATTTACACCTAACTGAATCAGTTTCGTCGTCATCGCAATGTGCATAACATCAGTGTAAGCACCGAACCGGATCGGAAAGGTTCAGGACGAATGTGAAATATTCACCCCAACTGCATCAAGTTAATCCAAATTGGTGACCAATTTCAGGCATAAGCATGCTTGAAACCACCTAATGACCTGTTGTCTATTTAAAGCACTATTAGTCCTATCCGTGATCGATACAGAAAGCATTACAATTTTCAAGAAGAGTAATATGACTTCTACCTCCATCCGCCAAGCGGCGATACGCGCCCTGTAGCTGATCATCCAAAGCCTAAGGAACATTTGTTTGTAGCATACATATTCTAATTTAAAGTAAGCAAATCTTGTTATAACTGCGATTTCTCCGTTTAAAACAACTATTTATTGGATTGATGAAAAATTAACCGTTTTGTTCGTAATTTTCCTGCGTGCACGAGGGAACAGATAACAACGAGATCCGGTGATAGAAATAAATATTTTTTTTTTTCAAATGCAAACTCGGTCTCGTAAAATAGAATTCGGACTAAACAAAATTTCAGATTCCAAATTTCATGCACCTCAAACCTCCCTTGAGAAATTTTAAACTTCGACTTTGAAAATTTTCAAACTCTGATCGCCGGGTATCACTTGTATCCGACTTAGTTCAAATTTTACAAAGGAGCTTCTTAAAAGTGTTTAATCATTTTTAACCGATTTTCTCTACAGCCGACGATCAAAGCCGATTTTAAGCAAAAAAAAAATTCGAAGGAAATGGGCTCTGTAGTCCGCTATTGCCTGCTGTTGAAGTTTATCCGGATCGGACTTCTGGTTCCGGAGGACCTGGATAAAATGTGTGCAAATATGAAAAGGTGCGCTCGATTTCCTCGAAGATCGTTCGACCGATTTTCGCAAATTCAAATTCAAATGAAAGGTATGGTTTCGCTAACAAAACTATCAAAATACTTTCAACTAGCAGTATAGTTCTTCAATTGCACAGGACAGATTATTCTTAGTTACTTGACTGATTTCGTGTGTACCAGATCCCAGTTCCCGGTTACGGAAGTATCGGAAACAGTGATAGTATATTTCAAAACGGAATTGACTACAGACCGTAGAATTTTATCCGGGTCCTACTTCCAGAGTTACAGGGAGGAATTTGTTGGAATTTTCTATATGTTTTATCGAGCGATGATGCAAAAAGCGTGTTCAAAACTGTTTTAATTTGTAGATTGTATCATTTGCTGGCCAAACGAACCGACTTCGACAAAGGTTACAAAAGTTTCCTGTACCGGAAATAGGGGTAAAATACTTCATTATCTCAGAGAAGACTGAACCAATTTTCACGAAATTTCGCTTAAATAAAAAAGGTTTTATGGTACCATAGGCTACTATTGAATTTTATCCGGATCCGACCCCCGTTTTCGGAATTATATGGTGAAACGTGTTTATGTTTAACCTTTATTTAGAGTGACGTTACCGAAGGCGTAAAGCGCCTTCTAAAATTTGGCTCAAAACTGTTTAAACCTGTTGGTTATATTAGTTGCTGGCCAAATAAGTATTCTTGTTTTTATTCCAGATTGATTGAACTGTATTTCAAAGAACCTCACAGTAATAGAAGAAGGTATTATTACATCCCAGGTGGATTAAAAAAGGTTTTCCATTATTTTTCCAGACAATTGACAAAAGCAAGACGATTTCTTCATTGCTCCAGCATTGAATAGCTTGTCCTAAAGTATGGAAGAAATTGCATGGTAAGTTCTAAGATTGAAAATATAGACTTATTTTTACTGAAAAGAGTTTTGAATGTAGCACACACTTAAGCGATTTATGTTGAACTACTGACTGACATAACAGTTCAACATGAACTGTTATGCACGGACGAGTCGAAGACGAAACATGAAGTATATATATCATTTTTATTATTTTCAATTGCAGCGGAATAACAACATTGTGTTCCGAATCGAATCCACTTCTATTTCTTCAAACTTTTTATATCATACTAACACATGGGTTGAAAAGTCCCGGACCAAACAAATAGATGGCGCTAGTTTTGTTGCAGTCACTTTTTTCAGTTATTACTAACTTCTAAAGGATAGCTGTAAAAATTTCATGATATTCTTTTCATTAGTTTGCGAGTTATTGTGCTAAGAGTGACGCTATTTTTGTTAATTTCAGGACAATGGATCAAAAACAATTTCGTGTTTTAATTTTACACTGTTTCTTGATGAGAAAAATACCGTTCAAGCAAAGCAATGGCTTGATAAGTGTGATGGAGACTCCGCTCCATCAGAAACAACAATAAAACGTTGGTTTGCTGACTTCAAACGTGGTCGTAGAGACACCGATGATGCAGAACGCAGTGGACGTTCAAATGAGGCGGTAACACCAGAAAACAAAAAAATCCACAAAATCGTTTTGAATTAACAAAAAATGAAGCTGCTTGAGTTAGCTGACATAATAAAGATGTCAAAAGAACGTGTTGGCTTTATATTGCATGAGCATTTGACTCTGTTCAAAGTGGGTGCCGCGTTTGTTCACTGTTTACCAAAAACGAGAACGTGTTGATGATTCTAAGCAGCGTTTCACCACATTCAAACGTAACAAACCGGAATTTTTGCGTCGATATGTGACAATGCATGAAACATGGATTCATCACTTCACTCCTGAATCAAAACGATCGTCATCTATTTTGAGGCAAAAGATAAATCGTTCTACAAAAAGGTATGGCAATGTTAATGCGGCGCTGGAATGATTGCGTTGCTCTTGATGGAGATTACGTTGATGAATAAAGTTAATTTTGAACCAAAAAAAGGACGGGTGTGTAATGTCAGAGACATAACTGGATGTCGAGAATACGAATAAAACTGACACGATTTCATTATACTTTCGAATTCGGATTGATAGCTGATCGATTGTGTGAATTATGAAACTTTTGACGTCGATTACCTTATTTCGGATTTGCATATTTAATTGAAAGAATCTATCAAGATGCTGTACAGGATTCATTTCTACCTTCTAGAAGGACCAAATTGTGGAATTCTCTACGATATTTAGCACAGTTCGGAACATTTTTCACGAACGGTCTTGGCACAGCAAAAGGTGCACGAAGCAAACCAAATTATTTTAAATTTTCACTAAACTGATGATTTTTACCTTCGATTTGCAAGGAAGTAAGAAAGTAGTTTTCAGATAACATTTAAAGCCATTAGAACGGCTGATTTTATATAATGTTGTCCACTTTTCGATTTATTTCTCTCCATTGCAAACGACCAGAAGCTCTGTTGCACGATGCAATCGCTCTTGAGTTGAAACTAACTTTGCGTACGACCCGCAAGACATCCGCTCGCAGTGCCAAATGATGCGAAACTGGTTTAATACGTATTCTCGCCTTGACGACCAGAAAGCAAATGAGAACTACGACCTGAGCGTTTGAGGTTTTTAACCACGCAGAAGGTGCGCTCTCCGATGCCGCTGTTTGAATGCGTCTTCTCGCCCCGACGTCTGCTGCCATCCAACGCACAAGAAGAAATTATCGATTTTCGACCACGGTTCCCCTTTTATAACGTTCAGTTGAAGATATGTGCCTGACTACCTCAAAATCGTCGTCCTTGCGCGAAAAACCCAAGCAAAAGTAAAGAGTTTTCCGCGTTGTTTTCAAATTTTGAGAAAACCTTATTTTTGAGTTGTTTGTGGTCACACTGTTCAAAATATTATCATAAATTCCTGATCATATTTTTGATGACATAGTGAAAGAATTATGTTGCTGCCATTAATACATATCGAGATATTTACGGTTAAGTTCTGCCCATTCTTCCATATGGCTAATTTTGAAAAGGCACCCCATAGTAAAGTAAGTCGTATTCACGAAAAAATCTTGTTTTCTTTGTTAGCAGGGCTTGCAAATTGAAGCAACGAATATGAACGAAAGGATTTCACCATCTGTGCTATTCACACACATTCGTATGTCAGGTAGAATTCACAGCGCAACCCAAGCCAGGAGAGCTGCTTCGTTCGTTCATTAGTTCATGAATATGCCCGCTTGCTGAGACCTATGCTTCATGAGGTTAGCATTTGATGAATGGTTCTAACATTGTAGATGCCTATGAGGAAACTAGTTTCATAACTTTTAGTTCCGATGAATATTAATTTAAAGAACATTGCTTTTAGTGTTTCTCGGATATATACACAGTGTAAACTGCCAAGAAACAAATTGATCGTTTTGAAAATGGGCTCAAATGCAAAACTTCTGCTATAAAATGTTTAAAATATGTTTGAAATGTGATCAAATTTGGTCTTGGAATGCGAACATTATGTTAAAAATGATTTCTGTAAACCTACTTTTTTAAAATAAACCGTAAACATTGCCTATATGACTTTGCTTCGCGTCTTGTAGCACACCGTGAGGCAAGGTCTTCTTTCTCGTACAATACTAACGAGAGCGAACCCTTCATTTCATTACATTGTCATGGATTGCTCAGTTCATGTGTTAACTGAGACTGAGAGCACAGACAGTTTACTTGGCAAGGGGAATTGGTCTGCTCAGTAGCATATACTCTCACGCATCCAGTTTCTCTCTAATATAGGTCTCTCATTCAGCTATGTCAAGCAAAGTGTTCACAGCAGATATTTTTTGTTGCTTCGTTCGTTTGAGGATTCACAATACAAGCCCTGTTTGTTAGGCTCGGGACTTTTTAGCCCATGTGTTAAACTGTTATGCACGGACGAATTGAAAACGAAGCATAGAGTATATATTGTTTTTGTTATTTTCAATTATAGCGGAACAACAACATTGTGTTTCGAATCGAATCTACTTCTATTTCTTCAAACTTTCTATGTCATACTAGCACGAGTGCAAGTAGATTCCTTGTTTCTGGGATAACTAGACTGTGACTCGATGGCTATTGGTTTAATTCACATCTAATGTCCAACAAAATAGGAGGAATATTTAACGACTCCACTACAGCACCATACGCTGCTACCTCTGGATAGTCTCAAGGAAGCCATCTTAGACCATAGATATTTAAACTTTAACTCAGCGATTTGAGCCTTTTAAAACCACCGCTTGCCGATAACTTTATGAAAACATCCACAAAAGCGTTCTTCACTCGAACAAATTTTAAACATGCTTTTTCTTTCATCGAACATGTCATTTCACCGAATCATTTAGTAATGCGAAGTTTATTGGAACTTTGCAAAAATTTCTAAAATAATATTTGAATAATTTGTTCGTTAATCTTTCTCACAGTGTCCGAGATCCCCACAACAGATACTTTTTTGTATGCATGTTTCAGCAATTAGCGTGAATGTGTCGTATCTAACTGCGACATCGTTACACTCCCCCGCGCCAGCATGTCCTCGTCGTTGTCGCCACCGTTTCAATATCTGTTGGTTTATAATTATCATTTCGTTAGAACTTCCCCACATGCCATCGCGATGGGATCGATGGGTAAACAGATCACTTGAATCGTGCCAAGAGCGCGTCGTCACGTCGTCGTCCGACAAGACTTCGTAGATGAAACTCTTGACCGCAGGCCGTTATGAGTGTAGGTCGTTCAACAAAACGATGAAGATCTCACTACGCAATGAAAAGATGAATCTCAGCTCGCGGAACCAAACAATGTGAATATATCAAACTTAATCTTAAGGGGAAAATATGCGAAAGAAATTGAACGTAATGGACTTGCCGGCACCGACTGGTAGCAGGTTGATTGCTTCAACTAAATGAAGGGGAACGATCTCTCGAGCATCTGCTGAGTCGTTCAGACAAGTGGCCCAAAACGGTCGGAGAAAGTGGCGGAATGAAATGATCTTCGCCTATTCCGAGACGGTTTCTAATGCAATTCAGATACTGTTGACTCCGTAACAGGATGCTCCTCACATGTTTCGAGTGAAAATCCATGACTGATGACAACGGCCATTAACGTTGTGAACGAAGTGCATTGTGATTCCTGATGGTAGCCTAGGAAGCACAAAACCACCATCAACAACAGGTGCACTTCCATCAAATCATACGCTTTTTTGCCGATACACTTGACTACCCACAGGTAGGTAGACCCAGTTGCTCCGGAATAGTGCATTCTTCCTCCCTTCACTGCCAGCCAACCAGCCAGCCAGACATGCATTTCTGCACTGGAAAGGGAGAACGACCAAGGTCACACAATGCAACAACACCAACTGTGGCAAAGTGGGGCTCTTGCATGCGGCAGCACTTTGACGGGGAAATGACGACCGTCAGTCAACCGGAAACCAGAGTGGGTGGAGGCCGCCGTCAGCAAATCTGGATTGAATTTGCCCACCGGACGATCGGTAGGCACCCGGGAAAGATGCCGGCTTTGGGTTTGGGGCGGTAATTAATTTCGTTAGTTGCCGTGCGAGAAAGGATTTGTTTTACCCAGGTTTATTTACTTCCTGGTGTAATTATGCAGCAGTAATTAATGTGATGAAGCGTTTTTTTTGTTCAGTTACAGCTAAATGAAAACCATTGTTGATCGTAATCGAACTTTATGCCAAGCATGTTTAACGAAAACAAAACTTTGGTAATTGTTGCATGATTTATTATCTTCCCTCCAGGGAACATTATTGGTTATATTAGGTAAAAGAAATATTAATAATGATCTCTCAACCGATTACCGATTGATTGATTTTTTTATTGAGACTCTGATGATTTTAGTGAGTCACCTCTCGCCGATGATAACGCAAATCGGTGAATAATTTGTTATTAATAAGTTAATAATAAGTTACGGTAATTTTGAATTTATTGCTCATTTTTTGAGCACGTCATTAAGTTAACGAAGCTCATTTTTTTCAATTTTCTTAGAGTACTTCGCTTGTGACGAAGTACTCGAAAGAAAAAATGAGCAACAAATTAAAAACTGCCGTAGCTAATTAGCAACTGATAAGCAACAAATTATCTACTGGGTTTCGATTTGCTTACGAGCTTATTTAGGAGAGGTGCTTAGTAAACTTCATATGAACTTAACGAAGTACTCGATAAATTTGAAAAAAAAGAAACAAATTCAAAATTTCCGTTACTAACTAGCAACAAACTATCCACTGTGCTTCGATTTTTTTAGCAATATGAGAACAAATATCAGAACTACATTAACTAATTAGCAGAATAATCCACTGAGCTCTGATTTGTTTTCAAGTTTTTTTAGAAGGGATACTTCATTGATTTAACAAAAACTTAGTTCTTAACTTCATATCAACTTAGCTCATAACTTCATATGAACTTAGCGAAGTACACGAAAAAATAAAATATAATTGAACTACAAATTAAAAACAACCGTAACTAATAAGTAACTAATAAGCAACAAACTATCCACTGGGTTTTGATTTGTTGTCAAGCTTATTTAAGAGCATTGCTTCATTAACTTCTTATGAACTTGGCGAAGTACTAAAAAAATAATAAAAAATGAGCAACAAATTCAAAATTACCGTAACGAATTAGCAACTTATTAACAACAAACTATCCATTGGGTTTCGCCTTATTTCAAGCTTATTTAGGATAAATACTTCATTAACTTCATATGAACTTAGCTAAGTACTTGAAAGAGCGAAAAAAAAAACAAAAAATTCAAAATTACATTAACTAATTAGCAAAATAAAACACTGAGCTCTGGTTTGTTTTCAAATTTTTCTTAGAAGGGATACTTCATTAACTTAATAGTAACTTAGTTCATAACTTCATATGAACTTATCTCATAACTTCATATGAACTTAGTTCATAACTTTATATGAACATAGCGAAGTATTCAAAAAAATAAATAAATGAGTGAAAAATTCAAAATTTGGGTAACTAATGAAAAAATAGCCACAAATTATTCACTGAGTTTCGAGTTGTTCACAAGCTTATTTAAAAAGCAATTGCTTCGTTAACTTTATATGATCTTAGCGAAGTACACGAACCACCGTAATTAATAAGCAACAAATCATCCACTGGGTTTTGATTTGTTGTCAAGCTTATTTAAGAGAAGTGCTTCATTACCTTCATATGAACTTGGCGTAGTACTAAAAAAATATTTAAAAATGAGCAACAAATTCAAAATTATCGTAACTAACTAGCAAGAAACAATTTTTTTTTAAATGAACACATTCAAAATACCGTAACAAATTAGCAACTTATTAGCAACAAACTATTCATTGGGTTTCGATTTGAGCAACAAATTCGAAATTAGCGTAACTACTTAGCAACGAATTCAAAAGTACCGTATCAAATTAGCAACTTATTAACAACAAACTATCCATTGGGATTCGATTTGTTTTCAAGCTTATTTAAGAGAAATACTTCATTAGCTTCATATGAATTTAGCGAAGTACTTATAAAGGAAAAAAAGCAACAAATTTAAAAATACCGTGACAAATTATCAACTTATTAACAACAAACTATCTACTGAGTTTCGATTTGTTGTCAAGCTTATTTAGGAGAAGTACTTCATTAACTTTATATGAACTTAGTCAAGTAGCTACTTAAAATAAATTTAAAAAATGAGTTAACGAAATATCCCTCCTAAACAAGTGGGTGCCGAGTTTGCTTACGGCACACCAAAAAACGCCAACGACAACTATGACGAAATTGTATGAATGGGGTTAGAATTACTGCAGCATCCACCATATTCACCGGATATGGCCTCCAGCGACTACAAGCTGTTTGCAGGTTTCGAAAAATTCTCCAAGGAAGAAGATTCTACTACTACGAGGATGTCATCTTTGAAACAAACTTCGTTTTCGAGGCAAAAGATAAATCCTTCTACAAGAATGGTATTGAATTGCTTCCCTAAGGCGCTTGACTGATTGGATTGTTAATGTATAAAGTTGAGTTTTGCTAAAACAATTATTTTTCTTGGGACTTATTTCTCCATGTATTAAATATTCTATCCTATCCTACTCTGTATGCTGCAAATGAAAGTATCACTTTTCGTTGGAACAGTCATGCAATACAAGTTTGATACCGTACTGAAACATTAGATGCAAATGCAGATTTCTCGAATTAGAAAATATTTATTGGTTTTCAATTGCTATCCAAGTACATACTATTGACGAGAATTTGATAAGTTCTGGACGCCTGCTTCTGCTTGCTTCTGAACGTCTTCCGATTGCTGCTTGTGCTAGCATAAATCCAGTGGCACCAACACATCAAATCATCAATTCTTCATCACTTCTGGTGAAGACAAAATCACAGACATATGACTTTCATTCATATTTATAAACATTATTCACCGTTCCGATCATTTCGATTACCTTACGGTACTAAACAGTTTTATTACCGAACACTAGCTTCGCTTGAATTTCCACCATGGACCCCTGTCCAGTGATGACACATAATGACACAAGTGTACACGGATCATCATTAGAAGCCGCACCTCTCGAGCGTCAACAGCAGTGAAGGCAACACAAACGATGTTGGTAGTCCCTACTGTGTCAAACCACGTTTCCGCTCTCAATGAAATTGAGGCCTCGCTTATTTTTAGCATCAATGATAGCAATCTCTAGGTCCCGATAAGATTGGCGAATATTATCGGGGTTCGCAACTCCAACGTGCCATGATTCAACGCGTTTGCCCGCCCGTCTTACGTCAGATTGTACGGGTATCGAGTTTCCGAATGCATTAGCGTAATTTAAAATTCTATTTCCCTCGAAAACTCCTCCATCCCAATCCCCCTCCCAGCCCCACATGATGATCCGCTGAGATCAGAAACCAGGCGGAACACATATCCCTTCGGGGAGTAACTTCGAATGATTGCATTCATCGTCCATGCATAAGTTCAAACTTCTGTTGCTTCCCCTAATGTCGTCATCTCATTGTTAGTGTAAGCGCGCAGAGAAACAGCCTATTAGATAGAGAAACCGACATAGTGATAGCATGCCGGGTATAATTTCCACTTTTGTTCGGCGCAGATGAGTGGTGGTTGACGGGATCAGTAGTGGGTGGCACAGAAGACAATTATACACCCATTCCTTCTCGGCAAAAGACGCTCACACTCACTCGAATTTCGAGTCAATGGATGGGATTTCTTTCTTCTGTGCATTGGAATTATTATCTTTTCAAAACAATTCTGTTTAGCCACAAGGGCGACTTCCGAGGTCTAATCCTCCGTCCGTTTTGTTTTGCGTTTATCCGAGGGACAAAACTTGTCGATGACATTTAGAGGTTAACTTTTCCTGGCGTGTGTTTGTTTTGTTTTTTTTTCATGCGCATCCGACGAAGAAGCGGTAGAAGACCTTTCACCGGCGGAAGTAGAATATCGATTTCTGGCTGCCCTTTTACGAGCGACTTGTGCAACCATTTTCTACTCGAGGAAGATGTGCACACATCGGTTTCTAGGCCAACTTTTGCTAGCACCGTCAAACAGGAATATGTTGTTCAGCTCTCGATTGACAACATAGTTTGTTAAAAACCAGCTTATTATTTGAATATTTCACAGATTTTTGAACTGCGCAAATTGAAGTTGGAGTTTGCCATCGACCCAATAAAAGGACATTACTCTCTTCTGGAGGTACACAGGATAAGGATAGCAAACTGTGAGAATAGTACGACATTCTGACATATTCAGTTCACGGTAGAACCTTGCGGGCAGAATTGTGCACCGGTTTTTTGCGAAAATTCGTTGTCACAGCGAAAATTTTCAGAGCTAAAACTGGAACAAGTGGCGCAGAAATTGAGCAGAGATTCCTGAATGATGTTGTTCCTAAAGCTATGTCCATTTAGAATCCGGAATAAAATAATCTTCTGTATCGCGGTAACGAATTGTATGGTTCATATATAAAAACAAAAGTAATTCACTGTACTTTAAGGAAACAATATCAATACAAATCATTTATCTTCGTTTCGAATGAAAGTTCGGATTTTTTAACTTGATTCCTCTCATCAAATGCTGCACACCTCCGAAGTCAACTTCTTCGGCACATTTGATCAACATTTCGGTCATCGGAGTCCCGAGCTGTTTTTCCACTTTGTTTAAGATTCTGATTCATTACTGCCCAAAATCTCTCGATGGGCCGGATCTGCGGGGAACCAATGAATGACTCCCCAGCGGTAGTGGCAACTCGCCAAATCTAGCCAAAACATCACGGGCCCTTTATGGGCTTTAATGAAAGGTAGTACGCAGTTTTTGAGGTATTCTTCCTTGTACAGCTTTGAGTCCATCGTTTTATTCGTCACGAACACTTTGGTCTTTGCTCCGCGCAGCTGCATATCCCTTGCCAAATCATCACTTTTTTTGGAAAAATTTGTCCATAAAAGCAAACCTAAACATTGTAGAATTTTTAGCCAGGAAGCTGCCCGAAATCCATTTTGACATAAGTTTCATCGTCGATGACCAGGCCGTCCTTGGTACTTCGTCAAAATTTGCTGGTACAATTTCCGAGTTCGAGTTTTGGTGACGAAACTTTGCTTCTACGTTTTGTTTGGTTGCTTGCTGGCTCGATAAGAAAGATATCTTACTCACTAATGAATTCTTCGAACGGAAACTTAACTCTGTCGTCATCACCCACCTCTCCATATTTCTTTAATGGAATCTTCGCCACTAATCTTTAACAATACATCAGAATCAACCTATTACAACTACAATAAAGGTAACTTCGAGGCGATGAATAGGTTTCTGTTTTCACTTGATTGGTGTTCGCTATTATCGGACAACGACTGCAACATCGCTGCCACAGTTTGGACGAATATTGTACTTCATGCAATTTACCAGTTTGTTCCAAAGAAAACGTGTCGTCAACAAATTTATCCTCCCTGGTCAAACTCACTTCTAAAACGCTATAAACGTGAAAAAGGTCTACCTTAAAAAACTTACAAAGCATTCTTCTCTTCAACTAAGATCACATTATGTGTTTGTTAACAACCGTTATAAACGATTTTACTATAACTACCAACGCAACATCCAGAATAATCTTAAAGATAATCCCAAACAGTTTTGGAACTATGTCAACGATCAGAGGAATGAATCGGGATTACCAACTCATACGTTTTTTTGGTGAACTGGATGCTTCGACCCCTTCTGGTGATTGTGACCTATTCCGCAGCTACTTTAGCAGTGTTTTCTCCAAAGAAACTTTGTCTACGCAGGATATTCTCTTAGCCACCAAAAATGTTTCACTGCGTTCATCGTTTGGTCCTCATCCTAAGATTACGACTGCTGATGTTGACAATGCATTTTTGAAACTGAAATCATCATTAAGTTCCGGCCCTGATGGTATTCCGTCATTAGTGTTGAAAAAATGCTGCAGAAGTCTTCTTGTACCTTAGACAAAACTGTTCAACCTATCTCTACAGCTTGGATTTTTTCCCGATTCTTGGAAAAACTCTTACGTTTTCCCGTTTATAAGAAAGGCGATAAATTCTTTATTTTAAACTATCGAGGAATTGCTACATTATGTTCAGTTTCAAAACTATTTGAAATAATAATCCTGCACTTCACAACTCACAACTGCTCCAGTTACATATCTGATACTCAACACGGTTTCATGCCTAAACGGTCTACGTCTACAAATCTTGTTCTATATACATCATATATCATTCGATCTATGCAAGCGCAACATCAAGTTGATGCCATCTATACAGATTTCACTGCTGCATTCGACAAGATTAACCATCAAATTGCAATTGCAAAGCTCGACAGGCTTGGATTTAGCGGCCCCTTTCTCAATTGGATGGAATCATATCTGACTGGTCGTAGTATGACCGACTACGTTACTACATCATTCATCGTGAGCTCTGGCGTTCCTCAGGGAAGCCATCTAGGACCATTCTTCATTTCTAAATGATCTGAATTTCGCATTGCAATGTATCAAGCTATCATTCGCCGACGATTTCAAGCTGTTTCATCTCATCAAAGATCTGAAAGACTCAAATTTCTTGCAGTCACAGCTGGATGTATTTTCCAACTGGTGCAACGTCAACAGAATGGTTCTGAACGCCACTAAATGTTCCGTTATCTCCTTTTGCGGTTTAATCCCTTTCTCAGAATTCCTCGTGCTAGCACTAACTATGGCTTTAATGAATTGTTTTCGAGTATGTGTCGCGTATTCAATACTTGCTCTGATGAATTTGATTTAAATTTATCTCGTAACACCATTAAAACCCGTTATCTCCAAATCTTTTCCCCCTAGTTTCATTTAGATAATTAGACGATATCAATAGTTGTTAGTTAGCTTTGTAGTTTAAATAAGAGTAATTTAAGATTTCGTTATATATCATTTGGACAAATGTTATCTGTTGATACAAAGATGAGGTTTTATGCCTGCTGGAGAAGGAGAACAAAAATCTCAGCTCCAGCGGGCTTTTCCCTTGCTCCTAAAAAATAAAAAATAAAATAAATAAAAATGCGAGGAGCAGCGTATTTTTGTGCGATTTTATTATCTGATAGTCCAGGGTTTGCTCTGACGGTTCTCAACACCTTCTAGTTCAGCTTGCGGTCATACGACGCTTACCGTGAGGCACTCGATCCAAGCTCTTTCGCACCCTGAAACGTTTGAACACATCATACACGGTTGCTTTGGCGATTTTCAACGTTTTTGCTATTTTTATTGCGAACCACGTTGGATTATCAAAGTAGGTGAACAAAATTTTTTCTCTCCTCTCGGCTTCCATCTGGAATAACTTTTGACTCATTGCACAAAACACCGTGAAAAACTTTGATTCCAGTTGCGGCACTAGTGGTCAAAATCTATAATAAGGAACTCATTTCATCTTGCTCTCAGTGATGAGCCGAAATCTTCTAAGGATTTTAACACGGTGTCTTAAGAAATTATTTTACTAAACCTCGTATTCCTGAAACCGAAAGTCGGATCTGAATAAAAATCGGAAACTTTCTATCTCAAGACCTTTCATTTGAGTCTATGTTTAGGAATATCGGCATCTGTCATAACTTCAATTCGAATAGTATACCAGGTGTGCGGTGAAACTTCATTTCAATCGAATATGATTAGATGAAAATAAAATTAATGGTCATTGACTGTCAGCATATCCCTTCGAATTTTGTTGCCATACTGCAATGAAGCTTCCAGAATTCATCTTCAATTAAATAACCGTACCTAGTCACTTGAAGCTTTGCTTGCTCAGTTTCAAGTGTCAAATAGTCTACCTGCTTCATTGGGCCGTATGAATAAAATGTAGTAAAGTCTGTTGTTTGCAGTATCTTCTCAAAAACAAAGTCCACAGAGTATAACGCGGTTTGGTATGAATAAAACACAAGTTCGAACATGTAGTTAATGCTACTTCCGAATTTAAGCATTTACTGCATACCGTATCGACACAGAGCCGGAAAAGCTGGCATAAGCATGCACAAAGCAAGAAACGTATTTACATCTGCAAAAATGCCACTTTTTTAAATGTCTGTACTTCACTTTATCAGCAAACACACGAGTAGCAACCTCTTGAGCTACCTACCGAAATCTTGTAGTAAATACTACAGTTTGTAGCATGTTTTGACAGGAACGTGATCCACACGTAGCATTTACTACCGAAATTCAAGCATGCTACGTTTTATTCATACGGCCCATTGTCTTCACTGTTGGTAGTGAGCAAGTTCGAATGAATAGGCATGGGCATCAACTTGATAACCAAAACTCTCTCCGGCCAGAATTATAAATAGAGGGTGGCGGTTTTTATTTGAGTTTTCTATTATCACCATCTAGTTTGAATCGATATTTTTCGACTGTTTGAAATGCATTGAGATGTGTTCCAAAATATTAAAAATGAGAACTGAAAGAGGAAACAATGAATTTGTTTATTTTGTAATTGATATGTTATCATGACTGGTTTACCCTCCATCCATTATCTTGAACCAATTCGAATGTTTACATGAATGTCATTTGAAGGCTGCTCTCTCATTCAATTGCAGTGGCGTCTCGTGACAAAATTGACTAGTTGTGCACTGCTTATATGGTATGATAGCAGATATAACAGTTCGTTGTAAGTGAAAACTAAAAATTGAGGAATGGAGATTCGCTTGTGTTTTTCAATACAATGAGATAACTGAGATAACTTTCAATACAATGAGATATATTTTCGGATAGAATTTTTTATTAAGTAAACAAATCTCAGAGCCGAACTGAGTAATTCTTTCTTCTTGAATCTGTGCAGTAACTCATGTGCCCAAACTCAAGACACTAACACAGCGACAACAGATACTTGAAATTTTATGTCTTATGTATATGAGATGCGTGTAAATACACCCAATTTTGGTGCGATCCAACCCGCTTTCATCGAATAAATAAGGATTCCAAAACAATAATTGAATTTGGATAGGGTTGGGGACGCAGTTCATTCCTTCAATTTGACCGGTTGTGCAGTGCACTAGGTGCACATGAGGACGAGACGCCACTGTTCAATTGTAAGCGATATTTCATTTCAAGAGATCAACTGACGGTGGTGGTTAAACTGAGCTTCGATTAGAAGAGAAACCAATGAAGAACTGAATGCTACCCGTTCTGTACGTCAGCGAAGGTTTTGTGTTAGAATATGAAGTTTACTGCAGTAGAGTGATCGTCAATGTCACATTCGGATTCAATTGAATTGAATGAAGTTTTTTTACAGCACTGGTGCTAATTATTAATGTGGCATTTTTTGAAAGAAAATACATGTTGATTGCAAGTAATAGGTTCAAGATACTTTTCTGAACGTAGTTACATTCGAAAGCTAAGCAATTTTTTTTCATCTCACGAATACCACGTCGAAACAACTGTTCATCTTTTAAAGCGATCCAATCGTGAAGAAATTTTTCCATATTCACGTTCGTAATTCAGCATGTGCTTGAGACAATAATTAAAACAAATGTTAGTGTAAAAGGGCCGAGTCTGGAGATCATTTCATTTTTCATCATACATTTCCATCTCTACTTAGAAATGATGTATTTGACAGCTTTAGCTATTTAGCTATCTACAACGCCCCGTAGATCTGCAAAATGACTTTGTCGTTTCTTGAATTCTGGTCGTTTTTCGAGCAATACTTGATTCAATTTCGTCATTTATTTATAGTTTGCACTGATTAGAAAAACTCTTATTAGAAGACACCTTTTTGGTCTCACCAAATGGACAGCAGGTTTTATAGTAGACGTCGATGGTTGGTTATGACGACCCATGACTTTCGGCTCTTGGGATTGTCAAAATAAATCCATTTCTCATCTTCCATCACGATCCGGTGCAGAAAACCCTTTGTGTTTCGAAGAAAACCGTTTCTTTAGCAGATGTTATTATTTTGTATTAAACGAAATAATGTCAAAAAGTGGTCCTAGATTAAATTTTCTTCTCCCCATTGCCTTTACTCGATCTAATTTCCACTATCTTCTGAATGTTTACTGGTAACGGATTGTCAACAGTTTATTTTTTCATGCTTCGATACAGCACGCATTCTATTTCTATCGAAACTACTTTCTTTTCATAAACTTTCCTCTTGTGATCTTTTCTATTCTTTATCCCTTTTCCTTTCATGTACAGATATATCGACTTTCAGAAATGGAACCAACTTCAAAAAACTAGACTAATTTTTGGAATATAATTATACTTTGCACCAAATTGTACTATTGCTTCATGTTTTATTTTTCCTATCACAATCAACGCAACATAAATGTCAGTTGAGGTGCTTTTAATGTGCCAGCAATCTGAACAGTTTGTTTAATTCCGCTAACGAAAAATTTCGCTTACCATTTTTTACTTTTCCTGGCGTCTATCATTCTGCTCATGAGCAACCCACTTTCCCACCTTCTGAATCTTCTCATGACGTGTCTATAATCGAAAACAGCTTGGTGACTAAAACTTAATCTTTCCGGCATCATAATCATTAATCAACCCGCCAATGCACTACACTTGGCAAGAATTTTGGCATGTTTGCTTCACTAAATGTATATGACACTAACTTGCAATTGATGAAACAACAATGGACGTTGAACTTGATGTTACAGCATAAAAATAATGCAATAGTTTCGACGATGAACCGATCCCTGTTTGCATGTACATCTTTTGAAAAACACCCCGCAATATTAACTGGTACACCTGGTATGACACTCGACCCTTTGATCCGCATTTCAGAAGTCGACTTTCACAGTAATTTCAAAGCCTTTCGTTATGAGAAAAGTTCTATTAAAATTTTTGTATTCGTTCGTTAATTTCGATCATTCCTGTGACAATGTTACTCGATTTTGGGATCATATATAAATTCACTCAGTTCCTCCAACCGAAAATGTCACAAATCTTCAAATAACCAGGGGAACCTGCCGCTTGAGCCAATTAGTTCTGATTAACCGACTATCATGAACTTAGAACAAAAGCATCGAATCGAACCCAGGTTATACAGGGTTGCCTGAAAGTATCGACTATCCCATCATGCTATTCACTCGAAATCTTCGTTGCTGGTCTCAGAACTATACTAGAATATATATCTTTTTAGGTGAAGACCAAACAAACTCACTTTGGTTAAGTCGGTTTTCGGTACCGGACGTGTGCAAAGTACTTTAAAATGGGAATTTCATCCATTTAACATTTGGTTTATGATAAGTGGGGCATAACTGCACCACTGGGTGGATTGAAACAGTTATCTGGACTTTTTCTAAATTGTAGTTACTTCAGTAAAAGGTTTCCTCGGGATCTTGAATCGTATGTTCGAGTCCCGACTTGGAAGGATTCTTAGTGTCAATAGTTTCGTAGTACTAGCCATGCCAGGAATCCGCACGCTAAGAATCGGCTGCGGAGTCTGTTGAAAAGGAATGGTCAAATTCCACAAAAGGAAAGTTATGTCGATACTTTGCTTTTGGATCTTGAATTTACTCCGACTGCTGAATGCCTATGAAAAGAAGATATTTTGAACATTCCTTTAATTCACATAAAAAACGAAGGTTCCATTCAACATTTTGTGCAACGAGTTATAAGAAAAGCTTGTCGATATTACCGTGATAATATAAAGCTAACGTAAACAAGATGAGACTGTGATATGCAGATAAGATATTTCCTAATGTTGGACCCTTCGGTATAAGCGTTCGGCAGCGATTGAAACAAGTGGTAGTCGGGTGGTGCCAAGTTTGGACCATAAAATGGGTGTCCCGGATTACCCAAATAGTTTTCGATCGTAGCCACAACGAACGACCAAACGTTGTGGTGATGAAAAATTACGATCTCATTGCTTTTGACGTAGAACTCCGTCATTATTTATTATACTAACCTAGGTGAGATCTCACTCATTTCAAACATCGAGAGCGTTAAAAAATTATTCCACGTTTGATTTCCCAATAGTTTTTTCCTTCTTGTTGCCAATATAACGTTTTTTGAGTGAATTGTGGTCAAATATTTAAAAAAAAACTAGGTCTAAACGCAACACAAAAAATCAACCGAATTGGTTTCATATAAAGTATGTTTCAACAAACAACAGATTACGGCCGATTGCACAGCATTTTCATTCAACGGGGGGATCATCAGATGCTTCAAATTCGGATGCATGTGAATCATACAACAATTGGTTTGGTCCATTTATTTGAAACCCAATCTCAAATCAAATTGATCTTTTCGTCTATGCAGAATAAATTGTTTGTCACACAGAAGGCTGGTGCAAACTTCCATCCAAATTGGAGTATATGAAGTATGATGAACTATTCATTTTTTTTTTATTCAATGAAGCAATTCCAGAAAAGAGTTACCACGTTGCTGAAATAGTTCTATTTAAGGAGAAACACGAGTACCTTATGGCTCAATGCATAGGACGATGGTCTTACAAGCCAGTTGTCGTATGTTCGCGCCCAGACCTGGAACGATTCCTAGTAACAGTAGGATCGTAGCACCATTTCTCTGTACTGTGAAGTTTGTTGAAAACGAAGGTCAAATTCAACAAAAGGAATGTGTAATACCCAAGGCTTTGCGTTTGATGGAGATATAATTGAGCCGAAGCCGTTTCGTTAAGCAAGTACTTCATGCCCGTTAAGTTTTCTAATAAATAACTGTGAATCACAATAGTCTTTTCAAATTAACATTGTTTGTAGTATATTTTTCCCTAAGAGGTATGAAGGAATCGAACATTTATTTTTTGTTGAAAGGTGCTTTTCAATTAGAGTTCAAAAGCACTGTTGTTTTTCCCTATCAAATAGATCAACAGTTTTGTATGGTATATTGATACAAACTTGCGAAACATGTCCGCATCGGTTATTATTAGAAATACACCGAATTGCTTGATTCGGATTGCTTTTCAGATATTGTTTTACTAGTTTATCACCAGTTTCGTTGGCATATCCCTGGACTGTCGAAGGTGTGCAGGCTCGAGTCTTACCTACGTTTGTGCAAATCTTGCAGCTTGCAAGCATATATCTATTCCAATTTGTCCGTAGTGAAGTTTTTATATATACTAGTCTATTAAATATCTGTGGCGCACTAGCAACAAACAGACGATCTTGCATATGTTGATAAAATTCCTTAAAAACGTTCGGTTTCAAGTGTTTTCATAATACCACACAGGAACCGGTCAAATATGTTTCAACTAATAAATTTTCTTTCCTGTGACTTATTAAATGTACGTTCATGTCTGCTTAGCGATTTAAATTGAACTGCTAGTAGTACAATTGAAGCTTCTATGCCACGAGTCGAAAACGGAAAGCACATTTGAAACCATTTGAATAACGTGCACATTTGGAGAAAGAATTGAACCAACTATGTAATATACAACTTGAAACATTTTAAACAAACTTAAACTTTTAACATTTATCAAGTGACAGCTCTTGTTCTTTATGGTTTTCCATTGACATTTTAGACAATTTATGACGGTTACGATACCAGCAAAAAACTGGTATGTAACGAATACGTGATTCAAACGAGTAAAGCCTCGTCTATTCATAGCATTGGTACCTATTATCCCAAACTTCCTACTGTGTACTAGAACGACACCGCATTCCACAGAACTACGGTGCGACCGTAGGAGTGAAGTTTGCTTCCAGAATTCTAAATTAACCTCTTGGCGAACGTATGTTGCGTTCACACATTATATGTCACCGCCACACAACATACTGTTCGACCTACTGTTGTATTACTTCGCTATTATTACTCACTTGAATGTTATTCCCGTTTGTCGATTGGCTATGGATGACGGAATATCACACAGTCTCGCCTGCCTTGAAGAATGATATCAGCCAAGGTTTGCTTCTTTGCCTTACAACTTGGTAGACACCGTCTGCTAGGGTTTCACACTTTTCTTCCGTTGCTAGCTGGGCGATTCCTCGAGTATATCCAAATTGCACAGATCACTTATTATTTGCCACAATTTTACCTATGCCGTTTGGTTGCCTAAACAACCATTTTTCCGCAATGAAAACACACAATTTATTTTGATTGCTTAGCTCAGCAATTCTCACTGCACCCCTTTCACTCCATCAACGCGCTAGCCATTGAATCAATCTACATACAAAATAGCTGGTGCAGTACTCCACTACCGAACTGTGTGCGCTTCAGCGGAGAAAACACATCAAATCCTTGCTGAAAACTTTAATGCAGATTTTCACTAGACTTTCTCCACTTTTTTCGCACAATTTCCACCTCTGTAGCACGAGAAAAATGCTGCTTACAACTCACCTGGAGTGTATCGGACGTGCGACAAGATCAGAGGAGCTGTCACTTTTGCTTCGTGGACGTCTTCTTCTCGACGGTGTGTACGTGCATAAAACACACCTACACTGCCACACGGTCCTAGTACTGACTGCAAGTGAGCGTGATGCTTCGGACCGATTTGAAAAACATGAAAACATACACCTCACCAATACGGAAGCAAAACCGTGATGACAAATCAACACCCTCCGGAGAATTTATAAAACAGTGTACACAGTGGGCTAGAAAAATATAATTGAATAACATCGCCTGCACATGCTGCCTAATTTACTGGCTTTGTATCAAAACGGATCAGAGTAATTAGTGGCAGCAAATCAAAAGAGAAAGGATTCAATATTGATAAGATCACATGATGTTAATTTATGAGCCTAAATGACAGTATTGTCTTCGAATTAAACCGCAAGTTGCTTTCTTATCGCCATCGAATTGCTTAAAAAACTTAATAAATAATATAAGAGAGACGTAATTCACGTAATCCAGACAATTCGAAAAGTTAAACGAGCATTAATATCAGCATTAATTCGATAACTTTTTACTTAGGATTTAAGAGCAAGTGATCTAATTTATCTATGAAATAATTTTGCGATTTGACATACAGACCTATTCTTAACTGTTCAATTTGTTGTGTAGAACTATCTAAATTAATGATATTGTGGTAATTATTAGTACCTGCTTTTATTGAGCCTTAGTTTCAAACATAAAGTTGTTCACGGTGAAATTCTACTTATATAGATACAGTACACAAAGAACATCTATTGTTTAGTAATATCGCAAATTTCTTCCAGATTCATGCATCTTTATAGTTTATTATCCTAAAACTCATTCCAGCCCACTGTGCGACACGGTACCATTATCCGGCGAGATCCCTTTTCGCCTGCTATTGCATGTTGGGGTGCGGTATTCTCAAATCTATTTTCCTGTCAATATACTGCCCCGTACGCACGACGATAAAACCTTTCACTAACTGCAATTACCTATGAAATACGGTGATTTGAATAATCCACTCGCACCGAGTTCGGTTCAACAGCACTGAACTATGAATCCAGACAAAAATTAATAACACTTGCAGAGGCAACGGACCTCCACTCGAACGTACAACTTTTCAACTCGAGAGTCGAGCGTGACTTGTCCGACGGCGGCTGTCTGCGGGATGACTTTCCTGAGCAGCCTTGTTGAACAAAGAGGCGAAATTCATCGCGAGACGGCACTCACACTAATGTGGACAAAAGAAGCAGACTGATCGTGTGAGCGAGTGAAAGAGAGAAATTGTGCAAAACAGTGTAGAAGAAATGAACTCTTCCAAACGTCTGATATGAAACGTTTCACTAAATGACGTATTAGGGAGTTTTGGGTTTTATGGTCACTCGAGCAAAATCTCGATAAACGATAGAAACGATGTCCCAACTGAATATGACAAATTCTCTTCGTTTTTCTCCCCTCTAGGTTGTCTCAAAATATTCATGTATTTTCAATAATATTTCAATAACAGATTGATATATGGTGGTGAAAGCAAATATAAATAAAACTGATTTGAAACAAAAAGCGTACAACTAATGTTTTGACAAAACCGATACACGATTCATATCTCTGGATACGCAAGGTCCGGATTAGAAATACCGTGAGTATGGTGTATATCAATAAATGTAGTTTTCAATTCTTGATGATTAAAAACCCAGTTTCAGTGATCTATCTCAATTAAAAATGAAATCAAAAATGACCAGCTACTTCCCGCATAGCGTTTTGGCTACCTGGGCAGCCATGGCCACCGGACGGCTACCAAAATTGGTTCAGTGACGGTTGTCAAATCCAATTTGACAAAACAAAGTCGCCTGTATCTAAGTTAGTCGAGCGTTTTTATCTTTTCACCTTCACTGAAAATGTCAAAGATTTCGATGTGGAAAAATCCTGGTGGATACGGTTGTATCGTTTGAGTTTTATATCTGGCAGCGGTGAGGCAGTCGGTCACCATAATGTCTGCCAGTCATATTTTTCCAGCTGGCAGCGTTTAGTCAGCCATCTGGCAGCCATGCGTATGCGGGTTTCTTGCCTATTGTAAATCTGGCCAGAATTTTTAAATAATAAAAAATATCTATAGCGGCCCTTACACGATCATTAAAAGTATCATTACTAAAAAGTAATGCCATTTTAATGAAGGGCCGCTTATGAAAACGACGCCTTTTCATTATTTCCATATGCAAAGTTGCCAGTTTTATCGAAAATTCATGAAAGCACACTGACAGTGTACCTTGACAGTGTACCGCATAACTTTAAACGTGTCCTCGGAAATTCATAAGATTTTTCCGTATTATAATTTGTATTTGGTTTTAGTCATTGTTTTATATTGAAGAATCCAGCCAACTCTTCTGCCATTGCTGTCCTGCTCAAATGGCGAACTTTAAACTAAACAATGGATTTTCAGATTTTGCTTGAAGATTAGAAAGAAAAAACTGCTGGTTTTTTTAATATATTTTTTCATGAATCGAATTTTTAACATAAAAAATATGTAAAAAACTTGATCATTATGGACTCAATCATTTTTCGTAGTCTATTTGCTCATGTTTTACCACCTAAATCAAATCTGTATGTATTTGCTAAATGTATAGGGTATGTCAAAAGAATAACGAATACGCTGTCTCGTGATGACCACGCTGATTGAATTCTTCAATTATGCTTTCTGACAGTTCTGGAACACATGTGTGATATGTTTATTCCATTCTGAATACCGAAGAAAAAGATCTTCCACACACCACTTCCATATCGATGGAAAGAATCTCATATTTTTTCGAATAAATCGGTCGCTAGCGGAAGTAGGAAGATCATGCACACGCACACGCACTTCTGTAGCCTTATCTTCAATCAAATACATCATATTACCAAGATATCCAACTCTCACACTTCATGAAAAAATCACAAGCGACATGCTTTTTTACGCAGATTGCGCCCTCAGGTGAGTCCGCATCGAATGTTGTACGTTGTATGGTGAGAGAAATAGCAGCATGCGCACACATACAATCGGCATAATATGTTCAATGAAATGCCGTGCGACGGCTTAGCTGAACTGAAGCAGATCCTGTCAATTTAGAGAGAAATCAATCTTCGGTTCAGCTACGCCATCGCACGGCATGACAATGAACATATCATGGCAATTGTATCGGTGCGCAGTTTGATGCGATGTGAAATTGAGCTTCGCAAAATGTTTTCAACCTATCGTAGGGGAGAGAAAGTTCTCATTGTTTGAATCTTGATTCGCATACGTCATAATAGTGGACTTCAAGGAGATTTCTTTTCGTATTTTATTAATTGAAACGACATTGATTTAACGCATTTCACGAATAAATTCCATTTAGCTATTAAATAGAGTTTTCAATGTTTAAAGTTTTGATCTGAATTTGATTTCTTCTGTGTGTTGAGTGGGTAGTATTTTATTGTACTCATTATAAGTGACTATGGGTATTTCATAATATCGATTCCTGCTATAAGACAACCGTATTTCCATTTTTGTTCAAAAACCGGTATCGGCATTAAAAGGGTCTTTTCAAGAGCCAAGACCTTCAAAAAGAGCTACGTGCTACTGGTTTATATTTGTGCTAAATGTTCATAAGTTTGTATGTCTATTAACTGTTGGGTAACTGTGTTTTAAAAGGGTCTACTGTGGTAGATGTTTCACTTCAGAAGGATTGCATTTACTACTGTTCGGTATTAGTGGTTCTTATATATCCCATAAGATATGCGACGCTTCCATTTCTGACTGATTGTGGTTAGTTTGGGTAGTAAATTGTTTTAGTTTTGTAGGTTCCCAATAGAAACCAATTATTTTCATGTATTTTAAAAATTTGGTATCCAATGAAAGCTTATTTTTGAGAACCAGAATGGAATATTCTGGAAATTGGTTTGCACGTAAATAGATTATTTTCGTTGATTTACTATGGCTATGTTTCGGTTTGAAATTCGTGTGGAGTTTGAAGGCACGATACTTTGAGATTTACATTTAGATTAAAGTAGTGTTCATCGTATTTATGTTTGTATGTGTGTTATTTCCTTTACGTTGTTGAATAAATATATGCAGAAATAAATGTGTTTTAAAACCTATAATACACCATAAACAGTAATATCAAGAGTAACAAAACTACGTGTTCTAGGACGATCCTACAATTTGAAACAGTTGTACTAAGGTTCGACATTCAATCAAATGTCTACAAAACAGTATTCAGCATACTTTGGAATGCTCTAAGTCTGATTTTTTTTTCTAAAAATAAGCTTCCATTTGCAACCAACTTCTTGTTACTGTTCATTCAACCACTTATGAAATTATAGCAAAACTCTTTTCAATCACTAAAATCCAATTCTCAATGGCTTACCACAATATCGTAAAAGCTCTAAGAACATGTTTCAATGTGAGATACTTGTTTAAAAATTCATCAATAAATACCGCTTGGAGAACAAAATGTTCGGTTCCTAGTTAGACTTAGGTTTTCTACGAATTTGCACCTACTATTCTACATGCAGATTTCAAGTTATAAAACACAGTTGGGTTCGGCAACGCAAACTGAAATGTCATTATTTCCACAAATTTTCATCGCAAAATGTTCGTATATTTCTTTCTACTTGAACCGGAAATAAGTTATTTGTTTCTGCGCTAAACTTTTGAATGCAATTACTAACATTTTCCAACAACTTTGCACAATCTTTGTTCAGCACTTTTTTTTCTCAGTGATGTATAGAGTTTCAAAATGCATAACACTTTGAGTGCCATGCATAACAAATTGGTTGGTTCAAAACAGGTTGAGCCAACGACACAAACAGTACGATAGATGTATTAAACTTATCATGCCAGTTCACCGATAGGTGCATTCTGCAACCAGAGATCGTGAATAAAGTTATACAGGTTATCGCTGACTGCAACCTAAAAAACGACAAAATTGATCATTTCCTACTATAGATATTATGTAATGAACAAATTAATCATTACCTTATAGGGTGTCGGGTTCAACGTACGTTTGTGATCCTGGCGGAGCGTACGGAGTGAGTTTTGGACTCTTTCGCGAACTTCGACCAACGACGGCATTGCTTGGGTCACCCGACCGTCAGCCCAGTAAACCTGGTATAGCGTTTCTACCCGAGCAGGACTGACGTAAGCTCGTTTAGATTCCTCGAACGGATGCCGGCAAAGCACTTTTTGGCCTACCTCCGGTGGACTTTCGTCCACCCGTTGGAGCAGGTCAATGAGAGCATGACCGTCAGCGCCGTACAAACGGAATGCATTCTTGTTTCCCGGCATAGTCACTTTGGCCACATCCTGGCTGAGTTTGATTCGAGGCTGGTTGTTGATTTCGACCATTTTATACACGCACCCCAGAGCCGGTTGTCGCTGGCAGGTTACTGTAAATGACATGGTAAAAGATTTTCATGGCGCGGGAGAACCCTACTATACTGCACCTACCCAAATGTGTTCCGATACCGAAACAATCGATCTTGTGTCCTTGCTCGTTCAAGCTGAGAATCGTCTCCTCGTTAATGTCATTCGATGCTACAATAGTCAGCTTACTGAACCAGGTCAGCTTGAAGCATTCGGCTATCCGTTCGAAGGTTTCGCGTGACAAACAGCTGAGGTACGCTAGATCTCCAGAATCGATGCGGATTCCTATTGCCCGGTATCCCTGGTCATTGAGCGCCAATGCAACAGCACAAAAATTAAGCAGACCACTCCTGTGAGAGACGAACAGGTGCAGGGAAAATAAAACTGAAATTAAATATTTGCTCGCATGTCGATAAAGTAGATTCGGAAACGTCGCGCGATCAAAATATTCAACACTCAGCTGCAAACACATGTTAGATTGAAAAATAACAGGCAGTGATGATTCCGGATGAATTCTATGAACTATTCTAGAACGACCACACTACAAATTTGAGACTGTGGAAAGAATCGATTGCGCATGCGGTACTGGCGAAGCGATTTGACTGCATTTGAAAATGAATCAAAGTGCTTATAAAACTGTTTAGTTCAAAAACTTTATGCAGAAAGCCAAATAAATTGCTTGAAAGACGAAAAACCAGCGTGGATTTGAAAAAAAGTCTTATGTATACATTACTGGAATTCAACTCTGAAATTTACTAATAGATCTAATCTAAAATCTTACTAATAGATTATTTTCATAGCTTTTATGCGAAGTCTGCTCAGTCAGGAATAACTACATTTCGAAGCGGAGCTTGATCTTCTGTTTCTACAGATTTCGCCGAGTAAAGGATAATCACATGGCTAGGTGCTACGATTCTACTAACACTAAAATCCTTTCCAGGTCAGGACTCGGACAAGCGACCTCCGACTTGGTCATAATTAATACTCTTATACTAAAACCGGAGTCGACTACTAAGTTCTGAGAAGTCGATGTAAGTTCCAATTTCGACCCTTCTAAAAGTCTTTGTCGAGGAAACGAAAAGTTTCCGGAATTTATTCATAAAATTAAAAATACAAGATTATTCATCAAAATCGATATTGTCCATAACACTAAGCCAGTGCTTGATCCAATCCTTGAAACATTCTGTGATTTTTCCATAATCTCATATCGGATGCTGAAACGCGAGCGGTTTCTTGAGTCTCGTTTTTAGCTAAATGTTCACGGATAACGATGGCATTGTGTGTTATCGTGGTGCAAGATCCACGAGTTGTTTGCCTACTAGTCTGCACTCTTAGTAAAAATCAAATTAACGTTTGACGTAAACTCTAGCATGCCGTAATTTCTTCAGTGATGACACAATATTACATCTACTAACACGTAAATATAAATTTTGCGACTGTATCGCTGTAAGCTTCAGCTTAATTAACTGTGAAGTTAATGATATGACTTATCTTTATGTTATGTTATCATGTTATGAATTGCGAAATTGAGTGAATCGTGACGCTCCTTTAATGTGGATCTATTAATATGTAAACTTTCCCAAAAGTCGTTTTCGCTTGAGAAAACTGAAACTGACCCACACTCTTAGAAAAAATTAAATTTACGCTTGACATAAGTTTGAGCATGCCATAATTTCTTCGGGGATGACACAATATTACATATACTAACATGTTAAAATAAGTTTAGTGTTCGTATCGATGTAAGTTTCAACAAAATTAATCGTGGAGTTAATGATATTACTTATTTTTACATGCTTTGAATTGTGAATGTAAATAAATCGCGACGCTCCTATTATGTGCATTTATTAAGATGTACATTTTTCTAAGTGTGCAGGGTAGTTTCATCAAACAAACACCTTCACGAAACTGTGTTGGGTTCGAACTTAATAACGGGGGTTTGAGCAAACCTAATATAAAAATCAGGTTCGAAACTGACTCGATTTTCAGTTCAACAACGTTGAAACTAGGCTCGAAACTAGCATCAAACAAATGGTTTAACAGCAGTTAGAGTGGAAACTGGGATAGGTTTGGCATTAAGCGAAAACGACATAAGTGTGTGATCTTTTTCGGCGAATTACTTCACGCAAATGTCTCATCACACTCAAATAATACTCCTTGTTGACGGTCTGCCCTTGTGGAAGGGATTCATGATACACAACACCCTTGTAGCCAATGAAAACTGTGAGTAACGCCTTCTTTTTTCAACTGAAAACGACGTGGACTCACGACCACTTCAGAAACGTTCGTGCCACTGATGAACGACTGTTTTCTTCAGAATATCGTTTCCGAAACACTTTTCTGACATTTGCATTGTCATCGCACAATTGAAACAGTTTTTAACGCAAAATTTAATGCAAACTTGTTGTTGCAAATTTTATTCCATTCTGAAAATTGTACAAAATCTAGGACACAAACTGAAAATTATCAATAACAGATGTGGACACCTATTAAAAATTAACCAGAGCGCCACATGGTGATGATTCCGGGAACTTTTTGATCAAGGTAGTATAATACCGACATAGTGCTTTCGATTTTTTTTCTGTTTGACGTAGGACTACGTCTTTCTTTACTATACTCATCCGGGTGTCATTTCGCAAATTTCACACAACCAGAGCGTTACGAAATTCCTCCAGATTTAATTACCTAATATTTTCTGTCGTTCGTTTATTTGCTAAATTCGTACTAATCACAAGTATAATATTACAAGATTCATTGAACACCGTCTTCAATCAACTTAATGGTGAAATGAAGCCTTTCTCATAAGCGTATATGTTACTGTAGCATTCTTCGAAATACTTTTCCTCGATTCTTGAGTGAAAACACGAAAGTTTGTTCAAGCATCAACTTACAAAACATACAAATTAAAATATTTTAGAAACCAGTTTCAGTCCTTTGCTGTTTTTATAAGTCGAGTCATACGTGGATTTACGTCAATTGTAAATTCCATAATTTTTTGCTGTGTAGGTTATAATAGAATCAGTTGTAAGAAAAATAAGTTCAGTGAGAGGACAATTTGCGGAATTGATTCGTGCGTTTTGTCTCACGAGAGGTAAATTTTTCATGAATATTCTGTCGATTTTCGCATTCTAGGAAAATGCCTTAAATGTTGTTTAATACCAAATAAATTTCATAGATCGATTCTTCAGAAACCAACATATCAATCCCACATCACTGTTTAAGATATTTTCTTCCAGTGAAATAAGAAAATCGGAAGATCGATATTTTTAATAACAATTCGTTGGACTTCACGTTTCTTTTTTTGATGACATATTTTTCGTTATAGAATCTGACCTGAGTTTGGTCTCGGTAGCTAAAAATAAAACCAAAATTCATTAGAGACACAGTTTAATAGAATTTTAGAGTAAACTGCTGATCAGGCATAAATCTCAGATGGAAGAGAGTCCATCAACTGCTTCGGAAAGTTGCCGCATTTTCGAGTATTTAGATAAAGAAGAGCTCTAGAGTTTTGTGTATCAGTGTGAATTCACCTCGTGAGACGACAACAAATTAGCAAATTACATTTTACGTGTAGATATTTGAAACCGATAATATATAGTTAGTACCGTAGCAGTGATCGAAATATTCATTTTGCATTGCGCAAAAGATGTTATTTTATTCTAAATTCATGTCAAAACAATCACCTTCATTCTTGTTTACGGCTGTATTGACCATATGACAAACGACGAACGACGAATATTGTGTATTCGAACATCATTCGTACGAACGAAAAATCCCATTCTCTTTTAAAGACCAATAGACGAAATTCAGTGGTTTAGATTCGCAATTTAATGTTGCGAATCAACCAAGTCTTCATATTTATTACATTGATTTCACTGTAATAAATATGTAGACTATCGAAACCATGACAAAATTGCAAGAAAAATGCAACATATTTTTCGCAGATATTATTGACTGGGCTGCTTTTCTTTAATTTTAAACGAAGTTTAATTTTAAAATTTGGTTTTTTACTTTGAACGAAGTTCAATTTCAAACTTGTATGTTGTAGTATTTTTTAAAATATTTAATAAAGGTTCGATATTGCCTGTTCCCTTTATCTTAATTTATAGAAGAGTGCGGCGTCTCACCACTTTTTATCCTATAGTAGAATGTTTTTGAATGGTTGTTTCTGTTGATTGGGATAAGTTTTTGTTTTTTCGAATTGTCCCAACTCTAGTTCTAACGGTACGCAGATTTAAGACAATTTTTTATCAGCAATTAAAAACAAAGCCTTGATATTACATTCCTGTAGTGGAATTTGACCATCTGTTTCAACAGACTTCGCAGCCGATTAAGAGTGCACAGAGCCATTGCATGGCTGGTGCTACGATCCTACTGACACGACGAATCCTTCCAGGTCGGGGCTCGAACATACGACAACTGGTTTGTAAGACCAGTGCTCTATGCATTCAACCGCGAACCCGGGATATCAGCAATTCACTTACCACACATTCTTCAATTTGCTTTTACTCAGACATTCTAATTATGAATGAAGTTGTTGAAACATTTGGAAAATTTTGCATTTATAGAAAAGCACCTGTTAAATTGCTTTTACCAAGCGGGTTATGGTTAATTTTTATGTCATATAAAAGATTTACGAGATAATACGCTAGTGTGTCCCTCGTTAAATCACAGTTATTAGAACGATAATCGAATATAATAACATAAACATGAGTGTAGATGATTTTACAAAATAAACGTAAGCAGCTAACAAAAAACCACACCATCTCAAGCCATGCAGTGCTCTCTCGGACACAGTGTTTGAAGGTCACTAAATGGAAAAAGTATACCACGATTTAGTTACTGTTACTGTTACTGTTATCAATGTACCATCAACTGAATTTACTGGGTTTCCCTGGTACAGATAAGCTACGGATGCACATTTGAACTTTGTTTTCCACACTTCAAATTTTACCAGGAATACGTTTTATCAACACTATCGGGATGGTTAGGCAACTACATTAAACTAAACTGAAACGACTTGAAATGATAGTGAGTAACCCAACGCAAAATTTTACCAGAAAAGATTTCGGCACGTTTTAGAATCCACACAAAAAGTACGCTCAGGGAGAATCTAGTTTGTTGGATATTGGGGGAAGCCGGTAAAAATTCAGAGCTTGAAAAAAAACCCTTCAGCCAATTCGTAGATGTTCAACGATTGAATCTCACTGAGAAATAGTTGGTTATTATTAGTTAGATTATTGGTTAGTGATCAAAAATTTGGTTGAGATTAAGAACAATGAAGTAGATATGCGAGCTTTATGAGCCAAACAAGGGAATTGTTTGAAAAATTGTGATAATTCTTAGACTAAAAATGGATCAGTGTGTGTGTGATACATGTCGAGGCCAATGGATGGCATTTACGCATTTGAAGTATTTTCGATGCTGTGGTGAGATACTTGGTCTGACCTAGAGTGCTCCTAGCCATCAGAGCTGGTGGAATTGTAGGTGTTGAATGCTGTCTGAGTTGAAGGAACCTGGAGTGTGAAACAGGGTCTACATAATGCAGGCATGATTCGTGTTTTGCTGTGAGTGTGTACCACATGTATCCGGGACTAAAAACATGCATCGCATTGCTCAAAATGGAACAAAAACCCGACGGGCAATGATGAAACTGAAAACCTGAAGTTGTTAAAACTATATTTAGACGATTAGTTTAATCAATTGCAACAAACGTAAGTAGGATGAGTTTTAATGAAAACCCGACACGCGAAACCTAAACGTTGGAACATTGTCGAAAGTTTTGCGGTACACTTTTGAGATTCGTGGTTTCACGGGACGGGTTGATGGGGCTCAAAAAACGGAACAATTCGGTTCTTTTATTTTCAGCGCAAGAAGAAGGAGTTAATCTAGCAACTAACGGCTCTTGGAATTGTTTTGCTTTACCTGAAGCACTTCCCAACAGCCTTTAGATGACCGATGACGCAGGATTTCATGTCTCGCGCGTTGGCCTCACACTTCGCACATCTTGGCCGCAACGTCATATTATCTTCTCCAGTTTCATCGTCGTTTTCGATAGCCGGTCCACTTTCGTTGACATCGCCTCCGTTGACAATAATATCGACTGGGGCACAACCAGTTTCGGGTGCACTGGGCGAGCTTTCACCGCCACCATCACCCCCTTTTGGATCGGGATCGAAATTGTTCGCTTTTTCTTCATCCTGCTGGGGAATTCCGTTCTCAAGGGAATCGACAGCACGCGTCACGCTACCACAACAATAATAACAATTACTACCATCGATCCGACTACCGTCTCTCTGCTCTCCCTCTTTCGCTTCGATTTGCTCTGCGTTCACTTCCAGGGTGTTACCGTCGGGGATGTCCGGGACGTCATCAGTCCGTCGGTATGTGTCTTGGTCATCGGTCATGGACCCAAACAAATCCCAATTGGACGCATTCAGGAAACAACTGGAATCTCCAAGGAGCGTACTTTTTGTGTCATTCTGTTCGCTACGAGGGGGTTTAGTTAATAGGACAGGGACAGACAATTTCGAGAAAGTCGGTACAGTGGCGAAAACGTTTGGTACTAATCGAGCGATGTGGATGTGTTTGATCGGTTTCGCAAAATTTCTTTGGATGCATTATTCGATACGTTAGTGTTTGTTACATAAAAAGTTCAGAATTCAGAGAACTCGAGCATTGATCAATTTTAAGAATGCTTTCAAAAGGGTCGCTTAAGTGCCACATAGGCCAGAATTTACTGTCATGACGATAGCTGTGAAAGTTAGGCGTGGACTATAGGATACTTATTGATTCATCGAAATAAATTGATTTTTGCTTTAATCAAAAGACATTACATTGGCCAATTGATGCGAATTCCAAATGAAGAAGAAATAACATTAGCAAATAGACCAACCAAATCATTTTTGATTATAATTTACCAATAAATTTCTAACTCCAACCTAAAAAAATTATTTTTCCACACATCCATGCAGCGCGATGTGCGTGGAGTACCGGATCACCTACGTTCGATGAAAATCCCAAAAATATTTTCAAGTAAGTTCAGGCATATTGAATCTGAGAAAATGTTTTACACGGACGGATAACTGATTGAAGAGAATACTGGGTTTGGTATGTTCAACAATAATGTTTCGGTTTCATTTAGGCTTCAAGAACCTGCATATGTTTATATAGCATAGTCAGCAGCAGTACATTATAGCTTGAGTGTAATCGTCACATTTTCTCCAAACCTCTTCACACATAGTCTGAGTGCAATTGAAGCCAATCGCTCAAGCATGACTGGAAAGAAAGAACCGTTTTTCTTGGGCAAAATAAAACAGTGCCTGAACAACATATTGAATAATAGTTATCAAATCACTATAGTCTGGATCCCGGCTCATTGCTCCATTCCAAACAATGAAAGAGCCGATATTTTAGCCAAACGTGGTGCCATTGAGAGTGAAATTTATGAGCGACCAATTGCTTTCAACGAATTCTATAGTGCATCT
Organism: Malaya genurostris; assembly: GCF_030247185.1. NCBI lineage: Eukaryota > Metazoa > Arthropoda > Insecta > Diptera > Culicidae > Malaya > Malaya genurostris. The sequence goes on along the minus strand of NC_080571.1, from coordinate 254,889,785 downwards.
CGTCAAAGAACACTTGACAGCTGTCAAGTTTCCTGGGATAGAGATGATTTAGGTCGATGAATGTACTCAATTATTCCTAAAATATCGACAAAGGCATGGTTCAGGGGGTTGCTTTCAACGAATTCTATAGTGCATCTAGTCAAAGAACACTTGACAGCTGTCAAGTTTCCTGGGATAGAGATGATTTAGGTCGGTGGATGTACTCAATTATTCCTAAAATATCGTCAAAGGCATGGTTCAGGGGGATCAGTGTCATTTCGCCGAAAGCCGTTCACCGAAAGTCATTTGGCCGAAAGGGTCATTCCGCCGAATGACATTTCGTTGAATGGGCCACTTCGCCGAATGTCATTTCGCCGATTCCTGCAATTGTCTTAATATTATAATTGGAATTGATTTAAAATAAACACAAATGAATGATAATACGTTAACGCCCGTTTTGTACTTGTACTTGTACTTCTTAAATAAATATTGATTCTTGTACTCTTGAATAAAGATTGATTCATGAACTTCAGAGCGGAGTTCCCAAGGAAACTTGTTGACTATTAGTCACTAAGCATCAAAGCAATTGCATAGGCGTATCTACCAGGCAAATGTATGGGATATTTTCCGTTTACTAAGGCTGTGCCACATCAGTTATACAGTAGGCATAATAGCACAAAAAATAATATTATATTATATGTATTCGAAATTACTCTTTCGGTGAAATGTACCTTTCGGCGAAACGACTTTTGGCGAAATGGCGTTCGGCGAAACGACTTTCGGCGAAATGGGTTTCAGCGAAGTGACCCGTTCCCAGTTCAGGGAATTGGATGTGAGTAGGGACTTCATTCGTGTGATGTCCAGATTCATGCCCAATCACTACACGTTAGATGCACATCTCCTTCGAATTGGACTTTCCGAGACTAATCTTTGTGCTTGTGGCAAAGGTTATCGCGATATTGATCATGTGGTTTGGACATGCGTGGAATATCGTGATGTCAGATCTCAACTAATAAATTCCTTGTGTACCCAAGGTAGACTATCCAATGTCCCAGTTCGCGACATTCTTGCTTGTCGTGACCTTCCTTACTTGAAACTTCTTTATCATTTCATTAAATCCATTGTAGTTCTAATTTAAATTTTATTTTATGGTAGACTGTTTTCTCTTCCATGAGTTCAACCAATAGCCAACTATATGATATTAAATATAAGTGATGAACTGATACAAACAAACCTGAAATAGTTATAAGATCATGTACGAAATAAATGTATTTTATTTAATATAATTTATAATAGCAAATCGCTTGATAAAAACAGTGTTTAGATTAACTAATGAATACCAATACTAATATGATATTCGAAATGTATTAGGTTTAAAGTACTATGTATTGTGGATGCCACGACGAAGAAAAACTTATGTATATTGCCTATGAAATAAACTTATTTATGGAAAAAAATTAGGTAAAATTCATCATTATCTTTATTTTTATATTTATTATGGGAACCTTTGAATTGTTTCATTTGAAAATTAATAGTGCTCGGTCGTGTCTTACATAAAACTCAGTAATTTTTTATTCTAGCGTTTTACTGTCTTCGTTTCAGCTAACTGACAGCATTCGTAAAGAACAACTTTGTTGAGCTTTAAGGTTAAGACAAAATCAACACATATGTTAGTTAAATCAATAACATTTGAGTTGGAATAACCATAGCTCAAAACAACAATTGCCATATTGTATTTTTGTGATCGAGGGGTTCTCTGTAAGACATACAAGTGAAAACTCGTTAAAAATCACCGTTGCGTACGATTTACAATTGTATGCAAGTTTGAAACACATGTGCTTATGAGCTGGGTCGCTCGAAGCGCCTCCATAGACGAAATATTACTTTATGATCATTTTTGAAAATGGCAGTTGGATTTCAGTTTTACATGGATGTCTGTTTTCTGTGGTAGTGTTTCGATGTTCTCGGAAAGGTTGCAATGCTGTACACTACATAAACTCTGGAACATAATGAACTCAAGGTACAGAGTATTAACTGATTAAGAAGATGATCCTACCTCAAACCTCTAGAGAAGTTTGATCTAAACGAGCTATTTAAATGATAAACAATGTTTAAAACGGAATCGGTTCTAGTTCTCTACTAAAAGTACCTAAAACCATTTAACAGACCCGTTGAAAGTCAGCTCACCGAAATTTAAATTTTATTCAAAAAATGATACACAGTAAACATTTCTTTTTAAAAATTAAAAAAAATCTATCTTGCACCGACTAGGGCTTTTCATTGAAGGAGTTCATTTACTGCTCGTCATAGATGGGATCAGGGCAGAACAGCTGTAGGCTACGAGTGTCACGCGCCCCGGAAGCAAAGAACACTGTAGATAGCACATCTATTCAGGCTTATTCGTTTGGTCAGGTTTACCCACATTCTATGGTTTCCGGTTAAATCACCGAATCAAAGTTTGATGATGATTATGATTCGGCAAAATGACCGCTTTCATTTCGCTTTAAAACATAGCTTATGACTAACAACTACGCAAAATGGAACTCGAAAATAGATAAAATCCATTTCAACAGAAGTTGAGAATCAAAATCAAACGTTTTTAGTTATTAAATTTTGAGTCATTAGTTGTTGGAAACAGCGTTAATCTTGTGGATTAAATCTTCCCTTTTAAGAACTGGAAAACTCGTACTAGATTTTTGTTTTGGTAACTGATTAGTAACTTCGAAATATGCCAAATTACAACTCAAGAATAGAAAAGAGTATAAAAAATGTCACTTTTTTTCAATTTCCTATGACCACCGATCGAATCTACATCGCTCCACAAGTCAGAAAACGTTGCTTGCGTCATACCTTTCTCCATGCGTATCTACTTTGCGTTAAAAGTCTTTACATAGTCTACGGAAAACTGAAGTAGACAGATAAAATACAAAACGGATAACCGAAGGATGCCAATACCGAACTGAATTACAACAAAAATAAGGTCAGCGAAAATAAAGGAAAGAAGGAAGAGTACAGAAAAGTTAACGAGAAACCTAAGACTAACATCTTGAAACTGAAACCAATGGGTAAAACAAAATAAACTAAAATAATTTATAAAAAATATATTGTATGCACACCAACAGAGTAATCCGAGAGAGTGTGAGCCTAAAAGCGGAATACCTCTTAACATCGTACGTGTCGACTAGTGCCATGAAACCTTCGGGAAAGGCAATCGCGAAGGAAACCATCGCGGCCAGTTCTCCCTCGCTCGATTCATCCGTCGAAGTGTCCAGGATCGTGGCCAGCTGCGTCCGGTGATGGGTTGCTAGATCCAGCAGATCGCGTTTATCGCCTTCGGTGGAAAATTAATTGTTTGTGTTTTGGTGTTATTTCTTGTTTATTTTTGTTTTGGTCAATAACTTACCCGTTTCTTTGTGTGCCAGCACACGTGTCTTCAGTTCCTGGGTACCGGTGAAGGACGTGATGTAAGCGTGGGCGTGGGTACCTTTCACCGGAATATTGAAAAGTTTACCGGCCAACACATTGGATGTGCCATCGAAACCACCTGGCAGCAGCGGAAAAAAAAACAAAAGAAAAATATTTCGAAACTTGTTAAAACGAGTCCCAGGATGTTAGTTGACTGGTTTTGATTTTGATGGAAATTCAAGTTTGACCCTGAAAAACTACTTTGCGAAATGTAACGATTTGTATTCTTCGGAAACATTAGTTAGCAGAGCATAAATAAGTACAACGTGAAAACCTGACGTGCCGACTGCCATGAGTCATGGTACAGTTTCGCAACATACCACCCATTCAAATCACCCAAAGTTTGCCTGCATGGAAACAATTCCAAACACCATCGACTTCAGCACGGCATATTAATAAAAATAACTTTTCATTTCACCCTTTTGTTGATGAACCACGGAGCGTCCATACGTACTTTTTTTTGCTGATTTAGATCGTACAAAGAAAGGGTATACAGAAAGCGTTGCATCACCCACAACAACCGCGTTCGTTGGGCAGGAACCAGATACCTATTATTGATCAATCTTTGTTTATAGTGGGTAAAAAATAAGTTCCGCAGTCAGTCGTGAATGGGCAAACTGGGCTGGGGTTATGTATGGAAGAAACGGGTTCAGCAATTATTATTCGTCCGCAGTGCGAAACCGTTGATGGGTTGTGTTGTGCTTAATGACTTGCCACTATAGTTTAGCTATTTATTTCCATTTGGTACGATTGATACTTTTTCAAAAAAATATCTAAGGATCGACAGCCAAATGAGTCGTTTACCTTCCGTTAAGTAGTATACGAGTTTTGTCAAGTTTAAATTTTCGTTCTAGCTTTCATATATGTAATAAAGAATTTTCTTTTCGAATGTCACAACTTTCTTTAAATAAAACGCACAAATATGTAAATTTTGGATCTAATTTGGTTTTATTTGAAAGATAGATTCATGACAATTATTTTTGAATATGATTTCAAGCATATGGCCTCCTCGGCTCTTCTGCACGAACGCCATACGGTCGTTCCAATTCTTGACCACTTTGTCGCACAAATCAGGATATATTTCACTGATAATACGCTCAATATTGTCCTCCAAAGCAACCAAAGTGTTGGTATAGACCAGTGACTTAACATAACCTCACAGGAGGAGTCATATCACACGATCTATGCGGCCAAAGCGTTCGTTGACATGATCACCGAAGGCAGTCTTCAATAAATCAATCGGTTCGCCAAAAGTATGGGAAAATGCGCCGTCTTTTAAAACCAATACTCTTTAAGATTGATGTCTTCGATGTTTCGGAAGAGCAATGCACGGTAATGGGACTCCATTCATGTGACTTTGCAGGTGGATGATCAGAATGACAGTTATTCCCATCGGAAGAAGCTGCTGCTCAAATGTGTAATCACCCGAATATAAATTTTGTTTTCACAGTTTGGAAGCACCATTGAGCAACTTGATAATTTTCGTCCGTTTCGAACAAAACGGGAAAATACATACAAAATTTGGTGCTTGACCCGCATAATTAGGACAAATTTAATTGTTTGCCATTTCCTTAGAAAAAAGGTGGGTGGGTAATGTCAGAGACATAACTGGAAGACGTGAATACGAATAAAACTGGCACGCTGCTTTCACACTTCCGAATATTAGCTAGTTAATCGATTGTGTGAATTGTGCAAGCTTTCCCCTTCTTCACTATAAGAATTTGAAACGATGAACCTACCCTAAAGTACGAATTAGTGACATCAAACATTCTGACATACAATCAAATATTACGAAATAATTTGTATAGTTTTTCATAATAAAATAATCGTGATTTTGAAAAGAACCTTTTATGAAGGCCTTGGTGTTGGAAAATGACGAGTTGAATTCAAATTCCAATGGATGCCGCTGACCTCCCCCATCTATTCCCAGGCTCAGAGATGGATGAACCGATTTTCACAAACTCAGATTCAAATGAAAGGTCTTATGGAATCCCATAGATCACTTTGGAATTTTATCCCGATTTGACATCCGGCTCCGGAATTACAGGGTGATATGCACCAAAAAATGAAAAAAAATGTCACTCATTTTTCTCAAAGATGGCGTGACTGAGTTTCACAAAACTAGATTCAAACGAAAGATCTTATAGTCCATATGTCACTATTGATTTTTATCTTCATCCGACTTCCGGTTCCGGAATTACAAGGCAATATATACTAATCTACGAGAAAATGCACACTCAATTTTCTCGGAAATTTCTTAGCCGATTTTACAAATTAAGATGTCGATTTTACAAATTAAGAAAAACGTCTTGAAATTCTTAAAAAAGTCCCCGAAAAGTTGTTCCAGATCTGACATCCGGTTCTGATATTACAGCGTGAAAAGGTGAAAAATTTGCAATTTCATATATATTTTTTTCAGAAGTGATGGTGAAACGAGCTGCGAATTTTGATAAAACTTACTGGTAAATTCATATAGTTGGCAGACCTTGTTAGTAAGTGGATAAATGAATCTACTTTGGGATTACTAGTCCCCAGTTTCCGCTCCCGAACGCACCAGTAATAATGAAGAAAAGCTCCAAAAACGGAACTCACTTCGATTTCTCAGCAACGGTTAAACCGATCATGATTCAAATTGAAGCTCTCAGTGTCCTTAAAGATGCTGTGCAATTTCATCCAGATCCGACTTACGGTTCCGAAATTATAGGGTGATGGGTATCAAAACTTCCAAAGTGACATACAAAATAATGCAAAATCGGTACGCATCGATACGTACTGGTACGGAAGAAGAAAACACCACCGCCCAGCACACAGCGTGCTTTGTTCAATTTTGTATTGCGTGCAGGGTTGCCACATTTGAATTTCTATTAACTTGACATAACTGCTTACAAATTGAAAAGGTTATGGTAGTTTATACCTAAATAAAGTTTTTGATTTTATTCAAGTTTGAAAGAAAAAATCTTGACAGAATCTTCTAGTGATGTTTTTGAAAATATAAATATTATGAGAAAGGTATCATTACACAACTAGGTGGATTTAAAAAGGATTTTGTCAATTTACTTACACTCCGTAAATTAGTGAGAACATCGATACTATATTATTTAAGACAACAGAGCAATCAGTTTCAAAACAAATTAAAAAAATACATTTTTTAATTAAATAAGGGATTCTATTGTTATTATATAAACAAATCAATATGATGACCTAGAATTTGATTTTTTATATTTATTTGTTGAGTAGGTAAATTCTAACAACAAAAATTCAACAAACTATGGTGAACCATACCCTTGGGACCTTTACTCTGCCTCTCGGAGACATAGTTTTTATTAGTTGATTTAGCTAATATATATTAAGCCTTACCCAGTAATTAATCAAAGGGACTATATGATGACTACGAAGGTATTGTGCAAGTGAGGAAATTGAAAAACTATTCCGAGTATGTCATCGTAGCTTGGATGCATATAACTTACAATGAAGTGGAACAAAATGCACAGAACTTCTGCTGCACGGAGAGACGTATTGCCACTGGAAGCAGCTACCCGAGAAGGATAGGAAATAGCTCAAATTGTTTTAAAATGCCTACCTGTTCTGGCAGGGCATGGATATTTCGCTTAATGGATTTAAGTGGTGATGAGCTTCAGTCCTGCACTCAGTTATCAGATGCAGTATTTTTTTTTGAAGATACACTATACAGTACAGGTTAAGTGCTTTAATTTTTTTATGGTTTGAATTTTGAGCGCATTTTGTTTTTTTTTATAAAACAGCTGTATATATGAATCCAGTTTTATAATGAATTTCCGGCTACTTGGCACACTTATGCACATAAAGGAAGTATAGCAAATCGTGTTTTAAAGTAGAGACAAAGAGTACTACATTGTCCTCAATATGTTATCGACAAACGTTTCTCGTTCGATATAGTCAATAACCACTTTCAGTCGAGGCAACAATAACAAAATGAAATAGCTACCTCGAGCATGATAGTGTTGTGAACAAGGATACAATATTGAAACACGCAAATCCAATGAGTAGAAGAAGCTGAGGTTTCCGCGATAAATTTCATGGGCTTACAATTGCTCTAACATAAATCAGATTGCAGTTTCACTCAAACAGTACATGCTTGTCGAAAATAAGAAAGTGCAAGTACTTCAATGAAACAAAGGAAGTAGTTTGGTGCGCATACAATGCAAGAAGCTACATAATGGATCGATACGTTAAAATCTGGGCAATAGAAGTGCGATTTGAGGACCTTCGTACATCAATAGTTAGACATTACTTTCATTCAAAAATACTTTCTTATTATGAAATGCGAAATGGTTGATGTATGTTGCATGTACATCTTATTATACCAATCCCAAAGACATCATATTATCAAGATATCCATCTCTCACATCTCACGAACAAGTTGTAAGCTACATACTCAGACGAGTCCGCATCGAATTTCGTACATACAAGTAGGGAAAATAAATTTAGCAGCTAGATACCAAATCCACCAAAAACGGAACGGAACAATCAGTTTGAAATCAGTTCTTCCATAGGTTTCTTCATCCTACACTATGCAATCAAACATTGCCAGCTTCTTCATGTACAGCTTCCGCCATCGTACCAAATACAAATTATAATACGGAATACTTCGACAAATTTTCAAGGACACATTTTGCATCGTGCGGTACACTGTCATGATACACTGTCAGAGTGACAATGTACTTTAACGAGTTTTCTATGAAACTAGCAACACTGAAGGGTAAGAACAAGTTCACCATAGTTACTGTTTATTATAGTGAAAAATATATAAACAAACAGTTTTTATCTGATAATCAAGATCACAAGCGAAATGTAAGTTAAATAATAATCTAGAATGGTTAAGCCGACGACACGACCAGGCACTCCGAAGAAAAATCAGCATTAAAACTGTTCGCTAACGATTCACCGCCAGTTACCACAAATCTAGCGACCCCTTGTAAATGATAAAAATAATCTTCTCGAGCAACACTGTTTAAGTTGCTATGGACTAGTTACCAAGGAACCCCAAAACAAATAAACATGTTTTGAAAGCGGTGGAATAGTTCTATTAGTGTTAAACTTTGTCCAAATTAAGCAGAAATGCATTTAAATGAACTCGATTTTCGGAATTTAATCGGAACTATGGATGAAACCAACGAACGAGGACAATGATCTGCTTCCAGCGATTCATCCGTATACTTCAACGTCTAGCTTTTCTGGGCAGTAGGATTCGGTGTAATATGTCGGTGTCAAAATTGTTTTGTGTCGGTTGATTGCCATTGAAACAGTATTTCACCTTGTTGGCCACTATTCGAGGATTACTAGTGGAATTCCACAAAGAAATCATTTTACCGTACGTTATGCAGGTACCGCAGAGCACTAGTCTCGCTCAGCTCGTTGTCGGTCATTTCAATGTTTTCCTTCTCACACAACGGTTTCAAGTCAAGACCTGAATTTTGAACTTGGCTTTATAAAAGACATAACTCATACTCCTCAATTTTTACATTCCGCTCGAGTCAGGTAAATCCATTAAAATGTTCCGTAATATAATAACCAATCTGAAATTTATTTTGTTTACATTCATCTTGCCTTCGATATGCAGTAACCAAGGTTATGGTGACTGTTATTTAAAATCAATAAATATATCAACTTGTGCTGCCAGTTTAAAAAAAATCACTAGCGTTTTCGATTTGACATTTCCAGTTACTGAGGGGTAGTTAAATTTACGATACAGTTTTGATAGACGAGTGGCAGGTCGTGTCGTCGGTTAAGCCCTCATGAATTTACTACTAGCTGTATTGATATTTGTAGATTCGTGGGTGTTTGTGGTCATTTTTCATCTTTTGTGCTAGTGCCGGTGATATTTAGACTGATTGTTGCAGTTTAATACAGCAACGATAAACATAAACAAACAAGTTTGTATGGCACCGTAGCAACTAGCATAAAGCGTTGCCAGAAACGATCTCCTTCCACATTTTCAAACTATCGCAATGAAGGGAGTAATTTGCTAGGCTTACTTGTTCAGGCTGTGAACCAAACATTGGCGGTTCGTTTGTATGGGACTTAAGGGTATTATCGACGACACGACCAGGCACTCCGAACAAAAATTGGCAATGAAATTGTCTGTTAACGATTCACCGCCAGTTACCGCAAATATAGCGACCCCTTGATAATGATAAAAATAATCTTCTTGAGCAACACTGTTTAGGTTGCTACGAAATAGTTACCAAGGAGCTCCAAAGTAAATAAACAAACAATTTAAAAAAACGCAAAAGATACGCGAATGGTACACATTTTTACAGATTTTGTTCAATATTTCAGTAACTTCTACTGTGAAACCTAACCAGTCAACATGTTCTAGCTGCATGCGGTGGTGGATTCGCAGACAGGAGTTGCAAATGGTGTCGTAAGAAATCAAATTCATGATCGAGAAATATAAACAATTTATCGATCGAGCGTTTTTTAATGTTCTAACGGTAATGATGTAGAATAGGAATACAAAATTAAAAAAATGATGTAGAATACGGATACAAAAAAAAAAAATTTGTTCCCGATCGTCTGGATTGAATTCTTGAATGTATCGAGGCCAGCACGCGCCCTGATTCAAACATAGGTGTCACAATTCTCGTTCGGTAGAATGGCGCTCAAATTTCGGGAAGGTCCCGGTACGACGGTTATTCAGGGTAGAACGTGTACGATTGCTACGGCTTCAAAAGAGATAGACGCATCGATCGGCGTGATTCATTTCGACTATTTAGTCGTAATTAAGGGTTTCCTTCAGGAGCAGGAATTCCGCTTGAGTTCCCGGTTTGAATACGTTAACGCACAAAATCTATTTCATTAGCTCGTGCGCCTCGATGATCAGCTGATGCGATTCGCGATCAGTCATGATAACCAGATGTTTCGAATAGGGATTTTCCGCATATTTCTTCGCTTTTCTCGGCGAGCGAAATAAGACCCACGGATTAATGTATACCGAAGTATTTGGTCTGCAATGGACGGTAAAAAAAGAGTTAATGTCCTTGGTAAATTGATGATTCATAGCTAGTACAAGCGAATATGCCCTGCTAGCAACTTTTTTCTAATTAATCCGCGCCCCGATTTTCTACCGCCAGTTCACCATGCGCTACGCACATCTAGTCAAATATCTGCTATATGTCTGCCTTTTCGGGGTGTCAATACTAAGCTCGTCCTATTTTTTTTTTTTGATTCACAGAAATCCGCATTTCTTCTGGTTCACAGAAACAATTTGTTTTTGTTTTGAGATTATTTATATAGTACGTTCCATTGAAAAAAAAAAACATTCGTAGCCATGGTTCTGGTAACTGTTATCTAAAATCAACAGTTTTCGACTTTTGTTGCCAGTTTCAATAGATTTTCAAGCAACTTCGTTTTGACATTACCAGTTACTGAGGGGTAGTTAAATTTTCGATACAGTTTAGATAGACGAGTGGCAGGTCGTGTCGTCGGTATTATTATTTGTATTTGATCGTACTACGACCAATTTGTTTTGATTATCGTCACGATTTGTAATCACCACCGTTTTATAAGTCGACAGACCGGCTCATGTTTTAGTTCGGTTTGCGGTTTTGGACGACATTACCAGCTTTGAACACCTTGCTATTATTTTCGGCATTTTGACGTGAATACATCTTATTTTACTGTTGGGCGCATTTTCAAATTCTTATTTTTAGGTTCAAATTTTTATTTTTAGGTTCCGAATTTAGTTTCAAGTTTCAGTTTCAGAATTTATTTCCAGATTATAGGCTTTTTCACCGATTTTTTTTCCAGATCTGGTGGTATCTAAAATAATTTTTTTGTAATAACAAATAATGTGTCAGAGAATTGATTTAAAAAAATGGGATTACACCAGGTCTCGATGTTTCATGTTTTTTTAAATCCGCATAAAAAAAGCCTCGTCAAAAACCACATAAAAAACCGCCTAAAAAAGTCTCAGTGTACTTTTATGGTAACGAGTAATCCGAAGATCTAATGCACTAATTTCTATCCTAAACTAAATAGACCAACGTAAGTCGATAAAATGTTTTCGTTTTGCACTTCAGTAGAGAAACCGTGTTTCGACAAATTTCATGTAAAGTTTGAGCACTATATCTGCTTGTCTATGTTCAATTGTAAGTGGCATAACGGTTCAATGTGAACTGAAATGCCCACACGGGTCGAATACGAAAGGCTCAAAGTGTTACATAAAAAAAGAATAAAATTTGCGTCTGCATAGCGGTTCAATTTGAACAGCTAGGTGGCAATAGTAGTGTAATTTGACTGATGAGCCGAAGGCGAAATGTGGAGAAAATGAGCTAAAATGGATTTGTACTCCAAGAACAAGAATAGGCTCCCAAACTTCCAAAAACTCAAATTTTGACGAACAAAAATATACTAGAAATTTACCAGGAGCGTAAAATCAGCGAGATAACTGGACAAACAAATATCGATAATCGTTCTCATTAGTTGGTTGATTGTGTAAATTGTGCAACCTTTATTTACTGGCTTCTAGAATGACACCGGTGCACCAATATTAAAATACAACTTACACACGATAAACAAATTCTACCACCTGCTTGAATCAGGCGGGACAAGAGAAAGTGAAAATATGCTCGGCCACTGAATTACAATTGGTGCAAATTTAATAAAGAATCACACTAGCTTTTGAATGAAGGATAATATAATGTTAGATGTTTGGACTTTGTTTGAATTCTTACAGTAATTGTTAAATTTCTTTTGTGTAAGAAATAATTGCTTTTGGTTCGGTGCAAAGGGCGTTCAAAATACATCTTCCAACTCTCGCTGATATCTGGATAACACAAGGTAATAAAATTGCCCAGTCGACGAGCGAATTATAATAACACTGACGTTAACTTCGTGGAAAGGTTTACATTAAATACTGCGTCAGAATACATTAGCAAACAATAAGGCGGAACAAACGAGAGCAGTTCTGCGGTATTCACACTGACATTTCAACAGAAGAAAAATGAAATAGTTCCTCAATCTTCAATTGAGTGACCTTTAAAACAACGGAATGAATAATGTTGAATGAATTTTCCTCAAATGTGGAGGTTCAGCAGAGTGATGAAAAATTTCCTCGATAAAATGCCTTCGGTGTTCGCCTTTGTAATGGAAGAAAATATCACAGTTAGTTCTTTGGAGTAAGTTTCCTAATTCTTAAATGAATTGATCAATTAAAATCACTTCGATGTTTCACAATGTTGATTCTTGGATGCTGGATTAGATTCAGATTCGGAACTTGTATTCTGGACTTGAATTCTTCATCTATATTCTGAAACTGAATTCTGAATTTGTAGTTCTTGATATCAGTTTTAGGCCGTAACCGACCGTAATTAGGTACTTGTGCTGGTCCGAGCTCGAGAAAGCCGAATAGACGTCATGAGTTTTCCACTTGCATACTAGTTGATACCAAGTATTTTCGAAAATTTCAATTTTGAGATATTTTTGATTCGTATTACTGAAAAATGCTGACCATATTTCCAATGATAGTGAGCAAATATTATGTTGATACGTTAAGCACAAAGAGAGACATTCACAATTAAGTTGTACACATATAAAAATATTTTGTGAATTTTCATCAATTTTCATGCAAAAATACTTTTCAATGCTTCATTTTTTCATGTACTTTGAAAGCAAAACTAAGCGTTGTTTGAAACATACAGTCTTGTTTATAGATAAATCAATGCATTCCAATTTAATTTTACGTCAATCATGGATTTAAATCAGATTCTCAATAAAACTGATGTCTATTTCATAGTTCTATTGATTTACATGTCGTGTAAATTTCATTATTTTTTCTGTGTACTAATTCTTGTATTGGGCAAATGTTGAAAAGATGCCTCACTATTTTTGTAAAGTAAAAAAAATCAATAAGAGTATGAAAATCTGAGGTACCAGAAATTAATTTGCAAATAAATTCTGATATTAATGGCTTCGACCAGAATCCTAGAAGTGGAACGGTTTCGACTGTCTCCAGTGGTAACATATTACGTAAATAGAGGGAAACTATCATCATTACCAACAGAAAAAGCTGACTGTAAAAATCCAGCTCACGTCAGTTCAATTTTATAATCCAGACTTGTGAAGGCGGTACACAATTAGAAACATCGAAAATTTCAAAACATTGTGCAACCACTTTTCCAATACGTTTGCTATCGTGTTTTGCAGCACCTGTCTAGCGACTAAATAAACAAAGTCACTGCCAAGGTGTTTGTTGCCACGGGTATGACACATCCGATGTTGAGTTCCTCAAAAAACAACATCAACTACATACGGATTGCCATGGTTCCAGGATGATGGCTACTATGGCTCACGTTGGCATGCATCAAATTGAACTGCGCCGTTTTGAATATAGCAGGGATGTAGAAGTTATTGCCAAGGTTATACGTCGTCACTGCCAGTTTGGACACTTTCGCGTGAGTGTACATCCGGGGTACCCGTCATTCGGAGCACTAATCGGATGGCGTGTTTGCATACTGGCTTCAGCTGTTCTGATATTCGCGTGATGTTCCGTACTATGTTATATATCTGATATTGTCGGAAACAATACAACATCATAAACAATCAGCAGTTGCTTTGATAATGCTCCCGGGACGACTGCCATTCCTATCCTGCATCTTTATTTATTCGACCGTACGTGCCTTTTGATGAATTTGTGTTTTTAAGGCAATCAAATAGAACTTACCGATGTAGGAATACTTCGAAGCCGATAGGCCCCCATCGGGTCCTTGAGCTCGACGGAGACCGAATTCGAGCAGATTGATGTGCCGCCCTGCCACCATGCGGTACCGGGCCGCATTCGTAGCCATCAAGCTGCAATTACAATCGAAACCGAAGGACGATTATTACTCGTAAACAGTTTACTGTTTGACTACCGAGCTTACCTCGCATAGTTCACCAAGGTCAGCAAAGTTGTTTCCAACAACTGCACGATTATCAGTGGACCTGCCACTTTGATGAGAGGTATCCTGTGGGAGAAACAAAGAAGAGCAGAATGCGATTATGAAAATTCCATTCAGCTGTTCATTGCAGCTGATTGTTTGCGAACCTAGGAAAAGCAACGGAACCTTCCGCGATGGCGTGGAGTGTGACGTCTTTTGCTGTTAGCTGGCTTAGATATTCGAAAAACTCCTCCTCGATGCCTTGGGGTAGGGCATGTTTTAGATATTCCATATCTAGGCCAAATATGATTTACGATAAAAATTAAATCGTTGGCAACAGAAGCGAATAACAGTTACCTGTCTCCGAGTAGTGAAAATTCTCTATAAACTTGAGACACTCCTCCAAACCGGCGAAAATTGTAAACTCTCCCTGGAAAGGATTGGTCCGGAAGAACAGATCGAAAACGGCATGGTCATCCACCTTTCCTGACTTCCAATAGGCGTACGCCATGGTTATCTGGTAAAGATCTGAAAAAGTAATCAAAATGCATTAATTTTAGGCAGTATCATTATAAAAAATAAAAAATTTACTTGTCGATCGGCGATTATCGTTTGAGCATGATAACGAAAATCGTTTGATTTTCTGAGCATCATCACTTGTGATCAGTGTTGTGCAATTATAACCTAGTCAAATATCTGTATAATCTCATTCTTTTCAATATCACTACAGTGATATTCTTTAAATTCGCACATGAGTATGAATGATCACACTCAAATAAAAATTCACGTTCGATTCACTTGAAAAATCCCGCAAAATGATTTCAAATGTCAAATTGAATATGTTACGTGATGAAAATGAAAGTTATACGAACATCCCCTAAAATGAATAGAGTCATCACAAAAGGTTTACGTGAATTGACCAAACGTCAAACAATCTACGTGAATTTCCGGTGTGTGTAAGTAGTGTAAATGTTTGCGAGAAATGTTATTTAATTACAATTTTTGCTACATCGACCGGAACATTCCAGTATGAAAGTTTCCATGTGATCGGTTGAACCAAGTGCCTGCGTGAGTCCGGAAGTGTACCCGCTCCTGCCGAATGCTTCAAACAGGCCGTTGGTCCACCGAAAAACGAGTTCAAAATCGGTATGAAGCTAGAGACACTGGACCTATGTAATGCGACCTCAACCTGCATTGGTAGTGTTATGGGAGTTCTCGGATCTCGACTTCGGCTTCGGTTGGATGGCAGTGACAACAAAAACGATTTCTGGAGGATTGTCGATTCGAGATCCCACGTCGTTAGTAGTTGCTTTTTCTTTTCAGCCATTGACATGCTATGCTAATTTTCTGAAATAAATGTTTTATTTTTCATAGTATTTTTCATTTCATAGATTTATAAAAATCTGAAATATCTCCCTTACGACTTCAACCAATATATAAAATAGTAATTCTCTGGTATCTAAATTTGATATGAACTGATTGGTAAATGTGATATGAACAGTACATTACATTTTACCTATAAAACACGTAACTTTTACTGGATTATGCATTAAATAGCCTTTAAGTGCCAGTCCATTAATACCTACGTGAAAAGTAGGGTGGAAAATATTCTCATTACTTTTCACGTAACTATAACATGATTATTATTTTGAGTGCACAATTATCAGATCAGCCATGCAGTGATTTTCACTATTTTCAGATGTCGGAATTTCAATACGCAATAGCAATATGCAATGCAAATGTAGCGAAAAAACAACATTCTGAATATTGACTTTGTTCTAATTCCAGGGCTGATTTACTTTCATGGTCTAATTAGATTAAACCCAATTAAACGCTATTTAGCAAGAATTTGATTTATAGAAATAACAGAAGTGTAGAGTTTTGCGCAACGTTTGGACCAGCCCTCTGATGAGAAATTATGTAGGCTACGATAGCACTTGGTAGAGCGGTCTTCCACCGGGCTGACATGAACGTTCGTTTGTATTCATTCTGGTCAAATCCTGCGCTCCTGTTAATTCTCGGTATGAAATTCAACTAAAAACTTTAAAAAATCGAATACAATTTCTTTGATTCGGCTCTAAGAAGCAATACCGCAGATAAAGTAGTTTGAACATTGTTCAATACTGCTGTTATAGCGACCCAAAATCTCGACGCGAATGCTCCTAATTTCATCTTACTCTTGAAGTCCATCTATCGAACAGAGACAACAGATGTCACTCTAACTAACGGTTTTCGTATATGAGATGACCAATGGAGCTAAGATGAATGGGGGTACCGTTACCCTAATTGTTTTTAATCACAGCATGGCATATTAAGATTAGTTTGAAATTGATTTCCAATACATCACCCACCATATTCAATATTACGATTTTCAGTGAAAATCGCTGCATGACTGATAATCGTGAGAATCATTTGGAATGATTATAATTTCATGATCACGTATTAATTAATGGAACATCACTATAGCAATACTGAACGAGATGAGATTTTGTCAATTTTTTTTCTGCGGTGATATTTGATAACACTTAACATTTTAACAAGGAAATGATGCTTCAGATACGTACAGGGTGCTCTATCTTTCACATTTACCAACCGATCAGATATGTTTTGAAAACGTCGATTCTGTACAATTTTTGCCATGGATCGCTTCACACCGAAATAACGCGCTGAAATTACATCCATTGCACAGTGGGGGAAAATGAACCAAAAACGCGACGATTTTTTTGGAGGGATGATACAGCTGACCACAAAGCCCATTTTTGGTGTAAAATGGTCAGTAAAATCGATTCCATGTATTTAGAAGGACCGCCCGAAACGCTATCGTGTTCATTTTACCCCAAGATCCCTTTTTTTACTGCATTGTATTCAAGCTTAACTATATAACATGAAACCGAAGAACTTGCAGTAGAGCGAATAGAGTATTTCCGATGTAAAAAAGTCTAACAAATCGATTCCATATAGTTTTATTGACAGCAAAAAACTCGTTGCACCGTTTTACCCCATTTCTTTTCTAGTTATAATATTCAGTTGAAATATGATCCACAATCCAAAAGCAGATCCAATGCGATCTATCAATATTGGTTCATAATACGTGCAAAACATCTGTGATCCAATTAAACACAATGGGAATGACAGTACTAGCCTGTTTAACCCGTTTTACCCCAATTAAATTCATAAGTCGTATTTCTGGTTAAACTTTCTTTCACATACCGAGGGCAGGCTGATTGCGGTCGATGAAAATCGATTGATATTACGAAGAAAGACCTGAAAATAGGATTCCAAATAAATTCAATGACCGCACGAATCTTGTTATACCCGTTTTACCCCAATTTATCCTTTAACTGAGTCTTAAGATTTGCTCCACATTGAATTCATTTGTAATTCAATTTTCAGGTCTTTCTTCGTAATATCAATCGATTTTCATCAACCGCAATCAGCCTGCCCTCGGTATGTGAAAGAAAGTTTAACCAGAAATACGACTTATGAATTAAATTGGGGTAAAACGGGTTAAACAGGCTAGTACAGTCATTCTCATTGTGTTTAATTGGATCACAGATGTTTTGCTCGTAATATGAACCAATATTGGTTGGTCATATTGGACCTGCTTCGGGATTGTAAATCTGAATTCAACATAAAATTATATTTGTCGGAAATTTGGGATAAAACGATGTAGCACGAAGCATGCGATCATGAACACTATCTGTAAATTATTCTTTGAGGTTATATGCGAAACATAGAACTGTCTTGTTTAACCAAAATTGGTCCAAACACCGATCAGTAGAACTTTTTTTTCTGTAGATTCACGGAAGAAGATGACTGGGGGTAAAATAGAATACAGTTGTTTGCGGTCAATCTTATTAAAAACAATCCATTTATCTAACTTATGAGCATGTCAGGAATACCTTCCGATTGGTGGAATTGAATTTTTTCCTGAGTTTAACAGTTAGTTTTCAAAGTAAAGTCAGAAAAAAAGAGGAATTGGAACAAAACGGGCATGATAGTGAATTTTGCGGATCTTCTAACTATCATGAATCGATTCTATAGGAAAATTTGCATAAGAAATACTAATTTTGAAAATATTTGCTCATGTTTTTATAAAATTATTGAGCAAAGTCGCGTTTTTTGATCGTTTTTCCCCACTGTGCATTGTGTTAACTCAAAGTGCATAGCAAGGTTTACGCCAATCAGCCTCAAACTATTGACGAGCTCAAGGCAAACATTCGTGCTTGAATCGACGCTATAAGACCCTAGATGCTCGAAAAGGTAATGGCAAACACAAAAAATAATTTTGTAATTGCTAATAAAAGTGGCCTCTTAAATGATATTGTTTTCAAAAACTAGTCCAAAAAACATTGTAAGGAATCAAACTGAATAAAAATACATTACTTAAAGAAATTGGTTGTTTTTTCTCGAAGTTATTCAATGTTTACATGCCGACATAAAAGATGGAGTACCCTGTATTTATTATCACATTAACATTCATCAGGGTACAGGTATTCGACAATCGAACGAACTGATGAAATACATAAAAGTCGTGAGTCGATAACTGTTGCGACACTTTGCGGTTGTCGTCCTTCATAGTCATTTTCGATACCTTTTTCCGGTTCGTCGTAGACCTCTCATTTGGCATCCGACATGTTGACCCAACTAAAGATTTCTATCATGCGGAGTTCAGGACCCACTAAGGGTCCTTTCGACATCTTTCGTCGCAAAATCCACGGGATTTGCCGCACATCACTGCTGCACTTATTTTGTTTGATAATTTTCTAACGTGTTTTTTTTTTTCTAAATTTCACCATCAATGGTGCCTTGAATCACGCGGAAATCAGATTCTTCGCGAATTTTGACAATTTCATTCGTTTGAACCTATCATTCACAGCAAATTAGTTCTTATATGTATAATTAGTACAGGGTCCGGCACTCGAAGTGTAACCAACTTCAGACCGCTCGCGCAGCTGACGCACGGGCATCAGCTCTCTAGAAATTTGCTAAATGACAGTTCGGAGTTGTATTGTTTACAAGCGCAAAAAAACATTTTGCCAAAAGTGAACGCGAAAAAAAAATCTTGACTTGAGAGAGCGAAGGAGTTGCTTCGTTTGGCCGAAAGCGGTCAATTTCCGAACATTGTATTTTCTGACGAGAAAATTTTTCCAATTGAGCAATTCGTAAACTCTCAAAACGATAGTGTTTACTTGACCGACCGTTCATACGAGAATTTGAGTCATCGATTGGCCACCAGGAGGCAGCACCCGCAACAGATATTGGTTTGGGCCGCTGTAACCGCAGATGGGCGCTCTCCAATCGTTTTCATCGAGCCTGGCGTCAAGGTAAATGCGACATATTATCGGGAAAGTATTCTGGAGGTTGCTTTGAAGCCGTGGGCAGACAAACATTTTGGTGGCAGACCATGGACGTTTCAGCAGGACTCGGCACCGTCTCACAAAGCTCGAGTGAACCAAGAATGACTGAAAAACAACGTTCCGAACTTCATCACGTCCACACAATGGCTCTCGAATTCACCAGATGCGAATCCAATGGATTATTCTCTTTGGGCCATTTTGGAGAGCAAAGTCCGAACTAAAAGATACACCAGTCTCGAGGCGCTGAAAAAAGTTATTGTCCGCGAGTGGGCCTAAATACCTGCAAGTCACATTCGGCAACTTGCGATTCGTTTTTTGACCGTCTCAAGGCCATAGTCAAGGCAAAAGGTGGTCATATCGAGCAAAAGTGAATTGATTCTAAATTTTGTATTATTTTTACACATTTTGTACTTTGAATTAAGTAAAAGTAATTTTCCAAACTGAATTTATGGCCTTTTTAATTGGTTACACTTCGAGTGCCGGACCCTGTATATCTGCCACTTCAACACAATCGGATCATTCCATTCAATTTCGAGGTTCAATAACATAACTTTAGGGAAGGTAGCTCAAAGCAATTTCCATGACGGACATGCAAAAATATGCTGAAAATGAATAGTATCTAAAGGGTGTACGGAATAAAATAATAAATTCAATTTAAATTTTAGATAGAACTAGTTCAATGGGTAATGTTCACATTGTGTGACAGTAGTACAGGTGTGCAAAACAGCTCATATTGATGAACAGCACAAATCCGATCAGCTCACCAAAGTGAATCGATTCGATAATTCAGCTCATCAGCTCATTTAGATTGAGCTGAAGGTTTTTGTACAATGCGCCGTTTTTCTTCCATATGCACGCATATTTGAAACTGAATCATTAATTTGTTCAGAAAACAAAGCAATTTGACCTTATTTATCTTTATTTGATGTCATAATTGTGTTGTACAGTTTTCAAAATTATTAGCAAACATCTGCGAAACATAGTTATTTTGCCACATTTGTTTACTATCTGTAAAAGTCGCATCCCAGGCTGTGTCTATTGAGCGAGAGGTAAGATTCGTGCACGTATTTCTTCTCGTTTAGAGATCGCTCTTCAAGAGCCGAATATCCGTTCAGCTATAGTAGAATGTTTCATTCTTTACAATGCCGTGAACTCAGCGGTGCCAGATAGTAGTAGTGTCATTTCCGAAGATTAGAATTTTTCTCGGGAGCTCACGCGATGGAAAGTTTTTTTTGCTCGCCAGATAAAACTAGTTCCCGTAGTTTTCTGTTGATAAATTCTAATTTCCGTAAATATCCGTAGAAAAAAGTCCACTTTCCGTAGATTTTGTCTACGGATCCGTAGGTCCGTAGTAAATCTGTGAATCCGTAGATCAACGGAGATTTCCGTAGATCTGACATCGCTGCGTGAGCTAGGTAGAAAGAGTGAGCAGGTGAGCTGCGGTTCTTTTAAAAAGAGCTGTGAGCCGTCAGCTCAGTTTTATGATTCGATTCAGTGGAACTGCTCAGGAGCGATTTGCCCATCTCTAGACAGTAGTAGTATTCCAGTCGTTGCAAAGATGGAGTCAGAAGAACAGCCGCGACGTAAATTCATTTTGCGTACGTGCCTTAAAAATCCAGCAGGAAGCAGGAATAGCGTGAAGAACTTCAAATATGAAACTTTGAAAGGCAATGAAAATCACGTTTTCTACACCCAGATGTTGACAAAACCGCATTGTCTCGTTACGGACGACGATACTACCGGCAGCTTCCGAGACTTCTGTTTTTCACTGTTCAACATAAGTTTGATGTTTCAGAAGACATTAGAAAGCAGAAGATGTCAAAGTTTGCCTAAAAGTACACGGTTTGGCAAGCTTTTTTAGTCTCGTTTTTTTAGCGCTACTGGACTAATGAGGTCAACTTTGAGCCAAATGACTTTAATTCCCCGAACGCACCGGAACTGCGACTAATTGAAAAGTACTGGGCCATCATGAAGCTGGCGCTTCGGAAACATTCTAAGGAAGCACTTACGGTGAAAAATATGAAGAAAAAACTGATTTCCGCGCAAAAAAAATGCCCAAATGTTGTACAAGATATTATTAGTAGTGTTAAAAGAAGTTATTTCTTTTGGATATGGTATGGACATTGAATAAAACGGACATGTTAAAAGAGAAATAATATCTTTGGTTTGATTCTCTGAAAGTTTGTAGATAATCAGTGGAATGGGTGAATTTTACCGAATATTCGATTCCTCACATTCCTCCGTAACTTACATTTACTCAAACGTTGCTAAAAGCAACATCCATTTGATCTTCGAACCAAATTGGCATCTTTAGATTAGCTTCCAAGTTAGCTACAAAACTTGAGAAAAACGGTTCAGTGGTTACGTTATGTGTAAATGCCTCCATAAGAATGCATGTAAATCATTTTGACGGTGACGGTGACGGAGGTTGACTGTGACGTCTGAATTGTACTTAACAGTTCAACATGCCTTGCCAACACAGACTAACAGACAGGACAAACTAATCAGATTCCCAGTCCATATGCCATACTGAGTGTATTCTTTTTACTCATGAACAGAGTTTCCATTTAGACAGTTTAGTCCGTAATGTAATGTAATGATTTGTACATTTCTACAGATTTAATTTCAAATCAAAAGATGACTTTTTGGTCAATTGATTTATCGTCAAAACATTTATTTTTCGTTTAGGGCCAACGTTTTGCAGGTTATACCTTCATCTTCAGGGCAAAACGATTACGAATATTTTTCGTCAAGTATGGTGTAACATTCAAAATAGTTGTTTGAAAAACGGCTACTCTTTAGGCACTTCCCGCGCACATCGACTTCGATTAAGCACTTGCGGTTCGTTAACGCCGAATTTGTTCTGGCCACTTCAAGCAGAGGTGTATGTGAATTTTACAATTTTAAGTGAAGGTTGCCTTCAAACACCATTCATAATCAATTAGGTAAATATTTATTGAGCGGTTAGTGGAATGAACTAAATCGCTGTAAAAGAAAACAAACTCGATTTTTTTTTATATTAAAATATCATGAAATAGTAACAAACACAGGTACTAGTATTTCGATGCGCTATTTGTAACCTTCATCAGTGCATCAGTTCTGTTTTTACTCATAGTATTCTGTCTGTCTATCTGTGCTGTAAATTTACTGATGGTTTGAATACAGAACGTTTGAAATAGAGTTTTTCCTTATTAAATTAAATCATCAAAAGTAAGAAGTAAAGTAAAAAATTCTGTTGCGATTCCAAGAAATAAAATTTCACTTAGTTATCAGGAAAATATTGCATGCATTCTTAACATTTTATAGAAGTTTGCCACATTTACATCATAACAATAACACAAACCGATAACAGCCTGTTGTGAATCACTAATCAACTTATATAGTAAGACTGAAGAGCATCCTTATTTGTTCAGAGTTCGTACCTATCAGGCTGAGGGTACGTTACGTTCCGTCTGGTACACCTGAATGATTGTGGAATCCATTCTGACATGATGTTGGTTCAACAATTTCCTTTTTCTTCCTTAAATTGTTTCGCCGGTGACTCACTGTTTTGAAACTGAAATTATTATTCATTTTCTGCGGTTTCGCAGATCAAATGTTTCGACCAGTTCTGCTCTACAAAGGAAGTTTCTTGTAGTGATAAAGCTGTTATCATTGAGAGAAATGATCATAAATCATGGTGAAGTAGGTCAATGTTGTTTGAGGGATTTACTGCAATTGACAGAGTAAAAACAAATAACAGTCGGTGCGTTGCAGATAACCTAAAGTCTACATGAAATCTGTTGTGATTGTTCCAAAGAGTTACAATACAGGAAAACGTTGTTTCCATTTGAACGCAGAATTTATTTATCCAGCAGTCTGCTAGCTGGAACCCTTTGTTAGTACTAACTAATTTACAATCACAGATGCAAATCTCCTCAAGGAAATTGTACTCTAGAAAAAAATGACAATTACTCATGGCGTAAATTCAAGCATGCCGAACTTTCTTGGGTGATAACAGAACAATTCGGTTCTTGTAAATCAATTCTAAAAATTTGTGAATTTCTTGCCTTGTTTGGTATCTCTTCGCTCTTTTTCTCTAACGATAAATAACGCAAGCGTAAAACTTTTTCAGGTTGACGCAGTTAATGAAAATGGTGCAAAATTGTCCGATGATAGCCAGCCCGATTGAAGCGCTACGATCGGACCGATATCGTGTACAATCGATCGGATAATCGGGCCGATGATCGGATCCGGGGTTCCGATTAAAAGTTGTTTTTTTCAACAATTCTATTACCTTTTCATAGAGAAATATAAAATGTGTCAGTCTGTGCCATTTTCATTCGTATTCACGTAAATTCGTCTCTCTGAAATTATCCACTCGCTTCTTTTCAGCACGATTCACACAGACTCTATCAGCACGGACAAAGAGACATGACACTATGAGTAAATTCTTCTAAAAATATACTAGTTTTACTAGTTGGTTCGTTTGTCAATTTTCCTTTTTCTGAACTTCCTATTTTTATTCGAAATCAAAGTACTTTTATTCGAAATCAAAGTAACCGAAATAGTGAACCAAAATAAATCTCATATAGCAATATAAAATAATTCATTTGCTATCAGTAGATAAGATTAGATGATATTTCCGATGGAGTAAGTGCCAGTCATTGTTTTACAAGTGTCCAATGTCCAGTAGCACTCAAGTGGTATCTTATCGTCTTAATAATGTGGCGGCTTGACGTAAGAAATTTATGTAAATAAACAAACTGTATCCAATTTACAAACAAGCAATAAAATTAAACAAATCAATCGAAAAGACACTGACAGATATCCTAGTTTATTCTTGCATCTATGTCTAAGATAAAGCTAAACTGATAAAAAATTGTTCTGGGTGGGTTCAATGACTGTCGCTGTTATTTTTTTCTAAAATAAAAACAAAAACATTCACAGAACTCGTAGACTTTGAACAACACTCCAAACTTCTCTCGTAGACTTTTATGTTAGACCCAGTTTTTCTTTTCCGTACATTACTCATTTATGTTGTGCAGTTGTCAGAAAGATTCCGGTCGATATGGAACCGGCAACCGTTCGGGAAAGGATTTTGTTCACCTACTTGTATCCTAATCCTGTGTCCTTCTTCCCAAGATTCCAGGAACAGATGACAGATGACTACAAATTAGGTGCTGAACAAAAATTCGAGAACGCATAAAAACCTGTCATTGCGGGGTTTGTAAGTAAAAAACATGATGTTTCGCCAAGTGTCGTTTAGAGGGCTAAGAAACGATCTGTACTGAAAACATACAATGTGCAGGACTTACCAAATCTAAACGAATGCCGGCAATGCGCGACCAAAACTCACTTGAAATTTTTACACGAAATAGTTAATACAATGCCGAAAAAAGGGTATAAGAAATTCTTGGGACAAAAATTGATCACGATTACGAATAAGTTTGCTGTGAATTAAAAAACGGAAGAAGCTGTCGAAATTCGCTTCCTGATTTGGCAAACCACATGAGCTTGGGACAAATGAAGTGAGCCATTCGTAACATGACGGAATCCTAAGCAGTAAAAACTCCGCCGTCAAACTCCCAAACTTGTCCAAAAACTTAACTGACATGTAAGTCAACGTTCAATGTCCGAATGTTTGTATTGTACTAGCAAAATGTTCTAGTTGATTTTCGAACTTTGTATATGCATTTCGTAACAATTTTCGCAATGGAAGAATAGACAACTCAGATTTATTTTTACGTTCTGTCTTCGACTCGTCAATGTTAAGCAGTTCATATTAAACTGCTAGTACAGGGTGATTTTTTAAGAGCTTGAGAACTTTTTTAAACAATAAAACGCATAAAATTTGCAAAATCTCATCGGTTCTTTATTTTAAACGTTAGATTGGTACATGACATTTACTTTTTGAAGATAATTTCATTTAAATGTTGACCGCGGCTGCGTCTTAGGTGGTCCATTCGGAAAGTCCGCTTTTTTATCGACAAATTTTGTTCAGCGATGAGGCTCATTTCTGGTTGAATGGCTACGTAAATAAGCAAAATTGCCGCATTTGGAGTGAAGAGCAACCAGAAGCCGTTCAAGAACTGCCCATGCATCCCGAAAAATGCACTGTTTGGTGTGGTTTGTACGCTGGTGGAATCATTGGACCGTATTTTTTCAAAGATGCTGTTGGACGCAACGTTACAGTGAATGGCGATCGCTATCGTTCGATGCTAACAAACTTTTTGTTGCCAAAAATGGAAGAACTGAACTTGGTTGACATGTGGTTTCAACAAGATGGCGCTACATGCCACACAGCTCGCGATTCTATGGTCATTTTGAGGGAAAACTTCGGAGAACAATTCATCTCAAGAAATGGACCGGTAAGTTGGCCACCAAGATCATGCGATTTGACGCCTTTAGACTATTTTTTGTGGGGCTACGTCAAGCCTAAAGTCTACAGAAATAAGCCAGTAACTATTCCAGCTTTGGAAGACAACATTTCCGAAGAAATTCGGGCTATTCCGGCCGAAATGCTCGAAAAAGTTGCCCAAAATTGGACTTTCCGAATGGACCACCTAAGACGCAGCCGCGGTCAACATTTAAATGAAATTATCTTCAAAAAGTAAATGTCATGTACCAATCTAACGTTTAAAATAAAGAACCGATGAGATTTTGCAAATTTTATGCGTTTTATTGTTTAAAAAAGTTCTCAAGCTCTTAAAAAATCACCCTGTACAACACATCAATTCAAGCACTTAAACTTTAAGATGTTTTTTTAGAATAATACCATCTAAATGAAACTTTAACGTATAACACTAAGCGTACCGACATTGTTTACAAACAATCAACAGCTCTACAATCAACTTGATAAGAAAATTGTTTCATGAGTCTGTACTATAAATAAAGTCTGATAAAGTACTTTTGCAGAACTGTTATGAACCAGATTATATGTAGATGGAATGAGCAAAATAACGATAAAAAAAAATATTTTAAAGGTGTGCTCTATTGATAAAAGAAGTAATTAAGTAATTTGAAATGTGTTTATTGGAGGTGAGAAAACATCCCAAACTTCATACCGTATTCCAATATCTTAAATTCAATTACCAATTTTGTCGATTAGCTTTCTATAACTCAAGAAATAACCGACTTTTAGCATTTCTCGGTTAATTTTTCAGAAGGCCGTGAGAGCAAGTGACAGTTTCTCTTTGTTCACTCTCCCTTTCGATTATTGTGATGTGATTAAAAAGAGTTAAGTGATAAACGTGTAACCGCTTGGTAATTATTAGAAAAGAAACTGTCACTTGCTCTTACGGCCATCTGAAAAATCAACCGAAATTTGTTTAACTTCCCATCGTTCGTTCAATTGTTTAAAAGTTTTTCCACAAAACTCAAGCAAATTTCTGATTTTTTAGATATTGAATGTTTTATAAAAAAATGCCGACATCCGTAACAGATAATTTTTGCGCGAAAAACGTAACTAATCGCAATATTCATGAAATATCAAGTTCCTATGAATGAGACATAATTTTTTCGTGACCAGTTCCAAACAGTCAGAGTGACAGCGACGCCTGTCAATCTTACAATCCGTCGCGACGACTTTGGCGATAAGACCCACACTGAGATAGGACGCCAAACACACATGGTTGGCGTTGGGAACTTTCATGTCAGGGTGTTTATTATGTATCCATTGAGAGAGTGCACTATCATAGATAAGTTCATCGGTGAGTATGGATTGATAGCGACAGTGACACCAGCGAAAATAGTAACTTGTTCATGAAACCTACCCGTGAGCAGTGGCTGTACTACGCTGTTATGATAGTAGCGATTCCAACTGTTTTTGCTGGCGGCAAAGGCTCCATCCTCCGGAAGATCATCGCCATTCGATGACATCATATAAGTTCACAGTGGATTCAGGTTGCGACTAAAAGGTTAATTTTGCAAATTAGGAGCTAGGGCTAGCAACTCCGACTATTATCTTTTTTGGCGCTCGTAACACACTGCTACAAAGATGCTATACTGTCACTAAAATTGCAACACTAACACTCTTTTTCGGTCATCGGTGTGATTTACAACCAGACGAAAATTGTCAACCACTATTTGGTTCCAGAGATTCGTAAAAAGATGAAACAGGTTTCAATATGCTGATGTACAATTTGCAAACTTTATTTCAGTACACAGACCTAGCAGAAGATAAAAGCAGTGCAAGGCTCTAACACTTGTGATGTATGTTGACCAGTTTTTAAGATGATTTATTATTACGAACCGAACCGAACGAAATCGAAAGCACAACTGAATGTCAATGAAAGTTGCATTCGTCGTTTACGTGTAGGTTGTAGCAATTTTACTACAAATACCGGTAAATACGCTTCCCCGTGTGAGTACACTGTGATGCATGAACTCGATGGACGACTGTAGAACGTGCTCAACAAGCATGCGTGATGGCTCAGTAGGCTGGGCTGAAATATAATGATTCGAAATTTGGGGTCAAATTATTTGTAAATTGTTTTGATTAAATCATGTTACATAAGATTGATTATCCAATCAAACGATACTTTTTAGTTTCAATGAGATTTCTCAAATTTACCATAATTTCACTGGTCATCGATTCATTCTGCAAAGCTACAAATACGGACGGCCTGATCGTGAAGGTATTTTGAAGGTCATACCTCTGGGCACTCATTCGATTTAATGCTGAGTGCAAAACTGAAGCACCCCTGAGCTGAAGGCGTATTTTGACATTCACGAGTGCTTTAAATTATGTAAGGGTCGTTCGCGCTTCGAATAACAGTGCTGCCTGTTCTTGCTTATTTCTAAACATATCCTATCGAAATATTCACTGCTATGAAATTCAGCATCCATCAAAAATAATACAATAATCACTTCTGATGAAGCTCTCAATGAGTGAGCAGGTCGTCTGTTATACGATGAAAATTCGAGTATTCCACCAAAAAGGAAAGGTTCGGTGTTACGACACAGTAAGGTTATCACTGGTAGACCAGTAAAAAGAAAATTCATTGGACTACAAGCGACTGTTAACTGCAAATATAGCATAGTTGCAGTATCATCAACCTTCGAGAATGTCCAGTTAATCTACCAATTGGATTATTTCGTTTAATGAAGCAATAATCATCAGATTCATTCTAAGTAAATCGGATAGCAGATTAATGTCATCGAAACTCATGGCTTCTGAAGTGAGATACTGATATTGACAGCCATTGAAGGAAAATTTCGATGAATATATTGAATTTGATATTTATTCCTTTTTAGAACTTTACAGTATATTTAATGAATTCTCGCTCTACTTAGGTTTCCATTGAATAAATCAATATACACAATAAGAGTTTTTCCATTCTCATATAGAAAGGCTATACAATCACTGTGAAAATCGATTTTTGAATCTCAGCTCTTATGGCTCCGCATAATTTCATTTGGATACGACTTCCGGCTTCGAAATTATGGTGATATGCACCACAATAGTGAAAATAATGTCACTCACTTTACTTGGAGATGGCTGAACCGATTTTCACCTTCTTAGATTCTACTGAAAGGTCTTAAGATGCCATTAGAATTTTCCAATTTTCATTCGGATCAAACCCTTGGTCCTGGAGGTAGGGTGTTTAGTGTAAAAATGTCATTCTCAAGAATATTTTTTTCATAAGCTACCTTATGAAGTGAATTAGTGAATTTCTTTAGTTTGCAGACCATAAGAGTCTGTAACCAAATTGACCATTGATAGTCCCATAAATGATTTGCTGAATTTTATTCAAGTCCGATACCGGTAATTTTTTTTTCAAATTACAACTCATCATAGAGAATCTTTGGAAAAAAAATTGTAGGTTTAATTGTAGTATGGTTGAATGAACCGAATTCATTCAGCTTTCAGTTCCGGAAGTACTGAATATTCAGCTTTCAGTTCCGGAAGTACTGAAAATAATAATCAAATGTGATAAAATGGAGCTCACTTCACTTTCTCACATATGATCGAGTAGATTTTCACTAACTTAAATTTAAATGTAGAATATCAATGTAGTGGTATTATGCAACAGAAATCTTCAAAACTCTTCTCTAAACTTTTTGAATTGTTTCATTTCGTGGAACTTCTGTTGTAATATATAGGAGAAAATGAAGGCATCATTACACCACTAGATAAATTAAAACAGGGTTTTTTTTATTTTAAAAAAATAACTGCGGAATTCATTCAACCCAGCCAGAATTTCAATTTTTAATCAGCTCAGCTTTACCTCTAAAACCTCAAACAGATTGAACGCGGGAAGCTGAGTCGAGCTTGATGCTGATCTAAGCGGAAAATGTACTTACAGCAAATCAAAGGGACCCTGTCAGAGTGAAAACTGAGCAGATTTCTCGCTTGTACTCTGACAGGGTCCCTTTGATTTGCTGCTAGTATCATTCCCGTTCTTGATTTGCTAATGTCAGTCACCAGCTCGGCACAGATTCTCACGCCCACTCTGTCTGAAGGCTAAGACAAGACGAGACAGCTGGCTTCTTACTTTTATTTTGTTTGCTTTCCATAGGCCCTGCTGGATTATTAATGATAGTTAACTGTATGTGACCAATTTCTTTGAAATATTTTTATATATAGATGCATGTTATTTCCATTCCATTATTCAAAAAATAATGCTTGTCATATTAACAAATTTTTCGTCGTTTTTTTGTATGGTATTGAGTTATCCAACATTTGGGAATTTTATAAATGTCTATTTAGAAAACCTAAAATAACCGCGAAAATAACTCATAACCGGAACCAATTAAAGCACCTCTAACTTACTGGTATCTGGTAGTATCTTGACTGTTAAGTCTGATTCGCAAGCTGTATTGAATATTTCAGAATACGGAAATAATTATTTGTTATTTTTTCGTTATTGCATTCAGTTCGAACAAACAGTTATTACCAGATTAATTTCGTTTCGACTGAAGTTTGACATAAAATTCAACCTAAAAGCCATTTCGCACCCTATCATTCTGCTACTAACGCAAAAGGCGATAGCACCCAGTCGACGCCATTCTATTGACCAAATGTCATCATAGACGCTCGGGGAGGCATGAGATAGGAACTTGTGAGGATTTAGATATTTCACCATTTGACGACCCGATTCGCATACAATATTCTTGTGGTTAAAAACCATGCGATATCATTATAATATTCCACATATTTTTTGTCTGAATGTAAGGCAAGACAGATTTGAAAGAAAGGCTAATATCACGCGTTTTTTTTTTGAGAACGGCCAATAAGCCACCTGTCAACTTCCACTTTCGAAAGAAATTGCAAGCGAGCTATGAAAGATAGAGTATTAAATTTAACACCAGACGAAAGAGAAAACTTTTCTCTGCCGTTTACTATTATGACTTACTCTCAGCGAGTGCCGAGTCATTCGAAATTACTCTTCAAAGTAAGCCAAAGGCTTATTGGCCGTTCTCAAAAAATGCGTGATATCTTCTTTTGCTGAAGTACATTTTTTTTAAAGTGTATCGAGGGGAATCGAGGGCAATACTTGTTGGGTCTGGTTCAAGTCTTTAATAAGTGGTGAAGTATGTTTCAAATTGTTACCGCCAGGAGCGCTGCATGCATGCCAGTGTTTCTGAAGCGTAATCTAATGTAATGTCACAAAATCGTTCTATAAAAAGCAAAAATGTTGCACTCATTTTATGAGCAGGGTATCGATAAAAAATAAAAACTTTTACCACAAAAAAAAACTATTTAATATATATCATGAAGATTCGCATTTATCACAGGGAACCAGGGGGAAACTCAATTTAAAATTCTTCTGCTTGATCGGGTTTCTGGTTTACCCGGAACTGCTAATACACCGGTGTTGGTGTCGCTAGTGTGCATTCGTTTCCGGTGAGAGAAACAGTTGCCTGAGCTGGCAAATGATTTTGTACAGTGTGGACACTTGTATGGCCGTGCTCCGGTGTGTTGGTTCAAATGGAACTGAAATAAGATTTTTACGTCACAACTAAAAAGTTCATTATTGGTGGGCTCACCTTCAGATCCTGATTTCGTTTGAACGTTTTATCACAAACGGTGCATCTGTGCGGTCTTGCATCACTGTGGGTGATCTTGTGGGTTCGGAGTGTACTGCTGGTAGGATATACCCGTCGGCAGCGGTCGCAGGAAAATCTTTCTCCTGCGTGAAACTGTCGGTGACGCGAAAGGTTTATCGACGTTTTGAACACCCGATCACACTTGTCACAGGTGTACGTTCCTTTGAGCTTGCTGTGATCATTCATTTGGATCTTAAGGTCCTCCTTCATTTTGAGGCGTTTCTTGCAAATTGCGCCCATAAGCTTTGATCTTCTGCCAGAGTCCCGCTGACTTCGAGTGCGTTTGGACAGAATCTGATCCAGTTTGATGGTAATTTTACGTTCTGATTTTTTCCTGGCCTTAGACTGTGATTTTCCCGCTGGTTTTTCTTTAATCGTAACTTTCGTCGTTGCTATGGGAATTTCACAAGGCTTTGGCAGTATTTCCTTACACGTTACACTGGATGTTGCTTCTATGGGCTTACTTTCAACAGGCTTGGTTACGGCAGGTATGACGGTAATGGTCGTTGTTGGTGGAATTGATATTGGAATTGACGCTAGAATGTTTTGATCAGGCGGCTTAGGAGTTAGACATTCAGCTTTAATCTTATTTTTCTTAACTCTTATTTTGATTACTTTTTTCTCTTTGACATCGTCAGGTTGCACCATTTTTGAGTTATTTAAATGAGATGTCAAAACGTGTTGTTGTAAATCTGAATGGGAAGAGAAGGTTGACGGGCAACTTTTACAAGGGAAATTACCGTTGTTGCGAACGTCATACTTTAAAATTGCCGGTATCATCTATGAAAAATTAAAATGTTAGTACTATATCTGTGCAGGCTAAGTCATATACTAACCTTCTCGCTGCAGCTCTTTTTCGGTAGATTGGCCGGAACCAACTGAATAGTGACTACACTTTCCGATTTCCGTTGCTGCTCAAGTTTGAGTTTGTTTTGTGACTCTTCGTCATCCAGATATAGGCTGGGATCAACACCAACTTCCATTCGTGTAACTCGTTCGTCATCCAATTGGAAAGTAGTACTCGCCGTACTGATCGATAAGTTTTCCGAACTGACTTGGATCACAGGTTGAATCGTTGCAGCTCTAGAACTCATTAGACTGTTGATATCGGTATTTGTTGCTCCTGTGAGTTTGTTGAATGCTTCCTGTCCTATGTACGATTTCAGGAGCTGCGTTAGATCACTATCGCTCAATAAGTTGCGGTTGGACAAGATTTCTCTAAACGTAGTGTTCTTTAGTCGCTGAATCAGCACATCGAACGTGGCTTTGCGGTCGTGTTCTGCCCATCTAAGGGCCTTGAGTATCAACTTCAGCAGCTCTTGATCCTTAATCAACAAGCCCAGCTTGAGATCGCTATAAGATATGATCGAAACTTCTGGTTTAATTAATTTCAATGTTTGCAATTCTCCGATTGTCGGTGGACTGTTGCAACCGAACGAGATCTGATTGTCGCCAGTAGGTCTGTGTATGCTGGAGTCGAACTTTGACGAACAGCTCGCAGTAGCGGAAGTAGGCGCCGTTGAATTTGTAGTCGTTGAATGTATGGTAGATAGAGGGCTATATTGTTTGACGAGGTTTGCACGAATGCATTTAAACCAGCCCAGATATGCTTCCTCTGTTTTTTTGGCCAGGATGGCGAACTTGTCGATGCTTTCGACTTTGATGAAACAGGTTGCACACAAACACTTGGGCAAGTCGTCGTGAAGGGATACCTGGAATTTTAAAAATGAAAATTAGAAATATTAAACACTGTTTTAGTTAGTTGTTCATAGTATATAAAGGAAACAAATGACTCGATAACATTTGCTCATAATCGATACGATTTGGTGGATGTGGAGGGAACGAAACCGTTCTTGCTTGACCATGAGGAGGTTGATGAAAATCTCGTGGTTAGTGTGGGAAGCCTTCGTCTGTTTTAAAATTTAACAAGTGAAATTGCCTTTTGATCCTAAACAAAAAAACTCCCTTGGGGAAAACAAACAAAGTCAGCCGCTTTTTTACAGTATATATTCTTACTGAGGAATAAAATCCTTACTAGGTTTTTGAAGATTAATCAAGTTAAAGTGTGTACAAGTGTGTCTTCCAAAGCTTAACTGATTGGAGTGCCGGAAAAAGACTCTAAGAAAAATTAAATTTGATGCGTAATAAAAAAAACATGCGGTTGGATAATGTTAGAGATACAACGGAATGACGTGAATACAAATAAAACTGAAACGCTTATTTCCTAATATTGAAATTCGTTTTCTCTAGTTAATTGGATGTGTCAATAGTCAATCTCCTGCATTTCAAAGCGTGGTGGTGAATATTGTTGACAATAATTGCCACTGATTCAAGCACGTTTTCTCTGAAGACAAGAACGAGTTGCCAAATGCTGAATATAGTTTTCAATCACTTGACATGGTTTTCAGTTGCGCCATGATAACAATGACATCGAAATTTCACTTCTAGTACGATTGTTTTTGGCGTGTAGATCTGCTGCTTTGTTGGATCACAAGAACATCGAAACAATAAAAAAAAATTTTTGCCTTTCTCATATAGAAAGGCTATGTAATCGCTGTGAAACCCGACTTTATAACCGAAGTCGGATGGCCGAGTGTCATAACCTTTCGACTCAGTTCATCGAGATCACAAAACGTCTGTATGTTCCGGTTTCGGAATTACAGGATGATATGCATAAAAAAGGTACAACATAGTCAGAGCTGAACTGATTTTCACAAACTTAGATTCAAATTAAAGGTGGCTATACGACCTTTAATTTGAATCATTCAGAGTTCCTGAATTTCATTTGGATCCGACTTTCGGTTCCGGAATTACAAGGAAATGTGTGCAAATTTATGAAAGAATGCGCACTCAATTTTCTCGGAAATTTCTTAACCGATTTTTACAAACTAAGAAGCAAATAAAAGGTCTTCTTCAAAAAGTCCCAGAAAACTGATCCAGATCCGACTTCCGGTTCCGGTATTACAGTGCGATAAGTGAAAATTTTCAAATTTATGAGTATTTTGTCACAAGCGACGGCGAAACGAGGTGCACATTTTCATAAAACTTACTGCTAAATTCATCTTGTTGGCAGATCTTGTTAGTTAGTGAATACATGAAACTACTTTGGGACCACTAGTCTGGGTTTCCGTATCCGAAAGCACCGATAATTGTGAAGAAAAGCTCCAAAACGGAACTCACTTCGATTTCTCAGCAACGGTTCAATATATTTTCACAAGTCATGTTTCAAATTGAACCTCTTATTATCTTAACATATATGGTGCAATTTCATCCAGATTCGATTTCTGGTTCCGAAATTATAGAGTAATGAGTGTCAAAACAATCAAATTGTCATTCAAAATGATTGCATCGTCTTTTTGAATGAGTACGCGTCGGTACGTGCGGTATGGAAGAAGAAAACACCACCGGCTTTGATCCGTTCAAAGCGTGCTCTGTTTTTTTTTGGTTTTAATTATAGAGGCTTTAACATTAATGTCATTTGCCTCTTCGGGCCA
This sequence comes from Malaya genurostris, assembly GCF_030247185.1. Taxonomy (NCBI): domain Eukaryota; kingdom Metazoa; phylum Arthropoda; class Insecta; order Diptera; family Culicidae; genus Malaya; species Malaya genurostris. Next base: position 254,854,556 of record NC_080571.1, on the reverse strand, counting down.
GAAAAACTTTCTGACCCTATGTGCTGGGTTGGGAATCAAACCTAGGCGGGCTGCGTGAAAGGCATCGACTTACCCATCACGCTATACCAGTCTCCCTACGTGCTTTGTTTAATTTCGTATAGCGTACATGGTTGCAACATTTAATTCTTTATTTTTCAGGTGAAAAATATGTAAATCTATAAATTTTTTATTCAATTTGTTTATCTATAATACGATGCTTTTCTATAAAAGTACACCTATTGCCTTTCTCATATAGAAAGTTTATGCAATCACTTGAAAAATTGATTAGTGAAAATTGGCCCTGAGGGCTAAGTGTTATATATCATTCAAAACAGTTCATAGAACTGAGAAATATATGGATGTGTGTGAATATCTGTCAAATATTTTCACTCATAAAATAAAAAAACTTCGGTTGTATAGGTTGCTATTGAATTTCATCATACTTTCATAGGGTGAAGAAGGGTTTAAAATTCAAGATCGTCATTCAGAGCGGCGATGCAAAAAAGAGTAAAATTTTTCTAGGTTTGGCTCAAAACTGATTTAAGCCTATATTAGTTACTTACTAAACAAACCGACTTCGGCTATACCGGTTCACAGTTCCCGGTTCCAGAAGTACCGAAAATAGTGGTCAAAAACTCTAAAACGAGACTCACTCAATTTTCTCAGAGATGATTTGATCGATTTCCACAAATTTAGGCTGAAATGAAAGTTTCTATTGTCTCATTGGTTGCTGTTTAATTTCATTTGGGTCCGACTTCCGGTTCCAGAACTATAGGGTAAAGGGTGTTAAATCATTCAGTTCGGCGATGCAAAATAAAGAACAAACTCTTATTAACTTGACATAACTGTATCCAAATTGGAAAGGTTATGTTCGATCAAACCCAAAGATAGTTAGTTATTTTTTCAAGATTGAAAAAAATAATTTGTTGACAGCATCCTCTAGTGATATTTTTGAAAATATAAGTAATATGAAAAAGGCATCATTACACCACTAGGTGGATAATTTTTTTTCTATTCCCCAGGTGGCTATTCTTTGCTCACCTAGTATTTAAATACGCTGATTAGCTTCCTTCGTCGAAACGTTGGGCAGTATGAATAGAATACCTTGCGTGAGGCATAATCCTGCTCGCTGGGAATATAGGTATTGTCTCGAAATTTCACACCCTGCAGTACCAATTAATCGATGTTGAAATGACATTAGAGTCTTTATTGAAGACTATTTGATTGTTTCGCTACATATAATGCACGTTTTGATTGAATTTATAGTGAATCTAGTTTTAATAACTGATAAGAAGTAAAATGGAAATATAAATATCAATATTTAGGAATGTTTCAAGAATCCGCTAAGAATTTCGCTTCAAGTCGAAAATTATGTGTCCTATTGAGCCCCAATTATTTGTCCGGATTAGCCCCGCACAGACAATTCTGTGTGTTAAAAATTGGATATCGTCGCTTGAAGCGGCGAAACAAAACACGTAAAAAAAATTCCTAACTTGCCTCGAAACTATTTCAATCGGTAGCCATTGTCAGTAGACGGCCGAACATTATTTTGACTTTCTTGTTTGTTCTTGGGGTTTTGATGAATGACCGAAGATTGTAGCTATACACTCAAAAATGGATCCCAGTCACTTTTCTCGAACCAACTTCTATTATACCGGTTTATTCCCAGCTTCCGGTTTCGGAAGTACCTCTTCTCGTTCCTCAGAGATGGCCTAACCGACCTAAGTACTGTTTCACTCTGTAGGTTATACTAGTTTATGGACGAACCTTTTTGTTTTTTAGAATCAAAGAAAATTATTTTGAAGAATACCACACATTTGTATATGAGATTATGTGATATATGAGAAATGCATCATTACACCACTAGGTGGATTAAAACAGGTTTTAATGTTTTAACACCCTATCAGCAGACTTACGTGTAGTAACCTCTAATCTACCTATCGAACAAAACAGTAGTAAACAGTTCGTAGTTTGTAGTATGTTCGAAAGTTGTTGGCTAGTAGTTACTTTTTTTGACAGGAACGGGATCCACATGTAGGATTTAATACTGAAACTCAAGCGATTGTAAGGAGTAAAATCCAGTTATAATAATTTATTATAGTGTATTTTCGGAAATAAATCAGAGTTCGTCTCTTGGAAAATTTAAATCTAAACTGTATATAATTCGATTATGATTTTTTTACGCTTTGTCTGCGATTAATCAATGCTTAGCAGTTCAAATTGAATTGCTACTGCATCATACCAGTGGTTCAATTAGAATCGCTAGATTAACTTCGGAATTTGACCTGGGACTTGGGATAATGGAACAAAGGGTCCTTTAAGGTGTGATTTTGAAACGTCTGCACATATTTTTACCAGTTTGAGAACATGAGTCGTTCTGATGAATGCGATACATGTCTTTAATCGGTAGATCGGAACAGGTGCACGAATAGTAGAAAATCTATTTTGTTACATATCAAAACGGTGAATATCAACTGAGTTATTTAATTATTTCAATCTGGTTTTAACCTTTGTGGTCATTCTTCGAGAAAACAATTTTAAGTGAGTTATCACGAAAGGCTAGTATTGTTTCCATATTGTTAGCATCAATGTGATTAATAATTTTGCACGTTTGTGTGTCATTACGGTCCCGAGCATTTCTGTATAACGATGGATAGTTTGACTAGTATTTAAAGAACATCGACTATTTAAACTGATACAAGGATAACGAAGGAAGAACGCTTTTGCAAATATTAAAATATTTCATTAAAATGCCATCCATCACTGGAAATTAGCAATGAAAACTGATTCAGTGGCTGATAAGTTTCTGCTTTGCCTCTGAGCCCGTTGAGATGAAGCTTCTGTACATTAGAAGGTCTTATTATCGCAACAAAAACATACATATGAAAACAGAGCGCCTACTACGTACACGTGGTGCGGCTAAAACGTTTCATACAGATGAAACCACGCTTCAAGTTGAATGTTGACTGCTGCGCAACTTTTTTTTTGTTATTATATGCACACGAACACTCACTTCGCAGCTCATGGGATGTTAAAAATATGATGGTGAAGGTTGGTTGCCTCGCTCATGCATCGACTCACGAAATCGGTTTTCGGTGTGTAAGTACGCGCCTTCACCCGTTTGAGAAGTATCAAATCGACTTTATACTACTATCGATTCGTAACCTTTTTTGTACAAGGCATGCAAATCAATAATCCTTTTTTCCTCTCAAAGCATAGGTATCAGATGAATACAATTAAATAGTATCACAGTTGCTATACTACAACGTGTTGTCCTCGTCTGATGTTGGTTTCTCTCGATGGCCTATTTTGAGTCCGCCAAGGCCAACCATACCAACACTTGGGTGGATGGCAACCGAGTCTCGTTGGTTATTGTCCCTCTCTCTTCTTCTCTCTGTGCTGAACGAGACGAGCTCACTATAGCGAATGTATTCACAACAGTCAACAACAAACAGTGCGCTTTCCCAATGACGCAGTTGATAATGTGTGTATGCTGGCATTATCGATGTTGAAAGTTAACTTACATTCAATCCCAAGTAGCGTAGAATCTTCTGGTCCAACTGAAGACCACTTCCGAAGATCGGTATCCCACAAGTCAGCTCCAAGATGTCGGTACCACAGGTACGACACTTTCGCTCGAAATTCAGCGCCAAACTCATCGCTGTTATTGTTTTTCTTCAAGAAAATCAAAATCACAACAAAGCACTGGAAGATCTCAAAGTAGTCTTACATCACAACACTATAATTATCATTAGTGTACGAGATCTGGCTCACTGGTCATTGTTGAGAGTTCTTCACCATACGATACTTATAGTTCAAGGATATAATAAATTCTTTAAAATGCCACTTTAACACCCAGTGAAAGTGATCGATCCGATGATTTTGGTGCGAGCGAAATAGTATGCTCAGCGAATTAGCAACACAATGCAACTTTCGCGCTCAAAATTTTCACTAAATTGCACGAAGAAAGCACTAAAAAAATATCACTATAATACTGTCTCTGTAAATGGCGCGTAGCTCTGGTGTCGAGAGCGAACCAGCGAATGAATGGAATTCGCTGTGTAACAGTAAATTATACTCTTTATGCACTGTAATTTACACTCGCTCGCTCACTCGCTTGCTCTCAGCATCGCTCACGCATACTTGCAATCCTGGATAGTGAATACCTGATTTCGGTGCACTGATAGGAACAGCATCGATTTTCACCTTGCTCTCGCTCTCACTATAGTGAATTGAACCAACATTACATTGGATGTACATTCTGACACCTTTTCGCTGTATACTAGTTGTCCATAAGTGGCATTTGTGGTATTTCCCAGCATAGGTATCATCTGACGCTAGTGTGCATGGTGTTGTATTTTGTAAATCGTGTTCGTGAAGCACATGGCCCGAGTGTGCAATCATGTTTTTGTATCATGCTAATGGAAGCTGGTCTACCATGCGCTTCCATAATTAGCGTGCTCTCATTTCTATTCAGTAGTGAAACGATAAAGTAAATTTGAAATTCAGCATGTTGAACAACAACACTTTTTTTCAATATGTCAAATCTGACATCAGCATCGTAGAGTTTAGAGTTTTATGCGGTATGCGTGCTCAGAACACTTTGTAACACGAGTTTAATTGTGTTATTCATGGTGAGTTGACAAATTCGATTCGGTGAAAAGACGAATGACTTCGAGAAAATTTTCGTACCATGATTTATAACGACTTTCACCGTGGTGAGGGCTAACATATTTGGATAATTTTTTATTTAATTGTGCGATACAGAACGATTAAATTAAAAGGACGTGTAGGACGTCTAAAATTATTATGCCAGCAATAATAAATAATCCCAAGTAACATTTTTAATATTAATAAATACTTGTAGCTGTCTTTAATGCTAACTTATAAACCTTGCATTAAAACTTCAAACTCCACGAAAGCCTACTGTAAACCTCTATAAGAGGATATTCCTGCCAAGTGGACCGTTCTTCTTAAGGTTTATATAGCAAAGTGAAGTATCAGCTTAAACCTGCGTTAAACTTTAAATTAAAAAAGAATTTGAAACCGGCTTTACGATCAACATTAATTTTTTTCTGATAGAATGAATTCCGCAATGAATAAACTGTCATTTTGATAATATTTTTCTTGAATATTTGTTTGTCATGTCAGTTTTGAATGCGATCAGTAAGAATATCTTGCTTAATTACGAAGCATTGGGCCTTTTTTCCGAACGTCAAAACTTCATGCGCTTTTAATCATTCATATCGTGAATGTATAGATCAAAATAAGAATTAAGAAGTCAATTTTTATGGCTGCGTCCTGTTGTTTACACTCCTCTCTAACCACTTGTGAAGTTGTTTATTCGTTTTCATTAGTTTGTTTCGAAATGCGTGGACTTTCAGCATGTGCACAAATGGTGCACAGAACGCGGACTGTCACTGAGAAAGGTAGCAAAAATGGAAGAAGTAGGTGACAAAGCCATGCGAAATGTAATCAGAAAGTTCGTTCCTTTGAGGATAAACTGAAAACGGGTCGAAAAAAGGTCCTGCTAACCCTCAGTTGGATAAACGTATACTGAAGGCGTTCGAGCAAAAGAAGGAGGTTTCAGTTCGGGATGTGGCCAAAAAAGTGGCCACTTCGAATTCAAATGTTCTTCGTGCTAAAGAACGTTTGAATCTTCGAACCTATAAGAAGCAAAACGTAGTCCGAAACAAGAAGCATCGATCAGGCCGAGGGTTCGAAAGCTGTACAATACGATTCTTGCTGGAAATTTGAACTGCATAATCATGGACGACGAAATCTACGTGAAACTCGATTACAAATCCTTGCCAGGACCACAATATTATACGGTGCGAGAAGGGCAAGTGTCAAACCAGTCCGAGACATCGATTGAAGTCGAAAAATTTGGTAAGAAAGCTATGGTCTGGCAAGCAATTTGGAGCTGCGGTAAGATTTCAAAACCCTTCATCACCACTGCTTCAATGAACAGCGAAATATACATCAAGGAATGATTACAAAAACGACTTCTACCCATGATACGAAACCACAAGGATCCTGTTGTCTTCTGGCCAGATCTTGCTTCTTGCCACTACTCTAAATCAACGGTAGAATGGTATACTACCAAAAATGTCACCGAAACCATTCAACAGTTCGAAAAAGATTGGAAAAAAGTGTTAAAACTTGTCGTCAAGAAGTCTGTACGGAATTTAATGAGGAACGTTCGCAAGAAGGTGCGCCAGCTGGTCTATAATGGCTAAGTAGCAAATGTTGTTGTAGTCTAATATTATCAGTATATCGAATAAAATTTGAATATCTAACACTTGTGAACTATTCACAGCGAAATCAAAGTGCATCCATACTTTCTGGGACAGTCTTTAAATTTGAGCTTTTAAAACATGGTAATAATGGATCATTCGTTGTACAGCCCTCAATGATTTCTTCTTATTCTCAAGTGTCAAGAATAAGTCAGTCGTCTATGCGAAATATACTTTTTTTAATTATTCTTTTGGAATATTTGATACCTTCAAAATGACCGTTTAGTTTGTTTGATAAGAGGTACTAACCCAAGTAACACACATTTTTACACTTCAATGACAGTAACTTATATAAAATAATCTTATGGATAGTGCGGTAGATGCGGTTAGTCACAGTTAGTCAGTGGCTAACCAGTTCATGAAACTGTAACTTCTCAGAAAGAGATAAAATTGAGTTTCGGAAATTATGATAGTGGCAGTTTGAAGTAAATATGAAAGGTGCACAAGCAATTTATAATTTTAAAAGGATGTACTCAAAAGTAGTTCCAGAGCGGAAATACTATAAACTATATTTTTTTTCGAATTATATTAAAATCTTGGAAGGGGATCTCAAAAGGGCGCTTAGATAATTGATTCCAGGGTGCAGGCTGAAAGTATTCTTTTAAGTACTATAATTATTCGCACTAAGGACGAAAATCATTTATTATCAAGCTAGACAAATAACATTTTGTAAGAAGAATTTAAAGGGATGCCTTAGAGATGATTCCAGGGACAAAATTCACTTCAACAATTTCTATCCAGGACTCAGCTGTAGTATCCAGGACCGAATCAAATACCAGAACCTACAAGTTACTGAGAGAGAAATAAGGAGTTATTTCATTCGACGATCAGTTTTCAACTGAGATGCTGTGATAAGAATGAAATAATGGGATAGTTATTTGAATTTATATATAATTTATATTTCGAATGAACCGATTTCTATGAACAACTATGGATCTAGTTTGATGATCCTCGATTTATCCCATAATGAAACTTTTTGCTCTGTAGCTACTTTCATCCTAACAGTTCCAAGACAAATTTTAAGCTTGTCTTGTCCTGATCTCCTACGTCATACCTACGTCCTATCACAGTAAACCCCCAGCCACTTCAACTATTTCCACTGAAAATATCTTAGACAATCAAGACGTCAGAGTCAAGAAGAATTCAAACTTTGCTATTCGAAGGATCCGAGACCTACTCAGACTGTATAAAACGTATTTCTCCCGGGCAGATTCCTAGTTGGTTATACAAACAACAAACAGAGCATTAAAACTGCTTATTTAGTAAAAAGGTATGTGTGTAAGATCAATAAAATTATGCACATTATTTTAGGAACAATTTTATGGAGGACGAATTTTCATATTCGAATTAGACACAAGGGATACGGATCAATTGGGCTCACCACCATCGTGACGGCTGAAACACTATGAGAAAAAATATGACCAATTTTCTTTATTTTACTGTACAGTTAGAGCAGTGGTTCACAATCTTTTTTGGTCAAATACTATTTTAAATATATTATTCGTTCTACTGTTCATCAAGTAGTAAAAATTATTAAAATTCTGCGACAATCAACAGTTTTGCAGTTAACTCGAGATTGAAATATATGTTAGATAGAAATAATACAAAAAATAATTTACTTCCTAACGTGGTAGAAATTAATTGTTAGTTCAAGACCCTATCGTTCAAATATTGGGTAAGCAAAACAACAACAGAACCTCACATATCATTGCACAACCGGCGAAATAATGTAAGATCGACAGGTTGAGGAATTAAGTTTTTGAGTGCGAAATTTGATCACAGGGGATCAACTCTAATGTGAACTTAACTGACTGTGCACATTCAGATCAAATACCAAGTTCTTTTCTAACCGGAAATGCTCTGCGTCGTTTATCATAACATCCACAGTAGTTCAGTTGGCAGAGCTATCTCTCCGGTTTGGAGAAGGTGTCGGACGGAGCTTATGACGCCAGTTTTTGGATATCATTATTTTAATTTTATCAGTCATTTTTTCAGACCGTCTTTTCGTTGGCTAATGGAGAAAAGTTCTGCATTAGGCGTGTTTTCTTGTGACATATGTGGACAACAATATGATTTTTTAAGAGCTCGCTCAAAAGGAATTTTTCAGGTTAAAACATTTTAAATCAGTTTATTTGAGGTCAAACAGTTTATTTGCAACTCCCAAGCGACGACTTTCCAAAGGGGAAATTACAACAAAAAATAAATAGATGTACATGACTGTGTTTATCACATTTGTTAGTATATGGTTCTATGATTGTTAGGAAAACTCCCAAGTCCTCTCACCCAGTAAAAACTAAGCGATATCTAGATCTGGATTCTGGTCCTGAACACTGGATTAGAAGATTGAACTATCGAACAAGGTGTCTGGATCAGAATACTGAATCTGAACCTGGGTTCTTGAAAGAGATTCTTTATCCGAATATGGATTCGGAACTTGAAGCAAAATTCAGTACATATATTCGGAACATGGATTTGGATTCTAACCTGGAGTTAGATTGTGAATCTGAACTCCTGACAGATACCCTAAGGACTGAGGCCAGTGTGTTCTAGGGCGTTTTAGAGGGCTATTTTCACGCTTCAAATCTGAGTTTCTCAGAAACGGTGACGAATCTCAAAAAACCCAACTGACAATCTGTTAGAAAATTAGTTTAAATTATTCTGTGAAAATTTAAGAATGATTCATTGACTTTAGCGGTCGGGAAAGTCTTTTTTCTGAAGGAAGAATTGCATAGCTGAAAACAGCAACTTTCAACTTGTTCATTGAATATCTCGCCTTCAAAAGCATGGAGCAAAAATCTATCCTGACAATGTTCAGATAACTTAATTTAGATGCGATTAGTGCATAGAAACATATATGTTGTCGCGATAAAAATGAAGTGAATTTTTGTGAATGTAAGTTGATTTCTATGGCGGCGCCATTTTAGTTACCTGGTAACGTAACGAAACATGAGAGAGTAATAAAATCGGCTCAAAAAGGCTGCCAAACAAGCGGTAGCTTTATTGGATTTTATGTGATGTAGTCAAACTTGTAACCGAAATTATCATAACTTTCTTGGCCATCCGGCCCATCGAGAGTCATTTTGCACATACATATGCGAGAGAAATGTAATACGCAGAGCGCGCTACGTGGTTATACGCGACCTATTGGCCTTAGCCCTTAACCTAGATTCTGAACCTGGATTGTGCGCCAGAATTCTGTTTTCTGAACTTCTGATAGAGTTTTCGAAACTAAACTATGAACCTATTTTGCACTTGAACTGTGAGCCTGAATTGGATTCTGGTCCTGAGTTCTCTAGGAATCCTCAATTCTAAATTTGAATCTAAATTATTGACAGAGATTCTAAACCAACACCAGGATTCTGAACCAGAACCTTGGAGTTGGATATCCGAAAAGGTTTCTGGATCTGAATACTGAATCTGAACATGAGCTTTGAACCAGAATTCTAGCAGAGATTCTGAGCCTGAGGCAGAAATCTACACTTGGATACTGAGCATGGATTTGGATTCTAGACCTGAATCTGATTTCTTGGCTTGAACTCTCGATGAAGGTTTCGGGTTTCGAGATTTTTACTCAAAAAAATTGACAGAGATACTGGGAATGCACCAGAATCGTGAACCTGGAACTTGATTCTGATGTTGGATTTTGAACCTGAAGTTGGAAACATAACTCTGGAATTGGATTCTGGGCCAAAATTTTGAAGCATGATTAATGATCTGGTTTCTGGATATGAGTTCTGGGCCTACATTCTGACCTTAGATCCTGATTCTGTATTCTGAAACTGATACAGAATTCTATATTTGAATTCGGAATCTAGACCTGGATTCTATACATAGATTCTAAGCCTGGACCTGAATTGAGTAACTTGACCTAACCTATGAACATGAATTTGTGATCTGGACTGGAATTCTTAGTCTGGATCTGAATTGTGAATTCTGGAATTGGACTCAGATTTTGAACCAAAATTACTGACAGAGATTTTTTACCTGAACTTGAATTCTGCATCTGGATTCTGGAATTTAATTTTCAACCTGGAATTGGACTTTTGTTCTGAGCCAGAATTCCGACCTCGGATCAGCTTGACAGAATTTTTGAACCTGAAACTAGATCCTGAACCTTGACTCTTCACCTGAATTCTGGCAGGCAGAGATGGCATTTCACTAGAGTGATACACCAGGGCGTAGGTTTCAATTATACACTGCGGAAACATATGCTCCACTCCACACAAAGAGGAAAGCGCACTTCTTCTCAGTGTCCAGACAGACAGACTTTGAGTGAGTGCTTGTGTTGAAAGAAGCTAGTGCGAGAGAATAACATTCTCTTCGCACGAATCACTCTCACGTGCTCTCGCCTAAATACACCCAAGTGATCAATGGCGCGTGATGGTGAGCGAACACTTTTGTGAACTTCAATTAATAGAGAGTAGATCTGGTCTTGCTATGGAAAATTTGCAATGAAAACTGAAAATTTTACGATAAATTGTTTTATTTTGCTGATTTTGCGTGCCCCACGCTTCTTCTACGCAAACAATTTTATTTGGAATATAGACATGATATGAGCTAATGTCCAATAGTGGGCTGGAGGAACCAGTTTGGGAATTACTGATTTAGAGCATTGTAGGTTTTTTAGCAATCGTTTGAGAATGAGAAAACAATTTTTTACATATTAAAACTATTCAAAATGGCTAACATATCTAGCATCTCTCGAGACTGGTTTTAAAAATAGTCGACTTCCCGTTTACATGATATCTTCCGGGGTAGAGCTCTTATACATCCAAATAATGTATCAAATTGGTCAGAAGGCTAGCTTCAAGTGCTAGAAACTATATGAATGTTTTATACTGACTGCAATGACATGGCGCGAGTAAATTCATAGAATCTCCGGAAATAGTCAAAATACAAATTTGAAACTTTCAAATCATTTCCTCAGATAACAAATCTATAGATTAAAACAATAAATAAAAAACGATTCTCCATTTCCCTCTTAACAATCCAATTATCTGGTATCACTGCATATGTAAATCGAAATGTTGAAATTATACGCCTGTGGATATGCTCTTCGATGTCGAGTTTTCGTTGGTAGCCTAGCGGAAAACAAATGTATCTTTCAAGTGCGACTCAGGCGAAGCGATGCGACAATGTGACGCGACATTGTAAGACTTTTTGTATACGCAACAGAGAATTGAGTATATGTAGAAAAGTGATGCTGCAGCCAAGCCATGTCGCATTTCAATTGGCGTCATGAGTCCTGAATATATGGATTTCAAATGTTTTGTCGTTGTTTAATTGCTAATTATTGTTATTTTTTTAAGGTATAGGTTTGACAGCAAAGTCTGTATATTACATTGAAGAACTTAACTTTTTTTCTCGATACATGCAGGTATTGACTTGATAGCTTGTGCAACAATTCTGCCTGACCAGAAATTCTTCCCAAACATGGTAGATAGCTGCGGTCCTTTGTGTCTTCGACCCAGCCACTTATCCGCTTCCTTCAAGTCTGTTGTGAAAGAGTTGGATATAATGCTTAAAATACCGTAGTTCTAATTATCCAGATCGCTTGCAATTGTAGAAGTCTATAGCAAAAAAAAAATACCTAGTTATGGGTTACCATGAAGTAAGACATACTCCCTTCGAACTCGAATGATACTATATATGCTCCAGATAAAGCAGTCACGTTTTTACCTCTGCTCCCCTTCCCCACTCATCACAGCGGAGTTGCAACTTCCTACTATCACGCAGTTTCACTCGTCAAATATTCGATTACGAACCTCCAACACTGGACACAATTATGCACAGAACGTGGCGACCTCCGGCACTGCTTTGCCTTTGCATTCCGGTTCAGTACGACGCAGATCGAATTTGGTGGATTTTCGCAGGTTACCCGCTAGAGCACTGGTCTGATGTTACATAAGCGAATGTAGAGCAAGTAAAATTGAAATTTTTCTGCTGGTGGCGCAGAAATTGCTGCCAGGCTTTCCTCCCGTTCTATCTGTCCCTGTCCCGCCGGATTGGGAACTGTTACGTACCGAGATTTCCTACACTGCCTATTGAGCTTCATTTTTTTTCCTCTGACCAGTCGAATCTGGCTTTTGCAAGCGAAGAAATTATCTCAATTTAAGCATAAATCTACACTACCTACTGCAGTGCCTTTCCAATGTTTGGACCCAGCAACATTATGATCGGAACCCCCTGTACAGTTGCCAAGTAGGTACCACATGTTGTCTTTTGTGTCTTTTCGTTTGTTACGAAAAGATTGTGACGTTGAATGAAAAGGCTTACTTTAAACACGACCCTGTACCAAGCATAGGTAATCGATTTTATCGGCGAAAATAGGGCATTTTTTTATCGTCGCATCGTGGTCGAATACGTTCCCGCGGCGGTAATTAGGTGGGTACAGGGTTTAAAAAAAAAGAAGTTAATGTTCCGATTAACTCCAGTTTATATGCAAACGAAAGTCGCTGTTTGTTTTGTCACTTTTGATCATTAGCTAACTCTCATTAGGGTATTGCCATGTGTATGTGTTTGGTATAGATTATCTTGATCGCTAGTAAATTGTTTCGCGAATAAAACAATGATCATTTCTTGTGAATGGACTAAATGCAATGGCGATTTTGTTATTAACGGTGACCATTTTATGCAATGCACATACCGAGACAGGTTGAGTTTAATTTGTGCAGTTTTGAAGTAATGAAACTGAACATGAAATAATTTCTAGTGGTGGACTTGGTCCTCCACTCATTTGGAGATTTCGTAAATGATTTGCTTACATTAAGAATCCTTGGGTTCGAACATAATTGAGTCAGAAATTCCTTGTCATATCAGTGCTATTCCGCACGTGTTTTCGTGATCTTAATACTCAGTTTGCGCTTTCTAAAATCTGCTTCGTCCCTTTTTCAAAGAAAAGTGCCCTAATTATTGAAACTTTGACATTGCCCACGTCCACAATATGCCGCTCTGTCAAGGCAGTAGAACGTAAATTAGTTTAGCCGATGCAAAAAAAATCTGCACGACTCATTCGTTATGAGCTCATAAATAATTTGAGTTTCCTTGTTCGCAAGTCTCGTTATTTGCATCATGCAAATGCAGGCGTATGCCACAAGCAATTGGCAAGGCAGCAAATAGATCTTAATGTTATGCTCGAACCGAGCCAAACTGGAGCAACATGTTTACGCCTTGGCCTGACGAATGCATTGGAACGTAATTTAATGCTAATTTCGGGTTGGCTTACCACAGCAGTGAATGGACTAAAGCTCTCGAAATAGATTACAAGTAGTATTCCCTAACTGACTTAGCGTATTGGCGAACGTTCAATCGACAGTGGAATTGGACTATGTTATGTTGAGCGGTCTTTCGCACAAGATAATGGATAGATAGGGCTATTGTACTAATAGTCATCTCATTAGTAGAGTCGCCATGTTAGGTTGTCGATTACTCGACTTTCAACCAACAAATTGTGATAAGATCGCAAACAATACCTTTGCTTCGGCTGTAAGAAGCAATACCTCAGAAAATATAGTTCGAAAACTGTGCAATACTGCCGTTATAGCGACGAGTAAACTCGAAGCGAATGCATCTATTTTCATCTTACTCTTGAAGTAAATCTGTCTAACAAAGACAGGGGATCGCACTCTTACTAATGGTTTTCGTACATAAGGTGACTACTGGAGCTAGAATGAATCCTAGATAGTGGAGATTCATCGAGAACGCCGACACATGTCGTTTGCTTGAGTTGGTTACTGTATGGTCGATAGTTTTTGCCATTCTCATATAGAAAGGTTATGGAGCGCCGAGTGTCATATACCATTCGACTCAATTCGTCGAATACGCAAAATGGCTGTGTTTGTATGTAACATTTTCGTGCACTAACTTTTCCCGGAGATGGCTGAATCGATTCTCACAATCTAAGATTCAAATGAAAGGTCTTGCGGTTCCATGCAAATTTCCTGAATTTTGTTTAGATCTGACTTACGGTTCTGGAATTATGGGGTAAAATGTTTAAAAAATATGAAAATAAGTGCGCTAGTTTTTACTCAGAGATGGCAGAGTCGATTTTCACAAACTTTAATTCAAAATGAAAAGTTTTAAATTCTCATAGAAAATTCTTGATTTTCATCTTGTTCTGACTTCCGGTTCCGGAGTTGCGGGTCATTAGTGTAAAAATTTGAATTTCAAATTACTTATTCTTTTTTCTCAGAAATCTCTGAGACCAATTTTCACATACTTAGATTCAAGTGAATGGTTTCATGGTCCTACATAATACTTGTGAATTTCATCCGGATTGAAGATTTCGAGCGGTTATACATGGCAGTGATGCAAAATACGGAAAAATATTTCAAAACTGAACTCAAAACAGTTCGAATTGATAGGCACTATCAGTTGACGGCCAAACGTATCAACTCCGGCTATAGCAGTTCCCGGTTTCAGGTTCGGGATGCACCGGAAATTGTGATCACAAACTCTAAAATGCAACGAACTCACTTTTCTCAGCGATGGCTTGACCGATTTTCACGAATTTTATCCGGACCTGACTTCCGGTTCAATTTCAAGATGATGAATTTCAAAAATGTTAAACCATCTTATAACGCAACCAGGTACCAACATGCGGTGGTACGGAAGGAGAAAACCCAACACCGCCTCTACGAACGAAGCACACAGCGTGCGGTGTTCGATTTCGTACACGCGATAGAGGAAACGAAAACCAATACCGAAGCTCAATTTAAAAAACACAAACGAATCGTGCGGTACTGAGTAGCTAACAGAAGTGCAGGATTTCACTTGATTCGTTCGTTTTCGAATTTTCAATTGGTTAAATCGCAAAAGAGCATAAACCGTTAGCCAAATAACTGGAATTAAAACAAAGACTTTATCTCTATAATCAATATTCAGAATGGAAGTCGAAGTCGGTTCGAGAAAAAAGTGAGTGAGATTCGATTTTAAGTATATGACTACTATTTCCTGTCCTTCATCGAAAACCGAGAACTAGGAAAGCCGAAAACAGTTTACTTGGCCGTCCACTGACAATGGCTACCAATTTGAGTAGTTTTGAGAAAAGTTTAGTTTTTTTATTGAGTTTTTTGCTTTGCCGCTTCAAGACACACACAGACATTCTTCAGCTTGACGAACTGTATCGAATGGTATAGGACACTTGTACATACCGGAACATGTTCGCATTTTTTATCTTTTTAGTGAATTCGATCTCAGTATTAAAATTTGGAGAAATTGTTATCAGATTTTGAATAATTATCGAGAGTCGGGATTTCCAGTATTTCTATATCCATTCCATATTACACTGTGTAACAAAAGTGAAAAGGGGATTTAGTAAAGTACTTTTAAAAAGTCGTAGTAGAGTTTTTCAATAATTGTTAATCTTGTGGTCAGTGCTTGTGATCGAGTGCAGCAAACAATCTATCCACATCACGGTTGTTATCGGTGTCATCAGCTTCAAAAATTAGTTCAAACGAGGTTAGGTTTATATCTCGAACAGGTGTTACTTTCAAGTCGCTGTTTTGTACAGATATTCCACTGCTTTCTTTCTAGTATAACCTACAGAGTGAATCAGCACTCAGATCGGTTAGGCCATCTCTGAGAAAACGAAGTGAGTTCCACTATTGCAGGTACTTACGAAACCGGAATTCGGGAGCCGGTATAATCAAAGTCAGTTCAAGAAAAGGGACAGGCATCCATTTTTGAGTCTATGGCTACAAATTTCGGTCGTTAATCGAAGACCAGGAAGACCGCAATTAATTTGTTTTGCCGTCTGCTGACAATGACTACCGATTGGAATAGTTTTGAGTTTCGCCTTTCTTATATAGAAAAACTATGTAATCACTGTGCAAATCGACTTTTTAATCAAGGCCCGGAGGGCCGAATGTCATGCACCATCCGACTCAGCAAATGTTGGTGCATGTGTGTCTGCATGTGTACTCGATTTTCTCGGAGATGGCTGAACCGATTTTCACAAACTCGGATTCAAATGAAAGATCTCTTGGCACCATAGATTTCTAATGAATTTTACCTGGATCCGGTTCGGGAGTAACGGGGTAAATTGTTCAACAAAATGGTTATGGTCTCATAGGTTGCTATTGAATTTCATCTGGGTCCGACTTCCGGTTCGGGAGTTACAGGGTAAAATGTGCAAAATGAACTGAAAACGTGCAATCGATTTCCTCAGAGACCGCTCGTCCAATGTTTTACAAGCGTAGGTTCAAATGAAAGGTCTTACAACCCCATATAATCCTACCGAATTTTATACAGGTACGACTTCCGGTTCCGGAAATACAAACTGATAGGTATAAAAATTTCATTTTCATTGGCTTATTTTTATAAATGACACGGAAAAATTCAATCAATACATTCAAATGGCCGTAATATTCTCGAATTGGACATATTTGATTAGTTGATGACGAAATACATTGATTTTGGGTATATCGGATCTTCGTTTCAGATTTCGGAAATATCGAAAAAAAAAGTGATCGTGTACTCCAAACCGAAAATCACTCCAATTTCTTAGAAGCGGATGAACCGATTTTCACAAACTCAGATTAAAATGAAAGGTCTTGTAATCCCATACCAAATTCCTGAATATTATTTGGATCCGGAAATATGAGGAAAAGTGTGAAAAAAAAATGTTAAAATACGTGCACAAACTTTACTCAGAGATGGCTGAACCGATTTTCACAAGCTTAGAGTCTTGTGATCCCATACAAAATCTTGTTTCGATGGGAATTCCGATTCCGGAGTTTTGGGGTAAAATGTGCAAAAAATGGAAATAAGCGTACTAATTTTTCGTAAAGATGGCGTGATCGAGTTTTACAAACTAAAATTTAAATGAATGGTCTTATGATTCTATACAAACTCCGATTTCCGGTTTCGGAAATATAGGGTAAAGTTAGTAAATTTTATACCATCACTTAAAGAGGAGAAACAAAACACTTAAAAAAATTCTTAACCGACAACAAAACTGCTCCAATCGGTAGTCATTATCAGTAGACGGTCAAACAATGCGATTTCGGTTATTTCTTCAAGAATCGAAGAAAATTATTTTTAAGAATACCACAGTATTATACACGACAGAATGATTGATATGAGAAGGACATCATTACATCACTAAAACTTGCTTCAGATAGAATTGGAACAAAAACAATTGCCTGTATTTCAGTTATTTATTATTGAATTCAAGATCTTTTTTTATACAAATGTAGCATTTTCTTCAAACTTTTTAGAAAAAATACAGATAAAATTATTCGTCACGGTTTCGAAGGAATTCTCGATTTTTTCCTGTGACACGGCTCATTAGGCGGCGCACACCTTCTACGTCCATCGTTTTAGCTATCTTATTCCACCAGGTCGTCATCTGATTGATGTCTTTGACAACCTTTCCCTTTGCCTTGAGTTTCCTCTTCATGATTGCCCAGTATTTCTCAATAGGGCGGTACTGGGCGCAGTTGGGTGGGTTAAGGCTTTTCTGAACAAACTTGAACCCTTTCTCTGCATACCATTCTTGAATTGCTGTAATGACAGCTTGCCAAATCTGGCCAAAACATTACAGGATGGTCGCGGGATCGAATGAACGGCAAAATTCGTTTTTGGAGACACTCTTTTCGGTATAGTTCCGATGTCATTGTCTTAATTGTAACGAAAACTTTCGTTTTTTTGCAACAGCTGAAAATGCCCTGCCAAATCATAAATTTTCTTGCAAATTTGTCGGCAAAACCAAATTTAAATTTGACTGGAACATCACCCCGAGAAGTTGCCAAGTAAAATTCTTTTAAAATTTTGACCAGGGATGTGCCCGCAGTCAGCCTTGACATAGGTTTCATCGTCCATCAGAAGACACCCGTCGAACATGGTCAGCACCTGGTCATATAGTTTCCGAGCACGAATGTTGACCACACTATTCTGTTTTATGGTCCGATTTGGCAGTTTGCTAGCTCGATACGACTTGATTCCTTCCCGAAGTCGAGTTCTCCTCACGGTACTATGGGCAGCACCGAATTTTCTGGCCAAATCACGGTCCGACAGATTAGGATTCCTCTTATCGTCTTCAAAATCTTACCACGCAGTTTTCGATCGACAGTTGCACCCCGACGATTGGCTTGAGGCTTCCAAATCGTCGTCAATGATTCCTTATACCATTTGATATCGCGCCATACGGTATTTCTGGGCAATCTCAGCTGTTTAGCTAGCTTAGATGCAGACCACAATGGATTTTTTAATTAACTGTGCACAATTTTTTCACTTCTTTCGACTTCCATGTTGATTGTTTACAAAGTATAGTCGATTTGCGGAATGTCAAAAATCATACGTGAAGCTGACAAAATTCCCGACACGTGGGTGCCAAGAACTTCCAAATCCGTCCACCAGGAGCGCCACAACATGAGCAAGTCGATAATCGGATCCAAATGTGAGAATCGGTTCAGACATCTGTGATAAAAGTTAGTGCATTTAGTTTCAGTTTTTTGACACATATCACCCTGTAATTCCGGAACCGAAAGTCGGATTCGAATAGAATTTAGGAACTTTGTATGGGGTTACAAGACCTTGCACTTAAATCTAAGTTAATGAAAATCGGTTCAGCTATCTCCAAGAAAAGTGAGTGCAAAAAATGTTACATACACACACACATACACACAAATATGTGTAATAAATCAAGAAACTTTTGTAAGTTTCTAAAAAATGGCGCCAAAATAGGTAAAACACCATAAAGCCATAAAATCGCAGGAAGTTTTGAAATCGGTTGAGAAAAACCCGTGTAGGAATTTTCAATCAAAGAAAAGTACCGGAAGCGGTACTTTTTTGTAATAAATAAAGATTTGTAGGGTATTAAAAACATTTCTAATACGGTGTTGTGTTATGTTCGACCAGATTAAAAATCTCTACTATGTCTCTTAAAAAGTATATAAACACTGTTTCACTTCAGCTTTTAAAATTTTAAGAATTTGTTGAGGAAATGTTGCAACAAAATCTTTTTCGGATAAGTAATGAAAACGCTAGCAGTAGACGGTAATTAGAGAACCAAAAAACAAGTTACACCATTTGTATTGGGCCCTGCAGTTGTGACTGCTACTTGTTGTATTTCTCTAACCAATGTCTACACCAAAGTACCAAAGTACTCAAAATGCTCTAAATAAGATCATGTTACCATCACTGCCAAGCGGATGAGGAACGGCAAATCTAAGGTCAAACTTGTGCCACCGCACCAGCTCGCGTGTTTGAGGCGTGTTTCTTGAACGACGGTACCGACAATTACCCGCCCAGATTTTGCGGTCAGTTCGATCTCGGTACCTCGGTAGTTGATTTACATTTGAAACAAATAACACTCACGATGGCCTTGATTTAACACACCGACATTGCGGACGGTTCACAGGAGATTATAAGATTTGAGGGTCTCCACTGCGCTGAAATATGCACGACATGTCGCGACCAACGGGGTGGCACAGTGTGACCTCCTTGCTATGGGCGGGTGCCAAAAAATGAGATCAGACCAGAGATCTGTACAAAGGTGTGTCCAATACCGAAGGGTAGAAACTGAGGAAAACAGCAGTGGACCGCTGTCGTTGGAGTTGTTGGAGCCAATCGAATTTCGGCATAAAGTATAATGGGCAGTTGGGACGACGCACAATCGTATAATTAATCCCAGGTTTCTACTACTATTTGCTGCTAACGAGTTTTGAAAGGTTTACACTAGAGTCACAAAGAATGCCCAACAATTGATCTAGATCATGACTGTAGTCAAGTGAAGTGCCGCCAAACGGTGAAGCAATATTAATAACAGGGCACTAATAAATAAGCAAAAAATTGAAAGTTAACAGTTGTGCGACACCAGACCTTTCAAGGAAAAAATGTAGATATGACCAAGGATGGCTTTTATCGTATCAAAGAACGTTCGCTGGCAACTCTTCACCGATTGAATCAGTGCCATCAAAGAGAGTTGGAAATCATCGCAACAACAAAAAATCCGGCATGGCTCATTTAACATAGAATCGACACCAGTGCGAGAGCGAATTTCTCTCGATGATATTTCTGAGAATCAAAGGTTGGCACGCCGCTGTGGGGATCTTCTCTGAAGCAACAAACGGTCGCTTATTCTCGTTTCGCGATCCGATTCTATACAGGCAGTTGATAATTGCGATAGAATCATTTTACTATTGCCGCTTATTCTAACTATGTGCATATAACCTTTGTATAAGTTGTGTCTATGAAAATGGCTGTGAATGCTCCACACAAGGGTTTTGAAATATTGCAACCTAGTATGAGAATCATCAAGTCGAATCATCGATTCGATTTTCTGCGATAATTGTCAACTTGCGATTCTCTCTTGGTAAATTCCACACAGCGGCGATCATTATCAGACTGCAATTTTTTTTAAGGGCCGAGAAATACTCAGAGTATGAAGTGGAGCGAAGGAATGTAGAAAAATTCTCTCGCGGTTCATGCTTTGAGAGACTCGAGTTCTTGTAGCATCTTCTACCGGATTGAAAATGTTGTATACAATATAGATAGCAATATAGCAGCTTCTGTGAAATTTTCGGCAATCACCAACACTGGATATGACCATAAACCACGGGAACAGATATGATCGATGGGTGAACCGCTCGTCACCACGTCATAAAAAGAATCACATTTATCTCAGCATAGTTGCAAACCATTCGATGGACCTGTCCTAGTCGAACTCGCATTGCAAACAATTGAATGTTTTGCATAATCTCATGACAAGTTGAATCTACATTTGGGTGATATCGTATTTTAAAAATTGTTTCTGTACACTTCCAAAGACACAAACCAATTCGAAGTAATTGCCCGATGGTTACACCCGTTCGTCCAATGATCATTAAACTTACTGAACATTAGGGCACCTCACAATTATCTCCCACACAGGCAGTTGCAAGTAGGAAATGGCTTTACAAAGTTTCTGATGTAATAATTTTTCTCTATTAACGATTTCTCGTGTTTGCTACAAATACGCAACTGCTGTTTCGAATGGGTATCATAATTCACATCAGTACAAATTGATATCTTTTTCCATACTAACCGTGCGCAAAGTGTATCATTGATAGTGAATACCTCATAACGCCCTGCTGGTAGCACACAGCGGTAATTAGGGGTGGGCGAATGCTTATATCTCTTTCATGCAGAGCATAAGATCATGCAGATTGCAACCTCCGATCGGTGGCTAATGAGCCTCGGTTTGTGCTTCAGCCTTTTCAAATCATGTTACGTTCCACGCGGTCTATGATTAGATGCTTTTTGCGCTTATCAATTAACAGCAGCAGAAACCGTACGGTTCTCCGAGCCGGCTGATCGATTGTGTCGAGCGGCCTTTCAGTTGCATTTGGGAAAACATTAAGAAAAACATTATAATGAAGTGTTGTGTCGAGGGTGCGCTCCGGACGTTGATTGATTCGTGCTATCAAATTACATACGCGAGCTACCGTTTGCAGAGCATTTTTAAGATGAATTCCATTCACCTTTCGGTTTGCTGTAATTATGCAGTTTCAACACATTGCCGTTGTTTCTCTCGGTTCTCCTCAGTAATGCTGGGGACAAAAATTAGTCACTAACAGCATTAGTCATACCCAACCGAAAGACACGTTGGAATTTCATTACGTTAGTCATGTTCTGGACTCTGATTTAACATATTTTACAAAACATAACTGCCACGCTCCCACCCAATCTTTAGGCGCCTCAAGCGAAAACTAGCTTACTTTGTACGATACTAAATTGCAAGGGTTTGTGGCCAACCTAACAAAAGCCAAACCTTGGACTTATACGATTAACAGACGATAAATGTACTCCACTGGATACTAACAGCAATAACTACGAATATGCAGCATTATGCTCATGACCTTTGACAGTAGGAACGGTGCCAATCGACATGCTCTTTGCTGAGCTGCATAAGGCTTGCTCGCGACAAAACTTGGACAGATAAAATTTAGAATAAAAACAATTTGTTGTTAGTTCAATTCAAGATGCATTTCTCATTATTAGTCATCTTTAAAATAATTACAGTTACTCAAATAAGCTGTGTGACGAAGCTAAGAACTTTTGAGTTCATTCAAGTCATTAGGATCGGAGCTGACATCTCTACAACCGATTTAACAAATCGACAGAGTTTAACTGGGTTCGATTTCCAACTCCCCACATAGCTTTAGCAAGTTTTTCTGACCCGACCTTAAGGTTAAATCCTCCATAATCGAAACAAAAAAAATGTTCCGTCGTAATAGGAATTGGCTTTAATCCGTTGCGATACTGTATTTATAGAGACTAAAAGTATCGCTTTGATGTGATATCGATACCAAAAATATCTGATTCTTGAAACAAAGTATCGATACCTCACAATATTGACTCGGTATCGGACATCCCTAAGTTATACCCGTCAACGTCAGGTGCGTTACACTTTAATTTCAGCGAAATCAGTCCAAATGGATCATGATCCGAGAGCTTTTAATAATGGTGTATTATAATAATATGAAAATACACTATTTTCCCCAAATCACGACTCGTTTTGCTCATTTCTAGAATCGAAGTTTTGCCCGTGTATAGTTGTAGCTTGTTGTTTATATTGAGAGAGCTCACGCGAGCCCAATACCGCTCGATAGGTCGCCACTCCGGGCAGTTAGTTGGATTCGCTTCTTTTGATACAACATAGACTCCATTCGCTTTATATAATTCCAAAACATCTTTGGCGTAGTGACAAGATGCCAAACCAAACCAGAATAGCGAGGGGGACTGCACAAAAACGGTATTAACCGCTTATTTAGGTACACCCAAACCTCCGTACATTTTTCTACGCCACCCTTTTTTTACGTAATTCTTTTTATGTAATTCTTTTTACGAACAAATCTCAAATAACGTAAAATTTGTTTTGCTCACCTATTTCGTAAAAAGAGGGTTTTCCATAAAATGAAAACAACTCTCAGTTCTTTGAGGTCGTCAGATGATGAGATAACTAAGTTCTCAAAAGTTCCTATCTCATGCCTCCTCGTGTGTTTACGATAACCTTTGGTCAATAGAACGGCGTCGACTGGATGCTATCGCCTTTAGCGTTAGTAGCAAAATGAGAGGGTGCGAAATGGTTTATAAGTTGAAGCCCATCCTAGAGTGCAATATTTGTCATAGTATATTGCAACATATAATTCTGTTGTTTATTACAATATTTAATATATATTGAATTGAATTACATTACATTAAATTATATTTCCTGCAGTACTAGAGCATAACTTGCACTGAGTATTTAACTGTTATATATTGTTTCATAGCATATTATTTCATATATTATCGTCTTATATTTTATTATATTTCATTTTGTTATTCTGTACCATAATATATTATATTATGTTATACTGTATTAAATTATGTTATATTATATTGTATTGTGCTCGATTATATCGACAATGGGGAGGGGCAGGGAGTGCATCAGGGTCTCTCACAAGTGAATGACTGGAAGGTGGTATAGCGAAATTCTTTATTATATGGCCGGATGTTATTGCTGGAAGACACCGGGTCCTCAAAACCCATTTAGGCCTTCTTAACAGCACTTATATGAAAGTTATCTGATAATCAATCTATCGGATCTACTGTAAGTCTACCCGCATACACTGGTAAAGCCTTGAACTGATGGTGGCTTCACACATTCATGCATACAAAATGAAAACGACTCTCAGTTCTTTGATATTCCATGTAAACGACTACAGTATGGGTATTTTCGGAACGAAATTTCAAAAAGACAGCAGACGTAAAGTTCAGTACCGTAGTGAGGGTGAGGCGAGCGAGGCGACTGCTTCGGGCGCCAACAGCTAAATCATGATGAAATTGCGAAAAATCCGATGAGATGCCGCCATAATCATTATCATTCATAAACATGAAAATTCAATTTTACAGTCATTTAGAATACAGGACCGCCATTCAGCGACGACCGCAACTATTATTTTTCAAGAGCAAGAGACGCTCTCTACTTGATTGTGGTTGTGAGTTTGGACCTACCAAAGATCTAATTCTCAGAAAGCAAACCTGCGGACCACTTAAAAAGCAAAAATTAGATTTTCTGAAGTGTTCCTTGAAAGGGATTATCATTCCCGAAAATTGATTATTAATCAAATGTGCAAGTGCGTAGATATCTATACGACTGTTCACTGAACTGATATCGCACGTTTTGACGTAGGACTACTCTTTGAATTTTATAGAGAAATGCGAAACAGTGATCAGGTCGCATCGAATCGAAGAGATAAAACTATATATTTGAGATAATTGGTTATCGAAACTGTAATAAATAACGAACAATGTATAGTTTTTCATATTTACCAAGCCGTAGTCATAGCTTCCTCTTAATAAGACGACAATTTCGTATGCATTAAATCTCTTTGCAGTTCGGGTAGAATGGACGCGATCATTTAAACTGAGCCTCTTCCCACAATTGAAATTAGTATTGAATTCAGTTCGGTTTTACATCTCACCCAAGTCAGTCGATAAAACAAAACCGCTTACGTTCGAGACAGAAGAAACCAAGTACAGTATTGTGTAGTGAACAATAGAACGACCTCGAAATGGGTGAACCAAACGAACAAAAACTACCGTCGACACGAAAGAATACAATTGTTGTTGACTTCAGGTAGTGCAAAATTCGACCTTCGATACGAGAACTTGAAGGTTTGCTTAAGGAGCAAATTCTATTCGCAAAAGACAGTAACAATGTGCACTATGTGGAGCACGAGAACATTAAGTACAAAATTCCAGTATATATGGAAGATAGTGCTATAGAAGTGCGTGTGCATGATCTTCACTCAAGCGTCACCGATTCTTATATTCGCAAAACTATGTCCCAATACGGAGAGATTCTCTCTATCGAAAAAGAAAAGTGGTATTCTAAATGGCGTACGTTTATTACACATACACTTAAAGAGGCCTATACCTTCTTATGTGATTTTCGGTCAAGATACAAGAATTCCGTGCAAATCACTTGTTACCTTTGAAAATCAGATGGTGACATGTCAATATTGCCAAAAAGCTGTTCACTACGGTAAGCCAAGTGATAAACTGGATAAGGAGACAACTACACCAAAGGACAACGGTGCTTCCTTCACACAAACCCCAAGCAACCCCAGTACACCTGTGACAGTCACCAACAGCAGTGAAGCATCCCCTTCAACGAATCCATCAGTATCCCCTATAGAACAAAGTACACCAGCTGCAGTTAACAACTTACCCTCCAACCAACCAGAAATTGCAACCAATATACAACAAGGTGCATCTACAGCAACTAGCAACGAAAAGAAGACGGGAATCGACAACAATACCATCGATGCGGCAATGGATGACGAGACGAACCACGAACGAAGTGCCCCTCAATCCTCACAGGAGAGAAATGGAAGCTCCTCTACCCCTAGAAAAAGGGTGACAACGAGATCCAGCTCAAAAAAAATTATTTTTATTTTATTTAAAAAATCGGCTCAATCGGCCACGTAAAGCTTGTACGCAAATAGGCCTGAATAAAAAATTCCAGATCTCGACATTTTATGCAATTATAAGATATTCGACAAAAAATTTGATTCCGGAGTTCCAGAGTCGATTTTTTCCAACAAAATTTTTTGAGGTTATACTAGTTCTCAAAGTTTAGAATATTTTATAGACATTGGCATCAAAAAAGAGAATTTTCGATTTTGGAAATCTCAAAATTCAAAGTTCCAGAAAATCGATTTTAAAAATAATTTTGTTTTAGATGACACTAGATCTCGATGTTTCATGCAATTCAAAGACATTTGCTATAAAAAAATATTTATATTTCTGAAATCTCAAAACTTCCATTGTCAATGTTTTCCATTGTCAATTTCTTCAAATTATTTTCGAGATGACACTAGTTTCATGCAATTGTATTAAATTTGACATGAAAATAATTACTTCAACCTCAACCAGCCACCGGCTGATAGTCTCTTTTATAAAGAAAACTAACTAACTACTTCAACCTCAACATTTTCCTGAGTTTTAGAGTCAATTTTGAAATTTTAGATCTCGATTCCGGGAAAAAATTTTTGGTGCATTTTTAGTTCCCGAAGATTTAAATTCTAAGACATTTGGCATAAAAAATACCATACCGTTCTAAGATAACGCAACGTTTTATCCAGAACCATAGCATGCTTCGGGAAGCATGAACGGTGAATAAGGTAAAATGATTATGATTTTGGGGTACTTACAGCACGACACGAGAAACATAATTGAAAAGGTTAATCGAATGTAAATGTAAATTTTCGAAAGAGCGTTTCCTAATAAATGAACTCGATTCTGCCAACCTTTCCTCAAACCGTTAAATTCGTAAAAAAATTGGTGAACAGTCGAGGAAGCAATCAAACCGCACTCCGGGACTGGGACTTTACACCAAAAAAATAAACAATCGAAGTGTTTCGTCGAACTTGCAATGTTTTAGTCCTTATCAACATCGCATGACTTTCATTTCTCGACAGCGGGAGCGATTTTTTTTGGAAGAAGTGTTATTTTACTTTGGTTCGCCTTTTCAAAATGAGCCTTTTGATCCTGGTTCAGATTTCAGCTCTGGAACTCAGGTTCAGAATTCAGTTTCAGAATTTGGGTATAGAATCTAGGTACAGATTCAAGATGAAGAATTCAGGTTCATAATCCACGTCCAAAATTCATTTCCAGAATCCTAGTATTGTACGAAAGTTTAGAGTTTATGTCCACAATATAGTTGTATTATTCAGATCCACAACCCAGGTCCCGAATGCTGTTCCAGATTCTAGAATCCAAGTCCAGAAACCAGATACAGAGTCCAGGTTCTGAAATAACGTTCAGGAGTCAAGTCCAGAACTTCGGACTCTAGAACCAAAATCCAAGTTCAAAATCCGGTTCTCAATTCACGCCCTTATTCTGAATAACGATTTTACGATCGTATTTCATTTGTATTCCAAATAACGCTAGCAAAATCAAAGGTAGCTAGGATTCGATCGAACCACATTCGATCGAAAAATCAGTACGTCGTTATTCAGAATAAGGGTTTCAGAATCCAGGTCTGAAATTTATATACAAAATCCAATTCCAGAACAGATTAGAATTCATGTCCAGAATTCAGGTACCGAAACCAGATCCAGATTTATTTTTAAGATCTAGAATTCAAGTCCAGAATTCAGAATTCTGGTCCAAAATTCAAGTCCACTCACTTGTATTCATGTATTGAACGATATATGAATGTTATGGATAGTACTTGCAGAAAAATCAAGCTTCTTTGCAAATTTCATTATTGATATATCCGACTGAGATCATTGCGACCATACACGATAGCTTTTCGCAATTGCTTTTCTTTCTACGCCAGCTTCAATCTAAAAAGCTGATCGAATATCGAAATCCATCTTCATATACAGTTTCCATGAATAGTTTGTTTGCCACTTTGTTCGATTTTTTGGAATCTATGGCTTTCGATTTTGCCCCCGGTTTAGTCTTTCTGGTTGTCGATGAAAGTTCTCCAGACCATTTTATAACGTTGGCTACTGTTTAATTGTGCATTCAATAATTTCATCCACTCGTCTGACGGGTGAGTAGTTCGGATTTTCGTGTTGCGTGGACAAGATTTTGATACGTTGCTCCTTTTGTTTTGATACTGTTTTTTCACAACTAAATAGTGGATTGCGAATCAAATAGTTAGCGTACGGGTAGTGTTTTGCTATTTTAAACAAAATAAAAACAATTGCATCAAGTTGAAGTTGACCAATTTTTGATTGTTACTCAGTTTATTCACCGTGCTTACAGTTTGAGTCACTGACTACATTTCAGACTGGGAAGAAGGTTTCACATATAATACTACATGATTCCATTAAATTTTGGGACTCACACAAATCCAGTGAATGTGATATAAAACACATAAAAATATGTAACGGTTGAATTTGATCAGAATCTAACGGGGAAAACAGATTGTAAACAATGACATGCGAATTAGAGATGGTCGGGTATCGGGTATTTTACCCGAAATCCGACCCGTACCCGTACCCGACGGGTTTTTGGTCGGGTACGGGTAAAAAATTTTATTTTCAATCGGGTACGGGTCGGGTACGGGTAAAAAATTTTACTGCTCACTCGGGTACGGGTCGGGTACGGGTAAAAAAATTTATCGCTCACTCGGGTACGGGTCGGGTACGGGTAAATTTTTTTTTCGGATCGATTACCCGACCATTTGTACTTCACATAAATATGTTTACACGTTGACGAGATTTTTTCATTGCAAACAGTTTAATAATCAATTTGATTCAAGGGGTTTTGACATTCCCGCCTAGGACCAGACCTGTCAAACGGCATCTTTTTCCAGAAAAAAACATTTTTTTCTTCATGAAAAGTTATGTGAATATTTCCCGCCCTACTTTGTTTATAACATATTTAATAAGACACACTGCCTTAGCTCTATGATGTTGCGGTCGGAATCTACTTTTCACGTAGGTTTTAATGGACTGCCATTTTAAAGCTGTTTAATGCACAATCCAGTGAAAATTATTTAATTCATATACTGCCCATACTCGCATATCAGTCTCATATCGATTTTCGCCAATTTTGAGTTAGCTTGAGGAATGGAGTCATTCCTCAATATACTCTCAGAAATTGCAATGAAAATTGAGGGTTTGTTCAGTAAAATATAAAAAATATCAACTCATTTCTGTGTCCCATATGCTAAATATCAGCATATCAGTCCCATTCAGTGCAAAATTTCAATAATTTCATTTGTTGCAATATTGGAACAGCAAAGGTGTATTACCGATATTTCATGTAATAATACCAAGATTTTGCATTAGGGAGCAAAGCAAAGTCTTGGCATTACATTCCTTTCGTGGAATTTGGCCTTTCTGTTTCAACAGACTTCGCAGCCGATTCTTAGCGTACAGAATCATTGCATGGCTAGTACTATGAATCCTACTGACACTAAGAATCCTTCCAGGTCGGGGCTCGAACATACGACAGCTGGCTTGTAAGACTTGCATTGAAGCGCCAACCCGGGACCAGCATTAGGGAGCACAATAAATAAAAAAATTCGGAAATAAACTTTTGATCGTCTTTTTCTCAGCATGCCGATTTCCCATATGGGACTGATATGCAAGTATGGGCAGTATATAAAATGTAGTGTAGTACTCATATCACATTCAGATACCAGAAAACTGTTATTTTAAATATTGGTTAGAGATTTTCAAAATTTTCATAAAAATCATTGGGATTCTTACCATAAAAACATGAACATTTATTTCAGAAAATCTACATAGAAGTTCTTATTATTCTGCACTTCTGGGTGGTGTCACCTCACTTTAAATGACACCGATTGATGGCACAGCAAGTTGGGCTATATTGCTAGTTAATTTTCGTTTCATTTCACTGGATTACAAGTGAAAATCTCGATGCGTGACAACGTGGTCGCAAAAGTAAGGGTGAAAATCTTTTCTCGTGAAATACTCAAATTTTCACCGTGTTCACTCGTTGAGGGTTCCACCGGTTCAATGGCTGTAAAAACCACCAGCTACCGATAACATCGTGGGTGTGGGTTTGTGAGGTTTACAAAACGGGCATAGTTGACAGATTAATTTAAATCAAAATCATAATTAATTTTGCTTTGTAGTAAAAAATTGTAACCAAAAAAATTTCCTACGAATGTTCAAACTACTTACACTCGAAGGACTCACCGTTCACCATGTTCAAAATTGAATTTTTCACACCGGGAATACACGTACATTGTTTGATTCTTTGGTCGAACTGATAACACACTTTCATTTTAGGGGATGTTCACATAACATTCATTTTCGTCACGAATAATATTCAATTTGACATTTTGAACTATTTTACGTGATTTTTCAAGTGATTCGAATGTGAATTTTTATGTGTGTCAAGATAACGAGCACGCTTACTTATAGTTCTAAAGAATTGGATCAAAAGTCGCACTGTTTCGTAAAAACCATACCTACCCAAAATTGAGTACAACGGGTATTACGACATATTGGGTAAATATGCTTTTTGAAAAATTTGAGTAGATATTACTCGCTTTTGTTGACATTTGTAAATGAGTGTAAAGTACCAAAGACATTGGAAATCTACAGGGTCCGCCATCTAACATTTATTTTTGAGCTAGCGGTTATTTCGACATTGGTAACCTAAATGTCACTTCTGATTTGACAGAAACTTAGTTGTATCCTTCCGCTGAACGAAAATGGTTGTGTATACGCTTGAGGACCGCGTGAAAATAGTGCAGTTTTACTTTCAAAATCATGGTAATGTTGCGAAATGTGTGCAAAAAAATCATCTTCTCGGATGAGGCACATTTTCATCTCGGCGGGTATGTTTACCGGCTGCTCGGCCATCCATGGAAGTTGACCATCAATGTTAACTTCCCTCTCTGAGCAGCCTAGATAGCCGTGTAGTGTCGGTAGCGGTTTCCCAACTGCTAAGAATAACGCTACGGTCCACCTGTACCGGTGGTATAAGTCCACCAAACAGGTAAGCCGTGTGGCATCCGGCGGAATTATTTTTTACCAAGAATTGATCCACTGGTTTCCTATTCCATGTCGTAAAAGGCCACAAAAATAGGAACTCCTAAGTCAAGGTGTATTTCCGTGCCGATGGCTGAATGGCTGCAGGAGGTTAAACATTGCAGTCGTGAACGGAATATCTTGGGTTTTTCCCTTACTGGATACACGCAATGCTTAGCAATCAACTTCTTTGATCATCGCTTCGGCAGGCCAGAGATTAGAAAGCTGAGTGTCTGTGGGTGTCCTCAAGGTGGTGTACTATCCCCACTTTTATGGAACCTAGTCGCTGATAGTTTGTTAAGGAAACTTAATAACCTTGGATTTCCGACTTATGGTTTTGCCGACGATTATCATATATTGATGACCGGTATAAGCATTAACACTCTCTTTGATTTAATGCAGCAAGCCCTGCGATCTGTTGAACAATGGTGTTGTCAGGTTTGGATTATCTGTAAATCCGGGCAAAACATCAATGGTGCTTTTCACTCATCGTAGGATAATTACAGGAGCTCGTCCGTTGCAGTTCTTTGGTTCAGGGGTCACTGTGGTCGATCAAGTTAAATACGTCGGGGTTATTCTTGACTCAAAACTGAATTGGTCTGCTTACATTGATTTCAGGATTAAAAGAGCTTGCATGGCTTTCGGCCAATGCAGACGAGCTTTTGGAAAATCATGGGGACTCAAACCCAGATATATTCATTGGATCTACACAACTATCGTTAGACCAATTTTAGCATATGGATGTCTTGTATGGTGGCAGAAAGGAGAAGTCGCGACAGTTCAGTCAAAGCTAAATCATCTCCAAAGGATGGTCCTAATGGCGATGACAGGAGCATTCACGACAACTCCTACTGCTGCTCTAGAGGCGCTACTGTGCATTAAACCACTACATGTGTTCCTAAAACAAGAAGCATTATCTTGTGCATACCGTCTTAGGGTTACAGGGCTTTGGAACAGTAACCCATTAGAATATGCTACCAGTCACACTCGCTTGTGGTCTCAAATGGTTCCGTGGGATGAGTATTTACTCGCTCCTAGTGACCTAACTCTCACATGCAGTTTTCCTTTTAAAACATTCAATGTGAGCTATCCTCTTCGTTAGGAATGATTGTCTGGTTGTCTGGAACGACAACTTGATGAACACATAGTTTGTTTTACGGACGGTTCTCTGTTGAATGGTCGTGCTGGTGCTGGTATCTACTGTCGTGAAATAGGCTGGAGCAGTCTCATTCACTTGGTAGATACTGTACTGTGTTCCAAGCAGAAATCTACGCAATTCTGTGTGGAGTACAATCGGCACCTCAGCAGAGGATCTGTGGTAAACGTATTTATTTTTGTTCCGACAGTCAGGCAGCCTTAAAAGCACTCAGTTCGAATGACTCACGGTCGAATCTAGTGATCGCATGTCGAACTCAAATTGAAGACCTCAGCATTTCAAATGCTGTTTACTTCATATGGGTACCCGGCCATTCTGGTATTACTGGAAATGAATGGGCTGATGAGTTGGCTAGAGCTGGTGCAACGAATGATTTCGTTGGTCCTGAACCAGCTTTACCACTTTCAACTAGTTGGATAAAGCACAAGATACGTTCTTGGGCTGCATCCAAACATGCCAGCTACTGGCGCAGCTTGCAAACTTGCGCTCAGACAAAAGCATTTCTACCAGATTTAAATCTGAAAATGTCGAAGTGTCTACTGCATTTCTCCAAGCATCATTGCAGTATTCTGGTCAGAGCTCTGACTGGACATTGCAAACTCAATTATCACATGGCTACTATTCAACGTGCTGAGTATTATTCGTGTGATTTGTGTGAATACGATTATGGTACTTCATATCATCTGATATGTAACTGTCCCGCATTGACGCAGCTACGTATCCGGGTTTTTGGTTCTCCATACATGGTTGAGTCTGTGTATGCGGAGCTAAAATTGAAGGATATTCTCTCGTTTCTCACCCAATGTGGTAAGGAGCTATAGTCAGAAGGGTTCATCGTTATTCTTGGAGTGAATGAATCCCTTCTGTATTCACCTTAAATAGGGTTTGGCAGATTGTTTGGCATCCTCTGGGGGGTAGCGCATTTACTTCTGCTCGTACATACTGCGAGTCGTTCTGCATTCTTCCGGGAGTGCAGAATGGTGTCGCTTTTGTAAGATCTCTAAATCCTCTCGGGGGTTGGAGGTTTTATTAACAGCAGACTGTTCGGGACCTCGTAGAGGTTCAGAATTTCCTTCTGCTTCCACTAAATGTGATCCTCAGCAGATTGTTCAGCATCCCTTAGGGGTGCAGAATTTACTTCTGCTTTTATGTGTTTTTGTGTCGTCAATTTTTCCCATCCTCCTAGTCCAACCCTTACCATTTCCTTTCAATCCTTCCCTCTTATATATCGGGAAAATGATGCTAAAAACAAATTGATGGCAAGGCACAAATCTCCAAATATCAAGGGGAACGTGCCATTTGAGCCAATTTGTTCTGATTCCTGATTCCTTAAATGTCACTTCTGATTTGACAGAAACTTAGTTGTATCCTTCCGCTGAACGAAAATGGTTGTGTATACGCTTGAGGACCGCGTGAAAATAGTGCAGTTTTACTTTCAAAATCATGGTAATGTTGCGAAATGTGTGCAAAAAAATCATCTTCTCGGATGAGGCACATTTTCATCTCGGCGGGTATGTTAATAAGCAAAATTGTCGCATCTGGGGACGGAAAATCCGCACGTCATCATGGAGAAGCCGATCTCAGAGAGTGACGGTTTGGTGCGGATTTTTGTCTGGCGGTATCATTGGGCCTTTTTTCTAAGAAAATGAGGCAGGAGCCGCCGCCACGGTCAATGGCGAGCGGTACCGCGTCATCATTAGCGATTGGTTCTTCCCGTTACTTGAAGAGGAAGACTTGGACACCTTTTGATTCCAACAAGACGGCGCTCCGTGCCACACAGCCAACGCTACGATCGATCATCTGTGCACAGTCTTCGGAGATCGAATTATCAGTCGAAATTCGGATGTCGTTTGGCCGCCTCGGAGCTGTGATTTGACACCGTTAGACTATTATCTTTGAGCGGCTGTCAAAGATAAGTGTTATGTGGACAAGCCATAGACAATTCAAGCCTTGAAGGATAACATTCGTGCATCCATAGCTGAAATAAAGCTGCATACAATCGAAAATGTATTAAAAAGCTGGACCGACCGTATGGCGTACTGCAAGGCCAGCCGAGGCAGCCATTTGAATGAAATTATATTCCACAATTACCCGGAAGGACTGTACTTTAATATGAAAAAATAAATTTTGAATTCGGATGAACCGTTTGTTTTTTTATGCATGTTTAAAAAAAGTTTCATTACATTATTCATGCTTCACAGTGTATTTATATGTTTAAAAGTAAACAATCATTTTAATGTATTTTTCTTACCAACTAGAGCCTGATACGGCTCGATATCTAAAACACTTTATTTTTTCCATACTGAATTTCGGTAAAATTTTCTCTACTCATTCGGGTCTGGTACGGGTACAGGTAATTTTTAATCGGGTACGGGTCGGGTACGGGTAAATTTTTTTATTTTTTTTCGGGTACGGGTCGGGTACGGGTAATTTTTATTTATTATTGATCGGGTACGGGTCGGGTACGGGTAATTTTTTTAATTTTCAATCGGGTACGGGTCGGGTACGGGTAAATTTTTTTGCTGACCACTCGGGTATGGGTCGGGTTCGGGTATAAGAATTTCTATACCCGACCATCTCTAATGCGAATGCAACTATGTAATGGAAACCGCGAGAAATTTGCTCAAAACAGCTCTACGTTTCAACAAGACTTGTAATGTTAAAACGGTATTTTGGGTGCTGTCATTCAACGAGCATTATTCGTTTTTCTGGTTATCTTTCTACTCGATGGAAAATGAACGAATTCAATTGTTTCACTTTGAAGCACCAAAAATCATTCAGTTCAAACAATAAGCTGTCTCCATTTTTTCCAGTAATGCTACGTTATACACCCACTCTGTTCGATAACGGAGCCACCGGCACTTATGTTTCCGTAATACACATTTTCCTCCTCCAATGCATCCATAATATGAGATCATTTCGGTTGAAAACTGCCCCGATTATCGAGGTGCGTGCGTCGGAAAATTGACACCGGAGCAAAGGTAATGGTTCGATAATTGCCGCTGAAGTCATCGAAATATGATACATTATCTGCCGGTTGTCGATTGAGTAAAGCGCTGGTAAAATGTGTGTGCACTGGCTCTGCTTACCCATCCGGATTGCATCGAATTCAACCTGATGGAAGTTGATACGAGCTTGAACCGTTCGGTGGGTGACGGCTGCTGCTTGTGCAATTGCATAAGTGAACTCGTAATGCACCGAATTGATTTGATTTGTTTGAAGTCGGCTTAAATTTTCGCTTCGATTGAACCGAATCGTGCATTCCGAAATCCGATTCCGATTCGGATAACAGATGCAACCCGATCTATGATAAATGCAGTCTCTCTGGCCTAACTCCAAATGACACATTGTAGCACCTCGCAAGGCAGCCTGCAATCGGCCCCGAAACAGATTGATGTCAATTGGTTCGAAAGAACCTGAGCTCGCCAATGCAACCTGATGGCAGCTGGCGGTAGGGACCCGTAGAGCCCTGGCAAGTTGTTATTTGATCTGATTGATGCATGAAATATTGCTGATGTTGATATTATTTCATTTCGATGCAGTTTGTATATATTTATGTTTAGCTACGTTTACCACCGCTCGTTGGCATGGTTGTTGCAACGCCAAATAAGAGTTGTAAATTGAAATTAAAATTGGCAAATCAGTGTCTCTGGTAGCTGGTAGTGCACCGGGTGCCGATCAAAGATCCAAATTACCACAAATCCGACGACGAAGCTGGATGGGGACTGTATGGTGCCCAGGAGTAATTTGAATTTACAAGTTAGTACCATTTAAGGAGAAGCGAGAAATTTGCTGGCCCACCGTGTGGTCAGTCAGGTGTATTTGTAATAGAATAAATAGCTATTATTATGACAGTTGAATTGAGGTTAAATAAAAAATCAGACTAAAAATGTCGTAATTGTATGGAATTTAGCAAAGTGGCAAAAAATTAGAGTTTAACTAGAATTAGTTTAATTAGAACTCTTTTTATTGTACTAAATTTTAATCTAAATATTGAAAAAAAAACAGAAGAATTTTACAAAATAAGGAACAGTATTCAAGAACATAGCTTTCATTGGTAGCGGCACTCGGAAACTTACGTAATCACTTTGGTCAGTAGTCAACTGTCGAAACCGACAAATTCTATGCAAACTGATGCACAGTTTTACTCCGATTTTTCCGCACTCAATATCTTAGCCGGAAGTCAAATCCACACAGTAAAAAAATGAAATTCACAAGTTACTTAATTACACATGTCAAACAGACCCAGAGCACGTAAAACAAAAAGTTTCAACATGTAAAAATCCAACAAAATGCATGAATCTTGTATATAATCAGCTGTAAAAAAAAAACAATCGACAATCGTCAAAACATGCTAATTGCTATAATTTAAGGCCCATTTTTTCTCATTTTTCCATTTTACACGCTGAATTGTACTCAAGTTTGTACACAAGCGAAGTGTACACGTTTGAACATCGTGTTTCAAACTCGTTCACAAACCTGGGAAAAGATCACTTTTGTATCTCAAAGTCAAAGCAAAGTCTTGGCATTACATTCCTTTTGTGGAATTTGGCCTTTCCGTTTCAACAGACTTCGCAGCCGATTCTTAGCGTACAGAATCATTGCATGGCTAGTACTACGAACCTACTGACACTATGAACCCTTTCAGGTCGGGGCTCGAACATATGACAACTGGCTTGTAAGACCAGCGCCGTATGCATTGAACCGCCAACCCAGGCTCACTGTGTACAATGATCCGAAGTGTTTTGCAAACCAACAACAAATTCAATTTTTTAAACCAAACATCTCAATGATAGAAATTAACATTATTAAGTTTGAAATAAGAGTTAAAATATCAAAAATCATAACAAATTTTGCATGAGAAAAAATATTAAATTCTGCCATTGTAATATCGAAGCTAGAACAACATATTTATTGCAGAGGAAATTTTCAGTTATTTGATATTCTAGTATTCAGAATAGAATAATATCAAAAGCATTTCTCTCTCTCTCTCTCTCTCTCTCTCTCTCTCTCTCTGATTCTGCAATTTGTTCAATTGTATTCTATTTGAAGAGCTTTTAGATCAATTCTAAAGACTGTCCCAGAAAGTATGAACGCACTTTGATTTCGATGTAAATAATTCACAAGTGTTAGATATTCAAATTTTATTCGATATACTGATAATATTAGACTACAACAACAAAATATTATTCTCAACATTTGCTACTTAGCCATTGTAGACTAGCTGGCGCACCTTCTTGCGAACGTTCCTCATTAAATTTCGTACAGACTTCTTGGCGACAAGTTTTGACACTTTTTTCCAATCTTTTTCGAACTGTTGAATGGTTTCGGCTGCCGAGACATATTTCCTAAGATGTGCCTTCGTGAATGCCCAAAATTCCTCAATTGGTCGAAATTGTGGGCAATTTGGTGGATTCTTGTCTTTTAGGACGAAAGTGACATTTTTGGTAGTATATCATTCTACCGTTGATTTCGAGAAGAGGCAAGAAGCAAGATCTGACCAGAAGACAACAGGATCCTTGTGGCTTCGAATCAAGGGTAGAAGTCGTTTTTGTAAACATTCCTTGATGTATATTTCGCTGTTCATTGAAGCAGTGGTGATGAAGGGTTTCGAAATCTTACCGCAGCTGCAAATTGCTTGCCAGACCATAGCTTTCTTACCAAATTTTTCGACTTCAAATCGATGTCTCGGACTGGTTTAACACTTGCCCTTCTCGCTTTTCCTCTTACTCCTTCCATTTTTGCTATCTGTCTCGGTGACAGTCCTCGTTCTGTGCACCATTTGTACACAATTTTTCGACGTTGTTCTGCTGACAGTCCACGCATTTAGAAACAAACTAATGAAAACGAATAAACAACTGCACAAGTGGTTAGAGAGGAGTGTAAACAACAGAACGCAGCCATGAAAATTGACAGATTCTGAACCATTGCGAAATGGCAGCGGTTTTTGGTTGCGTTCATACTTTCTGGGACAGTCTTTAGCTGACGAAATTGGAATTCCTCATTATAAACGAAATAAGATATAGTAACTAATTTTGATGCTTAACAGGTATTGTACAATTTCTTGATTCCTTTGATGAAATTTCAAAAAAATATCAAGTATCATTATGACAGCACAGAAACATCAAAACAAAATATGAAGGTGAAATTTGTTATTCTTTTGATCTTTATTTGATATTTTGTGAAATTAGAAACATATAGAAGAAACATAAATCTATAAAAATAGATGCACATAAATGGAGCGTCGCAGTTCACGCAAATTCACGTGGAAGAACATTTAATATTGTGTCTAAAACTCCATGACATAAAATTCGTTGAAATAAAAAAATAATACTATAGCAACCACCGCGACTTGAACCGAGAATCATTGGATCGCAAGTACGTCTGTTAATCGACTGAGCCGCAGAAGTATACATCTGTTTGGCTGGTAAGTAGTGCATTTAATTTCATACAGTCGCACCTGCTAGCAGAATGCAAGTTACAGTCGAAACCAGTAAAATTCAAGCTTATCTAACATTAAGTCATTACAAATGAAATTTTCCGTCGTTTGACAAATTAGGTCTTTATGAATTACATCGTATGAGGAATTAAGTCACCTGTATTATTCAAATTTTTTTGGTGTGTGCCTTTCTGATGTTACTCATACTCTTACATATATTACAATGATATTCTCCCAAATACCTTTCCTTGATTCTTCAGATAAAAAAAACACACAAGACCAAAAAATTTAAATAATTTAGAAATCAGCTTCAAAGGGTTCTAAGATTGAAATTTGTGTCTTCATTGATATAACTGTTCGAACTTTTCAACCATCACCCCGGTTATTCTGAAATTCCGACTTGAAGATTATTTTGACCCTTTATTTCCGGTACATTTCTAACCGGAATCTAGTTACCGATATAGCCGAAGTTGGTTTGTGTGATCAATTTCTATTACGTTACTTGAATCGTCGCTTGAACCGATAGTTAAAGTTCAGCAGTTTTGTATGCGACCAGAAAACCATTCACTTCAATCTAAGTATGTGTAAAACGGTCAAGCCTAACCCTTGTGTACAATTCTTTGTGCACGATGTTCAGTGTTGGGTGCAAGCCCGTATGCAAGTTTAAAATAAGCTCGTTGTACAGAAGCTCAACGCGATGCATGATTTCTTGAAGACTGGTGTGTGGTATTCCCAAGCGCTCTCGTGAGCTATGTTGGTAAGCGTGTATGTTACGAAGGTTCCCTGGTATGCGTGAACCGATTCATAAGTCATTTTGTTATTTTTCGAAAGGTGACGTTTATGCGAAGATTTTAAGGTTTGTGGGTGAACAAATTATATTTATGTTTCATTTTTATGCATTTAAGGAATAACTACAGTACTTTCTGTGAACATGAAAAGACTATTTATTTGAATTGAATATGATATTATTGCCCTACGAGGTATGCAGGGGTCCGCTATTCTCATAACTATTACTGTAATATTCTAAAAACAAAACATTTCATTGAATCTTGAGCAATAGTTCCTTCTGGGGTAGGCTAATATAACCTACAAACCGAAATAGTTTGTGACTAAATTTAGTAGATTCTTCGCCGATCTAAATGACGATGTGAAATTTTAGGCGCACTTCACCCTCTATTTTCGGAACTGGAAGTCGAATCAGAATGAAAGTCAATAGCAGTCTATGGGACCGTTTCATTTGAGTCTAAAATTGTGAAAACCGATTAAGCCATTTCTGCGGGAATGAAGTGAGTTCCGTTTAGAAGTTTTAACCTCCATTTCCGAAATCGGAAACTGAGAACCGGTATAGCCGAAATCAGTTGGTTTGGCCAGCCACTAATGAAATCTTCGCATTGAAACAGTCTTGAGTCAGAAAACGTTTTGACATTTCAAACATACATCACCCTGTTATGCCGGATCCGGATGAAATTCAATAATGGTCTATAATACCGTTTTCGTATATTGATCAGAGCAGCCCGAAAGCTGACCCAGAGTCACCCAAACAACGTTTGATATGTTTGTTTTAGCAACCTGAGGTCGCTCTAGATCGGAAATCAATCGCGTAGTTTCGCTCTGAAAGTTTTCTCGGGTCGCACCACGCATCCATGCGAGTTTGTTTATTTTTGCTTTTTTTCATGAGTTGTTGTTTAGGGCGCGTACCACGTGTTCATTTTACTCGGAGTCAGAGTCGCCTGCCTCTAGGTTCAAAAACGAAAACGGTATAAGATCTTTCATTTGAACCTAAGTTTATGAAAACCGGATTTAGTAATCTTAGAATATGAAGTAGGCTCTGTTTTGGAAATTTTGACCACTATATCTGATACTTCCGGATCCGGCAACTGAGAACCGATATATTCAAAAGCTATGTAGTTCAACAACCAAAAATCGTATCCAAATAAGGTTAGGTAGTGTTTTATGTGATCATAAATACGTTTATTTCTTAAGGCAGTTTACATAAGTTTTTCTTCGCCGTAGCATCACTTTTACATAATATTCTTATCCTAATTTAATTCTAACATAGTCACAACGTTTTGCATTTATTAAAACATATTCTCTTATTACTTAAATATCATCTTAGGTAACTCGTCATTAATTATGAAATCTACTCGGAAATATTATTTGAACCAAACGATTAACTTCTATAAATTATAAAATAAGCTGTTATTTTCAGACATTTTGTTAATAATTTCATAAACTGTTTCGAGTTTGTTTGTATCATTACATTATTTTTATTCTAATTTAGCTATTGGTTGAACTCATGGACGCAGCTGGGATCAGAACTAAGTCTTGAAAGGGGCCTTTATTAAATTGAAACTCCAGTTTTCTTTATGAAATGATAAATAAGTTTCATGTATGAAAGGTCACGACAAGCAAGAATGTCTCGAACTGGGATATTGGATAGTCTACCTTGGGTACGCAAAGAATTTATTAGTTGAGATCTGACATCACGATACTCCACGCATGTCCAAACGACATGATCAATATCTCGATAACCTTCGCCACAAGCACAATGATTAGTCTCGGAGAGCCCAATTCGAAGGAGATGTGCATCTAACGTGTAGTGATTGGACATGAGTCTGGACATCACACGAATGAAATCTCTACTCACATCCAGTCCCCTGAACCATGCCTTTGTCGATATTTTCGGAATAATTGAGTGCATCCACCGACCCAGATCATCTTTATCCCAAGAAGCTTGCCAGCTGGCAAGTGTTCTTTGGCGAGACGAGCTATAGAATTCGTTGAAAGCAATTGGTCTCTCATAAATTTCACCCTCAATAGCACCACGTTTGGCTAAAATATCGGCTCTTTCATTGCCAGGAATGGAGCAATGAGCCGGGACCCAGACTATAGTGATTAGATAATTATTGTTCAATATGTCGTTCAGGCACTGTTTTATTTTGCCCAGGAAAAACGGTTCAGTCTTGCCAGTCATGTTTGAGCGAATGGCTTCAATTGCACTCAGACTATCTGTGAAGAGGAAATAATGGTTTGGAATTAATGTGACGATTACACTCAAACTATAATGAACTGCTGCTAGCTCTGCTATATAAACAGATGCAGGTTCTTGAAGCCTAAATGAGGCCGAAACATTATTGTTGAACATACCAAACCCTGTCGCTTCTTCAATTCGCGATCCGTCCGTGTAAAACATTTTCTCAGAGTCAATATGCCTGAACTTACTTGAAAATATTTTTGGGATTTCCGTCGAACGTAGATGATCCGGGATTCCACGCACTTCGCGCTGCATGGATGTATCGAAAAATAAAGTTGAGTCAGGGACATTTAGGAGGCTGACACGGATAGGAATATATCTTGAAGGGTTGATTTCCTGTGACATATGGTTAAAATATACTGTCATGAATTTTGTTTGAGATCGAAGCTCGACTAGTCGTTCGAAATTATTAATTACCATGGGATTCAGCACCTCACATCTTATTAGCAGGCGTGATGAAAGCTCCCAAAATCGATCTTTTAATGGAAGAACTCCCGCCAGAACTTCAAGACTCATTGTATGTGTCGAATGCATGCACCCTAAAGCAATTCGCAAACAACGATACTGAATTCGCTCCAGTTTGATAATATGAGAGTTTGCAGCGGAACGAAAGCAAACGCATCCATATTCCATCACTGAAAGTATCGTTGTCTGTACAATTTTATTAGATCTTCCGGATGAGCACCCCACCAAGATCCTGTTATTGTTCGAAGAAAATTTACTCTTTGCTGGCATTTTGTTATCAGAAACCTAATGTGTCCTCCCCACGTGCATTTGGAATCGAACCACACCCCGAGGTATTTAAAAGTTAAAACCTGTTGGATCATTCTTCCCATCATATGGAGCTGAAGCTGCGCGGGATCATGCTTTCTTGAAAAGACGACTAACTCTGTTTTCTCCGCAGAGAATTCGATACCAAGATGAACAGCCCAAACGGACAAGTTATCTAAGGTATCTTGCAATGGTTTATGCAGATCAATAGCTTTGGGCCCAGTAACTGAAACCACGCCATCATCTGCCAATTGTCTTAGTGTACATGGGGTTACTAGACAGCTGTCAATGTCATTCACGTAAAAATTATAGAGGAGCGGACTGAGGCATGAGCCTTGCGGGAGACCCATGTAACTATTTCTGAGTGTTGCCAAATCGCCATGTGAAAAATGCATGTGTTTCTCTGACAAAAGGTTGTGCAAATAATTATTTATAACCGCTGGGAGTCCATTTTGGTGAAACTTGTCTGAAAGAACATCAATGGAAACTGAATCAAATGCTCCTTTAATGTCTAAAAATACAGATGCCATTTGTTGCTTTTGAGCGAAGGCAATTTGGATGTCAGACGAAAGTAATGCAAGGCAATCATTCGTCCCTTTATTTCTACGGAAGCCAAACTGAGTATCTGACAACAAACCGTTCGTCTCGACCCAAGTGTCGAGACGTCGTAGAATAATTTTTTCGAACAATTTTCTGATGCAGGACAACATCGCAATGGGTCTATATAAGTTGTGATTGGAAGCTGGTTTCCCCGGTTTTTGAATGGCGATAACTTTCACTTGTCTCCAGTCAGGTGGAACAATATTTTGCTCAAGAAACTTGTTGAACAATTCCAACAAACGTCTTTTTGCGAGGTTGGGCAGATTCTTCACCAAGTTGAATTTAATTCTGTCCAACCCTGGAGCGTTATTGTTACAAGACAAGAGTGCTATAGAAAATTCCATCATTGAAAATGGGTTATTAATAAAACCATTATTTGGAGGAGATTCCCGTATAATGCTCTGCGAATACGGGCAAACTTTCCTAGCAAAGTCAAATATCCATCGGTTCGAGTATTCATCACTCTCATTGCCCACGTTACGATTCCTCATTCGTCTAGCCGTGTTCCAAAGAGTGCTCATTGAGGTATCTCTTGACAAACCTTCGACAAAATGTCTCCAATAGCTACATTTTTTGGCTCGAAGTATGCTCTTGTACTTGGTTTCTAAAACCATAAGTTTTTCAAAATTCTGAGGAGTTCCTCCTCCCCGTTTTAGAAACGTCTTGCAAGCATTTTGTTTTGCGAGTTTAGCCTCTGAGCACTCTTTGTCCCACCAGGGGTTGGGAGGCCTTCTGTTAGTCGATGGCCCAGGAAAGCGTTTAGTTTGGGATTGTTCTGCTGCCTCCAGAATCGAACAAATGAAGAAGTCATATTCTTCAAGTGGAGGGAGCTCTTCCATTGAATTCAAAATACTAGAGATACTACTTTGGTATTTAATCCAGTCGATATTTTTTGTCAAATCATATGGAATACTAGCGGAAGTAGCAATGCAATTGCTACTGCTAATTGAGATGATGATTGGTAAATGATCGCTACCGTGTAAATCAGGCAGTATTTTCCAGGTGCAATCTAGTCGAATTGATGTTGAGCAAAGAGATAGATCTAATGCACTTGGGCGTGCCGGAGGTCTTGGGATCCGTGTCATGCTACCCATATTTAATACCGTCATGCTAAAATTGTCACAAATGTTTTGTATTAAAGATGATCTGCTATCATTGTAAACGGAACCCCACATAATACCGTGCGAATTTAAATCCCCCAGAATCAATCGTGGTGCAGGAAGCGCTTCAACCATTTCATCAAGCTGTTGCTGTCTAACTTGTGCTTTTGGAGGAATATAAACCGAAGCTATGCAAATATCTTTGCCTTTAATGTTTATTTGGCAAGCAACAACTTCTATACTAGAAGTTGAAGGGATGTTTAATCTATAAAAGGAATAGCATTTCTTAATTCCCAAAAGCACTCCACCATACGGAGAGTCTCTATCGAGACGTATAATGTTAAAATCATTAAAATTTAAAGCTATGTTTGAAGTAAGCCATGTTTCGCATAAAGCAAATACATCACATTTTTGACTATGCAATAATATTTTAAATGAATCAAGTTTTGGCATGATGCTTCGACAATTCCACTGCAGGACAGTGATTGTAT
Source organism: Malaya genurostris (assembly GCF_030247185.1). NCBI lineage: Eukaryota > Metazoa > Arthropoda > Insecta > Diptera > Culicidae > Malaya > Malaya genurostris. Next base: position 254,810,175 of record NC_080571.1, on the reverse strand, counting down.
CATTTGCGACGGGTGATAAATTATACATCAAAAGATACAAAACCTGAGACAATTGGCCATTGAGCTGATAACTGCTTCAAAAAGGTTCTAGCTATTGGAAGGAATGCCATTATGAGGGTCTTTAAGGGTTCAGATATATTGAATGCTGAGAAAATCCATTCAACAATTTCCGAAAACTTCAGTAATCCTGTTGGTGGCTGTGAAATGGAGCCCACTGGATTATTATCTTTTTCTGTACTAGATCCTGGATTGGTTTGTGAATTTGACAAACCAGGAGGCACAGTCTTTGGTTTTGACTTTTTTTGTTTAACACGGGGATCTTTTTTTGAAGATGAAATTTTAGGTGTCTTTTTTGGTAATTTGGAGGAAGACTTCTTTCTCTTAACTGACCCTTGGGTAGTGATAAACGAATTACCTTCACTATTTTCGTCAGAGTCAGAGTCCTCTGGTTCCTCTAGATTTGAAAACCCGTTTTCGGTTTCCAAAGGGGGGACATCAATGACCGTTTTAAGCATTTCTGCATATGTGCGCTTAGACCGTGCTTTTAAAGAAAGCTTAATTTTGTCTTTGTGCACTTTAAATGCAGTGCATACTGAAATATCATCATGAGGACTATTCCCACAATAAATACATTTTTCAATTTCCTTGTTGCAATCATTATCTTTATGAGGCCCTTCACACATAATACATTTTGGTTTATTACTACAGTAAGTAGCTGTGTGGCCGAATTTTTTGCAGTTCGTACAATTCATTACATTTGGAACAAAAAGCCGAACAGGGAGGCGAATTTTATCGACATAGACATGGGACGGCAACGCAAACCCTGCAAATGTCACTCGAAACGAGTCTGATGGGCGATAAACTTTTTTTTCCTCTTCATGAACTACTGAGTACAGTTGTTTGCACTCCAGTATTTTCACACCCTCAAGCATAGAGTTCTTGAAACGACCAACACCATGCTTGAGTAAATCATCTACCGAAAGACTCGCTTCGGTAACAACACCGTCAATTTCGACATCTTTGGAGGGTATGTAAACTTTATACTCTTTATTGAAATGTTCCGAAGAGACAATATCATTCGCGTGTTTCAAATTATTTACCACAACACGAATTTTATCGTTATTTACTTTTATGATCTCTTTGATTGAAGAGTATCGTGATGTCAAACCTTTATTAATTTGAAAAATGTTTAATGGCTTTGATATACGTCTAAAAAAGACTATCCAAGGCCCAGAAGAGCTCTCCTGATATTTTTTCGTTCGTGGGGGTATCGGATTCATGCTAGGATTTACGTCCATGGATTCATCCATTACATTAAAATTTTTAACTAAACTTTAAAATAAAATTTGAAACCAACACTACACAGTACTCAATCAAAAGGAAAAGAAAAAACTTCTACCTTGAAATTGTTGTCTATCTCCGTTGCACTGCCGTGTAGATCCTCGTTGCTCTAGATGTTCTTGTTGGATGTATCTGGACGTTGATACAATGCTGAAGCTCACTGTAGCGATAGAATATGATGTGATGCTACTGCTACCTGACATCCAGCACCACTCGAATTCCGATTTGCTTTCGTCTTCGCCAGCTGTAACCAGCGCAGGTCACCGGTGTATACCTGCGTGTTGTATGGCAGTGGAAAGACCGAGTTGTCTTGTCTCCTTCTTCCTTGTGCTCCGCACCGATATGCTTCTGCACCGAAGTGCCTTCGCACCGGTGTGCCTTTGCACTCTCCTGCTTCTATGTGCCTTTGCACTCTTCCTCTTCGATGTGCCTTTGCACTCTCCTGCTCAGCACTTGTGGCTGTATATTGCGGCCTGGGTAGAGTTTGGGAAACGCCCTTTGTTGTTTCCTTCACCAGCTTGGCCCAGCACTAGGGCTCTCTTATGCAGCACGACTATACGTTTTAACGGCTGCTGCCAACAGGTCTCTACCTGTAGTTCAACCGTTGTCGTATTTAACGCGTGTAAACCAACCAGCGTTATTAAACTGTACGCTTCTATACACAACCTTCTCGGTTGAACGGCTATTACTGAATGAGTGTTTTATGTGATAGTAACACCTTTATTTGAATCTTAGTTTGCTAAAATCGACAAATGCTTTCTATATGAGAGAGGCAAAAATGTTGAATCGCGGCTGTTCGGTCACCCATAGAAGTTGATCATCAATGTCAACTTCCATTTCTGAGCAGCCTAGATAGCCGTGTAGTGTCGGTAGCGGTTTCCAAGCTGGCTAAGAATAACGCTACGGTCCACCTGTGCCGGTGGTATAAGTCCACTAAACAGGTAAGCCGTGTGGCATCCAACGGAAATATTTTCTAGTTATTGTACGGTAAGTGCTGAAGATGGAGTGTTCATTACTTTAATTGATGATGGTTAGAGAAGCACAAATCAATATCCAGCATAAACGTACAGCAACTTTGGATTTATCCAGACTTCTGCAAGAAGGTAAAGCTTCTATAGCTTTGGTTCAAGAATTATATTTCCAAAATGTTAAATTTGATATGATCACATATCGTAATCCCAAATCTACAAGCTGGGACCTCTATGAAGAGGGCTTGGCGACTAGATTTTACGGGTATCAACCAACAATTGAAACCCCAATTGATTTGGAAAATGTAGTCGACGAGACAAAGTCACTCATAGTTGTAGCATATGAAGAGGCTTGTCCACTTCGGATTGTGCCCTTGGTGGAATGCTGAACTTGCTAGACTAAAGAAACTATGCAGAAAAGCTTGGAACCACCGACACAGAGTTGGGTCGGAGGCATTCGTGTTGGCTCGAAGGGCTTACAAAAATGATCTTCGATCGTCTGAGCGAAGTGGTTGGAATAGCCATTGCACAAATGTCTCTAGTCTCAACGAGGATAGCAGATTAAATAAGTTACTTTCGAAGTCTTTAATGTCAGTTTCTTAAGAACTTCAGATGGTGAGCACTTGTCTGATGAAGGGAATGTACTTCACTATCTTTTTAACACTCACTTTCCAGGATGTATGGATCCATCACCGACAGCTCTTCCCGAGACTTTTTCAGGGCACGATTCTTGGGCCCTTGCTCGAAGCGTTGTGACGATTCATTCGGTCAAATGGGCTGTTGGGTGTTTTGCTCCGTACAAGTCTCCAGTTTTACTGCAGAAAGGGTATGAACATTTCAAACATGTTTTGAAAAAAATACTTACTTTTAGTCTTGCGACAGGATATATTCCAAGAGCTTGGCAGGAAATAATTATCAAATTTATTCCCAAAAGCGGTCTCAACACTTATGAGGAAGCGAAGAGTTTCAGGTCTATCAGTCTTAGCTCAATTCTTCTTAAAACAGTGGAACGCATAGTCGATCAGTATATCAGCAATGTTAGTTTGGGCGTGAATCCAGCACATGGAATGCAACATGCTTACCAGCGTGGAAAGTCCACTACAACCCTGTTACATGTTGTTGTGTACAACATTGAAAAAGCTTTCTCACAAAAGCAAACTTCGGGGTTATTCTTGATTCAAAATTGAATTGGTCTGCTCACAATGACTTCAGGATTAAAAGAGCTTGCATGACTTTCGGCCAATGCAGACGAGCTTTTGGAAAATAATGGGGACTCAAACCCAGATACATTCATTGGATCTACACAACACAATCTACATCGTTAGACCAATTTTAGCATACGGATGCCTTGTATGGTGGCAGAAGCATTCACGATATTCACGACAACTCCTACTGCTGCTCTAGAGGCGCTACTGTGCATTAAACCACTACATGCGTTCCTAAAACAAGAAGCATTATCTTGTGCATACCGTCTTAAGGTTACAGAGCTTTGGAACAGTAAACCTATATTCATACCATCTGATATGCAACTGTCCCGCATTGACGCAACTACGTATTCGGGTTTTTGGCTCTCCATACATGGTTGAGTCTGTGTATGCAGATTTAAAATTAAAGGATATTCTATCGTTTTTCACCCAATGTAGTAAGGAGCTATAGTCAGAAGAGAGTGAATGAATCCTTTCTGTATTCACCTTGAATAGGTTTTTTAGCAGATTGTTTGGCATCCTTTATGGGGTGCCGAATTTACTTCTGCTCATACTTACTGCGAATCGTTCTGCATTATTCCGGGAATGCAGAATGGTGTCGCTTTTGTAAAATCTCTAAATCCTCTCGGGGGTTGGAGGTTTTATTGACTGTGCATTTTGGTACCTGCAGATCGTTCAGCATCCTTTCGGGAATGCAGAACGATTTGTTTCTTTATGTTTTGTGCTGATTTCCCACCTCACCCATTGCACAATTCCCTTCCATGTTCCTTTTATCTTTCCCTTCTCATCAGGAAATTGATGAAAAGCTACGGCAAGGCACAAATAATCAAATAACTAGGAGAACGTGCCACTTGAGCCAATTAGTTCTGATTCCTGAAGACGTTTATTTGAATCTTAGTTTTCTAAAATCGACAAATGCTTTCTATATGAGAGAGGCAAAAATATTGAATCGATGAATTCTGTACTCTCGCATCAAAACTGTCGTTGTTTTGGCAGTTTCAAATATTTGATTTGGTGTTTGACCGGGAATTATTCTACCGTTCAGTCCAAAATTGGAATAACCCGAGTTTTCTTCGCATTTCGAGGCAACCTTGTTTGAAGACTAACTTCATTATTCGCATCATTTAGCTGATGAAAAGCTACAACATTTTCATTTAAAAAGTTAACCTTTTCGCTGAATTCCGGCCAACATTATACCATTTTTGGTGCTACCCTCAAACTGTACTAATTCAACCACCTGCAGTAATTGAACCATCAAACTTAAGCGAAAATCGTGTTGCTGAAAACCTCAATTTTTCCTTGTGCCTTCGAGTGCGACAAACAAATCACCCTGAGCTTAGTTAATTGGTCTGAAATAGCCCGGTACATGCAACCGCGATGAAGGATCGCGACTTTATTAAAATAGCTTCACGCCAACTGCGAAACCGTTTGCCACCGATGCCGCAATCCTCGAAGCAGTGATGCCTACCGAAGGTCTAGCGTGCGAAGTTGGTAGCGATTTCCGATACCAATAAAAATTTGAAACCGGCGCGGTGGCGCTTTATTGGTGGGGTACGGCACGAAAACGTTCGGTTTCCTTGTTCCGATTCATCATCACAATTTTAAGAATTTCTGAAACAAACGTTGCGGTAACCATCGAAACGGTGAGGATTGGAAAGGTCCCGCTTAGTATGTAGAAACTTACCACCTAACTGACTAATGGGGTCTTCGAGTTGATTGCGCACGCACGAGTCGCGATAGTCATTGGTTAGTCGGCAGCGGTGAAGTGGCACCAAAATAAAATGAACTAACTTTGCACACTCCGATGGGAAATATAAATAACAACAATAGTGATTCGCAGTTTGACGGTTTTTGGATCACAGTTTACCATCGACGGGTGCGCTCCGATCAAATTAAAGAGTGAGATTTATTGCAGCCGTAGCATTGAGTTGTCCACTCGGACAGTTAGCACATAAATTTGTGTTTAATTTTAGGGCAGAACAAAGCTCGGTCTATTGTCTATTCGAACCGAATCTGGTAACCGGTTAGAATAGCGATTGATTGCTGCTGTGTCAAATTTTCATAAATCACATTCCATTCGAAACTATTTGGGGCGTGCGGCATTCCATCGAACTGAAATCACACTTTGCACGGTGAAGGGTGAAATCGAATTGGTTTGAATGTGTTCCTCGGTTTGAACTAAATTGGTTTTAATGGTGGTAATAATATTTCTCGAGATCGACGCATGATGATCGTAAAGTATACTAAGCCATAAGTAACCTCTGATGGCCAGCGGTTGTCGAAGCAAAATTAACTTTAGCGAGCAGTTATTATTTCAAAGGTGGGTTCATAACGGCAGGAAGGAGTTTACAAAAGCCTGTTTCATGTACACTTGAGGGAATAATTATGGTTTTCTCATTTTATCGCAACTAGTTAACGGTATAATGAATACCTACCTAAACAATCGATACTCCTACATTTGACACTTTTGTGCTTCAGAAAGTTAATAAATAACATATGACTACCCCTGAAGCACATAGCCTTTTTTGAATAAAATTGACAATTACACTAATGTGTATAAATCGGTAAAACTTTTCATTAAAAATCTGTTCATGTTTCGTTCTCATGTTCAATTCTTGCAGAGCAATGAAAAAAAAATTCACGTTAGCTTCCTTTTGTGCAAATGCAAGTTTCCGGGTCTTTCGAATTTCTTCTTCCATCAACATTTGCACAGCCTCCTTGGTCACTTTTCACACCCCCACAACGTCTCTTCACCATGAGCTACACTCAAAAACTCATGTTACTTTTACCTAAAAACATACACGAATTTAATCCATTCACGTACATTCTTTTGGATAGACAAATGAAATCTTTCGGGTTGAGCATATATCATGCATCTAATTCAATAGATAAACAATGTAATACTTTTCCAGTGGAAAATTTTTAGTGAATATAGTTTGAAAAAGAGCAATTCCATGCTGAATCGGCTGACTGACTGATGGCACGACCCCCTTCGGTTTGCATGAAACTTTGTATGTGTGTTCGTTATAGCAAATGAAATATTGTTAAGTCTACTGATAATGACTTTTTAACGTTTTTAGTTTCTCCCTTTTAAGTGATGGCAGAAATTTTAAACACACTTCGCCCTATAATCGACGACACGACCAGGCACTCCAAACAAAAACCTGGAAAAAATGTGTTCGTGAGTGATTTACCGCCAGTTACCACAAATATAGCGACCCCTTGAAAATGATTAAAAAAATCTTCTTGCGCAACACTGTTTAAGTTGCTACGAACTAGTTACCAAGGAGTCCCATAGTAAATAAATAAACCACAATGTCAAAAAAAATCAGAACGATTTTCTCTAGCCAAACTTTTTCTGAGTTAGAACTAGTTATTTCCGAGTTTAAATTAGTTATTGCTGGAATACTTTGCGTGAAATATTTGTGAAAAGGTATTGATCAGATTAAGTCAAGGATCAAAAGTCTTAATGTTGCATTATGACGAATCATTTTAGGACATCATATATGAAACCTGGTCAGGATAATAAGTGTCATGACATAATGCAAATTACAAACGCAGGAAGCTCAATTGATCCTCGATATCTCGTGAGACAATTCACGAGAACCATACCCTCGAATCTTCTACCCGGGAAAACATGTCGGGAAGCAATATGGCTCATTGAGGACTGCAATTGACCGAGAAAGTGATGAAGAATTGGCTACAAATGCGATACGGTTCGAGCAATTGCAATAATTGCAAATTGCTCGGACTTATTTATTTAGAAATGATGGTTTGATCTATCGTTTCCGGAAGATTTTAGAGTTTCATCACACAGTAAGTAGTTTGAAAGTAACCTTTTTCGATCGTATTGAATTTTTTTTATTCCGAATTACAGAATGATCCTTCCAAGTCGGGGCACCAGATCCAAGTTCAACAAATGATTATGTAGATTAACGGAGATATTTTGGCCACTAATAAAAGCTCTGTGTTATAAAATTGAAGTACATCGATTCCCGGAAAGACTTCTTCATTCATAAACATATTGGCCCTTATTACCTTTCTCACTTTTACTTTCACATTCACTTCACTTACATGTCACTTTACTTGATTTTCCTTATTACCAGTATCACGCATAGTGAAGTGATCATTGTAATGGAAAAAACTTATTTTTTCAACAAAATGTTGGTGGCGTGATGTTCATAATGACATCAAGTGCATCCAAGTAATTACTTTTGTCTCTGAAGCGACTTCCGTAATAAAGATTTACATTCACTTCATTCGATTTTCACCGTGAAGTGATACCGGTAACAAGGGCCATTAGATACATATCAACCAAAAACATTCCCGTAACCCTGTTTTTGAAAGAGCAAGATTAAATCAACTATATGCCACATGATTTTTTTTCGTAATTTTTAGCGATTCAAAACTGGTTTCATATGATTATTTTGTTTGATTTGAATCTACGAATTAGATCGAAATTTTCACTTGAAGATACCGCAAAGATCCTCGCACAATTCAGTATCTGTTCAAATATGTCCAGAGAGTAAGTCAGAGCAGCATTAATAATAAATCGATTATACACCCTGATTTTGAATAAGGCATATTGACTTTTTGATGGATTTTGCTAACGTTATTAGGAATAGATTTTAGAATAAGAGCGAATATTTTTGTTTAGAAAAGTTTCTGATATTCGAAAGTTGCGAACCTCGGTATGGTATAAGTAGATCTGATAAATTATGCCCAACTCCTCTAGTAAACATAAATACTACGAATATTCTCTTAATAAAGGCCGTCGTGAACTCTGATTGGTTCCTTATTCAAATTTAAACCCATGTTGATCTTGAAAAACATAACAGTGTGGCTTCGAGAACCGGTGCAAAAAAACTGCATGATCATCAAACGAATGGTATTCTGTAGAGATGGGAGAGCTGCTCGGTAGCAGAACAACTTTCGCTGTTGAAAATATTTAGATTTAATTTTTCTCTTTCAACTGCTGTGAAAAGATTAAGGTAAATAAATGTAACTACGGTAACGGTAGGTGTTATTTGAAAAACATCAGTTTTTTAGGCTGAGTTGCCAGTTTCATACATTTTTCGAACAATTTCGTTTTGACATTACGAGTTACTGAGGGGTAGTTAAATTTGCGATACAGTTTTTAATAGCGAGTGGCAGGTCGTGTCGTCGCTATAATACCGTAACTGGAAGTCGGATCCGGATAAAATCGGTCAAACCATCGCTGAGAAAAGTGAGGGAGATCCATTTGAAAAATATGACCACTATTTCCGGTGCTTCCGGAATCGGAAACCGGGAGGCATGATAGCCGGAATCAGTTTTTTTTGCCGTCTACTGATAATGACTATCGATAATGAGTTATGAGGCAAGTTTGGAACATTTTTCAAGTGCTTGTTGCGCACATTTTATGCCTATAACTCCGGAACCGCAAGTCCTATCCAAACAAAACTTAAGACCTTTCGTTTGGATTTAAGGTGGTAAAAATCGGTTACATACACTGACATTTTGCTACACGAACTGGGTCGAATAGCATATTACACTCGGTCCTACGGGTTTCAGTTTAAAAGGTCTTATAGTCGCATAAATCGGCATTGAATTTTATCTTTATCCGACTTCCAGTTCCGGAATAACAAGGCAATATGTGCAAATCTATAAGGAAATGTGCATTAAATTTTCTCGGAAATTTCTCAACCGATTTTCACAAATTAAGATGCAAATGAAAGGTCTTGAGATTCTTCAATAAGTCCTCGAGAAGTTGATCCAGATCCGACTTCCGGTTTCGGTATTACAGTGAGATTAGTAAAAATTTTCAATTTCATGAGAACTTTTTCACAAGCGATGGCGAAACGATGTGCACATTTTTATAAAATTTACTGGTAAATTCATCTAGATGACAGACCATGTTATTTGGTGGATATATAAATCTACTTTGGGACTACTAGTGCCCGGTTCCGCTTTCGAATGCACCTGCAATAGTGAAAAACACCTCCAAAAACGGAACTCACCTTGATTTCTCAGCAACGGTTAAACAGATTTTCACAAACCATGTTTCAAATTAAAGCTCTCTTAAAAGATACTGTACAATTTCATCCAGATCCGACTTCCGGTCCCGAAATTATAGGGTAATGAGTATCAAAACTTTAATTCAAGATCTTTTTTTATACAAATGTAGCGTTTTCTTCATACTTTTAAGAAAAAATACGGATAAAATTATTCGTTACGGTTTCGAAGGAATTCCCGAATTTTTCCTGTAACACGGCTCATTAGGCGGCGCACACCTTCTTCGTCCATCGTTTTAGCTATCTTATTCCACCAGGTCGTCATCTGATTGATGTCTTTGACAACCTTTCCCCTTGCCTTGAGTCTCCTCTTCACGATTGCCCAGTATTTCTCAATAGGGCGGAACCGGGGGAAGTTGTGTGGGTTAAGGTTTTTCGGAACAAACTGGATCCCTTTCTCTGCATACCACTCTTGAACGACTTTGCTGTAATGACAGCTTGCCAAATCTGGCCAAAACATTACGGGATGGTCGTGGGATCGAATGAACGGCAAAATTCGTTTTTTGAGACACTCTTTTTGGTATAGTTCCGATGTCATTGTCTTATTTGTAACGAAAACTTTCGTTCTTTTGCCACATCTGCAAATGCCCTGCCAAATCATAGATTTTCTTGCAAATTTGTCGGCAAAAACAAATTTAATTTTGGCTGGAACATCCCCCCGAGCCGTTGCCAAGTAAAATTTTTGACCTGGGATTTGCCCGAAGTCAGCCTTGACATAGGTTTCATCGTCCATCAGAAGACACCCGTCGAACTTGGTCAGCACCTGGTCATATAGTTTCCGAGCACGAATTTGGACCACACTATTCTGTTTTACGGTCCGATTTGGCTGTTTGTTAGCTCGATACGACTTGATTCCTTCCCGGAGTCGAGTTCTCCTCACGCACTGAATTTTCTGGCCAAATCACGGTTCGACAGATTAGGACTCCTCTTAACCGTCTTAAAAATCTTACCACGCAGTTTCCGGTCGACAGATCCACTCCGACGATTGGCTTGAGGCTTCCGAATCGTCGTCAATGTTTCCTTATACCGTTTGATAACGCGCCATACGGTATTTCTGGGCAATTTCAACTGTTCAGCTAGCCTAGATGAAGGCCACAATGGATTTTCCAAATAACTGTGCACATTTTTTTCCCTTCTTTCGGCTTCCATGTTGATTGTTTACAAAGTTCGATTTGCGGAATGTCAAAAATCATTTTATATTTATATTTTATATGAGGATAGGTTTTTATATGAGGAAGGCAGAAATGATGCATATTTGTTCATTTATTTATTTATCTATTTATTTATTTATTTATTTATTTATTTGTTTATTTATTTATTTTTTTTATTTATTTATAATTATGAAATTCATCTGACAATAAAATGGTCTTAACGAATATGTATCAGTCAAGTCATAAAATTGTAGAACATAGTACTTTCTGCGAAAATTTGTGAATTGGTTCACCAAAATTGAAAAGATGTTCAACAGTGCCAAACGTCCTCAAACAAGATGTTATCGGTTCGTAATACCCGAACGTCGTTCGATGAAATCTCGGCTGCAGTAAACTGGTGGAGCGCAGCGATCGTTGTGAAGCACGGAAATCAAGTACAGACAGAATTTTCCGAAGAGTCGATATCACCATTAATCAGTTTTGCCACGAAAACAGCTAGCTGAATTTTTCTTCGTCGTTCCAATGAATCGAGTCCGATCAGTCGACAGCGATCGGGATACGGTGGGAGCACAAGCGGATTTCTCCAAGGAAGGTTTCTTAGAGCAAGACGAACAAATCTTTTCTGTACGCGTTCAATCCGTAAGTTCCAAACCAGCTGATACGGATTCCAATTTAGGCTAGCATTTTCCGGTATATGACGAACCAAGGAGCAATACAACGCTTTCAAGCAATGCGGATCTTTGAAGTCCCGCCCGATCTTTGCAATGAAACCTAATTGCCGTGTTGCCTTTGAAATTATAGATTAATGATGTAGATTGAAGGTAAGCTTAGCATCTAACAAAACACCAAGATCATTAACATGATCAACTCTCTGGAGTCTTTGTCCATCGATTTCATAGTCGAATCGAATTGGATTCAGTATTCGGTGGAACGTTATGACCTGGCATTTTGCAATGCTGACAATAAGCCAGTTTCTATGACACCAGGCGATGAATGTATCAAGAAGATTTAGAAGCCGGATGCAGTCGTCGATAGAACGAACTTCAAGATACAATTTCAAATCATCGGCATATACTAATCTGCAACCAACACCGAGCAGCGAAACAGCATCATTGAAGAACAGTAAAAACAAAAGTGGACCCATATTACTGCCTTGAGGAACTGCAGATAGATTTGAAAACGGAGATGATACACAGGAGCCTAAAGCATTCGCAAAACTCTACCACATAAGTAAGAGCAAAGCCATTCAATAAACTTTTGTGTTGCACACAGCCGCGAACTCATGCATAAAAGTATTTGGTGTTCAATTCGGTCGAAAGCTGCTTTCAGGTTAATGTATACTGCATCAACTTGTACTCTCTCCTCCAAACTCGAGATACAAGTGGAAGTGAAATCTAAGAGATTCGTGCTGACCAAACGACCTGGCATAAATCCATGCTGATCAGAGGAGATGTAATTTTTTGTACGAAAAAGTACCTCGGTGCTCACAATTATTGCAAATAGCTTAGATGCAGCAGATAAATTCATTATGCCTGTGTAATTCCTTACGTCAATACGATCACCGCTCTTGTATACAGGAAACATAAAAGACTGCTTCCAAGTCACCGGAAAAATTCCTTGCTCAAATGATTTATTCAATATAGTGCACAAAGGATCAGCTAAAACAGAACAACAAGAGATATTCACGATCGAATATATAGCACTCTCTCAGAGAGTAAATCTTGAAAAGGCGCCCTATGGTAATTCATGACAAAATCTGTTGACCGGTTTCTTAGAAATTCGAGTGCTGTTGCACTCCATATTTTTGCACATTTTACTCTGTTACTCCCAAATCGAAAGTTTGCTCTGGGTAATATTCTATAACAGGCTATGAAACCAAGAGACTTTTTATTCGAATGTAAGATTATGAAAACCGGTTCAGCCGTTTCTAAGAAATTTTAGTGATTTCCGGTTTAGAGTACTTGATCACTTGTTTTTCGATACATCCGGAATCTGGAACGAAGATCCGGTATACCCAAAATTAATGTATTTAGTCATCAACTGATCAAATCTGTCAAACTCCAAGAACTTTGAAGCTATTTGAATGTATTTGTTTGAATTTTCCGTGTAATGTATAAAACTTGAACTCGAGTGAACTTTTTATTATTTTTTTTTGCAATCTTTACCCCGTTACTCCAGAACCGGAAGTCCTATCTGGGTAAAATTCAATAGCACCCTATGGGACCAAGAGACCTTTCATTTGAATTTAAGTTTGTGAGAATCGATCCAGCCATCTCCGAGAAAATCGAGTGCACATTTTGGTTACATACACATACAGACATTTGCTCAGTTCGCCGAGCTGAATCGAATGGTATATGACATTCGGTCCTCCGGGTCTTGGTTAAAAAGTTGGTTTTCATAGTTATTGCATAACCTTTCTATATGAGAAAGCCAAAAATAGTGTAAATTATAATTTTACATTGCAGAATATTTGCTCCAATAAGGTGAAACAAATTTATTGATCTGTGTTAGGAACATCAGCTGGGGACGTTGGGGGGCACACCGCATAATTCAAGCTCCAACGGATAACTGCGTAGTAATACATCGACAAACACACCCTTGGTATACGGGACATGGGCAATGTTTTATTTACAACAGTCTATAAACTGCCTGGCGTTCTAAACCCTGCTTTCGGATATACATTGGAGTAGTGGCGCTTCTAATGGTTTCTATTTTTCAACAGCCGATAATGAATGGTACAACGGCGTCACATTTTGAAACACTGAAATTTCTTGTCACGAAATGAGAATAATTCTGTTAGCGAGACTTTCGATTTTCCTTCGGTAACCGTATGGCTTGACTCAGAACTGGGTTGGGCGCAGTTTCGTGTACCGTTCGTCGCTAGAAAGAATAGGATAATTTCTACTAGAGTTAGTTCTAGATTTAAAAATACACCTATTAAATATTTTTCATTATAAGCTCACTTTACTTCTACCCTCGGAATGATCCAATTCCAATAATGTAAGTTCATCGGAGTTTAATTTGGACCATCTGCAGATCGGCGCTAATTCAGGATGGGGAAATAAAACTTACAAAACATCATCATTAGAGCTGAATTGACCAGACATTAGTGAAGGTTTTTTCCTCCTTCAGGTGAACCAAAGTAAACCGACGGTAACAAAAAGGTGTAGGCAAGCAAAGTTGAAGTGCCGCTCGGTCACTTCAAATCACTACCATGCTGTGCAACCTTTCGCACAGTCACGAACCGCGCCCATTATAGCGGCCCACCGAACAACGGCAACTAGAACCCGGCCAGTACCTACAGCACAGTCAGCACCGCTCGCGGATTTGCTCCATATTGATAGACATTTATTATGTTTTGTCTGGGTACATTTACAACTCGAAGGGATTAAAGTCGCTATTTTCAGTTCTACGGCACCGGCAGGGTGGTCGGTCACACTTGAATGGCCAAACCCAACAATCCAAGGTAACTGCGCCGAACAACTCTATAACCACCCCCATCCGTTCGGTTCAACTTGGAAAGATACCTTTTTCCGACAACTGCATGATTGTCATTTCGTCACTTGGACTTTGGTTAGGGTCTAAAGCAGCAGGGGCATGACGTTGTTGTTCTGAAACGACCAAAATATTAAAGTATTTCTAGGGCTGGGGACATTTCGGCACCTCATAAAACCTGACCACACCAGCCGCTAGTTAGTTTGGGAACATTGTCACCACCGTTTTGTCAGACGGTGTAACAAATTAGTTGCATTTGTTTCGTTTGCCTCAAACGGCAAAAATCGAACAAAATTATTAATTGTGCGAACAAATGCTGACAAATTGTTGAATGGTTGATAATTGGTAGCTTATTTAATTGCATAAATGGGCCTACGTTGTCTTTGGTGACGTAAATAGAAATAAAAAAAGCACTCAACACACTCTAGATTGGTTGCTGAACATTCCATTCTACATAATTGAAACAATTTGTTCGTTTTGTTGACCTTGTTTCGACTTTTATTAAGGCTACGTTATGGAACTGCCCATATTCACAACCTAAATCGTTGCAAGTCATACAACGAGTTGAATGAAATTAGTAAATGAGATGGAGGTTGATAAGTTTTCTTAATATTCGAATTTTATATACAGGATCGCTTCACGTTTCTAGCTAAAAGCACATACAAAAGTTACAATTGTTTTTATTTTTTGCGCAGCTCCAATGAAGGTTAACATGTTCTATCCAAACTTCGACAAACTTCAAGTGTTGTATTAGCAAAGCCTGAAGACGATGATCACAGGTAACATTATATCCCAGCGAAAAATTTTTTAAGTACAAAGAAAAAACTATCTTTCAATTAGTGGATGAGATGTTGGTACTCCCAAGTTTTTATCCCAGGTTGTCAATTCCTGTTAAAAACTGAGAATTCAGGTAATTTACTCTGTACAAGAAATATAATCAGCAATTAATGATAAAATTTTCAGTAGTATGAGATAACTACAAATAACTCAAAATTGAAATTTTCTCAAATTTTTGGTATGATGAAGCATTAAGGTGAAGTTCAGTGTCAAAGTAAGATGTAGTGTCCATCAATTTGCTCTTATAATTAATATTTTTTTATTTAAAAGATAGTTTTATTCAGGCCTATATGCGTACAAGCTTTGCGTGGCCGATTGAGCCGATTTTTTAAATAAAAGATTTTTTTTGTGTTTAATCTCGTTGTCACCCTTTTTTTAGGGGAAGAGGAGCTTGCATTTCTTTCCTGCGAGGATTGAGGGGCACTTTGTTCGTGGTTCGTCTCGTCATCCATTGCCTCGATGATATTGTTCGCAGTCTTGAGTTCGTTGCTAGTTGCTGTAGATGCGCCTTGTTGTACATTGGTTGCATTTGCTGGTTGGTTGAAGGGTAAGTTGTTAACTGCAGCTGGTGTACTTTGTTCTATGGGGGATACTGATGGTTTCGTTGAACGGGATGCTTCATTGTTGTTGGTGGCTGTCACAGGTGTACTGGGGTTGCTTGGGGTTGGTGTGAAGGAAGCACCGTTGTCCTTTGGTGTAGTTGTCTCCTTGTTCAGTTCAGTTGGCTTTCCGTAGTAAACAGTTTTTTGGCAATATTGACATGTGGCCATCTGATTGTCATAGGTAACAAGTGATTTGCCCGGGATTCTTGTATCCTGACCGAAAGTCACATAAGAAGGTATAGGTCTCTTCAAGTGCATGCGTAACAAACGTACGCTATTTAGAATACCGGGGAAAAAAGTTCTTTCACTTTTCTTTTTCGATAGAGAGAATCTCTTCGTATTGGGACATAGTTTTGTGAATATAAGGATCGATGAAGCTTGAGGGAAGATCATGCACACGCACTTTCTTCCATATATACTGCAATGTTGTACTTAATGTTTTCGTGCTCCACATAGTGCACATTCTTATTGTCTTTTGCGAATTGAATTGCATCCAACTCTTTATAAAAAACTGGATGTAAACAACATTATTCGTCTTATTGCATTGAAGTAAATGCACACGTTCAATGTCAAGATGCATTTGCTCCTTAAGCAAACCTTCAAGTTCTCGTATCGAAGGTCGAATTTTGCACTGCCTGAAATCAACAATAATTCTTTTCTTTCGTGTCGGCGGTAGCTTTTGTTCGTTTGGTTCACTCATTTCGAGGTCGTTCTGTTGTTCACTACACAATACTGTACTTGGTTTCTTCCGTCCCGAACGTAAGCCTATTGCTTGGAGGGTGCTGAGACGAGTGCAGCTGCTGATGGTATTTCTTCTAAATCATATCTCGATGTATCTAGCGGTATTTCTTCTGAATTATTTCCCGATGTTGCTGACGAAGCTATCGTATAAGCTGGCATCTCGTTGTCGCTGGAAGCTAGTTGCTGTGCACTTTTAAAAGACACTGGTCGATATGAATATAATCGACATGAGTCGCAAATATGCAGTGTAGTATTCACAGTAATTGTGCACTGCGTGAAAGAAAAGTGTTCAATTATACTATCTGTTACTTTACGATACTTAGACGAACGAGGTTTTTCGTTATCACGAAAAGGTCTACAACAATTATATTTTCTCATAATTAAATCACACTCACTGAATACTACGATAGTTTTTTGTGGGTAGGTTTTACACTGACGCAGTGTATTTCAAAAATATGCTTTTATAGTTGGGTATAGGTCAACTTTTATACCTGAGTATTTTTTTTTTTCAATATGGCGGTTACTCCCTTGTTGAACCTGTGTTTTTTTTATAAACCAGCGATTTTTCTTCGATTTAGTTTTCAAAATATCTCGAAAACAACTGCTCGCATCGTCGTGATGTCAAAGAATAATTTATTTAAAGTTTCATGAGAATTACAAAAATAGTAAATTTTTCGATGGAGAGCCCAGAATACTTTAAAAAAGGGCGTAATCTCATTAAATTTCAACTTTTTCGATTTAGTTGCTCATATATCTCTAAAATTACTGCATTTAGAAAGTAGCTTCATATGAGCTTTTTCATTGAACGTAGCTTGGAGAATAATATTTCATTACTCAGATACATTTATTTCTGTGAAAACATCGTTTCTCGAAAACTGTTTAAAAGTTCTTCCTTTGGAAAGATTTTTATTTATCATCTCTCCAACTTTCTAAAACATTCATTAGTTTTCTTGTAATTTGAGTTTTTTGTGATATAAAATTTGAAATAATTGTACAGTAAAATAACTGAGAATGTTAGGAAATAAATTTTATTTTCGATTTCACGAAAATTCGGAAGATTTTTTTTAGTGTACATTTTCTTTAGGAAGTTCAATTGGTTACCTACAACTTCTTCTTAGGCATACTTTTCGTAGAAGCTGTAGTTATAATTACGCCCTTTCAAAAATTAATCTTGAGTGAAAAAAATCTCTAGACCAGTGGAAAATACTTAATTTGCTAAAACGAACACACATGCAAAGTTTTATGGAATCGAAGTGGGTCATGCCAACAGTCAGCCGATTTCGCATGTTATGTCTCCGACATTACCCTCCCTTATTTTTGTAACGAGGGAAGCCTGAAATTTTTAAAGTTATTTGAGCTAAAGTTAGCAAATTATTCGCATTCAAAGTCTTCGATCGCACTTTACAGTTCCTTGCAGCTGTTTTTGATTATAGAAAAACGGTAACTTTCTATTGCATTGATCATTTTGAGTTAGAAAGTCATCTAAGTTTAGTTACAATGAACCTGTTATTACTAAGCGCACATAACTGGTTTTATATTTTATTTCATAGGTTTCATCTTCGACTCATCACTGTTCAATAGCGTTATCAGCTCAACATAAACTGCTAATGCATTGATGAATCGAAAACGAAAGGTAAAAGAAGAAAACAGTAATTTGAACTCAGCACTGCAGTTCAACTAATTTATAGGCATTAGCAAAACTTAGAGTTCATGATCAAAAATAGTCAATTAAAAGGAATACATCTGTCCCTAGTGATTTTTTTACTAGACGTAGCCATTTTCGAGAAACAAAAACGTGAAATCGAATGAGTCCAGATTTTTTCTTTGACTTGCGCCGCTTGTCCTTAAATCGTTGTAACTCGAAAACTATTCATTACACATAATGTCCAAAAAAAGTTGTAGAAAATCTTAGAGAATATCCTTTGATATAAACAGTAGAACCAAGATTTGTTCAGTTCGCTTTCACATCTCATCCAAGTCAGTCGATAAAACAAAATCGCTTACGTTGGGGACAGAGGAAACCAAGTACAGTATTGTATAGTGATCAATAGAACAACCTCGGAATGAGTGAACCAAACGAACAAAAGCTACCGCCGACACGAAAGAATACAATTATTGTTGACTTCCAGCAAAATGATCTTCCCTCAAGCGTCATCGATCCTTATATTCGCAGAACTATGCCCCAATACGGAGAGATTCTTTCTACCGAAAAAGAAAAGTGAAAGATTTTTTCCCCCGTATTCTGAATGGCGTACGTTTGGTACGCATGCGCTTGAGGAGGCCTAGACCTTCTTATGTGACATTCGGTCAGGATACAAGAATCCCGTGCAAATCACTTGTTACCTATGACAATTAGATGGACAGATTGACATGTCAATATTGTCAAAAAGCTGTTCACTACGGTAAGCCATGTGATAAACTGGACAAGGAGACAACCACACCAAAGGACAACGGTACTTCCTTCACACCAACCCCAAGCAAACCCAGTACACCTGTGACAGTCACCAATAACAGTGAAGCATCCTCTTCAACGAAACCATCCAACGTATCCCCTATAGAACAAAGTACACAAGTACAAAGTGACTATAACAAGATTCAGAGTGGCGAAATGGTAGCGTGTATACACGGAATGAATAAGAACGCAGGTTCGAGTCCTGTCTCTGAGCGTATCTTTTTCCAATAAATCATCTTTTCTGTTAGTTTTTCATTCATTTGGCTTCTCCAATATATGTTTCCGTTCAGTCATTGCAAAAACTGAACTAAGTTATGGCGGCTTTACGTCAAACCAACTAAAGTAAATAAATTGTTTTAGGATTGTTATTTAAGTTAGATATGTTCAGAAAGGCTTTTGAATATATTAAAATTGATTGTGCAATGTATCACTGTTAAGTTTCACAATACAACAGAAAAAATCACTGTAGAACAACTTTAAGTACATCTAAAACAATTGTACAGCAAATCACCCACTTGCTTTTGTTTCACTAGCATTTATAGAAATTCTGCAAAAATCATGTAAAACGGGAGTAACTATAACAAGATGATGCCAGATTTATCTGTTTGAAATAAACGCAAAAAATGAGAATAATATCATAAAAGTTTCAGAAATACAGTATTACATATGTATACAATGAGAAAAAAATCAATCAGTTAATTTATATTCGGTTTTCATCTCGCGAAAAAGAAAGATAGTAAACGTTCATCATTGCTACTCTCAAAGTTTTATATCATCGCTTGAGCAACTTGTTTTTGCAACACTAGCACATGGGCTTTCCAAAATAATACTTACAGTGCGTATCACAAATGTCGGGCCCGCTAAGATGAATGACTATACTGTTTTGTTGTTTAAGTCAACTAGAAGATTTAAACTAATAAAAAACAAAACGTAGAGCTTTTCTTTACGAAATATTAACATGTTAATGTTTCCTGTTATTTAGATACTATAAGTCAAGTCATTAAGGTGCGTGAACCATTATCTATTCAACTCACTATTACCATTGATGCCATATTAGAAAACGTTAAAGGAAAATTCATTTCGGAATTTTTCAGATTCAATAACACATTAGTTTGATCGAAATCGTCTGAAAATTTGAAGAATGTTTGAATACAGGAACTTTAAACACCATTCCGATGATTCTCATTAAGAATAATAGACTGTTATTTTCACAGAAATTGGTGTACAATAATTAAAGCACGTTAATTCAAAGGCGCTTGAAAATGTTTCACCATAAAAATGCAATTCGTTGTCGATTTTTCATGTACAAAAACACAAAACATCAATTCTACAATATGTATTATTATTATTTTTTATGTGCGTATTATTTAACAAGATCCATGTTTATGTTGAGAGCAGTTGTATTGAAAATCAAATGTAAAACTTATTTATTAGAAATTAAGTTTGCATGTTTTTGTAAACGTCATTCCATTTCTTTTTTCACGAGTTTCACAATTGTTTTTTCGCTGATTTTATTATTGCCTTTGTGGTGAGATCGACCCATGAGTTTTTGTATCAGTTGCACAATCGTTGTGAATAAATATTCATAATAACGGATGAACTTAAAGATATGTTGCACAACACAGCAAAATTGCGCTTTTTCCATAACACAACAGTTACTAAAAAAGCATAGCCTTGGTATTACAACATTCCTGCAGTGGAATTTGACCTTCTGTTTCAACAGACTTAGCAGCCGATTCAGAGTGTACAGAACTATTGCATGGCTAGTGCTACGATTTTACTGACACTAAGAATCCTTCCTTGTCGGGGATCGAACATACGACAACTGGTTTGTAAGACCAGTGCCCAATGTATTGAACCGTCAACCCGGGACAACAACAGTTACAAGACTAGAAATATAAACTAACTTGAGAAATTGCACAATCAGTATAAAAATACAGGACTGCAACTTAACATGCTACTTGGGCATGTTGCACAACCCGTCAAAAAATACTTAGAAACACACACATGGAAAGTCCAATACAATCCGCGGTATATCCTAGACATTGATTCTTTCGATTACTATTTGCTCAAAATTCCGTTCTATCATAAGACAAATAGCTACATTTTCTTAAAAATTACAACAGTTAGCAATAATAAGCTACGCCGATACGCCGCCGCCGCAGGTAAAAAATGATCCAGCGCCGCCGATTTCGATATTCTCAATTGACGCACATTCGTGCAAAATATATGGTTCGTCATACAGAAAACTTGTACAAAGTGAAAATATTGGAGCTGATGATAAGACATAAGCTGACGTTGAACATTGCTACGCAATTGTAATCAAATCTTTGTTTAACTATTTTCCTGTGATATAATCAACCTGTACAGAAGGCTGAATATTACTTTTCGCGAAGAAACAATAAAGCACGCGACGAAATGTCACCTAAATAACGGTCAAACTGACGTCTACACGCAGACGACTGAATCAACGGAATGAACTTGTATCCCATGCGCGATCAATTGTTGTATTGTTAACTAAAACTGAGAAACTAAACCGTTCATCGTCCGAATTCCGTTTATTAGGTTGAACCATGGAAATCTATTAGTCAATAGAACATATTTTCGTTAAACAAATTTTTCAACAAATTATGAGAAAAAAATTATGTTTCCCATTCAATGTAGTACGGTCATCTGAGACTGTTTTTAACTGTGCGCTTCATGAGCTTTATCACGGAGATCAGTTTACGGCTCATAGCGATTTAGCCTCTCTTTAAAGTAGCAATTATGAACTGATTTGCGCTCCAGACAGTGGAGTGGATTCGGTCGTGTTAAAATATCGTTGTCCGAATGGACAACTTAAAAAGGGGGGTAATAAACAAACAAGCAAGGTTGTTTACTACCGAAGGTAATCGGATGACACGCTGGATGCTACTTTTTTTTATCTAATTGCATCTAAAACATCTGCCGTTCTCTGAAGAAAAAAAAATAGTTTCAGTTGATCGCTATCCATAACCAACTGATTATGAATGTTTTCGGAATTCAGATCTGATCTTATTGTGTGTTTCACATGCCTGATTAAAAGGAAAGGAACCAACAATGCAACTCGAAAGCATACAGCTTGACAAAGTAACTACGAATTCTAGTAAATTTTATTTCCCAATCAACTTTCAGCACTGACCTTTTCCAGCGAGCAAATTTGTGGCTATACAAAAAACACCTTTCTAGCTATAGATTAACGTAATTTCTTAAAGTTCACTTCAATTCTGTAATGCCCACAGCAATGATTACGGAGACTTTGTAAGACAAGTTTGGTGAATGTTCTCTTGCCCTTAATCTGGTTGCATTAACTCGTATGGTCCATGAACAGTTTTATGCTATCTGATGTTTACAATAATATGAAAATAGAAGAAACATTCTGACTAAAGCATACCGCTTGTATCACAGCCCGGAATAGTTCACCTTTGCCCTGCCGAGTGAGCATGTTTGGATCATTCGGCACAAGAAAAGAACATTTTTCAGCTATGCGAAACGGGTTTGGAAGTTTTTTTTTGTTTGTTTATTTGTTGCTGTTTGGGCATTGCACATTAGGCTTTCAGTCTCCAAATGTCGATTCGAGCTGGTAAATGCTATTGCAAAGTCCGTTACTGCCCGAGATAGAGCGCGATCTTTTATGCTGTCGAGTCGATCGAGTTCCCCCTGCAAGAATCGCACCGTCGGACAATATGATTGTGCTGACAAGATTAGGCTTTGTTATGTTCAGTTGATGCCAAGTCCGATGTTTGGCCTGCGGCTAAACAGGGATCTATTTTGTTTAGAGCAAGGCTTCACCATTGAACATATCGCGCGCTTACATTTACTCTTTTGTGTCCGATTCTATCCTATGTGTATGAAGCTGCAGCTGAATGAAAAGCAAACATCGGCTTCTCGGGTGAGATTAAAAATAGGTATGTGCTGTGTCACCCCAGATTCGTGTCACATTATGGCACGCTAATGTTTGCGACCGGGCAGAACTGGTTCAAGTAGGTCCGTCAGCCGGCTATCGACATGAAATTGATACTCACGATTTACTGGAGACGCAGCTGTGCTACACATATCAACTGGTTCTGTATTGAAACCCAATTGCAACAAATTAAGAGATTGGATTTCTAACTTGCTAAAAACCAAACGAAAGGGAAGGGCTGCTATGCAAGTCGCTTTATTGATTCTAAACAATGCTGATGAGTTGTTTTGAATTTGCTCGAAATACGTTTCTTCTCGAGGACGTCATGGTTAGGTATAGAGAGGGTATTTGATTTAGTGAAGATGCTGAATTCTCTCATAACCAAGCGGTCTGCTAAATAAGAACGGGTGTTTGACTGCCCGGTGTTTTGACTGCTGAATTTGTTCTTCATAAAGGGAAATATCTTAATGTTCCTTGTCTGAAAATACCAGGTATACCGGTATGAAGTGAGCATTAAGATACAGATGTGTCGATAACTATTCTTTCACTATGTTTTCACGAGACAATCAGAGTTTGCCATAATGATGTCATCTTCTCGACCGTTTTACACAGTACGAACTATCGCCCAAAACGGAACCTATAAATATATGCTCCGTCACATTTTTCACTCAGTCAACGTCTTGCTGTGAGCAAGGCAGGTAGTTTGACTACCGAGTTTATGACAAAACTGGAAGTTACACTGAAAGATTTTGCGCGAATTGAGCGTAACAGCTCATATTAATGAACAGCTCCGAGCTGATCAGCTCAACAAAGTGAATCGATTCGATGTATCAGCTCATTCGAATTGAGCTGAAGACAAAATTAGCCTTTTAGTTAAATCTAAATGAGCTGATACATCGATGCGCTGATGAATCCTTGATTTGCACAGAGTACAATGCAAAGCGAACCAATTCGTCTTTACTTGATGTGATAATAATCGACTACATTGTATTATAAATTTATTAGAATTTTCAAACTAGCAAAAATCGCCGAATCATTATTATGCTACATGCGTAGACTATCTGCAAAAGTGGCATCCCTGGCTGTACCTTAGTCTACTGAGTGAAAAGGTAAAATTTCTTTCTGACCATGTCTCATTCAATCCGTTGAAGAATAATAGATGCACGGTTGGAAGAACGAACGAAAGTTCGTGCACACATTTCTTCTTGTGTAGAATTCGCTCCTCAAGAGCCAAAGATCCGTTCAGCTCATAGCATCCCGATCAACAAGGAATAACAAAATTGTATCTGGGGTTGTTTCGTTTTTTCTAACTAAATTAGTCATAATCTTGGCCTCGTTAATAGTTAAAATAACAAAAATTAAAACTCAATTTAACCTAGGTGATAACAAAACTGTTACAAACCTTGATATGTAAATATCAATATTATATTTAAATTTGTTACAAATTTAGACTTTTCAGCTGTTATTACCCATTTTTTTGAGGGAAAGGCTTTATCGTGCAAATCTAAAAATAGATTTCGCGAAGTAAGATGAAATTGCATACCTTTAGGCGATTTGATTAGCGATAAAAAAAACATGAACAGTTAAAGCGACTGGTTTCGAACCGGGAAGTTTTGGGTTGCTAACATACGCTACGATTGTATCGGGGCATGAGAACCAACTGAGGTTGGGACGATATGTTGGCATCATATAATAACTAGTGTAAGTCCATGTTGCTACAAAAATAATCTACCTCTTTCGTCGTTTCCTTCCAACCGGCATAGGAATGACAAAGGGGCTATTTTAGCACTATGAGCAAGCTTTTTTTTGGTACTGAAGAATAGTTGTAAGTGAACGGAAATGATTAAATTCAGTGAAACAAAACTACCTTATCAAATCTGAGGAAATTAACTAATGAATGATAGTTTTTCAGGGCCGACTTTCAATTGGATTCAGTTCACTCGTTCAATTTAAGTAGTGAATTGTCTGTATGTGTATGTATGTCGATTGGCGGGTATATTTGATTAAAATGTGCACTTAATTTTCTCGGAGATGACTGAATCGATTTTCGTAAATTTAGATTAGAATAAAAATTCGTTTGAAAGACAGTGAAAAATCAGAAGAAGTGTATATAATATCGATTTAAATAGCAAGTTTTTATGATTGATGATCAACCATTTACCTATTAGTCACATTAGTTTGCGATATTCGCAGCCAGAAGCCCCTCAAGTATTGTTCAAAATCCATCAAAATTGAACTTTCATTCCGGTTTGATTGTTTGATATCTACCTAGATTAACTCACAGAAAAATGATTCAAATGAAAAGTCTCATAATGCGGGTCGGTCGCTTTAAACTCTACATTGCAAATTTCGAATTCCAGCTGATGGTTCCGGATTGGAAGTAATCAAAATACTACGAAATGCGACTATCATAAATTTATCAGATATGGATAGATTGAACTTTTCAAATCGAAGGTATTATGGTGCAATAAATCGTTTTTGTCTGATTCATGAATGTTCATGCATTGATATAGATGACAACGGGCAAAATACGATATCTGCAATTCGTAGATCTTATTAATTGATGACCTAACCAACTCATTTCGATTTTGCTGATTTTTGATCCAAAAATTATGAAAGTGATTCGATATTACTTTAGTTTGCGTTAGGCCATGATGATATCATCAGCGCCACTAGTGAACATTTTTCAATGTAATATTAACAAGGTTTTTTATTTAGAACTACGTAAAAAATCATCAGATCAACATAGTATAAAGTACAGCAAGAGCTAAACATAAATCGATACGAATTTAAAAAAAAATGTTTTTTTCTATTTTCAGTACATTCGGGGTCCGTTAAACTAAAGTCCCTATTTTCAATCTGCAACTAAAAGACCTATAAATCGAGAAAGTATTGAGCTGAGTTTAGATTTTGTTTTTGTGCCCAGTTTAGATTTTATTTTCCGTTTATTGCAGCGTCACTTTTGAAGACGATTTGAAATTTTTAACACTTATCACTCTGTGTTTTCGGAAACAAAAATCGGCCACCGATAAAATTGAAGAATTTAAGCATTCATTTTACTTCAAGCTTGTGAAAATCATCTCTTAGGAAACATTGCGGATTCAATTAACTGAGTCGAATGCTGTATCACTATTTCCAATATTTATTTGCGCAAAATCATCTTGAAAAATATTTATTTTCAATTAAAAATTAATATTTGAATAAAAACTTTACACAAAAAAGCTAAAAAAAACACGTCTACACCAGCCGCTACAAGACAGAATGTAAACAATGAATACAGCTGAAAATTTCACCATACATTAGGGACATATGTACCAACACAATAAAAAAAAATTTGACCACCGGACTCTCCAGACGCGCGCAATTAAAAAATTCCGGGAACTTTTTGAACAGACCTCGTAAATATTAAGATCACATATAATTTTGGTGGAATCCTGTTATGCTCTGTTGATCGGGATGATCTCTAACCTAACCCTAGTGATATTACTGTGTAGTAAATGTGTAGTAAATGACTGATCTGCGGTTCTACTAAAAAGAGCTGTGAGCTGTCAGCTCACTTTTATGGTGTTTGAATACCATTTTCCGTCTGCTGCACACCGTATTCACTTGAGTATATTGAATACCAATTAGCTGTTGATTCTGATGCTCTGGTGACTAGCAAGTCAATTTTCGGACTTTCTTTGAAGCACTTGTGTCATGGTGATTGATTTGTTGGTGATTTTGCCACATTTCACTTCAAAGCATTACATCAAAATTGTACGTTTAAAAATTGACTGATTCGACGAGGTTGTGTGCATACTGAAATTTCCATTTACGAGAGAAAGGTTTTAAAGCTGTTTTATGAAAATAATCATAGATATTTTTGACGTGAAAACGTCTTACTTTAGTATGAGGCGCCTTTTCAAATTTCCCCTCTGAGAGAGTCATAAGTCTTTGATCGTGAATCTCTTGGTGTATCTAATGTGTTTTTTGCTTTATATCATCGGATAATGATCAGCATTTTCATTTAAAATTTTCAGTGGTATTAGAAAACCATGTTGTATACTTTTTTCTGTCATAATCTTGAGCGCGTACGCTTCAGTTATTTGTTGATGGATTTTTTTAGATTAACTACCGATCAATTCGAAAATATTTAACTTAAACACATATTGTAAAGTCCATGCAACAAAAACACGTCACTTCGGAAATCCGCGTAGAAAAAAATATTAGAGGGTTGTATGCAAGACACGACCGAGCACAATAACATTAAAAATGAAACGTTTCTAGGGTCTCCATAATAAATACAAAAATAAAGATGATAATGATGATGATACACTAAACTAAGAACTTATTCAATTGACTAATTACAAACTTGCTCTAGTTTAAGCGCTTAGATTGTTAGCGAATGATAAAATTGACAATTAGATTCTTTCTTGATAATTGATTCTATTCAATTTTGATCCTTTTCCACAAATTTTTACATTGCTAAGTTTTTGAATAACGTCCTTTAACTAGAAGTCAATTATGATGAATTTAAAGTTTCAAGTAAGCACAATTTTAGATACAAATAACCTAAAAATTTAGACCTGGACAAATGAAACGATTCTATTTTATGATGATAATTTTCGAAAAACTTACAAACTTATTAATTTTATAAACAGTTAATCAATCCGAGGAAGAAAATATGTGAAACATTCCGCATAAAATATTTAGTTACTTACATTGATTTTCGCTTTGGCATATTTGGAATATACGGAATGGATACGCAACAAAATTCCGAAATTTTGTTCATATTGTAACTTGATGTTATTAACACATGAATGAACATTGTCATAGTTACAACGCGTGTAGCCATCAGACGCTTATTGTTTTGAAGCAAACTGGCGGTTAACCCAATTCTACGAGGGTTCCTATTCAAACGATACATGTAAAATCGCAGGTAAACTTATCTTTGAAACTATACGATATTGCATCTAATTGTACTGTATATGTAAGCCTGTGGAACTCATTTATTCTACTAAACCGAGGAGGCCGCTTTTAGATAAGTTTCAGAATTTAATTTTGAATCTTTTGAAGCGTTTCATTCCTGGTGGGATAACAACTTGTTCAGTCATATTGTCACGTTTTGTTTGTATGGGAATGGATATTTAAGTATGCAAACCGATCCGTTGGCAAATTAAAACATTTTTAAGTTTACAATATTGAAGCTTTGGAATCATTTAAATTAGGAAAATCCATTAACAAATCCTCGAGGAACAAGCGCTACAAATTAGATCCGAAAAATCAATCGCCGATAATTATAAATTGGCCTGATAGTTACCAGAGAACCAAAATAAAATACTCAATTCAAACCAATTTTTCAATGGGATGCAATTGAAATATTCAAATGAAGTTAGCTCATAAGTTTATGTTAAATGTTTCCGAATCGATTGGTTGTTGAATTATATAAATCCATCAACAAATGACTGAGTTATAAGCGTTCAAAATTATGACAGAAAAATGTTACGCGATTAGTTTTGCATGTTTTAAATTGACACCCAGCCTCGTGTAGCGAAGAGTAAGGCATTTTTAATGGCTTAATCGACCAAAAATTTGCTAAATACATGGGATATTTCAAAAGAATCGGTAAACACGCTGATTCGGTTCTTCAAAAGCTAGATGATAAATAAGATGCTCAAGCGAAGACGATGTTGCGCAGACAGCAGGAAATTCCATCAACACATAATGCAAAAGCGACAATCCAGCAAGTGAACGCATATACAATCCAGTCACCAGCTTACTGGACGAGCTACTTGTGTCATTCACAGTCAAACATCAACTAGGCAAAGAAATATTGTACAGCATATATTTATAGATTTCTCTTCATACTACGCAGAACGATGCGGTGTTTTTTATGCATGACACAAAGCCTCCTACGCCGAACAAGAAGTTGACGTCATTTTGTACAACTGGGATTGGTGGATGAAAACATAGGTCCACTTCAACCATTTTTTTAATAGTATGCTATTGAAATACTGAAACGACGTTGTCATACATATTTAAGTTAAAAGTATCCGAATCGATTGGTTGTTAAATTATATCAATCCGTCAACAAATGACTGAGCTATTAACGTTCAAAATTATGACACAAAAAGGTCACGCGGCTATTTTTGAAACCTTTAATTGACACCCGGCCCCGTATAGCGAAGAGTAAGGCATTTTTAATGCCAAAAACCACATCATTGAAGAAATTTTTGTATGCCATATTTCTTAAAAATGCAAGAAACGTTGAGATCTGGGGTAATCTAAAAAAAATTTGGTTTTCGAAAATAGATCGAGCATTTTCTTAGTGTCAGAGAACTGACCTAAAACACAATCGGGATAACACCAGATCTCGACGTTAAATGCATTTCGAGGACAAAACAAGAAAATAACTTTCAAAATCGCGTAAAAAAGGCCAACTTCGAACATCCGATAAAATAAAAACTGCTTAATAACCGTATAAAACAGCACGTAATAAAAGACCACAGTGGAGAATACAATTGAAAAATCTGTTCGAATTGACTCATGTTTTCACGAGCCAATCACGGCATGCCGTAATGATGTCATCCTCTTCATTCCTTTACAATACGGTTTTAATCGTTACTTCACACCTAGTATTTTATTCAGTAGCAGTTCTGTTTCGATCGGTCTAGGGAGTCTATGCGAAAAAACACCTTACAGTACGAACTTTCACAAAAACGGGATCTAAAAATATATTTTCGGACTAATTTTGACGTGAATACTATGGGGCATCTTTTCGAAATTCACTATGTGCAAGAATAGGCAGAACTTAATCGTTAACATCTCTTGTTGTGCTGAACGCAGCAACATAATTTATAATATGTTTGGTATGAACGAACATTTAGGAGAAATTCAGTGTCAAAATAAGGCGCGCAAAATTTCAATCGTATGAATTGAACGAATCATTTCATAAAGCATGTCGCGCAAAACAACAAAGCAAGCTGTGTTCTAGGAGGTGGTTTTTTTTTCTTCTTCCGTACCAGCACGTAGCGATGCGTACCCGTTTTGCATCATCATCCGCCTAAAATTCCGGAACCGGACGCCGGCTCTGGATGAAATTGCACAGTATCCTCTCAGACAATAAGAGATTTATTTTGAATCATGATTTGTAATAATTGCTACGGTTGCTGAGAAATCGGAATGAGTTTCGGGAGCGGAAACCGGGGACTAGTAGTCCCAAACTATATTTACATGTCCACTAATTAACAAGGTCTGCTAACTAGATGAATTTAAAAGTAAATTAAAAAAACTGGACTTCGTTTCACCATCACTTTTGAAAAAATCCTCATAAAATTGAAAAATTTTCACTTATCGCGCTGTAATGCCGGAACCAAAAGTCGGATCTGAATCAACTTTTCGGGGACTTTTTAAAGATTTTCAAAAACTTTCATTTGAATCTTAGTTTGTAAAAATCGGTTAGGATATTTCTGAGAAGAAGTTCTCATAAATTTGCACATATTGCCTTGTAATTCCGGAACCGGAAGTCGGATCGGGATAAAATTTAATAGCAAGCTATGTGACTATGAGACCTTTCGTTTGAATTCGAGTTTGTGAAAATCGGTCACGCAATCTCTGAGAAAATCGAGTTACACTTTTTGTCACATACACACATACATTTGCTCAGTTTGTCGAACTGAGTCGAATGGGATATGACATTCGGCCCTCCGGGCCTTGGTTAAAAAGTCGGTTTCACAGTGAATGTACAGCTTTTTTATATGAGAAAGGCAAAAATCCTTGGAGTTACCCTTAATTTATTGATTTTTTAATAACTTCATCTGCTTGTACTACTTAGTTTCAACCGGTATTCGCAGGTTTCCGCAAAAGGAATGATTGGAGTAGATTAGGTTCATAATTGAGAAAATCTGGGGTAGAATATATTATTCATTTGTATTTATGTCATTTAATACCGTTTTCGTTTATTGATCAGAGCAGCCCGAAAGCTGACCCAGAGTCACCCAAACAACGTTTGATATGTTTGTTTTAGCAACCGGTGGTCGCTCTAGATCGGACTCCAATCGCGTAGTTTCGCTCTGAAATTTTCTCGGGTCGCACCACGCATGTTCGTTTTACTCGGAGTCGGAGTCGCACGCGTCTAGGTTCAAAAACGAAAACGGTATTAATTATGTGTTAAAACCTTGTTGATATAAGTGAATGATACATTACCATTTTTCATGAATTTTTGAAGGAATTATAGACACTTTCTGTCCTCGTTTGGTGACTGGATAGGGGCTTTCAGTTGCAGTATTTTTTGTCGTGAATACGACTTACTTTACTATGGGGTGCCTTTTCAAAATTTACCCTCTGAGAGAGTGATAAGTTTTTGATCGTGAATATCTCTTGTTGTAACTAACGAATCAACATAATTTTTGCTACATGCCATCGGAAATATGATCACAATTTTATGATAAAATATTCAGTTGTGTGACATAATCTCAAATAATTCAAAATTAAACTTTTCTGAAATGTTTGGTATAAACGAGTATCAAAGGGGATAATCCATAAGGCGCGTTTGCCTTGATCGTATTTTTAAAGCTCATAGCTCAGTGATCTGTGAAAGGATTTATATAATCTAACTACCAATAGAATCGAAATTTTTCAACTTAAACGTGTATAGCAAAAGCATGGAAGTATTTCAATAGTACACTATTGAAAAACCTGTCTCATTTGACCCATGTCAACACCAGCCAATCAGAACGCGTTCTGAGGAAGACAACAAAATATCTGTTGCTGTACAACAAATCGTTCGAGAAAAATGTTCCGAAAAGTGTTGAATATCGTCGTGAGTTCCACAATTTGTTCCTTCTGAAAGGCAGGAATGTTCCGTACAGTATCCTGATAGTTTCTTTCAATGAAATGCAAATCCGAAATGACTATATTCGTTTGTTCGACCGATTCATAAGATGCCCTATATTCGTTTGTTCGACCGATTCATAAGACGCTGTCCTGGTTTGTCGTTGACGAGAGACAGTACTAAATTATGTTGGGAGCTCTGGGCGGAAAACGTCGGATATTTTTACGTGCCGCTCGCTCTGCTACATACAACTCATAATTTTCAGGCAATTGGGAGTGTCGATAGTGATCGCAGTTACAACCAGTAAACTAATTTCATTGACACATATTTTTAGCTACCGCTTTTGTATTCCGACTGAGCAGGAGGGAGTGCACTCGGTGTGCGCTTTTAGAAAGAGATCTTGTTGCTTAGAAAAATTTCAATCTTGTGTAGTACCGTTTTACCATTCGTTTAGTTGCACATTGTTTCAAAGGACGAGAAAGGAAGGTAAACCACTGGCATCCGAGCACTGTTTCTGGTATTGTTCGTTTTGATGTACGAAACGCATGCAAAAGGTGTGAAACGCAGTAAAAGTGTTGAAAAGTATCTATTTTCAATTTGGGGTTAAATTACAAGGGGTTAGGGCGGAGACTCTAGTTGAGTTTCTCAGTCAAGGTTTTGAAACGGCGATCGTTCCGAATGGTATGACGCACAGCATGCCACATTGATCTAAATTCATCTAAACGTACAGAAGCGGGCATTCGATCATTCGCCGTATTTGCAATTAGAAATTTACTCCTACTAGCAAGGGATCATTACTTTCCGATCCATTCTCTACCATTAGTAGACTACCGTCGAGGTGGTCGCCGCTTGCAATATACAGACTCAGATCTGTCTAATGTTGGTCTTTCACCTGAACAATCGGTGTGGCCCAGCCCTGGTAACTATAATAATTAGTCGGTTTAATATCGGTACATTATACGTACTTTCCATTCCCGTGCACTTCTGAGCCATTTTTTTTGCGAATACTAACTTTAAAGGTATTAGCTAAACACGAACGACGAAAACTCTTATTTTCATCTGATTTCCTGTTTGCCTTAAAAAATGGAAACATTGTGTGTTTGGCTTGTTACTGCCGGTAGTCGAGCCACTACCGCCTTCACAGTGTTCGGAGGAATTCTGCAAGTGCCCTTATCTGCTGGTTGGCGCTGACGATACTACCCTACAGCTACAGGCGATGTGAAAATGTGGCGTGTGTTGCTTTTCTCCTACATTCTAATTGAGGGCAATTTTGATCTATTGCCGTAGTAGGTAATTTAGGTATAATCAAATCTGAACGATTGTTTGCAGTATGATCGAGCGACGAAGAAACAGGTAGAGTCAGCGGATCCGACAAACGATGTGCACAAATGTGAACGAAGTGAAGTATATACCATCCATAATGGATAAAATCCGCCAGTTTAAAACTTCAATTTAATATATGTGATGGGTAAACTAGAGAAGATTACGTATTTTTACGTTTCGTATTCGACTCATCAGTGTATTAGCAGTTTACGTAGAATTGCTAATGTCATTTCGTGGTTTAACATAAACCATTAGGGAGCAAGACTCTTTGCAAGCGTATGAGTAATGCCAACAATGTGTGCGTAAAAACAAATTCCGGCGCTTCTTTTCCTGATTTTACTCAATAGATCTACTGCTTAAAATTGCAATTCAAGAAAAGCGAAAATCTAAGTCTAAAACTCTTCCGGTTTCCTTAAAACTGCTTGAGAAAAAATATTTCAGTTTCAGCTTACTTCCACTAACACATTTGATTAGCAACAAACCCATTCCTATACGGATTTCCTCTTGCAGAAATTATTGCGATATAAAGATTTGCGTACCTTCTATAAGTAAACTCGCAAACTAGGAACCTTTAATTTAACACGCGAAATCGAATGGACCTGGAATGTTGTCGTAAAACTATTTATTTTTCCGGCAAACTGCTTTTGTAACAGAAAACAGTGTTGCTAACTTTTTTATTAGGGAATTAAAATCTACATTCGTAAAATGTAAGCAATTTTCCATCAAACGTTGGTGAAAAATTGATCGAAACTGATATTTCATCCAAGATGTCAGGCTTAACATTCATTTGAGAATGTATTATTTTGAAAAAAAAAATTGTTTGCAACTAAATCGTGCAATCCACTTTGATGAACTCGGTGCACTGGGGGACGGGTATAGCTTGATGGGATAGTCGATGCCTATCACGCAGCCCGCCTGGGTTCGATTCCCAACCCCGCACATAGGGCCAGAAAGATTTTCTGGTCCGAAGAGGCGAATGACCCTAAGATGTTAAAACCTCTATAATTGAAACAAAAAAAAAAAAAAAACTCGGTGCACTGCATATATGAATACACAGATCTATGGCATACGTACCAAATGAATTGTACGTAATACACAAATTACCAACACAAGTTAACTTGGTTTACTCTTGATCATTAAGAAGACGTAAAGTTCAAAACCTTGTGTTGGTACCACGCGGGTGACCAGTTTGTGCAAGGTGCACATGACTAATTTCATATATTTACTCATTTAGGGGTGTTTGGTTTGTACAAAAAAAGTACATATTTCGCCTTTGGTTCAGCAATGCTTAAATCAATTCAAGTTGAACCGCCATCTCCGCCTAACAGTACAATTTTAACCGCTAAGCAGACGTAAAGTTCACACAACTTGTGTGACCCTTTAAGGATATTCCACTAGGTGCACATTCTCAACCGAGTTTACCTTATTTAAATGAGAAATTAATCATAAACATGCAAGCGAGTTAATTAAAATTGATCAAAGCAGACCTGGTAGAACTTCATATCGTTCTATGGTGCTTTGTGTGATGCTTGCTGTCTAGAAGCAACCTTCTTCTGACATGTTTCATGTGAGGCTGAAACGTTAGCTTTGATTTCGCTTATATTTATAGATTCGCGTGTTTCCTACAGCTTCGCTTTTGCATCGATTGACCAATCAGAGCAATGCTTTTCCATTGATATATCGCTTACTCCATCAAAATCGTCGTCTTCGTTAGGGAAATCCAGTAAACCAACATAGTGTTTTAGATTTTTAGCAGGTAAAATAGGACACTGCTAGCTATTAATCAAAATTTCAATGATATATAATTATATGTGGCATCAAACATTCAAATCAATACGTATAAATATTTAAAACTAGTAGGTAGGTGATTGAAACTAAACTAATGGCATTTTTGTTTTTAATTTGCACTACACCGGTGCAGTGCTACACTGAGGCATGAATAAACGAACAAAAATGACGAAAACATAAACAGTAACCATTGACTACAATAAACGATTCCATTGCACAGAGCTACACCAAACTTTTGATGAGTGCTACACCAGTGGTATCGGCGCAGAAAAAGTGTAGCACTGGTGTAGTGCAATTGGTAAAAACGAACGGTTTCAGTGCAGCTTTCGCTACACCAGTGTAGTGAAATTTAAAAACGAAAACGACATAACATAATCACATCATGTACATCCTTCTTCATTGTTTCGGTTTTAACAGTATAACTTATAGCTTAAACTTATAATACCGATACACTGAAAGCGAATGTACAAGGAATTCCTAAATACGTCTCTGCATTATAACGTTAGCAACACTTCTGTCAAAGTTTAGTGACTCGTGTGAAGTGACGTTAAGTTAATATAGTACACAGCAAAAAATTATGAAATTTACAGCTGACACAAATCCACATACGACTCAATTCATAAGATCGTAATTCGTAAAGTAACTGAATTTTACAAGAATGATTCACATATGTGTCAAACACACCCAGCTTTTCTAGCAGATGTGTAAATTTACATGTTTCATCACTTCGAAATATGTCAGAATGTATTATATATGTATTATATCAGCTGTGTAAATAATTTATTTTTGACGCTCGAATATGTTGGTCACAGAAGACGTAAATTTACACGATTTCTTCTAGGTGCACACTTAGAAAAATTTACATCTCTATAGATGCACATAAAAGGAGCGTCGCAATTCTCTGAAATTCACAATTCAAAGCATGTAAAGATGGGTCATATCTTTAACTTCACAGTTAATTTAGCTGAAGCTTACATCAATACAGACGCTAAATTAATTTTTACATGTTAGTAGATGTAATATTATGGCATCACCAAAGAAATTACGGCATATTTGGATTCACGTCAAGCGTAAATTTCATTTTTTCTAAGAGTGTGTGTAGAATTAAATTGTACAAAAAAGTTAAAGCGTTTAAAAAAATTTATCAACTGCTTTAGCTAAAGTTAGTGAGGGCCCAAAGTGTTGTTTATTTATCATAAAGTTTTTCAATGATTTAATTCGTGTAAAGTTTTATGTCAAAAATTGCAGTTTTTTCACTTTATCTGTCTCAATTATTCTTAAAAAATTAATGGATTCCAAAATTTGGATGCCTCGTTGTAATACCTATCATACAAGCCATACTTTGTTGAAATTCATCCATTTCTAAAGGAAATATTGACATTTTCATGAAAGCGAATTTTTCTCTCAAACCCTGTAAAATGAGTTTTGAGCGCTTCGCGATAAAGCGATGTTTTGAAGCAAAGTGAAACACGATTTTTATACGCACTTGAAAAAGTATGTACAACACTTGAAAAACTGTGTACAGTATCCTTTTTCATGATTTTGTGCAGTGAGGTGGAACCTTTTTGCGTTTCTTATATATAAAGGTTATGCAACGACAGAGAAAATATACCTTCGAATTAATCGTCATTTACCATTCGAATTAGTTCTTCGAGATTAGCAAATGTAGCCACTTTCCTCGTAGTTGACTGGACAAATTATCACTTAGATTTAAATCTCTTTTTCCTCCGATTTCTCAAAGAAGGTTACACTGATTTTCAATAATTTCGTAACAAATGAAATGGTCAAAACCATATTTCATGAACAAAAATTCAAATTAAAAAACTTAACCAAAACCAAATTGATTCAGACTTCTAACTCCGTTGTCTTGAAAATTCAAACCACAAAAAATACAAAATACAAAAAAATCAAAGTTGGACATCCTCTTGGACATCCTCTTGGACATCCTTTTGGACATCCTCTTGGACATCCTCTAGGACATCCTCTTGGACATACGAACCGTTTTGAGTTATGCTGGTTTCTGAATATCGGTTCTGGAAGTACCGTAAATCATGACCAAAAACATGTCATGGAATGATTAGTCGATTGCCGCACGTTAAGATTCAAAAGTATAATTTGATGCTTTCATACAATTTCTCTTTTAGACCCGTCTTGCTGTTCCGAAATTACAGGGTAATGAGTGATTGAAATTTCAAACTATCATTTAAAACGACGCTCAGTAAAGCCTGTTCCAGAATAACGGGTGGCAACTAAAATTTTGGAATTTCTTTCTCAAGCTGTCAAAAAAAGACAAACATACTTGGAGAAGATCTGATTTATTAAAATTAAAGATACATTGTTCATTGTTGAAAAAAAATAATGAACATTTGAAAACGGTCCGTAATCGGATGTTCGGCGAAGCTTCCGTTTGATGTCGGAACAGGAGCGTTGTACGGCCTTCATGTCAACTTTGCGACTGCATCTCTTGATTCTACCAATCATGTGTTTGCAATTCGTGGCTCTCCAGTTATTTTTGCACACCAAGGAGCTCAAAACTCCGAAGAAATCTTCGATTAGGTGACACTGAGGTAGATTTATCGGGTTGTGGTTTTCGGGTACAAATGGGATCGAATGGGTATTCAGGAACGATTGTGTTTTATGGAGCAATGCGATGACGCTTTATCCGGCCAAAACACGTATTGTTCATCAGCATGATGTTTTTGAAAAAACGGGATCAAAACTTTCTACAAACACTCGTTCTGGTACACACTTGAACCATGTCTTTCTCGGAAATGACAATGTACAGCATCACTTTCTGTTCAAACTTATGTTTAAACTAATATTTTATATTCGGATGTACAGTAGAACTATCCGTTGAAAGAATATCGATCGTTTACGGGAATCTGCGTCTTCGAAAGAGGGAAGTAACTTTCGTCATCCAAAACAAAACTTTTCCGGAAATTTTTTTAATCAACCAGCGGCATTGGGATTTCGGCGTTGAAATCTGTGCGTCAGTATATCCCGGGGCTCGTGTCTTCTTTCGGTACTTTATTCCGAGTCTTTTCAATGTTTTGCAGATGTACTGGTGAGAACAGTTGAACTTTCTTGCGGCATCTCTTTGACTCAGTGAATCCTTGTTGTTGAAGGCACGAGAAAGAGACCGAAGTCCTTTTACGTCCATAATTTTGGCTGGTCTACCACTACCTTCCTTACGAGCAGTTGTTGGGCATCTTAGGATATTGTAAACTGACGAAGCCGCAACATTTTTGCTTTTAAAATGTTGTACCGTATACTATTTGTCGAGATTTCTGTGCAGTTTGTAGAACTGTACAATGCGCTCGCGAAATACTTCTTGTTTCGACGGCATTTTGAGCAAAACTGAGCAAACATGAACAAAACAGAAAATACTAGCAGAAAGAGGAGAAAGAGAGTTAACACATACACACTCTTAGTTCTTTCTGAGCTCGTTTGTTGTTGAGCATACAGGCCTCGAAAAAATTCCAAAATTTTAGTTGCCACCCGTTATATGGACGCACTTTGATTTCGCTGTAAATAATTCACAAGTGTTAGATATTCAAATTTTATTCGATATACTGGTTTTGGCTGCCGAGACATGTTTCCTAAGATCTGCCTTCGTTAATGCCCAAAATTCCTCAATTGGTCGAAATTATGGGCAATTTGGTGGATTCATGTCTTTTGGCACGAAAGTGACATTTTTGGTAGTATACCATTCTACTGTTGATTTCGAGTAGTGACAAGAAACAAGATCTGGGCAGAAGACAACAGGATCCTTGTGGCTTCGAATCATGGGTAGAAGTCGTTTTTTGTAAACATTCCTTGATGTATATTTCGCTGTTCATTGAAGCAAGGAAGGGTTTCGAAATCTTACTGCAGCTACAGATTGCTTGCCAGACCATAGCTTTCTTATAAAATTTTTCGACTTCAATCGATGTCTCGGACTGGTTAAACACTTGCCCATCTCGCGCCGTTTAATATTGTGGTTCCGGCAAGGATTTGTAATCGAGTTTCACATAGGTTTCGTCGTCCATGATTATGCAGTTTAAATTTCCAGCAAGAATCGTATTATACAGCTTTCGAACCCTCGGCCTGATCGATGCTTCTTGTTTCGGACTACGTTTTGGTTGTTTCTGCTTCTTATAGGTTCGAAGATTCAAACGTTCTTTAGCACTTCATTTGACTTCGAAGTGTCCACTTTTTTGGCCACATCCCAAACTGAAACCTCTTTCTTTTGCTCGAACGCCTTCAGTATACGTTTATCCAACTGAGGGTTTGCAGGACCTTTTTTTCGACCCGTTTTCGGTTTATCCTCAAAGGTGTTATCCTCACCGAACTTCCTGATTGTATTTCGCACGGCTTTTTCACTTACTCCTTCCATTTTTGCTCTCTTTCTCAGTAACAGTCCGCGTTCTGTGCACCATTTGTACACATTTTTTCGACG
The DNA here is from genome assembly GCF_030247185.1 of Malaya genurostris. Classification (NCBI taxonomy): domain Eukaryota; kingdom Metazoa; phylum Arthropoda; class Insecta; order Diptera; family Culicidae; genus Malaya; species Malaya genurostris. The sequence goes on along the minus strand of NC_080571.1, from coordinate 254,771,047 downwards.
TTGTTCTGCTGAAAGTCCACGCATTTCGAAACAAACTAATGAAAATGAATAAACAGCTGCACAAGTGGTTAGAGAAGAATGCAAACAACAGGACGCAGCCATAAAAATTGACAGATTCTGAAGCATTGCGAAATGGTAGCGGTTTTTAGTTGCGTCCATACTTTCTGAGACAGTCTTTATTAATCATAGTCATGTTAAAAACACATGAGGACTGATAAAAAATGTATCATCTCACTGCTGGGTGGATAACGCACGTTTTTTTCACTGCAGTTATCACTACACTGTGTATGATACTGGTAATAGATAAAATCAAGTGAAGTGAAAGTTTTCAACACAACGTGAAATGCCTCGGGCATGCACACTGAAATTGATGTTCAAAACATGATACAATTTTACTACAATTTGCAACATAGAATAAAATCAAGGCAGTCTATACGTCTAGAGGATACAAACCCAATCATTCAGCACCAATTCCGCATCACATACCCAAAGACGACGAATCGCTTTGTGATACTTTACTACTTCAATGATTTCTTTTTTCGCTTTGATTACAGACCCTCCATTGTGTTGTCGTTTCTTTTTAATCAATTTATATTTTCATCATTAATTAACAGTTGTATTTTTTGTTTGTTGGAATTTATCTATTTGACGTCAATTAATTTTATGTTCTGTTACAACTTTTGCTGCTAGTGTAAGGTACACAACTTACCTACAATTCGGTCACTGCTCAAGACTCTCTGAAAAAACTTTTTTACGCATTTGTTTCCACATTTCAACCATGTACCCAGCGACAGCGTACACGCAGAAAATTTGAAAAAATAAACAGAGCCTTCAAGATCAAGATTTTTCGGTACTTCCGACTTCTCCCACACTCGTAAAGTCTAAGTATAAGTAATAATGGTTTCCTGTTGAACTAGTTCTTTTGCTCTTGTTTTCTTTAAATGTACAGTTTTACCATTAGCAACATTATTCATCAATAGGATTTGCTTTTTACTAATTGTTTTTTTATATCTAAACTTTCACCTCTACTAGTTCCATTAAAGTTTACTTTACAACGCCACAAAATGTGCTGTTTTATTCGTTCTAGATATTGTTTTTTCGTTTTTCTAAAAAAACAGAGCTTTACACCGCTAAGACTATGCAAAGCTCGCATAGTTTATGTGACCCTTTAGGGATATTTTACTAGGTACCATCTGTAAATTTCATATCTTTTTTTCTGTGTAGTTATTAGATTATCATTGTTTGAAACAGTGATTTGAGTATGTTAACCGAAATATTAATATGATATTCAAGAAAAATTGTATTTATACCCCCGAAGCCCCCAAATAACCAGAAAAGTATGTCAAATGTGAAAGTTGTTTGATTTCCGGCTGGAAGGAGAAAAACAAAAGATCAATGAAGAAACCGCCCTAGCGAATGACAATTAATGGTTAAAACCGGTGTGAAATAAAATATCATTAATAATAATAATGTAAAAGAAGTTTTTGTTGCTCATGTGTAGTCCTCAGAGTTAATTTGCTTTTGGAAACTGTTGAGCTTTCTGAACTTCAATTTCATTTAACCAGGGCCATGATTTTGGAAAACAATTTTTGTATTAAAAATTCTATTTAATCGTTCCATTAGTGTTTTCAATTCACGTATTTTATTTACATTTTTTAAAACTAACTTAGTAACATTATAAAGGTTATGAAAAAAGCTAATATTTGTGTGATATAGTAGTTAAATGAAATATAACGATTGTTGAATAAGAATGCATTGATTTTTTATTCATAGAGATTCAAATTTGAAATCGTACTGAAATACTTAGTAATAGTTTTACATTCAATTTCATGCCCCAAATACATGTATTTCCCCTTAAACTACATCTAAATCTACAAAATGTGTTTATTTAAATATGATCAATATCTAACTTGGAAAACAGATTGGAAAATTGACATACGAACGCAATTATGTAATGAAAACCGTGAAAATGTTACCGCAGAGATGGTACTCGAACTCGTAGCCAACTTCTAAATTGTTTTACCAATTACTACTACAGAACTCGATAGAAACCTTTAAAATTCCGTTGAATCAAATGGAATTTTTTTTCGAGTGATTTGAAAATTATTGGATATAACATTCAATTAAATAAATCCCTTCCTTATCCACCTAGTGGTGTGATAATGCCTTTCTCTTGCCAATCAAATAGTTCCTTTAAAATGTTTGTAAGATTCTATTATCGGCCATTAGTATTTTAATTTCATCAAATAACCCAATGGTAGCTTTCAAACGAGTCTAAATTGTTCGAAATCGATTCTTCCATCTCCGAGAAACTTTGTTTTTGTTGAAAGATTCGCCATAGCCCTTTAAAATTTGATTGACATTGTTAGCTTTCAAATAAGTTAATCGCAATTCGTTAAATCATCTTCAAGAAAGTACAGCCGAAGAAAAATGTGCGCTTAGTCGGGTACGTCAGTTAAATACTATTGTATTCAGAGCTAACAATAGTCATTTTCATTGACTCAAAATAGACAAAATTGACGAAAAACAAATGTCACTCTCAGCTCCGCTTGCAAATTATGAGAACAGGATTCATGTCCAGTCAACGACAAAAGCGAAACAATAGTTTCAAAATTGTGTTCTTTCGTTCATTTGCTCTTTCAGTCATTTTCGGTTTTCAGTTTCCTGTGCAGTGTCGATATTCAACCGAAGTTTCGGGAATCGATAATGACAGAATACGATTCTCAATGATCTTACCTATTGGTGCTCGAATCTGTAGCAGTTTTGGTTTCCAAAGTGGTTCTGGTTTGTAATTACTTTGATTTGTTATATTTTAGTCACTCTTTATAGCCAAACGTCACAGATTTTCAATATGTCGATGAAAGAATGCGAATTGAGATTCGTCCTATCATAGAGGAACGAGTGACGTTGGCAATTATACTCTCTTTTTTGTTTCGATAAGAGACGAAAATCATTCGTCTCTCTTCGTTTGTTTTGGATGCGGTCATTCACGAATGAGACAGTAAAACAACGAATATGAGGCTGTTGGATTGGATTCTTTCATTGACAATGCATGCCAAATTCAAGCTCTAATTGTACTCTAATAGTCAGAACTGGAAGTGACAACCATTTAATTTTCGAACATCATCCAAAATTCAATCTTAGGTATCAATGCCTACACTTGTTGAAATCGGAGATATGGAGCGTTACAAATACAACGTGTTTTGCCGCTTACGTCATTTATACCACTATATCTCCGGAACGAGAAGTCACACTCATTTGATCTTCGAACTTGATCAATGGCTCTATAGCAGCTCTCAAACGAGCCTAGGTTTGTTGGGATCGGTTTTGCCACCTTCTAGAAAATTGAGCATGAAGAAAGCAACGTGTTTTGTCGGTAACGTCACTTATATGATCAGAGTCTCCGGAAACAGAAGTCATAGCCGTTTGATCTTGGATTTTGAACAGGGGCCTAATAGTAGCTTTCAAATGAGCTCCAATTGGTTAAAATCGGTTCAGTCATCTTTGAAAAAATTTAGCGCAAAGAAACAACGCGTTTTGTCGGTTAACTTACTTATATCATTATATCTCCAGAACTAGAAGTCACAACCATTCGTTCTACGAAGTTGATCAATGGTTCAATAGTAGCTTTCAAACGAGTTTAAGTTTGTCAAAATCGGGTTAAGCCTAGTTCTCGTGCTCATACATACTTACACACTCATTTGTCTGTCTCGTTGAGCTGAGTGGAATGGTATACAACACTATGAGTCTCCGAGGCTCCTTTCGAAAGTCTGTTTTTTCCAGCTATTCCATTACCTTTTTAAATAGAAAGACAAAAACGATGCGGTGCATTTCCTGGGATGCAGAAAACTATTTCGTTCATACCAATGAAGCACCGTTTTTCGCTTTTACTGCTGTCTGTCGTTCAGTGTATGAAGAACCCGATTTCTCACCGGCTGAATCTCTCCCCTGACGACTAATACGGTAACATTCCGCATTTTCAGGTTGACTGTGAATTATTAATCCAGATCAACAATTTCAATAATGTAAAAAACTAAACTTGGTACATTAATTATTTTTTAACTCAAAAAGCTGATTTCTTTGTTTCCGTAATTGAAAATAATGACTGATTGATTTATTAATGAAATAGTACTTTATGAATGGAAGACGACTCAATAGCGTAAAAAACAGTACATTAAAAATTATCGATATCCTAAAGAATCAAATAATGAATGTATAGAAAACAACATATAAGGGAAATAGCAGTTAATGCAAAATAAAATCACAAATAGCGGCAGCCCTTTTCTAGATCGAAAGTGTCTACCTCTAATATTCAGCCACCGACATTTATTGTTCGAAAAAGTCAGTTGAATAATGGCTAACATTATCTATGGGAATCGAAGTGCAACAAAACAAGAACTCCAAGATAGTGCGCTATTATGAAAGGTATGGTCTAGCTATTTGTTTCAAGGCTCCATACTTTGGCACCGGGCTGTCATTCATGGAACTGATCTCGGAAAACCTAGCGAACCATGCCCGAGCCATATAGCACCATTTCCTAATAGGCAATCACGGACTCAAATCGGTCGAACAGTGGAACATGCCCACTGCGAGTTGACATGGTTTGAGCAAGGAGACACAATCGAACCGGTGCCCCATTTGCCTGTCCTGACTACGCCGATGTGAATGGTCATGTGAACGTGAATGAATATCAAATCGACCGCCACTTATATAAGACATTAATAATTTTCAGCTTGCAGTCGGGACCGCTCGAAACCCCCGGGGTCACATCACTGTTAACGCTGGGTGTAGGTGATCCAGTTCTGCTCCATTCTCAGTCAGGATAGTAACTTGTTAGAGCTTATATCGCACCCCTGCCACCTCTGCTCGAAAAAAAAAAACATGCAGCTAACGGTGCACACAAACATTCACCCCTAGCGGATCGTGCTCGGGCGTGGATTCGATTCGGACTTCCCCGTGTTCACATATCGCAAGAGAACGTGAGTTTATTGGTGGGAACAATTGAGTTATAAAATTGTGCTGGTTCATTTAGAACTCGATAGTTTTTTTTCCATACGTACTCGGACGTACATTTCAATAAATATTTATGAAAGTAATAAGTGGAGCACATTCATAGCTTCTCGAGCTGCGAACCATTGCCGCTGGTGTGCTGCATATCGTCTGATGCTAACCGGGGTCCTGCTTGGGAATGTGAAAGGGAACTGGTTGCGATGTGATTATGAAGTACGTGTACAGAACCGGGCGTAAGATCACTACCTTTCAATCAAACCGATGAATTGTTGGTTCTGAGTGATGTCGGTTTAAAGATTTGACCGCACTCAGGCCTTGAACTGTAAGTTCTGATATTTGTCGGTCTGTTGACATCTATGACTGCAGTCAACTTTAACATTTCTAGTATTAAAAGCATTGCCATTAGTTTTTCATATACAAACGCATTTTTTTTTATAAATAACTAAGAGTTAGTTACCTCATCTCCCATAACAGGTGATCGTTATTAAACCGATAAATTCATTTCGAAAACCAAAACTGTTAAGCGCATTCGTTCCGTCTTCAACCTGTTACAGGTCTAATCACCTTCCAAACGCGCAATCGATTGAGCTGCAAAGGTTAAACCGAAAAACCCTTCGGTAATTACACCATTTGAATGTCTTAATCAAACAGCCGTCAACCGAAGCGCGGAGTTAGAAAACCATCATTTTCATGGAACCAAATTATCATCCACTAAAAACCTCGGCTCCATAGTTAAGCCCAAGACGAATCCAATTGATTTGATCGCATTTCAAACTTTTCTTTAGCGTGCGTTGATTTTGGTGGATTGATCTTGAACGACGCCTTTGAATAACTATGACCAGCAACAATCGATTATAGAGAAACGGATTTAAGGCGAATAAAAATCATATCGGGTGGAAAAAAAGGTCAGCTACATGTTTACAGTGGTTATCGATGATTGATCATTTCATTTGGGGATTAAAGGATATTCAAAATAATTTTTTACTTAGTTTTCGTTTTCGCCTCGTTCGTAGCAGATTTGAAGTGTTCTTGAAAATGGTGATTTTTATTTAGACTATTTAAATAACTTGTATAATGATTAGTACAGGAAGATTTCAGAACTCTAGATAATCAGTGTTGAGTTTTTTTTATTCATAGATGATATCACGAAAGCCCTTGATAATTATATGGTTGATTCTGAATTTGCCATATCTGAAAAATATAGAATCGCTTTTTCATTCACTTACTGGTATGATAATGCATTTTTCTTGACATTCAAATATTTTCAATATAGTATTTTTTTGTCGTCAATAAACTTTACGATGGGGCGTCTTTCCAAAATTTACCTTGTACAAGAATGGGTTAGAACTCTATCATGAAAATCTTATGTTGTACTTAAACCAACAACATAAATTTTTCTCCAAGCTATCGGAAATATGATCAGGAATTTGTGGTCAAATTTACAACAGACAACCTTAAATAACTCAAAACCAAATTTTGCTAAAACTTTTGGAAATTATAAGGAAAACTCATCACGTTTGCTTGCCTTTTCCGCACCCGGACGACGGCTTTGAGGTAGTCAGGCGCATATCAGGTCCAATTTTTTACTGGACGATCAATAATCGCTCATTTCTTCTAGTGTTTCACGCGGAACTGGATGTCGAGATGAGGTTCAGCGATGCCAGATCGTGCGCACTGAATTTCCGTATTCCATCTTGTGTCGAAGTGGTTTCAGAGGAGAAAAAGTCTGTGTAAATCCGTATAACTTATTTTACATCTATTATATCTATTTTAGATCAATTGTTGCGTAATTTATTTAAGGGCGTTTTTTTTGGTTTTTGAACAAATTTTTATTTAATATGAAAAAATTACAGGGTTGTGTACGATACAGGACCGATCATGATGACATTAAAATGCAAATTCCCAACTCTTCCATTCACAGATATAAATTTGAAAAATAGGCATGTGGCAGCAACCAGTTAAAGCATTATTACAAATTTACAAAAAAAAGTAACAAAGGTCTCTTATCTACTATTCATTATATCTACGATTTGATCTCAATTTTTCTTTAATTGTTTCCTACACACTTAAAAAAATCCCTGTGATTTCACATCTTATTAGATGCACATAAATGGAGCGTCGTAGTTCACGCATATTTACGTGGAAGAACATTTAATATTGTGTCTAAAACTCCATGACATAAATTCGTTGAAATAAAAAAAAAGAATACTGATAGCAACCGCCGCGACTTGAACCGAGAATCATTGGATCACAAGTACGTCCGTTAATCGACTGAGCCACAGAAGCATACATCTGCTCGGTTGGTAAAAGGTGCATTTAAATTCATACAGTCGCACCTGCTAGCAGAATGCAAGTTACAATCGAAACCAGTAAAATTCAAGCTATTCTAACATTAAGTCATTATTAATGAAATTTTCCGTCATTTGACAAATTAGGTCTTTATGAATTACATCGTATGACGAATTAAGTCACCCGTATTATTCAATTTTTTTTGGAGTGTAGATATAATTATTTTTAAGGTACAATATTCAAATAATGCTTTTGAATCAAGTTAAATGTGCAAATCCATCAGCAAATCACCGAGATACAAATCACCGAAAAATCTATCGCCGATAGTTCTAAATTAGCCTACTAGTTACTGTAGAATCAACAGCTGATCGGTATTCAATATACTCAAGCGAACACGCTATGCAGCAGACGCAAAATGGCATCCATACACCGCGTAAAAGTGACTACCCAGCGAGCGAATGAATGTAACTCTGTTTTGTCACTCATTGACTAGACAAGCTACATGTTTCGTTCGCAGGCAGCCAGTGACAAAAGCGACTAAAATGACAAACCAATTCAAACCAACTTTTCAATAGTACGCAACTGAAATACTGAAGCGACGTTGCCATTCATGTTTTCGACGTTGCCAAGTTAAATGTTTTCGTATCGATTTGTTGTTAAATTATTTTTTTTTTCATAAATACGTTTATTTCATAGGCAATATACATAAGTTTTTCTTCGCCGTGGCATCCACAATACATAGTAGTTTAAACCTAATACATTTCGAATATCATATTAGTATGTTGGTACTCATTAGTTAATCTAAACACTGTTTTTATCAAGCGAGTTGCTATTTTAATTACATTAAATAAAATACATTTATTTTGTACATGATCTTATAACTATTTCAGGATTGTTTGTATCAGTTCACCACTTATATTCAATATCCTATAGTTGGCTATTGGTTGAACTCATGGAAGAGAAAACAGTTTAACATAAAATAAAATTTAAATTGGAACTCCAATGGATTTAATGAAATGATAAAGAAGTTTCATGTATGGAAGGTCACGACAAGCAAGAATGTCGCGAACTGGGACATTGGATAGTCTACCTTGGGTACGCAAGGAATTTATTAGTTGAGATCTGACATCACGAAACTCCACGCATGTCCAAACAACATGGTCAATATCGCGGTAACCTTCGCCGCAAGCACAATGATTAGTCTCGGAAAGTCCAATTCGAAGGAGATGTGCATCTAACGTGTAGTGATTGGACATGAGTCTGGACATCACACGAATGAAATCTCTACTCACATCCAGTCCCCTGAACCATGCCTTTGTCGATATTTTAGGAATAATTGAGTGCATCCACCGACCCAGATCATCTTTATCCCAAGAAGCTTGCCAGCTGGCAAGTGTTCTTTGGCGAGACGCGCTATAGAATTCGTTGAAAGCAATCGGTCTCTCATAAATTTCACCCTCAATAGCACCACGTTTGGCTAAAATATCGGCTCTTTCATTGCCTGGAATGGAGCAATGAGCCGGAACCCAAACTATTGTGATTAGATAATTATTATTCAATATGTCGTTCAGACACTGTTTTATTTTACCCAAGAAAAACGGTTCATTTTTGCCAGCAGCGTTTGAGCGAATGGCTTCAATTGCACTCAGACTATCTGTGAAGAGGAAATAATGGTTTGGAGATAATGTGACGATTACATTCAAGCTATAATGAACTGCTGCTAACTCTGCTATATAAACAGATGCAGGTTCTTGAAGCTTGAATGAGGCCGAAACATTATTGTTGAACATACCAAACCCTGTCGCTTCTTCCATTCGCGATCCGTCCGTGTAAAACATTTTCTCAGAGTTAATATGCCTGAACTTACTTGAAAATATTTTTGGGATTTCCATAGAGCGTAGGTGGTCCGGGATTCCACGCACTTCGCGCTGCATGGATGTGTCGAAAAATAAAGTTGAGTCAGGTACATTTAGGAGGCTGACACGGATAGGAATATATCTTGAAGGGTTGATTTCCTGTGACATATGGTTAAAATATACTGTCATGAATTTTGTTTGAGATCGAAGCTCGACTAGTCGTTCGAAATTATTAATTACCATGGGATTCAGCACATCACATCTTATTAGCAGGCGTGATGAAAGCTCCCAAAATCGATCTTTTAATGGAAGAACTCCCGCCAGAACTTCAAGACTCATTGTATGTGTCGAATGCATGCAGCCTAAAGCAATTCGCAAACAACGGTACTGAATTCGCTCAAGTTTGATAGTATGGGAATTTGCAGCGGAACGAAAACAAACGCATCCATATTCCATCACTGAAAGTATCGTTGTCTGATACAATTTTATTAGATCTTGCGGATGAGCACCCCACCAAGACCCTGTTATTGTTCGAAGAAAATTTACTCTTTGTTGGCATTTCGTTATCAGATACCTAATGTGTCCTCCCCACGTGCATTTGGAATCAAACCACACCCCGAGGTATTTGAAAGTCAAAACCTGTTCGATTATTCTTCCCATCATATGAAGCTGAAGTTGCGCGGGATCATGCTTTTTTGAAAAGACGACCAGCTCTGTTTTCTCCGCAGAGAATTCGATACCAAGATGAACAGCCCAAACGGACAATTTATCTAAGGTATCTTGCAATGGTTTTTGCAGATCAATAGCTTTGGATCCAGTAACTGAAACCACGCCATCATCTGCCAATTGTCTTAGTGTACATGGGGTTACTAGACAGCTGTCAATGTCATTCACGTAAAAATTATAGAGGAGCGGACTGAGGCATGAGCCTTGCGGGAGACCCATGTAGCTAATTCTGATTGTTGCCAAATCGCCATGTGAAAAATGCATGCGTTTCTCTGACAAAAGGTTGTGCAAATAATTATTTATAACTGCTGGGAGTCCATGTTGGTGGAGCTTGTCTGAAAGAACATCAATGGAAACTGAATCAAATGCTCCTTTAATGTCTAAAAATACAGATGCCATTTGTTGCTTTTGAGCGAAGGCAATTTGGATGTCAGACGAAAGTAATGCAAGGCAATCATTCGTCCCTTTATTTCTACGGAAGCCAAACTGAGTATCTGACAACAAACCGTTCGTCTCGACCCAAGTGTCGAGACGTCGTAGAATAATTTTTTCGAACAATTTTCTGATGCAGGACAACATCGCAATGGGTCTATATGAGTTGTGATTGGAAGCTGGTTTCCCCGGCTTTTGAATGGCGATAACTTTCACTTGTCTCCAGTCAGGTGGAACAATATTTTGCTCAAGAAACTTGTTGAACAATTCCAACAAACGTCTTTTTGCGAGGTCGGGCAGATTCTTCACCAAGTTGAATTTAATTCTGTCCAATCCAGGAGCGTTATTGTTACAAGACATGAGTGCTATGGAAAATTCCATCATTGAAAAGGGGCTATCAATGGAATCATCATTTGAAGAAGACTCCCTAACAATGCTATGCGTAGGAACGGAATCTGGACAAACTTTCCTCGCAAAATCAAATATCCATCGATTCGAGTACTCCTCACTCTCATTTCCTACGTTACGATTCCTCATTCGTCTGGCCGTATTCCAAAGAGTGCTCATTAAGGTTTCTCTTGACAAACCTTCCACAAAATGTCTCCAATAGCTGCATTTCTTAACCCGAAGTATGTTCTTGTACTTGGTTTCTAAAACCAAGAATTTTTCAAAATTCTGAGGAGTTCCTCCTCCTCGTTTTAAAAACGTCTTGAAAGCATTTTGTTTCGCGTGTTTAGCATCTGAGCACTCTTTGTCCCACCAAGGATTTGGAGGTCTTCTGTTAGACGATGGACCAAGAAATCGTTTGGTTTGGGCTTGTTCTGCGGCCTCCAGAATCGAACAAACGAGGAAGTCATATTCTTCAAGTGGGGGAAGCTCTTCCATTGAAGTTAAGACACTTGAAATATTACTTTGGTATTTAATCCAGTCAATATTTTTTGTCAAATCATATGGAATATTAACTGAATTAGCAATGCCTTTGTTACTGCTAATTGAGATGATGATTGGTAAATGATCGCTACCATGTAAATCAGGAAATACTTTCCAGGTGCAATCTAGTCGAATTGAAGTCGAACAAAGAGATAAATCTTGGGATCCGTGTCATGCTACCCATATTTAGTACCGTCATGCTAAAATTGTCGCAAATATTATATATTAGAGATGATCTGCTATCATTGTAAACGGAACCCCACATCATTCCGTGCGAATTGAAATCTCCTAAAATCAAACGTGGAGCAGGAAGGGCTTCGACAATTTCATTAAGCTGTCGTTGTCCAACTTGAGCTCTTGGAGGAATATATACCGAAGCAATGCAAATGTCCTTTCCTTTAATGTTTATTTGACAAGCAACAACTTCTATACTAGAAGTCGAAGGAATGTTTAATCTATAAAAGGAATAACATTTCTTAATTCCTAAAAGCACTCCACCATACGGGGAGTCTCTGTCGAGACGTATAATGTTAAAGTCATTAAAATTTAAGGCTATGTTTGATGTAAGCCATGTTTCGCACAAAGCAAATACATCACATTTTTGACTATGCAACAAAACTTTAAATGAATCAAGTTTTGGCATGATGCTTCGACAATTCCACTGCAGGACAGTGATTGAATCATTTGCGGCGGATGATAAATTATCCATCAAATGATACAAAACCTGAAAGAGCTGGCCATTGAGCTGATAACTGTTTCAAAAAAGTTCTAGCTATTGGAAGGAATGCTGTTATGATGGTCTTTAGAGGTTCAGAAATATTGAATGCAGCGAAAATCCATTCTACAATTTCCGAAAATTTCAGTAATCCTGTTGGTGAATGTGAAATGGAGCCCACTGGATTATTGTCTTTTCTTGAGCTAGTTCCTGGATTGGTTTGTGAATTTGACAAACCAGGAGGCACAGTTTTTGGTTTTAAATTTGGCTTTTTAGCTTTAACACGGGGATCTTTTTTTGAAGGTATAATTTTAGGTGTCTTTTTTGGTATTTTGTGGTTTGTTAATCTCCTCTTAACAGACCCTTGAGGAGTGACAAACGAGGTATCTTCACTATTTCCGTCAGAGTCAGATTCCTCTGGCTCCGCAAGATTTGAAAAACCGTTTTCGGTTTCCAAAGGGGAGACATGTATGACCGTTTTGAGCATTTCTGCATATGTGCGCTTAGACCGTGCTTTTAAAGAAAGCTTCATTTTGTCTTTACGCAGCTTAAATGCAGCGCACACTGAAAGATCATCATGAGGGCTTTCCCCACAATAAACACATTTTTCAACATCTTTATCGCAAAGATTATCCTTATGAGGCCCTTGACATTTGATACATTTGGACTTATTACTACAGTAAGTAGCTGTATGTCCGAATTTTTTACAGTTCGTGCAATTCATAACATGCGGTACGAAAAGCCGAACAGGAAGACGAATTTTATCGATATAGACATGGCTAGGCAATGCAGATCCGGCAAATGTTACGCGAAACGAATCTGAGGGACGATAAGACTTTTTTCCATCGACAATAGATGCTGAGTACAATTGTTTGCACTCGAGTATCTTAACTCCCTCAAGCATGGAGTTTTTAAAACGGCCAACTCCATTTTTAAGTAAATCATCTGCTGTCAGACTTGCTTCAGTCACAACACCGTCAATTTCTACCTCCTTCGATGGAATGTAAACTCGATATTCAATAGCAAATAATTTACAGGTTACAATATCGTTTGCCTGTTTCAAGTCGTTAACTACAACTCGAATTTTATCTCTATTAACCTTACAGATTTCTTTAACTTCAGAGAAATGTGATGTCAAATCCTTTGTAATTTGCATCAAGTTTAAAATCTTTTCTTTTTTTCGAAGATAGACTATCCATGGCCCAGTGGTACCCTGTGGATAATGTTTAGCCCTCGGAGTATTTAAACTTTTACTAGTATCCGGAATCGGATTCGGATGATCTTCCATGAGATCATCCATTACATTAAATTTTTTTTGTAAATTAATAATACCAAAATAAAAACTTATGTTTAGTAAAATTTCAGATATAAGAAATAAAAAATAAATTAAATTAAATCTACCTTGTAGCTGATGTCTCTGTTCCTTTATCGTGAAGAACGACGTGAAGCTCTTCCAACGATTTCCAATTGGCAGTCTTTTGCTGTTTCCAATTGGCAGTCTTCTGTCGTTTACTGCTATCTCAGTTGCTCTGCCGTCGTTGTGAACACCACTGCACTTGCTGTACCTGACCCCAGGTACAGTGCTTTTGCTCTTGGTGGCGATCAAATGCGATGCTTGCAGTGTAGCACCTCGCGATATATGCCGTCTCTTTTGATCCTACGCAGCGTACAAATTCTGGTACCTGGTAGATCAGCACTGGGTTGCTTTAGCACCTCTGTGCCTTTGCACCCCTTCGTCTTCGCACCTTTATGCGATGGCACCTCTGTGACTCGTCACTTCTATGCTCTCGCACCTCTGTGTCTCTACACCTCTGTGCGTATGAACGGGATGGCCTTCGTTGCTAGCTTTCCAGTCGGGAAACGCCCCGAATATTGCGTTTGCTATGGGCAGTTTAACTACCTGAAGCTTAGAATTGTCTCGGTAGCAGCCGTTAACTCACGAGCCAGTACAATCGAAACACAACCTCTTCGCTTGAATGGTTTTTACTGAATGGTTGTTAAATTATATCAATCTCGAAACAAATGATTGAGTTATTATCGTTCAAAATTATGACATGTACTACAAACTTTGGGTGCATTCTGGAAGTTCAAGAGTTTATTTAGTTCTGGAAGTTTCAAGAGTTAATTGGTTCTACTGAGTTTGTCGGCCAGAATCGGCCCGATTGGCCAATTGATTGATCACTCTCCTCTATCATTATATTATGGAAAAACTTACTTACTCTACTTCTACTCTTTCCGTCGTAGACCACGCGGGTCTCTGCTGTATACAGGAGACGTCTCCATTCAACTCGGTTCGCTGCCAGCCTCGGTAGCTGCGAAGGGTCCGTAGGTCGTCCTCAAATTGATCGATCCATCTTGCCCACTGCGCGCCTCTTCTTCTTATATCGGTCGGATCATTATCGAGGATTATTTTAACCGGGTTGTTCTCCGACATTCTTACAACATGCTCGGCCCACCGTAACCGCCCGATCTTGGCCGTTTGGACGAGGGTTGGACCTCCCAGCAACTGGTGCAGTTCATGGTTCATTCGCCTTCTCCACGTACTGTCTTCCATCCGCACTCCGCCGAAAATGGTTCGCAACACCTTCCGTTCAAAACCTAGTGCGCGTTGATCCTCCGCAAGCATTGTCCAGGACTCGTGCCCGTAGACGATAACCGGTCTAATCAGCGTTTTGTAGATAGCTAACTTCGTACGACGATGAATTTGATTTAGCTGGACGGGATGCAGCATTTCATATTCAGCCGCTGGATACCAGAACAGACGCTGTTTGAAGCCGCTTCTAACATGGAGTACACTTTTTGACACTTGTAAATGAAAAAAAATTCAGAAAGAAAATTTTTGACACTTGAGAAAGAAAACGAAAATAATTTTCTCTTCGACGTTTTTCGAAATAAATTCTGAAGAACAGTTCCTTATAATGATAAAATTGAATAGCCATTACGTAGGAGCAATAGAGCAATTATTTGTGCAGTATAAATCTAAAAAAAAGTGGTTGTGCCGGCAAGAGAAAATTAGGCTGCTTCGCCACCATCGATTTTTTAGGTATATTCAGTATACCGGATGACAACTTTAAGAAGCTATTACGAATGCCTAGATGTTTGGCATTTACCATTTTTTACTTTGTTTGTAATCATCTCATATAGGAAAACCATTAGTTAGAGCGAAATCTGCTATCTGTTAATGGAAGCTTAGGAATCGAAATTGAAACCATTCATGGAACTTATTTTATCGCTGGAGCATATTTACCATTCCAATGCACCGGTGAACAATTAAATTTCATTAACGGCGATTTACTAAAACTTACAAGATATCGACAGAAATTGTTCGTAATAGGAGACTTAAATGCAAGGCACGACCAGTGGAAATGTAAACAAAACAAAAAACAGTAATAGTAAAATACTTCATAATCAACTCTCAGCTGGTTACTTTACAGTTCTTTATCTCAGTAATCCGACTTGTTTCTTTTCCGTGAAAAACCCCTCTACAATTGAAACCGTAGAAACCAATTCCTGCTCTCAAGGAAGGAAATCAAATACTTCTTACAAATGGCGAAAAAGCTCAAAAACTTGCTTAGCAGTTCGAGAGTGTCCAGAATTTTAACGTTCAATGTAAGTTGAGAAGAAAAGAACAACTTTGTGAAGAGAAACACATTATAAGATTGTATTCTCTTAAAGAAAATTGTGATAAATATGTTCTGCAACCGGAATTCGGCTGCAGGTAGAGGTATAAAGCGTGAAACGCTCAGGTTGTGGTCTCATTTAGACTTCGGTCGTAACACGTAACAGTACTAGTTACTCATTTTCAAATGATACGTGGAAACGTCAAAAAATGAGTAGTTACCATCAATGATAATGAGTAACTTTTACTCTAAATTTGAGTTTAACGCAAGATGTCGTTTTTATGTTACTATTCGCAAGATCAGTCTAAAAGTTGTAATAACCATTTGTAGCAACAGGCTCTATTTTAGTTAGTGAGATCGCGTATTTCAAGGGTGAGTCGCTTAACACAAACGGTGTTGCGTCGGCAAAAACCGGAATGATAAACTGTACTTTTGGTTGTGCAATCGACGAAGATATTGCGTCCAGGAGTACTCCGTATTGTGCTTCAGAATGGAAACGAATATGCTCAAATGTCATTCATGAGGAATAAGCGTCTGATTGGTGCCTGAGCATTACCAACATGTACGTTATTGTACGATTGACGCACTACTCCGAGCGATCGCCACTTGATATGATATCTTAAAGTTAGAAATCAATTTAAAACGGAATAATAAATAAACACAGTAGAGTTATTTTAAGTATTGAATGTCAATTACTTAATATTTTAATACAATAAACAAACATCGTTTCCAGTGGAAGAACTCAAATTTGAGTAACTAAGGAGTTACACTAAATTAGAGTTGTTCTACTTTTTTGTAAATGAGTGAGATCTTTCTTATGTATGAGTAACTATTTTCAAGCGTGTAGGAAGAATAGTCGTCATTTGGCCTTCGGTTGTCAGCAGGAACAGTGGTCAGCAATGAGAGCAGACCTTTTGCGTAGTAAAGACTGTCCCATAAAGTAGGGACGCACTTTGATTTCGCTGTAAATAATTCACAAGTGTAAGATATTCAAATTTTATTCGATATACTGATAATATTAGACTACAACAACAGAATATTATTCTCAACATTTGCTACTTACCCATTGTAGACTAGCTGGCGCACCTTCTTGCGAACGTTCCTCATTAAATTCCGTACAGACTTCTTGGCGACAAGTTTTGACACTTTTTTCCAATCTTTTTCGAACTGTTGAATGGTTTCGGCTGCCGAGACATGTTTCCTATGATGTGCCTTCGTTAATGCCCAAAATTCCTCAATTGGTCGAAGTTGTGGGCAATTTGGTGGATTCATGTCTTTTGGGACGAAAGTGACATTTTTGGTAGTATACCATTCTACCGTTGATTTCGAGTAGTGACAAGAGGCAAGATCTGACCAGAAGACAACAGGATCCTTGTGACTTTGAATCATGGGTAGAAGTCGTTTTTGTAAACAGTCCTTGATGTATATTTCGTTGTTCATTGAAGCAGTGGAGATGAAGGGTTTCGAAATCTTACCGCAGTTACAAATTGCTTGCCAGACCATAGCTTTCTTACCAAATTTCGATGTCTCGGACTGGTTTAACACTTGCCCTTCTCGCACCGTATAATATTGTGGTCCTGGCAAGTATTTGTAATCGAGTTTCACGTAGGTTCCGATTCCATGATTATGCAGTTCAAATTTCCAGCAAGAATCGTATTGTACAGCTTTCGAACCCTCGGCCTGATCGATGCTTCTTGTTTCGGACTACGTTTTGGTTGTTTCTGCTTCTTATAGGTTCGATTCAAACGTTCTTTAGCACGAAGAACATTTGACTTCGAAGTGCCCATCTTTTTGGTCACATCCTGAACTGGAACCTCCTTCTTTTGCTCGAACACCCTCAGGATACGTTTATCCAACTGAGGGTTAGCAGGACCTTTTTTTACCCGTTTTCGGTTTATCCTCAAAGGTGTTATCCTCACCGAGCTTCCTGATTGCATTTCGCACGGCTTTTTCACTTACTCCTTCATTTTTGCTATCTTTCTCAATGACAGTCCGCGTTCTGTCCACCATTTGTACACCATTTTTTGACGTTGTTCTGCTGAAAGTCCACGCATTTCGAAACAAACTAATGAAAACGAATAAATTTCATTCCAAGAGGTCGTCATTCACGTTTAGAGAATGATAACAGTGTCCAGCATTATTGAACTGCTTCTTCGCGCTCGTGGCTGATGAGATTAGTATTTCTAATCATGGAAATTAAACGAAATTTTAGAACCAACAAATCGACCTCTGAAAGCTTTTAATGCTTATGCGAATCGTTAGTGAAATAATCCACAAATAATCTTCAAGAAAAGGAAGGAATATCGTTTGACGCATGCCGTGCCTATTCTATACTAATGTTTCATAGCTACTGATCTAAAAGACAGTCAATCTATGTGAAAAAGTCGTCGCTACATTCTGAATCACCAACGGATCTAATTTCGCGTCAAAATTTTAGCACCTATGATACAAAACGGTATCGTAAGCCTAACGTTACAATCTGTAAAAGTATACTCTAACAATTTCATCATGTATTGTTGTAAATTGTCAGAATGATTAAGGCTTAGAGCATCGAAAACCAGATGCATTTTTACGCCAATTACATGTTCATGTAAACCATGGTTGAAAATAATTTGAGCATTTATTATTGGTATAATTGAATACTAATAGCCAGTATAATTGCAATGAACAACGCAAACCTGCCTACCCCTGGTATGAGTTCTAGTGGCTTGAAATAGTACAAACCGGCCACAAGTCAACCTGGAGCTGGGACCATAAACTTCCGTGTGCCTTTGAAGTTGCAAAATTAATAGCCGATTCTATCCGTCGAGCCGATCAAGTGGAAGTAAACTGTTTGTTCATGCGACAACTGCCAGTAACTGCCAGTGACAGTGTAACACCACTGCCTGTCGATTGAAAGTAGTCCCCCTTCGAAACGAAACCATATTTTATATATTATTGTGTATATGCCACCGTACAAAGCCCATTACCTCAAATACACCTTGAACGAACACACGCGGACCCTGATGTTCGGCTAGAAATAATCCGCCGGCAGCCAGCAGCAAAATCTATGTATCAATGCAGACTAACTAGCCCCATATCGGCGTCGAATAAACCAGAAATCGACAAGAAAAATCTGGTCTGTATTATTTTTTCTTTTTCCATTTTGACGAAAAAAAAATCGCAATTAAAAAGCTGCCACCGCAGGTCCATACTCGGGGCCAACCACCAGTGAAAGGAATCGGATTTATTTGGGGCCATGGTAGCTTTTCCCGACACATGTTATAATAACTGTAAGGAGATTTTGAGCGGGAACATGGTGTTGGAATGTTTATTTTTTATGGGCTTCATTTCAATATATATCTATTATGGTCCAGCTCAGGGAATGAGCTGTCAAACGTAACGTAACGATTGGAACCAGAGACATATTTTGAAAACTAATTGTAGAAATAATTTCCCGCAGTGTGCGCCAAGCCATTCAAAAAGCTAGTTGGGCGTAGTCTAATTTCGTATCACCGTCAGAGCGACACCTTTCCCGACTTTTATGTTTCATTAAAAATTGACACTGCTCTCGACTGGTACGTGGTCGTGAACTGGCCGTGTCGAACTGCTCCTGCTTCTGTTTAATCTTATTATTTTTGTTTTGCATGCACGACTATTACTTCGAATGCATGCTCCGGAATAGTTGGCTATCAACATGATCGCCACTTGATAGCAAACATGATCAATACCTTACAAAATATGAATTATGAGTCGGTTTACAGCGCAGAGTACCGCACTCTGTCCGCCTAACCGTCGCAATCGATTTTCACTCGATCTGTTAGTGACAGCATGGATTGCATCCGTTGAATGATTTGTGGTACCGATCCCTATCACAGTCGGTTTAAGTTACTGCTTTTAAGTTACTAATTTTAAATTTATTCAGTGTATCAAGATTAAGCACATGGAACTTATTGATTTCGGGGGCATAATTGCACGTGAAACTCCAGATAGATTTTTTTAAACTTCAAATTCATTTAATCGTCTGTCAGTTGGAAATGTTCTTAGCATAGTTATTAATTTGTGTAGACAAGTTTTATTGAATAACATAGCGGGATTGGCAAAGGCTCCACTTGGATAAAACTGGTTTAAAGTGTAATGTTCACATGTGCACAATTTCGTCATAATCTGTACAGTGGTTATCAAGATGGCTTCCATGTAGTGTCTCGACAATTACAATTATGAGCCCGGTTGTCGAAAATCAAGGCTACTGGCACAGGTGAATCGCGGAACATAGAATCGAAAAATTTGCCAAAGATTATTTGGTGTGACAGGCGATCTGTGAGTGTGCCTGTTTGTCTGTTGCATTTTCTTCGAGTACAGTTTTTACCTGGCTTCAAAAAGTTTTATTGGCTGGAGAGACAAACAACTATAAAACATGATACCTCTGTTACCGAAATGATGATGTAAAGTAATGATACTTTTCTCATTAAAAGATTATACAAGAAATAGATGCAAGTTCCAATTTGGAGCTTTTGATATCTATTTCCAGAAACCGCGAACAGGTATTTCATTGAAGTCAAGTTTTTTTTTCAATTCTGTAATTTCGGAACCGAGAGACACGTCCGGATGAAATTCAAAAATCTTTCATTGGATTATATGACCTTTCATTTGAATCTAGCTTTGTTGTAATCGGTTGCACCATCTTTGAGTAAAATCAGTGGCATCAATTTAATTTTGTCGTGAATACGACTTACTTTACTATGGGATACCTTTTCAAAATTCACTCTGTACAATAATGAGTAGAACTTAATCATGAATATCTCTTGTTGTATTTCAAGCAGCAAGATAATTTTTTTCCATGCCATCGGAAATATGTTCAACAATTTATGATAAAATTTTCAGTAGTATGTGAATAGCTCAAAATTGTTTTCCAAAATGTTTGGTATGAACGAGCATCGATCTAAATTTCAGTGCCAAAATAAGGCGCTCAAAATTTCAACGGCATGAACTGAACGAATCGTCGCATAAAAATCAACACATCGACATACGGAAAATTTTCAAGCACTCACTATATATTGTATCAACTATGAGTATTTTCAATTAATATGAGGGAAACGCATGCAATAGGGGAGAGTGGGGCTACTTGAACCACTTTTTTTGTTAATTGATATATCTTTTAAACTATTTGGGGTAAAATATGTTTCACCTACGGTTAATCAAAACAAACCTTTCTTTTCGATATTCAATGTAATCAATAAATGTAAATTCGCTTTTTGACATAAATAGCAGCTTTTTACGATATTATGTCAGATGGTTCAAGTATCCCCATGCATGGGGATACTTGAACCACCCCATGGGGATAATTGAACCACTTTCAAGGAAAGAATAAAAATATATAGAACTATATGAATAAAAATTTTTGTTATATTTTTCATATTAGATTATTATTCATATCAGATTTATTTAGTATAACGTATGAAATGACTTTGTCTGCCTTTGTTTGAGAATCTGTAGCGGTAATACTTTTTCCTCGAGTTTTATACTTTCTTGGTTTAGCCTTTGGGGACCTTCGTATGTTTTCTGGAGATTGTCCTTGTAGAAATCCACATTTTTTTAGCATTCTATTGCCTTTTTTGGCACTATGGATGCCAACGGAATATTGTCAATGTTAGAGAGCATGTCAGACTGAATTGAATCAATGTTAGAATTTTCGACGATGTTCTCGGTGCTAAAGCTTCTGTTGGTATATTTACTTCCTAGAAAGTCTGATACAGAAAATGTTTGTGGATTAAAAGGAAAAATTCCTGTCTTTTGAAATCCAGATTTTATATTCGTTGGGGTAATTGCAGTGTCATGCGCAGTATTCACGCATTCTGCAACCTCGTAAATTGTAAATGGTTGCTGCAAAGATCTGCATCTGGTTAGCTGTTTTAAATTAACTGTAAATCAAGTTCTGTCTAATGGTTGTATCTTATTGTGTGGTGGTAAAGTTAAAATTGTAATGCCATTTTTTTTTGCTAAATCCAAAAATCCCAATGTACAGGTGGCCTTCGTGGTTTTCGAAATTTAATAATTTCAGATTTCAACGCGTACGAAAATTTAATAAAATGCTTCAACACCTCTAAAAACTATTCTGCATTCATGCATCCTGTTTTATTTACAAGGCCGAATGTATTCGGCACACTGTTTTTCAACATTTTAGGAATGAAGTTATCCCGTGGAAATACCATCGCATATGGTAGAAAACCTCCAGCAGCATTGACGAAATGGTTCATGTAACCCCATAAAAAGTGGTTCATGTATCCCCACAAATCATTAACAGATTGAAAGTATCTTCAAGACGGCAAGAATTTTTTTATCTTTTCAAACTTTTTGTGAAAATGAATGAATTTGTACGTATTGACGATAACAATTGATGTTATGCAGTTATGTACCACAGGTGGAACACAATAAACATTTTCCAGAATAAAGTGAGGTCGCGATTCGTGCAGTTTCATGCAGAGAATAACTTTTATAATTAATAACAGTAACAACAAACATCAGAGGCGTGTACAAATATGTGTGAGGTTAGGTTACCGATAGGGTTACCGGTACACCTTATGATCGTAGAAAAGTTTTTAGTCAGTGAAGAAATATCCCTAATGGTTCATGTATCCCCGTGGTTCAACTAACCCCACTCTCCCCTATGACTTACAAATTTAGAAGATGTTTTTTGTTCTCTACGAATCGAAGTAAGGAGCTATCTCGAACCACTTCTCAAAATCTATCACAAGTCTTGTGGATTTTTGTACTCTAGAAATGGACATTTAGAAGGTGCAATAAATACAATAACCTTCTCTCGGTTACAGTAACAAATTTTATTGAAATACTTAATCAAGATAGTTCCAGTGGAAAAGATTAAAGTGTTTGTTAAAAGAGCCGGTAAAAGGCTTATCGAAAATTATTTACTTAAGCAATCTCCAGTAACATTTTTTTTATCTGAGGGCCTTTGCCGAAACGAAATCCTAGGTACGGGCCTAATCATATCTTCGGAACCAGCAGTCACAGCCATTTGATCTTCGAGCTTAATCAATAGCCCAATCGCAGCTTTCAAACGAGCCTAGGTTTGTTAAAATCGGCTGAGCGAACTCTGAGAAAATGGAGCGGTAAAAATATCTTTTAAAAGTGCACACACATACACGCAGTATTGACATCAAAATTTGAATGGCGAAGAAAACTTAGCTGACAATCTTGAAACATTCAAATCATCAGTGCAATCAAAATTCATCGTTCCGAGAGACACTGATTTCATCTAATTTTCAAAAATTGCTGCAACACTAGTAGTTAAGAATTTTCATCTAATGATAATAAAACCAAGCACTGCTACAAAATTGGGAATACATTGCCCTCAGTATCAGTGACGTTGATTTCCATTAAGCTTGAATCACGCAACAGTTGCATTTCCGACCGGTGATATCTCGTGTGTCGGTTTTTTTTCTGTGCGCAAAAAGTTCCGTGGGATCAAAGCGTTGTGCGCAAATGAACGATCACTGAAGACGTTCGGTGCAATACGGATGCAGCTGGGGAGCATTTTCATCCATCAAGCTACCTAAAGCCAACGGAGATCTTCTGCTCGCTTCATAGCAGCCCGTCGGAAGTTATTTCATTCATTCGGTTGATCTGAGATTTCATTCACCATCCAAACTGAAGCTTCCCGCGCTCGTTTCTTCTTCTTCTTCTGCCTGCTCCCAGCTTGCCGCTGTTATATGAGTTGATTTACAAACTCGGTAAGAAATGAATGATTCCAAGGAGGTAGTAAATTTGTCGACGGAGGAAGGCGGAATCGATTGGTAATTATAATCGATTCGGGCATCGAGTCGCGGAGTCATCGGGCCATCGTCTGGCACGCGTTTTCCACTTACAAATTCATGATGCACTCACTCATAGCTATACCTCCTGAGTACAACAACACAGACATCGTCGGCTTTGAGGGAAATACGATCGGCGCTACACGGTTGGAAATTGCGATGGTGTAATTTTAATTAAAGTGAATGGGCTTGTCGTCACCTTTGATGACCACCAGCCGCATTTGCTGCTGCAATGGGCAGCGGAAATTATTTAAATTTATTTCTCGAATTACCTCGTCGATGTGTTCGATACATGAACCGATCGTATTAGTTCGATGCACCATTCAAAGGATTCGCCACTGAAGCGGGGCGGTTATGACTGAAACGATATAATTATGCTTAATACTGAGCAGCTGAAGAAACTGGATACCGAAAGTTGCGGGGGATGAGAGGGTACGTAAATGGTCACAATTTTCCAATTTGGTGAACGAATGACATCATACTAAAAACCAAAACAAAAACAGTATTACATGAACGATTATGCATATGCTCTTTATCATGTAGAAGAATCATTGGTATTAAAAAAACTGTTAATGTCTTAATAACAATACTAAACGGACTCCCTGAATGATTTGTTGAAAAACCGCAAGAAGCACTGGGTTTTAGGGTACTAAAAGTGGAATGAAAATGTTATCTGATGTGCATGATAAAATCGACCTTTCGAATTCCTTTTTAAAACCTCAGCGCATTTTTATGGTCGTTTACAAATTACGCTAAATGAAATACCTACTATAAGTACAGCAGCATTCAATGTTATCGTTCAATTTCACGCAAATAAATGTTTTCCCACCTGGAAAAAAAAGACTATCAACGAACGATGTGGTTCTGTAAACCAGTCATAATTGTCACAACCTTAATTAAGAACTGTAGAAATGATAACGCGAAAAATCCCGCGATCGTTTAACGTCAGTCAACATTACTCAACAGCAATTCAATTATGCAGCCAGAACTGAATGCAATTGTATCGTACAGCGCGGTACAATTATACTTCGGCTGGTTTCGATTCCGAATGAGAAACTCCGATTCACACGGTAGCAACTATATAGCAGCCGCATGAGATGTCTGTGCGTTGACTTTGGCTGGCAGAACAGAGGTGAAAGTAATTGTCCGCACTTTACTTTTTGACCATCGAGTCGAGCACTTTTTATCAGTTCGCCGGTCGACGCCCAAGGACGGTAAATAAATCTAAACAATGTTAACCTCTAAAATGATCAAGCATGTGAAACAAAATATGACTGTTCAGTAGAAAGGAGTTTTTTTCTGATTTCATATCAGCCAACATCGGATCAGCATCTTTATTCGTTGATTAAATATTTTATCATTCCATTGAAATTTTCATTCCACTTTGGATGAGACATTCTTTACAGAAAATTATTCTTACTTCTCCATTGAAACTTTCAACAGTCTTTTCACGTAGTATCCATCCATCCTTTCTCATCTTCCGACTTGAGCGTTTTGTTTTACGATAGAGCAATTCCAGAAAAATTATGGATGAAGCTTGGTACACGTCTTCAGCATAGCAAATCATTTGTTTTTCACGGTCGAAGAGACTAATTCGCCTTATGACTGACTCTTCTAAGAATTTATTTTTCATGCACTTTCGTCGAGCTTTTTGATATTTATTAAAAAATGATGTTCAGAGAAAAAATGTAGGAGCATCCTTTCAGGGATGCAGAAGGATTTGTTCCTTTCTGTTTTGCGCTGTCTCCTCACCTCATCCACTACACAATTCATTTTGTATTTTCCATTTATCCTTTCCCATCCATCAGGAAAATGATGAAAACCCATGGAAAGTCACACATCTTCAAATAAGCAGAGAAGCGTGCCGTTTGAGCCAATTTGTTCCGATTCCAGAACACTTCGATTACCCCAATTGTTGTGTAGTCTTACGTCGTTTCTACAGGGTTGTTCTTCTTCGAACAAACCTAGTAACCGGCTCTTTGCTTCAATGCACAAACTTTTTCAAATCGATCGCTAACGGGTTATAATTTTTTTCGCTTCCATTTGTGCATATTGGTATATTATTTTATGTTTGTACCTTTTTTGTTAATACAAAAAAAATAGGTCTGGAATTCGCAAAAACTTTGGAAAACTTTTTTGATGCCCGGAGGGCCAAGAGTCATATATCAATCGATTCAGCTCGATGAACTGAGTGTCTATGAGTGTATGTATGTGTGTCTGAATGTGCTTGCAAAATAAAGAGGCGGGCGTCTCAGATATGACTGGACCGATTTGTACCAAACGATGAAATAATGGTTGTAATCAAAATTAGACACAGAAAGAATTGAATACTCTCAGCATAGTATTTCGGATCGATTTGTTTTTAGTACGGTTCCTTTTTGGTAAAATAATTGTTCGGCTGTGACATGTTAATCCTTATATTGAAAATTCTGCATTATGTTCGAATTCTAAAAAAATAGACAATATATTGTATAACTAAACAGATTGTAACTGCTTTCTTTGCGTTTCGCCTTCGGCTCGTCAGTGCTTAAAGCAGTTTAAGTAGAACTGCCATCTCCGCCTAGCAGTCCAACTTAAACCGCTAAGCAAACGCAAAGCTTACACAACTTATGTAACACTTATTGGATCTTACACAGGGTGCAATATCCTTTCTGATGTCTCGGGCGTAAACGAATGACGACTGGCAACTGGTCGCCGCAGAGCACTGACGAGCCGAAGGCGAAACACAAAGAAAGTTGAAACAAAATATGTGCTTTTTTTGCACAAAACAAAAAACGCCTGAATGTTCAAACTCTGCGGCGACCAGTAGCCAGTCGTCATTCGTTTACGCCCGAGACGTCAGAAAGGATATTGCACCCTGTGTAATATCCAATAAGTGTTACATAAGTTGTGTAAGCTTTGCGTCTGCTTAGCGGTTTAAGTTGGACTGCTAGGTGGAGATGGCAGTTCTACTTAAGATTGTAACTGTCTTCACAACCACTGATAAAACGAAATTTTCATATCACTCAAATATATTCAAGAAAATATGTACATTTATTAAAGTTGTTCATTTTAATAAATATTATATCTTATTTTTTCCCTAAAGCAATCAATTACTATTCTTTCTAGTCACAATTTTGAGAGAAAAACGATTATTGATGCAGAAAACATGTGGATCGATAAAAAACCTTTTTTAATCCACCTGGTGGTGTGATGATGCCTTTCTCATATTACTTGTATTTTCAAAAATTTCACAAGAAGATTCTGTCAAGAATTTTTTTTTCAATCGTGAATAAAATAAGAAATATTCTTTGGGTATGAACTAACATAATCTTTCCAATTTGTGAAAAGTTATGTCGAGTTGAAGAGATTTTTTCTTTATTTTACATAATTAAATACACTTAGTTCTGGAATCGGAAGTCTCGGATGAAATTAAACAGCAACCTATGAGACTATAGGAACTTTTATTTGAGCCTAAGTTTGTGGAAATCGATCAAATCATCTATGATAAAATTGAGAGTCTCGTTTTAGAAATTTTGACCACTATTTCCGGTACTTCTGGAACCAAGAACTTGGAACCAGTATAGCCGAAGTCGTTTAGTAAGCAACTAATATAACCAACAAATTAGAATCACTACACATTCAACGCACATCTCCAGCGTATCGGAATGGCGGAGAGCGGTCTCTGCACCTGTGGCAACGGTTATCAGGATATCGAGCATGTCGTGTGGTCGTGCGTAGAGTATCGCGACGCCAGGTCGAAGATACTGGAATCCCTTAGGGCCCGAGGTAGACCGCCTGAGGGTCCGGTTCGGGATAGTTTATATATGCTTCTTATATACCATTACCTCAAACACATTAATATACAAGTGTAATCTGTTATATCTCGCTCAGAAAGCATAATCTCCACTTACAGGTTCGACACTAACATCCGTCCGATTCTCTCGGTTACCGTCCCTGTCCACCATCTTCATTGGAATTAACAAGATCTTTTTTTTGTCACTAACTTTTTCGTTCCCCCTTCCCTGTCTCTTTACCATCTCGATTGCAACTAATTAGATCTCGGTCGTTTTCATACATTTTATTCCCACATCCCCTTTTTACCTCGTTTCCAAAATATTTTTCATTCTCTTCCGTAACATCACCATCACCACCCACGGAAGACCGCTCCTGTCGAAAACCAGTATGCGGGCCAACCACCGGGCCGTAGTAGCCTGGGGGTGTTTCCTGCGGACCCACACGGACCGAAGAATGCGTCAAATATTCAAACCATCGACCACTACCGATCGCCAGCTGAAAGCTGGATTTTCGAGAATCCGAGATGACATAGTCTAATGATACTATTCTAGTTTTATGTTAGTCGTTAATTAAGATTAGAAAATACCCTTGGCATCTTAGAGCTTGGGCAGTGTGCCTAAAAATATATTATATTATTGAATAAAAAACCAACAAATTAAATCAGTTTTGAGTCAAATCTAGACGAATTTTACCCATAGCCTAGCTGAGCAATTGCTGTATGTATGTATGTATGTATGTATGTATGTGAGTATGTGACAAATAATGTCACTCATAAAATAAAAACCTCATAGTCCCATAGGTTACTATTGTATTTCATCATGCTTTCATAGGGTGAAATGCGTCATTAAGATACATACACACAGCCATTGCTCAGCTCGATGAACTGTGTTCGAACGCTTCTTCCTTACCGCACGAACCGACGCGTACCAGTTTTTCATCGTCATTTTGAATGACGAAATAAATAAATTGACACTCATCGCCCTATAATTTCGGAACCGGAAGTCGGATCTAGATGAAATTGCACAGTATCTTTCAAGGCAATAAGAGCTTCAATTTGAATCATGATTCGTGAAAATCGGTTTAACCGTTGATGAGAAATCGAAGTTAGTTCCGGTTTTGGAGCTTTTGTTCATTTTCGCTAATTGCATTGTAATACCGGAACCGGTATCCGGATGCGGATAAACTTTTCGAGGGCTTTTTAAAGAATTTCAAGACCTTTTATTTGCTTTTTCGATTGTGAACATCGGTTCAGAAATTTTTTTCAAAAATTTTCACCTTTTTTCATGTTATTCCGGGACCGGAAATCGGATCCAAATGATATTCAGGATCTTTCTGTGGGGCTCTAAGACCTTTCATTTGGATCGGTTCAGCCATCTCTGAGAAAATTTTGTGACATTATTTGCCACATACAAACATACAAACACACACATACACGCACACAGACATTTTTTGATCTCGACAAACTGAGTCGAATGGTATATGACACTCGAACATTCGGGCCTCGAGTGGTTAAGTCGGTTTTCACAGTGATTACATAGCCTTTCTATATGAGAGAGGCAAAAAGGTATAATCTCACGTTGTCTTTCTCATATTGAAAGGTTATGCAATCACTGTGAAAACCGACTTTTGAACTAGGATTTTCACAAACTTTGATTTAAATGAAGGGTCTTGTGGCCCTAACAAAATTCTTAAATACTGTTTGAATCCGACTTCCGATTCCGGAACTATGAGTTGATGAGTGTCCAAAATTTTAAACCTTCTTATAAAGCGCACTGGTACGTACATGTACGGAAGAAGAAAATACAACACCGCCTCTACGAACGAAGCACGTTGTGTGTAGTGGTCGATTTAGTACACTTGGTAAAGGAAACGAAAACCAACGCCGAAATTCGATTTCTAAGACACAAGCGGCACCGAGATTTAAACCGTTTTGAATAAAATAGAATTACGGCACAGGCACGAATGGAATTTTTGATGAATGTTGAAATCATAGCTACCTTACGAGATGTGCGCCCAATAGATGAAAAAAATTTCGATGGATTTAAATTTATTTTAAAAGATATTTGCATCGGAATGGCATCCATCGCGATTCATATGAAATTTCTACCGCTGGTTGTACAGTAATATCGTACCGGTGGTGTAATGATGTCAATGTAAACTGTAAATAATATGTACATACATGCGTAGTTGCAGATGTATTCTTGTTTAGTTTTTCACCTGACTTGCCATAATGAACAGGTTTTTTGCAATATTGACATGTGACCATCTAATTATCATAGGTAACAAGTGATTTGCACGGAATTCTTGTATCTTGGCCAAAATTTACATAAGAAGGTATAGTCTTCTTCAAGTGCACGCGTAACAAACGTACACCATTTAGAATACCTGGTATAAAGTTCTTCCATGTTTTTTTTTCGATGGAAAGAATCTTTCCGTTCTGGGACATAGTTTTGCGAATATAAGGATCGATGATGCTTGCGGGAAGATCATGCACACGCACTTCTGTAGCACTATCTTCTAGGGATGTCCGATACCGAGTCGATACTTTGAAGTATCGATACTTTCCTTCGAGAACAAGGTGTTTTTGGTATCGATATTACATCAGAGCGATACTGTTAGTATCGATACTT
Organism: Malaya genurostris; assembly: GCF_030247185.1. Classification (NCBI taxonomy): domain Eukaryota; kingdom Metazoa; phylum Arthropoda; class Insecta; order Diptera; family Culicidae; genus Malaya; species Malaya genurostris. The sequence continues at coordinate 254,741,254 of NC_080571.1, read as the reverse complement.
TTGGTCTCGATACTTACAGTATCGCAACAGATTGAAATTAATTCCCATTACTACGGAATATTTTTTTTTGTTTTAATCATAGAGGCTTTAACCTTAAGATCATTTAACATTTCGGGTCAGAAAAACTTTCTAACCCTATGTGCGGGGATGAGAATCGAACCCAGGTGGGCTGAGTGAATGGCATCGACTAACCCATCAAGCTATTCCCGTCACTGATGGAACATTTTTGATGTGAATACGTCTTACTTTACTATGGGGCGCCGCCTCTGGAAGAGTGGTTTTTTCTCGTGAAAAATTCTTGTTTTATTCAACGTATCATCATAATTTTTTTGAACGTCATCGGAGATATGATCAGCAATTTGTGATAGAATTTTCAGTAATATAACCACAAATAACTCGAAATTAAAATTTCATATTTGGTAAAAAGTGAAAAAGGTAAAAATTTGATTCTAGCCTGCGTAGTTGTTTCATTCACTTCAGATCGTAATCCAGGTCAAGAATCCAGTTCTAAAGTTCAGTTCTGAAATTCGGTTTCAAAATCCAAGACCAGATTTTATTTTTCGTTTTCATAATCCAGATCTAATATTCAGTTCCTCGTCTGGAATCCAGGGCCAGAATTGAAATTTAGAATTCTGGAACTTAGACCAAATTTAAGAATTTTATTCTAAGCCTGGTTTATAGACCCGCAATCTGGAACATAGATCAGGAACATGGATCTAGACTCTGGAGCTAAACTTTGGAATAGAAATGTTTGGACTTGAATATGAGTTTTGAAGTAGAATTCTGGAGTTGAAATTGAGGTTCAGATTAGAATTTAATTGCAGCCCGAAAATCTGGATCAAATTTATATCTAAAACTCAGATTTATCTCCAGAATTCTTTTCTAAAATGCTTTCCAGAATCAGGTTTCAGTTAGAGAATGTTGGTCTAGAATTAGGATCCAAAACTCACTTTTACAATTCTAGAAGTGTAACTGAATTCAGAGACTAGATTCTGAGGATTTCTGAACTATATTCCGGGTCTGGATTATACAACTCAGTTTCGAAGCTAAATTCTGGATCCGATTTTGAAAACTGAATCCTGGATCGGACTATTGGAGAATCCTGGTCTCGAATTCAGTTACAGATCTCAGTTTCAGTGATCAGTTCAACAATCTAGATTCAGAATTCAATTCTTGGACTCAGTTTCAGAATTCAGTTCCAGAGTCTAGTATCAAATTAAGTTTCAGAATTTAGGTCCAGAATTCATTTTATTTGTTTTCATGCGCCTGTGGGACGACGCGAGATTGTCGAGAACGAATTTCAACCACGGCTAGTCCACGTCATACCAATACATGCGCGAGTCTGGTGCTTCCGTTCAGTCCGTCCTCCACAAAGTGGCGTGCGGATATTCTTTGACATAGACAAAAAGTCGCGAATTCATTCATTTATTTTATTATGAAATGATTGCTGTGCAAGTATCGACTGATACTTACAAGTATCGATACTATATTACCTTTTGATACCTTGTATCGATTACCAAAATTTCGGTATCCCGATACCCTAGGTATCGATACTTTGCCTTCCGAGTACCATCCCTACTATCTTTCATATAAACTGGTATGCGCATTGTTATTATTTTTAGCGAATTGAATCGCATCCAACTCTTTATAAAAATGGATGTTATTAGCATTATTCGTCTTATTCCATGGAAGTAAATGCACACGTTTGATATCAAGATGTTCCTTAAGCAAGCCGTCAAGTTCTCGTATCGAAGGTCGAATTTTGCACTGCCTGAAGTCAAGAATAATTCGTATTGGCGGCGGTAGCTTTTGTTCGTTTTGTTCACTCATTTCGAGATGGTTCTATTGTTCACTACACAATACTGTACTTGGTTTCCTCTATCTCGAGCGGGGGTGGTTTTGATTTATCAACTGACTTGGATAAGATACGAAAGCGAACTGGTTGGTTCGTTTATTTTCGAATAATTGGTTTAATCGAAATAGTGACTGTCTTATTGAATGAGCTTGTATTTTATCCGGATCCGACTTCCAGGATAATGAAAGATAAAAATGTCTAACCTTCATATAGGTGACGATACAAAAAAGAACAAAATTTTCGAAGCAGATTGTAAAACTATTCGAATTCGTAGACCTGGCTATTTAATGGCTCTAAAAACTTTATGAAACTGCGACAGTGCTCCGATTCCGGTTCCGGAAACAGTTATTCAAAATGTCCAATATGAAATTTGCATCGAATTGTCGTGAAATCTGAATGAGAAAGGCACCATTACACCACTAGGTGGATTTAAACAGGTTTTTTGATTTGATTTTTTGTCAAGTTTTTTACTGATAGAAAACGGAAACCGCTCAACCTTTCAGTGGTTTCTGAATTTTTTTCTCGGATACCATTTTTGTACAAGGAACAGTTTCCGCGTTACAATGATTGGAAGAAAATAACATCAGAAATGCATTTGCTTTTTTATCAAAAATTAGTCATGAGTCGAATTGGTCTCTCCATTCCTGCAAAACAAAGTTTCATGCATATCGGAGCGAGTCGATCTCGATTTCATCACCATTTACATTGCTGGTAGGCAAATATTTGTCTGATAATGATATCTATTCGCCTCGAAGTAGCTTACTGTTCTGCAGAAATTATTATTCGGCGCACGGAGATAAAATCCGCATGGATCATCGGTGCAATAGTCAGAGTAAAAGTGCATTGCAAGTAAGCACATTCAGCTGCATCGCAATGAGACATCAACTTCAGCAATAACATTTCACTCAGACACCCTGGAGGGTGCTGCGAAGACTGATTTAAATCATATTATGACAGCAATTGCATATGAAAATATCAAAACAAAGCTTGTTATGGTTTATTATCCTACTCTAGTGAAATACTGAACCTGTGCCGGCAGTTTGCGCAATCCATCAGCAAACAATAACTCCTCAAAAGAAAGGAAAATATCAACAAAGGAAAGTTATCAAAATTGAACTGAACGGAGCTCCGCAACTGGCTGCAACTAAACAATTATCCGCAACCCGCAGTCGAATGTTTTCGGATGTGGTGTAACACTTTCGCCCGCAATTCGTTCGATCGCATTGCGGTTTGAGAGGCAAATTTCGGCGGTGGCTGACGAAAACTCACTTCTTAGACCATCAACGGTCCCCAGAGTCATGCAGAATAATTTGATTGTAAAATCAATTTGCCTTTTTTACCCCCTGCATGCTTTCGAGTTGATTTGCCAGATGAAAACTGTAACTATTACGAAAACCGGTGCGCGCCCAAGTCGATCGCCGGTTTGCCTTCGATAATTCGAACCATTTTCGCGATGGTGAAACGAGAGCGGGCAGGATAAACCGTGCCAATATGGGTGACAAGCCGGATCGTGCCCGTAACTGTTAGTTATCATTCGATTGCTGCTCATTAACTGGTTTGCAGCTGGACTGATTTACATTTACGGAGGTTAGCAAGCCGATTAAGATTCTCAAACAATTCAAATCTTAGGAGAAATTAGAAATAATGAATGTCTATAAACGTAGATATGGGTTACCGGCAGTATCATTAGGGTACGCGAATAGCTGGTGATTTGAGGAAAATAGTCACGCCAGTTGCCCCGTATTTAACAAATTAATTCTTTGATTGCATGTTATTTGATTGATTTAATTAACATGGAAATGTACAAAACTAACTTTTATCGTACCTTATCTAGTTTATGTTTCTGTTGAGCTTTGAAAAATAACACAGCTTCAAGCCAACTAAACTGTAGGTACTACAGTTAAATTTTGTTTTTATCTAGATGCTATATTCAATTCACGAAAAAATTAAATCTATCCGAACCTACAACTAAAATCAATTTAAGTATTTTGATTTTTTATTACATTCTTAAATCTTTATGGGATAGAAATCTCGTCGTAGACATAACAAAAAAAAAAAAAAGAAATCATATTCAATACTTTACACACCAGTAATTTACTACTTTTGTTTTCGATTATAGAGTTTTAAAGCTTACTGGCGAATGACCGTCTTTTTGGGTCAGGGAAACATTCTGATCCTATGTGTGGGGTTAAGAATCATATTCAGGCAGACTTTGTAAAAGGCATTGATATCGCGCTGCACTAGTTTACTAAAGTATTTAAACTGATTTCCTGTATCAGCTTATGTTCAGAAAACTAATCTTTTCAGAGTATGATCTAAGATTTTGAAACATCTTTCGTGGATCATTATCAATAACATAATTTCCGAGACCAGTGTGCAATAGAATAAATAAATCATTGCTTTACAAATTTCTTGCTACTCGTCTACCAGCTTTGTTGTAGCTCGTTTCAACTTCTCAGTTGTATATGTAGAACGGCTTCAATGAGGTACTGAGGTACTTAGGGTATTAAGGAGTACTTCTCCTGTAAACAGAACTTTTCGCTCTTAAAATTCGAGTGTGGTTTAAACTATGAATTATTTAATTTTCAACCTTTATGTTGTAATGATTCTTTAAAGGAAATTGCTACAGTGTTTAATTAATGTACAAATATCACCTCATTCCATCTACCTCAAGTAATTCTTTTTCTGACAGGTAACTCAACCTGGCGTGCTTGATAGCTAACAAAAAGTTTGCCATATTTCAAACGTTATCATAACGAATTAAACTAAATTTAGAAGGGTTTTAACATTTTTATGCATCGTCACCCTTAACGACGGTTTTATATTTCAAACGCACTTTACCCTGTGATTCTAGAACAGGAGCTTTGATCCGAATAAATTGCAGTCTATTGGACCTAAAGACCTTTCATTTAAGTCTAATTTTGTGATAATGGGTTCAATCATCTCTGAGAATGTAAAATACGTTTTGATGTTGTGATCACTATTTCCGGTACTTCCGGAATCGAGAATTGGGAACCGCTACATTCGAATTTCTGTGCCATCAACTGACAAGATCTGTACACCTAATAGAGTGTTACATTGTAGCGCTATTGGATTTTGCTCGTTCTTTTGCGTCACTTATGAAAACATCCTGTTTAAATTGAAAACTTATCAGCTCGTGCTTGCAGAACCGGAATCTTTTTTAATTTTTTTATCACATTTCGATCGAAAAAAAATTAATAGCAGGCTTTCATTTCATTTTCATTTATTGTGAAAATCGGTCCAGCTATGACTGAACATTTTTCCACAAACTTAGTCCCAAATAAAAGGTACTACTGTCTTATAGACTTTATTTTTAATTGCGTAACGATCTGACTTCTGGTTCCGGAATTATAATGAAAAATGTGCAAAAATTGCACAAAAAAAGGACACACTTTTCTCCGAGATCGGTAAATTTTTTTTTAACAAGTTTAGACTCAAATTAAGGTAACTTTTATGGCCTAAAATTTTTTGTGTTTCATTATAATCAGACTTTTAGTTCCGGAATTTCAGGGTGGCAAGTGTAAAAACCGCAAATTCAATAGTTTGTTCTAGCAGAATGTGAAAAGGTGAGCTAATTTCAAAGAGTGGTGAATAAATTCATCTTGTTCACAGGTCTGACAAGTTGACAACCACACAAAATCACAAAGGGTATACGGATCCTAGGAATCCGGTTTCGGCTTACCTCCAAACTCTCTCAGCTTCCTTTGAGCTCCGAATGCTGCGCGGATTTTCTCATACAAAAAGCTCTAATAAAATGTACTTAAACTATTTGTAAGTGTGTTCTAAGTTGTAAGAAGTGAAAGAAACCGCACAGCTTCGCAATAGATGACGAGACATTTGTGTAGGTGGTCTTCAACCCGATTCTGGGAAACCTGTATGTGACGGCCAAAGATAAGTTTGGTATTCTCGTAAACCTCCAAACACAGAAGATGTTGAAGTTAGCCAGGAATTATTCAACTTGTCAAGCGATTAGTACTTGCGGAATGCGGAATACACCTTTCGTTACCGCAAGCTCCAAAAATTGACAGGTTTATTTTGAAGAGTGCCTATAAAGGTGGCTTTTCCCTCTCCTGAAGACTCGCAACAGTCCGAGTTCTGGTTGGTTGTGGCATCATGCCACTACACCAAGGACGTGCTTGAGGCGAATGATATTGATTTCGTGCCGAACGGTCTGAATACCCTAAACATCCCAGTCCTATGAAAAATAGTAAAATACTGGGTCATTATGAAGCAGTACATTCGAAAACAACCTAGAGCAGTGAAGAACGCAGAAAAAATGAAGGAAACAGGGGTCAATATGAAAAAAACAGATTCTGAGGTACTCTAACCAAATACAAATAATTCTGATAAGCCGCTGTTTATTAGAATAATAAATAGTATCTATGGTAATCTTGTTTTCAGCTTTCAGCATCACCAGTATAGAAAGTTGCAAAAGTCCGTATAACGAAAAATGCGTCCTCGAAAATTTTTCGAAGCATTCCGTATTTGCTCTAACTCTCCATTTACGCGAATTTAATTTGGGTGCTTTTTTTACGCCTTTTATTCGAAATCACACGATTTACGACTTAATTTTCAACGATTTGTTTTAGTCTTAGTAAGACTATAAGGGTGGTTTCTCCCAACTTGAGCTAGTTTTAAATTCGATCAATATCAGTCAGGGGAAAACAGATTGAAAAAGGCGGGTGGGTAATGTCAGAGACATACTGGATGTCGTGAATACGAAAACAACTGACATGTTCCTTAACACTTCCAAGTATCAATTAGTTGATCAATCGTATGAATTATGCAAGCATTCCCCTTTTCCACATTTTTCGCAAAAACAAAGAAGGCTTAACTTGATCTCGATTACTGTGAATTTCAAACAGCGAAAAGTGCACAAATCTTCAAACAGTTCTAGATTTGCACTAAGCTGAGGTTTTTTACCTTCGATTTGCGAAGAAGAAATCCTAATAGTTCTTTAGAAAACTTTTAGAGCCATTAGAACGGCTGATTTTATTTGTTGCTCTCCACCGTTGTCCTCTTTCCGATGTTTTTTCACCAATGCAAAGAACTGGCGGCTGTGACATAACCGCTCTTGTCGAAACTAGCTTTGCAAACGATACAATACATCTGCTCGCATTGGCGATAGAATCCAAACTGATCCAATTTTTGTTAAGAGGTTTCTTTTAACGTGATTTTGTTTGTAGTTTTTTCACTAATGGGCGGTCCTAACGGCAATAAAAATAGCCGCGTATTAAAATGCTGTAGGGATTCGTTTCTAGCATTCAGAAGAGTCAAATTGCGTAATTCTCTACAATATTAAGCACTCTTCGGAGCATTTTTCCCGAAAGATTTGTTGTACAGCAGTAGATATTTTGTTCTCTTCCTCAGAACGCGTTCTGATTGGCTGGTGTTGACATGGGTCAAATGGGACAGGTTTTTCAATAGTGTACTATTGAAATACTTCAATGCTGTTGATATACACGTTTAAGTTGAAAAATTTCGATTCTATTGGTAGTTAGATTATATAAATCCTTCCACAGATCACTGAGCTATGAGCTTTAAAAATACGAGCAAGGCAAACGCGCCTTATGGATTATCCTCTTTGATACTCGTTTATACCAAAAAGTTTCAGAAAAGTTTAATTTTGAATTTTTTGAGATTATGACACACAACTGAAAATTTTATCATAAAATTGTGATCATATTTTCGATGGCATGTAGCAAAAATTATGTCGATTCGTTAGATACAACAAGAGATATTCACGATGAAAAACTTATCACTCTCTCAGAGGGTAAATTTTGAAAAGGCGTCCCATAGTAAAGTGAATGACATGTGAATGCAACTATGTAATGAAAATCGCGAAAATTTTGCCTCAGAGGCGGGACTCGAACCCGTAGGTAGCTCCTAACCGGGGAAAGTGTTTTGCTAATCAAACTACGCTGCATATGAAAACAGATGAAGAGAAAGCCCAATTAACTAGACGAACCAAGCGTACTTCGCTTTACTTGGCCATCACAGCATTCAATTATAGTCCTATTTCTATGGAAACACAGTCAACAGAAAACAAACACACACCGCGTCACGAGTCTATCACGTTAATGAAACTTGTATTTAAATGTTTGCGTAACAATACAGCATGTTTCAGTAAATTGGATATTATGAAACGTACATTACGGAAATGTTTGATTTCATAGAATCTAGTCAAGATCCATGGAAATCAGTAGCTCTTGTCCATCCAAAACCTCCCTGGAATAACAGTTCGGCTGAAAAGTTCGTATCGTTTAATAGAAACACACATTTTTTTGCCAAAATTCGTTTTTATTATTCAACATAATTGCCATCAGAAGCGATACAGCGATTATAGCGATCTTCCAACTTTTCGATACCATTTTTGTAGTACGATTTGTCCTTTTCCTCAAAATAGGCTTCAGTTTCAGCGATTACCTCTTCATTGCTTCTAAATTTTTTACCAGCGAGCATTCTCTTGAGGTCTGAGAACAGGAAAAAGTCACTGGGGGCCAAATCTGGAGAATACGGTGGATGAGGGATCGGTTTTATTTCGATATAACAGCTCCAAACACTGCTCAGAATCATCAATTCGTTGTTGTTTTTGATCGATTGTGCTCACGCGGCACCCATTTTGCACAAAGCTTTCTCATATCCAAATATTCATGAATAATATGTCCAACACGTTCCTTTGATATCTTTAGGGTGTCAGTTATCTCGATCAACTTCATTTTACGGTCATTGAAAATCATTTTGTGGATTTTTTTCACGTTTTGATCGGTAACAGCCTCTTTTGGACGTCCACTGTGTTCATCGTCTTCGGTGCTCATACGACCAGTACGAAATTTTGCAAACCACTTACAAATTGTTGCTTCGCCCGGTGCAGAGTCTGGATAACACTCATCAAGCCATTTTTTTGGTATCGGCGGCACTTTTTTTCATCAAAATTAGTGTTTCATCAACACACGAAATTCCTTTTTTTCCATTTTTTTCACAATAACAAAAGTAGCTTCACTCAAAATGCAATATCTCACAAACTAATAATCAGACAGCTGTCAAATTTATACACGTATTTTTTGAAGGTTGGTACTAACTGAAAATGGTATGGATTTAATTCTAGTGGCGCCCTCTCATAGAAACGATACGAACTTTTCAGTCGATCTGTTACAGTACTAAGGGTCTACCAACGCAACCGATGATATTAGTGTATTTTTCGTGATCCATACTCGATTATCACATTCATCTAATGGGATCATTGTGATGAGTTATGAGAAAGTGCTTGTTCGTTTAAAAACTACTTGGTTCTAAGATTCACCAGCATCACAAAGTGCACTAAAGAACTCAATCAATAACTGAAAATATTCCTGAAACAGAATTGACAAATAAGCAGCTCCAAGACTATGAGCAGCATTAAAAATTATATATAAGCTGCGGATTGCTCTTGTAGATTTTAATATCTATTTCCACTAAAGTTGTTGGACTATGCAAAGTGTAGCTCTAGAAATATGAAGAGCAAACAATAAATTGGCATTAGCCGTTGTAGTTCTTGCTGTGGTACAGTGTAGTTTCTAATCTCTAGGAATCTTGGAATATCTCTCACCGTTTTCCGTAGTCTCAGAATATACTCCGATAGTTCTAGATGCTTTTGCGTATGAACGTAGTTTTTTATGTTATTTATAATAAAATCGAATGGAATTGAAAAAAAAATTTTACTCGAAAAATATGAAATAATTCGATTTACGCCAAATTTAATTTACGCCTCTCCGACTTCGAGCGTAAATTGAGGTTCCAGTGTAGTACAGACTGGGGCTATGGCCAAGGTTCGCGCATTCGCATATAAAGGCGTTATAAATTAAAAGAGTGATGCCTAAATGCCTAATTGTTTCATTTTACCCTCGGAAAATTTGGCGTAAGTCGGATGAAATCTCAAATTTGGAGAATGAATGTTGTGTGAGCGAATTTCATCGTTATGTAAAAAGTGCGGCTAGGATACGGCGTTCCGATGCGGAACTTGACCGTCGGTTGTAGCAGATGATTGGTAAGTGTGCAGGACAAATACATGGTTAGTGCTACGATCACATTGTCACTACGAATTCTTCCAGAGCGGGACTTTGCCAAATAGATGAATGAAACGACACTTCCGTCATTTACATGCGCCAACATGTTTCATCTAACCGCTACAATTCTTGTACTGTTGCGTTGCAAGACATCAACTACAGAGAGCTGCTGTTCCGGGATCTTGCAGGTGTTACAGTATGCCCGTTGCTGGATACAGTAAAAAAGTACCGTACCGTGTTCGGGAGGTTACTTACGAAATCACTCGATAAACCACAAACCACAGTCTCTCCGTCGATTAAGTCAGGCAATTCACATACAGTGGACAATGTGTGCAACCTTGAGTCTTGCTGGTGGACTATTTTTCATTACTAAACCACCTGCTGCGTTCCACTTGTGGCCCCGTCTCAAATCAAGCAATATGGTTCAGTTGCGATACTGTAGAAAAAAAGCTGTACCCTGGCATATTTTTCAAAATCCTACATGCCTGAATGAGCTGTGACTAAATCACAGTCTCCATTTGCAAATCAGGAATCAAATCGTTCCGCCGATACAATTTGAATCATGATTTGGCATTTCGAAACCGACTGGTGGTGGTTATGTTGCTGTAGTGTAGTGTCCTGTACAAAAGTTGCTTGGGTGCTTTCTGAGGATTGGGCGAGGCTTGACCTTTTCCAACTGGACTACGATCTAATGTCTAATGACAAATGAATGTACAACACGAGTTGAAAGCCATTCGCTTTTTGTCGATTGAATTTTTGATCATGCGTGGGCCGATCTAAAACCAAGATAAAATTGTCATAGAAGGAAATTCTAATGCCACATAAACTAAACATTCTTCGATATGTTAGGGAGAACCTAAACTTGCCAAAGTTCAGCATCTTGCATTGTGCAACAACGTCATCATTATTATGAATGAGCGCAATAAAACGGAATTGCTTATTTTGGTACATTCAACGACAAGCTCTCGGCAGCACTTTTCTACTCGAATCGAACTAACGGCTATCAAAAGTGGCTGATTTGTTGCCCTCCGCCCACGGTAGTGGCAGCCAGACAGCGATGGGCAAAAGAGAAAAAAAATAATTATGCGAATTGAACGAAAGAAATCGTATCGCCGCTGCCATCGATTGTAATTTCTTGATTGGTCCCCTGTTGCACCGTTGCACCTTTTATAAGCATGCATGTCGAGTGATTTTCGAGCCCACGATTCCTATTGAGACCACTCAAATCGATCACGCCGAACGGATTGTCCAACTAGGTAGCGGTTCCACAGGTTCGTACACACCAGCGGACACTGTTTCGTTCAGTTTTCCGTGCTCACATTAGAAAACTAATAAGCATCCTCGAAAGGTCGCGAGTTTGGCACGCCACCAGCACCTCTGCCCGACCGCGTATAAAGCGACTGATTTTATTGCGCGGAATACCGTCGAGTATGAAATTGGCATAGCTGTTGGAAGGAATTCAGGGCTTTTAAGCTCTATTTGACCACTCAACCGCTCAAACAATCAATGATGACCCAGAAAAGCGAAAAAAAAAAGAACCAAGTTAATGCACTAATAAGCAATGAAATATAGTCAAATCATGATGAATTTATTTACATATCTGATTTCCTGAGTTTAGTATGTCGGCATTCAAATGCATCTATTTTCACGCTCATTAAATTATTTATATATTTTTTTAATTGTTTTGTTACTCTTAAGTTACTGGGCTTAGGAAAGTTGGAGAACAATTGCATTCACACAGAGAAAATACTAAATTTGCGACTTATTGGGAAATGTCAAATAAAACTTGTTATACATTCAAACGAAGCTTGTGTTATCTCTGTTGCAGTTGGGACCAGGATGCTCATTGAAAATAATTCGAACTGTCACGTTAATTCTAAGCGGCTCACAGCCAACGTTGGACCATGACGAACCTGAGACTCATCAGAAATTGAATTTTCCGATTACAAGAAATTTAAACTAATTTAGAATGAAATAAAACCAAACTACCTCCCCTTTTTTATTACTGTAGTCTGTTAACCCACATTTACATTTTCTATCATTCGTACTGTACCACGCTGCTGCATTCAAACTAAAATTCTATTACAGTAGGCATGCGAAGCAGTATCGCGTTAAAAACTACTGTCGAAATCACCGCCGCTTGAAGTAGGTAGAAATTGTATCTTTCTAAATTTTACTGTCTCCTTGTTCGCGCTACTGTAGCACAAAAAATGTAGCTCGCTACGGTAGAAAAATGTACTTTGCCGTTGTAGAAAAATGGTAGTCGCGTAATCCTCAAAATAACATGGTAGCTCAACAAATGAAATGACTATTAGTACAATAACCCTATATAAGATGAAAGCATTTCTATAGCCATAAATTTTAATCTTTTTTTAGTATGGATTACTCTAAACATAAAATATAGTCAACACAAAAATTTTACAAGATAGGCTCATGCAAATGCAATTCTTCATGTAAAAACAGGTCTTGATACCAGATAACGAATTGCATCGTTCAAAAAGATTATCAATAATATGAACGAATTCCTAGTTCAATAAAATATAATCAGTTGTTCAAATAGATAAATAATTCGTCTATACGCAAAAATAATACTTATGCATGTGAATGATCAATTTAATCAACCTTTCACTACACACCTTCTGAGCAAACACCGTAAAGTACAGCGGTAGAATACATTTTCATCCGCAGCTGTAAAGTACTTTTTCGTCCGCAGTAGAATACATTTTTTTGTTGGCGGCAGGAAGCTACAGTACATTTTTGAAAGCTACGGGAGTTTCAAGCAGCAGTACAAGGCCGTACCATCAAGAAAAGGTAGAATGAAGTAGAACAAAATTTAGTTTTACCTGTACCGTTCTGATCGTCGCTGGTACTCTCTCTCTGCGGTAAATGTACCATCAAGCCGTTTTAGCAGGCTACTGTTTGCATCCCTGATATTAGAGACAGAATCGTTATTACTTTTTCATTCTACCGTCAAACTCAATTATTTGAACATAAATTACACTTATCCGTGCTTTAAAAGTGTGAAAGAGAGATTACGAAATAGGGGTTTTGCTCGTGCATCGTAAAAATACAAACTCTTGACTCGCTATTGGTGAATGATGCCAAACCCACTGTCACTAGCGTAATAAAAGTGTTCGTAGAACGGTGTTCGATAGCATGGAATATTAGATCGAGAGGAAGATCGCAATCCGGAGGTAGCAAAAACGGAGCCAGCTGTTTAAAGGAAACCCCCAAACTTCTCAGTTCTAGTTGTTGCAACCAAGTTGGGAATGTGTTCAGAAACCGCGCATGGTCTAAAAACAAGTCGAGCTGACGACAAGGCCCAAGGCAGTGCCTTAAAGGCAACTTCCCTAGCGGGTGCCTTGGGTCTCAATTATCATCAACTATCATAATAGAATTTATAATTGTTTCAATTGATAAAATTTTGAATAATACTGTTTCTTGTAAAGCAAAATATTATTAAGATGGTGTTTTCCCACAAATTCATATTTTTACCTCAAGAAAAATCGTAAATTATGATGTATCATATCATGCAAGTAAAAGAAAAAAGCTTACGAGTAATTAATTAATTACTTAAAGTAAAAGAAAAAGAGCTTACGAGTAATTAATCACACTCGAAATTTGATCGGAAACGGCTTCACCGATTTTCACAAACTAAGGTTTAAATGGAAGGCCTTATAGTTTCCTATAGTTATAGTTACTAGAATATTTTATCCGGATCTTACTTCCGGTTCCAGAACTAAAGCATGACAAGTGGAAAATTACCAATTTCATGAGTATCTTTTCACGAACGATGATCAAAAACTGGTACATCCCATCACATTATTCTAGTTTGCAGAAGCTGTTAATTAATTAATTAATTAATTAATTAATTAATCTTCCTTTTTCTGTTCCGGAAGCTTCTTCCGGTTCTGCAGTTACAGGACGATGAGTGACACAGCTTTCAAACCGCCATATAGAATGATCATATGTACAACACCGGTACGTGCAACTTGGAAAAAGAAAACTCAACACGAACGATGCGCGCTTTGTTCTATTTCATACACCTTATAAAAAAACGAAGCCGTTACGCATGTCTGCTACTGGTGTGTGATATTGGTGAAAGACGGTGCTGCGGTTGATAAAATTTTTTGTTATTCTATGATAAGTGTGACCGAAAGAATGAAAGAATGTCAATGAATTAAAATTCATTTGAGAAAATAAACATACATCGGAATTTAAACCTTCGTGATGTAAATGCAATTTTCACAGCCGGTAGTGAAGTAGTACCGGTGGTGTAGTGATGTCAATAATAATAATAATCCTAATACATGTTTTATGCTGCTGATTCATGCTGTTTAGCTTGACTACGACTTATGCAATAGTAACAGAAACGTAGGTTCGCTTCGTTTGTTAGATTTCGTTTAATTGGTTTAATCGAAATAGAGCATGAGATAGTAACCCAAGTAGCAATTAAAACTTGTTAAAATTGACATGTTTCACAACTGCCAAAGAACGGTTTTTCATGTCAGATATGTTTGACAAATGATTTTACATGTTTTTGTAACAAATGTGAAAATCACTCATATTACTGCTTGTGAAACCAAATCAAAAACCTAAAAGGATTAAGTTCCACATCGGTTTATTTAACAGATTCTACAATAAGTTCATTTCATCTGTTTCATTTTCGGTTTCTAGTTAACCAATATGACTGCTATGAAACATATCAAACAAGAAACTTGTTGCACATCATACAAGCAAACTGCGCTTTTTCAATCGCACAATCGTTGCGAGAAGAGTGAAGAAATACAATGGTAGGACAATGTTTGCTACTTGGGAAGTCTAGGTTTAACTAGGTTCAAAACTGTAACAATTTGTAAGTCATATTTGTTGCTGCAAACGAACCAGCTTCAGCTATTCCGGTCATCTGAATCCGGTTTCGGAAGTATTGGAAATAGTGATCAAAAACTGCAGAAATTATGTCACTCACTTTTCTTCAAGATGGCCAAATCGATTTTCACAAACTTTGAGGTTCAAATTTGTTGTGGATACTACTTCCGTTTACGGCAATACAATGTAAACAGGATTTGTAGATTTTATTAGATACAATGTAAACAGGATTTGTAGATTTATTATTTATTATATTTTTTTATATATCGTTTATTTACCCCCGGGTTTAACCCTAATAATGGTCGTTCACCGGGTTTTTATCTGATTGGGATAGGGATTTGGGGGTGGCTGGGAGATATAAGGTGGGGCATTTAGGGTAAAGGGGGAGAGTTTTTACATAGAGTCAGTAATAATGGTTACATTTCATGGTATCGGTTTATATGTCATAGATTGTGAGGGGATAGAGATAGAGAAAGAGAGAAGATAGGGATAAGCTACGTTAAAGACTATTTTTCTGCGCTGGTCTGGGTTTGATGTTACAGCTTCGGGCCGCGGGTAACATCCCCGAGGGCAGCGCCCCCGGCGGATGGCCGCTTAGGTGCTGGGTCTGTGGCGGATTGCGTTCTGGAGGTCGGGCCAGGCTCCTGGTCTCGGTCCTGTATTTGGGTGATGGTTGCAGGTTGAGGTCCGTTGGGAGTGGGGTCCAGTGATCGGCGTTCCGGGAGGCCAGCCTCTCGCGGTGCCGAAGTCGTGCCTCGGGTAGTAGTGAAACAGTGCTCTGGTGGTCGGCGGTGGTAGAGGTTGGATCTAGGTGGGGTCCGTGTAGTGATTGAAAGAGAAGGGGACCGTGGTCGACATCCCGGGGGGGTTCGCCCCCCCCACGGATGGCCCACGGAGCAGTGTAGTTTCTCGGCTGGGTGTGCGGCAGCGGTGGTCCGGGTGGTCCGGGCAGTGGATGCTGAGTCTTCGCCAAGAATTTTTTTTATTAGATTAAGTCCGAACAAACTTTCCTATTTCTATTCATTTAACAGTTGTTTTTGCGAGTTCCACAACAATATATATGATGTTATGAGTAATATGAGAAAGGCATCATTACACCACTAGGTGGATTGAAACAAGTTTTAATTCAAAATATCTCGGAAACAACTGTTCGCATCGTCTTGGTGTCAAAATATAATTTATTCAAAATTTGATGAGAACCACAAAAATAATAAACTGGGCGATGAAGAAACCAGACTAATTTTTAAAAAAGGCGTATTCTCATGAAATATCGTTTTTCTCGATTTGATTTCTCATATATCTCAAAAATGACTGTATTTAGGAAGTAGAAACTATGTAAACATCGTTTATCGAAAATCGTTAAAAATTTTTTTTTCGGGAAACTTACATCAAATTCAATAATTATTTAACGTTATTACATCGAAACCACGCATTGAGTACGTTACATCACCTTAACTGAATACTGTCTATAATTCTGATATGAAATTATGCACCTTTTCGTGTGATATTACAACATTCAAAACGAATTTTATTTTCGATGTTTTGAAAAATCGGAAGATATTTTTTTGTGTACATGGTTTTTGTAAACTTTAATTGATTATTTACAACTTTGTCTTACACACAATATTGGTAGAGGCTGTAGATTTCACGTTTTAATTGTTCAAAAATATTGTGGCCTAAAACATATACGCCCTTTTTAAAAATTAGTCTTGAGTGAAAAAAATCTGTAGACTAGTGAAATATTCTTTATTTGCTATTTGCTATTCTGATTACACATGACTTCACAGTTTCATGTAAATCGAAGGGGGTCGTGTCAGAATTTTACCATTCCTGTACAATTTGGCGTAGAATTGCTCTATTGTAGTATATCAAACAAATTCGGTTTAAATCGCTGGATGAATTCAATGAATTGATGAATCAATCTACGTTATTTCCATTGTGAAATGGTTTGGACGTATATTGGTAAGTAAAGCAGAGGAGCTTTCTAGTTTTTTTTTTTTTTTTTTTTTTTTTTTAAATAACTATTTATTGGAATATGAGTTAAAATTAAATTATTAAGATTTAAATTGGGTGTTCAGCCACAAGTGGTGACTTTTCAGCCCTGTTATATATATATATATATATGATTTGGTTATTACCATGAAGACATCATTTGCTTCCGCAATTCTGAGATTTTTGTGTAGGGAAAATTCTAAACCTACTTGTATTGTGTAATGGGGAAAAGGAACTTATATACTAACTTACTAACTAATACAGAGAGCGAATCGATTCAATTGAAGATTGCATCGATTTTTGTCGGAATTTGCTTATAATATTATGTGACATTACATCTAATGGTTCTATATTTGTGAGTCTGTGTAACTCATTTGTACTAAACCAGGGAGGACGCTTCAAAATCATTTTCAGAATTTTATTCTGAATCCTTTGAAGCGTTTTCTTCCTGGTGGAACAACAGCTTGACCAAATTGGTACCGCATAAAGCATGGCTGGTCTGAAAATTTGTTTATAAATTAACAATTTGTTTTTTAGACAGAGCTTAGAATTTCTGTTTATAAGAGGATATAAACATTTAATATATTTATTACACTTTGCCTGGATTCCTTCAATGTGATCCTTGAAAGTGAGTTTTTTGTCATACGTTAAACCTAAGTATTTAGCTTGATCAGACCATGTCAATTCCAAGCCATTCAATTTGAGAATGTGATTATTGTTTGGTTTAAGAAAAGAAGCTCTTGGCTTGTGAGGAAAGATAATTAATTGCGTTTTTGCTGCATTTGGTTTAATTTTCCATTTTGACAGATAATCACTGAAAATATTTAAACTTCTTTGTAGGCGACTGCAGATCACTCTTAGATTTCTACCTGTGGCTAACAGACTTGTGTCGTCACAGAATAGCGATTTCTGACAACCAACGGGTAGATTTGGAAGATCAGAAGTGAAAATATTATACAAGATTGGAGCTACACTCGAACCCTGCGGAACACCGGCTCGTACGGGTAGCAATTCAGATTTACAATTCTGATAGCTAACCTGAAGAGTACGATCAGTTAAATAATTTTGAATCATTTTGATCAAATAAATAGGAAACTGGAAATCAGACATTTTTGCTATTAAACCTTTGTGCCAAACACTGTCGAATGCTTTTTCTATGTCTAGAAGAGCAACTCCAGTGGATAACCCAGAAGATTTATTTGTTTTTATCATGTTCGTAACTCTTACAAGTTGATGAGTAGTTGAATGTTCATGACGAAATCCAAACTGCTCTGGTAAAAAAATTGAATTCTCATTTATATGAGTCATCATTCTTAACAAGATAATTTTTTCAAAAAGTTTACTGATAGAAGAAAGTAAGCTAATTGGGCGATAACTTGATGTTTCTGCTGGGTTTTTATCAGGTTTTAGGATAGGAATTACTTTAGCGTTTTTCCATCTTTTTGGGAAGTAAGCTAATGAAAAACACTTGTTGAAAATTTTAACCAGGAGTCTCAAGGCAACATCGGGAAGATTTTTAATAAGAATATTAAAAATTCCATCATTACCAGGAGCCTTCATGTTTTTAAGTTTTCTAATAATTGATTTAATTTCATCAAAATTCGTCTCAATAATGTCATCGTGTGATAACACTTGAGTTGAAATATGATCATATTTCAGTGAGACTTCATTTTCAATAGGACTCACAACGTTCAAATTAAAATTGTGGACACTCTCGAACTGCTGAGCAAGTTTTTGAGCTTTTTCGCCATTTGTAAGAAGTATTTGATTTCCTTCCTTGAGAGCAGGAATAGGTTTCTGAGGTTTCTTAAGAACCTTAGAAAGTTTCCAGAAAGGTTTAGAATATGGTTTAATTTGTTCAACTTCTTTAGCGAAATTTTCATTTCGCAAAAGAGTAAATCTATGTTTAATTTCTTTTTGTAAATCCTTAACTATGTTTTTCATAGCAGGATCACGAGAACGTTGATATTGTCGTCGACGAACATTCTTCAACCGAATGAGCAGTTGAAGATTGTCATCGATGATAGGAGAATTTAATTTAGTTTGAGCTTTGGGAACTGAAAGATTTCTAGCTTCGATAATATAATGATTCAAATTATCAATTGCTGTGTCGATATCCGCAGAATTTTCTAAAATAGTTTCATGATCCACATGATTTTCAATGTGAGATCTGTAATCCAACCAATTTGCTCTATGATAGTTGAAAATAGAACTAATTGGATTAATTATAGCTTCGTTGGAAAGTCTGAATGTTACAGGAAGATGATCTGAGTCAAAATCAGCATGAGTAATCGGTTCACTACAAATGTGACTTTGATCTGTTAGAACCAGATCAATTGTAGACGGGTTTTTCACGGAAGAGAAACAAGTAGGATTACTGGGATGAAGAACTGTAAAGTAACCAGCTGAGAGTTGATTATGAAGTATTTTACCATTACTGTTATTTTGCCTACAATTCCACTGGACATGCTTAGCATTTAAGTCCCCTATTACGAAAAATTTCGATCGATATCTTGTAAGTTTTTGCAAATCGCCTTTAAAGAAATTTAATTGTTCGCCGGTGCATTGGAATGGCAAATATGCTCCAGCGATGAAATAAATTCCATGAATGGTTTCAACTTCGATTCCCAAGCTTTCAATAACTTTAGTATTGAAAGAAGGTAAAATTCGATGTTTAATTTGCCGTTGGACAAAAATGGCAACTCCACCACCAATTCCAGTAAACCTGTCAAATCGATGAACCACATAATGTGGATTACTTTTCAATTTTACATTTGGTTTAAGAAAAGTTTCTGTCACAATGGCAATATGAATTTTGTGAACTTTGAGAAAATTATAAAATTCATCTTCACTCGATTTCAAAGATCGAGCATTCCAATTTAAAATATTCAAATAATTATTTAACATCACTGTTAAATTTTAAATTCATTATAATATTATTTGCAAATTTCCATCCGATTTGAAATGCTTCAAAAAGTGATGAAGTCGAATTCATTTGGATGATCATTTGAAAAAGTTGATCTTGTAGGTAGATCATTTTATTTTCAGTTATATCGCCTAAATCGACTTCATTTAAAGAAGCGAATGGCATTGAAGGAATATTTGTAGGTAGACTGCCATTAGAAGAAGATGATTTGGCCGGTCTACCTATTAATAAATTGTTTTCGTTAGAAGAAGAACTGCAAGGCGGTCCTGTGTTTTGATTATTTACATTAGAAGAAATAGGAGATAGATTTCTACCTAATATACCAGCATAAGTGAAATTAGAAGAAGATGATGACGAGGTCGATCTACCTGTCAATAAATTGTTTTCGTTAGAAGACGAATTGGCAGGTGCCTTAGAAGAATTTTCAGGTATGTTCTGTAAATTTAAGGTCGTTGATTTGACTTGTTGTCTAAGCGAACGAGCGTTTAAAATTTTTTCCCTGACAGGACATTTCAAATAATTGGATTTATGATTTCCATTGCAATTTGAACATGAAAATTTATCAGTGGTTTCATTCATTGGACAAGCGTCTTTCGAATGCGATTTACCACAATTCAAACACCGTATATCCATATGACAATTTTTGGTTCCATGACCGAAGCCTTGGCAACGACGACATTGCGTTAAGTTTGCAATACGATTATGCCGTTTATAATGTTCCCAATGAATTTTAATGTGGGAAATGAAACGTACTTTTTCTAAAGTTTTCAAATTGTTTACATCACTTCGATTGAAGTGTATTAGGTAAAGTTCATGGGAAATTCCAGAGCGTGGTTTAGAAGTACCATTCGCTCTTTTTTTCATAAGTATTACTTGGGAAGGGGCAAAACCAAGCAATTCTTTTAGTTCATTTTTAATTTCATCAATACTTTGATCATTTGATAATCCTTTCAAGACAGCCTTGAAGGGTCTGTCTGATTTTATATCATATGAATAAAATTTATGAAGTTTTTCGGACAAATATCGAATAAGACGTTCGTAATCTTCCAATCCATCCACCAAGACTCGACATTCTCCTCTTCGTCCGATTTGAAATGAGACTTTTACTTCCGGGAGAAAAGTAGAAAGCTCAGTACGGAATGCTTTGAAGTCGGAAATCATCACCGTCACTGGTGGCATAGATTGATGTTTCTTCCCAGAACGACAAGCGTCCATTTTGGGAATTTTTGAAGAATTTTCTTCTATGTCGCTACAATCGGATTCAGGAAGAATCTCGTAAATATTGTTAGACGGCATAGGATCAACGGTAGGGAAATCCGTCCGTTGTCTTTTATTTTTACATTCAGATTCTATAAGATCGTGAATGTTATTAGAAAAATGTTGAATAACGGATTGTGATTTATTCCGTATTGAATTATTTTTAGCCTTAGGCTTGTTGCCTTTCCGGTTGGACGCAGGCATTTTTGAAATTAATGAAATTTTAAATTAAATTAACTAGGCTAAATTAGTCTTCGATTAGACTCCTAGCTAGCCTTAAAAAAGGCTGATTAATTTCTTAGTCACTCTAATATCACTCTTTGTATCACTTAGTCACTCTAATATCACTCTTTGTATCACTTAGTCACTTAGTTAGTGATTCAGGTAGCCTTGAAAAAGACTGAAGCCTTGAATCAATGAAACTCTAGGTAGCCAGAAAAAAAAATTCCAGGAGCCAAGAGCTATACGCGTGCGGTGCGAACGACTGTTCAACACCGACGGAGGAGCTTTCTAGTTATTACTCAAATGACACTGGTAATCGCATTATTTAACATTTATGTTCTGTGCTGTAATCACTCAATTGAAGAACATCACTGTTCGCTGGTAAAATGTCAAACATTTTGCATCCTTGCAACCTTTCAACCAGTAAAAGGGCAAAATCGTACTCCACCTTGTTCCGTTCTAGTTGAACAAACTGTTCGGCTTAAGAGCAATCACTTTCAAGTACACATTTGCATTCGCACCAATGTGAATCGATTCCGTTGTTGAGTAATCAAAGCTATGGAATATGGGAAAGTTTAAGGCTGTGCTTTCAATTTCAAAAACTGACCGGTTGAAGAACAGTGTTACAATACTACTGTGTTGTTACTCAGAAATAATACAGCCACTCAAGTGGATAAATGAGCATGTTGAACAACTTCTGAAGAATCTGCAACATAAATGTCGATCATTTAAACAATAGAACTTAGAGAGCACCGAGCAGGGATGGGCGAACAGGGTCAGCCGCGTGTTGATTGGAAGATAAATCCTACTCGCAAGACAGCCGATCGGTCTAAGCTCTAAGGTCAAGTTTGGGGTAGCTGCCCAAGCCGGATGATCTAAATGAGGCGTGGACTGGACTTGCTCTAAATTGAACGGTCTCTGTCAGTCATTGATCGCGAGGTGAGATTTGTTTGCACAATTCACGGAAACAACACAATCGGGCTTTGAAGTGACAGATTTATGTGGGCTGGGTTGATGAATTGGCACTTCAGCAAATGGTAAACTATGGCTACATTCAGAGGGGCCTCATTGTTTTCCATAGTGTTCTTGGTGAACATATTCGGAGATGGAGTGTTATTTAGCCGAAGAGTAGAAGTTTGGTTTCCGTTTTGTTGTACAAGCTGATGATTTAATTTTTCGCGCCATAAGGCTGTGGCATGCGTCAAACTATGGTTTGCGTGAGTATGTTCCAAATCGATACAAGGTCATCGACAGGAGCGGAAATACATTCTCTTGCGACCTAATCTGGTAACCATCAATCAGATACTGGAGCGTTTCTTATTTTGGGCCCCGTCAGAAGATGGTAGCCAAAACAGATGTGAAAATGAACGGATTATATCCGGGCGGCATTATGCATTTAAAGTTATCTTTGATCTGAAATATTTATTCATTTATGTTCGGGAGTCAATTGGTGGTGAGAAAAATTTGACTGATACGATCTAGAGTAATAAAAATCATTGTTCAAACTTAAATCTGAGTACTATCTTATCGTACATAAAATCTGTGTTTTACCTATTTTTATATATATAAAAAATAGGTATAGAATTCGCTCAAACTTTCGAAAATTTTTCCGAGGCATATACCAATCGATTCAGCTCGACGAACTGAGCAAATGTCTGTGTGTGTGTGTGTGTGTGTGTGTGTGTGTGTGTGTGTGTGTGTGTGTGTGTGTGTGTCCGTATGTGTGTTGTCAACTAAGAGGTCGAGATCTCAGAGATGGCTGGACCGATTTTCATCAAACTAGTCGCAAATGAAAGGTCTCCCCGTCACCCAAAACGCTATTGAATGGTTTTGAGATCGGATGTTTACTTTTTGAGTTATACAAAGTTTTATGTCAAAATTTTCAGTTTTTTGACAGTATCTGTCACAATTGACCTTGAAAACAGAATATGTTTTCAGACTTAGATTCCGCACGGTAATACCTATCCAACAAGCCATAGATTGTTAAAATCCGTCCATTTTTAACGGAGATATCGAAATTTTTCTGTAAGCGACTTTTCCCCCTATTCCAGCAGTAGGAGTTTTGAGCGCTGTATGACAAAGAAATGCTTGGGAGCAACGGAAAACACGATTTTTTATACTGTTACATACAATTGTTTCTAAGAACCAAAAGGATTGTGTACAGCATTCTTTTTCATGACATTTAGCCTCGGACCGATTTTGGCACGGCTCGTTTTTGGCAACATAATCGTTCGAATATGACATATATAAACCAGATGATGGCAGAATTTTTTTTAATTATTTTGTTTTAAACTACTTACAGCAATAAATGCTGGAACAACATAACATCCATATACCATTCGAATCAGTTCGTCGAGATCAGCAAATGCGTGTGTGACAAATAACTTCAATTAATTTTCTCGGAAAATTTCTTTTCTACAAATTCAGATTCATACGAAAAGTCGTATGCTCCCAAACAAAGTTCCTGCATTATGTTTGGTTCCGACCTCTGGTTTCGGAACTACAGGATGATATGTGAAACGAAATCAAAATTGTGTAACTCATTTTTCTTGAAGATGGCTGAACCGATCTAAGATGCAAATGAAATCTAAGAATCATCTAAGATTCAAATGAAAAGTTTCAAAGTTCTATAAAACATCTTGCTTTTCAGTCAGATCCAACTTCCGGTTTCGGGGATTGTATAAAAATGTCTATTCCACATAATTTAATCAGGTTTATCGGGTTAGCAGATTTGGATAGTCGATAAAAAAAATAACTTTTTTCAGTTTTAGTGGTATTCAGTTGTCGATCAGAAGGCACCTAAAAATTTAATTCGTGCTATGATCTCTCAAAGATGTCTTAACTGATATACAAAAATAATTATTTTATCCAATTATGACTTCCGGTTCTCGAATTACATGATGATGAATTTTTAAAATTCAAACCGATATAGAAGATGACAATCCCGAAAAGCTTCAAAGTTGAACTCAAAACTGTTGTAATTTATTCGTCATATGGCCATACGAATCGGTTTGGGTTATGCTGGTTCCTGAATACCGGCTCTGGAAGTACCTTAAATTACCGTAAACTCTAGAGTGGAACTTACATATCATGGCATGTTTAATCGATTATCACACTTCTAGATTCAAATTCGATCCGATTTGCAGTTTCGACATTACAGAGTAATGAGTGATTAAAATCTCAAATTGTCGCTTAAAACGAGGGTCATTAAAATAATGTCATGAAAACTTAAACACCGAAGAATATTCATGTAAAAAACACATGCGGATTGATAAAAATAGGTATCATCTCACTGCTAGGTGGATTAAACACGTTTTTAGTCTCGGAATTCACATTCATGCAACGGATCGGATGTTTACTGGCTTGGTACGACTTGTATCCTTCCATGGCAAGGATGTTCCGGATTTTCCAGTTGTTTGTGCTCATTATTTTTTCTTCTTTTTTCGTTCCATTTGACGTTAGTTTTGAACGCAATCGACTACTTTGAACACATTGGTCCGCAACGGGATATTAGCGTGACAAATATATTTTTTGTTAACAAGTATTCTTTTTTTATAGTTGATGTTTTCGCAAAAGTTGTTTGCAATCAACTGGTGCATCCTTTGATAGGGGAGGGGGTCATTAGGGTGGTTCATTATTGGATTGAAATCTAAAATCTAACTTTCTTGATTGAATTTTTAATAGATTATAATTTTCCGCGAAGTTGTAGGAAATTTTGTTTTGATCAACTTTGCCTTTCCTAGCTCTTCATTTGATCAAGTTACATCGATTTTGTGAAGTAGGGTGGCTCCTAAAAAATCACTTTTTTGTGAGTTGTTTTACGAGGAAATCGTCTTGAAAAGAGATATCAAGTGAACTCTTGCGCACAATTTTGCTTAACTTAGTTTTTAGTATCATTAAAAAATTATTATTGCTTTTTCATAAAAAAAAAACTAGTCAACCATATCAATAATTAACGGATGCCAGATCGATAAAAATGAAGCTAATACGATTTCTGAAAGGTTGTAACATAGGAAACGTTTGAAGTGAAATCGTTTTAATTAGTGTTTGAATTACCTTTCAAAAAATCGAAAAAGTCATATAACAGTTCGGCTGAAAAGTTCGTGTCGTTTAATAGAAACACACATTTTTTGCCAAAATTCGTTTTTATTATTCAACATAATTGTCATCAGAGGCGATACAGCGATTATAGCGATCTTCCAACTTTTCGATACCATTTTTGTAGTACGATTTGTCCTTTGCCTCAAAATAGGCCTCAGTTTCAGCCATTACCTCTTCATTGCTTCTAAATTTTTTACCAGCGAGCATTCTCTTGAGGTCTGAGAACAGGAAAAAGTCACTGGGGGCCAAATCTGGAGAATAGGGTGGATGAGGGAGCAATTCGAAGCCCAATTCGTTCAATTTCAGCATGGTTTTCATCGACTTGTGACACGGTACATTGTCTTGATGAAACAAAACTTTTTTCTTCTTCAAATGAGGCCGTTTTTTGAAATTTCGTCCTTCAAATGCTCTAATAACGCTATATAATAGTCACTGTTGATGGTTTTTCCCTTTGATATCTTTAGGGTTTTTATACCTTTGATATCTTTAGGGAGTCAGCTATCTCGATCAACTTCACTTTACGGTCATTGAAAATCATTTTGTGGATTGTTTTCACGTTTTCATTGGTAACAGCCTCTTTTGGACGTCCACTGCGTTCTTCGTCTTCGGTGCTCATATGACCAGTACGAAATTTTGCAAACCACTTACGAATTGTTGCTTCGCCCGGTGCAGAGTCTGGATAACGCTTATCAAGCCATTTTTTGGTATCGGCGGCACTTTTTTTCATCAAAAAGTAGTGTTTCATCAACACACGAAATTCCTTTTTTTCCATTTTTTTCACAATAACAAAAGTAGCTTCACTCAAAATGCAATATCTCACAAACTAATAATCAGACAGCTGTCAAATTTATACACGTATCTTTTGAAGGTTGGTACTAACTGAAAATGGTATGGATTTAATTCTAGTGGCGCCCTCTCATAGAAACGATACGAACTTTTCAGCAGATCTGTTAACTCTCAAACGCCAAGATGTAGAAGCTTATCACCTTCAGCAAAATGATAGTTTCAAATGAGCCCTATAAGAAAATACAAATTATAATACGAAATAATCTGCAAAGTTTTCGAGGACAACTGATAGCGCGGCTAGTAGAAACCTATTATTATCATAGATACTATATATTATTCATGAACAGAAACCATTTCTAATCCTTCTAGTGGTGTATTGATGCCTTTCTCATGTTATTTAAATTATCAAAAATATCGCCAGAAGATTCTGTCAAGAATTTTTTTTTCAAGCCGGAATAAAATTAGAAATTTTCATTGCGTATTAACTAACATAATCTTTTCAATTTGTATACAGTTATGTCAAGTTAATGAGATTTTTACTTTATTTAGCCGGTTTGGAATTTAAAACACACTCCACCCTATAATTCCGGAGCCGGAAGTCGGATTTGGATGAAATTCCTATTAGACTATATAACATTTCTTTTGAGTTTATATTTTTGTGAAAATCGATCAATGTCCCATCTGCTAATGATGGTTTATTTATTTTTCTTGTAATTATTTTAATTACTTTTATTTCTTTGCAAACGGAGTAAAGGCGGTGGTGTTTTTTTCTTCCTTATCAGCACGTATCGATGCGTACCGGTTTTACATCGTCATTTTGTATGACGGTTTGAAAGTTTTGACACTCATAGAATCGGAATAGGAAGTCGGATCTAGATGAAAGGAGGCTTTTTAAGAGGAGAGTAAGGGATAATTTAAATCAAAAAACATTTTATTTAAATATTTTATGGAGACTCAGCTTAATCAAATTTCTTCAAACTGTTTTTTACATTTTAAAGCATCATTTAAAGAATATTTAGTTAAATTTCCGTATATTAATATTGAAAAATAAGGCGATAATAGACCATTTTTCAGAACCTCTTTTGAGAATCACGTTGCGCGGTGAACACGATAACTCGACGTAGAATTATCTGAAAACAAAAATGTTCGTAAATTTACTTAAAGTACGAGTTATTTCTCCCTCCTCCGTCATTCTCAAGTTATTATTTTGATTTTTCAACGGTTACATTTTCCGCCAACGGCTAAATTTTCCGCCAATTTTGTGGTGAAAAACTACCATAATATGAACATGAAAGAATTTCAAAAACGTAGGGAGAGGCATTTTATACCAAGAAAGTATGTTCCAAGTTGGAAAAGAATCGGTTCGGACTTTGCCACTACCATCGTTTCGAAAATAAAGCAGGAACCACTCTGGGGCGCAGTATTTTAACAGTTTTGTTCCGATTGGTTTGTAGTTTTGACACAATATTTTTAAAATGTTAAACTACAAGAAAATTTAAAATAAAACTATTTTCTAAAACTGTTCATCAATTAGCCTCCCCCCCTTTTGTTTTATTTGCATCTTAGATTGTGAAAATCGGTTTAAAAATTCCCCAGAAAATCGAGTGCGCATTTTGTTAAGATTTTCACACATTATCTTCTAATTCCGGAATCGGAAGTCGGATAAAAATAAAATTCAATAACAGGCTATAACCATGAGACCGCAGTTCAGATTAATTAAACAATTTGTGCATATTATTTACGAAACGCAAATGCATAGTTATATTTAAACGTAAACCCGAGTAAATTTTTCCTAACGAGAATATCGCAAAAAACATGGTTATTATTATTACCAATCATGATCTTTTTCCAACAGTTCCAAGAACAATCAACTGGATGGGAAATAACTAAAAATACGAAATAGGGGAAAGTCTCATAAAGCGCCCCTGCTAGCCAAAATGCCCCCTTTCCTTTCTTAAGCATTGGAGACTTTTCTGAACCAAAGTTTTATCACTAACACTATCTTTTCGTAGGATCTTTCTGCTATGCAAGTTTGGTGGTTGTCGTTTGCAGGAAAGTATGAAAAAACTAAAATTTTCATTTGGCAGCTTTTCGATGTAAGGTTTTGCTTCGACTAAATAGATGTTTTATCCGCCATTTCTTTGACATACTGATTATCTCAAAACAGTAACTTTATGGACATTTCAAGAAGCATAATGCATAATTGTTGTGGGATAAAATGTCTTTTGTTGTGTGTCATGCCACTGATTTGTTGTTAGACATATTTTACGGCTGCTGGGGCATTATGTCTGAGGCGAGCGAAAAAAACTAAGAATGAGGCCGCTTCGGAAAATGTGTTTATATCAATCAATTCTCATCTTTTCTATTGGAGTCATTGAAAATTATGTTCCTCATCCGTATTGCAATGAAATACTTACATTCTCGAGGAAAATATATCAATACACTTGGAAATATCTCAATGTTTTCTTAAGGGGGGCATATTATAACACTTTACCCTACGTGAATTTTACTTTTGAACGATCCTATACTCATTGACCCGAAACAATCTTTCATAAAACATAATAGGCATTAGGGTGGGTTAGAATATTGATTTCAACTCCACCAAACTTTTCGTGTTCGTTTTGGGTCCCATAAGCACCATGCAAAATTTTAGCTCGATTGGAGAAACTATATTTTCGCGCCCGAGATTTAAAGTTTGTATGGAATTTAGTATGGAGAAATTCAATTTTAACAAAACCAATGAACTTTAAAAATCAGTGCATGTGTTATTTTCATAGGAAATTTTTCTAGAAGGAAAAATTTCGAAGACGGCAAAACATTTCGACATTTGTAGAAAAAGTTATCAAAGGAAAACCAACACAAGGTCCGAACCATGGCTCATTCTTTAATATATCTAGAACCACTGCTGCTGGTGCTTGTAATATGATTTGGTTTTCTTTTATTATGCTATAACGGTTGATCTGAGTTATTTGATGTCTTCAGAAAAGTTTCTCAGCTTGTTATGAAATTTTTTTCAAGTGAAAAGCCATGTTCCAAAACTTACTGTAAAGACACAAAAAAGTCTAACATTTTAATTTGAAGAATCAGGATTTTGGAATTTTCTACAATATTGCAATATTGTAGAAAAATTCAAACCCAACAATTTTGCCGAAGATATAAACTCTATATCTTTTATAGTTTAGAAGATATAGATGGTACTATTTTATGCAGACAAAAAAATAATTTACATGACTTTTTTGTGTCTTTACGGTTTGGAACATGGTTTGTCTTTTGAAAATAATCTTTATACTTTGCTGAGTAACTATCGTGAAGACATCAAACAACTCGGATCAACCGTTATAGTACATTAAAAGGAAGCCACATCATATTATTTTACTGTATTAAGGAATGAGCCAGTTTTCGGACCATGTGCCGGTTTTCCTTTAATAACTTTTTCTACAAACGTCAGATTGTTTTGCGGTCTTTTAAAGCTTCCTTCCTTGTTAATTTTCCTACGAAAATATTACATGCACTGAGTTTTAGAGTTCATAGGTTAATCTCCTGCCGATTTTTTTGTTGAAAGTGTATTTCTCCATATTAAATCTCATACAAACTTTAAACCTCGAGCGCGAAAATATAGTTTTTCCGAACGAGCTAAATTTTTGCATGGTCATTATGGGATCCAAAAGAAAAACGAAAAGTTTGGTGGAGCGAGAAAATAAATCTTTTCATCTTTTTCTCATACAACCTTGTCCTAATAGGCATACTCCAGAAGTCATGATTTCTGATTCTTCGTCTACGATTCACAACACTTTGTTTAAAAGCGTGCAATTATTTGTCAGAAATAATATTGGCCAAAAAGTTTTATATTTCAGTTTGCACTGTATTTTCATGATGTGAATTTCTCTTTAAAGGATGTTATTTGAGCTAACTGATTGATCCTAAATGTTTAAGGAATTAAACAAAGTTGTAGTGAGGACCCTCTATCCACGATCTTTTCTATTAAATGTTTGCTTGCTGGTATTCCAGTCGAAGTTTCATTTAAATTAGTTTGATCCTTTGTCATGATTTGTCACCCTTAGACCGGGTATGATTCGGTTCGCTTCATGCTTCTCTACCTCTTTGTTCCTCAAGTCATAATTTTTCGTATATGTGGGCCTCATTCTGAAACTTCTGAAAATTGTTTAGATAATGCTAAAATCAGAAATTCTCATGATATACGACTTACAACTGATAAAAGTAATTTTTTGCTAACTATTAAAAGTTTTCTTAATTATTAGTGTACTTTGATGTCGTATAGTTGCCAACTGATTTCTTTTTTTCCATATTCCACTTACCACGAAACAGAAAAATAGGCTAGGCTAAATAGATAACATTGGTATCGGACCCAAACGTAACTTATCGAAATCTCAAGATGATCTACAATTGTTTTAGCATTGTTATTTATGTTAGATATGTTTTAAACGTATTAAAATCGGTTGTGTAACTTACCGAAAAAAATCATTGTAGAACCACTTTGAGTACATCTAAAACAATTGGGCAGCAAATCACCAACTTTTCCATGTGGCATTAGCAGTTATAGAAGTTCTGTAAAGAATTTTACATCGTCATGTAAAAGGATTCTTAGTTGTCAGTAGGATCGTTGCACTAGCCATGCAATGACTCTGTACGCTATGAATGTGAATATGTGTGCAGGATCTGTTTGAAATGAGCTCAAAATTTACAGGCAAGAGAACAATATCATAAAAGTATCAGAAATACAACATTACACACGCAATGAAAACAAGCTTAATCAGAAAACTTGTACACCCAGACCTCCATTTACGTAATAATCGGGACTACGTAAATTGAATTATGATGTAAAAAAAGTTTACTTTATTTGGAATTTTGAACAAAAAAAAAAGTTTACGTTATTTGGAATTTTCAACGTAAAGTTTTTCTTATGTATATGTATTATTAGATATGTATAATATATTGGATAGTTATGGAACGAAAATTATGAGTATTTACAGGAAAAGGATGTTCTAAGCAGCATCAATTTTCAAGATGGCGACTTCCGGTTTATTGATATTCCTTGAAAACCCTTACAATATGGGTATTTTCGGTACGGGTTTGATGAGTAGATGTCGGAAAATGATGTTTGAGGTGGTTCTGAATTCCAAGACGGCGACTTCTGGTTTATTGATATTCCTTGAAAACCCCAATAATATGGATATTTTTGGAACGGGTTTGATGAGTAGATGTCGGAAAACGATGTTTAAGGTGGCTCCGAATATCAAGATGGCGACTTTCGGTTTATTGATATTCCTTGCAAGCCCTTACAATATGGGTATTTTCGGAACGGATCTGATGAGTAGATGTCGGAAAATGATGTTTGAGGTGGTTCTGAATTCCAAGACGGCGACTTCTGGTTTATTGATATTCCTTGAAAACCCCAATAATATGGATATTTTTGGAACGGGTTTGATGAGTAGATGTCGGAAAACGATGTTTAAGGTGGCTCCGAATATCAAATGGCGACTTTCGGTTTATTGATATTCCTTGCAAGCCCTTACAATATGGGTATTTTCGGAACGGATCTGATGAGTAGATGTCGGAAAATGATGTTTAAAGTCATTTTAAAATCCAAGATGGTGTTTCTCAAAACCCGTAGCAAAACGAATGTTTTCGGAACGGGTTTAAAGAACAGTTCTTAGTAAACGTTGTTTGAGTAATTATGACTTACTGTCGAATACTTTATAATACTGTTACCTTCGGAATGGATTTTACGCATCAATATTAGGAAGAAAGTTGTTTCAAATAAACTTCAGGAACTTTATTCCAAATTCAACATGATATTAGCTTGGCACTTACAATCAAATTGTCAAATGAATACATAAATTGATGATAATGCTTCAATGTAAATATTTTAAGGTTCATTTTTTGGTGAAAGAAATGTTAATATTTAATTTTCAGTATTGTAGTAAATATGATTTATTTGAAAAGATTCAAGTTTTGAACTGCTGTTGAAACTGTTATTTTCGTTTTCGTTGGCTGATTCCAATCCCTGAACTGTTGATTACTTTTCCCATATTTTCATTCCGGTAAATCACAAAAAAACTAATGAGTCAAACAATTAGATTTTAAAATGATTCTGGTGACTTTTTCACAGACCTGAATCAGCAACTAACAGTTCGTCTTCATATCGTTACACTCAAACATCGTTTTCCAACATGTACTCATCAAACCCGTTCCAAAAATACTATTCCGAAAAAACCGATATTGTAAGGGTTTTCAAGGAATATCAATAAACCGGAAGTCGCCATCTTGGAATTCAGAACCACCTCAAACATCGTTTTCCGACATCTACTCATCAAACCCGTTCCGAAAATAACCATATTCTAATAATATCCATGGAATATAAATGAGCCGGAAACGATTTTTATTGTATTAAAAAACCTCTTTTTACGAAGTAAGCTCGTTACGTTATTTGGGATTTTTGTCGTGAAAAGAGTTACGTAAAAAGAGGTAACGTAAAAAAAGTTTACGTAAACAGAGGTTTGGGTGTATATGATTCGCTCTTGGCTGAAATAATGAGCAGACCTATTCTCATATAAATTATGAAACGTACAGTATTTTTTATATAGAACGTGTTTTTCCTGAAATATTCAGATATTCATGTTTACTGTTATTTAGGTAGAATAAAACATTGCGTTGTATGAACCCATTTTTAAGCAACACACTGTTACGATCAATACCATAGTGGAAAATATAAAAAGAAATCTTTTCTGGATTCATCAGGTTGATTAAAATAAATTTGATCAAAATTATCTGAAAATTTACGTAACTTATATATGTATATATGTATTATTATGCGTACGCATGTGTGCAAATATTTGTATTTCCTAATACATATAAATATTGGTGAAGTAAAAGCGATCATTTATATGTATAAATATATACACATATACGCAAACGAGTGAGTGTGTAAGCATACATACATACATATATAAGGTTCGTAAATGGAGGTTTGGGTGTATATGCATATTTTAAACGCCATTCCGATGATTCTCACTGAAGAAGAATCGCTTTTTATTTTTACAAATTGCGTACAAGCTTTACGTGGCCAATTTAGCTGCGTTTTTAGATAATTTTTGTTTTTTGGGTCTCGTTGTCACCCTTTTTCTAGGGGGAGAGGAGCTTCCATTTTCCTCCTGCGAGGATTGAGGGGCAGTTTGTTCGCGGTTCGTCTCGTCATTCATTGCCGCATCGGTGGTATTGTTGTTGATTTCGTTACTAGTTGCTGTAGATGCGTCTTGTTGTACATTGTTTGCAGTTGCTGGTTGGTTGGATGGTAAGTTGTTAACTGCAGCTGGTGTACTTTGTTCTATAGGGGATACGTTGGATGGTTTCGTTAAAGGGGATGCTTCACTGTTGTTGGTGACTGTAACAGGTGTACTGGGGTTGCTTGGGGTTGGTGTGAAGGAAGCACCGTTGTCCTTTGGTGTAGTTTTCTCCTTGTCCAGTTTATCACATGGCTTACCGTAGTGAACAGCTTTTTTGCAATATTGACATGTGGCCATCTGATTGTCATAGGTAACAAGTGATGTGCACGGGATTCTTGTACCCTGACCGAATGTCACATAAGATAGTATAGGCCTCCTCAAGCGCATGCGTAACAAACGTACGCCATTTAGAATACCGGGGAAAAAATTCTTCCACTTTTCTTTTGTCGTGAATACGACTTACTTTACTATGGGGTGCCTTTTCAAAATTTACCCTCTGAGAGAGTGATAAGTTTTTGATCGTGAATATCTATTGTTGTATATAATGAATCAACATAATTCTTGCGACATGCCATCGGAAATATGATCACAATTTTATGATAAAATTTTCAGTTTTGTGACATAGTCTCAAATAATTCAAAATTAAACTTTTCTGAAATGTTTGGTATAAACGAGTATCGAAGAGGATAATTCATATGGCGCGTTTGCCTTTCTCGTATTTTGAAAGCTCATAGCTCAGTGATCTGTGGAAGGATTTATATAATCTAACTACCAATAGAATCGGAATTTTTCAATTTAAACGTGTATAGCAAAAGCATTGAAGTATTTCAATAGTACACTATTGAAAAACTTGTCTCATTTGATCCATGTCAACACCAGCCAATCAGAACGCGTTCTAAGGAAGAGAACGAAATATCTGCTGCTGTACAACAAATCGTCCGGGAAAAATGTTCCGAGAAGTGGTGAATATCGCAGTGAGTTCCTCAATTTGGTCCTTGTGAATGCTAGAAACGAATCCCTACAACATATTGATAGTTTCTTTCAATAAATTATGCAAATCCGAAATGAAATAATCGACATTAAAATTCTATATGCGGCTATTTTTATAGCCGTTAGGACCGCCCATTAGTGAAAAGGCTACAAACGAAAACAGGTAGAAACAAGCCTCTCAACAAAACTTGAATCAGTTTGGATTCTATCGCCACTGCGAGCAGATGTGTTTTGTGTCGTCTGCACAATTAGTTTCGCTTTCGACAAGAGCGATTACGTCACAGCTGCCAGTCATTAGCATTGGTGAAAAAACAACGGTGGAGAGCATTGCACAAAATCAGCCGTTTTAATGGCTCTAAAAGTTTTCTAAAGAACTATTAGGATTTGTTGTTCGCAAATCGTAGGGAAATATCCTCAGTTTACTGCAAATCTAGAACAGTTTGTTTAGATTTGTGCACATTTCGCTGTGTGAAACTCACAGTAAACGAGATCAAGTGAAGCCTTCTTTGTTTTTGCGAAAAATGTTCCAGAGTTTAATGTCGTAGAGAATTACGCAATTTGACCTTTCTGAATGCTAGAAACGAGTCCCTTCAGCATATTGATAGTTTCTTTCAATAAATTATGCAAATCCGAAATGAAATAATCAACATTAAAATTCTGAATGCGGATATTTTTATAGCCGTTAGGACCGCCCATTAGTGAAAAAGCTACAAACGAAATCAGGTAGAAACAAGCCTCTCAATAAAAAGTGAAGCCTTCTTTGTTTTTGCGGAAAATGTGCAAAGGGGAATGCTTGCATAATTCATACAATTGATCAACTAATTGATATTCGGAAGTGTTAAGGAACATGTCAGTTGTTTTCGTATTCACGACATCCAGTTATGTCTCTGACATTACCCACCCGCCTTTTTTGATAGACGCACTTCTATAGCACTATCTTCCATATATACTGGAATGTTGTACTTGATATTTTCATGCTCCACATAGTGCACATTATTATTGTCTTTTGCGAATTGAATTGCATCCAACTCTTTATAGAACTGGATGTAAACAACATTATTGGTCTTATTGCATTGAAGTAAATGCACACGTCTAATGTCAAGATGCATTTGCTCCTTAAGTAAACCTTCAAGTTCTCGTATCGAAGGTCAAATTTTACACTGTCTGAAGTCAACAACAATTGTATTCTTTCGTGTCGGTGGTAGCTTTTGTTCGTTTGGTTCACTCATTTCGAGGTCTTTCTATTGTTCACTACACAATACTGTACTTGGTTTCTGTCCCGAACGTAAGCGGTTTTTGTGAATTGCTAATATCTCCAGAGAATCACCCAACATACGGGACCAGTAAATATATGATTGGACTTACCTTGAAGACTGTCTGATTCCAAAAGTGAGGCAACTCACTGTTGATTCTTCTACGCGTTTATTCCAACGCCTTCTTTGATATATCATATCCCACATTTCCCTTCTCCTCCCGGAAAAAAAATTAACATATTTTAATATGTCATAATTTTTTATTTATTATTATTATTTAAAAAAAAACATGAAATTGATGCAAATGGGAATTGAATCATGTGCAAATAATGTGAGACTCAAATATTGCCCTTTTTTATTTGTATTATGTTTTTACACCCTTGCTTATTAACGTCACTGTGATGTTCGAAAGTTTTGCAGGGCATACACATACATATCCTGAAAATAATTCTCTGAACAGCGTTGCCAGGTCATTTTTCTAAAAATCAGTATTCGGCACAAAAATCTATCTGTATCATATCGGTATCAGAATCTCAGAAAGGACTCGTAGCAACCTTTTCTCCTGTCTATTTATGCTATCAACGAAAATCGGTATCTATCTGTACGATCTGTGAATTATCGGTATTTTGGGAGTACATATCTGTATTGCGGTATAGAGGTCAAATATTTGTATAAATACCGATAAATCGGTATACCTGGCAACGTTATCTCTGAATGCGACCGAAAATGACAGTTAATGACAACTGTCGTTTATTCAATGTAAAATGTTAACGGTTAATAAACAGTTTCGCGTCTGCTGCTTATTTTTCAATAAAGGTTAGTTTATTTATTTATTATTTAGTATATATTTTTTTTTCGTTACTAGGTTTCTTCGAGTAGTATTCTGATAGTGGGAATCACAATATATTTGTATATACAAATAACGAAGGAAATATGCAATCTGAGAAAAAAAGAAATGGAATACAAAAATGTTTTTTTTCGTACACCAGAAACGTATGTATTTTTCCTTATTTTACTTTTTTTTTAGCCGTTCATCTTTTGAACCTTATGATAAGCCATTTCTTTTTCAATTACTAAAACATAATTCCGTAAGTAATCCGGAACTTTATGTTCTCTACTCGGTCGAATTTGTTTTTCCAATACATTCTGTTTTTGTTTTTCTTTTCCCCGCCATAAGCCAACTTTTTTTGTCTGGGAAACGTGTCGTCTTAATATTTGACCTTCCTTATCGCTTAAGAGCAGATTACCGTTTGTTTCTTTTAACACCGTGTAACGTTTTGTACTAAATCTTGAATCTCCTTTAGCGCGTGTAATTCGTTCGATAATTACGTTATCCCCTGGCAGAATTTTACACTTCCTTGCGCAGCGTTTTGTGTCTTCGCGATATTTTGCCTGTAATTTGGCTTTTTTATCCAATGCGTCTAATAATTTTTCATTGTGATTAGTCCTAGTGTGACAAAGAAGAGGAAGACCACGCTTGATCTTACGACCAAGCATTACTTCTTCCGGTGGAATTTTGGTAATTGCATGGGATGCTGCGTTGTGAGCATTGATCGCGTCTTGTAGTTCTGTCTGGAAGTTGGTTCCATTAGCAGATGCTATAGCCATTGCTTTGTTAATAATTTTCATATAGTTTTCAACAAGACCATTTTGTTGAGGAAACAATGGTGTTGAATATATGGTGTTAATTCCTCTCTCTGTGCAATAGTTTCTATAGTCTTCTCCACTGAACGGAGGACCGTTATCTGTTTTAATGCTTTTTGGAAACCCTTCTCTTTGAAAAATTTCTTCAAGGATGCGCTTAGTGATTTCGAAACAAGTAGACTTTACTGCTCGAGCGATTAAATATCGAGAGCGATAGTCCACTATAACTAAAACAGAAATCCCCCCGAATCTTTGATACGGTCCGTTAAAATCCAGCGCTATAGTTTCCCATACTGTTTTCGGGGCCAAAATTCTGTTCATCGGAGTCGGTTTTTCTGGTCTGCCGTTAGCTGCACATACTTCGCAAGACGATACCCATTTTTCTGCATCAGTTGGCATACCTGGCCACCATACACGCTCTCGCAATATACTCTTCAGCTTGGCCGCTAGTGGGTGCCCTGTATGGGATACCTCTAACGTTTTTTCCCGGAGTTTTAGAGGTATTACTGCACAGCTATTTTTAGTGATGATACCATCATGAATTGAAAGATCAGTCGATACTAATTGAAATCTTCGAAGGTGTTTTGGCCATTTACCGGATTCTAGTGCAATGGCTACTTGTTGTAACTGCTCATCGCCTGCAGTTGCTTCTTTCAGTTCTTGTTCAGTAAGAAATTTTACAGAGTTAGCTTCTAGTGTTGCTACTTCCCAGGGGCTATTATCTTCTTCAAATGGTCCATCAATACCATCATATAACCGTGATGATGGATCAGCTATATTATCTCTGCCCCGTACGTATTCCACTGTGTAGCTATATGGACTCAATCTTAGTGCCCATCCGTCTGCTCTGGTCAAAGCTCTTTTTGAATCTTCGCGCTGCCGTTCCAAGATAAACGTTATTCCTTTTGCATCGGTGCGTAGCACAAAATCTCTTCCGAGAAGAAAGTACGAAAACCGTTCAACACCCCACACAGCGCCCAGTGCTTCTCGTTGGTTTTGTGCATATTTTTTTTCTGTTGTTGTTAAAGCTTTGGATGCAAAACTGATTATGCGAGGTGTTTTATATTTATTTTCCTGAACCAGTACAGCTCCAAGCGCAACAGGAGAAGCATCTATGTATAGCACAGTTTTGTCATTTTCTGAAAAATAACCCAGTGTGTTGGTACAATGGATGATCTTTTCTTTAGTGCACTCGAACGCTTTCTTTTGCTCCAATCCCCATTTCCAGGTATTCGTTGTAGCGACAGCCCATAATGGACTAGTAATGTCAGAAACATGCTTAATATAAGGACTTATGAATGACGCAAGGCCGAGAAAGCTTCGTAATTCGGATGCAGTAGCAGGTTGTCGAAACTTCTGTATGTCTCTTATTTTGCTTTCATTAATATGGAAGCCATTTTGATCTAACACATGACCCAAAAAATCGATACTCGTCTTATCCAGTTCACATTTTGCCATATTTAGTGTTAAATTGTTTGCTCGAAGTATTTGTAATACTTGCGCAACGGTGTTACGAAGTTCGATTAAATTTTCTGCATATACGAGAAAATCATCGATGTAAATTATGATATTTTTCACCTCCTTCAAAATTCTGGTCATTTCTCTTTGGAAGATTTCAGGAGCGCAATTGACACCAAACATGAGCCTGGTGAATCGATACATTCCGCTTTCAGAAATGAATGTTGTCAGTTCTCGAGATTCTTTTGACAATTCCAGATGATAAAAGGCACTAGTTAAATCCAATTTGGAAAAATATTTAGCTCCATGCAGTTTTACTTTCATCTCATCAATTAGTGGAAGTCGAAAGTATTCTCGTTTGATTGCCTTATTTGGGGCGCGCATGTTTACTACTAAGCGGAAATCCCCCTTTCCTTTTGCAACAGCTGACATTCCACTGATCCACTCTGGTGCATGTTTGACTTTTTCAATTATGCCTTGCGATTCCATGCATTGCAAACGTTTCCTTGCTCCCTCTCGATAAGCTGCCGGAACATTGTAATACGCATTTCTTACTGGAGGGATTGATTTATCAATGCTGAACTTTACTTTTACATTTGGCATTTTTGGAAATAACTCGCTTGGACATGATTTCTCGCAATTGTTCACGGAAGCTCCAACTAGTAACAAACGCATGTCACTTGCAGTTGATCTACCAAGAAGTGAACGACGTCCCTCATTGATGACTACGAATTCGGCAAGCACTGGTGGTTTTCCTACTGTAACTGGTTCTATTTTAGCTCTGAATACGACAGCAACTTTCATTGGTTGCGATGAGGCGTAGGCTCGTAAATTTTGATGCTCTGTAATTTTAATTGGTTCTAATTTTACAATTCCTAGTTCATATTTCTCTTTTAACTGAATCCAGTCGTTCCCGCCAATGACATTTACATCTGATCCAGAGTCGATTAAAAACTTAATAGTGCAAGCTTCACCTACACGGCAATCAACTATTACGTCATTGATCGAGAGACTATTTACTTGCTACAAGAATTGGGGTGAGAGCAGCCAACAAAAAATGAGAAACAAGTTACTAACTACTTGATATTCTTTATTTTATTATAGTTAAATATTCATACCTGCGTTTTATCTTCTTCGTCATTAGACTCAGTCTGATCGATCCTGGCCTGAATTTGGTCTACTCGCTTTTTTCGACAAGTCACGGAAAAATGACCTCTCAATCCACATGTATTACATGTACGATTAATTGCGGGGCAAGGTGAATTCTTGTGAGCATGACGGTTGCACCTGGAACAGCGTTTCCTTCTTCCTTCGCCTAGATTGTCGCTACTATAACTGCGTTTTATAAGTGCCCTCGAACCTTCTTCACTTATTTGCCGCTTTCGATTCGAGTTGATTATTTTTTTCCCATTTCTACTCACCGCTGCAACATTCAAGCTATCCTGCATTACAGTTTCGGCTTTATAGGCCTCTTCTCGCGTAGCAGATTGAACCAAAAAGTTTATGTCATGTCCATATGTTCTTGCCGCCTTAGCGAGATCACGATTAGTCATTCCTTTTAACATTTGCGCTCGAACGAATCGCTCTTGATCCGATTCACTGTAGCCGCACAGTCTCACCTTTCCCATTAACCGTGCATGAAATGAAACCACGGTTTCATTCTTTTCTTGGTGCATCCCGGAAAAAGCTTCGTGCTCTGCTGCTGTATCGATCATTGACCGCAAGTAACTTTCTATATTTCCTACCAGAATCGAATAGCAGTTTGGATCCTCGAGACTGGGTCTTAGTTTTGCAGCTTGTACAATATTCTGTAATTGTTCACCCATGGAGATATACAACAGTTGTGTACGACGGACGGGATCTCGTGCATTGCTCAGTGAGGATGCTATTTCGAAATTTTCGATATAGCGACTCCACGTTTCCCACATTTTGTTTGCCGGTACGTTGGGGGGAAAAGGCTTTATGTGTTCCCAATGAATACTACCTGTCTCGGTTGAAATGGCTGAGTTTGCTGCATTACGAGCGCAACTCCAACTTTTATCAGCATCGTTGTTTAACAGAGGCCGTTGGTTTTTTGGGTGTAATGATTCCACTAACTGGGTTAATATTCTTTCCATACGATTGAGTCGTTCATTTGTGACTTCTTTATCGATGTTATAGGATACATCAGCATTGCGTGCATCCGATTCTGTAGAACTAGTTTGCAATGGAACAGAACTATTGCTGTTCTGAATCTCTGTTTGTCCCGACTTCTCGATTGTCGCAGGCATTCTGACGTCTTCTGATCCATCAGTGTCACTCTGTTCGGACTCACAAACTTCCGCTGAACCACTATGAGTTAGAATGAACCAATGAACGAAGAGAGGAAAATAAATAGATTCATTTACACTTACGATTCGATGGACGAGGAAAGGATATCGCTCTCCATATCGGTGTCGTTTTCATAATCACTCTCGCGAGGAGAAACCCAATCCGATCCTGACATGATTTAAACGTAAAATGTTTGAAGTCACCGTGCAAATTCTGCAACACAATGAAACAGATGTTTTTAAATCATTCATTCTGACTATAATTTTTCGTTGCGAAGAAAAAAAAAATAACAACGATGGACTATGTCGTTGTTATGGTAACAACAAACTTCGCGTTTCTATGGAAACTGTGAATTATTGATAGCACGTGATCGTCCCGAATCATATGGCACATTTTCATTATTGGCGGTCGTCTCGAACAACGCCACTCTTGTCGCTTTGCGGTCATCCCGAACAACGCCACATTTGCCACTATACGGTCGTCTCGAACTTCGCTTGTAATTTTGTATCTTGTTAGTCGTCCCGACAAAGCTTTGCACATAAGAATTGTAGAAATTCTAGTATTACACCAATTCGTTACTATGGTAACCATTAACTGTTTACGTTGTTAAGGTTACTGCATACTGTTGATATTTCATGGCCGTCCCGAACCATGCGACTTTTTTCCAACAACGGTGGTCATCCCGATCATCACCACAGGTGCACGCTAGCGGTCGTCTCGAACTACGCATTTTGATGGCTCCAGTTTTTTTGTATAGTAAATTGAAAATTGGTTGTCCCAATCCAAATAATTTACTATATGCACGTGGTAAACGTTGCGAAAGCTATACAAAAGCAAGTTCTTTTGTATCTAACCACGCTCGATACGTGTGCCCATTCTGGAGCATTCGTGGCACGGAAACTTTTGTTTCTTATTAATTTTTCTCATTTGATGTTGGGTGATCCTCATTTACAAAGCATTTATTTTATGTAAATGTTTCTTTTTATCGCAGGTTTTAAGACAGAATTGCTGCCATGGTCGCCAATGTGAATTGCTAATATCTCCAGAGAATCACCCAACATACGGGACCAGTAAATATATGATTGGACTTACCTTGAAGACTGTCTGATTCCAAAAGTGAGGCAACTCACTGTTGATTCTTCTACGCGTTTATTCCAACGCCTTCTTTGATATATCATATCCCACAGTTTTGTTCTATCGACTGACTTGGATGAGATGAGAAAGCGAACTGATGCGTACAACTACATGTTTCACCATAAAAATGTATTTCGCTGTCGTATTTTCATTCACAAATAGACGAGCGATCATTACAATATTTAGAATTATCATTTATTCATACATACAAAATTTTTTGTAACTCATTTTCGAGACATGAGAGGTTGTTGTAAATCAAATATAAAACTTATTCGTTAGCAATTATGTGTGTTATGATTTTCTAAACATCAATTCAAAACTTCGTTTAGGGGTTAGCCTATGTTTGTGCTTAGGGCATATAACCGGTTTTACTGTTCTTTACGTTTCGTCTTAGACTCGTCAGTGCAACTAATTGAGTTACACAATTGATTTTTCAAATTCATATAAACGTTCGTAAGAACATATATATCTAAACGGGTCACATATTCAATTTCTCTCTAGCTTATATCACTGATTGTCGACCATACGAGAAGTGTCACAATATAACACGCGCTTGAGCTTTTTCAATAACACAACAGTTACCAGAGCAGTAATATCAACTAACTTGATAAGTATAATATTAAAAGTAACATTTCTTAAAATTTAAGAATCCTTATTCAAATTAAAGAAGTAACAGCAAAATCAATAAAAAAGTATTCATAAAACTTCAAATGTTTTGTGTTAAATAGATATTCAACACAAGAGTTTGATTTTCTAGCTCAAATACAATACATTTCCTCTTAGTTCTCTATGTTGTAATTGTTCTTAAGATAATTAAACATGAAATTCGAGCAATATAGGTTTTCGTTAATTTGTCGCATTTCAAAAAATAATCTGAGTACTTTTTATTACCTTAGCATAAAACGGTCAGCAGTAATCAAAACCTCTGAATGAGCAAGTTTTGTGCTCACGAACAAATTTAGGGATCACTCGTGGGTACTTCTGGACGACAAGCTAATACAAGATGAAATAGAATAGCTATCTTACTATTTCCAAAAATCCAAACACCAGTCCCGCAGAGGTTCATCTCGCGGGTCTCTAAAGCAAAGCACAGTAATCCAGCGGTTACATTTTAATTTCATTACGTCAAACGATAGTGGAGTATTTTTTGTTTCAGTCACACACATACTCACCGGTAGAGCAAACACCGCCAACGCTGCGAAAGTAAAACAACCGGTGCAAGGTAAAGTTCCATACTTCCACACTGTATCGTGTGATCCCCACCACGCCTAGCATACCTTCGGTCCAGTTCCGGAGGGGAAAAAACTCACCACGGTAAGGTTTCGGTTTCGTTTCTATTTTTTTTCTTTCGTCAGCTGATGCGGTAAGCTTTGCGCATTCCTTCTATGCGGTGGTGAGTTTGACAGACCTCTCGCTGCCGAACCGAATGGTTGGAAGCTTTTTCGGGAGAGCAAACAACAGAATGAGTTTGGGGTCTTACTCGTAAGAGCAGAAACTTTGCGGAGACCTCTCGAGTCTCTCGTGTTCACCCGTGTTGGGGGAGGTTTTGTTCAGGTGGCGGAAAAGTCATTCTCTCAACTAGAGCAAGCTTTCGGATCGGTAGTAGCTAACCGGGTGGTTATACTCTGCTGCGTTGCGGTGGTT
Source organism: Malaya genurostris (assembly GCF_030247185.1). Classification (NCBI taxonomy): domain Eukaryota; kingdom Metazoa; phylum Arthropoda; class Insecta; order Diptera; family Culicidae; genus Malaya; species Malaya genurostris. The sequence goes on along the minus strand of NC_080571.1, from coordinate 254,697,503 downwards.
TTATTTGCTTCATTATTTTCAATGTTCCTTTTCCTTTTTGATTTGTTACCTTGCGTCGTCATCGTCGTCGTCGTTGTCGGTGGCGTCGTACAGCTTTCGGTTTCTGTCAGCTGAGAGAGCGTCGTGTCGTGTTCGCTCCAAGATTTTCCTTTCGTTTCAAGTGTGACTACCGCGGACCGAGGGTAGTGCGCACAGCAGTTTCAACCAAGCCAAACAGCAACTCCGCAAATTACTGGCCGTAATGAAATTAGTTTAAGAGAAGTGCTCGCATGAGAAGCACTGGAGCGGGTTTTGTTTCCCTTTGCCCAATAAACCGTTCCTAGGCATTTCTTGCACGACCAATCAGCCGTTTTGGAATCGATTCAGTAGTTCAAGTCTTTAACCACGGTTTCAGCTTGTGAGTGAGTTTTATTTCGGTTCAATTAGAAGTTCTGAAGTTTCCTAGCTGGAGGATTGTTTGGTTTTCGCTCGGTTTCGTAAAAGATAGAAGAGCAGGCAAGAAAACATCTGCAAAGGATTGGAATGTGACAGGAACAGATACAGAAACAGGACGCGCGCAGATTACTGATGTCGGTTTGGAAATGATGTGAATTAGTAATAATAGTAGTCCGTGCTTTTCAATTACGATCCCGTAGTCCGTGGCGGAGATATAAATAAAAATTTCGTACATGAGGAGGATATTGCAGGACCAACCAGATTTTCTCGTCCGCAATACAACAACGATCCGAGTGCCCAAAAGTGGAGAAAATCTGCAGTTTGTTCGGTCTGTGCTCAGTGCCCGGAAAAGGAAGTCTTTTTCCAAACGATGCGAATGGAAAAATTTGAATAATCTGGATCATCGTTCAGCGGCAAAAAAAAGATAGTGGCTGCAGAGTGGGTGCTTCTTTTGCCAGAGTGTGATTGATTGTTTCTATTTTTTTACGCATTGTAGCGTAGCACATTGTGCGGAAAAGTTTATGGCTAGCGAAGAAGTATTGTGAAAGGGGAGATTTTCTTCGGTGGAATAGAAAAAAAAAATTTCACAGTGAATTTTTGCTGAGATAGCCGCTGCCACAATAGCTAACTAGCTGGTGGAATTTGTGCAGTGAAGTGATAGAAAACAGGAAGTGGAACAAATTGTGTCAATTGTGGCCCCAGACGGAGAGGAGGCGGTCGTTGTTTTTTTGTCTATCTGCACTTTCTGGAATCTCCTCTGGGTGAAATAGCAGCCACCACTAGAACATCATCGTCACCATGATCGAGTTCAAAGCTGGAGTACTGTGGCTTTCGTGCCTGGTTCTGCTGTTCAATCAAGGTAGGCTGAAACCAGGTGTTACTGCTGTTGCGCGGGTGCTCGATTGTCGTGTGGTTCCGATGAAAGGGAGTTCGTCGCTTGTTGGTGGAATCTTTTGTGATGTGGTCTTTGAGCGGAACGTGTTTGAAATATATGTGATAACTTCTCAAAAAGAATACATAGCTACTTATGAGTTTAGTGTTTAAGAAATCCCCACAAAACTTGTTTCAATTGAGTTTTTATAACCTAAACTGAAAATTGATAAAATACGGATTCCTTCCAGCATTATTTTACGATGCCAGAGCCCATTCCCTTCTGGATCACAGATCGTGGTTTATTCCTATAAATTAAAAAAAACTTAATCCCAGACTAAATATTTTCGTTTGAGAAGTTCGATGTGTATTCAAGAATTTTTGTTTCCTTATACTTGAACTTCAGCTTATTGGTTTTTACATTGGCGGGTTCATAACTCAACTATGATTTATAATCATTTTAAATTTATCATTTTTACTTCAGTGGTATGTTTTCCTAGGAAATTAGAAAAAAAACAGAATTTGAGTATCTTTTACACTTCAAAGATTTATTTATTCATAAATAGTTGAACAGAAAACCAACGAGCTTAAGGCCGTTGTCCAAGTACCATGCGCGTGGGTGGTTTTAGGAAATTTTCGATGGAAATTTTGAAAAATTTGAGAAAAGAAAAAACATACAGACCTTTGAATAAACTTTCATGTATCTGCAGGGCAAAAATTAATGAAAAATTTTAAGGATTTTCCGAGTGTAGCTCTGAAAAATTAATGTTTTTGTGATCTTTCACAATTATTACACACATTCAAACTGAAGCGGATTTTCTTCAATTCATTGCAAAATTGATCTTATTCTGTGGAAAACTAAGAAAACTTTACAAAACGAACATTATTCCGTTTATAGATTGAATTAGCATCGTTGCGAAATAATTAAATAATATTAAATTAGTACTTCCAAATCGTCAAAATACAACGAAATCGGTTATATGAAATTCGTTGATTTTCTATGAAAGGCGTTAAAAGCCTTTCCAAAAATGTCTCTGAATGTAATCCTTGCTGTTTAAATAAGGTTTATTCGAAAAAGAAACATCATATCATCGCATCATTTATCCAAATAATTGTGAAAGATCACAAAAACAATCATTTTTTTCAGAGCTATTTTTGATAACACTCGGAAAATCCTTCATAATTTTCAACCATGTTTGCCCTGCAGGTGGATAAAAGTTCTGTATGTTTTTGGTTTTAGCAAATTTTACAAAATTTCCATCTAAAATTTCCTAAAACCACCCGTGCGCGTAATACTTGGATGATTGCCTTAACATAATTAAATTATTTTGGACAGGTTTTCATTTGTTTCTCTTTTACGAAAAATTTAATAACTTTAATTTCGTTTTGAAAATGTTAATTGAATAAACGGTTTTTTTTATCACAACAAAATAACTCAATTGTAAAATTCATTATTTTTCTTTTTGTTTAAATATCAGTTTAAGTTCAGCGCCCCCTAACAGTTCAACATAAACCGTTTTACGCTTGTTTATACTGAAGTACCGAGAGAACGACACTTACTGACAGCGTGCTGGCTGTCAAGAGATAGTGGTTGTATATATATATATTCATTGAAATATAAGTTAAACTTAAATATAAGTTAGACTTAAATTGGGTGTTCAGCCAAAAGTGGTGACTTTTCAGCCCAATTATATTCATAATTTATTTATTACCATTAAGACATCATTTTCTTCCGCAATTCTGTGATTTTTGTGTAGAAAAAATTGTAAACCTACTTGTGTTATGTAATGGGGAAAAGGAACTTATATACTAACTTACTAATTAATACAGAGAGCGTAATTTGCTTATAATATTATGTGACATTATATCAAATGGTTCTATACTAGTGAGTCTGTGTGAATCATTTGTACTAAACCAGGGAGGACGCTTAAAAATCATTTGCAGAACTTTATTCTGAATTAATAATTTGTTCTTTAGGCAGAGCTTAAAATTTCTGTTTATAAGAGGATATAAACATTTGATACATTTATTACACTTTGCCTGGATTCCTTCCATGTGATCCTTGAAAGTGAGTTTTTTTGTCATACATTAAACCTAATTATTTTGCTTGATCAAACCATGGCAATTCCAAGCCTTTTAATTTGATAATGTGATTATTGTTTGGTTTAAGAAAAAAAGTTATTGGCTTATGACGAAAGAAAGAGATAGTGTTATTTCAGGGGTTCTGGTCTCGCATGGGTACCAGTTTAGTGCTAAGCGCACATAACTTTTTTTTACATTTCGCCTTCGGATGGTGTTTTGGTAATCCTCCATAGAAGTCCTTTCATTTTTCTAGATTCCAAGACAACCGTTATTCATTAGAACTTTGAAATGTCAAGTCCAAACAAATAATTAATGATATACAAAAAAAAATTGAGGGGAAAATGTGATCCAAGTTTGGTGATTTTTAAGGGTTTTGGGATTTGTTGTTTGAAAACGAAAAGGACAGTTTGTTGGTAATATCAAACTATACAAAAAAGGGCTTCCCGAAGCTAATTTTTTGTAATGCTTTGTGGTGAACACTCTTCAAGGAGAACCTCTTATCTGAATTCAAAACAGTTAAAAGATTATTGAAAAAATAAAAGGTAAAAGAAAACAGTATTTCCATTGAAAACATCGATTTTCAGGTGTTCAAAATATTCAACAAAAATTTATTGCAAACAATCAAAAATTTTTAAATGAACGAAAAATTGTTCAAGTGCACGAGTACGACAAATTGAAAACAAAATCACGAAAATCAGTAGAGATATCGTGGTCGCTGCCACGATTTTGCCAAACAAAAAAAACACTGTTTCGCATGTTTAGCTATTTGAAATAATTTTTCTAAATCTTTGAAAGCTTTTGAAATTTCTGCCATGTGCTAATGGAAACGGATGTCTAGCCTCCTTTCCTTTTGTCCATTGTATTTTTTTCGTAGCGGGAACACGAGATTTTATAGATTCCGGATCTTTTCAAATTATCTGTGTGGTCTTTTGAAGATCCTGGTACAGTTTTTAATTGATAGTTCCACCTACCTCTATTGAACCTATCATGAACTTACGACAAATGATATAATAATATTAAGACAAATTTGAAACCCACTAGACGTAGCTGGAAGTTTAGAAGTATAGAAAAATAATTCGTACTCTTCATTAGACCATGATCAAGGAAAAGAATTCTTCTGGCCTTTTAAGCTATCACTTAAATTTGTATAGCAAACAAACACAGGAAATGCATTGACATTCCAAGTTACTACCTATAAGTAATCCAGTATAATGAGTTGCCTGCAATTTATTTTCTTCTAAAGCGATTTAATTCTTGGTAATAATGTCCCATTGAATAGACTCTAAGTGCAAAACTTCAAATCAAAACTACGTTGAAAAAAAACGATTGGAAACTCTGAAAATGTATAAGCTGAAAAAAAAAGGAAAACGCCCTTTTTTGTAATGTTTCTATTGTAATCTGTTATAAAAACCAACATATGACGTTGATTCGATAGACGATTTTTCAGTCATTTCTACTACAGAAACTACAGCCAAACTTATTTATAGGCGTATTCTAAAAATATTCTCGTACGGGAAGAAATTTGTTGTTTTTGATCTGTCGCATTATATCGTAGTTTTATTGCTTACCAAAAACTTCAAGGTTTGGCAAATGCCTTCAACTTGTAGCTTATTCTTTTTCGAACAAGGCAGATAAGAAAATTATGTGAACTATAGGTTTTAACAAGTTTAGAACAAAAATATTGCGAGAAAATTTAACATTCGTTTTTTGATAATTTAATTTTTTCGGGTTATTTTAAAATTTTAATTTAAAAACACACAGAAAAAACTTTTTACATGTTACTACGATTTGAGGAAAGTGCAAAGATACGATCGCTCATTTTAAGAATCTTTTATGTGTCGAATTAATCTCACCATTCGTACAAAACAATTGGTTTGTAATTCAGTAGACGTGTGCAAAACACTATTCAACTAGGAAAATGTTAAGTATTATGACTTGTTACCCATTTATGGAATAACTCAATTCATGAATAATTAATTTTTCTACAAGCCTTGAAACAATTTCACATCTTGATCTTAACATAGAAACTAGGAAAATTCTTTCATTTTCATTGTCTTTCTATTCGCTCACTTCTTGTAACTTAAAGGGAGTACGGACTCGAATTGCATCGAAGGAAAATATTTAGTAAAACTCATTTATTCAGACGGTTATTTCCAATCTTTCAGGAAATCAAATCAATGATATAGTTTCACTTTTTTCCTGTTCGTCTTATTCATTTTCAATACCATATCCAAATGCACGTACCTTCTTCTTTACATTACTCTTTAAGTCTTGTACAGCGTTTGGTAGAAAATTTTTAGCACCTGTGTGTCAGTTAACGATGTTCCTCTTATTCGTTGACATAGGGCTTGTAATCAAAAACAGGTTACAATAAAAACTAATAGACAATACAAAAATGAGTTTGAATCCTCTTCTTTGAATAAATATTTGATGAAAGCCTATAATTTCATCAAATATATATTCCAAGAAGAGGACTCAAACTTTTTTTTGTATTAGAGGTGAATCAAAATGCAGCCTCAAGTCTCCCTAACAAAGAGAACTAACTTATTTCTGTATAGCCTATTAATTTTTATTCCAGTGTTTTGCCAAAAAATTGATTTCATTGCGAAGAATGTGTTACATATTGGCCATCAAAACTGCCACAATTATCTTTTGAGCCGTAAAATGTATCGAGTAATTTTTGAATCCTTCACTTGAAGTGTCACTTGTCTTTAAGTAAGAGCGTTCTGTTTCGATCATAACAGGTGGTAGTCAGATTGAGCTTACTATGGGCAATAAAGAGGGTCGATCAGATGAACTCAATCATAAGCTAACAGTTTTTAAAAGAAGTCGCCATATGAGACAAAGAGTTGTCGTGATCTCAACTAGCGAACTCACTACAATGGTACTTTGACAATTTGATAATTAAGAAGAAGTTGAAAGTGAACGTCACTTTATTCCATTATCTGAAAGGCAAGACCTTTTTCTCGTAAATATTTTAAATTATTGAAGATTGTGATGCCTAATTTGGCTGTTTTAGCTTTTAGGATTGTCAAAACCAATTCACCTTTCGTGTTCAGTGATGCTACGATGCAAAAACTTGTTTCATGCAGCTTCAGTTTTACTTCGAATATGCAAGATTTTCGTTCAAAATCCTCCAACGCGCACGGCATTTCCAACCTTAAGGGCAGAAAACAATACGCGAAAGACGTAGGTTTTTTTTGTTATTTTCGCGTTTCAAATAAAATTTTCTTGGACACGGTGATGAATATCGAAAAACCCACCTGAAAATCTCTTCGAAATTTAGTTGAGAATATTTTGTGAAATTTTCGGAATGATTCATTGAGTTTACCGCTCGTGTAGATTATTTAGTTTAGATGCGATTAGTGCATAAAAGCATATATGTTATGTTATCGCGGTAAAAATAAAGTCTTGTGTTTTTCTGTGAAACAAAGTCAGTTTCAATGCATCCGCCATTTTTTTTCGCTTTAGTTTCCTGGTGGTGTCCGGAAAAAGAAGAGAAAATGAGAGAAATCAAGTCTCTCAACAAGATTCCTAAACACACAGACGCAAAGGGAATTTAGGGAGTCAGGGAGGAAGATTCAAAATCTATACGCGACCCACTGTCCTCAGGCCTTAAGAATAAATAGATGTCGTCGGGACATGTCAAGACTCACATGACATGAACTCAATACTTTCGATTTTTTTTTTCAATTTTCGTAGAGCTTTTTATCTTCAACACAAAAAAGTTGAAAGCCACTCGCTACATATCGAATTACCGAAAAATTCCTCGTTTTTATTCATATTAAAGATTAGAAGATGCCGTTCCCGCAAATAACGGTTATTTTGTTCGCAGCTTGTCATGTTGATTATTGAAGTTCAAACTTTCAATATGGTGCATTACATCCAGTGTTGGTAAAAAATCAAAATTTCGAGAATCGCGACATGAAATTTTTCACAAATGATCAAAAAATCATCGATCATAAAACTCACTGCGAAAAAGTTCAGTGCTAATATTTTTTGCAAACGCGATTCTCACTGAAACTGATTCCACAAGGAAAAAAATCAGTTGTGGAAAGCTGTTCACTATGGAACATTCTCCTCGATGATATTTAAGAAAAAACATTGAATATATCTGACATAATTCACGAACAGAAGAGTTCAGCTGTTATTTCTCAACCCTTTGCAGAATACATGATTAATAAATTCACCGATGAACAAAAACTGAACCTTTCTGAGAATGTTCAGTGCGCGTAGGGTGGTTGATAAGTATATCAATAGTTGTGATGTATTCAAAATTTATTCAGCAACACCGTAGTGCTGGAGTAACATCATCAAAAAAGCAGCAAGTACTATGATTAATAACAGTCATAATGATAGTAAAAACAACCACAGAGCATGTTATGCTGCGGATTAAAAATGTTACCCAATGAATATCGTACGCAGAAGTAACAGGAGCGCAGGTTATCGCTTCACCAATTCAAACGCATTTGAGTGTTTCAGTCATGCTGACAATGCTGCGCTCCTGTTACTTGTATTAATTAAATTCATGCTAAATAGCGTCCAGGGCTTAGTTTAAAAAGTGCATTGTAATCAGTCAGCTGGAATTAACAGCCTTCCGTCGCTATTATCACTGTTCGGAATGTTTAATGAAATATTATTCATCATATTTGCCACCCCTTGTGCATCGAAAATACTGCAGTCATTATTTCTCAGTTGCAATTCAGTTGCGAATTTATTCAGTTGAGATTTTATTATTGCTGAAAATATAGTAAATAAATCTAGCACGAATCACTTTGGTGACGAACTGAAGCGTAAAGAAAATCCAGCATCGAAATGTCATTGGAAACTCTTCTCCCTTTCGATTATCTGTTTAGCGATATTTTGTGGGTGAAAATTCATCATTAAGTTCAATTGTCAATTTCGAGGTTCTGAGTTTTGCGGATGCTTGTTTCATGAATGAGAATTTCGGAGGTGATTTTTTCAGTCACAGAATTTTTTTATAAAATTTTTTTTCACGAGTGATAATGAAACAAACTTTTTCTCATCATGATTTTCCTAACACTGCTTTTGAGCCGTAAAATGAGTCATTTTTTAATTCTTCACTTGAAGTATTATTTGTCTTCAAGTAAGAGCGTTCCGTTACGATCGTAACATGTGGTAGTAAGATTGAGCTAATTGGGGGCTATAAAGAGGGTCAAACAAATGAACTCATTATATAACTAATAGTTTTTTAAAGAACCCAGCACACGAGGCAGAGAGTTGTCGTAATCTCAACTAGCGAACTCACTTCTGGTTCCATGGTACGGCCAGTTAGCTTAATGTTACCTCTTTCACCGTATTAGCCGTATTGAATTGCATACAATGGTCTTTTGACAGTTTGATAATTGGGAAGAAATTCGAAGTAAACGACACTATATACCATTATATGTTTCCATGTGAATAGTTCACGTTACTAAAGATTTCTATTGCTCATTAGGCTGATTTTTTTTTTGCATCTAGGACCTGTATAACCAACTCACCTTTCGATGCAAAAATGTGGTTTTATGCAGTTTTATTTTCGTTCAAAATCTTCCATCGCGCACGGCTTCCGATTTCCAATCTTAAGAATAAATAGACGTCGGGACATGTCAAGACTGTGTGGGTGAGAATTCGTCATTATGTTTCGCTGACTTCAGAGTTTTGTGGATGCTTGCTTCATGAATGTAAGTCTCGGAAGGGGTTTTTTTAGTCAACAAGTTTTTTTTTAAATTTTCAGAACTCATTTTTTCACGAGTGATAATGAAATGAATTTTTTCTGAAGATGACTGTCCCAACACTGATTACACCTGATCGAAATCTTATGCGAAACCTTACATTAAGCACTAAAAAAATACTGCTAAATTAAATGGAGAAGAAGAATCAGATACAGCAAAATTTTATGAAATTTCGATGTGACGTAAGTCCACACAATTAAGTTTGTTCGTTGAAACACTGTATTTTATAAGAATGACTTAACTCTGAGTCAAATATACTCAACCACGGCCAGGCACGTAAAATTACATATTGCAACACGTACAAATTAATCAGAATGCATGAATCTTGAATTAAATCAATTGAAAAAATGTGTCATTTTTGTCTTCGAATATGTCGGTCTCAGAAGATATAAATTCGCTAAAATTTTAACAAACAGTGAATTAATTAATGAAAAAGCGTGTCAATTTCGATATAGTGGTTGTATTACTGTTGAAATAAAAGGATATCACCAGCTTATTTAGGTAATAACTTTGCTTCAATCGATTTGCTTTCATTTGTTTGCAATTTCGTTATTAGTATGTTATTGACAGTGTTTAGTGCAATACGTCAATTGATTCCCTCTTCTCACCCACAAGCCATTACCGTTGCGAAGAACAGATTTTTGCCTTGATTCGTTCTGAATCATCGCGAACCCACGCTTACGAATGCCATGTGCTGTTTAGGTACAACTCTTCGAACAGAACGTCAGATTCTCACCTGATTAATTTTGCTCAACTTGTTACATACATTATGGATCATCGGATACAATGCACAAAAAAAACTCGTCTCCGAGCGAAGTTTGCTCAAGGCCGGAAACCGTGTAGGTGAGAGAAAAATCGATTTGATTTGATCGATCCTAGTTTGGACAAGTAAACATTGACGGCATGAATCGAAGGGAAACTGTAGCACAGATGCTAACATAATAAGGACCCACTTTATTAGTTTTAGACATTCAAGCAAACTATATCCGTGTTCCCAGGCTTCTTCGTCCGGTGTAAAAGTTTTCCACTGACTCCAATCGACCGACCGACCGACCAGTTACACGGTTGATTTACACGTTGATGGGAAAAGATGATTATTGCGGTCATTCCGAGCTCATCCATTTTACCGTGCAGATTGAACCATAAATCATAATTGAAGTGTATCTCGCCGAAAGGTGCGATGGGAAAGATTGTGCGCTCGCCTCTGCTCTGCTAGTTGGTGTTAATAATTCAAATTAAGTTGTGCAAACCTCGTAACAGATTTTGGCGAAGCTGCTTCCGTTTATTATTCATTTTTGGAACGAATTTTGGCGGTGCGATCATTCAGAGTGGATCAATTAGGTTATGTTACTCCGAGATAGCTGAAGTAAGCTTGGTTATGAAGAGCCCAAATTACCAAGCAATTCATGTTCAAAACAAATCCATTCGTAACAACTGTGAAGCGAATTTGAATGTGATTCGTCGTTCTGCAGAAAGGATTCATCATTGTTCACTGCGAACTTTTAATTACACCAACGCCAACGCAAAGATTTACAACGTGGCTGCTGAGTACCAATCCAACATTAAGATGACGGTCAAGCCTCGCTCGGGACAATAGAAATCAATCAAGGGGCAAACAAATCGTAAAACCTTCAAACCAAAACAATGCCATCCGAGTGACAGGAAAACCATTCCGTTTCTATTAGAACAAACTCGTGTTTTTTTTTTGTTGTTTTTCGCGAAGGTGGTAACACACAGTCCTAGTTTGCCGAATCAACAAACAAATAAGCGCCGGATCCACCCTCGCGCAAAAAAAATGCAGTTCAAACAATTCAACCACCGTCACTTCTGCTATCGTCGTCGGCGGGTGGAAGTCAAGTAGCGATCTCAGAGGAGTCTCGCTGTTTAGAAATAGCGACGGATGACCCTCACTGCAATCGTTTGTCTTGTGCTGCTTTGTTGGATCCGCAAGTACTCCCTCGTTTACATTGTTTGTTGGAGATTGTTCCGAAAACCGGATCAACCGGCCTCTGTGTTGTGTTGGCCGAGTGGAATCGGCAAATGTGGCGGACGGTATCAGCTGATGTTTGACTGATTTATAATACCGTCAGCACTGACAGCTTGATCGTGGCTATTGCGGCAGAAATTTGTTAGGCACGATCGGCTGAGTTCGTGGAGACTCGGCCAAGAACGCCCTCCTGACGCTTCCCCTGCTGGACGGTTGGAGCAGCTCGGGGATGAACTTATGTTGTTTCCCTTGTTTACTACTAGTGGTTTTTGTCCGTTTGAAACTTGATATCTTGCTCAGTTGTTGATTTAAGTGATAATAATCTACATTTGTATTTGTGCGGAACATTGTGTCAGAATCACTCACCAAGCTATACTAGAATTAAAATCTGAATCCAAAATACTTCCCAAGCTCGGGATCACATATCGCATTATATGTATTACATATAAGAGAATTTAGTTTTTCTATTTGACAACATCATTTAATTAGATTTCCAAAAACATATTTTTTTAAATTCTGAAATTGAAATATTTTTTTCGAAAATGAGTATAAAGTTATGTCCATTTAGAATTCGGCATAAGAAAATCATCTGTATATCGGTACCGAATTGACGTACAAATCATCAAAATACAGGTAATTTACTGTACTTCAAGGAAAAAATATCAATACAAATCATTTCTTTTCGTTTCTAATGAAATTCGCACTTTCTTCTTGATTCCTCACATCAAACGTTGTAAACCGCCGGAGTCAACTTCCTTGGCACATTTGTTCCACATATTGGTTATCTGAGTCGCGTCCCGAGCCGTTTTCCCGATTTTCTGAAACTTCTGTCTAGTTATTGCTTTCATGGGCCGAAACTGCGGACAGTTGGGTAGATTTATGTTTTTATCGATGAAATCTACGTTATTATCGCGGTACCACTGGATGACTTCCCGGCAGTAGTGGCAACTCGCCGAATCCGGCCAAAACTTCACGGAACCTCTACGGTCTTTAATGAAAGGTAAAACGCAGTTTTTGATACATTCTTTATTGTACAACCTGGAGTCCATCGTCTAATTCTTCACGAACACTTTGGCCTTTCCCGGGTAGATGCGAATAGCAAACAAAGAACAAAATAATAACAAATTTTTCCATCATATCATGTCTATGTTTCTGTGCTATCAAGGTGATATTTCATTAAAGGAATCAAGAAATAGTACACTGTAAAGCATCAAAATTAGTTATTATATCTTATATTGCTTTTGATGTCATATTCCAAGTTAATTAAGTATAATTGATCCCGTAACTCTATCTTCAAATAAAATACAATTGAATGAACTGGATCAGAATCAGATAAGGGAAATGCTTATGATATTATTCTTTTCGGGGTGCTGGAATATACAACAGCGGAAAATTCGTCTTATATAAATATTTTGTTCTTGTTTTGATATTACAACGATAGAATTTGATATTCCATTGCTATTTTCTCATGTAGACTTTGAAAACTTTGATATTTTAACTCTAATTTCAAACTAAATAATGTTAATTTCTACCTTTAAGATGTTTGGTTTTAGTAATAAAATTTGCTATCTTCTACCCGGGATGCTCCACAGCTGCATATCCCTTGCCAAATCATCTGTTTTTTTTGGCAAATTTGTCCATAAGAGAAAAGTTAAACTTCGCAGGAACATCTCCGGTCACTTTTCGTGCTGCTGCAACACAATGAGTGATTCCGGATTTTAACTGGACACAACTTTAGTAGGTTTTATTAATATTGAGAAACTTATTTATTTTTAAATAGACTGGACGATTGAGGATAGTTTATAGTATTTTGTAAAACGTTTCAATTTTCAATTTTTTCTCCATTTACTGCAGAGATAACGCTCCAACTAAAGTATAGAATGCCGATTAATATTTCAAAATTAATCAAAATCCAACGAAAAATTATTATTCCCACAGCAAATTACTTGTGTGGTTAACTTATTTCAATTGCAATAATTACCTGTTTTAATTCATCTTCTCTGATGCCTCTCTTATATCACTCATATTCTCATAAATAATACTGCACGTATACAAATCTTTTGCCAGTAACTTACTTTCGAAGAATTCTGAAAAAACATTAATGATTAAAAAATTATGAAAATCCTGAAACATGTCTTTTCATGAGATCGTTCCTATTACTGGTGTACTATTTTATAAGAAAAATGATTCATATCATGAGCAATAACTTATCTCCCATGAAAATTCTTATGATTTTTGCTCATAATATCACTTATAATAGGTATGATCTCATGAGAAGATAAGTTTCATGATTTTAATAACTTCTTAATCATCCTACCGGCAATGGATTTTCATCCGGGTGTGATCTATTTCAGAATTCTAAAAAAAAAGTACGTTTACTCATCACCTAGCATAATCTACAAATGAGTACAATTTTGGGTCGAATTTTGAAGAATTTCTACGGTTTTTGCATCGTCGCTCTAAATGGCGGTTTGAATATCCCGTGATTCCGGAATCGAAGTGGGATTCGAGTCAAATTCAGATACTTTTCATTGAACCATTCAACCTTTCATTTGGATTTAAGTTTGGGAAATAGGTAAGGCGATCTTAAAAAAACGAAGTGAGCTACGTTTGAGTTTTGGTTTCATAGTTCTAAGTGACGATTTGAAATCTTAACCACTGCTAAGCTTATTTTGTAATTCCGGAAGCTAGACCCAGACAAAACTATAGAATTTCTTACTGAATCCTAAGTCATTTCATTTGGTTTTTTGTTTGTGGAATACGGCGATACCGTCTCTGGAACTACAAGGTGAGTTTTTGACCACTATTTAAGGTACTTCCCGAACCTGAATCCGGGTACCGGTATTGCCTAAATAGGTTTGTATGACCTGAACTTGTCTAACATGTCCTACAGATTGAAGTAGTTTTGCGCTTAATTTGTAACATTTAATACGTATTTTGCATCCTCGCTTAAAACTACGGTATACAATTTTAAGCATTCATTACCCTGTAACTGCAGAGCCGGAAGTCGGATTTGGAAACAAAATCGGGAATTCAGTCTGGTGATTTTTATCCTTGCTGAAGAAAAGATGTAGATACTTTTTTATTTTCTTTGTTAGTTTCACTGAAAACCCTGCTTTGATTCACCCAAATAACGTTTTCTATTCATTGAATAGTTTAAGGATAAGGTTCAAGATCGATATTTGAATACAACGGAAGAGTCAAAATGTAATTGCAACTTATAGTGTCTGACTAAAGATAAAAATTTTGTATTAATTGATAATTATAAAGTCTTATTTTGATGCTAAAACTATATATGCTAAATTACTATATGCTAACACTTTCTTTAAAGTGATCTGTAAATTGTAAATTACGTCACTCTCCAAATCCACTCACCATTTCACCGCATTCATTTGTCAGATAGAACGAAAACATTATTAATCTCTATTTTTACCTGGAGCTGTTAGAGGAATATATTCAATAGTTGCACTATTTATAAACCGTTTAACTCCACTATTTCACTGTCACGTTATTACACTTTCACAAAGTCACTATACTTCAATGAAGCATAACAAACGTTACAATATAGATACGCGTATTTCGGAATGTTATTTACATCCTTCTTCAGTGTATCGGTTTTATAAGTTTGTTATAAGTTTGTTTAACAAACTTATGCAACCGATACACTGAAGAAGGATGTAAATAACATTCCGAAATACGCGTATCTGTATTGTAACGTTTGTTATGCTTCATTAAAGTATAGTGACTTTGTGAAAGTGTAATAACGTGACAGTGAAATAGTGGAATTAAACGGTGCATAAATAGTGCAACTATTGATTATAATCTCATTATTGTCCCTTATTACCGTTCTCGAATGCACTTCCTCTTACACTTCACTCACAGCTCATCTCATCAGATCCCACCCGAAAACGACACAACCTCACAAAATAAAGTGGATGAACATCGTTTGGCAGCTATCAGTGGATTGCTCATATGCTCAGTCTATATTATTTTATTCTATTCAACAATATTCCATCTCATTCCACAGTATTCAATGGTACACAAACCACCAAGAAACGTCAAAGATGAACTTGATTTACCGTTAATTT
The DNA here is from genome assembly GCF_030247185.1 of Malaya genurostris. NCBI lineage: Eukaryota > Metazoa > Arthropoda > Insecta > Diptera > Culicidae > Malaya > Malaya genurostris. The sequence goes on along the minus strand of NC_080571.1, from coordinate 254,682,306 downwards.
GTTGTCATTGTGTAAAACTCAATTGGGATATATTCCTCGTCAAGCTGAGTCGAATGATATGTATCACTAGGAACCCCCGTAGCTCCGATCAAAAGTAGTTTTTCACCAATTCTTTTACTTTTCTATGAGCGATCTAACGTTGTTTTTCACAACTAGAGGCGTACGTGTGCGAGGATGATGATTGAGAGTTTATCTGTCAAAATGCAACGAAATGTAATTATTTACATCATATGTTCATGCGAAAAGTTGATTTCCGTGTTAGAAAAATCATCTTCTATCTCTATTATTTTAGAAACACACAAGACTCGTTTCAAACAAATAAAATTTTCAGTTCCAATTTCAACATATGAGAAAATGTTATGCTGATCACTTTCAAATGTTTGCGTACATTATGAAATGTCACTTGAAGGAACGTATAGATACGCAAACTTAATCAAATATGCGATATTTTTATGAAAACCACCTTTTGATTTATTTCTCTAGCGTTCAAAATAACCTCAATTGAACCAAAACACATTCCAGATGTCGATATTGGTCAACATATAATTTTATAAATTCAATCATGATTACACGCCCCGTTTTTAGCCACGGTTGTTTTATCAACCATGTACAACATGTTAAGAAAGAAATTTGAATCCCGGTACGCATTCCTCTATTTCAGATTCATCTCTTCATTCATCTCAAACTTTGCTTATCTTGTATATAGTAATAAGTAATAACAATATAAAATTTATGTTGTTTTACGTCTCGTCTTCGACTCATCTGTGCACTAGCAGTGTATGTTGAACTGCTAATGTTACCTCGTGGTTCAACATAAACCGCTAAGCAGACGTAAAATAAATGCCTTTTTCGAATCACTTGTTTGCACCTAAGTGCAACAAATATATTGACGTCTTAGATGAAAATGGCTTTATGTCCGAGGTGGCATTAGTAAATCAATATGAACTACTATTGCACCGATGAGTCGAAGGCGAAATGTAAAACAAAATGAAAATAGTTATGTGCGCTTATCACAAACCCATACACTTGAGGTACAAAACTGACTAAATGACTTAAATATAAACTTCCCATTTCTGTAAAGGACGACAACCTAGAGAAAATGGTTCTTGAATGTGATCCGATTGGCACATGGATCGAATTACTAAAATACATGCAGAAATTTGCTAGATACAGGGCTAGGTAGGTTGATCCCTGATATAAACTTGATACATAATGATTCGTTTGAAATCTTCAACTAGAAAACGAGAAACAATTGGTACTAGTAGAAGGTCTCGTAGACGTACTAATTTTAATAACGTCTATTTTTCTGAACCAAATGATTTCATTTACATAATGATAAATTCCTTAAACCAATCAAGTTAAAAATAGGTAATAACTTCACTGGCAAAAAAACAAATGGTTACTTGGGTAGTGTTACGATCCTACTGGCAGTGTAGATCTTGTACGACATCTAAATTAATCAAAATGGCAATTACTATGACATGTCCCAACATTTCCTGGTATCACTAACAGGTCACATCCTTCATCCAAAATTCAGAATAAAAATCCAACATTCAAGAAAACAAATGCTGCCATATTTCAAAATGGATAATCTTTGCGACAACCGCACAACGCTGGCATTCAACTATCAGATCGCAAACCGGACAGGCGACGAATTTAATCCAAAATAACCCTGAATTTGCCATAATTGTACCATTAGTGCACACCAACAACACAGCAAGATACATGTAGCCAGGTTCCTATCGAACCGAACCGATCTAAGCGCCGACCACCAACTGCTGAAAGTCACCCGAGCGCAAGCGAACGACCCAAAATATGACAGGGACCTGCCAAACTGTGTTATGTTGTGGCTTGATACAAACTCAAAAACCATCGAAGCCATGCAATTGGTGGTGTCTTTCTTCTCGTGCCACCCGAAAATCGTCTACCGTTTACGCGCAGACAATGGCGGTGGTGGTGGTGGTGGTGGAGGAGTTGGTGTTGACGACTTTGCCGCAGGGTTTGAGGAACCAGTCCACCGTTGCCTGGTGACCAGGTGCCAATCACAGCTGAAAAGCGAAATATTTGTGTTACGAGATGACGACGCCATGTCGTCAATATCTAATGAGTTTAATCAAGAGCTCGTGTTTTGCGTCGCACACGAACACGTTAACGAAACGCCAAATCATCTCTAATGTCTGAACTTTTCGTGACGTTTTCTGATTTGCCAAAAAACCCTAACACTGGCTACGATAAAAATAAACACTTCGACCGTCTCGTTCGGCCAATGGAATCGTCATCGACAACAGCTTAATTTCCATAATACAGTTTTCAAAAGTGTTCATCAAAATGAAAAGGGAACTTATTACCCGGACGCACGTGTGTTGATGCGAACGTTTGCTATCGGTGTGAAACGATCGAAAAAATTAGCTGCATCGATTTGGCACTTTCCCTCTCCACGCCGCGATCGCTATGGTTTTACGGAGTGGAGTCTCAGTCAGTTAGCTTTCTCGTCTGGGAAGAGTGATTATTTATGAGGCACAGGTTGTTTTGCTTTCGATTTCAATAAAACTGCCTCCTCGGCAGGCGGATTGCAGCGCATCATGAAACAACAAAAATAACGGCACCGTTACGTTATTTTTTTCGGTTTTGCTGCGTTGGGTGAGGGTTTGGTTTGGGTTGGTTGAATTCGATCAATAGCGAACACTAATTGATTATGGAATTTTGGATGATTTCGTAAGAAATTGAACGATATCGGTCAGTCAATGCTCACGATAGAGATGGTGGTGGTGGTGATAGTGCGGAAGTTTCTGCCTGAGCTTGCACTCCACTGAATCGATCGGGTGGCAAAGGGGCGATGATAATTTTCGGTCATTTTCATCTTCATTACAAAACTAGAGTACCGAACTGTGTGCTGCTGAACGATATTTTTGCAATTATGCAACTTCGTTGCATTGGAAGGTTTTCAACTGATTGTGCTCCAAATTTTTTCCAACTGAAATAATTCCAGTGCAGCATGACTAGCTCATGAATGTCTCGTGAAATAATCATCTTTCTTGTTCGCTGTCGTGAAACTGTTCATCTAGCCTGATGATCATTCTGCTAATATTAGCAAGCATTCAGCTAATATGATCAAGGAGATAATTCAGAGCTAAATGTTATTTTTTTTGGTTTTTAGCGTCGTTCACAATAATTTGAATCATATCTATTCTTTTTCTGCGCTGTAGCCTTTTCTAAGGCACAGTTTAGATGGTGAATTTTCAAAACTGTGGAAATAACTTGAAGAATGACACACTCTTCAATATGGCATTGGAATTTTTTGGTAAAATATTTTGGTTAAAAGAAAAAGAAAATTAGGTTGTTAGTTTCGCTTGTTTTTTGACTTGCCTTTTTTTTGTTTTGCTGTGTAATTTCACAGAATACTAAGAAGAATAATTTAGAAAAATTTGGAAATTTGAAGTAACAGATTGTTCGCGTAAATTTAAGTTTATTCGCGTAAATTTAAGTTTGTTTGATAACCCAGATATTAGTTTGGCTATCAGTTATTTATTTGACACACTAGTACAACCTTGAGATAGATCAAATGATGCTTTCGCGGTCCATGGGCTTGTATGTATCCTTACTCAATGGAGAAGGAATGGTACTAAAAGTGTTAAATCACTACACAGAAAGGAAACAATCATATGAATATTTTCCTTATTCTGAATGTGCCAAACTTTTTCGTGCTAGAACAAAGACTACGCTTTGAACTGTGAAAAATAAGCTATCTATTAATCAAATCTTATCTATTTTGCAGTAATTGGACCGTATATAACTGAATCATGCCCTCTTTGCTACCTTTGAGAGCCGCAAACGTTGTGAACAACATCGTCAAAAATCTGCCTACCTAGTAGTTTGGTTGCATGTGAAATGTAGGTCTCTCTAAGATTGCGCTGTAGAATGCTTAGTACTTTCACTCAGTTCCATACTAATGCTTCACTGACTCACCAATCATCATTCAAACTCTACATTTATACATTTATTTCTACTGTGGAGATTGTAGATTGAGTTCACTTTTGACGTGAATACGTCTTACTTTACTAAGGGCTCATTTTTAAAATTCGTCCTGTGGAAGAATGGGTAGGACTTAATCGTGCATAACATCTCGAGTTGTATTAAACTCAACAAAATAATTCTTTCTCCATACCACCAGAAATATGATCAGCAATTTATGATTTAATTTTCAACAGTGTTAGGCAACTATACTTTTATTTATTTATTTATTTAGGAGCAAGGGAAAAGCCGCGATAGCTGAGATTTTGGCAACTGTACATAACTCAATTAATTAGTCGAGGCGGGTAGTCAACCAGTAGCAGTAGTCGAGGCGAGTAGTCAACCAGTAGCAACAAAAACAGACCTTCTATGTGGTACAAAGCCTCAAACGCTTACGTTGCGCTCTTATTCGCTCGTAAAGCCTCGTTTGGATTGGATTCAGGAGACTCTGGAATTCAATCCTAGTTCTAGATTCTGGAACTAGACTTTCAGAACTGGTTTCTTGACTAGATTTTGGAACTGAATGTAATGCCTTAAGGTGAAATGTGGTCTCAAAACAGGCGCGCTTGAGTCACACAAAGCATAACAAGAAAAACCGACAAATAAATACCAGGAATACTTTCAGTGAATGAGCGCAGTGGGCTTATCACTCGTTTTGTTGGCTTGTAAAAAAGACTAATAGATTCGCAATGGATTTTTAAATCCTTCACACTTTGAATATATCCTAATTCAATCGTTATTGTTAGTGATTACTACTACACTAGAACTATGAATCATGAGTAATTATTATTTACTAGCATGAGGTTATATACATATGTGTTGACTAACTTGAGTTTAGTAGCAAGCATGGATTCTCCTTCAAAAGGACGATTGAAGACAAGAAAACATTCAAATATTTTCGGTATCTTTGACAGTCTGGTGTCTGGTGAGCTAGACCCTTCACGCCGATAAGAAGAAATTTATGGAAAAGTATTCACTTGACACGCATGATAGAGCGCGGTCGAATTTCCTTATCGAATAAAACACTGTTAAAATAATTTATTGGACTGGAATTATTGCCAATATATTACATTCTAATTTATTGACGATGTTTATTCGAGTATTTTTTATCATCTAATACAATTATATGGAGATTGTGTCTAATAAATTATGTTCTGATCCTCTATTCAATAGGGGAAGGTGTTCGGTTGCCGGCACCCCACCGTAACTTTTGACAGAAAGCAGATAGCGTCAATCCGACAAATGTCATTTGTGTGTAATAGCAGCACGTTCTTTTTGTGCCGAATTGCGAAGCAAACAGTCACTTGTACTTTTTGATGCGTTCAAAATAACTTTTAATTACGTGAATATCAACACAAAAGTTTGTTCTGACGTTTTTTTAGAATATCATGAATTGAAGAGCATCAATCGGAAAGGTAAGTGGATTGAATATTTATGAGGTGAAATAGATCTATTTCGTGATTTAATACCGGATGCTATCAACATTTTCGCAACCAAAGATTTTTGTTATCTTTTTCAAAATGTCTACCATTTTACCGCCACCCCATTTTTGATGTGGAACACATCTTTATTTACTATATAGGGGTGCAAATCAGAAACTCAAGGAAAAATACTCGTAGAAATGTGGTCAGATTTTAAACACTTACAGCTCAGTATATTTTGTAACAATTATTAATATTATTTCATTTCATTATTTGATTGGAAATATTTCTAAGATTCGATTTGAATGTATCAAGCCACGTATTTTCAATAATAAATGATTCAAATTTTTATTGATAGCGAGCAGTGTCCTATTTTGACTGCTAAAAATTTTCGGCATATCGGATTTCCCTGTCGTAGACAACGGTTTTGAAGGAGTAAACGATATATCAAAGGGAAAGCATCGCTCTGATTGGTCAATCGATGCAAAAGCGAAGCTGTTGGAAGTACGCGAATCTATAAATAGAAGCTAACGTTTCAGTCCTACGCGTAGCATGCTAGAGGTAGGTTTTTGGTAGACAGCAAGACAAAAAGTGCCATAAAACGGTTTGAAGCTTTAATTGGTATGCTCTGATCTTGTGTCATGCAAGCTCGGATGAAATTCCATGTTATGCCGTTTCGCCTGAGAAATTGACAACTTCCCAGGGTAAATTTTGAGTGCTTAAGATTAATTACTAATTTATATAAGATGAACTCGATTGATAACTAGGAAAAGTTAATCGCCGAATGGTAGAGAAACTTAACGCTATAAAAATAACTGCTTGCATACAAAACTTGAACTCAAGCTTGGCGAAGAGAAGCTTAAATATCAAAATCGTATCGCAAGTATGTACAAAGATATAATTGCATACATTTGGGATATTGGAGTAATTTCGTCGGCTATAAAACAAACAATGTTCGGTGTTGATTCCTAATCAAGATCAATCTAAGCAGACTCTCGTGCAATTGCGGAATCAAAAGTGTGACGATTGATTGAACTGTTTGATTGTACATTATTAGAAATTTTGGTTGCCTTGTTCCACATCAATGGCTCGAATAACCCCATGAGGCTGATCCTTGTAGTTTTTTCAACAAATCGTGAAAAATTGTCAGTGATATGCCTGCTGCTGAAACAATAAAATACAACGATTTTTTGCAGTGTATGCTTGTCTGAAACATTGCTCTCCAGCACTTTTTATTATATATGTTTTTATATATTTCCAAGAAATGCTTGTTGGGGGCCCGTTTCAAAAGTAAGGCTTGAGTCAATATTGTGAACTAACTATGCACTATACAGTGGTTATGCAATACTAGTCTGAAATTAAAACATTCAAAAGTAAAACGACATTCGAATTCCAATGGAATTACTATTTTTGTCTTAAATTTTTTTCGCATGGTCTGTGTCGTTATTTGTTGTGGCATATGTATCTTGAGGTAGCATTGTATTACTATCAATTTTTGTTTCAGAACTGCTGGTATGGTTTGGAGCCGGTATAGATGCGTTTTCGATGTCCTTGGGTGCCGGTTTTCATTTTACCGATTTCTCCTAGAGCTTACCAAAATTGGTAAATTTTGGAAAGTATGGGCACGTGGCCAGTTGATTCACGTATGTGGTTAGGGATTTGAAAAGTATTCTTTCACCTCCGAAAACCAAGTAGGAAGGAATAGGAATACTATTCCGAACGTTAGAGATAAAATCCTCATCACTTTCCTCTCGATGAAAAATAAACCTCATCGTATTTCGTCATTCGTTCTTGAATAGGGTAATCTTAAAAGTACAGGGGAAGATCATCATCAATAGACACTGGTATCCTGGGTAAAGTTTACTAATCAACCTAACTAATAACCATTTACATAATCTTTTTGAGAATTATTACTTGACCACAATTTAAGAACAACACTGTCGAATGTAATTGTCACATTAATGTAAGAAACTGTGTCGAACATTGCACTGCAGTGAAAATTTCGAAAACAATGAAAGTCATAAACAATTCAGTGCATTTGTGAACGTAATCGGAATACAAAATCGGTACAATTTTCGGGTTGTTACTTCAGATCTGGTCACCTCCACTACGCCTTGCTTCTGTATCGAACCACCGAATATCGTATTCACTGCACGCGACAACCTTGGTGGTCAATCGAAAAGCAGTACACATGTAAAGTAAAAGTTGAAATTCCATAAAAGCCGATAAATAAAAAAAAGTCCAAACTTTTGTGTTGTCGTCTCGTACAATGTGACAGCTGGTTGACGACGATGACCAGTAGAAACAAGAGAAACTTCACGAAAACATCGATAACCGGAAGATTTGCGGCACTATGCTGCGACCGAGAGAGCTCAGTAAACGGGATCGTAATACGCAAAAAACTTGCAAGGCTCCACTTCACTTCAATGGCTTCTTTTCACTTTCTACCGTTATAGGACCGCCTTCTTTATATTTGGATCAAGGTCGCTTTACCGGGTTGCAATAAACAACAGAAAAGAATGAAAAAAAAAAACACATTCGGCAAAGCTCATGGTTGTTCAAGAACACCACCGGCCACGACGATATCCGGACAGACATCGCGGAGGTCAGCAAGGAAACCACTGTTGCCTTCTGCACGAGATTTTCTAATGCGTATGAACCGTTTCACCACGTAAAGTCCTTCGCAAAATGGTTCAATTCCGCTTTCAATGAGGCACTGACGTACGTACAATCGAAATTGTGGCCAAGTAGGCGTTCCACCCCGGCAAAGACAGGCTTCCTACGTCGTACCGCACTTTTTGCTTTTACATGTATCGATTTTGGCGTTTGAATGTTTTGTTTTGACTCGCGATTCGGTACACGAATGACACGTCAATGGAATTTCAATCGAGCTGTGAACACCCACCAACTACCATGGTTCCATCAGGTTTTGAGGTTAGTGGCACCTTTCGGTCACGATTTGTTGCATAAAAAAAATGAAAACGAACCAAAAATTGATCGACAATGGCTGGTTTGTTGGCTGGCCTGTTACACCCTTGAGCGATATTGTAATAATATAGCTAATTAAATAAGGGATTGTTGTTTTGGGTGACCGGTTGCCAAACCTCTTGCTCGAGAGTTGGCTTCACATTTTGCAAACCGGTATCGGGTTAGTTAGAGAAGCTTTTCTTAGGTTACTGCCTTTTATGTCGTTTTTCATTGTTTCCAGTGCCTGTGCTTTGCACTAAAGTTTGATCAATGAAACGGTGTTGTGCAATCCTGCTCAAATTGATTGTTCTAAAATCTAACAATTTATCCCTTTTCATGCGCTAATAGAATCTATGTATCATCGCTTTGATATCCCAAAATAATATAACTCATGTAAATTAATTAGAAAACAGATTCTCAATGACTTTGGAGTACCTATTTTAACAAACAAATGAAAGATCACAACGTGTACGGCATTTCGATGCGCTTGAACTGTCCTAGTCTTTTTTTTTTTTTTTTTTTTTTTTTTTATTTGTTTAAGGACCTTTTAAACTTTGTCATTCAGGTCCGTTGTCCTAGTCTTGGATAATCCATCTGATAAAATTTTTCCATTGTAATCGGTTAAAGCGTCATGAACACGATCTTCATCCATCCACATGTCGTGTAAAACACATCAAGCAAGTATAGACAACAGCAATTATTTGTACACAATTTAAATCAAGTCGCATCAGTTGTCTGAAAAGATATGAGTACCTAACTCGAACGTATTTTTTATTGTTACTCGTATCTAACCAACCGAGATCTGGAGGACCGAATGTCATATACCATTCGACTCAGCTTGACGAACTGTGGAAATCGTTGATGAGATTTGCTTTTTGATAATTTGCAAAGAATTTTTGCATAGGCCGTTCTCAAAAGTAGCACTAGAGTTGAAATGGCACATTGATAATGCAAATTGTTTATTTTGGCCAGGAAGAATACTTATGCAAAATTGGAGAGAAATACAAATATACAAAAATAGAATTCAAATCTAAAAAACGAAAAAATATGAAATGAAAAACTTATCTATATTTTCTTTTATTTTAAACATGACACACTTAGGTTGCTGTCAGAGTGAAAACGTCAAGCGAAGCATCTGGACGCGCGTGTGAGCTAGTTAGATTTGATCAAAGCAAGCCTGTCAGAGTGAATGCGATGCGAAAAAAATACATCGCATTGAATCGCTTTGCTTCGGTCCGCGTCCCGCGCTCACTCTGACATCAACCTTAGAAAGAATCGTATCGTTACGTCTTCTAAGACCGACATATTCGAGCGTAAAAAATTACTCATTTTTACAGTTGATCGAAAACACATTTAGTGCATTCTGGTTTTGATTGCTGAAGTATGTAAATTAACTCGGTGAGGTATGTTTGGCATATATTTAAATCATGCTTGTAGAATTCAACCATTTCATGTATTACGTTCTTCTGAATTGTGTCATATGTGGATTCGTGGCACCTGTGAATATCACTATGAATATTTTACTATGTAGAAGCAGTATTTGGAGTTAATTTTATATTATTATTTTTATTTACTAATTAAAATCGGAGTTCGTGAAATCTAATCACTTGTGATCGCATGAAATTGGTCTCTATTTATAAAAAAAACCTTTGTGATCCACCTAGTGGTTATGCTTTTCTCATATTTTCAATAAAATCACTCAAAGATTCTGTCAAAAATTTTCCTTCAAACTTGAATAAAATTAGAAACTTTCTTTGTGTCAAGTCATTTATAATTTTTCTTTATTTTGCATCGCAATTAACGAAATTTCAAACGCACTTTACCCTATAATTCCGGAACCGGAAGTTGGATCCGGATGAAATTCAATAGCAACATATGGGACTACGAGACCTTTTATTTGAGCTTAAGTTTGTGAAAATCGTTCTATCCACTTCCGAGAAAAATAAGTGACATTATTTGACACTTACTCACATACACATGCACGCACAGACATTGCTCAGTTTGATGAATTGTTTCGAATTGTATCGGACACATTTTCACTAGTCAATTTTTCAATCGATTGCATAACCTTTCTATTTTAGAAAGGCAAAAAGTATACTTTTATAGAATAGAATCGTTCTCATGATTTTGTGAAAATACTAACAAGTGAACAAATTGAATAAAATAGAATAGCAGGGTAAACACTTCAAATGGTTCCATATTGCCGGTTTAACTGTATTAACTTTTCTTGCAATTATTTTAGCGTAGTTCTCTATGTTTTCTAAAATTTCTCTGATAAAATGGAACGATGGTGGCCTTGGTCATAATGTAAAATAGTAAACAGAAATGATTGCCAATTACATTACAATAAAGATTGCCAATTACATTACAATAATCGCTACCTCTAAACAAAAAGTAGCTGTCATTTTCAGATTTGATTTATTAACTTTTTAACTTCGTTGCACTATAATTTATTATCATTTTCATGTACAGGATTTTGATCATCCGATAGAGATTTACAGATTTTTCAACTTAAAAAAAAAGGTTAAAATGTGGCAAATGTGATTTCTTCTTCCGTACCGATACGTACTGGTTTTGCATCGTCAATTTGTATGACGATTCGGAAGTTTTGACACTCATCGCCATATAACAGATCGGCTGAAAAGTTCGTATCGTTTCTATGATAGGGCGCCACTAGAGTTAAATCCATACCATTTTCAGTTAGTACCAACCTTCAAAAGATACGTGTATAAATTTGACAGCTGTCTGATTATTAGTTTGTGAGATATTGCATTTTGAATGAAGCTACTTTTGTTATTGTGAAAAAAATGGAAAAAAAGGAATTTCGTGTGTTGATGAAACACTACTTTTTGATGAAAAAAAGTGCCGCCGATACCAAAAAATGGCTTGATGAGTGTTATCCAAACTCTGCACCGGGCGAAGCAACAATTCGTAAGTGGTTTGCAAAATTTCGTACTGGTCATATGAGCACCGAAGACGATGAACGCAGTGGACGTCCAAAAGAGGCTGTTACCGATGAAAACGTGAAAAAAATCCACAAAATGATTTTCAATGACCGTAAAGTGAAGTTGATCGAGATAGCTGACACCCTAAAGATATCAAAGGAACGTGTTGGACATATTATTCACGAATCTTTGGATATGAGAAAGCTTTGTGCAAAATGGGTGCCGCGTGAGCTCACAATCGATCAAAAACAACAACGAATTGATGATTCTGAGCAGTGTTTGGAGCTGTTATATCGAAATAAAACCGATTTTTTTCGTCGATATATAACAATGGACGAAACATGGCTCCATCACTTCACTCCGGAGTCCAATCGACAGTCAGCTGAGTGGACTGCACGCGATGAACCGAACCCAAAGCGTGGAAAGACTCAACAATCGGCCGGTAAGGTTATGGCGTCTGTATTTTGGGATTCGCATGGTATAATTCTCATCGACTACCTTGAAAAGGGAAAAACCATCAACAGTGACTATTATATAGCGTTATTAGAGCGTTTGAAGGACGAAATTTCAAAAAAAAAAAACGGCTTCATTTGAAGAAGAAAAAAGTTTTGTTTCATCAGGACAATGCACCGTGTCACAAGTCGATGAAAACCATGCTGAAATTGAACGAATTGGGCTTCGAATTGCTCCTTCATCCACCGTATTCTCCAGATTTGGCCCCCAGTGACTAATTCCTGTTCTCAGACCTCAAGAGAATGCTCGCTGGTAAAAAATTTAGAAGCAATGAAGAGGTAATCGCTGAAACTGAGGCCTATTTTGAGGCAAAGGACAAATCGTACTACAAAAATGGTATCGAAAAGTTCGAAGATCGATATAATCGCTGTATCGCCTCTGATGGCAATTATGTTGAATAATAAAAACGAATTTTGGCAAAAATGTGTGTTTCTATTAAACGATACGAACTTTTCAGCCGAACTGTTAACTTCGGAATCCGAAGTCGGATCTGGATGAAACTTCACAGTATCTTTTAAGACAACAAGAGCTTTATTTCAAATCAAGATTTGTGAAAATTTGTTCAACCACTGCTTGAAAATCAAAGTGAGTACCGCTTTTCAAACTTTCTTCTCTACTGTCGGCGCTTCCGGAACTGTAAACCGGGGACTGGTCCCAAAGTAGGCTTATATACCCACCAACTAAAAAGATCTGCCGACTAGATGATTTTACTAGTAAGCTTGATACAAATTTGCACTTCGTTTCGCCAGTACTAGTTGCAAAATACTCATGAAATGGATTTTTTATTTATTGCGCTGTAATTTCAGAACCGGAAGTAGGATCCGGATAGACCTTTCGGGGGCTTTTGATAAAAATCTTAAGTTTTGCATCTTAGTTTGTGAAAATCGGTTAAGAAATTTCAGAGAAAATTGAGTGGGCATTTTCTCCTAGATTTGTTGAATTTCCGGAACCTGAAGTCAGATAAAGTTGAAAGTCAACAGCAAGCAATGGAACCATAAGATTTTTCGTTTAAATCTAAGTTTGTGAAAATCGGTTTACCCATCTCTGAGAAAATCGAAAGATATATTACTCACATACAAACAGACATACATAAATACATAGGCACAGGCCCTTATAACCGTTCTCATTTCCACTTTCACATTCACTTCACTTACATGTCATTTTACTTGATTTTCCTTATTACCAGTATCACGCACAGTAAAGTAATCACTGTAGTGAAAAAAAAACCATTTTTACAACAAAATGTTGGTCATGTGATGTTTGTAATAACCACAAGCTCATCTAAGTAATTACTATTTTCTCAGAATCGAATTTCGTGATAATGACTTTCACTTGATTTTCACCGTGAAGTGATATTATTACCGGTATTAAGGGCCACAGACATTTTGTGATATCGACGAACTAAGTCGAATGGTATGTGACACTCGGCTATCCGGACCTCGGTTCAAAAGTCGGTTTTTAAGGTGATTGCATAGTAGGGTGGGACAAGGTTGTATGGGAAAAAATATTTTCTCGCTCCACCAAACTTTTCGTGTTCCTTTTGGGTCCCATAGAAATTATGCAAAATTTTAGCTCGATAGGAGAAACTATATTTTCGCGCCCGCGTTTCAAAGTTTGTATGGGATTTAGTATGGGAAAACTAAATTTTGATAAAAAAATCATCTGGGGGTCACCCTATATACTCAAAAAATCAGCGGGCATGTAATTTTTGTAGGAAATTTAACGAGGAAGAAAACCTTCGAAGACTGTAACATAATCCGACATCTGTAAAAAATGTTATTAAAGAAAAACCGACACAAGGTCCGAACGATGGCTCATTCCTTAATGTATCTAGCACCACTGCTGTTAATGGTGGTAATATAATTTTACTTTCTTTTATTATGCTACAACGATTGATCTGAGTTGTTTGATGTCTTCACAATAGTTGCTCGGTGAAGTTTGAAGATTTTTTTAAACTTAAAAACCATGTTCCAAAACTCACTGTAAAGATACACAAAAAACTAACTTTTTTATTTGAAGAAATACAACTTTGAAATCTTCCACAATATTGTTGATAAACTCAAATACTATAACTTTGTCGAAGACATAAACTATCTGCCTCATATGGTTTAGAAGATATGGACGATAGAAAAATAAGAAAAAGAAAAACTTGGAATCAATGTTTTTTTCATAGTATTAAATGAAATCATCCATATCTTCTAAACCATATGAGGCAGATAGTTTATGTCTTCGACAAAGTTATAGTATTTGAGTTTATCAACAATATTGTGGAAGATTTCAAAGTTGTATTTCTTCAAATAAAAAAGTTAGGTTTTTGTGTATCTTTACAGTGAGTTTTGGAACATGGTTTTTAAGTTTAAAAAAATCTTCAAACTACACCGAGCAACTATTGTGAAGACATCAAACAACTCATATCAATCGTTGTAGCATAATAAAAGAAAGTAAAATTATATTACCACCATTAGCAGCAGTGGTGCTAGATACATTAAGGAATGAGCCATCGTTCGGACCTTGTGTCGGTTGTTCTTTAATAACATTTTTTACAGATTTCGGATTATGTTACAGTCTTCGAAGGTTTTCTTCCTCATTAAATTTCCTACAAAAATTACATGCCCGCTGATTTTTTGAGTATATAGGGTGACCCCCAGATGATTTTTTTGTTAAAAGTTAGTTTTCCCATACTAAATCCCATACAAACTTTGAACCGCGGGCGCGAAAATATAGTTCCTCCTATCGAGCTAAAACTTTGCATGGTGCTTATGGGACCCAAAAGGAACACGAAAAGTTTAGTGGAGCTGAAATCAATATTTTGTCCCACCCTATTGCATAGTCTTTTCGATATGAAAAAGGCAAAAAGTTCAATTACTCATATGCTGGCATATCGTGACGGGTAAGACAGTCGCATTTCAGACAGTCTATCTAGGTTCGAGTTAAGTTTTACGAATTGAGAGATGAATAACCTGAATACGGGAAAATCCTTTATAATCGATAAAAAAAATTGAAATAACGGTTGCCTTTTGATAAACTGCATGACTTAAGATCGCATGTTGATGAATTGAACAAACGTCACTGAGTTCTGCATTCTTTAATCGAATAAATCCAAAATTCCTTCAAACAAAAATTTCAACATTTTGAAATAAACGCTCTCCACTCTGCTGTTTTGAAAAGAAATAATGCTGTTTCAAATTACTAAAAGTTTTCTGAAGCCATTTTTAGACTATGTGACATCGTTTGACAGAAACGTCTGGGAATATGGATCAGAGTTTTTGTTCTCAAAAACCTTTGAGTTCCGAATAAATACAATAGCAGATTTCGTAGATTATGAGCACTTACAGAATTGAACAACAGAAAAAATCTGAATCGACTTGCACCGATTTGGATGAAACTTTGCACATGACTTACAGAAAAACATTTATTTTCCACAGATGGAGAAATTAATTTGATTCATGATTGATTTTTTGTATGCACTTTCTTCAAATTTTTTGAACTCGAAAACCATTAATATAAAAAAAGAGTGCAATAATTAGGACAAAATCGAATGAAAACTCATGAACAGTTTAACAATAAAAAAGTGAAACATTTTTTATGAATGATTGAATCAACGGATAAATTGAATCTTGAAAATGTCTCTCCTTAATTTAATAACAATTATAAATTGACGTTAGGACGATTGATGTCTTCTTAATTCATTCCAATAACCAACCACTATATAATAGAAATATAAGTGGTAAATTTTTGACAATTTTGTCTTGCGGAAATGTCAAAAAATCAGGTGAAATCGTCTGAAATTCTTTCAAAAAATAACATTATTTTCAGACATGAATTCATTGCAGTTTATTCAAAAATCCCGGATAGGAAGCACAGTAGCAAGTGAAATTGCAAAGCAAGACTTTTTCTCAAAATAAAAATTGCAGTTCTTGCATCAGTATCCCATTTTGCCGAGCACTAGTTTTGTTTTATCAACCTTTTATTTAGGACTTTATGTTGATAAACGTTTTCACGCTCTACGAGTTCGTCTCTTATATTGCGTTGATATCCTTTTAGGAATGCAGCGACCGTAAGGAGCTTACTACACTATTGTTGATTATTGAGCTTTTTTTGTTTGACTTGAAATTATCACGGAAATAAGAATAAGACGTCCTCAGTAATCATTTGTATGAAACAAAGCAAATACTAAGAACTGCATTCTGAGGTAATAAATTTTTTGTTTCGAAACTTCGCCGCTGATCCCTTATCTATTTACAACGCAATTACATGATAAGTGCTACGACTCTAATCATGCGAATGTCATTTAGCATTTGTTTTTCTTTGTTCCAATTTATTTGTAAATTGATATCTGCTACCTTTCATATCACTCCCGGACGTATCCGCGTAGGCAAAAATTCCATCGATTCATATTGCATAACTGGAAAACCAAAAACAAAAAAGCTACCTCAAAGCCCATCGCACATCGTTCCGCGAAGTTTACAATTTTCGGACATTTCCATCGATTTTCCTTGAAAGCAAATCGCTGAGTTTTTCCATGTTTACAACTATGTATTGAACAACCAACACCGCCTACTTAGTTGCCTTCACCGAACTGAACTGATAGTGGGCCGGCTAGGAGAATATTGACCCTTCGATCGGGTAAACACGCTTTAGTAAGTCTGTATTCTGCCCAACTGTTCGTCTAAATAAAATTGCCCCTTGGAAATCCGACCTCCCCTGAATGATTGCGGTCCGCCGAGGCTCCGGCTGCACACAAAAGCATCGATTTTATACGCTAAATTACCACCAGCGGCCACCACAGTCGCAATGCCAACAAACGCAGGCGGATATGGAAGCAGCTATTCCCTCGCCCGTCCAACGAAGAGGGAAATAACCGGCGAAAGTGAACCTGAAAATCAAGTTCAATTATGAACAATATGTGTTAAAACGAAAAGTTATATGACACTGGCTGTCGCTGTTCACAAACATTAAGCAAAATAAAAACAAAACTCGTAAAATAAGTGAAGAGCACCCCGGGTCGAAGCTTTCACATCTGCCCGCCTCAGGTTGGGATCGCCCCGAGTCTGGGATCAAAATTTGTCACAGACACTGTGAGTGTCGCGAAAGTTGCCCCGCTTTCTCGGGTCGGTCGGTTGGTTGGTCGGGACAATTGAGCGACTCTAATAATGTGCAGTTTAAAAATCCCACATGGATCATTATGACTACGGGTGTCAGCCCGGCGGTAATTGGCCACATTTACGGTGTTTTGTTTTAGGGAAAGTCAACGTCGGAGATCCTTTCCCGGGTTCGGTTTCACAGCGCTGCAATCAGCAACGTGCGAAAGTCGCACTCCTCCTTTGGCGGTGCTGAGTTAAGATAATTGATAATCGTCGATTGGACTCACCGATGAAATTACGCGTAATTGGAGGTTCATGGAAGCACCATTCAGTTGATTAATTCGGACTTTTGAACGTTTAAATGAACGTGACACACAATAATAAAGAATAAAATTTCTCCTAATCAGCAAAGCTAATGTAATTAAAGGGGATTTTTCTTTTCGTCTTGCATAAATTATCGTCGGAATTTATGGCGAATGCGAAATGTAGCATTAGCATAACAATCCGAGCCATTTTGTCCCAGAGTCGACTCTAAAAGTTTGATTCTGTTTAGTGTGTGAATTCGGAGAAATTATTAACTAAATTCAATAAGAAACCAATTTTGTGCTCATTTCTATCGTTATCAAAGAAGATGAAACTTACTCATGTCGTCTGGATCACTTTTCGTGCAGTTGAGCTTTTAAAACAATTGCACTATTTTTCATTTATTTGGACCGAACGAAAAAAATGATGTTTCGGAGCAAGTCTTCTACATTCGTTTTCTTGGTAAAGATCGCAATAGGAATATTGTTAAAAGCAGTCATATTTAATTAGGAGAAGACAAACTTGAACAAAATCAGTATTAAGATGAAACTGTTTTTTTTTTTCAAAATTGTGGCTATGATACAGTGACAAAAGCTGTTTGATACATTTTATATTTCTAAATATTCCTTTCAATAAGTAATCAAAAAGATAAGACTTCTACTAATTTTTTTCATGAAATTGTTTTGTACATTTCTGTAATAGCTAGTAGAGTCTTATTTCTCACAACAAATTTCTGCGAATTTATAAAATATACGAAATTTTTAACTGAATTGAGCGTACAAATAAACGCAACGATCCAGTTAAATGTCAGTATAATAACATAATGGACTGAAAAGTCCTGGATCTAACAAAGAGAAAACGATTTTTTTTGATTCAAAATCAACTTTATTCATCAACGTAATCTCCATCAAGAGCAACGCAATCATTTCAGCGCCATTTCAATACAACTTTTGTAGAACGATTTATCTTTTGCCTCAGTTCCAGCAATAACCTCTTCATTCGTGCGAAATTTCTTACCAGTAGTCACTGGGAGCGAAATCTAGTGAATACGGTGAATGTTGGAACAATTCGAAGTTCAATTCAAGTAGTTTTGCCATTGTTTTGAGTGACTTATGACACGGTGCGGTGTCTTGATGAAACAATATCTTTATTTTTGTCATATGCGGTCGTTTGTTTGAAATTTCAGCCTTCCAACGCTCCAATAACACTATATAATATGTCCTGTTAATTGCATTTCCTTTCTCAAGATAGTAGATGAATATTACACCACGCACATCCCAAAATACCGAGGCCATAACCTTTCCAGCCGATTGTTGTGCTTTCGGGTGCTTTGGACGAGGTTTATCAGTTGCTGTCTACTCAGATGACGATCGTTTTGATTCCGGAGTGTAGTCATGAATCAATGTTTCATCCATTGTCACATATCAACAGTGAGCAAACACGGCACCCACATTGAACACAGCTTTCTCATAGTCAAATGCTCTTGTAATATAAAGCCAACACCTTCTTTTGATATTATTACGATGTCAGCCAACTCACGCAAATTCACTTTTCGATCATTCAAAACGATTTGGTGGATTTTTTTCTGATGTTACCGCCTCATTTGGACATCCACTGCGTTCTGCATCATCGGTGTCTCTACGAACACGTTTGATGTCAGCAAACCAACGTTTTATTGTTGTTTCTGATGGAGAGGAGCCTCCTTAACACCTATCAGGCCATTGCTTTGCTTGAACGGTATTTTTCTCATTGAAAAGCAGTGCGAAATTAAAACACGAAATTGTTTTTGATCTATTGTTCTGAAAATAACAAAAGTAGCGTCACTCTTAGCACAATAACTCACAAACTAATGAATATCATGAAATTTGAACAGCTGTCTTTTGAGGGTTAGTATTAACTGAAAAAACCCTGTTTTAATCCATCTGATGCCTTTCTTATATTACTTATATTTTCAAAAATGTCACTAGAAGATTTTGCGAAGAAATTTTTTTAACCTTGAATAAAATAAGAAACTTTCTTTGGGTATAAACTAACATAACCTTTGCAATTTGGTAACAGTTGTGTCAAGTTTATAAGAATATTTCTTTATTTTGCATCGTCGCACTAAATGATTAAACACACTTCACCCTGTAGTAGAACCGGAAGTCGGGAACTGGAAGTCGGATTCGGATAAAATTAAACAGCAACCGATGAGACTATAGGAACTTTTATTTGAGCATGTTTGTGGAAATCGATCAAATCATATCTGAGAAAATTGAGTGAGTCTCATTTTAAACTTTTTGACTACTATTTCCGGTATTTTTGAGACTGGGAACTTGGAACCAGTATAGCCGAAGTCGGTTCATTTAGTAAGTAACTAATATAGCCTACAAATTGAATCAGTTTTAAGTCAAATCTTGAAGAATTTTACCCTTTTTTGCATCGTCGCTCGAAATGATGGTGTGAAATTCAATAGCAACCTATGGGACTACGAGATTTTTTATTTTATTAGTGACATTATTTGACACATACTCACACACATATACACACAGACACATACATTGCTTAGCTCGATGAACTGTGTCGAATGATGTAGAACGGTTAGCCATCTGGGCCAATTTCCACTAGTAAATTTTTCAAGTGACTGTATAAACATTCTACATGAAAAAGGCAAAAAGTGTACTTTTATAGAAAAGCGTTATTGTCATGATCTTTAATAACACTAACAAGTAGGTACAAATTGAATAAAAGAATTAGAAATTTACATATTTTTCACCTGAAAAATATAAGTTTTAATGTGGCAACCCTGCATGCTATACGAAATTGAACAAAGCACGCTGCGAACAGAGCAAAACCACATGTACCATCGCGTACTAGTTGTGCATCGTCATTTTGAATGACGATTTGAATGTTTTGACACTCATTGCCCTATAATTTCGGAACCGGAAGTCGGATCAGGATGAATTTTCACAGACAAAACAATGAGAGCTTTAATTTGAATCATGTTTCGTGAAAATCGGCCTAACCGTTGCTGAGAAATCGAAGTTAGTTCCGTTTTTGGAGATTTTCTTCACTATTATCGGTACGTTCGGAAGCAGAAACCGAGGATTGGTGGTCCCAAAGTTATTTTATATATTTACTAACTAACAAGATCTACCAACTAGACGAATTTAGCAATAAATTTTATAAAAAATGTGCACCTCGTTTCGCCATCGCTTGTGGGAAAATACTCATGAAATTGAAAATTTTCACTAATCGCATTGTAACACCAGAACCGGAAGTTGGATCTAGATCATTTTCTCGGGGACTTTTTAAAGAATTTCATAACCTTTTACTCGCTTATTAGTTTGTGAAAATCGGTTGAGAAATTTCCGATTCCGAGAAATTGAGTGCACATTTTTTTAATAAGTTTGCACATATTTCCTTTTAATTCCTGAACCGGAAGTTGGGTCCAAATGAAATTCAAGAAAATTGTATGAGGTCGTAAGACCATTCATTTGAATCTAAGTTTGTGAAAATCGGTTCAGCTATCTCTGAGAAAATTGAGTGACATTATTTGTCACATACGCACATGCATACATACATACATACATACACACATACACACAGACAGACATTTTTTGATCTCGACGAACTGAGTCGAATTGTATAGGATACTCGGCCTTCGGTTGTATAGTCGGTTTTCACAGCGATTGCATACACAGAATAAAATTATGAATTTTACAAGTGACATAATTATTCAAACGATACAATTCATAACTACTGAGCTTCTCAAATGACACAATATTCCATTCGTACAGAAATTTACTGGCTCCGAATGTAATTTGCACTAGGCTAGCAAGTGAGACTGTATGAGTTTATATGCACACGATTTACCAGCCAAGCAGATATGTGCTTCTGTGGCTCAGTCAACTAACTGGTGTGCTTTGTGATCCAATGTTTTTCGGTTCAAGTCGCGTTGTTGATGTCGATCTTTCGATTTTTATTCCTTTCGTTTTAAAGCCATGTAATTTTCAAATCACACAATTTTACATGTTCTTGATTATACATTTGTGTGAAATATGACGCTCCATTTATGTGCATCTGATAAGATGTAAAATCACAAGAAATTTTCTCTATGAGAAAGGCAAAAAGGCGACTCCAATAAAACTGGCGCTAGTTATGTGTTAGGCCCGGAACTTTTCAGCCCATATGTTAATGTTCTGATATAATGTTTCTATACGAATGAAAATGCTTGAAATGAAATGTTTTGTATTCCATTTTTCGTTCGTCGCTTCCGTTTTATATATTATCCGATTTGTTTTCAGCAACAATAATGCATCTTAACCGAATTTTCACAGTGCTAAGAATCCGAATTTACATAACAAACTAATTTTTGATATCAGTTCTCAAACCCCCCGTAGTGCTTCGCAAACTGGAATTCTCGAGAAGATTGCTCTCGTTCAAATTATTACCAGAAACGGGGACAGACATAGCGTACCTGGGTTCAATTCCCAACGTCGCACATAAGGTGGGTCAGATAGTTTTTTTTGACTAGGTTACGCCTCCATAATCGAAAAAAATAAATAATAATTTTTGTAAATCACAAAGTGGTTTGTAAAAAGCATTAACTTTATGTCTGCTTTAGCGACAAATATGGGACTGCTAGGTGACATAACAGTTCAACATTAACTGTTATGCACTGACGAGTAGAAACGCAAAGAAAAGTAATAAGTTTATTTATTAAATCTGACTTGCGCATATTCAAACATTCCGAATTTGTATAATTTAGTTATTTCCGAGTAGCTTAGGTAGGCAGGCAGTTTCTGAATTCCAACGGTCCGCTTTCTCTTTTTTTTAACCAAAATCTGTTTAAATATCAAAACAATTGAACGAGTATGCTAGCTCTAGATTTGTTTCGTTCTGCAAAACAGTTTAACCAACTACTCCAATTGTAAATTGAGTGATGATGTGAACTGAAATCCCATCGTTCGGACATTGACGCAAGGTCAATGTCACGAACCACAACGAGTCGACCTGCGGACGGGGTGGATACAGACAACATCTTCAGCTAAAGATCATCAACAAACACAAACCCGGTGCGCGGCAGCAGAGCAGCTCGTCTTGTTTTGGGAAGCACCTCGCAACCTGCTCGGCAACTTTCGACTGATCAGGCTGACTGGGTTGAACAGGGCGAGCCTCTTCTTTGCCTCCGTCTTTCTCCGGTGTGATAGAGCGGTTGTTGATTTTTTTTATTGTTATTATATTTAGCGGTATCCAATGCAAAGTGTTTTAAGCTTAAGCCAATATTGTAAAATCGGTATCAAGCTGGTACAGCTTAGGATGCTCGTCGATAGAGCCGAAGATGACTGAAAGGAAGAGTGCGATGATAATAAGCAATAAAAAACTAATTTGAATCCACATAGTGACTCAAATTGGAATTTTCTTCGTGATACTTCGATAGGTTTCAAAAAATTTCGCGGTGACGATATTAAGGAAGTTCACACGACAACAGTTGAGTATAAAGCATAGTCGGTCCTTTACTTGGTCTCATAAATAACAATATGAGTATGATTAGAGCTCATTTCTCCACTGGAGTAAAGTAAGCCGCGTACCGCGAAGAGGTGATAGCACCATCTCAGCCTCTACCCGCAGTGCCATCGAACGAAGAAACGTGGTAAACGTGAAAACAGAAATCAACCGACTACTCATCGGTTGTTGGTCGGTAAATAGCAGCCGCTTCGAGCTTGGAAAAACGAAAACAAAAACTTGTTGCTTTCGGAGCGCCGGATCTATAGCAGGTAATGTTCGAGCTTGGTAAACCGGCGAAAAGCATATCATCCGCATGGTACTAATCGTCATAGAAGATGGTTGGAAGGGAGGGGATCGGCGATGGGAGGTGCTGACAGAGGCGGAAAGAGAGATGATCCCTGGTCGCGCGTGGCAAGGAGACGCCACTTTACAGCACACGGTGCAGCCGACAAAACCCGTACTGCCGCATGCCAGCTCATGCAAGGTGAGATTTTTTGGGAAGACGAGCAGCTCGCTTGTTTGCGGAGAAATGAATGCATTTTGAATGAAGGAAAAACAAGAAACGTTTGAAAATGGTAATAACAAGTGTAAACGCGATTTGAGCGAGTGGTTTTTAGTTTTTCTCTCCGATGCAAGGGAAAACTTTCTTTTCTGGTGAAGATTAGTGCGAGGTTTGCTGCGAGTTAGCGGAAAGCATAGTGCAGTAGATGGAGAGATTAAGAAGTTGAGTTATATGGTCATTTTATTGTGCCATGGTACAAGATGTTAAACATGCTTGAATTATTTTTCGACTAAATTTCCTACATTTATCGTCGTACTAGAATACATACATACATATTCGGATTTCTTGTTACTTTCTATTAAACAAAATAAAAGTTTTCTGAGCAGTTCAATTCTGGATTCAGTTTAGTTTGTCTTTCTTGTTTAACATGCATTACAGACGACTTCCGAAATGCTTCTATATAGGGAAACTGAATGTACAAAACTAAAATCGTTCGTTGTTATGCCAATTGTCATATGTTCATTTGACATGTCGTTCACTCCGATGAGCATCAGTCGTCGGTGAGTGCGAAAGTGTCGTTTATTTCGTTAAAAATTAATTTTTCTCTTTCGAAAATTTTTGGGTTGAAGATTATATTCCCGAAAACAAATTATATTCGGTGAGTGATTTTAGCTAAATAAGATGCGATTAAGAATTCTACTAGTGTTTTTCATGATAAAATAATTTTTGTTTGTGTTATGAATTCGCAAAATCGAAACGACAAAGTAGGACGAATATGGCAATGTTTCGGTGGAGCTAAAATGGCCATTATATTCGATCTGAGTCGTACAGCTATTTTCCGCAAATCTCCTGATTGCGTGCATAATCGATAATTACATATACAATATTATCAACGACTTACAGACGTTTCTAAAGTACTTTCGACGTAAATTTGAAATCATGTAGTTTTCAGTAAAATGGCTCGCCTTTATAAACGCAAAAAATACAACTCAAGAAAGAAAAGTTGGAATTAGCTATTCTTTCGACGCTTCGTTGGCACAAATTACTCAACAATCAGCGCTACAAAGTTTTCATTAGATGTTGCCGCATAGGTCACCCAAGTTTGGAGAGCACAAGCGTCATTTTCATCAATTTTCAGTTTTTTGACAATGTCTGTCACAGTTGACCATGAAAACAAAATATGTTTTCAGACTTAGATACCGCACGGCAATAGCTATCCAACAAGCCATAGATTGTTGAAATCCGTTCACTTTTAACGGAGATATCGATATTTTTTATTAGTGACTTTCCGCCTAATTACGGTGCAAAGCAAAGCCTTGGTATTACAGTCCTGTAGTGGAATTTGACCTTCTGTTTCAACAGGCTTCGCTGCCGACTCACAATGTACAGAACCATTGCATGGCTGGTGCTACGATTCTACTGACACTACGAATCCTTCCAGGTCGGGGCTCGAGAACATACGACAACTGGTTTGTAAGACCAGTTCCCTATGCATTGAACCGCCAACCCGGTGAAAAGTGGTCCCAATTACACCAAAACGCGTTTTTTGTCTGTGCTTCAAAGATTTATTTTGGAGGCTAAATGCCTTCAAAAGAATTTCCGATTGGAATTCTCCCCTTTTCTTAATATAATTCAAATTGTCAGTAATCCAACTAGAAGAGAGGTTAAAGTTATAAGTTTCCTATATTGCCTCATAGAGAAATTATTTTTCGGATAAGTTCAAGACCATATTATTACAAAAAAAAACACGCCGAGCACATGAACTTTTTAAAATGGATTGGTGTCAAGTTTTGAAGTATTGTTTATCGAAGGCTCCAAAATGTAGTTTTACCTTTTCCACATTTTTACCTTTTTTATTAATTTAAATTAGGTTTCGGATTCGCTCGAATTATGGAAAACGAACTGAGCAAATGTCTCTGTGTATGTATGTATGTGTCTGCATATGTGTGAAAAATAAAGATGCGTGAATCTTAGAGAAGGCTGACACGATTTTGACCAAACTAGTTGCAAATGAAGGGTCTTCTAGGAATTATAAACGCCATTGTGATTGTTGTTGGATCTGATGATTACTTTCCGAGTTATACGAACATTTATTCCAAAATTTGCAGTCGGGTTATAATATCGGTCACAATTGAGCTTGAAAACTGAAAATTTGTTGATACCTTATAATAATACAAACCAAACGAGTCGAAGATTGTAAAAATCTGTCAACTATTCAAGGAGATATCGATATTTTTGTGTAGTCGATTTTTTCGTCATATCCCAATAGTTAAGGTTTTGAACGAAGGGGACAATGAAATAATGCTTTGAATCAAAATTAGACACAATTTTCAATACAATCATTTCGAAATGAATAGAAAATAATTGTTCGACGGTGACGTGTTAAACCTTATGTTGTAAATTTTGCATTATCATTGAATTCAAAGTGATAACCCTTACACATGATACAGATATGTGGATCGATAAAAAAAGTTATCATCTCACTGCTAGGTGGATTAAGCATGTTTTTTTCATCATTTTAACTTTGGTCTTAACTCAAAAATAATTTCACTTTAATGAAAATAATAGTGTTGGGTTGGCGGTTCAATGCATAGGGCGTTGGTCTTACAAACCAGTTGTCGTATGTTCGAGCCCCGACCTGGAAGAATTCGTAGTATCAGTAGAATCGTAGGACTAGCCATGCAATGGTTCTGTACACTCTGAATCGGCTGCGAAGTCTGAAGTAAGAGTGATTGGAAATTTCATGACATAAAATTCATAGAATTAAAAAAAATGCTGATAGCGAGAGCCGCGACTTGAACCGAGAATCATTGTTTCATAAAGTTCGTGCGTTTAGTTGATTAACGCACACGTCTGCTTGGCTGGTAAATTGTGCATATAAATTCATTTAGCCGCACTTGCTAGCTAAATGAAAACTACAGTCAAAACCAGTAAAGTTCATGCTAATCCAACATTGAGACATTACAACAAAAATTTTCCGTCATTTACAACAAAAATTGTCCGTCATTTATCAAATTTAAAGAATTCGCTACTCATTACATAGTTACTTTTGAAAAAAAACCCCTTGATATTTACATTTTTAGTCAAAGTATATTCGGAACCGGAAGTTGAATCTGCATAAAAGTTTGGATATATTTATTGCACCAGAAAACCTCTCATTTGAATCAAAGGTGGTAAAAACAGGTTGAGACATCTTCGAGAAAAGTGATTGACATTATTTTCACTTTTTTAGTGCATATCACCCTGTAATTCCGTAACCGAAAGTCGGATCTCAATGAAATTCAGGAACTTTGTATGGGACCATAAGTCCTTTCATTTGAATCCATGTTTGAAGAAATCAATTCACACATCTTCGAGAAATTTGAGTGAAATTATTTTCACTTTTTTGGTGCATATCACTTTGTGATTTCGGAACCGGAAGTCGGATCCTAATAAAATTCAGTATCATCATATAGAAAAAAATTACTATGAGTGAAGTTGTTGCTTTTAACCTGTAAAATCATTCCTTAGTGTTCAATTGCCAAATTTTCATCAAGAACTTGAATTATTGAAAATAAAAACAAATTGTTTCAGCTTTACCAAATTTTTCAAAAGGCATCGCAGTAATGTCAATGAGTTGGTTTTATTAACAGGCTTAAAAAATATATCGAAAACGATATTTTGGATGCGTGTTTACTTTAATAATTTGTGAAATCTTGAGAAAAGGTTTAATTTTCCTTCAGCGTATAGATTTTTCAGAGCGCCCTTTCCGAGCTACGATATGAAAAAAAATTTCATGCGAAAATACATTCCCCCTCTTTAAAAATCTCTATTGTTTCAAAGTGGTCTCTCTATCCGTGTAAAACAAATGATATTGAAGATTTTGTCTTTTTTTTCAATTTCTTTATAGAATGTTAAAAAAGTAACTTTCGAACAGAGACCCGGTTGGCAATCCACTCCATCATCCAGTCATTCACTTGTAAGATAGCCTGATGCACTCCCTGCCCCTCCTCGTGGTCGATATAATTGAGAATAATACAATATAATATAATAAAATATAATATAATATAATATAATATAATATAATATAATATAATATAATATAATATAATATAATATAATATAATATAATATAATATAATATAATATAATATAATATAATATAATATAATATAATATAATATAATATAATATAATATAATATAATATAATATAATGTAATATAATATAATATAATATAATATAATATAGTATAATATAACATAATGTACTGTAATACAATATATTCTAATAATATACTTATGATATTATATAGTACAATATATAACAAATAATGCAACAAACAATAGAACCACAAGTTGCAATATACTATGATAAATATTACACTTTTGGATGGGCTTCAACCTACAAGTCATTTCGCACCCTCTCATTCTGCTACTAACGCAGAAGGCGATAGCATCCAGTCGACGCCGTTCTATTGATCAAATGTCATCATAGACGCTCGGGGAGGCATGAGATAGGTACTTGTGAGGACTTAGTTATATCACCATTTGACGACCAGATCGGAAAATCTTTAAAACATGCACACATATACGCAACTTTCAAAGATTTTTTTATCACTATATTTCCTTGAAGATGGCAAAACCAATTGTAACAATCCTAAACTCTTTTCAAAGCTACTATCGAATGGTTTTTGGATTAATTTTTCATTAATCAAGTTCGAAAATCAAATGGCAGTCACTTTCGCTTCTTGAGATATAAGTGACGCAACCGACTAACTGCATATGTTATTCATTGGCTAAATTTTCTCCAAGATGATTCAACGAATTTCGTTAAACTTAGACTTATTTAAAAGCTACAATGTGGCCATTAATCATGGCTATGGCGAACATTTCCGTCTCAGGAGATGTAACGTTACCAAAAAACCCCAGTGTTTTTATTTATTGCACTAAAGCTTCATGGAGACTTAGACTCGTTTGAAAGCTACTATTAGGTTATTTGATAAGCTCACAATACTAATGGTTGAGTATAGAATTTTATAAATGTTTTGGTGAGACTATTCAAATGGTAAGAGAAAATCATTATCACACCACTAGGAGGATAAGGGAAGGTTTATGGAATTGTTTCAAATCAATATTATTTTTCGATACAGTGTTTACTTTAAAATGAATAAAACACTTTTTTGGGTTAATAATTTTATTTTACGTCATGATGGTTTAAGTTTGGCATGTTTTTCTACTAATATTTTTCTGCCAAGCAGTAAAGTAAATATTCAAACCTAAACGTACAATCTTCCAACCAAAGAAATATATGCTTCTTTGGCTCAGCCAATAAACGGGCGTACTCTGTTATTGAATGATTCACGGTTCAAGTCTTTATCGCAATCTTTTTTTTAAATTAAATATTTTCCAGCCATGCAATTATCAAATCGCTCTTAAATTTCAGTTACATATGACAAATGCCTTTCGTTACAGCTTATTCAATGGAATGTTACAGGTTTCTTTCGAGCAGTGTGCTTCCAGCATTGCATGAATAAATGAATGACCGAAACATAATTTATGGTGTCGATTTTCCCACGAACCCCTCAACGGTACCTTCACAAACAGTCAAACAGTGGAATAAGCACCGATTAATATCACTAAAAATCTTATTAATTTACATATTAATAGCTCCCAAGCTGGTAGATCACACACAAAACAAAAAAAAAATCACTCGTGTGAACACCCGAAAACAAAACATATGCTAATGACCACTTAACTTGATCACCAGCTTTTAACAATTTCGGAAACCTCCCCGATCGACGGCATTCCGGCGGGCATCCAAGCAATGGAGCAAACTCACTAACCAACATCCTTCCGTCGTAGTAACGAAAACGACGCATTTTACCGCCTAACTAGCCGTTGGCTACCGGATCTGTCCGAGCTTACAGCTCATAAAAATCCACCGGAAACCATCTACGGTCCCATGTAGCGGCTCGTACCGATGGCCGGATGAATGGATGAAGGTTACAGAGTATGGATAGAAAGAGTAAGAAAAAAAATGCATTCGAACACCGACCCATTCGAGCATGAAAAATGAAAACCGCAGATCGACTGACAGGGTGGCGATCGGGCGGTTCGGTGGCAGTTGCGAACCGAATTTAGGCAACGCAGTGTGATCGTTCTATACCCGATGGAGTTAACCGTGATCGTGGCAAGAAGGGTCGACTGGGAGCCGAGGTTGTCTATTGTCGAATGGTTCGCCAGCAGTTTCCCAATACCAGACGGTTAATGAAGTGGTTAGGAGTCGGTGTTTGTGGGTCTAAGCGCCGATATGTTGTACCTTTACCGTACCGCAATCTGGTGCAGTTTCATGCAGTTGCAAAATGAGAGGTTATTTTGTTGTTGTTTTTTTTGTTTGTAGGTCTTTTGAGAAGAGAAATAAAACAGAAACCGCCCGCCAACGTTTTACGCCGCACCGTGGGTTGTTATTCTCTAGGTGCACGGTACCAGTCGGTGGCAATGGCGGCACAACAAACAAAGCAATGAAAGTGTAGCAAACGTGTGTAACGAGATTTACGTTCTCAAGCCAACTCGGAACGATGCGTAGGAGTACCGGGCGGTGGAGGCTACCGGTGGGGGTGGGGCTGAATTTGTGCTCGGTGGGAACCACGAACAGGTTTTTACAAGAAAATTGTGTAAAACTTGTAGTCAACGCGCGATTTGGATGGATTTGTTGCGCTGATCTGCTATATCAATCCAGCGGTTTGGTTAGATTACATCAAACTTTAACGTTTGGGTGTTTATCAATTTTGTTTACATCGCTTTTTTGTATAATTTAGAGCTTAGATGTATTTTATGGAAGTAGTTATATTGGAAATGCCTCGCGGCTGCTAAATTTTCTGGTTGAAACTTTTTTTTTCAAATTCATATCCGGTATCAAAACGACTTGAAGATACTATTTCATTTTTCATAAAGGTGTTTTAACCACCCCCCTGCTATGGAAGCTGGTTCCTGAAACCGACACATTTTGTTTTGGTGGCGTTGTTGTCAACAATATGTTAAGCTACGTTCATACCATACAATCAAACCACACTGGTGTCAAAAGTTAATTTCTTCAAACCCAATATAAATATAACTCTAGTCTAGTATTCTCTATAAAACAAGTAATTTGACCTCATTTTGAATAAGAAAAAGAAATTGGTTTATTATAGTTTGACTATATTCCACCGAAATCGTTTCCTCATGTTGGTGCAACTGGATGAAGAAAAATGTGAACGTGTGAACACTGCTTAAACACAGCATTTGACATCGAACTAGAACCAAAGAATAAAAATTTTCGGCTTCAAACCAATTGTATGCAGATGACAATCGTGCCACCGGGGTGGTTTTAACACATCACTCAATAAGTCGTGTAACTGACACATAGATGGCGCTATCATTGCCAAATCCATCCATTGACGTTTATGAAGTGCCAACTTTCAAAAGACTATGGGAAATTCATACAATTTCGATTAGTCAGAAAAAAGTGACGTCCATTGAAGTGTCGCTACTTGTTTTTATTTTCAAAACAATGTATTCAAAACAATTTCGTGTGTTAATTTATCATTACTTCTTGATGAAAAAATACCATCGAAAAGAACCATTTGTTATTAGTTTACTGAATTTAAACGTTGTCGTACAGACACCGATGATGGTGAACGTTCCGGTCGTCCAATTGAGTCGTAGAAAATATAAAAAAGTTCTCAAATTGATTATATCTTATTGTAAATTGAAATTTTGTGAGATAGCTAAAGCCGTTAAGATATCAGAAGACAGTGTGTGACAGTGCCCTTTTCAATGCGGGGTCCGCGTTTACCCAAAGTCGATAAAAATAACAATGTGTTTATGATTCCGAGTAGTGTTTGACTGTGTTCACAAGTAACAACTACACTGGCGGCTTTTTTAAGCGGATTTCCGAAGTTACGCGGTCTCAAATTCTCTAGGTCAAAATTTTTTTTCCGGATTACACCAAATCTGAACGTTTCATGCATTTGTAAGACATTTGGCATCAAAAATTATTTTTTTCCATTTTGCGGTTTTTTTTACGCGGATTTCCGAAGTTACACGGTCTTAAAGTCTCAAATCCCAAAGTCGATTTTTTCAAAAAAAATTTTTTCGAGATTACACCAGATCTGGACGTTCATGCATTCTAAGATCTTTGCATAAAAAAAATTTTCCTTAAGTTTTGCGGTTTTTTATGCGGATTTCCCAAGTTACGCGGTTTTTTTATGTGGTACGTATCCCCCGCGTAAAAAGAGACCTCAGTGTACCTTTTTTAATCCACCTTGTGGTGAAATGATGCCTTTCTCATATTATTTATATTCTCAAAAACATCACTAGAAGTTTCTGTTAAGAACTTCTTTTTTAAACTTTAAAATCAAAAACATTCTTTGCCTGCACACTACGGCAAACCTTGCACTGAAACTGCGAAAAGGACATCTTTAAACAAAAACAAGGACAACCGCCCAACAACGGAAACTAGTGAGCGCAGTACTCCTGTTGTACCATCAAACCAACCAGCAACTGCAAATAATGCACAACAAGGCGCGTCTACAGCAACTAACAACCAACCCAAGAATGCGAATTACAAAGAAAACGAAGAAAAAACGGAAACCAACAACGATACCACCGATGCGGCAATGGAGGACGAGACGAGCCACGAACAAAGTGCCCCTCACTCATCGCAAGATAAAAATGGAAGCACCTCTCCCCCTAGAAAAAGGGTGACAACGAGATCCAACGGTAAAAAAAATTATCTAATAAAAACATGACTCATACGGCCACGTAAAGCTTGTGCGCAAAATGGCCTGAATAAAAAAAATTTATAAAAAAAAATTCTTTGGTACTATAACCTTTTCAATTAGTAAACAATTAGGTCACGTTAATATAGATTTAAATGTGGCAACTCTGCACGCTATACAAAATTGAACAAAGCATGCTGTGTGCTAGGTGGTGGCGTTTTCTTTTCCCCTACCAGCACGTATCGATGCGTTCCGATTTTGCATCATTTTGTATGACAGTTTGAATGTTTTGATACTCATTGCCCTATAATTTCGGAACAGGAAGTCGGATTTGAAATTGTACAGTATCTTTTAAGACACTGAGAGCTTTAATTTGAATGATTATTTGTAAAAATCGGTTTACCTGTTGCAGAGAAATCGAAGTGAGTTCCGATTTTGAAGCTTTTCTCTATTATTACCGGTGCGTTCGAAAGCGGAAACCGGGGACTAGTAGTCCCAAAGTAGATTTATATATCCACTAACTAACAAGGTCTACTGACTAGATGAATTTACCAGTAAATTTTACAAAAAAGGCATCTAGTTTCGCCATCACTTTTGGAAAAATCCTCAAAAAATTGAAAATTTTTCACTTATCACACTGTAATACCGGAACCAAAAGTTGGATCTGCATCAACTTTCTTTTTAAGAATTTCAAGACCTTTCATTTGCATCTTAGTTTGAAAAAATCAGGTCAGAAATTTCCGAGAAAATTGAGTCTTATGGGACCATAAGACCTTTCATTTGAATCTGAGTTTGTGAAAATAGATTCAGTCGTTTCTGAGAAAATCGAGTGATATTATTTGTCACATACACACACTCAGACATTTGTTCAGTTCGTCGAACTATGTCGAATGGTATATGACAGTCGGCCCTCCGGGCCTCGGTTCAAAAGTTGGTTTTTACAGTGATTGTATAACCTTTCCATATGAGAAAGGCAAAAATAGATTTTTTGCATCGATACGTGACAATGAATGAAACATGGATCCATCACTTCACTCCGGAATCAATGTTGGCACTATTTTCCGAATCGGAAACAAGCAATCGGTATAGCTGAAATCGGTTCCTTTGGTCATCAATTAACTATATTTAGAGATTCGGTGCTATTTCAAAGATTCTCCACGTTCTTAAATCGGCACTTTATATGACGGCTGGACGATTTATCTAAATGGTAATAAATATTGCATCAGATATTTTAACCAGGGAACGAAATATAAAACGACCCAGCATTAATACAGCAGGTATAGATTCTCCTCCTAAAGAAAGATTGAGAACAAGAAAATATTCAAATATTTCCGGTTTACTATTTAGGATTGTTCAAGAAAACTTCCTACCCTAGAAGATCCTTGAACAGATCAGGAATCGAACCCGATCAGTTTATCGAAACAAACATCAGCTACGATGGAGGAACGAGACTGCGGGTGAGCAGAGCCAAGCCCAATTCCATCAACAACTTCCGATCCCGATTAGTTTCCGAAATATAATCAATTAATCATTAATGCTCACAAAAAATAAGAGAACATATCCAGTTCCAGTCATATTCAATTTCCAGATTGCCTCTACCTAAGGCTCAAACTTTTGTAGGCAACTCATTTTTCAAACTCTTACTTACTGCGTCTTACTTAAAAAAAAAACTAAAATGAATACAATCTTTGTTATTTTACACAATTTTCGAAAATATCAAATTGCACTAATTTATTTAAGATCTAATTACAGAATAGATTTTACATGTGAAATACATAATTTTTTGAACTCGCTTAATATGACAGCTCACTTGATTCTTCCTGGCATCGAATAGAAAAAACTAATTCCTTTGTACAATAACGCGTTTTGCAATCTGGCTGATAACATGCTTGGTGTTCTCGCATCAGACGCATTTCCAGAATTGTACCTATGCAAGTCACTTTCTCTTTCAATCCGATCATACAAATATCGAGGTAGCATGCCATTTAAGATTAAAAAAATGACCTCCATGATAAAATAATATACTCTTTGTTTCACTGAAAGCCATTCGGGGCCCTAGGGCAACAAGTGAATTTGAGTTTCCCCATACGGAAACCTGTTTTCGAATTTCAAAGTAAATCTTAGGGTGTCTATAGAAAAATGTTCAATTTAAGGTTTTTTTCCTCAAAAGTAAGACTCTTTCAGGGTCAACAAAGTGGTTGACGAGAAGGATGTTAAATTGTTTTTTAGGTGCCATAATACACCGTACTTTTTGGCAAACTTCTTGATGCTATTGTTAACGTGAGATTTGAATGTTAGTTTTTCATCAGTTATGACTCCAAGATACTTCAACTCTCTAACGCGATTAATAATCTCTCCATCAATTTCAATATTGGTTTCATGTCCAGTTCTTGAAGCAAGAAATAACCATATATACAGTTTTTGCAACATTCAGTTTTAATTGTTTGAATTTTAACCAATGAACCAGAAAATGTACGTCTTCGTTTAAATGTGAAATTGCTTCATCCAAATCCTCAGCTGTAATGAACAGAAAAGTATCGTCAGCAAACAAATTTATTTCACAAAACCGTAAAACTTGCTTCATGTCATTTATGTACATAATAAACCAAATCGGTCCCAAAACACTACCCTGTGGTTCACCAAGTGAACTTCTCTGGAAACTGTTCCGGTATTAACAAACTGTTACAGTTCAACCAGTTAATTAGCTGATTTTTCGATCCGGAAGTCGGATCTGAATAAAATTGAACGATAGCCTTTTAAAATAGGTTTAGCTATCTCTGAGAAATCGTAGTTAGTTCCGTTTTGGTGATTTTGACCACTACTTCCGTTGCTTTCGGATCCTGGAACCGGTAATCGGTATAAGTAAAGTAAGTTTATATTGCCACTTTCCAACAAGATATATGCACTGGACGAATTTACCAATCAGTGTTATAAAATTTGCTCCTCTTCACATTTTCATTTTAAAACAACACTGATGAAATTAAGCTTTTTATAAGTGTATGAAAATCTAGGAGAAGTGAGCAAACAATTATTTAAGAAACATTTATTTCTTCCCAAGGAGGTTTTTCTCCGCTCCTAAAGGACGCACTTGAGAATTTCTTAGTGTTAAAGGATACAAATGATCCTTTAATTTAAATTTAGTCATTTAAACTTTACACAAGTTTTTAAACAATTCTTCAAATATGTTGGAATTGTTACACCAGTAGTTAATGCATTGATTAATCTGCAAAAATTACAATCATCGCCATAACTGATACGATTTCACAACTGTTAACGGGCCTGTAATAATTTAGTCATTAATGGTATGATCATTAGTCACTCCGAAACATCCAGTATTGCATTCCGAATATCTTCAGTGCCTCATTCGTTCTCGTTGACTACCTCTAAAGTAATGTAAACTGCCTCGTTTTGTTCAGTTCAGTGTCATTCCTTAGCACCTCTCGATTATCACCTGTGCGGCTGTCGTCGAGGTGATGCAAGCATGGTTTTGCTCTGTTTTTATTTTAATGGTTACCCACCTTTAGAGTCCCCAAGTTGTGATTCGCACCCATTCGCATTGCTCGGCTTCTTAAGCAGCCACATTAAAAGTAACCTCCGGCACGGCACATCGTTAAGACCCGTCGAACATGTTCGACAAAAAAAACTACCCAAGCTAACAGTTTTTCTTTCTTTCTTGTGTTTCTTTCAGGTACGGTACCAGCGCACATTCCCGGCGGTTTGTCGGCAGGAAGAGTGTCACGTGTCTGCTGCCAGTTTACGAACGGGTTGCAGTTACCACCGGCAAATGACCCACTGAACTGGGCTGGCTCACAGTCTCACTTTCTTTCACGACTGCTGCCAGATGCCGGTCAGTCTGGTATGGGAGTGCTATTTGGGCGAGATGAAATGGGACAGACTAGAGTGGATGCATGACGAAAGTATGCTTAGCAAAACTCGCCAGGAAGCCACCGAACGGATCCTCCGTACATGGCAATTAATGTTAAATGCTCGCATTTAAAAACCAAAACACACCATCTAGCGAATTAGCCCGTGGGGAAATTGGTAGGCACCGGTTGGCACACGATCGCCGGCCAGGGATTTTATGGGCCCTAGTTTCACAGTAAACACCGGTAACAGGACGGTGGATAGCTCGGTTTCCAACGTTGTGAAATATAACCTATTTGGGTACCTTCTGGCCTGTTGGTCAAACGGTTTGTTAGTTAAACTAGGTGCATTCATTCCATTTATCGTTTTGGATTCCTTAATTAAATGTTTGTTAAGAAAGGCTTAAGCGTGTTCATCATTTCAGTCATGTTTTCGTTATCGTCCTTTAATTGAATACTTTATTAGTTTGTTAAAAGTACACGAGAAGTATAAAGTATGTCGTTTTCACTGGATGACCATGAAAATAATCCAGGAATGTTTCTTTTTCTGTGAGTGCGATATTAATGTCAATTTTAAAATCAACTCGAATTTCATTCAAATAGTGTTGAGTTGAAGTTCAAACTTTTTGTTTTACAGCATTTGAAAAAAAAATTGTGCTTTAAGCAGAAATAGCGTTCATGAACAACTGGGTTGGCGCATAAGGCGCTGGTCTTGTTAGTCAGTTGTCGTATGTTTTTGAGCCCCAGTCTGGAAGGATTCTTAGTGTCAGCAGGATCATAAGGCCTAGCCATGCAATGATTCTGTACGCTATGAATCAGTTACGAAGTTGAAACAGAAAGGCTAAATTCCACAAAAGGAATGTAATTATTTGACTTTTAGTAACGGTGGTTCTTGAATTGATTTCGAAAATTTTGTCAGCAGAAATCACTTTTATTCCGCTTTTAATGTCAAAAATGCCGTTTAAATTGAATTAGCTTGATTTTCGTACCACAATGCACAGAATTTGATCCTTTTTAGTTTCATATAAAATGAAATGAAATTTTCGAATGCCATTAATCATTTGGTGGTAAAAAGTGTAAAATGCATTTTCGGGGACGAACTGCACTGTTAGAAAGAAACCTGTAAAATAAACCTGTAGCCTCCATTGAATCAGATGTAATAAAAGGCATCCATAATATCACGTACGTTTTGAAAATTACATGACTAGAAAATCAATTAAATAAAAACAACAAAAATGATTAGTAACGACTAGGATTTGAACCAAGAGTTCTTAGTTCACAAATTGTATCCATTGAGCTATTGAAGCACACATCTGGTGGTATAAATCTCGATCAATGAAAAAATGTAAAAATTGTAAATGTATCTGCAGTGAAATTGTACGAAGAATGACAGATTGTACATTTAGGGTTTTTTTTGTTTGTTCAAAAAGTACATATTTAGTTTCGATTTCTTCGCTTAGAATAGAATTGGAACAAAGACAATTGCCTGTATTTCAGTTATTTATTATTGAATTCAAGATCTTTTTTTATACAAAGTTTCGAAAGAATTCTCGGATTTTTCCTGTAACACGGCTCGTTAGGCGACGCACACCTTCTTCGTCCATCGTTTTAGCTATCCTATTCCACCAGGTCGATTGATGTCTTTGACAACCTTTCCCTTTGCCTTGAGCCTTCTTTTCATAATTGCCCAGTATTTCTCAATAGGGCGGAACTGGGGGCAGTTGGGTGGGTTAAGGTTTTTCGGAACAAACAGGACCCCTTTCTCTGCATACCATTCTTGAACGACTTTGCTGTAATGACAGCTTGCCAAATCTGGCCAAAACATTACGGGATGGTCGTGGGATCGAATGAAGTGCAAAATTCGTTTTTGGAGACACTCTTTTTGGTATAGTTCCGATGTCATTGTCTTATTTGTAACGAAAACTTTCGTTTTTTTGCCACAGCTGCAAATGCCCTGCCAAATCATAAAATTTCTTGCAAAGTTATCGGCAAAAACAAATTTAAATTTGGCTGGAACATCCCCCCGAGCCGTTGCCAAGTAAAATTTTTGACCTGGGATTTCCCCGAAGTCAGCCTTGACATAGGTTTCATCGTCCATCAGGAGACACCCGTCGAACTTGGTCAGCACCTGGTCATATAGTTTGCGAGCACGAATTTTGACCACACTATTCTGTTTTATGGTCCGATTTTGCTGTTTGCTACCTCGATATGACTTGATTCCTTCCCGGAGTCGAGTTCTCCTCACGGTACTATGGGCAGCACCGAATTTTCTGGTCAAATCACGGTCCGACAGATTAGGATTCCTCTTAATCGTCTTCAAAATTTTACCACGCAGTTTCCGGTCGACAGTTCCGCTCCGACGATTGGCTTGAGGCTTCCAAATCGTCGTCAATGTTTCCTTATACCTTATACCTTTTCTTTCCTTCTTTCGGCTTCCATGTTGATTGTTTACAAAGTACAGTCGATACGTGAAGCTGACAAAATTCCCGACACGTGGGCGCCAAGAACTTCCAAATCCGACCACCAGGAGCGCCACAATATGAGCAAAAGTTTTTTCCAATTCTAAATGAAGCAAGCTTTTTCTGACGTCTCGGACGAAAACGAGTGACGACCGACCGCCGCAGAATTTGAATATTTAGGGGGTCACTCGACGAAAACACCACCTAGCACCTAGTGTCATATCCTTAAAGGATAACATAAATTACGTGGATTTAGCGTCTGCTTTGCGGTTCAAATTGAACTGTTAGGCGGAGATGGCGGTTCAATGAATTGTTTTAAGCACTGATGAGCTGAAGGCGAAACGCAAAGAAATCTGATATTTTCAAGAGGTTAGACATCTGTCACTAATATTCAGTTCATATTGCTCTTATTTTTAGAGAATGTGTTTAGTTGGCGAATATCCTGGGCACAAACCAGCAATATTTCAATCCTACACGAAATTCTCATTGACAAGTAATTTTTTTATTAAAATCAGAAAATTTGTTTCTATTTTTCTATCACCATCATTACTGAAGGACAGTACAAAGAAAACAAAAATGAAATTGGTTTTATTAACAAGTTTATTAGCCAAAAACTCATGATAAGTGTCAAAGCAAAACAATCCATTAAAAATCTGAAAAAGGACAGCCTTGTTGAAACTGCTTGCAAATTGTTTTTATTTTTTTCGCATGTGTTACGATATATCCATATATAAATTTCTAAACCGATATGTAAAAATGACGTAAACTCTTAGTGGATAACGTAAACTCTTAGTGAATAAATACAGAATTTGAAGCGATTGTGCGTAATAATGTTTTTACGCGGAACAGTGAAGTGAGTTTCGATTGCTGCACTCAAATTGTATATGTCAAATGATATTTCTTGTATCTTCCAACCTTCCGGGCTACGCCGTCCGGTGTACTACTTGTATTCGGTTTTTGTTTTCCGAGTGCTCAAAGTTTTCAGTGAGGGAGTTGATTTCGCGAAGTCGAATGAAGAATAAACCGCTGTTGAAAAATTTTCAAAAAGAAGTTTATGTTTCGTTTATGTCTTTTTCTCCAATACAACATCGTATTTATACCTGTCAATATAGAAAAGAGAGGAAGCGATTGAAATTTTTTTCGGTAGTAGTGTGCCATCTAGTGGCTAGTAGTCATTACGGTGTTAACGCTTTTTCGGTGGTAGTGCGCCATATAGCTGCAATTACAGAAGCCAATTCAACCATTTATGTTGGTTGAAAACAACGTTCTATTTCTCAAATTCAACTAAAAAATTAGTTGAATGGAAATGAAGTGTTTCTTAGCTAAGAAATGACAGCACGTTTAATTGGTGAAATCAACTAAAAAAAGTACAGGTGTGTGATGCCAGAGACATAACTGGATGTCGTGAATAAGAAAAAAAAATTGGAACGCTTTCTTTTTCTTTCGAATATCAATTAATTGATCGATTATGTGAATTGTTCCAGCTTTACTTTCCTCTTCTTTACTACTAGAATTTGAAACGATGCACCTAAACTGAATCGATGCTATGCATTTTATATAGCAAATCAGCAAAAAGTTCCTACAACAACTACGAACTACAACTGGTTGAAAAAAGGGCTGTATATTGTAAAGTAAAATTTCGCATAGTTCTTTGGGAATATGTTAATGGTTCTAAAAAGAACCGATTCGAAGAATTCAGGAATAAGGGACT
Source organism: Malaya genurostris (assembly GCF_030247185.1). Lineage (NCBI taxonomy): Eukaryota > Metazoa > Arthropoda > Insecta > Diptera > Culicidae > Malaya > Malaya genurostris. The sequence goes on along the minus strand of NC_080571.1, from coordinate 254,642,297 downwards.
GGACCTGAGTAAAAATTCAGAACTTAGAACAGAATTTAGTTCCAACATGCAGGCTCTGAATTCAAAACCTGTATTCCGGAACTAAGTTCCTGAATCATAATTTTGAAAGTAAATTCACCCCCCGACGACCGAAGTCCAAATGTGAGCACGACCTGAGCGTTTCATGCTTCACATTTGTTTTGTTCTTACTGATGTTGGTGAAAACCTCATCTCTACATCCAGTTCCGTCTGAAGCACTAGAAGAAATGAACGTTTTAAATCAAAGTCTACCTTTCATACTCGACCAGTAGATAATCGGAACTGATATGTGTCTGACTACCTCAAAACCGTCGTCCGGGTGCGAAAAAGGCAAGCAAGCGTGATGAATTTTCCTCATTATTTGCAAAAGTTTCAGAAAACTTTGTTTTTCAGTTATTTATGGTTATCTCACGCTGTTGAAAATTTATTCACAAATTCCTGATCATATTTCTGATAGCTTATAGAAAAAATTATGTTGTTGGGTTAAGTATATCAAGAGATATTCGCGATAAAATTCTGCCCATTCTTGTATGGGTTAAATTTTGAAAAGGCGCCCCATAGTAAAGTAAGTCGTATTCACGACAATATCGCCACTTTAACAAATATTTTGTTATTATTAAGGGAATGAGAATTAAAAAATCTAAATTAGCAAAAGTAAGATTTTTTTAGTTGTCTCAAAAAGAAAACTAACTAAAATCAGAAAATTATCTAATTTTTTCGCCAAAATGCTGATTTCGGTCTTTCCGTGCATGCCCAAAAAACACACTACTTTCGTAGCATTCATAACCCGAAATCCAAGACTAGTAAAGTAAAAGTGAGTTCATTTAGCCATCAATCCAGCTAAAAGCACTATGTTATTTGCTATGAATCCAAGAGCTTTTTTCAGGGAGCGAATTTACCCACTCTCCCAAAGGCTCCTTTCTTTACTGCCAGTATTTCCTACATCTTCCCGATTTCCGCTACATTCCTTGGCGGAAAGTGAAACTAGGTGGCATCTATTGGAACGAGAGAAGAAAAAAAACTAACCTCACTATCGCACAACTTGCACCGTTTCGTTTGGTTCGATCTCTTGATCGTTCGGTTCGGTTCGGTACGTGTGTGTTTGAGGATGATGCTTTTCGCTCTCAACAAGTCTGACCCAATTCGGTGCTAGTTAATTACCGGTTTCGTAGCTTGGGTTTGCGTCGACAGGGGGGAACAGCAGAATCGCGTGCCGGCGCAATCGTGGCTGCCGGTCGTATCTGTTGGGAAAGCGAAAACTTTGCAAAAACATAAACAACTCTTGGTTTTCATTGATTTTAATTACCACGATGCTCACAATTTGCGAACATTTCGAATTGGAGGAGTTGTAACGAAAGTGACGTATCTAGAGCAGGTTTTTTTTTCTTTTATTTAGGAATTTGTCTTTACGACGTCAACTTGAGCTCGTCGGGTTTAGCTCTGCTTATTTCGGTGGTAGTTCAAAGACGGGAGCTCACTGATGATGTGAACCAGCTGTCGTTTAAATTTGGTTTTAACAGTGATTGTATAGCCTTTCTTTATGAGAAAGTCAAAAATGTTTTTGAAAAGCAAAATTTTCAGACTTTCGGCCGATCCACTTGTCAACTATGAGCTAATATGTGAATACTCGTTTCACGTTTTTGGGAACTTCGAATACTTTCTACATTTCCATGCGATAAAACTCTTCTTAATGTGATAGTGCCTTTCTCTTGCCATTTAAATGGTATCATTAAAACATTTGTAAAATTATATCCTTGGCTAATAGAGTATTGTAAGCATGTCAAATAACCTAATAGTAGCTTTAAACGAGTCTAAGCTTTTCGAAATCGATTCTGTCATCTCCGAGAAATTTTAGTGCATTCAAAAACATTGGGAATCGTCTGTTACGTCACATATTACATCTCTCGAATCGTAAATTTTCGCCCAACTCTTCTAAATTTAATTGACATTTTTTGCTTCCAAATAAGTTTTTCTAAATTCTTCGAATAAATTCAGCCGATGAAAAATGTGCGAATAGTTGGTTAGGTCATTTATACAACCGTACGTTTGTTTAAGGGTAAATCCCTGAAGTTACGCGCTCGCGTGAAAATGACTGCAGTGTACAGAATAGTGTAGTAGATAGTATTCATCACTTCACCACGAAAGCATACAAATGTTGTTGACTTTAGGCAGTGCAAAATTTGCCTTTTCGATATGAGAATTCGAAGATTTGCTTGAGGGGCCAATGCATCTTGATTTTAAACATTTGCATCTGCTTCAATCGAATAAGACGATTGATGTTGTATGCATCCAGATCTATCAGGAGTTAGAAGAAATTGAATTAGCTATTGACAATAACAACGTGCACTACGTAGAGCATGGAAACATCATAATTAACATAACAGTTTATATACAAGGTAAATCTTAAGAAATGCGTGAGCATGATCTTTCCTCAGTACGAAGGGATTCTTTCCATCGAAAAGTTGAAAAACTTTTTGCCCTATATTCTTAATGGTGTACGCTTGATATGCTTACTTACCTTACCTAACAGCTATAGGCCTGGGGTGTCCTTTGCTGTATCAAGCATACGTCTCCACATAACTCGGTGCATGGCTGCTCGTCGCCAGCCACTCAAGGCACGGATGCTTCTGAGATCACCCTCCTCTTGATCGATCCACCTTGCTCGCTGCGCTCCTCTTCTTCTTGTACCAGTCGGATTAGATTCAAGAACCGCTTGATATGCATGTGCTTCAAAAAGGCTCCTTATGGTCAAGTCAGAAATATTCCATCGACAATCAGATGGCTAAATGCCTACAGATATGTAATTTAGAGTAATAACGATGTTTCTACCTACAACGGCGACACCAAACCATTGGAATGACACCAAACTATTGAAAGTAATGAAGACCCTTATCCTCCAAGGAAGAAGATAACCATGTTTTATTCACATGTTAAATGCCAAAATAAAATTCCAATATTTATAAAAGTTGCATAAAAATTTAATCCAAATTTCATTGGATTTCATCATGGTCCTATGAGGCATTGATTGATTTCATAATGTTCCATTTAATAGGTCTCAACGAAAAATTCAAATGCAAGAGGTTTCAAGTAAAAATATATATAGTAATTTAAAAAAAATAATGCAAATAAAAGAAGCAGCGCAAGCGTTTTTTTCTGATTTGAATTAGTAAATCTTCCATATGATTGAAAAATAAATAAATCAGTTCATTCTGCAATTCAAGAAAAGCGAAAATCTTAGTCTAAAACTCTTCCGTTTTTCTGAGAACTGCTCGAAAAAAATTATTTCAGTTTCAGTTTACTTCCACTAACACATTTGATGAGCAACGAACACATTCCTATATGGATTTTCTCTTGCAGAAATTATTGCGAAATTAAGATTTACGTACCTTCTTTAAGTAATCCCGCAAAACAGGAACCTTTAAATTAACACGCAAATGGCAATGGATATGGAAGATTGTCGTAAAACTATTTATTTTTTCAGAAAACTGTTTTTAAATAGAAAATTATTTTTTTCATAAAGATATTTTTTTCGGCTCATATGCACTTAAGCTTGACTTGGCCGTTTAACATTAATAAAATAAATATTTTTTCTTATGGCTGGATCCAGTTGTCATCTTTTTCCTAGGAGGAAATGCGTTTTCATTGCCGGGAATCTTGTATCCTGACCAAAAGTCACATAAGAAGGTATAGGTATAGCGCAAGCGTAATAAACGTACGCCATTTAGAATACCGGGGAAAAAGTTCTTCCACTTTTCTTTTTCGATAGAGAGAATCTCTCCGTACTGGGACATAGTTATGCGAATATAAGGATGGATGACGCTTGAGGGAAGATCATGCACACGCATCTCTATAGCACTATCACATTATTTGTCTTATTGAATTGAAGTAAATGCACACGTTTAATGTCAAGATACATTTGCTCCTTAATTAAAATCTACATTCATGAAACGTAAGCATATCCTCCTTTGGTGAAAACTTGATCATAACTGATATTTCATCCAAAAAGTCAGGTTTAACACTCGTTTGAGAATAAATTATTGCTAAAAAAGATTGTTTCAAACTCAATCGTTCAAATCACTTTGATAAACTAGTTGAACTGCATATATAAATACATAGATCTAAAAATTTCGCAAAGGAACCTGACACATTTTGTTTTTTGGTTACACTTACAAACAAGAGAGGGAGAAATCGATCACGACATCAGAAACTAGAAGAATGAATGAAACGTCTAGTAGTTTTCCATCCTGGAGCGCTGGAGTGTCGCTCACCGCGTATTTATTTATAACTCGTTTTAGAAGAATCAGTCGCATCTTGCAACTATTCGTGAGTTTAAAAAAACATGTTCAATTATTTTATAGGCTTCTCTACAACTTGTAACGGATTCGTTTCGGCATAATAATGACAATTTTGCTTGTTTATTGCGCCGTCCAGGTGGAAAAGGGCTTCGTTGCTCATCATTATGTCGCTTAGAGAAATCTCACCACTGTCTAGCATTTTGAGCATCTTGTTCGCGAACGTCACCTGCATTTTCGGCTTAAATTTTGAACTCACGAATAGTTGAAATGTACGACTGATTTTTAAAAAATTAGTTAGAAATAAAAACGAGGTGAGTAATAGTCCAGTGCTTTTACATGGAAAACTACTAGACAAAAATAAACCTTCATTCTTCTACTTTCCAATACCGTGTTTGGTTTCCCCCTTCCCTTGTTTGATTCCAGTGTAAAAACCGGAGAACAAAATGCGACAGGTTCCTTTGCGCAACCCTGTATAATCAGATACAGTCGATACAAACGTTTGATACAAATTTTTGATATTGTAACAATTATCCATATCCATCCATATTCAATTCAAATAGATTTTGTGCTTTTTTTTATTCATGCATTTATTTTATGCGGCTCAAGATTCCAAAACTAAACAGAGCCAGTTTGCCATATAACATTGGTTTTAAATAAAATCAAGATAATTTTTTTTACTGGATCTTGTTGTAACTCTTTTTCTCGGGAGAGAGTTGCTCTCGTTCCTATCCACCATAGATTGAGGGGCCATTGGATCGCGAGTTGCATCTTCTTCCATTTTACCGTCGTCGTCGTTGCTGTTGTTTTTAGTGTTGAGATTTTGTGCTATTTATAATATCTAACTTTGATACAATTTTGACAATCACATCTGATCGATAAGCGTTATAATTTCATTTCCTGCTGCAGTATTATAACGGTTAGGTAAATTCAGAAAATAATAATATTTTAAAACTTGCGCTGGAGTCCCGTTTAGCGTTTGAGCTTAGTCAATAAAGATAGTAGTTGAAACAACTGAAACGCTCATAACATTTAACTCATGTAAAATCATTGACATTAGTTGTTACAAGTCAGCTGATTATTGATTTGATTGATGTGTATCTTCACTGTACTGCTAGCATGGACAATTCAATTGGATTGATTGATTGTTGTTTTGACCACTAGTTCTGATGGTTTGAAAACAAAAATGTCTGTTGTTTTGCAATCGCACATAAAATGTTCAATTAGAGAACAAATTCTAAATAAATTGGTACACAAATGATGAAAAAGATGAGCAAGACTTCATTACCACAGCTGCGGACGTTAAACTGTACTCTCGCAGTAGCTCGTTTCCAAACCGTTCCGAGTAACATTTCCAAGCAAACCGGCCTGGCCGTAGGCATTCGTTATGCTGCTAGTTTTTAGTCAACCAGTCACAGTTGTCGGACTTGATTGCGACTATGTAGCTGCTGTTCCTTCACACCTTCAGACGAGTAGCGGCAGATTTTCCTGCCGGGGCCCAGTGATTGTCGTGGATGTGGGCTTTTAAAACTTCTAACCATGATGCGACCGACCATTAGCACCATCGCTACCGACCGCATCGAATTCTGTTTCACTTTCGAGAGCAGGGTGCCGCGAATGGAATCCAACCAAGCCGTCAAACCAGTTCTGAAGGACTACCGGTTGTGGAGGAAAAAGCCTACGCCGTGGGTGCCGGTTGTAAGTCATTTAGCAGCTCCCGATGTGGAAAATACTAACGGCCGCTGTTGTTGTTGTTGTTGTATGTCTCTTTGGCCCCAGTGAATTTCATGAAAATGGATCTGCTAGGCATTCTAATCGAGCCAGAGAGTTCGAGCTAGTTGATTATGGCTGTTTACGAGTTACAAGGAAACAAAAATACTTGCGATGTCGAGTCCTCAGAATCTGACTCATTCGTTAACTATTTGGTTCCACACACCGTCAGTGCAGTTGTCTTTAGCCTTCTGTAAAGCTCTGTAGGTTAGAAACTATTCAGCAGATTTTTAATAAATACGATAATAATCCTTATTCATTTGACGATAAGGCCCAATGCACTCTATTTAACAACCGGATTCATAACGTTAAGCCTACATTATAACAAGTTCTGTCCATTATACATGTTCATAGTATTCATTTCAACTCTTCATAATAACTGTCTTCGGTACCAAACACATGCGACTTCAACTATTCATTTGGTTCGATCACTAGAATTGCAGTTATATCATTACTGCAATGCAATTAATTATATCGAATCGCAATATGTATAACAACTTAGAGTTGTCGTGCGTCCACAGCGCCAGCAAAACGTTTTTGAGCTTTCAGTGAACCGTTTCATTGAATACTAGTTCTTTTAATTTTGCTGTCATCCTTAGGGTTACCATCTCGGATGCATCTTTCGCCCGGGAGTAATTTTATTTGAAGGAAAAAGATCGGGAATTCGTTACGTTCGATACGGGTCTACGTTTGTCTACGAGGGGGGAGGGGGTCCTAAAGTCTACGTAGTCTCATAATTTTTTTTTTAATTTTACAAGAAATTTAACTAAGCTTAGTTAACCGTCCTTCTTGCGAACGTTCCTCATTAAATTCCGTACAACATTCTTGGCGACAAGTTTTGACATTTTTTCCAATCTTTTTCGAACTTTGAATGGTTTCGGCTGCCGAGACATGTTTCCTAAGATGTGCCTTCGTTAGTGCCCAAAATTCCTCAACTGGTCGAAGTTGTGGGCAATTTGGTAGATTCATGTCTTTTGGGACGAAAGTGACATTTATGGTAGTATACCATTCTACCGTTGATTTAGAGTAGTGGCAAGAAGCAAGTTCTGCCCAGATGACAACAGGATCCTTGTGGCTTCGAATCATGGGTAGAAGTCGTTTTTGTAAACATTCCTTGATGTATATTTCGCTGTCCATTGAAGCAGTGGTGATGAAGGGTTTCGAAATCTTACCGCAGCTACAAATTGCTTGCCAGACCATAGCTTTCTTACAAAATTTTTCGACTTCAATAGATGTCTCGGACTGGTTTAACACTTGCCCTTCTCGCACCGTATAAAATTGTGGTCCCGGCAAGGATTTGTAATCGAGTTTCACGTAGAATTCGTCGTCCATGATTATGCAGATCAAATTTCCAGCAAGAATCGTATTGTACAGCTTTCGAACGCTCGGCCTGATCGATGCTTCTTGTTTCGGACTACGTTTTGGTTGTTTCTGCTTCTTATAGGTTCGAAGATTCAAACGTTCTTTAGCACGAAGAACATTTGACTTCGAAGTGCCCACTTTTTTGGCCACATCTCGAACTGAAACCTCCTCCTCCTTTCGGAGCGTGTTAAAAATTTGAAAAAAATGGTGCAATAGTTTATGAATGACGATGGACACGGACTTTCAGAACCTGCTTTCGAGGAAAACACGTTTAAAGTTTTTTGTCTATAAAATCAATGGAAACTAATAATTACTCCAGGGAGCCCGTAGGGTCTAACATTATCAAAAAATCATATTTTTTCTTTTATAATTTATTATAATGAAACATTTCGAAAATGTTATGACAAGTTTTAAAATCAATCGAAGTAGAAATCTTGGGCCTGTGCGCCGAGCTCTTGCTTCTTCGTAGAATGAGATAACCATAGATAAAGGTCCAGTACTTCCAGAGTCTCGTTCCAATAGGCTTGATAATTTCACAGAAAGTTCTTGAAATGTTTTACAATAAGAAAATATAATGAAAAACATAAATGATTTTTCAAAAGTGTTAGACCCTGCCCGCCCCTTAATTGAGTGTAAAAAATGATGAAAATTATTAGTCAACAAAAAATCATTACTCAAAGTATCGTACCAATTTCTAGAAAAAGTTGACTCAGTAAGCAAATGATTGAAGTGAGTGCAAAAAAATACGCATTGAATGATGACCATGTGTCTATGATGACCTTTTTGTGATGCATTCTTGAATGCAGAAGTTTCCTGGGTCTTTAATAGTTACATGTATGGAACTAACAATCCTTCCCTTCCTAAGTAAATGTGTATTCGGATGTGGGCGGCATCGGTATTGAGGTCAGTATGCAGGGATCATGCCTACTTGGGTTCAATTCCCAACCTCTCACATAGAACCAGAGTGCTTTTTTGATTCAGGGAGTAAATGACCATCAGATTCAGATTACTTGATAATATATTTCTTGCTGAATGTAAAACAAAATCGATTAAATAGAATATGAAGTCTAAATCCTCCAACATCGACCTTAATATATGCTTTCAAGTATTGATTGTTAGATGATGTACCATTTATACTTTTTCCTAATGAATTCTATAAGGTGTACAACTTTGCTTCCGCCGTTTTCCGATAGGTGGCTGTACCGGCTGAGGCTGGTCAAAATACATAGATGATGATGCCTTTAAAGTGAGTGTATACAGTGCCTAACGAATTGTCATCGCCGTTTCTGTGGCAGTTGTTCTTGTTTTCGTATTATTCACGCTCGAAAATGTCTGTTTATGTGCCCAATTCTCGTCATTTGCGGGAAGTTTTACTTTTCTGTTACAATTCGAAAAAAATGCAGCTGAAGCGCATCGAACGCTCTCAGAAACTTACGGTGATGCTGCTCTGAGTAAAAGAATGTGTCGGGAGTGGTTTCAACGTTTTAAAAATGGTGATTTCGATGTCGAAGACAAACATGGTGGTGGAAGAGAAAAAACCTTCAAAGATGAACAACTAGAACCATTGCTTGATGAAGATTCGTGCCAAACCCAAGAAGAGCTTGCCGTATCGTTGGGAGTGAGACAGCAAGCGTCTCAAGGCCCTGGGCTTGATTCAGAAAGAAGGAAACTGGGTGCCGTACGGGTTGGAACCGAGGGACATCGAGCGCCGTCTATTTGTATGTGAGCAACTGCTTCAAAGACAAAATAGTAAGGGGTTTTTACATCGATTCGTAACCGGTGATGAAAATTGGGTTCGATACGATAATCCTAAACGCAGAAAATCATGGGGAAAGCCCGGGCATGCAACTCTTAAAACCGGGTGGAACCATCACAGGAGATCGCTACCGAACGCAACTGATGCGCCTTAGTCGCGCGCTAAAAGAAAAGCGGCCACAATATCAAGAGCGACATGACAAAGTCATCCTCCAACACGACAATGCTCGGCCTGACGTCGTAAAAGTGTTCAAAAAGTACCTGGAAATGCTGAAATGGAAAGTCTTGCCCCACCCGCCTTATTCCCCAGATGTCGCACCTTCTGACTTCCACCTATTCCGTTCGATGGCACACGGCCTGGCAGATCAACATTTTCAATCCTTCGAAGAGTTGGACAAATGGATTGCTTCATGGGTAGCGTCAAAAGATGACCCCTTTTTTCGAGCCGGGATCCGAAAATTGCCGGAAAGATGGGAGAAAGTTGCTAGCGACGGACAATACTTTAAATAGTACATCTGTAAGCACTTTTTCGCAATAAAACTTTTAATTTTGATAAAAAACGGCGGAAGCAAAGTTGTACATCTGATATCTTCTTGGGGCAACAAAATCGACACCATTTCATCGATCCATCGAAAATTACAGTCCATTATGTCAACGATTCACAAGTTTTGATTCACGCAACGCAGCCCAAAAATATGAAATGATCTAATTTCTACGATTGCCCACAAATTTCCATTGCCCAAACATTTCCGACCGATTCGAATCGGACTAACAATTCATAAGCCCAATTTCACGCACATCAATCCAGCAGACAGATGGTGCCAAAAAGTTCGGCCCAGGCCAGAGAAATATCAAAATTTTGATTACACATTCTTATATCAGTGCTCAATTAAACTGGTTACGCATGCGCATCTCATATTCCTTTCCTCTTCTTCTTCTTCGCCCACCGTCTCGCAATTTACCGAGGCATATTGATAAGCTATCTGGGAGAATGAGTGTAATTTCAACACCCACCACTGCCGTGGAAAACTGCTCCGTTCGTTCGATCGTCGTCGTCGAGGCAAACCGCAGAAAGCTCATTTCTTCTCTTCATCGTGCTTCCACTTGTAATAGCATTTCGCTCGCTCCACTGTGACGATATGTGATTACGTTTGGGGGGGGTAAAATCTTTCTCCATTCGATCATTTTCTCGCGGTTTTCCTCGACCATTCCCTTCGCATAGCGTCGGCGCGCAGTTTGTTGCAGATGAAAACCGAAGCCGTTTTGAAATTTTTGCGCGCATCACATAACAGTTACCAGCGGACCCCTCTGGCCTTCTCTCGCTGCGTGCCGCTTCGGCAGTAAACTCGTTCCAGTGCTAGAAAACTGCATCCTAAGCTGGTAGTTGGCTGATACGAGTGTGTTGATGAGCGTGGCTCGGCAAAAGCAGCTGTTAGCAGCCTAGCAAACTCATCTCTTGCAATTATTAGTGCATTTACTCGTCATTGTCGTCGTCGACGTCGTCGTCGTTGACGCCGTCATCACAACAAGCCTGTGAGGGTTCGATGATGGAGGTAACTCTATGGCTGTGGCCGGTAGCCGGTTGCTCATATATAGATTAGAAATTCAAGCCAGTTTCTCAATGAATAGCAAAAGCAATTTGCGATCCGGCCATGCACTGTACGAGCGATGGTAAACCGTTTGACGGTTGCAGCTGCCAACCGAGGCCGGCTTTTCGTTGCAGCGATTTGTTGCAGTTTGCAACATTGATTCTAGCGTGAGAAATATAACAATACTTTCGAAAAAAAAGAAGAAAAATGAAATAGATTACCTTATTGGTCATAAGTTTCGACGAAGGGCTGGTCCCATGAAATCAATCAAACGAATGTTGGATCTCATTTGTAAACCCTGACAATGGGAACTCGTGTACAAGAGAACAACAGTTCTTATGTTTTGAAAGTGTTTGCGTTTCAGTTGTACTCGGGTTCGCAACTGTGTTAATTAGCACCACTAAAGTTTCTTCAAGACAAGACAACTTTAACAACCGTTGATTTACCAACGGCATCGGATATTGGTAGGTTAGGCATATGTATGCAATAAGCATATCGCAAAAAAAAGGAATTGAATTTCACACGCTTTGCTAACAAGTTACATAAAATGTTCATGAATTTATTTCGGTCTTGTTTCCGTCGATGTCTGAAAACAGTGCTGCCACCTAAAAACAAAAGCCGATTGGAAATAATATCCCGCCTAGTTTAAACTCTAATGTATGAGAAAGCTAGAAAAAATACATAAATACTGAATAACTAACATTAGTTTTCGAGGTTTGGCTCGACATCCCACCACTGTTCGACGTTTTGATAATTTTTTACCACCTATCGGATGGAAAGCTTCGGGTTTTATTTGATCATCCTCTAAACACTGCATTCCACTGGGATTTGAAGTCGTGTGTTCCACTTTCCATCAGATCCTGGTTTCCGATCAAGAGTCTACTGGTCCCAGAAGCGAATCAAAACACTACTTACCAAATAAATATGATAAATATGACGATATTAATAAATACCTAATATGAAAATTACATTTGTAATGACTTAATGTTGGTTTAGCATGAACTTTGCTCGTATCGATTAGCAAGTGCGACTGTATAAATTTATATCCTCCAACTACCAGCCAAGTGCTTCTGTGGTTCAATCGATTAATGGGCGTACTTTGTGATTCAATAACTCTTGGTTCAAGTCGCGGAGATTGCTATGAGTACTTTAATGAATTTTATGTCATGGAATTTTTAGGGGCGCAAAGGGCCCTGATAAAAAAATAACATCATTTTGGCGATTTTTTTTCAGAGCTATCATTTAACAAAATAAACTTAAACGTTTTGCATAATACAAAGCATCATTTTAACAACATTTTTTTTTATTTTTCGTTAAAAAATATTAAGAAATTAGTCGTTGAAGAGGTATTTTTGGGAACGTTTCTTAAAAATCATGATTTGCGGTGTCCACTGTATCTCAATGCAGACTAATCAGAAGTCAACAAATCGATGCAGTATAGATAGAGTATATGTTTTTCTAGGCCCCAACGTTTGTTTGATTTAATTTATTTTTTTTATGTTTTTGGTGGTTGTTTAACGTCAAAAGTACGTTTTTCACGAAAAACCCACCCTTTCGTAGCTGTAAACAGAGCTAGTAAATGTCACTATCAACTAGCAACTTTGCACGACGAAGATTGGAAAGCTTATGTCACTGCCAACCAGGCTCTGCTAATCATCATATATTGAGTGTCTGAGAGCCGATCTGTCATAACTTAAATTCTCTTGATATTACACGAGGACGGTCATTGATTGCCGATGCGATTGATATAATCTTCATTTCTCCAGTCACTGCTCGATAACGATGCGACTAAATATTAATCAAGCAGTATAAACATTGAATTAAACTCATTTACTCCAATAAACTCCGAAGTCCGATAACTTTTCGCAAAGAACAATGAACTTTATCAATTCTGTATAAAATGTTCAAAACGACGAATGTGACAATGAGAGATTCTCTTTGTTTATTTTCTCTTTCGATTATTGCGGAATATTCCTGCTTTTTTCGGTAATTTCTTCAGTGCAGATTCAAATGTGATAACTTTAATTATTATTATCGGTAAATAATTCTAATGAAGGATTGCTAAGAGTACCGTAATAATCGAAAAAGAAAGTAAACAAAGAGAATCTCTCATTGTTACATTCGTCGTTTTGAACATTTCATACAGAATTTATGTTTATGTTAGTACTCTCATGGATTTTTTTTTAATTCAACCGGGAATAGGAGAATGAGAAAGAAAACAAAAAAGTCGTCTGTCTTTGAATGAGTATAGGGGAGACCGGGGCTAGTTGGCCGAGTTTCGCTTTCGGAATTTCTGTACCCTTTATGGTTATACATTTTGATAAACGCTTTGCTCTGTCATGAAGGTACACCTTGTGAGTACATGTACGATTTTTTTTCATTCGTGCATGAAAACCAGGAAAATAGTTATTAACAACCAAATGCGGAGGAAAAAATCGGCCAACTAACCCCAGAGCCGGAATAGGTTGGCCGAGTTTTAAAAAATATGTGAAACACATCATTTGCATCAATCAACGTTTTCATTAACATTAATTAGCTAAAAATGTCTGTATGCATCATTTTTATTATGTACGAGGTCTGTTCAAAAAGTTCCCGGAATTTTTTAATTGCGCGCGTCTGGAGAGTCCGGTGGTCGAAATTTTTTTTTATTATGTTGGTACATATGTCCCTAATGTATGGTGAAATTTTCAGCTGTATTCATTGTTTACATTCTGTCTTGTAGCGGCTGGTGTAGACGTGTTTTTTTTAGCTCAGCGATTTTTGTTAGTTTAAACAATGGAAGAATCAAAGAATTTGTATTAAATTTTGCGTGAAAAATGAAATAAAGTGTAACCAAGTGTGCGAAATGTTACAGAGAGCCTACGGTGAGTCTGCTATGAAAAAACGAGTGTTTATGAGTGGTATAAGCGTTTCCAAGATGGCCGCGAAGACGTTGAAGACGACGAACGCTCCGGTCGACCCAGCACGTCTATAATTGATGAAAATGTGGGAAAAGTGGAAAAAATGATTATGGATGATCGACGAATCACTATTAGAGAAGTTGCTGATGAAGTTGGCATATCAGTTGGCTCATGCCATCATATTTTTTCAAATGTTTTGGGCATGAAACGAGTGGCAGCAAAATTCGTTCCAAAACTGCTGAATTTTGATCAAAAAAACAAACGCATTACCATCGCTCAGGAGCTGTTAAACGACGTCAACGACGATCCAAATTTACTTGAAAGGGTCATAACTGGTGATGAAACATGGGTGTACGGTTATGATGTCGAAACAAAAGCACAATCGTCCACGTGGAAGCACCCAACGTCACCAAGACAAAAATCGCCGAGATCAAAAAAACACGTCTACACCAGCCGCTACAAGACAGAATGTAAACAATGAATACAGCTGAAAATTTCACCATACATTAGGGACATATGTACCAACACAATAAAAAAAAATTTGACCACCGGACTCTCCAGACGCGCGCAAATTAAAAATTCCGGGAACTTTTTGAACAGACCTCGTAAGTACGTGAAAAAACTCTCCTTTTTGGTTTTTAAGTCTTTTCAACTATTCTGGAATTAGTTTCCCTTTCTGCCTTTTTCTTCATCAGCGTTCGCGCTTACGCTTAGTTTAATTTTTTACTCCTTCAATGCTGCTGTTATTAGAGAATTGTTAAAATTTTGAATTAATTCGGGATTTACAACCTTGACGCTCCTCCGAATCAGCCTTGGGGAGAGGTCTGTTATTTTCAGGATGACTTACATCTGCAGCAGATTCTATACTGATGGAGGAGTTTTGTTCGGGGTTGGGTCAATTTGCGATAAATCCTGTCAGGAACTCTAAAAGGCTAAAAGATTTCATGGCATTTGATGCATTAAATATTGGAATCATATTTCCTATCGACATTTTCCAACTTTTAATGATTCTAATCTCTTATTTCTATTTGTCAATGATTTTAATTTATTTCCATTACTTATTTCTCATGTATATTTATCCTTATGATCATCAATATAAACATAGAATCCAATTCCGTTCAATAAAAGGATAACATTTTAGGAAAATCCAAGTGCACTTTACTCTAAGCCAAAATTACAACTCGGTCAACCAACCCCGCACAAAACTCGGCCAACCTGCCCCAATGAATGTTTTCGAGAACAATCACGATTAACAAAAAATAAAAATAAGGTTATACTGAAAACCAGAGCTAATAAAAGTCATTTTCATTGACTGAAAAATAGACGAAAATGACAAGAAACTTTCAGCTTCGCTTGAAAACTATGAGAACGAAATCCATGTCCAGTAAATGAAATAAGCGGACAGTTGTTTCAAAATTGTGTTTTTTCTTTCATTTGCCCTTTCAGTCATTTGTAGGGGCTGGGGTCCACTAGGAGATTGATAGTACCTATTAGCTCTCTCCGGACAGTATCAGCCTAGATGCCGTGTGGAATCCGGCGGAAAAAAACTGAACCAAGAATAGATCCACTGGGTTCCTGCTTCCATGTCGTAAAAGGCGATAATTGCAGGAGTTTCTTTTTCCTTTCAGTTATCAGATATTTTCAATGTTTTACTTATGATTACTCAATTTTACTAAATTATCTCTTCATTCAACCTATCAATTTCCGTCTAACTTTGAAAAAAAGTTTGGAATTTGGAATGTTTTCTTCTTCCATGTTATTGATTGTCTGTCAGGATTATAAATTGAATGATAAATAAATAAATAATCTATAACTATTGCGCAAATCCGTTGATATTACAAAGTTAATAACAGAGACAATATTGAACACGTAGTAAAAAACACTTGATATTAATATTTCAAAAAATAAATTAATATTTTTCTTGGTAGCCGGCTGCCCAGATCAACCAATATAAAAAATTAATAAAGAACAATAGATAATAAATAAAGACGCGCGTGAAATCTGTTGACCTTTATTTGGTGATTTAAAATGATTTTATAACAACTGTTTAGAATATGTCAATGCAATGAATCAACTATTTTGTCTAAATCCTATTCACTCGTTTATTTTGTATCGGGTAATTTCTTATATAAAAATAGGGAAGTTTTCATTCTTTACGCGATAGTATTTCAAATTTTTCTTCAGTTTTATCGAATAAGAGCTGTGAATCAAGACATGCCGGGACTTCAATTTAGGATATTGTTGAAACGTTCACTCGGGAAGTCAATGAGTTTAGTGTTACATCCGAGCATCTTGAAACCGGAACATACTAAGTCGCCCGCGAATAATACCAATACTGAAATTTTTACTAACAAATATCATTCTCCCGTGACACTTGTGGAGTGCGCAGTAGTATATACGGCCTCTAGTAACAACAAGTGTTGGACTAACATCCCTTCCCATTCCTTAGACGATCTACGTTCGGGCCTGGCCGGCGCCGGTACTGATCAATGAATTCTGGGATTACCAGAAGATGTACATTGAAGTATGATTTACCAGTCCCAGGATGGATCATCTAGAAACTCCCTATACAATTTCAGCTAATCCCGATCAGTAACGGAGTAGCAACCAGGGGTGGTCGCTTAAGCTCAAGCTCAAGCTCATTTGCCCTTTCAGTCATTTGCGGTTTTCAGTGAAAATCCCATAGCATGCAGTGTCGATATTCAACCAAAGCTGTGAGAATTGGAAACGACAGAAAAGGGTTTCACAATAAGTTTTAACTCTTGGTGCTTGAATTTGTAGTAGTTTTGGTTTCCAAAGAAATTCTGGGATGTAATTACTTCGATTTGCCATATTTTAGTCACTTTTATAGCCAAGCGTCACATATTTTCAATACATCGATGAAAGAATGAGCATTGAAATTCGGTTGTTGCTACCTGAAGACATTAGTTTGGTTTCGTCTTGCCACAGAGGAAAGAGTGACGTTGGCAATTATACTCTCTCATTTTTTCGATGAGAAACGAAAATGTTTCATCTCTCTTCGTTTGTTCTGGTGTCGGTCATTTCTTTCATTGAGAGTGCGTGACAATTTTAAACTCTCCTGCACAAACGACAACACAGAAACACCTAAAACAACGTCGGTACATGTGTGACATAATGCTCCACCAAAATCATTTTAGATGTCGCCACTGCGCACAATAGCCTTTTCAGAAAAGCTGGTCTGCAGTTCTGCCAACCTGCCCCGGTCTCCCCTACTTTTACTTGGTAGAACTATCGAGTATCTCATTTGACAGATACTTTGACCGTACCGATTACAGTTGACGATGACTTTAGTCAGTCTGTCAAGGTCATTTGACATGACTGACAATTTGCAGCTCTGGCTGTAAAACCTCCCCTAAGTAAAAAAAAGCTAATAAAAAAACGCGTTTAAAGTTTTTTATCTATAAAATCGAAGGAAACAATTTATTACTCTAGGGATCCCGTAGTCTCTAACATTCTGAAAAAACCATAATTTTTCTTTTGAATTTTATTATAATGAAACATTTCAAGCATGCTTAGTCAAGTTTTTAAGTCAATCGAAGCAGAAATTTTGGGTCTGTGCGCAAAGCTCTTAATTCTTCGCAGTATGAGATAAGCAATGATAAAGGCCCATAACTTGCTGAGTTTTGTTCCAATAGCCTTGAAAATTTAACAGAATATTTTTGAAGCGTTTTACTATAAGAAAATACAAAAAAAAATGGTTAAATCACACCATCAATAAGATGTAAAATCACAGAGTTTTTTCGAATTGTGTTTTTTTTTTTTTTTTTTTTTTTAATAACTATTTATTGGAATATGAGTTAAAATTAAATTATTAAGATTTAAATTGGGTGTTCAGCCACAAGTGGTGACTTTTCAGCCCTATTATAAATATGATTTGGTTATTACCATGAAGACATCATTTGCTTCCGCAATTCTGAGATTTTTGTGTAGGGAAAATTCTAAACCTACTTGTATTGTGTAATGGGGAAAAGGAACTTATATACTAACTTACTAACTAATACAGAGAGCGAATCGATTCAATTGAAGATTGCATCGATTTTTGTCGGAATTTGCTTATAATATTATGTGACATTACATCTAATGGTTCTATATTTGTGAGTCTGTGTAACACATTTGTACTAAACCAGGGAGGACGCTTCAGAATCATTTTCAGAATTTTATTCTGAATCCTTTGAAGCGTTTTCTTCCTGGTGGAACAACAGCTTGACCAAATTGGTACCGCATAAAGCATGGCTGGTCTGAAAATTTGTTTATAAATTAACAATTTGTTTTTTAGACAGAGCTTAGAATTTCTGTTTATAAGAGGATATAAACATTTAATATATTTATTACACTTTGCCTGGATTCCTTCAATGTGATCCTTGAAAGTGAGTTTTTTGTCATACGTTAAACCTAAGTATTTAGCTTGATCAGACCATGTCAATTCCAAGCCATTCAATTTGAGAATGTGATTATTGTTTGGTTTAAGAAAAGAAGCTCTTGGCTTGTGAGGAAAGATAATTAATTGCGTTTTTGCTGCATTTGGTTTAATTTTCCATTTTGACAGATAATCACTGAAAATATTTAAACTTCTTTGTAGGCGACTGCAGATCACTCTTAGATTTCTACCTGTGGCTAACAGACTTGTGTCGTCACAGAATAGCGATTTCTGACAACCAACGGGTAGATTTGGAAGATCAGAAGTGAAAATATTATACAAGATTGGAGCTACACTCGAACCCTGCGGAACACCGGCTCGTACGGGTAGCAATTCAGATTTACAATTCTGATAGCTAACCTGAAGAGTACGATCAGTTAAATAATTTTGAATCATTTTGATCAAATAAATAGGAAACTGGAAATCAGACATTTTTGCTATTAAACCTTTGTGCCAAACACTGTCGAATGCTTTTTCTATGTCTAGAAGAGCAACTCCAGTGGATAACCCAGAAGATTTATTTGATTTTATCATGTTCGTTACTCTGACAAGTTGATGAGTAGTTGAATGTTCATGACGAAATCCAAACTGCTCTGGTAAAAAAATTGAATTCTCATTTATATGAGTCATCATTCTTAACAAGATAATTTTTTCAAAAAGTTTACTGATAGAAGAAAGTAAGCTAATTGGGCGATAACTTGATGTTTCTGCTGGGTTTTTATCAGGTTTTAGGATAGGAATTACTTTAGCGTTTTTCCATCTTTTTGGGAAGTAAGCTAATGAAAAACACTTGTTGAAAATTTTAACCAGGAGTCTCAAGGCAACATCGGGAAGATTTTTAATAAGAATATTAAAAATTCCATCATTACCAGGAGCCTTCATGTTTTTAAGTTTTCTAATAATTGATTTAATTTCATCAAAATTCGTCTCAATAATGTCATCGTGTGATAACACTTGGGTTGAAATATGATCATATTTCAGTGACACTTCATTTTCAATAGGACTCACAACGTTCAAATTAAAATTGTGGACACTCTCGAACTGCTGAGCAAGTTTTTGAGCTTTTTCGCCATTTGTAAGAAGTATTTGATTTCCTTCCTTGAGAGCAGGAATAGGTTTCTGAGGTTTCTTAAGAACCTTAGAAAGTTTCCAGAAAGGTTTAGAATATGGTTTAATTTGTTCAACTTCTTTAGCGAAATTTTCATTTCGCAAAAGAGTAAATCTATGTTTAATTTCTTTTTGTAAATCCTTAACTATGTTTTTCATAGCAGGATCACGAGAACGTTGATATTGTCGTCGACGAACATTCTTCAACCGAATGAGCAGTTGAAGATTGTCATCGATGATAGGAGAATTTAATTTAGTTTGAGCTTTGGGAACTGAAAGATTTCTAGCTTCGATAATATAATGATTCAAATTATCAATTGCTGTGTCGATATCCGCAGAATTTTCTAAAATAGTTTCATGATCCACATGATTTTCAATGTGAGATCTGTAATCCAACCAATTTGCTCTATGATAGTTGAAAATAGAACTAATTGGATTAATTATAGCTTCGTTGGAAAGTCTGAATGTTACAGGAAGATGATCTGAGTCAAAATCAGCATGAGTAATCGGTTCACTACAAATGTGACTTTGATCTGTTAGAACCAGATCAATTGTAGACGGGTTTTTCACGGAAGAGAAACAAGTAGGATTACTGGGATGAAGAACTGTAAAGTAACCAGCTGAGAGTTGATTATGAAGTATTTTACCATTACTGTTATTTTGCCTACAATTCCACTGGACATGCTTAGCATTTAAGTCCCCTATTACGAAAAATTTCGATCGATATCTTGTAAGTTTTTGCAAATCGCCTTTAAAGAAATTTAATTGTTCGCCGGTGCATTGGAATGGCAAATATGCTCCAGCGATGAAATAAATTCCATGAATGGTTTCAACTTCGATTCCCAAGCTTTCAATAACTTTAGTATTGAAAGAAGGTAAAATTCGATGTTTAATTTGCCGTTGGACAAAAATGGCAACTCCACCACCAATTCCAGTAAACCTGTCAAATCGATGAACCACATAATGTGGATTACTTTTCAATTTTACATTTGGTTTAAGAAAAGTTTCTGTCACAATGGCAATATGAATTTTGTGAACTTTGAGAAAATTATAAAATTCATCTTCACTCGATTTCAAAGATCGAGCATTCCAATTTAAAATATTCAAATAATTATTTAACATCACTGTTAAATTTTAAATTCATTATAATATTATTTGCAAATTTCCATCCGATTTGAAATGCTTCAAAAAGTGATGAAGTCGAATTCATTTGGATGATCATTTGAAAAAGTTGATCTTGTAGGTAGATCATTTTATTTTCAGTTATATCGCCTAAATCGACTTCATTTAAAGAAGCGAATGGCATTGAAGGAATATTTGTAGGTAGACTGCCATTAGAAGAAGATGATTTGGTCGGTCTACCTATTAATAAATTGTTTTCGAATTGTGTTGTTACTGTCGAACGAGGGACATCGAGTGATTTTGAACACTTTTGTGTAACATTTTTCAAGCACTTGTTACTCTTTCGGTTCCATTTTCAAAACAAGGCATTGATGTAGGTAAACCGTATGTCTAAACATTTACTCACATATTAATGACATTGTGTTAGCGGTGTAAGTTATACCTTTATATTGACAAAATTTGATCGATAAACCATGGGTAAATTTTGCTTTGTATAAACCTGATATATGACGTGTGCTTTTCCAAGTCTAATTCGGATCCTTTGGAATTTTTGTCTACTTAATATTAAATCGATACAGGAACATTTTTGTAGTTACATGGTGGAAGTTGTATCGACGATTTGGAATATGTCTACTCAGAATAAGATAGGGTTTTTGTATCAACATGGGAGGGGCCAGTTGACTTCACCAGTTCCGAAAGCACCGAAAAAAGCGGCCAAAATCATCGAAATGGAACTCACAGCGATTTCTCAGATATATGTCATGAACTTGATTTCAATTGAAGATTGTTTTTATTCCGCATGACATTTAATTTAATCGAGATCCAACTTCTAGGTCCGAAAATACAGGGTGATGAGTGTTGAAAATTTCAGATCGTCGTTAAAGTAACGATACAACAATTAAACTTTTCCACTTGGTTCAAACCTCTTTCTGTTTCAAGGTATTATTAGTTGGTTTTTATACAATTATTTCCGGTTCCGGAGGCAGCGGCCAAAAATTTCAAAACATCACCAAACTTGGTTTTGTTCCCTGCCTGTGTTTCGATAGTCATCTCATTAGTAGAGTCGTCATGTAATTTTGCCGATTATTCAACTTTCAATCAACGAATTGTGATAAAATCGGATACAGAATCTTTGCTTCGACTCTAAGAAGCAGCGCCCCGTGAAAAAAATAGTACGAAAATAGTGCAATACTGCTGTTATGGTAAAGCAAAAACTAGAATCGAACGTACCTATTTTTATCTTACTCTAAGCGTCATGACGAAACGAATACCAAATTTCATGATAATCTATCCATTAGTGTAACAGCTGATCGTATCAGACGGGTTCTAGTTTTCACCAAGCCCCGGAAAAAGATACACTAGCGAATTCATGCATCAAAAAGCAACGGTGAAATTGAATGATTTGCGGTACGCATTGGTCCCCCATCCCCCGTATTCTCCAGCCCTGACCCCCAGCGACTATTATCTATTTCCAAGCCTGAAAAGGTTTCTCCAGGGACAAAAAAATTTCGTCGAATGCTGAGGTAGTTGCAGAAACAGAAGCCTATTTTGAAGACCTTGACAAATCTTTTTTTTTCTTTCATTCAAAGGGCATCAATGTGACCCATCAAGTGTATCGTTGTAGATGGACATTATACTAAAGAATAAACAAATTATCACAGTACAAAATCGATATTTTCTTTGTTAGGTCTGGGACATCTCATTCTCAGTAGTAGGCTCGTTTGAAAGCTACTATTAGACCATTGATCAAGCTCGATTAGCAAATGAAAAAACGCGTTTTTTTTATGTCCTCAGAGATGGCCTAATTGACTTTAACAAGTTTTTTTGCAAGTTTTTTCGTTTATTTAACTTTAGATGAAGTTCGAAAATTAAATGGTTGTCAGTTCCAGTTTCGAATATATAATAGAATTAAAATTCACATGAAAAGCCGCTTTAAAAATACATAAGGGTATATACTTATGTACTTATTCAAGTGTTTAAAAAAAAACATTTCAATTCACGTTACATTTTCACAACTGAACTCTCTTAACTCTCTTATCGAACTGAGTAGCTTGCCTTGCCTGAATGTTCGTTAAACCGCATTAGACCTTTCAAAATCGCAATAAATTAGAACAAATTCTATTAAGCAGCATGTTGATCTGTTATGCCAATTGACTATTATGCCAAATAACCATTATGCCAAACGACATTATGCCAAACGGTATTATGCCAAACGGCTTTATGCCAAACGTGGTAGCCCTATTCCGATGTTCAACTGAATGAGAATAAAAGAAAAACTATTGTTGAGAATCGATCATTTCTACTTGTGTTTTACATGGAATTGGAGTTCCTGGTGATGACCCTCCTCCAACAGCTTCAAAAACAGACCTTCTGCGTGGTATGAAGCCTGCATGCTGCAACTAAAACCGGAACTTAGATTCTCGAACTAGATTTTGGAAGTTGGTTCCTTTATTCAAGTTCGGAGTCTAGTTATAGAGCTTCTGGACTATGGTAGTGAGTTAAGTTTCATAATTCTAGAACCGAGTTCCTGTTCTGGATTTCGAACCAGAAGTAACTGCATTCTTAGCCTGTTTCATATTTCGAATTGAGCTCATGAATTCAGTTTCAATTTCTGAATCCTAGCCCAGAATTTTGGTACTGGTGTAGATAAATAAATGATGATAGAATTACTCAACAGTTGTAACGTCAGATGAACTCCGCAAATCAGGTCTTTTTAGAACCATTAAAATATTTCCAAAGGATTAGGCAAAGTTTGTCTCTACTGAGGATGTAAAACGATTTATTTTAAAATAAAAACAATTTAACGATTAATCAAAGTATCGTCAATCGCTAGCTACTACTTTTTCCCACCTCTCATGCAATTTTCGAATTTCAACGCGAAAAAATGTCTTGAAAAACTTCGTTCGTTGAAATTCAAAAAGCAAAGCAGTAAAAGTTGCAAAATTCACACAATCAACTCATACGAATCCTTATCTATATTCTGAAGTGTGACAGAAGAATGTCAATTTTATTCGTATTCTCGTCCTCTAGTTATATCTGTGTCATTACCTATCCGCCTTTGGATGTCTCGCTAAACTCGCAGACAATCTCTTCTCTTGAAAAAGTACGTATTGTAGAAGAAAATGGCTTGCGATATCCAAAACCTCTCCCATGAAACATCGTTGATAGTAACGATACGTCATGAGGTCTTTTCGTGACTTGGAGATCCAAGAGGGAAGCATCAAAATTTTCTCTGCGGTTAAGGCTGGTTAAATACGACCTGGAACGGGATTCAAGATTTAGTAACTGACAACGATCTTGATGTGGTGCTAGGTTCTGTGGATCACGCCAATGTTATGATTCCTGAGAGTTAGTCGTATGAATCTTTTCTTAGCTCTTTCCAGCTTCGAGCCCCAAATTTGAATCCAAACTGGCGATGCAAATTCAAGAGTTGATCTGATTAATTAGTGATAAATAGATTTAAGAAAAAATGTGGGTCAGTGAAGTCGCAGGTTATCTTTGATGTGAATCCCAGCTCCCGATTTACCTTTTTAGATATTTTAACCATATGAAAGATGAAATTTAGTTCATGGTCCAAAATAATATCGTGATCATAGATTTCATTAACTCCATGTAAGACTATAACATCCATGCTGTAATTGGTCGAATCACACTTCCTGTTAAATGTGATAACGGTGCATTTAATTCAACAGTGTTTGTAATCGGTCGATTTCACTACTTCAATCGATTTCAATCGATAATATAGATTGAGGTCCAGTACCCAAAACCGTAGCTTTATCATTGAAAAATAGTATATAAAGCAACGAACCCAGATTACTACCCTGTGGTACAGCTGAACCATTGGTAAATAAGGATGATTCGCAAGAGCCCAGTTTTACTCGAACAATTCTGTAGGTATGAAAAGACCATAGCCGAGAGGTTGGCTTGTGCGTGGTTCCGATATGACAACAATTAATGTAACTATTCAGATGAGTATTCGATTCCGGAATAAATCAATCCCCCCTTGGCGATCCTTTCGCAACTGATGAACGTTCGTTTCTCTCATCAAGACCAACTTGTCAATGCAGACACTTCGTCGATGTCAATCAAGTGCAACTGATGTATTCGAATGTGTCAGTCTCATCTCCATGTCCGCAATCACCTTGTGCAAGGTTGTGAAAAACACCTGCCCGTCGTGAGACTCGGTCCGGTAGCTGCTATTCATATAACTATATGGATGCTAATAAATTTATCCCATTCATACGATTGCGGTTGATGCTTCGCTGACCAGTCGCTGCTCCAAAGAAAAGGCCAACGAACTCTGCCCGTTCGTTTCATTTGACGTATATCTTCTCGTTCGTTCATTGGTTGGGCCTTTTTGATGGTGGCAGATGTGGCTCCTACACCCCCGACGAACACACCGAACACGAAGTATACTCCAATCGACACGGTCCGTCCGTTCGGATAGATAAAACATTTCTCACAATGATGCGTCGGCTGTCCGCACTGTCGATGTAATGTTAATTAAATTGAAATGAGCTAAAAACTCACCCAACGGTGAATTGGCTCCGTCATCCACGTGAGTGCAAAACAAACTAAGTAACTGGTGGCCATTCCATTGATCGAACTTCAATCGCTTTCGGGAGCGACGCACAAAATTGATTTCCATCAAATTACGCCATTCACTGTGGCGCAGCACCAGCACATGGCAGACGGTATGGCGATTGCTTGAATGCAAGTCACACGCGGATCTTCAGCGAGGAAACCCCTCGCCCCAAACGAAGAGTGTACGTGAAAAATTAAGCCTGCCAACCCAGTATGTATGTACATTGGGACGCTGGCCAAAGGAAAGTGAAAATCGCTTGTTTCTTCACGCCACTGTATCGTGCTGGTCATTGTGTGTGTGTGCGTGATTCGAATAGGTTTGTAA
This sequence comes from Malaya genurostris, assembly GCF_030247185.1. NCBI lineage: Eukaryota > Metazoa > Arthropoda > Insecta > Diptera > Culicidae > Malaya > Malaya genurostris. The sequence continues at coordinate 254,617,035 of NC_080571.1, read as the reverse complement.
ATTATTATTGCTTCTAGTTTGACAGCATCACGTTTGTTAAGCTTCTGACAGGAAAGCACGGGTTTTGTTCAGTATACTTAGATCATCTTTTGTTTTGGTTCATAATAAAACCTTTCAAACTGCGTAACAGTACAGAAGTGTGATGGAAAATACTTATTGGATTAGAGGATGACCAGCGTCCGTGTCGAGTTCAATAAGGCCAGCGATTATGTCTAAGTCAATACTTCATTTTACATTTCTTTATTGTATAAGTACTTTAAATTGCTTTTTCTCTATCTTTGCAGGTATGTTGGATGAGGAAAATCACTAAAACGTAAGGTGAAAAGCAATTATGTCAGCAATTTAGATGTTCATTTTCTGATATTTGAGATATTGAGTTATTTCATTGTATGAATAACCTTCTGTTTAGTAACGACTTTTGCGGAACTTCTGATTAAGGATTTGAAGTCGACGGTAGAAATTCATTTTCAATTGAGATTTCAAGCTGATAGCTACTTATCTAATTAGAAACTACATTCTTGTTTTGGAAACAAAATAAAAAGAATGATTGGCATGCGAGGGAACAATTGCTCTAATCTACCTGATAATTTTATGATAGTGGGACCAATTGGACTTCAGTTAGTTGTTCGTCGTCAATTCCAGCAAATCGATTTGATGATTTCGTAGTCTCATTTAACGATTTGTAAAATGAAATACAATATTTGTACATTAAACTTATCAAAACAGTAATGAAGGTAGTGAAGCGTGAAACGACAAAAGACGCTTCTTCAAACACTCTCCGAGGTATACTTCCTTACTTCCTTGGTTCACAACTTACCGACTTGTTTTAGCTTTAATACGGAAATTGTATCTTTCGAAACTTATTTGCCCAGCCCACTCTACTACTTGAGCAAATCAGTCCTTTTAAAGGGTGATAACAGAAATAATTTTACAATTAAAAATCCAGACAAGCCTACCAAACCAAACCAAAAGGTTTTTAAAATCAATACTCTACGTACGCATAAAAACGCATAACATCAGAAATTCACATAAAAATCCACAAATCTCCGGAAATCGGCATTAAGATAAAAAATCTGTATAAAAAATGCATAACTTCAGAAATCCGCTTAAAATGTGTAACTATGAGGGTTTTCGACCTCAACTTCCGTAATCCGCATGTAAAGCATAACTTTGGAAAGCAGCATGATAAAAATTAGTATAAATTACCGCGTAATTTCTGGAATCCGCATTAAAAAAACCCAAAGAACTTAGGTAATCCGCATTTGAAAATTCGCATAAAAATCTGAAGCACTCTGAAAATCTCCGCGTAATTTCGGAAATCCGCATAACTTCGGAAATCCGTGTTACATAAATCTTAATAATTTCGGTAATCCGCATTAAAACAGCTCGCATAACTTCGGAGATCCACATTTAATAAATCCTCCTAACTTCGGAAATTCGCATGATCTTTACAATCAGAATTAAAGAAATCCGTATGTTTTCGGAAATCTTCATATAAAAAACCATATAACTTAGGAAATCCGCATTAAAGATATTCGCATAGTTTTGAAAATCCGCATTCAAAAAATCCACATAATATCGGATATCTGTATTTATCTTCTTCTGAAATCCGCATAACTTCGGAAAGCCGCATAAATTCCCGCAAAATTTCGGAAATCCGCGTAAAAAACGTGTAACTTCGAAAATTATCATAAAAATCCGCATAATTTCGGAAATCTCCATAACTTCCGTAACCTGCATGTAAAGCATATTTTCGGAAAGCAGCATAAAAAAAATCCGCGTAATTTCTGGAATCTGTTTGAAAAAATCGAAAGAACTGAAATCCGCATTTGAAAATTCGCATAATAATCTGAAGCACTTCGGAAATCCGAAAAACTTCGGAAATCCGTTTTACATAAATCTTAATTATTTCGAAAATTCGCATTAAAAAAGCTCGCATAACTTCGGAAATCCACATTTAAAAAATCCGCCTAACTTTTCGCATTATTTCTAAAACTTCGCATTATTTCTAAAACTCGAAAATCCGCATGATCTTTACAATCCGAATTAAAAAAATCGGTATATTCTCGGAAATACTCTTATAAAAAACCATATAACTTAGGAAATCCCCATTAAAAATATCCGCATAGTATTGAAAATCCGCATTCAAAAAATCCGCACAATTTCGAAAATCTGAATTTATCTCATAAAATCCGCCTGAAAAGTGAGCAACTTCTAAAATACGCATAATTTCGGAAAGCCGCATAAATTCCCGCATAATTTCGGAAATCTGCATAACATCCGCATGGAGAGCATAACTTCGGAAATCCGCATTAAAGAAATCCCCATAAATTTCCGCTCAATTTCCGGAATACGCATAACAATGCGTTTTACAGAAATCATAATAATTTCGGAAATTCACATTTAAAAAATCAGCATAACTTCGGAAAGCCGCATAAAATCCCGCATAATTTCGGAAATCTGCATAACTTCCGTAGTCCGCATGTAGAGCATAACATCGGAAATCGGAAATTCCGCGCAATTTCTGGAATCCGCATTAGAAGAAAAAAATCGAGCAACTTCGGAAATTCGCATTCAAAAAGTCCGCATAACTTTGGAAATCCGCATTTGTAAAGTCCGCATAAAAATTCGCATTGGAAAGAACCATATAACTTAGAAAATCCGCATTAAAGATATCCGAATAATTTTGAAAATCCGCATTCAAAAACTCGCATAACCTCGGTAATCCATATTCATTGCATAACATCAGCATAAAAACCGAACAACTTCTGATATCTGTATACAATACAATAACTGATATCTGTATACAAATACATAACTTCAGAAATCCACATAATTTCGGAAATCTGCATTAAAAAACCCGCTTAACTTCGGAAATACACATTTAAAATTTGTATAACTTCGGAAATCCGCCAAATTTCGGGAGCCGCATTACAGAAAATTTCATAATTTCAGAGATCACATTTTGAAAAATCCACATAATTTCGGATCCGCATTTAAAAATATCCGCATCAAAAACCAAATAACTTAAGAAATCCGTAGAAATTTCCGCATAATTCCGGAAATCTGCAATAAAAAAAATAGCATAACTTTGGAAATCCGCATAATTTCGGAAATTTGCATTTATTTCATAAAATCCCCATAAAAATCGAACAACTTCGGAAATCCGTATATAAACAACCACATAACTTCGAAAATCCGAAAAACTTCGGAAATCCGTATTAAAAAAATCCTAATAATTTCTGAAATCCGCAATAAAAAAGCTTGCATAACTTCGGAAATTCACATTTAAAAAGCCGAAATCAACATAGTTTCTTAAACTCGCATATCTTCGGAAATATACATGAAAAACACGCATAATTTTGAAAATCCGTATAACTTCAGAGATTTGCATGAAAAAAATCCGCATAATTTTGGCAATCCGAATTAAAGAAATCCATATATTTTCGGAAATCCGGATAAAAAAATCCGCAAAACATCGCAAATCCACATTAAAGATATCCGCATAGTTTTGAACAATCGCATTCAAAAAATCCGCATAACTTCGGAAATCCGTATTTAAAATTTGTATAACTCAATCCACACCAAAGAAAACTTCATGATTTTGGCAATTCGCATAAATTTCCGCATAATTCCGGAAATCTGCATTAAAAAACCGCGTAGCTTCCCGGGTTGGCGGTTCAATGCATAAGGCGCTGGTCTTACAACCCAGTTGTCGTATGTTCGAACCCCGACCTGGAAGGATTCGTAGTGTCAGTAGAATCGTAGTACCAGCCATGCAATGGTTCTGTACACTCTGAATCGGCTGCGAAGTCTGTTGAAACAGAAGGTCGAATTCCTCTACAGGAATGTAATACCAAGGCTTTGCTTTTAACTTCGGAAATTTACGTTTCACAATTTGCATAACTTCGAAAATCTGAATATGAAAACCACATAAATTCGGAAATGTGCAAAACTTCGAAATATCCGCATTTTAAAAATTCGCAAAACATCGGAACATGTACATTCAAAATGTCCGCATAAAAACCGAATAACTTCGAAAATTCGCCCAAAAAAATTCCGCAGAAGTTTCCGCGTAATTTCGGCAATCCGCATTAAAAAAACCGCATAACTTCGGAAATCCGCTTAACTTCGGAAAACCGCATTAGAAAAAAGCATAACTTCGGAGATCCGCGTAAAAAGTCACTTTAAAACTTGGAACTATTGAGAAGTATTCAGTACCTCCTTTTCTCACTTCGGTTGCGGTTCAATACATAGGGCACTGGATTTACAATCCAATTGTCGTATGTTCGAGCCTCGAGCTGGTACGATTTTTAGTGTCAGTAGGGCCACAGTAATGGTCATGCAGGGGTTTTGTAGGCTAACATTTGTAGGCTAACAATGTAGCGTCAGGACAGATTTCCACAAAAAGTGGATTGTAGCTTGAAAAGGAATAATAAAATGATTTATATCTATCCGTGAGATTATTTCATGCACTAAATCCAATATGTTCGTATCAAGTGTCCGGTGTTCAAAAATCTCCTCGGATAGCATTTTAATAAAGCTTGCTTCACTTACAATTTGTTTTGGGTTTGCACTAAAGCCATTTTGAACTTATCTTTCAACAATAGATAGATGACCAGAGCAACAAAAAAAATTCAAAAAAGATTCGCACAGAAGAAAGACTCAAGCTTACAAGCTTCTCCTTACCCTGGGGATGTGGTATGTGTGTTAAGACATTTCAGAAAGCAACTCGATTGAAAAGAGCTGAACACGTGCATGACACTTAGTACGCACCGGTTGGAGATAAAACTTATTAACTTAATATCTGAAAGAACTACTTATATTGTTGAAGCTTTATTAGTGATAGACTATAATGGAAAGCTGAAAAATGAAATGAATTCGTTGTGCTTACTAATAATTTTCATTCGAATAGTTTAAAACTTGTCTAGCAAGTAATGCACTAGTTAAGGCAACGCCATATATCTTGAAAAACCTTTCAATTACTTGAAGGATTCCAATAAATTCATGTATGTCTTTTCAATTAAAATGTTAAATTTCTGACTTCACCGCAGCCACCAGGTTCAGTCTTTCAATTGCGAAACGAGTTCAAACGAATAATGGATAGTTTCTCGATCATCCATGGCAACACACAAAGCCCCTCTCGTTCGGGCAGCGATTCATTGGCGAAACCAAACCCAAAACTGTCAACAACAATTACTGGACAAAAGCTTTTCAGCCTTAATTTCGTTCCCTCCAGCTTCAGCCTCAGCAGCAATTCTATGAAATATGTAGCACCTCGATCAGAAGCCTAACTGCGAAGGCAAACACTGAACGATGGTACTAAATCATAATAGTAACAATTATTAATTGTATCTATCTTTTATTGCCGGTTGCTTTCCGCCCGACCCCCAAAATGATCACCAGGAGGCAATGCGCGCCCTTCGTGCCCTAGTTTTATGCCATAGGGCTTTGGGCTTTCGACACGAGCCGTACGGCGGCGTGGCTAGGGCGAAGTGGCCTTCAGTTTTGGTCAGTTCGAGTGTGGCTTGCTCTGCTTTGGGTGCCTTGCATTTTCTCGCCACGGTGGCGTTGGAGGATGCTTAACGACGATCACTTGATACCGGGTCGGTGCGGTTTCATTGATCACCACTAACTAAAGATAGGTAATAATACAGATACTTAATTGTTGGTCATTTTAAGTGGCGTCAACTTCCCAGCTACAAACTTCGTTTGATAATCTGATTGGCGATGATATTGAAAAAAGTGATGAGAACATTTTTGGTCTGTGTTCAATGATGAGAACATTTTTGGTCTGTGTTCAAGTGCGGGGTGGAATGCTCGAGGTTAATGTCAAGTTGGTATAATTAGAGCATGTTTGCCAGAGGACACGATAGCTGTTGATGGTCGACAGTAGCGAGCACGGTGTATTGAAACACGAAATAGTGAGACTTGAGGTTTTGAGTGGAGCTTTGTTATTCACAATTTCTTTCTTGAATGTAAAAATGACCAAGTAACTGAATATTTCAATTGAGCACGATTTGAATAACTATTGATACATATTTCACTCAGTCGCTAAAAGATATTGTCTTCTTTTTAAATTCAAATTGTTTACTAGGAGCATCTGTTTACAATTCAAGATTGTTGCCTAACTACAGGTGAACACTTTCAGTATTCATTTGGAATAAAAAATCACTTAGAATAAGTATACGGTTCGAGGGTTCAGCTCTTATGTCTTGGCATTACATTCCTGTGGTGGAATTTGAATTTGGCTCTTATGTGCTCATTTGAAAACGAACCTTATCTTTTAAACAGGTAACGGCCAAATCACAAATTGGTCAAACAAGAATATTTGGTTAAAAATCAAAACTCAACATACAGAGAAAAGGAAAATAAATAATCACACATACATATTTTTAAGCGAATATGAATAACCGGACCTTTCAGCTTGCTTGCAACATTTCGAACGCAGAGGTTGGTATTTCTTTGGATTTGGTGGCGAGGTAGTTGTGTTCTTTCTTTCCTATACCCTTTCAGTCATTTTCGGTTTTCAGTGAGAATCTTATACTGTGCAGTATCGATATTCAACCGAAGCTTAAAGAATTGAAAATGACCGGAAATAATTCACAATGACTTTAACCTTTTGGTAATATACAGTATACAGTATTTGGTAATATACAGTATTTACGGTATTTTTGCTTCACAAAGGGATTCTGCGGTGAAATTACTTTGATTTATCATATTGTAGACATTTCTCAAAGTCAAACTATACAGATTATATCGAAGAAATAATGAGAATTGAGACTGATTCTCCTTGCAGGCGTTATTTTTGTTTCGTCTTGTCGCAGGGGAACGAGTGACTTTGGCATTGACACTCTCTTTTGTTGCAGGGAGAAGCTAAAATGCTTTATCTTTCTTCGTTTGGTTTAGGTGCAAATATTCACGAATGAGACAGTAAAAGACGAATATCAGGCTGTTGGATTGAATTCTTTCATTAAAAATACGTGACAATTTTAAGTTTTGCTCGTGCTTGCCCATTGGGAAACATGTAGCTTTGTTTGTCACCAAAAACCTGAGTTTTATTTACGGCAGCTACAAATACCTGGCCATATCTTGAACTTTCTTGTAAAACAATTTCGAACTTGACAGGACCATCATTTTTACCCATGGTATTAAATTACTTTTGTCCTAGAAACTGCCCATAATCAATCGTCTCGTACGTTATGTTGTCCATAAGGATGCCTCCTAAGAACTTAATCGTACAATTCCAGTCTTTTGGTCACCAAATACTGTTTCTGTGTTGTGTTTGGCTGCTTGTAAAGAGCGAAATCCTTCTTGCAGATGAATCCTTCTGACAGTATTTTTGTTCTCATTGAATTTCTTAGCCTCACCATAATTTGCCCTAATCGTTCTCAACACCTTCCAGTACAACTTCCGGTTCTTGATGGTTACAGTAAGGCGCTTGCTGTTATCATGTTGATCGATAATATGCTGTTTACAGAAATGTTTTAGAATGTACCACACACATCTAGAAAAAATCGTCTAAATTTGCGTGTTCTAAGACATATTCGTGCATCAAGAATAATTAACGTTCACAGTAGGTTTTAAATGTATTCAATACATTCTGACACATTTTTAAGTGCTGAATAATATACACGTCTGCTTGAAAATTGGGTTATATTTGATACATGTATAAGTGATCCTTGAAAAATTCATTTTTTCGAACTACATTCTTATGAATTGGGTCATATGTGGATTTGTGTCACCTGGAAATTTCTTACTCTTTTTGCTGTGCACGGTGAATTTACCCAATTTAAACGACTTTGCGATTTTTGTAGGATTTTCGAATTTAGTATCCCAAGTATCAAATTAATTAACGATTCGCGACTTCTAGCAATTGCAGTGGACTTAAAATTGCGTCATAGCCCAGTGGTTGTTCATATCAAACACACGCTTTTCTGTTGGTGTTTCAGGAATTGATTTTGGATGTTTTAAGTCTTCAGAAGATTGGAACAGTACGCTTCTTTTGGTATAATCAAAGTTGTCATCAATCTACAAAGAATCTAAATGAAAAAAAGTATGGCACACTGCTTAAGCTCTAAGATGCCAGGTACATATAAAACCTTTAAAATGGATTGTCGTCATCAAAGTAATCAAAAATTACTGTTATTATTTTTACGTTTCGTCTTTGACTCATCAGTGCAGAGCAGTTCAAATTGTACTGCTTAGTGCTAAACTCGGCAGTTCAATTTGAACCGCTAAGCAGACGTAAATAAATAAGAGTTGAAATATCAAAAATCATAACGAAATCTGCATGAGAAAATAGCAACAAAATATAAAATTCTGTCATTGTAATATCAAAGCAAGAACAAAATATTTATAGAAGACGAGTTTTTCAGTTCATTGGCATTCTAGCATTCAGAATAAAATAATATCATAAGCATTTACCTAATCGGATGCTGATGTAGTTTATTCAAATAGAGTTTCATTTAAAGGTGGAGCTTGTGATTCAATTGTACTTAATGAAATAACTCACCGGTAACCAAATAAGTTATAAAAACTAATTTTGACGTTAAGCTGGTATTGTATATTTTCTAGATTCCTTCGATGAAATATCAAAAAAATATCAAGTATCGCTATAACAGCACATAAACATCAATACAAGATATGTTTGTAACATTTGTTGTTATTTTGATCGTTGTTTATTATTTACATCTACCCGGGAACGAGTTGTTTTGTGTGGAGATTTCACATGCATGCTTGATTCACGTGATTCTTCATTTCGAACCTCGTGCTTAATTGGGTATCAAAATTATTGCTGGCAAGAAAAAAAACTATGTTATCGTTCACCAGTTGATAAATTGTGTGTAATGGAGTCAGATAAATAATATTGATCATTGTGTACGTAAATATTTCAATGAATCAATGTAAAGATTGTGCTGTAGAAGCGCTAAGGTCAAACTACGAGATTTTCCCTGCATTTTGCTTTCGAATGTTTTAGATTACACTAAGCGCACATAATACGAAACAATTAGATCAATGTTCAAGATGATTACCATAATGGAATGAGACTACCATTTTCTATTAAATATTCTGTGAAGAATGTCTCTCCAAGCAACCTAAAGTACCACAGTACCTGAAAAATGTCCACTTCATTAGAGCTCTAAAGTACGCGTGGTACTTTTTGGCAACTTGAACGTACAGAAAAAGTTCTGCTTAAAAGCTGTACAAGGAAATGCCTCAAAGTTTGTTCTGTTGTGTCTGGTAAACATTCAAGTGTGAGTAATTCCTTAAAAACGGACTGTTCAGAATGCGTTGTATGCTGCTTAAGTCAAATATTTTTTTATGAACTTTTGATAACTTGGGCTAAATACAAATTGTCAAATATTTTTTATGAACTTTTGATAACTTGGGCTAAATACAAATTGTCAATATTTCCTACTATACTGAATGAACAACTGTAGAAGAGAAACTCTTCAACATTGTGTTTTTTTCTCGTATATACGTTTATTGCATAGGCAATAGACATAAGTTTTTCTTCGCCGTGGCATCCACAATACATAGTAGTTTAAACCTAATACATTTCGAATATCATATTAGTATGTTGGTATTCATTAGTTAATCTAAACACTGTTTTTATCAAGCGAGTTGCTATTTTAAATTACATTAAATAAAATACATTTATTTTGTACATGATCTTATAACTATTTCAGGTTTGTTTGTATTCAATACCATATAGTTGGCTATTGGTTGAACGCATGGAAGAGAAAACAGTCTAACATAAAATAAAATTTAAATTAGAACTACAATGGGCTTAATGAAATGATAAAGAAGTTTCATGAAAGGAAGGTCATGACAAGCAAGAATGTCGCGAACTGGGACATTGGATAGTCTACGCAAGGGTACGCAAGGAAATTATTAGTTGAGATATGACATCACGATACTATGCATGTCCAAACTACATGGTCAATATCGCGGTAACCTTCGTCACAAGCACAATGATTAGTCTCGGAAAGTCCAATTCGAAGGAGATGTGCATCTAACGTGTAGTGATTGGACATGAGTCTGGACATCACACGAATGAAATCCCTACTCACATCCAGTCCCCTGAACCATGTTTTTGTCAATATTTTAGGAATAATTGAGTGCATCCACCGACCCAGATCATCTTTATCCCAAGAAGCTTGCCAGCTGGCAAGTGTTTTTTGGCGAGACGCGCTATAGAATTCGTTGGAAGCAATCGGTCTCTCAGAAATTTCACCCTCAATAGCACCAGGTTTGGCTAAAATATCGGCTATTTCATTGTCTGTAATTTCATTGCACTGTTTTATTTTGCCCAAGAAAAATGGTTCATTTTTGCCAGCAGCGTTTGAACGAATGGCTTCAATTGCACTCAGACTATCTGTGAAGAAAAATAAAGGTTTGGAGATAATGTGACGATTACACTCAAACTATAATGAACTGCTGCTAACTCTGCTATATAAACAGATGCAGGTTCTCGAAGCCTAAATGAACATTTTTGTTGAAAATACCAAACCCAGTAGCCTCTTCAATTCGTGATCCGTCCATTTTCTCAGAGTCAATATGCTTGAACTTACTTGAAAATATTTTTGGGATTTCCATCGAGCGTAGGTGTTCCGGGATTCCACGCACTTCGCGCTGCATGGATGTGTCGAAAAATAGAATTGAGTCCGGGACATTTAGGAGGGTGTCACGGATAGGAATATATCTTAAAATTGTGTTAAGTTCATCAATACAAAATTCTGGTCAGTGAGTATTTTTATCGATTACCGGAAGCAAGAATTACATCTGGAAGAGAAAACGTTCATTATGTCGCAGCCATTAGAAAGGGGTCTTTGTTCAGTGCGTTGACTGAAAGGATCGCACTAAACTTCATTCGGTATTTTTTTATCTTTCGATGAGTTTAGAATAGGGGAACTACCGTTCTCATTCGACTGCCCGAAGGTACCGCTATGATGAAATGAAATTTTTACTGGAAATGTCAGCTACTGAGGTTTGATCAGCTGAGATCGGTAATCCAATTTGAGTGTGATGACATGACAATCTGTGCATTTGCTCAATTTTTGCTTAACAGAAGTATTTCACATCTTCACATTAATTTTTGGTGGCACTTCTTTTTTAGCTAAAGCGAATCTGCGTCGAGTGTCCGTTGATTGTAAGTTGAGTAATCAGAAAAATAATGTAGACAAACGTTAACCACTCAGTCGTTTGACAATTCTGCTGGCTGAAAACATAAATTCGAACAAATAATTTTTGGGTGAGACGAAGTTCGATGGGTCAGCTAGTATATTATTAATATATAGATACATTTCGGTAAAATTCTTAGCATACATTTTGGAAACACGCTCCTAGAAATAGAAATACATTCTGGACCATGTATCGATTGACTCCATTAGATTTTAATCTCACACATTTTTTTTTCTGTTCGACAGTCCATGTTAAAAGCATACAAGTCAACGAATGGCTAACCTTTCAAGTTTATTATTCTTCTTCCCTTAGCATTCTAGCATCATCAAATTTGACGTTAAACATCCAATGATACAAATCTCATTGTCAGTGGATTTGAACTAAATCTCCTTGAACAAACCCTAGTATCCAATTTAGATCCTGTTGCGGCTGCTATGCGGTCAAAGAATCCATTTGATCGAACCTCACCCTACGCCGAATCTGCGCTTGAAAACTCTCGTAAACAAAGACTTACACGGATGTGGCGAATTATTCTCGCCGTTTGCTAAATGCCACTACGAAATCTAGATCGCACATAGGAATCCAATTTCAATTCAATCGCCTAAGACTTATCACCTACATGCCGGACACGGACAGCTCGGATCAATAAAAGAACGCTGCCCCCAAGGCACCGTCGTCGGCCACAGTGCGAGCAGGAAATTCAGCCAGTTTTAGTAATTAAACTCGCTATCTCTCCCGCCGGTTAAGCCGCCGTCCCCGTCGATCATTGGCGATTCGATTTGGCTTCCCTGTGATCCGAGGTCCGAGTTGTTGTACTAGTCTAAAATGAAAAACCTGATTAGAACGGTGCTCGGGTTTGGTCGAGTCTGGGCATTTTGCATAGGTCGGACGCGTGAGGCTTTTAAAGGTTACCAGATTGTATCGACGTGATACGAAACAACTATAACAGTTGCCCACATGTATAACAATCAGGTCTCTGTGTTGCCACTTTGTCAGTGCCAAGTGAAGGTGGCTTTTAGTAGCAGGACTGCAGCGGTACGAGGTCTTTCGGGAAGGGGTACCTCGCCACACCCTTGGTTCTTTGTTGAACTCTATCCAGCCCAAGCTTCGATTTGTATAAATGAGTCGATTTTTTTTCTCCACTCGTCGGTCGTATGGTTTTATGCATAAATCAATTCTCTTGAAACGCTTTTTTTTCTTACCTGCTCAAGCAAGCCATTCAAGTGTTGTGCTGCTCGAGTTTTGCAAATCTCGTGGAGACACTACTTATGGCGGCAATAACAGCACTAGTAGCTGCAACAAGGCGAAAAAAAAACTTGATCAGTTTGCGGCGAGGTTCGATACTACACCAACTAGGGGGCATTAAAAGGTTCCAGTTTACCTTGCCATTAAGTGAGATAAGTTGACTACCACGTGCTGCGATTGCGAACAGACAAATGTATAAGGCATTTTCGAAGCGAGGCTGCTTTCGGCCATTTAGTCGAGTGACACTGACATGGTTCCTCGCATCTCAATTCTCTAATCTGACATGAAATGGTTAGCATTACCCAGGGGCTGGCAAAAAAATGGCACGCTTTCATAAAAGGTCATTCTATACATTTAAGCTGTCTAATTAATAAAATAAAAAATCAATTCATTCGACCGATCTCCTTCTTTAGCAGCTATTTTTTTGTCTTTTCTGTGTAGACAATCTTGATACAAATTTTATGTACATGAAACTATATTACTCATCATTGAAAATTGATAGAAATTCAACGGGAGCCGTAAGCTTACGCCCAGTCACCTTTGACCGAATGCTCGTTTCATCGCGTACAACTTTTATCAAGCGGTACTATATTTAGAAAAAAAAACCAAACCTCCGGAGAAGACACCTCACAATCACGATTTATCTCCGCCCACCGGTCGCACACGTCCAGTAGCGAACATCGAACCGTGCGATTGGGTCCGAATAAAGACATTAAAATTTTATCACCTGCCATCTTCGGCAGGTAACCAGTGAAGGAGTCAGAGGTGGAGGCAGAATCCATAATCGACATCATTATACTATCGCCCAGCTCGTGTCTAGGATGGTCGCTGCTGGTTTGGTCTGGTCTGGCCTGGCCTGGCAGGGCTCGGCGTTGTGAGGAAGCCAACTTCAACTATTTCATGCCGGTCCGACATCTGTTTTGCATTAATAGGATGAACGATCGATCACCGCCATTTTCCAATTAGTGTGCTACAACCGAGGAAGATGTGGTAGACGAGGTGGTCTATCGTCACCGCGATCGTTCGGGATTCGAAAAAAAAATACCGTGCAACCTTTGGGTACCGTTCGATTTATCACCGAGGTTAGCGGAGGGTTCAACACGTCATCCCAATCGACCGCGATGTTTTAACAGATTGTTACGATAGGTCGGGTTAAGTGGGTAGCAGTCATTATTGTCGCCATCTCATCATGCGCCGTACAGGAAGTTCGTTGTCGTCCGGGGATATTTTATGTGATGCACGATTCAGGCTGATTTTGAAATTTTGCCAACTTTAATTTTATTCCGTTGTGCTTTTGATTAATGGTTTCATAGTTCCTGTTTTGGAAGTTTACGATGCGTGTGGCATTGTTCGATATTACGTATATTTTGAGTGGGCCGCAAATCTGAGTCAATAGAAAAACAATTTTATAATACGATGCTGAGTATCGAATTACAAGATTACTCTACAAACCGTAATCATGGTTTTCCCTAATAGAGACGATAGTTCCGTAAGCTTATGCTCACGTTTTTTATAGGAATCTCGTTCTTCAATGTGTGTTTGAAAAATCCATTCAATTAACAAAAACTCAAAGGATTTAATTTGTTTTTACAAAGCCTAGTATAGAAACGCGCTCGTAGGGGATTTTTTTTCACATATCACCCTGTAACTCCGGAAATGAAAATCGTATGATTTTTTTTAAATAACTATTTATTGGAATATGGGGTGAAATTAAATTATTAAGATTTAAATTGGGTGTTCAGCCACAAGTGGTGACTTTTCAGCCCTATTATATATATGATTTGATTATTACCATGAGGACATCATTTGCTTCCGCAATTCTGAGATTTTTGTGTAGGGAAAATTCTAAACCTACTTGTATTGTGTAATGAAGAAAAGGAACTTATATACTAACTTACTAACTAATACAGAGAGCGAATCGATTCAATTGAAGATTGCATCGATTGTTGTCGGAATTTGCTTATAATATTATGTGACATTACATCCAATGGTTCTATATTTGTGAGACGGTGTAACTCATTTGTACTAAACCAGGGAGGACGCTTCAAAATCATTTTCAGAATATTATTCTGAATCCTCTGAAGCGTTTTCTTCCTGGTGGAACAACAACTTGACCAAATTGGTACTGCATAAAGCATGGCTGGTCTGAAAATTTGTTTATAAATTAACAACTTGTTTTTTAGACAGAGCTTAGAATTTCTGTTTATAAGAGGATATAAACATTTAATATATTTATTACACTTTGCCTGGATTCCTTCAATGTGATCCTTGAAAGTGAGTTTTTTGTCATACGTTAAACCTAAGTATTCAGCTTGATCAGACCATGTCAATTCCAAGCCATTCAATTTGAGAATGTGATTATTGTTTGGTTTAAAAAAAGAAGCTCTTGGCTTATGAGGAAAGATAATTAATTGCGTTTTTGCTGCATTTGGTTTAATTTTCCATTTTGACAGATAATCACTGAAAATATTGAAAGTCCTTTGTAGGCGACTGCAGATCACTCTTAGATTTCTACCTGTGGCTAACAGACTTGTGTCGTCACAGAATAGCGATTTCTGACAACCAACGGGTAGATTTGGAAGATCAGAAGTGAAAATATTATACAAGATTGGAGCTATGCTCGAACCCTGCGGAACACCGGCTCGTACGGGTAGCAATTCAGATTTACAATTCTGATAGCTAACCTGAAGAGTACGATCAGTTAAATAATTTTGAATCATTTTGATCAAATAAATAGGAAACTGGAAATCAGACATTTTTGCTATTAAACCTTTGTACCAAACACTGTCGAATGCTTTTTCTATGTCTAGAAGAGCAACTCCAGTGGATAACCCAGAAGATTGATTTGATTTTATCATGTTCGTTACTCTGACAAGTTGATGAGTAGTTGAATGTTCATGACGAAATCCAAACTGCTCTGGTAAAAAAATTGAATTCTCATTTATATGAGACATAATTCTCAACAAGATATTTTTTTCAAAATGTTTACTAATAGAAGAAAGTAAGCTAATTGGTCGATAACTTGATGTTTCTGCTGGGTTTTTATCAGGTTTGAGGATAGGAATTACTTTAGCGTTTTTCCATCTTTTTGGGAAGTAAGCTAATGAAAAACACTTGTTGAAAATTTTAACCAAGAGTCTCAAGGCAACATCGGGAAGATTTTTTATAAGAATATTAAAAATTCCATCATTACCAGGAGCCTTCATGTTTTTAAGTTTCCTAATAATTGATTTAATTTCATCAAAATTCGTCTCAATAATGTCATCGTGTGATAACACTTGGGTTGAAATATGATCATATTTCAGTGAGACTTCATTTTCAATAGAACTCACAACGTTCAAATTAAAATTGTGTACTCTCTCGAACTGCTGAGCAAGTTTTTGAGCTTTTTCGCCATTTGTAAGAAGTATTTGATTTCCTTCCTTGAGAGCAGGAATTGGTTTCTGAGGTTTCTTAAGAACCTTAGAAAGTTTCCAGAAAGGTTTAGAATATGGTTTAATTTGTTCAACTTCTTTAGCGAAATTTTCATTTCGCAAAAGTGTAAATCTATGTTTAATTTCTTTTTGTAAATCCTTAACTATGTTTTTCATAGCAGGATCACGAGAACGTCGATATTGTCGTCGACGAACATTTTTCAACCGAATGAGCAGTTGAAGATTGTCATCGATGATAGGAGAATTTAATTTAATTTGAGCTTTGGGAACTGAAAGATTTCTAGCTTCGATAATATAATGATTCAAATTATCAATTGCTGTGTCGATGTCCGCACAATTTTCTAAAACAGTTTCATGATCCACATGATTTTCAATGTGAGATCTGTAATCCAACCAATTAGCTCTATGATAGTTAAATATAGAACGAATTGGATTCATTATAGCTTCGTTGGAAAGTCTGAATGTTACAGGAAGATGATCTGAGTCAAAGTCAGCATGTGTAATCGGTTAACTACAAATGTGACTTTGATCCGTTAGAACCAGATCAATTGTAGACGGGTTTTTCACGGAAGAGAAACAAGTAGGATTACTGGGATGAAGAACTGTGAAGTAACCAGCTGAGAGTTGATTATGAAGTATTTTACCATTACTGTTATTTTGCCTACAATTCCACTGGACATGCTTAGCATTTAAGTCCCCTATTACTAAAAATTTCGGTCGATATCTTGTGAGTTTTTGCAAATCGCCTTTAAAGAAATTTAATTGTTCGCCGGTGCATTGGAATGGCAAATATGCTCCAGCGATGAAATAAATTCCATGAATGGCTTCAACTTCAATTCCCAAGCTTTCAAAAAATTCAGTATTGAAAGAAGGTAATATTCAATGTTTAATTTGCCGTTGGACAAAAATGGCAACTCCACCACCCATTCCAGTAAACCTGTCAAATCGATGAACCACATAATGTGGATTACTTTTCAATTTGACATTTGGTTTAAGAAAAGTTTCTGTCACAATGGCAATATGAATTTTGTGAACTTTGAGAAAATTATAATATTCATCTTCACTCGATTTCAAAGATCGAGCATTCTAATATAATATATTCAAATAATTATTTAACATCACTGTTAAATTTGAAATTCATTATAATATTATTTGCAAATTGCCATCCGATTTGAAATGCTTCAAAAAGTGATGAAGTCGAATTCATTCGGATGATCATTTGAAAAAGTTGATCTTGTAGGTAGATCATTTTATTTTCAGTTATATCGCCTAAATCAACTTCATTTAAAGAAGCGAATGGCATTGAAGGAATATTTGTAGGTAGACTGCCATTAGAAGAAGATGATATGGCCGATCTACCTATTAATAAATTGTTTTCGTTAGAAGATGAACTGCAAGGCGGTCCTGTGTTTTGATTATTTACATTAGAAGAATTATGTGGTAGATTTTTACCTGTTATACTAGCATAACTGAAATTAGAAGAAGATGATGACGAGGTCGATCTACCTGTCAATAAATTGTTTTCGTTAGAAGACGAATTGGAAGTCGTACCTGTTTTACCTTTTTTTATATATATAAAAAATAGGTATAGAATTCGCTCCAACTTTAGAAAATTTTTCCGAGGCCCGGAGGGCCGAGTGTCATATACCAATCGATTAAGCTCGACGAACTGAGAAAATGTCCGTGTGTGTATGTATGTGTGTTGTCAACTAAGAGGTCGAGATCCCAGAAATGGCTGGACCGATTTTGATCAAACTAGTCGCAAATGAAAGGTCTCCCCGTCACCCTAAACGCTATTGAATGGTTTTGAGATCGAATGTTTACTTTTTGAGTTATAGTAGTTATAGAGTAGTTTCAACGTTTTAAAAATGGTGATTTCGATGTCGAAGACAAACATGGTGGTGGAAGAAAAAAAACCTTCAAAAATGAACAACTAGAACCATTGCTTGATGAAGATTCGTGCCAAACCCAAGAAGAGCTTGCCGAATCGTTGGGAGTGAGGAGCAGGCCATTTCAAAACGTCTCAAGGCCCTGGGTGCCGTACGAGTTGAAACCGAGGAACATCGAGCGCCGTCTATTTGTATGTGAGCAACTGCTTTAAAGACAAAATCGTAAGGGGTTTTACATCGAATCGTAACCGGTGATAAAAAGTGGGTCCGATACGATAATCCTAAACGCAGAAAATCATGGGGAAAGCCCGGGCATGCAACTTCGTGAAAGGCAAAACCGAATATTCACGGCGCCAAGGTTATGATTTGTATTTGGTGGGATCAGCTCGGTATGATTTACTACGAGCTCTTAAAACCGGGTGAAACCACCACAGGAGATCGCTACCGAACGCAACTGATGTGCCTTAGACGCGCGCTAAAAGAAAAGCGACCACAACATCAAGAGATTTAACGTTTTTGCTTCGTCGCTTTCTATGACGATTTGAAATTTTAAACATTCATCAGTCTGTTATTCCCGACAAGAAGTCGAGGGAAGGTATTTTAGGTACATTTTGGATTTTTTTATTACTCTTTCTAATACTTCCAGAACTAGTATTTGGGAGCCGGAATAGCTGAAGTCGGTTCGTAAAGCAAAGTCTTGGCATTACATTTCTTTTGTGGAATTTGACCTTTCTACAGACTTCGCAGCCGATTCTTGGTGTGCAGCATCATTGCATGACTAGTACTAAGTGCAATGATTATGTATGCTAAGTATCGGCTAAGTACTATTGATAAAACGTCATCAAGTACAAGTTAAATTTACCTTGTTTTACCAGGTAATCTTTATGAGAAAGGCAAAACATGATTTTTTCTCGAATTCTGATAATTAAAATCCGATACTGAATAACCACAACCGTTTGCTATTAGTAGCGGTTTGTATTTTCTAAAAAGCATAGAGACAGTAGGATACTAGATTAAATGACACTAGCAATGGAAATTAGCATAATTCTGTTATTAAATCAACTGCAGCTGGCCCCTTTTGGTCGCTTTTGCCGGTTAACCATTTGAGGTCACTTCATGGGAAACTCACCGACACGCAGTTAGATGGATGATTAGAGCCAGCTATTTAACACCATTTACACCAACCGCAAGTTACCAACCAGGCATGGTAACGGTCGTCAGCAGCTTTGGTTTCGGAGGCAACTTATGCGAACGAAGAAAAATCTCCCATCCACCCACTTCTTCGCTGCGATACTCGGAGGTACCAACGCACTCGAAGTTCGCTCGATTACTGTCTAGATCTGTCCCCACCCAACCTTGCAGTATCACAGGCTATTTAAAGACAGCATTTCGCAGATCCATTGTTGTGCCTTGAACTTTATATAATCATTGCAATGCGATGGGAAAAAAACTATAGAAACATCCCGATCAACTGCACTAAAGGTTAGTGCTCGCTATCCGACTGCCGCTGGGTAAATTGTTGCAAAATTTGACTCGATCACGAGACAGGGTGCGAAGCAGATCTCCGCAAACAACGACTTGAACCTGTTGAAGAGCTGCACGTGCGATAGAAATACCACTACTGGTGTTGGCCAATCGGTATCATCAACTGAGAGTAGCATAAACCAATTGAAAACACAAAATAGCATTAAAAAAAATTAGGGTCCCATGCACGGTAGAAGCCACCGATGGAATTGGCATACATGGCATAGGTATGCAAAAACCGTTTTGTTGAACAACCACTTAAATGTGCTGAAGAGCGGTTGATTTCTCTTCCATCATATCGAACGCGCTACAAATCGTGACAATTTGCTGGAAGAGGCAATATGCGCAGGTGCTCAATGCTTGATTGGAGAATCGAAATCGAGTGATCGAGTCAAGTCTCCTTTGAGCCAGTGGGATAATTCTAGAAATGCTAAACGCAAGCAATCGCTTGAAGTGTGTACCTTCTCGAATAACGACCGAGTGCAGAAAAATATCTCGGTCTCGGGTACTATTTTGATCAATCGCACCCATTTCTAACGGAGTGCCTTGATACTCTTCCCACGTACTAACGAGATCGTTCATAAATTAAATACTTGTTTCAAACGACCAGCTGAGTACATACAGCACACCTTCATGAATAATTGACTTCAATCTGTTAGCATTGTTAATAGCATATTTCATGTGCTCAATAAACAGGGTCTTTTTTTATTTTTGAAAAGTCAAGGTTGAAACAAAAAACCGACGGAATGCGCCAAAAAATGAATGAGATGAATTATATGGGACTTGTAGGTCCGTTATGAGGTCTATTGTATTAAATGTCACTGTGTCTGTGCAGTTCTGTGTCTAATTATTACGGCGTTTCAAATTCAATCGAAATGTATATTTTTCACCAATAAATCCTGGAATTGTTATTCATAGTCCTCGCAACGTTTCTCACCGCTTCACTCTTGATCCTTACGACACAATTGATCACGATCGAGGTAAGCGCGACGCGATCTCACACAACGACAACTCTCCCCGCATTCTGCATGATCACCTGATGCAGCCTTTTAATTACACGTTTAATCGTATTGTGATCACAGGGGCAACAGTAAAAATTACAATATTTATTGAAATCGAGCATGATTTTATCGCTCTGAGCATCTTTGGCCTGCTCAGAAGGGGCGACCGAAAGGTTTCCGTCGTCGTCGTCGGTCGTTCATTGAGACTTCGTACAACGGCAGAAGATGTGTGAACTACAGAACCTCCAACCAGCACCGCAAAACTGGTAGGTTTGCTTCGATCAGCCGGGGCACGGTTGATTGAGGCAAATTTTCGTGCTCAAGTGGGTAACGAATAGAATAGATCCACTATCTGATCAACCTTCGAGAGACTGCGGGGTTATTCGCGACAACAAAACTGAAATCACGCGCCATCTTTAGCTTCTTCTGTTCTGGCGAAGGTCTAATGTCCGCTGAAACTATCGAAAGTGAAACCGAACACTTGCTGGGGAACGAAGATGTCACCATTGTTTGGTGTGATTCGGCTTTTGAAGGGGGACGGACGGGAGAAGATCAAAACATGAACTGGTAAAATGTACCACCTGTCACGAACAGGACAAGGTAGAGCTGAACAAGGAAGGTTAAATAGGCAGTTTTATAGTTTAGATGATCATTTTGAGTATGATGATACACTTGAATGGAAGTTTTACCATGTAACCTAATGTTTTTTTTCTTTTTTCCTTTTTTTACAGGTAATACACATTTTTTCTCATATTTTGTAAGTATGTCGAAAACCTTTTGTAAATTTCTGATCGTTGGAAATAATAATCAAAGCCACCACCGCAGAATCTTAGAGTACATAACAATTTCTTGGCTAGTGATACGATCTTATTGGCTTTAAAAATAATTCCAGGTTGAGGCTCAAACATAAGACAATTGGCTCGAGAGTCCAACGCTCTACACATTAAACCGTTACTAAGAGTTTATCTTGTCTACAGATTCGAAACGGGACGTACTTTTGTAGATTTAACCAGCATTCATTTTTCTTTCTGAAGATGTGTAGATTTATATTTATTCTTTGGAAATTTTGTATGTTCTTCAAATAATATGAAATAATACAGCATTTTTGTGGGAATACGCGCTACCTAGTTCTAAAATTCTTCGAAAGTATTTCGGAAAATGAAAATTGGACTTGGTCGATAATTCTACATGAAAATTTGTTAAGGCATAGCCAATTAAACCCTAAAATCCTGTTTAAATCCATCTAGTGGTGTAATGATGCCTTTCTCATTTAACTCATTTTTTCATTAATATTATTGAGGTTCTTCAGAAAACTTTTTTTTTGCCTTTCTCATATAGAAAGGTTATGCAATCACTGTGAAACCCGACTTTTGAACCGAGACCCGGAGTGCCGAGTGTCATATACCATTCAACTCAGTTGGTCGAGTACGCAAAATGTCTGTGTGTGTATGTGTGTGTATGTGCGTACATGTGTATGTAACGTTTTTTTGCACCAACTTTTCTAGGAGATAGCTGAACCGATTTTCACAAACTTAGATTCAAATGAAAAGTCTTGTAGTCTCATACAAAATTCCTAAATATTATTTGAACCCGACTTCCGGTTCGGGAGTTATGGGGTAAAATGTGCAAAAAAAATAAAATATGTATTCTAACTTTTCTCATAGATGGCGCTACCGATTTTCACAGGACCTTTCATATTCAAATGAAAGGTCCTGTGATCCCATACGTAATTCCTGAGTTTCATCCGAATCCGACTTCCGGATCCGGAAATATAGGGTGTGTGTTAAAAATTTTATACTATCACTGAACAGGTCGAAAACTCGTGAAAAGTGTTCTAAATCGGCCTCAAATCTTCTCCAATTGATAGTTTTCATCAGTAGACGGTCAAACAAACCGATTTCGGTTATTCTTTTAAGAATCGAAGAAAATTATTTTGAAGAATATCACAGTATTATATATGATAGTATGATTGATATGAGAAAGCCATCATTACACCACTAGGTGGATTAAAACAAGTTTTTGAATATTGAATTAGAGCGAAAACATTTATTTGGGTATACATTAGCATAACCTTTTAAATTTTTAACAGTTTTGACCCAAGTTAATAGGAATTCTTCGTTAGTGAAAATCATCTCAGTTGTTTTTGAGAAAACGATATCGGTAGTTCCGGAACCGGGAGCTAGGAACCGGTATAGATGAAATTGCTTCGTTTGGCCAGCAGCTAGCATAAATAATAAAATTGAATTTAATAAATTTGATAAATATAAATTGAAACAGTTTTAAACCAAATTTAAAAGAATTTTTACATTTTTGCATTATCGCTCTATATGACAGGTTACAATGTCAAACACACTACCCTGTATTTCTGGATCTAAATAAAATTCTACATCAACTTGTAGAAACATAATGCTTT
The DNA here is from genome assembly GCF_030247185.1 of Malaya genurostris. Lineage (NCBI taxonomy): Eukaryota > Metazoa > Arthropoda > Insecta > Diptera > Culicidae > Malaya > Malaya genurostris. The sequence continues at coordinate 254,594,342 of NC_080571.1, read as the reverse complement.
TCATTTAAATTTGAGTTTGTCGAGAATGGTCTGGCCGACTCTGAGAATTTGGAATGATTTCCGGTTTGCAGCACACGAGCACTTCCCCGGTACTTCTGGAACCAGGAGAGGTGATCCGATATACTCAAAAGCAACGTATTCGGTCATCAACTAACCATACCTGCCTAGACAATGAATATTACGGCTAATTGATTGTATTTGGATTGATTTTTCTTTGTCAAAAACACACTCCTGAATATGAAATTTTTTATACTTATCAACCAGTAATTCTGGAACAGAAAGTCGTATCCGAATGAAATTCGGTAAAAAATATGGGTTTATAAGACCTTTCATTTGAACCTAAATTTGTGAAAATTGAACGAGCGCTCTTTGAGAAAATCGAGTGCAATTTTAACATTTTTTTGCATAGTTTTTCCCGTAACTCCGGAACCGAAAGTCGAATCCAGATGAAATTCAATTGCAGGTTATGGCTTTTAGTTCAAATCTGAGTTGAAAAAAATCGGTTAAGCGGTCTGTGAAAAAAATCGAGTGCCGTTACTCCCGAACCAGAAGCTCAATCCAAATAAAATTCAATATTAACATATGGAACCAGGAAACCTTTCATTTGAATCTCAGCTTGTGAAAATCGGTGCAGGCACCTCCGAGAATCAAGCGAATATTTTGTTACATACATACACACTCAGACATTTTGCGTACTCGACGAACTGAGTCGAATGGAATATGACTTTCTATATGGGAAAGGCAAAGATGATTTAACAGTCCAAAAGGAATGAATTTACTCAAAGTTTCCTTCCTTCTAGAAGTAGACGATCTCAAAATATTTCTCAGCTATAACTCAGTTGCTAGTTGAATCTATCTAATCGTTGTACACCCAAACCTCCGTTTACGTTACCTTTTTTTACGTTATCTCTTTTCACGTAACTCTTTTTACGAACAAAATCCCAAATAACGTATACTTTTTTTATGAACCTACTTCGTAAAAAGAGGTTTTTCCATACAATGAAAATCGTTTCCAGCTCATTTATATTCTGTGAAATTACTATAATACGGGTATTTTCGGAACGGGTTAGATGAGTAGATGTTGGAAAATGATGTTTGGGGTGGTTCTGAAATCCAAGATGGCGACTTCCGGTTTATTGATATTCCTTGAAAACCCTTATAATATGAGTATTTTCGGAACGGATATGATGAGTACATGTTGGAAAACGATGTTTGAGGTGATTCTGAATTCCAAGATGGCGACTTCCAGTATATTGGCATCCCTCGAAACCCCTTACAGTATTCCTCAAAACTCCTACAATAACGGGTTTGATGATGAGATATCGGGAGCGATGTTTGAGGTGGTTCTGAGTTCTGCGTTAGTTCCTAATACAGTTACTCACAAAATTGATCGTACACATGAAAAAATATCACATATTCACATTTTGTTGTTCAATTAGTAAGTTACAAGTAAAAAAATATTTGTAATTTCAATGTTATATATTTCATGAATTGGATCAATATATATTTTATTTAAATATTAAGATTCTTCCCATTTGGTGGTTCGATTACAATAAAAAACGCCTTAGTCCTATCTCACAAAATTGATCGCGCACTCATTATGGAAATCTGCATTATTAAGTGTAGCTGGGGAACGCGGATTGGAATATCAAATTTAGTACTTAGTGTGGCGTCCCTTAGCGTCGATTACGGCTTACAAACGACGGGGCATTGGGTCCACTAGTTCTTTGCGCAAGATGCTCGGATGTTTTCCCATACTTATTTTATTTTCGGTTTCAGCGTGTTTTTTGTTTGATGTGTTAGTATCCTTGAACCGCCGATTGATTTTATCTTATGGGTTTTCGATGGGATTCATGTCTGATGACAGTGGTGGTGCTTCTAATTGCTTAGGAACGTTATGTAACAGCCATTCCCGAACAACTTGTGAGGTGTGTTTTGGATCATTGTCCTGGTGGAAGCAATATCCTGATGATAGTCCTAATTTTTGTGCACTTGGTTTTAGGTTACGTTTTAGGATATCCATATATAGCATTTTGTCCATATTCCGGTCGATAAACTCAAGTGTTTCTGTGCCTGAAAGCTGCCATACAACCCCACAACATAACACAGCCACCACCATGTTTCACTGTTGGTCTCAAATTTTTATATTTGAGCTCTTCATTCGATCAATTATTATGATCAATTTTCTTGTAGAAATGTCTTTTTACTATCTTTTGCCTTCCATTACAAAAGAGATAACGGTTTTCTCTGTATTTAAATTTATAACTCTCAAACTAAAGCAAAAACGAACTATTATTGTTGTTTACTCTAACAGTGACAGTTTACACACAAAACGAGTTCATAGTAAATTGTGTCGATATTGGTGGACGATCAATTTTGTGAGATTAAAAAAGGCATACATTTCCTTATAAATCGATTACTTCTAACAACAAAATAATTTTAATCCAAGTTTTCGTTCAATTATGTTTCAAAACAATTTTCATTGTAAAATCACTTCAAAATAAATTAAAAACGAGCAAGCAACAGTAGGAAACTGCAATGAAATGTAGCATCATACGTGTGTACGATCAATTTTGTGAGTAACTGTATGTAGAATTTCGCATTATTAGGGGCACTTGTTCAACAATTTCACCAGTCTTGATAATCTGATTTGACTGGTATTCTAGCATTTTTTTACTAAATCCGGCTATGATGTAGATCTGCCGCAGATATTACTGATTCAAAAATGTAAATGCCTACTCATGAAAACCGTTCCGAAAATATGCATATTATGAAGGTATTCGAGCAGTTCAAGTAATATCGATACATATTGCAAGGGTTTTCAAGGAATATCAATAAACCGGAAGTCGCCATCTTGGAATTCAGAACCACCACAAACATTGTTTTCCAACATTTACTCATAAAACCCGCTCCAAAATACCCATATTCTGATAGTTTGTAACGAATATCGATGAACCGGAAGTCGCCATCTTGGAAATTGATGCGATCTAGAACATCCTTTTCCTGCAAATACTAATAATGTTTGCTCCATAGTTATCCAGTATATTATACATATCCAATAATATACATACATAGGGAAAACTTTTTTTACGTTGGAAATTCCAAATAACGTAAACTTTTTTTACGTTGAAAATTGAAAATAACGTAAACTTTTTTTACGTCATAACTCGATTTACCAGATCCCGATTATTACGTAAATGGAGGTTTGGATGTACTGGAAATTGTTTATTGCACAAAAAATGGTATCGTAGAAAAAGTTTTCAAAAACAGTCCGCGTAGCAAAAATTTTCGAAAAAGACAGCAATCTTAAAACAAAATACATTGAACAAAAGTCGAATACTTTTTGAAGAATTGCGATGTTTTCGAAAAAATCATACTAAAAACAAATGCCTTTTAATTTTTTTTGATTATTTCATTTTAACCTTCAATCGAAAACCACATTTTATGTTAAAAAGTTAAGGCTGAAATGTTGTAGGCAATTTTTCTGTTTAAGGTTCCTGATAAGTTATTGAAACAATAGAATACGATTCTCCATATATAAGCAATATAATTTCTTAGAGTGACGTTCCTCCAAAATGTAGTCGATTTAGGAATATTCAATTATTTATGATGGTAACACAATGTGCAAAATATGCATTGTAACGGTGCTTCTTTTGCAGTGAAATCGGCTACCTCTGTTCAATTTGATAATCTAAATAATTGGCTTATGCGGTTTGATTTTCCACCTCGCTATAACTGAAGTATTGCACATTTTCCATTGCAACTTTGACGTAGAACCACTTTCTTGTTTTTTTTACCTTTTTTTATATATATAAAAAATAAGTATAGAATTCGCTCAAACTTTCGAAAAATTTTCCGAGGCCCGGAGGGCCGAATGACATATACCAATCGATTCAGCTCGACGAACTGAGCAAATGTCTGTGTGTGTGTGTGTGTATGTGTGTGTGTCTGTATGTGTGTTGTCAACTAAGAGGTCGAGATCTCAGAGATGGCTGGACCGATTTTGATCAAACTAGTCGCAAATGAAAGATCTCCCCGTCACCCAGAACGCTATTGAATGGTTTTGAGATCGGATGTTTACTTTTTGAGTTATACGAAGTTGTATATTGTCTTTATTGTCTTCGATTAGAGTTAACCTTTCGCACAGACTTTGGCTGTATAACTTAACACTAATGGTAACTTAATAATATTTTTGATTTAAACATGTCTTTGCTAATATTAAAATCAAACAGATGATACACGCTGTTGAAACGATGGCAACAAACATCCATTGGATTATTCTGACCATACTGTGTGCGATGAAATGAGCGTCTAAGAAAATCCGTTCTTCGCAATGATCTTCCTGGAACGTTAAAGTGAATTCTTTCGAGTAGCACGGGGCAATCGATGTTATCAGTCAGTAGATCAAAAACGAAGATCCTTTGTAGATGTACTCGTCTATTTTGCAGAGTCGGTAGGTTCATGAGAGCACAGCGATTCTCGTAACGTGGCAATTGAAGATGATTCTGCCAAGGTAGTCGTCGAAGAGCAAATCGGACGAAACACTTTTGGACCCTTTCGATCCGGTCGATGTGAACATTATGATGCGGAGCCCAAATTATAACTCCATATTCCAAAATACTTCGTACTAAGGCGATGTAAATTGTTTTTAGACAATACACATCGTTGAAATCTTGCGTGTTGCGTTTAATGAGTCCCAAAACTGCAAAGGCTTTCGCAGTAACAAAGGCAAACTGTTCGATGAAGCGGAGCTTGCGATCGAGAATGATGCCTAAGTCTTCAACAGATGAAACTCGCCTAATTGTAGCCGCCATTATGGAGTAATCGAATAAAATCGGTGAATGTGCTCGTGAGAAGGTTATTGAATTACATTTCTTGATGTTCACTGTCATGCCGTTTCTATCACACCAGCCTAAAACCCTCTTAATGTCCATTTGTAGAGCACAGCAATCTAAAAGACTTGTGATGATGCGATAGAGTTTGAGATCATCAGCATACATAATTCTGAATGACGACAATACACAGCAAAGATCGTTAACGAATAGAACGAAGAGGAGTGGGCCGAGATGACTCCCTTGTGGAACACCCGATGTAACATTGAAGGATTCAGAGAGTACGGTTCCGACTCGTACGGTAGCACTTCGATCAGTGAGATACGACATAAACCAATTAGTTATCCAATCAGGAAATCCGTTTCGTCTCAATTTTTCCACTGCGAGCTGATGAGGAACACGATCGAAAGCTTTTGAAAAATCAAAGTAAATCGCGTCGACTTGTTGCCGTTTTTCAAGTTTGTCGATCAATATTGAAACGTAGCTCATTAGGTTTGTAGTAGTAGACCGCTTTCTGACAAACCCGTGCTGTTCAGTGGATATGATATGTTTTACTGAGGGGTAAATAAGATCTAACAGCATACGCTCGAATACTTTAGGTAAGCAGCTCAGAATTGAGATGCCTCTGTAGTTTGTGACGTCGTGTACGTTGCCGGTTTTGTGAACTGGAACTATCAAAGCTTTTTTCCACTTCGCTGGGAAATATTGTTCAGCAAGAGAGCGGTTGAAAAGCAGAGATACAGGTAAAGCCAAAGCAGAAGAGCACTCCATCACGAAAGACGGTGGTAGCCCGTCCGATCCTGGCCCTTTGGATCCATCGACTTGTCGTAGATTATTGTGTACTTCGCGTTCAGTGAAAGCCGTAGCAGGTAAGTTCAGTAAATACATCGGTAGACTACTCAGGTACGATTCTGACAAAGGCGGTGAGTTATTACTTAGCACACTTTGAAAGAATGACGAGAATAGGTTAGCAGAACCTGGAACTGTCGATGAAGATTGGTCGCGATAGTGGACATTAACTGGAATTCCACGGGAGGACGTTTTAGTCCGCAAATAAGACCAAAATTGCTTCGGGTCGTCCTTCAAATAGGTCTCCATCCGAGAAACGTACAACCGAAAACACGATGCGTTCAATGATTCAAATTGCAGTTCCAAACTCCGTACGAGTAGTTTATCGTCTGCATTTTTTGTCCGAAAAAATCGTTTGCGAGCCTTCCTAAGGCGATTCCGCAGATTGCGCAGTTCTTCATTCCACCAAGGTCGTCTGTTGTTAAAATTTCGCTTGCGCCTTCTTCGAGGAACGAAATGTTGAAAAATCGAATCTAATTCACAATAAAACTTTTCTGTTGCTTCATCCAAATTGCCCTGCGTGAGTAATTCAACCCAATTTACACGTGAAATTTGATCATTTAATTCTTGATAATTGCATTGATTGAAATCGAAGAACATGTCCGCATCGTCATTCGAAGGCAACGAGTGTGAAACTTCAAATTTTAAAACGAAAGGGTAGTGATGGTGGTCGAGCTTCATCAGAGGCGAGGGTGGTGCGAATATTTCGCAATCATTGGCATAACTAACGAATGCTAAATCGAGTAGGTTTCCATATTGGTTCGTCAAGAAGTTTATTTGTTGTAAACCAGAGGCAATCATGGTTTCAACTAATAGAAGTTCATGTTCTGATGACGCATTGTTTGGCAGTAGACACCCTATATCCTCATCCAGGTTCCAGCGTAATAACGGTAGATTGTAGTCGCCTAAAACTACAATCCTACCACGATCACCAAATTTATTGTAAAGCTCATTCACACAAAAGGCATGTTGCTCATATAGAGAAAGATCGGAGCTCGGCGGTAAATAGATAACACAAATAACGAAAGAAGTGCTATCGCATGCGACACGGACTGCTATCTGCTCAAGACGGTCCGCTGCATGAACGTAAACAGTATTGCTCTGGATAACTTTTTTGATTCCAATCAAGACACCGCCACCACGGAGATACTGGCTATTCTGAATGTTACGATCACACCGATATATATTATACTGGTCGGTAAGCTCTGCGTCGAGTATGTTGTCATTAAGCCAGGTTTCTGTGAGCACTACCACGTCGTAATCAGAGGCAGAAAGGGACGAAAAAAGTGCGTTGGTTTTCGTGCGTAAACCACGGACGTTTTGGTAATAAATTGTTATTGATCGGTTCGAGTGACGATTAGGTTTGGTTAAAGTTGAGTTATTGGATATCGATGCAGAATGTACGGTGGAATTTGAGCAAACAATGGGTGACGTTGTAGGGATAAGAGTAGACTTGACACCTGCCGTTACATTATTGATATTGAGCTTGTTGTGATTGAAATTGAAATGTCGGTCGTGGTTGGAAATTAAATTCCCGAAAAATGATTCCTTTTTGCCATGTAGACTGCAATAATGAAATAGATTTAAACTGCAGACCAACTCCGACTTTGAAAGACACAAAGGATAGTTCATCAAGATTTTTACCTTTAGGAACTAACTTGTGTACTTCAACAGTCTCATCAGTATTCAGGTTATGCTGTACTAATTCCCGTATATTCTCATCGGTGGCTTTAGGGTCGAAGCCGGACAAGTATAGCCAAAATATATCTTCAGTTGACTTACGTGATGCTAATGGGAGCAAAGCGTTAGGATCGACATCTTTCGTGCCTTCTGATAAATTCGAAGTTGAATTATCTGCATCATCATCTGTCCGGGGGCGTTTACGGGAATGTTTTGATGTTTCACCTTTACTACCGGACTCCTGAAGTGCGGCTGGAATATGCTGTAGAATTTTGTTTATTTTCTGACTGTTTCGCTCCATTTCTTGTCTTAGTTCCAGCAGCGCTCTGTTATACTCCTCACTTATGGCGGTTATCGCATTGTTTGTTGATGAGATTGTTTGCCGAAAAGTAGCATTTGCCATCATTTTTGTACAGGCGTTGCACATCCAAAAAAGATTCGAACAATTTGCAATTAGATCGCGGGTCTCGCAGGATTGATTCACGCACTTGTGATGGAATGACGATCTACAAAATCCGCTGCAAACAATTTCTTCGGCTTTGTTCAGCTCACAAGCACAGGCACAACAAACTGAGACGGAATCCATTGTTTGATTGCAAATGGATATTAAGTTTCAGATACTTCTCCGGATCAAAGTTACAGACGCTAGAAACGGGTGTACTCCAATTATACCGAATGAAGCAGGAATCGTTGTATAGTATAAAATCGTTGAAAGTAGTAAAACGGGTATGAAAATACAGAAAAACACTGATTAAAAATCGAGAACGTTACAAAAGCAACAAGACAAAAGCAACAAGACCTCACACACCAAATAAAATTTTAATATCAAAATTTTCAGTTTTTTGACAGTATCTGTCACAATTGACCTTGAAAACAGAATATGTTTTCAGATTTAGATTCCGCACGATAATACCTATCCAACAAGCCATAGATTGTTAAAATCCGTCCTATTTTAACGGAGATATCGAAATTTTTGTGTAAACGACTTTTCTCCCTACTCCAGCAGTAGGAGTTCTGAGCGCTGTATGACAAAGCAATGCTTGGGAGCAACGGAAAACACGATTTTTTATTCTGTTACATACAATTGTTTCTAAGTACCAAAAAGACTGTGTACAGCATCCTTTTCCATGACATTTAGCCTCGGACCGATTTTAGCACGGCTCGTTTTTGGCAACATAATCGTTCGAATATGACATATATAAACCAGATGATGGCAGGTTTTTTTTTTAATTATATTGTTTTAAACTACTTACAGCAATAAATACTGGAAGAACATAACATCCATATACCATTCGAATCAGTTCGTCGAGATCAACAAATGCGTGTGTGACAAATAATTTCACTCAATTTTCTCGGAAAATTTCTTTTCTACAAATTCAGACTCATACGAAAGTGCTCCCAAACAAAGTTCCTGAATTATGTTTGGTTCCGACCTCATGTTCCGGAACTACAGGATGATATATGAAACGAAATCAAAATTGTGTAACTCATTCTACTCGTAGATGGCTGAACCGATCTAAGATTCAAATGAATTCTAAGAATCATCTAAGATTCAAATGAAAAGTTTCAAGATTTTATAAAACATTTTGCTCTTCAGCCAGATCCAACATCCGGTTTCGGGGATACAGGGTGATTGGTATAAAAATGTCTATTCCACATAAATTAATCAGGTTTATCGGGTTAGCAGATTTGGATAGCCGATAAAAAAAATTAACTTTCTGTCGATTCAAATGCACCTAAAAATTTAATTCGTGCTATGATTTCTCAAAGATGTCTTCACTGATTTTCAAATATTTTGAAAGAAATGTAAACTATAGAGCTATTCAGGTGAATTTATCTGACTTCGGCCATACCGATTTTAGAATTCCGGTTCCAGTATAAAATCGTTTCTCAAAGCTCAATCGTTTTCTCAAAAAAAGCCTAATCAAATATCAGAAACAAAAATTCAAATTAAAATAAACTTATATACAAAATTAATTAATTTTATACATACATACAAAAATTAATTAATTTTATCCAATTATGACTTCCGGTTCTCGAATTATATGATGATGAATTTTTAAAATTCAAACCGATATAGAAGATGGGATTGAGCTTCAAAGTTGGACTCAAAACTGTTGTAATTTATTCGTCATATGGCCATACGAATCGGTTTGGGTTATGCTGGTTCCTGAATACCGGCTCTGGAAGTACCTTAAATTACCGTAAACTCTAAAGTGGAACTTACATATCATGGCATCTTTAATCGATTATCACACTTCTAGATATAAATTCGATCCGATTTGCAGTTTCGACATTACAGAGTAATGAGTGATTAAAATCTCAAATTGTCGCTTAAAACGACGGTCATTAAAATAATGTCATGAAAACTTAAACACCGAAGACTATTCATGCAAAAAACACATGCAGATTGGTAAAAAAGGTATCATCTCACTGCTAGGTGGATTAAACACGTTTTTTGTTTTTTAAATAGGGGAGCAAATTCATAATATGAAAAATAAAACTTTAAAAACCGTGATCAGCTATTGAACATATATTTTTCTATACCAATTTTAAAAAGATTGTAGATACTGACTCTAGTAATTTTATAAACTGATACACCTACTGCTTGGAAATAATTCTAAGCAATGATTTGAGTATCTAAATTTGTTTTTATATAATTGACGGGTTGAAAATTCAGTTAATAACAAACACTGTTTTCCAAGCCATTGTCGTGGCTTCCCAGAGACGACTGCTACGACATAAGCTCATTGTCTTCATATGAATTTCGTTCATCAATAACAGTGCATTCACATTCAATCTCACAAAACAAGAATGCACTTCAATTATTGGACCATTTGTGGATTTGTTTTATGTGTCGTTTGTCTCGCACAAGACTCTTTTCCATTGAAGTTTTGCTGTTTATTCGCATTCGAAGAAAACGCAAAACGATCAAGAAGTGCACGATGATCGAAATCAGCACCTTTCATTACCAACACTATCAAACTTAACGATTCGGTCATATTGGTGCGAAATTTAATGATTGTAGGAATACTTACTCTTGCAACCCTTTAGCACCACTTTACCATAACGTTTTTTCAGGGAAAAAGTCGGCCTAAAATAAGAATTTAGGAATTAAAAAATTGACTTAAAAAATAAAATCGAATTAAGTAATCCATTAAAAATCTGAGTTCTTGAAGACTCATGTCTAAATATGTCGATAGAGGCCACCTCTAGGAGTGAGATCACTATTAGTAAATTTATAACATTTTATGTTTACAATCTTTCTATTCAATTGTTTGAATTTTTTTTTTGTCAAGAATCGAAAGCTGAAAGGACACCTAAAAATTATTTCAGTGTTGTATTCGTGGCACAAATTAATTTAACAAAAAAAGAATTTGATATGTTTACGTTTCGTCTTTGACTCATCAGTGCATAGCAGTTCAAATTGAATTGCTCGGCAGTTCAATTGAACCGCTAAGCAGACGAAAAGTTTCTGCTATTTACAGAACACTTGTTTTCTTTGCATCGAAACGTAAACATATCAAAATCGGTTATGTGCCCTTGCACAAAATTTTGGCTAACCCCTGAATGACCAAACCTGCATCGGCCAGAAAAAGTCGAAAACACATTTTCGTTCGGCACGTCAGTATAGACATTGTATTTCGATGCAAAAAAACAAGTGTTCTGTAAATAGCAAAAATTTTACATCTGCTTAGCGGTTCAAATTGAACTGCCGAGTTTTGCATAAAGCAGTTCAATTTGAACTGCTATGCACTGATGAGTCAAAGACGAAACGTAAACATATCAAAATCGGTTAAGTGACCTAGCACAAAATTTTGGCTAACCCCTGAATGAAAAAAAGAACGATTTAAGGTACAAACTTAAAACAAAATTATTAGAAACAAATTGAAGTGTCGATTGTTATAAGTTTGCTTTTTTCGGTTAAATTTTATTTTTTGAGAAAGTGTTTCACTTATTTTCATCGGAAATCGTTTTCAGTGTGATCGATCGACTACCTAGAGCTTCTTTTACAACACCATTATTGTAACACTTTACGAGCGACGGTGGTATGAAAAAAGTTTTTGAAAGATAGTCTTTAGTCATATTGGTCAGTTCTAGTGGAGTTCAAGTTTTTTTCAAATTACTCGTTTATTTACTAGGCGAACATGATTTTCATTCTTACCGATTAAATTTTATTCGATTATCAAAGTTAATAATCGACTACTCGATAAAAAGTTCGATTATTAACATTGAATTTTTCGAATTATTCGCTTAGTTTATTAATTTAGTATTGCATTCAAACATATTGAATTTGAATTTCTGGAGATTATCTGGATTATTAATCGATTAATCGATCGATACATTCCTATTCACTCCATTCGTGAAAAAGAAAGACGTCAACCAAGTGTCTTGGATTTTATGAAGTTTGAGTACCTGCTACACTTTTCTTAAGATGCTTCACACTAAAAAAATTTTTCCAGGTAAGCACTAATAATGGCAGTAAAATAGCATTTTTTAAAAACCCAAAAATTCTTATAGCTCTATATCTGCAAACTGAAAGCTCATCTGTCTTAAATCAATCAGAATTCAGCTTTCAGAATGCACACTAGTCATAAAGAAGCATTATCTATGAAGAGCCGTATATTTTACCAAAGTTGGCGCAAATCCAGTCTCCAGAGCGATTGAAATGCCAATTAACGATTATTTGCAGTCGTAATGTGGCATTAGTATGTAGTTATTGGTTACTTGGGTTGGGCCTTTGGTTCAATTCCGAACACTTAAATATTCATTTTCTTAACAACGGAACCCATTCAACTCACTTCGTCGAGTAAAATGTCTGTGTGTGTAACTTTTTTTTTCACTCAATCGAGAAACGAAGATGGCTAAACCAATTTTCATGAGCTTAGATTCAAATGCAAGGTCTTGTAGCCCCATACAAAGCTATTACTACTTTTTCTCAAAGACGGCTGACCCGATTCTCATAAACTTAGATTCAAATGAAAGGTATAATTGTCTCATGAAAAGTTCCTGAATTTTATTTCGATCCGACCTCTGGTTCCGGATTTACAGTGTGATTAGTGTAAAAATTCCTCTATACAAAACTCCTAATAATTGATCCGGATGCGACTTCCGTTTCTGAACTAAACTGGTCTCGAAACTACTCCAATTGATAGCAATCATCATTAGACAACCAAGCAAAGCAATTATCCCGGTTCCCGGCTTCCAATTCTGGAAGCATTGGAAATCACATTACTTATGATTAAATTTCTTTTTTCGTCAAAAATCGATTTTATTCATCAATGTAATCTTCTACAAAAACTACAGCCATTGATGTGGAACATGGCAACCAAAATTTCTAATGATCTACAATCAAACAGTTCAATCAATCGTCACGCTTTTGAATCCGCAAATGCACGAGAGTCTGCTTAGATTGATCTGGATTAGAAACCAACACCGAACATTGTTTGTCTTGATGTGTATTTGCTTTATTGCCGACGAAATTACACCAATATCCCAAATGTATGCAATTATGTCTTTGTACATACTTGCGATACGAATTTCGATAGTTGAGCTTCTCTTAGACAAGCTTGTGTTCAAGTTTTGTATGCAAGTAGTTACTTTATAGCGTTAAGTTTCTCTATCACTCTGCGATTCCGGTTGCAGCGATAAATTTTTTCTCATTATCAATCGAGTTCATCTTATATAAAATAGAAATCTTAAATCTCAAGAAATTAATCTTAAACACTCAAATTTACCCTGGGGTCAGCGGCTTACCGAGGAAATTTGGCGCCCGGGGTAAAATAAGAGTTTAGCCGCCCCCATCGTTGGATTAGTGTGCAAAAAAAATCCGGAAATCCGCAAAGATCTTCGACGAGCAAAAAAAAGGTCCTCAAAGCTGACTTTGCTGCCCCCTTCAAATGTTGCGCCCGGGTCGAATGCCCCCTTCGCCCTCCCTAGGTACGCTACTGCCTGGGGTAGTTGTCAATTTCTCAGACGAAACGACATAACATGGAATTTCATCCGAGCTTGCATGACACAAGATCATTGCATACCAATTAAAGCTTCAAATCGATTTATGGCACTTTTTGTCTTGCTGTCTAGCAACAACCTACCTCCATCATGCTACGCGTACGACTGAAACGTTAGCTATAATTTCGCTTCTATTTATAGATTCGCGTGCTTCCAACAGCTTCGCTTTTGCATCGATTGACCAATCAGAGCGATGCTTTCCCTTTGATATATCGCTTACTCCTTCAAACCGTCTGAAAATACGTGGCTTGATACATTCAAATCGAAATATAGAAATATTCCCAATCAAATGATGAAATAACATTAATAATCGATACAAAATAGACTGAGCTGTAAGTGTTTAAAACCTGACCACATTTCTACGTGTATTTTTCCTTGAGTTTCTGATTTGCACCCCTATATAGAAAATAAAGATGTGTTCCACATCAAAACATACCAATCATTCCAACACTAATTACTTGATGCCGTGTTTGTTGAAAGAGTTGTTTTTCGCCTCATATTACGCAATTGCTTCTTCATTTGAGTTGAGTTTCTACCTGCTGAGCTTTTTTCAGATCAACGTATAGCCTGTAGTCACTGGGAGTCAGATCCGGGCTATACGGTGGATGAGGAAACAAACATTCGCTAAACATCATTGCCATCGATTTCTGAATCGGTGCATTGTCTTGGTGAAATAGTGGCTTTTTCTTTGGCATATGTGGTCGTTTTTTAACTATGTAGTATTCACTATAGATTGGTTTTCCGTTCTCAATGTAGTCGATGAAGATTATATCATGTGCATCTTAAAATACTGCTGCCATAACTTTCCTAGCTAACTGTTGTGCCATTGGACGCTTCGGGCGTGATTCACCAGCTGCAGTCTACTCAGATGATGAACGTTTTGATTCCAGAGTAAAGCGATGGATCCATGTTTCATCCATTATCACATGTCGACGCAGAAAATATGATTTATTACTAGTAAACACTGCTCAGAATCATCACCATATTTTTGTTTCTGATCTACTGTGAGTAAAAAAATAAGCTTTTTCATGAGATTCGTTCTACCTTGGGGGTGCGTTTTACATTATTTTTCCTTAAATTTGTGTAAACTATGATGACTATGGAAGTTTTTGACATTTCTCACTTTACCCTATAGAAAATTTTTCACTTTTCCTGGACACTACATTTTGAAAAACGTGAGCGTCAGTTTTTGACAATGAATAAATCACAAAGAATCCTTTTGTGGTATGGAAATTACCACTTCGATCGTAATATTTTTAGAATACTTACAATCGGTTTATTACGAAAACCAGTTAAAAATTCGATTTGAAATAATATCTAAAATGAAATATTAACTTACAAGCCTTTATAAATCCCAGAGCACACAAAAATTTCTCTGCTCGTGTCGGTAAATCATAAAGAATTGCTCCGATCGTAAGTCATTTAGACTTCTGTAGCGCATGACAACTGTACCTTGATACTTTGCCTGGAAAGTAATATTTTGTATTTTATTCCATTTCCCACTTAACCTAACTTACCCCTAGTTTTTTCCTACAATTCAAAAGTAACAATAAACGCGGAAAAGCAATAGAAAGTCACTACATCTAAATGAAAATTTGCAATTATTTTCTTTCGCCAGTTACGTCCACTGTCACTCAAAACAAAAATTCGAGCTAATTAATTACATTTACTTATTCTTTCTCAAGGTTTGTCATCGTAACAATCTCTACTTAAGTAAAACGCTAATACTTTCGAAGCTGATTTAAGCATCAGTTTTCTGCTCATCTTGCGCAAGACGACTTTTCGATTGTAATGTCACAGTTTTATGGCACTGTTTTTATTTGCATTTTCTGAACACGCAACATGACAAGTCATCAGTTCGCAACCTTCCGATCCGGAGGTTTCACTTCATTTTTGATTTGTTGTCCATTTACGTCTGTCTAGCCGCATGATGCTTGTTGATTGTAGTTCCCTTGGATGGCAAGCGATTGTCTGAAATTGATCACTTTTCGCACGTACTAAAAAAAAGCAACTGCCGGCAAATCATTCGGATCAAATGAGAAACAATCCAAACATTAGAAACAAACAAAAAATCAACAAACACAGTTGATATTAACTTTGCGGAAACCGTGCAATTACCGTCATTATTTCTGCTCAAAGCAACCTCTCGCAACCCGTTCGCATCCTCAATCGAGCCGACCGGTCGCATTCACGATAACAGCCGTTCTATTCAATTGCACGTTGGTTCATAATTTTGGTCCCAAGCGTAAATCTACCATCAACTTTGGTCAATCAGTACCGGTGCCCGTAAGGTCATCATCTACTGCGGGCCACTGTGCGGCAGTGCTCCACCCAATTCGAACCCCCATTACGGTATGGTAGCTGTCAGAAATTACCTGTTGATTTTCACAGCAAGATACAAACGCAGAAAATGAGCCTCTCGCTGCCATGAATGGTCGATTGGAGCAGACCGATCGCCCGCCCGCCCGACCGGGGAAACAGCAGCCAGCGGAGCGCTAATCAGTGACGATCCGGACGGAGATGGGCTACTTGGGGCGATCGTTAGCTCGTCGACACGAACAAACGACACACAAAAAATAATAATTTACTGCCGTGGTCATCTGACCCAGCGATAAAATCTACAATGAATAGTTGAAAAGTTGGTTATGACTGAGCTGAGGATCTTTTAATTATATGACAACCAGAAATTTGTCGCAATCACCGAACAGCAATCATTTTCGGCCCGAATTACCTTTCATTTCCTAAGTGCTTATTATCTCCTAGTTGTTAGAATCTTGGCAAACCAAGATCTGAGCAGTAGAAACCAAAACAAAAAACGATACCAACAGTCAAGCCCAAGTGCACAGCCAATACGCCTAAAATGCACTTCTAAGTACTCCAGTCGGCAAACATCATTGCCAACCAGTTAATAACTGTGCTTGGGACTAATTGTCAATGGACGGTTAGGCTCACCAAACAGGCCAATTTGTGCACGCGAACACCTTGATGGTGCTGGTGCTGGTGCTGCAGTCACTCGCCGCCAGTGACAACCCTAGAATTCCAACCCCAAGGCTAGTCATGTTCGCGAAAACGATCTGATTCCACCCGCAATTGCTGCGTGTAGCAAAAAAAATACACTTTCCAGCATCCAAACTGACTGGCAGACTGGCCCGTATGTTTATTGCGGGGGCTCATAAAGTTCACACCTCGATGAGAAACTTCTATTGCTGCCGCATGTCTCGGACTTGAAGTGCGTCGTCTCGTGTGCTCTGAATCCAATTACGCTAATTGTACGAGGCACGGCTTCGGGGGAGGTGACAACAAGGTTAAGGCGTTGCGAGTAACTGTAATCGTTTGAGGTTCCGATAATTCGTGTGTGTTCCTTTATTAATCTGAATGTAACAGATCGCAAAGGTTATGTGCTAAAGGTTATTTTGTAAAATGTTGCGATTTGTAGTACATGACAGACGAGGACCTCATTTTACGGTCGTTGGTCGAAGCGGTAAAGAACACAGATAATTATACCGAGTAGGCCCTTCGGTAGAAACGAAGGGTTTACTGTTAACTGATTGGTCATTAGTAGCATGACATTAGTTAATGAATATACACAAAACATCATGAGAAATTGAATTAGCCGGTTACTGATAATTTACAAGAACGCATAATATGTTTAATACTTCCAGCATTAATTAATCAATTCACCTGTCTTGTTGTCCGTATAAAATGATTGATAACATAATATGGACAATAACAATCATAAGGCCATCAAAATCTATCGTTCGTTTGTTTTTTTGTTTAGCGGAGTTTTTTGATATATTTTCATGTCTCACAACATACACAAAATCGTCATCAACTTTTCTCACGAAAATGATAGAACTACAAACGTGAAATATTGTCAGCTACTCTTGATTCTACAATTAAGCGTTTTTCAAGAAAAAAGAAGTGATTCCAGAATGTAATCTAGATGTTTGGTTACTAGTAACCGGTTTGTATTAGTCGCTAGACAGCATTCTTTTTACGTTTCGATTTCAACTCATCAGTGCATAGCAGTTCATATTGAGCTGCCACGCTACTCGGCAACGGGCTCATTTTTGATACAAATTCATTAAGATTGATTTGAATTGTCTACTAAAGCATGCTTCATGGTTTACGTCACATATTCGGCCACATTCGTCTGACCAGAACTATCAGCAACAATACATTTGAACTCGGTTATAGGTCACTTTCAGAAATAATGGTGCGGATAGAAAGAAAAATCGATTTGTCGGTTACGTCACTTGTGCGATTATATCTCCGAGACCTAAAGTTTTAGCCATATTATCTTCGAACTTAATACACAACACAATATCAGTCTCGAATGAGCCTAAAATTATTGAATTCGGTTCATTGAACTCCGGGAAAATTGAACTGAGAGAATAAATATGCGTTTTGTCGCTTACGTCACTTATACTGTCATTACTTCAGAACCAGATGTGAAAGCGATCAATGTCTTAGTAGTAACTTTCAAACCAGCCTAAGATTGTTGAAATCGGATCAGCCATCTCCGAGAATATTGAACGGAGAGAAAAGTCTTCGAAAGATGTACACGAACACACAGTCATTTTTCGATCTCGGTATATAACACTATGGGTTTCCGGAGACTCGATCAAAAGTCTGATTTTCCAGCAATTCTACTACCATTCCATAGAAAAAGGTAAAAAACCCTGTGGTTTTGAAATGAATATCTAGGTCTAATTCAAGTTCAGATATAAAATATTCCAAAACTCAATTGCAGAATACGGATCCAAAGTTTAGTTCCAGAAATCTGGTTCTGACTTTAGAGACGGTGAGATTCTTTCCGTCCCGGAATGCGTAAGTTATCGAAAATGTTAAAGTTTCCGATGGATTGTATTTTGAATAAAAATTATTAAACCTTATTTAAATTTTTCTACTATAAAATCTTAAATTTAAAGAAAAAATGTTGAAGACGTCATTCTTGAGCCACTAACATAAATGATAGAAGTACTGGTAATAGGGATTAGATTCTCTGTCAATTTAGTAATCGATAAATATAAATATAAATTTTGTGTAGTCTATTAGTTGCCCATTCACATAGATGTTTTCCACAAAGTTTTTGAACTCTAGAACTGAGTTACGGTTCCTGCAACTGAATTCGGAACTAAATTCTAACCTTGTATATAACCTGAATTTTGAAACTGATTTCTCAACGTCAGTTCTAAACTTAGATAAACTGAATTCTGTAAGTTCCAACATTCAGTCCTTGAATTCAGTTGAAGAATTCACGTTCAAAATTCTGTTCCTGAATACACGTTCTGAATTCAGTTCAATATTTATGGTTTCTAAATTCAGGTTTAGAAGTCAACTCCAAAATCGGGGCCTAGGCAATTCTGTTCTAGAATCCATGCCCAGATTTTAGGTTTAATTTCAAAACTGATTCGCAAAACGAAAAAATTTTCAAACGACGCATATTGCGAATTAACCGTCCAAAATTAAACTATGTCAACTGATCGAAGCGCCATCTGCATATTATTGTCAGTGTTATCAGAAAGATATAAAATGTGTGAAAATTTAAAAGTCTATCGTGTGATTCAAGCTGAAAATTGAATTGGTATAATTGGTTTGCAGGAAACCCATCCGCGAGTGTTTATTTAATTACATTTTTTCTATAGTGATGTGTCATCTTGCAATGTTTACAGCAATGCAAATCGGAGAACCATATCCTGCTTAAGATCGTTCCTTAGAGATATTTCACAATTTTCTTATTAACAATGTTTTATTATATTTCTCCTTATTAAAAATCGGGCTACACTAAACTCCGTCAGTTATTGTTGGCGGTTCAATGCTTAGGACACTGGTCTTACAAACCAGTTGTCGTATGTTCGAGCTGGAAGGATTCGTAGTGTCAGTAGAATCGTAGCACCAGCCATGCAATGTTTATGTACACTCTGAATCGGCTGCGAAGTCTGTTGAAACAGAAGGTCAAATTCCGCTACAGGAATGTAATACCAAGGCTTTGCTTTTGATCAATGGATCTATTTTTATTCGGGTTAAACGCTAAGCTTAAGACGCGCGCGCGTGAAGTTTATAATCGTGACGATTTTTCTTGCGACCATGCTTAACTAGGACGTATGTAAACATAGCTTAGACTGCGAAGAGGATAAATTTGGAATTTTATTTCGGTTAGGGAGTAGATATCGATATTACTTCGTATCGCGTAAGGCGTTGTTGGTCGATTGATGATGATCGAGTGATATCTTGCCAGTATTACGGCTATCTATTGGAAAAAAATAGAACACAACGAATTAAATGTATGAATTGATAGTAAACCTGACGACAGTTTTAGGAGTTTCGGAAAATATTTCGTATTTTAGTATGAAGCACATATTAATACAAAACACGATTGCTACGTATTCTCGGTAGCCGGCTACCCAGAGCAATAGACATATGATAATATTATTTGTAATTTACTTAAAAAACAACCCCTTCCTGTGATGCATGTAGAAATGCGGAGGACTCCTCGGTGTCTAGTAGCAACATGCATTGAACTAACAATCCTTCCTTCCAAAGTAGATCTGTATTTGGACGTGGCCAGCGATAGTATTGATCAGCATGCAAGGATAATGCAGTTTACACAATGTTAAACTACGTGCTATTCCCAAGCAAGTTGAATCAGAGAAACATTTTGCAAGCTTAATTGGTTCTGATCAATAACAGAGTAGCAACACACTGGCGGTCTCTAATGCTAATGCTAATGGAATATAGGTAATATCTCGAGATTTGACACCCTGCTGTAGCAAATAATTCATGCTGAAACTGACTTTAGAGTTATTATTGAAGAATGTTTGATTGTTTCGCTACATATAGTGAATATTTTGCTTAAATTTATAGTAAATCTAGTTTTCATAAAACATGTGCCAGCTGCAACACCAGACTCAATGTAGAACACCTCTTAGTCAATTGTCAGGAATTTGAAGCACTCCGCCATCAGTACAACTTTCCCACTTCTATTCGGGACATCTTCTCAAATGACCTTGTACGAGAGGAGGTGCTCTTATGTTTCTTGCGAGTCGCCAAGATACTTGACGCCCTCTAGAACAGTGAAAACCTGTAAACCACTGAACCAAACAACGAAAAACGAGACAACTCATCGAAACCCGTAACCATGGACCGAATTAACACTCACCCGAAAAGCTAAACTTTTTTTTTGTTTATTCTTTAGGCATTCGAAATGTACCTATCGTTTTTCCTTTCCTCAGGGCTGAACGACCCTAGTGGTTAAAGGCCGAATGCATCAATAAGTAAATAAATAGTTGCAATAAGTGATAAGAAATAGAATCGAACTATAGATAGCAATTACTACGTAATCGAAAATACACAAAAAGTTTTTAAAAGCACTAACCGGACTTTCGGACAGAAATATACCCAGAAAATCATAAAATTGAAAAAAAAACTACAGTTTAAAATGTGCACGTTTTTACATGAATATGATTGAGGCCAAACTGAATTGTTTCAGCGATATGCAGCTAACTGACGTTTGCCTGCCACATGAAAAAGCGTTTACAAAGTCAAACCACAGATTGAAATAATTGTTGGTTCCTAAGATATTTAAGCTTTCCGGATTTTCCCCGGTCTCTCATGTAAATTTGGGCATGATTGTGTTTCAGCAGAAATGGTGTTAAAATCAGGACTAACTTACTTCAATTCAAATAAAACTTTGCACATATCGTCAATATGATAAGCCATTGGTTTTGCACGGATGTGGAGATAAATTGGATTCAAGACTGATTTTTAAAGGACATTATTTTCAATTCGTTTTAATTTGGAAGCTGTTATTGACAGATCAACATGATAGGGTATTGGCAATCTAAAAAATCACACATTGTAAAATAAGTAAAACGCTATGTCAAGAACTCAAAATTGACCGACAAAATACGACTATGAAAAAATCGCTTCCGAATAAACTCTTTCGATTTTGTTCAAATAAGTGATACTAATGTGATTCGTGTCATAATAGATTTCGACTAAGAAAAAATAAGTAATTACAGCTGAAACTATTTTTACTTATTTTCAAGAAGCCCTTTAATGTAAAATAACCAATCAAACATTGGAAATTTTCTAAGTCAAAAGCAATGAATTTGCTCAAATTTGCTTTCTTTTGTACGGTAGTTGCAACCTTTCACACGTCACGTTTCGGTTCTTCATTTATCTCCCGGACAGTTTATGCGGATCCAAACTTCAAATATTCGATGTGTAGGATCACGATTGTCATAAACTTCCTCATGTGCACGGACACGTGAGTCGACATCTTAGACGCGCGAGTCCACGAATATTTTTGCAACGAATTAAAATCACACCTATGTTTTATTTATAGCAACACAAAACCGTAGAATACTATCTATCGAAAATGAAACTAAAATTAATTGAGAGTGCATCTGATAAATGTGGTAGAATAGGCGATATTTATTAATCTTTTACAAAGGTGTTAGAAGCTGAATGTGAGATTTTCTTCTTCATCCATCACCAACTTGAAGGCACAGATCTCCAAATAGTTAGGGGACCCGAGCAGAGTGTGAGATCAAATAGAAAACTCATTTTGATGTTGTGATGTTCGCATTTATCGATTACTCAATTTGCTGTTGTTTTGGTCGTTTTAAGTGGCAAAACATCAAAATCGAAAGCAAAAAGATATCCCGATGATAGCAAAAAGAAAACTATTTTTGCTAACAGCGAAAGCAAACTGAAATCTAAATAAGATATAGATTTTTTCTTGTTGATAGCAAAACTAG
The DNA here is from genome assembly GCF_030247185.1 of Malaya genurostris. Lineage (NCBI taxonomy): Eukaryota > Metazoa > Arthropoda > Insecta > Diptera > Culicidae > Malaya > Malaya genurostris. Next base: position 254,572,204 of record NC_080571.1, on the reverse strand, counting down.
TTTTCAATTTGAAGTTATTATCAAACAACGAAAACAAAACTTGAATGCATAAACAGTTATTGATTTGCTTTAAAAAGACATTACTGAAAACAAACAAGTCGCGAGCATAAGCTAAAAATAGACTGGGTAAAAGACCCGGGATAGTATATCTTTAGGCGATATTACTTGCAACAATGAAAAAAGCGTTAAAAAAGCACCAACACCTCCACAGGGAGAGACTTGGATTTCGAACCTAGGTGGATTTGGATTCCGAACTCTCTGCGAATGCTATGGACTGTGACGTTAAGCTGTGAATAGATGGAGAATTTTCGATCATATGACAAGCAGTGTTGATTCACAAAGCTGTATACAGGTAGTTTTAGCCAATGCACACTCGTTTCGTCGCATCCGTCCCGCAACCATCGTGAATGGAAGTGCGGCTATTTGATAGGTATGAAAATGTGCTCTTTGTCTTTCTCGTATCCAGAAACTGTAGCATGTGAACATCATAATATCAAATTGAGTTATTTATTTGATCTCACTCTACTCGAGTATGTAATCACTTTGAAATACGAATTTCTAGGCTCAGAAGAGCGAGCGCTTTAGAGTGAAGTCTTTTACAGCAATGGCTTACTGGAAACGTGAATTAGGAATCTGACAATAAGCAATCCCAGATCATATGTTATTTTGATTCCGAAAAAAATATCTTACTTATTTCGACTAATTGGGACAATGAACTAGTATCTCACTTCTGCTCACAGACAGCATCACACTGATTTAGCAAATTTTTGATTCTTGTGTAGACTTAAATTCGGGATCATTCGATGAAGATTAATTTCGGAGCGAACATTAAGCAATTCATTTGCATGCTTTAGATAAAATGTATTAATCATAGACAATTCATGGAAATCTGATTATTTAGAAAATAGGGTTTTCAAACTAGTTTTCTAAGTTTTTCAAATATTAATGCAAAATCGCTGTACTATATGGAGCTAGTGTGCTAAAATATGATCTAGCTCAGAACCTGAAATCTTCAAAGCTTTTTTTTCTGAGAAAAGTTTTGCGGGATGTCAAGGTCTATATTATGAAAAATATGTTAGTTAGGAATTTATTCGCCAAGCGCTCGAAAGTTTCTGATAGAAGACATATTACGCTATATCTCTGAAACATGATGATTTATAACGTCGTTGATTGGAGTTAATAAAATTCTTTGATTTGGTGGCGCTAAAATGCAATCAAATATTCAAACTGTGTCCTTGAGATATTTTTAAAGGGTTGGGACAAAAAGAAGTGATTTGGGGGGGGGGGGGGGGGGGGGGTCTGTGTGGTTATGAAAAAATTCACATAACTTGACGAGAATCGACACGTTTTGAAGATCATAGAAACATTTTGTATACCATAGAATTGACGAGGGGTGAATGTAGCAAGTGCCTTCGAAAAGGGGGATGTAATGTTTTTAATGTTATAACTCCGAAACTACTGAACGGATTGCTATCAAATTTAGCACAGATACTTCTTGTTATTCAGAGATGGTCATAAGTGTATTTTTATGGGGAAGGAGGCCTAGCTAGGGTCTTTAACAGGAGATTAAACTCAAACATGCAAAGGATAAATTGTATATATGATCGAACATAACTCCAAAACAACTCAATAGATTATTAACTTTCTTGGCACATCTAATTCTTGCTCTTCATAGGTTCTTATGAGAGATATTTTAATTAGGAGGGGGGCGAAAGAGGTGGTGGTTGCAGTAAGTGTTTGCTAACAGGGGAATTTGAGTCAAAATGTTTCGAATTTTACGAAATCGAAATTTCTCGACAGACACAGATATTTATTACAACTAAGAGATGATCGTAAGGATATTTATATGCGTGAAAAGATAACAAGTGTCTATTGAAGAAGCTCTCAGCTCAATTGTTTGTAAATATCGGAATAATTCCATAACAACTCAGTAAATTATCACCAAACTTGGCAGATGTACTTTTTGCAATTCAGAGGTGGTAATAAAATTATTTTTTCTTGTCGAGATCCAAGATATTCATTGCACAGGTGAACAAAAGGTTGAAGTTTGTAGCAAGTGCCTCTAAAAAGAGGTTTATTGTTAAATTTATCTTATTTGACGACAAACGAGGGAAGCCGGAGGATATAGACTAGGCGAAAAGAGTCTGGAAAATCAATTTTCATCCCCCCCTCTCTTTTTTTTGACGAGCACAGATACTTTTTACACTACTCAGAGGGCAGAGAGCTGTTGCAAGTTCACTAACAAAAGAGGAGTTTAATGTAAAATTCATTGGACGAGAAACGATACTTCTTGATTAATACAGATACTACCTTCACATCAAAATAGATTGAAGGGTTATTTCAAGGAAGGAGTGTAGCAAGTGCCCCAAACATGGGAAGTATAAAGTGAATTGATCGTATTTTATAAAAAAAATGATACTTCTTGACTAGTACTGCATATTTCTAGCAACTAAGTGATTACGTGGAAATAGGTTGTGTTTCACTACGCTCTGAGTATTTCAATGGTCAGAACAATTTCTAAAATTGTTTTTGCGGCCTTGTATTTACGAAACATTTCCGAGCAACGCCGGGTAATTCAGCTAGTATGATATAAAGAAGAGCGTATTATTCAAACAACTTGTTAGTTGATGCACAAAAAACAATCACTTTGGCAATACCGATACTCGAATTCTGAACCACAGACAATAACGGTCAAAACATCAACCGAAAATAATAGTCAGAACATTTAACATCTTTTTTTAGCTAAACGCGAAAACTGTTAGAGAATCTGATATTTAACGTACCCCACCAGAAGGAAATCATTGACGTCAAATGTATTTTTCATATCTCCTATTTCCTGTGGCTGACGATCAGCGAGATGAGACTGCCCAAGCCACTATTCGTTCTCGAAAGAGAATGAAGCCTTTTGGCCGGATCTGGTGAATGCCCAGTATGCCAGCAGATTGCTAAAGGAGATGAACTAGCTTTAGATAGACGTGGCACCAATGATCGTCAACCTATCCAATGTCCTCCAGATATGTGGTGCTAAAACAATAATCTCGAAAGTAAAAATATAGAGGATTATTGGTGTAAAGGCTGCAAAAGTGTTGACAAAAATCTTTTCCTTGATCATGGTTAAGTTCCGGACAACTGCCACAGGAAGCTTTTTTGAAAAACGCAACGTAGAATTAAAGGAATAATTGTTCCATTAAAATTTATTTTTGCATTTTTGTATCGCCTAATAGAATTAGTCCTATTTGATGCAGTTATTAAGTTTTTGAATAATCGTTTTTGGAGTTTCCGAAAATATTTGCCTCCCAAGTTTTTTTTTTCTGAAAGTAACAGCAAAATGATAACATAATGTAATATCAATTGAAAAATTGATGAGCTGAGATCAAATTTAGATTTCAATGTGATGTTGCTATCATAATAAGATTTCGATTTGCTCTCGTTTTGATGTTTGACTTTGCTCGGGGAACGTGCCACTTAAGCCAATTAGTTCTGATGTACGTAACGCTTTATGAGTATTGAACCGAAGTACACTATCCGTCTGCTAAGTGGTTCACATTGAACTGGTGTGGTGGTGGAGATGGTACCTCAATTTGAACTGCTTTAAGCACTGGTGAGCCCAAGGCGAAACGTTATTATACAAACAGAAAAACTCCTAAATGTACGTTGTGTATCGTTTTCTGTCATTATCAATTTTCGAAGCTTCGGTAAAATATCGGTACTGCACATTCATCGGTTTTCACTGAAAACTGAAAATAACTGGAAGAGATAATAAGTTACGAAACGTCGTATGTTGTTGACTGGACCATGGATCTCGTTATCATAATTTGACATTAATTTTTTGTCCTTTTCATCAATTTTACTGAATATTTACAAAATACTGAAGCCATAACCTTCCCAGCTGACTGTTGTTTCTTTAGATGCTTTGGAGGTGGTTTACCAGCTGAAATCCACTCAGATGACGATGGTTTTTATTCCGTAGTGAAGTGATGGATCCACGTTTCATCCATTGTCATATATCGACGAAAAAGTTTTATTTACTACTTGTAAACATTACCAAACTTGCTCCGAAACATCGACACGGTGTTATTTTTGATCGATTTTACGGTCTCAGCCATTTAATGGAATTTCAATTTACAATTAGATATAATCAATTTGTTAACTTTCTTAATGTTTTCTGAAGTAACCGCCTCAATTGGACGACCGGAACGTTCACCATCATCGGTGTCTGTAAGATTTTTGTGAAGCCATTGAAGAGCTTGTACAGAATTTTTTTCATCAAGAAGCAATGATAAATTAACACACGAAATTGTTTTGATTGATTAGTTTACGTTCAGTGTAAACTAATTCGCATCAGCCTTACAAAACCCGATTAGACATCCACAACACGTCACTTCATCATGGTATCTCAAGATCTCAATCAAATGGTCACTAGCGCATTGTAAATCCAATTAGGAAGCCACCGTTGCCGTTGCCACCGACACCCCATCCGGCTACTTGCGGCTGATTGAAGAACCGTTCAACGTCAAGTGAATAGGATAGCACACACACACACACACACAAACTCACACAGGTTGAGATCTCACTTTACACCGCGTGCCCGCTCGTGCCGCCGGAGATGATGAATTCAAGAGCAAGACCAAAATTATTTATAAAAACCGTACACCGACGTTCCGGCCCGAGGGGCGGTGCCAAATTCCTCGATGGCCGGCAGCACCCCAAAACGAAGCCAAAAATACAAATTGATTGAACGACCTTGAACATGATCTTTCCTTTCACGCACAGAGTGTTAAAGAGCTACCTGCCGCGCACTTTTGCCCCCGATGTCCGTGTGTAGATGCATGGCGATCGTTACACACGGTAGACAATCGGATGATCAGCAATCCTTTTAATTTACGGATACCACTTTGTGAAGTTTGATTGAAGGTGAACGACAGACGGAGGCAAACATCACACACTGTTTGGTACTTAAGGTGCGGTACTTGTCGACTGAAAGTTTTCATTTAAACTAGTGTATTAAGGACTAATTTACAAGATCCATCATCGTCGGAGGTTGACTCCGAGTGTGACGGGTGAAGAAGAGTCAATCAGGCGATGAGTAGGTCAGACCAGGTTGATTACAAAGTCGGTTGGTTTTTTCTTTGCTCTTTTGACCGTAGACAAAATTCGTTAAATTTCATTTAACTTTTGTCATGTTTCAATTATTGAATTTTTTGTCCGTTGTTTTCAGTTTTCTGTACTCTACCAGAGAACAATATCCTAAAAAGTGACAAAATGAGAACCAATTTGTTCCTATTTGGATGAAACGTTGTACACGTAAGCACAATGGCTAACCATTGCACGAGAAGAAAGGTCGTTTCGACTCAAATCTGATGTTAAAAAAAGGGGAGTGCATTTTGTGTATGTACTTCCTTCTTATCGTTTTAACTAGGATAATAACCGAAGTAAATTTAAAAGAACGCATTGCTTTTTATCTTATATTTCCATATATATATATATATTCCATATTATATTTCCATTCGCTTGTAATAGTTTGACGTTAACTTGATTGGCAACTTTTTTAAACATCTAATAAATTCAAGTCAAAACCACTTTTAATCTCATAACTGTGTGATTGATTCAAATTTGGAATAGTTTTAATGTTTTTTTTTTGCTTATCCCTCTAACTAGGGGATTGAAGCTTTTAACATACTTCAGATATCCGGAACTTGAAAACGGATCGGATACTTAATATTAACCAATGAAACCATAAGACTAATCCACCTCTATAGTCGAAGTAGGTTCGTATGGCCTACAACGGACATAACCTTCACATTGAAACAGTTCTGAGCGAAATTCAGAAAAATACGTTTTTTGCATCATCGCTCTAAATGACAGTATGAAACTATAAGTACACTTCACCCTGTAATTCCGGAGTTCCGGAACGGAGTTGGATCCGAACAAAACTCAATGGAAACCTATGAGACCAAAGTACTCTTCATTTGAGCTTGAATTTATGAAAAACGGCTTAGCCATCGTTAAGAAAATTAGGTGAGTTTCTTTTTTGAGTTATTGATTATTATTTCCGGTACTTCCGGTACCAAGAACTAAGTACAGTTATAATCGAAGTCGATTCGTTTTGCAATCAACAACAATTAACTACAAATTAAAATTTGTGTTGAATCATTCTAAATTGATATACGACGATGTTTGCGTTGTCGCTGTAAATGACGGGTTTAAATTAATAAAATTAGAAATTAGTTTAAACTGATATTCCAGAACCAGTTTCGATTTTCGCTCTAAATGACGGATCACAATTTCAAAAACAACTTGTAAGACCTTTCATTTGCTTTCCTAAGTTTGTGAAAATTGGAAGAGCGGTCTCTGAGAAATCATTTTGTACATTTCTCCCCGTAACTCCGGCACCGGAAATCGGATACAGATGAAATTCAATACAAGCTAGGGACTAAATATAGGGCCTTCAACTTGAATTTAAGTTGAAGAAAATCGGTATGGCAGTCTCTGAGCAAATCGAGTGCACTTTTTCTTCGTGTTTTTGCCCATTTTACACCGTCACTCCCGAACCGGAAGTTCGATCCGGGTAAATTTCAATAGTAGCCTATGCGACCAAGAGACCTTTCATTTGAATCGAAATATATCGAGTATATATTTTTGTTACATACACACATGCACAGACACGAAGACGCAGACATTTTGTGATTTTGACCATTTTTTTAAATCGAATGGTATATAAGCTGTGAAAACTGTATCAAACGTAGGTTCTCGTATTGGTTGCTCGAGGAAGGCAAAACAATCAAATAGCTTTTTTTTTTTTATTTTTTTTTATATCGTTTATTTATAAATAGCATTTTCAAAACTTCAAGTTTCTGATGAAACTTTGCACAAAAAAGCAAAAATTCAAGCTTCTGATGAAACATTGCACTTGAAAGCAAAGATTCAACGATTTTTAAGGATTACAAAATTATATGAAAATTCAAAATCAAAACAGAATTGCATCTTTTTGCCTTTCTCATATAGAAAGGTTATGCAATCGCTGTGAAAACCGACTTTTAGAAGAATTATCTTATACCATTCGACCCAATCCGTCGAGTACGCAAAATGTCTCTATGTATCTATGTGTGTGTACGTATGTGTGTATGTAATGTTTATTCGCACTAACTGTTCTCGGAGATGACTGAACCGATTTTCACAAACTTAGATTCAAATGAAAGGTCTTGTGGTTCCATACAAAATTCATGAATATTATTTTGATCCGACTTCCGGTTCCGGAGTTATGAGATTAAATGTGAAAAGAACGAAAATATGTGTTCTAACTTTTCTCATAGATTGCGCGACCGATTTTCTGTTTCACTGAACTTAGATTCAAATGAAAGGTCCTGTGGTCCCATACGTAATTCCTGAATTTAATCCGGATCCGGCTTCCGGATGCGGGAATATAGGGTAAAGTGTGTTAAAAATTTTATACCATCACAGAATTGATAGTTTTTATCAAACAAACCGATTTCGGTTATTCTTTTAAGAATCTAAGAAAAGTATTTTGAAGAATATCATAGTATTATATACGATAGTATGATTGATATGAGAAAGGCATCATTAGGTGTATTAAAACAAGTTTTTGTTTTAAATCGAATCGTTAAAGTAATATTCATTATTAATGTTATGAGCGTTTTTTCAAAATTGAAAAAACTACAGATAAAACAAATTATTTCTGTCTCTTCTGACTCCTGTTGGCTTTCATGACTCTTCTGGCTCTTCTGACTCTTCTGGCTCATGCTGGCTTTTATGGCTGTCTGGTTTTTCTGGTTCTTCTGGCTCTTCTTGTTCTTCTGAATATTCTGGTTATTCTGGCTTTACTGGTTCTGCTGGCTCTTCTGAATCTTCCGAATGTTCTGGATTTTCTGGCTCCTCTGGCTCTTCTGACTATTTTGGATCTTCTAGTTCTTCTGATTCTTCTGGTTCTTCTTGCTCTTCTGACTCTTCTGACTCCTGCTGGCTCTTATGGCTCTCTAGTTTTCTGGATCTTCTGATTCTTCTGATTCTTCTGGTTCTTCTGGTTCTTCTGGTTCTTCTGATTCTTTTGGTTCTTCTTCTGAACCCTGCTGGCTCTTCTGGCTCTTCTGACTCTTCTGACTCTTCTGACTCTTCTCACTCTTCTCACTCTTCTGACTCTTCTGACTCTTCTGACTCTTCTGACTCTTCTGACTCTTCTCACTCTTCTCACTCTTCTGACTCTTCTGACTCTTCTGACTCTTCTGACTCTTCTGACTCTTCTGACTCTTCTGACTCTTCTGACTCTTCTGACTCTTCTGACTCTTCTGACTCTTCTGACTCTTCTGACTCTTCTGACTCTTCTGACTCTTCTGACTCCTGCTGGCTCTTATGGCTCTCTGGTTTTTCTGGTTCTTCTCACTCTTCTGTTTCTTCTGTCTCTTTTTGTTTGTCTGGCTCTTCTGGCTCTTCTGGTTCTTCTTGCTCTTCTGGTTCTTCTGTCTCTTTTTTTGTTTTTCTGGCTCTTCTGGCTCTTCTTTTTCTTCTTGCTCTTCTGGTTCTTCTGTCTCTTTTTGTTTTTTCTGGCTCTTCTGGTTCTTCTGGCTTTTCTGGTTTTTTGGCTTTTCTGTCTTCTGTCTTCTATATGTCTGAGGCAATTCGTATAACCATTTTAATCCTTGAGCAGTCATATTTCAGACCAACATAATATGAAGGACTGTTTGAACCTCCTAATTTGTTATACTACATCGAAATCCATTATGACGCCGTACTGCAACGATGTTTTTTGTATTATTTAATTTTGAATTCGTTCATTTCGCAAGAAATGATAAATACTGTAGTGGCAGCTCATCAATGTGTAATCATCATAACTTGCCACAACATCTCCAGTTGTCGAAGGTCAGTTGAACCCCGAGCTGGATGTTAATTGTTTCTTTTACCAAGTGCCACCATGAAGTTAACTCTTGCACCCTGTCAGTGTGAGACGAACTTGATCCAATTGCAGCCTGTGTGGTGCCCGATGAGTTCCCAAAACGCACCGAAATCACTAGCCATACCATACTGAATTGACCACTTATCTTATTTTGGAAGTACTTAACGAGTAAAACGATGCTTATCATAATTAACCTGTCGGTTTGGAAAACAAAAGTCCGACGTAGTATTGCAACTAGTCGTGGCAATCAGTTTACGTCGATCGACCAGTCCTGTTCTGGAAGGTCTTTGTTTAATGAAGGAGAGACTGAAGCGAGCGGTGAAAGGTACCGACCGGACAGGTGTTGAGTGGTGCGCGATTTCAAGCTCGGAAACCCATTTGACGTTTTGCATGACGAGACTTGGCGACAGTGACACTGACCGGTGACATCTGAGGACAAGGTTGTGATGTGAAATTGCGGTTGCCGAATTTGCCAGTGATGCTATTCGCGACGGGCAATGTTTGATGATGTGCAATTTGTGCCAATTAATTGTCATGCTAAATTTAATTTATTGTTTTCCGTAGCACCTCAAATGATTTCGAAACGTTCTAATTAAAGTCTTTTCTCGTTTTCCAGGTGAGTGCCAAAAATGCTCCGGCTAACTCAGTTGAATGTCTAAGATTGCAAAGCAGAAGGCATCGAGGATGGAGTCTGATTTGACCCACATTGCCAGCGGTTGTAAATTTAGTTCCCGACCATAATGGTCTGAATGGTCACCTTTTCAACCTTTCCGTCGATGTTCATCTACTTCGCGGACCTGCCACCGCCGTAGCTACCAGACTTGCGATGGAGTCGATGATGGGAGCAATTGTTATGGACCCATTGGAATGAAAAATGCGAACCGTAATCAATGGGAATGAACAGAAAATATGATCTCGGCAGGATATGGCAAGGTCAAACCAACTATTTCGTTCGATTCCTACTGTAGTCGAGCGTCACCAATTCGTATTAGGATGGATAACAGCGTAAATAATTTACAGTATTGTGGCCAAGTAACAGTGTTTATTTCACATTTATTATTCGATATGTAGTACTTTTTTTTTTTTTTATTCAATAATATAATATAATATTAAGGCACACTGCTTAAGCTCTAAGATGCCAAGGGTATTTACTAATCTTAATTATCGTCTAACTTAAAACTAGAGTAGTATCATTATGTAATATAGTATCTGGCGATCGGTAGTGGCCGGTGAATTGAATTTAGGATGAGATGATTCCAGATGGCGATGGTAATTTTCTATGTTGGCCGCATTCTTCGGTCCGTGAGGGTCCGCGGGAAACACCCCCAGGCTACGAAGGCCCGGCGGGTGGCCCGCATGCTGGTCATTGACTGGAGCGGTCTTCCGGTGATGGTGATGTTACGGAAGAGAATGAAAAAAAGAAGTAAATATTGTGGGAAACGGGGTAAAAAAGGGGTGTGGGAACAAAATGTTTGAAAACGACAGAGATCTAATTAGTTGCCATCGAGATGGTGAAAAAACAGGGAAAGGGGAACGAAAAAGTTAGTGACAAAAAAAAAAAGATCTTGTTAATTCCAATGAAGATGGTGGACAGGGACGGGGATCGAGAGAATCGGGCGGATGTTAGTGTCGAACCTGTAGGTGGAGATTATATTTTCTGAGCGAGGAATAACACATTACACTTGTATATCAATGTGTTTAAGGTACTGGTATATGAGAAGCATATATGAACTATCCCGACTCGCCAACACATCCCGAACCGGCACCTCAGGCGGTCTACCTCGGGCCCTGAGGGATTCCAGTAGCTTCGACCTGGCGTCACGATACTCTACGCACGACCACACGACATGCTCGATGTCCTGATAACCGTCGCCACAGGTGCAGAGCCCGTTCTCCACGATCCCGATACGCCGGAGATGTGCGTTGAATGTATAGTGATTTGACATGAGCCGTGACATAACGCGAATGAAATCCCGACCCACATTCATCCCTCTGAACCAAGGTTTCGTCGATACCTTTGGGATAATGGAGTGTAACCATCGTCCCAGTTCCCCATTACTCCATGAAGTTTGCCAACTTTCGAGCGTCCTTTGACGAGATACACTGAAAAATTCGTTGAAGCAAATTGGTCTTTCATAAATTTCACCTTCTAATGCGCCCACTTTAGCCAATGAGTCTGCCTTTTCATTTCCCGGAATGGAACAATGCGAAGGGACCCAGACTAACGATATTAAATAAGACCGTTCAGATAAAGTTCTCAAATGTTCCCGTATTTTCCCCAGGAAATATGGGGGATACTTTCCTGGCTTCATTGCCCGGAGAGCTTCTATTGAGCTTAGACTGTCCGTGACAATGAAGTAATGGTCTTTGGGCAAGGTTTCAATGATCTCGAGGGTGTACTGAATAGCAGCTAATTCTGCGACGTAAACTGAAGCCGGATCACTGAGTTTGTAAGAAGCGGTGATGTGTTGATTGAAGATGCCGAAGCCTGTGGACTCGTTGATGTTTGATCCGTCAGTGTAAAACACCTTTTCACAGTTGACTGTTCTAAATTTATTATAAAAAATATTTGGGGCCACTTGAGGGCGCACGTGATCCGGAATTCCACGAATTTCTTCTCTCATGGATGTGTCGAAAAACACAGTAGAATCAGAAGTATCCAAGAAATGAGCACGGTTGGAAACAAACGAAGAAGGATTAATATTCTGAGCCATGTAATCAAAATACAAGGACATAAAACGGGTTTGAGAGTTAAGCTCAACTAACCTTTCGAAGTTTTCAATCACCAGAGGATTCAAAATGTCGCATCGAATGAGCAAACGATATGAGAGATCCCAGAACCGGTTTTTCAGTGGAAGAACGCCCGCCAGCACTTCGAGGCTCATCGTATGAGTCGATTGCATGCAACCCAAGGCAATACGCAAACAACGATACTGAATTCTTTCCAGCTTGATGAAATGAGTGTTCGCCACTGATCGGAAGCAGAAGCATCCATATTCCATAACGGACAATATCGTTGTTTGGTACAACCTGATCAGGTCTCCTGGGTGAGCACCCCACCAAGTTCCGGTTATTGTTCGAAGAAAGTTGATTCTCTGCTGGCATTTTTGTTTCAGATACCTAATGTGACATCCCCAGGTGCCTTTGGAGTCGAACCAGACCCCGAGATATTTAAATGTGAAGGCCTGAGCTATGGTTTCACCCCCTAGTTGAAGCTGTAATTGTGCTGGTTCTCGCTTCCTCGAAAATACAACCAGCTCAGTTTTCTCCGTAGAGAACTCGATACCCATTTGAAGAGCCCATGATGATAAGTTGTCGAGAGTATCTTGTAATGGTCCTTGGAGATCGGCAGCTTTGGGTCCTATAATAGACACAACGCTGTCGTCGGCAAGTTGTCTTAGCGTGCAAGATGTGTTGATACATTCATCGATATTACTTACGTAAAAATTGTATAAAAGGGGGCTTAAGCATGAGCCCTGAGGAAGACCCATGCAGCTGAATCGTATTGTCGACAAATCACCATGCGCAAAGTACATGTGTTTCTCAGACAATAGATTATGTAAAAAGTTGTTCAAAACTGGCGAAAGACCATGCTGATGCAACTTCTCAGATAGGATATTTATAGAAACTGAGTCAAAAGCCCCCTTAATGTCTAGGAAAACTGATGCCATTTGTTCTTTACGAGCAAATGCCATTTGAATTTCTGTTGAGAGCAACGCAAGACAATCGTTCGTTCCTTTGCCCCTGCGGAAACCAAATTGTGTATCTGAAAGTAAACCATTAGTTTCGACCCAATTGTCTAGACGAAACAGAATCATTTTTTCGAACAATTTCCGGATACAGGAAAGCATAGCAATCGGCCGATACGAATTGTGATCGGAGGCTGGTTTCCCTGGTTTTTGAATGGCGATAACTCTGACTTGTCTCCAGTCGTGTGGGACAATATTACCCGTGAGGAACTTGTTGAATAAATTCAGCAAGCGCCTTTTGGCGGGGTCAGGCAGATTTTTCAACAAGTTGAATTTTATTCTGTCTAATCCCGGGGCTTTATTGTTACATGACAAAAGTGCAAGTGAGAGCTCTACCATCGAAAACGGTGATTCGTTTGTATTTGGTGTCGCGGCGCGGGTGATCTTCTGTTCCGGAACAGAGTCTGGGCATACTTTTTTAGCGAAATCGAATATCCAGCGGTTGGAGTATTCCTCGCTTTCATTCGTGGTGTTATGATTGCGCATTCGTCGGGCTGTGTTCCAAAGAGTGCTCATAGATGTTTCTTTCGTTAAGCCGTCTATAAACCGACGCCAGTAACCGCGTTTCTTGGCTCTAATCAAGTTCTTAGTTTTAACGTCTAACGCCGCGTAATTCCGGTAATTATCAGGTGTTCCATTTTTTCTGAATTTTTTATACGCGGAGGCTCTCTCCGCGTTTAAATTTGTGCACTCTTTGTCCCACCACGGGTTGGGAGGACGGATGTTAGTTTTTGCGCCGGGTACACGTTTCGTCTGAGCTTGAATCGCAGTATCGAGAATCAAGCCAGCCAAAAACGTATACTCTTCCTCCGGAGGAAGTTGTTGAGTTCTTTCAAGTTTCTCAGATATCGAGGTCGCATAGCTATTCCAATCAATATTTCGTGTGAGGTCATACGAAACATTGATTGTCTTCGATGGTTTTGAGCCGCTGGTGATTGATATTACGATCGGTAGATGATCACTACCGTGGGGATCAGGAATTACCTCCCACGTGCAATCCAACCGTAGCGATGTCGAGCAAAGGGATAAATCCAGCGCACTTGGTCTTGCTGGTGGTGCAGGAATCCGTGTCATTTCTCCCGTATTCAAGATTGTCATATTGAAGTTGTCGCAAATATCATGGATCATAGCTGATCTGTTATCGTCGTGAAGACAGCCCCATCCCGTACCGTGTGAGTTAAAGTCTCCTAAAACCAACGTCGGTGCGGGAAGGAGCTCTATGATATTACTGAGCCACCGATGCCCAACCAAGGCTCTAGGGGGAATGTAGATGGAAGCAATACAAAGGTCCTTACCTTTGATTGTAACATGACATGCGACAACTTCAATACCTGGTATCGAGAGGAGGTTAATTCGATAAAAAGAATAGCACTTTTTGATCCCTAAAAGTACTCCTCCATAGGGATCATCTCGATCCAGGCGAATAATGTTAAAATCGTGGAAGTTTAAGGATATTTCAGAAGTTAGCCAAGTTTCGCACAATGCAAATGCGTCACATTTCAGATTATTTACTAGAAATTTAAAAGAATCTATTTTTGGGATGATACTTCTGCAATTCCACTGTAAAACAGTGATTAGATCCGTGACCTCGGTGGATGATTTAGCCATCGAAGGATACAATCGCTGAGAGAAGGGGCCAATTTGCAGTCAACTGCTTCAAATATGTTTTTACTGTTGGCATGAAAGCAATTAAAATGCTTCTAAGAGGGTCTGAAATATTGAAAGTTGTAAAAATCCAGTCCACAACATCAGAGAACTTGATAAGTCCAGCACCTAGTTGGTTCTCTGGTAGATTTTCTGGGACGCTTGGGGATTTTGTAGTCCCGGGAAGTCGTGGGAATTCCATCTCGGAATTGAGTTTTCCGAGACCAGGAGCTTTTTGCTTCGGTGTTGTGTCCCGATTCCCGTTAGCTGTAACTTTTCGAAGCCCTTCGGAAGACACCTTCGAACCCTTACTAGGTAGCTTATGAGAGGATTTATTTATTCTTTTCCTACAGCTATGAGGGACCGCCGAAGATGGACCTTCCAAAGGGTCGTCAGAATCGCTCTCGTCAGTTGACAAGCAGGCATATGGGTTCGTTGTCTGTTTAGGAGGGGTGGCACTTTTAAGCATCTCTGCGAAGGAACGCTTGGAGTGCTCCTTTAGGGAACGCTTCATTCGATCACCTCGCAGTTTGTAAGCGGGGCAATCAGAGAGGTCATGCGGACCCTCCTTACAGTAGAGACACTTTTCAGCATCCTTACCGCAAGAGCCGTCCGCATGAGCTTCCCCACAGTTAGCACAACGTGGCTTATTGCTGCAATGGGTAGCTGTATGCCCCAGTTTTTTGCAATTAGTACAGTTCATTACTCGGGGTACGAATAGGCGAACAGGCAAACGAACCCGGTCCAAGAGGATGTAGTTGGGCAAAGCAGAACCGGCGAAGGTCACACGATAAGAGTCTGATTGGGGATAGGACTTTGTTCCATCCCCGGCGATCGATACTGAATGCAATCGCTTGCAATCCAGTATCTTGACATTCTTAAGTGAGGGGTCTTTAAAACAACCCGCCCCGTACTTAAGAACGTCCTCGCAAGTCAAACTCGAATCGGTGACCACACCGTCGATTTCTACTTCGCGAGCTGGCACGTAGACGCGGTACTCCCGCGTAAAAGGATCATTTTGAACGAGCTCATTAGCCTGTTTTGAACTGGTAAACAGGACCCTGAGCTTGTCTGGACGTATCTTATCAAAACTTTTTATAGTATTGTATCGCGAGGACAGGTCCCGCGATATTTTTAAAATATTCAATTTTTTTTCTTTCGATTTGGTCCGGAAATAAACCGCATAAGGACCGGCCGGTAGTGCGAGCCCATCCGGATAGCTCTTTATGCGAGACTTTTTATAGTCAAGGGAAGTCTCCATTTGATCATCGGGAACGGGGGGGTCAGAATTTAGACTAGACATGTTGCGGAGCTACCTCCGCACAGAATTAAGTGAATCGGGGAGAAATAGAACAGTCGAATGCAGGAAGGAAAAAAAACTAAATAATGATACTTAACTTAAATCCAACGTGGGCCACCAAGGCCTAGCCCTCGTCGATCGGCGTATCGCCGCTGCGATGGTGTGCAAAAAACCTCCGAGAGGAAAAAGCACACTCTTTTTTAATCCGCACAGTGATATCACGTACACCGCTGGGCCTGTTTTGATCGATCGAACAATCACCGGCTAACGGTACTGTTTCGATCGTCCGCTCACAACAATACACTGCTTCAGTATATAATGTGCATAAAACCTCTCACAGGAAAAAGCACTATTGTCTATTACACAATAGCGATCTAGTTTTGATCGTCCGGTCACTTTATCACACACGGCACTGGTTTTCAACGCTTTCGCAGTAAACACAAAGCACGTCCGTTCACTCGGAAGGTTGAAACGGCAATGATGTAGTACTTGTGAACCACCCTAACGAGGGAACGTGGTTCAGTTAACGCGCTTTAACGCTGCGTGTGATTGAACAGAGCAACGCAAATCATAATCTGATTGACCTAAGGTTGCACGGTTCGTTATTTAAAATGAATAAACTGGTCTTGCAATCGAAATAGTATTGCGTGTTATTCCAAAAGGTTTATCGTCGAATGCACAACAATCCAATTGGTCCGAAAGGGCTGCTGAAACATCAACTATGAGCACAATAAAAGTACGTTGTGAATATGAGTAAATTAGTACCTGTTTGTGTTTCGTCATCAGACACCGCTTAGGGAGCTCAATATTTGAACTATAATTACTGCATATGTAAGACTCTCAAGGGTCTAGCATTTTACCGCATTTAAATTCAGTTTTATTTTGCTTCACGTTCCAGATACATTTGATTGCTTATTTTGGTCTACTGCTCGTTTGGGAAAATAGTAGGGGAAGGTGTTCGGTTGCCAGCAGTGTTCGGTTGCCGGCACCCCACCGTAACTTTTGACAGAAAGCAGATAGTGTCAATCCGACAAATGTCATGTACTTGTACTTTTTGCTGCGTTTAAAATATATTTAATATCAACACCAAAGTTTTTGCTGACTTTTTTTAGAGTATCATGAATTGAAGATCATCAATCGAAAAGGTGAGTGGATTGAAAATTTATGAGGTGAAATAGATCTATTTCGTGATTTAATACCGGATGCTTTTTGTCATTTTCAAAATGTCTACCAATTTCGGTAACCGGCACCCCAAGATGTTCGGTTACTGCCACCCCATTTTTTTCGACAAATCGTGAAAAATTGTCAGTGATATGCAGGCTGTTGTCGAGACAAACATCTAGCTGCTCATACAGCAGATGCTCCGGCTAAGAAAAAAAGTTGAAGACCGGCCAAACTAATACCAAAGGCCCCAACATCCAAATATTCAATCAAGAGAGCCAAGGCGAAGACACAATCAGACAATGAAGACTTTTGTCAAAAACGCTTTCAAAAAGAATAAATTCTGTTTTTTCTTTGAATGGCTTCAGTCTTTACTTAAATTTTTTCGTTTTTAGCGAAATTTCTTGGGGTGCCGGTAACCGAACACTCTCCTTTAATCCTACTGCTTTCAAGACGGATTGGTACAACAAAATAGAGTGTTATAAGCTATAAGACAGTCTAAATTTTTCTACTTCTTTCTTCCTTCTTTCTTCTTCCTTCTTCCTTCTTCCTTCTTCCTTCTTGCTTCTTCCTTCTTCCTTCTTCCTTCTTCCTTCTTCCTTCTTCCTTCTTCCTTCTTCCTTCTTCCTTCTTCCTTCTTCCTTCTTTCTTCTTCCTTCTTCCTTCTTCCTTCTTCCTTCTTCCTTCTTCCTTCTTCCTTCTTCCTTCTTCCTTCTTCCTTCTTCCTTCTTCCTTCTTCCTTCTTCCTTCTTCCTTCTTCCTTCTTCCTTCTTCCTTCTTCCTTCTTCCTTCTTCCTTCTTCCTTCTTCCTTCTTCTTTCTTCCTTCTTCCTTCTTCCTTCTTCCTTCTTCCTTCTTCCTTCTTCCTTCTTCCTTCTTCCTTCTTCCTTCTTCCTTCTTCCTTCTTCCTTCTTCCTTCTTCCTTCTTCCTGTCACCCAATCACGCGCTGGCGCATCTTGCCCAACACTACAAATCCCGTTCCTACACGGAAAAGCCAGCGATTGCAAAACAACTAAATTATTAGTTGTTTTTCTGATTTTGATTGGTTAAAATTGGGTACAACTAATCGACTGTTGTTTTAACTAATCTGTCATTTTTTATTTATCGTGCTGGCAGCTTAGCAACGACAACCAACAAGTAATGAAACGTTTCAGTTGAGCAATGCCAAACACCCTGAGCGAACAATGAAACGTTTCAATGAGATGTCACTCGTGCAATTGAGCAATGACACAATCCCAGCAAAGTCACTTGTATGCATGAAAGCAAAAAAATATCTCAGTTGTTTCAACTAACTATTCAGTTATTTTAACATAAAACGCCAATTGCAATAAATATTTTTTACTGTTAGCCTCTTCGGGGGCAGATAATCGTTCACTGCTTGAACAACGAAATTTTACCTAATTAACTGCTTATATCTTTATCACTAAACTCACAAAGGATATGGAAATGAACCAGGGAATTAGGAAATTTTTACATCACTTGCATAATGGCTCGCTGGTAAACCTAATGCTACAGATACACTTTCAAGAAAATAGAAATACACTTCACTTTAGCAGCACATTTGTAAGTGTTAAGCGGTTTTAATAACATTGACATGAACTGTCCTAGAATACATTACTCTCAGATGAAATAAAATCATATTTATACTGTAGGAATATCTTTTTAACACATGGAAAACCAGTTTTACAATTAACTGATGTATTCTTCTGCATACTTTCACTTACATAAAACGACCACTACGTAACTAACATAAATAAAGTTCATTTACCATTGAAAATTTTCAATATGAAACGCTTCTGGTGAAATGAAGAGGTTTTTTGTTCTGCGTTTTGATGTCTTCGTTCTCCGCCAAGTGACAGCATTTGAATACAACAATTTCGGTTACCAGAATGGTTATGTCAAAATCAACAGATATGTTAGTTAAATCAACAACATTTTAGTTGAAACAACCAGGGCGTGAAACAATAATTGCAATATTGTAATTTTGTGATCTGCGGGTTCTCCGTGTAGAACGCTGGTTGTCCCACAGCTCTGGTAGAAGGTAGCCGCTCGATGCCAACTTTTCCACACCTTCTGTCCCGTCCAACAAAGTTCCTGCAATGCTACGACATCGAAGCCGCGGATTTGATTCTCATCATGCAGCATTCGGTCGTATCCTCTACTAGGAAATATTATTTGAACCAAACGATTAACTTATATAAATTATAAAATAAGCTGTAATTTTCAGACATTTTGAACACAAAATTAGTTGGTAATGAAAATTTCGTGTTGGATTAAAAGTTTGGTGGTTTGTGTCCAGAATATTTGCCAACTAATCACATTCTCTAAAAACGTAAACTGTTTCCAGCAAAGTAAATTTTGAATTTTAACTAATTTATTAGCTATTTTGGCAATTTTGTTGTTAATAAGAACTAATTCAAAAACAGTAAAAACGAATTAGGCACAGAGCTAATTTCGGTCGTTCCGTGTGGATATCGGCTTAGTGACATTCGGTTCATTCAACCATACACTAATAAGACCAAAACAAATTTATGATACTCCATGGTGATTTGAATTTTAGAAAAAAAAATGTACCTACTCTTGTACTACTCTTGAAAATAAACCTTATACTCTTGAAATTGACATTTTCACACTAAGCATCGTACCTCTGGAACCAGGGATTTGATCAGAATGAAAATTAGGATATTCTTATGGCATCCTAATACCTATCAGTTGAATCAAAGATAGTCGGTTCAGCGATCTCTGAGAAAAGTGAGTGACATTATTTTCACATTTTTGGTGCATATCACCCTGTAAATTCGAACCGGAAGTCGAGTCCAAATGAACTTCAAGAAGAATTATAAGAATCATAAGATTTTAACAATGATTGTCTAGCCTATCTATATGAGAAAGGTAACAAAAAAAATTTTTCAAACTTTTTTAAAGCTATCGTTCAAAAAACTAAATTGAAATGTTTAGAATATGATTATTTCCCGTGGAATAATTTTGAGAAATAGACCGGTGAAGCAGTATTTTAGAAAACGCTTCTTAGAAATCACGATTTGCGGTGTCTACTGTACCTCACCGCAGACTTATCAACGTTTTTGTTTGATTTTTTAAATTTTGAATTCACTTTTGATGGTTGTCAAAGCGAAACCCACGATTTTTCATAAAAAAATTCCGCTATTTTGCAGCTGTAACACTTCCCCAAAGTTACAAAAAATAAAAAAGAATACGTTCACGTAGAACAGAGTTTACTAGATGAACATACATAGAAAAGATAAATGATTTTTCAAAGGTGGTACTCGCCCTTTATTGATTCCAACGGATATCGTATTTTTTGGGCCCAATTGATGGGGCTACCACGTTTGGCATAAAGTCGTTTGGCATAACACCGTTTGGCATAACGCCGTTTGGGATAATTGTTATTTGGTATAATGGTTATTTGGCATAATGGTCATTTAGCATAATTGTCATTTGGCATAAAAGTCATTTGGCATAACAGATGAACATGCTGCTTAATGGAAATTGTTTTTATTTACTAAAACTTTGTAAGGTCTAATGCGGCTACGCCTCATCGTTTTTAATGACCTGCTGTCCGACCTCGCTACCGCTCGTTCGGACCTAACTGAGGCATAACTCCTAGCTTTGGGTAATCCGGGCAAACGCCCGCAACTAGACAGGTGATTTCTGCGGGGACGCTGCTGTGATGACACAATATTACATCTACTAACATGTAAACATAAATTTTGCGACTGTATTGATGTAAGCTTCAGCTAAATTAACTGTGAAGTTGATGATATAACTTAGCTTTACATGCTTTGTATTGTGAATGTAAGTGAATCGCGATGCTCCTTCTATGTGCAACTGAAAGGATGTTACTTTTTCTAAGTGTGCAGCATCAAGGCACTGCATTATGGGTTGGTAATTTCGAAGCAACCGTCGTACTGGGATATTGAATCGCCAGCTGAACTAAAATGCGTATTAAATCACTGAAAATACGTTACCAGTTACAAGATCTATTCGCAAGTATTCTGTGTTCATAATATTCAAACAGGAAGAAAAATCACATTCGAGTAGCTAACATCCGTAAGTTGCAAGCCTGGATTGCTCATTGAATATAGCGAATTTTTATGTACAACGTCGTTAAATTCTTCCGGAAAATGGTGACCTGGCAAAGAATTTGCTGCTGCGGACTCAAAATCAGACTATTGATAGATACCAGCAGAAATGTATAGTAACGTTTCTTGAGAGCGTCGTTCGTGCAGAATGTGAAATTCTGGTCGGATTCAGCAAGCAGTAGTCACTATAGTAGGAAATAACGTGATAACATGCAAGATCCCGTCGATAAGGATTCGTAACCGCTCGCAATTCTACCCATTGGAAAGATATTGGAATAAAGACGATTCTAGAATCCAATCTGAGAAATCATGCAATTACAATAAAATGCCTTCGTTTTTACTATACTAGATTTTCCATATTTCAACCTAATCCCGAAAAACAACTGCTTTTATGTATCCGGATTCTAGGTGTATAGATTATTTCTTCTAAATTCATTCGTTCGTTCAGATCTAAATCATAAAATTGGCTTCAAACCAGATTATTACCATAATTTTTAGCACACGGAACGACCGAAATTAGCTCTGCACCTAATTCGTATTACTGTTTTTGAAGTAGTTGATTTTAACAACAGAATTTCCAAAATAACCATAAAATTAGTTAAAATTGAGAATTTACTTTGCTGAAAAAAACTCTTATTTTTAGAGAATGTGTTTAATTGGCGAATATTCTGGACACAAACCAGCAATATTTCAATCCAACACGAAATTCTCATTGACAACTAATTTCGTTATTAAAATCAGAAAATTTGTTTCTATTTATCTATCACCGTCATTACTGAAGGACAGGACAAAGAAAACAAAAATGAAATTGGTTTTATTAACAAGTTTATTAGCTAAAAACTCATGAGAAGTGTCAAAGCAAAACAATCCATTAAAAAGCTAAAAGGGACAGTCTTGTTGAAACTGCTTGCAAATTGTTTAGATGTTTTTCGCATGTGTTACGATATCCATATATAAATTTCTAAACCGATATGAAAAATTAACGTAAACTGCTAGTGGAAAGTGTATTTATTCAGAATTTGTGCGCATTTAAAGCGATTGTGCGTAATAATGTTTTTACGGGGAACAGTGAAGTGAGTTTCGAATATTGCACTCTAATTGTATATGTCAAATGATGTTTTTTGTATCTTCCAACCTTCTGGGCTACGCCGTCCGGTGTACTACTTGTATTCGGTTTTTGTTTTCCGAGTGCTCAAAGTTTTCAGTGAGATAGTCAATATCGCGAAGTCGAATGAAGAAAACAGCAATTGAGAAGACAAATTTTCAAAAAAAAAGTTTATGTTTCGCTTATGTCTTATCGTGACTGAAATTTTTTTCGGTAGTCGTGTGCCATCTAGTGGCTAGTAGTCATTACGGTGTTAACGTTTTTTCGGTGACAGAGCGCCATATAGCTGCAAATGGCACAAAACCAATTCAACCATTCATGTTGGTTCAAAACAACGTTTTATTTCTCTAATTCAACTAAAAAATTAGTTGAATGGATATGAAGCGTGCCTTAGCTAAGAAATGACAGCACGTTTAATTGGTGAATTCAACTAAAAAAAATAGCCATTTCAACAAATATTTTATTATTATTAAGGGCATTAGAATTAAAAATCTAAATTAGCAAAAGTAAGATTTTTTTAGTTGTCTAAAAAAATAACTAACTAAAATCAGAAAATCAACTAATTTTTTCGCCAAAATGCTGATTTCGGTCTTTCCGTGCATCAGACCCAAGCTCCAGTAAATGTCATTGATGTGATTTTCGAATTCAATGCTTTTATACACGGACTTTAGCGCAAACTTTGAAAATGATCTAAAAACTTATTGACTGTCAAGATTCTATCTCATATTCAATTTTGATA
This sequence comes from Malaya genurostris, assembly GCF_030247185.1. NCBI lineage: Eukaryota > Metazoa > Arthropoda > Insecta > Diptera > Culicidae > Malaya > Malaya genurostris. The sequence goes on along the minus strand of NC_080571.1, from coordinate 254,549,498 downwards.
TACGTTTCCTGTATTTTGGTTACGTGAAACACATACCATTATAAAATTTATATCGAATTCTAATCTCCAAGAAATTTAAATGAAAATTCACAGCAGCTGCTCACATGTAACATGTAAGCCAGAGTAAGCATACTACGATCAGTCATAATATAGTCGCTTCGCAACGCATCGTGTTCACTCTGACATAGATGTCATTTTCCTATTGGAATCAAAGAACAGATCTCCGTAACCCGATCTGTCAAATTTACATCACTTTCGTTCTGGTTTCGCCAGAATCGTGTTCACTCTGACATAGATGTCATTTTCCTATTGGAATCAAAGAACAGATCTCCGTAACCCGATCTGTCAAATGTCACTTAACATCACTTTCGTTCTGGTTTCGCTAGAATCGTGTTCACTCTGACATATATGTCATTTTCCTATTGGAATCAAAGAACAGATATCCGTAACCCGATCTGTCAAATTTAACATCACTTTCGTTCTGGTTTCGCCATTACAGTCACAACTGTCAACAAATTTTCTGTTGCGTTTTATGCTCAAATCAGAACAGGGTCAGGTACTTCTGAAATTCTTTTTCCGAATTGGGAAAATGTAGGAACGACGGAGATTAGTGAAAATTGTATGAAATCTTTTTTCGTTTCTCATTTTCGATTAGAGTGTGCGCATCATTTTCTCTAGAAAAAGGCGTGAAATACACTAACCACCTGTTGATTTTTTCACACGAACTCAAGCGGACGCTAATTGATGATTAATTCGAAAGGTCGTAGCAGAGTGCCTTCCAGAACCGGCTGCGAAATAGGCTGACGTGACATCACGTATTCGTACACGTATAGATCATTAACCCGTCTGTCCGCAGTGCCCATTCGCATTTACCAGAAATGGTAATGGTTACTACCATTTTATTGAACGGCGCGCGCTTTTGGAAATCGCTTGCGAAATTGGCAGCTCCAGCGATTGTCTGCTAATGTCAGAGCTCTTTCGAACGTCCACACCCTTCACCACGGGCTGTAAAACAACTTACATACTGGTGTTCAGCAGCAAAAAAATATAAATAAAACGAGAACTAGTTGTTTCACGACGCTGATCGGAAATAAAAGTAATCGTCCTTTAAACCTACTTCGAACGTACCATGAAGGTCACCTCGGACGAGGTGATCGCATGATCGCATGATAATTCCGTATTCTGCCGTAAAACAATTTATCCGGGCGGCACCGTGAACCGATTCACAACCGTACCAAAGTAACCAATCATGTTTGGAATGGAGGAAATCCATTCGCATCGGAGGATATTCGACCACACAACTACAGCGCAAAAAAAAAATAAACGGGTTGAATCGAACACTGTTCGCAAACAACGCGGACATTAATTAGCGGCGCGGTCAGCCGCCAGAGAATGGCCGTGACTCGGTGGAATGAAGCGGACAACATTTCACCACATTTACAATGATCGCAATTTGGTGTTCTGCGATCAGTTAGTATTAAATTACTGGATCAAAACTTACACTGACCTCCGGAACAATTAATCATTTTGGCGAAGACTGGTTTAATTGTTTGACAGTAGTCTGTGGAGTCGCCCTACAGAAGCAATAGGTAAACTAGTTTACCAATGATGAATGACTAGGTCTAATTGAGAGAGGTGTGAGCATGCTCATGGGGAGATCAAATAACGAACTAATATGTTGATTTGATCATCAATTAAATTAAGAGCGTTTCACATAAGATATGAATAAAGCAGCTCACCTCAGAAGTAAATATTTTGACAAAAACAACAACGCTGACTGTTTACCTTGAATTGTTAAAAATTCCAGCATTACCAGGAGCCTTCATGTTTTTAGGTTTCCTAATAATTGATTTAATTTCATCAAAATTCGTCTCAATAATGTCATCTTGTGATAACACTTGGGTTGAAATATGATCATATTTCAGTGAGACTTCATTTTCAATAGGACTCACAACGTTCAAATTAAAATTGTGGGCACTCTCGAACTGCTGAGCAAGTTTGTAAGAAGTATTTGATTTCCTTCCTTGAGAGCAGGAATTGGTTTCTGAGGTTTCTTAAGAATCTTAGAAAGTTTCCAGAAAGGTTTAGAATATGGTTTAATATGTTCAACTTCTTTAGCGAAATTTTCATTTCGCAAAAGAGTAAATCTATGTTTAATTTCTTTTTGTAAATCCTTAACTATGTTTTTCATAGCAGGATCACGAGAACGTTGATATTGTCGTCGACGAACATTCTTCAACCGAATGAGCAGTTGAAGATTGTCATCGATAATAGGAGAATTTAATTTAGTTTGAGCTTTGATTTTCAATGTGAGATCTGTAATCCAACCAATTAGCTCTATGATCGTTGAATATAGAACTAATTGGATCAATTAAAGCTTCGTTGGAAAGTCTGAATGTTACAGGAAAATGATCTGAGTCAAAGTCAGCATGTGTAATCGGTTCACTACAAATGTGACTTTGATCTGTTAGAACCAGATCAATTGTATACGGGTTTTTCACGGAAGAGAAACAAGTAGGATTACTGGGATGAAGAACTGTGAAGTAACCAGCTAAAAGTTGATTATGAAGTATTTTACCATTACTGTTATTTTTTCTACAATTCCCCTGGACATGCTTAGCATTTAAGTCCCCTATTACGAAAAATTTTGGTCGATATCTTGTGAGTTTTTGCAAATCGCCTTTAAAGAAATTTAATTGTTCGCCGGTGCATTGGAATGGCAAATATGCTCCAGCGATGAAGTAAATTCCATGAATGGTTTCAACTTCGATTCCCAAGCTTTCAATAACTTTAGTATTGAAAGAAGGTAAAATTCGATGTTTAATTTGCCGTTGGACAAAAATGGCAACTCCACCACCCATTCCAGTAAACCTGTCAAATCGATGAACCACATAATGTGGATTACTTTTCAATTTGACATTTGGTTTAAGAAAAGTTTCTGTCACAATGGCAATATGAATTTTGTGAACTTTGAGAAAATTATAAAATTCATCTTCACTCGATTTTAAAGATCGAGCATTCCAATTTAAAATATTCAAATAATTATTCAACATCACTGTAAAATTTTAAATTCATTATAATATTATTTGCAAATTGCCATCCGATTTGAAATGCTTCAAAAAGTGATGAAGTCGAATTCATTCGGATGATCATTTGAAAAAGTTGATCTTGTAGGTAGATGAATTTATTTTCAGTTATATCGCCTAAATCAACTTCATTTAAAGAGGCGAATGGCATTGAAGGAATATTTGTAGGTAGACTGCCATAAGAATAAGATGATATGGCCGATCTACCTATTAATAAATTGTTTTCGTTAGAAGATGAACTGCAAGGCGGTCCTGTGTTTTGATTATTTACATTAGAAGAATTAAGTGGTATATTTCTACCTGTTTTACTAGCATAACTGACATTAGAAGAAGTTGATGATGAGGTCGATCTACCTGTCAATAAATTGTTTTCGTTAAAAGACGAATTGAAAGGCGTACCTGTTTTTTGTTTTAAATTCGAAGAAATAAGTGCCTTAGAAGAATTAGGCGTGGCATTTGTAACGGATTTTTGATTTTCAGGTATTTTCTGTAAATTTAAGGTCGTTGATTTGACTTGTTGTCTAAACGAACGAGCGTTTACATTTTTTCCCTGACAGGACATTTCAAATAATTGGATTTATGATTTCCATTGCAATTTGAACATGAAAATTTATCAGTGGTTTCATTCATTGGACAAACGTCTTTCGAATGCGATTTACCACAATTCAAGCACCGTATATCCATATGGCAATTTTTGGTTCCATGGCCGAAGCCTTGGCAACGACGACATTGCGTTAAGTTCGCAATACGATTATGCCGATTATGATGTTCCCAATGAATTTTAATGTGGGAAATGAAACGTACTTTTTCTAAAGTTCTCAAATTGTTTACGTCACTTCGATTGAAGTGTATTAGGTAAAGTTCATGGGAAATTCAAGAGCGTGGTTTAGAAGTACCATTCGCTCTTTTTTTCATAAGTATTACTTGGGAAGGTGCAAAACCAAACAATTCTTTTAGTTCATTTTTAATTTCATCAATATTTTTAATCAATACTTTGATCATTTGATAAGCCTTTCAAGACAGCCTTGAAGGGTCTGTCTGATTTTATATCATATGAATAAAATTTATGAAGTTTCTCGGACAAATATAGGATATGACGTTCATAATCTTCCAATCCATCAACCAAGACTCGACATTCTCCTCTTCGTCCGATTTGAAATGAGACTTTTACTTCCGGGAGAAAAGTAGAAAGCTCAGTACGGAATGCTTTGAAGTCGGAAATCATCACCGTCACTGGTGGCATAGATTGATGTTTCTTCCCAGATCGACAAGCGTCCATTTTGGGAATTTTTGAAGAATTTTCTTCTATGTCGCTACAATCGGATTCAGGAAGAATCTCGTAAATATTGTTAGACGGCATAGAATCAACGGAAGGGAAATCCGTCCGTTGTCTTTTATTTTTACATTCAGATTCTATAAGATCGTGAATGTTATTAGAAAAATGTTGAATAACGGATTGTGATTTATTTCGTATTGAATTATTTTTAGCCTTAGGCTTGTTGCCTTTCTGGTTGGACGCAGGCATTTTTGAAATGAATGAAATTTTAAATTAAATTAACTAGGCTAAATTAGATTTCTTCACGTTTCGCCTTCGGCTCATCAGTGCTTAAAGCAGTTCAAATTGAACTGCCATCTCCGCCTAACAGTTCAATTTGAACCGCTAAGCAGACGCAAAGTTTACACTATTTATGTAACGACTTTTCGGATATTGCACCGAGATGCACTGATGAGCCGAAGGCGAAACGTGAAGAAAGCTGAAATAAAATATGTGCTTTTCTGTGCAAACCCAATGAGACTGATTAGTTCGAAGAATAGTTCTTTGAATAGCTAGCCTTAAAAAAGGCTGATTAATTTCTTAGTCACTCTAATATCACTCTTTGTATAGCCTTGAGAAATGTTGACTAATTATTAGTCTTTAAAGTTTAAGTCTGTTAGTGATTCAGGTAGTCTTGAAAAAGACTGAAACCTTGAATCAATGAAACTCTAGGTAGCCAGAAAATATTTCCAGGAGCCAACAGTTATACGCGTGCGGTGCGAACGACTGTTTAACACCGACTCGTGTATGATCACGTTGTTTCAGTATTTCAATGGCATACTATTAAAAAATTGGTATGAATCTTTACTTTCGATGGGTTCAATCGTCACTGCACACCTCGAATTTCATTCAGTTGCAGCAGAACAGTGTATGAAACATTTGCGTCATGGATGAAGAATTATCGCTCCATTCTGCACAGTATGAACCGTCGCACAGTGGTCCAAAACTGGAAAAAGACGGTCAAAAGTCTACTGACTTACATTGATTTTTAAGAGCTAACGTGTCTTCGAAGAAGTTTTACAAGATTATATAACGCTTCTTTTGAAAGTGGCTCCTTAATTTTTGTTAAGGGGGTAGTACCGATTTCGAAAAAAAAAATTTTTTTTCACAAATTTTTTTTCTATCTCGTTTTGGAGAAAAAAAACATGTGAAGTATTTTTGCTGAAGTTATTATTAATGTGAAAAAAAGTTTTTTTTAGATATATTCGCTTCATTTTAAAAACAGTTTTTTTGGATTTGTCTACGTAGAATCTACCTCTATTACACTAGTGACTACTACAAAGTTTTAGATAGCATTTAAATGAGTAACATTTCACAATACTTTTCATAACCTAATCAATCAATTACATAATCAATTTTACCTAATAAATCATTACAATATGTCACTTTCTGTGTCGCTAATTTCTCGCGCTTTATTTTCTTGTTCTGTTGTAAGTTCTAGCATATCAATTGCTTACAGTGACAATTCCTTTCCAGCTTTCAAATTAATATAGTGTATAACAATATAATAATGTATATTGATTATTTTTATACATGCTATGAATACATGCAAATATATGACAGATATTTCTATACGATTTCGGAGGAGGAGTGAATCCAGCGACTACCAGTCTGGACGCGCGTAAACACGCATAAACAAGCTCATGCTTGCACGCGCAACTTAAGCAAATTGCTGCGATTTTTATTTTGTTTACTTTTTGACTATTAACAATATAAGAAAAAATCTAAGTGGAACTCGACGCAATTTTTTAGGCCTTTTCAAAGTTGGTTTTAAAAATGGAAAAATGTTTTCTAAGCAAAATATGATAAACTATTGTAAAAGTACAAACCTTTACGAAGAAATTCCATGTTTAAATGTGTAAATAAATGGAGTTCGCGATGCAACACGATTTTTAAGACGAGATGCTGATCGTGTAACTCACTGCAAAAGTGAGTTACAGAAATTGCAGACGCGTGACACCCTCCGTTTATTAACCATTCACGGTTTCAGCATGCACATAGTGAAAATGAGTCACACGAATAGTACTCAAGATATTCCTATTGGAGAATAAATTGGATTAGAATTATATTTTCCTATAAGTAATGTAAAAGGTTGCTGCATTAAGTTGCATATTTAGCTTCGGCACAAGGTTTCGTAAGTAAAAAAGGTAAAATGATGTATAACTTTTCTAGAAAAGAATAAACCTATGCATTACCTTCTACAAAATTATGGGATTTTATATTTTTTGCAATTATCCAAAAAAAGCAACTATTTTTTTATTCATTTATTTATTATCATTGTTATGTCCATCGGATATAAAAATCTAAATGGACGAGGATGGGAAAAAGCCCATTTGAGTAGCCAATCAAATGGGCGCAAAAACCATCATCTTTTGAAAAAAAATGTAAATAACAATAATTACAATACGAGAATAAAAATAATCACAAATTAACATAGATATGACAAATAACATCAAAACAAAGATTGTAAAATTTATAGTCAAAGTTCAACAGATCTTTTAATTTTCCTTACAAAGCTACTAGATGATTCTCCAAACTCGAAATGATTTTCCACAGAAGTAAACGTTCGAATACATGCAGCTATCGACTCATTATATCCAAATAGAGTTCTGTGAAAACTGTTCTGAAGCAGAGTTGAATTTCGCAGCGTTCTGCTTGGAATCCGAACATTGACTTTGGAACGTAGCTCGGGAGCATCAATTTCTCCGTTTATCAATTTTGCAATGATCAATGCCTGTTGAATTTTTCGTCGGCGTAGCAACGTATCAATCCGGTGGTAGATTTTCAGGGTCTCGCCATGGTAAGTGTCGCAGCGCCAAACGAACAAAGCGTTTTTGAACTCTTTCAATTCGTAAATTCCACGAAATTTGATAAGGCAACCAAACCACTGATGCATTTTCAAGAATTGGCCGGAGTAGTGAACAGTACAACGCCTTCAGAAAATGAGGATCCTTGAAATCCTTAGCAATTTTTGAAAAGAAACCTAATTGACGTAATGTCTTAGTGATTATAAGTGATCGATGCGAATCAAACGATAGTTTAGCTGTACTCCTAAGTCGTTCACCTGATTAACTCAAGTCAGAACTGAGCCATCGATATTGTAGTCGAATGTTACAGGACTCATTGGTCGATGAAACGTTATTACCAGACATTTTGAAACATTAATGAATAGTTTGTTTTTGCGATACCAGTCAACGAAAAGCTGAAGTTGATGTTGCAGTCGACGACAATCCTCCACAGTTCGAACAACTAACTACAATTTCAAGTCGTCCGCATAAACTAGTTTCAAACCATCTCCAAGAGCAAATGAAACATCGTTGAAAAATAAAGTAAACAGCAAGGGTCCCAAATTACTACCTTGTGGAACTCCTGAATTGTTCGTGAATTGCGATGATGCATTAAAAGAACGGTTTAGCAGCTACTGATTTATGTCCACGTTTTTATTGATGCGAACCACTGTGCGTCGCACAAAAGGGTTTATTTCTTATGATTTCTAGTTCAGTAGGTGGCTGCTTGCGAATGAAACAGGTACCTGGTTTAGCGAGGAGATGACGAAATTGAAAAATACATCCATTAACTTGCTGAATAGTTGGTTTTGCACTGTGTGCGGTTTGTGGATGCTATTTCCTGTCTGCTGCTCACCGTGTTCGTTTGAGTATATTAAATACCAACTAGCATTTGATTTTGATTCTCCGGTGACTAGTTGGATGATTCGGAACTATCTGTGATAGATCCTTCATACTACCAGGAATAAAACGCTTTGAAAAAGTCAGAATAAAATTGTTAAAGTTATCCTAAAGTGATCTCCCAGTTTTATTATAAATGAGTTGCCTAGACCCACGTATACAGAATCATTAGATCTTATATCTCATAGTATTATAATGTTCTGTCCAGTTAGAATCGCAAAAATGTTGAAAATCGCCAACTCAACCGTGTATGATGTGCTTAAACGTTTCAGGGAGCGTGGATCGAGTGCCTCGAGGCAAGCGTCGTAGTGGACATAGGACCGCAAGCTGAAGCAGAAGGTGTTGAGAACTGTCAGATCACACCTTAGACTATCAAGTAATGAATTTGTACAAAAATACGCTGCTGCTTGTACAGTACTCGAGCTCGGAAATTTTACCAGAAGATTTTCACGAAGTACCAAGGATGCCTGTTCATTGACGATAAAACCGATGTCTAAATGGAATTTAGCCAGAAATTATACATGGTGACGGTACGAGCAGATGTTCCTGCGAAGTTTAAGATTACTTTTATGGACAAATTTGCCAAAAAAATGATGATTTGGCAAGGTATATGAAGCTGCATATAAAAGCCCTGGTATTACATTCCTGTAGTGGAATTTGACCTTCTGTTTCAACAGACTTCGCAGCCGATTCAGAGTGTACAGAACCATTGCATGGCTGGTGCTACGATTCTACTGACACTACGAATCCTTCCAGGTCGGCGCTCGAACATACGACAACTGGTTTGAAAGACCAGTGCCCTATGCATTGAACCACCAACCCGGGCTGAAGCTGCATATCCTATGACGATGAACTCGAAGCTGTATAAGGAAGAATGCCTCAAAAACCGCGTACATACCTTCCATTAAAACCCATTAAGGTTCCGTGAAGTTTTGGTTCAGATTTAGCGAGTTGCCATTTCAGCCGAAATGTCATAAAAACATAAATCCACCCGACTGGGCAGTTCCGGCCCATACAGAGATTTTGAACAATAATGAAGCGGAAGCATAATAAAAGTGGAAAACGGCTCATGGAAGGGAAAGGTAATAGAATTGCTAGAAAACCGACTTTCGAACGGAGCCTCGAAGATCCATAGTGTAGTATACCATTCGACTCAGCTCGATGAGAACGGGAAATGTCCGTGTGTGTATGTGCGTGCACCTGACGAAAAAAATTTTGCCTCCCATTTTTCTCGGAGACGGCTGAACCGATTTCAACAATCTAAGGCTGTATACACATACTGATACGCTAGGGCTGAGAAAAGTTGCCGAGTATGTATGTGACATATACGATGAAGCATACTTTAGTGAACTACCCGAATCAATCTGAATAAATTGCTGTCAAAAATGAGCCCAAATTAGTGTCAGATTTATTTTAATAAAAAATCAAAAAATGTTCTAATGAGACTGTGTCGACGAAAAAGAAAGACGTTATAACATAAATAGGTGTCATTTTTCACGTTTCGCTTTCAGCTCATCAGTGCGTCAGCAGTTAATGTTGACATGCTAACGCCGCCTAACAGCTCAAACAAAAACCGCTGATCAGACGTAAAGTTAATGCTATTTACAAATACACTTATTACACCGAAGTGCTATGTCTTTACTAACGTGCCGAAAGAAACGGAACTAAGTAACAACGTTCTGCCCGACTCCTACACTAAAAAACTTGGTTTTAGAAATTTAAAGCTGATTTGCAAAACAAAATCTCTTATGATTTGAATCAAATGGTGTAGCCGGGTTTTCATATAAAAACTGCCCCCAAACAGAAGAAAAATTGATATACGCTGTTTTAAAGGGTTTATATTGGAGATGATTTTCCCAAAATTTTAACCCTTTAACTGCCATATTGGTGGAGTTAGAGTGGTTCTTCTGATTTTCATTTTATTTAATTTTTTCAAAAACCTCTTTAGCAAAAAAATTTAAAAAAATCAGGAATATTTCAGGAATTATGGGAAATCTTTCGGATATTTTTTCAGAATTTGTCAAAATATATTTCAATTGAAAAAAATGTTCAAAATTTCCGAATTTTTTTTAATCGCGCTTACAATTTTGTTACCACTCTAGATTTTACATCAAAAATAAATCATTAATGAAAAAATATTACGCTGTTTTTTTCCAGATTTTTAAAAAATGTGGATCAAATCAAATTGTCATCATCCGATGTGGTATTTAGTGCTAAAATCATATAACACATGCCCTTAGAACTAAATACCATGCGTTTCCATCTACAACTTGAGCTCTGCTTGAGTAATTAATAGTAATAGAAGAATTCTATTCCTTATGTTATTTACACACATTACATTAGAGAACATGTGTGCCAGTGCACGGTTGTAATTCATTTCTAATTTCAACATCTTGCGGGATAGTCTGTAGGTTCCGAGGTTAGCTATTAGGAGTCCTAAGAAATACTATAAACCAGATAGAAATCAAGTCGAAGCGCTGGCAGCAAGTCCCAAAGACCCAAAAAAAAACGTATTAATTCGCATCGTCGATTTTCTATACAAACAACATGTTCTTTTAAACTCAATATTTTCAGATGTTTGCTGTTTCATAAAGAGGACCCCTTTATAAAACAGTTTCGGAAAATCGTATTGTTTCATTGCTTTAATCGAAATATGTATTAACTAAGAATGAATGAGAAACTGAGCTATGTATAAAAATTGAATTTCAAACGCTTTCGCAAATGTAGTTCATCGAATTTACTTGCAGTGTTTTTTTCTGGTGTTTCGTGGAGTGCTTTTCTCACGTATTAGCTCAAGCCCGTTTATTATGTACCTTGAAGTCGTCTCCATACAGCTCAGACTATGACCACTCTTTGCCTCCATTTGATCGACCCACCTTGCTCGCTATGCTTCTCTTTTTCTTGAGCCTTCCGAATCCATTTTCAAATGTTTGCCGTCACACGGTTTGCTGACATGCCCTGACGATCGTAGCTGTCCAATTTCAGCTGGACGTATGATAGGAATGAATTAATACACGAATTCATGAACCACCAAGATATCGTCGCCACGCACTATTATTCGAGTAGGAAGGTGTTAAATTTTAAAGCCTTTCCCTCTCATACATTTTGTTTCGACGGATTTACTGTCAGTCCGATCTCAGTTTGATTAATCCGTCTTTATGAGCTTAAGACGTTTGACTTCTGCTGTCTTGTTAAGCAGTTTCAGGCAACTTTTCTATTCATACAATTCATGTACAGAACGTCGACGATCATTTTACCTTAAAACTGATAGTTTTTTAGATTTCGCTTGGTTTCTAATTTTCCTTAATTTTGCGCCTGGTATCTAGGAATACTTTTTTTTTGCAAAATAACTATAATTTAATTATCTTTTAGAATTTTTACTAAATATAGTAATTATGTGATTTGAGTACAATAAATGTAAAATGACTTATCAGGTCGTGAATAAAAACTTTAAACCGTATATTAAAACCTAAATATAAGTCAATTCATTAGTTTTGATTCATGTTTCTCTCACCGATCCTTTCTTATGAAAATTCTTTCTTAACACTCCAAATACCAAGCCCGAAAAAAAGTTGGAACGGTAACTTTGAGCTGTCATAGCTCAGATGTTTTTCAACGGATCAATAAATTTTACACCCTCGAATTTTGTACAGTTCGTAGATTATTTTAAGTATATTATTATTGACAATCGGTTAGAAAAAATCAATGAAAATGTGATTTTTCCCGTTCCAGGTTTTTTTCAGGCGCAAAAATGCCCTATCTGCTATCTAATTTTGTTTCCTTTGGCATCAACGTCGCGACTGAATATTGAGAGCTCCAACTTTATCGAGTCATAACTTTGTTGATAGTCAACCGATTTTCAAAATTTTTTCTCCATTGGAATGGTACTAGTTTCAGAAATAAAATGCACTAAAACATACGTAAAATAAAGTTGTCTACCTAAAGTTATAGAGAAAACCACAAAAAAGATGGGATGTTATACTTCGTAAATATCTCTGAATTCAAAGTGATGACCTATATGTTTTTATACATCATTGGATTGCTAATAAAACCAGTTACAAATAGGGCTAAACTAGCAGTTTTTTTATATTCAAAAACATCTTAAAATAAATGACAAACACTAAAAAAATTCAAATTTTAGTTATTTTTACAAAATGCTTAGAAATTCAAGCGGTAACATACACTTTTTATACACTTAATTATTGTTATTAATACTCACGATTATTTACAACAAATTAAACTCAATGTACTTACGGAGAATCTAAAAACAAACGGCATAAAAACAGAAATTTTCAAAACTTTTTGCCTTTCTCATATGGAAAGGTTATGCAATCACTGTTAAAACCGACTTTTGAACCAAGACCCGAGGGCCGAGTGTCATATTCCATTCGACTTAGTTCCTCGAGTACGCAAAATGTCTGTATGTGTGTGTATGTGTGTGTGTATGTATGTATGTATGTAACATTTTTTTGTACTCACTTTTCTCAGAGATGGCTGAACCGATTTTCAAAAACTTAGAATTACAGGATGATGTGTGCAAAAAAATGAAAATAAGTGCACTAACTTTTCTCAGAGATAGCTGAACCGATTCTCACAAACTTAGATTCAAATGAAAGGTTTAAATGTCTTATACAAAGTTCCTGAATTTCATTTCGATTCAACTTCCGGTTCCGGAATTACAAGGTGATTAGTAAAAAATTACAATTTCAAATTATTTCATCACTTTGCTCAGAGATGGCGTGGCAGATATAACCAAAATTAGGTTCAAATGAAAGGTCTCATAGTCCTATTTAAACCTCCAAAGTTCCATCAGCATGCGACTTCTGGTTCCGGAATTATAGGGTGAAGTCTATTGAAAATTAATACAGTCACTTAAAGTGGCGAAACAAATAAAATTCTAGACTAACCACGTGACTATTCCAATCGGTAGTAATTATCAGTGGACAAATAAAATAAACCGGTTCTGGCTATCCTAATTCCCGGTTTCCGATTACGAAAGCACCGGAAAAAGTGTTCATTTATTCCAAAATGGATTTCACTCACTTTCCTCAGCTATGGATTGACAAATTTTCACAAATGAATATAAGTTCAAATGAAAAGTCTCGTGGTCCCATATTGAATTCCTGAATTTCAGACGACACCAATTCCCGACAACCAGTTGCGGAATTACAGGGTGAAGATTATTAAAATATTTATACCGTTACTAAAAGCGCTAAGTAAAACACGTCAACTAATTTCTAAACTTACCTCAAAACTAGTCCAATCGATAGACATTGTCAGTAGACGGCCAAACAAATTGATGTCGGCTTTTCTGATTCCCGGTTTTCGATAAACGACCGGATATCGTGACTATAGACTCGGAAATGGATCCCAGTCACTTTTCTCGAACTGACTTCGATTGTACCGGTTCCCGGACTCCTGTTTCGGAAGTACCTGCAATAGTGGAACTCACTTCGTTTTCTCAGAAATGGTCTTATCGATCTGAGAACTGCTTTACTCTGTAGGTTATACTAGTTGATGATGAGAAAGGCATCATTACACAACGAGTTCAAGTTCTACTTTCTTATTGTACAAAGCTATCGACAAAATTAAGAATTTCCGTTTTATCTAAAAACTAAAAATCTATTGGTGAAATTCAAATTATGAGTCTCTAAGAATTATAGTTTCTATTGATTGCAAACGATAGGAGTATGAAAACATATTTTGATACAATAAAATCTCAATTTACGCGAAATTTCATTTACGCACCCACGACTTTGCGCGTAAATTGAGGTTAGAGTGTATACTGAAACGTTGAAGGCATAACAGAAATTTTAAAATTTCCGATCCTGCACCGATTTTTTAGATTCTACGGAAATGTCAAATTCAAAATTGTAGTAGATATCAATTGAGTTTGTTTTATATGTACATAAAAATTATTTAGATCTATGTGTTCATTCTGTACACCACTAAAATCGAAATTGTAAATAAATTGATTTCAATATATAAAAAATTAAAAATTATATTAATCAATAACGTAACTGTTCTGGCTTGAAATTTTTAAACAATATATTTCTACTGATAGAAATTGAATGTATTTCTACCAATTTTTTTAGTTGTTTTGAGAAAATATATAATTTTATTCATCAAAACAATCTTTATGATAATGATTCTAACAATTTAGAGCAAAAAATGTATAATTCATCGCTTTCATTTTTGATTTATATGTTGAATATTGTTTTTCTGTTATATTTGTCAATATTTACATTTACACTGTATATTTTCAGGTTGTTTTTGATGGTGCAAAAACGTCAGCTTAGCATAAATTGTAGCTGAGTTGATTAGCAATCGAATAATGTATAACAACATATAGGTCATCGCTTTGAATTCAGAGATATTTCCGACCATTGCTAAAAATCCCATCTTTTTTGTGGTCTTCTGTTTACAGTTTTCCCTATAACTTTAGGTAGACAACTTTATTTTAGGTATGTTTTAATGCATTTTGTTTCTGAAACTAGTACCATTCCAATGGTGAACAAATTTCGAAGATCGGTTGACTAACAACAAAGTAATGACGCGAGAAAGCTGAAGTTCTCAAAATTCTATTCACAATGCTGGTGCCGCATAAATGCAGATAGGGCGTATTTTGTGCTTGAAGAAAAACTTGGAACGGGAAAAATCAAATTTCCATTGATTTTTCCTAACCGATTGTCAATAATGACATACTTAAAATAATCTGTGAACTGTACAAAATTCGAGGGTGTAAAATTTATTGAGATCCGTTGAAAAACAGCTGAGCTATGACAGCTCAAAGTTACCGTTCCAACTTTTTTTGAGGCTTGGTGCTTCGCGTAACTTTTTGAGGCTTGGTATTAGAAGTGTTAAGCCCTGAACTCAAGTTGTAGATGGAAACGCATGGTATTTAGTTCTAAGGGCATGTGATATATGATCTTAGAACTAAATACCATGCGTCTCCATCGGATGATGACAAGTTGATGGAGACGCATGGCTTTCCGAATGATTTATTTTTTCAAAATCTGGTATTATACCCGTCCACATTTTTTAAAAATCTGAAAAAAATACAGCGTAATGTACCCATAAATGATTTATTTTTGATGTAAAATCTAGAGTGGTACCAAAATTGTAAGCATTGTAATTGTTTTTCAGTGTAATTTTATCGAAATCCAAACCAATGAAAGTCATAATCCATTTTCCCAACTGCTAGTTGCCTGCTACATGCGTAACTTCGGAGATCGGCGTAAAAGAAAACCGCAAACAAAAGAATTTTTTTTTGATGCCGAATGCTTTAGATAATTTTTTTGAACAAATTTGGCAATTTTCTACGTGTCAGAGAGACTTAAAAAAATCAGGATATTACCAGATCTCGACGTTTCATGCATTTCTAAGACAAAACAAGAAAACCGAATAAATTTCAAAATTCACCTACAAAAACCGCATAATTTCGGAAATCCGTGTATGAAAACCCGCATAAAAGATAGACCACGTAAAAAAAGACCGCAGTGTTTGCGCTGAAATAATTTTGATCATTTTAGGTACCATTTCAACTTTTCGAACACAAAAACAAGACACCATATCAAATGAAAAATGCTTATATCGAATCAGAACCAATGGGAAAACGTATACTTGTTCTCGAAAAAAAATATACATTTTGTGTCAACAGAACCCCGAAGTAATCTTGTACGTTCTGACAGTTAGCAAATTTCGATGTTCCGACAATTTCAAATGGAAACAATAACAGTCGATCTAAATTAAACCTGCATCAACGATCGATTTATTAGTTGCATCATCATTCGTAATTCTTTCATAACCACACTTAACCGCTCTCAGTGAGGTGAACTAATTCGATTCACAAATTGGAACTCGACAAAAAAAAAATCAATCACCGTTTGCTGGAGTCCGGTGTGACCTCGTTCGATTAGTCGCCAAACAGCTTTGGTCATAACATTTCTTCAATGTTATGAAAATCATGGACTAGCCAGCGAATGAGCATTCGGTGGTCACTAAAAATATGAAGCATTCAATTAACCGATGGTGGCGGTTGGAAGCTTGCTCACCTTGGCTTGAAGCAGAGCACTTTCTAATTTCGATTCTCCTGGAACCAAGAAAAAGTGAAACACCCACATACTTGGGACAATTTTCGATTCATCGAATAAAATTACGCGATTCTACCATAGAGAGCTAGAGTGGCGCTCAACAACACCTAATTAGACAGCGAGAAAGTGCAGTAGTAGCAGCAGCAGCAGCAACGTCACAACCCCCCATCAGGACTCGAAGGCGGATCGACGTCACGTGAGAAACGGACCAACGAATCTTTGGCTGAGTGTTGGATCTATCTGTCAATTTTCGATGTAACATGCTAACCCACCTTTAAAACTGTACTTCGCGCTGGTTGACTAACTGACAAACTGACAAACTGACGAACCGACTGACTGACACCGAGTATCATGCGGGGCACGTGCCTCTGAACTGCGTTGAACCGTCGTCGATTAGGTTCGTCGCTTCTTGCAGTCACTGCTCGTTAATTCTCTGTTGCCGATTTTAATGGTAGCATTAGCAACGGTTGGAATCGTGTCATAGAAGAAAGTGCAACTCCGCACGAACAATCAGGTATTGCGCAGTTTAATTCAATTAGAAACCATTTCGTGGAATTACGCAAGAGTTTTAATGAAACGTTGTTTGTTTTTTTTTTGTGTGTGTTCGTGATTTGTAATGCCAATATAGTTTAAATGAAATTAAAATGAATAATTTGACAGTTAACTGCGGAAAGCTTTTAACAGAAAACCTTGTGATCAGGCATTGACATTTAAGATTGTTTAAGTAGTTAACGCTACAGAAACGTTGAATTTAACATACTGATCGTATCCAAAATTTTATGCTGCAATAAAAATCATTTAGGAAATTTTGGGATCCACTGAAATAAATTAAGGCTTAAGGTGAGGTTATTCTATAAATAAATATTCCCGCAGTGACTAACGACAGTCTCACCTAAACGATTGTATTCAAATGTTCTTCATTTTCAATCAAAAAATTGCTAGGAAAAGCATCATAAGGAAAAGCACGTAAGATTTTGCTGCATGGTAAATCATGGGAACAAAGACGTTTTAGCATCTATGCTTGTTATTACATCAACAGATTTTTTCGTCTTCTGGCAGAAATGTTTTGGCGAGTCACATCGGAGGTCGGTGACATTCTTAAGAAGACTCCACAATTGTTCTGAACAGACATGCCAAAAATCATTCGATTCAAATTCTTCCAGTTTTATGCTACCATAGACACCGATGAACGATTATTTTATTCAGCAGTTTGGTTTCAAAATTTGACTAATTTTGGACGATTACAATGAACTGTTATCTTACTATGATCTGGTTCGCTTCTGTTCGCGACACTTCGGGTAGTTTCAAGAAATGGTAAACAAGAACCTAATTAAGGAAGCGTTGGCTATAGCAATTTGTTGAGCCGCAAAAATTCAGATAAAAATGAATTAATTTTAGATGATATTTAATTTAAGTCGACTTGATAAGTGGCGAAAAAACTTAAAACCTTTCCCACACAGCACTCCATTCTGTTTAAATCGGTTTATAATTTTAAGACAAGTAGATTTAAGTTCCGTTTTGGACCATTTAGCCTTCCTTTAGGTTCCTTCCATAACCGAGTATCGCAGAACCAAGTAGTCAGCGGGACTTCGGATTGGTCATCAATCATGCAAATCTGCAGTCAGATGATTTTTGTGAACACCTTTTTCTGAATCTGTTCTTGCATTGAGAGTATTTTCTATAACTGCAGAACTGCAAATCGCATCCGATCAAAATTCAGATATAAACAGTTTCGGAAAATCGTTTTTTTTACATTTTATTGTAGTTTATAACTTCAAAATTATTGTAAAAATATTCAATGTGAGTCACCAAAAAAATTTTTTTGCTTACTTTTTGAGAAAAAAAATTTAAACGCGTTTTTCTGAAAACTTATTTCTTGAAGTCCGTGAACACGATCCTGCAAAATCTACTGAACCGATTCTTTTAAACTTGGAACACTACTTTCTCGGTACAAAATACCTCCCCCCTTACGTTTTTCAAATTTCATATTATGGTATTTTTTCACCTCCAAATTGGAAAATTTAGTGCGAGATTGCTTTTTTTGCTTAAATATGTCGCGAGCAGTTAAAAAACGAAAATAGTAACTTGAGAACGACGGATGGGAAGAGAAATAACTCGTACTTCAAGTAAATTTAAGAACATTTTTGATTTCAGATAATTTATTGAATCGTGTAATTTATTGAATCGTGTTCGTTATCGTGTTCACCGCGAAACGTGATTTTCAAAAGAAGTTGTGAGGAAAAACTATGGTAATATTAGTATAACGAAAAACTATGGTAATATTAGTATAATTTATAACAAAAACAACACTGTTTGAATCATTTAGGGGAGTCAGTAAAGACACTTCGATGCCACGGTTTACGTCTGCTTAGCGATTCAAGATGAACTGTTTAAGTTTGCACTAAGTAGTTCAATTTGAACTGCTCTGCACTAACCCTCCTAAGACGAAACGTAAAGAAAAGGAAAAAAAATGTGTGGATGTTTTTCTCATTTTTTATATAGCTAGTTGAACATCGGAATGAAAAATTTGTTCGAACTATTGCTTAAAGACTGTCCCGGAAAGTATGGACGCAACCAAAAACCTCTGCAATTTCGCAATGGTTCAGAATCTGTCAATTTTTATGGCTGCGTCCTGTTGTTTACACTCTTCTCTAACCACTTGGGCAGCTGTTTATTCGTTTTCATAAGTTTATTTCAAAATGCGTGAACTTTCAGCAGAACAACGTCGAAAAATTGTGTACAAATGGTGTACAGAACGCGGACTGTCACTGAGAAAGATAGCAAAAATGGAAGGAGTAAGTGAAAAAGCCGTTCGAAATGCAATCAGGAACTTCTGTGAGGATAACACCTTTGAGGATAAACCGAAAACGGGTCGAAAAAAAGGTCCTGCTATCCCTCAGTTGGATAAACGTATACTGAAGGCATTCGAACAAAAGAAGGAGGTTTCAGTTCGGAATGTGGCTAAAAAAGTGGGCACTTCGAAGTCAAATGTTCTTCGTGCTACAGAACGTTTGAATCTTCGAACCTATAAGAAGCAGAAACAACCAAAACGTAGTCCGAAACAAGAAGCATCGATCAGGCCGAGGGTTCGAAAGCTGTGCAATACGATTCTTGCTGGAAATTTCAACTCCATAATCATGGACGACGAAACCTACGTGAAACTCGATTACAAATCCTTGCCGGGACCACTATATTATACGGTGCGAGAAGGGCAAGTGTTTAACCAGTCCGAGACATCGATTGAAGTCGAAAAATTTGGTAAGAAAGCTATGGTCTGGCAAGCAATTTGTAGCTGCGGTAAGATTTTCAAACCCTTCATCACCACTGCTTCAATGAACAGCGAAATGTTTACATAACTACCCATGATTCGAAGCCACAAGGATCCTGTTGTCTTCTGGCCAGATCTTGCTTCTTGCCACTACTCGAAATCAACGGTAGAATGGAATACTACCAAAAATGTCACTTTCGTCCCAAAAGACATGAATCTTTTAGACAGCCCACAACTTCGACCAATTGAGGAATTTTGGGTATTAACGAAGGCACATCTTAGGAAACATGTCTCGGCAGCCAAAACCATTCAACAGTTCGAAAAAGATTGGAAAAAAATCAAACTTGTCGCCAAGAAGTCGGAATTTTTTTAAACGACTAAGTCTAATAGTCAATATAGACTGTTATATTAACTATTAGAGATTGTGAAGAACTCATTGTGTACGAGAATGCAGTCGCAAGTAGAAAGTAACAACATATGCTAGCTTTTCTGTTGCTTCAAATGTTTTGCATGATAAAACGCATCATTCGAACAACATTTTTTAATTTTTTCGTAGAAAAATATTAAGAAATAAGTTCGCGAAGAGGTATTTTCGAGAACGCTTCTTAAAAATCATGATTTGCGGTGTCCACTGTATCTCAGCGCAGACTTATCAGAAGTGAACAAATGAACGCAACATAGTTAGAGTAGAAGTTTTTCTAGACCCCAACTTTTCTGTTTGATTTTTTGTAATTTTTTTTTAATTTTTGGTGGTTGTTCAAAGTGAAAACTACGATTTTTCACGAAAAAATTCGCCATTTTGTAGCTGTTAGGCCTCCCCAAAATAACAAACGAAAACGAAAACGTTGAGGTATGTTTTTTTATATGTAGAAAGTGTGTGCAAAATTTGAAAAAAGAAATCGGTGCAGTAGTTTTTGAATGACGATGGACAGGGACTTTCAAAACCTTCATTCGAGGAAAATACGTCTAAAGTTTTTTGTCTATAAAATCAATATAAACTAATAATTACTCAGGGAGCCCGTAGGGTCTAACAATTTCAAAAAATCATATTTTTTCTTTTATAATTTATTGTAATGAAACATTTCGAAAATGTTATGTTTTAAAATCAATCGAAGTAGAAATCTTGGGCCTGTGTGCCGAGCTCTTGCTTCTTCGTAGAATGAGATAGCCATAGATAAAGGTTTTTTTCATTCATCCACGGACAGATCGAAATCAGCATTTTGGCGAAAAAATTAGTTAATTTTCTGACTTTAGTTAGTTATTTTTTGAGACAACTAAAAAAATCTTACTTTTGTTAATTTAGATTTTTTAATTCTCATTTCCTTAATAATAATGAAATATTTGTTGAAATGGCTATTTTTTTAGTTGAATTCACCAATTAAACGTGCTGTCATTTCTTAGCTAAGGCACACTTCATTTCCATTCAACTAATTTTTTAGTTGAATTTGAGAAACAAAACGTTGTTTACAACCAACCTAAATGGTTGAATTGGCTTCTGCAATCTGCAGCTATATGGCGCACTGTCACCGAAAGAACGTTAACACCGTAATGACTACTAGCCACTAGATGGCACACTAATACCGAAAAAAAAATTTCAGTCGCGGTTGTCTTTTCTGTATTGGCAGGTATAAATAGGATGTTGTATTGGAGAATAAGACATAAACGAAACATAAACTTATTTTTGAACATTTTTCTTCTAAATCGCGGTTTTCTTTATTCGACTTCGCGAAATCGACTCTCTCACTGAAAACTTTGAGCACTCGGAAAATAAAAACCGAATACAAGAAGTACATCGGATGGCGCAGCCCGGAAGGTTGGAAGATACAAAAAACATCATTTGACATATACAATTAGAGTGCAACGTTCTAAACTCACTTCACTGTTCCGCGTAAAAACATTATTACGCACAATCGCTTCAAATGCGCACTAATTCTGAATAAATACACTTTCCACTAAGAGTTTACGTCATTTTACATATCGGTTTCGAAATTTATGTATGGATATATCGTAACACATGCGAAAAACATCAAAACAATTTGCAAGCAGTTTCAACAAGACTGTCCTTTTTAGCTTTTTTATGGATTTTTTGGTTTGACACTTCTCATGAGTTTTTGGCTAATAAACATGTTTATATAACCAATTTCAATTTTGTTTTCTTTGTACTGGCCTTCGGCAATAATGATGATAGATAAATAGAAACAAATTTTCTGATTTTAATAAAAAAAATAGTTGTCAATGAGAATTTCGTGTTGGATTGAAATATTGCTGGTTTGGGTCCATGATATTCACCAACTAAACGCTTTCTCTAAAAGTAAGAGTTTTTTTCAGCAAAGTAAATTCTCAATTTTACCTATTTTCATAGTTATTTTGGAAATGTTGTTGCTAAAATCAACTAATTCAAAAACAGTAATACGAATTAGGCGCAGAGCTAATTTCGGTCGTTCCGTGTCCTACGATCAAATGCAGTACAATTGTTTTAGCACTTTTTTATCTTTTCAATACCATTTCTATAGAATGATTCGTCTATAACCTCCAAATACACTACACGAAAACTCTCTTATCGAATCAAAAATTTTTCCCAGAAGTATCTTTTTGAGATCAGAAAAGGACAAGTAGTCGCTGGGGGCAAGGTTATTGATAATATGATGGAAGAGTAAACAGATCGGAACCTGATTCGTTCAATTTGGCCGTTGTTTTCATTATTTTGTAGCACGGTGCATTGTCTTGGTTAATGATGACTTTTTTTCTGCTTCACGTGAGGCCGCATCAATAATGAAATAATAATTTTATTGTACTTTTCTTCTCAAGATAATCGATGTTAATTATACCTCGAGCATCTAAAAACTAACGTCATGATTGTTTCAGCTACCTGATACATTTTCGGGCGGCTTTCCTTGTCTGACTCCGAAGAAAATTGGCGGATCCATGTTTCGACAACTGTTTCATACCAACGCAAGAAATCATTTTTTATGGGTCCGATTGCGGGTTACACTTATCAAACCATTGCTGAGCTTACGCGGTATTTTCTTTTTAACACTCCAAATACCAAGCCTCAAAAAAAGTTGGAACGGTAACTTTGAGCTGTCATAGCTCAGCTGTTTTTCAACGAATCTCAATAAATTTTACACCCTCGAATTTTGTGAAGTTCGTAGATTGATTCCAAAACTTTGTAGCTGACGATTGGCAAAGGAAAACCAATGAAAATTTGATTTTTCCCGTTCCAGGTTTTTTTCACGCGCCTAATATGCCCTATCTGCTTTCCAATTTTCTTTCCTTTGGCATAAACGTCGCATAGAAAATATTGAATACTTCAACTTTACCGAGTCATAACTTTGTTGTTAGTTAACCGATCTTCAAAATTTGTTCACCATTGGAAAGGTACTACTTCCACAAATACAATGCACTGAAAAAAACTAAAAATAGGGTTGTCTACCCAAAGTTATAATGAAAACTGTAGATTGATGACCTAAGAAAAGATGAGACTTTTTACTATGATCGTAAATATCTCGAAATTCAAAGCGATGACCTATATATTTTTATACATCATTCGATTGCTAGTGATACCAGCTACAATTTTCGCTCAACTACCTTTCCTGCACAATCAAAAGAAAACATTAAACAATCGATGAATTTATAAATATATATGAATTTTTCAATTTTTTTCACATGTTTGTATATAACTCAAAAATTAAAGCGATGACATGTACATTTTTTTGATTCAGAATATTGGAATCATTACCAGAAACAATGTATTGATGATCAAAATTATATATCCGTTCAAAGAATCTCAAGAAATTTGGTACAAATACAGAGAATTTCTACTATTGGGAAAATTTTGCCAAAAAAAAAACAAATCAAAACTTTGAAATTTTATGACATATATTTTTTTATTATTTTAGTTGGAAATTTATTATGAACAAAATTTACAAAAAACTGAAACTTGGATTTCACTGAAAATCTTAAAAATTTGGTAAATATACCTAAACTCTAAAAATAATAATGTTTTTGTATTGGACAAAAGATCTAAACAATTTTTATGCACAACCCAAACGGAATTGTTAACTACTAAAATTAGGTTTTTCTGTTTTAGGTTTTCCGTAAAATCTCAGAAAATCGGTAGAAGATCGGAAATTTCAAAATTTCTGATATATATTGCGTTCCAACGTTTCTGCAAATCAAAGTGAAAATATTGGAATCCGTTTTGATTTCATCTGTTTCAAAGAGACGTAGAATTTGTTTCTATTAATAAAATAAATTTTGTGACAACACGAAAATTTTAAATTATTTTAATGGCTTTGTACAAAAAGAAATAGAACGTAAATTTATACGAATTCCATATACTAACCCATGGTCAAAAAAACCAACTAAAATTTAAAAAAAATATTGCTTGATTTTTGTTTTACTAGCAATTAAGAACTAAAAAATATATCTTCAATTTTCCGCTATCCTAAACGACATCAATTATAATCGATAGAATATTAGAATTTAAATATCACAAACTTAGAATTATTTTGGAATGTATAGAATTCGAAAATTATTTGAATTTTCTATTAGTAAACAATTTAGAAAAAGTAGAATTCTGAATTTAGCACAAAAATCATACGAAATTAAGAAAAACTTGTTTTTTTTCCACCTAGTTGTGTAATGATGCCTTTCTCATATCTCTCTTATTCTCATATAAAAATGTATTCTTCAAACAGTTTTGTTTGATTTTTGAAAAACATGAAAGCTAGTGCATGAACTAGTGTAACCTACAAATTGAAACAGTTCTCAAATCGGTTAGGCCATCTTTCTCAGTGAAGTGAGTTCCACTATTTCAGGTACTTGTGAAACTGGAATCGCCCCGAATATTGGCTTTGCAGCAGCCTTTGCGATTAGCACCTACCAACCAATCTATTCGCAGCTTAAAGTTGTCTTCGTCTCGAAAAACAACCTCTTCGTTTGAAAGCTTTTTACTGAATGAAACCCTGCACCTATGTTATCAGAATTAATTGGCTCAAGTGGCATGTTCCCCTAGTTATTTGAAGATTCGTGCCTTGCGTAGCTTCTCATCAACTTCCTGATGGGAAGGGAAGGATGAAAGGAACATGGAAGGGAATTGAGTATTGGGTGAGGTGGGAAAACAGCACAAAACATAAAGAAATAAGTCGTCCTGCATCCCCGAAAGGATGCTGAAAGTTCTGCAGGAGCCAAAATGCACGGTTGATAGAACCTCCAACCGCCGAGAAGCGTTAGAGATTTTACAAAAGCGACACCATTCTGCATTCCCCGAAGAATGCAGAACGATTTCTTCCCGAATATGCACTTGAATTAATTTGACACTTTAGAAGCCAAAAATACCTTATAAGCTAATAAATGACTGATACGAATATTTTTCAATGAAAAAATCCAATGTATGAACATAATTTAAAAAAAATTTAAAAAATATCTCCTCCGCCATTTTTTGTAAACATGCTCGAAAATATTTTTTGTCAAATACAAGAAACGGATTTTTTTCGTTTTCCTCAATGTTAGATATAGCAGTTTAAAAATAACCTGTTTTTGAACTAGTTTTGCTCATAACTTCGGTTCAGAAAACGCTACCTGAACACGCCAGTCATTAAACAATTGGTTTTAACAAACTCTAAAAGATGTTCGAAGATACTTATACGAAAAGCGAAAAATATGAATGCTAGAGCAAAATATCTGATTTTGTGAGGAACACCCTAAGTTGCTCTTCAAAAATAGCTGTAACACTAAAAACGTTGCAGATACTACTATGATGTCCTCAGCAAAGCTGCTCGATATAAGTTTATCTACAGTTTTGCCGAAAAATGCAGTCCTCTATCTCAATATATCCGGAAAATAAGTTTTGGATCACCTTAATAATAAGAGCCACCCTAATACCATGTACATCGACATATGGTTTATCTTCACTGATCATTTGTTTTGAAGACATCATAGCTCTAAAGTATAAGGTTAAGCCACAAATGTTTTTGTCCCCCTAAATTGTGGATCCGGACCACTGTGCAATGCAATTAAACTCGGAAATTTTAAAATTTCCGATCTTTCATCTATTTTTTGAGATTCTACGGCAAACCTACAACAAAACCAGAATTTTAGTAGTTATCAAATGCGTTTGTGTTGTGCATAAAAATTGTTTAGATCGTTTGTCCAATACAAAAATATTTTAAGAGTTTTAGGTTATTTCCTAAAAATTTTAAAATTTTCAGTGAAATCCAAGTTTCAGTTTTCTTTTGTAAATTTGGTTTCTAATAAATTTCCAACTAAAATAATAAAAAAATATATGTCATAAAATTTAAAAGTTTTGATTTCATGTTGTTTGGCAAAATTTTCCCAATAACACAAATTCTCTGTATTTGTACCAAATTTCTTGAGATTCTTTGAACGGATATATAATTTTGATCATCAATACATTGTTTCTGGTAATGATTTCAATATTTTGAATCAAAAAAATGTACATGTCATCGCTTTAATTTTCGAGTTATATACAAACATGTGAAAAAAAATGAAAAATTCATATATATTTATAAATTCATCGATTTCTCAATGTTTTCTTTTGATTGTGTAGGAATGGTAATTGAGCAAAAATTGTAGCTGGTATCACTAGCAATCGAATGATGTATAAAAATATATAGGTCATCGCTTTGAATTTCGAGATATTTACGATCATAGTAAAAAGTCTCATCTTTTCTTAGGTCATCTATCTACATTTTTCATTATAACTTTGGGTAGATAACCCTATTTTTTGATTTTTTCAGTGCATTTTATTTCTGGAAGTATTACCTTTCCAATGGTGAACAAATTTTGAAGATCGGTTGACTAACAACAAAATTATGACTCGGTAAAGTTGAAGTTCTCAATATCCGATTCGCGATGCAGGTGCCGCATGAATGCAGATAGGGCACGTTTTGAGCTCGAAAAAAAAACTTGGAACGGGAAAAATCCGATTTTCATTAGTTTTTCCTAAAAGATTGCCAATAACGATATACTTAAAATAATCTACAAACTTCACAAAATTCGAGGGTGAAAAATTTATCGAAATTGGTCAAGTAACAACTGAGCTATGATAGCTCTAAGTTACCGTTCCAACTTTTTTTGAGGCTTGGTGCTTCGCGTAACTTTTTTAGGCTTGGTATTAGGAGTGTTAAAAAACAATGTATTATCAATACACGGAATTCGTTATTTTCATTGTTTCATCAAAGAACAAGTAACGTCATTCATATGTCGGTAGCAACAGTTGATGTCGCACCGATTGACGTGAAAATTGACACATATCATCTGAAGGTTGGTACTTTCGGAAAAGGAGGTTAGTTTGACATTACAAACGTCATCTCTGGTCAGCTCCGGGACTTTTTGAACGACGTGTTCTGCACATATGTGGCTGGACTGTTCATGCATTTGTTTTATGCGCCGTTCGTTTTGTGCGAGACACGTTGCTATCGAAAATTGATTCTTTTTCGTATTCAATGAAATGATTTGGAACTAACTGGGTAGTCCTACGTCAGCAGATCGAACAATCCCACAGTAGTTGTATGTCGTATTTAACCTCCAAATGCGCAATCTTGTTTCAAAACAAAATACCGAAATATTATAAAAAATCGACCTAACACTTTCAAAAGATAAATATCATATCCATTAGAAGTTTCGAAAACTTCAAAATAGTGGGTTGTTCCCCCTGTACGAAAAATAACCCACTTGAGCTTAACATGTTTCACCGCCCTAGTTCTTACATTATTGCTAAATATGCGTCTGTTTTTTTGCACACAAGTTTTTTTCGATTTTTTCAATCGAAAAAACCTAAACTGGTTTTTCAAACTCTTATCCGATTTTTGCATTCATATGAATCTTGCAACGTACTATATGGTACTGATTTATACTAGTATTTAAAAATCAATATTGGTATTTTTATCTCGAAAAAATCCTGTCGTCATGCCTGTCGCAACAATAATGAACATTGAAGAATGATGTAATTTACTTTTAAAAGGATTTATTTATGATCATTTTTAAAGCCCCGTGAGCTCCACTACCGAAAATCCACTCCAACACAAAGCGCCTGGTCGCGCGAAGAGTGTGAAACTTGACACAATGTAGTTGCGCTCGACTGGTAATGCCAGGCAGCATAATAAGCAGCGAATCCGGCAGGAAATGTCAAGGTTGTTAATCCGTGCTTGCGCGAGGAAGGAAGCAATGCAGAACGGGAGCGCACTTGTTTTACCGAAGTCGCAAAAAATCGTTTACCTGTCGATCACCAGCGATGTCGATAGGGAATAAGCCTTTACCGTTCTGTTGCAATTGTTGAGATGACGAAATGGCGTGCACATCACCTCATAACGATGTTGTTTGCTCGTTTTTTTTTTCTTCTTTCGTTGACAAGGTTATTCCGAAAAGGGTTTAGGCTAGGTATTGAAAGGGCAGCCCAACGGGGGTTTTCAAGGTATTTGACATTTGAGAGTCACACCGAAGCATGCATTTCTACGAGAGGCCTTTTACGGGAGACCTCAACTGCTGACCAGATAAATGATACACTTCCCCGCAGGCGGCGCTCGGCCGCCGGAGATTGCCACTTGATCTTCACGGTTGAGGCTGCAGCGCTTCTCTGTTCCCTTTTAAAATACCGGCGCGGTTGTTCTTGATGTTGGCAGTGACCATACCGACCAAGGTTTCCCATCCATTCCGCTACAGTTGCTCTAAGGAGATCGAGTTCGTGTTGGATCAGCCGGCCATTACACGAACCCCCATCTCCGCGTGGCATTCGCCATTAGAAAACGAACTTCAGAGAGCTGCTAACTGGAAATTGTACGACCGGCCGGAGACGACCGCCAAATGTGCTATAGCGGTAATTGTTCCTATTTTCCGTTACTTGCCGACCCCGCGGTTTGGGTTCTTCGCCGCATGGCCCACGAGAAACTAGGTGGTGTACGTTTGATTGGATAATTTGCAGAGCGGCTCTAATTGCACTATTTAAGTAGGTGTTGATTGAAGTCAGTTGTGAATGCAACAGTGAGGTGGGCGGGATAGCTTAGACGAAACTTGGTGAAGTATTTGGAAAGTGGATTCGGCAAGTTACTTTAAATAGTTTAATGAAATTTCGATTTAAAAACTACTCCCAACATTTCACATTATCATACCATTTTAGAAAACAATTAGAATATTAAACCAAAAACTGAGTTTTAAAAATTCTCACTAACAATTGATTTTCTCTTCTCATCTTTACAGGTAAACATTTCAAAACTCCAACTATGATTTTCTTGCATACATCTTAGTACAAGTAAGTTTATTAAGCTTTCTACTTCTACTTTAGTTTTTACGTCTTATTACTCGTACTTTTTAGCCAAACTTAAAACCTTTTGATGAACGCCATACCCATTTTGTCCAAAACTGAAATCGATATGGTTCCATTTTGGATTCGGGTGAAGGTATTTCAAAATCATGTTCGGCAATTTGGCCACCAATTCGTTCAGATCCTCTTCCACCACCATCGGGTCATTCAGTCCGTAATACAAAGCCACGGGTGCTCCGATGTTCTCCAGTGCATAATCCGGTGGGTTTGGACTTCCATATTGGGCCAGATTCTGCTTCTCACCGAAATCATACTGACAGAATCGTTTCGCTCTGTACGTCTGCGTGAAGTGAATCACTTGTCGGATTGAGCCACCAGCTGGAAAAATTTCCAAAATTGCATCCATTTTGGAGCGGTCCAAACCATCTTGATCCTCCCCGAATAGCATCCAAACTCCCATCAGCAGAAGTTCTTCTCCAATGTAACCTTTCCTAAGAGCACCTCGCACATAATCCACCACATTGGTTTGAGTCCGACCGCCCACCTCTAGGAAGCCAACCTCCTCCATCAGTTCAATTGCAGGGATTACTTCCGAATCTAGAACGTTGTACGGGATCGCATTTCTTGACCAAAATGCAACCGGCGCATTTAAATGAGCACTGGCGATTTTTGCATTATATTTAGGAACTGTCGAAGCCATCACCAAAAAACTCACTGCACCCTGCGAGTGTCCCACGAAGTGGAGCTTATTCTTTCCGGTAGCATTCAATGCGTAATCAATCATAGCTGGTAGATCGTAGATCCCCACTTCGTGGAAGCTAAAACGCCAAAAGTCTTGTTCCGACGGATCTAGGGTACGATGAGCCCGCGAAAACATATTTCCTCGCGAATTGGCGAGCCAAACATCGAATCCTTCATCGAATGCTTGGAAAGCAAGAGAAACATTCGTTCCCAACACGGTATATTCTGCGGACGAACTGAGAAATGAATGCATCAGGAAGAGAACAGGTTTTCCAGGAGCAGGAATTCGAACCATGGTCAGTCGGTAACCATCGCTGGTTTCAACCGGATGCAATTCTGCCGGATAATGGTGCTGCTCAACAGTACTCTTCTACAATGAAACAATTAATTATTTTGGAAATGCTTGTCAGATTTTGCTTAACATTACCAGAAACTTATTCATATCCGCGATTTCCGCTCTGACCGCTAGAACGTATGCGAGAACCAAAATTGAGCTTAGTTTATTAACCATGTTTGATTGGCTATGCAAGCGGAACCCGTTCAGGCATAGTTTTATAGTATCACGATGAAGTTACGCCTAGTTACACTGATAGGAATTTGATTTGGTTAGTTGATATGGTATGGACACATTTGTTTTATTGGCTCCATTTGTTTGGTTCGGTTAGTTAGCGCGACAGCAGTTTCCTGTTGAAAACACAATTTGCTAGATCCGAATAGTATGGCTTTAATATTTATGTGTTTATAAACATGAAATTATCAATTTGTGAGATGAGAGCTTTTATTGGTTGTGTTTTTTATTTTTTCATTTGAATTTTTTCTACTGTGTCATAGGCTTTCTACCTTTTTGATCTTCTAAATTGAGACTGTTTACTTTTTTCCCGTATTTGTTCTGTCCCGTATTTGACATTTCTGTTATATTTTTCGTTTTCTTTCTTGTATCTAGTTTTCTGTTACTCATATTTTGTCTATTCGGCTTTCTTCTCCATTTTTATCTATTTCTGAGCTCTGTTTTTCGTATTTTTTATATATTTTTATATTTTCCGTTATTTCTATCGACATTTGTTTCTTCCCTTTGACTGAGCTGCTTTCTGTTTTTGATCGCTTATATTGTTTCAATTATTTGATTTTTGCTACTTTTTATCATTTATGCCCTCTATCATTTTGATCTTCTAATTTCTGTCGTTTCCATTTTCCTTCTTTTCCGTATTCAACCTCTCTTCCTTGTTAGATTTATTTGACATTTTCATTTTGTTATTGTTGTTTTACTGTACATTTTCATTTTTCTGTTTTTCATCTATTACTCATTATTAATCTATTTGGATTTTTCTGTTGTTAATACCAATTTCTGCATCTGGTTTTTTTGTTTTTCTTCTTTTTTTGCTATTCGCCCTTTCCATCGACAGTTGTTTTTTACCATTTGTATTAACTGTCTTTTCATTTTTTTTTCTCATTTCTGACGTTCCAATTCTCAATTTTTGCAATATTACACCTTTCGACGTTCCTTTTTTATTTTCCATTTTCTTTTTTCGATCTTTTGTATTTGTTACTCATTTTTGTATGTTCGCCTTTCGACTGCAGTTTTACCCTGCTCTGTTTTTTTCCTGTATATCTTTTCTTTCGCCGGTTGTCTCTGTCTATTGTATTTCTTCTTTTTTGTCTGTCGTTGCTTTTGATCTTTTGTTTTTATCTTCTTTTTGTCATTTTTTGCCTTTGTCTTTTTTCTCTTGAACTCTAATTTCAGTCCTTTCCTTCTTCTATCTTTTCAGTATTTGTTCTGTCTTTGCTATTCCCTGTTTGTTATTTCTGTTTAATTTTCTATTTTCATTCTTGTATCTATTTTTCTGTTCTCATATTTTTTCTATTTGCTTTTCGTCTTATTTTTTTAAATTTATATATGTTTTTATATTTTCTGTTCTTTCTATCAACAGTTGTTTCTGCGCTTTGAATGAATTATTTTCTTGTTTGATGTCTTCTATTGCTTTCAATATTTTGTTTTGTGGTACTTTTTGTTATTTTGCCTTCTATCATCTAATATCTGTTGTTTCTTTTTCCATCTTTTCCGTATTCAACTTCTCTTTCTTTTTTCACATATTCATTTTGTTACTGTAATTTTACTAACCATTTTCATCATTCTGTCTTTTTTAATCTATTACTCATACTCTGTCTATTCGGATTTTTTCTGTTGTTTATACCTATTTGTGTATTCTGTTTTTTCTTTGTTTGTTTTTCTTTTTTATGTTATCCACCCATTCCATCGACAGTTATTTTTTACCATTTTTATTACCTGTCTTTTAGTTTTTGTTCATTTCTGTCGTTTCTATTCTCAATCTTTCCAACATTCCATTTTTTATTATTTTATTTCACTTATTTTCCATTTTCATTTTTACTGTTTCTGTTTTGTCATTTTCATTTTTCAATCTTTCGTATCTATTACTCATTCCTGTATATTTTCGATTGTAGATTTATCCTGTTTCTGTTCTTCTTTTGTATCTTATTCCCTTGTTTTTTCCTATTCTAATAACTGTATTCTTTTTCGTCGGCCATTGCTTTTAATCTTTTGTTTTTATCTTATTTTTGTCATTTTCGCCTGTCTTTTCTCTCTGGAAATTTTTCCTGCTATCCTTATAATCTACTAATTTCAGTCGTTTCTTACTTCCAGCTTGTTAGTATTTGTTCTGTCTTTTATATTCCCTAGTTGTTAACAGTTCGGCTGAAAAGTTCGTATCGTTTAAAAGAAACACACAATTTTTTGCCAAAATTCGGCGATACAGAGATTATAGCGATCTACCAACTTTTCGATACCATTTTTGTAGTACGATTTGTCCTTTGCCTCAAAATAGGCCTTAGTTTCAGCGATTACCTCTTCATTGCTTCTAAATTTTTCACCAGCGAGCATTCTCTTGAGGTCTGAGAACAGGAAAAAGTCACTGGGGGCCAAATCTGGAGAATACGGTGGATCAGGGAGCAAATCGAAGCCCAATTCGTTCAATTTCAGCATGGTTTTTCGTTGTTGTTTTTGATCGATTGTGAGCTCACGCGGCACCCATTTTGCACAAAGCTTTCTCATATCCAAATATTCGTGAATAATATGTCCAACACGTTCCTTTATTATCTTTAGGGTGTCAGCTATCTCGATCAACTTCACTTTACGGTAATTGAAAATCATTTTGTGGATTTTTTCACGTTTTCATCGGTAACAGCCTCTTTTGGACGTCCACTGCGTTCATCGTCTTCGGTGCTCATATGACCAGTACGAAATTTTGCAAACCACTTTCGAATTGTTGCTTCGCCCGGTGCAGAGTCTGGATAACACTCATCAAGCCATTTTTTGGTATCGGCGGCACTTTTTTTCATCAAAAAGTAGTGTTTCATCAACACACGAAATTCCTTTTTTCCATTTTTTTCACAATAACAAAAGTAGCTTCACTCAAAATGCAATATCTCACAAACTAATAATCAGACAGCTGTCTGTCAACACGTATCTTTTGAAGGTTGGTACTAACTGAAAATGGTATGGATTTAATTCTAGTGGCGCCCTCGCATAGAAACGATACGAACTTTTCAGCCGATCTGTTATTTCTGTTTTTTTTTTTTTTTTTTAAATAACTATTTATTGGAATATGAGTTAAAACTAAATTATTAAGATTTAAATTGGGTGTTCAGCCACAAGTGGTGACTTTTCAGCCCTGTTATATATATATATATGATTTGGTTATTACCATGAAGACATCATTTGCTTCCGCAATTCTGAGATTTTTGTGTAGGGAAAATTCTAAACCTACTTGTATTGTGTAATGGGGAAAAGGAACTTATATACTAACTTACTAACTAATACAGAGAGCGAATCGATTCAATTGAAGATTGCATCGATTTTTGTCGGAATTTGCTTATAATATTATGTGACATTACATCTAATGGTTCTATATTTGTGAGTCTGTGTAACTCATTTGTACTAAACCAGGGAGGACGCTTCAAAATCATTTTCAGAATTTTATTCTGAATCCTTTGAAGCGTTTTCTTCCTGGTGGAACAACAGCTTGACCAAATTGGTACCGCATAAAGCATGGCTGGTCTGAAAATGTGTTTATAAATTAACAATTTGTTTTTTAGACAGAGCTTAGAATTTCTGTTTATAAGAGGATATAAACATTTAATATATTTATTACACTTTGCCTGGATTCCTTCAATGTGATCCTAGAAAGTGAGTTTTTTGTCATACGTTAAACCTAAGTATTTAGCTTGATCAGACCATGTCAATTCCAAGCCATTCAATTTGAGAATGTGATTATTGTTTGGTTTAAGAAAAGAAGCTCTTGGCTTGTGAGGAAAGATAATTAATTGCGTTTTTGCTGCATTTGGTTTAATTTTCCATTTTGACAGATAATCACTGAAAATATTTAAGCTTCTTTGTAGGCGACTGCAGATCACTCTTAGATTTCTACCTGTGGCCAACAGACTTGTGTCGTCACAGAATAGCGATTTCTGACAACCAACGGGTAGATTTGGAAGATCAGAAGTGAAAATATTATACAAGATTGGAGCTACACTCGAACCCTGCGGAACACCGGCTCGTACGGGTAGCAATTCAGATTTACTGTTATTTCTGTTTGATTTTCCATTTTCATCCATGTATCTATTCTCATATTTTGTCTGTTCGATTTCGTCTTATCGCATTTATTTCTGATTTTTTTAGTACATTTTGTTTGTTTTTATATTTGCTGTTCTTTCTATCGACAGTTGTTTCTGCCCTTTGAATAAACTGTTTTAATTTTTGATGACTTCTATTGCTTTCAATTATTTGGTTTTTGATACTGTTTGTCTTTTAGCCTTCTATCATTTGGTTTGATCTTCTAATTTCTGTCGCATCAATATAACAACAGTTTTCAGTTTTATTTTACATATTCATTTTGTTATTGCAGTTTTACTATCCATTTTCATTATTCTGTCTCTTTCTATCTACTACTCATATCTGTTGTTTTATATTTTATCTCGTCAGTTTTGTCTTTGCCTTCTGTCTTGAATGTTTTGTTGTTGAATATCTAATTTCGATTTCTGTTTTTTCCCTATGTCTCTCACTTGTTCTTTTGTTTTGTTTTCTCGTTGGACTGTATTTTCTTCTTTTCTCCCTTCTTGTTCTAATTTTTCATGTATTCAGTGTTTTCTAAATTCTGATTTTTTTCTAATCTCGGTTATCTGTCTTTTCTGTAACTTTCTTTTTTGGTCTCTGTCAATTTCTGTTGTAGTATTATAAGTGATTCTGATATAGAGTGTATTACTTCTACTACGAGCCACTCCGTGTATAGAACCACGATCACAAGTAGACGTAAAACTAAAAAAATATTTTCGTATATTTTCGATTGAACTATTCACTCTTTATACTACCTGATGCATTTACGAACTTTTTCAATTCGAATTTTTATTTTTTCTGTGTTTCGTTATTTTCGTCTTCTATCTAATCTGTTTTTCGCCTTCAGCCTTCTATATTTTTCTATTTACATTCCCGGTATTTTTCGTTTCCTGTTTCTGTACTTCTATATTTTCTGCTTTTTTCTTGTCTGTCTCTAAATTATTAAATCCACTTTCTTGAAGTTTCTTTTCTCTTTTCTGCTGTCATGTCTATCTTCACTTAATTTTTTCTTATTGATCTGCTAGTTGCACATTATTCTACTTCTCGTAGTCTATTTTTTCTAGTTTTTGTTTCTTCTCTTTTCTACTTTCTTTTATTTCTATGTACTAATCTTTCTACCTTCTTTTTCATAAATATTTTCCGTATTCAATTCGATCTGTTATTCGTGTTCTTCATTTTCTGTCTTTTTTCCATTTTGCCTTCCTTCTGTCATGTCTTCTGTATTTCCAGTTTCGAGTCTGTTCCTTTGCCTTCTTCCTGTTCCGTTTGCCGTAGTTTCTTGTTTCTATTTTATTTCGATGTCCTATTTTCTATCTTATACTTTTCCGATTTAATTTTTGTTTTTTATGACTGGCCCCAATTTCGTTTTTTTATTAATCCGATTTCGCTCTACTGTCAACTATTTCGTCCTTTTCTGTTGTTATGTCATTATTTTCTATCATTTACGTAGTCTGTTTATCGTATTTTCTGTTACCGATTTTTTTGTTTTCGTCCTCTTTTGTCTTCTTTTCAGTTTTCTAACTGCTCTGTAATTTCTCTTTCGCGTTGCTTTGGCTTCTTATTATATGTATTTTCTAAAAATGTTCTTTCTATGTTCATAATTTTCTTTTGTTTTTATAAATATTTTTTCTGATATTTTCTGTCAGTCTTTTCAAATTTATATTGATTCATTTATTGTCATCTGAGGTTTTTATTAAGTTTTCTCGTTAACAGTCATCATTCAGAAAACAGATGTACAGACTCACTTATGAACTGTGTGAAAAAGATACTCATTCAGCGTGGCAAACACTTGCAAATGTCATCATGATCGACATGGGGTGCCACGACGATTTGGGTACTGCTTTCACACGAGACACTATTTTGGGTGCTACATTCACTTCATGCTAGATTTTTGTTTTGCGCTTTATGTTTTCTTTATTCAGATCGAATTTTTGCGTGATTTATGTGTGATTTATTATGACATGGAAATAAAGTTGTCGGGAATGCGTGTTAGAAGTATTCAAATTCTGGTAGTTGGAATATTTTTATAACAAGCGGAAGATTTTTTTTTATCGTTCCGGCATATAGTCGAGTAGGTGGCAGTAGCGTTTCCAACGTATAGAAAATATAAAATTTATACAAGATGTTGAAAAATATTGTTCGA
This sequence comes from Malaya genurostris, assembly GCF_030247185.1. Lineage (NCBI taxonomy): Eukaryota > Metazoa > Arthropoda > Insecta > Diptera > Culicidae > Malaya > Malaya genurostris. The sequence continues at coordinate 254,513,256 of NC_080571.1, read as the reverse complement.
GCCTATATCTGTTATCTGTGATGGAACTTATTAATTCAATAGTGTAAAAATTATACATATTGCAGTAAGGGGATGAACCAGGTGACGATAATCACGGTTGCACTCGCATGATAACATAGCCCAATAAGCTTCTGATATAACACTTTCCTAGAACCAGATATATTTTTAATCGGAAAATTTCTTCATAATTTAAAATTAAACCCCAATATGTGTCATTTTATTGAACCCGATTTTTCGTTCATCAACTTTGTGTAATATAATTCATTCGAAGTACCATTCATACACTGCATCTGTATCCTTCACCGTTACCAGAGTTTCCGTCAAAATTAGTTTAATACTTTCTTTATCGGAACGTTCTCACGTGCCGGGACGGTAAAGTTGTATGTGAATGTCTCCATAAGAATGCATTCAACTAGTTTTGACGGTGACGGTGAAAGACCGTCTGAATACTATTCAAACCTGCATAAATTATTCTTTCTTCAGCGGGGTCTCAATCTTTCTTCAAACCTGACAGCACGATCCTATAGATGCGGTACGCTTCGAAATCGTACAAAAAGTCCAAGTGATTCCACTTCGGAATCGGAATCCTAAATTTTAAAGCCACATTCGGCAGCCGACGAGCGAGTTCATCCACATCCTTCGGTTGATTCAGACTATCGTCAGCACTGTAGTATAGCGACACGGGTGCGGTAATCTTGTGCAGTGGATAAATTGGAGGATTTCGACATCCGTACCGATGCTGGTTTTCCTTCGGTTTGTAGTCATACTGTTGGAAGGCTTTGGCGTTGTATAACTGGGCGTAGTGAAGTATCGAAAACACTGAACCTCCGGCAGGACTGTACTGCATTAGATCGGGAACCATGCTTCTGTTAACGGAATTGTGATAGCCAATGAAATACCACATATTGAGCAGTACTAAATCTGTCGGAATGAATCCAGTTTTGACTCCAAATGCAATGATGTCCATGTAAGAACTTTTACCGCGGCCAGCAATTTCAAAGATTTCCAGCATATTGACAGCCGCTTCTAGCTCATCCAAGCGATTCGCTAAAAATATGGCCGGAGTGGTCGAGTGATGCATGAACGCAACCGGAGCAGAAAGATGGACGCTGGTAAATTTGTCGTTGTATTCCGGACGAAGGCTGTTCAGTACTAGAAATTGAGTCGCACCCTGAGAATGACCTATAAATTGAAGTTGGTTTCTTTGGGTTCGGTTTAGAATATAATCCACCATAGCTGGTAGATCGAAAAGACCAAGTTCGTGGAAGCTGAATTGCCAAAATTCTTTAGAGTTTATATCCAATGATTGATGAACTTTGGAGAACGTTGTACCGCGATTGTTCCCCATCCAAACATCGAACCCAAGATCAGAAGCCATTAGTGCGAGTGATTTGTTTGGTCCTTGAATAACGGAATCCACTGAGCATCCAAAGAGCCCATGCACGATCAACAGCGGAGGTTTTCCCGGGGCGGGAATTCGAGACATTGTTAGAATGTATCCATCGTCGGTGACAACTTTGTGTAGTTCCACGGGGTATCCATGTTTCGTAATGGATTTCTTCTGTCAGTAGATGAAACATTAAATACTGATGCCAACACACAAAATTGAAATGTAATTTTACCAATTGGTTATCGGGTTTCAAACAAAAACTCAATTGCACTGCAGTAATAAGCGAAAGCCAAAGCAAAAGCACGCCATGCCGGATCATTTTTCGGCCTCAACTGACTGAAACTAGTAGTAATTATAGCTCAAATAAGCGGAAATAGTGCAACTTGATCATATCTACAAAGTACATGGTAATTCAGAGTCATTCCGTGTTGAACACATATCGTTTCCACGCTAGTGTGGCTGGGTGCGTTTTTGCTGACAAGTCCACTGCCATTGATTCTGTGGCATGATTCGATACATGAAAAACTATCAAATGGTTCCGTCCAGTTTTCTACCTTCATTCGTTTATGACATTCGAACAAGTGGAAATGATTTTTTTTCTCAAAATATGAGGGTTCCGATTGTGATGTCATAAATATTCGCTGTATGGGTATGTTCGATCCTTATTATATGAATGTTTTATTCATATAATAAGGATCGAACATACCCATGTAACCAATAGGCACATATTAATGCCGCACTATGACAGCTAATAATCGCTAATTGGCACTTCAATCGCGCCTGAGACTGAATTAGGACCGATTTTGGCAAAATATACTGCTATTCATGGATGCCTTATTTATGAGAGGTGTGCATTGGGTTAGCTAAATTCTGATTAATTTACAACAGATGAGGGTTCAGATTGCAGATATAAAGCTATAAGAATTTTCGGTGCTATTAAACGGCTATTTTACTGCCATTATTAGTGCTTACTGGTTACCTGGGTATCGTTTTGACAATATTTCTTTAATCAGATTGTGATCAATGCTGATGCTGTTAACAAGCTACGAGACCATATTGGAACTGCTCCACTCACGACTTCTATCGCCGATCCTTCGTAAGATCTAAATCGAGTACTAAGGAGCCATTATGTAAACTTTTTCACGTTTTGTCTTCGACTGAAGTGTGCGTTAGCTGTCCATATTGCTGTATTGGTGGATCGCAACAGATAAAAATAATTCATACATTAAGTAGTCAATAATTCATACATGAAGTAATCAATCAGAGTATCATAATCGAATAAACACGCCGAAGCTTTGATCTGTTTTCTGGGACGTAAACAAATAAAGAAATCATGTTCGTGTACTCATTATTATCATTTACGTTAAATCTACACGTCAATAAAGAAGCAATTGAAACTTTGCATAAGGAAATCGATGCCTTTGACTTAATGCCTTTTCGAAAACTAAGAAGTTTCAACTAAAACGAGTTCTTGATGAAAATAGTCAGTTACCACTACAATATAATTCTAAGAATTAAATGCAATAAATTTGATAATTGTGACTTTTATCCTAGGCGTAGTAGTTCCTGAGATATTTGGACGTGAATTTCAAAAATAAACTCTGATTTTTGCACTGTCTTAAGCCAAATTGATCCCTCAGTCTGTCCAAAACAAATGGTTTGTTATACTGAAGACGTGTGTAAAGTTTTATACAAATCGGAATATATGAAGTCTGATGACTTGTTACTCAATTTTGGAATATCTGGAATATGCTGAACAAACTGTTTATTCCCTTCTAACACATGGATCAATAAGTCCCGAGACTAACAACGGAAACAACATTTCTTTTGCAAATTTTCTTTTAGCTCTTTTCAGCAAAGAGCCAGTAGTCACTGGGGGCTAAATCTGGCGAGTATGGGGGGTAGGAAAGCAGATCAAAGCCCAATTCGTTCAATTTCTGAATCATCGACTCGTTGCTGTTTTTGTTATATCGAAAGCAATCGCGGCACCCATTTGGAAAAAACCTTTTTCATGCTCAATTTTTCATGAAGGATAGTAAATACACTTCCATATATCTGTGTTATCTCAGCAATCTCACGGAGCTTCACTTTACGATCTTTCATTATAATTTTTGTCACTTCACTCAGATTTTCCGGTGTAATGGCTTCCACAGGTCTACCCGAGCGTTCCGCTTCATTTGTGTTGGTACGACCACGTTTAAACTCGGCGAAATCGACAAATCGTTGCTTTTGATGGACGAGAGTCCGGATAACATTTTTCAATCCATTGTTTTGCTTGCACGGTGTTTTTACCCATTAAAAACAATGTTTTATCAAAAAACGAAACTCGTTTTTTCCATTTTTTAAACAAACTACAAAACGACTTTACTCCAACCTCGATAACTCAACTGTTTCTGGTCGGATCGACTCAAAATTTTGACCCGTTTCAAGCAAAGGTTAGTACTCTAGAAAGACGTGGTTACTGGTTTACTACGAGCGCCATCTCTGCTTTAGTCTCGGGACTTATTGATCCATGTCATGACTCAGCCACACTATGAATTCCCAGTTCACAGAATAGCATTAATGCTATTGTGGCTTCATACCCTGATTATTTCAACTTATATATTATTGATTTTACAAATATGTCTGTTGATTTTCTTAAAACCATGTAGATAAACAAAACTGCTGTTTTCGAATGCTGCCAATTGATTGAGAATTAAGAATACAAGACGCAAAACACAAATCCTTCTCATTGAGCCAAAATTGTTTCATGTTGGAAGTCATCTCAGTCAATGTTGCATATATTCCTCGTGTTACTAATTTATTCTTCGTGTTACTGTTTATCCATCTTCACCGCGAACTTCTATATATTACTCACATCCGTCTCGAATAACGTTGAGCTATTCACCGCACAAAAGAGTGAAGGGTAAAATTGAATAAGCAATAATCGTGGAGAGCCCGAATCTACTAATACATTCTTCGTTGCTGGTATACATCGTGCAGGTTCCTTTTATACATTCGTTTGTCATTCGTTCAGTTACTTTACTCCTCGAATTGGTTCGAATAGCGTTAGATGCGATGATCGTTGGATTCCATTCTTCGTGAAGCATTATTCATCTAAGAAATTCATTATATCTCGTTGGGTAGCAGTAATAGGAGTTCTGGTGCTAATACAGAGGAAAACGTGTTAATTTGCTTTTTTCAATGACAACACGAACGATCATCGCAAATTGAGTTTCGACGATTATCGCTGCATGAATATTTGTTCCTTACAAGGATATCTTTTATCGTATCAACGTTCACTGGCAACTCTTCAACGATTGAATCAGTGCCATCAAAGAGAAACGAAAATCATCGCAACAACAAGAACCTGGCATGGCTCATTTAACATAGAATCGACACCAGTGCGAGAGCGAATTTCTCTCGATGACATTTCTGAGAATCAAAGGTTAGCACGCTGCTGTGGGGATCCTCTCTGAAGCAACAAACGGTCGCTTATTCTCGTTTCGCGATCCGATTCTATACAGGCAGTTGACAATTGCGATAGAATCATTTTACTATTGCCGCTTATTCTAACTATGTGCATATAACATTTATATAAGTTGTGTCTATGAAAATGTCTGTGAATGCTCCACACAAGGGTTTTGAAATATTGCAACCTAGTATGAGAATCATCAAGTTGAATCATCGATTCGATATTCTGCGATAATTGTCTACTTGCGATTCTCTCTTGGGAAATTCCACACAGCAACGATCAGACTGTAAATTTTTTTTAAGGGCGTGAAATACTCAGAGTATGAAGTGGAGCGAAGAAATGTAGCAAAATTCTCTCACGGTTCATGCATTGAGAGACTCGAGTTCTTGTAGCATCTTCTAGCGGATTGAAAATGTTGTATACAATATAGATAGCAATAAAGCAGCTTCTGTCAAATTTTCGGCAGTTACCAACACTGGTTCCTTATTCGCCTTAAGTCATTCGGGGGTTTGTTCTATGCGAAAAATAACTGTAAGGAATAGACCTTCATGCCAGCAGCGATGCAGCATCGGCTTCGTTTGCTCCCGAATATACGAACAAGTCCGAATACCAGAGCGATTATCAAACAATGGCAAAGGAAAGTGAATGATGATTGTTGACGTTCGTTGCATTTTGTATTCTCATATGCAAAAACTATTAGTTAGAAAAGATATCTGTTGTCTCTGTGCGTACATTTGATGCAAAAAGACTTCACCTAGAAAAAATCCCACGACATAAACCACATAACATGTTCGGTTTCGACAGACTCCAGTCACGATTCGCCATTGATGTGCTTCGTTACCTAAACTCTCAAGCTCTAAATTTTAAATCGAACATACCCATCAATCAGGCAGATATGCGATCATTAAACTGCCATAATCTACCGAAGGTGTGAAATTATTTTGTACTCTTCATTACACTCACGTCATGAGCTGCTGTGATGCAAATTAACAAGCGTCCCGCCGATTACCAGCACATAAGAAATAATTGCCAGGAAACCGTTGCCGGACACATCATCCCTAGTCAAAACATTCGATTTAGATTTACGTTTGCACCATGTGGAGCTGGATCTTTACATTTAGAACTCATTCCCGAACCACCACTCCGAAAACATCTAACTAACACGAGACATGAGCCGTAATGGATTATTAGATCTCCATTAAATTCTTACGTAACGTCGCGGCACACTTGTTTGATCGATTATCGATTTTCATCGGACGCACTGGGCTTGCAACGGCTTGCTCGTAGGAACGCACCAGACGACCGCGGGCGGCTCTGATTATAGTCTATAAGCGGATTGCATGACCGGAGGGGGTCTTCTTACGAGCAGTCACCGCAAAATGACTACCACCGATGATACCTTTCGCCAAGAGATCTCCGCTGCTGAAATTCCCTTCGCTTGGAACCTCCGGGAAAAATCCGTCGTTTGCGAGTTTGTTGCACTTTTCTTCGCCGGCTATGCAATTATCGTGGACGCTCAGCTGATGCTGATTTCCCCTCCATTCGATCCATGTGTGCTTTCGATATCACGGCAAATCGAACAAATCGCCGGTAAATGACTAGCGATAATCTTCTGTTGTATGAGCATGAAGCGGCTTGCCACAGCTGATTGTAGCTGCTAACAGCTTTATGAAAATAAACATCATACCGAAACATCGATCGTGCCGCACCGTCGCTTCGCTCTATCGCCACTGTCTCATCATGCTGGGTGGTTCGGGTATGTTTACACAAGAGCAGCTTGATAGCATGTTTGTGCTCTACAAACTGAAGCGAATGTGAAACTATTTACGTGGAGCATAATAGCGGAACAACAGCGAAAAATTCGTCTTCCGAATATGTAAGCGGAAATTGTTCGCCCCGGGTTTAGGGTTTCGTCGTTAGCGGTGCGTCGTGTTCGTGATGCGTGTCGATTGGTTTGAACTTACGAAACGTGATCATCAATTCGTTGGAATTTTCGGTGATTGCAGTCACCGAAGCTACGGCGTCGCTCTTTCCACTATCCGGTACACTGGTTTGTGTCCCTTAACACGTGACATAGCACGTATCCCAGGTTTTGCTTTGTTTCTCGAAAATTTGGAAAGCTGCCCGCTACCGTAACCTACGCAGAAGAAAGTGAAATATTTTGCTTAAGCTTGTAGTTGCGAACTAGGCTATGGTGCCCAAATGAACACTAGTAACGAAGGAGGAAACCGACCTATTATTGATAGGTTCCCTCCAGCATGTAACCCAAGCGACAGATTCCTTTACGGTTATCAATTTGCATTGAAAGATACGAATATCTTCTATTGCAAGTTCGCCAGAGAGCTTGTCACTTGGGCAGGAAGTGTGTGCTTCACCCTGTAACCAGTCAATCATTGAGTCGTGCGTCTGTATCGTATTGGTATTGGTCATCCTACCAACTGCTTCTGTGTCTTAAATGTCCTCGCCGATGAAACTTTGGAAAACTTCGCATTGTATCCGCTTCGGTTTTGGCCCTGCTTCCCTATATAGTCTTTTATGTCTGAAACGGTACTTACGATTATTACTTTAAAGTTCCTAAATGGGTGTAGATAAGTTTGGTCTACTAACACTATCCATTCTAATCTACTCTAATTGTTTCTATATTTGTCGACGTTACGTTACGTTTCCTTTCTCCCCATTGTATTGTTTTTTTTATTATGCCGGAGAAACCTTTTAATAACTCAAGCTAATAGATCGTAAAAAAAGTAAAGCATTTACCTTTTTTCTTTTAACCTAACGTAACTTATCAAAAGTTAGGTAATTACATGAAATACCTATTTTTCTTCATTTTCTTTGGACATTCTAAGGTCTTTTTCTTGGTCTTAAATCTTCGATGATAATCCTTTATTTCAACAGGCTCGTTTTTCGTCAAGAAAATAAAATAAAATAAAATCAGGTGTTGGTGAGCTTGTTAAATTATATAATGCAAAGATACGCATTTAACACTAAATTGCCCATGAAAGGGTTGCTTAAAATTGCTTAAAATTCTGTGATCTTTTTTATTCTTTATTCAACGATATATGCACTAAAGCACACTGCTTTTAGTTATTCTGTCAGTTTTTTTTTTTAAGAGAGAATCTAATTATTTTGACTGCTGTGTCAAAGTTAGAGAAATTTAGGTACATTCAAACCTTTCCTGATTTGAAAGTGTATCTACACCTGATCAATCAGTTTTGCCGTCATTGCAATTTGTAAACATTAGTACCGATACCGAACCGGATCGGAAAGGTTTGAAAGCTCCTCGACGGTTCATAAGAGGTCAATTTACTCTTATTCCTGATAACAATAGTCCTCTTTTTTTAATTAAATTCACCAGTTCAGGACGAATGTTATATAGTAACATTAATCCCAACTGGATCAAGATAATTCAAATTGGTGACCAATTCCAGGCATATGAATGCTCGAAACCACCTAATGACCTATTGTCAATTTCAAGTATTAGTCCTGTCCACTCTGTGATCGATCCAGATAACATAATAATTTTCATCTTTTTACATTTATAAGCGAACGATCGATCTCGGTATGGTCCGACTTTGTCAATACGCAAAGTATAAATTGACTCCCACCCACATCCGCCCTATAGCTCATCATACAGAGCCTAGGGAAAAAATCGGTTAAATTTGTAATGTTTGACAATAATTCGACAGTCGACACTGAAATGTCCAGTTTTGAGTTTTGAATACAAAATAAAATTCAGTTTGTGTTCGCATCAAAAATTTCTTACGGTCGAGACGCCAGAAACAAACAAGCTTGAAATTTGGCCTTCAAGATTAAATTCAATTTGTATTGATTTCAAGCACTGCAAAGTCAAGCCAGCAGCAAATCCTACTGAAAAAAAAACAAATACTTCTTAACGTTAATGATGTAAGTGACATTCAATTCAATAAGGTGTTTGACTTTGTGTGCATTATGTTCAAACGTGAACGAGATGAAATTGCATTCACTTCGGTTAACAACGAGGTGCACAGTGTCAAGTATGACAACGTTAAATACAAAATCCCTCTGTACATTAAAGACGATGCCATAGAAGTACGTGTACATGGCCTTCCCCCACAGGCCAGTGATCATTTCCCTCGAGAAAATATGTCGTAGTACGGAGAAAATCTTCCCGTCGAAAGGGAAGTATGGCGGATTTTTTCCCCGGTATCCGGAATGCTGTGCATGTATGCGACTGCATAAGACAATTCCATTCCAACGCTGATTACCTATGAGAATCATCTGCCATGTTGTGAACAACCTGCATACTACGGTAAACCTTGCACTAAAACTGCGAAAAGTAAATCTTCCACCAAAGACAAGGTCAACCGTTCAACACCGGTAACTAGTGAACCCAGTAGTTCTGCTTCAAAACCATCCAATGTGTGTGACATTGAAATAAATATTCATGTTCTAATTACTTGAAAAATCACGTGGAATGGTTTCAAACAACGTACACTCCAAAAAAAATTGAATTTTACAAATGACTTAATCCCTCATACGATGTAATTCTTAAAGAGGAGAAGAGTAGGCGGTGCCAAAAATATCGGAAGCAAAATATTTCGCTCCCGTCAGATTTTATTCCCGAAATTTGGAAAATTAAATCATTTTATGGAGTAAAACCGGTATGAAGTTTGTAGGAAGTGAAAGTGAAATAAATTAGAGAAATTAAATTAGTCAAGATTGAAAATGAACAATCAAAATAAGTCAAAAGTACAAGAGACTACGAAGTAATCCCTCAATCTATCAAGGAGGAGCATTAGCGCAGCATTTTCAATTTCTGGATTCTCGGATTATGAACGCATTTACGGATGAGTATTTTCTTTTTCTTGTGCATTTATATATAACATATATTTATTCAGTATTCCGGCCTGAATCTATGTCTATGTCGTAAATTTCGTCAATTCATTTTTCCCCTTTGAATTTAGATTCCGGTATATAGAATTTGGATTCGTAATGAAATTTTAAATTACTGTCGAGTGGACTACTTGGCAGTGCGGTAAAACTTCATTTCAATCGAATATTTTTTGGTGAAAATGAAATTTATGGCCGTTGACTATCAGCATATTCCTCTCATTTATTTTACTTTTGTTAGAATGTGAAGTTTACTGCAGTAGAGTGCTCGTCAGTGTGTGCACACGTTCGATTTCAATTGAATTGAATGAAGTTTTACAGCCCTGCTACTTGGTGACCACTTTGTCGTACAACCGTAAAATTCCTCACACACAAGGGGTTGGGAAGATTGATAGTACCTATTAGCTCTCTCCGGACAGTACCAGCCTAGATACCGTGTGGAATCCGGCGGAAAAAAATGAACCAAGAATGGATCCACTGGGTTCCTGCTAATATTTTTCTCGGTAGCCGGCTGCCCAGATGAACCAATATAATCAATTAGTAATTTTAATAAATAATAAAAATAATAAAGCGGAAATAATAAAGAATCAAGGCGCGCGTGAAATCTGTTGACCATCATTTGATCTTTTAAAATGAATTTATAACAACTGTCTAGAATATGTCAATGCAATGAATCAACTATTTTGTCTTAATCCTATTCCCTAGTTTATTTTGTATCACGTAATTTCATTTATAAAAAATAGGGAAGTTTACATTCTTTACGCGATAGTATTGCAAATTTTTCTCCAGTTTCCTCGAATAAGAGCTGTGAATCAAGACTTCCCGGGACCTCAATATAGGATATTGTTGAACGTTCACTCGGGAAGTCAGTGAGTTTAGTGGTGCATACGAGCATCTTGAAACCGGAATATACTGAGTCGCGCGCGAATAATACCAATACTGAAATTTTTACTAACAAATATCTTTCTCCCGTGACACTTGTGGAGTGCGCAGTAGTATATACGGCCTCTAGTAACAACAAGTGTTGGACTAACATCTCTTCCCATTCCTTAGACGATCTACGTTCGGGCCTGGCCGGCGCCGGTACTGATCAATGAATTCTTGGAATACCAGAAGATGTACGTTGATGGATGATTTACCAGTCCCAGGTCGGATCATCTAGAAACTCCCTGTACAATTTCAGCTAATTCCGATCAGTAACGGAGTAGCAACCAGGGGTGGTCGCTCAAGCTCAAGCTCATACGATGTAATTCTCAAAGACTTAATTTGTCAAACGACGGAAAATTTCATTTGTAATGACTTAATGTTTGATGAGCTTGAATTTCACTGGTTTCGACTGTAACTTGCGTTCTGCTAGCGGGTGCGACTGTATGAATTTAAATGCACCTTTTACCAGCCAAGAAGATGCATGCATCTGTGGCTCAGTCGATTAACAGACGTACTTGCGATCCGATGATTCTAGGTTCAAGTCGTGGCCTATCAGTACTCTTTTTTTTATTTCAATAAATTTCATGTTATGGAGTTTTAGGCACAATATTAAATGTTCTTCCACGTAAATTTGCGTGAACTGCGACGCTCCATTTATGTGCATCTAATAAATTGTAAAATCACAGGGTTTTTTTAAGTGTGTAGAAGTGAATATTTTAGGTGATGAATATAAATGATATGCGAACATCTCCTAAAAGGAATAGAATCATCACAAACAATTTACGTGAATCTACCAATCGTCAAACAAACTACGTGAAAAAATCGATATTGAAAATATTTAAAAATGTTTTTCAGAGCGAAAAAATCGATATTAAAAATTTCAAGATAGGAGTCTTTGAAGTGTAAATAGTTTGACAATTTGCAGAAAAGCTATAAGAATAACATAATCCGTTTGAGGGTTTGAAAGCAAAAGAAATGATATGTTGTTTTAACAAAATTTTTCAGATGTAGGTTTTGTCAGTTGAGAGCCTTAAAAACTCAGTTCCATGATCTTTTCAGCTGCTGTTGAATTTTATCAGGATTCGGTATTTGTTATTGCGTGTTACAGTTTTACAGACTATCATTTTTTTTACTGCAGCCGGTAAAAAATTTACTGAATTTCAAAATTTAGCTGAGCAGTCAGTAAAATGTACTAAGTTGTTCATCACTTAATACTGAAGATTTGTAAAGTTTGCAAAGAAACCTTGAAGATACAAATTTTCTAATTCTTGAATATTAAAAAAAGTCCTGTTTATATCAATAATATAATTGAAACGAGTAAGAGAGAAAACAATATTCAGATTTTTCTAATTATAGTTTAGATTTATTTGAACCATTTATATGTAAGGTACAACTGTATTGAATTATTTGAAGACGAGTTTAAAGTTTTTCACCCTTCGTTGTTCTCGTTGCAATACCTATGAGCTAATATACCTTATGATCAAAAATGAACCGGAATTTTCATTTTAAAATTCCCGCGCTTGTCCAATCGGTAAACTTTTATTCTCTCAACGTTGGCAACACTTTTATACACATTCTGTCAAATTTTGACGCATATCGTACGATTAGTTTTTCTTTGTCGTCTATACAAAGAAGTTGAAAAATTTTCGTGTGGCGATTTTTATGATGGATGAAAATTTAGAACAACGTGCGTGCATCAAATTTTGTGTTGCAAATAGATTTAAGTGTTCCGAAACGTTGAAAATGTTAGAAAAGGCCTTTGGTGAATCGTGTCTAGGAAAAACACAGGCATACGAGTGGTATAAACGCTTCAAAGGTGGTCGTACAAGCTTGGATCATGATGAGATCCCTGGCCGCCCAACAACATCTGTTACTGAAGAAAACATTGAATCGGCGAAGCAAATCGTGTTGCAAAATCATTCTGTACCGATTAGAGAGATTGCTGTGTTGTTGGGCATCTCTTATGGATCAGCCGAACACATTTTAACTGATGTTTTGGGTTTGAAACGCGTCGCTTCTCGGCTGGTTCCAAAAACGCTGAATTTCATTCAAAAACAGCGTCGTGTTGATGTGGCCGAAGAGATGATTTCCAACGCAGATAGTGATCCCACATTCATCGAATGCATCATAACTGGTGATGAGGTGTGGATCTATGAATATGACGTCGAAACCGCACAACAATCGACCGAATGGCGCTTCGAAGGCGAGCCGAAACCATCCATTATAAAAATCGCCACACGAAAATTTTTCAACTTCTTTGTATTGGCGCCAAAGAAAAACTAATCGTACGATATGCGTCAAAATTTGACAGAGAGTGTATAAAAGTGTTGCCAACGTTGCGAGAATAAAAGTTTACCGATTGGACAAGCGCGGGAATTTTAAAATGAAAATTCCGGTTCTTTTTTTATCATAAGGCATAAACACAAAATAAATCACTAATTTGTCACAAGAGTAGATTTAAATGGTGTTAAAACATTATTCGAGACAAAAAAATGTTTGTAGAGTGGTAATCGACTTTCACCACTTTGTAACATTCACCCAACACCTTGAAGCAGTATTCGAAATCTCCTATGATTTGACGGAAACATTCTTTGAATTCTGTAAGAATTTCAAACTGGACAAATAGAAACTGCTCCTCTAAATTGAAGCGTGCTGGTTTTAAAAGACCGAACTCGATGATGATCTGAACCTTATGGAAAATATCGTTCACCTCTGAATCACCGAGCAAATCCAAAATACTTTTCATTATACGAAGAAAGCTCTTATTTTCATTTTTTCTGCCATTCACATATAGAAAGGCTACGCAATAACTGTTAAAACCGACATTTGAACGGAGGCTCGAAGGGCCGATATTACCCAATGGGTATGCCTGTGTATATGTGACAAATAATGTCACTCAATTTTCTCAGAGATGGTTGAACCGATTTCTACAAACTCAAATTCGAATGAAAGGACTTATGGTCCCATAGATCGCTATTGAGTTTTATCCTGATCCAACTTGCGGTTTCGGAATTACAGAGTAATATGCACCAAAAAATGAAAAAAAAGTCACTCACTTTTCTCAGAAATGGCTGAACCAATTTTCACAAACTCAGCATAAAATGGAATGGGTTATGGTCCCATAGCTTTATGTTGATTGTTTTCTTCATCAGACTTCCGGTTCCGGAATTACAAGGAAATATGTACAAAACTATGAGAAAATACGCATTCAATTTTCTCGGAAATTTCATAAACTACGCTTCGTATGAAAGGTCTTGAAATTATTTACAATGACCCCGAAAAGTTGAACCAGATCCGACTTCCGGTTCCGGCATTACAGCGCTATAGGTGAAAATTTTTCAATTTCATGAACATTTATTCACAAGTGATGACGAGGTGCAAATTTTTATAAAACTTACTGGTAAATTCATCTAGTTGGTAGATCTAACTAACTAACAAGTTGATATATAAATCGCTTCTGAAAGCACCGATAATAGTAAAGAAAAGCTACAAAAACGGAACTCACTTCGATTTCTCAGCAACGGTTGGATCGATTTTAACAAACATGATTCAAATTATAGCTCTCATTGTCTGAAAAGATACTGTGCAATTTCATCCAGATCCGACATCCGGTTACGAAATTATATGACGATGAGTGTCAAAACTTTCAAACTGTCAAACAAATTGACGATGCAAAACCGCTACGTACTGACGCGCAAGAAGAAAACAAATCTGCCTTTGCGAACGAAGCACACAACGTGCTTTGTTCAATATCGTGCAATGTGCAGAATTGCCAAATTTAAATCTATTTTTTCAGAAGAAAAATCTATAAGTCTGTATCGGGAGATCCAAATTCTGTATTGAGAATCTGTATATGGAAATGATAATTAAAGCGCAACGAAATGGAAAAGTTATTTTTTTTTGTATTATTTTTTTAGTTTGCTGGAATTTTTTTCATGGCGAACACAGAAGGGCGGGGGGGGGGGTGGGGCTGGCCCCTCCCGAAATCAGAACAATAATAAATAATAATGAATGATACGAAGCGAACAGTGCCAAACCAAATGAAATGAAGATTAAATCCAGGGCACAATAAACGACAATAATTAAAAAAGACAATAAATTGTACTGGATGACAGAAAGTGAAAGAGAAAGTGCGCAAACTTACCATAGTTGGGCAAGATTCTGCAGATGAGGAAGTTATCCTGCCGCTGGATCTCGCATATACTTATTTATAACTAAAAGGACGAACGCAAGTGCACTTCGAGTACATGTTTGGTTGTATTCATTATTATACTCTAGAGAACAAAATGATTACTCGACAATGGACTGGAGTCGTACTTCGAAGTACGGAGGATTAGAAAGAAATGTAACACAATAGCATTCTCTCGGTCTCAGTTACAAATTTTATTAAAATACTTATTAATGTTAGTTCCAGTATCTGTTGAAAACACCGGTAGAAGGCGCACCAAAAATTATGCACATAAGCTATCCTCAGTAACATAATTTTTTACCTTTGGGCCCCTCCCGAAACGAAATCCTGGGTACGGACCTGACTTCTACTGACTATTAAATAACAATTCTTTATCTAGTAGGTAAATGTGATATGCACATCCACTACATTTTATCTACGAAACACGTAACTTTTACGGGATCAAGCGTTATATAACTTCTAAATGCCGAATGCCAATATGGTATCCGTTCATTTAGGGTGCTATATGTTTATTTCCTAACATCAAATCAATCCCAAAAAAAAGAAAAGTTTACCTCGTATACAGCTCTTGATGATCTGCGCAAGCTCCATCAGAAAGATTCTAAGTTCGGATTTTTTTATAATAATCGTAGTGTCCTTGAAAGTTATCCATTTCAAAGCAGCGTAATTATATTCAAAAACGAACGTCCGTACGGTATTTAATTCTAATAACACCTTTATTAATCACCAGCATCACCATCAATTCCAATTCTTTACTGGAGTCAAGCGACACAGCTTGACATGATCGGTATAAATTTTAGTACTAATTTCATCCACAGGATCACTTAATCTACATGATTGACGGTGCGACTATCGACTGCACTCGGTAACGAGCCTCAGTTTATCACGAATGGAAACAAACAGCTGAAATTAGTCCGCGATCTTGACCGGCTAGAGTTTACGGCACGCTCGGTTGAATTGACAGTTATGTGCGTCAACTGTCTGGTCTAGGATCTAGCGTGATTATCAACTGCTAGTTGTGAGAACCATTCCATAGAAGCGTGTAATGTTCTGCCTCGATTTTTCTGACACTAATCTTCCACAAACAGGTGGAAATATGAACTGTGATAGCTGATATTGAAGGACTAAGCGATGGCGTGGTTCTTAAGCAGATTTACACGAGTAGCACATTTACTGCAATTACGTGATTTTAAACTCAATTGTTTAGTCGAACGCAATTTGTTATACAACACAATAACAAGATCAATAAATGTTCGATTCACCGAATTTAAATTGATATGTTGTTGTGATTTCTTTTTGCGCATCTTTCTTTTGATGGCTATTTGCTTTACAAGTAAAGCTGAACGGGTAAATGTTAGTAGGATCAATTCAATAATGGTAATCGTCAATGTTGTGTTTGCATAACTCTCGTTTTCATAATTGAATCTTCGCTTTCCTATGCATGATACAGTAACAATGATACACTGTCCATTTCCATTGTCAGTATTGTTCATATTGCATTTTCTCCACTTGGGCATTGAATTCCAGTATGGGGTTCATTATTGATCAAACTCATTGTACGCAACTATAGGATGCGCATTATTTGCTGTTAATGAAAACAATAATTGCAGCAAGGAAATCTTCGGCCAGGTTAGGAAAGTTTAATACGAGACGAAACAAAATAGATTACTACCTGTATTGATACTTTCGACGGTGTTCATCCGAAATATTGTATGATAAATAATAAATGTATGAAATAATTACAAAGCTACGTAAATATGAGCCCTGAACGAGAAATAATAAGTAATTTTTTACTCAGCTCGAAATTGACGGTTCAGTAAACGTCTCAAACCTCGTATTTACGTGTATCATATGAAGTTACACCGAAGCAAGAACTAATCGACATGTTTCGACAGAGACAGATATTTATTACAACTGAAAGATGATCGTAAGGACATTTATACGCGTGGAGAGATAGCAAGTGTCTCAATTCAAGAAGCTCTCAGTCTAATTGTTCGTAAATATCGGAATAGTTCCATAACAACTCAGTAAATTATCACCAAATGTGGCATAGATACTTTTTGCAGTTCGAAGGTGATAATAAGGGTATTTTTTATTTTTCTTGGCGAGATCAAATATTCATTGCATAGCTGAACAAAAGAGTGGAGTTTGTAGCAGAAGCTTCTAAAGAGAAATGTTTATTATAAAATTTATCTCATTCGTCGACAACTTTCTGATCTACTCAGAGGCAGAGAGCTGTAATAAGTTCGCTATCAAAAGGAGAGTTCAATGTAAAATTTATACAACGAGAAACGATACTTCTTGACTAATACAGATACTACTTTCACATCAAAATAGATTATAATTTTATTCTGAGGGAGAGGGTGTGTAACAAGTGCCCCAAACATTAGAAGCAAGGATAGATTTTATCGTATCAAAGAACGCTCACTGGCAACTCTTCACACGATTGAATCAGTGCCATCAAAGAGAGACGGATATCATCACAACAACAAGAACTCGGCATGGCTCATTTTACATAGAATCGACACCAGTGCGAGAGCGAATTTCTCTCGATGACATTTCTGAGAATCAAAGGTTAGCACGCTGCTGTGGGGATCCTCTCTGAAGCAACAAACGGTCGCTTATTCTCGTCTCGCGATCCGATTCTATACAGGCAGTTGATAATTGCGATAAAATCTTTTTACTATTGCCGCTTATTCTAACTATGTGCATATAACCTTTGTATAAGTTGTGTCTATGAAAATGTCTGCGAATGCTCCACACAAGGGTTTTGAAATATTGCAACCTAGTACGAGAATCATCAAGTTAAATCATCGATTCGATTTTCTGCGATAATTGTCAACTTGCGATTCTCTTTTGGGAAATTTCACACAGCAACGATCATTATCAGACTGTAAATTTTTAAGGACGTGAAATACTCAGAGCATGAAGTGGAGAAAAGAAATGTAGCAAAATTCTCTCACGGTTCATGCATTGAGAGACTCGAGTTCTTGTAGCATCTTCTACCGGATTGAAAATGTTATATACAATATAAATAGCAATACACTAAGGTCTCTTTTTACACGGGGGTTACGTACCGTATTAAAAAAATCCGTGTAAAAGAAAACCGTGTTAATTGCGGAAACCGTGCAAAAAAACCGCGTGGAAAATTTAACGTAATAATTCCAAAAACCGTAGATTTGATTATTTGTTTGTTTTGTTTTGGATAAAATGTGACTTTTGATAATTTGAAGGGGAAAAAGCTAAACTGTGAAAATGTAACTATTGTTTCACAATAAAAAACGGAAATCTAAAAAACAGCCAGAGGTTACGAAAAGGTTCCAGGCATACTTGATAAAACACATTGGGTGATAAATTAAAATTAGAACACTTAGAAAACGCGTTGTACGACAAGCAAATTAATCTAAATGGCTCATGCCTTCTGTATAATGGATTCAGTTTTCAAAAAACTGATAGGGTAAAGTGTTATAATATGCCCCCCTTAAGCAAACATTGAGATTTTTCCAAGTGTATTGATATATTTTCCTCGAGAATGTAAGTATTTCATTGCAATACTGATGGGGAACATAATTTTCAATGACTCCAATTGAAAAGATGAGAACTGATTGATATAAACACATTTTCCAAAGCGGCCGCATTCCTAGTTTTTTTCGCTCGCCTCAGACATAATGCCCCAGCAGCCGTAAAATATGTCTCACAACAAATCATTGGCATGACACACAACAAAAGACATTTTATCCCACAACTATGATGCATTATGCTTCTTGAAATGTACATAGAGTTACTGTTTTGAGATAATCAGTATGTCAAAGAAATGGCAGATAAAACATCTATTTAATCGAAGCAAAACTTTACATCGAAAAGCTGCCAAATGAAATTTTTAGTTTTTTCATACTTTCATGCAAACGACAACCACCAAACTTGCATAGCAGAAAGATCCTACGAAAAGATAGTGTTAGTGATAAAACTTTGGTTCAGAAAAGTCTTCAATGCTTAAGAAAGAAAAGGGGGCATTTTGGCTAGCAGAGGCGCTTTATAAGACTTTCCCCTAATACTTTCAAATTAGAACGTTCGACTAAAGAAGAGCTAGTAATACCACCAATAAACACTTTCACTACAAATCAAGCTTGAGAATCAGTTCTTTTCAATTCCGAAGGTGCGATGTGTAGTAAACACTAACGATCTCAACAGTCATTTTCAACTAAACTGAGTGGGAAGACATGGGTATTGGATGAAGATCTATGCACGCAGAGACAGAATTAAAGGGGAAGAATTCATAGAGATGAATATAAATCAAATTAGAACAGGTATTACTATGTGTAACGCTCGTATATTCTTTTTACGAAAAATAGTACATTTGGCGTAAAAATCAAGGAAATACAGTACATCGACTTTGAAAATACAGTACATTTTACAGTACGCTTTTTTCTAAAAATAGTGAATAAAAAACAAAAGCAAATGAATTTGATCAGCATCTTACGAGGAAAACAGATTGAAAAAATGACATGCGAATACAACTATGTAATGAAAACCGCGAAAATGCCACCACAGAGATGGGACTCGAACCCGTAGCAAGCCAAATACGGGTAAATCGTTTTGCCTATTAAACTATCCTACATGTGAGACACACATACAAACAGCCTAACTGAACATAAGAACCGAGCATGTTCAGCTGTACTCGGCCCCTACGGCGTTCATTTGTAGTCATTTCTCAATAACAATCCCTCCGCAAGGTGTTTCAGCCCTCAATTAGTCCGTTTTTTTGGATGTTTCACATGCAGGATAGCTTAATTGTCAAAACGATTCAGGAGGATAGGAACTATTTTCGGGTTCGAGTACCGTCTCTGCGATAGTTTTTTCGCGGGTTTCATCCCACAGTTGTATTCGCATATCATGTAAAACTTAATCAATACGGCTCTACGTCTTAACAAGATTAAACAAATCGTTCAAAGCAAGTTCATAAACTCAATTATTTTTTATTTCTTTTTTAGGGCATTTTAAAATTCGTCAAAAACTGAAAAGCGGATGTTTTTGATAATGATTTTGATTTAGAGTATTTTTCTTTTCTTTTAATTATCAAAGTTTCGCTTAATTGCTGTGACGCGCTCTGAACAAGAATTATTGATGAAAAAATTTGTGTGTGTTGTTGTTGTGTTCTTATTCACATTCGTTACGTGTTGTTACTGTTCTTGTACTGCCACAGATCGAAATTCGAAGCGCTGAAGATTCAAATTCTGTATTAAATTTTAGTGTGAAAAATACAGTACATTTCAGTGTAAAAATACAGTACAAATTAAAATACAGTAGATTTTCGGGTAAAAAACAGTACACAGTATTTGAGTCGAAAATACAGTACAATACTGTAAAATACAGTACGGATACGAGCGTTAACTATGTGTCATGCTGAAGCAACTCATTTCATCGGCGTAAATCATAATACTACTAGAGCTATGTCATTCAAATGGGCATGAAATACTCTACTGCTCGATATGATGAAGAGTTGAAGTAAATTTGACTAGTTCTTCAACGCTCCGAAATTCTCGATGATATCAATGACGATGCTGACATCATACACCACAACTGAGCGGAAGAGACGTTGTCGTGTAATTTACGAAAGAGGTTCAAGATCTGAAGACTGATTAATCATTTTATGGAACGACAGTCAATACTCCCGTGAATTGGTGAATGAATGATATTAGTTCACTTTTGAACTTTAAATTAACTCTCATAATCGTTTTCTTACAGACAACCTGTTCCCTTTTTTTAAATTTTTCTCATAAAAACAAATGACAGTTCTTTTTAAACTCTCATCAGAAACCGTGTTAATTGCGAAAACCGTGTAAATAAAAACCATGTTAATTCCGGAATCCGTGTAAAAAAGCCGTGTATAAAAAACCGTGCGAAAAAAAACGTGTAAAAAGAGACCTTAATATATAGCAGCTTCTGTCAAAGTCTCGGCAATCACCAACACTGATTAGAAGTATAAAAAAATGATCGGATTTTAAGAGAAAATGATACTTCTTGACGAGTACTCCATTTTTCTAGCAATTAACTGAGGATCAAACAAATATTCACAATAAGTATTCTTAACAAAGGGAGATACCATTCTGGATCTGAATTGACAATGAAATCATACAATCAATGTGCATTTTTTGATGCAAATTGAGAAAACTGTCGACCCAAGGTGATGGAAATAAGTTTTTGACAACATTTGTATTAACTGAGTCGTTATTCTATAGTACGAATTTAGTTATGATGATAAGCAGTTTCGTTATCAAATAATCATTATCACAATCATTAGCGATTACGTGGAAATAATTATGTCATAAGAGTTTTTATAACGAGGAGGGAGTAGCTAGTATTTATTACCATGAAAGCATAAGGTAATGTAGATCGCATGTGATGAGGAACGTTAAGGCAAGTACGATACAAGCACATATACTTTTTGGAACTCAGACGTTATTATGAAGCTATTTCTAGAAAGAAATATGTTTTAAATGTTCCTAGCAAAAGGAATCAAACAAAAAACTGACCTGATTTTAACGAGAATACCGTGAAAATTATAATTATTGTGAGATCTAAGATGGGACACTGGCGGTGCACAATCCTA
Organism: Malaya genurostris; assembly: GCF_030247185.1. Classification (NCBI taxonomy): domain Eukaryota; kingdom Metazoa; phylum Arthropoda; class Insecta; order Diptera; family Culicidae; genus Malaya; species Malaya genurostris. The sequence goes on along the minus strand of NC_080571.1, from coordinate 254,491,817 downwards.
ACATGTATGGAGTATTGTTCAACCGGGTTGCCGTCTAAGTCTAAGTTTTTCCTTACAATCTGAGTATTTCAATGGGCCGGAAAGTTTCTAGAATTTTTTTGCGGCCTTGCCTTCACGAAACATTTCCGAGCAAGGCCAGATAACTCAGCTAGCATTTGTGGGAGGCTGAAAAAAAATCAATTTGTCATTGAGCTGATCTCTTATCATAAATAACGTTAAAATCACTTACACTACATGAGAAATCATGTCATTTATCAAATTAGTATTTATTTGCTGTGATACTATAGAATCAGATGAATTTTTTAATCCACTCTAATTGTGTGTTGTATAAGCTTAAAATATAAAAATGAAGCTTCTGCAAATCCTGAGAAATTTACAGATTTACAAGAATTCCATATTTTTATGTAGACCGCCCGTAGACCCTCACTTCGCAACTAACCGAGTGAGTGAATATGCACAATGAATCAAGAAAATGTAGTTTGAGGCCCAAGTAGCACGTTAAGTTGCTGTCCTGTATTTTTCTACTGATTGTGCAACTTATCAAATTAGTTTATATTGTAGTAACTGTTGTGTTATGGAAAAAGCGCAATTTTTATGCAACATATCTTTAAGTTCTTCCGTTGTTACGAACATTTATTCACAATTATTGTGTAACTGATACAAAAACTCATGCTTCGATCTCATTACAAATGCTGCAATAAATCAGCGAAAAAACTATTGTGGAACTCATGGAAACTACTACATAATGTAAACAAGAATTGAATTGATGTTTACAAAAAATAGCAAACATAATCTCTAATGAATAAGTTTCACATTTGATTTTCAAAACAACTGCTCGTAACACAAACATGGAACTTTAAAAATATTCTGCACATAAATGGTAATACTACATATTGTAGAATTGATCTTTTATATTTTAGTAAATAGTAAATCGACAACGAACTTCATTTTTATGGTGAAACATGTCTTCGTACGCCTGAAATTTTCAAGCGCCCTTGAATGTACGTGTGTTGATGATTGCACATCAGTTTCTATGAAAATAATAATCTATTCTTTTCAATGAATATGATCGGAATAGGGTTCAAAATATGTATAAGAAAACTATCAAACATTCATACACCTTTTCAAACGATTTTAATCATATTGAATGTTCAATTAATCTGAAAAATCTTGAAATGAATTTTTCTTCAATATTTTTCAATATGGCAGCGAGGATAACAGTGTGTTGAAAAGAAAATGGTTCACCCAACGTAATGATTTATTTCACCTAAATAAATGAAAATATAAACATGTAAATATTGAAAAGAGAAATTTTTGTTTTTATTTTTATCAAAATAGTTCTTTTTATATAAACTAGTTGACTTAAACAACAATACAATTTAATCATTCATCTTAGTGAACCCGACTTTTGTGATACGCACTGTAGGTATGCTTTAGTTGCAAAAACAAGTTGCTCAAGCGGTAATATATAACTAGGAGAGTAACTATGATGAACTTAACTTTTCTTTCAATATCTTTAAAAAGTGATGTCAGGTCTGTTCATTTTTTTCGCAAGATAACAACCGGATTCAAATTATCTCATTGTTTTTTGTTTTCATTGCATATGTAATGCTGTATTTCTGAAACTTTTATGGTAGTATTCTCATGTCGGCAAGTTTTGAGTTCATTTCAAGCAGATAAATCTGGTACAACTTATTTGCAAGTTTCGAAATGTGTTTCTAAAAATGAAGAAATCTGTACACACTGACCTATTATTTAATGAGGCAACCAAGACTATGCGGACTCGGCTGCAAAAAAAATTACTGCGAGGTTTTCAATTCGGCTTACCATTTTTTGCCTTGCGGAGAGCATAATTTCACTATTTTTCATCACAAGAGATAAACAGCCATTTCGGAAAATATTGAGTCCGATACAATTATGACAGCCATTTGGAAAATTTTTGATAAGTTGAACAATTGTTTTAGTTACTTCATTTTTACATGACGATGTGAAAATTTTAGCTGAGCTTCTATAACTGCTAGTGCAACTTGGACAAGTTGGTGATTTGATGCACAATTGTTTCAGATGTACCTTAAATTGTTCTATAGTGATTTTTTGGGTAGTATTGTAAAACTTAACAGTGATAAGTTGCACAACCGATTTTAATTTATTTGAAAATCTTTCTGAACTCATCTAAAATGAAAAAACAATTCTAAAACAATTGTTGAACCTCTTAAAATTTTAATAAGTTTCATTTGCTACTTGGGGGGTAACTAACTCACTTTGCATATCAACTCATGCCGGCTACGACCAAAGGCTATAACTATTACTGAGGAAGGGAAAGAATGTTAGTCCAATACTCGTTGTTTCCAGAGATCACATGTACCACTTGCTATCCACGAGTATTACAGGATAGGAGATGTATTAGTAGGGATGGGAGAAGATCTGGGATATGTTTGGGTCACTGCGATTTCAACATATCGAATCACAAAATAAACTTCCGGAATTCGTAAAACTCCAGAAAGCCGGCCGTGAAGAGATCTGTCACACCATTCATTAGTTAATTTTTCCACATTCGTCTTAGTATATTATTCGTAATATATCAACCGATGAAACCTATTCTGAATCAATAAATTCTTACTTATATCTAGTATTTCCTCTTATTTATTTAACATATCGCAAACGAATGAACACTGTATTTTTAGTGGATTTCCACGAGGGATGATTTTTTCTCTTCCAAATCATAGTCGTCGTTTAATGCGACGAAGCAAAATAAGGAAAATTCCTAATAACCTGACATAAAGACATATCATACTGTTTGTCCCAAAATCAACTCCTGAGGCTCTACAATGCACACCGTTTACCTCTGCCGAAATAACATGCCCCAGTTTCAGTAACCATATATCAAGAACAACTCGATATTTTTACATAATAAGTACATATAAACAAAAAATTAGGTAGCCCACGCTTGAAACGAATGAAACGGAAAGCCCGGTTTGCAAGAGAAGCTCCCCTTAAAAACTATTTTCAGTACTCCGCCTTCACTTGACTTCACTACACTGAAGTCTATTTTACGCGGGAGATACGTACTGCATATAAGAAACCGCTTCTGAAATCTGCGTAACAAAACCGCGTATCTTCGGAATCTCGCATAAAAAGAAGCATGAGAAAAACCGCATAAAAAAACCACATAAAAGAATCTCGAGAACATTTCCAAGAAAATGTAGAAAGCTTTCCTCGTTTTCAAGAAAAAGAAACCTTTTTTTGTAATCAAGATAATATAAGAAAAATCGAGCTATATGAACGCACCGAAAGGGTTTTGTATGGCCTTGAAATTACAGACTAGATGATTAGTCTAGGTAATCTTGAAATTTCTATTGGTCAAAACTTTAAACGTGTTTTTCTCAAAACTATTTCGTTTTTATATTGGTGGGCGTGATAATTCAAAAAACTCTTCAATAATCCTTATGAAAATTGGTACCTAGTTGAACTAGTTAAATCTGAAAAACAGAGAAATTCACAATTACAACATAAAAAAGGTAAAAAATCGATTTTGTATAGATAATTTTCTATTTAGTGACTATTTTGTGTTTTCGAGGTTCAACTAAAAGACACATGTTTCATGAACACAATCAAACAAACATGTTTGAAAACAGATTACTGTAGCGGAAGCAAAAAAATCCTGTCACTTGACAGTTTTCACCACGGAGGTCTCAAGCGACCACCATTTTGAATTAAAAAAACTCAAAACAAAAATATGATTGTTGTATTTGAAAGCATAATGAAGAATCATGCTTAGCTACATAACGAAACCTTTGCTCCTTCTCTTTTTATTAAGCTTCGGAAAATCGATTAAAATTCATTCGGTTTCATGTATCGCCCTCCTTCGGACAGAACGGTTGCTGCGATTTTCGCAATCTCTTATACCGCTGTTACAACTAATGGCGTTTTCGTTTTTAATTTGCACTACACCGGTGCAGTGCTACACTGAGGCATGAATAAACGAACAAAAATGACGAAAACATAAACAGTAACCATTGGCTACAATAGACGATTCCATTGCACAGAGCTACACCAAACTTTTGATGAGTGCTACACCAGTGGTATCGGTGCAGAAAAAGTGTAGCACTGGTGTAGTGCAATTGGCAAAAACGAACGGTTTCAGTGCAGCTTTCGCTACACCAGTGTAGTGCAATTTAAAAACGAAAACGACATAAGCTTTGCCCATCTACATAACAAGTGATATTTTTGCTTCAAATCACATTTAATCGACATATTTTACGTTTCGTCTTCACCTTATCTATGCAGTAGCAGATTATGTTGTCGCGGTTCATCATAAACTACGCGAAGTACAGAACCCCTAAATGACCTATAACTTTGTTTTGGGTTAAACCAGGTCGAACGAATAAACCTAGACAGATGTGGTTTCTGCGGGATAGCTGCTAACATCAACGAAGCAATATTCATTACATTTCAATTGTCATTCCTCAAGCATGACAGCCATCGAAGCTACCATTTAAAACTACTAACACAACCAACGAATGGTACTTCAAGTGTTGACGGTGGTTTGACGTGATTTTGCTACTTTTCAATATCTTTTTTCATTAATCATCAAACGACATGACGTTAATTCTTCCATTTTCGTTCATACTTTCAGGTAATCAAAACCGATCAACCTTCAACCACTAACTCCACCGAACCGGCAGCTGTGATCCTTCAACAACGGTCAAATCGAATTTAACGCACCGGGCCAGCCGCGGTAAGCTGTAAGAAGTCCAAAGACAAATCTAACGGAAATTATTGGGCGGTCTACTGCAGAGGAAAATGTTCATTTAAAATAAACGATCTGTTTAATGTTTGCACTCTGCTGCAATAATAGCGATTGGCATTGGAAAAATAAATAAATGTCTCCGTCGGACCGGCATTCTATCCTAGCAAATTTATGACACGGAACATTTGCTTCTGCAACGGCACTCGGAACCGTGGCGCTAGTAATTACTTAGAAGTCGGTTCGACTAAAATGTCGGAAACTTAACACTCGGCTGAGCCATTACTGTTCGATCGTTTGCGCTTCGGAGCAAAGAATTCGAAGCGGCGAACGGGAAACGAATTCGATTAAAGTGCAGTAAAATATTTTGATTACCAGTGCAGGGCTTCCGAGCCAAAGGCTTGGCTCGTTTGGTGGTCTAGATTTTCCAATTCTCCGCCTTCAATGGCAGAAGGGCCAACGAAACAACGGACGTACGGAGGACGGATTTCCATGTAAAGTCGTAATCGACTCGTATTGGAATCGAAGAACCGAATGATTTAGCGCAGACGTTGTTGCATTCCGCCGTTGCATTGAAGTTCGGTTTCTGTTCGATCGGTTGCCAGTTGCTGCCCAAATCGGAGCTTGCCTAGTGCAAACTGTATGATTTATGAAATTGTGCGTTAAATTGCAATTAGATTATTACTGCATCGATGTGTTTTCGAACGCGATACCGACCGTAGTTCGGACTGGTCATTTCGTGTTTTGCTATTTTTCCGAACAAGTTGATCGATTGATTCGCTGCTGTAGCTATCAACGGATGAACAGAAAAAAACAGATACCGGCTAGTAGCTAACGAGATTATTGCAGCTGGGTTTGTTGTAAGCCATGGCTTGTAAATTTTCCGGCAGCGATTTGTTCATCATCGAAAGCTATTAGGTTCTTGAAATTGTTTGCTTTATTTAATACAATCAGGTTTCATCTATTAGTAGAGAAATATTACGTACAATTTGGGTTTTACAAACATATATGTCACAATAATTCCCAATATAAATTAAGTTTACAAAATTGTGATCGCTCTGTGTTTTAATGGCATCGTGTAATGAAGCATATATTCAAACTCCTTGAATAGAAATATTCTTGGCAATTTTGAAAGGCAAACTTGGAAAAACAGGGAAAGTATTCCGAAATGACAAGGATTTTAAGAGAGAATAGTTGGAAGTATGAAAGAAAGATGGTGCAAGTGTAATGCAACTGATTAAAGAATATTCTCCGATTTAGCTCGCATATCATGTGGAGGAGCGCAGGTTGTTGCTACGCCAATTTATATGCACCATCCAAACGCTGCGCCTGCTGTGTGTTTGAGACTTGCAAAATGCTGTACTCCTGTTACTTCCATAAATTAAACTCAAGCTGAATAGCATTTTATCAAAGATGAAGTGATCTGCGATTTCTCAGGCATCATTTTTATAGGACGAGCTTGGTTCACTGTCAGTTTCAGTCGTTTGAAGCAAAACATCAAGCGTCTGATCGCTACATACGTCGTAACAATGACAATATTTGTTTATGTTTGAAAAAATATCAAGTTACAGTATGAGTGACATTGAGCTATTCTGTTGCATACCCAGTAATTCTTAAAATTCGAAAGTAAAAATTTCTTAGAATTATAGCTAAATTTTATTCAGTTGATTATTGTCTCATTTCACGAAGCATTAAAGTCATTTTAAGCAAGAAATCATTATGTGCTGAATATAAACATATGCTTGTGTTCTTTCTAACTTGTATTGCTTCCATGACATTTTGCAAGAGCTAGCCATTATAATTTATTTTAACGAAGGGTTCATAAAATTACATTATCACTGAGCCTACTGGTTCACAATTGCTTACCCAATATTTTTCAATGAATCGTATGGGACATTATAGTCTTGAATTTATCTTTGGTTTTATTGGGTTTAATCTAAACAGTGCAGTGTACATCAACCAGCTGGAATTAAAACTGTCTCTCGTCACTATAGTCCCTAGTTGGAATATATATTGTTCATATTGACCACCCTACGTACATCGAAAATATCGCAGTCATTTGATGAAAATATAATATAATTTTTCACGAGTGATAATGTAATGAGCTTTTTCTGATCATGAGTTTCCCAGCACTGCTTTTGTCAATCAAACAGACTCATTATTTTTTTTCTTCGAGGATATTTCGGACTTGAATTCGGGTTGATAATTTCCAATACAAATTCATGAATACCGTTTTCGTTTATTGATCAGAGCAGCCCGAGAGCTGACCCAGAGCCGCCCAAACAACTTTTGATACGTTTGTCTTAGCAACCTGGCGTCCCTCTATATCGGACTCCAATCGCGTAGTTTCCCTATGAAAATTTTCTCGGTCGCACTACGCATCCATGCGAGTTTGTTTATTTTTTCTTTTTTATGAGTTGTTGTTCAGGGTGCGTACCACGTGTTCGTTTTACTCGGAGTCAAAGTCGCCCGCGTGTAGGTTCAAAAACGAAAACGGTATAAGATGCACTCGACTAGATCACAAAAGCAGACCTCTGTGCATTAGACCTTACCCGTACCCGACCCGAGCCCGAGAATTGTTTTTCTTCCAAACCCTAACCAACCCGTAATCGATACAAAATTAGAATCCGTATCCGTAACCGACCCGAACCCAAAAAAACGGGTTCGAATACCCGACGGGCATTGGTCGGGTACGGGTGACACTTTTTTCATTTTTAACGAATACGGGTCGGATTCGGGTTCGAAACTTTGCTCGGGTTTCGGATATTCGAGCCCATTTTTTCGGTTTCGAGACGAGTACAGGTAAAGATTTTAATTTCTATCGAATACGGGTCGGGTTCGAGTTTGGAACAAAAATTATTCTCGGGCTCGGGTCGGGTACGGGTAAAAGTTTTTTACTTTCGATCGGGAACGGGTTGGGTTCGAGTTTAAGAAATTGGTCACCCGACCATCTCTTATTTTATGGTTATCATTGATAGCTTTCAGGAAAACCTGTTTTAATCCACCTAGTGGTGTAATGGTGCACCTTTTATTAAAAATTTCGCGAGAAATCGATGCAAGTTTTATATTAGACATTTTGAATAGCTGTTTCCGGAACCGGAGTCGAGAGACTGTCACTGTTGCAGTAAGTGTTTAATGTCATCAAATAGCCTGATCAACAAGTTCGAATAGTTTTTTACCATCTGCTTCGAAAACTTCGTGCTTTTTTGTGTCGTCAATTATACGAAAGTTAAACATTTATATCTGTCACCACCAATAATTTCAATACATTTTTTTTCGTTCTAAATATTGATCATAGATACAAAGTCTTCGTTTTTATTCCAGTTGATTGGCTTACTCTACTTCGATTAAACAGATTATTCGAAAATAAACGAACCAAATGAAATTCTGCACTTCCGTTACTTTTGTATATGAAATTCAAGCTAAACAGGGTATTATTTTTCAATCAGTTTTGGTCCCAACATGTATGTAAATATTATTTACAATATTCGTTGATGTCACAACACCGCCGGTTTGATATAACTGTACTACCAGCTGTAAAAATTTTATATGCATCGCGAAGCATGCAGTTTTGATGCAAATATATTTTCAAATATACTTCAATCTATTGAAATTTTTTTTTGTTTCTCTTAAGGTAGCTATGATTTGTCTCTACCTTAGCACCGTATTTAACAAAAATCGCACGTTGGTGATCTGCGTTGTGTATTTGTTTTCTTCAAAACGTATGAAATCTCGGGCTCATGTGTGCTCGGCGCCGATGGACTCGCTTGTGTTTTCAAAATCGAGCTTTGGTATTGGTTTTCATTCTCATTATCGCATGTATGAAATCGAACACCACACACAGTCTGTTTTGTTCGTAGAGACGGTATTGTGCACACCGGTGCACATTCTAGGGCGGTTTAAAATTTTGTACACTCATCACCTTGTAATTTCGGAACCGGAAGTCAAATCCAGATAAAATTCAGTAGTTATGTATGGAATCATAACCAAACCTTTCATTTGATTCTAAGTTTGCTAATATCGCTCAAGCCATCTCAGAGAAAAGTGAATTCGTTCTATGTTAGAGTTGGTGATCACTATTTCCGGTGTTTCCGGAACCGAAGCCGGGGCCTGCTATAGCTGGAACGGATACATTTGGCCGTCAACTGATGAGACCTATCGATGGGAACTGATTTGGGCACCCAACAATCCCATTTTTCAATGTTTTGTATCACTGCTCTGTATAACTGCTTGAAATGTTCAACACTCTTTAACCTGTAATTCTGGAATCGAAGACGGGTCCAGATGCAATTAAGAAGATTTGTATAGAAATATCAGACTCATTTTGTATAGAAATATCAGACTCATTGAACCAATTGGAAATTGACATTTTTACACTTATCACCCTGTAATTCCGGAACCGGAATTCGGATAAAAATCAGGAATTTTCTAAATGACCATTAGACCTTTCTTTTGAATCTGCGTTTGTGGAAATCGGTTCAACCATCTCCACAAAAAGTTAATACACTTATTTTCATTTTTCGCACATTTTATCCCATAATTTCGGTTCGGTTCAGCAATATCCAAGAAAAAGAAGTGCAAAAAATGTTACCTAAGTTTTCCAGCCACCTCCGAGAACTTGATCCACTATGACAACGAGTAAAAATACTTCACAAATTCTATTCACCATAGCCATCTAGTGGAACAAAAACAGATTCCTTACTCCCCAAACTCATGTAATTCCACCTACTTTAGATATTGTTTAAAAAACAAACAGTTTGGTTTAGGTACGAAAGCATTTAAGCAATTCCCGAAATGTGTAGCAGGTCATCAGACTTCAATATGACAAACCATTTATTTTTTCACAAATGAAGAGACGAATTCGGCTCAAAACTAATTTTTAAAACGAATGATTTTTTCTATGCACTTTTTTCATATCGCCGTAACTCGGAAACTACTAATTGTACAAAAATGGTATTGAAGAAGAAGTGTGAGAGAACCGGTCACTGAGGAGAAAGTAACTGAGATTTTCATAAGACTTACAAAATTATGAAATTAGTTCCATTAAGAGGTAGAGATTGTCACAAACAGTCTTATGATTTTCCTAATTATTATCTATGAGTGTTATAGTAATTAGTAATTTTTGTATTTCATCAACAGTCTATAATGTGAAAATGTCATAATTTTGTGATATAATTTCATCATGAAAAAAGTGGAGCTAGGAATGAAAAATTTCGGATCCGAAAACATTAATAAATGAAACAAGCTCCCGAATTTTGTTACTAGATCCATAAAACCAACTGTTGAAATTTATTTTGGAGAGAATTTTTCGGGGAACCATAAACCATAAATAAACCAATTTTAAATTGATTGATCCGGAAATCTAACTAGTATTTCCTAGACATAGGAATCACGAGCCGTTAAATTCGCGAATAAATGTGATGTGACTAGCTTTTAGTATTTTGAAGTTCTAAGTTGAATTACAGAACGACAACGTATCCCTCTTGATGTTCTTTTGAACTGAAATTAAAATATTGAAGTATTAAAAATTTACTGAAAAAATCAATTAAAAAAATACCGTTCCCTTCTGTTTCTAATGATTTCATTTTAAACTTGAACTTGAACATTTAAAGTTAATTTGATTGGTGTCAAATAATCAAAAATGATGTAACAGCTGAAATAATGTCTAGACATTTTCCCAGTTTTAATATCCTGATAATAATAATCATAATGATTTTAAATGGCTAAAAAATGTAGATTGATGCTACAGATAAAAAGCAAAGAATTTACACTTGATGGTATTCATTGACATTTTAATAAGACAATCTTGTTAAAAGCCAACATGATGTACAGGGTCCGGCACTCGAAGTGTAACCAACTTCAGACCTTCGAGCCTGGCGTCAAGGTAAATGCGACATATTATCGGGAAAGTATTCTGGAGGTTGCTTTGAAGCCGTGGGCAGACAAACATTTCGGTGGCAGACCATGGACGTTTCAGCAGGACTCGGCACCGTCTCACAAAGCTCGAGTGAACCAAGAATGGCTGAAAAACAACGTTCCGAACTTCATCACGTCCACACAATGGCTCTCGAATTCACCAGATGCGAATCCAATGGATTATTTGGGCCATTTTGGAAAGCAAAGTCCGAACTAAAACATACACCAGTCTCGAGGCGCTGAAAAAAGTTATTGTCCGCGAGTGGGCCAAAATACACCTGCAAGTCACATTCGGGCAGCTTGCGATTCGTTTTTTGACCGTCTCAAGGCCATAGTCAAGGCAAAAGGTGGTCATATCGAGCAAAAGTGAATTGATTCTGGATTTTGTATTATTTTTACACATTTTGTACTTTGAATTAAGTAAAAGTAATTTTCCAAACTGAATTTATGGCCTTTTTAATTGGTTACACTTCGAGTGCCGGACCCTGTACATATTCAAATATTCAATAAATTATCACACCACTACACTTTACCATACAAGCAATTTAGACAGTTCGCGCTGGCATCTCATCCAACACAGTCGAAAATTGCTTACGGTCGAGACGATAGAAACAAAGACAAGTGTAGTGAACAATAGAGTGTACGAAATGGGCAAATACGATTTAACAAAGCCTGAAACTTGGCCTACAAGACCAAATTCAATTTGTATTGATTTCAAGCGCTGCAAAGTGAGACCAGCAGCAACCGAAATTGATTGGGATAAAGATGATCTGGGTCGGTGGATGCACTCAATTATTCCTAAAATATCGACTAAGGCATGGTTCAGGGGACTGGATGTGAGTAGGGACTTCATTCGTGTGATGTCCAGACTCATGTCCAATCACTACACGTTAGATGCACATCTCCTTCAAATTGGTTTTCCGAAACTAATCATTGTGCTTGTGGCGAAAGTTATCGTGATATTGATCATGTCGTTTGGAGTATCGTGATGTCAGATCTCAACTAATAAATTCCTTGCGTACTCAAGGTAGACTATCCAATGTCCCAGTTCACGACATTCTTGTTTGTCGTGACCTTACATACATGAAACTTCTTTATCATTTCATTAAAGCCATTGGAGTTCCAATTTAAATTTTATTTTATGTTAGACTGTTTTCTCTTCCATGAGTTCAACCAATACCCAACTAAATGATATTGAATAAAAGTGATGAACTGATACAAACAAACCTGAAATAGTTATAAGATCATGTACAAAATAAATGTATTTTATTTAATGTAATTTAAAATAGCAACTCGCTTGATAAAAACAGTATTTAGATTACCTAATGAATACCAACATACTAATATGATATTCGAAATGTATTAGGTTTAAAGTACTATATATTGTGGATACCACGGCAAAGAAAAACTTATGTATATTACCTATGAAATAAACCGAAATTGAAATCTTGCTTAGGGAACGATTGCATCTAAACGTTAATGATGTAAGTGAGATTCAATTCAACAAGACGTCTAACTGTGTGCACATTAAATTCAAACGTGAAAGAGATGTAATTGCCTTTGCTTCGGTTAATAACGGGGTGCACAGTGTTGATCATGACAATGTTAAATATAAAATCCCTGTGTACATGGTGGACAATGCCATAGAAGTACGCGTGCATGACCTTCCCCCGCAGACCAGCGATTAGTTCGTTCGGGAAAGTATGTTGCAGTACGGTGAAGTTCTTTCCATCGAAAGGGAAGTATGGCGAAATTTTTTTCCGGGTATCCGGAAAGGTGTGCGAGTGGTACGTATGCAACTACGTAAAGCAATTCCATCTTATATCATTTGTGATCAAGACGGGATACATCCGTGTAAAACGCTGATTTCGTATGAAAATCAACTGGTTACATGTCTGTTTTGTGAACAACCTGCACCTTGCACTGAAACTGCGAAAAGGACATCTTCAAACAAAAACAAGGACAACCGCCCAACAACGGAAGCTAGTGAGCGCAGTTGTCCTGTTTCACCATCAAACCAACCATCAACTGCAATTAATGCACAACAAAGTGCGTCTACAGCAACTAACAGCGAGACCAAGACTGCGAAGTACAAGGAAAACGAAGAAAAAACGGAAACCAACAACGCTACCACCGTTGCGGCAATGGATTACGAGACAAGCCACGAACAAAGTGCCCCTCAATCATCGCAAGATAAGAATGGAAGCTCTTCTCCCCCTAGAAAAAGGGTGACAACGAGATCCAATGGTAAACAAATTGTTTTATCTAATAAAAACATGGGTCAATCGGCCACGTAAAGCTTGTACGCGAATTGGCCTGAAAAAAAAATTTATATAAAAAAAAATGCAATTTAGACTTCTGATCAGATGAAAACCCGACGAAAAAAGAGGAAGTAAAGCGATATCTCAAGGCATCAGTCACCTTACTTTCCGTGTCACATTATGTCATATCAAAACTGTACTGATCGGAGCCTAGGACAGCGCGGCACAATCATTGAAGGTTTCGCTACCATTGTTGACAACCCATAAATTACGGAACAATGAAGCCTCCATTCACTTGCTATGTACACACACATACACAAACTCAAATGACAACCTGACCTGAAAGGTTTCTAATTTCAAACGGTATTGGCATGCGACAAAGAAACTTGACTATGTTTCAACGTCGCAATATCGACCGTCACCAGGTCCGAACATGAACACACTCCGACCGGTAATTGTCGGTTTCTTCTCACACAATGCCCATTGGCTGGTGGTGGGATTTCAATAGATGTGCGATACTCTGCACCGTTTTCATTTCCGACGACAACCCGTCATAGCTGCTACGATCAACGAGTCAAGTTGATCGTTTTGCATAGCTCGAGCCGCTTATTCCGTAATCAAAGCCGGGAGCAGACTTACTCAAGTGAACGGTGCCTCTGCAAAGTGAAGAATGCTGAGATTTATCTGCCTTCAAAATCTGTCAATGTTGAAATTCTGAACAAAACAATAGTGTTACTCCCGATTTAACAATCACTTTGAAACGTACGCTTGATGTCACAACTTTGAATATGGAAAGTCAAACAATCACAACCGAATAGAATAATTCAAATCGTTGGTCACGATCCGGACAGTGGTTCACACGCCGAATAGTGGAATGGAAATCAATGAATTTCCAAAATATACCCTTTTCAAATTTGCTTCCATTGTCGACATTGAAAGGGAAACCATGCGATGATCGATCGATCTGATTCCAATGTCGGACAGCGTCAAGTGCTCCTATAAGGGACGGGCATTTTAGTTTTGATTTTTTTCTAGATCAAAGTAGCCCTTCGAATATTACAACATGACCCGCGAGCCGATTGGAAGTGTGTACTGTTTCAAAGAAGTGGCGATCGATGGTTGCACGGTTACCACCTGTCCTTGCACCGATTACAATCATAGTAATTAGGTGAAATTCTCCAATAATTTTCATTCTGTCGCGATTGATTGATTGAACGGTTTGCCAAGAAAGGTAGAGGAACGGAGTTGCTCAAAAGGTTTTCAAAGGCACAATTGAAAATTGTTACGGTATAAAATCTAAGCTAAAGTGCTGAAAATTGTAAATCCTATCAGAGCCAAAAATTGTTACGCTTTTTCAATGAAAGTATCCAACCCAACAGTCAGACCAAGCATTTCCGTCTTTCGCTTCAGCGAAAATAGAGTATCAATGCTAACGTCACTTGTTTCATTACGTCAAGGCAAAACCGAAATGTCGTCTGAATGCTTGACAGGTTAAAATCATTTTAAATCGTTTTCTGTCATTATCGATGGTCATGGATCTCGATCTCACAATCTGCTAGCGAAGCCATCAGTGCCATTAATTTTCATCATTTTCGCAAAATTTTTATTTTCTTATATATGTAAACATTTTTTGCACATTTTACCCCATATTTCCGGAACCGTATGTCGGATCCAAATAATATTCAGGAATTTGGTATGGAACTACAATACCTTTCATCTGAAACTCAATAACAACCTATGGGACTACAACGACCTTTAATTTGAATCTTTGTTGAAGAGAATCGGTTGAGCGGTCTCGGAGAAAATCCAGTGTACTCTTTTCCCCTTTTTGCACATTTTTCCCCTTTACTCCCGCACCGGAAATCCGATCCGGGTAAAATTCAATAGCAACCTATGATACTCGATTTTTTCGGAGATGGCTGGACCGATTTTCACAAACTTAGATTCAAATGAGAGGTCTCTTGGTCCCATAGGGTGCTATTGAATTTTACCTGGATGGGAATTTCTGGTCGGGAGTAACGAGGTAAAATGTGCAAAAATATGAAGAAAAAGTGCACTCGATTTTCTCAGAGACCGCTCAACCGATTACCTTCAACTAAGATTTAAATTAAAGGCCTTATAGTCCCATAAGTTGCTATTAAATTTACCATGGGGCGCCTTTTCAAGATTTACCCTCTGAGAGAGTGTTAAATATTCGATCGTGAATATCTCTTGTTGTACATAACGTCCCTTCATACTATTCGACTTTTCTCGGAGATGGCTGAAAAGATTTTCACAAGATTTTTCCAAATTGAAGGTATTATGATCTCATATGAAATTTTTGAATTTTGTTTGGATAGGACTTCCGGTTCCGGAGTTATGGGGTAAAATGTGCAAAAAAATGAGAATATGTCTACTAATTTGTCTCAAAGTTGGCGTGACCGATTTTTACGTTTTTACTTAGATTTAAATAAAAGGCCATATGATTATATACCAAACTTCTGAATTTCATCTGGATCCGACTACCGGTTTCAGAGTTATAGGGTAAAGTGTGTTGAAATTTTATAGTTGAAAAATGTTTTAAACTGGTCTCAAAACTATTCCATTCGATAGTTATTATCAGTAGACGACCAAAAAAATTGATTTCGCCTATCATGGTTCCCGGTTTCCGACTTCGGAGGCACCGGAAATAGTGGTCATATTTTCCCAAATGGATCTCACACACTTTTCTCAGCGATTTTCACACACTTAGATTCAAATGAAAGGTCCTGTGGTCCCATACGGAATACCTGAATTTTATTCGGATCCGACTTTCGGCTCTGGAATTATAGGATGAAGTGTGTTTAAGATTTTGGACCATCACTTACCCGATCAACATATCGTATCTGAACTATGTCTCTTTTTGATACTTGTTATACTATTTTGATATTTTAACTACTAACGAGACCAGGCTTATATCAGCACTTGTTACGAAAATAGCTTTTTGTTATAAACTTGTTACTGCTTGATGATCGAGTAAAGGGGCGAAACAAAAAAACGTAAAAAACCTATTTTAATCCACCTAGTGGTGTAATGATGCCTTTCTTATGTGAAAATCGGTTCTAGCATCGCAGAGAAATCGAAGTGAATTTAGTTTTAGGAGTTTTTCTTCTCCACTTTCGGTGCTCTCGGAACAGGAAAAGAGGGGACCAGTAGTGCCGAAGTAAGTTTTCATGCCCACAAATTAACAAGCTCTGCAAACTAGAAAAATTTATCAGACAGTTTCACGCGATTTGTACCAGTTTTTAACCATCGTTCGTGGAAAAATACTAATAAAATTGATCATTTTTCACTTATCACGCTTTAGTTCTGGAACCGGAAGTCAGATCTAGATGAAATGTTCCACAAATTTTTAGGATATTATATGACCTTTCATATAAATCTTAGTTTGCGAGTTGTTCCAGAGATAATTGAGTGTAAACTTTTTCTCAAATTTTCACATATTACCATATAACTCCGGAACCGGAAGTCACATTCAAATAAAATTCAATAGCAAACTATGGGACTATAATACCTTCTATTTGAATCTTAGTTTGTGAAAATCGGTTCAGCCGTCTCTGAAAAAAAGTGAGTGCATATTTTTTTCAATTTTTTTGGTACATATCATCCTATATCTCCGGAACCGGAAGTCGGATCGGAATGAAACTCAATAGCAGGCTATGGGACTATGACTATGGTTTGTGAAAATCGGTTTAGCAATCTCTTAGAAAAGTGAGTGCATATTTTTTTACATACACACACACAGACATTTGCTCAGTTCGTCGAGCTGAGTAGAATGGTATATGACATTCGGCCCTCCGGGTCTCGATTAAAGAGTCGATTTTCACAGTGTTGCATAGCCTTTCTATATGAGAAAGGCAAAAATTCTAAATCAACATCAAAACTGCTCCAATCGGTAGTTATTATCAGTAGACGGGTATTGAGTATTTGGTTGATCACTTCATCGTGATTTAGTACAAAATCTAATGCATGTTTTTCCAAGCCACAAATTGGGAATTGTGGCTGAAAGTTGAATCTACACTACTATAAAGAAAAATTGGGTAAAAACCTAGGTAAAATGGGTGTTTTTTTTTGCAATTACCAAGAAGTGTCCGGTTCCGGTGAAATTTTCAAGACTATTTCAATGAAACTCTGGAAGTAATGGACCTTTATCTATGGCTATCTCATTCGACGAAGAAGCAACAGCTCGGAGCACAGGCTCAAGATTTCTGCTTCGATTGACTTCAAAACTTGACAAAACATTCTTGAAATGTTTCATTATAATAAATTATAAAAAATATGATTTTTTGAAAATGTTAGATTCTACGGGCTCCCTGGAGGAATAAATGGTTTCCATTGATTTTATAGACATAAAACTTTAAACGCGTTTTTCTCGAAAGCAGATTTTGAAAGTCCGTGTCCATCGACATTCAAAAACTACTGCACCAATTTTTTCCAAGTTTTGCACAGACTTTCTACATATAAAAAACCAGACCATAACGTTTACCTTTTCGTTGTTTGTTACTTTGAGAGGCTTAACAGGTAGAAAATGTTGGATTTTTTCGTGAAAAATTGTAGTTTTCACTTTGAACAACCACCAAAAATTAAAAATATTTTTAAAAAATCAAACAGAAACGTTGAGGTCTAGAAAAACTTCTACTCTAACTATGCTGCTTCAATTTGTTAATTCGCAAAAATGATGATTTTTTTCATCATTTTTTTTGGCACTCAGCAAGCGTCACAATATACTATTTGTGTTGAAAGTTAGATAGTTATATCCTTTATTTAGCTCCGTGCTTAACTTTGAAAGTTGGTCACCGACAGGTGTAATGAATTCTCAGTTATTACAAATGCACAAGCGGTAATGGGATACAATGATTCTAAAACGTCTTTACCCGATGAACGATCGGAAAGAAAATGTGTTTATCATTAGAGGTGTATTTTCGCAAATTTTTTTCTCCCGCAATGCTAGACATGTATTTTTTCGAATCTGTTATGCCATAGGTGAAGCTATCAAAAATCAGCTCAAGTGGAACGTTTCCCTAGTAATTTGGAGATTTGTGTCATAATTTTTTACTGACTGGGTTAACTGAATGTCGCAGTTAACTTAAAAAAAATGAGACTACTTAGACTTTTAACAAAACCCCCCTTCCCCACTATTAGACAAACGTAGACTTTTATGAAATCCATGCCCTCTGGTTTACAAATGGCCCCTTACACAAATTCGAGGACATTTTATTTGAAGGCGAAAAATCGAAGAAGATTAAGGCAGGTCCGCCAAAAAGCCATAATTGCTATTAAACAAATTCGAGTGCATTTTCTTCAGATGGAATAAAACCAGTTTTTAGTAACATGGCAGGGATGGTGATTTTTAGTTGCATCATTATTTCGAAAGTACCAATTTCGAGAAACATTGTGGGTTTGGGCGGGTCAGTAAGCAAAAACATTTACACGCAGTTTACGAATAAAAGGATTCCCCATTCTGACATAATATTGAACGCATGGGTGAAAAATTACACTTTAATTGCTTGCACCTGCTCGACAGTTTCTCTAGATTAATGAGTGTATCGAAAATAAGCTTTCCACAAATTTTCCATTCAAATTATGATATAAAAAGAAACTTTATTCAAACTAACAATGGATCCTTTATCGTACGAGGTTAAACTTGAGCATAATGAAAACCGGATGAAACTTATGTCGTTTTCGCTTGAGAACACTGAAACTGACCCAGGGTAGTTTCTTCAAACAAACACTTTTCACGAAACTGTGTTGTTTTCGCGCTTAGCAACGGCGGTTTGAGCAAACCTGATATAACAACCAGGTTCGAAACTGACTCGATTTTCAGTTCAACAACGTTAAAACTAGGTTCGAAACTAGCTTCAAACAAACGGTTTGACAGCAGTTAGGGTGGAAACTGGGTTAGGTTTGGTATCAAGCGAAAACGACATTAAGTTATTCCTTCACGAATGTTCGAACCTTTGATCGAACGCTTTTCATCAAGTTCCGGACAAATGTTGCATCGCATTTTTTGGACGTTTGAGCTTACATTTTTTTGAACTTCTGCATGTTCCCAGCTGACTTACTAGTCTTCTTGAAGACCCTCTTCACGGTTGCCCAGTAACAGTAACGTTCGATGGGTCGAAGCTGAGGGCAATTTAATGTATTGATATTTTTCTCAAAGAAATTTATACCCTTTTCCGCAAGAAAATTGAGAGTGGTTTTGGCATAGTGAGACGACGCTAAATCCGGCCAAAATAGTGGAGGTGTACTATGCTTCTTATATAAAGGCAGCCATCTCTTCTGGAGACACTCAGATCGATAGACTTCTGCATTTATAGTTCCGGTAGTGTAAAAAATGGTTGACTTCAAACCACAGGAACATATTGCTTGCCATACCAGTATCTTTCGACCGAATTTCTCCACTTGAATCGACCTGTCCGCATCGCTCACATCCTCCCCCAAAGACTACAGTGAAGTATTGTGGACCTGGAAGGGTTTTTGAGTCCTCCTTTACATAAGTTTCATCGTCCATCAAAACGCATGCATCCGGACACTGCAAAAGACGCGAATACAATGTCCGTACATTCCGACAGTCGATCCTGCTTTTTCTGACCAAATCACGTATTGACATTGATTTGTTCTTCATGATGAGAGATACCACTTTCTGGTCCAATTTCGGGTTGGAAGAACGAGGTTTTCTGTCTCTTCCTGGTAGCTCATCCAAAGAATAGTGTTCCTCAAACTTATTAATGATGGTTTTAACACTGACATGATGAATTCCAAACCGCTTCGCTAATTTTCGCATAGTAATAGCCTTCTCACTTAGCTATGAGTCCAGAACCTTAATTTTCATTCCCTTTTCAAAACGCGACATTTTGAAAACACAGAATTTCAACCGCACAATCAAGTAAACAATCGAAAACTGACAGCCAAACGCACAGTATGCTATGATCTGAGCATAAAAAACCATCACAAATACATACGTACAACACAAATGTATGTGGACAGCTTATTTTCGATACATTCCTTAAAGCGCATTAGACTTCAGCAGTTTCCTGAAAACGTCAGCAAATAAAATTGCATTTTTTAGGCGCGGTCAACTTCCGCACGGAAATGTAGTACCGAGACATTAATTCCTTTACTTTACCATGCGGTTCAAGTCCCAAGACCCTACCGCAGAATTTTATTCAAATAATGCACTCAATTTCAGTGATAACTAAAGAACTACATTAACTTGTCTCAGACCAAACCCTTTTTCGTTTAGTGAGATTTATATATAGAAAAGTAACAAAATATTTGGCATGTGACTGAAAGCGGACAAATACTATAATGACAATTTTATAATTATAATTCATGGTACAATGAGACAACTTGTGCCACATCAGTAGCAATTAAAATTGTGTCGGACACATGATATAAACAACACTCTAAACCACATTCGGCCAGGATAAACCATACCAGCTACCGGGCGACACCTCGACGAAAGTTTCCTCTCACCATTGGATCATTTATGTTCGCATTCCGCAATTATCAAAAAAAAAATGAAACAAAAAAGCGCACGGCTGCATTATCGAAGCTGTAGATCTTGCGACCTACACGTTTCCTTCGGTTGGTAGCCCATGTACATGATTTACGTAGGTTTAATTAGTATCAAAGCTATTTATTTTAATGAATCCTCCACGACAAATGAGGCTCGAATCGAGACAGCTCGACCGAGAAGTGCAGCTTCCATATAAATGCGGTTATATTAAATTACCTGCCTGGAGGCGATCGACCACGCGACTGAATGAGATTGGGTAATTTTTGCCAGCAGCTGAAAAAAAACCATTGAACCTGCGAAAGCCATTGACTACCTTCGAACAATCCCATAACAAATGGTTTTCTTCTGTGGATGGATTCAATAGTCAAATAACTCACATATTAAACAAAAACAATTTCCACCATCAATTAAAACCCAATTTGAAATAAAGTATTATACAATTGCGGACTCTCCACAATCTAGCGACCATCTCGGCCCGCGATGCACCGGCTTCTCGCACGCCCCGTTCACAGTCAACACAGCCATGAGTCATCGGAGGAATCGTGCCCCTGCCGGCCTGGTGGCTACCATGCCTAAACTGATTATTGCGCGAGCGAGAAATTTAAATATTTATTTTTCCATTCATGACATTCTTTCGGGGGCGAACCAGATCCAACTGACAACCGTACCGTTAATCCGCCGGGCACAAAAGGTATGCGCCAGCCTGACTCGCCAATTTTTCGTCCACGAATGCTGGCTCGGAGCGCGCTAATGGCCATTTCATGACTTGGTCATATTTTGCGTTGTTTGTGGCACTTTAACTGTCGTTACTTAATTTGCCAACCAACAACGGTACGGTACGCTTTGGAAATCGGTTCGATCTGACCCAAATCCGGTGGAAGACTGCAGAGTGCTTTGCGTTGGGGGAGGTAAGTGCCGCAAAGCGATTGATAATCGAAAATTATGGGAGAAATATGGTTCGGGCAGAAATGATTTAGGAACTGGCTCAAAACAATAGTAAATTGGCCCGATCAAGCAGAGCCTAACCGGGATTTAATATAATCAGCATATTTCGAACAAAGGCGGATCGAATCGGCTTCTAATCAATCATTTCAAATTCACGACAATCTGTGCAATCTGGATCATACGAATGAAGAACGAATCATTGAATTCGAACGGTAAACAAGTCGCAGGCATGAATTATATTTATTAAACGATTCTAAGACCGAATTGCTACGAATCTGACAACGTAAAGTTGAAACTGAAAATTATATCGTTACTATATAGTGCTACGACCTGTGGCGTGCGATAGGTTGAATAACTTTACATCGTCGTGGGGTAGTGTTTTTCTGTGTGTTCACCAAACCTTCAGTTTAATCAAATATAAAAGTCAACAGCTGTTTTTCAATAAAATATTACAGCAGATGTTGCTTTGAGCGTTGTCATCTATAAGAAAATAGATTTAACATTAATACATTTGTTAGAATACCATAAATATCAACTAGGCATAATTCCATAATTTACAGTAGAGCAGCATCATTAAAAAACAGTAAAAACAGAAGTGTGCTTATATTGCTGCCTTGTGATATACTCGTAAACGAATATCACACGCATAACTCGAGCATCATTCGTAGGACGATACCACGTAAAAAATTGCAAAACCAGTCAATTCCGTCATCTCGCGCGAAAGAATTCGGTGGTCAATTTGGCTTTCGGATCAGTGAATACTGCATCAATTTGTGCTACTTCCTCCAACCAGGCATTTCAGTAAATACGGAACTGTGCTATGCTGCATCAGTTGGCTAGTATAACACATGGATCAATAAGTCCCGAGACTAACAATGGAAACAACATTTTTTTTGCAAAAATTTTTTTTATTCATCAACATAATCACCTTTTAGGGTGATACAATGGTTCCAACGTTTTTTCAATACCATGTTTATAAAAAAAATTAATCTTTCGCTTCAAAATAAGCTTCAGTTTCAGCGATGACCTCCTCATTTGAGCCAAATCTTTTTCCCTGAAGCATTTTTTTAAGATCAGCAAAGAGCCAGTAGTCACTGGGGGCTAAATCTGGCAAGTATGGGGTGTGGGGAAGCAGATCAAAGCCCAATTCGTTCAATTTCGCCATTGTTTTCATCGACTTGTGGCAGGCTGTTTTTGTTCCATCGAAAGCAATCGCGGCACCCACTTGGAAAAAATCTTTTTCATGCTCAATTTTTCATGAAGGATAGTAAATACACTTCCATATGATATCTGTGTCATCTCAGCAATCTCACGGAGCTTCACTTTACGATCTTTCATTATAATCTTTGTCATTCACTCACATTTTCCGGTGTAACGGCTCTACAGGTCTACCCGAGCGTTCCGCGTCATTTGTGTCGGTACGACCACGTTCAAACTCGGCGAACCACCGACAAATCGTTGCTTTTGATGGACAAGAGTCCGGATAACATTTTTCAATCCATTGTTTCGCTTGCACTGTGTTTTTACCCATTAAGAAACAATGTTTTATCAAAACACGAAACTCGGTTTTTTTCCATTTTTTAAACAAACTACAAAACGACTTTACTCCAACTTCGATAACTCAGCTATTTCTGGTCGGATCGACTTAAAATTTTGACCCGTTTCAAGCAAAGGTTAGTACTCTAGAAAGACGTGATTACTGGTTTACTACGAGCGCCATCTCTGCTCTAGTCTCGGGACTTATTTATCCATGTGTTACTATACTTAAATTTTTCCGCAGAATCAGCCAATGACGAATCACGGGTATTATGTTCCGATTTAAGGAATGCTTTTTCTGAAAACGGGTTTTTTGTCGTGAATACGACTTTACTTTACTATGGGACACCTTTTCAAAATTTACCCTGTACAAGAATGCGTAGAACTTAATCGTGAATATCTCTTGCCGTACTTAACCCAACAACATAATTTTTTCTCCATGCTATCGAAAATATGATCAGTAATTTTTGAGAAAATTTTCAGTTTGAGTTCAACTGAAGTTTTCCAAAATGTGTAGTATGAACGAGCAGTAAGGGGAAATTCAGGGCCAAACTAAGGCGCGCAAAATTCCAAACACATGAAATGAACGAATCATCACACAAAGCGTATCGTGCAAAACCGACACATAGAAATACGGAATATTTTCAGTGATTGAGTGCTGTGGGCTTACGACACATTTTGTTCGCTAGTGAAGCAGACACTAACTATGGATGGTTGTAAGCCATAAGGATTTTTAATTGACTAATATGAGGGAGATATATTTGTGCATGTTGTTCAAGATGGTAAATTTAGTTATTCAATTTATAAGCAAAACGCTCTTGTTATTGAGAAAATCAAATTAAATCTGCAGCGAAATTGTTAATATTTTGTTGCAGATCAAAATTTTTGGCATGAGCTGTGTACTGCTCATTTGGTTCATAAGCGAGAGATGTGAATGCTGAGTGTGATACTCGTTGTGGTCGACTAATCACCTATATATCCATGTAATTCCTTAAAACTCATCAATACTTAAATACATGGTAGATTCCATGGACAATACGAGTTGTGAAAATTTGGCTATTCATAAAAATACACTACAACTTTATGAAACAAAACTGAAAGAATTCTAAGAAAAGTTCCTCTTATATTTAATTTTTGACTTATACATTGCTATATGTTTCAAATACAACAATTTTTCTCATATGTTTTGACACTTCCAACTTCCCCTAAAAATCCAAAAATACGATAAAAATACGTGAGATAGGTTATTGCACGTGTTACATGTTGCATATTTAGTGTAAGCTTTGCGTCTACTTAGCGGTTTACATTGAACTGCTAAACGGAGATGGCAGTTCAATTTGAACTGCTTTAAGCACTGATGGGCCGAAGGTGAAACGTTAATAAATCGATTGTTATATGTGTTTTGTTTGTTGTCGAGTTCTCTATGAAACACCGATCTTGTTTTTCCAAAAGGTTTTCAAATGGTTTCAATCCGATAGAAATTTATTTTAAATCAGTCAAGCTTTGACAGTTTGTCACACTTTGAGCAACCATATCTCCGGAACAACTCGAATTTTGTACCTAAAATTTACACAGTTGAAGTCTCTAATAAAGAAAATGAAGTACATAAAACTGAAGATTGGGCAACCCATTGCTTTTTTAATCCACGCTTGAAATGGAAGAACGTTCACAGGAGAAGCCCCACTTAAGAGGTAAACAATAATAATGTTGGAAAGCTTCTAAAACACATCAAAAGTAAACAAACATATACCTAACGAAAAGACGTCTAACTTTCTGGTTTCTATAACTGCCAAAGCAGATTCATATAAATAGAATAGGACCTAACACACTTCCCTGAGGCACACCAAGGGAATTACCGAGGGAAATAGACACTACATCGTTAAAAACAGTCTTTTTAGATCTACCACATAAATAGTTTTCAAACCATTCATGTGCCATTCCCCCATGCCAAAACACCGCAATATCTGCAACAATAAAGGTCTTGAAATTGTTTCAAATGCTCTCTTCAGATCCTGTTCGCACTATACCGGAACGACCGGGACGGGACCGTCCGGGACTATCCGGGACGTTTTTTTTCCTCATCGGCGATGACTGAGCTGAGAATATCGGCGACAACCAAATGGATTTTATCCCGGATCCGGGATTCCAATACATACACACGCCGGTAGCTCAGTCATCGCCGATGAGGAAAAAAACGTCCCGGATAGTCCCGGACGGTCCCGTCCCGGTATAGTGCGAATTATTCTTTTTGGAAGCGTTTTTCACAAAATTCTTCATTGTCTGATTGTAACTTCGCCTTGGCTCT
This sequence comes from Malaya genurostris, assembly GCF_030247185.1. Lineage (NCBI taxonomy): Eukaryota > Metazoa > Arthropoda > Insecta > Diptera > Culicidae > Malaya > Malaya genurostris. The sequence goes on along the minus strand of NC_080571.1, from coordinate 254,466,570 downwards.
CTTGGTCGAATGTTTGGATTGACCGCGCCTTTGGTATTAATTTGGCCGGTCTTCGACATTTTTTCTTAGCCGGAGCATCTGCTGTATGAGCAGCTAGATGTTTGTCTCGACAGCAGCCTGCATATCACTGACAATTTTTCACGATCTGTCACAAAAAATGGGATGGCGGTAACCGAACACCTTGGGGTGCCGGTAACCGAAATTGGTAGACATTTTGAAAATGACAAAAAAATCTTTGGTTGCGAAAATGTTGATAGCATCCGGAATTAAATCTCGAAATAGATCTATTTCACCTCATAAATATTCAATCCACTCACCTTTCCGATTGATGCTCTTCAATTCATCATACTCTGAAAAAAGTCAGAAAAAACTTTTGTGTTGATATTCACGTAAACAAAAGTTATTTTGAACGCAGCAAAAAGTACAAGTGACTTTTTGCTTCGCAATTCGGCACTAAAAGAACTTGCTGTTATTACACACACATGACATTTGTCGGATTGACGCTATCTGCTTTCTATCAGAAGTTACGGCGGGGTGCCGGCATCTGAACACTGCCGGCAACCGAAAACATCTTTCCCTGTTTTTCCCGAAGATTTATCTAGAGAAAGCGTTGGACACTGCCTGTACGTTTTTCAACAATGACTGTTTTCCTGACATTATAAGTAGAACCTTAATCCACAATTCAATAGTAGCTCTGAAACGAGACTAGTCTTGTTAAAATCGGCTCAACCATCTCTGAGCAAAATGAACGGTAAAACTTGGAGTAGGTAATGTCAGAGACACAGCCGTTAGATTGACATAGGACTGCATTCGAGATGTGTATCGATATTAACTGATTTGATAGCGTTTGGGATTTTTGAAGGTTTCGGAAGATTGCGTTTGTATATTAGGAATTAGAGCGGTAGTTTAAGACTATTTTCTAAATAAATTCTTTACGTGACTTTTGCAGTCCTGAAAAGGATGTTTGTGGCTTTGGAGTCCTGGAAAGGACTATTTTCTTACGGATGATTACGTTTGTATTCCAGTAAGAAGGACACCAGTCAAATTCATTTGTAAGTTTGAGCCGTTCACCTAGAAGAAATCATTACATAAATACAATCGTAACACAAGTCGTACAATCGCTCTTGTATTTCAATATTTCAAACATCTCAATATTTGAGTAAACGAAACTATCAAAATGCTGTACGGGATTTATTTCCGACTTTCAAAAGGGCCAAATAGTGGAATTCTTTATAATATTAAACACATCGAACATTTTCCTCAAACGCGAAGCAGTCAAGCTATATTTGCTCCCGTTTGCTGCGTTTTGCGAAAATAGCACAAAGCTTATTAAATTATTTTAGATTTGAACTAAGCTCATGATTTTTACCTTCGATTTGCAGCTTCACATTTAGAGCCATTATTAGAACAACTTTTGATATTGTATAATGCTCCATATTTGTCCACTTTTCGTTTTTCTTTTTCTCCAATGAAAACGACCAGCAGCTGGATGAAGAAATCGATCGAACTGCTCACAATCAGAGTTGCCACATTTAAATCTGTATTTTCTAGGAGAAAAATCTGTAAATCTGTATCGAGAAATCGTTGGGTGAAAATAATGATAAGATAATGAAACATAACCTAAGAAAAAAGCTATCAGGACCGGAATATAACAAAAAAAACAGAACTTTGTTTCGATTAACTTCTATAACGTTGTAGTTGAATGTGGGTTGGAAGTGATTTTTGCATTGGAGCGTTCCGGAATAATTATCTGATGAAAAATTCAGTCTTTTCGTATATTTTCACTGTCGTATATTAGTCAGTGATTGTCAATCTTTTCTTTTTAACTACCTTACACTATGCTGACTACCTTACATTATTATCTATCTCTTATCAAACGAAATTTAAGAAAACATAAAGAACTACGCTGTAATAATTGCAAGAAAACAGATGGGATTTGTGATAGTATTTACCATTCTTTGTATTCTCTTCTATTTAATTTTTATTCTCTTTTCAGTACTACTACTACTCAATCAATATACTATTTTACTACGTTCAAAAACAGCACATATATTTAATATATTTTAACTCGATCATTATTGAATTTTCAATTACACAATCAAATATCTGTAAAATCAGTATTCCTGGCTATAAATCTTTTATCTGTTTATACAGAATCTTGGTCTAAAATTTATCTGAAATATCTGAAAAGTACGGATTAATCTGTGTATGTGGCAACTCTGCTCACAATGCTAATTGATTTCATAAACCAATTTTGGCTAGAAGCTTTCTTTTAACGTGATTTCGTGGGCGGTCCTATCGGCTACAAAAAAAAACATACAGAATTTCGATGTCGATTATTTCATTTCGGATTCACATATTTCATTAAAGGAAACTATCAAAATGCTGTTCGGGAATTATTCCTCGCATTCAGATAGGTCAAATTGTGGAATTCTCTACGATAATGAACACTGTTCGGAACATTTCTCTCAAACGCGATGCAGTCAAATGCTAGCTATATTTGTGCTCGTTTGGTGCGAATTTCGCTCAGCGAAAAGTGAACAAAGTTAATCAAATTATTCTAGGTTTGCCCTAAACTGCAAACATGAAACGGTTTGCAAAAAAAGTAATCTTTAGATAACATTTAGAGTCCACATTAAATTTTCTTTATCTCCAATGCAAACGACCAGTAGCTGGATGACGCAATCACTCTTGTTTGAAGCGATACTCACACTGCGAACGTCCTAGAGCAGATATGCTCACAGAAGAACTAATTGTTGTTTTTCTGCGTTAAGGCTTAAGGAACGGAACCTCATATTCACCATTGGCTGAAGCTCATGGATTATCATAGACTGAAGCTAGCGAACGTGCAAAAGGGTCTATTTATAGATTCGGTTGATTTTGATGTTTCGTATTAGAACCTATTTTTTCACTATTTAAACAATGTTTACGTAACAAACGTGGTATTACCAACAATCTTACAACTTCTTCCAATTGTTTCGGGAAAGAATTAGAGACAATACTCTAAAAGAGGAAAATTAATTAGAAATCAAATCTGGAGTAATTTTGTTACCCCTTTATGTTATGAAATTTTGAAAATTCACCCAGATGAACATAGTAAAGAAAGACGTAGTCCTAGGCCAAAAAGAAACTTTAAAAGTGCACGCATATTCACACACAGACATTTTCCGATCTCGTCGAGCTGAGCCGATATTACCTTTCTATAGAGAAAGGCAAAAACGGCAAAACTCTTTACATTTTCTCAGAGACGGCTGAGTCAATTTTTACGAACTTAGACTCAAATGAAAAGTTTTACGATCTCATAGACTGCTTTTGAATTTTGTTCGGATCCGACTTCCGGTTCCTGGTTAAGTGTGTTTCAGCGCCGCTTCTACGTATTATGTATTGCCCGGGGCAAGATTTTTCGGGTGCCTAGCTAACTGATTTTTTTTTGCTGTCCGGGGCCCCCTAAGACCGTGGGCCCGGGGCACTTGTCCCTACTACCCCTATGTAAAAGCGGCCCTGGTGTGTTTAAAACTTTTAACCTTGCGACAATGGAAAAAAGCGAGGAATTCCACTAAATTTGGCTCAATACATAAATAAATAAATGACCAACAAAATTATTGTTGTTTTTTTATGCAAGATTCGAAGAAAAGTGTTTCGAGGAAATACATGCCAAATATATTTACATACACTCTTTATAAAAAAAAGTTCTTTTATGCAAAACTAATGGTTTTTCATACTCGTGATGAATGCAAATTTTCATGCAAATGGGTGCAAGTCGATCCTGGTTATACCACCTATTCTGCTGGTAATTTTTGGAATTGCTCAGCTATTTGAGTAGTATTCAAAAGTTTGTTGGGTGAAAACAGTCCCTTGGAGCTCAAATTGTATCAATTGGGATTACCGATTTTTTTTTCTTCATTTTTTTACTGAAGTCATAAGGTACCTCTAAGTCCCACGAAAAGCATACAGAGTGAAAACGATGACCGGTTGGACGGTGGACGCTCGAGGATAATATATACGCGTATTAAACCATTAACACGAGAAAGGCATCGTCGCATCGCTTGATCTAAACTATTTTCTATTTGAATTTCCAACGCCTCAGCGGGTTTCGCTGAAAATTATAGTTTGCGTTCGCTTTGTTCATCCGCGCGACGAATCAAAACATTATTCAAATCGATGCCTGTCGGGTCCGTTTCGAAGTGAATCGATTTATATCTACACCTTCTTTTTCCTTTCGATAACCATCTGCCCATTGATCGAATAGCGCGGTTCTACGCTCGATCCGATGACTGAAGACTGATGGAAGATGCTCGTTTCGGATTAGCGGCCCGCTGTGCGTGATCCTGGTGGGTGGTCACTGGAACGTACCTCATTTATCGCAGCGAGGCGTCACTTTGACAAATGCGAAGCGCTCGAATCGCACGATTTTACGCCCTTGTAATTCATCACATCACGGGGTTAGGAGAACAATACTCTTCGCATTACCCGAACGAGGAGAGGTTGAATTATGATTAATGTTTCACTGATAGTTTGTAAGTCATTTGGGGTTGATGTGATTTATTCACAGAAGGTCACTGAAAAACTTTACACCTATTAGTCGTATAAACGCAGTAGAACTAAACTAACACTAAGTAGCATGGCACGGCACTTTGTAAGCGACACTCCGGTGTTACAACATCATGAAATACTTGAAATATTTTTTTTCTTAAGCCAAACCCACCTTGACTCAGTTCAGTGCAAACCTCAAACTGTAGGTAGGTATCTCTTTCTCTGACACATTGATAATTTATTTCTGTTATTATGCAGATATGTTGTACCTTGGAGAGTTCGTGCGGTTCACATTTATGAACATATTCGTCTAACCGCCGAACATGTACAATACAAGCAAACCAAGAGCTTTCAAGTACCTCACTCAACCGCAGGGTTCGGTGGAGTTCTACGATGACTTTGCTGGTTTGGAGGCGAGCAAATTAGCATCGATCAAGATACTGACACCCGAGACGAGAGGCTTTTGGAGCGCGGACTGACTCGGTGCGTTAAACTGCTCCATTTGCGGGCAATAATCTGGTTTCGGTGGAAGCGGAGGGCGGATCACAGGTACTGTGCCGTGTGTTCCAAAGCACGATCTTCCGCCGTACCAGTCTGTAATGAACTCATTTTGTAATTGAAATGTTTCGATCATCCTTTCGGCCATCAGTCTTCCAAAACGAAGGACTGCGCGCTGTCCGGTTAAATGTTTCAACGGAGTGTGGCATATTCCTTGTGCGGACGTTTTGGCTTGTAGCACACACAACAGCACGCTTGTAAGTAGTAACACATCACGGTACACCACGAAACCGAAGGCAACCGAAAAGTAATTGCTTTATTGGTTAGTTGCTTTTGCGAGGTCGTTAATTTACAGCAATTAAAGTGCCTAATATCGACAATCGTTTATATCGAGGGTTTGGTTGCCGTTGAATGTTGCCGCAATTTTAGATAATAGTTTCAGCATTACAATCGAAACAAACCGTTGTTGTTCGTTGTCAGAATTAGGCCCATTTAACTCCAGCTCAATCATTGTTCAATTAACTTGTGGTTGTGGAAAGATATTGGCGGACAGCTTCACTGTGTTATAATGTTTCCAATTTTCCCCAAATCTGACGTCGCATGTTTGAATTGTAAGTTAAGGATCCTTGGAGAGCAAAATCAAAACAAACACAATATTTGTTTTTAGGAATGTTTCAAATCCTCAGACCGATTCAAAATCCATACAATTCGCTTTGTTATCAGATTATTAAGCAATTCCATAAACTAACAGCAATTAAGAAGGATCATCAGAATCGATTTAAATGAATCTTGGCGCACGTCCTGGGTATTGCAAACCATTAGTTTTGCATGAATAGAAAGGTCAGATCGATTCAAGGCTTAAGTTTTCGGAAAAGGTGAATGTATTTTTTGCACGCAAAGCAAAGTCTTGACATTACATTCCTTTTGTGAAATTTGGCCTTTCTGTTTCAACAGATTTCGCAACCGATTCTTAGTGTACAGAATCATTGCATGGCTAGTACTATGGATCCTACTGACACTAAGAATCCTTTCAGGTCGGGACTCAAACATACGACAACTGGCTTGTAAGACCAGCGTCCTATGCATTGAACCGCCAACCCGGCGTTTGCACGCACTTTCTTTAAAATATTTTTCATTTGCAATATACTTGTTTTGAATAAAATGCTAACACCAACATTTTATGGCTCGCGACAAGCTGAAATTCAAATTGCTGTATCATCATCATCATCGACGCCTGACTCATGCCCTAGTTTGGAAGACGAATTGAACAGTAAAATTTATTTTAATCCACCTAGTGGTGTAATGATGCCTTTCTCATTTTACTCATTACATCATAAATATAACCGTGAAATTCGTTAAAACAACTGTTTATTGGATAGAAATAGTAAAATTTGTTCGGACCTAATCTCACAAACTCTATAAATCCTGTTTACCCTGTAGTTCCGGAACCGAAAGTAGTATCCACAACAATTTTAAGGAATTCCGTATGAAACTGTAAGACTTTTCTTTTGAACCTATAAGTTTGTGAGAATCGATTTGGCCATCTCTGGTATTTAATCACTATTTCCAATCCTTTCGAAACCGGATTCAGATGAACGGAATAGCCGAAGTGGGTTCGTTTGCTACCAACAAATATGACCTGCAAATTGAAACAGTTTTGAACGTAGTTAAACCTATACTTACTATCTCTTGCTCTATTTCGATTAAACCAATTAAACGAAATCTAACAAACGAAACGAACCTGCGTTTCTGTTACTTCTGTATATGTAAGTCAAGCTAAACAGCATGAATCAGCAGCATAAAACATGTAATAGGATTATTATTACTATTATTATTATTATTATTATTATTATTATTATTATTATTATTATTATTATTATTATTATTATTATTATTATTATTATTATTATTATTATTATTATTATTTTTATTTTTATTATTATTATTATTATTATTATTATTATTATTATTATTATTATTATTATTGACATTACTACACAATGCGTACGAACACCTTGTTCGTTTTGTGTTTTCTTCTTTTTTCGGTATTGTACATATTGTCACTCTATATGGCGATTTGAAAACTTTGACGCTCATCGCCCTGTAACTGCGGAACCGGATGTCGGATCCGGATGAAATTTCACAGTAACTTTAAAGACAGTATGAACTTTAATTAAAATCAAGATTTGTGAAAATCGGTTCTAGCATCGCAGAGAATTCGAAGTGAATTTAGTTTTAGGAGTTTTTCTTCTTGACTTTCGGAACTCTCGGAACAGGAAAAGAGGGGTCCAGTAGTGCCGAATTAAGTTTTCATGCCTACAAACTAACAAGCTCTGCAAACTATAAGAATTTATCAGACAGTTTTATGGGATTTGTACCTGTTTCCACTTATCACGCTTTAGTTCCGGAACCGGAAATCGGATCCAGATAAAATGTTCTGTATTTTTTTAGGATATTATAAGACCTTTCATTTGAATCTTAGTTTGCGAAAATCGGTTGAGTTGTTCCAGAGATAATTGAGTGTAAACTTTTTCTCAAATTTTTACATATTACCATATAACTCCGGAACCGGAAGTCACATTCAAATGAAATTCAATAGCAAGCTATGGAACTATAATACCTTTTATTTGAATCTTAGTTTGTGAAAATTGGTTCAGCCATCTCTGAAAAAAGTGAGTGCATATTTTTTTCATTTTTTTGGTACATATCATCCTATATCTCCGGAACCGGAAGTCGGATCGGTATGAAATTCAATAGCAGGCTATGGGACTAACATTTCATTGTTTGGAAACATTGACATACACACACACAGAGACATTTGCTCAGTTCGTCGAGCTGAGTCGAATGGTATATGACATTCGGCCCTCCGGGTCTCGGCTAAGAAGTCGATTTTCATAGTGATTGCATAGCCTTTCTATATGAGAAAGGCAAAAACATGACTGTTCTGGATGGCGTTTATTAGGTATCAAAAAGGTATGGAAGACTGAATGGAGTGAAATCCATAAAAATATATTCTAGCAAAAAAACTGGAGAAAACGCGAGTTCCATTCATCTGATATATGGAAATTTAATTTTATGGAGACTTTAATCGGCGCAATATCGACTTTATTCCAGACGCTGAAAATGATAGTATTTTATTTCCTCTCGTTGGAGACATTTTATTACTTGTTTGGCAAAATATCCATTATTATCATCGACTTTATACTAAATTATACATTTTAGTGATCTATTTCAAATAGTTTACTAATTTAAGAAGATTATTGTAATGAATCCTATGGCCTACTATTGATCGACGACAAATAAATAAATAAAAACAGATTTTTTACTATTTTTAAAAACATAAAAAATCGTTAGGTTTTTCATTAATTTTGCTTCTCCGATATATGTTTCCACTCAGTCATTACAAAAACTGAGCTCAGTCATGGCGACTTTACGTCAAACCAACTAAAATAAAAAAAACGAAAAAAAGTATAGATTTCGTTCAAACTTCCGAATAATTTTCCGCAAAGCAATGTTTGGGAGTAAAGTGAAACACGATTTTTTATAGTGTCGTTTGAAATTGCTTCTAAGCACCAAAAAGACTGTGTACAGTATTGTTTTTCATGACATTTTACCTCGTTTCAATTTTAGTACGGTTCGTTTTTGGCAACATAATTGTTCGAATATGGCATAAGTACTATAGAGGTCATATTTATATTGATTTAACCTGGTTACAGCAATCATTGCTGGAAGAATATAATTTCTTACATCCAGAAACAATTCGAATCAGTTCGTCGAGATCAGCAAATGTGTTTGTAACATATAATTTCACTCAATTTTCACGGAGATGGCTTAACCAATATCTACAGACTGAGATTCATATGCAAGGTTCTATGCTCCCATACAAGATTCCTGGATTTCATTTGGATCAGACTGCTGGCTCCGGAACTACAGAATGATATGTGTAACGAAATGAGAATAATGTCATTCATTTTTCTCGTAGATAGCTTAACCGATTTGCTACATCTAAGATTCAAATGAAAGGTCTTAAGATCCCATAAAATCTTCCCGATTAGTGTAAAAAATTCAATTTCACAAAAATTTATCGTTTTTATCGGGTCTGCAGATTTTGATAGTCAATTAAATAAACTTATTTTAGTTTCACCGGTATTCGGGTTTCGATCCCGGAAGGTGACCAAAAGTTTTATTTTAAGCGCACTACGACTTCTCATAGACTACAATGATTTAAAAAAATACTCCGAAAATATTGGGAATAGAGTAGCTCGATCGTTTTCTTTTTTTTTTTTTCAAAGTACGCAAAACCAAAGCTTATAACTCTTTCTACCCGTGCAAAACAAATGGTTCGCTATACAGAAAACGTGTGCAAAGTAACAGCCAAATAGGTATCTGTGATATCTAATGACTTATTACCAACTTTTGGGATTGATCTGTATCTGAAGTTGACATTTCTTTTCCAACAGAAGATCGTTATCTCGCATAATGTCGCTTAACTTAAAAAATAAATAGAAAACATAAATAGGAAAATAGGTGCACTCAATTTTTCGGCTTAATCTATTTTCACAAACTATGATTCAAATGAAAGGTCTTCTTGTTCTTTAAATATTTCTAGAAAGTGCCGAGTCCGGAACTAAAGCGCGATAGGTGAAAATTTTTCAATTTCATGAGTATTTTTTATTAACGGTGGTCAAAAATAGGTACAAATCCCGTCAAACTGACTGACAAATTCTCCTAATTTATAAAACTTGTAAGAATAAAAATATACAAACTTAAACCGGCATTACTGGTTTTTTGTTTCCTGTTTTGAAAAAAGCGAAAATAGTGAAGAAAAACTTCGAAAGCAGAACTCGATTTGATTTCTCAGCGATACTTAAACCGATTTTCACAAATCTTGATTCAAATTAAAGCACATTATCGCCAAAGCTACTGTAAAATTTCTTCTGGATGCGTCTTCCTGTTCCGCAATTACAGGGCGATGAGTATCGAAGCTTTCAAACCGCCATATAAAATGATGATACAAAACCGGTACGCACCGGTGCGTGCTGGTATGGGACAAGAAAACACAATACGCCTTTTCGAACGATGCACACAGTGTGCTTTGTTAGAAAACGAAAACCAACACCGAAGCCTGGGTTTTCAATCGCGTTGAATAAACCAGAATCACGGTGCGGCTACGAATCTCTGCTACTGGTGTGTGATTTTGGTAAAACACGGTACTGCGGTTGAGAAAAATCTTAGCTATTTTACGATAAATGTAACCGAAAGAATAACAGGATGTCAATGAATTGATCTTTGCACCGAGGCCCGGAGGGCCAAGTGTAGTATACCATTTGAATCTGTTTGTTGAGGTTGCCAAATTTATGTGTGTATGTAACATTTTTGTTCACTCACTTTTCTCAGAGATAGATAAACTGATTTTTTTAGCTTTGGATTCAAATTAAAGATCTTAAGGTACCATAGAAAATTTCAGAATTTCAAATTCATCCGAATTCCGGTTCCAGAATTGCAGGGTGACTGGTGTGAAAAATTTAATTTCTGATTTTTTACTGACCGATTTTCATAAATTTAGGTCTTATGGTTCCATATATAACGTTAGAATTTCATTCGGATACGACTGTCGGTACCGGAACTACAGGGTAAAGAGAGTTTAAAAAATGTATATCGTCACTTCAAGTACTTAGCAAGAAACTGGGCTCGATACTATTCCAATCGTTAGTCATTGTTAGTAGACGGCCTATCAGATTAATTTCGGTTATCCTGATCCCCGATATCCGATCTCGGAAGCATCGAAAATAATGTTTCAACACTCTCATGTAGAATGTCTTAAGGTCTATATAAAATTCCTAAATTTCATCTGGATCTGACTCCCGGTTCCGGAACTGCAGGGTGAAACGTTAAAAATTTTGTATCACCGTCTAAAGCGACGAATCTAAAGAGGGAAAAAATATTTTTAATAACTTTACTTTTTAACTGTTTCAATGGAGAGAAGTTTATTTCGCCGAAAGTCGATTCGCTGAATGCCATTCCGCCGAAAGTCGTTTCGCCGAAAGGGTAGTTTCGAATACATCATATCATTATTTTTTGTGTTATTGCCTCCTGGATAATTGATTTGGCTCATTCACATCCGAATCCAAGATTTCTCGGTGGCACAAACCGCCGAGGCGACGCCAGCTGTCGGAAGCGACGGCCTCTCGCATACAAACCTGTAACTGCCTCGTTTGCCCGGTCTCCTGCCCGATTAGGTACGAATGAGCGGTAGGGAGGCACACGAACCAAAACGATGTCGCATTAGATTCTTTTCATTGTACTTCAGTAAGCGGAAAATATCACAAACATTTGCCTTGTTAATACACCTATTCAAATGCTTTGATGCTTAGTAACTAAAAAAATCAACAAGTTCATGAATCAATCTTTATTCAAGAAGTACAATTGTAGATCAACAAAACGGGCATTAACGCTATCATCTTTTATATTGTTTTTATTTTAGATATTTTTTAGGATTCGGCGAAATGACTTTTTCGACGAAATGGCTTTCGGCGAAGCGACTTTTGCCGAATGGCTTTTGGCAAAATTGCCCTACCCCGTTCCAATGTGTAGGCTATATCTGTTACTGCCATACAAGCCAACTTTGACTATTCCGTATACGAACTTCGGATAAACTGGAGAAAAGATCTCACTTACTTTACTTCAAGATGGTCAAATCTATATTCACCAACTTATAGATTCAAAGGATAAATCTTACAGTTTCATACGAAATTCCTGAATTTGTTGTGGTTCTGTAACTACAGAATAAACAGCATTTGTTGGTTTTGCTAGATTACGTTCGAGTAAACTTTCCTGTTTCTATTCAATGAACAGTTTTTTTATACTAATAGTAATATAAGAAAGGCATTATTACACCACTAGGTGAATTAAAACAGTTTTTTTTTATATTTGGTGGTGGCGAAAAACGTCATCGTATTTCAATGGAAGTGAATATATTGGAAATGGTTTGCACGGTTTAAAAGTGGCAATTTGAATTTGGAAAACAAAGAACGAGCTGGAGCGTCAACTAAGTTTGAAGATGAAGAATTTGAGGACAACTCCTCCGATCATGACCCATCGCAAATGGAAGAAGAACTTGTAAATTCACTCGGAATTACTCAGTTAACTATTTGCCAACATTCGAAAGTAATGGGAATGATCCAAAAGGTAGGCAATCAGGTGCCCTATGAATTGAAGCCAAGGGACGTCGAACTCCGTTTCATCACGTGCATACAACTTGTACAACGGTACAAAAGTAAAACAATAATCCATCGAATTGTTACTGACAATCAAAAGAGGGTCCATAACGATAATCCAAACCATCAGGCAACGTATGGATGTCCTGGCCATGCATCATCATCCACAACCGTTTAGGTTATTCTCTGTATATGGTGGAACCTGCTGAGTGTGGTGCTACTGCAACCGAACGGAAGGATCACAGTGGAGGTCTTCCGATAACAATAGATGCGTTTGAGTTTTGGAAGAAAAGCGGCCACAAGTATTAAAAGTATTGGAAGTAAAGCGGCCACAATACACCGATAAACACATGTTGCTCAGATGGTGAAAACATACTTAGAAACACACATATTAGAAGTCCTACTCGACCCGTTATATAGCCCAGACGTTGTTCCTTCCGTTTGCTATTTGTTCCGGTCAATGCAGTATACCCTAAGTGACCAGCACTTCTACAATTATGATGAAGTCAAAAATTGGATTGGGAATATTTCCAGGAGCTATTCATGTGCGGTGCGAACAACTTTTCAACACCGGCTATGACTTAATATACATTCCGCATTTTCAATGGTAACACACACAGAGACGGAGCTCGAACTCGTAGCTCTTTCTCTTCGGAGAAAATAGTTTTGCGAATTAAACTACTCTGCGTGTGAAACACAACGCTGAAAACAATGTGACTTTACGTTTTAACTAACAAAATAAAGCAATATTGATTGCTTGTGATTTCTTAAAAAAAACTAACATTCAATCAAATTGAGAAAACTCAATTCAGAAACGAGTTCCAAAATTTATTGTTTATCGGAGCGTAATAAAGCTGCTTTCCTCATAAAATGTATACAAGTTTTCAAAGCGATACCAACACCAAAATCATCTACCAACTGGTCAAATTATTGCTAATGGATGTTATTCCAAAGGTTCAGTTCCGGAACAACGCAATAAAACATACATGACCCTTTCCTCGGTTTTAAATCATGTGCCACGCACCATCAAGCCTTGACTTGAACTTTCTACGCCGTCATACTTTGCTATGGTAGTCGAACTCAAGATTATCTTTGCTTTTCCACTCATCAGATCGGAACAATTTAAGCTAGATTAGTTTTATCTAAGCAATTAATTGGATGGAACGAAAATCCTTGTGCAAAGTAATAAATCTATTTTATGAATGGTAATGATACCACCGAAACTGGAGTTAAATAGCATGATTGCGATAGCTAAAAACAGTAGTAATACATTTAACTTGAAATATTTCGATTCCTTTTAGAAAATAACTTCAATGTCGTGGCTGATGTGCCTCCCAATATTTATACGAGTTCAAATTCTTCCTTTGATAAAACATAAACCTATTCCTTATTTTAACGCTTGATCATGTAGGGGTTATGATTACAATGTAATCGTTTGGTGCCAAATGAACATGATCATGTTCCGACATAAACTCATTTGTGCGTAGCAGTTGAAAATTAAACAATTTTTCTATGCTAGTGTTCCTTATGGGCCGATGTTAACTTCAATTGCAGTGGTCTAGTACCGCCTTATATTAATGTTGATATAGATGCAATTCCTCAGACACAGCACCTGCTATAAACATTAAACACTATATCGTACCGGCGAACATCCCATCAAATCATCTCCGCACTGTATCACATTACCCTCACTTATTGTTAAATTACTTTCTTTCTCTCGCCGGTTGATTTTCACCCATCAACAACGAAGCTGCTTGCTCAAGGGCTTTAAACAAACTTGTTTCCTTTTTTCATTCCGCTCCTGCTAGCCTTTGACCGCCAACCAACGTCGTTTAAATCACTAAAGCTGACACCTGGGACTAGTGCAGTTTGAGAGACACCGTCCTCGGGGAGGTCAAACGTAAATGTCTTCATCATGGTTTGATAAATGAACGGTGATGACATTGAGCCTGAAGAAGACTATACATTGGAAAAGAGCAGCACGAAAGCTGTCGAATTAAGCTGGGATGATCGTTTTTTTTTCTTCTCTCCGTCCGTTCATTTATTAGTATGTTTTATTTTGAACTGCCGCGGAGGTGTGATTTGTTACCGGACTCAAGTCGGCAGGCTTTGCTGGTAATGAAGATATAAAACTATCAGACCTTACGCGGAGAGATTTTATTGGCCGGTGCTTATGCCAATTACTGCGGACGTCACAAACAAATGAATTTATTTGATGAATGGCAATGATTGCACTGTAATGTCATTTGATTCAAACTTTCTTATTTATATGAACATTTATATTCATGTAAGTACCAAAAATAAAATTGTTCTAGTATGAAGACAGTTGAATTACTCAACTCCCTCTTTTAGATTAAATGCGCGCTACCCATCAAATCCGGCTCAACGCTTGCGCCTTCTTTGTTACATACTTTCATTAATTTTTACTTCAAATCCTTATCGTTTTTGAAGATCTTTCCCGGAACAAGCTTTTCTTGATCGTCCAAAATCACCGGTTCCGCATAATGGCACGATGCAAGATCCAGCCAAAACATAGTTTCACCTTCGTGAGACCGAAGGAAAGGTAGAAATCGCAGCAAGTCGGTCGATGTGTAATGATCAGTGCGGTGAAATTTCATTTTCGAATGAAATTATTTTGATGAAAATAAAATTTCTGGCCTTTCAATGTCAGTGTATTCCAAATCATTCAATTAACTTTTGTGGTCATAATCAAATGAGATCCACTGGATGCATCGTCAATTGAATAACCATACTTATACCGTTTTCGATTTTGAACCTACATGCGGGCGACTCTGACTCCGAATAAAACGAACACGTGGTACGCGCCCTAAACAATAACTCATAAAAAATGGCTGTCGTGGTGCGACCCGAGAAAAATTTCAGAGTGAAACTACGCGATTGGAGTCCGATCTAGAGCGACCCCAGGTTGCTAAAATGAACATCTCTCTCATACTTAAATGAAGCTCCTAGAATTTATCGTCAACTGAATAATCGTACCAAGCCATTTGAAGCTGTGCATGCTCAGTATCAAGTACCAAGTAGTCTACCTGCTTCGCTGGTGGTGGTGAGCAAGTTCGAATGAATAGGTATGAACATCAACTCGATAACCAAATTCTCTCCGGCCAGGATTATGAATTGAGGGTAGTGGTTCTCATTTGTGTTTTTGAATATCACCAGCAAGTTTGAATAGATAATTTTCGACTGTTTAAAATGTAATGAGAGTATTAAAAATGAAAAAGAAAGAGGAAACAATCGATTCATGTTAACTCTGTTGTTAATATTTCCCCTATCATGACTGGTATTATCTTGAACCAATTCGAATGTTTGCATGAACCTCTCAAACAATTGAAAGAGATGTTTTGTTATTTTGAAGAGATCAACTGACGGTGGTTGAACTAAGCTTCGACTGAAAGAGAAACGAATGAAGAACTGAATGCTGCCCGTTCGGTACATCAGCGAAGGTTGTGTGTTAGAGTGTGAAGTTTACTGCAGTAGAGTGATCGTCAGTGTGCGCCACATTCGGTTTCAATTGGTTTGAATTAAGTTTTACTTTAAATTTTGTCAATTGAATTTATTCAGAGCGAAGAGTTATGTTTCCAATCAATTTTAGTTCGTTCGCCAGTAAATTTGCCTGCAAACTGTTAGTTTGGCAGAGAATTCGCTGTAGCGGCTTAAAAATTAAGGCTTCTATTATCAACAAAAGTATATTAACGAGAGTGCCTAGCTAAATGCTTTCATAAAAACGCACTTCAACTTCAATGAAGTCTTTGCCACGTTTTCGACAAACTTCCTGAACAGTCCGGATTTACTACTGATCATAATGCAGCCCAATCGAAAAATATTTTGTAATTATATAGCATAAGTTAACGAAAACTAAATAAACGACTCAAATGACTCGATGTTGGTCGCTAAGCTTAACTCTTCTAGTGTAGTACAGAAACTAGATCATCCAAGCTCTGTCGGAGTAATTTCAGAAATGTCTTCATGAAAGTACAAGAAAAGCTTCATTATGACATTTTGCTCGTCCTGCCATTTCGCCGAAAGTCGTTTCGCCGAATGCCATTTCGCCGAAAGTAGTTTCGCCGAATAGGTCATTTCGCCGAAAGGGTCATCTCGCCGAAAGGGTCATTTTTCCGAAAGGTTAATTTCGCCGTAAGGGTCATATCTCCTGCATTTTATGTCTCCTGTATAACTGATGTGGCGCAGCCACATAACCGAGGCCAGCTGAGTCGGCCGCCGACCCGCCGTCGGAAGCGGCGGCCTCTTGCATACAAAACTGTAACCGCCTCGTTTGCCCGGTCTACTCAAAGCTAGGTTTCTTTGCTTTAGTTAGGTCCGAACGAGCGGTAGCGAGGTCGGACAGTACATGAACTAAAACGATGTGGCGTAGCCGCATTAGTATTTTTTCATGTTCACCTAATAAACGGAAAATACCACCTACATTTGCCTGGTAGATACACCTATGCAATTGCTTTGATGCTTACTAGCTAATAGTCAACAAGTTTTCTTGGGAACTACTTTCTGAGATTCATGAATCAATCTTTATTCAAGAGTACAACAATCAATCATTATTCAAGAAGTAAAATGGTAAGTTAACAAAACAGGCGTTAACGCTATCATCTTTCGTTTGTCTTTAATTTAAATCAATTCTAATTACGATTTCAAGACGATTTCAGGATTCGGCGAAATGACCCATTCGGCGAAATGACTTTCGGCGAAACGGCTTTCGGCGAAATGACCCTGATCCATATTTCGGAGCTTCCAGCACCGGATATCAAACAACGTTATAGAGAAAGTGAAATTACAGGATCATCAACCAAAAAATTCGGCAAACTAGATGTATTAAGATAATCATTCCTATTTACATCATTACTTACAAAAATACACCCTTGAAATTAGAATTTTAACATACATCACCCGTTAATTCTAGAACTGAAGTTAAAATTTTAATGGCGCCATGGAAGCTATCATTGGAATCTAATTTTGTTAAAATGCATTCAGTCATTTTAGAGAATATCAAATGACATTGTTAAATTCCGAGTAAAATTTTAAAGTACGAAACTAATTCTGTGAACAAACGGTAAAGCATAAATTATCACTTCGTTATTTCTATGGCAGTCGAATGTGTCGAGGTTGCACAAATGCAGTCTAAAGTAATCTGCTGATGCACGATATTTCTGCACGTCAGAAAGGATCTCGCAATTAGCAAATACCTTACGGCTGGTTAGGGGACTATATAAATCCGCGAGCTGACATGTTCTGTCCAACATAATCTGGTAATGCACTGATAAGCAGAAGGCGAAACATATAAAATGCAATCTTCTTGTTTTGTTTTTTTTTACGCTCCTATGCTCAAGTAACCTTTTCATGATAACAGAGATCTAGGATTTTCAAAAACTATTCTGTCATTATTCACATATACAAGCTTTGCACACTTCTATAGGGTGAATGATCTTACTAACTCGGTTGTTTATCTCTTTTCATTTCAGGTACGCATCATCGGTACAATGTTGCTGTTTAAGGATATGGTAAATTCGAAAAGTAAAGCTTGATCCTAAGCTAATCAATTATATTTTCAAGAGCGACCGAAAAAGTACTAAATTCTGCATAAGAATGCTTCAGTTTCTTGGGAAACTTTATAAATGGGATCTGATCGAAGGATGGGTTCTGAACCTATGAACAATGTATCACCGAACCTAAAAGATAACTGTATTTTAGAATTGATATCCTCCATTTGAGAACACAAATTCGAAGATCACAACAGCAACACGATTGATCAAAGTGCACTGTGTACAACTATTATACACCCAAACCTCATTTACGAACTAAAGCGGGAGTTCGTAGATCGAATAAATTCGTAAAAAAGTGTAATGAATATTGTAAAACCCGTTGTTGAGGTCGTTTTAATATCGAAGATGGCTACTTCCAGTATATTAGTATTCCTTGAAACCATTACAACACGGGTACTTTTGAAATATGTTTGACTAGTATTTGGTGAAAAATGATGTTTGAGGTAATTTGAAAATCCAATGTGGCAAGTTCCGGTTAATCTATATTATTTGGAAACCATTACTGTACAGTATTTTCGGAATAGGTTTGATGAACAGATAACATAAAAAAAAATATTTGAAGTCGTTCTGTAGTCCAAGTTCCAAATTTAATTTCCACGTTTAATTTCGGACACCAAAATAATAACAAAACCGGTTATATTTCCGAATAATAGAGTTACATCCACATTAGAAACAGTTGATTAGGGTGTTAATCCTTCTATCAGAAAAATTATCAGTTATCAGAGTTTTCAGTAGAATATCCGCCTTTTGGTAACAACTTCTTGCAATCATCGGTCCCATTTGCTTTCTTCTTAGTTTCAAAGAATTTTCGCTTAACTACGTCCAGTACGTCTCTATTTGGCAGTTTGGTGCATTGGTTGATTTGGCTCGTATTTGATCTCTTCCATCTAATACTTTTCCAGGACGGATTTCGCATAGTGGCAAAAAGGCCAATTTCTTCCAAAACAGAGCTGAAGAGTCATGACTTCTAATAAATGGTATCAATCGTTTTCGCACATATTCTTTCTCGTACACATTCTTCTCGATGGTATTGGTAGAAACGAAATTTTTACAAATACTTCTTCGGAAATTTGGACACCTACTCTATCTGGTAAAGCTCGACTACAGTGTTATTTCTCAACTCTTTTAGTTTTGTTCCACTTTCAATCTTCCGATTCACAGCCAAGCGCTGTTGAAATGTTTTGCAAACACAGAACACGGTACTTTTCGGTAGTTTTAATTTATTGGCACGATCGAATACCGCTAAATTCGAATTTTCCTGCCGTTCGTACAAAACACGTTGGCGCTTTTCCACGTTATTCGACGGCCATTTTACTTAATGTAAACTTGTTGTACCAAGTGATTTTGTTGCAACATAGTTTGGACTTAGTGATATCCGAACTAGTGGCGGATTGTTACTTGGAATGATCGACTAATTAATTGAATTTTGGTAATCCGGTCATTTTCTATATACCGTTCATGTATCAAAAGATAGACAATCATCCAAGAATAAAAATATCAGTATCGTGTAGACGCCTCAAAAAAAAACATGCAACTGACGGGGTACCAATTGTATTCCTCAAAAATTTTGCAGAACAACTCTTACAACCACCAAAACAGCTTTCCAATTTAGCAATGGAAAAATTTTTTCTCTGAAACTAAGAAGTCATCGTTTCTTATACCAATTTCGAAATAAGGCTCAATCCTGATAATCGAAACTACCGTGGAAGAGCCATCACCTCAAGCATCCGTAAATTATTTGAACAACTGCAAAATATAATAACAAACAAATAGTATGGATTTTAAAGTTCACTCAACCACAACAAATCTTCTATTATTTATAATTTTCACACTAATTGCAATGGATTCCGGCAATCACGTAGAAACTCTATATACTATATATATACTTTATATATATACTTTAACAAAGCTTTCGACCAAATCGAACTCAAAAATTATTTTTGATGCCGATTATCTTAGCATTACATGAAACATCAGCATTTTGTATTATTTCGAAAATAACATTTCGAAATTTCGACTCTGAGACTTAGACTATTAGATTTTGTTTTAAAATTGCATGTCATTTTTTCGAGATTAAACCAAATATCCACTTTTCATGCAATTCTAAAACATTTGGCATTGAAACAAATTTTCGATTTCGGAAATCTCAGTCCCATTAAATCATTTAAAAAAAAAAATTTTGAGATTGCACTAAATCTCGATGTTTCATGCAATTCTAAGACTTTTTGCATCAACAATTTTTTTTGCGATTTTAGAAATATTAAAATTTTTCATTCCCAGAAAGTCGATTTTTCAAAAAAAAATTCACTACTTTCGCTGTAAAGCTTTTATGTACCTGTCCGGCAATTACGAACCCGAAAATAATTTTTAGAAAGACACAATAGAACAAATTATACCAAAAATAGTCCAGTCAATTGAATAATGCATCACAATTTGTAAAAATCTTGACCTTACTATCTCAAAAAATTGAAATAACGCGTACTGTAAATAAACATTGTTAATTGTTTATGTGTAGTCTGCATTTGCTTCATAAAATAAATAAATAAATAAAAATCGCCTAGTTCAATCGATCGCATCAAGATCTGAGTTTTCTCCACACATCTAAAGTTGATCAATTGAAAGACTAGTTCCATTGCTAAGATCCAATTCCAATCTAAAAGCAGAAATTGACTATTTTTTTAAATTTTATCTAAAAGTCTATTGGAGAAATGTTTCCCAAAAATAGTCCTAATTGTCCAATCTTCTCACATTACCCATTATTTTTTTATTTTGAAATTAACGACTATGATTTGCTATTTGAAAACGAGATATGCAATCTTCTGTTACCTATGAAAGTAAAACATAAAATTAAAAGAAATCCTTCAAATCCAGTAATTCATAACTCAAAGCTCTTATCGGAGATATGTAAAATATTTTATAGACTTAAATATTTTAAAGACTTAAACCGATGTTATGTTACGGCATTCACAGAAAATGCAAATATTATTTTATGTGAATATTCAAACCACAATCATAGCTAATAAGGGAAGAGCCAACGTCAATTATATTCAGTGCACTTTGAAGAGCTAGAGTGATCTTACCAAACCTAAAATCATAAAAATAATTTCAACCTACATTCCATTCGGCTTTGTTAGCATTATACGAGTTGCTTACTTAAATATTATTATATTCCATTCCCCAGCTGCGTAAAAGGGCACAGGTAACCAGCAATTCATCAGCAGCCCCCCACCCTCTCGTGCCAGCGGAATAACAAAACAATAAACAAATTACCGTATTGTTCCTAAGATGGATTATTATGTTCGGTGCTCTCAGATTACGACGCCCTTTACTGGGTGCTTTAATTTCATGCCCACTCAACAGCATTCAACAACACCACAACTGCTTGATTTTCCTCCCGAGCTGAAATCAGAGTCAAAGAACCAAGTGCAGTAAAATCCACCCACCAACGTACCGTAATTAATTTAAATTATCTTCTCATTCGGTTTCTCGCGTCTGCTGCGGTGCGAGTGGTAGTAGTAGTAGTAGGAAAAATACACAGACAGCAATTCGAAGAGATGAAACAGTATTAGGTTTTTTATCGTGACGACACAAATGAACAAGTATTCATCCTTGACAGTTCAGCGGTACTGTTTACAAACAAGCTTAAACAAAAATCGAAGAGCACATCTAAAACAATCATCTTTACACTTTGCAACTAGTCACATTTATTTAATAAATATCAAAAACGAACCGTATTCAATCGTGAACAACTGTTTTAAAACTTCATTTAGGCGATACAGACCGTAAATGGTCTGATCCAATTTGTCAATAAACAAACAAAAGAAATTTCTGTTTACAAACAGTACTGCTGGACTGTCAAAAAGTGTTCATCCGATTGAGGTTAGCAGTGACGGTAAAAAACCTAATAATTTAGGTGTTAAGCGTTTGCACGAAGGTTTTCTCACCTCGTTTTTTTCTCACCTCGTTTTTTTTTCTTTAGGTGGGTCACCTTTCAACGATCCCTATCACAATCTCGCGGTACCGCGGTGGCTCTCGCTTTCAACGCCAAATAACAAAATCGAGCAGGAGCCCCGCAGGTTTGGAGGTTAGTTGTTAGGAACGGGCTAAGTAAAGAAAATGGACTACTTCATGGCGAGATTGATCGGATGAAAACCAGTGCACGAGTGTAGTGATCCTTATATGGAAACCTTGGAACCTGTTTGGTTGGCGTAATCCGAAACCTATTTCATACACCTTTACACATACGATTGTAAATGAACGGAAATAATAGATTGAACTTAGTTACGTGTTTGAATAATTTACTAATGTAATTCGAACTCATAATTTGGTAAAATTTTCTACGACTTTTCATGGGATATCAGTGCCAGTCTCAAAATTGTAATGTATAAAGCTGGATAGCTGAGACGAGATTGGCAAAACAGAAAGTCAAAATTTCCCAGAAACCTTCGTTTCGATTTGCTTACGTTACCCACATTGCAAAAGCCCAAATCAAAACACTTTGAGAAATTATTAACTGTGTCAAATATTCCATTGGAATCGATGAAAGATTGCTGGCGGTGATGTCGTTTGCAGAAAACTCCATCCGCGAGAATGTTTGACCAAGTATCGAGTGGTGTCCACTTGACTATAAACTATTGGACAAACAGAGCCCTCGCTCACTCAGTAACGCAAATCAAGCCACATAAAATATCACTAATCGATTTTAATAAACGATCTACGTCAGCGGTCACCATAATCACGCAATCCTTCGTACATTGCGCAACTCTCCGGATCGGCGGCGTTGGAACTGTACATTGCTCCAATTTGCTGCCAGCCGTCGTCGCACTTGATACAATTTCGTGAACGCCGCAGGCCACTTCTGACTGCCTTGGAGACTGCAACTGGTGCTGGTCAAACATTTCGTGCCCACGAATGACCCAAAAGGCGGCTAAACATTGATTTGTGCGTATTCACATGTGAGTGAATGTCCAACTTTCGCCCATATTTGTTGCACTATGCGTTCAAATGGTGCGGCGGGAGCACGCCTAAACCCAAACTCGACACCCGATCATCGAACGCCGCGAGACACTTGCGCTACTTTGGAAAGATGGAGGAAAAAACGCACTACCAGTCAGTCAGTCAGTGTAGGGCAATCCCGGCGGGAAGTCTACAACGGTGTCGGTCTCGTATCGACCCACCAACATCCATCACGGCTACCCAATCCGTACCAGGCGCAAGGTCAGGTGTTCGGCACGCATTTCTTTTGCCCACGGGGTTGACCGGCGGCAACGGCGGCGGCGAAGGCTGCCTGTTGATATCGGATTTGTTTGTTTTTGGTCTTTATTATTTATGTAACTCGGTCTGAAGCGTGTCTGGAAGGCTCGATCCAAGTACCCACTGGTCAGCAGCAGAGGCAGCAGGTTTATTGTCCCGCATTTTACGAGCCGTTTCAGTTTGTAGCCCGAAGTAGATAAAAAGGCTTTCACATTGAACTTGCGAGCGGTGGTTAGTTCAAGGGGCCAATAGCAGCGAAAATGTGCACCGACGTTTCGATGGGGATTAAATATAGTTTGCATAACGTAGCCAGGGGACAGACCTTGAGAAAGATTATTTCAGCTGACATGCCGCGGTGGACTCGATTATTCGATACTTTCGACAAGTCGGTTGTAGTTAACATTTATTTCAGAAAAGTGCACTTTAGTTGATGTTGATAGAAGTAACAAATGAAAATCGTAACAAATGAAAAATCGAATAAAACTTTGTCCGATTTAAAATCCTAGTTAATATAACCCATCAGTGGGCAGTAGCTCATTTTAAGTGGGCAGTGAACTCTAAATTGTCCAAAGGTGGCAATGAGTTTTAAATAGTAGTCTATATCACCTCAAATTTTTATCTTTTTAAGAAAGGCTATTGGCAAATTTATTCATGAAAAGTTTATATGACATATGAGAATTTTTTCAATAGATCATTGCTAAATCCAACCCAGAATCAAACCAATCTAATAATTGAAAAAAAAAAACAATCAAATCTTTTTATGCGGCTTCATGTGAGTTTTCAAAGTTATGCGGTTCTTTATGCAAATTTTCAAAGTTATTCTTGTTTTCTTGTTTCGTCTTAGAAATGCTCAAAAGTTGAGTTCTTGTGTTATCTCAAAAAAATCTAGTCTGGAGTTTTTTTAAATAACGCCAGATTTTGATGTTTCATACATTTTTAAAACATTTGTAGTAAAAATATAGATTTCGGAAATCTCAAAGATTTACAAAGTCCTAAAGTCGATGTTTTTTTATTTTTTTTCTAACAGGTAACAAAAGATTTCGATGTTTCAATTTTTTTAAAACATCTGGCAAAACAATTTTCTCTAGTTTTGCGGTTTATGGGATTATTTCCAAGTTTTGCGGTTTTTAAGCGGCACGTATCCCACTAATATGAATTAGGAATCATTAAATTCTTGGTTAATAAGAAAGAAAATAAAAATGAACAGATAAAAACTTAGGGTATTATATTCAAGTATTACAGAATACAGAAAAAATATTTACTCTCCTCTTCGGAGAATGTCAGTTTGCCTTGAACTGCATCTCACTGACAACAGTCCGTTGTTTCTTCTTAATTTTGCGCTTGACAATGTCCCTATTTGGAAATACTATGGCGTTTTGGGAGGGTTCATGCTTTAAAACACTGTGTACTGTGAAATTCGACAGCTCACATCTCTCTTTCAATAACCATAGAATATTCCTGATTAAAATCTGAAAATTTCGAAGCGGATTTCATCACTTTGTACACCGTAATCAAACTTTATCAGTTTCTTGTGAGAACAACCGACTGGATTTGCTTATCGCACTATCCAAAGTCTACACTTTCGTGTAAGTCGTAAACCTGCTAGATTTTTTGTTCTAGATGACATTTCTTGGATGTTGAAGTTGAGATTCCGCTTGTACCAGACGGGTACTAGTTGTAGACAAACGATCTCTGAATACGTTTATTACATTAGAAACCGTTAATTCTGCCGCATTCATCAATTTCGACGGCTTTGCGAGCGTGTAGTATGGATTTTCGCGATGCTTAAGCAAAATTTTGACGGGTTGTTATTCTCGCTTACATGCCATTTCCACAACCGAGAACCTTTCAAGTGGAATTTGACCTTTCTGTTCCAACAGACTTCGCAGCCGATTCTTAGTGTACAGAATCAATGCATGGCTATTACTACGATTACTACGCTCATTTAGAATTCAATCTGAAGAAATTTATTTCAAGATTTAACGATATTTCCAATTGGACCCAGAAGTTCATTGTCAATTTTTTTATTGTCTATTGTTTCAAAAAACTACTATTTCATATCCTCTCAGATTCATTGTAGTTTCGGTTACCAAACTACACATAATAAGTCGGTGTTGAACAGTCGTTCGCACCGCACGCGTATAGCTCTTGGCTCCTGGAATTTTTTTCTGGCTACCTAGAGTTTCATTGATTCAAGGCTTCAGTCTTTTTCGAGGCTACCTGAATCACTAACAGTCTTTTTAAAGACTAACAATTAGTCAGCCTTTCTCAAGGCTATACAAAGAGTGATATTAGAGTGACTAAGTGATACAAAGAGTGATATTAGAGTGACTAAGAAATTAATCAACCTTTTTAAAGGCTAGCTATTCAAAGAACTATTCTTCGAACTAATCAGTCTTTATTAAGACTACCACAAAATCAGTCTTTATCAAGACTTTTCCAAACTAGGAGTCTAATCGAAGACTAATTTAGCCTAGTTAATTTAATTTAAAATTTCATTCATTTCAAAAATGCCTGCGTCCAACCAGAACGGCAACAAGCCTAAGGCTAAAAATAATTCAATACGGAATAAATCACAATCCGTTATATTATCATTTTTCTAATAAAATTCACGATCTTATAGAATCTGAATGTAAAAATAAAAGACAACGGACGGATTTCCCTTCAGTTATTATTTATTCAAGCAAACACCATACAATCATCATTCAGTAAAAACCATTCAAGCGAAGAGGTTGTGTTTCGATTGTACTGGCTCGTGAGTTAACGGCTGCTACCGAGACAATTCTAAGCTTCAGGTAGTTAAACTGCCCATAGCAAACGCAATATTCGGGGCGTTTCCCGACTGGAAAGCTAGCAACGAAGGCCATCCCGTTCATACGCACAGAGGTGTAGAAACACAGAGGTGCGAGAGCATAGAAGTGACGAGTCACAGAGGTGCCATCGCATAAAGGTGCGAAGACGAAGGGGTGCAAAGGCACAAAGGTGCTAAAGCAACCCAGTGCTGATCTACCAGGTACCAGAATTTGTACGCTGCGTAGGATCAAAAGAGACGGCATATATCGCGAGGTGCTACACTGCAAGCATCGCATTTGATCGCCACCAAGAGCAAAAGCACTGTACCTGGGGTCAGGTACAGGCAGCACAGCAAGTGCAGTGGTGTTCACAACGACGGCAGAGCAACTGAGATAGCAGTAAACGACAGAAGACTGCCAATTGGAAACAGCTGAAGACTGCCAATTGGAAATCGTTGGAAGAGCTTCACGTCGTTCTTCACGATAAAGGAACAGAGACATCAGCTACAAGGTAGATTTAATTTAATTTATTTTTTATTTCTTATATCTGAAATTTTACTAAACATAAGTTTTTATTTTGGTATTATTAATTTACAAAAAAATTTAATGTAATTGATGATCTCATGGAAGATCATCCGAATCCGATTCCGGATACTAGTAAGAGTTTAAATACTCCGAGGGCTAAACATTATCCACAGGGTACCACTGGGCCATGGATAGTCTATCTTCGAAAAAAAGAAAAGATTTTAAACTTGATGCAAATTACAAAGGATTTGACATCACATTTCTCTGAAGTTAAAGAAATCTGTAAGGTTAATAGAGATAAAATTCGAGTTGTTGTTAACGACTTGAAACAGGCAAACGATATTGTAACCTGTAAATTATTTGCTATTGAATATCGAGTTTACATTCCATCGAAGGAGGTAGAAATTGACGGTGTTGTGACTGAAGCAAGTCTGACAGCAGATGATTTACTTAAAAATGGAGTTGGCCGTTTTAAAAACTCCATGCTTGAGGGAGTTAAGATACTCGAGTGCAAACAATTGTACTCAGCATCTATTGTCGATGGAAAAAAGTCTTATCGTCCCTCAGATTCGTTTCGCGTAACATTTGCCGGATCTGCATTGCCTAGCCATGTCTATATCGATAAAATTCGTCTTCCTGTTCGGCTTTTCGTACCGCATGTTATGAATTGCACGAACTGTAAAAAATTCGGACATACAGCTACTTACTGTAGTAATAAGTCCAAATGTATCAAATGTCAAGGGCCTCATAAGGATAATCTTTGCGATAAAGATGTTGAAAAATGTGTTTATTGTGGGGAAAGTCCTCATGATGATCTTTCAGTGTGCGCTGCATTTAAGCTGCGTAAAGACAAAATGAAGCTTTCTTTAAAAGCACGGTCTAAGCGCACATATGCAGAAATGCTCAAAACGGTCATACATGTCTCCCCTTTGGAAACCGAAAACGGTTTTTCAAATCTTGCGGAGCCAGAGGAATCTGACTCTGACGGAAATAGTGAAGATACCTCGTTTGTCACTCCTCAAGGGTCTGTTAAGAGGAGATTACCAAACCATAAAATACCAAAAAAGACACCTAAAATTACACCTTCAAAAAAAGATCCCCGTGTTAAAGCTAAAAAGCCAAATTTGAAACCAAAAACTGTGCCTCCTGGTTTGTCAAATTCACAAGCCAATCCAGGAACTAGCTCAAGAAAAGACAATAATACAGTGGGCTCTATTTCACATTCACCAACAGGATTACTGAAATTTTCGGAAATTGTAGAATGGATTTTCGCTGCATTCAATATTTCTGAACCTCTAAAGACCATCATAACAGCATTCCTTCCAATAGCTAGAACTTTTTTGAAACAGTTATCAGCTCAATGGCCAGCTCTTTCAGGTTTTGTATCATTTGATGGATAATTTATCATCCGCCGCAAATGATTCAATCACTGTCCTGCAGTGGAATTGTCGAAGCATCATGCCAAACCTTTATTCATTTAAAGTTTTGTTGCATAGTCAAAAATGTGATGTATTTGCTTTGTGCGAAACATGGCTTACATCAAACATAACCTTAAATTTTAATGACTTTAACATTATACGTCTCGATAGAGACTCCCCGTATGGTGGAGTGCTTTTAGGAATCAAGAAATGTTATTCCTTTTATAGATTAAACATTCCTTCGACTTCTAGTATAGAAGTTGTTGCTTGTCAAATAAACATTAAAGGAAAGGACATTTGCATTGCTTCGGTATATATTCCTCCAAGAGCTCAAGTTGGACAACGACAGCTTAATGAAATTGTCGAAGCCCTTCCTGCTCCACGTTTGATTTTAGGAGATTTCAATTCGCACGGAATGATGTGGGGTTCCGTTTACAATGATAGCAGATCATCTCTAATATATAATATTTGCGACAATTTTAGCATGACGGTACTAAATATGGGTAGCATGACACGGATCCCAAGACCTCCTGCACGTCCAAGTGCATTAGATTTATCTCTGTGCTCGACTTCAATTCGACTAGATTGCACCTGGAAAGTATTTCCTGATTTACATGGTAGCGATCATTTACCAATCATCATCTCAATTAGCAGTAACAAAGGCATTGCTAATTCAGTTAATATTCCATATGATTTGACAAAAAATATTGACTGGATTAAATACCAAAGTAATATTTAAAGTGTCTTAACTTCAATGGAAGAGCTCCCCCCACTTGAAGAATATGACTTCCTCTCAGGCACAAATCTCCAAATATCAAGGGGAACGTGCCATTTGAGCCAATTTGTTCTGATTCCTGATTGTTCGATTCTGGAGGCCGCAGAACAAGCCCAAACCAAACGATTTCTTGGTCCATCGTCTAACAGAAGGCCTCCAAACCCTTGGTGGGACAAAGAGTGTTCAGATGCTAAGCACGCGAAACAAAATGCTTTCAAGACGTTTTTAAAACGAGGAGGAGGAACTCCTCAGAATTTTGAAAATTTCTTGACTTTAGAAACCAAGTACAAGAGCATACTTCGGGCCAAGAAATGTAGCTATTGGAGACATTTTGTCGAAGGTTTGTCAAGAGAAACCTCAATGAGCACTCTTTGGAATACGGCCAGACGAATGAGGAATCGTAACGTAGGAAATGAGAGTGAGGAATACTCGAACCGATGGATATTTGATTTTGCGAGGAAAGTTTGTCCAGATTCTGTTCCTACGCATAGCATTATAAGGGAATCTTTTCCAAATAATGGTTCCATTGATAGCCCCTTTTCAATGATGGATTTTTCCATAGCACTCATGTCTTGTAACAATAACGCTCCTGGGTTGGACAGAATTAAATTCAACTTGGTGAAGAATCTGCCCGACCTCGCAAAAAGACGTTTGTTGGAATTGTTTAACAAGTTTCTTGAGCAAAATATTGTTCCACCTGACTGGAGGCAAGTGAAAGTTATCGCCATTCAAAAGCCGGGGAAACCAGCTTCCAATCACAACTCATATAGACCCATTGCGATGTTGTCCTGCATCAGAAAATTGTTCGAAAAAATTATTCTACGACGTCTCGACACTTGGGTCGAGACGAACGGTTTGTTGTCAGATACTCAGTTTGGCTTCCGTAGAAATAAAGGGACGAATGATTGCCTTGCATTACTTTCGTCTGACATCCAAATTGCCTTCGCTCAAAAGCAACAAATGGCATCTGTATTTTTAGACATTGAAGGAGCATTTGATTCAGTTTCCATTGATGTTCTTTCAGACAAGCTCCACCAACATGGACTTCCACCGGTTATAAATAATTATTTGCACAACCTTTTGTCAGAGAAACGCATGCATTTTTCACATGGCGATTTGGCAACATTCAGAATTAGCTACATGGGTCTACCGCAAGGCTCATGCCTCAGTCCGCTCCTTTATAATTTTTACGTAAATGACATTGACAGCTGTCTAGTAACCCCATGTACACTAAGACAATTGGCAGATGATGGCGTAGTTTCAGTTACTGGACCCAAAGCTATTGATCTGCATAAACCATTGCAAGATACCTTAGATAACTTGTCCGTTTGGGCTGTTCATCTGGATATCGAATTCTCTGCGGAGAAAACAGAGCTGGTCGTCTTTTCAAGAAAGCATGATCCCGCGCAGCTTCAGATTCATATGATGGGAAGAATGATCCAACAGGTTTTGACTTTCAAATACTTTGGGGTGTGGTTTGATTCCAAATGCACGTGGGGAGGACACATTAGGTTTCTGATAACAAAATGCCAACAAAGAGTAAATTTTCTTCGAACAATAACAGGATCTTGGTGGCGTGCTCATCCGGAAGATCTAATAAAATTGTATCAGACAACGATACTTTCAGTGATGGAATATGGATGCGTTTGCTTTCGTTCCGCTGCAAACTCTCATATTATCAAACTGGAGCGAATTCAGTATCGTTGTTTGCGAATTGCTTTAGGGTGCATGCATTCGACACATACAATGAGTCTTGAAGTTCTGGCGGGAGTTCTTCCATTGAAAGATCGTTTTTGGGAGCTTTAATCGCGACTGCTAATAAGATGTGAGGTACTGAATCCCCTGGTTATTAATAACTTCGAAAGGCTAGTTGAGCTTCAATCTCAAACAAGATTCATGACAGTATATTTTAACCATATGTCACAGGAAATCAACCCTTCAAGATATATTCCTATCCGTGTCAGCCTCCTAAATGTCCCTGACTCAACTTTATTTTTCGACACATCCATGCAGCGTGAAGTGCGTGGAATCCCGGAACACCTACGCTCAATGGAAATCCCAAAAATATTTACAAGTAAGTTCAGGCATATTGACTCTGAGAAAATATTTTACACGGACGGATCACGAATTGAAGAGGCTACTGGGTTCGGTATATTCAACAATAATGTTTCGGTCTCATTTAGGCTTCAAGAACCTGCATCTGTTTATATAGCAGAGTTAGCAGCAGTTCATTATAGCTTGAGTGTAATCGTCACATTATCTCCACACCATTATTTTCTTTTCACAGATAGTCTAAGTGCAATTGAAGCTATTCGCTCAAACGCCGCTTGCAAAAATGAACCTTTTTTCTTGGCCAAAATAAAACAGTGCCTGAACGTCATATTGAATAATAATTATCAAATCACAATAGTTTGGGTTCCGGCTCATTGCTCCATTCCAGGCAATGAAAGAGCCGATATTTTAGCCAAACGTGGTGCTATTGAGGGTGAAATTTGTGAGAGACCGATTGCTTTCAACGAATTCTATAGCGCGTCTCGCCAAAGAACACTTGCCAGCTGGCAAGCTTCTTGGGATAAAGATGATCTGGGTCGGTGGATGCACTCAATTATTCCTAAAATATCGACAAAGGCATGGTTCAGGGGACTGGATGTGAGTAGAGATTTCATTCGTGTGATGTCCAGACTCATGTCCAATCACTACACGTTAGATGCACATCTCCTTCGAATTGGACTTTCCGAGACTAATCATTGTGCTTGCGGCGAAGGTTACCGCGATATTGACCATGTTGTTTGGACATGCGTGGAGTATCGTGATGTCAGATCTCAACTAATAAATTCCTTGCGTACCCAAGGTAGACTATCCAATGTCCCAGTTCGCGACATTCTTGCTTGTCGTGACCTTCCATACATGAAACTTCTTTATCATTTCATTAAATCCATTGGAGTTCCAATTTAAATTTTATTTTATGTTAGACTGTTTTCTCTTCCATGAGTTCAACCAATAGCCAACTATAGGATATTGAATATAAGTGGTGAACTGATACAAACAATCCTGAAATAGTTATAAGATCATGTACAAAATAAATGTATTTTATTTATAGTAATTTAAAATAGCAACTCGCTTGATAAAAACAGTGTTTAGATTAACTAATGAGTACCAACATACTAATATGATATTCGAAATGTATTAGGTTTAAACTACTATGTATTGTGGATGCCACGGCGAAGAAAAACTTATGTATACTGCCTATGAAATAAACGTATTTATGAAAAAAAAAAAACCATACAATTTGTTAGTGAAGTGAATTGAAAATAAAAATCATCATCTATAAATCGGTTCAATTCGCCGGCGACACAAGTATATCCAGGATAAGCATTTGACAAAATAAGTTTGGGAACTACTGATCTATACTAAAGTACAACTTATCGACGACAAACATATTCTACCATACAAATAATTAACACGAAACAAATACAGGTTTTTGTATACTTATATACTCGGTAGAGGCAAACTACGCGTAATCCTTTGGAAATATTTAAATAGTTCAAGGTAGAACCAATTAGCGGAATTTATCCGATGTTTATATCTAATGAGATTTTTTTCCATTATTTGTTTATCTAAACTAGAACTAAGAACATACCCAAGGAAGACTATTCAATGTCCCAGCTCGCGACATTCTTGCTTGTCGTGACCTTCCTTACATGAAACTTCTTTATCATTTCATTTCCATTGGAGTTCCAATTAGAATTTTATTTTATGTTAGACTGTTTTCTTTTCCATAAGTTCAACCAATAGACCAACAAACAAACCTGAAATAGTTATAAGTTCATGAACAAAATAAATATATTTTATTTAATGTAATTTATAATAAAAAATCGATTGATAAAAACAGTGTTCAGATTAATCAATGAATACCAACATACTAATATGATATTCGAAATGTATTAGGTTTAAAGTACTATGTATTGTGGATGCCACGGCGAAGAAAAATTTATGTACGAGTATATTGCTATGAAATAAACGTATTGATGGAAAAAAATAGAACTAAGAACAAGAATTTTGGAACTGGATTCAAGAACTAAATTCGAAATCTGGGATGGGCTCAGAATTTAGTAGCAAAATTCATGTTTGGAATCCAGACCAAGAATTAAGAATTTAGTTCCAGAATAAAGGAACTGAACTCATTTAAGTGTACTGCCTAAGTCATGGATAGCCGAGGAAATAAAAAAAAACGTTTAATACAGCGATATATAAGGCAACGGAAGCAAAAAGACTTGTGAAACATTAGAATGTTCTTTACGTCATCAATGCGAAAATCGCATAGATTCAGTTTCATGGGAAAAAAGTTTATTAGAAGGAATGGATGAAAAATGTATTGAAGAAATTATTTTTGGACAATCGGTTAGAACTGACAGATGCAATATAGAAACGTAAATAAAACAGAAGGAAGAGTTCGTTTCCAATTTTTTTCACAAGTTCAGGCGAAAAAGCTGTTTTTTAATAAACTCAAATTACCATTAAAAATCGTTACAAAAATAAGATTTTTCCGGGATTTTTTTATTGGAAATTTAGCGTTGTTTCATAAAATTTTGTTGAAAAATATGAAAACCCTGTTTTAATCAACCAATCAAAGTGGTGTAATGATGCCTCTCTCATATTATTCATTTTCTGCTATATATTACAACTGAGATCCCACGAAATACGACAAACTAAAAAAGTTTAGAAAAGAGTTATTAAGATTTTGGTTTCATAATACTACTACATTTGAGTTTAGGCTATTGAAAATCTATTCAATCATATGTGAGTGAAAGTGAAGTGAGCTTCATTTTATCACATTCGATTACTATTGTCGGTCTTTGCGGAACCGAAAGCTGGATATCGGTATAGTGGCATTCGGTTCATTCAACCATACACTAATAAGACCTACTAAAAATTTTAAGATACTGTATGGCGATTTAAATTTGGCAAAAGAATGTACCAGTAGTCGGACTTGGATAATATTCAGCAAATAATTTATGGGATTATCAATTGTTTATTTGATTACGAGCTCTCATGGTCTGCCAAGTAGGGAAATTCATTCGCCAATATAAAGAGAGAGCTTATGAAAAATTTATTCTTGAAATCGACATTTTTACACTAAGCACCCTATCTCAGGAACTCTCCAAATAAAAATTGAAATATTCTTATGGCATAAGACCTTTCAGTTAAATCTAAGATGGTGCAAATCGGTTCAGCCATCTCCGAGAAAAGTGAGTGACAATATTTGTCCCACACACAGACATTTGCTCAGTTTCGTCGAGCTGAGTCGAATGATATATGACATTCGGCCCTCCGGACCTAGGATCCAAAGTCGGTTTTCGCAGTTATTGTATAGGCTTTCTGTATGAGAAAGGCAAAAACAATGTTGATGGTATGTATGTATGTATGTATGTATGTACGTGTGAAGCCACCATCAGTTCAAGGCATTACCAATGTACGCGGGTAGACTTACAGTAGATCCGAATTTGATTATCAGATAGCTTTCATATAAGAGCTGTTAAGAAGGCCAAAATGGGTTTTGAGGACCCGGTGTCTTCCAGCAATAACATCTAGTCATATAATAAAGAATTTCGCTATACCAGCTTAAACCCGCCTGATGGTTTGTTTGTTAGAAGGGTGCGTCTTACTCATTTCAGACCTTTAGGGAGAAACACAAAACTTCCCCCGCGTGACTCAGGTTGGCAATCCACTCCATCATCCAGTCATTCACTTGTAAGATACCCTGATGAACTCCCTGCCCCTCCCCGTTGTCGATATACTTGAGCATAATACAATATAATATAATATAATATAATATAATATAATATAATATAATATAATATAATATAATATAATATAATATAATATAATATAATATAATATAATATAATATAAAATAATATAAAAATTAAAATATAATAAAATAAATAACAATATAATATATCACATCCAAGCTAGTACAAACTTTTTATAAAAGCTGTGTAAAGCATACAAGTGAAAATCCAGTAAAAATCACCGTTGCAAACGACTTTGCACGTATGAATGTCTGTTGGATATCTGTTCTCTGTGATATAACATAATAAAAATTAATATAATATAATATAATATAAGATGATATAACACAGCATAATATAATATAATTTAGTACAATATAACATAACATAATACAATATAATATAATACAATTAAATAAGATATAATGCAATGCAGTATAATACCATACAACATAACAAAATATAATGTAATAAGATAATATATGAAATAATATGCTACAATACAATCTATAACAGTTGATTTCGCAGTGTAAGTTATGCTCTTCTTTCGTCGCTGTACTGCAGGAAATATAATATTTCTTTTTTAATAATAATAATAATAATAATACTAATACTAATAATACTAATAATAATTATAATTATAATAATTACATTAATTATAATAATAATAATAATAATAATAATAATAATAATAATAATAATAATAATAATAATAATAATAATAATAATAATAATTATAACAACAATATATAATACAATGTAATATAATTCAATTCAATATATAACAAATAATGCAACAATCAACATGTTGCAATATACTATGATAAAGAACTTTAGGGCGGGCTTTAAACTACAATCCATTTCGCACTCTCTCATTCTGCTACTAACGCAGAAGGCGATAGCACCCAGTCGACGCCGTTCTATTGACCAACTGTCATCATAGACGCTTGGGGAGGCATGAGATAGGAACTTGTGAGGACTCAGTTATCTCACCATTTGACGACCAGAAAGACAAAAACAATGTTGATGGTTTTCAAAAATTTACATTTTTTTAAAATATGTCACTATTTCAAATATTATTTCTCCATTCTAAAATTTGACAGTATTTTGTTTTGGACTTTAACTGCAACATATAAAAAATGAATAATAGATGTTTTGAAATTTTTGAGTCTTAAGTGTTATTAAAAAAACAAAAGAGAACAGTACTATGTTGTTATTAAGTAGCCCTAAAAATTACCTAAAACATTGCAAAATATACCAAATCGATCAGACCCACTTTTTCTGAGATATATATTATTGAAAAAATTTCAAGGGATTTTTGCTTAGTCCTTTCTCAAAAGTAAGGCTAGCGTAAAAATGGCTAACTTATTATTCAAATTGTCTCTTTTAATTATAAACAATGCAGATGCAAAATTTGAGCCAATTTAAAAAAAAAATCGATTTCGTATGGAATTGCTCATCTGGCTTGTTAGATCTCCGCCTTATAAACTGAACGTATAACTCTGAAAAAATGATAACCCAACTAATTTATCTTAGTTGTACTTGTATACCGTAACTTGGTTCAAATATATGCACAGATGTTGCTACAACAGCTGTTAGCTTAACACATCAATTTAATTTATTAAAAATATTTGCCTTGTGCTTTTCAATAAATGTTCTAACATCGTACGAAACACGTTAGTGAATTCGACAAGGTTATGCCTACTTTTTCTATAGCGAATGAGTCATCAATGATGCAAGCAAACGGATTTCTACGAAAATGAATTTCGAAAATGAAAGATGTATGCTTAAGCGAATTCATTTTAAAATAAAAAAATAAACCTCAAACCATATGAAACGTAGTGCTCGAAGCTAATACTAGCCATTCTCAAACTGACAAACATGATTATCTTCCAATTCAAAAAAAAACAAAGAAAGCACTTTCAGCTGCAATAATAAGAGAGCGAAATTTAAAAAGCAACCCACCCACCACTGAGAAAACATCATCCAATTAAAGCCTCATCCGCCCTCAGTCGACGCAATCGAACGAGATCGTTACCCTCCTACCGAATCGAACTTCGATCGAGAAAAAAAGGTATCAATTATCACATTCACTCTTGATTAGATAATGAGCGATTTGTCGGAGGTGAACTGCCTATCGGCCGAGACACATATCCGGCATCTCCATCCAACTGCCACGGGCATATGTATCTGGTTGAGTAATGTGAATTAAGGTGGAAATGATGATCGATAGTCAAAATCAGCTGCTCCGTCGTCGCGAAGCTGGCTTCGTTCGTCCGCACGTTGTACCGCGGTCGATTTGTCGATGTGGGTGGATGTTCGATTGAATTCGTACGAACGATTTAAACACTTCGAAGCGATGAAATTTCTTCGGGTGGAAAAATTATGATTGATGGGTTCCGAGTTCAAAAGGCGCTGGTGGTTTTTTTTATGATTGACTGTTGTCGAAATGAGATCAGTGAATTATTTGCATTGAATAAGTGTGAATAATTGATGAGCTAGTTGACCTAGAATGGTATTGAAGATGTAATGTGACGATCGGTTAGACTGGTGTGGTTTAAAACGTTGCGAATGCCCAAAAAACGTTTCTAAAAAAAACGAATCTCATGAATCGACACAGACATTAAATTGCGGGATCTCCTCGGGCAACAATTTAATCAAACGTTCGACTTCATTTTTCATCATACTGCGAATTACATGCTACCTGCACGAACACCTGTCTCTTCTTCAGTCATAACGCTTCGTTTCACTCCATCCACGGATTTGATAGCTTGTAATCTGCGATCTAACTGTTTGGTTTACTGATTTACAAACTGAATGAGAATCCACGAACAAGATACTATATTGTTTTTAGCAACCAAATGAAAATGCAACTGCATCCACATTCCATGAAACTCGAATTGCATGTTTTGCGAATCGAAATGCTACCACAGAATGAGAGTTCTTATGGCTTTGGTATTCTTTTCCTCAGAAGATGATGTACAAGAACTCAATTCATGATAGGTGCGGAAAGAATCAGTGATGAGACGTTTCAAAATAGCTACGCTATTAGTAGCCATCGGGAGCTGAGATTATGATTGAATGGGCTCCAGATAAGCATTGTTCTTCCCAATTGACTACTGCAAACAAAGTGTGTACTGTCGACAATATCTAGAATCTTAAACCGCTACTTAACATCCATTCTTGAAATGTAAAAACATGCACAATCTGTTTGCTAGATCGATGAACGATGTGGTATTTGAGGAGCCAATTGATGAGTTTTTGCAATCGTGTGTTGTCGAAACAGCACGAACTGTGGAAATATCATTGTGAAAAAACAGAGATGATATTGTTCAATAATGCGATCGAATCCCCATGAGTTTTACACATGGTGAGACACCAAACCAATTAAATAATACCAAAGACCCTGTTGATTCATTTGAAATTGATTTCAATGGTATTTCGATCCACCAGCGTTACGGTTACGGAAAGCTAGTTTTGAATTGGATTGAGCGGATACTTCAATAATTGGTTCAGTAAAGGAAGTTTATGCTGGCTCATTGATTATTATGATTATTATAGATTTGGTAACAAGTGAACAATCGTCCATCTTCGCAACTTTTGTAGGTCATAGTTACAAAACGTTGCTGTTCATTTTGGTTTCCGTGGCTCTACCGACGTATATTTTAGATGTGTCATAAGAAGCTTATCTGGACTGAAATACGCTGGTGTACTCAAACAACAAAAAGAGGCCTAATACACATTACACATCTAGCTGAGGAACAGAAGTATAATGAATTTGTCTGCGCACTTTTGACGTTTGTGGTTTTGATTCTTACGACGCAGCGAATTTTCTCGGCTAAGTTGAACCCTGTCCCTTCCCGAAATCAGAAACAGTAACTAAAAAAGTGTTTGGGAGTTAAATCTGTTGCAAAATAAACGACAATAATGAAAATACACTAAATTGTACTGGATGACCGAAAAGAGAAAGTGCGCGAGCTTACCATATTTAGGTAAGATTCTGCCGATGAGAAAGTTATCCTGCCGTTGAATCCCGCTCATGCTTATTTAGGACGAAAATAGCGAACGCAAGTACATTTCGAGTACATGTTTGGCTTGATCCATTATTATACGCATCCATTATTATGGCCATCAACTAATATGATCTACAAATTTAGAAGATGTATTCCGTTCTCCACGAATCGAAGTAGGGGAGCAATCTCGGACCACTTCTCAAAATCTTTCACAAGTCTTGTGGATTTTTGTGCTCTAGAAATGGCGTGATAGTAAACGTTAAGAAATGTAATAAGCTTCTCTATGTCTCTGGTTTTATTATACTCATTACTACAAAAACTTGGACTGACTCTTACAAGGAGACGATTGCAAAAAACTTTGCCGCTTAAATCTATCATTTAACACTAATCGTGGAAACAAATTAACGTGACTGATCGGATCAAAACTGCCCTTTTACAGTTTTTTTACATAATAATACGAACAAAATGGGTCTCTATTGGAAAGCATATATCGTGATCTGTTTCTATAATATTTTATTCACAAACTAGTATAAAAAATTTTGGTGATGGATATTTTTATAATACAACCCCAAACCTCCGTTTACGTACACTTCTTTTTACATTACTTCTTCTTACGTAACTCATTTTATGAACCTACACAGTTCGAAAAATTCTTGTGATTTTACATCTTATCAGATGCACATAAATGGAGCGTCATATTTTGCACAAATTTATATTCAAGAAGATGAAAAATTGTGTGATTTGAAAATTACAAGACTTTAAAATGAGTGGAATAAAAATCAAAAGATCGACAGCAACAACGCGACCTGAACCGAAAAACATTAGATCACAAAGCACACCAGCTAGTCGACTGAGCCACAGAAGCACATATCTGCTTGGTTGGTAAATCGTGCATATAAATTCATATAGTCACACTTGCTAGCCGAGTGCAAATTACACTCGGAACCAGTAAATTTCTGTACGAATTTAATATTGCGTCATTTGAGAAGTTAAGTATTTATGAATTGTATCGTTTGTAGAAGTATGTCACCTGTAAAATTCATAATTTCTTTCTGTGTACATACTTAGAACAAATTGTGTACGTCTTTTTAGATGCACATAAAAAGAGAGTCGTAATTCACTTAAATTTACATCTCAAAGCAAGTAAAGATAAGACATATCTTTAACTTCACAGTAAACTTAGCTGAAGTTTACATCGATACAGACACAAACATTATGTTTACATGTTAATAGATGTAATATTGTGGCATCATTGGAGAAATTACGGCATACTGGAATTTACGTCAAGTGTAAATTTCATTGTTTCTTAGCGTGTACTTCGTAAAAAGAGGTTTTAACATAAAACGAAAACGATTTCCGGGTCA
Source organism: Malaya genurostris (assembly GCF_030247185.1). Lineage (NCBI taxonomy): Eukaryota > Metazoa > Arthropoda > Insecta > Diptera > Culicidae > Malaya > Malaya genurostris. Next base: position 254,426,820 of record NC_080571.1, on the reverse strand, counting down.
TTAATATTCCATGGAAACCCCTATGTTACAATATGAGTATTTTTGAAACAGGTTTGAAAAGTAGATTCCGGAAAACGTTGTTTGGTATCGTTCCGAAATACAAGATGGCAACTTCTGGTTTTTTATGTTCCTTGAAAATTCTTGTGAATATGTGAATTATTTACGCAATTGATGTGTAGGATACCAAAAAAAAACTATGTTTGAGATCATTCCGTAATCCAAGATGGCTACTTCCGGTTTATTGATATTCCTTTGAAACCCTTACAATATGGTTATTTTCGAAACGAATTTTATGTTTGGGTACCAAGGATTGATGTTCGAGACAAGAATGGCGACTTCCGGTTTACAGATATACTTAAAAAATTCTTATATCAGGAATACTTTTGGAACAAACTTCATGATAATATACAAGAAAACAATGTTCGAAATTGTTTCGATTTCCAAGAATTCGAAGAAGGGGTTTATTGAACAGATGCCGGAAAACTATATTTGATGTCGTTTCGAATTTCAAGATAGCGAACTTCGGCTTATCCATATTTCTTGGAAATTCGTACAATAAGGGTATTATGGTGACTTCCGGTGTATCGATGTTTCTTGAAAACCCTTACTCCTGTTGTAAGGGTTTTCAAGAAACATCAATAGACCGGAATTTGCCGCCTTAGATTTCGAAACGATATCGAACATAGCTTTTCAGAATCTGCTCTTCAAGCTTGCTCCGAAATACCCTTTTTTGTAAGGATTCCAAAGGAATGTCTTGGATTTTGAATCGACATCTAGTCTTGGATTTTGAATCGACATCATACATCGTTTTTCGGTACTTACACATGAAATCCGTTTCAAAAGTTTGAAAACCCCAAAGTAACGATTTTGAAATGGAAGATGATAAACGTGGAGGAAGATCAACATAATTTCTTATAAAAGAATTGTGAGAGACACATCAAGCTATTTCCATACGCCATCAATCCATGGAAATGGTTATTGACAATGGGTTTCCTGTAAATTAAGAGAGATATTGAATAACGTACTTCTTTACTTGTAAACAGTGTTGGTGATTGCGATAATTTGACAGAAGCTGATATTTCTCTACATTGTATATATTTTCAATCCGGTAGAAGATGCTACAAGAACTCGTATCTCTCAATGCATGAACCGTGAGAGAATTTTTCTACATTTCTTCGCTCCACTTCATATTCTGAGCATTTCACGGCCCTTAAAAAAATATACAGGCTGGTAATGATCGGCGCTGTGTGGAATTTACCAAGTTGACAATTATCGCAGAAAATCCGATCGATGGTTCGACTTGATGATTCTCATACTATTGTGCAATAGTAAAATGATTCTATCGCAATTATCCACTGCCCATATAGAATCGTATCGCAAAATGAGAATAAGCAACCGTTTGTTACTTCAGAAAGAATCCTCACAGCCGCTTGCTAGCTCGTGATACTCAGACGGGTCATCGAGATAAAATTTGCTCTCGCACTGGTGTCCATTCTATGTTAAATGAACCATGCCGATTTTTGTTGCTGAGATGATATCCGTCTCTCTTTGATGGCACTGATTAAATCGTGTGATGAGTTGGTAGAGAGCGTTCTTTGATACGATAAAAGCTATCCTTGCTTGTAAATTGCTCTCGGAAGGGCCGAATTGGAAGGGGTTGCTACGTATTCTGACAAGGACTAAACTTTTCCATGCATTTGGTATGTTTAGTCATAAAGGCAGAATATGCTGACCGAACATTGCATGCGTTGTCAAAACTTATCTTCAAGTGTTGTACCTCAAGCACATGTTGTCCAGATAAAGGACCTTTGGATCTATATCTGTTCCGACAACCGACGCATGACTTTGCATGACATAGTTTCTCTTCTTTAAAAAATTTAAAACATTGAAATGATTCGTGGAATGACATGTAACTACCAAGATATCTATAAAAAGTGATAATTGATAATTACACACAATGATGAAAACCTGGAGTCGAAGTCCACTGTAGAGACAGCTTGCCAAATCAGATCAAAACTTTACAGGCCCATTGTGAGCTTTAATGTACCAAAGAATACATCTTCTCAAGCACTCCTGCTTGTACATTTGGGAAGCAATAGTCTTGTTTATCACAGTTTTTTTTTCATCCGCTGCCAGATGATAAACTTCTTTCGGAAGCGTTCGACATAAACTAATTATAACTTGCTAGAGTTATAACCTCGACCAATGACTTTATAAAACTTTTGTCCGGTTACCCATTATCCATGTTCACGTTCGTTTCGTCGTCCATGTGGGTGCATTCGTCGTATTTCGATTGCTAAAACGTCGTCGACTTTTATGTGAATGTGAAAAATTATCAAAAAGTTGTCTCATAACCATTTGACTTTGTAATATTTAATTCATGTATCTACATCTACATGATCTACACACTTAGAAAAAAATAGTGTAAAATTAAATCACATGCAAACTTACAGTTGAAAGCATGTAAGAATAAGTCATACATTTAAATTCACAGTTAATTTAGCTGAAGCTTACATCGATACAGATGCAAAATTTATGTTTACATGTTAGTAGATGTAATATTGTGTCACCACCGAAAAAAATACGGCATATTTGAATTTAAATTTTTCTAAGAGAGTAAGTATCTAAGATATCAATGGTACCATTGAGTAAACAATCCGATAGAATGCCTGTTGAATGTTGGATATATAAATCAAATGAGTTTCACCTTCAGTGGGCTTTCCCCAGCTCCGTATATAAATAAATAAATGAAGTAAGACTCTCATCAACTGAAAGGACTTGAAAGCCTGCATCATTCGCCACTCTCAACGGGCAATCAGTTTGTAAAAAACGTTAACTTAACGAAGGTGAAACAACTTCTTCGACGATATGGCTTTCAACCAAACGGTTTTTAACAAAGGAACCCTAAGCTATTCTAAGTCTAAAAGATCGCATTTTAGAGGTCTTCAATTTAATATGGTGTTACTTAGAAAAGTTTAAACTGTTTTTTTTTTAATTTCTTCCATGTATTTCCTGTCTTGGGAAAACACAAAATGACTATATGATGGTAAAATTCATTCTTGCCCGTTTGTTGATTTCATTTTTAAAACAAGAAAACTAATCGAAATTGAAAAAAATATTGAACTCAATTCACTTGACAGTTTCTAATTCATCCCAAAAGACTTTCACGAACGTATCCACAATTTTCTGTCGAAATATTTCTTGGGTGTCATGAAAAATGATAGACACTAAAGAAAGTGTTACTTTTTATCCGAATTCAGGCTTTAGGAACAATTGAAGATGCGAATAAACTGTCAACGTAGAACCCCTTTTGCTTGACATGGTTGGTTTTAGGAATTCACTATTACGAAAACGGAATTCTTTATCTCAGCCGCAAAGACGTCATTTAAACTAGTATACCTTCGAGTTCACCTACCAGCACTTTACAAGTCGGTTCAGATCGTGACCGGCTCGTGAAGGTTTGTCTTGTTTGTTCAACCTATACAAATCAATCCCTAAATTCATTTAATTCTCGAGAGTACAGTATGGCACAACCAACAGGCCACCAGAAAACCTTGCTACGAACCACACCCTGGTTGGCATTTAGCGAAGAATTTTACCACCAAGGTACGCCATTCGAACGGGGCACGTTTCTGATCGCTTCTCAATGTTCCAACCCAATCGATAGTCGATTCTAACCGAACTAACACTGGAAACAATATCCGATTCATTTTTGCTATGTTGTCTTCGGTTGGATTTTCTATCTTAATCGGTTGCATTTAGTTTCGCAGTTAGTTGTTGCACCAATCAGCCTGAGAATGAGAGGGATTGAGACTAGCAAGAAAATGTAATAAAAATGTGGCTGAATTGAAAGCTGATATGTTCGAGGTAATAAAACAAGTTGAGCTAATGATTGATTTACAGATTAATTTGACTTACCTATGGTAGAATGATTTTTTCTTTAAATACTTTTAACGTTTTGCAATTCGTTTGTTTTAATAATAACGGATACTTTGAATAGTTGTAGAGAAGCAAAGTGAATGCATTTTTCATTCGTAATCGAAAAACACCGAACCGGGTACTACGTGACATAAGATACCTGAACATTATTACTAACACATAATCCAATAAATTTTCGGTTAATCATAACCAGTTTTAATTCAATTACCACGGTAAAAGCACGGTATGCAAAACCCATTACGGTAATTTAAATGGAATATTAAATGGAATAAAGAAACCGCCGCCTATCACTCGACTCGTTTCTGTCGACGATCACGGATCTATAAGTGAAACTTAGCGATCGAGCATAGCCACGAATTAATGTTAATTAAAGTGCGACTGATATAGTGAAATTGAATGCCTTTTGTGGTAAGCAGATAGCAAGGACTCCCCTGTGTGATGAAGAAATTCGATTGAATCTAAAAGGCCGTAAAAGGAGTTTCCGTTGGAAGAGATTTACGAGTGGGACCCCTTCTCACTTCGCGAGTACCAGAACAAAATAGTAGTGAGTTGTGATTTTTTGACACCTCGGCAATTATGCGCAAATGGGGCATACTGAAAATGGGCTTCCTATCTCGATGGGGCGTCGAACGGGGATTGGAGTGAAATCCGACAGTAGCCACACCAGTCAACAACAAAATAAATTTGGAGAAAAAAATACAGTCAGCTAAACAGTTGTCGTGTTGATTGCCTGCTGTGTCAGCATTTTTTCGGGGTTCATTAGGTGAAATACAAGGTGATAGCTAGATGATGAGTAGGAACTGCAGAGAATTTTCCATAATCTCTTCTCTTCTGCATAATGAGAGTAGGATACAAACATACTTGTTTGCATCGAATGTGCGTCAAGGACTTGTTTACTGCCATAGACCGTCTTCGTGATAACCTTTGACAAACGATGTTTAACGATGCCAAAACGTGCGTGCCCATCATCTATATATTCATGAATGGACGGCTTACCGTAAATTATCACACTTAACAGCATCTCTTGTAACGGCGAAGCTCTCAATAGTTCGAGCGTTCCCCCGGGGTGGCTGGAACGGTAACAACAAGAGTAATAAAAATGTATTGGAAGCAAAATAAATAAAACCTGACGTGATGCGTAGGAACAGACAGTAAACAGAAGGAGGATAACGCATACTGTGGGTTTTTGCTCCCGGTAAATATATGGTAGCGCACATAATTAATAGTTATTAGTATCCAATCCACTTGAATAATAACTTTGAGTTGGGCTTTCGGAACATGGACCCCTGCAGACGATGCGTGGCTTGGGAACATAATCCCGTTCATAATGACAAGATCTATGTTAAGCTACTGGTTCACAACTCGGTGAATTTTTAACCGATCTCACCTTGCAATCTTGTCCTACGAAGTCCTGTGGTGTGTCAGGAATAAATATTCAAAAAACTCTGCCATTGGCCGTTCGATATCAGTCATTCCAGAAACCAATTCTACCCACCTCTGGCCCTGGCCCTGACCCCTCCCGAAATCAGAAACGGAAACGAAAAAAAAGTTTGAGAAATATTATGGGACCGTTGATCCTGTAGATTACACCGCGAGATGGAGGTTTTGAGAGTTACGTGATGGTCAAAACTCCACTGCCGATAAAACATGCAGCGGCAGGTCCTATGCAGAACAAAATCAAAATCATATAAAATGGAGGATGAAACCGGGGTAGAATAAATGATAATAATAATAAGAATAATACATAAAATACATGAAAAAGGAGTTTAGTTTTTGAAGTTAAATAGGTTACGAAGTTTTCTGAAGCCTATCTGAGTCAACGTCTGAATACTAAGGAATGTTTTTATTCCGATTATAGAAGTTTTAACCTTAAGGTCATTCATATCTTCGGGCTAGAAGAACTTTCTCACCCTATGGGGGGTTGGAAATCGAACCTAAGCGGGTTGCGTGAAAGGCATCGACTTACCCATCACGCTATACCAGTCCCCTATAGGGAAAAATGTTCCATTTGACGAAACGTTTCAATAGATATTATCGTGAGATGAGAAGCGTAACGTTAAGCTTAAGAAGCTAGAAAGCGATGCGTTGCGTTATTCTGTGGAAATTATGAATTTTAAAAAACTGTTATAAAGGTTAGATTCTTGCGGTAAACGAGTAACGACGCGTTACTTTTAAGGAAGTTACAGGTATCACGAAATGTTTTATATGTCGCTCTTTTGTAAGTTATAGGTGTTACGAAGCGTCATATGCGTTACTTTTTGTAAGTTATAGGCATTAAGGAGCCTTACTTGTGTTACTTTTTTGAAAGTTATCGGCGTTACAGAGCGTTACGAAGCATTACTTTTTTGTATGTTACAGGTGTTAAGAAACATTACATGCGTTATTTTTTTGTGAATCATAGACGTTATAAAGCGTTACATGCGTTACTTTTTATGAGTTATGGACGTTACGAAGCGTTACAAGCGTTACTCGTTTGCAAGTTGCAAGCATTACGAAGCGTTACATGCGTTACTTTTCATTAAGTTTTAGGCATTACGAGCGTTACCTTTTGTTAGGTGTTACGAAACGTGACATGCGTTATTTTTTTGTGAGTTGTAGGCGTTACGTGTGTTACTCGTTTGTAAGTTGCAAGCGTTACGAAGCGTTACACGCGTTACTTTTTTGGAAATTAGAGGCGTTACGAAGCATTACATGCGTTGCTCTTTTGTCAGTTATAGGCGTTACAAATCATTACATGCGTATCGTTTTTGTAAGTTTTAGATGTTACAAAACGTTACCTGTGTGACATTTTTAATAGGTACAAGCGTTATGAGGCGTTACATTCTTAACTATTTTATAAGTTTTGTGTGTTACGAAGCGTTATATGTATTATTTTTTGTAAGTTATAGGTATTAAGAAGCGTTACGATAGCTTTGGTATACTAATTTTAACATATTGAAGGGTCAAATATTTGCGAAATGTACTGGAAATGGACCAACTATGAAATGATTAGAAACTATCACTACATATGACATATCTTATCTAAACGAGAACTTGTATCGAATTTTGAAGGAATCTGAGTACATATATATAGAGGGGAAGATGTTCGATTGCCGGCACCCAATTGTAACTTTTGACAGAAAGCAGATAGCGTCATTCCGACAAATGTCATGTGTGTGTGTGTAATAGCAGCACGTTCTTTTTGTGCCGAATACCGAGGCAAACAGACGCTCGTATTTTTTGCTGAAATTGTGTGAAAATCCACAAAAGAAAATTTTTATAGTTTTTTTTTCTGGTATCATAAATTGAAGAGCATCAATCGAAAAAGTGAGTGGATTGAATATTTATGTGGATGCAATTAAAATTTTCGCAATCAAAGTTTTTTTTCGCAATTTTTGAAATATCTACCGATTTCGGTAACCGGTACCCCATTTTTTTTCGACAAATCGTGAAAAGTTGTCAGTCATATGTAGGCTGCTGTCGAGACAAAGCAAGCCAAAGTTTTTTCCAAACATCTAGCTGCTCATACAGCAGATGCTCCGGCTAAGAAAGACAATGAAGACTTTAGTCCAAACGAAAAGAATAAATTCCGTGTTTTCTTCGAATATATTTTTCCGTTTTTAGCGAAATTTCTTGGGGTGCCGGTAACCGAACACCTTCTTTGAAATGGCCAAAATGTATCACTTTATTAAATTGATAACAAAGTTTTTTCAATAGATTGAATCAACTTAGTTTCTTATGCAGTTGTTAGCTGGGGATTTTAGCTTTCCATCGATGTTTAAGTGTCCGCATAATGTGTACTTAGTCAGAATTTATAAGCTTTTAAGCAAAAGGTGCCGGTAACCGAACACTCTCCCCTATTATTCAATTGAATTAATTGTTCTATTCTATCCATGAAGGAATCAACAAATAAAAAAAACGTAAAATAATGACAATAATAACAATACTACAAATTGTACTATACGACCGGAAAGAGAAAGTTCGCGAGCATGCCTTAGTTAAGCAAGATTCTGCAGATGAGAAAGATATTCTGCTACTGGATTCCGCACATACTTATTTAGGGCTAGAAAGACGAACGCCAGCGCACTTCGAGTACATGTTTGGCTGAATCCATTATTATACGCCAGAGACCAGAATGACTACCCGACAATAGAATGAAGTCAGCAAGAATGTTTGGAAGTGGCGCGATTGCCTCGAAAGGCATCTCAATGGGACAGAAAGATCACAATGTCGGTTTTCGTGAGTTTTTGGATTTTTGAGAAGAATGAGTTTCGGTTCAATGAGTTTTTGGATTTTTTGAGAACAATCGCGTTTGTGGTAAAATTGCCAGCTCAAAATTTTTTCTCCTTCTTCGGCATCCTTCTTCTCACCATTGATATATTTTCCGTGGCTCTAGCATGTTTAGCTCGCCTGCTGTGTCGTGTTGAGTAGACGTGTGTTGATGGTTCTTGTCAAAAAAATTGAGCGTTACTTCTCTAGAGTAACGCATCGCGACAAAATTTTGCGAAAGATTAGGCGAAACAACTTCGGAAACGAACGCTAAAGTTGTAAAAGTAGATGAAGATAGAGTGCTTCTGGTCGTTCGAAGGTGTTCCCTTGAACAAAATCGGTGGTCGAAGGAACCCATTTTGAGTCGATTACAGACATCCAGGCGACCGTGACGAAAGTACTCGCTGACATCCCAGTCGAAGCGTTCCAGAAATGTTACTAAGCATGAAAAACGTGCTGGAATCGTTGTATAGTGTCCCAAAGAGACAGCTTCGAAAAGTATGGTAGAGTTGGGAATTTTTTTTTAAATATATGATTTTTATGAAATCAGTTTCATTACTTAAATATCACTCCTCGTATTTGTGCGTCAAAGATGCCTTACCACGAATCACGAATATGTTCCTAGCACTAAATCATTTTCTCTGAACAAAACTGTAATTTTAATCTTGAATAATAACAAACTGATAATTTTAATTAGGCGCTCATCTTCTTCCTGAAGGTGATTGACTGTCTGCTCCATATAAAACTTGTTTAAACCTTTAAACAATTATTACAATAGTTCACTCGTAAAACACGTTATATAACTACGTGAAAAATTAAAAACGTTACGTCTTTCGTAGTCTCGAATAAATCAAATGCTTCGCAGGGTAATAACATAAGACCCTTGAAAAGCTATGTTTGTGAGCGATAAGTGGAATGAACTAAAACGACTCATAAAAAAAAATATTGTATTTAGTTCTACTTTATTAGAAATAAATCGTTCCTATTTCACTTTTAATGTCACCAGATGTTAGTAACAGACATAGATACCAGTATTCCGGTGTGCTATTTGCAACCTTTTTCAGTATATCAGTTCTAAGTCTGTTGGAAGAAAAGTACGGAGCTGTCTCTTTTGTACTAATTCTGGTAAATCGTTAGACTTTGCGAAATTAATCAGCGGTAAGATTGATGCTCCATAACTAATTTTCGAGTACCAAACAGACTATAGCAAAATACGACTCAACTTCAAAACGGATTTCACAGTGACGAATCCATAACTGCGTGCATATAAGCTTTTACTTCAGTTGAAGAGACTTTTGAGTTTGGTGAGCCTTCCCATCGCTTCGCAGAAAAAAATGAAACGAACCACATTATAACGACATTTTTCTATGTATTAATATGTTTGACTAGACTTAAGACGTATTTATTATTTGTTTTGTGTTTGTTATTCAAAAGATAAGGGTTTTGTGTCTGTTAGAGAATGACATGTAAATTGTTCAATTCAAATGGGTTTTCCCCCACTCTGTCGTTCTATTTAGACATCTGTCGGATAGACCTGAAGGCAGATAAATAAATAAATGAATAAGGTGCAAAATTAATAAACAAAAATGCGTCTGATATGCCTGACATAAGATTAATTGTTAAAACGTTAGCTATATTGTGGTTTTAGTACCGTACGCAGTGTTAGGAAAAAATCAAGTGATTTTTAGACAATAAAATCATTCATCAGAAAAATCACTGAAAAAAATTCACTACTGATTTTTTACAAACACGATTCCCGCTGAAAATGATCTCACATGGAAAAAAATAAGTTTGGAAAGTTTAGTAGCGAACACTCTCCTCGATGATATTGAAGAAAAAAGTTCGCGCGTTGAATATATCTGATATGGATTTTCGGAAAATGAAATTACATAGCCGTTCTTTCTTTGCAGAATACATGATAGATAAATTTGCCAATGAACAAAAACTGAGCTATTTAGAACATGTTCAGTGCGCATACGGTGGTTGGTTGTTGGCGCCTGCAGTATGTTCGAGACATGCCAAATCCTGCGCTCCTGTTTTATATATAAATCAAATTCATGCTAAATACCGTTTTGTTGGTTTTTATCTAAATAGTGCAAGAATGTAAAACAACCAGCTGGAGTTGAAACAGTCTTTTGTCGTTATAATCACTATTTGTAGTGGATTTTTTACACAACTGTACAATTAACATTAATGTTTTTACGATCCAAGCTGATTCTTTTAATTTACCTTAATCTCGCATATTCTAATTTTAAATAATTGTAGATTTTCACCAGTTTGAGGACTCTAGAATATGAATTGACAAACTTCGTTGATTTACATGCTCCTATAATATTCCTTATCACCCATCGTTTGATTCCCTAACACAGACACAGTTCTACCACAAAACCGCCATTTAGACCATTGTTCTATGTACGCTTACCAAATCCAGCGGGAAGATTATTGAACCATCGCATACAGTTTTCCAGGGTTCTGGTAAAGTCCAGCTTCCCACAATTTTCGTCATCCATTGCTCAACAGTATGGTCTCGTTAACATCAGGTCGTACAACTTCCGGACATGACTTTTTGCGACCGTTTGTCGTCACTGTTGGAAGACTTCTAAATCTGAATTGTCGTAATACAGCTCAAGTTTTTTGAAAAGTTTTTTCTAAACGACGCCTTTGTAACCGTTCTCCGATCAACAGTATTTGCTTTCGATCGACAGTCAGACGTTCTTCCATCCGTTTTATGATACCACACACCGTATAATTCTTAGTTCTCATCTTTTTTTCCGATAGCGTGATGAGACAGATCCTTATTTTCAATAAATTATACCTAACGAATAAAAAATCAGAGCAATCGGCTGAAGTTGATGATTTCGTTAATGACTGTTCCAGAAGTACTGGGTTTGTTTGGAGCTGGTGTAGGGGAAATACCAATTTCATTGAGTGAAGATGACAATATTGACATATGGCCAGCTGATGGTCATAGGTAACTAGTGTTCTGCATGGAACTTGGGTGTCCTGACCGCAAGTAACATTGGAACGTAAAGACAAAAAAAATTTACAGCACTCTCCCAGATTTTAATGAAACTATCTGTACATGTAGATTTTGTCACAAAAAGCAACTTTGTACACTTCGTTTTCCAAAATTGATCAAGACTGCCCTTTGGAATGAGCTGAGCTGAAGTAGATCACCCGTAGTTGAACTTCGTGATTGACCGAATGAGTGGAAATGTACAATGAACCAGGAAAATAATGCTTGGGAGAAGCAAATCCTTTTCACTGTACATACCCACTCACTCCTAACTTTTTATTAAATGATCAATAACGACGCTGGCTACGACCAAAGGCTGTGATACTGAGAGAAAGGAAGGAATGTTAGTCCGATACTCGTTGTTTCTAGAGACCGCGGGTACCACTGTATCTCCCCGAGCATCACGGCATAGGGATTTGTTAATAGGGAGGGAAAGAGATCCGGATATGTTTTGGTAAACAATATGGTCTCAACCAAACCTGATTTTCGATACTCAGGAGAAATATAATAGGTAAGAAAAATATAAATGAAACACGAGCACTGAAAAAATAAAATAAAAACACTCGCGAGTGGGCCCGCTGCAGACCAACGCCAGACCTTCAGTCTGAATGAGTGGTGCGAAACTCGCCTAAACCTTCCAATGTAATTTGCGGTTAGAACACAGAAGTTTCATGCGAACCACTTGTTGCCTACGACCATCATCTGACCACATGTCAATAGTGTCATCTTTACACCACTTTCTTTTTCTATGGAAGTTATCTCTCCATATTTAATGAATTACAATCAAGTTATCTATTCAATTTCATCCTCCATACTTTGTAGGGTACAGTAATTCGAGATATCGTTTTATTTTGATTGCTGCTTAGTTTCCAAAATTAATTACTCTTGGCGATAAAACGATAGAAACATGGTTGTACCCCTTTCTTTTTCTTTTTTTTCATAATACCGAATTGGCTGATCTAAAATAATTTCACACAAACTGTGCAATTAGAAAAAAATTTTAGGGTTCAGAAAAACTTTAATCAGATAGAAACTGAAATTAATCCTAAACTCATAAATTTTAACATCAAAAATCTAACAACTTTTTACCTTTCTATTCTGTTTTCAGGTGAGTTGGAACGTGCACCATTAATAAATGAAAAACTGTCATCGCTGACCTGGTAGTCCATCGAAGTAATTAATCTCAATAACCATAATCGATTAATTTGTAAAAAGAGAGAATGGAAATCCACGGGTTGAAAGCTTGTACTGAAAACTAGAGAAAAGACATGAAACCACCGAAAGTCTAAGCTCAAACCAGCCGTTTTTTTAGCTGCTGTAATAACAATTTGTCATCAGGACCAGCATCTTAGAGATCCGAACCGGTTGGATTCCAAAATTAAGCTCGATTGCTGGAGCTGAGTGATTACCGACCAAGATTCAAAAGTTTGTATGTTGTTCAGAAGCGTGCTCACAATTAGTCCCGCACGCTCCCGTCGACTGCCAAAACAAAATCTGTAGTTTCATTTTTCATTTTTTTCTTGCTTCAAAAATTGTCTATTCAAATACGACATTATATAACAAATCTATCGGACCTGATCGTAGAAAGAAAAAATACCTAATCCATCGTTAAATTCGAATCACTCAGAAAAAACACAGCGCACATGCGACAGTGAAAGGTGCGAAATTAGGGATTTCGGCCGGCTTAGAAAAAAAAATCAACCTGCTGCACATAACAGTCTGGTCACTGTGCGGAAAAAAACGGGGTCATGAATTACGCCCGCGATTATTTAGTGTCATCTAGGCATCGGGGGGTGCTAAAAATGATTGACGTATAGCCCGTGAGATATTTATTTTTCGAGGCAATATTAGCTCATAAAGCAGTAAATTTGACTTTACTAACTGATTTTAGCATCATTCTTAAGTGACCGAAATGAAATAAAAATTTATGTTTGTTAAAAGCTATTTCGAAATACTTCCAATTACTGAAAAAAAAACAATCAAAAAAAAACTTCAATGCTCCCAGATGACGAACTTTTTCACTCACGGTAGCAGGGAACCATATTGAAATGTCCATTTAAAACGCAACAATGAGCAAGTGACACAACCTTCACTTTCCTGGCCACTTACCGATTAATGCGGCGCGAAGTGTGAACAAATTTGAATACCACGCACCGTGAACAACATCTTCAACAGCAGCAACAACAACATCAACAACAGGAAACCCTCGATAGTGTTCACAAAATAACAACGAATAGCAGCAGAACGAACGAAAAGAGGCAAAAACAACATCAACATAATAATTGTGTGAACATAGGCGACCGGCGTCGGTGGCGGCACTGCCCGTTTTTGGAGCAGTCTGAAGAAGCCACTCTCCGTCAGACACGCTGTATCCTACTACAATGTAAACATATCTACATACACACCGTACAGTTATCCACCGCCAAAACGGGGGAGACTAAATCCTCCTCACAACTTCATTCGCCTCAGCTCATTATGGGCCCGCACTCACCTGGGTATTCATCTTCTTCTTTGATGATCTTTATCGATTCCATCATGAAACCACTTTAACCGGTGCTCGTGACTAAAATGGGCTTTGTTCTCAGCAGTTGCCCCCTTTTGGATGGTTGAACCGTGCAAAACAAGGGCTCTGCCACGGAGCTGCGTGTGGGTGACGGGAGGAGTCCGGGGTCCTATCCGCGATTTGTTGAATGAATTTTTCACATGCTTTACCAGTAGCCAGTGTGCGAAAGATGAATGGATACTATGGGATGGTATTTGCGGGAAAAAATACTGCCGGGCTGCCGCTGTGCGGTGACGATTTGTGGTAGACCCCCACTCTCCCACGACCCCCCAGAAAAACGAAGATCAGTACGGGTCCAATTTGCATAAGTGACCATTAAATTGGGGTGTTGAATTTGAAACGCTGTTTCAGAATTTATAGTTATTTTTTTTTCTGTCTCGAAAGTCACACGTTGTTATGCCATTGTAGAGTGGCACTTGATATTTCGAAAACTTGGAATAGTGTTATGCATGATAGGCTTTTGAAATGAAGAGACTGGAAGGTATTCAGAGCAGATGGTCGGTAGGTAATAACCTGTGAAAGTATTTATGATTGAAATATAGCATTCATCTGACAAGTTAAGAGTATAAAACATTTTCAGACTAGATTTATTTGCAAATATCATAAAATTCATTAATCATAATAATATCAACGGGATTTTGTGATTTCCTACCCATTTATTCTATTGACACGACTTTTTCACAAGATCTCTCTATGGCTATTTTTTCAAGGCTCTCTCTACTTTCTAATATCGATCTAAGGTCATCGTTTTAGGAAATTTTCGATGAAAAATTTGAAAAATTTGCCAAAAACCAAAAACATACAGACCTTTGAAAAACTTTTATCTATCTGCAGGATGAAAATGATTGGAAAATTCGAAGGATTTACCGAGTGTTATCAAAAATAGCTCTGAAAATTGAGTGTTTTTGTGATCTTTCACAATTATTTGAAAAAAAAATGCGATCACATGATTTTTTTTAAATAAGCCTTATGCTGGCTACAAGGATAACATTCATACACATTTTTGGAAAAGCTTTACACGCTTTCATGGAAAATAAATGAATTTCATCCAGCTGATTTTGTTGTATTTTCACGATTAGTAAGTACTAAAAAATTTATCTTATTCCGTGGAAAACTAAGAAAACTTTGCAAAACAAAACCAACAACAAAATTATTCCGTTTATAAATTGAATTAGCATTGTTGTAAAAGAATATGTATTTCATTTAGTACTTCCAAATCATCAAAATACAACTAAATCAGTTATATGAAATTCGTTGATTTTACAACGAAAGCGTGGAAAGCTTTTCCAAAAATGTGTCTGAATGTAATTCTTGTAGCCATGAGGTTTATTTGAAAAAAAATCATATCCTCGCATTAATTTTCCAAATAATTGTGAAAGATTTTTTCACTCTCCAGAGAGATAAAAGTTTTTCAAAGGTCTGTAGGTTTTTGGTTTTGGCAAATTTTTCAAATTTTCCATTGAAAATTTCCTAACACCGGGTGCGCATGGTACTTGGACGATGGCCTTACGGTCTGAGACCAGTGTGTTTTAGGGTGTTTTAAAGGGCTGTTTTCACGCTTCAAATCTGATTCTCTCAGAAACGGTGAGGAATATAAAAAAACCCAACTGACAATATCTTAGAAAATTAACTTAGATTATTCTGTGAAAATTTCAGAATGATTCATTGACTCTTGCGGTCGGGAAAGTCTTTTTTCTGAAGGAAGAATTGCATAGCTGAAAACGGCAACTTTCAACTTATTCATTGAATATCTCGCCTTCAAAAGCATGGATCAAATATCTATCCTGGCAATGTCTAGACAATTCAATTTAGATGCGATTAGTGCATAAAAAATATATGTTGTCGCGATAAAAATGAAGTGAATGTTATTTTTGTGAAGGTGAAGGACGATTTTTATGGCAGCGTCATTTTTTCTGCTCCAGTTTCCTGGTAACGCAACGAAACATAAGAGAGAAATAGAATCGGCTCAGAAAGGCTGCCAAACAAGCGGTAGCTTTATTGGATTTTATGTGATGTGGTCAAACTTGTAACCGAAAATATTAAAACTTTCTTGGCCACCCGGCCCATCGAGAGTCATTTTGCACATATGCGAGAGAGCATGGAAAGAAATGTAATATGCAGAGCGAGCCTCGTGGTTATACGGTACCTACTGGCCTCAGTCCTTAAGGGTGATCAGTTCACTAGTAACATCTTCATATGCGCGGGTTGGCGGTTGCATATGGCACTGGTCTTACCAGCCTCTTGTCGCATGTTCGAACCCTAACCAGAATTTTCTTGTTTACCGTTCCGTCTGCATGTTGTTTGCCAAACCAAATATTGTTTCAGATCCTTGGCCTTTTTCATCGTCCTGAAAGGCTCCTCTATGCCGTCCCGTTGTATGGTAGTATATAAATACATTTCAATATTCCAGCGTTAGCCGTTACATTCTGTTTATCATTGGGTTTCGGTACAAATCGCACCATGAACGATTGCATACGTTGCCGGTGCTTGGCAGTCTGCGCAAAAGTTGAGGGCAACGTGTATCGAAAGATTTGAGAACGGTATAGGCAGTGCTTGCAAGAAAACCAAACTTTTTGCGAGTATTCTTACTGACATCATTGATTGCCGATGCGATTGATATTATCTTCATTTCTCCTGTCACTGCTTGATTACGATGTGACTAAATATTAATCAAGCAGCATAAACATTGAATTAAATTCATTTAAACCAATAAACTCCGATATCCAATGATTTTTTACAAAGAACAATGAACTTTATCAATCTATGTTTATGTTAGTACTCTAATGGAATTTTTTTACTTCAACAGGGAATAGGAGAATGAGAGAGAGAACAAAATGCTAAAACTATCGAGTATCTCATTTGACAGACACTTTGACCGTACCGGTTACAGTTGACGATGATTTTAGTCAGTTTGTCAAGGTCATTTGACATGACTGACAATTTGCAGCTGTGGCAGTAATACCAAAATTTAGCGTTTTGTAGCACAAGAAATAAATCGGAACTAAAAATTGTTATCGCTTTTTTCTCCATATGACACTAATATGCTATATTTTATAAAGTGATGACTTGATATCACATCATTTAACACTGAAATCTGAATGTCAATGAGCTGTGAAAATATTGAGTGCACAAAAAAAGTCATTTTATTCAGATATGAATCCTAACATAACTATAAATCTATTACATTCGTTCAAACAAAGTTTCAAACTCCAATCTTGGTATTGACTGCACATTGTAAACCTAGTTGTCACATAATTGATATTATTCGTGCGACATTTGGGAATCCGATTAAGGAGCTCCATTTCGACCAAATCACTTGAAATGGAACTGTTCAACGGTACTGCAAATGCGTATTCGAATTATTGGGGTCCAATTCTATGCTATTCATTGTGGCGAAAAATTCTTAGTCGTGACGAAGGGCCCCTCCCGAAATTAGAAACAGAAGCGGAAAAAATGTTTGAGAAATATAGTGGCGCTGTTGATGCTGTAGATTACCGCGTCGATAATGCATGCTTGCAGCGGCAGGCCCTACAAGGTCAAAACCACATAAAATGGAGGATGAAACCGGGGTAAATGAAATGAACATAATAATACCAATACATAAAATCCATAAAATAGTAGTTTAGTTTTTGAAGCTATATACGTTACGAAGTTGTTTGAAGCCTACCTGAGTTGACGCATGAACGAAGGTACTGCGAAAAAACAATTTCTTGTTCCAATCATAGAGGTTTTAACCATAAGGTCATGCGCCTCTTCGGGCTAGAAACTGCGGAGAAGGGAATTGATCCCAGGCGGGTTGCGTGAAAGGCATCGACTTACCCATCACGCTATAACCGTCCCCAATATGGAAATATGTTCCATATGTCGAAGCATTCCCACTCGAAATTATCGTGAAAATGGAATTGTTACTTTAAGTTACAGGAGCTAGAAAGCCTTGCAGATGATAATTTTCTTAAATTGAGAGTTAAAAATCATATGAGTTATTTTATGAAAACTATGAACGTTAAAAAACGTTACGATGCGTTACTTTTACGAAAGTTATAGGTGTTATGAAGTGTTACATATATCGCTATTTTGTAGGTTGTAGAAGTAACGAAGCGTTACATGCGTTACTTTTTTGTAAGTTATAGGCGTTACTTTTTTGCAAGTGTAAACGTTACGAAGCCTAACATGCGTTATTTTTTGTAGGTTAGAGGCGTTACGAAGCATTACATGCGTTACTGTTTTGTAAGTTAGAGGCGTTACGAAGTGTTACATGTATTACTTTTTAGTAAGTTACAGGCGTTACTAAGCGTTGCTAACGTTACTTTTTGTCAGTTACAGGCGTTACGAAGCGTTAAATGCGATACTTTTTTAAGTTATAGGCCTTACAAAGTGTTACATACGCAAATTTTTCGTAAGTTATAGGCGTTACATGCATTACTTTTTTGTGAGGCATAGGCGATATGAAGCGTTACATTCGTTACGAAGCGCTACTGTTTTGTAAGTTATAGGAGTTACGAAGCGTTGAATGCGTTACTTTTTAGTAAGTTATAGGCATTTCGAAGCGTTACATGCGATACTTTGTTGTGAATTATAGGCTTTACGAAGCGTTACATACGTTCCTTTTTTGTGAGTTATGACGTTACGAAGCGTTACAAGCTTTACTCATTTGAAAGATACAAGCGTTACATGCGTAACTATTTATAAGTTTTGGACGTTAAGAAGCATGACATACGTTACTTTTCAGTAAATTATAGGTGTTACGGAGCGTTACAAGCGTTACTTTTTTAAGTTATAGGCGTTACGATGAGTTACTTTTTGTTACTGATGTTATGAAGCGCTACAAGCGTTACTCATTTGTAAGTTACAAGCGTTACATGCGTTAATATTTATAAGTTTTGGACGTTACATGTGTTACTTTTTTGTGAGCTATAGGCGTTACGAAGTGTTACATGTGTTACTTTTTATGAGGTATAGACACTAAGAAGCATTTGTAAGTTACTTTTTAGTAAGTTGAAAGCGTTACGAAGCATTACCTTTTGTAAGTTACAGGCGTTACGAAGCCTTAGTTTTTGTAAACTACAGGCGTTACGAAACGTGACATGTGTTGCTCTGTATATGTTTTCAGCGTTACGAAGCGTTACATGCGTTAGTTTTTTGTGCGTTACTCTTTTATTAATTAAAGGGACTAAGAGGTGTTACATGTGTCACTTTTTTGTAAGTTAGAGGCGTTACGAAACGATAAATTCGTTACTTTGAATAAGTTGTAGACGATATTAAGCATTACATAGCAAAGCAAAGTCCTGGCATTACATTCCTTTTGTGAAATTTGGCCTTTCTGTTTCAACAGACTTCGCAGCCGATTCATAGTGTACAGAATCATTGCATGGCTAGTACTATGGATCCTACTGACACTAAGCATTACATGCGCTACTCTTTTGTAAGCTATAGGCGTTACAAATCGTTACATGCGTTCCATTCGGGTAAGTTATAGACGTTATGAAGTGTTATATGCGTTACTGTTTTTGTAAGTTATAGGCGTTACGAAGCGTTAGCTGTGTAGCTTCTTTGTAAATTTTAGGTGTTACAAAACGTTACATGTATTACATTTTCAAAAGATACAAGCATTACGAGGTATTATTTCCATTACTCTAATGTAAGATTTGTATGTTAAGAAGCGTTATATGTGGTACTTTTTGTAAGTTATATGTATATAAAAGCATTACAATAGTTTTGGCATCCAAATTTTAACATATTGAAGAGTAACTTATTTGCAAAATGTATTGAAAATGTCAAAATTAGGAAGTTATTAGAAATGATCCTACAAATGATCCTCTCCAGAAATCAAAAATATTTTGAGGCTGTTTATCCTATAGATTACACCGTGAGATAGAGGATTTGAGAGTTACGTGGTGATCAAAACTGCACTGGTGATAAAGCTCGCAGCGACAGGTTCTAAGAAGCAGGACATAGTCAAAATCATTAAAAATGAAGGATGAAACCGGGGTAAAATAAATGACAATAATAATAATACATAAAATTGTACTGGACCACCGGAAAAAGTGCACAAGCGTGCCTTAGTTAAGCAAGATTCTGTAGATGAGAAAGATATACCGCCGCTGGATCCCGAACATACTTATTTAGGGATAGAGAGACGAACGCAAGCGCACTTCGAGTACATGTTTGGCTGAATTCATTATTTTACGCCAGAGAACAGAATGATTGCCCGCCAATGTTGGTTTTCTGGGATGGGCATCGTATATCTTTGGGAGACTACCTCAAATCAGAAAAACAGTATTAGCGTGCATTAATGAAGCGATTGAAGACCGAAATCGCTGAGAAATGGCCTTTCATGAGGCACATGAGCATCGCTATCATGGTTAAAATCAACAGTTTAGGTTAGAATTACTTGGGCATCACCCTCGTTTGCCTGATTCGGCTTCCTCGTACTATTATCTGTGCTCAAACGTTAATTTATCTATTAGAAATTTAAAGAAATTTATATGAGTTTCGTTTTGGAATTTCAGTTCACTACTTCCGGAACCTGAATAATCACAGAATATATGGCATCATCACAAATCTTGTGAATTGTTGTTCTATATAAATATTTAGAAGGTCTTAGACATGTGTTTCAGAAACAACATGACAGTAAACGTTACGAAATGTCATACAATTATCTTCTCTCGGGACAGTTCCAGTGGAAAGTGTCTGTTAAAAACGCCGATAAAAGGCACACCGAGAATTGGGTACATAAGTAATCTTCAGTGGCATTATTTTTTTTATCTGAGGGCCCCTCCCGAAACGAAATCCGGGGTACGGGCCTGTTCAAACCAATGATAATATAATGGTTGATAATGGTAAATCAAAAAAAAAACAAATATAAAATTTGAGCCAATGTTCTTTATTGGATTGTGATATTCGATACGATATTCATTGATCATTCAGTTTGATGATTTGAAGAATGGCTGACGCACTTTAATCACATCCAAATTGGACCCATATGCTCAAAAGTGTCTATCAACCTTGAACTGGTTTGCTACGGCTGCGGACTGGTTACCCTCTAATTATTGCCGTTCCAATATAGCACCGTTAATTAGTTATTTCCTGAACCCACGCCAGACTGGCCATCAAATGTTTAGCTGCAAATAACAGTGACTGCTTCCTCAAATCAATCGAATCGCTGAACAAAAAAATCAGACAGCACACTACATTGTCGAAACCGCCGGAAACCCACATGACTTCGAATTCGATTCGAGCTCTCCTGAGTGGAATAAATAACACACTGCAGACGCGCTTCTACCAGCACAGGTCTACACGCGAGCGATCAGCTGATCTGCGACTGCATCGATCCGTAATTACACGAACCCAGTAAAGAGTGTCACCTCAATCAAATTGAATAATCGACCCAGTAATTACGAAGTCAAAACGAACGGCAGTCGTTTTTTTTTTGCATTTAAGCGCCTTCTAGGATATTTTAAGTGTGCAGGCAAACGACAAAAAAAGCCAAAGCTTGATAACCATCACCCCTTTTTCACCCTGCAAACCATCAGCATTCAATTACTATGTACACACCACAATCAGATGCATACATGCAAAATGCATCGAGGAAAAATGTTGCCGTCGTATCCTGGTTGACGATCGGCAGTTTCATTTTCGTTGCTACCATTGCGGCTTCTTGGAGGACAGAATCTGTTTACTCCTGCTTTATAGCACTCTGACCACGATTGCCATGCTCCAGTTATAAATTCATTGATCGTGCCACCACACCTCACCTCCCCACGAATGCGAAACCTGCACCCGTCTTCCATTTCTCCCGAGTGGCCGCGCAGCACAAGATAAAGAAAGACCCCCGATAAGTAATGTTGGTAGAAGTGCGCAGTAAACTACTTCGAAAAAAAAAATCTCGAGCAACCGTCTGGCCCCGCAGCCGAGCGAGATTATGCAACGCGTTTGCAGACTGCAATTGCTGCTGCAACCGTCGTCCGTCACTACCAGCCTGCAAGCGCCCGCGAACTCGACTCGAGATGAATGTGTGCTTTTATGCTAGGAATAAATTATTATAAACGGAACAGTGAGAGCAAGATCACATGCCAGGTTGGTTTGTTGGTAGAGGCTAGTTTGGAAATAAGAGCACTAACCGGCGGTGTGGGTTTGGTTTATTCAGCAGCCACGAGGAACCCGCTTCTGCATACAAATGATCGACCCCGCTAGATCTGGCCGAGAATCAGGGAAAGGTGAGCAGGTTTCGTGCGACGGTATGGCAACCAGCCCGATTTCAACAAGTCACGAGGACGGGGAAAGTAAACGGCTATGCGTGTTGCAGCGTCCATAGTTTTGGTTAGGATTTCGAAACCTTTGAAAACTCGAACACAGTGTCATTGAATAACATAATTTATTTCGGAAACCATTGAGACACCATCATATGCAGTGCAGTAAAATTACTAAACTATTTCTCAAATGTTCGAGGAACACAATCAATAGAATAGTTTTTTTTTCATCAATTCATATTGAAACAATCAGATAAATAATTTAAAACTCATGGACCACCCAGGGCAAGAAACAGAAAAAATTTTATATACAACATAAGAGTTAACAACATTAAATTAAACGAACCGTGAAATACATTTACTCATACTCATGTCATACCCAAACATGCATCAAAACCATTATCCTTCAAAATAAATATATAAAAGCTGGATAAAAGTAAACTGATACGCTATAAAGGACCAGTATTTCGTGATTCTATAATTTTAAAAAGTCTATTAATGGTTGATTCACAGTACTTTTATTTAAAAAAACATTAAAGTTGCATTCATATTTCCCCAGTTCGAACCAAGTCTCGAACCTTTCGCTTGAATCAAACGAATTTTATAAGCATAGTTAGAAATAGAAATAATTTTTAATCATTGGGACTACACATTGTCTGTTTAATAAAGACTGTTCCAGAAAGTATGGACGCAACCAAAAACTGCTGCCATTTCGTAATGGATCAGAATCTGTCATTTTTTTTTGGCAGGGTCCTGTTGTTTACACTCTTCTCTAGCCACTTGTGTAGTTGTTTATTCGTTTTCATTGGTTTGTTTCGAAATGCGTGGACTTTCAGCAGAACAACGTCGAAAAATTGTGTACAAATGGTACACAGAACGCGGACTGTCACTGAGAAAGATAGCAAAAATGGAAAGAGTAAGTGAAAAAGCCGTGTGAAATGCAATCAGGAAGTTCGGTGAGGATAACACCTTTGAGGATAAACCGAAAACGGGTCGAAAAAAGGTCCTTCTAACCCTTAGTTGGATAAACGTACACTGAAGGCGTTCGAGCAAAAGAAGGAGGTTTCAGTTCGGGATGTGACCAAAAAGTGGGCACTTTGAAGTCAAATGTTCTTCGTGCTAAAGAACGTTTGAATCTTCGAACCTATAAGAAGCAGAAACAACCAAAATGTAGTCCGAAACATGAAGCATCGATCATCAACGGTAGAAAAGTATACTACCAAAAATGTCACTTTCGTCCAAAAAGACATGAATCCACCAAATTGCCCACAACTTCGACCAATTGAGGAATTTTTCGCATTAACGAAGGCACATCTTAGGAAACATATCGCGACAGTCGAAACCATTCAACAGCTCGAAAAAGATTGGAAAAAAGTGTCAAAACTTGTCGCCAAGAAGTCTGTACGGAATTCAATGAGGAACGTTCGCAAGAAGGTGCGCCAGCTAGTCTACAATGGCGAAGTAGCAAATGTTGAGAATAATATTCTGTTGTTGTAGTATAATGTTATCAGTATATCAAATAACATTTGAATATCTAACACTTGTGAATTATTTACAGCGAAATCAAAGTGCGTCCATACTTTCTGGGACAGTATTTACATGTAAATAAATAAATAAGTGCACGAAGTCGCAGCTTTGAAACTGATTAGTATTTTTCGATTGGTCAAAATTCCGTACAATTCGGAAGATTCATTGACTTGGGGATAAAATCGGTCTTTTTGACAGCTTATGACCCCTGAATCACTTGAAGTAGTGATAACTGACCAAATCCTACCAAAAGATGACTACGCTTGTGAATGAACAGCAACACACGCTTTTTCATGCATTTTCCAGTGTAAACTTGGGATTTCATGTGACGAATGGTTCTGTTTTCAGGCAACAACTGCAAACCGCTTACCGAATTGTGACCTTCTTCGCCACATATCCGACAAACACGAACATCTTCTCGGCACAGTCGTGATGTACAACGTTTAACCGGGAAGCTGCTCAAAGTCGTGTTTGATGTATATTTCGTCATCAATCAAAGTGTAGCCCTTGTGTTTCATCAAAACACGGTCGTACAAAACCCTTGTACGCACATTCCTAATCTTCAAAAAAGGGTCACCGATTTGATTGTAAAAACTATCGAGGCATAACATTCCTCAATACCGCCTACAAGAGACATTCTCCAGTTTTGTTCAGCATTTGTAGACGAATACCAATACGGTTTTCTAGAACGACGGACAAATTATCGATAATTTTCGGAAGTATAACTAAAGGAATGATCATCTGTTTGTAGATTTCAATACACTCAGTGAAACATTATGGCAGATCATATTAGAACATGGCCTTCCGGCAAAGCTAATTAGTCTGATTCGGGCGACGCTCGATGGATCGAAATCAAGCGTCAAGGTGAGTCGTTAATTAAAATTAGAAAAAGCCCTTGGCATCTTAGAGCTTAAGCAGTGTGCCTTAAAAATTATATTATTGAAAAAAAGCGATGGCTGGTACGACATCCAATGCTCTCGTGACGTTAGATGGATTGAAGCAGAGCGACGCGCTCTCAAATTTGTTGTTCAATATAGCACTCGAAGGTGCGTCACGAAGATCCGGCGTGCAGAGAAACGAAACCATCATCAACAAGTCTCACATGCTCCTTGGTTATACGGACGACATTGGTATTATTGGTTTGGATCGTAGAACTATAGAAAAGGCTTCTGTACCCTTCTAGAAAGAAGCTGCGAGAATAGGGTTGATGATAAATTCTACCAAGACAAAGTACAGTGTGGCAGATAGATAACGTGGTATCCCAAACGGTGTAGGATTCGAGATGGAGATAATTGGGGTACGATACGAGGTTTTTGACGAGTTCATATATCTTGAAATACTAGTAACATGCGATAATGCTATTAGAGGTAAAAAGGCGTGTTGCAGCTGCTGATAGGGCTTTCTATGGACACGTAACCTCCCGGAGCTTGCAAGCGCGCACAAAACTTACTGTATACAAGTGCAGACGCATGAATCACGAGCTGCGCCCAGTATACAAATATGCGGACATTGGAAGGCCTATAAAATACAGCAGACTACAGTAGGCTGAACATGTAGCAAGAAAGCCGGAAGAGAGAATGCCTACGTGCACTGACAACTTCAACGAGAGCTCTTCTCTTTCACATATATACACCACTGTTGTATAAAGTGTGCACGCATCATGAGTGCGTTTGTTTATTTCCTTTTACCTCCTTCACTGAATCGCACCAAAGTGCTAGAGCATTAGCTAATAAATTCTCTGAGGTGGATGCAGATACTTTCACAGAAATGTACACGCCGATGAGTACTCTGGTGTATGGTTTGCGAAGAAGAAGCGTGGGCACGCAAAATCAGCAAAATGAAACAATTTGTCATTAAATTTTCGGTTTTCATTGCAAATTTTTCAGAGCAAGGCCAGATCTACTCTCTATTAATTGAAGTTCACAGAAGTGTTTGCTCACCATTACGCGCCAGTGATCACTTGGGTGTTTTAGGCGAGAGTACGTGAGAGCGATTCGTGCGAAGAGAATGTTATTCTCTCGCACCAGCAGCTTTCAACACAAGCACGCACTCAAAGTCTGTCTGTCTGGACACTGAGAAGAAGTACGCTTTCCGCTTTGTGTGGAGCGGAGCAAATGTATCCGCAGTGTATAATTGAAACCTACGTCCTGGTGTATCACTCTAGTGAAATGCCATCTCTGCCTACGTGATGCTCAGTATAGAACTTGGGAGATGTCGTCGACTGCGGAGTACAACTGTGCGCGATCAAAGGAGATGCGCATAGCGAGAGTACAGAGCGACTGGGAAATGACGGTTGAAGACCGAAGCTCAATGTAACAAGCAGGATTGTGTAAAAAATGCAAATGATCCGATTTGTAGAATAATAGAGGATATAATAAATTCCAAAGACAAGATATTTTCGCATTTAATCACAATTCATCAAAACCTTATAACTACGAATAAAATTGTTTTTTTTTTATAGAAAATGTAGGGGAAGATGTAGGGGAACTTGACGGCTTCAATACATCCGTCATATAAGTAAAAATTTCGGTTCTCTGGTTCTGTTAGCCATGGTGACTTCAAACAAATCGTCCAAGTTAAGGAAAATGAACTTTAATGAACTGATTTATGTCATTAAATGTTGCTTAGTGGATAAGAAGCCAATAAATTCGACTCCAGTAACGTATTCAATGCCGCGAAGCCGGTGGAAGACCGGCCTAATCAACACCGAAAGCGCCACCATCCAAATCATTGGCCAAGAGAGCTAAGGCGAAGTCACCATCAGACAATGAAGACCAAAATGCCTCCGAAAAGAATAAATTTCGTTCTTTCTTTGAATAATTGCAGTTTTTTACTTATATTTCTCCATTTTTAGCGAAATTTCTTGGGGTACCGGTAACCGAACACCTTTTTTGAAATGGCGAAAATTTATCACTTTACTAAATTTATAATAAAGTTTTTTCAATCGATTGAATCAATTTAGTTTCTTGTTCAGTTGTTTGCTACTGACTTTAGCTTTCCATTGATGTATAAATTTCTGCATAATGAGCACTTAGTCAGAGGTTATAGTCTTAAAAGAAAAGGGTGCCGGAAACCGAACACTCTCTTTTATACTAAATTATTATATAGAAGGCTAAAAAAATATCCGGTTGAAAAATGCGATTTTATTTTTGGTGTAAGGTTTGTAAAAGAATGTCCCGTCTTATAAACACAAAAGATCAAACAAATATTTTTTGCTGATATCTATTTTAAACAACTTTATTCAAAATTTTCCGTTGAAATCCAAATTATCACTGTGTAAATTTTGAAGAGATGAGACGTAAAAAATCAGTTTTAATCCACCTTGTGCTGTAATGATGCCTTTCTCATTAACATTTCATTTGAAATCGATGCAAATCCCAATGGAATATTTGATAATGTATTTCCAGAGCAGAAACCCGGAAACCGGCAGGATTGCGACTATCAAATAGCCAGGTCTGTAAGTTCAAATAGTTATAAAAACTGCTTTAAAATTTCATACTTAACTGTGGCTTCAATTTTATGACGATTAGACACTCTGACTAACATATAATAAGTACAATGAAAAACTTTTTTTCATTTAACGATTTGAGTTTTAGTATTTGTTAAGACGTAGAGACGTCCTGAGCTAGTTTCAAATATGACATGCGAATGCAATTATGTAATGAAAACACTGAGATAGTTAAAAAACAAAGACTTTGTTTGAATCAAAACTGGCTGATTTACCTTTCATGCACTTTTTCGATTGAGCCAACTAAACGAAAACGAACACCTGTGCTCCTGTTCTCCTGTTACTACTGTGAGTGAAATTCAAGCAAAATGGAGAGTGATATTTTTCAAATAGCATCATAAAACATTAATTGTGATTGGATTTTTATTTCTGTTATTTTTATCAGTACAATCACTTGTAAGCATAGCCAATGAATTCGACTGTATTTTTTAAGGTTTCATTCTCTTTTGGATTCCCCATACATGCCATACGAAATTTAACAAAGCACGCTGTGTGCTTCGTTCGCAAAGGCGGTGGTGTTTTCTTCTTCCGTACCAGCACGTTCCGATGCGTACCGGTTTTGCATTGCCATTTTGTATTACGGTTTGATAGTTTTGACACTCATCGCCTTATAACTTTAGAAGCGGAAGTCAAAACTGGATGAAATTTCACAGTATCTTTTAAAACAATGAGGGCTATAATTTGAAACAAGATTTGTAAAAATCAGTTTAGGGGGGAATAAAGGATAATTTGAATCAAAAAACACTTTTTTGTAATTTTTCACGGAGAAACGATAACCTGATTTGATTGACTTTGATTTTTTAACAGTTCGTGTCATATTTAAGCAAAACACGCAATCTTACGCAAAATTTCCGCCAATTTTGAAGTGAAAAACTACCATCATATGAAAATTGAAAAATTTCAATACCGTAGGGGGAGGCATTTTATATCAAGAAGGTATGTTTCAAGTTTGAAAAGAATCGGTTCAGTAGATTTTGCAGGATCGTGTTTACGGACTTTGAAAAATTGGTTTTCAGAAAAACACGGGGAAATTTTTTTTTCTCAAACAGTCAAATAGGAAATTTTGGCACACACAAAACCATCATACACCCGACCCGGCCCAATGCGAGCCAATGTCCAAGTCCATGTTAAACTACAAGAAAGTGTAAAAAAAACGATTTTCCGAAACTGTTTTTGTTGTGTGTTTCCCTTAACTTTTCGAAGACTTTCTAAACAATCTCAAGACATTTTATTTTCATCTTAGTTTGTGCAAATCGGTTGAGAAATTTTCGAGAAAATTGAGTGCACATTTTCTGAAGGATTTGCACAAATTACCTTGTAATTCCGGAATCGGAATTCGAATCGGGATTAAAATTCAATAGCAGTCTATGGAACCGTAAGACCTTTAATTTGAATCTGAGTTTGTGAAAATCGGTTCAGCCTTCTCTGAGACAATTGAGTGACATTATTTGTCACATACACTCCGTTATACATGCACACACACATACCCATGCTCAGAAATTTTGTGATCTCGACGAACAAAGTCGAATGGTATGAGACTCGGCCCTTCGGGCCTCTGTTGTAAAATCAGTTTTTACAGCGATTGCATAGCCTTGCTATGTAAGAAAGGAAAAAAAGTAAGAGATATAGTGTATAAAGAGCTGTAAAATCAAGAAATGCATAATCCGGAAAATCAATTTTTGGTTTGAACTCTGAATTGCTCTTGTATTGTGCCTATTCCTTTCCGATGCATGCTGTTGCTCTGGAGAGCCCTCAACATTGAATTTTATTTCTTAGAAAAACGTCGTAGTTTAAACTATTTTCATTATTTTTAGATGATATGTGTCCTATATCAAGTAAGTTCAGTAACATGTTCCAAGAAAATGGCAGCAAAATCGAAAAACAATGAAAACAAGGTAAACATTTCAGATTTTCACGGAAAATTTTAGTCTTCTTTAACGTTTCAAACAATAAATAAAAAGTTTTATGGTGTTACAAAAATTCCGAACACAGTATTGTGTTTTGTTCGACAAGATAAACAATCTCTACTATGCCACGTTCAAAGTATAAAATCATTGTTACACTGTGGAATAGTTTCAAGCGGTTCAAGCATCGATCATCATTTCGTCGATTGATCTTTCTACTAAATATTTCTAATAATCGAGCCATTGAGAACGGGAATAGCAGTAAAACGACCACATAAACTCACGCAGTTTAACCTGAGTTTGAATCCCAACTTCGGACTTATTGCCAGAAAGACCCGATAGGCAAATAAGTACTATGTTTAACTATCACAATCGAAAAAATCGAATCATACGATCATAGATAAATCAACAATCAACCGATGCAAAATCATTTTCCTAAAGGCAAAATTCATTCACCGCTTCGACTAGCACTGGCACTAACAGTTCGGTATGGAACGCAGCTGTTTGCCTGCCAGCGACACGTCGCAGACCAAGCAAGTGGAAATGATTTACATATAGATAGGAAAAGTGTCCAACCGAAGGTAAAAGCCACTGTCGAGTGAATGGAAATGAGCCAAACATCACGATTACAAACGGTGCACTTGTCTGAATTGCGTCAAAATTGACAACTTGTCAGAGAAACCCGTTGATTGGTGGCAGTTTTTAATGAAGCAGGCTAGGGACAAGTTTGATAAAAGTCACACGTTTGTTTGACGGTTTCCTTTCGGTGCTAATTCCGTCTATAGGATTAGCGTATGTGTGCAGCCAACCGAATATGCAAATGAACAGTATTGAACGAAAACCAATGTGATTATATGGTGCAATCGTTAGAAGGAAAAATGCAGAAAAATCTCAAAAATGCAGTTCACCCGAAAACACTAATCAGTTTACGTAACTCACTTGCGTACATAGCGCGGCAAAACAAACGATCGCCGCAGCTGGATGGATTTCCAAGCAAACGGCAAACGCTTCAGCACTTCTCATGCTCTGGAAACCTGAAAACCAACTCATGTCAGCTTTGTGACAAAATAACCGCAAACATCAACAACGGCAAAACAAAAACAACTCCACCGACTCATTCGGATTCGTCCCAGTAATGACATTTTTATGAGCTTAAAATCCATTTTAATGATTGGTGTTGGCTTCGTCTAAAACCGAGCGTGCTTCTGTTGAGCCGCTGAATCGCAGCTCGGCGTGTGATCAACGGTCACTTCACCGCAAAGCAACTATATTTTTGTAACGTGTCAGCTAACTTTTGTTGGATTGTAGACGGTAGGAGACCAGAAACGGTTAACCATTGCTTGCCGGCAGCCTGCAGCCATGCCACGACGCTGTTGAAGCAGATTGTAACAGTTAATTAGAAGCGCTTTGTTCGAACCTGTTGCGGTATGATACTGGTGACAGTCGACAATAGTAACGACGAAACAACTCCTTGTTGGCCCTCGGTAACAAACCGATTGGAATGTTCGACGAGTGCCGTTAAGAAAGGAATTTGGTCGTGGTTTGAACAGAGTACCAGGCGCCTAACAAAAGAATGTGCTACGGTTGCTAACTTACAACTTACAGAATAGGTGCACTGTGAAGAAATGTAATTACCTGTAAAAAACATCTACAAGTTTGTTGCTGTTCTACTAGATCCCAATTTAACGTAAAAAAATAGTTCAGTATCAAATAAAAAACTTGCAAAGGTTTTCATTCAAGATTCATAAAACGCTTTGTTTGAAGAATCTTTAACAAATATTTATGAAAATACTAGCTGAATTACCCGGCGATGCTCGGAAATGTTCCGTGAAGGGAAGGTCGAACAAAATTCTCGAAGTTGTCCTGCTTCAGGAATCAGGAATCAGAAAAAATTGGCTCAAATGGCACGTTCCTCTTGATATTCGGAGATTTGTGCCTTGCCATCAATTTGTTTTTAGCATTATTTTCCCGATATGTAAGAGGGAAGGATTGAAAGGAGATGGTAAGAGTTGGACTAGGAGGATGGGAAAAATTTACGACACAAAAACACATAAATGCAGAAGTAAATTCTGCACCCCTAAGGGATGCTGAACAATCTGCTGGGGATCACATTTAGTGGAAGCAGACGTAAATTCTGAACCTCAACGATTTAGAGATCTTACAAAAGCGACACCATTCTGCACTCCCGGAAGAATGCAGAACGATTCGCATTATGTACGAGCAGAAGTAAATTCGGTACCCCCCAAAGGATGCCAAACAATCTGCTAAAACCTTTTTAAGGTCAATACAGAAAGGATTCATTCACTCCAGGAAGAACGATGAACCCTTTTGACTATAGCTCCTTACCACATTGGGTGAGAAACGAGAGAATATCCTTTAATTTTAGCTCCGCATACACAGACTCAACCAAGTATGGAGAACCAAAAACCCAGATACGTAGTTGAGTCAATGCGGGACAGTTACATATCAGATGATATGAAGTACCGTAATCGCATTCACACAAATCACACGAATAATACTCAGCACGTTGAATAGTAGCCATGTGATAATTGAGTTTGCAATGTCCAGTCAGAGCTCTGACCAGAATACTGCAATGATGCTTGGAAAAATGCAGTAGACACTTTGACATTTTCAGATTTAAATCTGGTAGAAATGCTTTTGTCTGAGCGCAAGTTTGCAAGCTGCGCCAGTAGCTGGCATGTTTGGATTCAGCCCAAGAACGAATCTTGTGCTTTATCCAAATAGTTGAAAGTGGTAAAGCTGGTTCAGGACCAACGAAATCATTCGTTGCACCAGCTCTAGCCAACTCATCAGCCCATTCATTTCCAGTAATACCAGAATGGCCGGGTACCCATAAGAAGTAAACAGCATTTGAAATGCTGAGGTCCTCAATTTGAGTTCGACATGCGATCACTAGATTCTACTGTGAGTCATTCGAACTGAGTGCTTTTAAGGCGGCCTGACTGTTGGAACAAAAATAAATTCGCTTACCACAGATCCTCTGCTGAAGTGCCAATTGTACTCCACACAGAATCGCGTAGATTTCTGCTTGAAACACAGTACAGTATCTACCAAGTGAATGAGACTGCTCCAGCCTCATTTCAACACAGTAGACACCAGCACCAGCACGACCATTCAACAGAGAACCGTTCGTATAACAAACTATGTGTTCATCAAGTTGTCGTTCCAGACAACCAGACAACCATTCTTCACGAAGAGGATAGCTCACATTGAATGTTTTGAAAGGAAAACTGCATGTGAGAGTTAGGTCACTAGGAGCAATTAAATACTCATCCCACGTAACCATTTGAGACCACAAGCGAGTGTGGCTGGTAGCATAATCTAATGGGTTACTGTTCCAAAGCCCTGTAACCTTAAGACGGTATGCACAAGATAATGCTTCTTGTTTTAGGAACACATGTAGTGGTTTAATGCACAGTAGCGCCTCTAGAGCAGCAGTAGGAGTTGTCGTGAATGCTCATCGCAATTAGGACCATCCTTTGGAGATGATTTAGCTTTGACTGAACTGTCGCGACTTCTCCTTTCTGCCACCATACAAGACATCCATATGCTAGAATTGGTCTAACAATAGTTGTGTAGATCCAATGAATGTATCTGGGTTTAAGTCCCCATGATTTTCCAAAAGCTCGTCCGCATTGGCCGAACGCCATACAAGCTCTTTCAATCCTGAAGTCAATGTGAGCAGACCAAGCGACTAGGTCCTGCTTAGTGAAATACTCTGATTGTAGTGAAACATAACTTAGACGGCAACCCGATTGAACAATACTCCGTTCATTTTCAGATTTCCCATCTCAGATCTCACAATATTCATAATTTTCATGGTATTCTCGTCAAATTGGTCAGTTTTATATTTGAACCCTTTTGTTGGAAACATTTAAAACACCTTTATCTCTATAAATACCTTCTTAGTAATCTCCGAGTTACATATGTATATGTGCTTGTAACGTACTTTCGTACTTCCTCGTCACATTCGATCTTGCTACTCCCTTCTCTTCATAAAAATTTTTATGACATCATTATTTCCACGTAATTGCTAAACATTTTCCATCTGATAATGATTATTTTATAACGAAAGGCTGTTTAACATCATAACTAGATACTATAAAATAACGTTTTTATATAATTTATTTTACCAAAGCTTTAACCATTTTGGTTATTTTCCGGGGAGGAAAACCTATAGAATAATGATTCAGTTAATACAAATGTTTTTGTAATCTTATTTCCATCACCTCAAGTCGACAGTTTTCTCCATTTTCATAAAAAATGCACCTTGATTGTATGATTTCGTCAATTCAGATCAATGTTGAGAATACTTATTTCCCCTCCCTCTTGTTAATATTTTTGTGAGCCTCACTTAATTGCTATAAATATGCTTTACTCGTAAAGAAGTACCAATTTTTCGTGAAACCCAATCAATTTTTCCTTACACTTTTCATGTTCGGCGCACTTAGTCCACTCTCACCCTCAAAATAACCTTATAATCTATTTTGATATAACTTCCTTTTTGTCAGTGAACTTACTACAGATCTCCTTCATGATTACCCTGAGTAGTGTAGAAAGTATCTGTGCTTTTAAAAAGATATCGATTTCCACCTTCGATACATGTGTCAAACTTGGTGGCGATCCGTTTAGTTGTTTTGTTGTTACGCTGAGACTTAAATACACTCACGTTCATAGACAGATAAAGATTATTTTACCTTAGTTCTTTGAATTTCCCGCAAAATGGAACCAGATCCTTTGAAATTATTTAAAGAAAATTGTGTTGCTATCGAATTAACAACAGCAATACTATCTACTACGATCTTGAAATTCTTGCCACTATCTTGTTTTACAAAAAATGGGAGATGAAATTTTTTTTCAAAAATCCCTCCTTCTAATCTAATTGCCGATTCTCTTCAAATTATATAAATTTCGTCATTGACCCTCTCCTCCCATGTTAAGGACACTTGCTACACACTTTCCCCCCTGAAAATGTCCTAATGATCATCTCTAAAGAGCAAGAAGTATCTGTGCCAAATTTGATAGCAATCCGTTCAGTAGTTCCGTAGTTGTGATGTTTGTAACGGCACATCCCCTTTTTAGAGGGACGTACTACATCCACCACACCCTTATAATCATATCTAAGTTACGCAAAAAGTACCTATGTTCTTTAAAAAGTATCGATTCTCGTAAAATTAAATAAATTTTCTTATGCCCCCTGTTAAGGATACTTGCTTCGCTCCCATCTCCTATAAAAATACCCTTGCAACTATCTCTGAGAAGCAGAAAGCAGCTATGCCAAGTGTGATAGCAATCCGTTCAGTATTTTCGGGGCATTAAAGTACGCGTGGCACTTTTTGGCGACTAGAACGTACAGAACAAGTTTTGCGGAAACTTTCTCGATGCTTAAAAGCTTTACAAGGAACTGCTTCAAAGTTTGTTCTGTTGCGTCGCGTGAACATTCAAGTAGGGATAATTTCTTAAAAACGGACTATTCATAATGCAATGTATGCAGCGTAAACCAAATCTTTTTTACTAGTTTTTGGTTACTTCCCGAGTAGCAATTCAAACTTGTTATAATTGGCATGTTTCACAATTGTTTCATATCGGTTATTTTTGTTAGATATGTTACACAACTGATTCAACACGTTTTTGTAAAGGATGTAAAATTCATTCATATTACTGCTTGTAAAACACATCCGGTTTTTCAACTGACTGTATGACAAGATCATTTGAGCAGTTTCAATTCCGGTTTCCACTTAGCAAATATTACTGTTATGAAACATCATACAAGAAAAGTGCGCTTTTCCAATCGTATAATCGTTGCGAGAAGAGTTATTAAACTCAGAACTAGAAAAATGTTGGCTACTTGGGTTGGGCTAAATACAAATTGTAAATACGTCCTACTTTACCGAATGAAAAACTCTAGAAAAGAAACACTTCAACATTGTACAAAGTTTATCAACACAAAATGCTGGGTAAGGAGCTTTTTTATCGATTACCAGAAGCAAGAATCACATCTGGAAAAGAAAATGTCTATTATGTCGAAGCCATTGGAGAGGGCTCTCTGTTCAGTGCTTAGACTCAAAGGATAAGATGACAATCTATTAATTTGCTCTATTTTTACTTAACAGTATTTCAAATTTTCACATAAATCTTTGGTGACAATTCTGCTCTCCGAAAACTTAAATTCGAATAAATATTTTTTATGCGAGACGAAGTTCGACGGGTCAGCTTACTTACCTTACCTAACAGCTATAATCCTGAGGTGTCCTTTGTTGTATCAAGCATACGTCTCCACATTACTCGGTCCATGGCTGCTCGTCACCACCCACTCAAGGCACGAATGCTTCTGAGATCACCCTCAACTTGATCGATCCACCTTGCTCGCTGCGCTCCTCTTCTTCTTGTACCAGTCGGATTAGATTCAAGCACCATTTTCACTGAACTGTCGTCCGACATCCTTATGACATGCCCAACCCATCGTAGACGTCCGATTTTAGCTGTCCGTACGATGGGTGGTTCTCCTAGCAGCTGTTGCAATTCGTGATTCATACGCCGTCTCCACGTTCACGGGTCAGCTATAAATCTGATAACACCAACAATGATATGCAGATGGCGCGTTGATTGGTTGATGTCGTTTAATTTTGGGCGGTAAATTCGCAGTTTTCGTCGCTTGAACATTTTTAGTTTTGCGAATCAGCAATGTTCAATAAATAACACTTTTCACTAATCAACAAACACTTGCCACAGCTACACTTTCGTAAAAAAAACTGTTTCGACGTATTACTTCACTATACGTTGTTTGATCCACATTGAATCATACAATTGAAATTAGACTTTTTAAGAGTAACACTTAGACACCGCATCCTACTATCAGTGATGCCAACTCTCCTTAAAAAATGTATATTGAACATTTTTCAAAAAAAAACTTTTTCGTCTATCATTCTCCCATCTTTACTCATAGTGCCATAAACTTCATCTGTTGTAAGTTTCAAAATATCAAAAAATTTAAAATAAAAAGTCAGAGAGAGAGAGAAAATTGATAATGAATTGATATTTTAGAAATATAACAAAACGATTATTTCTTCAGGGTATACATTCTCCACACAGCTTTAATCATTTTTAGGTAATAAAAATTCATTATTGAAAATACAATCTTAACGGTGGATGAGTCTATCGTGCATCACAACACAAAAACGCAAAACAAAAGAGGGAAAGTTTGCGAAAACATTCCTTTCCCAAAATAGAGGGAAAAAAATCAGCAATTGTAACACCAATCTAATCCGCCAGGGTCGGTCTCATCCGTACCGGCTTTGGAGCCGTGGATAGTTACTTGGTGTCTGTAAAACACGTGAGTGCTTTAGCGGTTGGTCGATACCGAAGGCAAAATTCAAACACAATAGCTCGTCTTTCTTTACATAATGTGACTAATTTTCGCAGACCCGCCGGAACTTTCGTCGCTATCTTCCGTCACGCCACCAACACCGACCTTAGGAAGAGCGAATTCCGATTTAGATCGACCGGATGATTTCCTGATGATGCGACTTGATTGCATATCACGGCATTGAATTCCCATCACATGCAATGGCTGTGAATGTTGACTTTGTTCCGAAGAGCGAAACAAGCGGAAATTGGAGACCGATACGTTTTGGGATCATTTACCACTCTCCGAAGACGTGACGCAAACGAAGACGCTCTAATGGAAGATGTGGAAATTGTCTTCCACAGTCACCATCGTTAACTGAGCACAGAGAAAAAAAATCGTTGAGAAATTACTGAGGAGAATGTCAACCAACAGCTGCGTTTGACTGATCAACACAAAAAATCGATGTGGGATAATCGTATTTTTATTCATCGTAATTAGTGCATGAAAAACTTTCGCAATTTTTCGAGTTTGAAAAATTACCATTATTTTTATTACAACAAAAAATAATTTTCTAACCAATCATGTCCTCTTTCGATCAAGCACGCAGTAGATTTAATGAAAAAATTTCAAATCCTAGAATATAGATGACATATTTCAACAGCTGAATAGTTATTATAACTCTTTTGTAGAGCCCTTAGAAGTGCTGATGTGTAGAATTTTATCAGTAGTTGTTCACTTTTCTGTGTGTTTTTTTTTCCCAAGTGCAAACGACCAGGAGCTGAATGCTGATGCAATTGGTCTTGTTTGAACAGAAACTCATAATCCGTATCATGATTACAGATTACCTAAGAAAATAAATAGGGATCCCACCAAGCGAAGCATCACACCTAATGTAATAAGTAATTATCGATACCAAATACCAATCCACAATAATGTTTCATTTCCGACCCACAGCTAACATTGAAAAAACAAGAAATGGAGAAACATTTAACTTTAGAAGTTCGAATGAAAAAACTTTAAACATCTACTAACCAGGAATTGGAATAATTGAGAGTTCATCTTGCTTTAATTTCCTTTTTCATATCCAATGCTCAATAGCGTAGTCATTTCAGTACAAGAAGTTCTAATACGTAGAAACGGGGTAACAATCAATGAGACCTTCACGTTTATGTTTGTGCAAACTAGGTGTGGTAAATTTAGAGAAATCGATGTTAATTTCCATTTTCAAGTATTTGTACACTTTTCACGCTGCTTACGTAACAGGTGGTGGTGAACTGAATTCGTTCACCTCCCTTATCGTAATTTGCGTCAGTTGTACTATCATTTAAAAATTTTCGATAAGCAAATGTGTGTAAAAATACAGATTTTATACGCAACTTCTGCTGACTTGAATAATATTTTTGATTTTGATTCAAATGCACATTTTTAATCGTCTGTAAAACAATTGGAAAATAATGTTGGTGACATAACGTCGTACATAGCAAACTGTATTAATGCATTAATACATACTCATACTCTTAGTGGAGTAATGATGCCTTCCTCATATCACCCACATTTTCATAGATATTTGTACAAGATTCTTCAGAAAACTTTTCCTCTGATCTTGGAAAAAATCCAACAAAAATTCGAGACACGACCGATCATGATGACACTAAAAATACAATTTTAAAAAACTCTCATCAACAGATTTAAGTTTGAAAAATAGGCAAATAATTGTGAAACACTATCTAGGATTCTGAAACTCATGCTATGATTTTAGAAAGTTAGATCCTTCAGTTACTAATACTTCTTCGTCAAGTGCATTCAAGAAGTATTTCCTTATAATATTCAGAACAAACGTTTATTTGCAAACTTGACACCGGTGATTTGTTTGTTGTGTGTGATGCATGTTATTGGGTAACGTTGCATAATGAACGTACGTAAAATCCACAACAGATTGGTGTTTCCGATAAACCTATATAAAAATTTCTAACGCTGACGCATATCTACGAGTTTCTGCTTTCTCTTAGAATCTACTCATTAGGTCTTATGTAAATGGTTAGTTTCTTCATAAAAATTACAGAAAATTTTAATTGAACATTATTCAATTATAATCATATAATTTTTAAATACCATAATAAAGAAAACTATTCCTACCCGGTTTTCCTTATCATAAATCTACAATCTAATTGACACCAATATTTACTTTTTGATTAACTGCATTTATCCTTTAGAAATAAGTAGTACATGACGAACCATTTTCTTATGTTCTATTTTTCGGGTATATTTCAGTTCAATACAGATTGAATAATTGATTGACATCGCCATCTTGATTTTTAAAGTACCTTAGAACATCAATTTCCAAATCCTACTTGACAACCCAGTCGCCATCTTAGATTTGAAAATAGCACAAAACATTACTTTGTGACATCAATTCGCCATACCCGTTCCAAAAATAACAATATTGTAAGAATTTACTCAAACACCGATAATAGTGTGGCAATTTGGGTATAATAGTGATTTGTTTGAAACCTTCGCGTCGAACCCATTTCAAAATCCCCATATGTAGAAATTTGAAACAGTATCGACAACCAGTGTTGGTGATTGCCGAAAATTTGACAGAAGCTGCTATATTGCTATCTATATTGTATACAACATTTTCAATCCGGTAGAAGATGCTACAAGAACTCGAGTCTCTTAATGCATTAACCGTGAGAGAATTTTTCTACATTCCTTCGCTCCACTTCATACTCTGAGTATTTCACGCCCTTAAAAAAATTACAGTCTGATAATGATCGTTGCTGTGTGGAATTTCCCAAGAGAGAATCGCAAGTTGACAATTATCGCAGATAATCGAATCGATGATTCAACTTGATGATTCTCATACTAGGTTGCAATATTTCAAAACCCTTGTATGGAGCATTCACAGACATTTTCATAGATACAACTTATATAAATGTTATATGCACATAGTTAGAATAAGCGGCAATAGTAAAATGATTCTATCGCAATTATCAACTGTCTGTATAGAATCGGACCGCGAAACGAGAATAAGCGACCGTTTGTTGCTTCAGAAAGGATCCCCACAGCAGCGTGCTAACCTTTGATTCTCAGAAATGTCATCGAGAGAAATTCGCACTGGTGTCGATTCTATGTTAAATGAGCCATATCGGACTTTTATTGCTGCAATGATATCCGTCTCTCTCTGATGGCACTAATTCAATCGTGTGAAGAGTTGCCAAAGAGCGTTCTTTGATACGATAAAAGCCATCCTTGTCGACAACAATAATCCACAGCATCCACTCAACAACCTGGTTAACATGTTTTGATTTACACGTTCGAACATCCCTCAATTCAATCCAATTTATTATAAGTACTACTTTTGCTATGCTTGAGTGAATTGTGTTCGAACCTACTGATTGTTAAATCTCGATGATCATTAGATTAGGTCCTAAATGCAAATGACAGTTTTTCTTTGTTTACTTTCTCTTTCAATTATTATGAAATATTCCTGTATTTTTCGATAATTTCTTCAATGCAGATGAAAAGATGATAGTTATAGTCTGCAAATAGTTTGAGAGATAGATTTCTAAGATTACCTTTATAATCGACAGAGAAAATAAACAAAGAGAATTTCACGATGAGCAGAATAGGTTCTAAGTGCAAATGATAATACTTAGAACCTAATGTAATGCTCATCAAGAAATAATATAAATCCATCTTGAAGTTAGAAGTTAGAAGCATTTGAAATTACGGCAATTCTACTAGGTAAGCACAGTGTTGTCTGAAACTCCATCATTCACCGGTTAACCAAAATTAATAGCGAATTGCAGTTTTGTGCACACCCACACAAACGAGAACACGCTTGACATTTTTGGCACACCCGCATGAGAACAAATGACTACTCGTCAAGCGGATGGCGAGACGAATTTCAACCATTTTTAATGCCAATATTATGCTGCACAAGACTATATCAATTTCTAACCATTCAATTAGGTTACATGACTGTTGTTTGGTTCAATAATGATATCTAAGGACTTATGCTGAATGATAGTTCCACTTGCAAGTCACCGTTTCGCTCCTAAATGAAAATTCCAGTATGTACGTGACCCCGTTGACAAATCAATCCACATTTAAGCGTACAACATTGATATAATGCCTTTTAATAAAGTTATTTGTGGCAAATTAAATCACTGAGATACAAGCGCTTCGAGTTAGGTCCCAAAACTGTATCGCCAAACGTTCTAAATTGTCTGCTAGTTACCGGAGACTCAAAATCAACAGCAAGGTTAAAGTGTTGATATATTTGTAAATGTATTAATATATTTTCTCCCAAAGCATAGTATTGGCATTACATTCCTTTTGTGGGATTTGGCCTCTCTGTTTCAACAGATTTTGCCGCAGATTCTTAGCGTTCAGAATCATTGTATGGCTAGTACTACGATCCTACTGACACCAGGTCCGGTCTCGAACATATGACAACTGGCTTGTAAGATCAGCGCCGTATGCATTGAACCACCAACTCGGGTTTTCTTCCAGAAAGTGGGTGTTTCATTGCAATACGGGTGAGGAACATAATTCAGGTAGAAGTGACGAAAATTGATTAATATAACCATATTTTCCAAAATGACCACATTCTCATATTTTTGCGCTTGCCAAAGACGTAATGCCTCTGTAGCTGTATAATATACCTCACAACAAATCAGTGGTATGCCCCAGAACAAGAATCATTATGCCCCACAACAATGATGTCCTATGTCCCCTAAAATGTCAAAATAGAAAAAAAAACAGATTATTTTTTGCATCAGAAATTATTTGCGTAATCAACTAATACCGTAAATAGAGATACTATATAAGCTCTAATAAAAGTTAGTTACTGAATAGAAACCGACCATTCAATGTTTTATACGGATAAAATCCGTAATTTTGTCGAAACAAAAC
The DNA here is from genome assembly GCF_030247185.1 of Malaya genurostris. Lineage (NCBI taxonomy): Eukaryota > Metazoa > Arthropoda > Insecta > Diptera > Culicidae > Malaya > Malaya genurostris. The sequence goes on along the minus strand of NC_080571.1, from coordinate 254,385,577 downwards.
CTTACATCGAAATACTGCCAAATAATATTTTCAGTTTTTTAACCTCTTTTAGCAAACGGTAGCTGCAAAACATGTATAGCAGGAAGAAAAGATAGTATTCGTGATAAATCTTTTGTTTAGAAAAGTCTGGAATGCTTATAAAAGGAGGGAGCGTTTTGACCAGCAGGGGCGCTTTAGAATACTTTTTCCTAATTGATACTCGATGTACTCAAGCAAACACGGTGTGGAGCAGACAGAAAATGGCCTCCACACAATCCTACGATCGAGTGAATTTAATTTTTAATTTTGTCATCCACTCGCTAATCAAACAACTAGCTTCGCTCACAGTCCGAAGACGGTCGGGTCATATATTTATAGATTCGTACGATCGAGAGAAAGACATCATTATGCCAAGCTCTGATTGACTCGTGAAAGCATAGGTCAATTCAAACCGACTTTTCAATGGTATACTATTGAAATACTTAAAATACGTAGCCTCAAATGTTGAAGAATCAATTGGTAGTTGAATTGTATAAATCCATCAACAAATGACTGAGAGTCATAAGCGTTCAAAATTGGGACAGCAAAAGGTTACGCCACTAGATTGGTATTTTCTGACTGATACCCGGTCCCGTATAGTGAAGAGTAAGGCATTTTTATTTGCCAAAATATGTTCTTATGAAGTTCGATTAACACGCTTTTTCCTGTTATGAGTGGATTTCCAAATTTTTGTGTAAAAATTGTACGAAGCTGTGCCCAGAGCAATCAACGAGAAACTGTTTTTCAATGTCATTCTTCAAAAAAGAAAATAAATATGTATGGAATGATTCAAACTCATCTTTCAAACATTTTACTATTTCACTATCCGAAGGCTTAGCTTTTTTTAAAGTCAATAATTATCTAAATGTATAGGAATTGTAGGTAAAGCAATATGTTCGAAACACATAACGCCTGAATTTGTATTACATAGAAGTCCATTATAAGATAAATACGCATTAGGCTATACTCATTAATGTATGGTGGTAATTTAACACTTGGCGAAATTTATTGTCTTAATATGATAAATTTGAAACCTATTTTTCATAAATACGTTTATTTCTTAAGGAATTTAATATAAGTTTAGCTACGCCGTAGTATCACTCGTAAATTTGAAACTTGAAAGGCATTCATTTCGCTTGAAGAGATTGAAAAAGCTGGAAAAAGAAGTAGTCGTTTTGCCAAAACTCAATGACACGAATTGTCGAATTGTTTAAAATCCTCATGAAGTAGCTATATTACTTGTCACTAATTCTCAACAGCGGCACTCCTGGGTGCAGTATAGTTCAAACGCCAAGAATCACCGAACCGAGCCAACAATTTCAGTACTCGAACGATTGCGCAACCACAAAAATTGATCATATTACCCTTAATGCAAATCGAGCGTGTGTCTATCGTGAAATCCGTAAGCGGGAGGCATTTCCAGCGACCTGTTGCTAATCACGTCGCGCAGCCTAAAAAGGCACTCGAAATAAATCGTCTCTCAATTACCGCTGACATATCGGCTCGAGCATGTCACATATAATTCCCCTCGGTTGCACCACTGCGAAAATCAGGTGAAATGCAAAACCGACCCGAACGGCAGCCCACATTTTAGGTAGTTTCGTAGGGAAATCAGAGCGGCTGCTCGAAATGGGACAAAATAAATGGCTCGGTTGCTGCCGGCGAGGGCAAAAAAATCTTTCTGCAGAATCTTCACCAACCAACTAACCCGTAGTCGAAGTCATGGTGGTTAGGCAGCATCAAATGAAAAAATAAAAAAGGCAAAAACGTTCAAATCATTTCATGGCTTCGATTCGACCATTTCGTGCAGCACCATAAGAGTGAAAGACGCACACGGGCTGTGAGAAGCTTTCCACCCGAAAGCTAGAAAGCATGCAGCTTCGTGCGAGTTAGATTACTGCTGGATGTACCGAATGCTGGCGAAACGCAAATAATAACCACGAGGATGGTGACGGCTCGAGCAAGTGAATCGAAATTGGAGTAACAAGCCCCTTCTTAGCTGGAGGGTTTTTTATGATGATGATCAGCGTTTTTAAGTACACACGTCTAGCTCCGAACCAGTAGGCAAATAAAACAGGTAGCCTTCATCAGCTCACACCAATAAAGTGACTTCAAGCAATAGGTACGGGAAGTTGCGTTGGAAAAGTGCAGAATTCGGTTCGACGAGCGCACCCAGCATCGCCGAGTGTGCAAACTTTCAACGCAAACGCTGAGGCTGAAGCGTCGTATGTTGGGATGATCATCTCTCTTTCTCTCAGGGACGGGGAGAACGAATGGGCGAAATGATGCTACATACATAGTTGTGCCGATGCACACGTAATAAATTTTGTCTGGGAAAATGCTTTAGTTATGCAAACGTCATCCGGGTTGTCGTTGCACTTGTTTTATTTTATTGTGTTAGAAGCAAATGATAAATCTCATCTTCTAAAAATATTATGTCACCTTATTTTTAGCCTTTGCACAAAAGTATTCTTTGGCGAAATGTTCTGCTCAGTTAACAAGTACACTATTTTTGGTTTTAATAAAATCAAAACAAGCCACCTTGAACTAAATTGAACTTTTGTATGCTTCCAATGGAAAAGCTGATTAGAAAATAACTGATGAAACAAAATTAAAATTGCTTCCGCATCCCACATATTCACCAGATTTGGACTTTCTCATAGTAATCATATTCTCATTCGAACTAATGAATGCAAAAGTTGGATAAATGCAGCTTTGTTTGGAAAACCCGTTTAAGTATTTTTGAATGCAAAAACCGGATAAGAACATTGAGACCCAAAACCGGACATGGGTTTTGCAATGCAAGAATCGCTTAAAAAATTTTTTTGCAAGAATCGGACAGAAAAACTTTGAATGCAAAAACCGAACAAAAACTTAACCGGTTCTTCCGAAACAAATGTATTTATCCGGTTTTAGCATACAAAGTTCTTACCGACTGCCGTTGTGGTCGAGGCATGGTTTGCTTGTTTGTTACGGACAATCTGATCTATGCTGCGTTCCCACAGCGGCAGTTGGTAAAAACTTTGAATGCAAAAACCGGATAAATACATTGGATTTGGAAGAACCGGTTATCCGGTTTTTGCATTCGAAGTTTTTCTGTCCCCGGTTCTTGCGAAAAAGATGTTTTTAAAAGATTCTTGCAATGCAAAATAAGTGTACGGTTTTTGCTATCAATGTTTTTATCAGATTTTTGCATTCAAAAATACTTAGACGGGTTTTCTAAACTAAGTTGCACTTATCCGATTTTTGCCTTCAGCCGTTCATATATAATACTGTGGTATTTTCAGTTTTGCAATGACTGAGTGGAAACATGCATTGGAGAAGCCAAATGAATGAGCAACTAATAGAAAAGATGATATTTTGGAAAAAGATACGCTCAGAGACAGAACTCGAACTTGCGTTCTTATGCATTCCGTGCATACCCGCTACCAGACCATCAAACATTAGTCTTCTCGCTTTATACCTATTTTCCGATGTTTGGATATATGGTATCGGTCTGATGACGGCCAGGATGTAGACCATGTTCGATGTACATTCTAGCATGTCTGACTGCGTATTAGAGTGTCTAATAACAAGGTTCAGAGTGGCGAAATGGTAGCGCGTATGCACGGAATGCATAAGAACGCAGGTTCGAGTCATGTCTCTGAGTTTATCTTTTTTCAATAACTCATCTTTTCTGTTAGTTGTTCATTCGTTTGGCTTCTCCAATGTATGTTTCTACTGCTACATACATAGCAAAACTGAACTTAGTTATGGCGGCTTTACGTCAAACCAACTGAAATTAATAAAAGACAACTATACCAAAGGACAACGGTGCTTCCTTTACACCAACCCCAAGCAACCCCAGTACACCTGTGACAGTCACCAACAGACCTACATAGATAACACTGATGAACCAAAAGTTGAACGCGACAATCCGAACGCAAAGTGGAGTCAAATTTGGTCGAACGTACACCGAGCTAAAAAACTATCATCTTCTCAAAAAAGCGACCTGTTTTTGATAGTCAACAGGCAAATAGATCACAGACGGTTATTGTTCATTCAACACCGGGCAGACGGAGAAAACTGTGAACATTGTAACAACGCGGTCGAAACATTAGAACATAAATTTTGTGAGTGTCCTAGGGTACGAGACGCATGGTTTCTATTGCAACGAAAACTTCTGTTACTACTGCACGGATGGCGAAGTCTGAATTTTGCGGATCTTATTCGACCTTCCCTAGATGGAATACCAAAAACAACGAAGGCAAACATCCTTAAGGTTTTCATTCGATACATAAATTACATAAATCAATGTACCACAGTTATTAAAAACGAATTAAAGTTCATTTTAGAAAATGATTTGTAAATAACACCATATTTTATAAATAAACTAATCATACAAAAAAAACCATCCAACGTAACCCCTATAGAACAAAGTACACCAGCTGCAGTTAACAGCTTACCATCCAACCAACCAGCAACTGCAAACAATGTACAACAAGGCGCATCTACAGCAACTAGCAACGAAATCAACAACAATACCACGGCATAAAATATCTTTTAAATAAAAAAAAAGGGTTGCATCGCATTTTTTGAACGCTTGAGCCAAAATTTTTTTGAACTTCTGCATGTTCCCAGCTGCCTTACCAGTCTTCTTGAAGACCCTCTTCACGATTGCCCAGTAACGTTCGATGGGTCGAAGCTGAGGGCAATTGAATGGATTGATATTTTTCTCAAAGAAATTTATACCCTTTTCCGCAAGCCAATTGAGAGTGGTTTTGGCATAGTGAGCCGACGCTAAATCCGGCCAAAACAGTGGAGGTGTACTATGCTTCTTATATAATCGCAGCAATCTTTTCTGGAGACACTCAGATCGATAGATTTCTGCATTTATAGTTCCGGTGGTGTAAAAAATGGTTGATTTCAAACCTCAGGAACATATTGCTTGCCATACCAGTACCTTTCGACCGAATTTCTCCACTTGAATCGACCTGTCCGCATCGCTCACATCCTTCCCAACGACGACGGTGAAGTATTGTGGACCTGGAAGGGTTTTTGAGTCCTCCTTTACATAAGTCTCATCGTCCATCAAAACGCATGCCTCGGGACACTGCAAAAGACGCGAATACAATGTCCGGGCCCTCGATGCTGCTCTCTTTTTCTGTTCTACACTTTGTTTCGAGATTTTCTGCTTCTTGTAGGTCTTTAGGTGATTTCGCCTCTTGATACGCTGGATTATTCCGACACTCGTTCCTGCTTTTTCTGGCCAAATCACGTATTGACATTGATTTGTTCTTCATGATTAGAGATACCTCTTTCTGGTCCAATTTCGGGTTGGAAGAACGAGATTTTCTGCCTCTTCCTGGTAGCTCATCCAAAGAATAGTGTTCCCCAAACTTATTAATGATGGTTTTAACACTGGCATGATGAATTCCAAACCGCTTCGCTAATTTTCGCATAGTAATAGCCTTCTCACTTAGCCATGTGTCCAGAACCTTAATTTTCACTTCCTTTTTAATACGCGACGCGACATTTTTAAAACGCGGAATTTCAACCGCACAAACAAGTAAACAAACGAAAACTGACAGCCAAACGCACAGCATGCTATTATCTGAGCATAAAAAACCATCACAAATACATACGTACAACACAAATAGCTTAGCTTATTTTCGATACACTCCTTATGGATAGCTTATTTTCGATACACTCCTTATGTGTATAATTCATTGAAAAATCAAGGCATCCTAATCTACTTTTACATCGATGATCAATTTCAATCGAATTTTTGATTCAATTAATGCCTATTTCAAAGTATCATGGAATTACATGTCGTGTAAAAAAAATAAAGACATCTACACCAAAGTGTCCTTTGGCGCTTCCTCCACCCCAACCCCAAACAACCCCAGTACATCTGTGACAGCCATCAATAACGATAGAACATCCTCAAAACCATCTGTAGGATAAGGTACACCAAATACAGCTAGCAATGCACCCAACGCCTGGACAAACATAAGCAATAACGATGATTCCACCAAACGTGACACCGAAGCAATGGACGGGAGCGTGAATATCGATCCATTACCTTCCCTTCATCCGCCGGATACCAATGAAAACACATCTCATCCAAGAAAGAAAATGTCAACGAGATAAAGTATATATCATTCCAATCAGTATCAGTGTGTACTGTAAGTAAACTCTTAACAAATAGTCTCATAGTCATAATAGTCTTATATAATCAAAATATATCTTATATTTCATAATCATAATAGTCTTATATAATCAAAATATATCTTATATTTCACTCGATAATAGCTGTTCAACAAACCAAAGATTGTCAAAATACTTTCATTTTTAACGGAGATATCGATAAGAATCGTCTGCGAAGTCTGTTGAAACATAAAGGCCAATTTCTACAAATGTAATGTAATGCATTGGCTTTGCTTTTTAGTCCCTGAATTTTGGTTCAGGAAGTACCGTAAATAATGACCTAAAACCCTCACCAAACAAAATTCACAGAATTAATTTCATGGTTTCATTCAATTTTTCTTTTCGATCCGACTTGCAATACCAAAATTACAAGGTAATGAGAGATTGAAATTTCAAACTGTCATATGAAACGACGATCATCATCAAAATAATTTCATTTAACCTAAACTCACTGAAGAATATTCATGTAAAAAACACATTCATATTTATAAAAAAAAAGGTATCACCTCACTGCTGCATTAAGCTCGTTTTTACTATAATCACCCTATAATTCCGGAACCGGAAAATTCAAAAAAAGAAAAGGTCATTCATTTGAATCTAAGTTTGTAAAATTTGACATCTCTGAGGAAAATTAGAACACATATTTTCATTTTTTTGCACATATTACTCCATAACTCCGTACCGTAAGTCCTATCGACACCAAATTCAGGAATTTTTATGGATCTTTCAGGATTCAGGAATTTTATATGAGATCTTTAATTTGGATCTATGATTGTGAAAATCGGTTCTCCTATTTCCGATAGAAGTCGGTGCACTTACAATTTTTTTGCACATTTTAGCTCGTATTCCTCAACCGGAAGTCGGTTAAAAATAATATTCAAGAATCTTTTATGGAACCACAAGACCTTTCATTCTAAGTTTGTGAAAACCAGTTCAGCCATATCCGAGATAAGTTAGTGCAAAATAAACCTTACATACACTCAGACATACAGACATTTTGCTTACTCAATGAACTGAGTCGAATGGTATATGACACTGGGTCCTCCAGGTCTCAGTTCAAAAGTCGGCTTTCACAGTAATTGCATGACATTTCTATATGAGAAAAGCAATAATAGGTATAGCATTCGCTCAAACATTGAAAAACTTTTCTGAAACCCGAAGGGCCGAGTATCGTATACCAATTGATTCAACTTGACGAACTGAGCAAATGTTTGTGTGTGTGTGTTCAAAATTAGGAGACGTGTTGCTCAGAGATGGCTGGATTTTGACCAAACAGGTTGCAAACCAAAGGTTTTCCAAGAAGTATTTACGCTATTGTTTTATTTTAATTTTCTAATTACTTTCCGAATTATCAAACTTTCATATAAAAAATGCAGTTTTTTGGCAACAAGTGTCACAATTGGCCTTGTAAAATGAATATGTTTTGGGACTAAAACTAAACACAGTAATAGCTACCCAACAAGTCATAGATTTTAAAAACCTGTCCAGATATCGATATTTGTGTAATTATATTTGTGTAAGTGACTTTTCTCTTTATTCCAGTGCACAGTGGTCAAAATTACAATAAAACGCCTTTTTTTGTTTGCGCTTCAGAGTTCGATTTTGGAGCTTATACGCTTTCAGAAATTTTTTTGATTGGAATTGTCCCCTTCTATTGATATAATTATAATTAATAATAAATATAGGTTTCGAACTCACTTGAAACACGAGCTGAGCGAATGTCTGTGTGTGTCTGTATGTGTATGCAAAATAGAGAGGCGTGATTCTCAGAGAAGGCTTGTCCGATTTTGATCAAACTAGTTGTAAGTTGAAGTTGAATCCGTCAACTACACAAGGAGATATTTTTGTGTGGTCGATTTCTCCGCCAATTCCAATTAATTATTTATATTAATTCGAGTTCTAACTAGATTTGTTTGCAAATGCCAGATTTTTCTCGTTTCGCCAGACACTCAAACTAACCAGATATTATGCCAGACTTTCCATTTTCCCAGATTTTCCTAATTTTTCTAGATTTTGCCGAAAGCACCGATATGGACATTACATTGATTCTTCATATGAACGTTGATGAGACAAGGTGGATAAAAAATGTTAACTATGTTGCCGGATTGTCATTGCCGATACGATTCTAGTATACATAGTATACATTAAGATAAAACTTTCAACCTGATCGCGCATTAGCTTAGCTCAATTGTATCTTGAGAGATGGATTCAAAACTGCTCAAATATCACATTAAACCAAAGCACGACACTTATCAATAGTACATCAGCAGTACATTGACTTTGAGATAAAAATGAACAATAACATAGTAGGCCACGCCATCTAATACAGTGATAAACCTTCGCATTTCTGGACAGCCAATTGCCGAGATTGAAATATATGAATAATTTGGAGCGACGGTTACCCAATTCTAAACAGTCGTCCGTTCCGAGAGTGGACACAAGTTGATTCTAAGACAGATTTTTCACGCTTCGTACAAACAAAAGTCGCCATAATGCACATTGATTCTCGGGAAAGATAACCCTTTTATCATGTTTGTCTCAAAACCAATAGGCGGACGCAGGACAAACTCGCTCTATCTCCACATGTTTGATATCTAATTACATTTCTTGAAATGGAAACGACTAAGTCCAAATTCTGATATCTTCAGAGAAATGCCTGACCCGATATTCAAAATACCTGCAATCGGTTATTTAAAAAACCTGCAAGTCGGTCGATTCCACCAAGCGTTCAGTAGGAATATTCAAAATGGAGCTGACTACCAGGTCTACCTCTGAAGGTAATCACAATAATTCCCCCGAGTTCATTCAGAATCGTAACAATGACATTCCGGTTGCAAACATGTTTTTCTTTGGTTTTACTTTAAGCGTTCCGAGCCCCAAGATCTCTCTCGAATCGTTGCTTTGACTCGTGTTTTTTCATAACACCCGTAACTATTTTCGCTTGTTGGTCGGCAGAAAATAAACTTCCAGGATCAGAAGGCTCCACTTTCCATTTTTGGCTGTAGCACACTCAAAAGCATACCCAACTAGAAAACATGCGGATTGAGGCCGTTTATGTTTGCGCAATTCCTCAGCTGGTTTTCCAGTCGAGGTCAGTTCGCGCTACCCTGCTGAACTACATCCTAGGGTCCAAATTTGAATCGCAAGCTGGAAAAACTGGAAAGCGACCGACCGCGGCTTTGATATACTTCTGCTCGTCGTGTGTCGTAGGTCGTGACGTCGAGCTCTCGTATGATATAATAGTTGCTTTTTGTCGAGAAGAAAATTATTTCTGTTTTCTGAACATAAAAAATCTGCCCGCCAGTGTCTTTGGATAGGAAGCAAAAAAAGCAAAACCCATTCAACTGCATTATATGGCATAATGCGGGCCGTTGTTGGTTCGGCAGTAGCCTGCAATTGTGCCCCGGCACAGCTCGTCATCGAAATGCTTTAGTCGCGTCATAGAGGTCGCAATTGTAGGTTGGTGGAGGTAATTGCAACTAGATCACCGCCGCAAACCACATGCAGTATGCAACGAGCAAACCAGGACAAACGAAAAAAATAAATAACGGCACAGCAAGAGAAACAACGTCAATCGGTTAGATGTCGACTGGGGCACACGTTTTACAATGGATACACAACGGCACGGCTGCAGCGGCGTCCACAGTTGACGCAATGTTGGAGTAAAAGTGAAAGCACTTTTCCGGGGAGAAAAATACTGTAATTACTGCATGTACGTATCGGTAATATGATCGAAAACATGGTCTTCCCGGCAGGTTGTTCTACTTTGTTTGCGGTAAACCCGGCACCTGCCGACAAATTTGCATAGGCATATTTTTACCGCATAAATTATGCATAAACGCATCCAAATATCTTTCTCTATCCATAGTTAGACAGTTTTTATTTATCAGTTGCCGTGCAACACAGTTTTATGAACTATGCGAATCATATACTGGTTTTTCCAAAACAGAGAATCTGTTCGAAATCCTTATGTTACCTAAACATCACAGCGAATGGCGGAAGCACAGTTGAACACTTTAAAGTTGATCCTGAATAGGTTTTCAAAATTCCTTAGCTAAAATTTGCTGCTTTTCTAGTATAGTCCCGCAATTCTAAACGCACGTGCTTCCACTGCCAATCTACCCACGTCTGTTCGTTTTTTTTGCATACAGCAAAAGACTTGCTCAAGAAGCGACAAACCTTCGCCCGGTAAACTTCTAACGCTATCCTCAGATTTATTGAGGAGAGGTTGTACTTGCTTTGTTACGTGACTGTCAGACGCGAAGCGAAGCATCAACTCTAATTAGATGCACTTTTCATAACTAACCTACTTTCGGTGTACGGCTGTAGATGCAGTTTAGTACGCGAAATCGCATTGTCTAATTAATGCTCTGTTAAATTTACTCCCCCGTCTTGTCTTGTGAACTACAAATAACGTTTTTCTGTTTCTTTATCTTTTATATTGCAGGTATGTGTCAACATTTTGTACTATACGATGGTGAGTTGAGCAGGTCGGATCGTGCAAAAAAATTTGTGACAGTGAACCCCTGTGTGTGCGTGTGAGTAAATCGGCTACAATAAATAATCAGCGGGATTGGAAAATAAATGTACACAAATACAGTCATCTGACATCAGAATCGTGGTTTAATAATTCTTCAAACTTGTATTGCTATATAAATAAAACACTTTGACAACACACATCTAGATTAAAAACAAAACTTAGGCTTGGCGTGATTGATAGTTCTTAGCATGAAATAATTCAATTCTATTACAACAACTCGCGAATAGATCATTTCTAATCAAAAATTCCGGTAGAAAATGCATTACTTACAGACTTCCGACTCAAAATAATGATTTTTACTAAAGGATGTATGCGATAAAAATGGCACACACTTTTTTCTTATCAAAATTATTTTATTCGATTTTCTTGATATTTTCAAGAAATAAAAAAAATACCTAGCAACTATGGTTTACAAAATTCGAGATTTTGTTGTTTTTACCCAAAATATTTTCAACTCCAGCTCTGTTTCAATAGTTTGGGATATTGATGAAGTTCTGTCCTTATAATTTCCCAAAATTAATCAATTGAGTGAAATTTCGTTTGAATTTGAAGGGTTTTGGAACAAAATTAACTCCGTTGGCTAACATAGGTACCACCCCGAAACGCATCGAGCGTTGTGGCAAAATGCTAGATCAGGCCAAAACAGAGGCCAGATCCCTTGTGTTTTGTTTTGAATGGCAAGAAACGCTTGTTAAGGTACTCTCCCGTGATTGTTCCGGAAATGATGAGGGGAGTGCTTTGCAAATCTCGATAATTTCTTCTTTCACAAAAACTCCGGTTCATTGTAATTGGACTTGGTAACAAAATATATTTGCCCAGGAAGTTCACGAGAGTCGGCCTTGAAGCAAAATTCATCCTACAGCAGGATGCAATACGACGCAACGTTGGGTGTAGTTTTCAGACGCGAGAATGGTGACGTTTTCTATTTAATTCCAGTTTGGGGCTTTTCTACCTTTTTTTATATATATAAAAAATAGGTATAGAATTCGCTCAAACTTTCGAAAAATTTTCCGAGGCCCGGAGGGCCGAATGTCATATACCAATCGATTCAGCTCGACGAACTGAGCAAATGTCTGTCTGTGTGTGTGTATGTGTGTGTGTATGTGTGTGTGTGTGTCTGTATGTGTGTTGTCAACTAAGAGGTCGAGATCTCAGAGATGGCTGGACCGATTTTGATCAAACTAGTCGCAAATGAAAGGTCTCCCCGTCACCCAGAACGCTATTGAATGGTTTTGAGATCGGATGTTTACTTTTTGAGTTATACGAAGTTTTATGTCAAAATTTTCAGTTTTTTGACAGTATCTGTCACAATTGACCTTGAAAACAGAATATGTTTTCAAACTTAGATTCCGCACGGTAATACAACAAGTCAACAAGCCATAGATTGTTAAAATCCGTCCATTTTTAACGGAGATATCGAATTTTTTGTGTAAGCGACTTTTCCCCCATATTCCAGCAGTAGAAGTTCTGAGCGCTGTATGGCAAAGAAAGGCTTGGGAGCAACGTAAAACACGATTTTTTATACTGTTACATACAATAGTTTCTAAGTACCAAAAAGACTGTGAACAGCATTATTTTTCATGACATTTTACCTCGGACCAATTTTAGCACGGTTCGTTTTTGGCAACATAATCGTTCGAATATGACATATTGGAAAGATGGCAGTACTTCCGAATTCTGAACAATTTCATTATTATATTGATTTAAACTGCTTACAGCAATAAATGCTGGAAGAACAAAACACCCATATACCATTTGAATCAGTTCGTCGAGATCAGCAAATGCGTATGTGACAAATAATTTCACTCAATTTTTTACCTTATTTTCGAGGATGACTCAACCGTTTTCTACAAACTCAGATTCATATGAAAATTCGTATGCTCCTAAACAAGGTTCCTGAATTATGTTTGGATCCGACTTCTGGTTCCGGAACTACAGGATGATATGTGAAACGAAATTAAAATTGTGTAACTTATTTTCCTCGTAGATGGCTGAACCGATCTAAGATTCAAATGATATCTAAGAATCATCTAAGATTTGCTGATTTGAATAGTCGACAACCAAATAAACTTATTTCAGTTTTAGTGGTATTCAGTTTTCGATTCGGAAGGCACCCAACAATTTAACTCGTACTACGATTTCTCAAAGATTTCTATACTGATTTTTAAACTCATTGAAACAAATGTAAACTAATCAGATGAATTTGTCTGACTTCGGCTACACCGATTTTCGAATTCCGGCTCCAGTATCGAATCGTTTCTCAAAGCTCAATCGTTTTCTCAAATAAAGCCAAATCGAATTTCAGAAAAAAATTCAAATTAAAATAAACTTATAGTCCCACACAAAATTAATTAATTTTATTCAATGCTGACTTCCGATTCTGGAATTACAGGAGGATGAATTTTTAAAATTCAAACCGATATAGAAGATGATAATCCCGAAAAGCTTGAAAGTTGGACTCAAAACTATTGCAATTTATTCGTCATATGGCCATACGAATCGGTTTGGTTTGTGCTGGTTCCTGAATACCGGCTCTGGAAGTACCTTAAATTACCGTAAATTCTAAAGTGGAACTCGCTTCGACATATCATGAAAAGTTTAATCGATTGTAACCTTTTTAGATAGAGTAATGAGTGATTAAAATGTCAAATTGCAGCTTCACGGTCATTAAAATAATATCATAAAAACCGAAGAATATTCATGAAAAAACACATGCGGATTGATAAAAAAGGTATCATCTCACTGATAGGTGGATTAAGCACGTTTTTGCACCTTGTAAACATGTAACCCTAATAATAACACTCATAAAATAAAAAATCTCATAGTCCCATAGGTTACTATTAAATTTCATCATGCTTTCATAGGGTAAAGTGTGTCATTTAAAGTAACGATACAAAAAAGAGTAAAATTCTTCTAGATTTCCCTCAAAACTGATTCAATTTGTAGACCATATTAGTTACTTACTTATCGAACCGATTTTGGCTATATTTTCCACAAATGTAGGCTCAAATGAAAGTTTCTATAATCTCATAGATTGCTGTTTAATTTCTTCCGGGTCCGACATCCGGTTCCAGAACTATACGATAAAGTGTGTTCAATCATTTAATGCGACGATGCAAAATAAACAAAAATTCTTATTAACTTGACATAACTGTTTACAAATTGGAAAGGTTATGTTAGCTCATACCCAAAGAAAGTTTCATATTTTATTCAAGATTGAAAATAAAATTTCTTGACAGAATCATTTAGTAATATTTTTGTAAACATACGTAATATGAGAAAGACATCATTACACCACTAGGTGGAATAAAAAAGGTTTTTTATTTAAATATTGGTCATTTTGGTTTTGGTATCTTATGGGTTCTGGTTGGTGCAGAGGTGCACATGGCTAATTTTAATTCTTTTACCTTTCACCTTCGGCTCATCAGTGCATTAGTAGATTTTGTTAGACTGCTAATGCCAACTCGCAGATCAACATAATCCGCTAAACAGACGAAAAGTCATTGCTTTTTGCAACGCACTATGACTTTACATCTGGTTAGCAGATTATGTGGATTCATCTTAATCTCCAAATGCATTGATGAGCCGAAGGCAAAACGTAACATAATTAAATTCGACATTAATTTTCAAAGTTTTTACAAAACTTCAAGTTCTGGATGCAAACTTGTAATATTGACAGTTTCAACTCATAATGATCTCTTTTCTAGATGTAACCGTTCTTGAGATAATGAATCCCGAAATTAAAACAAAACGCATTTTTTATTAACTGTGTCGGTTTTCTTCAAATCATTTTACCTCGAAAACTATACCAGATTGTACAATAATGATGCCAAAAACAGTTATAGGAAGTCTATATGGCAATTATAAAATGTACACACTGAAATAAAAATGAATGTTTTACTCTAAAAATTGAAGAATTATCCGATAAACGAATGGTAAAAATATCTCTTCTTAATCCACCTAGCGGTCTGTTACTGTTTCCTTTTGTCAAAATAAATTACATTGAGATGGTTTTGACACGGGCGGAGAGAAAAAGATGTGCGTCTTGCGGGTTACGTCACTTATACCATTATATCTCCGGAATTGGCAGCGGTTTCGTAATTTGATCTTCGAATAGCTAGTAGCTTTCAAACGATCCAAAACTTGTTGAAATCGGTTTGACCATCTACGAGAAAATTGAGCGGAAAGAAATATCTTTGGAAGGTGTACATACGAACACATACGAACACACAGACAGTTTCCGATCTCGTCGAACTGAGTCGATTGGTATATAACACATTGATCAATAAGTCCCGAGACTAAAGCAGAGATGGCGCTCGTAGTAAACCAGTAACCACGTCTTTCTAGAGTACTAACATTTGCTTGAAACGGGTCAAAATTTTAAGTCGATCCGACCAGAAACAGCTGAATTATCGAGGTTGGAGTAAAGTCGTTTTGTAGTTTGTTTAAAAAATGGAAAAAACCGAGTTTCGTGTTTTGATAAAACATTGTTTTTTAATGGGTAAAAACACCGTGCAAGCGAAACAATGGATTGAAAAATGTTATCCGGACTCTTGTCCATCAAAAGCAACGATTTGTCGGTGGTTCGCCGAGTTTAAACGTGGTCGTACCGACACAAATGACGCGGAACGCTCGGGTAGACCTGTGGAAGCCGTTACACCGGAAAATGTGAGTGAAGTGACAAAAATTATAATGAAAGATCGTAAAGTGAAGCTCCGTGAGATTGCTGAGATGACACAGATATCATATTGAAGTGTATTTACTATCCTTCATGAAAAATTGAGCATGAAAAAGGTTTTTTCCAAGTGGGTGCAGCGATTGCTTTCGATGGAACAAAAACACCCTGCCACAAATCGATGAAAACAATGGCGAAATTGAACGAATTGGGCTTTGATCTGTTTCACCACCCCCCATACTCGCCAGATTTAGCCCCCAGTGACTACTGGCTCTTTGCTGATCTTAAAAAAATGCAACAGGGAAAAAGATTTGGCTCAAATGAGGAGGTCATCGCTGAAACTGAAGCTTATTTTGAAGCGAAAGATAAATTTTTTTATAAACATGGTATTGAAAAATTTGAAAAATGTTGGAACCATTGTATCACCCTAAAAGGTGATTATGTTGATGAATTAAAAAAAATTTTGCAAAAAAAATGTTGCTTCCATTGTTAGTCTCGGGACTTATTGATCCATGTGTTAATACTAAGGATCTCTGATCAAAAGTCGGCTTTTCCAGCCATTCCATATATTTTCTATAGAGCATGGCAAAAACGTATCTTTAATTCTTTTTTTTCAATAATTTTATTTCAAACTTAAATTTAACACCAAAACTCAATATTAAAACGATTAGTGTCTTTTTAAAAATAAATAAGTTACAGGTAAAAGAATTTATAAGCATTAATAGCAAATTTTAGCATGTTTGTGTTTGAAAGTAGGTATTTACACCCAAACATCCTTTTATGGACTGAATGTATGTATGTATGACACTTTAAACTTTTCCACTGGAACAGTTATTGTATTACATATCTTTACGTTTAATATCTTGTTATTTCTGTAACACATATCTGAGATCTTCTACATAATTATATATCTGTTTTTTGATTTCGGGAGGGGCCAGGGCCCATCGACCCCCCCCCCCCCCCCTATAGGTACGTGACTGGTAAATGACTACATACATTCATACATATTTAAAGCTCGGAAATGTAGATTTGGGTGTAAACATAAAAATTTGACTCTACCGATAAAAAGCTCATTTTTGGAATCGTTTAAAAGTTTATTTGCACTATGCCGAGACGGCCGATCCGGGACTATCCGTGACGTTTTTTTCCTCATCGGTGTTGACTGAGCCTCCTGTGTGGGCATGTATTGGAGTACCGGATCCGGCATAAAATCCCTTTGGGTGCCACCGATATTCCTCGCCGAGTTTTTCGCACCGTCGACACCGGGAAATTTGTAATATTCTCTCGAGTATATTGTTCTGGGCAGGCATTCCTAAAAATGATAAAAAAAAATTATCGTTCTAAGAGGTAACACCAGAGCCATTAGTTATAATTTGACGTTTTTTTTCAACTCTGAATTTTCAAGGGAAGTAGCTGTTTTTCATTCGAAGTGCTGATCTTTGGATTATACACGTTCTGCTTATTATTCAAGGAACGAAAAGAACCTTCCCAAAAAAAAATTCTTTTCCTTTGAGGCATACCCTATGATGAGCCATTTAGCGACTTTTTTGAAAATGCTAAAGCACGGCTCTGCCAGTGACGCAAAACTATGATAGTCTGAAGGAGCGAGATCTGGAGAGTATGATGATTGCGATAAAATTTCATTATTAAATACTTTTTTCTTGTGCATGTGAAACATTGCCTTAAGAGCATGTAGGGGAACGGGAGTACAGCGCATCACCTAATGAAATGTTTCCGTAAATTAACCAAGGAAAAATATTGTGGTTCCATGCATGCTTAATCGATATTCGATCTAAGAATTTCAAATAAATTCTCGCAGCATTGATTGAAAAAAAAATAACGTAAAATTTCTAATAGGCCCTTAAAAAAATCCATTGAAATCATGTGTATCGAAACATAGAGGCAGAATGATTTTCAGCAACGGGTCAAATAAATCAAAACGATGGGGCAAAATGCGCGAGGTTAAACACCCCAAAAAAGGTTCTCTTCTTTTCAATTCTTCATATCGGTAAAACTAATCGCGAAAGTATTGATAGTAGGAAAGATTACCGATTCATAGACTTGTTTCTAACTATTCAGCGCCCAGTTCGTGCTGACATCTCATCAGACACAGTCGACAATTGCTTACGGTCGAGACGATAGAAACAAAGACAATACAGTGTAGTGAACAATAGAGTGTACGAAATGGGCAAATACGATTTAACAAAGCCTGAAACTTGGCCTACAAGGCCAAATTCAATTTGTATTGATTTCAAGCGCTGCAAAGTTAGGCCAGCAGCAACCGAAATTGAAATCTTGCTTAAGGAACGAATGCATCTAAACGTTACTGATGTAAGTGAGATTCAATTCAACAACAAACTGTGTGTTCATTATGTTCAAACGTGAAAAAGATGCAATTGCATTTGCTTCGGTTAATAACGGGGTGCACAGTATTGATCATGACAATGTTAAATATAAAATCCCTGTGTACATGGTGGACAATGCCATAGAAGTACGCGTGCATGACCTTCCCCCGCAGACCAGCGAGGCGTATGTTCGGGAATGTATGTCGCAGTACGGTGAAGTTCTTTCCATCGAAAGGGAAGTATGGCGGAATTTTTTTCCGGGTATCCGGAATGGCGTGCGAGTAGTACGTATGCAACTACGTAAAGCAATTCCATCTTACATCATTTGTGATCAAGACGGGATACATCCGTGTAAAACGCTGATTACGTATGAAAATCAACTGGTTACATGTCAGTTTTGTGAACAACCTGCACACTACGGCAAACCTTGCACTGAAACTGCAAAAAGGACATCTTTAAACAAAAATAAGGACAACCGCCCAACAACGGAAACTAGTGAGCGCAGTACTTCTGTTGTACCATCAAATCCACCAACAACTGCAATTAATGCACAACAAGGCGCGTCTACAGCAACTAACAACCAACCCAAGAATGCGAATTACAAGGAAAACGAAGAAAAAACGGAAACCAACAACGATACCACCGATGCGGCAATGGAGGACGAGACGAGCCACGAACAAAGTGCCCCTCACTCATCGCAAGATAAAAATGGAAGCTCCTCTCCCCCTAGAAAAAGGGTGACAGCGAGATCCAACGGTAAAAAAATTATTTTATCTAAAAAAAACATGGCTCATTCGGCCACGTAAAGCTTGTACGCAAATTGGCCTGAATAAAAATTTTTTTATATAAAAAAACTATTCAGCACCAAACAGTTATCCTATCACCACGGTACGATGATGAAGATCAGCGATGAGTTTTAAGGGGGGAGTAAGAAATAATTTAAATAAAAAACACTTGTTTTTGTAATTTTTACATAGAAACAGCTTAAGTAAATTTATTCAAACTTTTTCCACATTATAAAGCATAATTTTAAGAGTATTTAGTTAAATTTCCGTCTACTGATATTGAAACATAAGGCGGTAACAGAGAATTCCCCAAAACTTCTGTTGATAGTCACTTTGCGCAGTGAACACGATAACTCGGCGTAGAATTATCTGCAATTGAATTTCTCCCCTCTCCGTCGTACACAAGTTATTATTTTGATTTTTTATCAGTTCGTGGCATAGTTAAGCATGAAACTCGATCTCACTCTGAATTTTCCCCCCATTTGAGGTGAAAAACTACCATGAATATGAAAATGGAAAAATTTCAAAAATGTTGAGGAAAGGCATTTTATACCAAGAAAGTATCTTCCAAGTTTGAAAAGAATTGATTCAGTAGATTTTGCTGCTTTTGCCTCCAGGTTGTCTATTCGTATGAACTTTAAATCATCTCTGTCGTATTGCAATGAGGGAATCAACGCATCGCGGAAAAGGTCTAGTCCCATTTAGAGTGACATGTAATTTACAACGCAGTTCGGTTTGACACGAGGAAGAAGTTCAAGTAAATTATAAAACTTGCATAACACCTTTCGCGTTCAGCCGTTTAATCATATGAAACAAAATCCCACGGGTCCAAGATCCTTGTCACGGTATCGTTGTTCACTCTAAAACCTTTCACTTTTACCTGGGTCAGGTCTCGTTTTGGTTGATTTCAGGTAATTTTAACTTCGTTTCCACGATAACCAGTAGCCGCCCAAGAGCAACCTTGAAAAATAAAACATTATCCAGAAAAGCGGTTTCTCAAACCGAAGCTCATTCTTGCTATGCAATGAAACAGAAACAAGTCCTGCCCAAAATGTTCGATTAAAAATGAATCGTAGCAAAACGAATAATCACCTGAATAAACTTACCGGACGAAACAGTGTAATGGTCAAATTGATGGATGCAAAAAGGAAGAACAATGCAGTTTATCAGAAAATACCAGCACGGTTGAAGAGAAAGGAAAAACAAACCTCTCGAAGATACCGGAAAGTGAAAGGTCGGTTACGGTACAACCCGCAGGCGTTCAATCCCACGGGCCAGCCGGGCGTGTCGGAAGGATCACGCGACAGGCTGATGCTGAGGACAATGCTGGGTGGCTCAAATCTGCGAAAACAACAAAATAACGTTCGCCAACCGGGCGATATTATTCGCGAACAGGTGCAGTGGTCACAATTTGCACTGCTCCTGAAGTGCACGCTATCAGATAATTGCTTAATATCCAATTGTTTTAAACTCTTATTCCGATACACTCGGCAATTGCGTGATTACCTGTAAGCAGTGTTGGTGATTGCCGAAAATTTGACAGAAGCTGCTATATTGCTATCTATATTGTATACAACATTTTCAATCCGGTAGAAGATGCTACAAGAACTCGAGTCTATCAATGCATGAACTGTGAGAGAATTTTGCTACATTTCTTCGCTCCATTTCATACTCTGAGTATTTCACGCCTTTAAAAAAAATTACAATCTGATAATGATCGTTGCTGTGAGGAATTTCCCAAGAGAGAATCGCAAGTTGACAGTTATCGCAGAAATCGAGGATCCCCACAGCAGCGTGATAACCTTTGATTCTCAGAAATGTCATCGAGAGAAATTCGCTGTCGCACTGGTGTCGATTCTATGTTAAATGAGACATGTCGGTTTTTGTTGTTGTGATGATTTCCGTTTCTCTTTGATGGCACTGATTCAATTGTGTGAGGAGTTGCCAGTGAACGTTCTTTGATACGATAAAAGCCATCCTTGCCTGTATGTTATGTGTCGATGTTGTATTCTTACGGTGATTCATCTATAAAAATATTAAATCATAATCAGATTGATTACCGATGTTGTATTTATGATCAGGTTCGTCCAAGCAATTTTCCTACTCGGGATAAAATTTTGCCATCAATTTCTAGAAAATACTAGAGTGTCACTAGTATTCCAAAAACTAATAACCAAACTTACTCTTTTACTGTTTTGATGTTTCCCTGTGGTCCGCATTACAAACGAAAATATTCATTGCTATTTTATAAAGTTATAAATAATTAAAAGACTAAAATAAGGATCGAAAATTGAACAAGTCTGTGATTTATTTATTTTTTAGTTGGTTTGATGTAAAGTCGTGATAACCAAGTTCAGTTTTGCAATGACTGAGTGGAGAGATGCATTGAAGCAGAGAAATTCACAGAAAATATGATTTTTGGAAAAACATACGCTCAGAGGCAGCACACTTAAAAAAAGCCTGTGATTTTACATCTTATTATATGCACTTAAATGGAGCGTCGCAGTTCACGCAAATTTACGTTGAACTCCATGCATGAAATTCGTTGAAATAAATAAAGAATGCTGATAGCAACCGCCGCGACTTGAACTAAGAATCATTAGACCGCAAGTACGTCTGTTAATCGACTGAGCCACAGAAGCATGCATCTGCTTGGCTGGTAAAAGGAGCATTTAAATTCATACAGTCACACCTGCTAGCAGAATGCAAGTTACAGTCGAAACCAGTAAAATTCAAGCTATTCTAACATTAAGTCATTACAAATAAAATTTTCCGTCATTTGACAAATTAGGTCTTTATAAATTACATCGTATGAGGAATTAAGTCACCTGTAAATTTCAAAATTTTTTAGAGTGAGGGCTCGAACCTGTGTTCTAATGCAATCCGCCATCCTGAGCTGTGGTAGATACAGTTCTACAACAGCACCGAGTTGGTAAGCGTACATTGAACAATGATCTAAATCCTAGCCACCTCACTATATTCAAACATCTTCTCTGTTCATCAGATAACAAGCACTAGTCTGTTTTCCAAAAAATCGTCCTTTCTGTGAGTATCTCATTTATTTGGCTTATTCAATATATGTTTTCAAAAACTAAAAAAAGCCTGCCAAATATTACGTTGTAGTACAGACAACAGCCAGTTAAATGAAATTTATTCAAACAATGTGGCGTTTGCTTTCAGATGATCCGTTCCATAGAAATGAAGATACCCATCATCAAATCAGAAGAGTTTTAGTTGAGCCGCCATACAGAAAAAAATATGTGTTACCTTATTTGTGTAAAAATGTATTTAAAATATATTTTAAACAATAAATTGATGAGTCGAAGACGGAACACGAAAGAAATTGAAACTAATTATGTACATGTACAACTAATTTCGCACAAACCAATTACATGCGTAACTAAAACAACAATATGTCCACAATCTTTTGGCGTCCAGCAAGTCGCCACTCGTTCACGTTCAAAACATCAGAAAAGACACTGCGCTTTAGCACAACAGTCTAAAAGTCGTCACTCAAATATAGTGAACATTGCGTCTGCTTAGCGGTTTAAATTAAACTGCTGGGTGGGGATAACAGTTTACTTAAAACTGCTACAGCACTGCTGAGTCGAAGATGAAACACTAAAGAAATTGAAATTTTAGCTGTTCTCTTTGTTTGTTTGCTGGAATTAATTGAACGGAATAAAAATTTACTCAACACAGGCAAAAATAAGGTAAAAATGTCTCTTTCAGCTCCACGAATTGTGAGTGCGAGATTTTTTTTCAGTCATCAAGTTTTGTTGAATTTGACCTTACGATTTCTTACAAAATCATTGGCTGGTGCTATGATCCTACTGATACTAATAATCCTTCCAGTTCGGGGCTCGAACATACGAAGACTGTCTTGTAAGTCTATGTATTCAACCACCAACCAGGGAGTAAACTGAGTATGCAGTATCGATATTCTACCAAAGCGTCGAAAATCGATCATGACAGAAAACAATTAGGTTTTACACGAACACTTAGGTACCTTTTGACACGAACACGATTCATGCCAAACTGAATTGACTCAGTGCTGGTTTAGAAGACATTTAAGCTGTCCGGTTAAGCCCCGTGTCCGGACTAACCCCGGTTTCCCCTAAACAAAAATAATCATATCTCTCCGTTTTGCCTCAAGAGCAGGGCGAAATCGGGATTAAAAGTAATCTATTGTTGCCTGCCAAAGTTTCTCATGAATGCAAGGATACATTAGGATAAAAAAATTATTGAACTATTTTTTTACGTCTGAATCAGATGTGACGAGCGTTATAATTCCTTACTTATGAAGGTCGACCACTCTTAATCTCCTTTGTCAACCAATAGAGCGTTACGTGTTGGCCTGTTTCGGTCCGGTTTAGGTTAGGTTACAAGCTTGGGTACGTTAAATTACAAAATTTGTAATATAAAAAAAAATCTTTGAATCTCCCCGTTTTTTTTATGATTTAAGACATTCCAAATTCCAAATAACGTAAACTTTTTTTACGAACCAAATCCTAAACAACGGAAACCTCTTATTACGAGCCGCTTTAGTTCGTAAATGGACGCTTCGGTGCAATCCGTTATCAAAATGTGCTGCAACGTGTAAAATCAAATAACGCCACTTTTTCAACAAACTTCTTACTATCTATGGTAGATGGCGCAGTGATATACGGGAGTTACAGACAACTCAACGAAAATTCTTTGTCTTCGTTCTTTTGTTTTAAGGCGATCATTTACAAATGAGACAGTCATTGTTGGTGATTGCCGATAATTTGGCAGAAAGCGGCTCGATATTTCTCTACATTGTATACAACATTTTCATTCTGGTAGACGATGCTACAAGAACTCACTGCCTCTCAATGCATGAACCGTGAGAGAATTTTTCTACATTTCTTCGCGTCACCTCATACTCTGAGTATTTCACGGTCCTTACCAAAATTGATACAGTTTTGCTATGATCGGCGCTATGTGGAATTTATAAAGAAAGAATCGCAAGTTGACAATTAGCGCAGAAAATAGAATCGATGAAACCTTGTGTGGAGCATTCACAGACATTGTCATAGACACAACTTATACAAAGGTTATATGCATATAGTTAGAATAAGCGGCAATAGTAAAAAGATTCTATCACAGTTATCCACTGCCCGTACAGAATCGGATCGCAAAACGAGAATGAGCGACCGTTTGTTGCTTCAGAGCGAAATCTCACTGCAGCGTCCTAACCCTTGATGCTCAGAAGGGTCATCAAGAGAAATTCGCTCTCGCACTGGTGTCCATTCTACGTTAAATGAACCATGTCGGTTTTCTGTTGCTGAGATGATATCCGTCTCTCTTTGATGCAGTCACGCACCCAGAGGGGGGGCCCTGGCCCCTCCCGAAATCAAAAACAGATATATAATTATTTAGAAGATCTCAGACATGTGCTACAGAAATAACAAGACAGTAAACGTAGAGAAATGTAATACAATAACAGTTCCACTGTAAAAGTTGAGAGTGTCTGTTAAAAACACCCGTAAAAGGCACACCGAAAATTAGGTACATTAGCAATCTTCAGTAACATTATTTTTTATCTTTGAGCCCCTCCCGAAACGAAATCCTGGGTACGGGTCTGCTTTGATGGTATTGATTGAATCGTGTGAAGAGTTGCTAGAGAGCGTTCTTTGATACGATAAAAGCCATCCTTGGAGTCAGTATAAAAAAATGAAAGTAAAAATAAACTTTATGAAATAGTGACAATCCAATTCCAATCTGACTCGTACAGCAATTATATTTCCCAGTTCATTCTTCAATCATCTATATAATTATAATCTTCCTTCGAAAAGGCATTTCCATCGAGGGGACCGAGAGAGGGTTTGTACATAATTTGATTATGAAATCGTTTATCACATAGTCTTCGCAGTAAAACACAGAGCAACGAGACTTGCAATCTGTGAAAGGTCTCAAACAAAACCCAAATTCAACATCAATTAAAAAGCTGACATTCCCACAAATTAACCCCTCATTTGGGTTCGGGCGTTGATAGGCAAAGCGATTAGTTGACTGGAGATTGTTAAGGACTTTTACGGAAGTAACCGACAAAGCCACGAAGAAAGGTGTTGAAAATAAAATAAATGAAATTATAAGGTTGTCAACATCAACGGCGATATTAGGATAGAGTTGGCTGCCCTTTCGATCAGAAAGGCATCGCGAGAGATTATCTAATATCTTGTCGTTTACTTATTGGATAGCCCTACACCATTTAGGGCGCCGAATAGTTTGTTGATTAGTTTCGCCCCAAATGAACTAATTTATATCAGGCAATAACACTCATACCTTTTAAATTTTTGCCATCGGCAATCCAACAACAAATTCATTTTTTTATCAAACGTTCTTGAATCGGTTCCCGTAGCTCGAAATACAAAGTTTTACTCTAAAAACGGAACAACTCCAACATCCGAACTGGCAATGGCAGTTACAGCCATCATCCCCTGAAACGATAAAATATCTAGACTGGTTTAAGAAAGCATACTACATTTCCTTTTGCAATCCCCACGTGCCTCACCTGCTACAAAAAAAGTTCGCTTGGTTGGTTATTAAATACTCTTCCGTATTGCAGAATGAAAAGATATCCGAAGTGATTACTCGGCCCCCTCAAGCGCTGTGTTGAAGTGAGCTATATCTACTAGGTAAACAATCTTGGCATTCCAGTGAGCATTATGTTACTTATTATGTTAATGAATTTGTGAGCTTTATTTTACACGAAGTGTGCATTCTGTGTCATGAATATCAGGTTCATGGTGGTAACATAACACTAATCTGAATCGTTTACATGGCGTTGAAAGCATTTTTTGCAATGCGTTCAATTAATCAAAATGCAGATGATTTTCTATTCTGGTAAGCAAAGCTACTTAGAGTACATAGTGGTATGGGCTTCAAGTATTACAAATTGCTTCAAAGACCAGCACATATTGATACATACCAAAAACCCAAAAAATGGTTTATAAATCGTATGAAACCATAATGCTATTATATTTTACAAGAAATTTGGAAATTTTTTAACAAGAAATAATCTCTCCTGATTTTTTTAAAGCTAGAGTACTGTGAGACATTTCAAGATTTCAAATGGGTAGGGAACGGCTATAACTGTTCATGAAGTTCATGATGTCGAAAATAAATACCTAGAATTGGTACCACGATCCACCTTTATTACCGTCAACTAGTTAGGATTCATTCTAGGGTTGCATCCACACATGCAAGCTACTGGCACAGCTTGCAAACTTGCGCTCAGACAATAGCATTTTTACCAGATTTGAATCTGAAAATGTTAAAATATCTATTGCATTTTTCCCAGCATTATTGCAGGATCTGACTGGACATTGCAAATTCAACCATCACATGGATACTATTCAAGGTGATGAGTATTATTTTTGTGATTTGTGTATTTGCGATCGCGTACTTCACATCATCTGAGATATAACTGTCCCGCGTTGACGAAACTGTCCCGGGTTGGCGATTCAACGCATAGGACGCTGGTCTTGCTTTGCTTGCAACTACGAAACTACGCATCCGGGTTTTTGGTTCTCATGATTTGAATCTGTGTATGGTTAGCTAAAATTAAAAGATTTTTTATGGCCAAATTTATTGCGAATCGTTCTGCATTCTTCCAATAAAGCAGAATGGTGTCGCTTTTGTAAAATCTCTAAATCGTCTCGGGGGTTAGAGGTTTTATTAAATGTTCATTTTGGCACCTGCAGATTATTCAACATCCTTTCGTGGATGCAGAACGATTTGTTTCTTTTTTTTTGTTTCGATTATAGAGGTTTTAACCTTAAAGTCATTCGCCTCTTCGGATCAGAAAAATTTTCTGACCCTATGTGCGGGGTTGGGAATCGAACCCAGGTGGGCTGCGTGAAAGGCATGGACTTACCCATCACACTATACCCGACCCCACAGTATTTCTTTTTGTTTTGTGCTGTTTTCCAACCTCATCATGTTCCTTTTATCTTTCCCTTCCCATCAAGAGAATAATGAGAAGTCACGGCAAGGTATAAATCTCTAAATAACTAGGAAAAAGTGCCACTTGAACCAATTAGTTTCGATTCCTGATTCCAGAGGTCGAAAATAAAAAACATACCCCAGGTTTAAAACTAAGTAGATGAAAATCATGCCAATATAGTCTGAACTTAGACATAACGATTGTGCTGGTTATCTTAATACATTTTTTTTTCTAATATATGTGATAGAATCATTTTACTATTGCCACTTTTTCTAACTATGTGTATAAAACCGTTGTATGTCTCTGAATGCTCCACACAAGGTTTCATCGATTCTATTTTCTGCGATAATTGTCAACTTGCGATTCTTTCTTTATAAATTCCATACAGCGCCGATCATAGCAAAACTGTATCTATTTTGGTAAGGGCCGTGAAATACTCGGAGTATGAGGTGAAGTGAAGAATTGTAGAAAGATTCTCTCACGGTTCATGCATTGAGAGGCAGCGAGCTCTTGTAGCATCAGCTACCAGAATGAAAATGTAGTATTGAGCCACTCTCAGTCAAATTATCGGCTATCACCAACACTGCACTGAAAACACATTTTCAAGAATGAAAAAATTATCGAAAAAATCAAATTATTGAAAACCAACATATTGACGTTGAAGCGACCCGTGACTTTGGGAATTTTAAGTGGTTACCGCCGGGGTAATATGAATTATATAATATTGGGAGTACAGATTGATTCGGCTTGTTTTTGAGGGTTGAAAATGTATTAATTTCAAAATAAAAAGTCCATCGATAGTTACTACATTTTCACACCTATCAGGCAATTTCCGAATTCTATTTCGAAAAAATGTATCGTCTTTTGAAGTTGTCCAAGTTTTAAGCCAATTTTCGATTTCTGTGAAAGAAGTAAACCGATGACCTACCAGATCGCGCTGCATCCTTCGGAACAACCAGTAATTAGAAGGAGCAATGTTAGGAGAGTACGACGGGTGCGGTAAAATGTCCCACTTGAGCGTTTCAAAATATTTTTTCACTACTTTTGCGACATGTGCCCAAGCGTTGTCATTCAGGAGAAAAAATCAAAAACGCATCAATTGCATCCTATACCGATCACCCGTTATAGTAACGCCTGGTGGTAGCAGTTCATAGTACACAACACCCTTTTGGCCCAAGCCGATGCACAACTTGACCTTTGGTATTGACGGTGAGGTCGATGGCCACAATCCATTTTCAATCCCCAGTAACAAATCGATGTGAAAAAAACCTTCTTTGTTGCCTTTGAATCAGTTGCTCGCAAGTGAAAAATCGACTTTCCGATGTCTCTCGGTTTCAGTTCATAAGGCACTCAACTAACTTGCTTTTGAGTAATTCCCGTGGATTTTAATTGTACAGCAACTGCTTGTTGAGTCGTTTTCAATGATTCTGCAAGCTCCTCTAGCATTTGACTCGGATCTTCATCGAGTAATGCATCCAACTATCATAGATCAGGGTAATTTCACGAAAGGGTTATTTCGCCGAATGTCATTTCGCCGAAAGTGTCATTTTGGCGAATTCTTCAATAGTCTTCATATCGTGATTGGAGTTGATTTTAAATAAAAACAAATTAAAAATGGTCATTTAGGGGTTATCCTTTTTTGTGCATTGGGCACATAACCTATTTCTATACTTTATGTTTCGTCTTCGACTCGTCAGTACATAACAGTTTATGTTGAACTGTTATGTAACCTAGCAGCTCAACATAAACCGCTAGGCAGACATAAAGTTTCTGCTACTTACAGAACACTTTTTTTTATTTGCAACGTCTTTACTGTCGTGCCGAACGTAAACAAGTTACATAACAGTTCAACATAAACTGTTATGTACTGACGAGTCGAAGACGAAACATAAAGTATAGAAATTAAAAATGATAATGTTTACTCCTGTTTTGTTGAACTACAATCGTACTACTGGAATAATCCAAAAGGACTTCAAATATTTATTTATTTTCTTTTTTATTTTATTTTTATTCCATAATCTTCAGTACGGAATTCCCAAGAAAACTTGTCGACTTTATTAGAGTATCAACGAGGAGATTGTTTGCAGTATTTCCCAATAATTGAGCGCAAATGAAAAAAAACATCGATTCGCCACATCGTTTTGCTCGTGTGCTAACTGAAGTAAAGAAACCTAGCTTTAAATAGACCGGGCAAACGAGACAATTACAAGTTTGTAGTAAGAGGCCATCGCCGGAGGGCTAGTTATCAGTTGAAGCATTATCACCATAATATCCACAAGCATTTGATGCGGATCAGCTCACTTTTTTCCAATTGAAACAGAAAACTAAAACTTCCCGCAAATGCTGCCTAGTTAACACAAAATTGTTAATAATTAACACAGTAAAAACAAGTTTAAAAAAACTCCAAGCAATATGAACAGAATATTAATGACATATGTCTAACTTCTTGAAGCTATCGATATCAGCTGTTAACATAACAGCCAGAGCCATCTTTTGAAAATGGACCGAACTAATTTGTACTCCCAATATAATATATTCTTAATCAATATACGAGCAACAACTATAATGAGTTTTGATTATCAAATTGTGTTATCTGTTTCAAATTCTCGTACATTCTCATTTTGGCAAACGGTTTCCCCAGCGTGTTTGTTGTGTCAATCCTAGTCGTCTATACAGGTTTAATATTTTTGGGATGCTTGCAATGTTTTGTTTTCAGTATTGCCCAGAATTTGTCCATTGGGCGAAGTTTCAGTGAATATTATGGGTTTAAAAACGTTTCGAGCGTAGTGATAGAATACCCAAGTAGCAAATGTAACTTATTGAACTTTGAAGATGTTTTACAATTGATTTAGAAATGTTATTTATGTTAGATATGTTTAGAAATTTAAATTAAAATTGTTTGTGCAACGTATCACTGTTAAGTTTCACAGTACTACCGAAAAAATCACTGTAGAACAACTTTAAGTACATCTAAAACAATTGTGCAGTAAATCACCAACTTGTTAATGTTTCACTAGAAGCTCTACAAAAAATTTCACATCATGTAAAACGGAAGTAACTATAACAATTGTGCAACTTATCAAAAACTTTCCAAACGGCTGTCATAATTGTACCGGGCACAATATACGTCGAAATTACTATAAATCTCTTGTGGAAGAAAAATTAGTGAAATGATTGATGCTCTTCGCAAGGCAAAAAATGCTAAGCCAAATTGATAACCTTGCTGTAAAAAATATATTTCTGCAGAGTCCGCATTGTTTTGGCTGCCTCATGAAATTTTAGATCAATGTGCGCAGTTTTCTTCAGTTTTAGAAAAACATTGATATAAAATTCAAAACTTGCAAAAAAGTTGTGCATGATGTTTGAATTGAACGTAAAACTTGCAGACATGAGATTATTATCCTAAAAGTTGCAGGAATACAGCGTTATATACACAATGAAAACAAAAATCAATTAGATAATTTGTATTCGGTTTTTATCTCGCGAAAAAAAAAATAAGCAGACCTCACATCACTTTTCAAAGATATTGAACGAAAAGTTAATTTCATCATAGTTACTCCCATAGTTATATATTACCGCTTGTGCAACTTGTTTTTGCAACTCCAGCACACGGACTTGCCAAAATAATACCTACAGTGCGTATCACAAAAGTCGGGCCCTCTAAGATAAATGACTACACCATATTGTTGTTTAATTCAACTAGAAGATTAAAACTGATTATAAACAAAACGTAGAGAATTTCTTTCCGAAATATTAACATGTTAATGCTTCCTGTTATTTAGATAATATATGTCATTACGTTGGGTGAAACATTTTCTATTCAACTCACTGTTACAATCGATGCCATATTGGAAAATATTCAAGAAAAAATCATTTCGAGATTTTTCAGGTTCAATTACACATTAGTTTGATCAAAATCGTCTGAGAATTTTGAAGAATATTTGGATACAATCATCAAAACACGTTCATTTAAAAGCGCTTGAAAATTTCGGGCGTACGAATACATGTTTCACCATAAAAATGCAGTTCGTTGTCGATTTTTCATTTACAAAAACACAAAAGATTAATTCTACAATATGTGCATTATCATTTTTCATGTGCAGATTATTTTACAGGATCCATGTTTGTGTTGAGAGCAGTTGTATTGAAAATAAATTGTGAAACTTATTTATTCGAAATTATGTTTGGTATGTTTTTGTAAACGTCATTCCATTTCTTGTTTACATTACGTAGTAGATTGCACGAGTTTCACAATTGTTTTTTCGCTGATTTTATTACTGCCTTTTTGATGGGATTGATGCATGAGTTTTTGTGTCAGTTGCACAATCGTTGTGAATAAATGTTCGTAATAACGGATGAACTTGAAAGTATGTTGCACAACACAGAAAAATTGCGCTTTTTCCATAACACAACAGTTACTAGAATAGTGATATAAACTAACTTGATAAATTGCACAATCAGTAGAAATATACAGGACAGCAACTTAACATGCTACTTGGGTACTAAATCAACCCAAAACAGAGTAGAACCTTTGTGCTTCCTTATGAATGGCAAAATATGATTTTCAAAGCACTCCTTCCATGGGAAGTGATGAAGAGAGTGCTTATTCCAGTTCCGCAAATCTTCTGTCAGATCATGAACTTCTTCGCAAATTTCGATGATTTATTATTTATAATTGGACTTGGAAACGCAATATTCTTGACCAGGAAGCCATGGTTTACATGCTATAAAGGATAAACTTCTGAAAAACATTCGAATTTCTCAATTTCTGCTATTCACACTGCATCAATCTACCGTTCTCTGTTAAAGTATACCACTTGACTCATATGCTCTCAACTTGACAGGCTGCAACCGGGCTGCAGTTAATTTTCAAACATATTACCCAACCGCGGTGACATTTGGCGACGCTAGGGAACGAATCCTAAGTGGTGCGTTGGCGATGGATCCAGTGCCGAAGAAACGGTCACCGTACAGCAGTGTCCCAGTCTTGAGCCACTAAAATTCACCGTGGCCAGCTGGAGTGGCGTGTGCAATCAGGAAATGCACCCATTGCCATCTCGCCCAGCCATTAATCTTGAAATAAGAAAAATAGCCATCATAGACCTGTCGAGATCTCACACAGCGTCGTGATCTGCATAGCATTACGGATCGGACTGTCGACGGTCGGTAAAAACTCATTAAACTCGCTATAAGGACTCTATCAATGGCAATACTGCCCGAGCTGTCAGTTTTCTTGCTACATATTTTTCAGATGTATGGTTGATGGGGATGGAGAAAATAACACTGCAGTAAAAATTAATAAATCCAACAAACGGTCACTGTTTAATGGTTCGGTCATTTACCGAATTGTTCGTATGAACATGTATCTCATAATTTCTCAACTCGTTACTCGGAATAAAATATATTTAATCCCAGCAGCAGTTATAAATTGATTGCACTAAGCAGCTCATTATGCATTCATGGGGTACGCAGGTGACGACGTGCTCGAAATAGTTCATTACCTTATCCTCAATAAGTGCGAGTCGGTGGAGAGCTCCTTTTGTCATTGTCCAGATGTGGCATATGGCCGACTTGGTCAGCGGGTTCGGTGCATGCAATAATGCTAATAACAAATTAATGATCGCATTTGAAAGTGAAAAAGTAGGAGTAGATACTTACCTTTAGCTATGCACCTTGACGATCTCGTTACCTTACGGCAACCGGCTGGCAGCCCCGGAACTGCACCGATATGAGCGGGTGTCAGTATGGTACACTAGAGTGAAAATGTAACTGGAGCTGGAGACTACTTGGCAGCTACGTAGCATTCGAATTACTACTCAAACGGAGTCCTACGTGGACATGTGTCAGTATCTATCAAAGTGCGGAAGGTTTCCCTGATGGAAGGCTAAAATTGATGGGCGTTGAGACTGAAGAAATGGTGCAGGAAATGGTTCAAAACCGATCGGTGAACGAAATAGGGTCGGTAGTAGTGAGATATTGATTAATAGGTTTCTTCGATATGCACTCAACGTTTAAAGTGATTGCATCTGTAATGAATAATGGAACTGAAAGCAAAACGCCACTCGAAACACTGTCATGTCGATTCTGTAAGCTTATATACAAATTCTTTTCGTTTCGCTTAGTCAAATATTTCGGTACAAATGCACCGACAGTTCTGTGGACAACCACTTCTCTCAATAAATTCTAAATCCGACGGAAGACATGACCATTATAATCACCGTGACGATGAAGCAACAGTTGAAAGTACCAGAGTGGCACGCTTGTTCGTTATTACCAGTCTGTAGGCATGAGATATTTTTTATTTTATTATTTTGTTTGTTCATGTTTGGTGAAGAATAAGAAACATCCATTTTCTTACCGCCACTTACTTTTGATTAAGCGAGACTTCAATCTACCGGAAATCTTAAAAGCGATCAGCAACAATAAAGTTTGTCCCAGCAAAAAAAAAACAGCTCACTGATGAGTTTATGAAAATGTTTTTTTTTTCAATTAAATTGATTCTCATTTTAAGCTCCTCGACCTTATTTATTACCAATTTAAAAGTCCATGCGCGTTAATTGCCTGAGCGGCTCAGCTAGTGGTTCGGGCTCTTACCTAAATCTGTTTTAATGTCAGCATGATCGTAAAATGTGCTAGTCGTTGTTCTGTGGGCTAAAAAGTCAAGTCTCCTAAAGGAATACAGCTCCAACACTTTGAATTCCCAATCATTCGCTTATTTTCCAAATCATGTCTTAGGATTTTACACAGACTCGTTCCTAACATTGTTCAAATTTTTGCGTTTTAATTTTCAACTCATACAGCATACCTTATTATCAAAAAAGAACCGGAATTTTAATTTTAAAATTCCCGCGCTTGTCCAATCGGTAAACTTTTATTCTCTCGACGTTGGCAACACTTTTATATACATTCTGTCAAATTTTGACGCATATCGTACGATTAGTTTTCGTTTGGCGTCTATACAAAGAAGTTGAAAAATTTTCATGTGGCGATATTTATAATGGATGAAAATTTAGAACAACGGCTCGCCTTCGAAGGGCCATTCGGTCGATTGTTGTGCGGTTTCGACGTCATATTCATAGATCCACACCTCATCACCAGTTATGATGCATTCGATGAATGTGCGGTCACTATCTGCGTTGGAAATCATCTCTTTGGCCACATCAACACGACTCTGCTTTTGAATGAAATTCAGCTTTTTGGCACCAGCCGAGAAGCGACGCGTTTCAAACCCAAAACATCAGTTCAAATGTGTTCGGCTGATCCATAAGAGATGCCCAACAACACAACAATCTCTCTAATCGGTACAGAATGATTTTGCAACACGATTTGCTTCGCCGATTCAATGTTTTCTTCAGTAACAGATGTTGTTGGGCGGCCAGGGATCTCATCATGATCCAAGCTTGTACGACCACCTTTGAAGCGTTTATACCACTCGTATACCTGTGTTTTTCCTAGACACGATTCACCAAAGCCCTTTTCAATATTTTCAACGTTTCGGAACACTTAAATCCGTTTGCAACACAAAATTTGATGCACGCACGTTGTTCTAAATTTTCATCCATTATAAAAATCGCCACACGAAAATTTTTCAACTACTTTGTATAGACGCCAAACAAAAACTAATCGTACGATATGCGTCAAAATTTGACAGAATGTGTATAAAAGTGTTGCCAACGTTGAGAGAATAAAAGTTTACCGATTGGACAAGCGCGGGAATTTTAAAATGAAAATTCCGGTTCTTTTTTTATCATAAGGTATTTCCAAAACTCTGTTTCTGTTTCTGGTTTGGGAAAGTTCATTAGTATCATGCCTTTTGATGGTATAAATCACGTTTTTTCTCATATCAGGAAGTTCAATGGAAATCTAGTCAACCTGTCAATAGTTAAATCAACATCTATATGATAGTTGTTTTGCTAGAGTTTCCACAATTGTGACTGCATATTTTACCAGTATTCATAGGCCTATTCATTATTTATTGATCATTTACCCGTGAACAAATCGCTTGCCAAACCATTTTTTAATACCGATATTTTCAATCAAATCTATGCCTATGCTTTATCGAGTCGTTTATTCAACGATTTGAGTTCAATCTTGTTAAAAAGCAGAGCCATCTTGGATTTGTTTCAGGATTCCATCAGCATCCAACGAGAAAAACGAATTAGAAAATGACTGACGAATGCCACATAGAAAATTTACTGCATTTGTTAGTTTTTTTCCAATCTTTTTTTTGGTAATGGCTGATACAGTCAATCTTTGTCATTTGTCATAAGGATGCTATCAACGAATAGTAGCTCAACTTAGAACATGTTTCATCCCTCGTAAAAGTTCCTAACTGCCATCTCCACCGAGCAGTTCAATTTAAACCGTAAAAATTGTATCGCAGATTTTAAAAACCATTAATTTGACTATACCATGTCTATTTCCATAGCTTACAGACAAATATAAAGAATCATCTGGATTTTCTAAAGGTATCTCCGCCCGGCGAGCTGCCGTAACTAGATTAAAGCCGAAATAAACGATATAAAAAAAATGTATCTCGGAAGATTGTAGCGAATACAATATTTAGTAAATGTCTGAAGCAAGTGGCTATACAATCACATCCGTAATAAATTGTTGGAATAATCGATATTCGAATGGTTTCATAAAAGAGATG
Organism: Malaya genurostris; assembly: GCF_030247185.1. Taxonomy (NCBI): domain Eukaryota; kingdom Metazoa; phylum Arthropoda; class Insecta; order Diptera; family Culicidae; genus Malaya; species Malaya genurostris. The sequence continues at coordinate 254,350,400 of NC_080571.1, read as the reverse complement.
TAATGTTGTGATTTATTGAATGATGACTTTTTAGTAAATTGTCGCTTTACAAAGCATTTCTTTTGCGTAAGTGATCGATGTTTTAATCAAATATATTTCAACTTCACGGCAAATTATTATTGGTAGTCTTTTTTACTCTGATGACAAAGGGATCCCCACGAAAATTCGCCCTACGAAGCATTTTATGTGCAATCTTCCTTCTTGACTTCCTTTCTTCCTTTCACCTTTTCTTACTTCCTTTCTTCCTTTCTTCCTTTCTTCCTTTCTTCCCTTCTTCCTTTCTTCCTTTCTTCCTTTCTTCCTTTCTTCCTTTCTTCCTTTCTTCCTTTCTTCCTTTCTTCCTTTCTTCCTTTCTTCCTTTCTTCCTTTCTTCCTTTCTTCCTTTCTTCCTTTCTTCCTTTCTTCCTTTCTTCCTTTCTTCCTTTCTTCTTTTCTTCCTTTCTTCCTTTCTTCCTTTCTTCCTTTCTTCCTTTCTTCCTTTCTTCCTTTCTTCCTTTCTTCCTTTCTTCCTTTCTTCCTTTCTTCCTTTCTTCCTTTCTTCCTTTCTTCCTTTCTTCCTTTCTTCCTTTCTTCCTTTCTTCCTTTCTTCCTTTCTTCCTTTCTTCCTTTCTTCCTTTCTTCCTTTCTTCCTTTCTTCCTTTCTTCCTTTCTTCCTTTCTTCCTTTCTTCCTTTCTTCCTTTCTTCCTTTCTTCCTTTCTTCCTTTCTTCCTTTCTTCCTTTCTTCCTTTCTTCCTTTCTTCCTTTCTTCCTTTCTTCCTTTCTTCCTTTCTTCCTTTCTTCCTTTCTTCCTTTCTTCCTTTCTTCCTTTCTTCCTTTCTTCCTTTCTTCCTTTCTTCCTTTCTTCCTTTCTTCCTTTCTTCCTTTCTTCCTTTCTTCCTTTCTTCCTTTCTTCCTTTCTTCCTTTCTTCCTTTCTTCCTTTCTTTCTTTCTTCCTTTCTTCCTTTCTTCCTTTCTTCCTTTCTTCCTTTCTTCCTTTCTTCCTTTCTTCCTTTCTTCCTTTTTTCCTTTCTTCCTTTCTTTCTTTCTTCCTTTCTTTCTTTCATATTTTATATTGTTATTTAGTCCATATTTGTTTTCTTTTTTCCATCTTTTATTTGTTCTCTTATATGCCTAGTTTCATTTTTTTCTTTACTTCTCTCTTTTTTTCTTTTTCCTCTTTTTTACCTTTTTTTATATATATAAAAAATAGGTATAGAATTCGCTCAAACTTTCGAAAAATTTTCCGAGGCCCGGAGGGCCGAATGTCATATACCAATCGATTCAGCTCGACGAACTGAGCAAATGTCTGTGTGTGTGCGTGTGTGTGTGTGTGTGTGTGTGTGTGTGTGTGTGTGTGTGTGTGTGTGTGTCTGTATGTGTGTTGTCAACTAAGAGGTCGAGATCTCAGAGATGGCTGGACCGATTTTGATCAAACTAGTCGCAAATGAAAGGTCTCCCCGTCACCCAGAACGCTATTGAATGGTTTTGAGATCGGATGTTTACTTTTTGAGTTATACGAAGTTTTATGTCAAAATTTTCAGTTTTTTGACAGTATCTGTCACAATTGACCTTGAAAACAGAATATGTTTTTAGACTTAGATTCCGCACGGTAATAGCTATCCAACAAGCCATAGATTGTTAAAATCCGTCCATTTTAAACGGAGATATCGATTTTTTTGTGTAAGCGACTTTTCCCCCATATTACAGCAGTAGAAGTTCTGAGCGCTGTATGGCAAAGAAAGGCTTGGGAGCAACGTAAAACACGATTTTTTATACTGTTACATACAATAGTTTCTAAGTACCAAAAAGACTGTGAACAGCATTATTTTTCATGACATTTTACCTCGGACCAATTTTAGCACGGTTCGTTTTTGGCAACATAATCGTTCGAATATGACATATTGGAAAGATGGCAGTACTTCCGAATTCTGAACAATTTCATTATTATATTGATTTAAACTGCTTACAGCAATAAATGCTGGAAGAACAAAACACCCATATACCATTTGAATCAGTTCGTCGAGATCAGCAAATGCGTATGTGACAAATAATTTCACTCAATTTTTTACCTTATTTTCGAAGATGACTCAACCGTTTTCTACAAACTCAGATTCATATGAAAATTCGTATGCTCCTAAACAAGGTTCCTGAATTATGTTTGGATCCGACTTCTGGTTCCGGAACTACAGGATGATATGTGAAACGAAATTAAAATTGTGTAACTTATTTTCCTCGTAGATGGCTGAACCGATCTAAGATTCAAATGATATCTAAGAATCATCTAAGATTTGCTGATTTGAATAGTCGACAACCAAATAAACTTATTTCAGTTTTAGTGGTATTCAGTTTTCGATTCGGAAGGCACCCAACAATTTAACTCGTACTACGATTTCTCAAAGATGTCTATACTGATTTTTAAACATATTGAAACAAATGTAAACTAATCAGGTGAATTTGTCTGACTTCGGCTACACCGATCTTCGAATTCCGGCTCCAGTATCGAATCGTTTCTCAAAGCTCAATCGTTTTCTCAAATAAAGCCAAATCGAATTTCAGAAAAAAAATTCAAATTAAAATAAACTTATAGTCCCACACAAAATTAATTAATTTTATTCAATGCTGACTTCCGATTCTGGAATTACAGGAGGATGAATTTTTAAAATTTAAACCGATATAGAAGATGATAATGCCGAAAAGCTTGAAAGTTGGACTCAAAACTATTGCAATTTATTCGTCATATGGCCATACGAATCGGTTTGGTTTATGCTGGTTCCTGAATACCGGCTCTGGAAGTACCTTAAATTACCGTAAATTCTAAAGTGGAACTCACTTCGACATATCATGAAAAGTTTAATCGATTGTAACCTTTTTAGATAGAGTAATGAGTGATTAAAATGTCAAATTGCAGCTTAAAACGACGGTCATTAAAATAATGTCATGAAAACCGAAGAATATTCATGAAAAAAAGGTAAAACACATGCGGATTGATAAAAAAAGGTATCATCTCACTGATAGGTGGACTAAGCACGTTTTTTACTTTATTTTTGTTTCATTTTCAGTATTTAAAAATAATTTCAATATTTTTTTCTTTCTCCTGTCTACTTTTTTTTCTTCATTATTTCGTTTCTCTGTTTCTTCGTTTTCCTGTTCTTTCGTTTCTCCGTTCTTTTTTTCACCGGAAGACCATTAGTCTGTAGTTTTTTATTCTTTATTCTTCTATCCCTACGTTCCTTTTTTGTGTACTATCTGATTTACTCATCTCTTCATTACTATGCCACAAGTGTCATTATTCTCCATAATATGTACCTTTTTTACTCCATTCTTCGTTTTAACATTGTGGCTACCATGCATTTGTTCTTTCTTTTTTCCAATTGCCCTGTAGTCCGCATCAGCTTTCCTGTGCTCTTTCTTTCCTTCCGAATAGTACAACTCTAACCAGAGGACTCTGACTCTGACGAAAATAGTGAAGGTAATTCGTTTATCACTACCCAAGGGTCAGTTAAGAGAAAGAAGTCTTCCTCCAAATTACCAAAAAAGACACCTAAAATTTCATCTTCAAAAAAAGATCCCCGTGTTAAACAAAAAAAGTCAAAACCAAAGACTGTGCCTCCTGGTTTGTCAAATTCACAAACCAATCCAGGTTCTATTACAGAAAAAGATAATAATCCAGTGGGCTCCATTTCACAGCCACCAACAGGATTACTGAAGTTTTCGGAAATTGTTGAATGGATTTTCTCAGCATTCAATATATCTGAACCCTTAAAGACCCTCATAATGGCATTCCTTCCAATAGCTAGAACCTTTTTGAAGCAGTTATCAGCTCAATGGCCAATTGTCTCAGGTTTTGTATCTTTTGATGGATAATTTATCACCCGTCGCAAATGATACAATCACTGTCCTGCAGTGGAATTGCCGAAGCATCATGCCAAAACTTGATTCATTTAAAATATTATTGCATAGTCAAAAATGTGATGTATTTGCTTTATGCGAAACATGGCTTACTTCAAACATAGCTTTAAATTTTAATGATTTTAACATTATACGTCTCGATAGAGACTCTCCGTATGGTGGAGTGCTTTTGGGAATTAAGAAATGCTATTCCTTTTATAGATTAAACATCCCTTCAACTTCTAGTATAGAAGTTGTTGCGTGCCAAATAAACATTAAAGGCAAAGATATTTGCATAGCTTCGGTTTATATTCCTCCAAAAGCACAAGTTGGACAGCAACAGCTTAATGAAATGGTTGAAGCCCTTCCTGCTCCACGATTGATTCTGGGGGATTTAAATTCGCACGGTATTATGTGGGGTTCCGTTTACAATGATAGCAGATCATCTTTAATACAAAACATTTGTGACAATTTTAGCATGACGGTATTAAATATGGGTAGCATGACACGGATCCCAAGACCTCCGGCACGCCCAAGTGCATTAGATCTATCTCTTTGCTCAACATCAATTCGACTAGATTGCACCTGGAAAATACTGCCTGATTTACACGGTAGCGATCATTTACCAATCATCATCTCAATTAGCTGTAACAAATGTATTGCTAATTCAGCTAGTATTCCATATGATTTGACAAAAAATATCGACTGGATTAAATACCAAAGTAGTATCTCTAGTATTTTGAATTCAATGGAAGAGCTCCCTCCACTTGAAGAATATGACTTCCTCATTTGTTCGATTCTGGAGGCAGCAGAACAATCCCAAACTAAACGCTTTCCTGGGCCAACGACTAACAGAAGGCCTCCCAACTCCTGGTGGGACAAAGAGTGCTCAGAGGCTAAACTCGCAAAACAAAATGCTTGCAAGACGTTTCTAAAACGGGGAGGAGGAACTCCTCAGAATTTTGAAAAACTTATGGTTTTAGAAACCAAGTACAAGAGCATACTTCGAGCCAAAAAATGTACCTATTGGAGACATTTTGTCGAAGGTTTGTCAAGAGATACCTCAATGAGCACTCTTTGGAACACGGCCAGACGAATGAGGAATCGTAACGTGGGCAATGAGAGTGATGAATACTCGAACCGATGGATATTTGACTTTGCTAGGAAAGTTTGCCCAGATTCTGTTCCTACGCAGAGCATTATACGGGTATCCCCTCCAAATAATGGTTTTATTAATAACCCATTTTCAATGATGGAATTTTCTATAGCACTCTTGTCTTGTAACAATAACGCTCCAGGGTTGGACAGAATTAAATTCAACTTGGTGAAGAATCTGCCCAACCTCGCAAAAAGACGTTTGTTGAAATTGTTCAACAAGTTTCTTGAGCAAAATATTGTTCCACCTGACTGGAGACAAGTGAAAGTTATCGCCATTCAAAAACCGGGGAAACCAGCTTCCAATCACAACTCATATAGACCCATTGCGATGTTGTCCTGCATCAGAAAATTGTTCGAAAAAATTATTCTACGACGTCTCGACACTTGGGTCGAGACGAACGGTTTGTTGTCAGATACTCAGTTTGGCTTCCGTAGAAATAAAGGGACGAATGATTGCCTTGCATTACTTTCGTCTGACATCCAAATTGCCTTCGCTCAAAAGCAACAAATGGCATCTGTATTTTTAGACATTAAAGGAGCATTTGATTCAGTTTCCATTGATGTTCTTTCAGACAAGCTCCACCAAAATGGACTCCCAGCGGTTATAAATAATTATTTGCACAACCTTTTGTCAGAGAAACGCATGCATTTTTCACATGGCGATTTGGCAACACTCAGAATTAGTTACATGGGTCTCCCACAAGGCTCATGCCTCAGTCCGCTCCTCTATAATTTTTACGTAAATGACATTGACAGCTGTCTAGTAACCCCATGTACACTAAGACAATTGGCAGATGATGGCGTGGTTTCAGTTACTGGACCCAAAGCTATTGATCTGCATAAACCATTGCAAGATACCTTAGATAACTTGTCCGATTGGGCTGTTCATCTTGGTATCGAATTCTCTGCGGAGAAAACAGAGTTAGTCGTCTTTTCAAGAAAGCATGATCCCGCGCAGCTTCAGCTCCATATGATGGGAAGAATGATCCAACAGGTTTTAACTTTTAAATACCTCGGGGTGTGGTTCGATTCCAAATGCACGTGGGGAGGACACATTAGGTATCTGATAACGAAATGCCAACAAAGAGTAAATTTTCTTCGAACAATAACAGGATCTTGGTGGGGTGCTCATCCGCAAGATCTAATAAAATTGTATCAAACAACGATACTTTCAGTGATGGAATATGGATGCGTTTGTTTTCGTTCCGCTGCAAACTCTCATATTATCAAACTTGAGCGAATTCAGTACCGTTGTTTGCGATTTGCCTTAGGCTGCATGCATTCGACACATACAATGAGTCTTGAAGTTCTGGCGGGAGTTCTTCCATTAAAAGATCGATTTTGGGAGCTTTCATCACGCCTGCTAATAAGATGTGAGGTGCTGAATCCCATGGTAATTAATAATTTCGAACGACTAGTCGAGCTTCGATCTCAAACAAAATTCATGACAGTATATTTTAACCATATGTCACAGAAAATCAACCCTTCAAGATATATTCCTATCCGTGTCAGCCTCCTAAATGTCCCTGACTCAACTTTATTTTTCGATACATCCATGCAGCGCGAAGTGCGTGGAATCCCGGATCATCTACGTTCGACGGAAATCCCAAAAATATTTTCAAGTAAGTTCAGGCATATTGACTCTGAGAAAATGTTTTACACGGACGGATCGCGAATTGAATGTATGTTCAACAATAATGTTTCGGCCTCATTTAGGCTTCAAGAACCTGCATCTGTTTATATAGCAGAGCTAGCAGCAGTTCATTATAAAGGGTGATTTTTTAAGAGCTTGAGAACTAAAATTTGCAAAATCTCATCGGTTCTTTATTTTAAACGTTAGATTGGTACATGACATTTACTTTTTGAAGATAATTTCATTTAAATGTTGACCGCGGCTGCGTCTTAGGTGGTTCATTCGGAAAGTCCAATTTTGGGCAACTTTTTCGAGCATTTCGGCCGGAATAGCCCGAATTTCTTCGGAAATGTTGTCTTCCAAAGCTGGAATAGTTACTGGCTTATTTCTGTAGACTTTAGACTTGACGTAGCCCCACAAAAAATAGTCTAAAGGCGTCAAATCGCATGATCTTGGTGGCCAACTTACCGGTCCATTTCTTGAGATGAATTGTTCTCCGAAGTTTTCCCTCAAAATGGCCATAGAATCGCGAGCTGTGTGGCATGTAGCGCCATCTTGTTGAAACCACATGTCAACCAAGTTCAGTTCTTCCATTTTTGGCAACAAAAAGTTTGTTAGCATCGAACGATAGCGATCGCCATTCACTGTAACGTTGCGTCCAACAGCATCTTTGAAAAAATACGGTCCAATGATTCCACCAGCGTACAAACCACACCAAACAGTGCATTTTTCGGGATGCATGGGCAGTTCTTGAACGGCTTCTGGTTGCTCTTCACTCCAAATGCGGCAATTTTGCTTATTTACGTAGCCATTCAACCAGAAATGAGCCTCATCGCTGAACAAAATTTGTCGATAAAAAAGCGGATTTTCTGCCAACTTTTCTAGGGCCCATTCACTGAAAATTCGACGTTGTGGCAGATGAAATTATCTTCAAAAAGTAAATGTCATGTACCAATCTAACGTTTAAAATAAAGAACCGATGAGATTTTGCAAATTTTATGCGTTTTATTGTTTAAAAAAGTTCTCAAGCTCTTAAAAAATCACCCTTTAGTTTGAGTGTAATCGTCACATTAATTCCAAACCATTATTTCCTCTTCACAGATAGTCTGAGTGCACTTGAAGCCATTCGCTCAAACATGACTGGCAAGACTGAACCGTTTTTCCTGGGCAAAATAAAACAGTGCCTGAACGACATATTGAACAATAATTATCTTTTCACTATAGTCTGGGTCCCGGCTCATTGCTCCATTCCTGGCAATGAAAGAGCCGATATTTTAGCCAAACGTGGTGCTATTGAGGGTGAAATTTATGAGAGACCAATTGCTTTCAACGAATTCTATAGCTCGTCTCGCCAAAGAACACTTGCCAGCTGGCAAGCTTCTTGGGATAAAGATGATCTGGGTCGGTGGATGCACTCAATTATTCCGAAAATATCGACAAAGGCATGGTTCAGGGGACTGGATGTGAGTAGAGATTTCATTCGTGTGATGTCCAGACTCATGTCCAATCACTACACGTTAGATGCACATCTCCTTCGAATTGGGCTCTCCGAGACTAATCATTGTGCTTGCGGAGAAGGTTATCGGGATATTGATCATGTCGTTTGGACATGCGTGGAGTATCGTGATGTCAGATCTCAACTAATAAATTCTTTGCGTACCCAAGGTAGACTATCCAATATCCCAGTTCGAGACATTCTTGCTTGTCGTGACCTTTCATACATGAAACTTACTTATCATTTCATAAAGAAAACTGGAGTTTCAATTTAATAAAGGCCCCTTTCAAGACTTAGTTCTGATCCCAGCTGCGTCCATGAGTTCAACCAATAGCTAAATTAGAATAAAAATAATGTAATGATACAAACAAACTCGAAACAGTTTATGAAATTATTAACAAAATGTCTGAAAATAACAGCTTATTTTATAATTTATAGAAGTTAATCGTTTGGTTCAAATAATATTTCCGAGTAGATTTCATAATTAATGACGAGTTACCTAAGATGATATTTAAGTAATAAGAGAATATGTTTTAATAAATTCAAAACGTTGTGACTATGTTAGAATTAAATTAGGATAAGAATATTATGTAAAAGTGATGCTACGGCGAAGAAAAACTTATGTAAACTGCCTTAAGAAATAAACGTATTTATGAATAGTACAACTCTATTTAATTTTTCAAAATTACCTTCTTTCTTCATACATTTCTTTTCTCTCTTATTTCACAATTATATACATCCGTAAAATGTTCTCGATTTTCTGTGTTATAACTATCCCTTTTTATCTTACTCTTATTCACAAACGATGTGTGTTCCAATGTTCTTCTTTCCAAAAAAGTACTCTCCTTTCAATCACTCTTCTTCTGATCTTTTTATCCGTTCTGGCTCTCCAATAATATTTATCTTCTTTTTTATCTCATGACTGTATTCAATTTCCCGATGTAGTACTCTTTTTTCCTCCAGTGTCTTTGTTGCACCCGTTCCTCGTTCTCTTTTTTCATACGTTCTTGCTATCCGGTGATTTCTCTTTTTCTTCTCTTATTTCAAATAAAAATCTTTTTTTTAAATATGCCATTATTTCTTCTAGAACCGCCTAATCTGTTAATTCATTCCACTTTTCTTCTTTGTTGTTTTCATTCGCTTGCGTACTTGCTTTTCTGTGTCATTCATTTTCACTTTCTTTCCTTTTGCCCTTTCTTTACGTATAATATGAAAAATTACTGGAGAGCTGCCTTCCGATCGGAACCCCGAAGCTTGTGCCCTTCGATTCAGCTTAATCGACATCGAAAAAATTAAGGGGTGCTAATGTATGTATGTATGTATGTATGTATGAGTTCCGTTCTACGCTTTATCCATTCGATCAATTTCTCGGAGATGGCTTATCCGATTTCAAGGATCTTAGATCCGTTTGAAAACTACTGTTAGATCATTGTCCAAGTTTGAAAAAACAAATGCAGATTCCGTATAATAATGTATTTACCTCTAAGTAACCTATGTATTGTTAGTACTCACGAGAAATATATGGAATGGATCCAAAATCAAATTCGTAAATTAAACTGGACCGCATTCCCTCTTACATCATATGAAGCACGCTGCATGCTTATCAGTATACAAACACTTAAAGAACTACGCAATTCAACAATGCTTTAATGATTGTTCCTCAACATGTTCAATCTTTCACTATTATTGCAATAATTTTTTTTGTACCCGCAGTCAATCACGAACTCGAAATCTATTTTTAGAATAACACAACAGCACTTATTTTTCAAAAATAGTTCAGCCAACCTAGTAATACGTCATTATAATCGTCAATACAGCGAACAACTTCACCTAATTATGTCAAAAAATCAAAATAAATCGCAACTTTGTCCAAGAACTGATGCTTAGTATATAAGTCTAAAATTGTAAATTAGGTATATGTAGCCTACATTTGCTTAACGCAATAAGTCAATTAGATTAAAAGCTGTGTAAAATAAGAACAATTTTTGCTAATAAAATCGAATATTGATAGCATTTAAAAATAAATTCGGTGCCTAAGAATTGGAATAACAAGAATCAACTCCATATATAATATCGATCGCACAAAAAAAAACTTTGGTTTTTCTACCACAGCTGCGAATGTCCTGCCATACAAAGTATTTTCGGGAATTTTGACAGATATATTTGGAAACCATTTTTTCTTTGAATAATTGTTAAATATCTGTTTGACGAGAGTCAAAATTATGTTCATGCTTTATGTAAGGGTTGTAAATAATACTACAACATTCTAGAATTTATCTGCACCCAATAAATAATCATATTATAGAGTGTAACTCCCGATGATTAATACTTCAATGTTCAATTAATCCAATTAATATAACCCGGTTTTAGTCTATTGAAAAAAATTGAGCATTAGATCTACGAAACGGAAATTAAACCTGCCATCTAACTGTACTAACTTCCTCCCGGAATTCCATTTATTGCACGCGATTGTTTTACGTTACCATACATTTCTTCCAACATATTATCTCCAGTTTCAAATCGAAATTTAGTTAATCTTTATAAAACTCGAAAGTAGCAACCGCTTGGACAAATCACAGCTGCTGCCTACCACTCAGCAATTACCGATCCGATCGCATCGCAGATAGAATCAATCAATCGAGCGCCATAGGAATCCCGCCATTCAGGCTCTGTTTTAGTTTTCCATCGGATCAAATTATTCGACTCATCATTAATAGAATGCCCCTCCGATTTACCTGTCCCGATTGGTCCTACCGGACTGACTACCAACTATTAACTTGACGCACGTTCACTGCTGAGGTCACAGTTTATGATCATGATTGAATGCCGGCAGGTTTCCAATAGACACTGAATGAAATAAATCAGATCTATATTGGCTATTGAAAATAGATTCCGTCGAACGATCCCCCACGGATTAAGTCCCGGGTCTTTAGAGTGGTTGGCTTTATTCGTGTGGAACAGGTATCAGCAGGTAGAGAACACAGCGGCTTCAGTCTCTGACTGTAAGTAAAATAATTAATTACCGGACGGTTGACGTTCGATCAGTCATTCAAAATAGCTCTCCAACCCAAAGTATTTCACCTTGTAATAAATAGCTTCGTAGTTTGAGGTTCATGATCTCAAGTAAGGTTGTGCAAATATCGGACGATGTTTGAGAATCCGAATGACCTAAGCTGTAGGAGAAATTATTGACCCCACACAGCATCGGAACTGAAATCTCAAGACTCTTGGTTTCTGCAACATGATCAATCTGTAGATTTTCCCGACAACCATCAGTCATTAACTGATCGTAGCCGAACAAATTTCAGTTCAGTTATGCGTACAAGAACATATATTTTCCCTCTGTTACCTACGGGTAGTAATAACTTCAGCTACAGCTACACACGAAGGGAACGATAAATCAAAATTATTGCATCGATTGGGCATACACTAGCATCATAGATCAATTTTAATTACCGACCACGACATTAGATAGTAAGTTCAAACCTCTTTGTAAGCGAATTTACTACGCGTTCTGGTTGCGTGAAACGACTTGCAAACTAACCGTAGTACATCAGTTGTAACATGATGCATAAATTCGAATCAACATTTAGAGCTATGAAGATAAATCATATTTTAGCTACACATTCACATAATTGTGCCTTCCATGGCAGGAAGGGGCTTCGTAAAATGATTGAATAATGTTCAAAAATGTCAAGACACTTATCATGTGCTTTTCCATCAGTGCGTGTTCGTACGTTTGACCGGCTGGTTAGCCCACCCAGAAAGCTCGGTATTGCATCCGACTTCGCGAACAGAAAATTCAGTTTCGTTCAGTTATTATATATTATTACGAAGCAGTTGTTTATATCTTCAACGCATCTATAAAAATTGTAACATACACCCCATAAGTACAGTTATGAGCTTCTAAGCAATAAACGATAAATGATCCCAGAGCACCATCAAACACGTATTTCAACAACTTGCAGCATCGAATCGATGCTGCCACAATAATTATTCGGCCATTAATTTTGCAATCACTATGAATCAAAACTACTATATCGGTGTTTCCTCGCATCTTAATGATACCACATGGTACTAGGATACCACCGTAAAATCTTGTTAAACACGGCCATCAACAACCCTGTACCGGTAGTGGATCGAGCTATCTGCAAAGAAAGCCTTGGTTTCTTTTAAATCACAGTTTGCAGAACTAAATCTTATTCATACCAGAGGTTGGACAGGTGATAAACTATAAATATGTGTTCGCTTGCGAACCATATCTAATTTACTATTCAACAAGTATTGGGAGTTACACACAAACTTTTTTCTGATTATTTCGATATTTTATTATGTCTTGAATATGACTTACTTTACTTTGGGGCGTTTTTTCTCAAAATTCATCCTGTACAATAATGGGTAGAACTTAATTGTAAATATTTCTTGTCGTACAAAAATCAGAAACATAATTTTTTCTCCATATCATCAGAAATATAATCAGCAGTTATCAGTGCAATAGGTTTACGATATGTTATGTTCGCTAGTAGAACAGACACTAACTTTGTATGGTTATAAACAATGAGTATTTATAATTGACTAATAAAGACTGTCCCAGAAAGTATGGACGCACTTTGATTTCGCTGTAAAATTTTATTCGATATACTGATAATATTAGACTACAACAACAGAATATTATTCTCAACATTTGCTACTTAGCCATTGTAGACTAGCTGGCGCACCTTCTTGCGAACGTTCCTCATTAAATTCCGTACAGACTTCTTGGCGACAAGTTTTGACACTTTTTTCCAATCTTTTTCGAACTGTTGAATGGTTTCGACTGCCGAGACATGTTTCCTAAGATGTGCCTTAGTTAGTTTTTGGTAGTATACCATTCTACCGTTGATTTCGAGTAGTGGCAAGAAGCAAGATCTGGCCAGAAGACAACGGGATCCTTGTGGCTTCGAATCAAGGGCAGAAGTCGTTTTTGTAAACATTCCTTGATGTATATTTCGCTGTTCATTGAAGCAGTGTTGATGAAGGGGTTTCGAAATCTTACCGCAGCTACAAACTGCTTGCCAGACCCTTATTTTCTTACCAAATTTTTCGACTTCAATCGATGACTCGGAGTGGTTTAACACTTGCCCTTCTCGCACCGTATAATATTGTGGTCCCGGCAGAGATATGTAATCGAGTTTCACGTAGGTTTCGTCGTCCATGATACAGCTTTCGAACCCTCGGCCTGATCGATGCTTCTTGTTTCGGACTACGTTTTTATTGTTTCTGCTTCTTGTAGGTTTGAAGATTCAAACGTTCTTGAGCATGAAGAACATTTGACTTCGAAGTGCCCACATCCCAAAAAAAAAAGGAAAGGCAGAGTATCGTTTATTTTTCCCGGGCTTTTCTGACGCAATTTTTGTTTACTTTTGAGATCCGAAAATCTAAAGACTATATTCCTCAAATCCGTAGAAAATACATCCACTAATCTATTAAGAACCCGAATATTTGGTTCGGAGTGAAACAATTCACTGCAACGCGGGAGATAGTAAGTGCTGAAAATAGTATTGATTGCAGAGCTTAAAATTGTCACGGATTCTCAATAAAAGAATCCAATCTAACAGTCTCATACTCGTTATTTACTCTCTCATTCGTAAAGACCGCATACAAAACAAAACAAATTTTTTCATTCGAATGGTAAATGTATCTATTTGTTTAATAAAAAATATCAGGTTAACGTGCATGCATCACTTCCTACACATTTTACAAATTCATTATACACAAAACGACACATTATTCTTAGTAACTTATTTTCAAAATACTACAATTTTGCCACACAGCAAAGTCATTCGAACATCGCAACCTGCAATCAAGAATCGCATTACACTAAACTTATTTTAATGAATGATACGCAGCAGACTTATTGATTCATTTTTTTGTAGCGTTTTCTTTTTAACACGCAAATGCTGCTTATTCAAAACTCTAATTTCTCATTTTATTTCTTTATTTCGCAGGTAAACCAAGTTTATTAAACCACTTAAAGCTCCCCAGACCAAATAATAAAATTTTGATCATCGCCTATTTTTTGATTAAAATATTTAAGGTTAGTATATCCAAATCACTTCTACAATTGAAGATCTACTGGGATTCATACTAACATTGATGAGTGGTTTTATGAACATAAACTTCCTTTCTCATATCATGAGCGCTCTGTATCGCACTAAGTCCGTCTCACAAGAGTGAAACATGACCTGGCGATAAAAATAAACCGTTCCTGCTGGAAGCGAAAATCTACGATGGAGGCGCATACAAATCACGCACACGAAAAAAATACAGGGCAGTCATCAGCTCAACATCACAGGCCAAATATCACCAAACATGATCTGTATAATTAAACGACCGTGTCATGTGGGTTGTCCGTGAGATTCTCACCAAGCCGTACCCGCATGTGAGAACACGCTCCGGGCGGCTGCGTGAGTAAAATACGTTTTTAATGATTGAGTTTATGGGAACCTTTCAGTAATGAGCAGTATGTTACTGCTTCGTTTTTTTTATCGCTCTCCAACAAATTTAAAATGGGTAATCAATCCCAACCTTGGTTCGTACCCCGATGGTTAATTTATATCGATCGATCGATAACCAATATTCAACTACAACATGACCTACCGCGTGGATGCCTTAAGCATTCAGCCATTTCCAGTTGATTGACTCATACTCGAGCACTGGAGAAAATTATCAACTAGAAAAATAACAGAAACCAAAACACGGACGAAATAAGTGATTTTCTGCTGCACTTTTCATTATGTTATTATAATAATCAAATTAAAATCGTAGCATGTGAATTTTCAAAAAATGATGGATTAATGAATCAAACTGAAATATTTCAACATTAGAGTATTTCACACGAAACATGCAATTACCATTACTTTCATTAGATACTTTATCGTTAAATGTTTGAATCTCGAGAGATACCACTTATAGTTCAGAATGAAGCCGCTCGAAAATCAAGTTTCTAATACCCATATCTGTATTTCAGAATATATGTAACTCGATTATCGTAATCTGGAATGTCTGAAAACTTAATTGAATCATAGTTCGATTCCATCCCAAACCTTTTGTTCGGTTTTAATATTAAGCCTTTAAACGTGACGTTTTGGAAATATTATACCGGCATCCGTTAATTTGCTTGCACTTGATCTTCCTCAGCTAGAGATAACTTCGTGTGTAAACTGAGAAAGGAAGCATCAAATCACGACTCTATTATTGTGACTAAAATGCATGCAATTCTAGGATAATTGTTTCATATTCATAACCTGCTATAATCGATTTGCAGTCATTTTGCCAATAAACGACTTTGGTGGAAGTTTTACTGTATCCAGTATAAATCACGCGTTCCTAAAAAGCTCAGATCAAGTGATTCGTCATTAGATACTCACGGCACTCAGATATCTCTTAGGGCATATTCAGGAGTGTTCTAGTTCTAAATGCATAATTTATGTCAGTTTTAAAATTTAAATCTGGAAATTATAACAAAATAAACTGGCAGCCCTAGCGGCGTTTTATTTGTGTTTCAAATATATAAAAAATAGAACGGCAGCTGGTATACAGTAGATAGTAGAACTGTTCGAATAAATATAACTAAAACAGCTTGCTGCGTTGTTTCAGTTTCAGTTTCAGTTATATTATAGACCACCCATAGGAATCTTGCAGCAGATGAATTTGCTCTTAAGGGCTGAGGCCAGTGTGTTTTAAAGCGCTTTAGAGGGCTGTTTTCACGCTTCAAATCTGATTTTCTCCGAAACAATGACGAATATAAAAAGAAACAACCGACAATCTGTTAGAAAATTAGTTTAGATTATTCTTTGAAAATTTCAGAATGATTCATTGACTTTAGCGGTCGGGAAAGTCTTTTTTCTGAAGGAAGAATTGCATAGCTATAGCGTCTTTCAACTTGTTCATTGAATATCTCGCCTTCTAAAGCATGGATCAAAAATTTATGCTGACAATGTCTAGATAATTTTGTTTAAATGCGATTAGTGCATAAAAACATATATGTTGTCGCGATAAAAATGAAGCGAACGTTATTTTTGTGAAGGTAAGTTGATTTCTATGGCGGCACCATTTTTCTGCTCTTGTATCGTGGTAATGTAACGAAACATGAGAGAGAAATAAAATCGGCTTAGCAATGCTGCCAAACAAGCGGTAGCTTTATTGGATTTTTTTCGTGTGGAGATGGGCTTCTTTTGATAGGTGTTTAGTTTTCCGAAGTCCCAAGTAAACACCATTTTTCCAGCATTATCAAATATTCCGCCATATGTGTAACGATGCCAAGAAACTCTCATGGAATCTTTCATTTCCGCATGAGTACTGTGTAAAAAATACAAAAAAATCATCTTTAAATATTTTATTTTTCAAACGCTATAGAAACTGTTTTGGTATAGTCACTAAGCATGAATACAGAACCCATGAGTATACTTATGTTATCTTATTCTCTTACTCTCTTACTCTCTTACTCTCTTACTCTCTTACTCTCTTACTCTCTTACTCTCTTACTCTCTTACTCTCTTACTCTCTTACTCTCTTACTCTCTTACTCTCTTACTCTCTTACTCTCTTACTCTCTTACTCTCTTACTCTCTTACTCTCTTACTCTCTTACTCTCTTACTCTCTTACTCTCTTACTCTCTTACTCTCTTACTCTCTTACTCTCTTACTCTCTTACTCTCTTACTCTCTTACTCTCTTACTCTCTTACTCTCTTACTCTCTTACTCTCTTACCCTCTTACTCTCTTACTCTCTTACTCTCTTACTCTCTTACTCTCTTACTCTCTTACTCTCTTACTCTCTTACTCTCTTACTCTCTTACTCTCTTACTCTCTTACTCTCTTACTCTCTTACTCTCTTACTCTCTTACTCTCTTACTCTCTTACTCTCTTACTCTCTTACTCTCTTACTCTCTTACTCTCTTACTCTCTTACTCTCTTACTCTCTTATTCTCTTACTCTCTTACTCTCTTACTCTCTTACTCTATTACTTTCTTGCAATAATAAAATATTGCCTTAATAAGCAATTGCACTGAGGTCTTTTTTTATGCGGTCTTTTTTTATGCGGTTTTTTTTTATGCGGTTTTTTCTACGCGACTTTTTTCATGCGAATTTTCAGAGTTATGCGGTTTTTTTTTATGTGAAGTTTCAGAGTTATGCGGTTTTTTTATGCGAATTTTCAGAGTTATGGGGTTTACCCTTCTGCGGTCTTTTTTTATGCGAAGTTTCAGAGTTATGCGGTTTTTTTATGCGAAGTTTCAGAGTTATGCGGTTTTTTTTTATGCGAATTTTCAGAGTTATGCGGTTTTTTTTATGCGGTTTTTTTTATGCGGTACGTAAATTCGCATAAAAAAAGACTTCAGTGTATAGCAAAATTAATTATTACTTTGATATCGCTTTTTATTCGGGTAAGCAATAAACGTGATATTGACAACAACCGTACAATCGTTTCTTATTGTTTAGTGGAACAAATAAAGAAAACAATGAAATGAAAACTATCTTCGAACGTTTTTGTACTCATACGAAAGAGTATGAATTTAAAAAAATATATCAAACGCCGCAATTTTGGATTTCAAAATGACTTCAGATATCAACATTCGACCAAAGATAAACTCAAGATTACAATGTCCCATACGATTAATTGAAAAATGTTGGGTCAGTAATCGTGAACCAGTTGGTTAGGTAATAATGTAATTTTATTGACCCTCCGTTAATAAGCGTCGACTAGTTCCGACATAATGCCATGGAAACAATACAAGTTAGGAAAGAAGCAAACGTATGTTTACATTCAGCACATAATGATTTTTTGCCTCAATTGAGTTTAATGCTTTATGGGATGAGGAAATAACAAACTAAATAAATTCTAGGCAATGGTTATAAGTAGTTTTTACTTTCTTATTGTAAGAATCACAGGATATGATGCAAAATTGTTTAATATCGTTCATACTGTAACTTGATATTTTCTCAAACATAAACAATTATTGTCATAGTTACGACGCTTCCAGCGATCAGACGCTTGTTGTTTTGCTTCAAAAGACTGAAACTGACAGTGAACCGAGCTCATCGAGGGGTCCTATTCAAATGATACATAAGAAATCGCAGACTACTCCATCTTGAGTTTATCTTTGATTCGACAACGCATGAGCTTTCAAGTGTGGATAATTACATTAAAAAAACCTATTTTAATTCACCTAGGGGTGCTATATTGCCTTTCTCATATAGCTCATGTTTTCATTACTATTACTAAGGGATTCTTTAAAAAACTTTTCTTTGATTATCGAATAACAACAAAAAAGTTGTATGTATATATTGTTTTCAATTATAGAGGTCTTAACCTCAAGGTCCTTTGCCTCTTCGGGCCAGAAAAACTTTCTGACGGGGTGCGAAAACCTAGGTTGGGGGGGCTGGGAATCGAACCCAGCCGGACTGCGTGATATGCATCGACTTACCCTTCACGCTATACCCGTCCCCACAAAAAAGTTTGGGCATACTTTAGCATAACCTTTTCAATTTTAAACAGTTTTAACCCAAGTTGAGAGCAATTCTTCGTATTTACTCTTTCCGCTCATAATGATCGTTTAAAATTTTAAACACATCTGTTGTTCCGGAGCCGGAGCTGAAAACGGTTCGTTTGGCCAACAACTAGCATAATCTTTAGATTGAAACAGTTTCTAACCAAATTTAAAAGGATATTTACGCTTTTTTGCATTATATCTCTGTATATGACAGGTTAAAATTTCAAAAACACTACCTTGTATTTCTGGAAGTGGAAGCCGGATCTGGATAAAATTTTACATTAATTTATGGAAACATAATACTTTTCATTTGAATCTGAGTGAGTAGTTTTTCGGTACTTCCGGAACCAGGAACGATGATCCGGTATACTCAAAGTTAACATATTTGGTCATCAACTAACCATACCTGCTTAACTGAAGAATTATACGGCTATTTGAATATTTAGCTTGATTTTTCTGTGCCATGTATAAAAACCGGGTGTCTGGATAAAATTTGGAACAGTTATATGAAGTTGTAAGACCTTTCATTTGAATCTAAACTTGTGAAAATTTGATGAGCGATCACTGAAAAAATCGAGTGCACTTTTTTAGTTCATTTTGCACATTTTATCCCGTAACTCCCGAACCGAAAGTCGGATACTGATGAAATTTTATAGCACGTTATCGGACTACAAAGCCTTTTATTTGAATCTAAGTTGAATAAAATTTGTTAAGCGATTTCTAAGAAAATCCTGGGGACCTTTTTTTTGCACATTTTACCCGTTACTTCCAAGCCGGTAGTTTGATTCGGATAAAATTCAATATTAAATTTTGTTACATGCACACACAGACATCACAGTTATTGCATAGCCTTTCTTTATGAGAAAGGCGAAACTGGCTGCTTAGAATTCTATTCATGAGCTTCGTAAGCTGCTAAAGCCAAATCAGTCCATTTTACCCGAACTTTCGGTTAGTTGAGTATCATTTCATTATCACGGAACATCATTATAACCGAATAAGATTTCAACCATGATCATAAGTATCATTGATTTCTCGGATAGTGATAATCGATGCCGAAAATCGCGCATGAATTTTATCATCGGTGATATTTTATCATTTGATATTCTGGCAACACCGATCAGAAGTAATAATGCTATCCCATTCGCCGAAATTCAATCGATTTTCGTCATCATTTTCGTTGACGCTTATGAGAATGATATTCACCGACGATTATTATCGATGATGATAGCTGATTTTTGATTTTTCGGAAATGATAATAACCGAATCAGAAATACTCGGATATCCACTCAAAACGCCAATGAATTTAAGCACCTTGAGTCCGGAACCATCACTGAAATTTGTACTATCAAATATTCTCCTTTCGTGACACTTGTCAAGTGTGCAAATGTTAGACTAACAACCCTTCCTATTCCTTAGCCAGTCTACATTCGGACCTGGCCGGCGCCGATACTGATCATTAAGTTCTGGAGTTATGTGGAAATGTGCATCGAAGAATGATTTGGCGATCCCAGGACTGATCATCTAGAAATTCTCTGCATAATCTGTATCAGCTGTTTCCGGGTTGGTCACTCAAGTTCAAGCTAATCTAAGGCTTACTTAAAATATTAATGAATTAGAAGGAAAATATACTCCCCAAAATACATATTAAATGCCACGTAGACCGCTGACAGAAGTTCAATTCATACTAGATTGAATATTTTATATTGGTCAGAATGCTTCTCCAAAAATTACATTTATACGTAAATGTATTCTGTAGTAAAATAAAAAAACAGAACCTGACTAAACGCCATGAAAACAATCCTACATTCGAATAAAAAGTTCGAACCACCGATAGAGCCAATGGCAACCGTGACAAATAATGAAATTAATAACAAATTTAGAAAATCTGGTGTCACTATGAGCGAACCATTTCGGAAAACATATAAACCTTATGATTGGAATCATTATGCCGCCGAATGGTGCTGCACATTTCAAACATACCAACCACCACCAATTAAAATTATATCAAAATGGACTTTTGTACATAAATAAACATTTAAAACGACATTTCGATAGAGCCATTCGACTTTTGGACCAAATTAATACGCCACAAACCGTCAACTGAAACTAACTCAGCACTTTGCTGAAGTAAAAAATGGCCAATGGCTCAACGATCGACTTTTTTCTTCTGTGCCCAGCACCGAACACACCATTCCTGGGCGTACGTCAAACCAAACGCGCCCGCCGAGGCTACAGGTGTCAGTTTCGGTGGGTAAGTTGACAGTAGTGCGAAAAAATGTGCACCGTACTGTGCTAGAACCTGCTCCGGTTTGTGGTATCTGTGCGCAGACACTTTTCCTTTTTGTGTCCGTCGTTGACACAGGTGAATGTTTTAGGCTCACGAAAGAGTGAGTGAGCCAAAACGAAGGAAAATAAAAAATCCGTACAGCAGTCATGCGGCGTCACAGCACTGACTGCACTGTTTTAACACCAGCCCAAAAAAGCATTGCCCCGTCTGGATTTAGTACCGGTTGCGGTTTACTACCGTCAGGTACGTCTAGAAACGAAAAAAATAACGAATCGATCAGGGGGTAAGCCGGTGAAACCAGCGACTAATGGTTGTAATGAAGTTTAACGAACTAATGCAAGTTTACATAATAATTGTTTGGCGTTTCGGTATGTGAGCGAAATGTTTATTCACAGCGTGTATTTTTTTTCTTCTCATTTCTAAGTAAGTTGAGCTTAACGTGACATGAATATGTTAGTATGCAAGTTACACTTTTATTGTTGTACGCGAAGCTACCAATCTGTTATCATCGGGAAGATAATGGATGCCATTGTTGAATTTCGAATTGGAAAAGTTTATTCGTTGCGTCATTGGTAATGTTGTTTTTATCGTAACATACCTACGTTGAAAACTAACCCCACAATTCGTCCATGAATGGTATCAATAGTTTATCAGACCGGTATCAGTTTCAGCACCAACATCCAAAACCTTGAATGGAGCGGTTCTTTTAGATTGTGGATACCGAATTTCAATACAGCAAATCGACCATGCCGTGTACCTCTCACTCGATGCTGATCGCAACCATTCATATATCATTCCGACAAACTACAATTATTCACTCTGGAGTTACCGTGGCTTATCGCAACTATTTCATCACTTGCCGGTGCAACGGTTGTTGTTCGAATCCGAATTGTTCGCAGTCATTCGGTGGGTACGCAGTGATATATCCCCTTAAAAGGAAAGCTTAAAAAATTCAACGCGGAATGGCCGGGGCAGTGCAGTGAGGGAGGCGCTCTTTCATTCGCTGGCAGAACCAACAGGTTAAACCACAACACGCGCGCCGTTCAAGTGACGAATGGTCCTTGATACCCACTGATCATCTGTTCGGCGCACGCGGGGGCAAAGGTATGCGCTTTACATTTGCAATACCGGATTGATTTTTTGGTGGTGGTTACAAGAAGGAAACTTGATCCGAACGACATGTACGGAGATCGAATCGTCATGAGCAGCATGCCAGCAGTTCGACGGAATTTACCAAACGTTGCACTGCGCTGTTTTGGTTTAAATGAAACCAGTGATTTTAATTGGTTAATTAAGCAGACAGTACAAACAAAATGGAAATTTATTGAACTGCTTAATATCTATATGTATCGCAGGTAGATTCAGAGGATAACGATAATTAAAATTGGTTTAAAAATGTTCAAATGGATTAGATCACTTGAACTCGAAGCATACACTCGTTGGAAGCTTTCTATCATCGCCGAACCATCAGCAGGACTACTGTCAGTCGTATCCTTAACTGTTTTGATAGTTATGTATCACAATATTAGAAATCTCGTGAATTGCAAAACTACCATATTTCAATTGTTATTTTTCTGCCTAACTGTTTGAACAAAAAAAGCGGGTGGGTAATGTCAGAGACATAACTGAATGACTGGAACCTAATTTTAATCGAATATTATTAGATAAAAATGAAATTTATGGCATTTGACTGTCAGCATAACCCTTCTCATTCATTTTACTCTTATTGCCGAAGCTCCCAGGATTCATCGTCAATTGAATAACCGTACCTAGTCACTTTTTTTTATTTATTTTTTATTTGTTTGTGGCTCGTCTAGTCCTCCATTGCCGCATCGGTGGTTTTGTTGTTGATTTCCGTCTTCTTTTCTATACTTTATGTTTCGTCTTCGACTCGTCAGTACATAACAGTTTATGTTGAACTGTTATGTAACCTAGCAGCTCAACATAAACCGCTAGGCAGACATAAAGTTTCTGCTACTTACAGAACACTTTTTTTATTTGCACCGAAGTGCAACGTCTTTACTGTCGTGCCGAACGTAAACGAGTTTCGACTTAAACTGGCCGATTCAGGTGATGGTCATTTAGGGGTTATCCTATTTTGTGCATTGGGCACATAACCGATTTCTATACTTTATGTTTCGTCTTCGACTCGTCAATACATAACAGTTTATGTTGAACTGTTATGTAACCTAGCAGCTCAACATAAACCGCTAGGCAGACATAAAGTTTCTGCTACTTACAGAACACTTTTTTTTATTTGCACCGAAGTGCAACGTCTTTACTGTCGTGCCGAACGTAAACGAGTTTCGACTTAAACTGGCCGATTCAGGTGATGGTCATTTAGGGGTTATCCTATTTTGTGCATTGGGCACATAACCGATTTCTATACTTTATGTTTCGTCTTCGACTCGTCAATACATAACAGTTTATGTTGAACTGTTATGTAACCTAGCAGCTCAACATAAACCGCTAGGCAGACATAAAGTTTCTGCTACTTACAGAACACTTTTTTTTATTTGCACCGAAGTGCAACGTCTTTACTGTCGTGCCGAACGTAAACGAGTTTCGACTTAAACTGGCCGATTCAGGTGATGGTCATTTAGGGGTTATCCTATTTTGTGCATTGGGCACATAACCGATTTCTATACTTTATGTTTCGTCTTCGACTCGTCAATACATAACAGTTTATGTTGAACTGTTATGTAACCTAGCAGCTCAACATAAACCGCTAAGCAGACATAAAGTTTCTGCTACTTACAGAACACTTTTTTTTATTTGCACCGAAGTGCAACGTCTTTACTGTCGTGCCGAACGTAAACGAGTTTCGACTTAAACTGGCCGATTCAGATGATGGTCATTTAGGGGTTATCCTATTTTGTGCATTGGGCACATAACCTCTTCTTTTCGTTTTCCATGTTGTTCGCAGTCTTGAGCTCGTTGATAGTTGCTATAGAAGCGCCTTGTTGAACATTGGTTGCAGTTGTTGGTTGGTTTGATGGTAAAACAGGAGTACTACGCTCACTAGTTTTCGTTGTTGAACGGTTGTCTTTGGTTGAAGATGTTCTTTTCGCAGTTTCAGTGCAAGGTTTACCGTAGTGTGTAGGTTGTTCACAAAACTGACATGTAACCAGCTGATTTTCATAGGTAATCAGCGTTTTACACGGATGTGTCCCACTTTGACCACAAATGCTGTAAGATGGAATTGCCTTACGTAGTTGCATACGTACCACTCGCCCGCCATTCCGGATGCCGGGGAAAAAAATCCGCCATACTTCTCTTTCGATAGAAAGAACTTCACCGTACTGCAACATGAATTTCCGAACGGACTGATCGCTGCTCTGCGGGGGAAGGTCATGCACGCTTACTTTTATGGCATTGTCCACCATGTGCACAGGAATTTTGTATTTAATGTTGTCACACTCAACGCTGTGCACCACGTTGTTAACCGAAGCGAATGCAATTGCATCGCTTTCACGTTTAAACATAATGTACACACAGTTAGACGCCTTGTTGAATAGAATCTCACTTAAATTATTAGCGTCTAGATGCATTCGTTCTTTAAGTAAGATTTCAATTTCATTTGCTGCTGGTCTAACTTTGCTACGCTTGAAATCTATACAAATTGAATTTGGTCTTGTTGGTCAAGTTTCAGGCCTTGTTAAATCATATTTGACCATTCCGTACACTCTATTGTTCACTAGGCTGTATTGTCTTTGTTTCTTTTGCTTCGACTGCAAACGATTTTCGACTGTGTTGGGTGAGATGCGAGCACGAACCGAGTACCTAGTCACTTGAACTTTTGCTTACTCAGTTTGTAGTGCCAAGTAGACTACCTGTTTCATTGCCTTCACTGAGGGTAGTGAGCAAGTGCGAATGAATAGGCATAAACATCAACTCGATAACGAAAACTCTCTCCGACCATAATGATAAATAGATGGTGGCGGTTCTCATTTAAGATTTCAATTATCACCAGCAAGTTACAATCGGTAATTTCGAAGTATTAAAAATGAAAACTGAGAGAGGGAGCAAATAATTTATGTTTATTTTGTAATTTCAGTTATTATGACTGGTTTACCTTTCATCTATTATCTCGAATCAATTCGAACTCATTTACATCTTATATGATGCACATAAAAGGAACGTCGAATTTCATACAAATTTATCTTCAAGAACATGTAAAATTGTGTGATTTTAAAATTACATGTGTTCAATTCGAATGAATTAAAAAACAAAAAATCGATAGCAGCAGTGCGATTTGAACCGAAAAATATTAGATCACAAGCACATCGGTTACTCGACTGAGCCGCAGAGCTCATATCTGTTCTTTGAATAATTGATAAATATAAATCCATACAGCAGCATTTGGTAGCCGAGTGCAAATTACTCGGAGCCTCTAAAATTTTGTGCGAGTGGAATATTGCGTCATTTGAAAAACTAAGCAGTTGTGAGATGTATCGTTTGTAGAATTCTGTCACCTGTAAAATTCATATTTTTTTCTGTGAATGTTTCATGAACCTCACTTGAAGGCCACTCTCTCATTCAATTGTAAGAGCTATTCTGTTACTTCAAGAGATAAACTGACGGTGGTTAAACTGAGCTACGGTAGAAAAAGAAACGAATCAAATACGGGATGATGTCCATTCGGTGTGACAGCGAAGGTTGTGCGATATAATGTGACGTTAACTGCAGTAGAGTGATGCCGAATTTGTCGATTTCAATTGAATTAAGCGAAGTTTTACAGCACTGAATATGAATACGCATAAAACTGGCACACTTTCGAATATCACTTAGTTAATCGATTGTGTGCTTTTGTGCACTAAAGTACGGATTACAACATACAATTGAAAATTACGAAATCATTTGTATGGTTCCGTTCAATAAAATCCTGTTTTAATCCACCTAATGGTGTAATGATGTCTTTCTCATATCAATCATATTCTCATATATAAAAATGTGGAATTCTATTCAAAATATTTCTCTTCACTTCTAAAAAACCAAAAAGATTGTTTGTGCATTAAATAGCATAACTTACAGAACGAGAAAACGAAGTGAATTCCACAATTATAGGTAGTTCCGGCACCAGAACCCAAGAACCGGTATAATTGAAGTATGATCGAGTAGCCATCAACTAGAATGACGTGCAAACTCTACTAGTTTTTATTCAAGTACTGAAGATTTTATACGATTTTGACATCGTACTCTAAACGACGGTGTAAATTTTTGTTGAATCTATGCTTAATTTTTGGTAGGAGCATAATATCTATCGATTGAACTTAAGATTGGGAATATCGGTTATGTCATCTCAAAGAAAAATATGCGAAAATTTTCTAATTAGAATCAGTAAGACTGTTAACCTTCACTAAACTGATTAAACTCAGTTCCAATTTTCATATTTCAACAGATAAGTAATTCTTATAGTTCTTCAGATAACATTTGTAACCATTAGAAGGGCTGATTTTGCAAAATGTTCTCCATCGTTGTCCACTTTTCGATTTATTTTCCCCCAATGCAAACGACCAACAGCAGGATGGTGCAATAGCTCTTGTTTGAAGCGAAACTAACTCTGCGAGCGTCCCGCAGCAGAGCTGCTTTCTGTGCGATCTGAATCAATACTAAGCTTTTCAACAAATCCCAACAACCACAAAAGTAGCATCATACAGAATTCAGATGCCGAATATCACATTTCGGATTTGCATCAGTGTAAGAAACTATCAAAATACTGTACGAGTTTCATTTCCGGAATTCAGAAGGACTAAATTGTGGAATTCTCTACAATATTAAACACTGTTTAAAGCAATTTTACTAACGTAAATCAATCAAATGCTGGCTTTATTTGCACTCGTTTGGTGCGAATTTCGCACTGCACAAAGCTAATCAAATTATTCTAGATGTTTAGATATATTGTGCTTTAGATAACGTTTGGAGCCATTAGAAGGGCTGATTTTGCATAATGTTCCCCATCATTGTCCACTTACTTTTCGTTGTATTTTGCCTGATAGTGGAACTGTAACTGAGCTCTGGACCTGAACCAACCGGAATGATGCACTTGCTTTACTTCCTGCTCAGTCAACTGCGTAGGTTAGAGTGAATGAAATATATCAAGTGTTAACCTTTTATATCTACCCCGGTACGAGAGAGGTGTCATGAGTTTTCTTCTTCGATACTCGTTCATACTAAGCATTTCAGGAAACTTTAATTTTGAGTTATTTGTGATTATATCATACTACTGAAAATGTTATCATAAATTGATAGTCATATTTCCGATGGCATGTAACAAAAAATATGTTGATAAATTAGATAAAACAAGAGATATTCACGATCAAAAACTTGTCACTCTCTCAGAGGGCAAAATTTTGAAAATGCTCCCCATAGTATTCACGAAAAAAATATTTATTCTGCTCTTAATAATACCCGCACATTGGGCTCTTTCTCACAAACTTTCATTCATCCACTTCAAATTCTTGTCGTTTTTAAGACCTTCCCTGTTTTAATTACTTGAAATATTTCTCCTCATAATCACTTAAAATATTTCTATTGGGCGAAGTTCTGAACACAAAGACAATATCGTTGGTTTCGTTCCACTCCACTTTATTGCACCTGTCGTTATGTACAGTTTGCTGAATTTACCGCACTCACAGATCGCCTGCCATACCAAGTGTTTCTTCTTCCGGAACATTCAGGCGGGACTAACCGACGAAATCTCATGGTCCATTACGATGAATTTTATCCCGCTTCATAGCCAGATAAACCAGATGGATAAATTTGACCTTTTGGGCAATTTATCTGAAGAAATGTAACTGTGTTTTGCTGTAACTTTGAATTATTCATAACAGTACTGTAAAGCAATCATCAATGGACTTTCAAAACATGAAAAATTCACGAATTTCAGGTTTTTCTATGCGCTGAAATTTACTTCTAGTCAGCTTTCGATCGTGTTAAACTGCTGGTTCAATGTCCTATTCTGTCGAACGTACAAGAAGAAGCTGTCGAATTTGAACGAAGTAAAACTTGAATCTAGAGGCTGACATTTCGCTTAGTATTTCGAACTCATCGTCAGAGATGGAGAACGATAAACTCGTGGTGAAAGTTTTCTTCATTAATACTCGCAGATTTCAACAGTTCGAGAAAACTGAATTTTCAGTTAATTGTGGGTACCTACTACTCAAATTTTGAACACAAGCATCAAAAAAAATTTTTGAACGTAATAATGTTTTTATCTTTATTACAGCATGAAGTACTCACGATCAAGTACTACCCATTATTCTACAGGACCAATATTAAAAATGCATTGTAAACCATACTAAAGTGAGACTTGTTCACATCAAAATCTCATCGTTTCTCAGGTTAAAAACTAATCATCCCACGACTGAAGTGAAAAATATTTCGGTAGAAATGTTCTTCGAAAATCAAAACTTATTGTGGTCAATTGATGCCAGGTAAGAACTATATAGCGGGAAAGAAAAAAATGTTCAACTACAAATTAATCAAACAATTTTAGATAAAAACACAACGTGTGGCCGTTCGTTGCCATTATGAATAATTGCGAACTCGTGTTTAGTATCATATTCTGGTAGTGTTTTTTTCAACGCTTTGACGGTTTGGCCACTCGACAACAGTTTTCAGCATACGACAATCAGAACATTACCTTATCAAAATGTAAATTTTGCTTCGGTGTCCATTGAGTCGACGTAGGTAGGATTAGAGTACTAGCCATGTAACTCTCATGTACGCATCATGTTTCCGAAGCCATGAGATATTTTGCTTGTTCATAGAAGCAACCAGATTTCTAGAACGGGTCCGTTTAGGCCTGAGTTGGACTTACGAATCAGTGGTCATATGTTCAAGCCACAACCTCTAAGTATTCCTAGCGTCACGGTAAACCATTAAAATAGTTGTGAGTACCCTATTAATCACACTTATGGTAGTTTTTTCTTTTTTGAAACCAACGCATCGAAATTTCTGTTCAGAACAGATGAATTTGAAATATGCTTGGATAATCTGGTGACGAAAATTGTTTTCTTTTTATTGACATCTTTGAACATTTCCTAATATATCAACAAATGCTTGCGACAAAAGCGGAACAATTTCAAACTAATATGGACCGTGGGTTGAAGAGTTTCACTTCAGAATGGAAAAACATCATGACAGGATCTGAACTAATGAGTCACGAATGCTAAACACAACTAACCCCACCTGATCTAAGTCTTGCCCAGCTTAAACATCTTGTCCAGATTTGCGAGCTGTAGTATATCAAATGCTTTTCCAGATCCAAAAAAGTATGATTATCTGCACGACCTACGGGTCAATAGTCGGCGCAATGGATACTAATCTAACAACTTCACTGATGAAAATGTATCTGGGCAAGGTCTTTTAATTGGTTTTTTATCTGCTCGAAATGGTTGCAAAACTGCAAATATATTGACCGAGTGACAGCTGTCTCAAACCAGAATGACAACTCCCAACAGCAACACCCGTCCACCCCCCGTACTCTACGATCTGATCCTCATCGATCGCAAGTTGGCTCTCTTGGCACCGACAGTAATTCACTACTCGCACGAACAAAAACGAGAAGCTTTCCAAACTTGAACAGCAAGTGAGACATCTGGTGTTCTTTGATTCGCTAGCTCAAGTCATCGTCAAGAGTACAATCACGGCACTATCGGAGATAAAATTCAAACCGCTTCTCTAGCTGTGTATTTTCCATCTTGATTGTGCTACTAACGCAGCGTTCAAGTACTGGCGAAAAAACGGGTTTTAGTTTTCATTTTCCTTTTACCAGATCGTCTACCGTCTAGGACGAATCTATTGCTTTTAATTGAATTTGTTTGTGTATCTAATTAGCCGGGGTCTTTCCAACGTTTCCATGCATTGCAATTGGTCACGAATTCCAAACCAAAATGGACAGCATTTCTATCCAACAGTCATAAAATTGCTAAACGGTCGCGAGCAAGTAAAAATGACAATTATTTTGCTGGTCCTTTGCTTCTATCCGTGAATGCAATGGATATGCGAAGGTTTTATGTACCATTTAAGATAGAGAAGAATTATTAAACTATACAATGTGAACCGGCATTGAAGTTACTGAGTTTCTTGACTCGATGTAGAAACAATAAAAACTAAAAAAAGTTTGGAAATAATGACTTTCTCGACCTAATAAAATCTCAAATATCATTACCCAGTAAAGACTAGACGAAAAACGATAGCATATCACAAAACATTTAACGTTCCATCAGTGCCAAACGAAAAACAATTTGAAACAAAACTAGAGATGAAAATGATAGGAAACAAGAGATATTCACGATCAAAAACTTGTCACTCTCTCAGAGGGCAAATTTTGAAAATGCTCCCCATAGTATTCACGAAAAAAATATTTATTCTGCTCTTAATAATACCCGCACATTGGGCTCTTTCTCACAAACTTTCATTCATCCACTTCAAATTCTTGTCGTTTTTAAGACCTTCCCTGTTTTAATTACTTGAAATATTTCTCCTCATAATCACTTAAAATATTTCTATTGGGCGAAGTTCTGAACACAAAGACAATATCGTTGGTTTCGTTCCACTCCACTTTATTGCACCTGTCGTTATGTACAGTTTGCTGAATTTACCGCACTCACAGATCGCCTGCCATACCAAGTGTTTCTTCTTCCGGAACATTCAGGCGGGACTAACCGACGAAATCTCATGGTCCATTACGATGAATTTTATCCCGCTTCATAGCCAGATAAACCAGATGGATAAATTTGACCTTTTGGGCAATTTATCTGAAGAAATGTAACTGTGTTTTGCTGTAACTTTGAATTATTCATAACAGTACTGTAAAGCAATCATCAATGGACTTTCAAAACATGAAAAATTCACGAATTTCAGGTTTTTCTATGCGCTGAAATTTACTTCTAGTCAGCTTTCGATCGTGTTAAACTGCTGGTTCAATGTCCTATTCTGTCGAACGTACAAGAAGAAGCTGTCGAATTTGAACGAAGTAAAACTTGAATCTAGAGGCTGACATTTCGCTTAGTATTTCGAACTCATCGTCAGAGATGGAGAACGATAAACTCGTGGTGAAAGTTTTCTTCATTAATACTCGCAGATTTCAACAGTTCGAGAAAACTGAATTTTCAGTTAATTGTGGGTACCTACTACTCAAATTTTGAACACAAGCATCAAAAAAAATTTTTGAACGTAATAATGTTTTTATCTTTATTACAGCATGAAGTACTCACGATCAAGTACTACCCATTATTCTACAGGACCAATATTAAAAATGCATTGTAAACCATACTAAAGTGAGACTTGTTCACATCAAAATCTCATCGTTTCTCAGGTTAAAAACTAATCATCCCACGACTGAAGTGAAAAATATTTCGGTAGAAATGTTCTTCGAAAATCAAAACTTATTGTGGTCAATTGATGCCAGGTAAGAACTATATAGCGGGAAAGAAAAAAATGTTCAACTACAAATTAATCAAACAATTTTAGATAAAACCACAACGTGTGGCCGTTCGTTGCCATTATGAATAATTGCGAACTCGTGTTTAGTATCATATTCTGGTAGTGTTTTTTTCAACGCTTTGACGGTTTGGCCACTCGACAACAGTTTTCAGCATACGACAATCAGAACATTACCTTATCAAAATGTAAATTTTGCTTCGGTGTCCATTGAGTCGACGTAGGTAGGATTAGAGTACTAGCCATGTAACTCTCATGTACGCATCATGTTTCCGAAGCCATGAGATATTTTGCTTGTTCATAGAAGCAACCAGATTTCTAGAACGGGTCCGTTTAGGCCTGAGTTGGACTTACGAATCAGTGGTCATATGTTCAAGCCACAACCTCTAAGTATTCCTAGCGTCACGGTAAACCATTAAAATAGTTGTGAGTACCCTATTAATCACACTTATGGTAGTTTTTTCTTTTTTGAAACCAACGCATCGAAATTTCTGTTCAGAACAGATGAATTTGAAATATGCTTGGATAATCTGGTGACGAAAATTGTTTTCTTTTTATTGACATCTTTGAACATTTCCTAATATATCAACAAATGCTTGCGACAAAAGCGGAACAATTTCAAACTAATATGGACCGTGGGTTGAAGAGTTTCACTTCAGAATGGAAAAACATCATGACAGGATCTGAACTAATGAGTCACGAATGCTAAACACAACTAACCCCACCTGATCTAAGTCTTGCCCAGCTTAAACATCTTGTCCAGATTTGCGAGCTGTAGTATATCAAATGCTTTTCCAGATCCAAAAAAGTATGATTATCTGCACGACCTACGGGTCAATAGTCGGCGCAATGGATACTAATCTAACAACTTCACTGATGAAAATGTATCTGGGCAAGGTCTTTTAATTGGTTTTTTATCTGCTCGAAATGGTTGCAAAACTGCAAATATATTGACCGAGTGACAGCTGTCTCAAACCAGAATGACAACTCCCAACAGCAACACCCGTCCACCCCCCGTACTCTACGATCTGATCCTCATCGATCGCAAGTTGGCTCTCTTGGCACCGACAGTAATTCACTACTCGCACGAACAAAAACGAGAAGCTTTCCAAACTTGAACAGCAAGTGAGACATCTGGTGTTCTTTGATTCGCTAGCTCAAGTCATCGTCAAGAGTACAATCACGGCACTATCGGAGATAAAATTCAAACCGCTTCTCTAGCTGTGTATTTTCCATCTTGATTGTGCTACTAACGCAGCGTTCAAGTACTGGCGAAAAAACGGGTTTTAGTTTTCATTTTCCTTTTACCAGATCGTCTACCGTCTAGGACGAATCTATTGCTTTTAATTGAATTTGTTTGTGTATCTAATTAGCCGGGGTCTTTCCAACGTTTCCATGCATTGCAATTGGTCACGAATTCCAAACCAAAATGGACAGCATTTCTATCCAACAGTCATAAAATTGCTAAACGGTCGCGAGCAAGTAAAAATGACAATTATTTTGCTGGTCCTTTGCTTCTATCCGTGAATGCAATGGATATGCGAAGGTTTTATGTACCATTTAAGATAGAGAAGAATTATTAAACTATACAATGTGAACCGGCATTGAAGTTACTGAGTTTCTTGACTCGATGTAGAAACAATAAAAACTAAAAAAAGTTTGGAAATAATGACTTTCTCGACCTAATAAAATCTCAAATATCATTACCCAGTAAAGACTAGACGAAAAACGATAGCATATCACAAAACATTTAACGTTCCATCAGTGCCAAACGAAAAACAATTTGAAACAAAACTAGAGATGAAAATGATAGGAAGTTTATCACCTGGGTCCAAGACTCGCGTCTGTTAATCTATGCTTGGAACAGATCTGCCAATTAAACAATCTCAGAAGTAAACCAATAAATAGATCGTCGCTCTGGGTTCAGTCAGCCGATCAGCTCAGCTCTCAGTTCAGTATGAATAGTACTCATATATTGAAAGCATTATTTGGGGTGGCTTTGTTAACTAAAACGATTTTTTGCATTGGATTTAAAGTCTATTGAAACAGCAGGTCAAGTTATGCATCGGACAGCAGTATTCTCAATATAAGCAAAGCGTTCTGTTTCGATTGTGTCTCAATCGGTTCATTGTATGCTAACTGCACTACTGAGAAGACCCTTTATAAAATCGCCCTACCATCGATACCACATCGCAAGCGATATTTACAACTATGCTTATTTATCGATCATTTTTATAAATCTCTAGACAGATGAAATTATCAGTAAATTATGATAAATATCGAAACATTAAACTATTGCGTGGCATATGAGAATTTAGCTGACACGAAATTAAATATTCTAGATTGTATGACGAATGATGACTAATGATAATATCGTACTATTGAAGCACTACAACTGTGTTAATGTAACAGTCCTTCCTCACACAGGGATCGCGAGAAGATCCCGAGGGAAATCAAAAATGAAAAAAAAATTAAACGAATGTTATATGGCTATTTATCCTGCAGATTAAACCGTGACTTAGTGGTTTCAAGAGATTTTTTTTAAATAACTATTTATTGGAATATGAGTTAAAATTCAATTATTAAGATTTAAATTGGGTGTTCTGTTCAGGGTGTTGGGGTATGATTTGGTTGTTACCATGAGGACATCATTTGCTTTCGCAATTCTGAGATTTTTGTGTAGGGAAAATTCTAAACCTACTTGTATTGTATAATGTTTTAAGAGATTCGTGATGGTGAAAACACCACTGACAGTGTCAAAACTATATAAAATGGAGGTTAAAAACGAGGCAAAGACGACAATAATGATCATACATAAAATTGTTATGGATGACCGAAAAGACTCTGCCGGTGGATTCCGCACATATTTGCTAAAAAATAAAAAAAACGATCGCAAGCGCACTTCAAATACATGTTTGGCTGGATCCATTGGTATACACGAAAAAAAAGAATGATTACCCGACAATGGACTGAAGTTGGCACGATCGACCTGGAAGGATTCTTAGTGTCAGTAGGATCTATAGTACTAGCCATGCAATGATTCTGTACACTAAAAATCGGCTACGAAGTCTGTTGAAACAGAAAGGCCAAATTCTACAAAAGGAACGTAATGCCAAGACTTTGCTTGACTTTACTATCGATCGATAAGATCCACCTTGTTCACCTGATTTGGCTTCCTCGAAATATTATCTGTTCCCCAACCTCAAATCATCTCTGTTATATTGATGTGAGTTTCGGTTTGGAATTATAAACCACTACTTCCGGAACCTGTATAGCCAATGTCTTCCGTTCTCCACGAATCGGAGTAAGGGTGCTATCTCGGACCATCTCGGAAAATCTATCGTATCATCATCAAGTGGATTGCTCTGCTCTGTAAATGGACATTAAGAAACATAATATAGTAATCTGATCACGGGCACAGTCACCAATTTTATTTTATTGTTCAATAATGACACTTTCAAATGGGACAGTTGCATTCGTCTGCGCAAGTTTTTACGATGTTTACTGCCTCGAGAAACATTACATTGCACTAGTACGATGTATTCTGGAATATGAAACTACAATTTGGGCTCATGTTTACATCGGCCTTGGCTAAATCATTTTCAATTGCCACGTTACAAAAATTACTGTGCCCTCATCAACCTACCGAATCTGCAAAAAAACGAGTACTTCTTCAACTCTAATAGAAATTAATGAAGGAACATAAACGTGTATTACATTTTAAGATTTTTAGGACTAAAAATTCAGTTTTTCTGGAACCAGAAGATGGATTCGGATGAAACTTTTCTTTTGAATCCATTCTATCATTTGCGTAAATCGGCCTATGCATCTCAGTCAAATCTATGTGCATTCTGTTATGGAATTTTCGGCCGCTACTTCCGGAACCGAAAACCGGAAACCGATAAAGCCAAGTTTGTTTAATAACCAGCTAACAAGTCCTTGATATTGAAACAGTTTTGAAATAAGTGGAGAAGATTTTTCTATTTTTGTTGCTTCGTTACTTCTAATGACGACTTGAATTTCAACACACATAACAGTTCGGCTGAAAAGTTCGTATCGTTTAATAGAAACACACATTTTTTTGCCAAAATTCTTTTTTATTATTCAACATAATTGCCATCAGAAGCGATACAGCGATTATAGCGATCTTCCAACTTTTCGATACCATTTTTGTAGTACGATTTGTCCTTTGCCTCAAAATAGGCCTCAGTTTCAGCGATTACCTCTTCATTGCTTCTAAATTTTTTACCAGCGAGCATTCTCTTGAGGTCTGAGAACAGGAAAAAGTCACTGGGGGCCAAATCTGGAGAATACGGTGGATGAGGGAGCAATTCAACAGCTCCAAACACTGCTCAGAATCATCAATTCGTTGTTGTTTTTGATCGATTGTGAGCTCACGCGGCACCCATTTTGCACAAAGCTTTCTCATATCCAAATATTCGTGAATAATATGTCCAACATGTTCCTTTGATATCTTTAGGGTGTCAGCTATCTCGATCAACTTCACTTTACGGTCATTGAAAATCATTTTGTGGATTTTTTTCACGTTTTCAACAGCCCCTTTTGGACGTCCACTGCGTTCATCGTCTTCGGTGCTCATATGACCAGTACGAAATTTGTGCAAACCACTTACGAATTGTTGCTTCGCCCGGTGCAGAGTCTGGATAACACTCATCAAGCCATTTTTTGGTATCGGCGGCACTTTTTTTTCACAAAAAAGTAGTGTTTTATCAACACACGAAATTCCTTTTATTCCATTTTTTTTCACAATAACAAAAGTAGCTTCACTCAAAATGCAATATTTCACAAACTAATAATCAGACAGCTGTCAAATTTATACACGTATCTTTTGAAGGTTGGTACTAACTGAAAATGGTATGGATTCAATTCTAGTGGCGCCCTCTCATAGAAACGATACGAACTTTTCAGCCGATCTGTTAACTCTGTATTTTCGGATCTAGAAGTTAGATCTCAATTAAATTAAATGTCGTCCGCACTTCGAAAAAAAACCCTGTGATTTTACATCACATAAAATGGACGCACATAAATGAAGCGTCGCAGTTTTACAAGCAGAAACATATAATATTGTGTGTAATTGGAAAATACCTTGACATGAAATTCATTCAAACGATAAAAAATACTGACAGCGATCATCGAAACTATAACCGAGAATCATTGGATCACAAAATACGTCCGTTAATCGACTGAACCACAGAAGCACACATACGCTGTAATTACCAAATCAACTGTAAAAACGTGTCATTTTGAGTATTTGTCATTTACACGATTTTTTCTAAGTGTAAAGTCATCAGATTTCACATACTCCGATTAGGATCAAACTTCGCACACGTCTTCAGTATGGCAAACCATTTGTTTTCCACAAATTTATACAATGCTGATTTTCAAAAAAGTGAATGTATTTTTGCATGCATTTTCTTCAAATCGCTGTAGCTCAAAATCCGACATTGCATAAAAAGGCATTCAAGAAGGAGTTCTAGATAATCGATTGAACTGTTGAAGAATATGTACAGAAAGAGAATTCAAATATTAATTAATTATTAATCCAACTACAACTATCGAATTGAAAAAAAACGTGTTTTTGTCGTGAATGCGATTTACTGTTCTATGGAGCGTCTTTTCAAAATTCACTCGTTGAGAGAGTGATAAGTTTTTGATCGAGAATATCTCTTGTTGTATCTAACGTACCAACATAATTTTTGCTACATGCTATCGGAAATATGATCATAGTTTTATGATAAAATTTTCACTTGTATGACATAATCTGAACTTTTCTGAAATGTTTGTTATTAAACTCTTGTTTACTTTGCTCATATTTTGAATGCTCATAGCTCAGTGATCTGTAGAAGGATTTACATAATCTAACTAACAATAGATTTGAAATTTGAAATTTGAACGTGTATAGCAACAACACTAAAGTGTTTGATCCATGCCAGCACCAGTCAATCAGAACGCGTTCTGAGGACGAGAACATAATATCTACTGCTGTACAACTGCATCGGTATAAAAGATGAGAATTCCACTTTTCCCCATCATTTTCTGAGCAACACATGTCGAAGCGAGACATACGAGAAAGCAGCATAAAAGACATAACGCTTTTGAAGTGAAGCGATCGCCGAACAGCAGAATTCTGCCGAAGTCGCAGTCGCAGCCGGGCACACACCAAAAGTCTGCAAGTGGAAATCGTCAATCGTTATGGGAGCACTGCTCAGTTAAGTTGTCCAGAATTTGAGTTGGAATTCATTGTGAGTTCCAAATACACCTACTGATTCTGCTAAAAAATGTGCCTGCACTAACACATTCCATTACGACTGCAATGCGAAAATAAAAGTATTGATGTAGAACACATCTTTATAATAGTATAGGTGTCGTTCCGAAATATGCCGTGCGAAACAGGGTTACCACATGTACAGATTAAACTGTATTTTTTTGTAAGTTGGATCTGAAATATGCTCCGTCACAAGCTACTACGCTTGGAGACAATGTAAAAAGTCGTAGATATATTTCATACTTTTCATATCATTGGCCCATTGCATCATTGATCCACCCAGCGCATTAATGTTTTCTTCATTGGAAGATTATAATCGTTTGTGAACGCTATACCAACGCCAACCATCTCATCCAGAGACAACAGGTCAGTTTATAAATAGATGACGAAAGTCAGCGGCATCCATCGGAATTCGAATTCAACTCGTCACTGTCCAACACGAGCGCCTTCATCAAAGGTTCTTTTTAGAACCACCATTATTTTATAATAAAGTACAATAAAAATTACTACGTTATATTTAATTCTGTGTCAGAATGTTTGATGTGATGCAACGTTTCAAATTCTAGTACTGAAGAAGGGGAAAGCTTGCACAATTCAGACAATCGATCAACTATCTGATATTCGGAAGTGTAAAGGAAGCGTGCCAATTTTATTCGTATTCACGACATCCAGTTTTGTCTCTGACAATACCCACCCGTCTTTTTTATAATAATATCTTACAATACAATCCGAGCTGTATACTGAAATTGCTTTAATAATATCCAATATAAATACAAATAGAAAAATAAAACGAACGCCATTTCTAAATTTGAGCTGGATAAAATCTACAGTGAAAACAAAATTATGCAAATTAGCTAATACTTAGTGAAATTTGGATAGATTGCATAAATTTAACCTGAACGTTTATTGACTTATGGCCAATGTTTCAAATAAAAAAAAACTTTCAGCAAATGCAAAAATCAATCATACCTTTAAACAAATTAGCTAATAACGATTCTCTCAACAAAGCTCAAAGCAACTTCAAGTCTGAAGTGGGCGTACTTCATTTACCTTAATCGTTTTTCCGTCTTTTTATTTTTTTGCACCTCTAAACCCAAGGCTACAGTTGAACAACAGGAAAGAGCAAAAATGTTAACCATAACAGTAACATCCATCAACATCTCTATAAAACGTGTACAAACAAAACTACCGCAAATGCAAGCGGAACTTCGTTTCGTCTAAAATCGAATTTAAATTGCCCTCAAGTCGCCGACGGTTTCGCACCTTCTCTTTCAAGCTATTTTTACAACAGGCTCATAATACTATTTTGATTTTGCGTTGTAGTTTCCGTTGCACTTATCTAAAGCAATAACCTATGTGAGGAATAACACGATCAGCTCTTGACGCAGTGATAGGAATATTCATCAAAAAACAACATTATTACTCAACGTTAATTGGACCCCATTCGGACGCCGCGTTGTGTGGGTTCACTGGCGGTACCTATTTATGCTTAAAATTCAACGCTGGTTTCCGCACTCCGGACGGCACTAACGATAGGCCAGATTTATTTGACGCAGTTTTGCCAAGGTCACCGTGTACTTCGCCAGCACGGCTCAGCTAACGAGTGGAGCCGTCTGCCAACGATGTATCGGAGTGCATTATATGCAAATTTCGTAACAATTCATGCCTGATCGCACCGAGGGCCGCGTAGGACGGTACTCCGGTATCCCCACGTTCAAGGTACCAAGTTGTCAGAAAGCGGATAGCGGATTGTCACGGCACATGGTTTCAATATCAAGAACACCACCTCGGCGAAAACCAACTTTTCGTTGCCTTGGTTACTTTTCAGAAGTTGTGAAACCGAATGGAATGCCTTGCCGGGCTGTTCTGATTGGCAGGAAGTTGCATAACTGGCCGACGTTGTCAACCGAACTGGGGTATGGAAATTTTATAGCGGTTGGTCATTGCCGTTCAATGTCCGGAACTTTGCTACTTCGCAGGAGTATGTAACTTAATTTACATTGTCGAGCTATTATGAATAAAATTTACAGCTCGGAGGACAAATTCGATAGTTTACTTTTATAGAAGAAGGCGAAAAGAAGAGCTAATCTCGAAAAAAAAAGCCAGGTAGGTAATGTCACTGACATAACTGGAGGACGGGAATACGAATAAAATTTACATGAATCTTTAACACTTCCGAAAATTTATAATCGTTCGTATTAATTGTATGTTTGTTTGAATGTTGCCACAATTACTACTTCGCTTGCGAAGTAGTAGTTTCCATAGTTAAAGTTTGACTTATTGACGACTTACATTTTTCTACTACACGAAACAAATGAGAAAACAAATATAACAATGTTTTATTTTTGTAAACCTAGAGGAAAGTTTTTCTGGAAAATTTTAGTAGTTCTTTAGTAGAACCGATTTGTGGAATTTATTCGATGTTTACAACTGTTGAGTACTTTTTGTTATCATTTATTCGTCTGCTCCAGGACCTATATTCAGAGCCAGGATTAATGAAATGCAACAGATCAACAATTCAGTATATGAATTTAGTTCGATAACTACGGAACTGAACCGATTTCCGAATTTAATTCTAGAACTTGAATTCCGCACGTGAATTAAAAAACTGGACTCAGTTTGATTTCAGAAATTTGGATTTTTTTCCAGAAATTAAATTTCTGAATCAGAATTCTGCATTCGAGTTCCGAACGTAAATTTTCGGAGCTAAACTCAATTCCAGAATCAAATCGAATTCCGAAAATCGAGTTTTTTAATCCACACGTATCAGGAATCAGAACAAATTGGCTCAAATGGCACGTTTCCCTTGAATTCAGTTCCAGAATCCAATAAAAAATTCAGTTCACGAATCCAGATCCAGTATTCAAAATCTAAATGCGATTACTGATAATCTGTGCACTCAATTTTCACGGAGATGGCTCAACCGATTTCCATAAATAAACTT
This sequence comes from Malaya genurostris, assembly GCF_030247185.1. NCBI lineage: Eukaryota > Metazoa > Arthropoda > Insecta > Diptera > Culicidae > Malaya > Malaya genurostris. The sequence continues at coordinate 254,309,750 of NC_080571.1, read as the reverse complement.
AGATTGAAACGAAAGGTAATGTATATTTAAAAGACATTTTTATTCAGGCCTATTTGCGTACAAGCTTTACGTGGCCGATTGAGCCGATTTTTTAAATAAATTTTTTTTTGAATTCGATCTCGTTGTCACCCTTTTTCTAGGGGGAAAGCCAATGTGGTTCCATAAAAAGTTTCTGAATTTTATTCCAATCCGACTTCCGATTCCGGAATTACATGGTGATAGGCGCAAAAACAAGAAAATATGTATGCTAACTTTTCTCAGAGATGACTGAATCTATTTTCACCAACTTTATTTCAAAAGAAAGGTCTTCAAATTGCGAATAAAGTTCCAGAATTTTATCTGGTTCCGGAAACATAGGATAATTAATGTGAAAATGATATTTTTCAAAGATGATCATGCAAAAAACGGGAGTGGATCATTTCGTCGAAAGCCATTTCGCCGAAAGTCGTTTCGCCGAATGCCATTCCGCCGAAAGTCATTTCGCCGAAAGTCATTTCGCCAAATGGGTCATTTCGCCGAATGGGTCATTCCACCGAAAGAATTATTTCGTTTCACATAATGAACTAGAAAACTGCCAATTCTGGCTATTCTTCAAAATGTTCAATTTGTTTTTATGTCTCCTGGATAGTTGAATGTGGCGCAACCACATAACCGATGTCAAGATGACCAGACGCCAACTGAGTTGGCCGCCGACCCGCCGTCGGAAGCGGCGGCCTCTTGCATACAAACCTGTAACCGCCTCGTTTGTCCGGTCTATTCAAAGCTAGGTTTCTTTAGTTAGATCCGGACGAGCGATAACGAGGTCGGATAAGCACATGAGCAAAACGGGCCGTATTTGATTTTTTTCATTTTCACTCAGTTAAAGCGGAAATACCACAAACAATTACTTGATAGATACTTTAATAAAGTCAACAAGTTTTCTTGGAAATTTCGTTCTGAAGATTATGGAAAAAATAAAATAAATAAATCGATTAAGCCATTCTGGATTATTTCTGAAGTACGATGGTAGTTCAACAAAACGGAAGTAAACATTATCATTTTCCATTAGTCTTCATTTCAAATCAATTCCAATCACGATATAAAGACTATTGAAGAATTCGGCGAAATGGCGTTCGGCAAAATGACATTCGGCGAAACGACATTCGGCGAAATAACCCTCTCGGCGAAATTACCCTGATCCGTAAAAAATTGCAGTTACCTTAAAAATTACAAACTTATCGTCATTCAAAGTGACGGAGAACCTAAAAACTCTTCAGGACAGTACTAAAAACTTTTACAGTGTGCAAGCCTGGTTGATTTATGGCTAAACGAATCTACTTCGACTGTACTGGTCCCCAGTTTGCGGTTTTGTAACTACCGGAATAAATGGTCTACTATTCCCATACGGAGCTCAATACGATTTCTCACAGAACCGATCTTCTGAAGCTTAAAAAATGAAAGGTATTAGAGTCATATAAAAAACTCTAATACAGAATTAAATGGTGAAATTTTATATTACCATTTAATTCTGTTAGTGAAATTATTCTGTTCAAATATTCAAACGCTGATAAGTTAGAGGAAAAAATCTTCTAAATTTGGCTCCACACTGTTCACGAATTGCTGCTTTATGCCCGAATGAACTATCTTGTTTCCATTCAAGATTCTATGAAAAGTTTTTTTGAAGGATCCGCTAGTATTTTTTTTATTTTTGAAAGTATGAGCAATATGAGAAGGACGTTATTTTTATTCTACTAGTAGAATTAAACTAGGATTTTGAATGATTTTTTTAAATTTTTAACAAACTCATTTCAATTGTCAGAATACGTGAATATGTCGAAGGTTGTATATTTTTTAAGTTCAAAAACAAAAAAGTTTATGAACAAATTCTCAAAATAATGCAGCTTATTCAAGTGTCACTATTTCGAAAATGTAGAGTATGTGAAAATAATTGACAACGTTTGACAGTATGATAAAAAAAACTATTAAAAAAACTAGTAGTCACAACTCAAATGAACTCTAATATACTCTAAAATACTCTTTGATGACATAATGTATATGAGAGTTTAAAATTTTTAAAAATCTTCACCCTGTAATTGCAGAACCCGAAGACGGATCCGATTTTTAATTCGGTCCGTTTTATTGGGGTCAACAATACGTTTAATTCAAAATATGAAGAATTTAAAGAATCATCGCTAGTCACTACTATTTCCCACCTCTCAGGAAAAATGTCTCGTTTTTACCTTTTTTACCTTTTTTTATATATATAAAAAATAGGTATAGAATTCGCTCAAACTTTCGAAAATTTTTCCGAGGCCCGGAGGGCCGAAAAACATATACCAATCGATTCAGCTCGACGAACTGAGCAAATGTCTGTGTGTGTGTGTGTGTGTGTGTGTGTGTGTGTATGTGTGTGTGTGTCTGTATGTGTGTTGTCAACTAAGAGGTCGAGATCTCAGAGATGGCTGGACCGATTTTGATCAAACTAGTCGCAAATGAAAGGTCTCCCCGTCACCCAGAACGCTATTGAATGGTTTTGAGATCGGATGTTTACTTTTTTAGTTATACGAAGTTTTATGTCAAAATTTTCAGTTTTTTGACAATATCTGTCACATTTGACCTTGAAAACAGAATATGTTTCCGGACTTAGATTTCGCTCGGTAATACCTATCCAACAAGCCATAGATTGTTAAAATCCGTCCATTTTTAACGGAGATATCGATATTTTTGTGTAAGCCTTATTCCAGTAGAAGGAATTTTGAGCGCTGTATGAAAAAGCAATGCTTGGGAGCAACATGAAACACGATTTTTTATACTGTTACATATAATTGTTTCTAAGTACCAAAAAGACTGTGTACAGCATCCTTTTTTATGACAATTTGCCTCGGACCAATTTTAGCACGGTTCATTTTTGGCAACATAATCTTTCGAATATGGCATATGTAAACCAGATGATACCAGCATTATCGAGTTGGAAGTAATTTCATAATTATATTGATTTAAACTATTTACAGCAATAAATGCTGGAAGAACATGACTTCCATATACCATACGACTCAGTTCGTCGAGATCAGCAAATGCGTGTGTGACAAATAATTTCACTCAATTTTCTCGGAGATGGTTAAACCGTTTTCTACAAACTCAGATTCATATGAAAAGTCGTATACTCCCAAACAAGGTTCCTGAATTACGTTTGGATCCGACTTCTGATTGCGGAACCACAGGATGATATGTGAAACGAAATTAAAATAATGCAATTATTTTTCTCGTAGATGGCTGAACCGATCTAAAATTCAAATGAAATCTAAGAATCATCTATGATTCAAATGAGAGGTCTTAAAATCCTATAAAACCTCTTACTTTTTAGTCAGATCCGACTTCTGGTTTAGAAAATGCAGGGTGATTAGTATAAAAATGTCCATTTCACATAAATTAATCAGGTTTATCGGGTTTGTAGATTTGGATAGTCGATTACCAAATAAATTTATTTCAGTTTGAGCGGTATTCGTTTTTGGATTCGGAATGTACCCCCAAATTTTAATTCGCACTACAATTTCTCAAAGATGTCTACACACTGCTCAGGTGAATTTAACTGATTTCGGCTACACCGATTTAGAATTCCGGTTCCAGTATCGAATCGATTCTCAAAGCTCAATCATTTTCTCAAAAAAGACCAAATCGAACTTCAAAAACAAATATTACAGGACTTGAGGTCCCATACAAAATTGGTGAATTTTATCCGATTCTGGAATTACAGATGATGAGTTTATAAATTTCATGTAAATTGATTGGCGTAATAATTTATGGCCATTCGAATCATTTTGGGCTATGCTAATTCCTGAATACCGGCTCTGGAAGTACCATAAATAATGACGAAAAACTCTAAAGTGGAACTTACTTCGACATCTCATAGAATGTTCAATCGATTGTCGCACGCTAAGATTGAAATTCGATATGTTTTGCAGTTTCGGCATTACAGGGTAATGAGTGATTAAAATCTCAATTTGCCGTTTAAAACGACGATAATTAAAATAATGTCATGAGAACTAAAACACCTAAGAATATCCATGCAAAAACACATGCGTATTGATAAAAAAAAGGTATCATCTCACTGCTAGGTGGATTAATCACGTTTTTGTGATTAAAGTTAGAAGCCAATTCTGTATTTCTGCGACAGAGGTAAACCGATGACCTGCCAGATCGTGCTGCATCCTTCGGAACAACCAGTAATCAGAAGGAGCAATGTCAGAAGAATACGGCGGGTGCGGAAAAGTGTCCCACTTGAGTGTTTCCAAATATTTTTTTCACGGCTTTTGCGACATGAGGCCGAGCGTTGTCATGCTGGAGAATAACTTTATCATGTCTTTGCTTGTATTCCGGCCATTCTTCTCATATAGGACGGCTCAAACGCATCAATTTCAGTCTATACCGATCGTCCGTTATCGCCTGGTTGTAACAACTCATAGCACCCTTTTGGGCCCACCAGATGCACAACATGACCTTCGAACCATCATTCCCATGGATTTTAATCGTACAGAATCTTCCAACGATTCTGCAAGCTACTCTTGCGTTTAACTCGGATCTTCATCAAGTATTACCTCAAACTGTTTACCTTCGATTTTTTTTTTGGTTGTCCAGAGCAAAGCCTGCCTTCAATACTGAAAATCTCCATTCTTGAAAGGTCGAAACCATTCCCTACATGATTTATCAGTTGGAGCATTATCACGATAAACATCCACAAGCATTTGATAAGCTTCAGCTGCACTCTTCTTCCAATTAAATCAGATAACTAAAAGTTCCCGCAAATGCGGCTTAGTTAACACAAAATGGCTAATAATTAACATAGTGAAAAACAAGTTTGAAAAACGTATTCGAAACAATATGAACTGAATATTAATGACAGATTTCTAATGTATCGAAACTATCGACATCAGCTGTTATTGTTCCATATTCATAACAGCCAGAGGCATCTTCTGAAAACAGACCGAACTAATTTGTACTCTCAATATTTTCAAAAAAATCGATGGGAATCCCACTTCTGAAAACCACTTCCAGTGCTTCCGGCACCAGAAATCGTTGACTGCTGAAGCCATAAAAAATTTGTTTGACTACCAAATAACCAGATTTGCACATCAGAAGGAGTTACTAAGCAGTATGACGAAATTTGCAATAGCAGTCTATGTCAGCTGTTACCATCCAGTGGTCTGTGGACCCAAGGAGGCCGGAGAAGTTTTTGATGCTTTTTTATAAACAAAAATTTTTTTCAGTCGGTAGAAGGAGAATTATTATGATTTCAAAAGGTTCCGGGAAAAAGAAGTTTGGGAATCACTGGTTGGTGAAAATCGGTGGAATAAACTTTCAGAAAAGTAAATACATATTTATTTTCCTTTCTCTTTTGAATACTCAGTATTTTTGGTAGTATTATTGATTGAGAGGTATCAAATTAACTCTTGATATATCGGCGAGTACAAAAACTCGGGCCCACAAAAGTTAATATTTCTATCTTTTTAATAAGCCAACCATTTTTCTTTGACAAAGTCCAAAACAAAAATTTTAACACTTCAACTCAATGTAGTAACCCACTGTCAGACACATTTCATTGGACAGTCACAGTCCATCATGCGGATGACGAAAGCTCATAATTCAACAAATCACTTTTACTTGATCGAACATGCATGACTGCAAACGTATCATACGAACGGTATACAGAGTGAGTGCCAGTGATGGCGTGTTCAAGTTTTGCGTCAACGCTAAGTGTTTCAACGACACAGCCACCGGTGCATATTAAATTTATATTCGCTATATTCCATCCACAGACCAACGTTTCGGGACCGAAGGTTCGTGAATACGTAAACACTCTTTCTTCGTTTCCCCTAGGTGCGTTTTACCGCCAAGGTCGTTTTGACCGGGGCCGAGAATCTATTTTTCTGGTACAAAATATGATTTTATATTTAATGGTATAATTACTAATTCGAAAAAAATCATCCAAACCATTATCCGACAATGATCAAAATCGGAGGCATTCAAAGTACAATGTCCGCCGAACAGAATTCATTCCATTCAAGTATTTTCCTCCTGCTTTTGAATGAACATCACCGAATCCGATAAGCAAAACACCTCCCGGCATCACGAAGCAAATGTTCCGGGGATATGCAGAAACATGCACGCGGCACGCATGAATGGATGATCGCGTTTCCGTTATTTGCGTTGAATGTGCTTCCCAAACCACGTTTTCCACATTATTTCAAAGTTCGGTCGGACAAGTATCAACAGTCTCCGGCAAGATCAGGGATATCGTGATAAGCGCGGAGGTACTTTGGCCAGTGCGAATACCACGCCGAACGCGGCATAGCTGCGGCGTTTAGCACCGGTGCCGGTGGCAATTAGCTTCATGCGTCTAATTAGCCGCAACATATTCCGCAGCTAACGTCGCCGTGATCTGTGCGGCTGTCATTCATCGCATGCGGTGATTAATTCGAATCTGCTAAATCGCATTTGTTGATTAGTATTTTTTTTTCATTCGTTCTCTTCAGTCATCATCCGGGGATTTTAGCTCTAGCAACGGGTGGCACGTGATTTGGGAATCTAAACGGGTTGGTTATGTCTGCAACGCCCTCCTCCGGTAACGTGAGATTCACGAACAACGATAGCCATTGTAATTATGCGCACTGATCATTGGCGATTCCAGGTGCGAAACGTTCAAGTATGTGGTTATGTAAATGGTTTGTTTTGAAGAGGTAATTGATTGACTGATCTAGGCTGCGCTTGCGTTGCGATTTCGATGTTATTGGTATAGACATTTGAGGTATCGTGATTTTGATCGCATCAAAGTTTGTGTTATAAATAATATTGCCGAAAACAATACGACTGATATTTGAACAACGAGGAATTTTCGGATGATTGAAAAAAAACACTTTTATTTTTTTTTACGTGAATACGTCTTACTTTACTATGAGGTCCCTTTTCTAAATTCGCTCTGTAGTAGAATGGGGAGAACTCGAGTTGTACTAAACGCAACAACATTATTATTTCTTCACTCCTATCAGAAATATGATCAGCAATTTATGATTAAATTTTCAACAGTGTGAGATAACCATAAATAACGCAAAAAATTTATTTTCTCAAACTTCTGAAAACAATGAGGAAAACTCATCACGCTCGTTTGCCCTTTTCACACCTGGACGACGGTTTTGAGGCAAACTCAACCCCGATTGGACAATTAGACGAGTATCAAAGCTAAACCCTGGTTGAAACTTTCTTCTTGTGCGAAACTGAACGTTGTGGTAAGAACCTTCCACCTACAGCAAAAACAACAGACCTTCTGCGTGGTATAAAACCTCATTTGGATTGGATTCTGGAACTGAGTTTTTGAATTGAATTTGAAGCAGTGTTGGGAAAATCATGATCAGAAAAAGTTCATTTCACTGTGACTCGTGAAAAAATTAATTCAAGAGATTTTCTGAAACAACTCAGTTACTGAAATAATCACTTCCGATATTTTCTTTCATAAAACCAGCATCCACAAAACTCTGAACCTCACAAGTGATTTTGAATGACTTGATGACGAATTTTGACCAAAATGAATATCGCTAAAGGGACAATCTAATATGAGAAGAGTCTCCGATGATACTTCGATGCTAAATTTCCTCTACGCTTCAGTTCGCCACCGAAGTGATTCGTGCAAGATTTAATTATTATATTTTCTTAAATAAAAAAAATCGCTGCTGAGTAAATTCGCAACTGAGAAATGGTGACTGCAATATTTTCGATGCACGTAGGGTGATTAATATGAACAAACATATTCTTGCCACATTCCAAATAGTGATTATAGCGACAAAAGGCTGCTTCCATTCCAGCTGGCTGATTACACTGCACTATTTAGGTTAAACCAGCCCGGTGGCAAGGATAGGACGCTCCAGCAAGTACTATCGTAGCCAACATCTGGGGCATTTGGTGGACAATCAGAGCGCTCAGAGTATGGTAAACAAACATTCGAGCATTTCAATTCGAGTAAAATCTTAATTTCCTTATCGTAGTGATGATATTCTGATCGATAATTTGCGGGGAAGTGCTTGAAAGGGTACTGAATGAACAAGTAGTTTGTTATATCCAATTTTTTGTTAGCCATTCTTTTTCATTGTTTTGGTTTTTGTAGAATGATGCTGGTCACAGTTTCATGACGTCATAGCAGGAGGCTGGGTTAAACCCAATAAAATGTTATTTAGTATGAATTTAATTCATAGAAGTAACAGGAGCGCAGCATTGTCAGCAAGTCTCGCACACAGTAGGCGCAGTGTTTGAAAAGCGCGTTTGAATTGGCGGTAGTCTGCGCTCCTGTAACTTCTGCGTACGTTATTCAAGCTAAATGGCATGGCATGGGTCTCGGGTTGGCGATTTAATGCATAGGACGCTGGCCTTACAAGCCAGTTGTCGTATGTTCGAGCCCCGATCTGGAAAGATTCTAAATGTCAGTAGGGTCCATAGTACTAGCCATGCAATGATTCTATATCCTAATAATCAGCTGCGAAGTCTGTTGAAACAGAAAGGCCAGATTCCACAAAAGGAACGTAATGCCTAGACTTTGCTTTGCTTTGCTTGGCATGGTATGGCCAATATTTTTTAATCAGCTGCATAGCATGCTTTGTGTTTGTTTTTATTATCATTACAACTATTATTAATCACAGCACCTGCTGCTTTTATTAATGATGTAGTGCCGAATAAATTTCAAATACATCACCACAATTGATCCCCTTATCAACCATTTTACGCATACTAAATATTTTCAGAAAGGTTCAGTCTTTGTTCATCGGCGAATTTATTCATCATGTATTCTGCAAAGCGTTGAGAGACAAAATTTGCAATGAAAATTCATTTCTCGAAAATTTTTGGTTCGAGAACAATATCAGATATATTCAATGTGCAAACTTTTTTCTTAAATGTCATCGAGCAGAATGTTCGCTTGAGAACTTTTCACAACTGATTTTTTTGTCAGTTTGAAATCAGTTTCAGTGAGTCAAAAAATCAGTACTGAACTTTTCTGCAGAGAGTTTTCTGATCGATGATTTTTTTTGTCTAAAAATCACTTTTGAAAATTTTCAGTCGCAATTTTCAAAATTTTAATTTTTTCTCAACACTGATTTGGAGCCTGAATTCGGGTCCGCCTAAGTTCTAGACTTGATTTAACGGTTGAAATTTAGTTTCAGAATTCAGTTTCAGTCTTTAGTTCTATAATAACGTTAAAACTACGACTTTGGAACTTAGTCCTAATTCTAGATTCTGGAGTTAGATTTTTAGAAGTGGTTTCCAGATCTAGATTCTCGAAAAAAATTGAGAAGTGAACAGAACACCCCAAAATTATGGAAATAAACCTCAATTAAATTCCTTATATCACTTTCAGAGATTGTGTGTGTTTAATCTATCCCAAGCCCAGCGGTTTACAGAGAAAAGATGTTTCTATGTGTTTTGTTTATACATACAAATAACTTCAGTCTAGGACTGAAGGGAGTTGTTGACTCAATCGAATTCCGATGACCCACTTCGTATACAAAGCAAATCGTGTTTTGAGGTCACCGTTTCATCGACCAGCTCCACCCAAACGAAATGTTTTATTTTCATTTTTTTAGGCTATTTGTTCATTTATTTTTTATTTATTTATTTCTTATTCCTTCATCTGACCTGTTATAGTCTCCATGAAGCAATAGAAAGGGAAAAGCCCAACTGAGGATGAGGGCGTAAAAACCCCTTCATCTTTTCTGACGGTTGATAATAATACAATTATACATACATTTTCATATTACATTGTGGGCTTACACTTATAAATTACATAATTCTTCTTAGTCTATATTTAAAAACATCACATGAAATGGAAAAAATCTAATCATTCATTGGCACTGTTAAAACTATCACACATTTCCCTAATAAGTTCGTTTTGTCCATAGTCAGTACGTTGATAGTCAAGTCTTAAAAAGTTCCGCGATCTTAAAGTTCTAGGTGGTACTTTGATATTTACTTGAGAAAGGGTATTAGGAGCGTCAATTTGTCCCATCAATAGTTTCCCTATAAATACAGCTCTGGAAATATTTCTCTTTTTCAAAAGTGTGTTTTCATCAAATGGGTTCAAATATTACAGAAAGACTTTCGATCCCTTGCAATTGATAGGTCATCGACGCGTGTTTAGTTTGTTCTTCAGTTTTGTATGAATAATTAACATGTTCTAATCTTACCACTACTCAAGTTTGCATTCAATGTTTCATTTTCTACCGTATCGATACCTTTCAAACCTTCAGTCTTCTGAGCCAGCCAATCACAGCCCTTGGAACATAGTATGATCTTACACACTTTTGAATATTTTTTCTTTCATAGACGCTCCTGCATAAAACACTAATAATAAGAATGGAATTAAGTAGTCTCTTTTTTTTTCTGCATTTCAAATTCGTTTTGGGATTTATACCTTCTTCACTTAAATTCAAATCTTTTAACTAAATCTTTGATTTGGGGGTACGGATACAGCTTGATGGATAAATGGGAGCCTTCCACGCAGCCTAACTGGTTTCGATTTCCAGGGTCAAGGGAGTTTTTCTGAACCAAATAGGTGAGTCACCTCCGTGTTAAAACTTCTACAATCGAAACAAAAGAAAACCTGTGATTTGTTCGACTACTGTCCTTCCGCCCTTAACTTTACTTTCGATTTTAAACTTTTTAAACTATTATACTATTATTTTATATCTAGTATTTTTATTATGATGCAAAATGTTCCGCTACCAAAAGAACATATACGTTGGTAATTATTTTCCGTCGATTCCATTTTTGATTCTTTGATTTCCACTATCGGCTTGTTTCTTATGATTTTTTGTCTTGATATTACATTGCTTCTGTGAAATTTGGCCATCCGATTTAAAAAGATTTTGCAATCTATTCTCCCGGGTTAGCGTTTCAATACATAAGACGCTGGTCTTACAAGCCAGTTGTCGTATGTTCGAGCTCCGACATGGAAAGATTCTTAGTGTCAGTAGGATCCATAGTACTGTTGAAACAGAAAGGCCAAATTCCACAGAAGGAATGTAATGCTAAGACTTTGTTTGCTTTCAGTCTATTCTTAGCGTGCTATGGCTAGTGAATCGACCTTATTGATACTAAGACTCTTTCCAAGTATTCAATAGCTCATCGCTTAATATTTCTACTTCCCACTTTGTAATTTCGACCGATATTTTTCTTTACTTTTCGTTTAATTTTCGGCATTTCGATTTTAATTCGTTGCTTACGATTTGTACTTAAGTTCCTCTATTTTCGAATTTTTACTGTTAAACGTTTACTTCCAATTTCAAATCATATACGCTTTGATTTTTATTCTTTGGTTCGATATTTCACTTCCGACTGTTTATTTCGTCTTCGCGATTGAATCTTAAATTTTGGATATAAAAGAAGTTTTTTTTCTAGTGTCACATCTTTCGATAGGGATAAGGAGTGTATCGAAAATAAGCTATCCACAAATTTTTCTTTCAAATTTGACAAAAAACGATATTTTATTCAAACTAAAATAGATCCGTTATAGTACGAGGTTAAACTTGAGCATAATGAACACCGGATGAAATTTAATTTAATTTTTTAATCCTTCATGAATTTTCAAACTTTTGATCGAAAGCTCTTCGATTTTTTGGGCGCTTGAGCCCAAATTTTTTTGAACTCCTGCATGTTCCCATCTGCCTTACCAGTCCTCTTGAAGACACTTTTCACGATTGCCCAGTAACGTTCGATGGGTCGAACCTGAGGGCAATTTTGTGGATTGGTATTTTTCTCATCGAAATTTATATCCTTTTTCCGCAAGCCAATTGAGAGTGGTTTTGGCATAGTGAGTCGACGCTAAATCCGGCCAAAACAGTGGAGGTGTACTATGCTTCTTATATTAAGGCAGCAATCTCTTCTGGAGACACTCAGATCGATAAATTTCTGCATTTATAGTTCTGGTAGTGTAAGAAATGGTTGACTTCAAACCACAGTAACATATTGCTTGCCATACCAGTACCTTTCGACCGAATTTCTCCACTTGAATTGACCTGTCCGCATCGCTCACATCTTCCCCAACGACGACAGTATCGTGGACCTGGAAGGGTTTTTGAGTCCTCCTTTACATAAGTCTCATCGTCCATCAAAACGCATGCATTCGGACACTGGAAAAAAGCGAATACAATTTCCGGACCCTTGTTGCTGCTCGCTTCTTCTGTTCTACACTTTGTTTCGAGATTTTCTGCTTCTTGTATATCTTCAGGTGATTTCGCCTCTTGATATGCTGGATCATTCCGACACTCGACACATGCTTAGAGATACCACTTTCTGGTCCAGTTTCGGGTTGGAAGAACCGGGTTTTCTGCCTCTTCCTGGTAGTTCATCCAAAGAATAGAGTTCCCCAAACTTATTAATAATGGTTTTAGCACTGGCATGATGAATTCCAAACTGATTCGCCAATTTTCGCATAGTAGTACCTCTTCACTTAGCCATGTGTCCAGAACCTTAATTTTTATTTCCCGACATTTTGAAAACGCAGAATTTCAACTGCACAAACAAGTAAACAAACGACAGCTTGCACAGCATGCTGTGATCTGAGCATAAAAAACATCAAAAATACACGCGTACAACACAAATGTATGTGGATAGCGTATTTTCGATACACTCAAGAGGTGAGATAACTAAATGAGAGAGAAGCCGCTCTGAGAAAATTGAGCGGTACAAAAAACAACTTGCTTTGTCGGTTACGTCACTTATATTATCATATATTCGGCCATTTGATCTAGTCAACAGCTCAATAGTAACTTTCAAACGATCCTAAAATTGTTAAAAGTTCTCTGAAAAAATTGAGCCTTAAGAAAAACATGTTTTTTCGGTTACGTCACTTATACCATTATATCTCCGGAACCGGAAGTGATAGCTATTTGATCTTCGAACTTGATCAAAAGCCCAATAGTAGTCTTCCAACGAGCCTAAGATTGTTGAAATCGATTCATCCCAATTGAGCGATAAAAACATCTTAATATATTAAAAGTGCACACACATACACACACAGACATACTATCGGTCTAGGAGGCTCCGTTCGAAAGTCGTTTTTTTCAGTCAATTTAATACCTTTCCATGGAGAAAGACAAAAAGGTAAATATTCTTCTAAAGGCTACTGATATAGCGCATTTTAACCAAAATATGGCATTTTGTTATTTTGTATCGATTTAGCGGCAACTGTTAAACCACTATTTTAATACACGAAAAAGTGTTGTGAAAAGTTATCGTACATATTTTTGTTCAGCATTTCTGGTAAACATGCTCCCGCTAAGCAAACATGCAGAAAGTGAGTTTTGCGGATCAAAAGTGAATATTTTGACCTGGAAGACAAATAACTTCCCGGACAAAAAAAGTAGAAAGATGAAGAACTCGGGAAACAACCAATAGCCATGGGAAAATCGTTAAACCTTTTTTGGAAACGCTGAAATGGGAACTTACTGCTCACCCTCTATATTCACCGGAAACTACTCCATCCGATTTCCATTTATTCCAATATACGGCTCATGGCTTATCAGAGCAGTAAGCACATAGAAAACTACGAAACGAACTGAACTTCAATAAACTCATTAATCGAATTTAACGAAATTTTTAATTGCATTGAGTCCCAAATATGGGACACACATTTCAAAAAATTCTACAAAACGTTGTAATGTATATTTTTTCACCGATTGCATGATGTTCCATATTTGGGACGCATTCTCAACTCACAAAAAAATTCATAGAATTCCCTTTATATCGAGAGAATTTAGCGGCATCTACCTGACACAAAACGAGAATTTCGTGCACAGCTGATTTCTGCTATTTTCAAAAAAAAATCCAGGAGCGCTCTATACTTATGAAATAAGTTGAAATTTTTTTTGGTTCTTTTGTAACTTACCATATTAACAATTTAAAATTTTCGTGAATATATGGAACAGGCTATTTTTTCTCCCCTGAAGAGGTAGTTTTGTCAGGAGATTATTTTTTAGTATTTTTCCCGTGTTCTGGACCACTTAAACCATCGAAAAAAAATTTCCGGCTGTTTTTGAAAAATTATGCTGTCAAAGCGTTAACTTTTGACGGTCGAGTTTGAGGTTTCGGCATTTTATGGAAGCATCATCATCAAAAGTCGCTGAAAATATCTTTCGTTTTCAAGAAGTTCATATCGGAAAATCTGAAAATGATAACAAGTATTTTCATTTTGACATCGTTGCGAAACTACAGCGCTGAGAACGCAACATTCGACTTACAATCAATTTAAAAAAGATAAATTTGAACTAGAAAAAATAGGAATTGTACTCATTAATTAGGATTATTAGAACATTTATAGGCCGCCAACAATTTTTTATGTAATCTAAAAGGCTGACAAAATTTCTAGAATAATCTAACTACAAAGTAAATTTCATTTTCTTTTTCCTATCAATTATAAAAAAAGGTCCTATGAAAAAGTCTATCAAGAGCCGGTAAAATTTGCTATCAATATCTTATGTTATGAAACGTACCATTTACTATGAATTAGAAGAGAAAAAGAACAATAATCACCAATTTCGCGACTCTAACGACTCCCCATAGTTATGTAATCAAACTGCAACGAAAATTATTTTCTAAGCGCACCTGACGCACCTAACAGAAAAGCTGAAAATATTTAATAACCGACTTACAGTTCGGCATTATTACTTCACCAGCAACTGCTGGTGTTCCGATGACCTGCCTCATTTTAATGCATTCCTTCCTACCGCAAAACAGCTCATTATCGCTCCGATTTGGCACGAGCTAACTAGCTGTCACTGCCGCCGTCATTCAGTACTCATTTGGATGGCTGGTCATTTTGTTCGTTTTTCCCCCCGATCGTCCAGATTTGGGATCATGATTTTCGCTGTGTGTCCAATGGTTTCGATTTCATCGGGCTTTGTGATGTAAAAATTTTACTTTCATTTGAATATTACATGAATCTTACTACCGGGTCGACATTGGCCCTCGATCCGGTAGAAGTCGTCCTTTCGTACGGTCCGGTTACGAATCGTTTGGTTTTGATTGGACAATTGTGTTTCGTAAATAAACTCGTAAATGGCGACAACGGAATAGTCCCAAATCGGCGTGAAAGCATTTCATGGTAGTTCCTTCGGTGGAGCACGTGCTGTTGCTTTGTTTGGATGTCGTTAGCTTCAGAAAAGAAGCCGATGATACAAAAATGGAAATTTCCATATATTTTCTTCAGAATATAAATCTACTGAAATCAGCATTTTTTTAGCCGCGGAACAAATCTGACTGAACGTTACGTATTATGATTATTATTATTATTCGAACAGATATGACTTGATTTCCATCGATAGCGATCGTTTCGTTGCAGTCGTTGATTATGATGTCAAAACTGTCGACGCGATCCACCGTCATTACGGTGTTATGTCAGCCAAATGAGTATTCCGGGTGGCTACCATCATTGTTCGGTCCTACTGCGTTCGAATTAATCTGATTTACTTCCCTGAACCATTCATTGTCGTCTACGGTCTGCAGTCGGTCGCGATTGTTTGCCGCTCCGATCCCTGATGTAATGCATGTGCGGCGAACCACACAGTATGTCACCGAGACTTTCCATACAAAACTTACAAAAGCAAGTTTCTCCTGTGGTGTTTGGAAAGAGCTTGAATATGAATTGTAGTTTTGTTTCCCTTATTAGCCATCATTTGTCATTTGACACGCAGTTCCGCGTGCTCGGTTTTATGCCTTTGTCGCGAGGAAATGAATTACCCAAAATTACCGGTAAAGTTTTCCTGAACGTGCATTCCAACTTTTATAACCAATTAAATTCCACGGCATCGCTCCCTCGAATACCTTGAATATCCGGAGGCTCCGTATCAAAAGTATGCCGCCTACATCCAAATCAAAATAACTCCTTCCAAAGTTGATTAAACTCAAGTGACTCGAAGTAAGCTGCCTGCAGATCCGTGCAGTTGAGCTACTCGGTTTCATGTTCCATGTTTTATGTTTATGTTTTGTGAACGTCACCGAGGTGACAACGAATGTTTTTTTTCTCGTATGATCTGTTGACAGTAAGACGACGGTTGGACACGTTCGGCCTAAGTGATGTCGAGGAGCACACAAGTGAAGGTGATGCAGACGATGTTGATGATGATGATGATGCTGCAGCTTTGACATTGAGTCACGGGTGGTATATGTCTTGTTGATTGCTAGTAATTCATTTCTTCGTGACATACACTAGGCAAATTAGCTGTTTGCATGATTAGTTAGGTGTAATTGATTGGTCAACCCGTTCTAGAATATTGGAGTAGTTTCAATTCTTAAAACATACGACACTCATCACAACGCGGGTAGAATTGATTGACAAATCAATAGCAAATTTCATCTTAAAAACCAAACATATCAATTGTAAAAATTAACATTATTTCGTTCGAGTTGAAATATCAAAACTCATAATAAAGTCTGCATGAGAAAATAGCAACCAAATATAAAATTTCCCAGTTATTTGATATTCTATCACTCAGAACAGAATAATATCATGAGCGTTCCTCTTATCTAATTCTGATCTAATTCATTCAATTGTATTTTATTTGAAGATAGAACTACGAGATCAATGAAATTCTTTTTTTTTTTTTTTTTCAATTATATAATTTATTAAGGCACACTGCTTAAGCTCTAAGATGCCAAGGGCTTTTTCTAATTTTAATTAACAAATAACTTAAAACTAGGATAGTATATTAAGATAATGTAATGACTTTGGCAGATCCCGCCTTCAGCTGGCAATCGGCACCGGCCGGCGTACTGAATGTAACACGTTGGTAAGTATCTTGGTATTAGCCGCTTTTTTCTGTCCGTGTGGGTTCGCGGGGAACACCCCCAGGCTACGAATACCAGGCGGGTGGCCCATATTCATCTCATAGACTACAGCGGCCGTCCGTGGGCAATGATGATGATGTTACGGAGGAAAATGAAAAAAAAGAAATATATTCAGAGAAGTAAATATTACGGAGAACAGAGTAAAAAGGGGATATGGGAACAAAATGACTAAGAACGACAAAGATCTAATTAGTTGACATCGAGATGGTGAAAAAACGTGGGAGGGGGAAGCAGAAAATTTAGTGACAGCAGGAAGATCTTGTTAGTTCCAATGAAGATGGTGGACAGACGAGGGATGGGGAGATTCGGGCGGATGTTAGTGTCGAACCTGTGGGTGGAGTTTCTTCTTAGCATCAGTCGAGGAACAGGGGTAACTAACGCAGATTACACTTGTATATTAATGTGTTTAAGGAATTTATATATGAGCAACATATATGAAATATCCCGACTCGCCAACACATCTCGAACCGGAACATCAGGTGGTCTACCTCGGGCCCTGAGGGAGTCCTTTAAAACAGACCTGGCGTCACAATACCCCACACATGACCATACGACATGCTCGATGTCCTGATAACCGTTGCCACAGGTGCAGAGACCGCTCTCCATGACCCCAATACGCCGAAGATGTGCGTTGAATGTGTAGTGATTAGACATGAGCCGAGACATAACACGAATGAAATCGCGACTCACGTTCATCCTCCTGAACCAAGGTTTCGTCGATACCCTAGGGATAATGGAATGTAGCCATCGTCCCAGTTCGTCATTACTCCATGTAGTTTGCCAACTTTCAAGTGCTCTTCGACGAGAAATACTGAAAAATTCATTGAAGCAGATTGGTCTTTCATAAATATCACCTTCTAATGCGCCCACTTTAGCCAATGAGTCTGCCTTTTCATTTCCCGGAATGGAACAATGTGAAGGGACCCAGACTAACGATATTGAATAAGACCGTTCAGATAAAGTTCGCAAGTGTTCCCGTATTTTCCCCAGGAAATATGGGGGATACTTTCCTGGCTTCACTCCGCGGAGAGCTTCTATTGAACTTAGACTGTCCGTGACAATGAAGTAATGGTCTTTGGGCAAGGTTTCAATGATCTCAAGGGTGTACTGAATAGCAGCTAATTCTGCGACGTAGACTGAAGCCGGATCACTGAGTTTGTACGAAGCGGTGATGTTCTGATTGAAGATGCCGAAGCCTGTGGACTCGTTGATGTTTGATCCGTCAGTGTAAAACATCTTTTCACAGTTGACTGTTCTAAATTTATTATAAAAAATATTTGGGGCCACTTGAGGGCGCACGTGTTCCGGAATTCCACGAATCTCTTCTCTCATGGATGTGTCGAAAAACACAGTAGAATCAGAAGTATCCAAGAAATGAGCACGGTTGGAAACAAACGAAGAAGGATTAATATTCTGAGCCATGTAATCAAAATACAAGGACATAAAACGGGTCTGAGAATTGAGCTCGACAAGCCTTTCGAAGTTTTCAATCACCATCGGATTTAAGATATCGCATCGGATTAGCAATCGATATGAGAGATCCCAGAATCGATTTTTCAACGGTAAGACGCCCGCAAGCGTCAATGAAATTCTATCATCTCATCAATAACGAAATGAGATATAACTAATTTTAATTCTAAACAGCTATTGTACTATTTCTTGACAGCACATAAACATCAAAACAAGGTATGATGGTAAAATTTGATATTATTTTGATCTTTGTTTGCTATTCAAATCTACCCAGGAACCATTAGATTGGCTTCCTTTAATTACTCATTGTTTGAATTAAAAAAAAATTAGCGGGCACATTTCTTGGGTGATATGCAAGATCATAATGTTTCACAGCAGTAATGTTTGTTAAGTGAAAATTGAATATAAAACTGTTAATTGCACAGTAAGCTAGAAAATCCGGTTTGAAACGTAACACATACAAATTCTTGCATAAATTTCAGAAATTGTAATACAAATTACATATAATGTACATTTTTTCACGTTTGTTTAAAAAACGTGAAATAATTATTCTAATAAAAATAACCGTTTCGTAAATGTTATATACAATGTTATTCCTCCATATTTTATTCATCCATCCTGATTATTTTTTCTTGGGTATAAAGATTTATAGAGCCTCTTTCCACTGAACCTTTTCCATTTGTAGCGAAAACTCAACTATTACTCCAACACTCGTGTATTTCATTACTTCATTCTGAATTCTATCATATACTGAAGCTTTTCCGTTAAATAATTAATTGTCTTGTTTGTATATAATTGAAACAAAAATAAAAAATATCGTTAATTATGAAGTATAATATCATGAAAGTAAAAATATTTATTTGATGCGAAATTGGTTTTTATTCTTGATACAGTACATTCACTTAGTGTTTTTTCCTTTACTGATTTCCTACGTGTAGAGGACTTATTTGCTTTTTTTCTCCAAAACGGCCCATTTCAAAGCATTTGCTTATTCTTTCTGTTTTTTTCTCTCTATTCATGAGCTGTGGTTCAAGTTTGCCTACTGCGCTATGGCCCGAGGTACTCAATTGTGCATTCTAAGAACTACAGGGTGATTTTTTAAGAGCTTGAGAACTTTTTTAAACAATAAAACGCATAAAATTTGCAAAATCTCATCGGTTCTTTATTTTAAACGTTGGATTGGTACATGACATTTACTTTTTGAAGATAATTTCATTTAAATGTTGACCGCGGCTGCGTCTTAGGTGGTCCATTCGGAAAGTCCGCTTTTTTATCGACAAATTTTGTTCAGCGATGAGGCTCATTTCTGGTTGAATGGCTACGTAAATAAGCAAAATTGCCGCATTTGGAGTGAAGAGCAACCAGAAGCCGTTCAAGAACTGCCCATGCATCCCGAAAAATGCACTGTTTGGTGTGGTTTGTACGCTGGTGGAATCATTGGACCGTATTTTTTCAAAGATGCTGTTGGACGCAACGTTACAGTGAATGGCGATCGCTATCGTTCGATGCTAACAAACTTTTTGTTGCCAAAAATGGAAGAACTGAACTTGGTTGACATGTGGTTTCAACAAGATGGCGCTACATGCCACACAGCTCGCGATTCTATGGCCATTTTGAGGGAAAACTTCGGAGAACAATTCATCTCAAGAAATGGACCGGTAAGTTGGCCACCAAGATCATGCGATTTGACGCCTTTAGACTATTTTTTGTGGGGCTACGTCAAGTCTAAAGTCTACAGAAATAAGCCAGTAACTATTCCAGCTTTGGAAGACAACATTTCCAAAGAAATTCGGGCTATTCCGGCCGAAATGCTCGAAAAAGTTGCCCAAAATTGGACTTTCCGAATGGACCACCTAAGACGCAGCCGCGGTCAACATTTAAATGAAATTATCTTCAAAAAGTAAATGTCATGTACCAATCTAACGTTTAAAATAAAGAACCGATGAGATTTTGCAAATTTTATGCGTTTTATTGTTTAAAAAAGTTCTCAAGCTCTTAAAAAATCACCCTGTATATTAAACTTTATTAAACATTTTCTGTAACGCTCGAAATGAAATGAAATCTACAAAATCATATTCTCTGATACTCAATTTAATTATTTTCTCCAAAACTAAAGGACAAAACTTACATTCTGTCAATTTAATGATAAAAAACCTGTTTTAATCCACCTAGTGGTGTAATGATGCCTTTCTCATATCAATCATACTATCCTATATAATACTGTGGTATTCTTCAAAATAATTTTCTTCGATTATTAAAACAATAACAGAAATCGGTTTGTTTGACCGTCTACTGATAAAACCTATCAATTGGAGACGACCTTTCAATTGGAGACGACCTCAAATCTTTTTATGGTTTTTCGCCCTTTTCAATGATGGTATAAAATTTTTAACACACTTTACTCTATATTTCCGGATCCGGATGAAATTCAGTAATTCCGTACGGGACTACAGGACCTTTCATTTGAACCCAAGTTTGTGAAAATCGGTCGAGTCATCTATGAGAAAAGTAAGAACACATATTTTCATTTTTTTGCACATTTTACCCCATAACTCCGAAAGTCGGATCCAAATAATATTCAGGAATTATATATGGGACCATAAGACCTTTCATTTGAATCTAAGTTTGTGAAAATCGGTTCAGCCATCTCCGAGAAAAGTTAGTGCAAAAAAACGTTACATACACACACACAGACACACACACACACACACACACACACACACACACACACACACACACACACACACACACACACACACACACACACACACACACACACACACACACACACACACACACACACACACACACACACACACACACACACACACACACACACACACACACACACACACACACACACACACACACACACACACACACACACACACACACACACACACACACACACACACACACATTTTGCGTACTCGACAAACTGAATCGAATGGTGTATGACCCTCGTCCCTCCGGGAGTCGGTTTTCACAGTGATTGCATAACCTTTCTATATGAGAAAGCAAAAATCTCAACACAAGAAATTTACATTTTTACAATCTTTTTTCTCTGAAATAATCAAATATCTTTGATGAAATTTTGATGCATATCTCAAAAGTTACTCACTTTAGTTACTATAAAAAATTCAAACAAATTCCTTCAATACTTTTCGATAAAAACACAAGTGGTCCAAGGCTGACGACTCTTCCCTACCATTTCGAAATGCACGAGCCTTCCTCTTAACTCATAAGGTCTTGTATAAAGTTTGAACTAACATTTTCTTGCGTAGAAATCCCTTTTTTCTTCACATCTTTCTCCGATTCTACTTCCCCAGACTGTTTCCTTAGCGCCTGCTTCGTGAGGACCCAGTACTTTTCAATTGTTCGCAGTTCCGATGCGTTAGGGAGATTGACGTCCTCCGGCACAAAGTTAACCTCATTAGCCATGTATCCCTCCACAACATCTTTCGAATAATGGCACGAGGCTAAATCCAGCCAGAACCATTGTGTGATCTGTATAAACTCAGGGTGATTTTTTGCTGGTATCCTTTTAGCTTTATATATATATATATATATATATATATATATATATATATATATATATATATATATATATATATATATATATATATATATATATATATATATATATATATATATATATATATATATATATATATATATATATATATATATATATATATATATATGTATATATAAGAAGGTATAGAAATCGCTCAAACTTTAGAACAATTTTCCGAGGACCGGAGGGCCCAGTGTTATATATACCAATCCATTCAGCTCGGCGAACTGAACAAATGTCCGTGTGTGTGTATGTGTGTGTGTCTGTGTGTGGGTTGTCAACAAAGAGGTCGAGATCTCAGAGATGACTGGACCGATTTTGATCAAACCAGTCGCAAATGAAAGGTCTCCCCGTCACCCTGAACGCCATTGAATGGTTTTAAGATCAAATGTTTACTTCTTAAGTTATACAAAGTTTTATGTCAAAATGTTTTTGACAGTATCTGCCACAATTGACCTTGAGAACAGAATTTTTTTTGACTTAGATTCCGCACGGTAATAGCTACCCAACAAGCCATAGATTGTTAAAATCCGTCCATTTTTAACGGAGATATCGATATTATTTATTATTTTCGCCTTTTTCCAGTAGTAAAAGTTTCGAGCGCTAAATGACAAAGTAATGTTTGGGAGCAACGTGGAACACGGTTTTTATACAATTGTTTCTAAGCATCAAAAAGGCTGTGTACAGCATACTTTTTCATGAAATTTTGCCTCGGATCAATTTTAGCACGGTTCGTTTTTGGCAACATAATTGTTCGAATATGGCACATGTAAACCAAATGATGGCAGCATTTTCGAGTTGTAAGCATTTCCATAATTATATTGATTAAAACTACTTACAGCAATAAATGCTAGAAGAACATAATACCCATATACCATTCGAATCAGTTCGTCGCAAATGCGTGTGTGATAAATAATTTCACTCAATTTTATCGGAAATGACTCAACCGTGTTCTACAAACTCAGATTCACATGAAAAGTCGTATGCTCCCAAACAAGGTTCCTGAATTACGTTTGGATCCGACTTCTGATTCCGGAACTACAGGATGATATGTGAAACGAAATTAAAAAAGTGCTACCCATTTTTCTCGTAGATGGCTAAAACGATCTAAGATTCAAATGAAATTCAGGAACCATAAAAGATTGAAATGAAAGATCTTGAGATCCTATAAAACATATCGCTTTTTAGTCCGATCCAACTTCCGGTTTAGATGATACAGGGTGGTTAGTATAAAATGTCCATTTCACATACATTAGTCAGGTTTATCGGGTTTGCAGATTTGGAACTTATTTCAGTTTTCGATTCGGAAGGCACCCAGAAAATTAATTCGCACTGCGATTTCTCAATGGTGTCTCCACTGATTTTCAAACAGTTTGAATCAAATGTAAACTATACAGCTCCTGAGGTGGACTTAATGACTTCGGCTACACCGATTTCAGAATTCCGGTTCCAGTATCGAATCGTTTCTCAAAGCTCAATCTTTTTCTCAAAAAAGTTCAAATTGAATTTCAAAACCAAAAATTTTATGCAATTCTGGAAATACAGGGTGATGAGCTTTTTAAATTCATACCGATATAGAAGATGACAATCCAAAAAAGTTTCAAAGTTGGACTCAAAACTATTGCAATTTATTCGTCATATTAATTTATGGCCATACGAATCGTTTTCGGTTATGCTGGTTTCTGAATACCGGTTCTGGTAGTACCGTAAATAACCGTAAACTCTTAAGTAGAACTTATTTCGACATTCATGGAATGTTCAATCGATTATTATATTACACGTTTAGATTTTTACATTACAGAGTAATGAGTGAACAGAACTTTAAATTGCCACTTGAAACGACGGTCATTAAAATAATGTCATGAGAACTAAAACACCGAAGAATGTTCATGCAAAAACTCATGCGGATGATAAAAAAGGTATCATCTCACTGCTAGGTGGATTAGGCACGTTTTGTTTTTAAATCAAATCCCATATCTCTTAAAAAATCAC
Source organism: Malaya genurostris (assembly GCF_030247185.1). Taxonomy (NCBI): domain Eukaryota; kingdom Metazoa; phylum Arthropoda; class Insecta; order Diptera; family Culicidae; genus Malaya; species Malaya genurostris. Next base: position 254,285,854 of record NC_080571.1, on the reverse strand, counting down.
CCTTTATATACGTGCCTATTGATCGTACCGGTTGTCACCAATAGAGTGCTCCACTTCCCACATGAACAATTACCAAATCATGTATTTTTGGCAAACTTTAACGTCTAACTTTCTAACGTCTTCTGAGACATCAAACTTACAATGAGCCGTGAATAACGGGGGTCCTGGAAGCTTCCGGCAGTCTACATTCACATACGTCTCGTCATCAATAGTGAGACAATGCGGTTTTATCAACATCTGTGTGTAGGTTACAAGTGACGTGGCAGCTCAACATGAACTACTATGAACCGAAGAGCCGCAGCTGAAACGTAAAATAAACAATGTTTGATGAAACGTATGTATAGAAAGAGATTGTTTGTTCAGGCTACTAGACACTAGGCCTTGAATCGCCAACGCGGGACCTCAAAAGATGTTAGAATCAATTTTCGATAAATTCGTTAGAATTTTTACTGATTCGACAACCAAATTACTGCCGCGGACAAAACATTCAGGTTTCCGTATAGAGTGAGTCTAATCTGAACTCTAAACTCCACAGTTCATATTTGGGAAGATTTGGCTAGCTACCACTACAGTGACGACAGACTTTGGTGTAGCCGTGTTTACTGGGTGAACTTCATCAAAACCCTCGTTGCTCGCAATTGCCCGAATATTGAGCAATTGTCAAACAGTTAAACAGTTGGAATAGATTTGCAAAAGTGATTCGAAATGATTCAGGAACGAAAAATTGTACAACAATATAACCGCTTCTGATGACGAACAGAATGTCCATATGACACTACGTATTTCCCGAAAATTCATTCCTTCGAAATGAAAAATGGAACACATAAAAGCTTTTATTTTGATTGATCAACTATTTCATAGTTAATCGTATTCACGTCAATCCGGTTATGTCTCTGGCATTACGCACCCGCCTTTTCAATCCTGGTACGGGGTATCCATATAAATCACTGGAAAACTACGAAATTCAGCTCAGTATATGTTATTTATATGAACAACCTACTGACTATGACAAATCCTGCACCAATTACAGGGATAACCGTTCAGCACCGGTAATAAGCGATCCCAGTATTTCTGATCCAAAAATGCTTGCATCGTCGTACCATTTAGCTATAGTAACCAATATACAACGAGACGAGTCTACAGCAACTAGTAACTAGTAACGGTAGTAGTTGCCAAAAACAACAACGATGATGATGCCATGGATGTAAAGATGAGCTGTGAGACAGTCGACAATCGCTTAGGTCTAGAGAACAGAATTTAAGACTAGAGAACAGCGTAGTGAACTATAGTGTGTTCAAACTGAGCAAATACGATATACTAAAACTTGACCAGAAACTAGGTATTCGTGACCAAATTCAATCTGTATTTATTTCAAGCGCGGCGAAGTTTGACCAGCAGCAAGCGAATTTAAAATTTAAAAAGTAACGAATTCATCTAGGCATTGTATACAAAATACAGTTAAATAAAGCTTGTAGCTCTGTTTATATCATGCTTAGGCATGAACGAGGTGCAATTGCATTCAATTCAGTTAATAACAAGGTGCAAAGTGTCGAGTATAACAACATTAAATACAAAATCGCTGTGTGCGTGATAGCCATAGAAGTACGGATACACGACTTTCAACTCAGGTGAACCAGTGAACATGACATTTCAGAAAATATGTCATAGAGCGTAAAAATTCTTTCCATTGAAAGGGAACTATGACGGAATTTCTTTCCCGGTATTCGGAATTGCATGCGAATGTTATGTTTATGACTACATAGAGAAACTCCATCTTATGCGATATTTGGTCAGGGTGAGAAGCAACCTTGTACGTCGCTAGTAAACTTCGAGAATCAACTGATTTGAAGTCAATTTTGTGAACAACCTGCTCTCTATGGTAAACCCTACTCTGAAACTGCGATAAAGAAATCTTTAACCAAAGGCAAGGACGACCATTCAGAACTATAAATATTGTACCTAGTAGTATTGTTTCTAAAGCACATTCCCCTTCAAACCAACAAGTGACTGCATTAAATGACAGCACGGCACATCTATATCAACTGGCAACAAACACTAGACTGCAATACAACAATGAAAACGGCAACCAACAATAACATTTAAAACAACAACAACAACGCCGATGATGAAGCAATGGATGATAACACGAACCGCGAACAAAGTGCTCCTCAATCCTCGCTGGATGGAAATGGACACACCTCTCCCCCCAAAATAGTAGAGATTTAATAAAAATATGTTTGACAAACAAAAAATGGCTTATTCGGTCTCATAAAGATTGTATGCAAATTGAGCCTTAATAAAAAAATGTATTAAAATAAATAAAAGTGTCTCGCTAAATAGAAATAAAAGCTCCTCTTCCTAAGAAAAAGAGAGGTAACGAGATCAAATAATTAAATCGTTTTTGATTTAAAAAATGATTCAACTGGCTTGTACGCAAAGGAACCCGTTTTTTTAACGTGAAAAGATACAAAATCAAGAGATGTATTCAATTGTTTACGTCCGTATACGAAACGACTTAATCTTTACTTAAGTCTTTTTCAAGCGAATTGCCAGTCATAATATTTTTCATATGGGTTTCTACAGTTATATGTTTTTTTTTGTTTTCCGAGGTTATGCAGTTTTATAAAACGACTTTCTGAAGATATGCGATACGTTAACAAATTTCAGAGTATTTCAAGAATATTGAATCAGAAATTTTCAGAATCCTTTAGGATTTCTTACATGAATCAAAAAAAATTCCTCGGATCGGTAGGGTGATAAGCGAAGTGTAATAATTCACGGGTTTCTAATGATATTAAGTATCAAAACACAGTTCACGTATGGTAATATGCGCAGTACACTGTTAAGATAGAGTAAGACGTGTCTCTAAAAATTCATCAGACCATTCCTTACTACAATTTGTATTTGATAGAAATAATGCAATGTTCGAATCAATAAAACATTCATCAATCACTAAATTCTCGATAAAATCATCACGGCACGTATCGCCATTCGCGCTAGCTGCTATCCCCCGAAGCCTGATGACAATCGCTCAGTGATACTCATTTGCTATCCCCATTAATCGTTACAAGGTTTTCGAATGCCGTACCAAGGGATATCGTAAGACTTATTACTCAAAGGACAGAAAATTACTACGAATCAGCTCCAAACACGATCGTTTGTCATTGTCACACTGACTGACCGGGGCGAAATTTAGACGTCACACTCCACGGCTCTCGAGACTGCCCATTCGATCATGTGGATGCAGTTTTTCCACAACTGACTGTCCAACGGCTGGAGTTTTTTCTATTGTTGCACTGCCGTAGTAGACGCAATCACGACCGCACGTTTGGCTGGGTGGAAAGCCAAAAGAAATCGAAAGTGACAGATAAAAAAAACGACCCCAGCGGACGTGATCCAGGCGATATGCGTTTTTATCCTACATTGAGGATGTGATGCGATTAGATAATTTCTGTGCTGCAAAGACACTTCAATGGATGCTAGTCTGTGAGTGTGGTCGATGGCGGTGGCCGGTGTCATTTGAAAGGAATTGTACCCCTTCGGTTGGGAGGATTTTTCCTATCTTGGTGAAAAAATCATACATTTTAACATACGACGTTTGTAACATAGAGTGAAAATTCCCATCACCTGAACATTGCGAGCGCGTAGCTCGCACACTGCTGCGTGAGAAGAATGATACATTTAATGGGCTGTCGGTTATGAACTATTTCTGTCTTGGACTCGTGATACAATTGTCGCAGTATTTTTTTCCTATTTCGGTAGCTTGCCTACTGGGCCACTACACGGCACGACCCGTTGATGAAGTAATTATAACGTACGGCGATTGCTTTGCCGATTCATGACGTCTTACTACACTGCTCTAATCTACAAATCACAGACTGGCAAGAAACGTTTATTTGTCCCGCCACTTTGTGCATGCGTTACGTAACCGCCTGGATTCATACATGCACACGTTATAAATCGGTCTCGTTCATAGAGAGTAACCGCAAACGATGCGGTGCGACCAACGAACCGGCTCAGTATCTGGTTTAATCAATCGAAAAGTCATAAACAATGGTTCTGTCTGTCTGTCTGATTTTCCGCGAAACATCAAATCTGAAGAGATTGTTTCCCTCACTCATAAGTACTCGTGAAATGTGGTCCCTCCCGCACTAACCAAGTTTTTTTTTCTGATCTCTTGCAGGTACTTACTTACACACGTAACTTCAAACGGCTAAAGATCACCAGAGTCAGCCACCAAGGAAAAGGTACCCCCAAGGTACGGTACAAAAACGGTGCCTAATGTTCACTGCTAAAGGCCATTTCGTCGAAGGTAGGATCGTACTTTTGTTGTTCTGTTCTTAGGCCAAAAGGTAGATCTAATCGATGGCAAAGGCTAGGCGATTACCACGCCGTGTTAGCGGAATTGTGAAAGGTAGAATTGTGTACGACTTTGTTGAGCAAAACGATTAGCGACTCGCGTGATTAGGAGCGATAAATGCGTGATGAGATAAACACTAAGCGAATTATGTGACTGCTTTAGATTTCTGGTTGGGTCACATGTTGCTCATTTTTTTCCCTTAAAAGTCTCGAACGACTTCAATTCAAGTAAACGACGAACTTTTTTTTTAGTACATTAAAAGTAAAGCTTTATTATGCTACCTGGTACAACCCTGGTAAATGTTCCGATTAAAAGTGAACAGAATCACAACACCTCCGTGTGTACATGCTATAAAAAAGTGAGTTCTCAAGGTGAACCGGCCTTGCGATGCTGTATCACATGTGTTTACCGCTCACGCCCAGCGCTGATACAGCATAGATTGCTGCTGCCTCTACGAACCCAGGAGGTCGTAGATGGAAGCTTAGTGGTTGACACCGCAGCAGCTGACTAAACACAGCAGCAGTTTGTGTTACACATTTGGCGGCGCCCTTTTTCCATTCTCACTGCACTGCACTGCACTGCAGCATACTGGCAGCGGGGAGTCAGCTGGAATGAGCCGTAAAATCAGTAGAAGTCATGCACTTATCGTACACTTTATTGATCATTGCTGTGACCGTGTTAAGTGTCACTCTTAGAGCCCCTCCCGCTCGAAATACGTTCAATTTAATTAACTGATAGGGCACCAGAACATACTTTCAAAGTTTTTTTTATCAAAAAGGGGGTCCGCAAGTGTGAAGACCATTTTGAAATGCTAGCTTCCAGGACCGGAATAGCCGAAGTTGGTTCGTACGGCCAGAAACAAATATGATCTACAAATTGGAACAGTTTTGAACCTATTTAAACAGAATGTTTTACCCATTTCACTTCCTCGCTTGAGGTGGCGGCGGTAGACAGTAGTTCCGGAACCGGAAGGATCAACTTGAATCTAAGTTAGCGAAAATTGACCAAACCATCTCTGAGAAAATAGTCTGAGTTTCAATTTGGAGTATTTTATCACTATTTTCGGTGCTACCGGAATCGGAAACCAGGATAGCCGGAATTTATTTAAAAGGCCGCCTACTAACAACGACTAACGTTTGGAATAGTTTCGAGTCCATTTAGAAATCTTTTTACGTATTTTGTTTCGGTACTTAAAGTGATGATTTAAAATTTTTAACATATTCCATCCTGTTATTCAGGAACCGTAAGTTGTATCCGGCAGAAATTCTAAAGCTTTATATGAGATCATAAGACCTTTAATTTGAACCTAAGTTTGTGAAAATCGGTCACGTTTCATCTGAGGAAAGTGAGTAAGTAATCAACTTCGGTGTTGGTTCTCGTTTTTTATCGCGTGTACGAAATTGAACAAAGCACGCTGTGTGCATCGTTTGTAAAGGTAATCAGTTGTTTTTTCTTCTTCCGTGCCAGCACGTACCGATGCGTACCGGTTTTGTATCGTTATTTTATATTGCGGTTCGGAAGCTTTGACACTCATCACCATGTAATTACGGAACCGGAAGTCCAATCCGGATGAAATTTCTCAGTAGCTTTTGAGATAATATAAGCTTTAATTTAAATCAAGATTTGCGAAAATCGGTTCCAGCATCGCTGAGAAATCGAAGTGAGCTCTACTTTTAAAGTTGTTCTTCACTACTTCGGTGCCTCCGCAACAGTAAATGAAGGACCAGTAGTGTGGAGTTAAGTTTGTATGCCCATAAAGTAACAAGTTCTGCAACTAGAAGAAATTATCAGTCAGTTTTATGCGATTTGTACCTGTTTTTGCTATTGTTTGAGAAAAAAATATGAAAATAAAAATTATACACTTATTGCGCTCTAGTTCCGGAACCGAAAGTCGGATGTAAATGAAATATTCTAGAAAGTTTAAAATAACTTCAAGACATCTCGTTTGAATTTCTATTTTTTTTAAAGATATTTTATTCAGGCCTATTTGCGTACAAGCTTTACGTGGCCGATTTAGCTGAGTTTTCAGATAAATTTTTTTTGTATTGGATCTCGTTGTCACCCTTTTTCTAGGGGGAGAGAAGCTTCCATTTTCCTCCTGCGAGGATTGAGGAGCAGTTTGTTCGTTGTTCGTCTCGTCATCCATTACCGTGATATTGTTGTTGATTTCGTTGTTAGTTGATGTAGTTGTAGATGCGCCTTGTTGTACATTGTTTGCAGTTGCTGGTTGGTTAGGTGGTTAATTGCAGCTGGTGTACTTTGTTCTATAGGGGATACGTTGGATGGTTTCGTTGAAGGGGATGCTTCACTGTTGTTGGTGACTGTCACAGGTGTACTGGGGTTGCTTGGGGTTGGTGTGAAGGAAGCACCGTTGTCCTTTGGTGTAGTTGTCTCTTTGTCCAGTTTATCACATGGCTTACCGTAGTGAACAGCTTTTTGGCAATATTGACATGTGGCCATCGGACTGTTATAGGTAACAAGTGATTTGCACGGAATTCTTGTATCTTGACCGAAAGTCACATAAGAGTGTGTAGGCCTCTTCAAGCGCATGCGTAACAAACGTACGCCATTTAGAATACCGGGGAAAAAATTCTTCCATTTTTCTTTTTCGATAGAGAGAATAGTTTTGCGAATATATGAATCGGTGACGCTTGAGGGAAGATCATACACACGCACTTCTATAGCACTATCTTCTATATATACTGGAATGTTGTACTTAATGTTCTCGTGCTCCACATAGCGCACATTGTTATCGTCTTTTGCGAATTGAATTCCATCCAACTCTTTATAAAACTGGATGTAAACAACATTATTTGTCTTATTGCATTGAAGTAGATGCACACGTTTAATATCAAGATGCATTTATCCTTAAACAAACCTTCAAGTTCTCGTATCGAAGGTCGAATTTTGCACTGCCTGAAGTCAACAACAATTGTGTTCTTTCGTGTCGGCGGTAGCGTTTGTTCGGTTGGTTCACTCATTTCGAGGTCGTTCTATTGATCACTACACAATACTGTACTTGGTTTCTTCTGTCCCGAACGTAAGCGGTTTTGTTTTATCGACTGACTTGGATGAGATGTGAAACCGAACTGAATTTCAATTTGTGAAAATCGGTTAAGCCATTTCCGAGTAAGTTTTCACATTCTTAGTCTACATATTCGTACGTTGACTACCTCCTAATTCACAACAAGAACATATAAAAGTTCGTTTGCTACAGTATCCTGGAACCCATCGAAACGTCATGATTGGCAGTCCCATGTTCCGAATTTCCAATCGGTGATCCTATCATGTCTAGGTATGTGCCATTTTTCCTGATCCGTGATCGTTTTTCTCAGAAATTCTAAAAAGCATTGGAAAAACCTATTTTTGAACCGAGTTTCATATACCATTCAAACCAATATATTTAAATAAGTTTATCTGGGAAGCGGGCTACCGGGCAAAATGAATGTTTTTGTGATAGTTTGAAGTGTGATGTGTAATCTAACTAAAAATCTACTATCGGTTATCAAGAGTGAGATAATTAATCATATAAAATTTTTCCCTTTTGTTTATTCAACTTATCACAAATGGAGTGAAGCAGACTTATTTACATTATCCATATAGTAATTAATATAGGAATTCTAATGGATTTTCGCGAGCGATTATTTTTATCAATCAAATTGTAGCTCTGAAGATTAGAAATTATATGAAAAAAGGAAACGAACTTAGTCAGATAGAACTATTTTTAGAGGCTAAATTGATAAGAAAGAGTTTTCTAAAAAAAAATAAAGAATAAATATATGTTAGTTGAACGAAGGGATAGTTTAACGAAAATAAAAATCAACTAATGTTGAAACACTAAAAAAAAATTAGTAATCGAAATTGGGAAAAGAAAAACTCCCATTGGGACAGTACGAAGTAAGAAACTGCTTTAACTTATTTTCATTTTTGTCTAAATCTAAACAAGTTCGTTCAAACGAAATCATCTTTCAATAATTGAAAAATGAATGAGATTTTTTTTTTCAATTATATAATATATTTTTAGGCACTCTGTTTAAGCTCTAAGATGCCAAGAGTATTTTCTAATCCTAATTAACGACTAACTTAAAACTAGAGTAGTATCATTAGATTATGTCGTCTCGGATTTTCGAAAATCCAGCTTTCAGCTGGCGATCAGCAGTGGTCGGTGAAATGAATATTGCATGAGTCTTCCAGATAGCGTTGTTAAATATCCATGGCCGCTTCCTTCGGTTCGTGTGGGTCCGCGGGAAACACCACCAGGCCACGGAGGCCCGACAGATGGCCTGCTTGCTGGTCATCGACTGGAGCGGTCTTCCGTGGGCGGTGATGGTGATGTTACGGAAGAGAATGAAAAAAAAGAAGTAAATATTGTGGAAACAGGGTGAAAAGGGAATGAATGAGATTTTATTTTTATTTCAGTTTCATTTAGTTTCATTCTCATACATAACTTGCTCAAACTAATTCGTTCTGCCCTTTCACATTTGCATTCCATTGGAAAGATCCCTAGTTGGTCATATAAACACTAAACCAAGAGTCAAAACAGCCTGTTTAGTAAGAAAATGTGTTGGATCGAAAGACGTCACCCAGTGGATACATGTGTCCTTACAATACTATCACTTTCGCGTACATACGATGAGATATGAACTGATGGAAAATGATAGCATTGCTAATGAATCGCTACTTGAAAAATATTGCGACGCGAACGAAATTAACTCACCACTACCTTTATCATTTTGATGAGATCAAAAAAGGTCTGTTTGTATCCAAAGTCATTTTTGGGCACCGATTTTCTCAGAGATGGCTATGCCGATTTTATCGAAATTAGATTCAAATGAAAAGTTTTACGATCCCATACAAAGTATCAGAATTTTATCCGGATCCAACTTCTGGTTCCGGAATAACAGGGTGATAATTGCAATAAAAAACCTCTTCTCAATAATTCTCATGTCAATCAAACAGTCTCATCAAAACATATTTTTTTCGATAGGATAATTTCTTATACGAATTTGGGCTGATTTTTATCTCAAATTCATTCAGATTGTTTCGGTTAGTTAAAAAAAAGCATGACTTCACGCTCACGTTGCATATTCGACTACATTTTTCAAACCAAATGTAACTTTATCATTGATAACTTTTGGAAAATAAATGCGGATAACAAAAAAGACGTTTTGTCGGTTGCGTCACTTATACCATTACATTCCCGAAACCGGAAGTGACATCCACTTAATCCTCAAATTTGATTCACAACCCAATAGTACATTTCAAACGAGTCCTAGATGGTAGAAATCGGTAGTATAGAAAGAGATGCGTTTTGACGTTTACGTCTCTTATACCATAATATCTCCGTCACCGGCAGCTACAACCAGTTGATCTTCGAACTTGGTTTACAACCCAATGCACAGTGGTTCAAAAGCGCAATTTCACGCTCTTAATTGATAACTCATAGGATCGTGGTTTTTGAGGTACAGTATCTTCAGCAAAGTTGCTCAGAATGATAGACGCCATCTTTTGGCAAATTTTATTTATGTGATTAATCCCCCTAAAAGTGAGATAAACATTTTATTTTAGCTCTGGGCCAACATAGGGGCTAAGTTACTTCGACAAAGTTGTGCAGAAAGTTATTTCAAACAAGTTTGCTGAAGGTATTATTCCCGTAACTTGAGTGTAATTCAAGATATAATGTATTTTCTGAAAAGGGTGTCCAAAAACCAGTTTTTGTAAGAAAACATATATATTTTCAATTTATATGAGTTTTTCATGTTATACAAAGTTTTTCATATTTAAAAACTACACAACTTTCTCGAACATACTATGCTGCTATCATTTCAGTTCAATGACATAGAGCAATTTTTCATGTTTTTTTTTAAATAAAATTTCAACTTGTTTATTATCCAAAGGCGCAGGAAGGTGCAGATGAGACTACTTACATATTCAAGTACTTCAAAAGAGCTTTCATACCGTGGTTGAATTACTCGTTTGCGATCGTCTGCAGCCGAGATATGTTCTTTTCAAATATCCTTGTCCTTGACATTTGCAATGAAAAGGTTCATTGTATTTCAGATCAGATTTCAGTATATATTCATTACTATGGTACTTGCCACAGAATATTATATTTTTGTGCACATTGAAGTCTATAAATTGAATAGTTTAGTAATTGTGTTGTCACGACTTTTAAAAAAGTCATCATCAAATCGAATTGAGTTATGTCATCTTCTGGTAGAGAAAAGTATGATTAAAACTAATTTTTCAATTATTTGTAATTATTTTATGATAGCTGACAATGTTCTTAACCAGGCAAAAAACTCTTAGCATCGTTCGACAGATTCTTCTTCTACTGTTTTGGCCATTCACGAATATTTGTAACCAAAGGATCCAATAAAACTAATTGCCAATTCATGGGATCCCGATTCGTAAGTGATCTGGATTGCTCGCGTGTATAATACTCCCGACATCTGTATAAAAGAAACTTCTTAATCATTATGAACAGTACAATATAGCAATCGTTTATCGATCTCCACTTTAATTGATGAATAGAAGATATTTATCCACAGAGCTTTTCTATATAAAAAAAAACTTACCAAAAAATGACATAACGTAATTCGACATGATAATTGACTTTTTTCAAAGCCGTGGCTTCTTATCTCACTTTTAAAAAACGTCGGACAGTTACTTTCAAAAAACCGTCTGTAATTATTACTAAACTTTTCTATTTGTGAACTTCGATGTCCATAAAAACTTTTTATTCTAAGAGTTTCCATGGTAACGACTATATACTGAAATCTGAGCTGAAATACAATGAACCTTATCATTGAAAATGTCAAGGACAAGGATATTTGAAAAGAACATATCTAGCCTGCAGACGATCGCAGACGAGTAATTCAACCATGGTATGAAAGCTCTTTTGAAGTACTTGAATATTTAAGTAGTCTCATCTGCACCTTCCTGCGCCTTTGGATAATAAACAAGTTGAAATTTTGTTTAAAAAAACATAAAAAATGCTCTATTTCATTAAACCGAAATGATAGCAGCATAGTATGTTCGAGAAAGTTGTGTAGTTTTTAAATATGAAAAACTTTGTATAACATGAAAAACTCATATAAATTGAAAATATATATGTTTTCTTACAAAAACTGGTTTTTGGACACCCTTTTCAGAAAATACATTATATCTTGAATTACACTCAAGTTACGGGAATAGTACCTTCAGCAAAGTTGTTTGAAATAACTTTTTGCACAACTTTGTCGAAGTAACTTAGCCCCTATGTTGGCCCTGAGCTAAAATAAAATGTTTATCTCACTTTTAGGGTGATTAATCACATAAATGAAATTTGCCAAAAGATGGCGTCTATCATTCTGAGCAACTTTGCTGAAGATACTGTACCTCAAAAACAACGATCCTATGAGTTATCATTTAAGAGCGTGAAATTGCGCTTTTGAACCACTGTGCAATGGTAACTTTCAAACAAGGCCAATCTCGTTTAAATCGGTTGAACCGTTTCCGAGAAAATTGAGCGTATCGAATGAATCTTCGAAAGGTGCACACAAATACACACAGACTTTTTGCGATCTCATCGAGCTGAGTCGAATGGTATATAATACTAGGAGTCTCCGATCGAAAGTTGGGGTTTCCAGCAATTATGTTAGTGAGGAGTGAGCAAATCTGCGAACTCATAGGTCTTGTGAATTGATGACCCAACAAATTCATATCGGATATACCGGTCCTCTGAATCTGATTCCGCAAGTACCGGAAACCGGTGAAAATCTCTAAACGGAGCTATTGTATCCTTTTTAACTTTTATCCAAAATGGCCTAACTGAGTTTTTCAAACCTAGATTCAAATTAAAGGTCTTACTTTCCTATGCGCAGTTCTTAAATATTTTTCGAATTCGGATTCTGGTTCCAAAATTACAGAGAGATAATGCCCGAATAAAAGTTATTCCGGAACTACAGGGTAACAGAGCGAGTAAAATTTTCACCCGTGATTTAAATCGACGCTGCAAAAAACGGAGAATCGATTTAATGGTGGTTCAAAACTATTTCGATTTGTAGGTTACACCCGAAATATTTATATTATATTCATGAGTTTATTTAATGCGGCACATGATCCCAAAAGCTAAACAAAGCCGTTTTAAATTGTGTGTAATTAAAATCATGAAATAAACTTTTTATTTGATCTTTCTGTAACCAATTTTTGGAGGAAGAATCATTCTCGTTCCAATGCAACATAGGTTGGGGGACCGTTGCTTCACAAAACGCATCTTCATCCATTTTTCCGACCTCGTCGTTGTAGTTGTGTTTGGTGATTTCGGAGTCGTTATTTTGGAATGTTTCTTACTCATCCGTAGTAGTTTCGAAATCGCTGCAGTTGGTTCTTTAGTAGGAGAATACTGTTCGGTGATTGCAATACTTTTGTTTGCTTTATAACATGCATTAACAGAAGAATTTTTTCTTGATTTTTGGCTTTTTCTACAATATTTCTTTAAAGTCCTCAGTCCAATTCGTGGTTTTACTCAGTCGACGGTACTATTGGAGGTTCCCAGCTTTTTGGCCACATCTCGTACGGAAGAATACTATTTACCTTAGGATCAAAAAAGTACCGGAATTTTCATTTTAAAATTCCCGCGCTTGTCCAATCGGTAAACTATTATTCTCTCAACGTTGGCAACACTTTTATACACATTCTGTCAAATTTTGACGCGTATCGTACGATTAGTTTTTGTTTGGCGTCTATACAAAGAAGTTGAAAAATTTTCGTGTGGCGATTTTTAGAATGGATGAAAATTTAGAACAACCTGCGTGCATCAAATTTTGTGTTGTAAACGGATTCACGTGTTCCGAAACGTTGAAAATGTTAGAAAAGGCCTTTGGTGAATTGTGTCTAGGTAAAACACAGGCATACGGTATAAACGCTTCAAAGGTGGTCGTACAAGCTTGGATCATGATGAGATCCCTGGTCGCCCAACAACATCTGTTACTGAAGAAAACATTGAATCGGCGAAGCAAATCGTGTTGCAAAATCGTTCTGTACCGATTGAAGAGATTGCTGTGTTGTTCGGCATCTCTTATGGATCAGCCGAACACATTTTAACTGATGTTTTGGGTTTGAAACGCGTCGCTTCTCGGCTGGTGCCAAAAAAACTGAATTTCATTCGAAAACACAGCGTTGGTTGTGTCGCAGTTTTTGGCCAAAAACTCAACCAATATCATCAACCAAGCACCGTACTCTCCAGATATGGCCCCGTGTGACTTTTTCCTCTTCCCCAGACTCAAATTGCCATTGCGGGGAACACGTTTTGAGATCATAGAGACCATAAAAGAGAATTCGCTACGTGAACTAAAGGCCATACCTTCGGCGGCCTATAAATCTTGTATGGAAAATTGGATCAAGCGTTGGCATGCATGTATTGCGCAGGAGGAGAGTACTTTGAAGGCGATAATGAAGAAATTTATTAAAAATTGAAATTTTGCGTTTTTTGATAAAATTCCGGTTCTTTTTTTATCATAAGGTATGAATGAAAGCTCTCATACCAGAATTTGGTTTACAGGACCAGGTTTACGTCCAGATTTTACCCTGTTGATGAAAACTTCAGGACAGGTAAACTTCTCATCATTGTTCCAATTTGCGTTACGAACTGCACCTTCCATTTTCGCCAACTGACTCAGTCAAAGGTTGCGAGTAGTGCTTTAGCTTTTTCAAAGAAACGCTTCGCGTTTTGGTGGAAACTGAACCGGACTTACATAATTGCCCAATTAAAAAAAAATATATGTGAGTAAAATTCAAATTTAAATTAAAGCAATAATACTCACTAATCATCAGCTGTTCAAACGTCATCTGAAAACAACAAGGGCGCATCAAAATCGAGCTCGGACTGTTTGGGACACCCTTGAAATTATTGGTTTTCTTTCGTCCTCATTACTACCTTCTGTGGCCCCCTACGAAGAGGATGTCAGCAAGTTTGTTTGAATTTGTGCCAGATTTGTTTCTTTGAACCTGGTATGCAAGGTAGGAATTTTTTAATTATGTTTGGGGGCAGCCAATTTATCAGTTTTTAGAACCATTATATTCAATCAGTTGTCTGGACATAAAAACAAACCTCACATTCCTTAGTAAGGCCCCTTAATGGATAGAAATCGAGAATGTAGTTCAATTGGACAGCGGTGGTTGCAACAGTTCTGAATTTGCGCTGCTGCTCGAAGGCTTGGCATTCATGCCGTGGTCGATGGTTATTGGGCACAGGTTAAATTAAATCTCATGCCGACCCCGAAAGCGACCCACAGAGGGTGTGTTTCTTCCTTCGTTCCACCTATCGTCATCACCTTTCCACCAGGTCCCCTTGGCCGATTGTTCCTTTGTTTTCGCAGTTGAGTTCCAATTTGGTGCCAAGACAGAAATGTTACAATTTACCTTACTGCCTTGAGGATTATGTTCTTTGTGGTGTCCCTCGAGCTACAGAAAAGAAACTGCAACGACTCGTTATGTAAATGGGCAATTGAATTGCGGGTCGTACGCGAGACCACTAAAGGTGATCGATATTGCACCGTTGTTGCTTGGTTGCTTGTTCGCCCAGTTGCTGGATCGTGCAACATAAGTGGTCTCCTGGGAGGATTCGAGAATTTTGAACACGTTGGTCAGTTGGAGCCAATGGGAACCGAAGAGGGGTGATTCAGAAATTTAAATTAAACTTTTTTAATTAGGCCTCGCTGGTTTGTTGCATTGCGCAATGGATTTACTGTGACCGGTCCTTGCCGAGTAAGGAGGGCAGACACTGATCTGGTTGCTGCGATGTCGTGGTCGGTTATTGGAAAATTAAGCACGAATCCATCGAACGGCTGGGTTTACCAGACTCCCACAACATACCACTGGTACACGTGAAGCAAATTGAAAGTCGGTCAGTTGAATAGATCCCAACAACTCAGCAGTCCAAGGTCGCGACTTTATCAAAACCGACACGAACACACAAACAGTTCAAGGTTCCGTTATTGTCTCCCAAGTTGGAGTATAGCAATCGAACACGGTTTATGGCTTATGATGAGGAAAAATTTCCGATCATTACTTTAATGGATTGTCATGTTTTTCCCTCGTGAAATTGCCATGATTGGTTTACGCTGTTTAACCAGGTTGCATTTCCACAACACGATCGGGTATGATCGACTTCGAGTCCAGGGTGTTGTGCCCTTCGTTTGAATGGCTATTTAGCAGAATAATGTTGGATATTATTCCACTAAACTGATTATTTTTGTGAAACGAAACGAAATTTTAAACGAACGCATGATGCATAACAGTTCGGCTGAAAAGTTCGTATCGTTTAATAGAAACACACATTTTTTTCCCAAAATTCGTTTTTATTATTCAACATAATTGTCATCAGAGGCGATACAGCGATTATAGCGATCTTCCAACTTTTCGATACCATTTTTGTAGTACGATTTGTCCTTTGCCTCAAAATAGGCCTCAGCTTCAGCGATTCCCTCTTCATCATCGCGTGCAGTCCACTCAGCTGACTGTCGATTGGACTCCGGAGTGAAATGATGGAGCCATGTTTCGTCCATTGTTATATATCGACGGAAAAAATAGGTTTTATTTCGATATAACAGCTCCAAACACTGCTCAGAATCATCAATTCGTTGTTGTTTTTAATCGATTGTGAGCTCACGCGGCACCCATTTTGCACAAAGCTTTCTCATATCCAAATATTCGTGAATAATATGTCCAACACGTTCCTTTGATAACTTTAGGGTGTCAGCTATCTCGATCAACTTCACTTTACGGTCATTGAAAATCATTTTGTTGATTTTTTTCAAGTTTTCATCGGTAACAGCCTCTTTTGGACGTCCACTGCGTTTATCGTCTTCGGTGCTCATATGACCAGTACGAAATTTTGCAAACCACTTACGAATTGTTGCTTCGCCCGGTGCAGAGTCTGGATAACACTCATCAAGCCATTTTTTGGTATCGGCGGCACTTTTTTCATCAAAAAGTAGTGTTTCATCAACACACGAAATTCCTTTTTTTCCATTTTTTTCACAATAACAAAAGTAGCTTCACTCAAAATGCAATATCTCACAAACTAATAATCAGACAGCTGTCAAATTTATACACGTATCTTTTGAAGGTTGGTACTAACTGAAAATGGTATGGATTTAATTCTAGTGGCGCCCTCTCATAGAAACGATACGAACTTTTCAGCCGATCTGTTACATATCAAACAATCATAAAATTTGCAGACATGACTCAAATCATAAAAACGTATTTCGATAAATGGCTGGATTTTACAAGAAAGACTTAAATCTGTGGCAAACATAATCAACCTTCCTCGCAACACGAAAAAATACAACAACATCTTGAGTTAAATCAACTGTAAATATGTGTCATTTTCGAGATTAAGTGTGTAGATAGAATCCTAGGATAGGATTTACATTAATCCACATTGAACCTAAAACTTGTTTCACAATTATGTACAGTTAAAATTTTTTTGTAAATTCACATCTTTTTTCCATGCACATAGTTGGAGCAAGAAATTGAATTTAAAGTTACAGTTCCTTATTTTCCAATATACTTTAAAAACAAAACTAAACGTAATTTAAAAACACTACTCTGTCCGAAAAATACCCAGAATCGTTAAAATTCATACTGCGCAGGTTATTATTATCAACCGATTTTTTTCTACTGTTTTCGATGGCAGCACTGTTAGCTGACATCTACACTGAAAATCAATTTTACCTATTTTTTGAGGAGAAATCGCTCATTGTCGAGCTCTTCTATAAGCGGCTGGTAAGAGTGTAACTATGTCAAATCAAAGGCATCATAACAAGATATCCAGCTCTGATGACAATTATGTTGAATAATAAAAACGAATTTTGGGAAAAAAAATGTGTGTTTCTATTAAACGATACGAACTTTTCAGCCGAACTGTTATGCATCATGCGTTCGTTTAAAATTTCGTTTCGTTTCACAAAAATAATCAGTTTAGTGGAATAATATCCAACATTATTCTGCTAAATAGCCATTCAAACGAAGGGCACAACACCCTGGACTCGAAGTCGATCATACCCGATCGTGTTGTGGAAATGCAACCTGGTTAAACAGCGTAAACCAATCATGGCAATTTCACGAGGGAAAAACATGACAATCCATTAAAGTAATGATCGGAAATTTTCCCTCATCATAAGCCATAAACCGTGTTCGATTGCTATACTCCAACGTGGGAGACAATATCCAGCATCATAACAAGATATCCAGCTCCCATATTTTCCGAACAAATCATTTTCAACATCCTGTCTTACAAGTATGGCGCCCTCAGGCGAGGCCGCATCGAATTTTGTACATAGCAGTAGGGGAGAGAAATGTCAAATTCGTGCGCGCCAAAACTAGCAGCACTACGCACCCAAACAATTGACATGATATGTTGATTGTAATGCCGTGCGATGGCGTTGCTGAACCGAAGATTGATTTCTCTCCAAGCTAACAGGGCCTGATCGAACTCGGCATCAGAAGTTAAAATTGTTGTTCGTCCTGGTTTCCAGCCTCGTCGTCTGCCTGTCGATGTACGCGGTGGCGCATTCGGAAATGATGACAAATGTTTAAGATAGTATTTAGAAATGGCATGAATGAAGTGGCAAACTGATTTGAACAATCCATTGCGATTCCAAATTCCATCGTAGCGCTGAAAAGGTCTTCTGGATTCAGTCGATCCGTTGTGGAGCTCAGCTAAAAGTCGATGTCGTGGAAGATATCGGAATCCATTGACCGAATTTCCGTCACTCTAAAGCCTAATTTGATATAATATTCATGCACATAAATGAATAAAATCGTTTTTTCAGTGCGGTTTTAAAGGAACCGGGGACACTGAAATCTAAAGGCTGTAGTCGGTGGAAACAGTGACGAGGACAAGTGACATATATTTGTGATGATTTTTTATGCTCAGATCACAGCATACTGTGCGTTTGCTTGTCAGCTTTCGTTTGTTTACTTGTTTGTGCGGTTGAAATTCTGTGTTTTCAAAATGTCGCGTATTGAAACGGAAGTGAAAATTAAGGTTCTAGACACATGGCTAAGTGAGAAGGGTATTACTATGCGAAAATTGGCGAAGCGGTTTGGAATTCATCATGCCAGGGTTCAAACTATCATTAATAAGTTTGGGGAACACTTTGGATGAGTTACCAGGAAGAGGCAGAAAATCCGGTTCTTCCAACCCGAAACTGGACCAGATATCTCTAATAATGAAGAACAAACCAATGTCAATCGTGATTTGGCCAAAAAAGCAGAAACGGGTGTCGGGATGATCCAGCGTATCAAGAGGCGAAATCACCTGAAGACCTACAAGAAGCAGAAAATCTCGAAACAAAGTGTAGAACAGAAGAAGCGAGCAGCAACAAGGGCCCGGAAATTGTATTTGCGTCTTTTGCAGTGTCCGGATGCATGCGTTTTGAAGGACGATGAGACTTATGTAAAGAAGGACTCAATACCACAATACTTTACTATCGTCATTGGGGAGGATGTGAGCGATGCGGATAGGTCGATTCAAGTGGAGAAATTCGGTCGAAACATACTGGTATGGCAAGCAATATGTTCCTGTGGTTTGAAATCAACCATTTCTTACACTACTGGAGCTATAAATGCAGAAATCTGTCGATCTGAGTGTATCCAGAAGAGATTGCTGCCTTTATATAAGAAGCATAGTACACCTCCACTGTTTTGGCCGGATTTAGCGTCGGCTCACTATACCAAAACCACTATCAATTGGCTTGCGGAAAAGGATATAAATTTCGTTGAGAAAAATATCAATCCACCAAATTGCCCTCAGCTTCGACCCATAGAACGTTACTGGGCAATTGTGAAGAGGGTCTTCAAGAAGACTGATAATGCAGCTGCGACCATGCAGGAGTTCAAACAAATTTAGACTCAAGCGTCCAAAAAATGCGATGCAACACTTGTCAGGAACTTGATGAAGAGCGTTCGATCAAAAGATCGAAAATTCGTGAAGGAATAACCTAAATTCCATCTGGTTTTATTGTGCTCAAATCAAACCTCGAACAATAAAGGATCAATTTTTAGATTTTTAGTTTGAACCCCCCCCGTGATTGAAAAATCAGTAAATTCAGTGATGGTTTTCTATCAAGTGTACGGTTTAACTATTATCTATTGCAATATTTGTAATATTTTCTCTTCACGACCAGAAGTAGTAATAAATAGGTAGCTTAAGTTTTCTTGTTTTTAATCAAAACAAATGTCCTAAAGAAGAAATAATGTTTAAAAACTGTGCTGGGTGGAATAAACTGTGATGCTCCATCCATGTGCATGCAGGGTAAAGAATTATAAAACACCCTACTTATGAAAATCTTCTGATATTTCTAAATGTGATAGTATACTTCCTTGGAGAAGGCGGGTATTTCAGGGCAATACGGCTGAGAAACAAAATTATTAATGATTCTAAAATTATAAATCTATGAAATAATATTCTAAAACGCAGCATAAAGATCCTACGAAAAGATAGTTTCAGTCAAGGATTGCTTTTATCGTATCAAAGAACGATTCAATCAGTGCATCAAAGAGAGACAGATATCATCGCAGCAACAAAAAAACGGCATGGTTCATTTAACATAGAATGGACACCAGTGCGAGAGCGAATTTCTCTCGATGGCCTGTCTGAGAATTAAAGGTTAGTACGCTGCTGTGGGGATTCTCTCTGAAGCAACAAACGGTCGCTTATTCTCGTTTCACGATCCGATTCTATACGTGCAGTTGATAATTGCAATAGAATCATTTTACTATTGCCGCTTAATCTAACTATGTGCATAGAACCTTTGTATAATTTGTGTCTATGAAAATGTATGTGAATGCTCCACACAAGGGTTTTGAAATAATGCAACCTAGTATGAGAATCATCAAGTCAAATCATTTTCTGCGATAATTGTCAACTTGCGACTCTCTCTTGGTGAATTCCACGCAACACCGTTCATTACCAGACTGTAATTTTTTTATGGGCCGTGAAATACTCAGAGTATGAAGTGAAGAGAAGAAATGTAGTAAAATTCTCTCACGGTTCATGCATTGATAGATACGAGTTCTTGTAGCATCTTCTACCGGTTTGAAAATGTTGTATACAATATAGATAAATAACGAGCAGCTTCTGTCAAATTATCGGGAATCACTAACACTGATTTCAGTGATACAATTTTTGATTCTGCCCTCGGCATCTTAGAGCTCTAAATTTTTAAATATATCATCAAATTTTTTTTTGTTTTAAAAAAAATTTAAAAAAATTAACTTCCTTAAAAGGAAGTAGAGTGTGGAAGCCTACGCTTTATACTACTTTCCTCGGGAATATTTTTTTTAGCCTTCGTTCTTTAATGGAATATGACGGAACGAAGTCGCTTCTAAAGCACCAAATGTAAGTAGTTGAATTTTTAAGATATTGTACAATTGTTATAGACTGAAGATATTACAGAACAGTAATACAGTAGAGGATGATTTTATGCAGTTAAATGTCGAGTTGAGAAAATACAGAAACATTCGGTATAGCGGGTACAAATGTATTCATGCTATGCTTCAGCGCTTACGACATATATTCGGTAACACTGCTCAAACCAAAAATACAAAAAATAATACATTTGAACTCCATTATTGATCAAATCTGATATAATTGTGTGGATAGAGAAAATTTCTAAAGCCTGAGTAAAAATAAATGATATAAAAAATTACTTGAACATGATCAATAATCTGATAGTAGCTTTCCAATGAGTCTAAGCTTGTTGAAATCGGTTGAGTCATCTTCGAGAAAAGTGAGTGCATATAAAAAGTGCAGTTTGACGGTTACGTCACTCCCACGATCATATCTCCGGAACCGAAAGCGTCATCCACTTGATCTTCGAACTTGATCCACACTCCAATAGTAGCTAGGTTGAAATCGGTTAAGCAATCATCGAGAAAAGCAAGCGTTTGAAAAAGTGCGCTTTGACGGATACGTTACTTCCACGAGCATATCTCCGGAACCGGATGTGTCAGCTGTTTAATCTTCGATCTTGATTCACAAGTCGATAGTAGCTTGCAAATGAGTTTAAGCTTGTTGAACTCGATTAAGGCATCTCCAAGAAAATTGGGCGTATTGAAAAATAGTGCGGTTTGACGGTTACGTCACTTCTACGATCATATCTCCGAAAGAGTCAGCCACTTGATTTTCGAACTTGTCAGTCACTTCATCTCCGAATTTGATCCACAATCCAATAGTAGCTTCAAATGAGCCTAAGTTTGTTGAAATCGGTTCAGCCGTCTCCGAGAAAATTGAGCGAGCTGCACACACACAAAGTTTTTCCGATCTCGTCGAGCTGAGTCAAATGGTATATAATACTAAACATCTCCGAGGCTCTAATCGAAATTTTGGTTTTCCAGCAATTCTATTACCTTTCTATCAGGAATCACGACTCAGAACTAATTGGCTTAAGTGGCACGTTCCTCTAATTATTTGGAGATTTGTGCATTTGCACTCATCATTTTCCTGATGGAAAGGAAATTTTGAAGTGGGTGAGGTGGGAAAACAGCACAAAACATAAAGAAACAAATCATTCTACATCCCCGAAAGGATGCTCAATGATCTTCAGGAGCCAATGCCAAGCGCACATTTAATAAAACCTCCGACCCTCGAGAGGATTTAGGTATTTTACACAAGCGACACCATTCTGCATTCCCAGAAGAATGCAGAACGATTCGCAGTATGCATGAGCAGAAGTAAATTCCGCACCCTATAAAGGAAGCCAAACAACCTTCTAAAACCTGTTAAAGTTAATACAGAAAGGATTCGCTCACTCCAGGAAGAACGATTAACGATTGGTTGAGAAACTTTTGAATATCCTTAAATTTTAGCTCCGCAAACACAGACTCAGCAATGTATGGAGAACCAAAAACCCGGATACGTCAGTAGTTGCGTCAATGCCGTACAGTTACATATCAGATGATTTGAAGTACCGTAATCGCATTCACACAAATCACACGAATAATACTCAGCACGCTGAATAGTAGCCATGTGATAGTTAAGTTTGCAATGTCAAGTCAGAGCTCTGATCAGAATACTGCAATGATGCTTGGAAAAATGCAGTAGAGATGTTGACATTTTCAGATTCAAATCTGGTAAGAATGCTTATGTCTTAGTGCAAGTTTGCAAGCTGCGCCAGTAGCTGGTATGTTTAGATGCAGCCCAACAATGATTCTTGTGCTTTAACCAACTCATTGACAGAGGCAAAGCTTGTTCAGGAGCAACGAAATCATTCGAAATCATTGAGTGCTTTTAAAGCTGCCTGACTGTCGGAACAAAAATAAATTCCTTTACCACAGATTTTCTGCCGAAGTTCCGATTGTATTCCACACAGAATCACGTAAATTTCTGCTTGAAATACAGCACAGTATGTACCAAGTAAATAAGACAGCTCTAGCCTCATTTCACGACAGTAGACACCAGCACCAGCACGACCATTCAACAGAGAACCGTTCATATAACAAACTATGTATTCGTCGGGTTATCATTTCAAATAAACAGACAACTATTCCACACGAAGAGGATATCTAACATTGAATGCTATGAAATGAAAACTGCATTTGAGGGTAAGGTTAGTAGGAGCGAGGGAATATTCATCCCAAGTAACCATTTGAGACCACAAGCGAGTGTGGTTAGTAGCATAGTCCATAGGGTTACTATTCCAAAGCCCTGTAACCATAAGACGGTATGCACAAGATAATGCTTTTTGTTTTAGCAACATATGTATTGGTTTAATGTACAGTAGCGCCTCTAGAGCAGCAGTAGGAGTTGTCGTGAATGCTCCTGTCATCGCAAGTTTTCATTCAATACCTACATTGCTACTGTCAAAGTCATATCGAAAATAATCTTTACAACCTTACTTACGAATATTGAAAATTAATACTAAAAAAAATTAATACTGAAAATGCGTATGGACAGCACAAAAATAACTCAAATTCACTGACTGTAATACCAGTCATTAAGAGGAGGTTGATGGTGAAAACCTTACGCCTTAATGAAAGGCCTTCCAAAACAGCTTGAGCAACTTGAATTGATCGATAGCAGTTCGGATCAACTCCTAAACTATCAATTACACAAGAATGCAAGAAACACTATCAGATGTATACAACTACTAAACAAACTGTCATTACTAATTACATAGAGCAGACAAATCACGATTGAAATCCGTGAGAAAAACAGCCGGAGACTCCAACAAATATCTATTGATATGATACATTTCCAGCAAGGGCCCGTAAGACCTTAGTCTAGTTGAATCTATAAAAAAAATGCTTCAGACTTTGTCAACCTGAAGACAGCCGGTTTTATTTAATTGCCAGCAAAATTACGCCGATTCACTTTGTTGAAACGGATAGGATGGCGTGAAGTTATTCCACGGTTTTCGACTTAAAAGCTACCGTCCGTAGCCAGGGCTTTCCAGCACCAGCAGGTTGTTGGATGCCAAAGTGACGCGGTTACCAGAGCCGATGGTAATTTATTCACCCTTGAGCCCTCCACCACTCCAGCTCCCGGGAAACATCAGCTGGTGAATCGTGGACAGAGGAACGTTCGAAAAAATGACTGCAATGGATAGAATTTCGTACCACCGCGGCACCAGAGGACAGCTCCGATAGCTGTCCGGGACAGTTACAGCAGATCCGATGTGGTTCTACCAGGCGACACACCGTAAAAGCTTGGGTAGTTTGAATTTAAAATAAAAACCGGTAAATAAAAAGTCATATGATTTTAGATGATTTATTATGGATTACAGGTGGAACGGGCCTGACAAACTGTCGAAAACCAGTCTCAACAACAATTTAGATCACTTTCGTAGCAGGTTAGCAGATCGGTGGCGCAACTGAATTTAGTTGATCGATTTATTACTGACAGTGTATGAATTTTAATCGGTTTAATCTGTGAACAGTGGCGAATGTGAATGCCACCGAAACGAGATTACTGAAGTTTATTATTCATACGAAGTGGTCGATCAAGCAGCAAAACATCCGAAATTTATAAATTGTTTACAGTAGAAAGCGCATGAAAAAAATGTTAAATTTTTTGCACCTTTCAAACTTTCAAATACATATAGAATGCTTTTGAAAGAGATATTATTTTTTTAACTATCCAAAGTTATGTGTTTTTAATGAATCTGACCGAAAGTTCGGTACGGTACGGTACTTTACGAGTAACCACCATTTCACACTCTTAAAAAAAATTAAATTTACGCTTGACGAAAATTCAAGCATGCCGTAATTTCTTCGTCGATGACACAATACTACATCTTCTAACATGTAAATGAAAAAAGAAATCCGTCTGTATCGATGTAAGATTCAGCTAAATTAACTGTGAAGTTAATGATATGACTTATCTTTACGTGCCTTTAATTGTGAATGTAAATGAATCAAGACGCTCAATTTATGTGCATCTTTAGAAATGTAAATTTTCCTAAGTGTGCAAAATAGACCCATTGATAGACTACTTCTTATCTAATTTGAAGAAATTTGAAAAGTTTCTTCCATAATATACTATTCTTTTCGTTTCGTCTTCGACTCGTCAGTGCATAGCAGCTCAAATTGAACTGGTTAGTGCAAACTCAAACGCTAAGCAGACGTAAAGTTAACGCTATTTGCGAAACACTTATATAGCGCCGAAGCAAAACGTCTTTCATGACGTCCCGAAGGAAACGAATAGGCGACTGAACTGGGTTCAGTCGTCTATTCGTTTCTTCCGGGACGTTAGGAAAGACATTGTGCTTCGGTACAATATAAAAGTGTTTAGCAAGTAGCGTTACCTTTACATCTGTTCAGCGGATCAAATTGAACTGTTTAAGTTTGCATTAAGCAGTACAATTTGAGCTGCTCTGCACTGACGAGTCGAAGATGAAACCTATAGAATAGTAAAAATGGTTATAGGCTTATGCTAACGGCTTTTAATCAAAACCCTAAATAACTAAAATAATATAATTTGAGGTTTAACTTAATTTCAATAAATAAAACTTTACAGTTGAGTAAATACAACTTAGTATTGAGTAAATAAAAATAAACCAATTATAAAATGTACGTAAAAATCTATTGAAAATATATTGAATTATGTTCCTATTGTGACTGCAAAGTTTTGAATAGTTTTGCAACAATAAATCTTATTGTTTATCTTCAAAATATTTTGAATCATTATATCATTCAGTAATTTTGCATGAGTCTGGTTAAATAGTTTTCTGGATCCGTTTCACAGGTTGGTGATTGAACAATAACAATTACAGTCATTAATTGTGTCATATTCTGCACAAGTTTGTTGCGTAATGATAAAAAAGTAACTGTTAGTACCCGGGTAGAAGTGATTTGCAAACCAATACCAAATTCTGTTATTAAAATCAAACATCTCAATGGTAGAAATTAACATTATTTAGTTTGAAATAAGCGTTAAAATATAAAAAATTATAACAAATCCTGCATGAGAAAATAGCAACAAAATAAAGAATTCTGTCATTGTAATATCAAACCAAGAACAAAATATTTATAGAAGATGAATTTGTTATTTATTTTATATTCTAGCATTTAGAATAGGGTAATATCTTAAGTATTTCTCCTATCTGATTCTGATGCAGTTTATTCAATGATATTTTATTTGAAGATAAAACTACTGGATCAATTTACTTAATGAAATTAAAATAGCTCATCAATAACAAAATAAGATATTATAACTAATTTTGATGTTGAACAGATATTGTACAATGTCTTGATCCCTTGATGAAATATCACGAAAATATCAAGTATCGCTATGAAAACACAGAAACATCAAGCCAAGATATGATGGTAAAATTTGTTATGCTATTTACACCTACCCGGGTAGACTACAAATCACAAAAGAGTAAAGTCACTCAACAGCGAGAGCTTCAATTGACTGAAATGAAGTAAACTGCAGTCAACTTAAAATTGAAATTCAACAGTTGAGTAAATATAATTTACTATTGAATATTTATAACGTACCTTCAGTATATTTTTGCATGGAACTTCGTACAGTCACTTTACCTAAATATAGGATTTTTAAATAAACCTCGAGAATGGATGAAAAGCACTTAACAATAGGTTACTTTCAGGTTCCGTGAACAATTATCAATAGCAAGAAGCACTAAGTTCACTACACTAACAAAAAAGCTCTTAACAGGTTCATAAACTTGAGATATACGAGCCAAGTTTTTTTTCGACAAGTTTATTTTCTTGATTGTTTTCTATTGTTTCCGCGTATTGCTTCAATAGTCAGTGATGTAAAAATCTAGTAATACTTTTTCATACTTTCATGAAAAATTGAACGAAGAACGAACAATTTTGCAATATATCAAGAATACAAACTAAAAAGAATTACTTTATTTCCAATTTAAAAAAAATTAATCAAAGTATCATCAATCGCCAGTAACTACTTTATCCCACCTCTCAGGCAATTTGAGAATTCCACCTCGAAAAAAAGGTCTTGCCTCTTGAGATGATCCAGTGATCCAGCTTTGAAGCCAATTTTCGTTTTCAAGGAAAGGAGTAGATCGATGACCTACCAGATCATGCTGCATCCAGTAATCAGAAAGAGTAATGTCAGGAGAATACGACGGGAGCGGCAAAATATCCCACTTGAGCATTTTTAAATATTTTTTCTCGATTTTAGCGACATGAGGCTGATCGTTGTCGTGAAAGAGAATAACTTTGTCATGTCTTTGCTTGGCTTTCGAACCATGAATATTCGGCTTTGGTGTTTATGTTGTGATCGATGACAAAAATTGACCGGGCATAGCGTAGTATTTTTTCTTTTTGGAGTTATCATAGAATATCTATTTTTCTCCCCAGTAACAATTCGATGTAAAAAAACCATTTTTGTTGCCTCACAAGTAAAAAATTGCCTTTCAACGTCTCTTGGTTTCAGTTCATAAGACATCCAACTGCCTTATTATTAAATCATTCCTATGGATTTTATTTGTACAGAAACTGCTTGTTGAGTCATGATTCTGCAAACTTATCTTGCGTTTGACTAGGATCTTCATCGAGTAATGCCTCCAACTGTTTGTCTATGAATTTTTTGGGTTGTCCAGAGCGAGGCCTGTGTCCAGTTGGAGCATTATCACCTGATTATCTGATGGGTGGAGAAGAATGAAAGGAGCATAGAAAGAAATTGTGTAGTGGGTGAGGTGAGAAGACAACACAAAACAAAAACAAACAAACCGTTCTGCATCCCCAAAAGGATGGTGAACGATCTGCAGATATTTTACAAAAGCGACAAAATTCTGCATTCCCGTAACAATCAAAAACGATTTGCAATATTTATGAACAGAAGTAAATTCGGCACCCCATGAGAGATGCCAAACAATCTGCAAAAACTTTTTAAGTTCAATACAGCAAAGATTCATTCAGCGTTCAGTTAGAAAGATGAATCTTTTTGACTATAGCTTCTAACACACCTTTATTTTATTGCTGAATCTCGGCGAAAAAATACCGAGATTTTCACTGCCGTGTGCTCAATAATTATAAAGTTTGTATATGTCAGTTATTATTGCTGACATTGTCAGCAAAAAATTGTTAGACAAATGCTCCTAGCAATAAATCATAAATTGCCAAGTCATTAGTAATTAACCATAAATAAATTTCGCTTCACTATTGTATAAAATAATAAACACAAGACCAAGGGCTGATGAAGGAATGTTTATTAATAATCTTCAATTTAATTTAAAATATGGAAATTTTAAAAAAAACTTGTGCAGAAATAACACGGCAGAAAACGTTTGTTTCTAGTATTCCGCAGTTCCTCTACCTGTAAATGTACAGGTATCTAAAAGTATGCATAAAATGTGGATTTTCAGATTTTAATTTCCCTTACTCGATAGGTCACTGAATATCATTCGCCTATCTTTTCGAGAAATATCGAAATATTTTTTTCTCTCACACAATTTGTGTTTTTCCCGTTCCACGATAAATAACGACGTGGTGCGATGCAAAACCGACAAGTGATATTTGATGACAAGTGTCCCGCCGAATTTCAATAGCAATATCGGACTACTGATTTCGGTATTCACTGATTTACTGATTTCGGTATTTTTATTATTTACTGACAATATCAAAATATTATTTTAAAGAATCTCTATACTATACAGCGCCTAGATGCCTGAACAATTAGTAAAAAATTGTGTTACCCGTTCAATTCGGCAGATCATTATGCCGAACTCGAGAATTTAAGTTTTAAGTGAGTGCAACATTGGGTGAGAAACGGCAGAATACCTTTTTATTTTACCACCCCATACACAGATTCAACCATGTATGGAAAACCAAAAACGCGGATACGTAGTTGCGTCAATGTAGAACAGATACGTAGAATATAGCTTTTTTAAATCCACGCCAATAGTTGTTTATTTCTGGCAGCTGCAACTCGCCTTTTTACCATGCGGATAACATTATTATCGCATGTCACTAGTGTTACAAGAACTCGTCAAAAACATCGTATCGTACCTCATCAATCTCCACCTCGGATCCTACACCGCTTGGGATGT
This sequence comes from Malaya genurostris, assembly GCF_030247185.1. Classification (NCBI taxonomy): domain Eukaryota; kingdom Metazoa; phylum Arthropoda; class Insecta; order Diptera; family Culicidae; genus Malaya; species Malaya genurostris. The sequence continues at coordinate 254,256,967 of NC_080571.1, read as the reverse complement.
ACCGTTATCCACCAGCCACCATGTACTATGTCTAAGTAGAGTTTGCCGTCACCTCTATTCTCGCAGCTTCTTTAGAGAAGGGTGCAAAAGCATCTTCCACAGCTCTACAATCCACATCAATAATATCAATGTCGTCCGCAAAACCAAAGAGTATATGGGACTTACTAATGATGTTTTCGTTTCTCTTCTTATAGAACCTTCGAGCGTTATATTGAATAACAAATTTTAGAGCTCGTCGCCCTGCTTCAATCCGAGATCCCGTCCTTCCCAGCGGGCTTTTCATTTTAAAAGTGTCTTCTATCGTAGGTGGGTCCACAGCTTGTCCATCATCCTCAGTCGTCATTCTGTTAGTGCTCTCTTCTATCGATTGCATCATCATCGATGGCCGTTCAGAATTATCATGACCTGAAGGTTATGCTCTGTATATGATGGAACCAGTAAGATGTGGTGTACTATGAAAAATGACCACAATGCACCGATGAACACAACTAAATAAACTTGCAACAAGACAATGCTCGCCCACATATTACCAGTAAAAACACTAAAAATACTAAATATTGCCTGCAGGAATACTAAAAATAGAAACGCCACCCACCCGCCGTAGAACCCAGACATTGCTCATTTCTATAACAATTTGCTCCGATAGATGCAGCATGGTATGGGTAATCAGCACTTCTTCATTTGCTGTCGAATATTTCGAAAAAGGGATCCGTGAAATGGTAGAAATTTTGGTAAATGTAGAAGCTAACGATGGACAATAATACTGTGGGCAAAATATAGTAAGACTATGCTCATAATTTCAAAACTCTTTATTTTTTTTTTTTTTTAAAATAACTATTTATTGGAATATGAGTTAAAATTAAATTATTAAGATTTAAATTGGGTGTTCAGCCACAAGTGGTGACTTTTCAGCCCTGTTATATATATATGATTTGGTTATTACCATGAAGACATCATTTGCTTCCGCAATTCTGAGATTTTTGTGTAGGGAAAATTCTAAACCTACTTGTATTGTGTAATGGGGAAAAGGAACTTATATACTAACTTACTAACTAATACAGAGAGCGAATCGATTCAATTGAAGATTGCATCGATTTTTGTCGGAATTTGCTTATAACATTATGTGACATTACATCTACTGGTTCTATATTTGTGAGTCTGTGTAACTCATTTGTACTAAACCAGGGAGGACGCTTCAGAATCATTTTCAGAATTTTATTCTGAATCCTTTGAAGCGTTTTCTTCCTGGTGGAACAACAGCTTGACCAAATTGGTACCGCATAAAGCATGGCTGGTCTGAAAATTTGTTTATAAATTAACAATTTGTTTTTTAGACAGAGCTTAGAATTTCTGTTTATAAGAGGATATAAACATTTAATATATTTATTACACTTTGCCTGGATTCCTTCAATGTGATCCTTGAAAGTGAGTTTTTTGTCATACGTTAAACCTAAGTATTTAGCTTGATCAGACCATGTCAATTCCAAGCCATTCAATTTGAGAATGTGATTATTGTTTGGTTTAAGAAAAGAAGCTCTTGGCTTGTGAGGAAAGATAATTAATTGCGTTTTTGCTGCATTTGGTTTAATTTTCCATTTTGACAGATAATCACTGAAAATATTTAAACTTCTTTGTAGGCGACTGCAGATCACTCTTAGATTTCTACCTGTGGCTAACAGACTTGTGTCGTCACAGAATAGCGATTTCTGACAACCAACGGGTAGATTTGGAAGATCAGAAGTGAAAATATTATACAAGTTCGAGCTACACTCGAACCCTGCGGAACACCGGCTCGTACGGGTAGCAATTCAGATTTACAATTCTGATAGCTAACCTGAAGAGTACGATCAGTTAAATAATTTTGAATCATTTTGATCAAATAAATAGGAAACTGGAAATCAGACATTTTTGCTATTAAACCTTTGTGCCAAACACTGTCGAATGCTTTTTCTATGTCTAGAAGAGCAACTCCAGTGGATAACCCAGAAGATTTATTTGATTTTATCATGTTCGTTACTCTGACAAGTTGATGAGTAGTTGAATGTTCATGACGAAATCCAAACTGCTCTGGTAAAAAAATTGAATTCTCATTTATATGAGTCATCATTCTTAACAAGATAATTTTTTCAAAAAGTTTACTGATAGAAGAAAGTAAGCTAATTGGGCGATAACTTGATGTTTCTGCTGGGTTTTTATCAGGTTTTAGGATAGGAATTACTTTAGCGTTTTTCCATCTTTTTGGGAAGTAAGCTAATGAAAAACACTTGTTGAAAATTTTAACCAGGAGTCTCAAGGCAACATCGGGAAGATTTTTAATAAGAATATTAAAAATTCCATCATTACCAGGAGCCTTCATGTTTTTGAGTTTCCTAATAATTGATTTAATTTCATCAAAATTCGTCTCAATAATGTCATCGTGTGATAACACTTGGGTTGAAATATGATCATACTTCAGTGAGACTTCATTTTCAATAGGACTCACAACGTTTAAATTAAAATTGTGGACACTCTCGAACTGCTGAGCTAGCTTTTGAGCTTTTTCACCATTTGTAAGAAGTATTTGATTTCCTTCCTTGAGAGCAGGAATTGGTTTCTGAGGTTTCTTAAGAACCTTAGAAAGTTTCCAGAAAGGTTTAGAATATGGTTTAATTTGTTCAACTTCTTTAGCGAAATTTTCATTTCGCAAAAGAGTAAATCTATGTTTAATTTCTTTTTGTAAATCCTTAACTATGTTTTTCATAGCAGGATCACGAGAACGTTGATATTGTCGTCGACGAACATTCTTCAACCGAATGAGCAGTTGAAGATTGTCATCGATGATAGGAGAATTTAATTTAGTTTGAGCTTTGGGAACTGAAAGATTTCTAGCTTCGATAATATAATGATTCAAATTATCAATTGCTGTGTCGATGTCCGCAGAATTTTCTAAAATAGTTTCATGATCCACATGATTTTCAATGTGAGATCTGTAATCCAACCAATTAGCTCTATGATAGTTGAAAATAGAACTAATTGGATTAATTATAGCTTCGTTAGAAAGTCTGAATGTTACAGGAAGATGATCTGAGTCAAAATCAGCATGAGTAATCGGTTCACTACAAATGTGACTTTGATCTGTTAGAACCAGATCAATTGTAGACGGGTTTTTCACGGAAGAGAAACAAGTAGGATTACTGGGATGAAGAACTGTAAAGTAACCAGCTGAGAGTTGATTATGAAGTATTTTACCATTACTGTTATTTTGCCTACAATTCCACTGGACATGCTTAGCATTTAAGTCCCCTATTACGAAAAATTTCGATCGATTTGTAAGTTTTTGCAAATCGCCTTTAAAGAAATTTAATTGTTCGCCGGTGCATTGGAATGGCAAATATGCTCCAGCGATGAAATAAATTCCATGAATGGTTTCAACTTCGATTCCCAAGCTTTCAATAACTTTAGTATTGAAAGAAGGTAAAATTCGATGTTTAATTTGCCGTTGAACAAAAATGGCAACTCCACCACCAATTCCAGTAAACCTGTCAAATCGATGAACCACATAATGTGGAATACTTTTCAATTTTACATTTGGTTTAAGAAAAGTTTCTGTCACAATGGCAATATGAATTTTGTGAACTTTGAGAAAATTATAAAATTCATCTTCACTCGATTTCAAAGATCGAGCATTCCAATTTAAAATATTCAAATAATTATTTAACATCACTGTTAAATTTTAAATTCATTATAATATTATTTGCAAATTTCCATCCGATTTGAAATGCTTCAAAAAGTGATGAAGTCGAATTCATTTGGATGATCATTTGAAAAAGTTGATCTTGTAGGTAGATCATTTTATTTTCAGTTATATCGCCTAAATCGACTTCATTTAAAGAAGCGAATGGCATTGAAGGAATATTTGTAGGTAGACTGCCATTAGAAGAAGATGATTTGGCCGGTCTACCTATTAATAAATTGTTTTCGTTAGAAGAAGAACTGCAAGGCGGTCCTGTGTTTTGATTATTTACATTAGAAGAAATAGGAGATAGATTTCTACCTAATATACCAGCATAACTGACATTAGAAGAAGATGATGACGAGGTCGATCTACCTGTCAATAAATTGTTTTCGTTAGAAGACGAATTGGCAGGTGCCTTAGAAGAATTTTCAGGTATGTTCTGTAAATTTAAGGTCGTTGATTTGACTTGTTGTCTAAGCGAACGAGCGTTTAAAATTTTTTCCCTGACAGGACATTTCAAATAATTGGATTTATGATTTCCATTGCAATTTGAACATGAAAATTTATCAGTGGTTTCATTCATTGGACAAACGTCTTTCGAATGCGATTTACCACAATTCAAACACCGTATATCCATATGACAATTTTTGGTTCCATGGCCGAAGCCTTGGCAACGACGACATTGCGTTAAGTTTGCAATACGATTATGCCGTTTATAATGTTCCCAATGAATTTTAATGTGGGAAATGAAACGTACTTTTTCTAAAGTTTTCAAATTGTTTACATCACTTCGATTGAAGTGTATTAGGTAAAGTTCATGGGAAATTCCAGAGCGTGGTTTAGAAGTACCATTCGCTCTTTTTTTCATAAGTATTACTTGGGAAGGGGCAAAACCAAGCAATTCTTTTATTTCATTTTTAATTTCATCAATACTTTGATCATTTGATAATCCTTTCAAGACAGCCTTGAAGGGTCTGTCTGATTTTATATCATATGAATAAAATTTATGAAGTTTTTCGGACAAATATCGAATAAGACGTTCGTAATCTTCCAATCCATCCACCAAGACTCGACATTCTCCTCTTCGTCCGATTTGAAATGAGACTTTTACTTCCGGGAGAAAAGTAGAAAGCTCAGTACGGAATGCTTTGAAGTCGGAAATCATCACCGTCACTGGTGGCATAGATTGATGTTTCTTCCCAGAACGACAAGCGTCCATTTTGGGAATTTTTGAAGAATTTTCTTCTATGTCGCTACAATCGGATTCAGGAAGAATCTCGTAAATATTGTTAGACGGCATAGGATCAACGGAAGGGAAATCCGTCCGTTGTCTTTTATTTTTACATTCAGATTCTATAAGATCGTGAATGTTATTAGAAAAATGTTGAATAACGGATTGTGATTTATTCCGTATTGAATTATTTTTAGCCTTAGGCTTGTTGCCTTTCCGGTTGGACGCAGGCATTTTTGAAATTAATGAAATTTTAAATTAAATTAACTAGGCTAAATTAGTCTTCGATTAGACTCCTAGCTAGCCTCAAAAAAGGCTAATTAATTTCTTAGACACTCTAATATCACTCTTTGTATCACTTAGTCACTCTAATATCACTCTTTGTATCACTTAGTCACTTAGTTAGTGATTCAGGTAGCCTTGAAAAAGACTGAAGCCTTGAATCAATGAAACTCTAGGTAGCCAGAAAAAAATTCCAGGAGCCAAGAGCTATACGCGTGCGGTGCGAACGACTGTTCAACACCGACTTGACAAAACTCTTTATTAATTCTTCCAAATCTATTGCGTCCCCAGCTTTTGATTGCGTTTCGAGCTTACATAGTGCATCGGTAGAACAAAAGAATGAAGATATACCAAAGCAGAGAGCGGATGTCTGATACTCGGGGGATGGAATATATCGGGGTTGGATTTCAAACCCCGAATTTAGGGCCAGACTTTTTCTGGGCCTAACAGGCGAATTACCTTAAGGTTAAAGCCTCTATGATCGATCAAATGTTTAACAATCTTTCTCACCCTATCGGGAAAACGTCGGCTCGAAAATGTCTTGTTTGATATTCCTTCGCTCTGTTTCTCTAGCGATACATAATGTAAACATAAAGCTTTTTTAGGTCAGCGCGGTTGATGCAAATGGTGCAGAATTGTCCGATGACGGGCCGATCGAAGCGCTACGATCGGCCCTATATCGTGCTCAATCGGTCCGATAATCGGACCGATGATCGGACTTATGCGGGTCTACAAATTTCACTGGGTTGAAGTGGTTCGTCATAAACGCGTTCTTGACCCTTTTTGAATAACTTGTACCAATATAAAAAACTCTTACTCGTGACATACAATTATCACCGAAGGCCTTTTGCAACATTCTGAATGTTTCGGCATCAGAAATTTGGTTCCGCACACAAAATTTAATGGAACTTCTTGATTGAATAATTTTATTCATTGTAAAAGTCGCCGATTGCACTTTTAATGCTTCAGAAAGACATACGTGTACTAAACACGAATGAATTTTTCGACATGATACTTGGCACAGATATCACTGACAGTCATACCAACCTAGAAAAATTTCGACAAATTAGGTTTCCGCGCGAAATATAAGTCAAAAGTCATACTACTTTTTGCCCACAGTCGTACTTTGAATATTCAATTTTAAACCATTTTTGTCAAGATAGTTTCAAGTTTAAAATAAAACGGCATGAGCCTATTTATACGCCATTGAAACTTTGAAATCAGATGGCTCCGAAAGCGACTTTTCAGACGAAACTTTTACTATCGATTTGTGTTATTGAAATAGGAAATAACCTGACTGATTCAGATATAAATCGGAACTACACGACTCTTGAAGTGATCAAGTCCAAAGTCTACTAGTCTAGTCAATATATTTTAAAAAGATGTTGTTATTAACCTAAACGGTATCGTTCCATTCCTTTAACAGTACATAACTCAACATAAATTAGAACCACGATAGGTAACTGCAATATCGTTATTTCATCATTGTACAGTCTTCTGTCTCGTGTAAGAAGTCCCAAGAGTTATTGGCCGATCCCTTAATTGCAATAAATCCAATAGATGGTCAATCTTGTCTGCCACATCACGATAAATTGAGCTACAAGAACCAAGAACGGCTCAACGAGTAAAAATCGTTTCCTACAGATAGCAAAACCTTCTGGTCAACCATTCTAGTGTCGGTGAGTCAATGCCAGGAATGTACATTTTACAACTGTCCTTTTGCCAGTTTACGATTAACTAGCGTTGGTTTCTATTTCCTTCTTCAATGACATCGACAGGATTGTTCCCGGTATCCCATTATTAGTCAGTGCCGAAAGCAGCTATTCCCTGATCCGATCGGTTGCCTCTCAATTGACATGACATTACAATTACACTTTGTTCCAAAGGCAACCGCATTATAACTGATGGCAGGGGCTAACCGTTTTTCCTATATGGATATGAATTTATGAACCCCCAGCCAGGCCAGTCAGAGCCAATCGAAGCCCACACCCATCAGGCTGGCTGCTAACGACAGTCCGAACAGCGGTACAAATTGATGACATCTTGGACGATATAAACATAACTCTTCAGCACGACTCGGCGATATACGAGAGGACCCACGCATGCATGCCCGCTGGATTCAAGAGCACCGGTTTCGGTTCAAGTTCAGGACGTGCGCAACGTCACTGACCGTTGTTGCTCGGCCGAGCTTGTGATACTGGCTGGTTGGCTGGTAGGCTGGCACACGCAATTGTGACTCTAGGCTCGGACCCGGCTGCTGCTGCTGCTGGTGGTGGCGGATGAAATAGCCCCTAGATGTGAAAAAGAAAGACGCAGCTAAAGTGTCTTTGAACTTGAACTTCCCGGTGGACCTATCCCACGGTACTGGTCGGTAACGGATGAGCTGTAGGGTGGTATTTTGTATGCATTTTTTTTTTCGATTTATGACCCGGAAGAAATTTAATAATAGCTTCACAACAGGAAGATATAGATTTACCGATTTTAGTCCAATAATTTTCATTAGTCATTTTGAATATGTTTGAAACAGCTGTTGAGTATTAAAAATAGATCAGCTTGATACCACACACCCTGTTTCTGCACGTCTAGACATCCCAATTTTATGACCTCACCATTACGACTCAATGTAGTTTATTTTTGCACTGTATCCTATGCCAGCCGGACATACGAGTTGGATATGTTTCAATAAATTTCTAATGTGTCTAGTGGCAAGTTTCAACTCCCATCTTAGGCGTAGATCTATCGCACTACCCACCAGAGTTCCCGTTCGGTTACACAAGTCCAGCTGGGCCCACACGATACCGCACCATTTGCCGTATGATTGGAAGAATAGTGGCGGCCATGCACTGAACCGATAGTTGGTGTAAACAAATGGGTTCAATTAAGTTGTAAACTAACAACGGCTACCCCATAAATCAAGATTGACTGACAATGCATCGGCGAGAATGCAATGGCGTAAAAAACATTCTGATGCAAAAATGGTTTCCCTCTGTCTATACATGAATCTTCGACACCATGATTCAATGGCCATTCTTTTGGCCTCGGGTGACATCAGGCACCGGTCAATTGTGAATTGCGGTACCAACGCTGGATGCTTCAATCCGTTGGCGGGAGACTTGTTCGGATGATCCTTGTTTGTGAGTATAGCAAAAAGAGAGGCAGTCAATTTGCATAACATAAAACTTGGCCGGCATCTAGTCTAGAACAAAAAGATTGTTTCTTAGCAGACTAGGCACTTTGCTATTCACACTGATCGGTTCGATTTATTAAGTTGACAATTATTGACACTGTCGGCATATTATTGTAACATAAGTTGGATTACTCATGTTTATTGGAAAATGAAACAGTTGTGTTCGATAAATTCCGAACAGTTTTAATGATCAACTACACACTTCAAAAAAAAATATCTGTGATTTTACATTTTAATAGATGCACATAAATGGAGTGTTGCAGTTCATGTAAATTTACGTGCCAGAACATTCAATATTGACTTTAAAATGACATGAAATTCATTGAAATAAAAAAAGTAATTATAGCGACGGCTGTGACTTGAACCGAGAATCATCGGATCACAAAGTACGCTCGTTGATCGACTGAGCCACAGAAGCACACATCTGCTTTGCTGGTAAAAGCTGCATTTAAATTCATATACACAGATAAATTTTTTTTGTGAATTTACATTTATTTTCATGCACATATTTGGAGCAGGTAACTTAATGGAAAGTTACATTACAAAACTAAGCTATTTGTAAATATACAGCCTTGTTCAATGAAAAAGTAAATGCCTTTCAATGTAATTTTACATCAATTATGGTTTTAGATCAGATTTTCGTTTCAACTGATGTCCTATTGGTTTACATGTCGCGTAAGTTTCATTTTTTCTTTCTGTATAGTCTCACAGGCTAGCCGTATGCACATTACAATCGAAACCAGTAAAATTCATGCTAATCGAACATTAAGTCATTACAAATGAAATTTCCCATCATTTGACAAATTAGGTCTATAGAAATTACATCGCATGAGGGATTAAGTTACCTGTAAAATTTAATTTTTTTTTGTGTGTGTATAATGTAGAATTTTTAACAAAAAGTACATTAAACCAACATTCACCTATCCTTTTATTCCAGAAAAAAAAATGTTTATCGAGGACAGGTCGGTTACGGATGATGGTTTTCTAATTTTAAGCGGGTCAGGTTGAAAAATTTGGTCGGATTTCAGATAATCGAATCCGATACCTAACCCAAGAAATAAACCCGATAGGCTCGAGTGAGCTTCAGGTCAAGAAAAACAAATTCGGATTTTGAACGGGTACGGGTAAAGATTTTTATTTTCTTTTTCAGGTACGGATCCGGCTTAGAGTTTGAAAGAAAAGTTGTTCTCAGGTTCAGGTCGGGTACGAATAAATTTTTTTTCTTATTTTCCATCGAGTTCGGGTCCGGTACAGTTTCAAGTATTATAACCCAATACCTGACCAATGTAACCCGTACCACCATCGTATCCCGAACCATCAATGTAACTGAAAGGGCTTTTAAAGCATAACAATAGATCAGAAGCAGGATTTGGATTTGGATTTTAAAACGATTTCAAATATCGTTTCTCGCTATCTACTCATTAAATCCGTTCCGAAAATAAAGACTGTCCCAGAAAGTATGGACACACTTTGTTTTCGCTGTAAATAATTCACAAGTGTTAGATATTCAAATTTTATTCGATATACTGATAATATTAGACTACAACAACAGAATATTATTCTCAACATTTGCTACATACCCATTGTAGACTAGCTGATGCACCTTCTTGCGAACGTTCCTATCTTTCTCAGTGACAGTCCGCGTTCTGTGCACCATTTGTACACAATTTTTCGACGTTGTTCTGTTGAAAGTCTACGCATTTCGAAACGAACTAATGAAAACGAATAAACAACTGCACAAGTGGTAAGAGAAGAGTGTAAACAATAGGACGCAGGCATAAAAATTGACAGATTCTGAACCATTGCGAAATGGCAGCGGTTTTTGGTTGCGTCCATACACTCTGGGATACACTGTTAAACCTGAATGTCGCCACTTTGGATTTTTGAACCACTTCAAACGTCGTTCTCCGGCATCTAATCATCAAATACGCTCCGAAATATTTTTTTTCTAGAAATATCGTTTAATCGGAAGTTGTCTTCCTGGAATCTACATCGAGCTTAAACATTGTTTTCCATCAACTTTTCTCAAAGGGTGTTGCCGGGTAAGCTAAGCTGAGCTGAGCTGAAGTAGATCGCCCGTAGTTGCACTTCGTGATTGACCGAATGAGTGGAAATGTTCAATGAACCAAGAAATAGAAGCTTGGGAGAAGCAAACCATTTTCACAGTACATACCCACTCACTATTAACTTTTCATTAAATGATCAATAACGACGCCGGCTACGATCAAAGGCTGTGCTACTGAGGAAAGGAAGTAATGTTAGTCCGATACTCGTTGTTTCTAGAGACCGCGGGTACCACTGTATCGCCACGAGCATCACGGGGTAGGAGCTGTGTTAGTGGGGAGGGAAAGAGATCCGGATATGTTTAGGTAAACAATATGATCTCAACAAAAGCTGATTTTCGATACTCAGGAAAAATGTAATAAGGCATTATAAGTAAGAAAAATATACAATATCACTAAGGAACGATCTCACCAGTATCCTTTTTCTTCTATTCACATTGCTGTTAACAACGCGAGGTGAAACACGACTACTGAAAAAATAACATAAACACTCGCGAATGGGTTTACTGCAGACCAGGCGCGTAGCCAGAGAAAATTTTCGGGGGGGGGTTTTAGAACATGGTGATAAATCAACACATGTACAATTTATATCACAATGTTTCCCATGGGTTATAATTTTTTGTTTCGGGGGGGGGGGGGGTTTGAACCCCTAAAACCCCCCCCCCTGTATACGCGCCTGCTGCAGACCAATTTTAGATTTTCAGCTTGAATAACAAGATTGACTTGTAGGTTTACACGCATTTACACACGAAATCTGATAACACCGACAATGATATGCAGATGGCGGTTAATATCGTTTATTTTTGGGCGGTAAATTCTCAGTTTCCGCCACTTGAGTTTGTTTAGTTTTGCGAATCAACATTATTCAATAAATAGCACTCTCACTACTAAATACACACTTGCCACATCTGTACTATCACTAACTATAACTGTTTTGACCAATTTTTTAACTATACGTATCAAACAACACATTGAAATTAGACTTTTTTGTACGCTGCACTTAGAAACCGCATCATACTCCCAGTGATGCCAACTCTCTCCTCTTAAACCTTTTACTGCCATTTTTGTCGAGTTAGGGTAGTTCGTATGATTTTTATTTTATTTAAATTTTTCATAAACATCTTTAGCAAAAATATATATAACAAAATCAGTAATATTTTAGGCTTTAAGGGAAACCTTTCTGATTTTTTCAGAATTTTGTATTTGAGTATTTTAAGTAAGATAAAATGTTCAAATTTTTTTTATTTTTTTTTATTCTCTCTTACAATTATGGTACCACTCTAGATTGTACATAAAATAAACATTCATAATACACTGTATTATTTTCAGATTTTTCGAAAATGTGGACGGGTATAATATCAGACCTCGAAAAAACCATGCGTCTCCATCAAATTATCATTACATGGAGACACATGGTATTTAGTTCGGAAATCATACACTACTCGCCTTCAGAACTAAATACCATGCGTTCTCCTCTTCTACAACTTGAGTTCAGGTCTTGGGTATTGAAGTAATTAATAATGGTAAAAGAATTTCATCCTTTATGTCATTTAAATACGTTCGCACACCTGACACGAATTACCTAGTATTAATGTAGAGCATGCATTAGTGAACATGTAGCCAATTGTGCTATATTCAGCAAAAGCTCTGAGAAATATTAAAAATATAGTTATTTTGCAGAAAAAAGTATTCAAAGTATGACCATGCCCGAAGTCAACAAAAATCCAGAACCAAGCGAAATAAAAAAAAACTCTTCAGCTATCAGTTTTAGGGCAAACTCCGTCAATACTCAAGTCCTGAACTCAAGTTGTAGATGGAGACGCATGGTTTTTAGTTCTAAAGGCATATGATGTTTTTTTAGGACTAAATACCACGTATCTCCTTCTGATGATAATTTGATTATCGGTCCCACCGTATCGGTTTTATGAACAAAAAAGGTTCCACCCAAGATTGCTTTGCAACAACAAAAAACATTGCGCCCGGGGCTGCTTCGAAAAACCGAAACGTATTAGATTCAAATGAAAAGAATTGTATTGCCATACAAATCTTTTTAATGTACTGTTTAGTGTAAAAAAAGGATATATGTGTAGCAACCTTCTTCAGAAATGAGCCAATTGGATAAATTTAGTTTCAAATGAAAAGACCTAGGATTCAATAGAAAATTGCTGAGTTCTATTTAGATCTAACTTTAGGTTCCGGAACTACAACATCAAAACGGTTCCGAAATATTTACACCAATGGAAATGGATCTTCAATGTCAACTTCTCTTTCTGAGCAACCTAGATAGCTGTATAGTGTCGGTAGCGATTCTCGACTGGCTAAAAATAACACTACAGTCCACCTGTCCCACCTTGCGGCATAACCAAACAGGTCCACCAAACAGGTATACCGTGGGACATCCACCAAGAATTGATTCACTGGTTTCCTGTTCCATACCGTAATAGGCCACTAAAACGGAAGATCGCAAGTCAAGGCGTATTTTCGTGCCGTGGACTGAATGACTGCTGCAGCCTAAAAAGGCAGTCATAAACGGAACATTTGTGGACTTTGCCCGTGCGGAGCTCAAAACTGTGTGTCACAGTTAGACTGACTAATTAAATATGTCTATTTTTCGGCATATTTGCCGTATAACCGGTCTTCGCCGAGAGATGACTTCATATACTGCATATTATATGAATTCCAGTGGAGCTAAAGCCATCAAGAGTAAATTCATTTCTGTTTATTTGCTCTCATACAATACTTAGTTGTTTGTAGTCATTTTGGCACCTGGAGATTGTTCAGCATTTTGGCACCTGGAGATTGTTCAGCATCCTTTGGTGGATGCAGAACGATTTATTTCTTTTTGTTTTTTTGCTATTTTTCCATCTTACTCACTTTTCATTTCCCTTCCATGCTCCTTTTATTCTTCCCTTCTCATCAGGAAAATGGTGAGAAGCCACGGCAAGGAACAAATCTCCAAATAACTAAGGGAACGTACCACTTGAGCCAATTAAGTCTGATTCCTGGATCTAATTCTCGTCTCCAAAACTACAGGATGAGAAATGCGAAAATTTCAATTTTGAAAGTATTTTCTATAAGAGGCCATGCAAAAAAAAACAGATTCTTCAAAATAGATTAGCAAATATTATAATTAGCAAATCATGGTTAAACGAACTCAAAGCTCCAAAATCGAACTGAACAACTTAGATTCAAATAAAAGAAATTATGATAAAATCGATTGCGCTGAAATTTCATCCAGATCCGACTTACGGTTCCGGAAGTATAAGGTAAAGAATGTTAAAAGTCGCCATTTAGGTGACGGCGATGAGACAAACCATTACAATATGTAAAGGCTTGTTAGTGGATGGATGCAGGAAACGGTTTTGGCTACACCGGTCACCAGATGCCGGTTCCGGAAGTACCGGAAGTAATGATCATCCCATGAAATCGGAACTAATGTTGATTTCTCAGGAAATTTGAACCGATTTCCACAAACTTTGGCTCAAGTAAGTTGTCTATCAGATTGCTATGAATCTTTATCGGAATGTAGACTTCCGGTTTGAGAGTTTGAATTTTAAACTGCCATTAAGGGAACGACGCAAAATGTGAAAACTCTGTGAAACAGTGCATGAAACTGTTCCAATATATTAGTTTTGTTTATTAGTATATGGCCATACAAATTTGCTTTGCTATTCCGATACCGGAAATATAGACACGATTTCCTACTTATCATAATGTTTTCTAGAATGTTTCGTAAAACCTGATGTCTTGAACGAATTAAACATTCAAAAAACTAAGTAGGCTCGTACTGCAGATAATATCAAACAGCTTGTCACAAAAATATTACATTAAATGAAAGCATTTAACAAATGACACCCTCGATCCTACTCGTCGACTCTGACAGAATTACGTTGCAATTAAAATCCAAAAGTTCTCATTCAATCCGGCCTCGCATTTATATTATAAGGTCAATCGCATGAGTCAACAGGAGCCACCCGCGCTTTTATTCTTATTTTGCAAGAATAACAGGATTTGCGATCTGCTCAATGTAGAAGCGACTTCGTTCGACAATGTCAATGATCTCTGGAAGCGCAATCAACCAACAGTTGCGGATTTAAAGCCCACTCACGAGGGGACCGTAGTTACTTTATATTACTGAACGCTAAACTCCCAATGATAAACATCATCAAGAAACTGTGCCAAAACGTGGGATTGCCGCGACTATCGAGTTTAATACTTCCAAGTCCTGCCAAATAAAGATTGGAGTGCTCGAATGTCAATAGCACGATTAGTGGTTTTTACCTTTTTTGATGAACGTGAAATCGATCGAAATTAAATCGTTCTTGATAGGAGTAACGGATTCTCAATTGCAAATTCTGAATAGCAAGTCACTAGTCTGATATTTGAAAGAAACGTACAGCTTGTACTGAATTGCGGTATGATTCGTTCGAAATTGCACATGAAAATAAACTCAATATTTATCACTAATGAAAGCTAAACTTTTCCTAGACTTTTCCAATATTTTGTATATTTAAGGGAGTATTGTCTCAAGTTACATTTTGTATCATGTAGTGAAACCAGATCCATTTTCTAGATTCTTAACACTGATGAATATTTGGGTATAATACATCACAAAGGAAATATCTTATCTGCGTTTATTGCGAGAATAGATTTTCTGTCGTCCACTAAGCAGTTTTCTACTTCTATCAGTATAAAAGTGTTCTATGTAAAGGGTCACATTCTGATTTATGTTAGCTAAAAGCACTCTGTGATTACACGTATTACTTTTCCAAACAGACTAACTCAGAATGGGTCGAGCTACTATACATACAAACTGCGAAAAGTGCACGAAACGTGCACAAAACTAATCAAATTATTCTAGATTTGCACTAAACTGATTATTTTTATCTCAGATTTGTACAGCAGTAATCTTTATAGTTCTTAAAATAACATTTCGAGCCTTTGGAAGGGTTGATTTTGTATAATGTTCCCCATCGTTATCCACTTTTCGTTGTATTTTGCTCCAATGCAAACAACCAGCAGCAGGATAACGCAATCGATCTTCTTTAAAGAAAAGCTGGCTCAGTGAACGTCTCGCAATTGACTCAATACTGAACTGAATTCTTGATACTGGAACTGGAACTGAGCTCAGGACCTGAACTAACCGGAATTATACACTTGCTTTACTTTCTGCTTAGTTAACTGCGCAGGCTAGAATGAACGAAATATATCAAGTGTTAACCTTTTATACATAATTTTGAATTATTTGTGATTATGTCATACAATTGAAAATGTTATCATAAATCGATGATCATATTTCCGGTGAGATGCAGTAAAAATTATGTTGATATGTTAGATACAACAAGTGATATTCACAATCAAAAACTTATCATTCTCTAAGTAAAGTAAGTCGTATTCACGACAAAAATAACATGCAATTCTGTTTTCAGCCTGGAAATACGTACTATGCCAAACAAAACCGCGCAAAATAAACCATTCCAAAAGAATCCGGGCTGTTTTGATAAACCGTACATAAAAACTTAAGTGGTTTCGGGCCAAAATGTGTGTGAAAACCAAATTTTTCATATGAGTTAGGGAATGGGACATTTCGTCGAAAGGGTTATCTCGCCGAATGGGACATTTCGCTGAATGGAACATTTCGCCAAAAGAGTATTTTTCAACTGTACTGTAAAATTCTACAGTAGAGCACTGCCACTACGTGACTACTAGAGACGAATGCATCAAATTATCAATGTGAAGCAAAGCAAAGTCTTGGCATTACATTCCTTTTGTGGAATTTGGCCTTTCTGTTTCAACAGACTTCTCAGCCGATTCTTGGTGTACAGAATCATTGCATGGCTAGTACTATGGATCCTATTGACACTAAGAATCCTTCCAGGTCGGGGCTCGAATAAACGACAACTGTCTTATAAGACCAGCGTCCTATGCATTGAATCGACAACTGGGGACAATGTGAATAAAATCTAATTCTGGCCATTTATCAAAAATATTTATTTGTTTTTATGTTTCCGGAGCCAGGATGGATCGGTGGCATGAAGGCGCTAAGGCGATGCCGGCTGGGGTGACCGCCGTCCCCGTCCTCTTGCATACAATCCTGTTTGCTCGGTTCACTCGAAGCTAGTGAAGACCGAACGAGTGGCAGCGAGGACGGACAGCATTCGAACAAATACGACGTGGTGAAGCCGCATTAGATATTTTTTCATTTGCACTCAGTTACCGGAAAGTACCGCAAAAGTTTGCCTGGTAGATACACCAAAGCAAATACTTTGATGCTTAGTAGTTAAATAAATCGATATGAAAAATTTAATCAAGAGAGTATTCTTTCGAAATCAAACACGGGCAAGTGTCCGTTATTTTTAAAGGGAGATACAGGAAATAGTTCATAAGTATGATTTTGGTCAACAAACCGAGCTAATTATCATTCTGTTTCTCTTTCAACTCAATTCCAACACAATATAAAGACTTTAGTGCGATTCGACGAATTTACCCTTTCGGTGAAATGGCTTTCAGTGAAACGGCCAACGAAATGGCGCATTTGGCGATATGGTTTTCGGCGAAACGACTTTCAGCGAAATGACCCTGTTCCGTGTGCTTAAACTGCAAAACCATGCAACAGTGTATTTTATTATTATTTTCAAATAAGTAATTCATATAATAGTATGCTACTCCGGGAGCGATTTAATTTTCTTTGAAAACCAACTTTTGAACCGGGACCCGGAAGGCAGAGTTTCATATACTGCACCCTTTGATGAATATTTTTTCACAAATAGTGGCGAAACGAGGTGCACATTTTTATAAAGCTCACTGCTAAATTCATCCAGTTGGCAGATCCTTTTAGCTAATGGATATACAGGGTGATTTTTTAAGAGCTTGAGAACTTTTTTGAACAATAAAACGCATAAAATTTGCAAAATCTCATTGGTTCTTTATTTTAAACGTTAGATTGGTACATGACATTTACTTTTTGAAGATAATTTCATTTAAATGTTGACCGCGGCTGCGTCTTAGGTGGTCCATTCGGAAAGTCCAATTTTGGGCAACTTTTTCGAGCATTTCGGCCGGAATAGCCCGAATTTCTTCGGAAATGTTGTCTTCCAAAGCTGGAATAGTTACTGGCTTATTTCTGTAGACTTTAGACTTGACGTAGCCCCACAAAAAATAGTCTAAAGGCGTCAAATCGCATGATCTTGGTGGCCAACTTACCGGTCCATTTCTTGAGATGAATTGTTCTCCGAAGTTTTCCCTCAAAATGGCCATAGAATCGCGAGCTGTGTGGCATGTAGCGCCATCTTGTTGAAACCACATGTCAACCAAGTTCAGTTCTTCCATTTTTGGCAACAAAAAGTTTGTTAGCATCGAACGATAGCGATCGCCATTCACTGTAACGTTGCGTCCAACAGCATCTTTGAAAAAATACGGTCCAATGATTCCACCAGCGTACAAACCACACCAAACAGTGCATTTTTCGGGATGCATGGGCAGTTCTTGAACGGCTTCTGGTTGCTCTTCACTCCAAATGCGGCAATTTTGCTTATTTACGTAGCCATTCAACCAGAAATGAGCCTCATCGCTGAACAAAATTTGTCGATAAAAAAGCGGATTTTCTGCCAACTTTTCTAGGGCCCATTCACTGATTTGCAAGCGTTGCTCGTTAGTAAGTCTATTCATGATGAAATGTCAGAGCATACTGAGCAAATAATAATGCATGAAAATCATAACCTCAAAAAATCTGAGCAAATACTAATGTATGAAAATCCTAACCTCAAAAAAATCACCTTTTATAAACCTTCTTTGAGGCTACTAGTTCACGGTTTCCGCTTTAGAAAGCACCGATGATAGTGAAGAAAAGCTCCAAAAACGGAACTCACTTCGATTTCTCAGCAACGGTTAAACCAATTTTCACAATTTATGATTCAAATTAAAGCTCTCATTGTCTTGGATGATACTGTGAAATTTTATCAAGATTCGACTTCCGGTTCCAAAATTATATGGCGATGTGTGTCAAAACTTTTAAACCGTCATACGAAATGACGATGCAAAACCGCTACGTGTTGATAAGGAAGAATAAAACACCACCGCTTTTCGAACGAAGCACGCAACGTGTCTAGTTCAATTCGGTATAACGTGCAGGGTTACCAGATTTCAATCTGTATTTTTTAGGAAAAAAAATCTGTAATCGAGGGATCAAAATTCTGTATTGAAAATCTGTATATGAAAATGATCAGAAATTAAAGCGCAACGTAATGAAAAAGTTATTGAATCGAATCTGAAATTGACGGATTATTTTGTGTTTAGAGGAAGCATATTATAATGGATTGGCAATCAATTTTTTTTTCTATTTACATTATGACCAAGGCTACCAAGGCTTTTAGAAAACGTAAATAATTACACTAAAATAATTGTAATAAAAGTTAATATAAATAAAACGTCATTAGCAGATGGAACTATTTGTAGTGTTTACCATCCTTGATATTCTCTTTTATTCAATTGGTACCCACTTGTAAGTATTATCACAAAATCATGATAACGATTTTATTCAATAAAAATATACTTATTGCCTTTCTCATATAAAAGGTATATGCAATCACTTGAAAAATTAGCTACTGAAAATTGACCCGGAGGTCTAAATGTTCTATACAATTCGACACAATTCATCGAGCTTAGCAATGTCTGTGTGAGTATGTATGTATGTATGTATGTAGGTGTGCAAGTATGTATCAAATAACGGGTGGCAACTAAAATTTTGGAATTTTTTCGAGGCCTGTATGCTCAACAACAAACGAGCTCAGAAAGAACTAAGAGTGTGTATGTGTTAGCTCTCTTTCTCCTCTTTCTGCTAGTATTTTCTGTTTTGTTCATGCTTGCTCAGTTTTGTTCAAAATGCCGTCGAAACAAGAAGTATTTCGCGAGCGCATTGTACAGTTCTACGAACTGCACAGAAATCTCGACAAATAGTATACGCAAAAATGTTGCGGCTTCGACAGTTTACAATATCCTAAGATACCCAACAACTGCTCGTAAGGAAGGTAGTGGAAGACCAGCCAAAATTATGGACGCAAAAGGACTTCGTTCTCTTTCTCGTGCCATCAACAACAAGGATTCACTGAGTCAAAGGGATGCCGCACAAAAGTTCAACTGTTCTCACCAGTACATCTGCAAAACATTGAGAAGACTCGGAATAAAGTACCGAAAGAAGACACGAGCCCCGGGATATACTGACGCACGAACATAAAATATTAGTTTAAGCATAAGTTTGAACAGAAAGTGATGATGTACATTGTCATTTCCGAGAAAGACATTTCTAAGCCATGGTTCAAGTCATCTGGGTTGGAAATCAATCAAGATGTGTACCAGAACGAATGTTTGTAGAAAGTTTTGATCCCGTTTTTTCAAAAACATCATGCTGATGGACAATACGTGTTTTGGACGGATAAAGCGTCATCGCATTGCGCCAAAATACACAATCGTTCCAGAATACCCATTCGGTCCCATTTGTACCCAAAAATTACAACCCGATAAATCTACCTCAGTGTCGCCTAATCGAAGATTTCTTCGGGGTTTTGAGCTCCTTGGTGTACTAAAATAACTGGAGAGCCACGAATTGCTAACAGTTGATTGGTAGAATCAAGAGATGCGTTCGCAGAGTTGACATGAAGGCCGTACAACGCTCCTGTTCCGACATCAAACGGAAGCTTCGTCGAACATCCGATTACGGACCGTTTTCAAATGTTCACAATTTTTTTTCAACAATGAACAAAGTATCTTTAATTTCAATAAATCAGATCTTCTCCAAGTATATTTGTCTTTTTTGACAGCTTGAGAAAGAAATTCCAAAATTATAGTTGCCACCCGCTAATGTCGCTCATTTTCCTCAGAGCGCTCCCATATATTTCTATTGAATTAAGTAACAATGCAAAAAAGGGTAAAATTCTTCTAGATTTTGCTCAAAACTGAATTAAGTTGTAGGCTATATTATAAAGCTATAGCTATAAAACTCCAAAACGAAACTCACTCAATTTTCTCACAGGTGATATGATCGATTTTCACAAACCTAAGCTCAAATGAAAGGTCCAATTGTCTCATAGATTGCATTTGAGTTCCGGAATTGTAGAGTAAAGTGTGTTTACAATTTCAAACTGTCATTTAGTGCGACGATGCAAAATAAAGAAAAACTCTTATTAACTCGACAAAACTGTTAACAAGTTGAAAAGGTTATGAAAAGACAGTTTTTAATTTTATTCAAGCTTGAAAACAAATTTTCTTAGCAGAATTGTCTAGTGTTATATTTTTGAAAATATAAGTAATATGGTGGATTAAAAAAGATTTTCATTTATTTATTTTTTCGACTGAATTGTACGCCAAATTTTATTTCTGCACGATTTCTACTCGAAATTGTTTTGTAAATATAAAAGAAATAATGTTGTAATCATAAATTTTTGACGAAATATTTATTTTATAAATACTCATAAGTATTTATTAGTGTAAACGGCATGTGACAAAGCGGGATGGACATTTGTTTTTATCGTTATGAACAATTACTTAACGTAACGAGTATCCAAGACTATTTTTTAGTCTCTTTTTCCATCAGGCTGATATTCTGTTCTGAATGATAGAATATCAAATAACTGAAAGTTTCGTCTTCTACAAATATTTTGTTCTTGGTTTGATGTCACAATGACAGAATTTTATATTTTGTAGCAATGTCTTTCGTGCAGACATTGTAATGATTTATGTTGTTCTAACTCTTATAATGTATAAATAATGATTTTTGTACCACTCAGATATTTAGTTTTAATAATAAATAATCCGGGCTGCGAAGTACCGCAAAAATGTGCCTGGTAGATAGGTTAATGTAAATACTTTGACGCTTTGTAGTTAAGAAAGTCATTCAGTTTCCATGAAAATTTCATTCCGAAAATCATAAATCAATCAGGAAAGTTCATTCAGGTAGTATTTTGGTAAAACATAACGAGCGTGAACACTAACGTCATTCATTTTTCATTACACGGAAAGACCGAAATCAGCATTTTGGCGAAAAAATTAGTTGATTTTCTGATTTTAGTTAGTTATTTTTTGAGACAACTAAAAAAATCTTACTTTTGCTAATATAGATTTTCTAATTCTAGTTCCCTTAATAATAATAAAATATTTGTTGAAATGGCTATTTTTTTAGTTGAATTCACCAATTAAACGTGCTGTCATTTCTTAGCTAAGGCACACTTCATATCCATTCAACTAATTTTTTAGTTGAATTAGAGAAATAAAACGTTGTTTTCAACCAACATAAATGGTTGAATTGGTTTCTGCAATTCGCAGCTATATGGTGCTCTGTCACCGAAAAAACGTTAACACCGTAATGACTACTAGCCACTAGATGGCACACTACTAAAAATTTCAGTCGCGGTTATCTTTTCTATATTGGCAGGTATAAATACAATGTTGTATTGGAGAAAAAGACATAAACGAAACATAAACTTCTTTTTGAAAATTTTACTTATAAATCACTGTTTTCTTCATTCGACTTCGCGAAATCGACTCACTCACTGAAAACTTTGAGCACACGGAAAACAAAAACCGAATACAAGTAGAACACCGGACGGCATAATCGGAAGATTGAAAGTTACAAAATACTTTATTTGACATATACAATTAGAGTGCAACATTCGAAACTCACTTCACTGTCCCGCGTAAAAACATTATTACCCACAATCGCTTCAAATGCGCACAAATTCTGAATAAATACACTTTCCACTAACAGTTTACGTCTTTTTTACATATCGGTTTAGAAATTTTTATATGGATATATCGTAACACATGCGAAAAACATCTAAACAATTTGCAAGCAGTTTCAACAAGACTGTCCATTTTAGCTTTTTAATGGATTGTTTTGCTTTGACACTTCTCGTGAGTTTTTGGCTTCAGTTCAGTAATGACGGTGATAGATAAATAGAAACAAATTTTCTGATTTTAATAACGAAATTAGTTGTCAATGAGAATTTCGTGTTGGATTGAAATATTGCTGGTTTGTGTCCAGAATATTCGCCAACTAAACACATTCTCTAAAAATTAGAGATTTTTTCAGCTAAGTAAATTCTCAATTTTAACTATTTTTATAGTTATTTTTAAAATTTTGTTGTTAAAATCAACTAATTCAAAAACAGTAATACGAATTAGCGGAGAGCTAATTTCGGTCGTTCCGTGTATATTAAAGCAATTTCAATACGATATTAAGACAATTGTGTGAATCTGTCAATGGTCGATTCGGCTGAATGACTTTCGCAAAATGACTTTGCGATTTCTGTTTGTTTCCAATGTTATTTAATACAAATCTTTTGGTACACAAAACGATGTTTTGTGGATATGTATCCAAACTCTGTTCGCTTTAATTCATAATTCAATGATGCATGCAAGGGGTTTTACAATTATTTGATATTTATTATATAAAGTCCGTCTGATGGTACAAGAATCAAATAAGTATATACTTCAACTACACAAATTGCTGTACTAATAGAAAATTCATTTTTTCTCTCTTCCAGAAAACGTACTGGCACAAACCAGACGTGTGTTTCGCACGGGAGTCGCACAACCCCGAGCCCTCGGCTCGAATCCAAGAACCAGTCATTCATCCTCCGTGGATTTCAACTGCCCGGAAGAATTCGGATACTATTCCCACCCGACAGACTGCTCCCAGTATTATGTTTGCGTGTTCGGGGGAGCTCTGCTGGAAAGTTGTACCGGAGGGTTGATGTACAGCCATGAGCTGCAAACCTGTGATTGGCCACGGAATGTGGGCTGTGACGTTCAGTCGCAAAACGCTCAAGCGGCGCAACTACGAACTACCGTGACACCACGCGTTCCACAGGTTCTATCCCGTATTCGATTTTCTTCAAGTGGTGCATCAGCACCATCGGCACCGTCCGGTCCATCCGGACCCAGTGCTCCATCGGGCCCGTCGGGTCCTGGACCGTCCGGACCTGCACGCATTCAACAAATTCAATCACTACCGCCACCACCGCCGCCAGCAAATCCGAATCCTGTGATCACAACACGAGGTCAACCGAAAAACTCTCCTCAAGAAGATATTGCCAAGGTTAGTTTTCACACACATTGACTGCTCGTACGATCCGTAAATCGTATATTTGTTCACCAATAGCTCTATGCCGAAGCCCACGATACACTGCCGCCAGTCGAGGAAGACGAATCCGATCGACAACAACGTGTTTACCGTGGCCAGCCAAGTACGGTCACGCAAGTGCAGCGTGATCGAGACGGTATCCTCCAGCAGCCAAGCGTCAATGCTATTCCTACACAGGCAAAAATAGGTTCCTTTGCGTACAGTGCCCAGCCACAGCCATTCAGGTAAGTTGTTAATGTACTTTCCCGCACTAGGAGCACTAACTCTAGCCAATGGAATCTCGTATTCACCACCAGTGAAATTTTACTGCTATATATTCCTAAATTCTTTAAACTCAACTTCCCTATTTCAAACTCGCACACAGTGACGAAGACGTATTGCAAGACCTAGACCTAGAAGCGCAAATTACTCGCACCAACGCTCATGATCGCAAGAAACGTGACGTGATCTCCGACGTTGACAAAGGAACAATCACTGTTACTAGCACTCGAGATATGCAAAACAGTTCACTGAATATTGCTGAGAATCAACAGAATAGACGTTCCGATCCAGACGAAACGGAACTGACGGATCTCAGCCAATTGGAGGAAGCAGTGTATGGCGAGGAGAGTGCACGAAGTGCCCGACAACTTAGGCCACTGGGAAACTGGCAGTATAGATCGTTGGATACATCACTCTCCCGTCAGAACAGCTTCTCGCCAAGTAGCTATGATCCGTACGCATTCTCGGCTGGACCAACATCACCGAGCTACCTCAAGTCTGGAGCGCGGTACTACCAGCCGCAGACTTACAGTAAAAAAGAAATAACCAACAACTACAACGATTACCTCGAAGCATACGTGAAAGCCAAACAGGGTGGTAGCCAATACTTAAGGCCAGTAGAAGTATCTCATCACAAGGCACCGGGTCTTCAAAACTACAAAACTGTCACCAAAATAACACCTCAGGATGCATTGATCCCTCTCCTGATCTCAAATCAATCGCCGAGGCCGCAACAGTATCAAACTGCATTTACCGCTGCCGCTTTTGTAAATAATCATAACGGTAAAAAGTACACAACACCGGTTCCGGACATAGACGATGACACCATTCCGGATAACTTTGCATATTTCCATTTTGGTAATCATTACTCGTCCACCCCCATATCCGTCAACAATCATGCTAAGAATGCAGCAAAAGCTAATCCACAGCAATCGCCGAAGGTGGCTCAACCTAGCAACCGAAGCCCATTTATTGCATTTAGCTCCGTCGGAGGGTTCTTCAACAATCAACAGACTTCCAATCCGATCAAAGAATCCTTCGTAGGAGTATCCAAGTACCCTGCGCAGCAGGCAAATTCTAAAATCCTCGCTGGACCAAGTACTCCAGCACCGGTCTATGAAAACGTTGGAAACTCCGTGACACAGCTGCAACGGTTTCCGGCAACGACTTCAAAGTCTCCAGTGACCCTAGAGTTCTACCCACAGAATTTGTTTCTAAGCAATGGTAATTTATACACGAATAGTGTACCGTCACAGGGCACATTCAACAACTACAACGAAAAATTAATACCAGTATACGAAACGTCCACACTGAGGCCGGCCGGTTATTTCGTAACCAAATCCACAAACGGCTTTCAACCTATCTCGGTATCCACTACTCCAAGATACTACCATCAAGGTAGCCAGAATAATCCGGATTACACAAGATTTTACGAAAGTATCAAAAGCAGCCACGTTCAGCAAACGAACGTAAAAATAGTCGACGAATTGAAGAACATCGGCTCACAATTCCCAAAGAATGTTACCACGAATCTCCACCCGGTGCCTTCAGTGCAACATCAAAACAAACTACCTCATTACGGACCATCAACTGTCAAACCTGTAAGCGAATCTAATGAGTATTACTATGAACAAGAAGATGAAGTTCGTGGTCACAAATATGTAAAAAACACTCTTAGTGGTGATCGTAAACCAACTTATCCGAAACGTCCCGTTGAAGACGACGACGAAGAGTATTACGAAGAAGATGACGAAGATGACTACGAGTACAGATATCCGGTGAATAAGTCCAAGTATACTCCAATGACGGAAACCATGGCACCAAGACCAATCGGAAACCTGACTACTCCAAGACCGGCGGCGTCCGTATCCGGTCACGTGTACTATCCGAACCATAAGTACGAAACAACGACTTGGCGTCCAAGCACCGTAACAGCTCATTCTTCAACAACGAGTGATATTCCCCCAATCATAAAATTTCCAGAAGATGTATTCCAAGGTATCAGACCCTTGGCGGATATCCCTCGTTATCTGAACAAATCAACTTCTCGACCATACACCGTACGGCAGCGAGTCCGACCAACTGCAATTCCGAATGCAAATCTCATTGACGAAATCACTTCCAAGGAACTACTTCGAACGACTGCTAAATCGTATACCTCTAAAAGCGTAGCCAAGACGATATCGACAACAACATCGAAACCAACGACAACAACCACAACAACAACTACGACAACGACGAGTACTCCACCACCACCACCACCACCGCGAACGCGAACCACTACGACATCGACTGTCGCGTCGACCTACGAAACGACGTCTCGAAAACGGTACACCGTTCGACCGAACCGTGGCCAGCAACGCTGGCGCACAACCGAGACCCCAGAACAGCATACCGTTAGCACCAGACCGAACAAAAACCCACTCCGTAACGATCGTTTGGAACTCGATGAACGGCTACCAAACAGGTACGAGTATTACACCTTTTCACCTAGTGTTGTGGGATTTTTGTTGTAACGTGTGTTCTGTACGCCCCAGAACCGGTTCAGGTGATCACCATCAGACGTGTGTTTTTTCTTCCTCTACTATGGGTACTACTAACTCCTTGTGTTGATTCCGAACGACTTTGATGCATCCGCTGCCTTCTGCAGTTCACGTTTGTTCTGTTCTCTTGTAAATAGATTCCACCAACGACTATTGTGTTGTTGTTGTTTATTTTTTCTATGACTCTATTCATGCCTTCTGCATCCTCAATTGTACAGCGCTCGATTTAAGTGCTACCTGGTACTAACCGGTTCCATCGTGTCTCCTGACAGAGTTGAAACATCATCACCGGCCCCGAGCAGATACAATTCCGACCAGTCACAGAAGACTGTTCTCAGCCAGAGCAACAAAAACTACTACAACACCAGCAACTACGATCCGTCGGCGTACGATTCCTACTATGCTGTCTATGACGAGGATGTAGAGCTGTACAGAGATGTTGGTGAGTTGTTTTTCCGTTTTTTAAGCTACTAACACTGTCAAAGGAAACGTCAGATAAAAACTTTATTTTACAGACATTCAGTATTCAACAATTTTCATACATTATTTATTCCCATACAGACCAGTAATTTAAGAAAACTGAAACATTCGCGTGTGAAAAAGTGTTCGAGTAAGAATACCTCTAGCAAGATTTGACAATTGTCAAACTCGTTAATGAATAAACGTGAAAATTAAAGTTACCTTGCTAAGGAGTTTAGAATTGCTGTGATAATAAAACACTTCCTAAACTCAAAAAATATTCATTTCTATATGGAAAATGAACAAAACATATAATAACAACAAACACCCACAAAATTCACTAGGAACCGGATTTTTTCTTTATTTGTTATGACGTTCAAAACCATCATGAACTTAGGTCGTTTTCGCTTGATGCCAAACGTAACCCAGTTTCCACCCTAACTGCAGTCGAACCTTTTGTTTGAAGCTAGTTTCGAGCCTAGTTTCATCGTTGTTGAACTGAAAATCGAGTCAGTTTCGAACCTGGTTTTTATATCAGGTTTGCTAAAACCCCCGTTGTTAAGTGCGAAACCAACACAGTTTCGGGAAAAGTGTTTGTTTCATGAAACTACCCAGGGTCAGTTTTAGTTTTCTCAAGCGAAAACGATATTAGCTCAACCGCAGAGAACAGACATCATGGCTAGTACAAACTTTTACAAAATAGTTAATATTCTTATCTGAAAAATATTGGGGAACGGGTATAGTATGATAGACTAGTCGATGTCTTTCATGCAGCCTACCTGGGTTCAATTCCCAACCCCGAACATAGGGTTAGAAAGTGTTTCGGGCCTGAAGATGAGATTGACCATAAGGTTAAAACTTCTATAATCGAAACAAATAAAAATGAACCGTCAAGAGTCTGATGATGAATAAGAAAAATAGTTGAATAAGCAAAATCAAGTTCCCAAATATAAATAAGCAAAAACAAAATATAAAATGAAGCTGCAGGTGGATTCCAGTCTCTAAGTTAATTATGTCGCATACTTTCATTTCTGTCTTTTCATTCATCACTCATTTTCCAGCTTGTTTTTTGTTGGAAACCAATTTTTTTGTTACATCACACGCTGAAAGTCAAATAGCAAGGAAATATTTTGCTAATATTTCAGTGGATTTTGAAAAAATATTTCACCTGTTGAAATAAATTCGAAAACAAAAACACTGCAGTTAATAAATTAAAAATAATCGAAAATCATAGGAGAGAATACCCAGAAAAATCGTCGGATATGAGATAGTTGTTTACCTTTTTACAAATATAAAAAATAGGTATAAAACTCGCTCAAACTTTTGAAATTTTTTTCGAGGACCGAAGGACTGCGTATCATATACCTATCGATTCAGCTCGACGAACTTAGTAAATGTCCGTGTGTGTCTGTATGTGTATTGTCAACAAAGAGGTCGAGATCTCGGGGATGATCGAACCGATTTTAATCAAGCTAGTCGCAAATGAAAGGTCTCCCGCCGCCCTGAACGCTATTGAATGTTTTTGAGATCGGATGTTCACTTTTTGAATTACACGAAGTTCTTTGTCAAAATTTTCTGGTTTTTGACTATATCTGTCACAATTGACCTTGAAAACAAAACATAATTTTAGAGTTAGATTCCGCACGGTATCTAACGCTTACGTATCTAACAAGCCATGGATTGTTAAAATCCGTCCATTCTTAACGAAGATATCGATATTTTTTCCCTTATGCCCGTAGTAGGTAAAGCGATGTTTCCGAGCAAAGTGAAACACGATTTCCAATAGTGTTTTATGCAATTGTTTCTTAGCTCCTAAAAGACTGTGCACAGCATTCTTTTTCATGACGTTTCGATGTTGGTACAGTTCGTTTCTGGCAACATAATCGTTCAAACATGATATGTGTATTAGAAATACTGCTGCTTGTGTTTTTATACTCAATATAATTTCATATTTAATTTGATTGATACTGCTTGCAGCAGAATCTAATGAAATGGTTAACAATCCATTAGGCGAATTTGACTGACTTCGGCTACATCGATTTCCGAATTCCTTGTCCAAAAGTGTTGGGAATAGAGAAGCTAAAAAAAGGCCAAAACAAATTTAATAAACAAAAATTGAAAATAAAATCAACTTATTATTCCATACAAAATTGGTGAATTTTATTCGATTTCGACCTCCAATTTTAAATTACAGGGTGATGAGTTTATAAAATTTAAACCGCCATAGAAGATGACGATACCAAAAATTCTTCAAAGGTGGGCTTAGAACCATTTTCAATTTATTCGTCATACTACTTCAAGGACATACGAACTATTTTTGGTTATGATGATCTCTAAATACCGTTCCTGGAAATACTACAAATAATGACAAAAACTTTACGAAGAAGTTAACTTCTTCTGCTTAATCGACTGTCATACGTCTAGAATAAAAGGAATAATTTTAAGATTTCATATAATTTCTATCTTGGATTCGTCTCGCAGTTCCAAAATTATAAGGTTATAAGTGATGTAAATTTCTAACAGTCATTGAAAAAGACGGTCGTTAAAATAATTTCATGAAAACTAAAAACATTGAAGAATAGTCACGCAAAAAACACATGCAGATTAATAAAAAAAAGGTATCATCTCACTGTTAGGTGGATTAGACACCTCGCAGTTTGAAAATCGAGTGTGAAAATCGACACTGAAATCATTTCTTATTTTTTTCAACGTGCAATTGTATTGACTATTTTTTTTTTATATTTTCAATTCCTCATTCGATTCCATCAAAATATGACTGAAAAGAAATTGGGAGATCATTTTAAGAACTACTTCTTTTACCGGATATGATATTTTCAGTGGTACAAAGCCACATCCTTACTTTTGTTGAAAAGTTTAAACAGTGTCACTTTTCAATAAAAGTAAGGATGTGGCTTTGTACCACTGAAAAACTAAACAGAGCCTCTTTAGTTTACGTTTCGTCTTTGACTCATCAGTGCGTAGCAGTTTATGTTGAACTGCTAGCGCGACCCGAAGGTTCAACATAAACCGCTAGGCAGACGTAAAGTTACCGCTATTTGCAAAATACTTTTTACTATTACACCGTAGTGTAATGTCTAAACTGACGTCTCCTACAAAACAAGTTTCGGAATACTAGCCGTACTAAACAAAGGCTGTTTGTAAAATGTCGGGTTTCTATAAAAAAATAATAATATTACACCAAGTCATATTCGTTAGACATTCTAAAATAACCAATTAAATGTCATGGAAGAACCACACTGAGTTCTATGAAAAAATGGAAAAATATCGATATAGGAATTTTACTGATATTTTTCAATTTTAAGTTAATTTTTCTAGTTCCAAAGAACACCTCATCTTTGTTTTCAATTTCAACATATCGGTATACTTTACTTATTTACCTTTTCATTACATTTCCAAAGATATTTATAACAACGCTATTTGGTTAGTGGAAATTTTTGGCTAAAAAATTAACCCGTCTCATATCCGGGTACGCTCCCATACTATTTTGGCGTCCATTTATCCTAAATATTGGTTTGTAACGATTTGAATCGACCGCATTTCGAAGAAGATTTTACAACTATCATCAAATGCAATATTTTTACATTACTAGTGATCGTACAACCAGAGAAAAAAATCGTAACTCTTTTTACAAACCAAATCCCTCCTTATGTAAACTTTTTTTACGAACCTACGTCATAAAAAGAGGGTTTTGCATAACTTGAAAACGATTCCCGGGTAATTGATATTCCATGAAAACCAATACAACTTGGGTATTTTTAGAACGGTTACAATGAAGAAGTACCGAAATACAATGTTCAGAGTCAGGCCCGTATCGAGGATTTCGTTTCGGGAGGGGCCCTCAGATGAAATCTATCTGATGATTCTTTATGTATCTAGTTCTAGTTCCGGCGAACGACTTCAATTAGGCTAAAGCCGGTGTTAAATAAAATATAAAAATATTTCTTGAAAGCGTGAGTTCACACTCAAAAGTTAAAATCAATTAATAACAAATATCCCAAGCCGCATAGAAAGTAATAAATTCAGTCTCATATTATAGGATTTGAAGCAAAAACATGGAAGAGATTGATTTTTACCTTTCTCTCGTAAAATAGTCCTATAGTCCGGATTCAAGCTCCGATTCCGTAATTACAGACTGATGAATACTAAAACCTTCAATTTTACGAGTGTATTGAAATAAGTAACAATATAAAAAGTAGTTAACACTTTGAAACTATTCAGTAAACGCTTCTAGTTTGGAAATTTTGATGATTATTCATTGTTCGACAAACTAATTTAAATTTAGCCTTTCCGGAAGTGATCGAAAAATTCGAAACAGAACTCAAAAAATTCCTTCAGAGATGACTGGACCGATTTCAACAAACTTACATTATAATAAAGTGTCTTATAATTCAAAATTACCCTACACCTTTTCGCCGAATGGATCACTTCGTCGAAAGTTGCATCTCCAAAAGGGTTATTTCGCCGAAAGAGTGATTTCACCGAATGGTTATTAGTCAGTGCATCAAAAGCAAAGATCCGCTGAAGAAATAAGGAGTGTATCGAAAAGTAGTTAGCAACATTGATTATTGAATAAAAAAGCGAAAAAAAACATATTTTGACATCAGTTTTCGATGTATTGTAGAAAAATTACATTTTTATGCATTTCACTGATTATATTGAAGAAAATCCTATTTTTTGTGAAACGCTCGCACTTTGGACTTGACATTTTTCATTAAATTCTGCACAGTTACTTTTGTGACTTTCCTGATGGCAGCTGTCCAGTTTTTTTTAACTCCTGCATGTTTGGGACACTGTACCTTCCTTCCGAAAGTGCCGCTTGACAATTGCCCAATACCTTCCCATTGGCCGAAGATCCGGGCTGTTCGGTGGGTTGATGTCCTTTTCCACGAATTGTACATTATTTTTTGACAACCACTGTAGAACGAAGTTGGCGTAGTGGGCTGAAGTCAAATCCGGCCAGAGGGGAGAGGAGGAGCCTTATGCTTTCTGTACAGTGGCAGCATTCTCTTCTTCAAACATTGTTCCTCGTACACCTTGGCGTTAATTGTGCCCTTCGTGAATAAAATCGACGACCGCAAACGACAGGTACAAATTGCTTGCCAGACCAACACCTTCTCCCCAAACTTTTCCATCGCCACCGTAGTGTCAGCGTCGTCCAGGTCCTGGTACACCGATTTCGTATAATATTGCGGTCCGGGCAGCGCTCGAGAGTCTTCCTTGGCGTAGGTTTCATCGTCGATCAGGATGCATCCGTCTTTATTCTGTAGAATCCGGTTATACAGTTTTCGCGCTCTTGTTTTGGCCTGAACTTACTGTACCAGGGACTTTTTCGGCACCTTCTGTTTCTTTTACGCTTTCAAGGAGTTCCGAACTTTGATCCGTTGAATCATCCCGATGCTGGTGTTGAACTGCTGAGCCAAATCCCGCGTCGACGCCGATGGGTTTTTCCTGATGTACTCAACCACTTTTAAGTCCCGGCCGTGCTGGCTGGGACCCGTTTTCCTACCGGATCGGGGCAAATCCTTCATGGAAAGTATCTCACCGAACTTCTTGATAATATTTTTGACACTGGTGTGGTGCACTTTCACCCGTTTTGGAATTTCGTTGTACCAAGTGTGCTTCGGATCAATTCGACTCATCATTGAAACGATAAACTGTACCGGAACCAATCGATTGTGCAGCTGTTATTGACATGTAAACACGCAAAACACGCTGCAAAAAGTTAAGCCATTTCAGAGTAATAACTGTTTAAATGTTGCTAACTACTTATCGATACACTCCTTACTTCAATTTTGCAGAATGTGTTGATTGATGAGAGCGGTTGCAACTTAGTATTCAAGGATATTGCGTACTAGTGCTATGTACACATTATAGAGACAATATACATGGTTAAAGTCTTGAGTTAGATTCCAAAAATTGCTTAGACTTTCGCTTTAACAAAACCAAACTGGATTCCTTTTCGATCAGATATGTTTAAGAACATTGTAGAGCATCAAAATCATCCAATACATACACTATTTCAAATGAAAATTCACTCGACTCTTTGTTAAGTCGTAGAGCCATCTTGAGCTAGTTTTAAATATAATCATTATCTAACGAAAAAAACAGATAGGAAAATTGTCACAATTCACTGCAAAGATCATTCACGAATAGCATAAGAAGGAGTTGTCCGAGGTACCTCCTTTGTTTCGGCTAGTAAAGAACAGAAGAAGTCTTCTTATCGTGCAACTATTCCAATTTATATGTCATATTAGCTGGTGGTTCTACGAACTTTTTATTATAATGTGTGTTTATTTAACACCGACTTTAACTACATGTATCTATACAAACTTACTTTGACCAGTTTCGGAAAATCATTGTCTAGAAAAAATTTTGTTTACAGTGTAAAGCAGGGGAACGTTCAAAGACATATCTTTTTCCAAGATTGCTTATTTCGAACAGGTTCTTCATACAAAAATTGAGACGTTTTCACGAAAGAATGTAAGATGGATTGAAGTAACATTTATGTTTCTTGTATCGAATAATAGAGAAAATAAGAATTGTTCGATCGTTTCTTCTATCCACAGAATACCAACCGCAGTACAACCAGAATAATCAGCAATCGTCATCCCAACCACCGAAGCCAATCGTGTCCTCGACCTATCGCCCAACCGTGGTCACTACCGTCGCTCCAACTTCTCAACGAGATCAGTCACTGTACGTCACTTCTCCCCGTACCACCTACCAACAGAGACCATCCTACCAGGCCGATTATGATGATGCCCTTGTGTCACAGGTTGTATAATTACAGCGACTTGTCTTCAACAGCAATAATTCAATTCTCTTCCCACCAATCCAGCTTGAAGATGATCGTTATAATCAGAAACAAACGCACACACAACTCAGGTATTTCCTTCAGTATTTCTTTTAGTTCATCATAAGATTTCATCAACGGTTTATTAGTGTTAAGAACATAAAACGAACGTAATTTCTAACCTGTTATTTATGCTATTTCCTCCCTTCAAAATGATTCAAAAATGAACCAATACCCCCAACAACAAAATTCGGAATTAAAAAAAAACTACAAAAATTCTCTTCGCGGACTATCGAAACGTGAACAGAAACGATTTGAATTCGATCTCTGATCGTCCGATTCTGGTATCGTCAACGATTCGTACCTATAACAGTCCCAAATATCAGACAGCCTTCGTAACATCACCCGAACCGTTCTCACTTCCATCAACAACCAGTACAAGAACCACTACAACCACCACAACCATCACTACAACACCAGCTCCGCTACAGTATTATACCACAAGGTACAAAAAATTACAACATGGCCGACTGGACCCCGTTCGGCACGCCATGCCCAATTAGATTCAATCCAAAATTCATCGCTTGAAATCCTCTAAGTCAATTATGTTTTCCATCGATAGTTGTAGTGGGATAGTGCTCAATTGTTGTGAATGCCGGATAGATGGGTGCTGTAGTAGTGCTTCTCGTGTCATTGTTTTTTTTATTGTTTGTTCCTCCATTTTGCATGCGTGTTTGTCCATTATCTTAGATGCTTCTTCCTCTCCTTTATTCCGAGGGGATATTGATAGCCTGTTGCTCCACATATTGTTAGCGCTTCGAGCATATGATCTCTCCATCTCTTATTAAACTATTTTCTATCGTTTTGATTGGAAACAATCCAGTAAAATACTCATAGGCAACTGCTTATCTCATAATCATACCATTACACACGCTGTCAACCGCCGAAAGCAGAACATCAACATCACATAAGCCCACACAACACTACAGATTCCAAGTTTCGCGTGTGTCAATTGTTTCCCCCATTTGTGCCTGAAACAAATCGTAATAACTTCTCAATCGCTCAAGCATGCTCGACTAACGAATGCTAAGATTTCCAAGACACCTCCAGTTCAACAAATAGTCGCGATAATAATAACTAATGTAGCCCCTGCCATTCATTCGTGATAATCAATACTAATTGGGATTCCTAACCAAAGGTAAATCGACGACTATCGTTTCATGAAGGGTTTTTCAGGGCAAAACAGTAATTCGTTTTGGTTCAGGTTTTAAATTCAACGTGCTGCTCTAAGAAAACCCCTCATAATCGTCTACGCTAGCTATCCCCCATAACCCAACATGATACACTTCAAAAACAAATTCTAAAATTCCAATCGATGCTATTTATTCCAACAGATCATCACAATTGGATGAAAAAAGCAATAAATCGACTCCTAAATCAATCATATTAACACTCGCAGCACGCGCGGGCTCCTCGTCCACATCAACCGAAAGTCCCCTCCTTGTATCCTTTTCCCCATTCTCCTACACATCCGGCAGATCCGCCAGTGCCATATCCAACATATTCCGACCGGTATCGAAAACTAACAGCACAAAAACAACTACAACGACTAGCACCACAACCACAACTCCAGCTCCCTATCCTTCTCTGTACCAATTCTCGATCAGTGACACCAATGAAAACCAATCCAACCAAGTCCCACCGGAAATCAAATTCCATCCCATCCCAGAGGATAGCTACTACGACGACGAAGAATACCCTCTCAGTAAGACTCGATATGAATACGATGTTCAGGACAACGATAGCAGCAATGATCAATCGAGTAAGAAGTACATAACCCAAAAATTACTTCCTGTTAACCAGCCCTCCTCCAATTACGGTTCATCCGGGACACGCGAAGAAAGCCCTTTCTCATACGACGAACCAACGAATTATTTTTCATTCAATTACAATAAATCTCCGTCCTCGCCTACACCGACTACCACTACCACCCACAGACCAACAACTACGACTCCTAGTACTACCACCACTCGTAGTCCAACTACTACAACTACAACAACCACCCCGGACCCGATAGTGCAACGTCAGAAAATCCAAAGTTTCGTTGTCTCCGAAAACCAACCGGAGAGTTTTCAATCACACAAAACTTTTTCATCCCCCAAACCATCTGCCGTACCAGACTACGATAGCTCCCTAAACAGCGGCGTTCGCACGCGTGGTCAAAACACATTCCTCAAAGCCCTAGGCACAACACTGTCCGCCACCCAACAGTCCACCATTGCTACATCCACCAATGTTGCACCTGTTTCAGCCTATTCATCTGTTGCACCAATCCTGGCGAAACCAACCGAGCAGTTAAACTCGGATAAGATTTATCGGCTTACTTTTAATTCGAAATTCGGTAGCACTCGCCCAGAAGAGCCTGTTTTGACCGTGGTAAGACCAAGCTCAACTCACCCTCCACGCTACATTTTCAGACCAGAAAAATCCGAAACAAACAATACGATTAGATTAACGCTGGGTACCGCCATCGGGCAGAGCTCAACGACGACTCGAACTCCCTTCTCTCCTTCGTCCCCTCGGTATGTAAACTACGAGGAAACCACTCGGTCTACTCCAGGTCATTCTAAGCTGGAAGAACGCTTAACGACAACAGATCGGCCGGTGACTCAGTCTCCTCGCTACGAAATCCGACCGGAACAATTTGAAAACAATAAATCGATTCGGCTGACGCTAAATGCTGGTATTGGTGGTAGGCCATCCGTGTCGAAAGGAACCGTTGAAACTGTAGAAATCACATCAGCTAATCCCAGATATATTCAGTTTACTCAATCTGATGCGATAACTACAACAACTCCGGAGCCGAGTACTTCGACAACGGTCAAAATATTACGGTTATCTCCGAGCTCCCTACCGACTCCTACGCGTAATCGCTACTATCAAGATAGAGATGAGGTGACGCACATTACCAAACCCAATGTAAAACCAACGAAAACCAGTTTTCAAGATACTGATCCAACTTCCTCCAGCGAATGGGTTCCTTCTTATCCGGATAAGGTATTATCCAGCCCTCAAACGAACACACTTCAAGAGAATGAAGAACAGGAGCTTGATGATTCGTTAATCCCATCCAATAATAGAAAACCCTACCACAATCCTTTGGATATCAAACCACTGCTTCCCACACGATTTCCACCCCGGTCAACTCTACCGCCCACAGCGGCCGACGATAGTCGTAAAATCGCCGAGTCAATACAGAGTTTCACTACTCGAGGGTTGATCTTCAAAGAAGCACTAAACAAAACCCTAGAACCAACCAGTAATCCACGTCTGCTTGTGTCACCATTCAAAAGTCTCGAAGTACAACGGCACACCACTCCATCAGACAAACCATTCTCGTATTCCACTTCCCGTGTAATTTCCAACGTCTACCGAACTACAACAGATGCGCCTAGGGAAGCTTTCAGAAGCTACTTCCTCATAACAGCTCCTCCAAAGCTGGCGAATGTTGACCGGTTTTCTAGTCTGTCGACATCTATACCTACATCAATATCGACTACCACTTCTACCACAACAACAGAACTGCCAACAACTACTGCATCCACAACATCGTCCACCATCCCAAGTACTACTTCAACAGCCACAAGCACCACATATTCATCCACACCCTACTACTCGTCTACGGAAGACACCACCTCTACCACTGTGCCAAAGTCAACCGAAGTATACCGGGGTCGATACCGTCCAGTCTTCAACTTGGTCAAATCTTCCGATACATCGGAAGAAGCTACAACCCCTCGTTATCGCCTTCGTAATCGTATTCCTACACGGCGCTCGTACACTCGCCTGAGACCATCGGCGTTTCCTGCGTCAAGCAGAAACCATGACAAAGCAAAGTATCCTTTAACCAACACTGAAAGTACACTACTTTCAATATCTACAGAATATGTTGATCGACACGTAACCCCGTCGCCATCGACACCGTCGATTTCCTCGTCGCCTAGTTCACATTTGAACAGAATTAGTACCACCGAACGATCTCGCTACGATAGCGAAGAATCGCCGGCCAAATCTTCACATTACAAGTCCCGTTTTAGTGACGACAGTGTGGAAGTGTTCAAAAAAGTTACGGTTCCATCGGAGAACGTAACACTTCGAACCAACAGCGAACCCGTTAAAGTGGTCGCAATCACCGACAAACCCGTCTACTTCACCAGTTACCATTTGACCTCGACTGAAATGAACTCTTTTGGACCTTCCTCCAACAGCAAGACAGAAACGACAACGAAGAAATTCCGTGCGACTGTTGAGATGCCCGAAATGAACATTCCTACCGAAAAGGAGTTGCTGTCGTACCAGCAGGACGACAGTGCCAGTAACGAAGAAGAAGAGGAAGATGACGAAGATGTACATGACGAAGAAGACGAAGACATACCGGAGGAGGACCTGGTGGACTACTCTTATCTCGAAACGACCAGTGCTGTTCCGACTTCAACCGTATCGTCTACGACTACTACTGCCAGTAGTAGAATTGCTGGTTCATACAAACCACTCTATCGATCATCGAAACGTTACACTACTTCAACTTCTACTACAACTGAATACACTACCCCTGACACATTACCACCAAACGTGCAAGTTACGGATATGCAACGACTCAACCAAACCATTCCGACACTACCAATACAAAGCACATCACTCTCTGACACAATCTGGAGCAGTTCCTTGACGCCCGGTTTATCGGATCAAGATGAGCTGGACGGAACCAATTCACAACAATCCAATTCCACTAGCACCACTACCACAACCACCATCACCACCAACACCACTCCTCGCTTACCCACAACATACTCCATGAACAAGCTCCCACCGCGCGCATCCAGGGTCAATAATGCCATAAAGACCACGATTGCGGCCGCACAGCTGCCACGCCGATATAGCAAACCATCAACCGGGAAAAGTATACAATGTACAGAAAATTCACTTTCTGCCAAGTGCAACGAAATCCCGTCGAGGTACTTGAACCAAAGTCTACCATCTATTCTATAACCAACAACGCCAATGCAAGCAAGGCCACATGAAACAGTTACTCGCAAACTTACGGCAACTGTCCTAGTTTTTTTGTTATCTAATTAGTATTGTTTTAATATCTGTTTAGCGCAAATACCACCGCAAATCACCCACCAGCTGCCAAAGCTACTCAACACAACCACCACCGCTACCACCACCACCACCACCACCTTCTTCACTATTACTATTCACCATTTTAACGTAGTCTACTATAAGCTGCTACAACCGTGCAGTCGTTCCCGCGGCACGACCACTAGCAATTCAGTTTCTAACACCTTCTTTCTCTCGCATTCTGTGTACCTCTCTGAGCGAACTGTCGCTGTGTAGAGTTTTCTGTTAACAACCATCCAATGATATGACTGGGAGAAAGAAACGAGGAGCAATCGTAGTGGTCTGGTGTAACTGTCCCTCCAACTCTCCCGTAGACGAGGAGTTTCTTGGGTTTGCTTCCGGGAGACTGTAGTGTTTGTTAACTGTAGTGCAGTAGAACCATTCGTGTATTCCAAGAGCTGTTCGATGTTCGGTGCGATTAGTCTTGATCGATAGCGTTTATCAGGACAAACCTGTCCGGGTGACATCGATCAGGGATAATGCGGACAACCCGAACATTTGATCAGCTTGTTTATGTTGTTTTTTATGGTATTGCTAAGATTTCTAGATAAGTTACCATCACAAGACAGTGTAGCAAATACATACGTGAAGGAGTTTTGCGAAAGTCTCCATCGGATGTTTCTGGGCTCTGCTTTATGCTTCTTGCTGCCCACTGCGGTGCTTGTAGTTATTCTGTAGGGGTTGTGGTAAAATGCGTCCATAAATCATAGCGTCATCGAAGGGGTGACAGCACAGGATTTGGTATAGAAAATTTTGTCCAAAATCATGCTAGGTTAAGTGAAAATAAACCCGATTGTGATGGATTAGCCGCAGGAATTATATGAACAACTGTGTTGAGCTTATATTATCAAGAAAACCTAGGAACGTTAAAAGTTTATACAAATATATTTCTGAATAAATCTCTGAATAAATTTCAATAGGAAATCAATTTATAATATGCAATTGAATAAGTTTCACAAAATGACTAACAGATTTGGCACAATTTCGGATTTAGGTTCACGTACGTACTAGCAAATTAACTCTTGAGTATACTTCTAAAATTTATCCCATTTTAACAAAACAGCAAAAAATTATGAAATTTACAGTTGACGCAAATCCACATATGACACAGTTCATAAGAACGTAGTCCGTGAAACGACTGAATTTTACAAGAACGATATAAATATACGTCAAACATACACCGCCTTTAAAGCAAACGTGTAAATTTACTTGTTTTAGCGCCTAAAAATATGTCAAAATGCATTAAATATACAATATATCAGGTGTACAACTTTGCTTCCGCCGTTTTCCGATAGGTGGCTGTACCGGTTGAGGCTGGTTAAAATACATAGATGATAATGCCTTTAAAGTGAGTGTGTACAGTGCCTAACGAATTGTCATTGCCGTTTCAGTGACAGTTGTTCTTGCTTTCGTATTATTCACGCTCGAAAATGTCAATTCTCGCCATTTGCGGGAAGTTTTACTTTTCTGTTACAATTCGAAAAAAAAATGCAACTGAAGCGCATCGAATGCTTTCAGAAACTTACGGTGATGCTGCTCTGAGTAAAAGAACGTGTCGGGAGTGGTTTCAACGTTTTAATCAACGTTTGGTGATTTCGATGTCGAAGACAAACATGATGGTGGAAGAGAGCAAACCTTCAAAGATAAATAACAATTTACTACGAGCTCTTAAAACCGGGTGAAACCATCACAGAAGATCGCTACCGAACGCAACTGATGCGCCTTAGTCGCGCGCTAAAAGAAAATCGGCCACAGTATCAAGAGCGACATGACAAAGTCATTCTCCAACACGACAATGCTCGGCCTCACGTCGCAAAAGTGGTCAAAAAGTACCTGGAAACGCTGAAATGGGAAGTCTTGCCCCACCCGGCGTATTCCCCAGATGTCTCCCCTTCTGACTTCCATCTGTTCCGTTCGATGGCACACGGCCTGGCAGTTCAACATTTTCAATCCTTCGAAAAGTTGGAAAAATGGATTGCTTCATGGATAGCGTCAAAACAGGACTCCATTTTTCAAACCGGGACATCTGTAAGCACTTTATCGCAATAAAGCTTTAAATTTCAGAAAAAACGGCGGAAGCAAAGTTGTACACCTAATATTTTCTATAAAATTGAGTCATTTTTGACGCTCATATATGTCGGTCTCAGAAGACGTAAATTTACACGATTTTTTCTGTGTTTGAACTCTTCAGAATCCTCGAGAGAGAGTTCAAAAAACTTATTAGAATCCATCTAGTGCGAAATTTATTCAACTCACTCAGAAAAATTTGTCATCAGCTTAGTTTTACTTAAGGAAAAATAGATTCGAAAAATGCGGAAATACAAAGTTGCGAAAAATACAAATCAGAGGCTGAACGTGAGCACGCAAATTATCTCTTTCACATTAAGTTGTTCATTTAATCTACTTTTCGAAGTAACTCCATTTTCTTTCCCATCGTTTGAGAATCATTGTACCTCATTACCACTTGTGTATCTGTAATAACAAAGAATTCATGGCACTACCCGGTGACCGACTTTTAAAGCTAAGAACGCGGTAAAATAAATGATATAACTTACTTCTAACACAAGTGGCCTATTGTTGCACTCGTTGTATGGCATGTGTATCTTGTTGAACAACAAAAAAAAATGTGCAGATCATTTTTGAAATATTTCTAGTAACTTTAAGCACACCAACATCCAACTTTATCGATCAATTTTTGATTGTCTCTCTCGGTATGAAGATTTAACGGTAAAACACCAATCAAAACATTACATTTAAATAACGACTTTGCACGCTTTAATTACCATTGTATGGATGCTCGAACGCAAAAAATCATAAGCGACTGCAGGGCTGCTCGAAACGTCTCTACAGGAGAATTGCTACTTGGTGATTGCTTTTTAAAACAACCGTTAAATTTCGTACACACATTGAAATCTCTACTTGGATGTCTGTTCTCGGTGTGACTAGTGTTCAAAAGAGGCAAAACAACATATTGTCTTATTGTTGCACGCTTAGAAAAAGTTACTCAGAGTTTGAGTACTAGTTACTCATTTTCAAATGATACATGGAAACGTCAAAAATTTAGTAGTTATCATCAATGACTCAAAATTTGAGTGATAGTTACTCTATTTTTGGTACATGTACAAATAAAGTATTACTCAGTAAATGAGTAGATTTTACCCAAATATCGTTTCCAGTGGAAGAACTCAAATTTGAGTAACTTCGGATTTACTCTAAATTAGAGTTGTTCCACTTTTTCTGTAGATGAGTGAGTTCTTACTCATTTTTGAGTAACTATTTTTAAGCGTGTGGGTTCAGTGCTGTCACGATATTTTTGATGATTTTTACGAAACGTTAACACAACTGACCGATTATGTTTATCAGTAACACTATTTCGAAACTTTTTCAAAGACTTGGGTAATTTCTCAGCGAAACTAGAAAACTCAGTGAATGATGTCACCGAAAATAAATGTAACAAAATTTCCATAATTGAAAAGGAAAAGTCTAGGAGGAAGGCTTAAAAGTTGGTCTACGTGGTTTATGAACGGTCCCTATGTGGGATTGTGCGATTATTCGGACCCGAACCCGACACGTTCCCGATCGAAAATAAAAAACTGTAACCCGAACCCGAAATAAATTTTTCTTCCAAACCCTAGTCGTACTCCAAAATTATCAAAATATCAAAACTGTATCGCAAATTTAACTACCCCTCAGTAACTGGTAATGTCAAAACGAAATCACTTGAAAAAAAATTGAAACTGGCAACACAGATTGGTAGATTGTTGGTCTTCGAACTACAGTTACCAGCAGCGTTGCCACATATTAAGATTAATCTGTATTTTACAGGTTTTTCAGATAAATTTGTGATCAAGATTCTGTATATGCAGATTTCAGATTTTTGACCAGAAATGCAGATTTGTACAGATTTTTGATAGCGTGGATCAAAAATTGAGTAATGATCGAGTTAAAATATAAATAATAATGGTACTGTTATTTTCTCGAAGTAAAACTATTATTCTGATTTTGTGTTAATTCTAAATATTGGATAAAACTTACATATAAAAGAATATTATGGACGGTAACACTAAATTTGGTAAAAATTTTTCTATGATCACTTTTTTTTTAACTAGTATAGCGTAGTTCCATATGCTTTCCAAACAATTCTTCTGATGAGATGGAAAGATGATAGCTTCGGTCATAACGAAAGGTAATAAAACAGATGAATTGCAAATTGCAACGAAAGTGAAAATAATTAGAACAAGCTCTCACTTTCAGATTGGATTCTAAAAGTTTTTCATCAAATTAGTACAAAAATCACTGGTAGCGTTTTCCCAACTACAACATCATTAAATTCAGACCAAGAAAAGTTTTAGCTTCTTTTAATTTGGTTTCTAAAGACTTTGTCACTTCGTTGTACTTCCATGTTTTTCTCACTTTCATATACAGATTTTCCATACAGGTTTTTGATCCCCGATACAGATTTACAGATTTTTCTTCTGAGACATGTAGATTTAAAAGTAACATCCCTGATTACCAGTAACCTTGGTTATGTTTTCGGTCAGTTGAAAAACATAAATAACTAAAATCTCTTCTGTGCGAAAAAATACTTCATCTAACTTTTAGTTGTGGAAAATAATATTGAAATGCTATAAAATTGTCTCTATAAAGTGCGATGAACCGGTCAACCGCATAGGTAGAAAAGAGAAACTAGGGCACGGATGTGTGAAGTTCGATGGGGTTTACTAACACATGGATCAATAAGTCCCGAGACTAACAATGGAAACAACATTTTTTTTGCAAAAATTTTTTTTATTCATCAACTTAATCACCTTTTAGGGTGATACTATGGTTCCAACGTTTATCCAATTTTTCAATACCATGATTATAAAAAAAAATTATCTTTCGCTTCAAAATAAGCTTCAGTTTCAGCGATGACCTCCTCATTTGAGCCAAATCTTTTTCCCTGGAGCACTTTTTTAATATCAGCAAAGAGCCAGTAGTCACTGGGGGCTAAATCTGGAGAGTATAGGGGGTGGGGAAGCAGATCAAAGGCCAATTCGTTCAATTTCGCCATTGTTTTCATCGACTTGTGGCAGGGTGCATTGTCTTGATGAGAAAGGATTTTTTTCTCTGCATGTGCGGTCGTTTTTTTGCGACTTCCTCTTTCAAACGCACCAGTAAGTCAATATAATAATCACTGTTGATCGATTTACCTTTTTCGAGGTAGTCAATGAAAATCACGCCATGCGTATCCCAAAAAACTGACGCCATGACTTTGCCAGCTGACTGCTGCGTTTTCGGACGCTTCGGACGGCTTTCGCCATTTGTGCGCCACTCAGATGACTGCCGCTTCGACTCTGGAGTGTAGTGATGTATCCATGTTTCGTCCATGGTCACGTAACGACGCAAGAAATCTTTTTTGTTGCGAGTAAATAGCGATAAACTGCTTTCTGAATCATCGACTCGTTGCTGTTTTTGTTCCATCGAAAGCAATCGCGGCACCCACTTGGAAAAAACCTTTTTTATGCTCAATTTTTCATGAAGGATAGTGAATACACTTCCATATGATATCTGTGTCATCTCAGCAATCTCACGGAGCTTCACTTTACAATCTTTCATTATAATTTTTGTCACTTCACTCACATTTTCCGGTGTAACGGCTTCCACAGGTCTAC
This sequence comes from Malaya genurostris, assembly GCF_030247185.1. Lineage (NCBI taxonomy): Eukaryota > Metazoa > Arthropoda > Insecta > Diptera > Culicidae > Malaya > Malaya genurostris. The sequence continues at coordinate 254,212,442 of NC_080571.1, read as the reverse complement.
ACGAGCGTTCCGCGTCATTTGTGTCGGTACGACCACGTTTAAACTCAGCGAACCACCGACAAATCGTTGCTTTTGATGGACAAGAGTCCGGATGACATTTTTCAATCCATTGTTTCGCTTGCACGGTGTTTTTACCCATTAAAAAACAATGTTTTATCAAAACACGAAACTCGGTTTTTTCCATTTTTTAAACAAACTACAAAACGACTTTACTTCAACCTCGATAACTCAGCTGTTTCTGGTCGGATCGACTTAAAATTTTGACCCGTTCCAAGCAAAGGTTAGTACTCTAGAAAGACGTGGTTACTGGTTTACTACGAGCGCCATCTCTGCTTTAGTCTCGGGACTTATTGATCCATTTGTCATAATGGCGTGCTGTACAACATGCTGTTGGCCGGTGGCGTAAAAAGAAAATTTGGCACCCGGAGCAAAATAAGATTTGCCGTCCCATGACTTGGACGAGCAAAAAACAAAGATTGGTTTTTACCGCCACTCTAAAAATTTTGCAACCAGGGTCAACTTCATGTAAATTCTTCATGAAAAGCTCCTTTGATTGTCAAAACGATTATCCTAGATATGAGAAATTACGTGATCGAGTTTCGTCTCTGGGATAACTTTTTCATTAATTTACCATTTACCTTTTACATTCGCGAGTCTTTTTCCAACCTATTTCTCTCGATACTGATGGAAAAAAAATGCTTACAAATTTGTTGGCCAACGTAAATATTATGGCTTTCGAGTTACGATGCCTCTCCGACCAGAAGGATCTACTCAGGGACCGTTAATAAACCACGTAGAGTTTCCAAATACCATATCCTTCCCCTCCCCCCTTTCATAAGTTTACGTTTACTTTTTTTGTCACAAGACATTTTTCTAATCATTGCTGATAGCTCAGCATGATTCTTATAGTTTACATGCTGTAATAAGGTTAAATAAAATTGATCCAGTACAGCTTTCACCACTTGGTTAAAACCAAACCGAAATAGTGTCGATTCATATCAAACATAATCGGTCAGTTGTGTTAATCTATCGTGAATATCGCCAAAAATATCGTGATTTACGTGATACAGATTTTTGGTAAGAAATACATATTTTTGATAGCGTAGATTAAAAATTTAATAATGATCGAACCAAAAAATATTAAATAATGCAATTGTTTTTTTTTATCTCGAAGTGAAATCATTATCCTGATTTTATGTTAATTCTAAAAAGAGGATAAAACTTACGTAAAACAGAATATCAAGCACAGTAAACACAGATGTCCCATCTGCTAATAAAGATTTTTCTATGCTCTCTTTTTCTTGCAACATGTGTACGGAATTATTTATGCTTTCAAAAATTTCTTCTGATAAGATGGAAAGATGATGGCCTCGGTCATAACGTAAGGTAGTGAAAAAAATGCCAATTACTTTATCCCTCATAAACAAAAATGAAAATAATCAGACTTAGTTATCAGATTTCAGATTGGATTTCAAAAGTTTTTCATAAAATCGTCCTCTCAAAAGCAAAAATAACTTCCAGCGTTTTTCAACTACACCATAAAATTCAGAACAAAAAATATTATGGTTTCTCTAAATTTGAGTTCAAAAGGCTTTTTCATTCCGTTGTACTTCCTTTTTTTATTACTTCCATGTCCAGGTTTTTAATACAGGCTTTTGATCCCCCGATATAATATTTTTCTTCTTTTGAAAAATGCAGATTTAAATGTGGCAACCCTGATCGGCACCAGAACCCGATAAACATATCTTTTTCTGTATCGCTGCCCGACCAATACCCGTTGGGTTCAGGTCGGGTTTCTGGTATTTGTATTAGAACATCTCTAATATATAATATAAAAGATTCAAATTACAGACCCGTGAAAAATATTTTAGTGACATATGTTGTCACTATTGTTTTAGAAAATATTTAAGGATGTTGTCAAAAATTTTGCCCGACATTCGACAAGTTAAGCAGAATCGATTTTTTGGAAATATTTCATTACGATTCTAGCGCTACTGCATGCTCGTTCGAGTGATTAAATGATCTTGTAAGCACCTCTAAACCTCGACAAAGTAAAGGTGCCAACATCATTTTATCAAAATTTAAGAAAAATACAAAAAAACTGATAATGCATCGTTTCGATATGTATTTGATCACAAGGTTCCACATACTTAATATAATTTTTCATCTGTATCTAATGAAAAAAATAAATTAGACAAAGACTGACAAATGCGAAATATTTTTTTGCAAAAAAATTGCCGCAGACACACATGCAATTTTACTATCTGGGTAATTCGTTTTGCCAACATAAACTTCACTATCATTTTAATTGAACAGAAGAAACCTATGTTCGGGCGAAACGCAGTTCGATGAAAAGTCCTACCTCTGTAGTAGTCACGTACCCAGAGGGGAGGCCCGAAGGGCCCTGGCCCCTACCGAAATTAAAAACAGATACCTTATGATAAAAAAAGAACCGGAATTTTCATTTTAAAATTCCCATGCTTGTCCAATCGGTAAACTTTTATTCTCTCAACGTTGGCAACACTTTTATACACATTCTGTCAAATTTGGACGCATATCGTACGGTTAGTTTGTGTTTGGCGTCTATACAAAAAAGTTGAAAAATTTTCGTGTGGCGATTTTTATAATGGATGAAAATTTAGAACAGTTTTTGATACTTTTGTCACATCCACTAGATTCTAGATATAAAGGGATTATGAAAACACAATCTTATAAATAATTCATTATCTTGCAGTAAAGTTTATTAAAAAAATACATTATGGCATAGTACTGTAGAAATCATATTGCAGCTCATATTGGAAATATTTATAGGGAATACTGCGGCCGATACATACTAAACAAAAATTATCATTAAAAAGAGATGGAAAATAACACAAATATTACGAAGAATGCAATACTTTAATGTTGTGCACTAGAAGTAAGATAAATATATTACACGAAGCCATGCAATGCTACCTAAAATAACAGGTCAGTTTTTTATACCACAGATCTATTATTCAAGTTACCGTGGTAAGCAGCATAATAGCTTTTAACAAACAAAAAAAAAGAACCGTTAGAATCAAATGTAAAATCGCATAGACTTAGGCTCTCGTACAACAGCACCAGCAAATGACATCCCAATTTAATGTTCCTTCTAAATGTGCGGCTGTAATCAACACTCTTTATCGTTATGCCTACCCTCGCCCCCCCTTCCTACACTGTTTCCTTTATACTAAATTTCCCAGATTTCATCATTCCTTCAGTCTACAGTCAACAAACTAAATCCAACCAACTCATCAATACACATCAAAACACTTCCTCCACGTTATCCATACTCCTCAAATCTGTCCCATCTTCTGGTTTACTCAATCTCCTCTCCTGGTCCTGCTCTCAGAAACTGCACGGTAGTGTAATTGATCGTCTCTAATCATTTTCCAACTTCAATTTTAACCGATCTGCTGCTAACAAATCTCCTAATCCAAGCCAAACTACCAACCGTAGATCATCGATTCGTACCATTGCGGGATCGACAGCATCGGGCAGCGTCTGCTTCGCTTTACAGGTTCATCTACATCACCTTTGTCTAGTGTGCTTCTGTCTGGACGGAGCTAATCATATTTACTACCACTCTAGCAGCGTTAACACCAACTTTTCCGCTAGTCGCAGTATAGTTGATTAGTGTTTCTAGCTAGCCGTAGTCGCAGTCGGGTCTAACCCACAACCGGGCAAGCTAACTAATCTCATTTCTAAGACATGAGCTTTCTACTCATAATAATAAAAAAATAATAATGACGCTTGGAATCACTGACGCTTACTTTGAACCGTACTGATTGTTGTTCATCTTCTCTTCCCCGTTTCAATTGTCAATTAACCTTATCCTAGAGGTAGCAGCAACAACAACAACAACAACAACCGTAACCGTGGACAGCAGCAGCAACAACAACAACCACAATACGTTACCGATATTCAGTCGACGGTATCCGCTAATCGAGGAACCCATCCGCCGTGAGTTAACGCACCATTCACCAATCCTCGACGGTTATCTATTTTTTCATTTCTAGACGCGCCCGTCCTACTTTGAAGCCAGCGCAGACCATCGTTTCGAAGGCGCAGGAGTTCATCGATATCTACCGTCATCCGGCAACGCGCCCGGAACCGCTTTACCCGCAACCGAATCCGGATAAAACTGCCGCGAAGTGTCGCAAGGATGTGTGCCAGCTGCCGGATTGCTACTGCGGCGGTAAAGATGTCCCCGGAGATTTGCACGTCGAGCAAGTGCCACAGATTGTTCTACTGACCTTTGACGATTCGGTCAATGACCTCAATAAACAGCTGTATCAGGATCTGTTCGAACGAGGACGGGTAAATCCAAACGGTTGTACAATCTCCGCTACATTCTACGTATCCCACGAGTGGACCGACTACAGCCAAGTGCAGAACTTGTATTCTGATGGACACGAAATGGCGTCGCATACCGTTTCGTAAGTTGACTGATGTTTTTGTTTGTTCCGTATTGGGCTTTATGGTAATTGAGTTCTCTTCGATTGAACAGCCACAGTTTCGGCGAGGCGTTCTCTCCCAAAAAGTGGGCACGTGAAGTAGCCGGCCAACGGGAGATCCTGTCTGCATACGGTGGAGTCAAACTAGAAGATGTACGTGGAATGCGAGCCCCGTTCCTGTCCATTGGAGGTAACAAGATGTTCAAGATGTTGTATGACTTCAACTTTACCTATGATTCGTCGATGCCGGTCTATGAAAATCGTCCACCGAGCTGGCCGTACACCCTGGACTACAAAATCTTCCACGACTGTATGATTCCACCTTGTCCTACCAAGAGCTATCCAGGTTAGTTGAATGAATCCACGCAAAGGCCAGTGGCGGATTAACTCTGAACTATTTCACAGGAGTTTGGGAAGTCCCTATGGTGATGTGGCAGGATTTGAACGGTGGTCGTTGTTCGATGGGCGACGCCTGCTCGAACCCACCGGATGCCGATGGCGTGTACAAGATGATCATGAAAAACTTCGAGCGGCATTACACCACCAACCGAGCACCATTCGGACTTTACTATCACGCAGCCTGGTTCACACAGCCGCACCATAAGGAAGGCTTCATACAGTTCCTAGATGCGATCAACTCGATGAAGGATGTGTTCATCGTCACCAACTGGCAGGCACTGCAGTGGGTCCGCGATCCGACACCGATGTCCCGCATAAACTCGTTCCAGCCGTTCCAGTGTAACTACTCCGTAAGTACAGTTCGTTTGGAGGCCGCACCAAGTTGACCGATTAATCCTATTTGCTTCTATTGTTTCATCCCAGGACCGTCCAAAACGATGCAACAACCCGAAGGTATGCAATCTGTGGCACAAATCTGGTGTTCGATACATGCGTACGTGCCAACCCTGCCCAGAGATTTACCCATGGACCGGAAAGACTGGAATCCGCTCATCACGGATCGACAACGACATCGAGATTGCCGATACGAACTAAGTCAGGACAGCCAACGACGACAACACGGACTACGAAGCAGATATTTTTGTGTGTAAGAGAAAAGTTTTTGTTAACGAAATCAGTCATGGTAATTAGTCGCCCAAGATAGAAGTTGAGGTTCCACAGTAGGAAAGAAAAAAAAACGTCGCAAGACTAGATGATTCTCTTTTTTTCTCCGGCTTTAGGTTAAAAGCAGAGTAATGCATCTATGATCTTCTTGGGCTTTGCTTTTCTACAAATTAAAAAAAAAAACAAACAAAACATTATATAAATTCGGGACTCTCGTGCGGTTAAAATTCCAAACGTTGTCGATGAAGATACTATTCACGAAAACCTTAGGTTTACCATACCAATTAACTACGAGTAAAGAAAGCTTCGCACTCACTTTTTCACCAACGCATACTTGGTAATTTATTACAATTAAACATATCATCGGAGCTTAGTTGTCTTCATTCTCCATCGCCGGAAAGTTGGATGAAGAACTTTTGATATCATTATAACTGTTAGACCTGTAAGATTTTACCACGTAGAGCTATTTTCCTGTAAATACAACACAACTGTTGTGACATTCAACATCGAGTTTAAGAGAACACGGAGGTTCAACGAAAAACATAGCGAACACGACAAATACTCACTTTCTAGTGTAAAAAAAGCGGAAGGCAATCGAATAATTTTAAGACGTTTTGACAGAGATATCGGACCGAATCAAAAACTGGAGAAAGGTAGCACTGCCATATTGTAAACAAGAAGTTTTGCCTTTCTGTAACACACGAGCTGCACTAAAATTATTCTGCTATTTCATTGGAAAATAATGTAACTAATTGCTGAAATTCTAAAAAAAACAGTACGTTGGTTAGGTGTCCAAATCCATCGCGAACAGAAGAAATTAATAGGTTCAAACTCATTTTGAATTCATTTTTTTGAGAAAACATAAAAAAAATTTAAAACCCATAACGTACGCCTCAAAGGTGATGGAATGCATACCTAGCTAACTTTGTGACACTATTTTCGATATAATTTTGTGGGCCGACTCGAATGCATTGACGAGGAAAAAACTAGAAAACAATCGATGAATGACACTAAAATTAATAGTGATATATTTATAGCTAGTTAGAAAATAAATTATAAACTGCTGCTAGGATGAATCTTTAAGGCATAAGAAGCAATCTATTGTACATAAACAGAATTTACATCATAGTTCCCCTCCTTTCGAAGGTTTGCTAGATCAGCACCCACAAACCATGCACAAATACTTGTTGCTTCCGAAGTTCGCATTTTGAATGTATTTAGTTTTCTATTTTTTTTTTGTTTTGTCTTGGTTCTTATTTCAAAGTTCAGCGCATATTCCATTTTACATACTCATTGCTGTATGCTTTAAAAGAGAGATCATTTGCTATAGTCTAGGAAACATAATTTGTAGATCAACAAATGTATATTGGTGATACAGCGTGGTGGAACACGCGGCGAAATGACACTGTTTGTGATTTTCGATGTATTACTGTTCTAACATATAGGGGAGAAGTGAAATGAGAAGATAATCCACAAAATGAATTCCGAATGGTACTTCACTGCCGTTTGAACGAAAGAAGAAGAAACTTGGAAGAGATGTAAATAAAACTTGTGTACCGGAGATCATTCGAATTAAAAGTGAGTGTATTGGAAGTGAATAAATAAAACTTGACAATTTTTAATAAAAATAACATTTTGTTTACTGAATCTCTCAACGACATGATGCCATTCTAGGATAGATATAAATTGAACAAACTTCAATAGGTTTTAAACTAGGACAATTGTACAAAGAGTTGTCTAATAAGTCGGATCACTACATTATATTACTCATTACTTGACCTACAATCAATGAATTGCGATGAATTCTGTAATATTACAGAAAATAGATTTGAAAAATGTGAGACCTTTATGTCATAGAAAAACGAATATTCGAACCGATTGCACTAATTTTCATATTATCGTGAGGTTTCGCTGCTTGATTGCTGTTATTTCCGCGAGAGTGTCTTACTGTTACTAAGTTCTCTCTCAAAAGTGCTGGGGTTGTTTGAGACCGATAAAGAAGTAGCTTGGTTTTTCTAGGGTATAGATATCTTATAGTAGAGTTTTTCGAAGGGCTTACCATAGTAAACAGTTTTACGGTAATGTTTACAAGTAGCCAACTTATTGTCGTAAATGACCGGTGATTTACATGGGAGTCTTCTGTCCTGACAGACAGTCACATAAGAAGGTATATCCGTACTGTAGCATAGTACTCTAACTAAAAGCATCACTAGTGGAGATAAGCAAATTATGCACTCGCACTTCTATGGTACCCTTCTCCATATACACTGGTATTTTATGTGAACTAGAGATGGGCAATTCGTTCGCGAACGGTTATAAAAAACTAGTTCTTTTGAAAGAATAAATGATCAATAGTTCTTTTTTTGAGAACGGTAGTTCTTCAGTTCAAAGTCGTGGACCTTTTTTTGCTCGCGCAATCCTTTTTGAATCTACGAAACCTCAGTTCTAATTGAGATCTCGGTTAGTCATTCAACATGCAAATTAACTACGAAAAATACGAATGAACGGCTCTCGAGAACTAGTTCTTTTAATTGAACTCTGCATCCCTGAACGGTTCTTTGAAATGAACTGTTTTGCCCATCTCTAATGTGAACATATGCAATTTAGGGTACATTTTCGGTCAATAAATCCGATATCATGAGTTTTTGCTCTCATATAGAAAGGATATGCAATCACTGTGAAAACCGACTTTTGAACCGAGGCCCGGAGGGCCGAGTGTCATATACCATTCGACTCAGTTCGTCGAGTACGCAAAATATCTGTATATGTGTATGTGTGTGTATATGTGTGTGTATGTGTGTATGTGTGTGTATGTGTGTATGTGACGTTTTTTTGCACTAACTTTTCTCAGAGATGGCTGAACCGATTTTCACAAACTTAGATTCAAATGAAAGGTCTTGTGGTCCCATACGAAGTTCCTGAATATTATTTGAATCCGACTTTCGGTTCCGGAGTTATGGGGTAAAATGTGCAAAAAATGAAAATATGTTTTCTAGCTTTTCTCATAGATGGCGCGACCGATAATTAATATATAGTAATAATATTTTTTATATATAGATTAATAGTTTTTATCAGTAGACGGTCAAACAAACCGATTTCGGTTATTCTTTTTAGGAATCGAAGAAAAATGTTTTGAAAAATACCACTGTATTTTATATGATGGTATGATTGATATGAGAAAGGCATCGTTACACCACTAGGTGGATAAAAACGGTTTTTTTGTGATGCAGTCATTCAAATTTGCAAGTACGACTCAAGAGAACAGTATGACAACTATCATTTTCGTTTCGATTCCGGAGTGAAGTTATGATTCCAAGTTTCATCCATTGTCACATATCGACGCAAACATCCCGGTTTGTTACGTTTAAACATGGCCAAACACTGCAAAGAATCATCAACACATTCTCGTTTTTGGTCAACAGTGAGAAAACGAGGCACCCACTTTGAACAGAGCTTTCGCATAGTCAAATGCTCATGCAATACAGTCTGTTACATCAGAGCGTGGTCCCGATTACTCGCGATCGATAAAGTTGAATGGTGTGATATTTTTTTGATACAGAGGGCAGTTGTGTCCTTGATGCAATGCGAGAATAAATCAGCCGACTATTGTTTACAATTCGATTTCAGCATTTTTCCGAAATGAGTACCGCGTACGCTATGTGCTTCGAAGCATTTTTTTGTGCTCGCACCCGAAAGATCCCTAAATGACCCAAGCTGCCGCGGTGAAATACATGCAAAAGTCGAAACAGTTTGTGAGTAAGTGGGTGAATCGTTTTATAGAGGTAAAAAATGTCGACGACTTTCCAAATCGCGGCTCTGTCGAAGTATTGTCGAAAAAGGACAAAAAAGTGATTTGTGACCTGTTTTTGAAGAATCCGACATTAAATTTAGGCGAAGGTGCTTTAAAATTGATCAATTGACCAATCGTACGGAACTGTTCACAGACATTTGATCGCAGATGATTTGAAATTTCGAAGTACTTTCAATATACATCAATTGTGGATTCGTAAAAAAAGCCAAAAAATTTTTCTTCAAAGAGTACAATGCTTTTGTTGGCGAAATCAATTGGTTTTAACTCTTGCTATTAAAATTGTGTTATTAAAACATTTGTAAGATTCTATTCTCAGCCATTAGTATTGTGAGCTTATCAAATAATGTAATAGTAACTCTCAAACGAGTTTAAGCCATTCGAAATCGATTCTTTCATATCCGAGAAAAGCACTGTTGTATTGAAAAACACTGGGCTTTGTCGATATTTTATTCAGGCCTATTTGCGTACAAGCTTTACGTGGCCAATTTAGCTGAGTTTTTCCATAATATTTTTTTTTGTATTGGATCTAGTTGTCACCCTTTTTCTAGGGGGAGAGGAGCTTCCATTTTCCTCCTGTGAGGATTGAGAGGCAGTTTGTTCGCGGCTGTTTCGTCATTCATCGTCGCATCGGTGATATTGTTGTTGATTTCGTTGCTAGTTGCTGTAGATGCGTCTTGTTGAACATTGTTGGTTGGTTGGATGGTAAGTTGTTTACTGCAGCTGGTGTAATTTGTTCTATAGGGGATACTTTGGATGGAATTCTTCCAAATTTGATTGGCATCGTTAGTTTATCGAAATTCTACCATTATATCTTCAGAACCGGAAGTGACACCCATTTGGTTTTCAAACTTTACCCAAAATTCAATAGTAATTTTCAAACGAGCCTAAGCTTACCGAAATCGATTATGCCATCTCCGAGAAAATTGAGCAGTAAAAACCAACGCGGATTGTTTCTTGCGTCACTATTTGATCTTCCAACTTGATACACAATTCAACAGTATTGCAAGTCCAAATAACACTATTTTGATGTAAATGAGTTACCAATTAGTCCTTTGTTACGATTTTTCTTTCGGATATAGAAATTAATAGAAATATTATAATACATTGAGATTTCCTGTCCGTACAGCTTAGAACTGTTTTATTGTGTTCTGGTATTAAGTGAATCGAGTTTAAATTTATTTTTATGTCAATCAATAGCATCAAACTTATTAATATTAAATTTTTGTAGGTTTAACAGATAATGTACAACATCTACTGGTTATGTATAGTCGATGATTAGGATCCTCATGTTTCGTGTAAAATTTGGATTAGTTTTCTCTAATTTAATTCAGTTTTGTCTTATTCCGAGCTTATTTCTATCTTGTAGTTGATTATTTGTTAATAGTAGTATTAATCCGATTAATTTTAATAGATCCATATGTATGCCTTTCCACTGTCGTCTTCTTCGCTATTTTCTTCGTAACTTGATGGATCGTTCTCATGCATCAAAGTATTCAACTACCTCTATTCAGCATTAAAATATGATTATTCTAGTTTATAGTCAACTTGTTTCACAGTTTATTTAATCAAAGCCTTTTCCGGAAAACAAAACAATCCCTGTTCTGCACTGAAAAATTATCAGAAGAGAACAACCAAAACCAAGGGCAATAATCGCAGTAATACACTATCTGTTTGATCAAAAGTGTTGACATCTTTAATACGGAAACATTGATTTACTTTTTTATTCAATGTGAGGAACTTCTCTTGATTATAACATTCAATCCTTAACACCCACTCGCCTAATTTGCAGATCATTTTAAGATGGTCGAATGTTTATTGCGTTTTTATTCAAGCACCTGAGGATCATCTGAGTAACTGAGGATTTGTTTGCATACTAAATACATGTAAATTATTTTGATTCCGGTAAAAATAAAAAAAAATGCAATAATTTTTTTGCTGCTGCGCACTTTTCTTCCAAAAGGCTTAGAAAAGTTGCAAATAGCACACCAAAATACTAGTATCTGTTACTATCTCGTGACATTAGGGGCGAAATAGTAAAGACTTTTAAATATAGTGGAATTGAATGGAAATAATTTTTCTTTTTAAATTTTAAGTGTAGTTCCTTCTACTTCTACTTTGTACATCCCTATCAAAGCTCAACATTCTGATTCGAATGACTTCGCAGTCGATTTTTAGAGAAGATGGCAATTGTGGAGCTTTCTAGTGCTCTAGTAATCAGATCTGACTTAAATATTTCGACGTAAACATTTCAAAAGGGATGCGCGACGTCGAATTCTGTATTTATTTCTGTTCTTGTAGTTATTCAAAAAGGTACAATCAATTCTTTTCAGGAATCAATCTTCCGGGGTTGGGTTTTCGATGTTTGCCACTAATAGATCACTTCCTCACCAAAAGGAGTCTCCAGTTCGCTTGCTGTTTCTGGCTTGCCACCATCGTCTTTCAATCGGTTAACTTCTGCTACGACCTCGAACAACTTTTTCTTCGAGTGCTTACCCGAATGCTCACTCGAGTCGTCATGAGTCAATTTGTGATCGTCAAGAAATTTGAACAACTTTGTCACTTCGTGTTCAACCACCGAACCAAGAGTGGAATGCGGCTTGGACTTTTTCACACCGGTTGCATATTGGCGTGCTTCATCGTCGCTCATCATTTTTCCGTCGATACAAACAATGGTAGAGTGTTTACGATCCGGTCCCTCGTACAGGTCATGAAGAGTACCATGGCTGAATTCATGTACGCTACCAGAAAGACTTCGCTTATGTAGTCCTCCGATGCTAACATAAGATCCCGTGTCTTCGTCACCGTCTCTGGGAGTTACCGCAGGTGCCGATGATGTGCTGTCAATGTTCTCCATTAGACCGTACTCTTTTCCCGAAGGCCTTCGTCTTCGTCTCGGGGAGTTTGGATTTGCCGAAGAAGAGTTCGATTGAGGAACCGAACTTCTGGAGCTTCTAGAACTTCCAAGACGGTCTTTCCGTGCCTGAATTATTTCTCGACACTTGTTCGTACATCCACCAACCCACTCGGAGATTAGCACTCCCAGTCCGATGAGGTAACCAATGCCCATCAACAGGAACATACCTTCGGTGTCGCCAAGTGTCAATCCCTTTTCACCGGCCGTCGGAACACGCAGGGTCTGTCCCACCGAAGCCTGCCGGTACGCGCCATCTTTAGTTTTCTGCATTTCCCACGAGACATCCCGCGATAACTTCCCGATTATTCCGGCTTCCTGCATGTACAGAAGGGCATTGTTGAACTTATCCCGGTAGATTGAGTTGGGCGGATATACGAGCGATACTCCGAACAAGGAAAAACACTCCTTGCTGACGTGTAACGAGTAGCGTTTATTGTGGGACCTAACAGAAAATTGTGAGAAGAAGTAGCATTATATTGTTTTAGGTAAAAGGTAATTAGAAAAAAATCAGTGATTATGATTAATATTGAAAAAGTTACTCTATTTCCAGCGTGCAATCACTCTGAACTTTGAGTTCATTCAGAGAAATGAACTGATCTAGTCCGAAATAATCCCACCTAATTCCGTACAATCTTACCTAAACTTTTCCAAAGTCTGTAAGTCTTTCAGACAAAGTTAAGCATAGCTTAAATCTCAAGAATATAATTTAAAAACACATTCAGTTATTCATTATAACTAATTTACTTTTTGCGTATACAGTTCCATCTTTAAATTTGATAGTAAGTTTGGTCCTTAATTTTCGTTCTTGATATAGAATCTGTACTCTATCAAAATTGCGTCACGTTTCTAAAATGTCTAAATTTCACCAAAGACGGTAGATCAGGACCTGGAAAACATGCGAATTTGACTAGTTATTTTAATTAAATCTGACTAGTAACCAGCCGATAATTAATCGAAATGTATTGATTAATGATATGAAATACTTCTCTGGTCGAAAGTGGTGCGCCTGATCCTCAAATCAGTCAACTTTTCACACCGTTTTGTTTATATACTAAAGAATTCATCAATTCCACTAATGTAATGTTTGAAATTTAAAATTAAAACGAACTTTTGTATAATTCGATTGCTTCATGTGTAGTGTTTGTTAAAAATTGTACGATTTTTTCGAAAAGGAGAAAGCCCTGAGGAAATTTTAACGCGAATTTCCACTTCTGCTTTTTCGTTCATTAGTGTCAGCTTTTGATTTGATATTGACAAAGGTCAACTAAGGTTATTGCGACTTAGGACGCAAGAACGAGTAATTAAATCATTGGAAGAAATTATATTTTAAAGGGCTTAGTGTAATATACCATTCGATACCAGTTCGTGGAGATGCCATGGGTATATGCCTGTATATGTGCAATTAGCACTTGATTTTCTCGAAGTTGGCTGAACCGATTTTTACTAACTCAAATTCAAAATATAGACTATACTTTTTCAATGAATGCCATTGGATTTTATCTAGATCCAACTTCCAGTTCCGGAATTACAGGGCAAAGTTACCACAATCTGTACGGCTAGCAAGACGAAACTTGTTTCGTCCGGGACGTCACACAGTGATTCGAATCTATAAAAACATGGGCATAAATCAGTAGCTGCCAAACCGTTCTTTTAATGCATATAATTGCTTTTAAGAAATTATTTACAAATATATACCGCGTAATTTGATTCTATCCCTAATTGTTCGTGGCCTAATTTGACAAAAAATATTTTAAAAAAATTTTTTTCGAAGAGATAGAAAAATTTTTTCTTCAACAAACTTTTAGAACTATTGAAAATAATTTACTTTGTCAAATATACCAAAAGTGTAGGCCGCACCGTTTCGGATATACAAAGCGTTTTTGTGGCAACCCCCTTAAAATCAATTTTTTATTCATAACTTGTTTCAAGTTTTTTTTTATGCACACATTTTTTGGAATAATTGAAGAAAATAAAAAATCCCATATGTTTTGTTGAAAGTAGTGCATAGGTTTGTTGTTTCCTGGCAAAGTTATACATCATTTTACCTTTCTTTACCTATGATAAAACCTTACACCGAAGCGAAATATGCAACTTTTTGCAGCTGATTTTTACAAAATTTATAGGAAAAGATATGCCCAATACTATAAAAAAATCTAAGTGGAACTTGTTTCAAGTTATTTTTTTTACATATGTTGTTTGGAATAATTGTAGAAAATAAAAAATTCCATAATTTTGTAGAAGGTAATGCATAGGTTTATTCTTTTCTTAAAAATTTATACATCATTTTACCTATTTTTACCTAGGAAACCTTATACCGAAGCGAAATATGCAACTTAATGCAGCAAACTTTTACAATACTTTTTGGAAATTATATTCCCAATCTAATTTATTTTATAATAAGAATATCCTGAGTACTATTCGTGTGACTCATTTTCACTATGGCCGTGCTGAAACCATGCATGATTAAGAAACGAAGGGTGTCACGCTTCTGCTATTTCTGTAACTCACTTTTGCAGTGAGCGTAGAGATGGGCAATTCGTTCCTGAGCTATTCCAGTGAATCGAATCTTTAAAAAGAGCTGATAGCTCACAGCTCTTTTTAAAAGAACGCAGCTCACCAGTTCACCGCACTGGTAAGCAGGGATGCCAGGTCCACAGATTTTTAACCTTTTGCACAGATTTAATAAATGGCACAGATTTTCACAGATTTCTGAAAATGATCACAGATTCTGAAATCGATCACAGATTTTTGAAATTGATCACAGTTTAGCACCAAAAATTACAGAGCGGTAGGAAAAAGTGAGACCTTTTTTTTGCTTACCAAAATGATTTCGATTAGTTATTATGGAAACGGGGAAACGTGCACAGATTTTGCACAGACAGGTTTTTGGCTTGATCACAGATTTTTTGAAAAATGACCTCGCATCCCTGCTGGTAAGGTGGAAACAAGCTACAAGCTGAACGGATTTTCGGCTCTTGAAGAGCGAGTTATAAACTAGAAGAAATGTGTGCATGAGCTTTTGTTCGTTCTTCCAAATGTGTATTTATCCTTCTTTAACAGATTAAATGAGCCGTTGTCAATAAGAAATCTTACCTCTCACTCAGTAGGCTAAGGTACATTCAGGGATGCCACTTTTGCAGATATTCTCAAATATGACATAATAATAATTCGCAAACAAATTAGTTCGCATAGCATTGTTCTTAGTGCATCAATGATTTCGATCATGCATATGAAAGAAAAACGGCGCAAAAAAACGGCGCTCAAAACAAACCTTCAGTTTAATTTAAATGAGCTGATATATTGAATCGATTCCTTTTAGTAAGCTGATCGGATCGGAGCTGCTCACCGATATTAGCTGCTTCGCACATCTCTAAGTGAGCGTCGCACGATCAATATATCTCATCTTAAATATCATGTTGCTTCGCGATAACTCAATTTATTTACACGTTTAGAAATGAAAACTCTTCGTAAAGGTTTGTACTTTTGCAATACTTTTTCATATTTTGATTGGAAAATATTTTTCCATTTTTTGTACCATGTGTTGACTTTCGATAATTTTTCGGATTTTCAATATTTAAAACCCACTTTGAAAAGGCCTAAAAAAATTACATCGTATTCCACTAAGATTTTTTATAATATTGTTAATTGTCAAAAAGTAAACAAAATAAAAATCCCAATAATTTGCTTAAGTTGCGCGTGCAAGCATGAGCTTGTTTACGCGTGTTTACGCGCACTTTGTAGTAGATACTTATACCATGTTCACATTAGCGCTTATATCACTTGATATACCGAGATGATACGCATATCACGTGGAAGTGTTCACATATGATCGAAATGATATCGTTTGCCCACTGTAAACACCCTACTCCCCCCAACATAACCAGCCTTTGCACCATCCCCCCTCCCACCCTTAAACCTAAGCCCCCCCCCCCCCCCCAAAACTCGATACAAACCCGGTGAACGACCGTAACTATGTTAAAACCGGGTATAAATAAACGATATAATAATAATAATAATATCGTTTGACAATCAAGTTGTCATATTGAATGTTCCCATTAGGAGTAAGATCAATAATATTGCTTTTCTCTCCTACAATTCAATCAATAATTTAAGTCTTGCATTTAATGGTCTCCGAACGCCAGTATTCGTTGAAAAATTCGAAATTATAATGATTGTTTATTGTCACTCTCAAAGTGACGTTCATAAATAAGTGCGTTCAATGCCATTATCCGTGTTGCTAGTTGCGATTTTTGACAAATCGACATGATATCGTACATGATATCCCGTATATCATTCCAAAATGGTGATTTTGGTATTTTTTTCTTCAAAATGAGATAGAAAAAAATTTTTTTGTGGAAAAAAAATTATTTTTATTCGAAATTGGTGCTACCCCCTTAACAAAAATTAAGGTGCCACTTTCAAAAGAAGCGTAATATAATCTTGTAAAACTTCTTCGAAGACACGTTAGCTCTTAAAAATCAGTGAAAGTCAGTACAGATTTTTGACCGTTTTTTTTCAAGTTTTGGACCACTGTGCGTCAGTTTAGACATTACACTTCAGTGTAATAGCAAACAGTGTTTGGCAAATAGCATTAACATTAAGTCTATCTAATAAAGTCAACAAGTAGTTTTGGGAATTCCGTTCTGAGGATAATGAATAAACCTACAAAAATGATTCATGTCTCTGGATCATTTCAGAAGTGCGATTGTTGGTCAACAAAACGGGAGTAAACATAATCATTTTTTATTTGTTTTTTTCTATCAATTCCAATTACTTTTTACTATCCATAGAGATTGTGAGGTATCGGTTTGGCTTTATTGGCTTTATCTATTTTCACAAACTTCGGTTCAAAAGAATAGTTTTCAAGTATCGTAGACTGCCATTGGCTTCCGGTTACAGAAATACAGAATAAAGTGTGCTTAAAATTTAAAGCGACGAAAAAAAATGTATTATTTCTTTTGATTTGTGCTCAAAACTGATTCAATTTGTATATTTGTTTTTTTTTTTCTCTTATATATGTTTTAATGTTCATACAACTCTGTGTTAAGCAGATTACAAAACGATTAAAAATTCTTGTCGATCCGTTCAATAGATTTTTTATCGTATGAACAGGTTCTGAAACGAGGTTTCGAGAAAAGGCACTACAAAGGTTCTGCTGATCGTGGGTAAATTTAAAGAACTATGTATACAAAATTGAGCTTTGAAACTTTGCAATTATGTTCCCAGCTGATGTATCTATTAAAAAAAACACTTAAAAAATATTTTTCGAAGCCGTTTCATTGAATACCCTTATAAATAAGTGACAATCTAATTGTTCCGGGTTATATTTTATCACATCCAGAGTAGTTCAATTGGTAGAATAATTTCGATTGAGAATAGAAAGTTAAGGGTTCAGTTCTCATCTCCAAGGTAATTTTTTGGCATATTTTCGTTTCAGCTATCTCATTCATTAGTATTTTTTTCAGTCGTTTCGTTAGGTCTGATGCAAATTAAACTAAGTCCATAATGGCATGTAACAAAACGACAAAACTAAATTGTATTTCCAGTTACGCTTTGTCAGTTACAATTAAATTTTGCCTTTCTCATAAGGAGAGGCTGAGATATCGCTATGGAAACATACTTTTCAACTGAGGCCCGGAACGCTGAATGTTATATACCATTCGAATCAGTTCGTCGAAATTGCATAATGTCTATGCGTGAGGAACAAATATAGTGTAGAAGTCATTGATTGGCTTGATCATTTTTGAAGCATTCAAAGTATGCAAAGGAGATTTTTCAACAAGATCCACATGTTCAAAAAGTTTGATTGAAATCTGAGAAGAAGTTGCCAACGCTAAATTCGTCAAAAATAAACTCTTTTCAAAATCAATAAAAATATACTTGGTCTCTGAATTAGCTGAAATTTTTTCGCAAATTGAGTTTCATTGAATTTTGAGATGATTACGATTTTCACTGGATTAGTTTCTGTTAAAAAACACTAAACAAATATTTCCAGTTCGCACAGAAAAGTTTTTGTTAAAAAAACATTTTCGTTTCTTAAAAGTGCTCATCCGGCAATGACGTTTGGTGTGAAAAATTATTACCTTTCTTAGTACAATGCTTTATCCTACTAAAAAATGTTATTTTTTGGTAGATCCTTAAATTTTCAAAAACGTTTCTTTTCAGTGTAAAACTGAATTTTTATTTTATATATCCTTTTATTCCAAAAAATGGACATAGCACTTTACTATTTGTCATCAAATCTCAAAGCTTGTCTATAAAAAGTTTTAAATTTCATCTAAATCCGACTAATTTACAGATCTTGTCAGTTGATACGCAGAGTTCGGTTTTATCTTGACTGATTTCCACTGACTCAGACTCAAATGAAAGGACTTATAATGGTATAAGTTCTGATAGAATTTTATACGGATCTGACGGTTACGGAGTTATAGGGCGATGAGAGCTCAAAATTGCAAAACGTAATTTAAAGTAACAATGCAAAAAACGTACAAAAATTTAAAAAAAAATGTGCTCAAAACTATTTCAGCTTCAAGATCTCTGAAAAAATGTTTGATTTCAATTAAGGAGAAATTCAGGTACAAAATAAGACGCGTAAAATTTCAACCGCATGAATTGAACGAATCATCTCACAAAGCGTTTCATGTAAAACCGACACATAGTAAAACGAAAAATTTTCAGTGGTTGAGTGCAGTGGGCTTACGACATGTTTTAATCGCTAGTAAAACAGACATTAACTGTGTATGCTAAAAATTGAATGTTTTTAATTGAATAATATTAGGGAAACACATTTGTGCATGTCGTTTAAGATGGCCAATTTAGGCGCCTGTTGCGAAATTTTTCATTTTTTGTTACAAATCAAAATCTTTGGCATGATGATCATACTTCATCTAGCTGATTCCAACTATGCATCATATTTTTAAGGCTTTTGTTAAGGCTTCACCAGATCTGCACGTTTCATGCATTTTTAAGACATTTGGCATCAAAAAAGAGTCTAGTTTTGTTACACGAATTTCCGAAGCTGCGCGAATTTTTTTTGTGCGTTTTTTTTTACGCGAAACGTATCTCACGGTGAAAAGAGACCTCAGTGTATAAATAACAATATTTAATAACAATAGAACTTACTCATCGGAGAAGTTGGACTGTACCAGATACTCCAGTTCAGCTTTCGATCCTATGAAGGCGTACGATATGAAGAACGCCTCCGTCACATTTCGAATCCCTTCCTCGATGCTGGAAACGAATTCCAGTTTTCGCAGCAACTTTGCCGTGCTCGTGTCGCTTGAATTCAGGAACCACCGTTCCCAGCCTCCACGGTTCAACGTTCCGACGCGATAGAAACCTTCCCGCAGTTGGTTGACCGAATCGACCGTTTCCGGAAGTACTGGCATGGTCACGAAAGCAATAATGGATCCCGTGTAGCATGATGTTATGATGATTGTGAACACCCAATATATTCCTGGAACAATTCAAAAGCTTATTGAATTTCGTCATATTCCGAACGAGAGCGATTGATACCAATCAGAAGTCTGGTCGAAGTCTTCTTAGTGTTGGACCAGGAATTTTCGCCGGTGAATGTTAAACTGTTCGTGAAGGTTCCGAAGACATACCAAAACATGTTCTCGATCTCACTCCAGTTTCCGATCAAATGCCTAAGACTCAATTTATCCGAAAACGCCAACGGAAAAATGGCTCCCAAATAAACGAAGGTCAGTGCCAGCCACACTGGCCACTGGAATGGACCCAGGATAGCTCGGTATCTGAGAAATTCAGTCGAACAGGTAATTTTTTTTATTTTTTAAGATACTCAAACAAACCTCGGCAAAGATGACGACATCAAGGTAACAAAAGCGGCACAATCCATTGAATGTGCCACACTCATCTCGGTAGCCAGATTCCGTTCTATGGTTACGTATGTTCCACCGGCACCAATATCCGCCTGTCGCCGTTGAACCTCATCAGTCACCGCATCACCCGAGCTGCAACGACACACGACCATCAGCACACTCCGGACCTCAACTTCAACTACCCACTATAATACCCCAGTGACAGTTTGGATGGTTCCTTAACATCAAAAGTGAAATTCAAATAATTCCCCAACGTTTTGAGCACTCGCATTTCCACTCCTTCCCAGCGAATTGCAATGTTACCGACCCCATCGGTGGACAGAATTTTGAACACATACGGAGGTTGATGAGCTGCCGCGATCGTAAAACGATGTCCGGAGAACCCCTTCTGAATCTTTTTCGGAAACAGGTCCACATTTGGACGAGAAAATTTACCATTCATCCACGTCGTAAGTACCGTCGGTCGATTCGATCCCAGCCCATCGATGTACAGTTCGTGAGTGTACAGCACATAGGGGGACTCATTGTTGACGGTCTTCGATACCGAGTAGGACTCTCCAATGACCAAGAGGTTCAGTATGTCACGTGACTGTTTCGAAGATAAAAAATCTTGCAATTTCCACTGACTGGAGCGAGGAATAACGATAACGTAATTCGTTAGCTGAGCTCCAATCACCTTCCGGGTCATCATCACATCCGACAGAAAAAGAATATAGCTTCTACATTTGGAAGCCGATGCAAGTAGCAACTCTGGATTTTCCAACGTATAGTTGGGTCCAATCTTGCCACAAGTGTAAGACATAGGAAACTCTTGGAGAAACGATTCGATAAAACTACTCTCGGTTTGTTCCACGAAACCATCGAAAAGAATAATCGGAATACAGGCTTGTAGGTACTGAGTGATAACTCGAATCAGCAGTCGCACTAAAGATTTAATTTGAGCTTCATTACTGATCACATGCCCAAAATTATTATTCCAAATCTGTTCCCGAGTTTTCGGATTACCACGAAAAGTCGGGTCACTAAATCGCTTACTTCTACCCACTTCATCACATTGATCACAAGTTCCGTTCTCGGGTTCATAACCTCCAAAGATATATTGTTCACTGGACAACTCATAGTATTTATCCTTTCCCGAAACCGAGCCCTGGAGTCCCTGGTAGGCAATTAACGCGTCTTGAATCCTGTCTCCGTTTCGATTAGTGGTCTGCCAAGCCAGTAACAATTCCAACCATAAAAAGCACAATACACTGCTTATCAAAATAACTCTCATTCTGCAGCCACGGAAAACTAATCACCGGAACCAAGAGCACTGGTACTCGGGAACACACGCATAAAATTACAGTCGAACGCAAAAGGATCTTTTGACCGCGAAAGATATGGAACTTTCTCTTTTATAGCCGAAAGCGCGCCCACGTGCACACCGAGTAGAAATGTTTGTACCAGCCCTATTGGAAATTAATGAAAATCCATCACCTTTTGATCCTTCGAACGATTCTTCCCTTTGGCGGTTATGATTTCTTTGAAAGCATTCCGGTTCAGTAGGGAGAAATATGATACACGCTATTTTTAACGCCATCGATTTTCTTCCACCGTTGAATCCGGTGATCTGATTCTTGAACTGGTTGAACTACTTCTTGTGATGGCCACGACCACAATTTTCTCGCATTTTCATGTTAGTAATCAATGGCATTATTTCAAAGATATAGGTTCAAGCACTCGCTAGAAATTTTTGCAGTACAAATAATAGCAACAAATTCAACTAAACTCAATAACTCATTCAAGGAGAGATTCTACCGCAAACGGCGTTGTTTCGTTCCACCATTTCAAGTGTGGATTAAAACATAATATTTTTTGTTCCAAAATCAACTCATGAGGCTCTACAAT
Source organism: Malaya genurostris (assembly GCF_030247185.1). Taxonomy (NCBI): domain Eukaryota; kingdom Metazoa; phylum Arthropoda; class Insecta; order Diptera; family Culicidae; genus Malaya; species Malaya genurostris. The sequence continues at coordinate 254,190,446 of NC_080571.1, read as the reverse complement.
GCAAACAGTTTACCCCTGGAGAAATGTTCACTTTGAGCAATCCGTGAGTTTCCCGTGATTGATCAAAAAACAGTTGAAAAACACTAAATATAGCTAGAGTAATTATTATTTTAACACTTACTTTTTTGTACCATTTTTGTACTAGAGTCACTACATCTTAATTAAAGTCGCCAAACTTTCACAGAAACATAATTAACGTTATAAAATAGATACGTATTTTGGAATGTTTGTTTTACATCTTTCATCATTGTATCATCAGTTTTATAAGTCTTTTGAAAGTAAAATGCTGCAATACAATGCTGTTCCTTTCATATGAAACGTTAAATAAAATTAATATAGTAGAATCAAAAACAGTGTTCAAATAATTCTACTAAATGCTAGTGAGCCTAATAGGTTTATTCAGTTAAGGAAGAAAATTGTGGGAATATCCAAAGACATTGCGTTCTTAAATTAATGCAATAGATTTGGACTAATTTCCACATGGTGTAAGGTAAAGGGAGAAAAAACATTTTCCTAAAATTATTCCAAATAAAATTCAGCGCTAGAATTTGAAAGAGAATACTAAAAAATTATTCCATATTTAAAATGCTATATCCTTCACTTAAAATTAGCAAAACAATAATTATGGTTTTGGCTTTAGCGGTCTGTTAAATAAGAGCGGCTGTTATATACTGCCCGACGTTTCGACCACTGGTTATGGTCTTTTTCAAGGGAAATATCTTATCGTTCCTCGTCTAAAAATCGTATACCCACGAACGGTTGTTTGCATACTCAAAGCCGTCTTTGAAAGTGACCGTAGGTAGTGCATAGTGGTAAAACAGGCTAATGTTTAAAACAAACGTTATTACTTAAACCTTCACACTCTGCTGAACCCGACGGTATCCCGGCTCGAATTAGTAGTTCTTAAGCCAATTTTCGACCACTGTAAACAATACATCGCAGAAACTCAACACGGTTTGTGCCGAAACGCTCCACTGCTACTAATCTCTTATCTTTTACGACGTACATAATGGATGCTATCCCAAGTAACAATTGAAACTTGTTATAATTGGCAGGTTTCACAATTGCTCCATATCGGTTATTTTTGTTAGATAAGTTAGACAATTGATTCAACACGTTTTGTAAGGAATGTAAAATTCATTCATATTACTGCTTGTGAAACCAACTCAAAAACCTGAATGGATTAAGTTCCACATCCGGTTTTTCAACTGACTGTACGACAAGATCATTTGAGCAGTTTAAATTCCGGTTTCCTCTTCGCAAACATTACTGTTGTGAAACATATGAAACAAGAAGCTTGTTGCACATCATACAAGAAAAGTGCGCTTTTTCAATCGCATAATCGTTGCAAGAAGAGTTTATAAATTCAGTACTAGAACAATGTTTGCTACTTGGGATGTCTAATGGCTTCCAAACGGATGCTATTTACACGGATCAATCCGCAGCTTTTGATAAAATCAATCACGCTATCACGATCGCCAAACTGGATAGGCTGGGTTTCGGTTCCAGTAGTCTTCGATGGAATCAATCGTATCTCTGCAATCGACGACTGGCGGTTAAAATCAATGACAGTCTATCGCAGGAGTTCTTTGCTTTTTCCGGAATACCTCAAGGAAGCCATCTTGGTCCACTGATTTTCCTTCTTTATTTCAACGATGTAAATTACTTACTGGAAGGCCCACGACTATCTTTTGCTGATGACTTAAAGTTATACCAAATAATCAAGAGTGCAGAGGATACTTCATACCTTCAGCGTCAACTGACCATTTTTTCAAGGTGGTGCGAGATCAACCGAATGACTTTAAACATTAGCAAATGCTCTATTATCACATTCACTCGTAAGAAAGACCATTTGCGGTTTGATTATTGCCTCCATGATGCAGCGATTGAAAGAGTCACTTGTGTCACGGATCTTGGAGTTTATCTAGACGAACAAAGGAATTATAAGCAGCATATTTGTTGCATAGTTACGAAGGCTTCTCGTTGCTTGGAATTTGTTATGAGAACTGCTAAGCGCTTCACAGATATATACTATTTGAAGTCGCTCTACTGCTCATTTGTTCGCTCAACACTCGAATACTGCTCGGTGATATGGAACCCTCACTATGTTAACGGTGTTCTCAGAATTGAGTCAATCCAACGACGTTTCGTTCGTTTCGCTGTTCGCAAATTGCCCTGGGCAAACCCTCATCAGCTGCCGAGCTACGAAAGCCGTGGGATGCTTATCGGGCTCGATACTTTGCAAGTGCGTCGTGACCTGTTCCGTGCAATGCTGATTGCCAATGTCTTGACGAACAATATCGATTGCCCAGCACTTCTTAGTCAAATCAACATCAATGTTCGTTCCAGAGCTCTCCGCAACAACAACCTCCTCAGATTGCCTCTACGTCGTACTAACTATGGAATCAACGGTGCCGTCATTGGATTGCAACGAACCTTCAACGGAGTTTCTACGGGATTCGATTTTCATTTTTCCCGCAGCCGAATAAGAGAAAATTTTTTTAAATATTCTTAGAAACAATCATTAGGAATTAAATTTGTCTGTTGATTAAATAAATAAATATATAAATAAATAAATAAATAAATAAATGAATAAATAAATTATTGCAACAACAGTGACAGAAGAAGCTTGAAAAAGACCATAACCAGTGGTCGAAACGGGGGGTATATAACAGCCGTTCTTATTTAACAGACCGCTAAAGCCGAAACAATAATTATACGATCTCTTCTAAAGTAAAACTGGAACAAGTTATTATAGACGTACAAACTGGTCTAAGTAATTGTAATCTTTCTTTTTCACAAATCAATGACGAAAAAACTATTGTAACTAATGCCATTAAAAATGCTTCATCAAATAATCAACAAAACATATGTGAAAGAAAACTATCAAAACAATGGAGGGAAAAGTTTGTGTCCTATTTTTGTTTTTATAAAAAAAAAAGTTTAATCAGAACGATTCGTGTACAAGCTTTACGAGACCGATAGAGCCATAGTTTTGTTAGATAAAAACATTTTTGATGTGGAACACGTCTTTATTTGCTATATAGGGGTGCAAATCAGAAACTCAAGGAAAAATACACGTAGAAATGTGGTTTAAACACTTACAGCTCAGTATATTTTGCATCAATTATTAATATTATTTCATTATTTGATTGGAAATATTTCTAAGTTTCGATTTGAATATATCAAGCCACGTATTTTCAATTATAAATGATTGACATTTTGATTAGTAGCGAGCAGTGTCCTATTTTGTCTGCAATAAATCTCCGGCATACCGGATTTCCCTGCCATAGTCGACGGTTGTGAAGGAGTAAACGAATATATCAAAAGGAAAGCATCGCTCTGATTGGTCAATCGATGCAAAAGCGAAACTGTTGGAAGCACGCGAAGCTATAAATATAAGCAAAATTATAGCTAACGTTTCAGTCCTATGGGTAGCATGCTAGAGGTAGGTTGTTGCTAGACAGCAAGACAAAAAGTGCCATAAAACGATTTGAAGCTTTAATTGGTAAGCTCTTTTATTGGGTCATGCAAGCTCGTTATATCGTTTCGCCTAAGAAATTGACAACTACCCCAGGGCAAATTTTTAATGCTCAAGATTAATTTCTAATTTATATAAGGTGAACTCGATCGATAATGAGAAAAAGTTTATCGCTTCAACCGAAATCGCAGAATGGTAGAGAAACTTAACGCTTTAAAAATAACTGTGTTACAGTTAAGTTAGTAACTTAAGGTTCATGAGGGGTTTGTGTTAAGCGTGCACGAAACACGCTGCATTAAAACAGAGACAATAGTAAATTACTCGCTTGAAGAGCGAAACGGTATAGATTATTATTTTGAATACGCCGGCCGGACGGAGGGGAAAAATGACAAATCAGTTTTTGGGTGAACACGCGAGCGAGAGGACGTGAAAAAAAGAAGGCCGGGAAAGTGTGAAGCAAGCGACTGAAAAAACCGTGACCGCGTGTCCCGGGAGTCCCGAGTGAATGACGTCCTGGTCAGCGATCCTTATCGGTGGTTTCGATAAAAATCAACGGACTTGGATGTTGACCCGTTCACAGCAAAAATTGGGAGTAATCACCACGCCAACATCCAGAGTTCCCGTGTCAAGCGTTCCCCGAGTGGTTCCGGCGTCGCTGTGTGATCGCACTGCAGCGGTGTAGCAAGCAGTTTTCGCAGGGCCGTTGTGAATCGGATTCCTGTGCGGAGGCGGTAAAATCCGAAGTGGTGAAGAATCAGTGAGGGGTCAGCGTTTCCCCTGGAAGTGCAATCGTCGCATTATCGTGGACAGCACGAGGGTATCCGGAGAGCCGATTCCGAGGTTTGGCGCTGGAGTCGACAGGCAGAACCAGAAGAAGAAACAGGACGGAAACGACTCCCACTTCGCACGAGGATCACCCGGGAAAGCTGCCTGAGGAATTTCGCTGCTGCGGCAAATCTGAACTTCATGGGAAACAGAACGGACGGCGAGACCGCCGAGAAAGACGTGATTTTTGGCAACGTGACGACAACCCAAATGGTGAGTGCACTGCTTTTTCTTTGTTATTACCTCTCTTTTAAATGAACCGTCATTATTGTTGATTGGTGGGTTATTATGGCTTTGGGCTGAGAGACTAATGTCCTCTCACACTGACCAAATGTTTCATAACAACTGCTTGCATACAAAACTTGAACACAAGCTTAGCGAAGAGAAGCATAAATCTGTATAAAATGTTCAAAACGACGAATGTAACAATGAGAGATTCTCTTTGTTTACTTTCTCTTTCGATTATTACGAAATATGCCTGCTTAATTCGGTAAATGCTTCAGTGCAGATTGAAAGATGATAGCTTTAGTTATTATTATCGGTAAATAATTGGAGAGAAGGATTGCGTAATAATCGAAAGAGAAAGTAAACAAAGAGAATCTCTCATTGTTACATTCGTCGTTTTGAACATTTTATACAGAAATATCGAAATCCGTATCGCAAATATGTACAAAAATATAATTGCATACATTTGGGATATTGATGTAAACACAAAACAAATACAAATCAAGACAAATAGAGTCTATATTTTGGGTTCGCGTGTTTGGTGTTGGTTCCTAATAAAGATGAATCTAAGCAGACTCTCGTGCAGTTGCGGATTCAAAAGTGTGACGATTGATTGAACTGTTTGATTGAAAATGTCGAACAATAGAAATTTTTGTTGCCTTGTTCCACATCAATGGCTCGAACAACCCCATGAGGCTGATCCTTGTGGTTTTTTCTCGTAGGATCTCGTTGTCATTCTTTTTCTAGGGGGAAAGGAGCTTACATCTCCATCTAGCAAAAGATTGAAGGTAACTTTGTCTGTGGCTCATCTATTGCTTCATCGTCGGATTTGCATTACTAGTTGCCTTGTACATTGCTTGCAGTAGATAGCTGGTTTGATGATGAAAGTGATTTTGAAACTGCATTCTTTAGTTACCGTTGTTGAGCGGTTGACCTTGTCTTTGGTTGAATATGTTTTTTTTTCTCAGTTTCAGTGCAGGGTTGACCGCAGTGAGCAGGTTGTTCACACAAGTAACATATAATCAGCTGATTCTCATAGGTAACCAGCGATTTACAAGGATGTCTTTCGCTTTATGCAGTCGCATATATAAAACACAGGGATTTTGTGTTCCAGGTTGTCATACTCAACACTGTAGACCTGGTTGTTAACCGAAGCGAATGCGAAATGCATCTCTTTCGCATTTAAAAATAATATACACAGAGTTAGACGCCTTGTTGAATTGAATCTCACTTACATCATTACCGTCTAGATGCGTTCGTTCTTTACGTAAGATTTCAATTTCGTTTGCTGCTAGTCTAACTTTGCATCGTTTAAAATCAATACAAATTGAATTGTTTCTTGTAGGCCAGGTTGTTGTTTCAGGTTTTTATAAATTGTATTTGCCTGTTTCGTATACTCTATTGTTCACTACACTGTATTGTCTTTGTTTCTGTCGTCTCGGCTGTAAGCAATTTTCGACTATGTCGGATGAAGTGTGAACACAAACTGTCTCTGAGCGTATCTTTTTCCAATAAATCATCTTTTCTGTTAGTTTTTCATTCATTTGGCTTCTCCAATATATGTTTCCACTCAGTCATTGCAAAAAACGGAACTTAGTTATGGCGGCTTTACGACAAAGAAAACTGAAATATTATTAAATCATATTATTATTACCCCCTAATTTATGCTAGGTGCACATAACCAATTTCACTTGATTTTACGTTCCATCTTAAACTCATCAGTGCGTAGCGTTTTGAAAATTTTGCATCTGCTCATCAAATCTGTTCCGAAAATATCAATAATGTAAGAATGTTTAAGGAATACAAAAATACCCAAAGTCGCTATCTTGGATTTCAGAACCACCTCTAACATCTTCTTCTGGCATCTACTCATCAAATTCGTTCCGAGCATACCCATATTGTAAGGGTTTTCAACGAATATCAATAAACCAGAAGTCACTATCTTGGATTTCAAAAATACCTCAAACACCATTAAAAAAGGTGACAAGCGATTATAAATACACTCTCCTACTCAATGCTTGATCGGAGAAATAGGTATAAAGTGAGAGAACTAGTGTTTGATGGACAGAGAAGATGTTTGGATAGAAGGTATCGGTCGGGTGACGGTTACGGAATGCATAAAAACGCAGGTTCGAGTCCTGTCTCTGAGCGTATCTTTTTCCAAAAATTCATCTTTTCTGTTCGTTTTCTTTCATTTGGCTTCTCCAATATATGTTTCCGCTCAGTCATTGCAAAAACTGAACTTAGTTATGGCGGCTTTACGTCAAACAACTAAAATTAATAAATCGACCTCAAACATAATTTTTCTGGAATCTACTCTTCAAAACTGTTTAAAAAAAACATATTGTATGGTTTCATTGGAATATCAATGAGCCGGAAACCGTTTTCATTTTATGCAAAAACCTCTTTTATCGGAGTAGGTTCGTAAAAAATTTTACGTTATTTGAAATTTGGTACGTAAAAAGAGTGACGTAAAAGGAGGTAACGTAGAAAAGGTGTACGTCAACGGAGGTGGAGAAGGGTGTCATTTCAGATAAATCAGTCGAAGAAAAAGTAAAAACTATATGAGTAAATCGAATTGGTTTGCCTCAGTTTGGCTTAGTTTACGGACTCGATTTGAGCACCCTTAAAAATACGATGTAAAGGTATGTTCTAATTTCCTCATCATCGCACCAGACTAGAATAAATTTTTAAAGACATTTTCATTGGAAGTACGTGGTGTATTTTAAAGCTCAAAAGTCGGCCAATACCCTTCTATAAGTAAGTGCATTCGTTGCCTCGATTTCCAAAAAATTATAATATCTGGTTTAACTTGACACTATAAATCACTATAATTGTTCACTGATAATAAATTAGTTGATCGAAACCTGTTGCCGGACGGAAATGCAGTGTCGATTTTTGGGTATAAAACGAATACTAACCGCTTCGTCTGGGCATCATTCAGTCTGTCGGTTCAGTATGTTTCGTTTACTAGTTGGCGTTTGGTTCTGCTTCCTTGCTTTCGCAACGATACCCAACCTATCCGAATGTTACTACAAACCAAGCAAAGCCGTTGGTAAATCCCATCAGGTATGTTAGTTCAGATGCAAAGTTTTTACAAGTTGTGATTCCATCTATAGGCGTACGACTAGCCAAAGAGTACAGTAAATTCGACCGACGTTACCCGTTCGAGTTTGGTCTTGGGCACTACTACCAAGGAGATATCATACTGAAACCTCAAACCAGTAAAGTGGTTATCCGTAATACAGCGGACAGATGGCCGAAGGGCATTGTTCCATATAAAATAGTTGGAAATTTCAGTAATGAAACTCGTTACAATAAAAATGAAATCTAGAACTAATAACTACTCCTTCCCTCCAGCCATCCAACAACGAGCACTAATAATGTCGGCCATGAACCAATATCACACGAAAACCTGCGTTCGTTTTGTTCCGTTTACAAATCAGCAGTACTACGTATCGATCGGGAACAGCGACACCGGATGCTATTCCTACGTTGGTTACCACGCCGACAACAACTATCATCAAATCAACCTGCAAACCCCGTACTGTACGGAGTACGTTGGGACGCCGGTTCACGAGATGTTACATGCGCTAGGAGCGTTCCACGAGTTCACCCGACCGGATCGCGATGATTGGCTGAACATCAACAGGAGTGCTTTATTGCCCGAGTATCAGACAGATGAATTTTTCAATACAAACTTTGGCATTTTATCGGCCGCAAATGTAGAAATGTACAACATCAAGTACAATTACGGCTCGGTGATGCACTACTCTAAATGGGCCGGAGCCGCCAGTCTGGACTATCCGGTTATGATGAATAAGAAGGCTTGGTTCGGAGATTTCGGCAGCAATGCAGGATTGAAGCAGTCTGACATCGAAATGGTACTGGATATGTACTGTAAAAGTTCGAAGTAGTTGGATCTTACGCACGGTGATTATTGTAAATGTATGCTAACTTGTTAGCAAATAAATTGTGTATTCAATGAAAATTAAAAATATACTGTCAAGTTTTGTAACAAACTGCACCATATTTCATAGTCTGACAAATTCAATTCCGGTTTGTCATATTAACCATATCATATATAACCATTCTAAAATAGTAATGGGTTTCAGAAAATGTATCTTACACCAATCTGGTATTATTTGCCCTGTTACACAAAAACCTTCATTTACGAACTGAAGCAATGGTTCGTAATCGAATTAGTCTTTAAAAAAAAGTTTACGTTTTTTTTTAATTTACTTCGTAGAACAAGAGTTTTGTGTATTTGGAACGGGTATAGCTTAAGGGGCGGGTAGAGTCTAACACTTTGGAAAAATCACTTTTTATTTTCTTTGTACTTTTTCATAGTAAAACATTTCAAGAATATTCTGTGAAATTTTCTAGCCTATCGGAGAAAAATTCGACAAGTTATGGACCTTTATCTTTGATTATCTCATACTGCGAAGAAGTAAGAGCTCGGCACACAGGTCCAAGATTTCTGCTTCGATCGACTAAACTTGACAAAACATTCTTGAAATGTTTCATTCTAAAAGAATACAAAAAAATATGATTTTGTGAATTTCCGTGTCCATCGTCATTCAAAAATTACTGAACCAACTTTTTTTAAAATTTTGCACTCACTTTTTACATATAAAAAACCAGAACCCAACGTTTTCCTTTTTCTTGTTTGTTACTTTGGGGAGGTTTTACAGCTACAAAATGGCGAATTTTTTCGTAAAAAATCGTATTTTTCACTTTGAACAACCACCAAAAATTAAAATAATGAAATTTACACGAGATGTAAATCAATAGTAACATGGAATAAACATGGGTTGAATCGAAATTTTGATTGAAAACCTTCATCGATGCAAAACTAAATTGAATTGCATTGAATTTTCAATGAATATAACTGTATCTTTCAATTAACGCTTATTTTGCGATTAAATTGTATTGAAACGTATAGAAATGTGAAGTAATTTTATGTTTAATTACCTGCTCCAAATATGTGCATGAAAATAGATGTAAATTCACAAAATATTTTTATCTGTGTTCTTATCAGTCTGCGCTGAGATACAGTGGACACCGCAAATCATGATTTTTAAGAAGCGTTCTCAAAAATATCTCTTCAACGACTTATTTCTCAATATTTTTCCACGAAAAAATTACAAATTACCCCCTTAATGGGTTGATGGGAATGACCACAAGATTCAAACCTCTAGAATTTAAACAAAAACATGATTGTTCTGATAATAATCACATCATTTATGTTTAACAATATTCTTTGTTAAACATGAATGATGTGATTATTTTCTGAACATCAGAAACCGAAAGCGATGTTTGAAGTGTGATTCTATGACAATGTGTATATTTTGTTTCGTTGACAATTTGTTCCGAAAATACTTATATTGTAATGGTTTTCAAAGAATATCTACACGCAGAGAAATGGAGTATGTTTAAAATAACAGTAAGTAGATTTTTTAATTTGATTTATGTTCGTTTCAAGCAAGAATATGATTGTTTTGAACCAATGTCTCCCTTCAACATCAACAATGATCTCTGTTTGACTTGAATCAGAATTTTGGTCTAACCAAACGAAAAATATATTTGTTCCGACTGAGTTTATTGCTGAAATAAACTTACTATTTCTTACATTTCAAACAAAGTTGAGTTGATGTTATCGACAATGTCTATGTTGATTCTGTTCTGCTATATGTTTATGTCAAGAAAAAGAAAAAGTTTGTGCGCGTTTCATGAGTAAAATTTCTTTCATTTCCTAGAGGGTTTTCAACAATTCAAGCGTATGTATTGATAATTGAGAATATTTTTTAAAATTGCAATACATTACATAACCCATTTTCTTTACATAAGAATATTTGATGCAGGATCCCTATCTGGACCGGACAGATGCAGCATCGAATTGTTGGATGCTACAAAAATTTAAATATCACAGCTTGATTATGGTATGTGAATAGTTCACTCGTCTCGCGATAAAAGGGCCAATTGTCTAAAAAAAAATCAAAATTCATTCAAAAACTTGATTTTTAAGCCAATATAAATCGAAGTAGAAGTAGTATCAAAAATTACCTTACAAAAAAGATTGAAAGAAATAATTTTATTTATCTTAAAAACAAACAAAAATGTACGATTGCGAACCAACAGCGTTAGTTGAAATAACTGCATTTAAGTTCAATTATTTCAGCTAAAAAGTTTGTGTATTTAAAACGTTACAATTATAAACTTTATCTGAAATTCATTCATTTGAAACTGATTTTCCAAATTGAATATACTGCGAAATTGTGCGTCAAGAAATTTGCAGAAACCCACAAGTAAAATATTTTTTTTTTCAAAGATATATTTATTAAGGCATAATCCATTAAGGTTTACGATGCCAAGGGCTTGTCTATGTGGGTCCTCAGGAAACACTCTTGAGTCTTCGATCCGGCGGGTTGCCCTCATCGATGGTAGTGGTTCTTCGTTGCGGTGGTGTTGAAATATGACGTGGAAACGTTTCAAAAGTTGTCGCATCCTTCTGTGGGTCCGCGGGAAACACCCCCAGGCTACGAAGGCATAAGTAAAATATTCGTTATTTTATTCAAAAAATCGCTAGAAACAAACTAATCCAGCTGCAATATTTGCTATATCAAAACAGATTTTCTTTTGTCACTATTTCAATAAAAAAATTTGTTGCGTGGAACCCTATTCTAATTATTGTAACAATTTTTTTCTCTGCGTGTAGAACCAAAAGTCACCATCTTGGATTTTGAAACGATTTCGAATATCGTTTTCCAAATATTTGAAAAAAAAACCTTTCTTAATTCACCTAGTGGTGTGATAATGCCTTTCTCTTACAATTTAAATAGTATCATTAACACATTAGTACTGCGAAATTATCAAATATCCTAATATCAGCTTTCAAAAGAGTCTAAATCTTTCAAAATCGACTCTTTTATCTCCGAGAAATTTTGTTACCTTGAAAAACACTGGGATTTGTCGGTTACGTTGCCTATAACATCACATCTCTCGGAACGGAAATGTTCGCTATAGCCCTTCCAAATTTGATTGACATTGCTTGTTTTCAAATAAGCCTAAGTATATTGAAATTTGTTGAGTCATCTTCGAGAAAATTCAATCGATGAAAAATGTTCGGTTAGTCTCCGAAATTGGAAGTGCCAGCCAAATGATCTTCGAACTTGATTTACAATACATCAGTAGCTTTCAAATAAGACTAGATTTATAAGAATCGGCTTAGTCATCTCTGATATATGATATTGAGCGGTAAAAACAACGCATTTTGTCGCATTCGTTACTTATACCATTATATCTCCGGAACCGGAAAAGCCAGCCATGTGATCTTCGAACTGGATCCACAATTCAAACCTAGACTTGTAGAAACCAGCTCAGCCATTTCTGAGAAAATTGAACGGTAAAAAGCAATGCTACGTCACTTATATCATTATATCTTCTGAACCAAAAGTAACAGCCATTTGATCTTCGAATTTGATCAATGGTCCAATAGTACCTTTCAAATGAGCCTAAGTTTTTTAAAATCGGTTCAGTAATCTCCGAGAAAATTGAGTGGTAATTTTTTTTTAGAAAAGTCTCAGAGGCTCCGTTCGAAAGTCGGTTTTTTCGCAATTCTTATACCTTTTTTATAGGGAAAGGTAAAAACGAATAGCACGTATATTCATATAATGCACGAACTGCTCTCTACGGAGTACACAAGAATTCGATATTTTGAATGCACTTCATGAAAACTCGAATTCATTATTTAGTGATGTAAACCAAACCGCTTCTTGAATCACCTTGAGCTGTGATAATGCCTTTCTCCTGTCATTCAAACAGTCTCATTTGAGGGAGGCACTTCATGATTAGTCCATTTTCTAAACTTTATTGTACTGAAACAGAAAAACAGGAGGAAAATTCTTTTTGGAGTATTTGTAAATGTTCGTTTGGGGTAAGGTTACCACCCCTAGGGTTACATCCATCGTCCGGCAATACTTTTATTTGGGGAACAAGATACGGTAATTGAAAAGAGTTGCTTTTGAAACTTTAAACTAAAATAATTGTGGTGTAACACAGGCGGCTGAAAACGTGTTTGAGCACCGATTACATCATAGTATTCTCATTTTGTTAAAAGGCTATGTATCTAACTAGAGATCTGATTATCGGAAGATCTACGAGGTGAAAAATGCGCATGGTTCTGTCTAAGTTGGCCAGTTCTCAAGTTTTTCAGTACTAATCGTATCTCTCTTTTCCAATGGCGAGTTGTGCTGTAGTGAACTGTAAATTTTGTTTCGCACTAGGTCACTTACAAAATTTAGCTAAACTTTTTTCTTTTTAGTGTAAAGTTATAAGAAAACACAATGCTTAATACGCCTACCAGATATGCAATCTAAAACAGTTTGGCGTGCTGTCAATAAACGAATGGCAAGATTTCAAATTTGTTTTACACCCGACCCTCCCTTTACGAACTATATATTATATATACTGTGTACTTTTCCGTTATACGGGCGGACACGTTTTACAAACCTTTTACCGACTTGCCTTAGTTAGGTACATTCACTATAATAAGGTAAAGGTACACTCAGAAAAATATGATGGTACCAGTTACCATAAGGGAGGTTAGATTAACAATACGAATATAGTGGTTTTCAGCACACAATAAAATCAGATGATGTTAACAATATGCAAGCTCACTTTTACTATGAACTCCATATTGGATGAATAAATACTACAATTGGAATGTTTAGCATAATCATGATAACATCTTATTTTCACATTATAACAGTTCGGCTGAAAAGTTCGTATCGTTTAAAAGAAACACACATTTTTTTGCCAAAATTCGTTTTTATTATTCAACATAATTGCCATCAGAGGCGATACAGCGATTATAGCGATCTTCCAACTTTTCGATACCATTTTTGTAGTACGATTTGTCCTTTGCCTCAAAATAGGCCTCAGTTTCAGCGATTACCTCTTCATTGCTTCTAAATTTTTTACCAGCGAGCATTCTCTTGAGGTCTGAGAACAGGAAAAAGTCACTGGGGGCCAAATCTGGAGAATACGGTGGATAAGGGAGCAATTCGAAGCCCAATTCGTTCAATTTCAGCATGGTTTTCATCGACTTGTGACATGGTGCATTGTCTTGATGAAACAAAACTTTTTTCTTCTTCAAATGAGGCCGTTTTTTGAAATTTCGTCCTTCAAACGCTCTAATAACGCTATATAATAGTCACTGTTGATGGTTTTTCCCTTTTCAAGGTAGTCGATGAAAATTATACCATGCGAATCCCAAAATACAGACGCCATAACCTTATCGGCCGATTGTTGAGTCTTTCCATGCTTTAGGTTCGGTTCATCGCATGCAGTCCACTCAGCTGACTGTCGATTGGACTCCGGAGTGAAGTGATGGAGCCATGTTTCGTCCATTGTTATATATCGACGAAAAAAATCGGTTTTATTTCGATATAACAGCTCCAAACACTGCTCAGAATCATCAATTCGTTGTTGTTTTTAATCGATTGTGAGCTCACGCGGCACCCATTTTGCACAAAGCTTTCTCATATCCAAATATTCGTGAATAATATGTCCAACACGTTCCTTTGATAACTTTAGGGTGTCAGCTATCTCGATCAACTTCACTTTACGGTCATTGAAAATCATTTTGTGGATTTTTTTCAAGTTTTCATCGGTAACAGCCTCTTTTGGACGTCCACTGCGTTTATCGTCTTCGGTGCTCATATGACCAGTACGAAATTTTGCAAACCACTTACGAATTGTTGCTTCGCCCGGTGCTGAGTCTGGATAACACTCATCAAGCCATTTTTTGGTATCGGCGGCACTTTTTTTCATCAAAAAGTAGTGTTTCATCAACACACGAAATTCCTTTTTTTCCATTTTTTTGACAATAACAAAAGTAGCTTCACTCAAAATGCAATATCTCACAAACTAATAATCAGACAGCTGTCAAATTTATACACGTATATTTTGAAGGTTGGTACTAACTGAAAATGGTATGGATTTAATTCTAGTGGCGCCCTCTCATAGAAACGATACGAACTTTTCAGCCGATCTGTTACTCATAGTTTAAACAAGTGCCATAGTATTGTTGACATTTCACTTCTGGTTCTTTCGAAACACGGAACTATGGTTATTTTGACAATAGTGAAGATCATTCAAACATGCAGAATGTTCAAAAGTTATATTAATTAAAATTTCGGTACAAGAATAACACAGAAAACATTTGAACCTGCTTTATTTTCCTAATCCATTTTTACACTGATTTCAAAATATATGAAAAAATATCTATCAATTTTGAAAAAAAAAATTCTATAGTAGTTCTTAAGCCTGATGAAAAGCCTGATTCTGAGACAATTTTTGAAATTTCTAGCACCAAATTTATCTTCACTTGTTAGTGCAAGAGCTTGTTTTTTTATCCCTATAGGGTATCAAAATCACCAACTCGTTGCTCTCTCTTATGTTTTAATGTTTCCTTTTTGTTTCTGTTATAAAATCGATCGTATAATAGATCAGAAGGATTTTCTACCGGCGTCTTTATTTCTTTGAGAATTATACAATTTCTACAAGCGTAGAAAAAACGTTATTCAAAAATTACTAATAGAAGTATTTACACAGAAACTTAGCGGAAAACTCAGGAAATTTTTATGGATATTATTTCCGAAAAAATTTTCATAGCCGCTAGTGAAAAATATTCATTATTGGAGATATATCGACCGACTACGACATGTACCAAATGTTTAAGATGCTTCGAATCAACACAGATAAAAATATTTTGTGAATTTACATCTATTTTCATGCACATATTTGGAGCAGGTAATTAAACATAAAATTACTTCACAATTCTGTACGTTTTTATACAATTTAATCGCAAAATAAGCGTTAATTGAAAGATACAGTTATATTCATTGAAAATTCAATGCAATTCAATTTAGTTTTGCATCGATGAAGGTTTTCAATCAAAATTTCGATTCAACCCATGTTTATTCCATGTTACTATTGATTTACATCTCGTGTAAATTTCATTATTTCTTTCTGTGAAGCTCGTAATGTTGCTTTGATATCTTGCTCTGATTAATTATGAATGCGCAAGTAATGCTTTATCTCTGGAAACTAATTTTTTCGCAGAGCATGTTTATGTGCTGTCCATTTGGCAACCGTGAATTTATCCGCCAATGTCATCATCATCAAGTATTTTCAAATAACCTATATATATATATATATATATATATATATATATATATATATATATATATATATATATATATATATATATATATATATATATATATATATATATATATATATATATATATATATATATATAAGGACTTACAATATTAAATTGTAGAACAGAGAAAGTCTTTACCGTTCAAATATTGAAGATCCGCAAGATAATCGTCAATGATTATTTCAGCCTCATTTTTTTCTTTTAAAAACTTGAATTTAAACACTGTCGAAACATTAATATTTCCAGTACTTATACACAAAAATCTTATGAAACTTATTAATTTGCAATACCAATGCAGAAGCAAAATTGCACACTATTACAAAATTTAACACTTTTTAAAGATATCGCAATTCCGTCGTCGGAATATGAAATCTGTTGCTGTAATTAAGTTTTATGTGACACTAAAACAAGGAAACGCGTTATTTGACAATTTGTATAGTCGCACTGAGAAAATACATAGTCGGTTGAAAAACGATTTTCTTTCTACATAAATTATGTTGATATGAACAATCACCCCTATTCTGTACGTCGATCGATTCGAAATATTCCGATCGAATGTGCAATTTCCATTCTGCATTCCATTCGAGTTGGGTATGAAATCGAATATCATTCGTTCGAGTTGTTAAATTTTCGAACATTACTCGATCGACTTGCGTACGTATTACTTCTGTTTGGTTTAGAATCGTTCTAATTTGTTTATACAAGTGTGACGGTTTCGTTTACTAAGAAATGAATAATATAAATAATATAGAACGTGTAAGTAGTGTTGACAGCTTTGATAGTTAGTGTTCGAAAATTCAAGTGTTCCCGAACGAGAGTCGATCGAATCATACAAGTCGTACGGAATAAAGAATGCGAAATTCGAACGAAATTGTAGATTCGTTCGTATCACAAATCCGTTAGATTGCAGAATCGGGGTGTATATCACTTTCAACTTTATGCAGTCACGTACCCAGAGGGGGGGCCCGAGGGGCCCTGGCCCCTCCCGAAATCAAAAACATATAATTATTTTAAATGTCTCAGACATGTGTTACAGAAATAACGAGACAGTAAACGTAACGAAATGTAATACAATATCAGTTACAGTGGAAAAGTTTAAAGTGTATGTTAAAAACAGCCGTAAAAGGCACACCGAGATTCAATAACATTATTTTTTAATCTTTGGGCCCCTCCCCAAATGAAATCCTGGTTACGGGCCTGACTTTATGGTGACCGAAAGTTCAATTTCAATTATCATTGGAACTTTTTTGTTCTTATTTTAATGATTGTCAGCAGTGCCACTCCAGAAAAGTCATTCAGACAAATAGTGTAGTCAAGTTGCTGAATTTTTGTTCTAGTTCTAATTGCAATACAGATGGAAAAATAATCTGATATCATAGTCGTTACTACACTCAGGAAAATATTATGGTAACAGTTACTATATAGAGGGCCAACCTGACCATGCGAGTATAGTGGTTTTCAACCGACTATTAAATCTGATGATTTCAACAATAGTCAAGTTCATGTTTACTATAAATGGTACCGGCTCTAGAATAGTAATATTGAACAGTATATTGTATGACTAACTAATACGATTGAGATGGTTAACCTAACCATGATCGAATCTTTATTTACATTGTAGTTTTTGCTATAACCAGAGTCATGGTATTTTTTACATTTCACTTCTAGTTATTTCGAAACTAAAGGCAATGGTTGATTCAACAATGCTGAAGATCAGCAAAACATAAGCTAATGTTGAAAAGTGTTATGAATTTGAGTTCTAAACAAGAACAACAAAATAGTTTCCTTGCATTCTATTTTATTTTTGCATCCAATCAAATGATTATGTGCCTGATGAAATATTGATTAGCAACGTAGACACGGAGAAGCATTACATGGTTACAACTGTTGATCCCAGGCTCTGACCGGTGGCGTTTTTCCTAAAGCAGGAATGGGCAGCATGAAATAAATTAATAGCCAAGTCCAGATGCAAACTTCAATACCCACCTGAGATATATTGTTATTTTTTCCGTCGGATTCAAGCGATTTGAATCCGGGAATCGGATGATATTCGTCGTTTTCATCAATCGCTTGATGTTGTTTCTACTAGAGGCGTGCAAAACAGCTCATTTTGGTGAACAGCTCCGAACCGATCAGCTCACCAAAGTGAATCGATTCGATGTATCAGCTCATCAGCTCTTTTATTTTGAACTTAAGGTTCATTTTGTGGTCCGTTTTTCTTATCACCGGTTTTCTTTCAAATGCATGATCGAAATTGATTTGCAATGATGCAATGAATGCAATGCGAAATAATTTATCTTTAATTGATGTCGACTAAATTGAATCTCCTAAAGAGCCGAAGATCCGATCAGCTCGTAGCGTGTTCCCTGCGTCATAATGCAGTGAACTGGGTAGCAAATGAGTGAGCTGGTGAGCTGCGGTTCTTTTGAAAAGAGCTGTGAGCTGTCAGCTCACTTCAATGATTCGATTCACTGGAACAGCTCAGGAGCGAATTGCCCATCTCTAGTTTCTACACCGATCGATAACGAATAATAAAAAGTATACGAGACGTCGATTTCACTAGAAAACAGCCGTTGCCGTAAAATTGTTGAAAAATTTAATTTCATCGACGGAAACTAGTAAGGCTACAAAATTTACTCACCTGCAAGACCTTCCAAATTGTACAATATAAGTCACAATATAATTTTTTTTTTTCAAATCAATCACTGATGTGTTACCCACGTACGAAATAGTCTGCTATATTGTAATTTTATGGGATAATAACAAAGTACATCCGTTTATTGACGATTTGTATAGTCAGCACATGAAACACATAATAGGTTAAAATCACTGTACGATAATGTGCTTACTACATAAATTCTGTTGATATTGACTACATGAATAGTGTTTTCAAACTTCATAATCGTCTTTTAAACTATGTATCTATTTATGGTAACATTATTGTACTGTGAACATATTTACATGGTAGCAATAACTATTTCGCTTCTCATAAATATGAAGGTTGGAGAACAATTTCACCTTACTATAAATTGTGATTTTAACTATTTGTTCTTATATTTGAGATGACTATTATTGTCAGGATGACCATGCCAGAAAAGTCATAAATACAAATAGTTTAGTCAAGTCGTAGTCTTTGTTGTCTAGTAATTTATACAATACAGATGGTGAATAGTCATATATCATGATTGTTGCTACTATTTAAGCGCATAATTGAAATGACAATGAAAAACAGGCTACGGTTACTATGGTATTTTTCTCAGTGTAGGATAACGAAAGTATGTTGGCCACTCTAATATATATTGATCCGGCGTACATATTTCTGGATGTAATCAAAATGAAACACTTTGTCGCAGAGGTTTTCAGATTATTCCATTGTTTAACTTATTAAGTATGAATTCGTACTTCATTTGGATTACAACCAAAAATATGAGCGCTGGCCAAAATATGTTAGAGTGACGAAAATACCTCCGTTTACTCCATTGTAAATGTACACTCAGAAAAACATTACAGTAACCGCAACCTGTTCCTCATGGTCATTTCAACTATGCACTCTAATAATACACTGAGAAAAATACCATAGTAACCGTAGCCTGTTTTTCATTGTCATTTCAACTATGCGCTTAAATAGTAGCAACAATCATGATATATAGTTACAATGATCCCGTCCATAATAACTGCTGACCCAACAGAACTTCATTAGTAACAACACCAGAAACACACGGGTGCCTACAGCAAGAAACGCTGACTAGACAGATCGACCATAGCAACGACGAGCGACGATCCCTGGAAGAAGAACGGAAGTCCACCGCCACATCAGCAGGATATCGATGAGACGCGTGCATCAGCAGAATAGGTTAGCGCAGGTAAAGCCATGATCGGGCTTAGGAGAGTCAGTTAATTGATTTCAGTTGAGCGGTACAGTTCGTGTACGCGTAGAAGTAAGACGTTTGTAATTAGTTAAGAGTTAATGTGAATAAAAATATATTTTTTTGAAACCCACGAGCCACGTCTCGTTAATGGCGCAGCCGTCCGCAGTTTAGTGAAAAGCGAAAGTGGACAACAGTGCTAAAGAAGAAAAGAGAAAATCTTCTTAAAGTGTACCCCGATATTTATTTTTCAACAGAAGAAATAAAATAACATCATCATCAGACAAGAAGTCAACGTCTGGTCGACTTGTGAGTACCGCCGCCGACCCACTGGAGCAACTGAGCAAAGGAACCAAATCGTGAGTACTAAAATCGTATTATAGTAACATTTTTTACCCACGCCCTTAAGAGACACTACAAGATAGATCTCTCAAGAAGTGTTCACGAGAAAACTTCCTCCCGTTTATTCGCGAACAAACGCTTTGTGATAACTCAAGAGGTGTCATACAGCAACCGAATACCGCACTACAAGATAGACGGTTCTCGGTAAAATTAATTCGAACCACTACAAGATAGAGTTCGTTTTTCCATTTATTACACAAACTAACGTGACAAGGCAAATTTGGTAAACTTCATGCCAAAAGTCAAAGCTTTAAGTAAGACACGAAAACTACTCGGACTGTTGGAAGACGCATCCAGCTCCGATTCGGACAACAGTGAAAAATCCAACGAATACTCCCACGTACCAGTTGATAATTTATCACTGACAGTCGAAAGTCTCAGCATGAACGAGCAAAATCAAACCCAAATAAACCATTTAGAAGTTTTTGCCCAGCAAATGCAAAGCATAATGCAGGCAATAAACGACCTCACCGCGAAACAAAACATGTACGATATACACTTAAATAACAGCGCATCGACCAGCCAAGGCACCGTCGCCAGTAATACGAGAATAGCGTCAGGTGATCCGTTTAGAATACCTGACCCTATCAAAATGCTGCCAACATTCAACGGCAACAAAAAGCAGTTGAATTGGTGGTTGGAAACTGCTGAAAAAACACTTAACAATTACGAACTTCTGGTTTCTCCAGAAATTTTCCAAATTTATCTAACTGCGGTTAATAACAAAATTGAAGGACACGCCAAAGACGTACTATGTACCAATGGCAACCCGAACACATTTCAAGGCATAAAAGAATTAGTTATTTCAGCGCTAGGAGACAAACAAGACTTGTCTACCTATAATTGCCAACTTTGGCACAACAAAATGGATGGTAGTATAACCAAACACTACCATCGAACAAAACAACTAGTTCAAAATATAAAATCACTAGCTAAGCAGAAAGTTAAATACAATGATCATTGGGATGCCATTAATGAATTCATAGACGAATATAGTCTAGCAGCATACGTTAGCGGACTTCAGAAACCCTATTTCGGATACGTTCAGGCAGCAGAACCAAAAAACATCGAAAACGCATACGCTTTCCTGTGCAAATTTTCATCTAATGAGTCCAACAGAAATTTGACCCAGAATCCGTCTTCACAGTCTACATACAAATCAGAATCTCATTTCTCACGAAAACCCAGGCAAGAAAACGAACAAACACAACCAAAACCTTATTATTCAAAGCAACCCAACCAAAGCCAAAAGCCTAAATTAGAAAACGCGGTCGAACCAATGGACACAAAATCAACGAACTCGAGGCTGACTTTGAACAAGCGCACTATCCACAATAACGAAATTTGTACAGACCCAGATGCAGAAGACACCTCATTAGAATCAGAATCCGACTCAGATCCTGAAATCGACACAAATTTTCAACTAGTTACGCTAGAACCACAAACGACTTGAATTTTCTACCTTATTTAGAATGCTTCAATAAAGAAAATAAAGAAAAAATTAGGTTGCTCATTGACACGGGAGCAAATAAAAACCTCATCAAACCAGGCCTTCTCAAAAACTGTAGAGAAACTTCTGAAACAAAAATTAAAAACATTACAGGTCACCATCGCGTCAATAAGAAAGGTAAATACAATTTTCTTGGACTAGGTTTCCCCGCCCAAACGTACTACGAATTAAAATTCCACGATTTCTTTGACGGATTACTAGGATCCGAGTTCCTTGCCAAAACGAAATCGCAAATTAATTACCATAAAGGTACTATAACGATTTCAGGCATTGAAACATTATTCAAGAAATTCTACCCAAACAAAATTCAAAACCACAACCACATCATTACCCTACTTACCGACAACAACGGAGATTGGTTCGTACCAAATTTTTCCAAATTATCTGACAGCATAACTATATGCCCAGGCCTTTATAAAGCTAGAAACCACAAAACAACTGTTCTAATAACAACGAACAGCAAAACAACCCCTGATTTCGGAGCCGAAAAGTTGAAACTCCTTGTGAATAATTTCGAAACATTAAGCTCAATTCCTACAACCGAACACGAAGAGCTCACCATCGACACAATCGATGGTCTCATCAGAACAAATCATCTATCCAAATTCGAGAGAGAACAACTCACTCAACTGATCCTAAGACACCAACGAACCTTGTTGAAATTTAATGAAAAACTAACATCCACAACCGCAATCAAACACAGAATTCTAACTCATAATAATCAACCAGTGTACACCAAATCATACAGGTATCCACATGCTCTCAAAAACGATGTAGAAGAACAGATTAAAGAATTATTAGACCACGGCATAATCCAACATAGTATCAGCCCATACTCCTCTCCCGTTTGGGTCGTCCCAAAGAAAATGGACGCATCAGGAAAGCGAAAAATTAGAGTTGTAATCGACTATCGCAAACTCAATGAGAAAACGATAGACGACAAATTTCCGATCCCGCAAATCGAAGAAATATTGGACAATCTCGGCAAATCGACATACTTCACAACGCTCGATTTGAAATCGTGCTTCCACCAAATCGAAATGGATCCTGATCATATGGAAAAAACGGCATTCTCAACAGCACAGGGTCACTTTGAATTTACCCGAATGCCGTTTGGACTTAAGAATGCCCCCGCTACCTTTCAACGGGTGATGAACAATGTACTATCTGGGTATATTGGAGTTATTTGTTACGTATACCTTGACGATATTATTGTCATAGGATACAACCTTCAGAATCACCTTGAAAATGTATCTAAAGTATTAACTCGCCTTTCTGAATTTAACCTGAAGATTCAGTTAGATAAGTGCGAATTTCTTAAAAGAGAAACAGAATTTCTTGGGCATATCATCACACCCGAAGGAATCAAACCTAACCCAGAAAAAGTAAAAAAAATTCAAGAATGGCAAATCCCAAGGAATCAAAAGGAAATAAAACAATTCCTTGGACTGACTGGATACTATAGGAGATTTATCAAAGACTACTCTAAAATAACGAAACCACTTTCTAAGTGTCTAAAAACAGAAAGCATAGTTGACATCGAAAACACGGAATATCAAGAAGCATTCAAAAACTTAAAAGAAATTATCACTTCAGACCAAATTTTAACATATCCCGATTTCAAATTACCATTTATCCTGACCACGGACGCAAGTAACTATGCGCTTGGTGCTGTATTATCACAAATACAAGACAAAGTAGAAAAACCAATTGCTTTCGCTAGCAGGACATTGAATAAAACTGAAATTAATTATTCAACAACCGAAAAGGAAGCACTTGCAATAATGTGGGCAGTCGATAAATTTAAACCTTACCTACACGGAAATAAATTCAAACTGGTAACAGACCATAAACCGCTAACATTCATCCAGACAGCTACCAAAAATTCAAAAGTACTCCGTTGGCGCCTCGAGCTCGCCACTTACGATTTCGACATCTCTTACAAACCCGGAAAAGCGAACGTCGTAGCGGACGCTTTAAGCCGAAAAATCGAAAACGACAATAGCAACTTAGAAGTACACGTTAACACATCCAGTAACAACAGCTCCAACCAATCCGATGACGAAACAGTTCACTCCGCGGAGTCATCAGAAGACTATTTCATTCACTCCACAGAGAGACCAATTAACAACTACATGAACCAAATCATATTCAAACAAACCAATTTCCACAGCATACTAACAGAGCACCCATTTCCGAATTTCAAAAGGATAACAATTTGCTCACCCAATCATAACCTAGAATCCATAACACAAAACTTTAAAACATATACTAACGGAAGACAAACAGCAGTCCTCGCTCCGGAGAACATGCTACAACTAATACAAAATGTTTATAGAACAAACTTTTCTAACTCTAACATTCATTTCGTAATCACGCAAAACATCGTCGAAGATGTAGCTCTCGAAACCAGACAGGACCTTATCGTAATAAAAGAACACGAACGTGCTCACCGTGGAGTAACGGAGGTAGAAAATCAAATCAAACGTTCATACTTTTTCCCTCGAATGACGAAGAAGATTCGCCAGTTCATCAACTCCTGTCCAATTTGCGCTCAACATAAATACGAGCGTAAACCGTATAATATTAAAATTTCACCTCGCCCAATAGGAAACAGACCGTTTAACCGAGTCCACATGGACATTTTCAGCATGGATAAGTTTTACTATCTTTCCTTAATTTGCGCTTTTTCAAAACATTTACAATTAATCCAGATCAACTCACGCAACCTCACCGACATTAAAAATGCATTATCCCAATACTTTAGAACGTTTCAACCTCCTCAAAAAATAATTTGCGACCACGAAGCTTCATTTACAAGCGTTCAGTTTCAAATTTTTTTGGCAAACTTCGGAACCCACATTGAATTTGCTTCATCGTCAGAATCGAACGGTCAAATAGAGAAAACACACAGCACAATAATCGAACTCTACAACACAAACAAACATAAATTTAAAGAAACTGGTTCACCAGCAATAGTTCAAATAGTTACATCATTGTATAACGACACAATCCACTCCGCTACGACCTACACACCCAACGAAATCATCTTTAATCAACGAAACTCAACAGATCGTAGCGAAATAACAGAAAGGGCTAACCAAATTTTCGAAAATGTTTCAAAACATCTTAATAAAGCAGCCAATAAAATGAAAAAACATAACCAGCTTAAAGAAGAACCACCAGTAGTAAACGAAGAAAGCAGCGTTCACTTGAAAAAGAACACCAGAAAAAAACTAGACCCAAGATTTTCAACAACAAAATGCCTTAAAAACAACGACAGAACCATAATGATAACAAGAAACGTGAAGAGAAACAAAAATAAACTGAAAAGACTAAGGAACCCAAATTAATTGATTATCTTTTTATCTTTTCAGGAATCCAATATTATGGATGTTATCAAAAAAAAAAAAAAAAAACAAGAAAGGATACCCTCTAAGTCAAATAAACCCAACTTATAATCATTTCATTTGCTCTTCTAATTCTAGCCACAAGACAAGACCAGGAAGCGAAAAATAACCAGCTACTAGTATCAATAATTAATAACAAACGAAAACCAAAAACACGAACTGAGACAGAATAAGAAAAATGATAGACAGAAAATTAACATTTTGTTTCTTAATCAGCACGATTGTATATTGTCAGAACCTAGAAATTTCAAATTTAAACGACCAACCAATCTTGACACTTATTACAGGAAAGTGCATAATACAAACAGATACTATAAATATAATACATCCAATCAATATAACAGATTTGGAAAGTACCATAAATCTCTTGTCTAATCTAATTTATTCAAAGTCTGATAATTACTTAAGCCAAATAGCAAAACACAAAATTAGAGAACTTCATTCAAATTTCTTAGAAATTATGCCTAGGAATCGCAGAGTTAGAAGTCTCGAATCGATCGGAACAATATGGAAGTGGATAGGTGGAAGTCCAGACGCAACGGACCTAAGAATTATCAACCAAACCATGAACGAGCTGATAAGCAGTAACAACCAACAGTATAAAGTGAATGAGCAACTCGGAAACCGCCTCAAAGCAGTTACAAAAGCCATTAAAGAGGTGACGGAGAACAAAGCAGCAAACAAACTCGTATTAAATGAGATAGACACCATCGTCACGATAATGAAAATAGACATCATCAATAAACTTTTAGTAAGACATTTCAGACGCCGTCATACTATCCAAAATCTCGTTAACCAGCAACAAAATTCTTTCACGGAATGAAATATCAATTGTTAAATCTATCCTTGATGATCAAGGCATAAGAACAGAGCTTCCAGATGAGGCGCTCAGTTTGGTAAAACCAATAATAGCCGTCAACGATGAAACACTATTGTACATCGTACGAATCCCACAAGTTAGTCAAGAAGAAGCATCAATAGTACGTATAATTCCATTACCCACGAAACAACAGATAATTACTCAGTACCCAAATTATCTGATAAAAACGAGAAAAACCTTATACTTGACGACAAAACCAGATGAATACATCCAACAAAAAACATTCATTAACCAGTTCTCCGACAGTTGTATACAACCCCTAATAGAAGGACGACGCGGTAAATGCATAACGAAAGAATCACCTCAAACTAAGACACAATTTTTAACAGACGATCTGCTACTCATAAGCAATGCTAAAAATGATCTGTTGCAGTCAAACTGCGGTCCAGATGATCGGAACATAACCGGAAATATTTTAATATCTTTTACAAATTGCTCCATTAATTATAAAAATCAAACTTTCTCATCATATTCAAAAGCAATAACGTCGGAAATTCTACAAGGAGCAACGCACAACCTTTTGATAGATCAACAATCGGAGGAAAACGTCCTAGAATTGATAAACAACATGACAATAACCAACAGGAAGAAATTGGAACACGTCTACCTGATGCAATTCAAAAGTCAATTATGGAATTGGAGTCTGCTCGGTGGAATCTCCATCTCAATGATATTCACCATTACGATTTCTGTATATGCTTTCCTCTATCACCGAAAACTATTATACAAAATTATTATTAAACTCGTGAAGAAAAGACGAACCAAAAGCTCATCACAGGCAAATCAACAAAATCAGGACGCATGAGGACATGCTTTTTCACCCCCCGGAGGAGTTACAATGATCCCGTCCATAATAACTGCTGACCCAACAGAACTTCATTAGTAACAACACCAGAAACACACGGGTGCCTACAGCAAGAAACGCTGACTAGACAGATCGACCATAGCAACGACGAGCGACGATCCCTGGAAGAAGAACGGAAGTCCACCGCCACATCAGCAGGATATCGATGAGACGCGTGCATCAGCAGAATAGGTTAGCGCAGGTAAAGCCATGATCGGGCTTAGGAGAGTCAGTTAATTGATTTTAGTTGAGCGGTACAGTTCGTGTACGCGTAGAAGTAAGACGTTTGTAATTAGTTAAGAGTTAATGTGAATAAAAATATATTTTTTTGAAACCCACGAGCCACGACTCGTTAATATATGACTATTCACCATCTGTATTGTATAAATTACTAGACAACAAAGACTACGACTTGACTAAACTATTTGTATTTATGACTTTTCTGGCATGGTCATCCTGACAATAATAGTCATCTCAAATATAAGAACAAATAGTTAAAATCACAATTTATAGTAAGGTGAAATTGCTCTCCAACCTTCATATTTATGAGAAGCGAAATAGTTATTGCTACCATGTAAATATGTTCACAGTACAATAATGTTACCATAAATAGATACATAGTTTAAAAGACGATTATGAAGTTTGAAAACACTATTCATGTAGTCATTATCAACAGAATTTATGTAGTAAGCACATTATCGTACAGTGATTTTAACCTATTATGTGTTTCATGTGCTGACTATACAAATCGTCAATAAACGGATGTACTTTGTTATTATCCCATAAAATTACAATATAGCAGACTATTTCGTACGTGGGTAACACATCAGTGATTGATTTGAAAAAAAAATTATATTGTGACTTATATTGTACAATTTGGAAGGTCTTGCAGGTGAGTAAATTTTGTAGCCTTACTAGTTTCCGTCGATGAAATTAAATTTTTCAACAATTTTACGGCAACGGCTGTTTTCTAGTGAAATCGACGTCTCGTATACTTTTTATTATTCGTTATCGATCGGTGTAGAAACAACATCAAGCGATTGATGAAAACGACGAATATCATCCGATTCCCGGATTCAAATCGCTTGAATCCGACGGAAAAAATAACAATATATCTCAGGTGGGTATTGAAGTTTGCATCTGGACTTGGCTATTAATTTATTTCATGCTGCCCATTCCTGCTTTAGGAAAAACGCCACCGGTCAGAGCCTGGGATCAACAGTTGTAACCATGTAATGCTGCTCCGTGTCTACGTTGCTAATCAATATTTCATCAGGCACATAATCATTTGATTGGATGCAAAAATGAAATAGAATGCAAGGAAACTATTTTGTTGTTCTTGTTTAGAACTCAAATTCATAACACTTTTCAACATTAGCTTATGTTTTGCTGATCTTCAGCATTGTTGAATCAACCATTGCCTTTAGTTTCGAAATAACTAGAAGTGAAATGTAAAAAATACCATGACTCTGGTTATAGCAAAAACTACAATGTAAATAAAGATTCGATCATGGTTAGGTTAACCATCTCAATCGTATTAGTTAGTCATACAATATACTGTTCAATATTACTATTCTAGAGCCGGTACCATTTATAGTAAACATGAACTTGACTATTGTTGAAATCATCAGATTTAACAGTCGGTTGAAAACCACTATACTCGCATGGTCAGGTTGGCCCTCTATATAGTAACTGTTACCATAATATTTTCCTGAGTGTAGTTAGAAAGCAATGGAAGCAGGATTTGGGCAGCACACGCATTAAAGCAACCCTAAAAGCCAACAGCAGATTCTCTTTGTTTGCTTTCTCTTCTGCCTTCAGTACTAAATAGTCAACGCAGATATAATCGAAAGAGAAAGTAAACAAAGAATCTGTCATTCACCACGATTCTGTCGAGAAAAAAAAAATTTCGAATATCTTTAAGAAGGATTGACGGAAAACTCGATCTCGATCGCAATAATCCGATTCGAACGAAATACAGAATCGGGGTGTAAATGTTTTAAATATTGAAGTTCACTTGACTATGTCAGCTGGACTTTTACAATGGCACAGAAATAATCCGAGCAGACTCAACAGTCTGCGGTTATGCCATGAATCGAACAAGGAGAAAGTTCTTTCGCATTCCACAAGGAAGAAAAACAACCACCGGGTTTAATTTATCATTCTTACTACAATAATATATTGCCGATTTGATTCACGAAACAAAAAGTGTACATTCGTCTCTGCGATTCGTCGTTTCTAGTATGTGTATTCTTGCAAAAATACAGTAGTTTATAATATACCAGCTTAGCATTTAATAATATTTATATTATCGTACGACTGCGGATTTCTTCCGCATACATTGTTCTTACCCAAAATGGTGTCGTTTTATTACACAACTCGCCAACGTGTAGAGGCGTCTTTGAATTCTCCATTGGACTCTGTTTCGCAACGTCTACTACTACTGTAAGTGTGCTATCGACAGTAACGCAGATTTTGCTTGCTGCCTTCCATAAATAATTGCATTATTAAATAAAAGATTATTACAACTCTGTCACTTCTTGTGTGCTGATATTCTAAAACTGCTCCGATTGGTTAGTAAACCAACCGTTAATGCAACGCTGTGAAGTTTTTCTCGTAAATTTTGCCTTTCTCTCTCGTTACACCGTCGGTCAAACGTTCAAAACTATTTTCAATTGATGCTTTTCATTTTTTTTTATTCTGTTTCATGACGTTTTCAATATATTTACAGGATTGATTTCTCTTGCTTCTTTTTGTTTTCTGAGGTATTGTTTTCAATTGGTTATTTTTTATTCTTTCACGAAAGGTAATTTGTCCTATATTTACAGTATACAAGAAAAACTAACCCATTGTCACAACAGCAAAAACACCGAGAACAAACAAAAAGATCTTGGCTAAAGAAGGATTTTTATCAGCGCACGACTTGCCAGCGTGTGTGAGACGGTGTGTGGGTGGGGATCAATTTTCTACAGCAGGGAAAGCAACGTTTAATGAGGTTGATGAATGAGTTTTTTTTGTTTTGTTTCGCTTTCTGGAGGTTCTGTTTGTATCTCAAGGGTCAAAACTGAATGGATCCAGTAGCCTTACTGCTTGCGAGAGGCTACCATGTTTTCTCATTACGCTCGCGCGCTCGTCGTGTGTTCTAGTGTGATTGTGGGTTTGTGTGATTATGAAAATCCTGCAATGTTCCCCTTAATAATTATGTTGAAAGACATGTTTTTCTTTATTCAATTTATTTATAGCTTTTTAGGTCAATCTTGGTTCTCATTTAAATAGATTTTAGTATAGGTTCCTTAAAAGCGACTGTCGATTAAGATTTGTTCCAATTAGTATTCGTGATAATTAATAATAAGAATAAATTGGGTAATAATCAATTTTTTTTACAAGTGTTGCTACTCATTCCTTTGCTGTACAGTTTTCATCATCTTCTTTTGCTACGCCTCCCAGCTCATTCTCTCTCGTTCGTTCTAGTGTCTTCATTCACCCATTCGGAGAGCGAAACGATTTCACACTTCCTTCCACCATCGATACGGCACGAAATGCAGAAATCAACTCAGTTTTAATTGGCAGTGATATACTGGTCATTCCTTATTTACGATAGTGTTTGTTCTCTCAAACATGCTTTATACAACTTACTTCGAGAGGAAAAGCTTTCTCCATTCACTTTTGCTTCGTAGTTTCAACGTTTGTGTGCAATTTTGAAAAGATATAAATTTTGAAAAGCGAATTTTTTTTGGTTGAATTTCTAAGAAAAAAACATGACTTTCCGGAATCTCCCGCTGCTTGTTGTGTGTTTCGTTCGGGTATGGTAGAAATGACATGTACGTGAGAATATGTGTAATGCTGATTCTGTGCAGGGGAGTGATGATCATTCTTTTGCCTAAACCTGCTGGCGCTACGGATTACTTTACTTTCTCTCGTCATACTAAACTTAACTACACTAATAGACTAACACATCTAGGAGCTAACCTTTCCCATATTGAGAACTTCGACTTGCGGAGTACTCTTTTCACTATGAAACACAATTGGTCTAACCTTTTTTTTTTTTCAAAATCTTACTACGCGTGTTGGTATTTCAAAAAATGAAATTTCTCGGCAAACCATTCATTTGCCTACCAACACTATCTGCTTAGCTCTAGTATAGCGTCTAGTTCACATAGACCATTCCTAACTGGCTATGACATAGTATTAAGCATCCAATCTAGTACTTCAGTACAAGTAACCATTTCCCGTTCACTGTACATACACACACACCCATGCGCGTTAAACTAAATCTTAGTCCAAACTAAAGCACCTTAGGGATTATCATCGAATAACTTCCGCTCGCCAACGGCGTTGCTGCAACGGGGTTCCATTCGTGTGACCTGCCATTTTGTTTAGACGACACCACCAATTTAATTTACCGTAACGAATCGCTGAATTGTTCTAACTAAAAAACTCATCGTCGATCACTCGTTTTGAACGTGTAACCAAAACGGTTTGCTCTCCCTGCGCTGAAGATTTCCTTTGATTATTTTCCTCAAAATTATCCAACGTATATGAGATCATTACCTTGTGTTACATTCTTGTTTTTTGATCAAATTGTGTTCGGATCGGTTTTTTTTTCTGTAACCCAAAACTGTACCGACCAAAAATTAAATATGAATTTTTTTTGCAACTCAAAAAAATATTAAATGACCTTGAATTTGCAAACTTAGTAATTTTTTATCCTAACTTAACCGGTGGTACCATTCTTTCAACTCAACTCTGAGCGATTCTACCGCGGAGAGCTAAACCAATAACATCATTCTTACACGCCTAAAGACTCCGTTTTGTCGCAACTAGCGCGCTTCTCACTCCTAGAGCAAAAGGTTCTGCGTGAAGTACGAGTACAACTTTCGTTAGCTGATGGTTAGAAAAATATACTTTCTCTTTTTTGGATGTTTTTATTATTACTTTTTTACTTCACTGTGTCTGTTTTCTAAGAGAAAATGTGTGAGTTTCTGTTTCAAAATGTTAACTTATTTCTTCGACTACTATTTCCCTTTGATTTAAACGGCTTTCTTAAATTTCCTGAGGATTGTTTTTTTTTTTGTTTCGCGTGTTTTCATTCCTGTATAAAAATCTATTACTTTTCGAAATGTTCGTCTGTTTTTGTTTTTGTTGTTTCTAGCTGTGTGTCACAATACGGTTCGAAAATATGAAAAGCTACTGCAGTTGCATCTGTTCACTCTGGTTTATTCGCGTATTCGAGCTTGTTCTCTGCGGTTTGTTACGTTTTTTTTTTTTTTTTGACGACCGGTCGGCCACGCCAACGGAGGCTGTTTTCTATTTTCTAACTGTTGTAGGAAGTTATTAAAAAAAACTCGAAGATCCTGAAATCTCACACCCCTTTCCTTTGTCTGCCCTAGCTCAGCTAAGAAATAAATTAAACTACTTAGAGTTATGACAAATTCTGTGGTTTCCTGTAGAATCATTATTCTGTATAATTCTGATTCGCGCCGGAAATTCGATTCCTATCGTTAGCCAGTCGTACAACTAGTAAAGCAGTGATCGGTTGCATAAATAATTACGTGTTTCGTTCGAGTTGAGGACCTCAAACAACTGTTGTAATCCTAGAATAAAACTTTCGATACTTAGATATGTACAATAAAGTAGATCCATATTCACAAAACTTCGACTTATTTTCATTTTCTTGGAAGGGTTCGATTAAGTCTTTCAGTTGAGCTTCTCTTTCGTGTTCTTCTGTGTCCAAAAGAGGCAATGAAATATAGAACAAAAAAGTCATAGAATTGAACTAAACCGAATATAGATTTTGATCTCAAATAAACTCTTGAAAGTTACAAACGAACAAAGCCATCATCAACCCAGGACCCTTCACAATTCGTGTCCTTTCACGACAGCTGGAGCGGTATCGCCGTCGCAGTTTGTCCTAATCCGCTGCCGCCACTACTACTGCTGCTGCTAGCACTGCCCGACGGTAAACTGGTGATGGCCATGGCACCGATCGACGAGCTGGACGAAGACGAACTGATGGTGACTGCGGATGACGACGATGCGACCAACTGAGTAGCAGACGACGAGGAGACCGACGATTGTTGCAATTGGGGCGATTGCGACGGGGCCATCGGTGGCTGAATTGGTGGTGGCGGTGCCGAGTGCAGTACGAATGCATCGTAAACTTGCATCAGCTCGGCCAGCTTGTACTCCTCCAGGCAAACGAAACCCTGCAACGAAGGAGCTTGCTTCCGTGCACAGCCCATACAGTGGACCACGTGCCGCTTCTCCTGTTCGCGGATGAACAGGATGTTGAACACTTCGACCTGTAGTCAGAATAGGAAAAAATAGAATTAGCATTGTGCATTGAATTGACCGGCGAAATGAAGGATGGTCCGAGATACTGAAACTGTCTGAAATTCATGCACCCAAGCTAAGCCAGAAGCGACAGAACTTAGAACGCCTCGAAAACCAGTTTTTTTCTAGCATCATGTTTTTCGTTGAAAAATATGTCAAACCGAAGGTGCCACCACTTTGAAAGGCATCAACGAGATGACGGAATGATGCATGCGAAATGATACCCAAAAATATGCTTCTGCCCTATCTACTTACTTCACACTGTCCGCAGTAGTGAGACGCCTCGTTCTTTCCACGTCCATGAAACCGAACTTCAATGCCTTTAGTTTTAACATACTCGAGTACTTGCATACAATGTTTCATCGTTTGCATCAGACAGGTTCTGAAAGTAAACATTTGCATACGTGAGAAATATTTCATCCCCAAAGACGATTCGCAGTGAAACCAAGACGCTAATCAGTGAATCCAAAATCTACACGGTTTGTTCGGTAGAACGAAAGTTAGTAATTGAATGGTTTTAATCATCATTTTGATCAAACTGCAGTAGTCGAAAACAAAAAGGCAAACTTACTTGATGAGATCAAACATCTTCTGATCGGCAACCTTGATATTGCGGGCAAGATTCCAACTAAGATGCACCATCGGTACGATGCTCTTGTAATTTTCCAGCTTGTTCCACTCGTACCGTTCGACCGCCAGTTGGTACTGCCGGGCGGTGAGTGGTCCAACATTCCATGCGATATTGTTGCACCAACCGATCGCTTGCACCCAATGAACACATCTGTAAATATTTTTTTTTGTTTGAAACACACAAATCATTATAACGGACCTTCTTTCCTATTCGAATGTGACAGAAAACTTACCCAGCGTTAACCCAAACTAAATCTCCCGGTCGTTGGGTAAACCGATAAACCGGAATATTCTCTGCGTAAAGATCCTCCAGTGCTGGCCACCAGGATCCGTGCAGGTAGTTAATATTATTCTTCTCGCAGAGTGCCTGAATCCCACCCCAGTACGAATCGGGTGTTGCGAACCACTCACAATCACCAGGGCCAATGTTAATATTGATCGAACAGAAATTATTATTTTCCTGGTGACCGGGCGTCCTACTTCCCGGCACTTTCATATACAGCTGGACCGTATTCATGCCGAGAATCATATGACCCACGTGGGATAACATGTTTGCAGCGGACACAACTCTCGCAAAGGGAGGCAGCTTTTGCAGTTCGGTCAACTGTGTTTTCCACTTCCGCTCGTCCGAGAGGTCCACGTTGGTACCGAAACGAAGCATTTTATTACTGTTTTTGCACTTCTTCCGTTTGCCATTACCCGACCCGGGCCCGGTACTGTTCGTCAATGAATCCTTCGAGTCGGAATCCGAGTTTGTTAGTGGGATGCCCGCCAATTTGTCGCGTTCCTCCTGGAATTAAAATTAGATCCACCAGTTAGTTGTACAGTATTCGAATCGATTTGCTCGAAACAAATTTTCAGCAAAACATCAGAGCTAAATTGAAAAGCTTCCTCACTATATTTACTCAGTAGAACGAAAGTTATAAGCAAGCATCATTTGAAAAATTCTGAGATTACAAGTATAAAAACGACCGCTAAAAACTCACCTTGATCTTATCCGAAAAACTGGATGCCTGGTACTGCGCGTACTTGGCTATGGTCGTATGGGACCGATGGGAGATGCATGCCCAAACTTTCGACTTCATCGATTGATCCCAGTTTTCGTCGGCAGACTGGTGAACCTGCGTTCGCACCTCGATGCTGTGATCGGGATTGGCTTCGACCAGCGTCTTGGTGGAGAATAATCCCAAATCTAGCTTGAGGGCTGCCCCGAGCTGTCGTACAACGGCGATCGGATGTTTAAGACAGAACTCCTGCAGCTGTGGACTGTAGGCGTGCTTTTTATTTTCTAGGAAAACGGATGGTGTGGGAGGTTGCAATTGTTCGCGGGTCAACCGCTGCGGTGGTACTTCGGGCGGAGAGGGAGGCGGAGCGTCCTGTTGCATTGTAGAGCTGATTGCGGGAACATCCTTTAGGTCAGACTTTTTAACCGCCTGCAGAAGCTCCTTGGCCGTCATGTCAATGCTAAAGCCCGGTTTCAGATTGGGCTCAGACAGTTTCTCGATTTTTATGACCGGCTCAAGTTTAATGTCATGTTTCGCAAGCAGATGCCGCTTGGCTGCGGCTGCCGCCGTTGCTGCCGATCCTCCTCCGGTGGACGAAGCAGATTCTGTTTTAATGGCAGGTGATTTTACGCTATCCGATCTAGTGGAATCAACCGCAGCTGCATTAATCGATTGCTGGTCCATCGGTTTTATATCTTTGATATCTAGATCGTCCGAACCAAATTGCTTCAGAAGCGTTTCTGCAAAAGTAGCAGTGTCGTCCTTGGACGAAAGCAGGGCTTGCAGTTCTTGATCTGCAAAAGAAAAAAGAAAAACCATAAATTCAATGTCAGTTTGAAATTTAAGGAACTTTTTGAACTTTGACTGTCGGATTCGCGTAATCATATCCCACAAGTTGTGAAGGATTTTTTCACCCGAATCTTGATTTATTTCAAAATATCTCATTAGTTTTCCAATGATTTTTTGGAGTGAAAATTTCATAACCCGATAGGGGTCGAACAGTTCACAACGAGAACATTGGTTATGACGATGTGCAAAATAAGCTGTACTTACCAAGATCCGCCTGGTTGGTGCTAGCAAGCTGCGTAAACGCTGCAGTATTGGAATGATTTTGAAAACTTCCAACGCCGGCATACGTTCCGGTGGTTGTTTTAAAGGATTGCCCCGCATTGGGTACGGAAGAGAAACCACCGTTACCTCCCATTAGTTGTGGCTGACCTGGTTGTGGTTGTCCATAACCACTAGATACAACTGTAAGTGACCCTTGACCTTGGAATGTTGCAGCTCCAGGTTGTTGTTGCTGCTGCTGCTGTTGTTGAACGAGCTGATTTCGCTGCTGTTGCTGCAGGCGAAGCTGCTGTTGATGCTGCTGCATCAGTCGATACTGGTGGGCATACTGTTGCAGCAAATTCTGCTGTTGGGCATTTAAACTGGCTTGATTTTGCTGCAGATACTGTAGCATTTGTAGTTGCTGTTGATTAAGATAGTTCGGCACCTGGCCGGGTCGTACCACCTGCCCATCTTCCTGTTTAAAGCGTTTGCCAACCGCAACGGTATTATTGCTCTGAAACTGGGCAATCTGATTACCCTGAAAATGAAATGGAAAGGTGTTTGCATATTATTGAGTGGCACTCATGTACAACGAAATTAGTTTTTTTTAATAATCTGTAGAGGCAGCTACTATCTAGCTCCACCATATTAATACTGAAGGTGGTGTTAGCGAAAACTACCCTTCCACCGATACCGGTGGATTACTCTAGCATCCTGTTTGAAACAGATTCCATCAAATCGATTTCCTCGATGGGACCTTTTTAGAAATTCGGATGCAAAACGGTCAACAGAGAATAAGAAATTAAAACGCGAGTTCAATGACCACACAAAATAGCTTGTCAAAAATATATACCAGCATGTGCGCGTTCTCGATTCATGCCAGAATCGCTCGCATTCGCCATCACAGTCACACGACACACATAGAGGGCTTTGACCTTCAAAAGGCTACGAACACGCGGTACAAGCATAACCTCAATTCGTCTATCTCACAAGGAACGATATAACCAGCACATGGCGTACACATTTTTACTTGCTAAAATATGAATTTAATACGTTGAAAATTAACATTTATGGCATTACAAAATACCAATACTTAAATTTAGTTTTGTGACCATGAACAATTACATTTTGACAGCATATTAATATTAGGACTTACATAGCTTCGGTCGTTGTCCTTTTAAATTAGGACACTTGGTATACTTCCAGTAGTTAAATTATATTACTACTTGCACTTAAAATATATTTCAAGAAACAAACTTATTTAAATGAAATACTATTCTAATAGCACTAATTAAATGCAGAACTTTAGAACATCCACTGCTGCTAACGATCGAAACGAAAATGAGAGAGGCGAGCTCCCAGCGAACAGATACCGGCGGTTGACAGAAAACCGGTTGCCGGTAACAGAGTACTCAGAGAGAAATTGAGTAAAGTGAGTTCATGTGAGCTACTTAAATGAGTGCACAGTGAACGTTCCATAATTATGTGATAGAAACGATCCATCTTGGATTAGTTTTCATTTTTATAGCACGCTATCACGATAATCTGAAAGCGGGTTACAAGAGTTGCAATATTGTTATTATAAAATAAATATAGACTGAGGCATTCGCAACGCTGTGGTGGATATCAGTTCTAAAAAATGACAAAGTGTCACATAATTTAAAACTGTCAAAAATAAAACTCGAGCTTGATGATCTCAACACGAAGATTTGAAATCTGTTCTATATTTGTTTGTCAATGCATTGGTGTTATGTCAACTCACTGATAGCGTGTCTACAAAGTACACTGAGGTCTTTTTTTATGCGGTCTTTTTTAATGCGGTTTTTTTACGCGACTTTTTTTATGCGAATTTTCAGAGTTAAGCGGTTTTTTTTATGCGAAGTTTCAGAGTTATGCGGTTTTTTTTTTATGCGAATTTTCAGAGTTATGCGGTTTGCCCTTCTGCGGTCTTTTTTTTATGCGAAGTTTCAGAGTTATGCGGTTTTTTTTATGCGAATTTTTAGAGTTATGCGGTTTTTTTTATGCGAATTTTCAGAGTTATGCGGTTTTTTTTATGCGGTTTTTTTTATGCGGTACGTAAATTCGCATAAAAAAAGACTTCAGTGTACAATTATGGATCGAACTAATATTGCTGGTTTACAAGGGATTTAAGCTGTTCGGTTAGCTCCGGTCTCCGCTTCCATTGATTAGTGAAATGCGATTGAACGACAAAAATTCATATAGTTTTCGAAATCATTCATTTGTTTGTTTGTATCTGATTTTTGGGGAGTACTACAAAAGGCCGAAACACGAAAGGCGGAAAAACGAAAAGCCGAAATACAAAAAGCCGAAAACACAAAAAGCCGTACGTCATAGAAAGCCGAACCTCAAAAGGCCGAAACTCAGAGGACCGAAACTCAGAAAGTCGAAACGATTCTTTCAACGGGCAAACCATTTGCCCGGCCTGCCCGTTGAAAGAATCGTTTCGGCTTTCTGAATTATTTTCTAAATATACTAAACGTTAGAATTCTTACCAAATACTTTGTACCACAATAATAACACACAACTCTAAAAACTGGTAAAAAATTAGATCAGCGAAAAAGAACGAACAAAGGTGATCACGGAAGACAGTTGTTGGTAGAGG
Source organism: Malaya genurostris (assembly GCF_030247185.1). Classification (NCBI taxonomy): domain Eukaryota; kingdom Metazoa; phylum Arthropoda; class Insecta; order Diptera; family Culicidae; genus Malaya; species Malaya genurostris. Next base: position 254,152,133 of record NC_080571.1, on the reverse strand, counting down.
CATAATGAAAAAATCAGCTGTTTTTTTTTTTCAAAGTAGGGCGAATCTTACCAAAGTAAACAAATCGAGTTACTTTCTCCTACCAATAAATGCTTCAAAATCCTACAATTTTGCCTAAAAATACGGTTTCTACAAAAATCTCAATTTTAGTAATACAAAGAACTATAAAGGGCGAAACTGTCATTTCATTTGGTTATGTTAGTTTCGCCCTCCGTGTTCCATGCCAACAAACAGGGCGATACATTAATTGCTAGTAAGGAAGGCGAAACTATTTATTTTCTTTATTTTAGATGGTTTACGAACCTTTTACTACTGGAAATAGTAAATGAGACGATAAAATTACCCGCAGATTTATCTTAGTCGCAAAAACCAACCAATTTCACGGAAAATGCGCAAGGGCGTAACTTCATAATTCACACAGGAAGCATAAAAGTAAACTAATCGAAAAAGAGCTAAGCTCTTTTTATGTTGATCTACTCTGTAGGTATAGAAAAAAAGGATGCCAGATTTAAATAAATATCTTTTCTACTCAAGTAAAAGAAATCAATTTTTTATAACTAATATGTAGTTTAATTTTAGACAAGTGGATTACCGCTAAAAATGTAACTTTTTCGTGAGAAAATTATTGTAACTCACTTACTCGCCATTATATATATTTCGGCCTGTTATGCTTCGGCTTTCAGAAATTTCGGCTTTATGTGGTATATAACTAAGACAAGACCTGACATCTGGGGGGGGGCTGCTTTTGTTCCAAAATGGACCAGTTTCTGATTGGCTGATTTTGATGTTGCTACCTGCACATTGAGAAAAGAAAAAACTTTTGCAGGGTACGTGAGCAATGATGCCAAGTATGAAGAAAATCAGAAAACAAGTTTATTAAAATGTATAATGTTAGCTCACCAATGAGAATTTTCAATCTCATTGGTAATAAATGTTTATAGTGGCAGCACAGTGTAATTAAAATAGACATCAAGCCGTTTTTCTTTTTAGTGAATTAAAGTGTAACCAAAAAGATTTGTTAAATTAGTGTAAACTCGAAAGTGTGTTCAGTTTTACGAGAAGAATGAACTGTTGTGTTCCACACTGTGGTCGCACTAAGCATTTCTATCCAAACCTGACTTTTTCCGGTTTCCAAAAGATCCGGTAATACGCCAACAATGGATTCGATTTTGCGTTCAACATGAGATATTTCGTGTTTTGTCATCAAAACTAAATTGTTTTAAAGCATTAATATATAATAAAGAAATGCATTCACCAAAACATTTTTCATATTCATTTCAAATCAAAAACCTAAAGTCTAAAAATTTAAATGTAATATTTTTCCTATCATAGTTAATGAAAAAATCTGTAAATATGGCTACACTGTAGCCGGTACGTTGGTATTTATTCCACAGGGCGAAAATGACGAAAAGGATGATTCGGAAGGAAGAATAAGAAGCCAGTTGTCAGGTCTTGTCTTAGTCTTTAGACTCCCCATGTGACAGGCAAACGTCAGTCAGTTAGCGAGGTTTTCTCTATTATTGTTTTACGTCTCGCGAAAGTAATTCTTGGATTGCACATTAATTTCATGTTTCAAGTGCAAACAACAATATCAGTGTTGAGCGAATTCCAAAAAATATCTGGTCAATTACATTACATTCTTCATATTCTATAATTCAAATATTTTTTAGCTAGAGTTTATCAAATGCCGAAACGTTGATCAGCAGCGCAAAATTAATATTTGATGAAAGAAAAAAAAACTAATTGACCAAAAAGCTATATTTAAATTATTATAGATTCGAAAGACTCACTTTAGGGGAATCGAGTATCGTTTTGTATAATACCAATTTGAAAACATACATAAATATTTATATCTACATTTTTATTCTTCTAGTTCATATCACTTATTAAATTCTAATTTTCTTTAAATTTATGCAGAACGTTCATTGAATGTAGCGAAACAGTCAAGTAGCCAAAAAACACTCTACACTCAAAAAACACTCTAAGATCAGTTTCTGCATGAATCATTGGTACATCAAGTATCGAAACAGTACCTATATTTTCGGCGAACAGGATTATGTTGCACGATAGGTTGAAACCAACCGACAGTCTACTCGAACATTGTTTCATTTTCAAATACACGTAAAAAAGTCACTGTAATAACTATTACTGCTATTGCTTACAACAAAATGTTTTTAATTTTAATTTTCGTATAAACATATGAAATTGTTAAAGAACAAAAGAACGGTTTAGAAGAACTAGTTCTTTCGGTAGAACAATTAAGCTCTGAGCGGTCTGTAAAATGAACGGTCTTGCCCATCTCTAATCCAAATGATATATCGATGCTGTTTCCTTGCAAAAATGTACAAAAAAAATTGTTGAAAAATTCAAAAATAGTTGAATTGCAAATAACTGAAGTTTAGGAAGAAAAATATTATTGCCAGGCGAGCTGCTCAAACATGGAGGAGAGGCATTATAACAGAAGGCTGAGATTTTGAAGCAGCAATGGATGGAAGGAGTGGTTTGCTCTATCGGGCAATTACGCGCCGAGCGAATTTTCTGACACCCGTACTAAATACACTAATATGAAGATTCAGTTACAAGCTGTTAACTTTGCTGATATAATAATTTTGTTGATTACGTAGCTTATACCATTATATATCCAGGACCCTCAGTGACAGCCATTTGATATTCGAACTTGATTCACAACCCTAGAATAGCATTGAAATAAGCCTAAGCTAATGGCAAACGGTTTAACCATCGCGGAGGAAATTGAGCGGAGAAAATAATGTATTTTGCTGGTTACGTCTCTTATAATTATGCTGAATTGCTAATGCCAACTCGCGGTTCAACATAAACCGTTAAGCAGACGTGAAGGATTATCATTTGCGTAACGAACTAAAATTTCTATACTGACGTCTCATACGAAAACATATTTACAATTATGGCCGTTAACATATAGTAGCCATTTAGAGATTTTGGTACCTCTTGAACCGAGAGGTAGCATTTGCTGTTCAACATAAACTGCTAATGCACTGACGTACACAATTCAATTTTCGTAATAATTCTAACAAGCATAATAAGACTGCTCGCTAATAGTTAAAATTCGTTAAATCAAAACTATAGGTATAGCCTAATTATTACATACAATTACAGAAAATGAAGATATTATCTGTATTGAAACTATCTGACGATGACTGTGAACAACAACTAATTCTTGTACGTCAGTTTACAGTAAGGTAAAACTCTAGTAGGATCGATGTAATAAATCAATGTTGGCCCATGAGGAATATAATGCAACGATTGCAAACCTATTTAGAATCAAACCAAGTATTCAAATTTTCTTTACTAACATCGCACCGGAAAATCCTGGGTAAATTATTAAAATAAATACGAAATCTATTTGTGTCCCTGACCTGAATTTCAACAATAAATTTCACATTGCTGATTGAAACAGAAGATACTGACAACTTTATATAAAGCTTTTTTCAATTTCACGGCTTCCACGATTGAATCAATACAGCACATTTTACCATGATCACGGATACAGGCCAGGTAGCACGAGGACCCGGGTGTGGTGAAGAAAATACAGCATTGAAACTCACGGGTTCAACAACCACATGAATTGCCAAAAAAAAATTGGCGAGTATGACGCTCTCGTCATTTCTTTCTTCTCCAGCTCTTTGCTCACAGAGGGCTTTGACCTTCAGAATGGGGGCCATAGAGTCATTCATGGTCTGCCGCTATCAGACGGCCAGACATCACTGATGTTTGCAAATAACACAAGCGTATTAACTTACCTAACGTAGAAATCTGCTTCAATATTAATAAATCTCACACTATTTACACATTCTTCCTTAGCACAAATAATATTATAAATTAAACAATAAATTTCTTATTTCTAAGAGATTAAAATATTGGATCCCGCCTGCTCGCGTCGGCGATTCGAACGGAATAAAAAGCCAGCAAGTGTTGAGGCAAAAGCTAGAGATATGAAAGCTTGGCCAAAGGGAAACTCCAAACAAGAGAGAAAGAGCATGAGTGAACTTTCTGAAAAGGGGCACCCTTATCGTTGAAATCGTGTATATTCGATGGAAATGGAAGTGATAAACTGGTTGTCGTATAAATGTGGGTTGAAATAAATTGCAATCACTAGTACTTTCGGTTTTTAAAAACCTGAATGCACGAATTTGTGATTTCAAAAAGATGTAACAATCGATCTTTAGAAAACATCTGGCTTCACTGCTTAATGTTCCACATTCATTTCAGAATGAAACTTAGAGCAAGAGAGTGAGTGTCAATGAATCCGAGTTCATGTAATTTGAGACCAAAATGTCATGTTCAGTGAAGTTAAAAGTTCAGAAATAGTTTAATTTTTTTTTCAATAAAACAATCACAGATTATCAATCTTTCTACAACTATAAGGAAAACTGAACGTTTGCTCACCTGTGCATAACCCTTCTGATACTGTCTCTGCTGCGCTTGGGCTGCGGCGGTTTGCTGCTGCTGACGGGAGCTCATTTCGTTCGAGATTGGTAAATTCCACGCTTCCTCGATCGACGGTAGCTGCCGCCGTTTAGAGGTAATACTAGGCATAGGTGCGTGTGCCAAATGCTGTTGAAGAAATTTAATCCTTTGCGCTAGGTTCTGAGGCTTAGCCGAACTGTTCGTGGCAATTGTCGACTCCGAAAGACTCGTTCCACTACGTCCTGGCGTGGCAGCGGTTACCGGTGTACCTGCCGCGTTGGAGCCTGTTGAGGTGGTGTTACTGGTAGAGGTGTTTCCTGTTGTTACTGTTCCTGATGTATTAGAAGCATTGGCACTGCTGGCAGTGGATAAGGCTGACACTACTGTCGATTGCTGTCCGTCCGTATTCTTTGTAGCATTTAGATAGCAGGCATAGGCGTCTCGCGGTTGATTACAGCTTTCGTACAAAATACCCAAATTGGTCCAGGCAGCCGAGTGAGATTTATCTAGTTGCACAGCACAGATATAGGCTTGCAACGCATCCATAGGCTGATTTTGCTGCTGGTAAAGTACACTAAAATACGTAAACAGTGTAGCATAGAATCCACACTCACTCTATTCCTGCTTATACTTACCCGATGGAGCACCAAGTATCGGCATTGCCTTCGCTTTTTTCGACCGAATTGCGATAGGCTATGAAGGCGTCATGCACCTTGTTGATTCCAGCAAAGCACCTTCCTAGCAAGTACAACGTCTGGCCTGATTTTGGTTCAGCGTCGATTGATTTTTGCAGAAAATGAATAGCAAAACGTTCCCGTTGTGCCTTCTCACCGAGCGTTTCAAAACTGTGATACAACCATCCTAGCTGGCGGCAGATGTCGGCCTTCAGCGCTAGTGTCAGCTGTTTGTCTCCGAGTAGCTGTTCGTATGCTTCCTTTGCTGCTTTAAATTTGTTCTGTACTTCATACAGATGCGCGATGTGGAAGCGAACTGCAATAAGAAAAGGGAAAATGTCATTAAGTCGATATTTTAGCGATAATGAATTGAACAATTAAATGAATCGTCATAAACTAAGAACGTGCTCGAATTAGGAAGTTCACATATACCAGACGAACCACACAAAGGACGATAAAAGAACTGCCCCCCAAAAAAACAGTGACAAAGAAAAACGAATGGAGTTATTGACACCGGTAGCCATCACTCGGAGGCCAACCTTTTTCTGCTAAATGCATGCCACCGCGGCGATGCCTTGTTCAGGTAATAGCACCGGTGGCCGCATTGCAATTTGAGACGCAACGTACGGCTGTGTTAAAGATGCGCCATAATCGCCGAGACCTTTGTCGTTAACGTCTCCTTTTCCGAAATGTCTGGTTGGACGGTTTTGTTTCGCTTCATTTACTCATTATTTCTTTCATTCGTCACTTTGGCTCCATTCCTTCCTTCTTTCGCCGAATATCTAAGCGCATCAGAAATTTAACCCTGTTTGGTACCACAAAACAAACACAGCAACAAACGGAATTGATTCAAAAGCCTGACTTAAATTAGTGTTTCGACGGTTTATGGTTGTAAGTTGTGTTGCTTTTATGTGCGAAGTCTGGTTTTTGCGTACCCAATCACACCATTAACCAAATATAGTATCGAGGACTGGATTGTTTCTTCTACCTTGATTGGACAAACAACTGTAACCAATTTTTGAACGAAAATTATGAAGAAATATGATGACGATATTCAACATCAGGAGCCAAAAGATGGGGTAATTGTACTGATACGAATCTCATTAATCATGACACCACAACGAAGTCTGATCCATTTAGAATCTGAACACAGTTTAAAAAAGGGATTGAAAATTGATTCGTCATACGCAAGTTGAAAATTTCAGGTAGGAATTTGGAAACATTGAGGTAAAATCTATTGTGAGGAATGTTATCAAGTAGCTCCGTTTCTGTGAGTAGGTCACTGAACTGGAATTAAGGTCACTGGTCAAGAAAATCCTGGTGATATCCGTTTGGAATATTATTAAAAAATGAGTGGCCAGGATACGCTCCGAGAAGTTGTACGAGTGTTAGAATAGATGAACAGCTCCTCGGATTAACGTTTTATGCGGTTAAAGCACGGGGTGATGCACTTATCCAATTCAATTTGTTCTAGCTGATAATTTCACCCAAGAACTAATGATCTGGCAAGGAATTTGCAGTGGCGTACATAATGTTGTACAGACAAGAGTGCCTTGAGAAACTAATTTTAATCAGAGCTAATAAGGCTCTATTAAAGTTTGAACGGGTTTGACAATCTGTCTCCACAAAAGGGAAGTGCCAAAATGTTTCCAAGATAATAAGGCGGATTCCATTTACAAAATCAAAATAGTCGCTGTCTTTATACCATGCCTGTTCGTTGCTTATACCAACATATCTCCGGAACCCTAAGTGACAGCAAATTGATTTTCGAACTGAATTAATAACTCAATAGTAGCTTGTTGAAGTCAGCTCAACTATCTCCTAGAAAATCGGACTAATAGAAAAATGTGATTTTGGTCGGTTGCGTCACTTACTATATTTCCGGAACATGAACATGTAGTGACAGCCATTTCCTCTCCACACTTGATCAATGATCTAATAACGACTATCAATCTTCGATATTTGAGTTTTAGTTTTTTCATATACTAATAGTACTTTTCAATAGAGTTTAAACTTGTTGAAATTGGTTTAGCCATCACCGAGAAAATTAAGGCGAAGAGAAAACGGACGTTTTGTCGGTTAGGTCACTTATACCATTTTATCTTCATAAAAGAAAGTAATATCCTTGTGTTCGTCGAACTTGATCAATAACTCAATAGTAGTTTTCATAAAAGCCTAGGCTTATTGGAATCGTTTAAACCAACTCCGAGAAACTTTAGCGATAAAAAAGCGTAATTTGTCGATTGTCACTTAAACCTTCATATCTTCGAAACCAGAAGTGACGGATCAGGGTCATTTTGCCGAAAGCCATTTCGCCGAAAGCCGTTTCGCCGAAAGTCATTTCGCCGAAAGGGTTATTTCGCCGAATGTCATTTCGCCGAATGGGTCACTTCGCCGAATGCCATTTCGCCGAAAGGGTCATTTCGCCGAATCCTGAAATCGTCTTGAAATCGTAATTAGAATTAATTTAAATTAAAGACAAACGAAAGATGATAGCGTTAACGCCCGTTTTGTTGACCTACCATTGTACTTCTTGAATAATGATTGATTGTTGTTCTCTTGAATAAAGATTGATTCATTAACCTCAGATAGTAGTTCCCAAGGAAACTTGTTGACTATTAGCTAGTAAGCACTAAAGCAATTGCATAGGTGTATCTACCAGGCAAATGTAGGTGGCATTTTCCGTTTATTAAGTGAAAATGAAAAAATATCTAATGCGGCTACGCCACATCGTTTTGGTTCATGTGCTCTCCGACCTCGCTACCGATGCAGGAGATATGACCCTTACGGCGAAATTACCCATTCGGCAAAATGACCCTTTCGGCGAAATGACCCTTTCGGCGAAATGACCCTTTCGGCGAAACGACTTTCGGCGAAATGACCTATTCGGCGAAATGACTTTCGGCGAAATGGCATTCGGCGAAACGACTTTCGGCGAAATGGCTTTCGGCGATATGACCCGCTCCCAGAAGTGACATTCATTTGAAATTTGAACTTAATCAATGACACGATAGTAGCATTTAAATAAAATCTAAGCTTGTTGAAATTGGTTTAGTCAGCTCTGGAAAAAATCAGCGTATAGATAAAACATGTAAAGGAGCACACACATTTTAAATGCACTCAAACTGACATACTCCCATCTGGTTTAGTTTAGTCGAATGATATATAACATTAGAGGTCTCCGGGGTTTCGTTGGATTTTACATCAATTTTGCATCTTTTCTTTAGAGAATGTAGAAGCAAATGTATTGTATGTGAAAAGATTTCGCACCTCGCAAAAGATAACTTATTAAATCGTCTCTATGTTTCGAAATAAGAAGCAGGTGGGTAATGGAAGAGACATAACTGGATTGACATTGAGAAAATAAACAAAATAATTCTTTTTTTGGTTTTATGTTCGCTCTCAAAACCAAACAAAGTGTAGACCCAACGAATCGCACTTAGTGTTGATGAATTCATTACTATTGTTAGCTGATGTCATAGTTCTGATTAAATATTTGCATCCCTACGCATTCACATACAAAAAGGCGTGACTAACGCGAGCCACTGATTCGACGCTTGATACAATCGCTTGTCCCGGATTGACAGTTCAATGCATAGAGCACTGGTCTTACAAGCCAGTTGTCGTATGTTCGAGCTCCAACCTGGAAGAATGCTTAGCGTAGCACCATGTATGCTATGAATCGGCTGCGAAGTCTGTTAAAACAGAAGATCAAATTCCACAAAAGGAATGTAACCCAAAGTTTTTTGGCACAGTTGTCACTAACTAGGCACCAGAATATTACCTACAGCCCGACTGAATGACAGATAACAATACAGTTACTTCTTCTAGCAACTAATTATGTAAAACCCCTACTCATTTTCCTTCTTCATGCCATCAGAAAAATGATCAGTAATTTATGATAAAATTTGCAGTAGTATGAAATAACCATAAAAAATCAAAATCATAGTTTTCTAAAATGTTTGGCATCAAAGAGTATTAAAGAGAAAAACTCATGACGCTTGTTTGTCTTTCCCGTGCTCGAGCGACTGTTTTGATACAGACTAACTGTCGCATAAAATGGTTTGACACGAAATAGCGAGGGTTGTTCAAAAAGTTCTTATAAAATAAAAAACAGTGTGAGTTATTTAATTTTTCAACACAATTTCCCTTTTTCTTTTTTTTCTATACGTGTTTTCCAAATTTTTCAAGCCATCCAAAAGGTAGGTTTTCGCAAAATTTTCTCCGCCAAACCATTCAAGTTTGTAACTGAGAAAAAGTCACTCGGGGCCAAATCTGGTAAATACGATGGATGTTGTAATAATTGGAACTTTAATTCCATAAATTTGGCCGTCGCCATCGCGCAGGTGTGCACCCGTGCGTTGTCTTGATGATAGAGGATCATTTTCCGTATCAAATCAGAACGTTTTCCTATGATTTCTCTATTCTGACAGTCAAATTATAACGCATAATACAGTCCGGTTTTAGTTTTTTTTTACTTTTTCATTTCCAAGTAATCGATGTAGAGGATTCCGTAGTCTTCCGCAAAACTGTGACCATAACCTGGCAGGCCGACTTCGTCTTCGCTTTCTCCAGAGCTCGTTCGTCTTCAAATCTACTGTTTTTATGCTTTATTGTCTCCGGAATGTACTAATGTATCCATGTTTCATCAACAGTTTTGTATCGACGCAGAAAATGTCCAGAACAGCGACGGAAGAGCATTAAAAAGCCCCAGACTCGACCACACGATAGCGTTTATTCCTCACCGTGAACAATCACGGCACCCGTCTTGGCGAGATTTTTTTTCACACCAAATTTTACATGCAATGCCTTGCGATATGCCTGTGGCATCAACTATTTCGTGCACTTTGATTCGTTCATCACTTAAAACCATATCACGCATTTTGCCAATCATATTAATCTTTTGTGGATGTGCGGCCATGTTTAAACTCATTGACCCAATTGTAAACAATTACAACATTATCTAACTTAGCTTCTATTCCTTTCGTGTTTAACCACTTTTGATACAAGCGTTTGATTATCTTTCGAAGTTCACTTTCGCCCACTGTTATAATCGAATGAAAGTTGCTCACGTCAATCGACATCAAAAATGAAACTACGGGATAGATACAGCTGGAAATATCACCTGACTAGTTACCAATACTTTATACTATGGAATTCACGTATTGGAACATTAGCTTTTTGAAACACTGCACTCTAGTATAGTCGTATTTACATTCTTGTTGTATGTTTATCTAAATTCCTCTCGTAAATCTTATCCACTTTGAGTTGGTGTAAAAAGTAAATATATATCACTCATCACGAAACCGAAACTGTCTACATATTAATACCTTTTTCATGCCTTGAAACAACCAGAAGATTACATTTACCAGAATTGGTAAAGGCAAATTGTCAAAATTATCAATTCTAGTGAACAAATAACAAAAATTTAAAATGCAGTTTGGTTGCAGAATTTAAAACTTATGTTATGATTTCAATGCAAAAATAATGTGATCTGAAATTTGGGATTTACAACTTCAACACTAGTCTGGAAACGTACCTCGCCCTTAAGAACACTTATAGACAACAACAGACTTAGAAAGTATTCACTGTTTCAAATCGTTCACCTCAATCATACACTCACATTTGAACTGATTTCAAGTAAGAACTGAACAAGCATAGAAAACACATCTAATCCCCGATAAACAGTGATCCTAGACCCTACCTGTCACGCTTCCTGAACGACACTGCCAGGATAATGCATCGGGACGAAAAACTGTTCTCAATGCTAGGACCAAAGAGCAGCAGCAGATTTGGTTAAGCAGAAGAAGGTAGCATTTATTTCAAGGAAAAAAATGTTCCTTCTTTCCTTCTTCTTCTTCTGAACCTTTTCTCTCCGAAGCAACCACAAACCATCCAAATCATAGCCCTTGTGATTTTTTTCCTTTCCGTACGAATAAGGAATAAAAATACCCAAATCTTGTTCCATCAATCGACATAGTAAAGCTAGAGCAGTTGAATTTCGTCTTAAGGGCAGAAACAATTTTCGACATCAATCAAATTTGTACCCACATACAAGTAGACGAAAACGCAATGCGACTTTGCTGCTGATGAACGGAAACAGCCGAGCTATGATTAGAAAACATGGACCGACGTGCTGCAGTATGAATACGCCTTAAACTTTGTCGAAATTGTGATCCCAGGTAGGATTCGCTTGATTGACGGCCAATTCCCGGATTGCAGTAATAATAATCCCTAGGGAACTCGTATGCCGAAAAGAACTTTGTGACCTTCCCTCCCTCTTTCGAACGTGGGTACGTGCATAAAGCAATTAAACCTTGTCAGGTAGAAAATTTTATCGGTTACGAGCTACAACGTGACTCAAATGTTTAATTCAATTTTCGAACTGCACTATCGAACATTGATTAAGTATGTACAAAAGGATATCTCTCATAGTTCCACTATTTATAAATTAATCTAGCTTGACTTACCACCTGTCGTGACGGGAGATACCCACAGACTCCTCGACCTCGAGGACTGCGAGTTAATTAATCACTATCACCGGTCGGGCGTGCAGTAAAATATCCTATCAAACCACACCGCCGATAGCCCGTTCTCACCGCAGTGAATAGAGCAAAGAAACATTGACTGTCCAACAGCAGAAATGACGTGCTGTTATGTGAAGTAACAGCTGTCCATCTCGGGAAACACTTTTCCCTCCGGAATATTGGTTTGGTGTAGAACAGTGCTACCACAAACATGGCCGCTTCCACTTGCTCGAACCGAACGTTTATATCCAATTTCCATCCGGTTTGACGGTGATGCCGCTTTGCGGCTTCGGTGTGTACAGCAGAAACATGCGGACTTATGACAGATGACTTTCCGAAAATGAACATAGCAAGCGTCGAATCGGAAAAGAAAACAAGTGGCAAACAAGCAACAGCTGATGGTTAGTACCGTTTTGTTCGGTAAATTGGGCGGCTGCTAATTATACTCATTACTATACATCTCAAACAGTACTTTTGAGGATAGTTGGGCCACTAATGCAAATGTTATTGGTTTCAGGCAAAACTTTTGATACTTGTGTGTAATTTTCTAAACATTGAGCGAACACGGGAAAAAAATATGATGCATCATCTTCATCACGATTTGCTAGATCGCTTGTGTTATGATTTTTCGACAGTCAAGTTGAGTACAGATAAGACATTTTAGACCAGGTTCCTTTAAGGGGGGACGATGGATGGAGCTCATGTAATCGGAGCAGATGGACCAGCTGAGAACGCAACCGACGTTTTTTTTTTTTGAGATAAAAATTCCTGGTTTTTTGGAATAGGCTCAAATCGCCCCAGTTTAGTTTTTTTGAAATTTTTTTAATTCAAACTTTAAACAGATATCCCATGTCCAAATAGGATCATTGTAATAGGCCTGTTAATTGAAAATACTCATTATAACATGTGCACATAAGAAAAGCTTAAAGCCTTTTTCAAGTCATTCATGGGTTTTGGTTACACGTAACACGGTTACACATTTTTCATCCAAGTGCACATGACTGTTTTTATTATTTTTTTGGTATACATATGCTTGAAAATAAATCAATAAGGAACAACAATCCCAAAAACGAACGCTTGCCACTCGGAAAAACAACAACAATCTATGCTTGCAACTTCAAATCATTTTGCACAGAGCTTTCTTCGCTACTTCCGGAAGTGAAAGTGGAAATCTCAGTTCGGCGGGAAAATTATAAACGGCATGATGGTCAAGGATGGCTTTTATCGTATCAAAGAACGCTCTCTACCAACTGTTCACACGATTCAATCAGTACCATCAAAGAGAGACGGATATCATCTCAGCAACAAAACACCGTCATGGTTCATATAACATAGAATGGACACCAGTGCGAAAGCGAATTTCTCTCGATGACCTGTCTGAGCATCACGGGTTAGCACGCTGCTATGGGGATTCTCTTTGAAGCAACAAACGGTCGCTTATTCTCGTTTTGTGATCCGATTCTATACGTACAGTGAATAATTTCGATATAATCATTTTACTATTGCCGCTTATTCTAACTATGTGCATATAACCTTTGTACAGGGTGATTTTTTAAGAGCTTGAGAACTTTTTTAAACAATAAAATGCATAAAATTTGCAAAATCTCATCGGTTCTTTATTTTAAACGTTAGATTGGTACATGACATTTACTTTTTGAAGATAATTTCATTTAAATGTTGACAGCGGCTGCGTCTTAGGTGGTCCATTCGGAAAGTCCGCTTTTTTATCGACAAATTTTGTTCAGCGATGAGGCTCATTTCTGGTTGAATGGCTACGTAAATAAGCAAAATTGCCGCATTTGGAGTGAAGAGCAACCAGAAGCCGTTCAAGAACTGCCCATGCATCCCGAAAAATGCACTGTTTGGTGTGGTTTGTACGCTGGTGGAATCATTGGACCGTATTTTTTCAAAGATGCTGTTGGACGCAACGTTACAGTGAATGGCGATCGCTATCGTTCGATGCTAACAAACTTTTTGTTGCCAAAAATGGAAGAACTGAACTTGGTTGACATGTGGTTTCAACAAGATGGCGCTACATGCCACACAGCTCGCGATTCTATGGCCATTTTGAGGGAAAACTTCGGAGAACAATTCATCTCAAGAAATGGACCGGTAAGTTGGCCACCAAGATCATGCGATTTGACGCCTTTAGACTATTTTTTGTGGGGCTACGTCAAGTCTAAAGTCTACAGAAATAAGCCAGTAACTATTCCAGCTTTGGAAGACAACATTTCCGAAGAAATTCGGGCTATTCCGGCCGAAATGCTCGAAAAAGTTGCCCAAAATTGGACTTTCCGAATGGACCACCTAAGACGCAGCCGCGGTCAACATTTAAATGAAATTATCTTCAAAAAGTAAATGTCATGTACCAATCTAACGTTTAAAATAAAGAACCGATGAGATTTTGCAAATTTTATGCGTTTTATTGTTTAAAAAAGTTCTCAAGCTCTTAAAAAATCACCCTTTATAAGTTGTGTCTATGAAAATAGCTGTGAATGCTCCAGACCAGGGTTTTGAAATATTGTATATTGTAACCTAGGATGAGAATCATCAAGTCGAATTATCTGCGATAATTATCAATTCTACCAGATTGAAAATGTTGTATGGATATATGGACATATACTGTTTAAATTATGTCGCTTGCAAGCACATCTGTTCAATGAACGATATCCTCAGATGAATTATCATGCTGTGATTGTGATGAAAACCATAAAACCCATTATTAATAAAGTCCTGTCAGACCAAAAATTTGAAATTTTCATGTAATAGAATTGAATTTAAAATCATTAGATGTACGTATACCTAAGATTTCGCAAAGCCGTTCGGCTGCCACGACTTGCTCTTTTAAAACACCAATTTTTTGCTAATGTATCTGTTAGTCAATAAACAATGTTTACGATTTCAATGCGTTGATGCACTCTTAGAAAATATTAAATTTACGCTTTACGTAAATTCAAGCATCCCGTAATTTCTTCGGCGATGACACAATATTACATCTTCTAGCATGTAAAAATAAATTTTGAGTCTGTATCAATGTAAGCTTCTGTTAAATTAACTGTGAAGTTAATGGTATGACTTATCTTTACATGATTTCAATTGTGAATGTGAGTGGATCACGGCGCTCCTTTTATGTGCATCTATAGAAATGTAAATTTTTCTAAGTGTGTGGGTAAATAAATCAAACGATAGCTTTTAAAATGCATAATATATCGATCTGTTTTTTTCCTATTAGGATTCTTAATGGTCGTAAAGTAATCAGAAAAATAATCAGAAAGTACGAGTTCTTTATGATAAACTCTTCGCTGGTTTTAAACCATTTTTATGTCCAATAGCTTATCTTATCTTTTATGAGAAATCTTTCTACAATTGATCTGATTCTAGCAGATCAATCAATAACATTCAGGGTTTCAAATTAAGCAATGATTAGTTCAATTAGTTATATACGAGGTCTGTTCAAAAAGTTCCCGGAATTTTTTAATTGCGCGCGTCTGGAGAGTCCGGTGGTCAAGAATTTTTTTTATTGTGTTGGTACATATATCCCTAATGTATGGTAAAATTTTCAGCTGTATTCATTGTTTACATTCTGTCTTGTAGCGGCTGGTGTAGACGTGTTTTTTTGAGCTCGGCGATTTTTGTTAGTTTAAACAATGGAAGAATTGAAGAATTTGTATTAAATTTTGCGTGAAAAATGAAATAAAGTGTAACCAAGTATGCGAAATGTTACAGAGAGCCTACGGTGAGTCTGCTATGAAAAAAACAAGTGTTTACGAGTGGTATAAGCGTTTCCAAGATGGCCGCGAAGACGTTGAAGACGACGAACGCTCCGGTCGACCCAGCACGTCAATAATCGATGAAAATGTGGGAAAAGTGGAAAAAATGATTATGGATGATCGCCGAATCACTATTAGAGAAGTTGCTGATGAAGTTGGCATATCAGTTGGCTCATGCCATCATATTTTTTCAAATGTTTTGGGCATGAAACGAGTGGCAGCAAAATTCGTTCCAAAACTGCTGAATTTTGATCAAAAAAACAAACGCATTACCATCGCTCAGGAGCTGTTAAACGACGTCAACGACGATCCAAATTTACTTGAAAGGGTCATAACTGGTGATGAAACATGGGTATACGGTTATGATGTCGAAACAAAAGCACAATCGTCCACGTGGAAGCACCCAACGTCACCAAGACAAAAATCGCCGAGCTCAAACAAACACGTCTACACCAGCCGCTACAAGACAGAATGTAAACAATGAATACAGCTGAAAATTTCACCATACATTAGGGACATATGTACCAACGCAATAAAAAAAAATTCGACCACCGGACTCTCCAGACGCGCGCAATTAAAAAATTCCGGGAACTTTTTGAACAGACCTCGTATTCTACCAGCTTAGAACTAATCGACTAGAATACTATCGAATGTAAACCCTGAAATTGTTTTGGGACATATAGATATAGCCGTATATAACTTAAACCATTACTTTATTGAAGTTCCAAAAGCTCAAACTAAATTCAATTCACCTTCATCTACATCAATATCAACGTTCTTGTGATCCTACTATGGAATATTTGAGGACCTTTTGAAGAAAATTAAACATAGATTCACTGAACAAATCAATCCATTTTCTAAATCTTTCTAAGAATCTATAATGGTCCTCAGAAACCAGTTTCAATAATTTTATTAAAAATTTTTCCTATGTTACCTTGAGATTTTACCATAAATTTTGCAGGTGTGTTGAATACTTATTCAAAAATTTATTAAAAATCCAACAGAAGCATCCAAATTATGCTTATTTTTCAAAATGAGCTTTCATTATGCTGTTATTGATAACAACTAAAAAAAAAACTCTGATGCTTCCTGTTTGATGTTTTTCCGTTGGACGAGACATGGAATGTTGGCCCAATTTCCAATTGACAATAAGTTGTTTCAACACTTGTACTGAACATTTCGCTCAAACGCAAATTTTGGTATTGTCTCCTACTTTTCAATTATTGAAAAATCATTGTGCTAACAACTGTTACTCATAGGTGAGCTAGTAATATTTTTCTCGGTTTTTCACTAAAATTACCAACTAAAAATTCCCGACTTTTTTCCGGTTTTCCCGATTTTCCCGGTCACTTGCCACCCTGTACCGACCATCCATTTCTGTGGATAGGCTATTACCAGACATACTTGCGTGCACGAGTTTCGATAAGGACTCGATAGGCGAGCCATGTTCCTAAAAAACTGTGTCGCTTGTAATTCGTTCGTGGAATCTGAGACCCTAATATCTTGATAATATGATGCCTTTGCACTTAGGAAAGGAAGTTTCATCAAAACAAAGCAAAGTCTTGACATAACATTTCTTTTGTGGGACTCGGCCTTTCTGTTTCAACAAACTTCACAGCCGATTCATAGCTTACAGAATTATTGCATGACTTGGGTCCTACTGACACTAAGAATCCTTGTTTCGCCGCGAGGAGGTTTTAGCAGTTTTTTTTTCATATTTTTACATTAGGTTCAAGCAGTTCAACATAAACTGCTAATGCAATGATGAGTCGAAGACGAAATGTTAAAATATGGGAAAAACGTATTTATCACCCTGCTGGTGTAATGATGCCTTTCCCATATTTTCATATAGATATATTACAGTACAATTCTTCAAAATATCTGTTTTCACTCTTAGAACAAAAAGTTTTAACTATTATTGAGTCATCTTCAAAGAAAACGATGAGAGTTCAATTTTGTAGTTTAGGACCTTGATGTCTGGTATTTCCTTAACCGGAGATTGCCGAAGTAAATTTGTTTGGCCATCAACCAATATAACGTACAAAATTGAATAGCCAACTAAGAGACCATGTATATAATTTTGGGAAAATCTGTTCAGGCTTTTCGAAGAAGAAGAGCATTTTTCATTGTTTTTGAACAGAGCATATTTTCGTTTACCGGCAACCGAGGAAAAACCGTGATTCAGAAAGCGGAAGACGGATATGAATCTAAGATTCAACAATCTCTTATAACATCAATTTTTCTTGTCCCGGATTGGCGGTTTAATACATAGGACACAAGACAAACTTACAAACCAGTTGTCGTTTGTTCGAGCCCCGACCTGGAAGGATTCGTAGTGTCAGTAGAATCGTAGCACCAGCCATGCAATGGTTCTGTACACTCTAAATCGGCTGCGAAGTCTGTTGAAACAGAAGGTCAAATTCCACTACAGGAATGTAATACCAAGGCTTTGCTTTATAAAATCAAGTGCATATTTTTGTTACCAATACACACATACACACAGACGTTTTCTTATCTCGGCGAACTAAATCGAATGATATATGACTCTTGGACCTCCCTCGATGGCAAAGTCGGTGCAAAACAAAAAGTGTTTTGAACATAGCATTAACTTTACGTTTGCTTAGCGGTTTATGTTGAGCATAAACTGTTATGCAGTGTCTAAGACGAAACGTAAGAAAAGGTAAAACAAAATTATTTTTGTGTTTGAAAATTCAACGCTTTGAAAATTCAATGCTTTACAAATACAAATCAGTTTTTTGTTTCAATTTGCACATTTTCTGAAATACATTTTTTCGAACGATCCCATTTCTATGCTCTCATTCAAATAAAACTTGTTCTGTTATCAACTCCTTAGTCTCAATCATGTTGAAAGTGATACATTCTCGATGTGCTCTAACCGAAACTAAACTCTAATGGTGTACGACCTTTTATTCCATTGGACAGTCAATTTCAACAGTTGAATTTATAGACAATACATATTCATTCAATGGCACACCACTCTTATCAGTTTAAATACCCGAAGTAATTCAAATTTACTACCATTCAAACAATCCGTACGTATAACGAATTTGATACTCAAGTATGCATTATTTTTTCGGATCAAAAGATAAAAGTTAAAAAAAAATATCCTCGAATGATTCTTCCCTTATTTGAAAATAAATTTAACTATTTAAATGTCGAATGATACGACCTGAAGTAGTTTTATCAGGAATCTATTGTATATGAGACGAGAACTTCTTATCAACATTTTGTTTCTGACCAAAACATGAATTGAAACGCATTATTGAGTTTACCAATAGAAAAAAAACTTCTATTGGAAATGTTTGATGCGGGATAGTTATTAGTAGAATTTCAGCATTCGATTTTTTTTTTCACAAGTAACATTCGAGATAAGTTTTTTAGAAAATACCAAGATTGTGATTTTACATCTTATTAAATGCACATGAATAGACCGTCGCAGTTCACGCAAATTTACGTGAAAGAACATTTAATATTATATCTAAAATTCCATGACATGAAATTCATCGAAATAAAAAAAAAATTATACGCCACCGCGACTTGAACCGAGAATCATCGCAAAGTATATCTGTTAACCAACTGAGCCACAGAAACACATCTGCTTGGCTGGTAAAAGGTGTATTTAAATTCAGTCGGACCTGCTAGCAAAATGCAAGTTACAGTCGAAAGCTGTAAAATTCAAACTCCTTACAAAACAAATTCTCCGTCGTCTTAGGTCTTTATGAATTACTTCGTATGAGGGATTATTAAGTCGCCTGTAAGATTTATTGTTTTTGTGTGTGTAGACATTGACATTATTTATTTTGAAATAAGAGCTAAAATATCAAAATTCATAACAAAATCTGCAACAACATATCAAATTCTGTCATTGTAATATCAAAGCAATATTTGTAGATGTCAAATTTTCGGTTTATCGCATTTATCTTATCTGATTCTGATGCAGTTTATTCAATAGTTATTTTAAGATAGAACAACTGGATCAATTGAACTTAATGAAATTGGCATAACTCATCGGTAAGAAGTAAGATATAATAACTAATTTTGATGCTAAATAGATATTAAACAGTTTTTAATTCTTTCGATGAAATATTAAGCAAATATCAAGTATCTCTAAGACAGCATAGAAACATGAAAACAAGATATGATGGTGAAATTGATTATTTTGATCTTTGTTAGTTATTTACATCTACCCGTGTAGGGTTAGTACCAGCCATGCAATGGCTCTGTACACTATAAATCGACTGCGAAATCTGCTAAAACAGAAGGTTAAATTTCATAAAAGAAATGGCTTTGCATTGTTTACTCAAAACACTTTGCCATTCGTGTCCACTTATGATTTAGCTTAATTCACTTCTAGTGTTGAAGCACAATCGCGAGCCACCGAGGGTTTCCGAATTCTCCAGAGCGAACTTCACGAGGGACGTCCAAAATCAGCTGTTCTCCAAAAAAACATTGAAGCTTTGCGTAACTTGATTTCGAAAGATTCATCATGAGATTTAGCAGATAGTGGAGAATGTACTACAGAAATTGGTTCAGTGACATACAAAAGTATATTAATCATCATGAGGTATATATTGAAAAGCAACAGTTATTTTTGATAGCAACTCTTTGTTTTTTAACTGTTTATCTTATCGTACAAGTTAAAGTATGGAGTAAAAAAGTATAAGTCCCCAAAAAGTTACATCAGACAATTTTACACAAAAAGAACAGTTTAAACGTCTTGGGATACTAACTGATATTTAACCATTAAAAGATCTCCGTATTAAAATTTTACCTTTCGATTAAATGAAAACCAAGGAAACACGTGAAAAACATCTAAATTAAAAAATAAAAACAAAAGGATCATCAGGAAGAGTTAAGGAAAAAGTCTACCTCAACAGTACTGAACAAAAGCTTCAAAAGTCATTATTGAGGTATAGTATTTAGTGAAAAATGATGCAAAACAAAATAGAATCAGAATCAGGATAATCACTAAATGTGTATTAAAAAAAAAACAAAGGTTTTTTGATTTCTTTTTACATTGCATTTTTGACTCATCAATGCATTAGCAGTTCAAATTGAGCTACTAGTGCAACTATGCAGATCCAGATAAATCGTCTAGTAAAAAATCATTGTTAACAGAATTCAAAAATAAAAATGGATGAAAACATATAACATTCCTCCAAAATAGACACCCACCGGTTGAGACTAAACATAGTAAAATAATCATCACTTTTATGATTCCTTTACATAAGGTTCCCTATTTCCGATATATCAACTGAACACTCTATAATTAAAAATGATGTTAATTAGAGGATTCTCTCACTGGGCACCAGCTAAAACTCTCCCTGCCAACTATCATAGTTAATAAAATGTATAACTGATCATTACTACGGTATAATTTTACCCCATAGCAATCGAAGTCCGAATCTCAGCCATACATCAGAACAAACCACCCGTAGTATGATTCCCGACTCAACATTATCTATGTAAATTCCAAACTGGTCAATAGCCTGCAGTACGTTCACTCGAAAAAAAATGTTCCGATATATGGCATGTACAACGTTCCTCATCGAAGGTACCACACCACACCGGAAGGGGTGCTACGACTGCTGCTGCTGTCCGGTTGGTGGCCGGGAAGATACTCACTCTCAAGTTTGCCAAAGGTGCACGGCGACGAGTCGGAATGGGCGAGTTGCAGGTGCTTCAGCGATCGCTCGTAGTCTCCATTCACTTTGAGCATAAGCCCGAGACGCAGGTGAACTTCATTGGCACGCGTAAAGTCCGGACAGACGTACAGCAATTGCTGGAACGATTTTATCGACCTAGAAAGGGAAAGAAACGAAAAATGAAGATAGAGAATATCGGTTGAAACAAACGTTGTAAGATCGTGTAAATTGAGTTTAAAACAAATGGACACGACGGCAGAAGAAAGTGCCTCGCGCCCGGATGGATATGACCGACAGGCTGCACCCGGTGCTTTTTTTGGACTCTCGAGATATCGAGTCTTGATGGGCACGAGGCTCATTTTGTCAGCTGATTTTTTCCCCGTTAAATGAGGTTGTGTAGAGGATGACGGGGTTTGGTTTCTCACTCGTGACTGTATTATCATTTGTACCAAGAGCATCAACGAATGAGTTCATACGAAGGGAGACTGATGTCTCCATCGCCGAATATTCATCATCAGTTTGCTTCAGGACATATAATATTTCAATGAACCGCAATTGCACTTACAGGCATCGAGATGTAATTGATTACCTGCAAATGGGCTTTCATTCATCAAAACAGATAATCTTCGAAATTATTATAATTTCCTTTCGCCTTGAAGGTAACTCTGATGCAATGATACTCGATTTGCATAAAACTCAAGTAAATTATACTTGTTTTTTGTTTTCCTTCAATTTCAAAAAGGACATTGTGGATGGATCCCGCTGCGAAACGGCTCGCTTCTTCTTCACTGCCCTCATTTAATCCCGACAACCTGCTGCTTTGTGATCCCTAAGCGGACCATCTGTCGGTTCGAATCGCGCTAGGGCATCAGACCCCTTCCAACTTACCACCGCCATTGAAAAAGTTTCGAGATGCACGTCACTTGCCTATGACAGGGTGCAGTACAACAGCATAGCACATGGACAATAATGCCCTTTTTCGAATCCTTGCTTGCATGTACACTAGAGGTTCCGGGTGAGATCGCGTTCATTGTTCACCTGCTTCGAAGGGCGAAGGAACCAGCGCACAGACATTTCGCTCCCGATTGTAGTCCGTCGCTCGAGAACTGAATGACTTGAGGATGACAAACGACGGCAATAAATTGGAACCGGTGTCATACCGTTCATGCTTGCAATCAGGTAGGGGAACATTTTTGCGGGTGACGAGGAAGAGAATACTCGTGGATCAAATTCAGAACGTAATTACCGTGAACTTGAATTGAAATTAGAAATTTGCGGAGACAAATAATTTAAGTACATTGAATCGCATTTAATTCTATTTGAAAACAGTTAGTCTTTGATGACCTATGACGTGGGTATAACGTATAGTGCTACTGCAATGCGACTGGGTATCCACGGAACACAAATATCTTTCAGTCTATCTATAACTTCAGTTTAGTATTTTTAATTCGATGAGACATCCTATAAATTTGATGGTAGTAAAATTGACACATTCAACCTCTTTAAAGTCGCTCTTGCGGATATAAACTAACTATTTCAGACGATTTAAAACGTGATACCGTTCAGGTTATGTATAACAGTTCGGCTGAAAAGTTCGTATCGTTTAATAGAAACACACATTTTTTTGCCAAAATTCGTTTTTATTATTCAACATAATTGCCATCAGAGGCGATACAGCGATTATAGCGATCTTCCAACTTTTCGATACCATTTTTGTAGTACGATTTGTCCTTTGCCTCAAAATAGACCTCAGTTTCAGCGATTACCTCTTCATTGCTTCTAAATTTTTTACCAGCGAGCATTCTCTTGAGGTCTGAGAACAGGAAAAAGTCACTGGGGGCCAAATCTGGAGAATACGGTGGATGAGGGAGCAATTCGAAGCCCAATTCGTTCAATTTCAGCATGGTTTTCATCGACTTGTGACTTTTTTTTAAATTTCGTCCTTCAAACGCTCTAAAACGCTATACAATAGTCACTGTTGATGAAAATTATACCATGCGAATCCCAAAATACAGACGCTATAACCTTACCGGCCGATTGTTGAGTCTTTCCACGCTTTGGGTTCGGTTCATCGCGTGCAGTCCACTCAGCTGACTGTCGATTGAAATTTCTAATTTGAACTACATTATCTAGATGAAGACAGAAAAATGGTTCACATTATCACTTGATTCAGAAGGTTCAAAGTGATATCCGGGAAGTAAATTGGAGTTCCGTGTTTCGTAAGAAATACACTCTGCAAATAGCGCATTTTACGACCATAATAAATTTTCTTGAGATAAGACATACTGTTCGTGATTTGGATCATTTTGATCATAAAATCATGAATAATTGTCATGACTTCCTGAAAATATAAAATAGTATGTTTCGTATGAGTCATGACAAAGGTAACAGATTTCTTTCAGTGTAGATGAAGTGTAAATTTGATAAGCTAAAAAAAGAACCTCGCTGATTGTAGGCAGTGTACATGTACGGTGAACTTCTTTCAAAATGTTACCTTTAGATATCTGTTTCACATATCTTCAGGACAGTAGTTCCGCAAGTTGGGGAAGACTTGAAAATTCAAATCCTGCCTCCGGAGAATACTATTGTGTAAATTTAATTTCTGCTATTTCATTCGCAATACGTTTTCAAATTATTTCTCGTTGGACATTGAGTAAAAAAGAAAGGGATTGGTTTTCATGGGGGCTACAAACAATTCCTGAACATTTCAGGACCTTTTGATGACCTCGTTTATTTTACAAAATCCTAATAAATGCTCGAAAACATTTCAGTACAAAGAATGTGACCCCTACTTGAATTAACAAATTCTTCGCGAATTGATGTTTATTTTGAATATCGTGCATTTTACTCCGGCTTTAATCTTATAAAGGTACTTTCCGTTGATTCCATGTCAAGTAAGCTTCTTTTTGAAGCATTTGTATGCAAATTTACAAAGGACGTTTTTTTACAGCTCTGACAAAATTTCTCGAGCATCCACGATTGAATCTACATTAACAAGGGTGGGAGCTGATCTCAAGGACAAAAAAACACGTCGGATCAAATGTACAAATGTACGCAGATACGCATTGTTTTGTCTGCGCAGGATGATGTCATATTCTCATAAAACAACTTTTTTGGCAAGAAATTTGTAATCTGCATGTTCGTAATAATCGTTTGAATTCTGAATTGCAAATGTTGGTGTGCTTCTCCTGTCTAAATTTAATATGTCGATCCATGATGTCACTACTATATCCAGGATGTGAGTATATGAAGCGTAACAGCATAAAGAACTCATTTCCGGCTACTATTTTAACCCAAGTTAGCAGGCATTTCATACGGGAGGAACGCAAATTGCTCAAATAAAGAATTAAAAGATTTCAAAATGCAATAAGTATTACCATTTCAGAGAAATCGATACTAGTAGGGGAAGATGTTCGGTTGCCGGCACCCCACCGTAACTTTTGACAGAAAGCAGATAGCGTCATTCCGACAAATGTCATGTGTGTGTAATAGCAGCACGTTCTTTTTGTGCCGAATACCGAAGTAAACAGACACTTGTATTTTTTGCTGTTTTTAAAACAAATTTTAATTGAGTGAAAATCAACCCAAAGTTTTTTTGGACTTTTTTTATAGTATCATAAATTGAAGAGCATCAATCGGAAAGGTGAGTGGATTGAATATTTATGTGGTGAAATCGATCTATTTCGTGATTTTATCCCGGATGCTATCAAAATTTTCGCACCCAAAGATTTTTTTTGTCATTTTCAAAATGTCTACCGATTTCGGTTACCGGCACCCCAAGGTGTTTGGTTACCGGGACTCCATTTTTTTCGACAAATCGTGAAAAATTGTCAGTGATATGCAGGTTGCTGTCGAGGCAAAGTAAGCCAAAGATGCTCCGGCTAAGAAAAAACGTGGAAGACCGGCCAAATCAACACCAAAGGCGCCTCCATCCAAATCATCGGCCAAGAGAGCCTAGGCGAAGTCACCATCAGATAATGAAGACTTTTGTCCAAAACGCCTCCGAAAAAAATTGATTTTTTTTTTTTAATAGTTGCAGTTTTTGCTTATGTTTTTTCGTTTTAAGCGAAATTTTTTGGGGTGCCGGTAACCGAACACCTTTTTTGAAGTGGCCAAAATTTACCACTTTACACAATTGATAATATAGTTTTTTCAATTAAATGAATCAACTTAGTTTCTTAATCAGTTGTTAGCTAGGGACTTTAGTCTCCCATTGATGTATAGATGTCCGCTTAATGTGCACTAAGTCAGATGTTATGAGCTTAAAATAAAAGGGTGTCGGTAACCGAACACTCTCCCTTATAATTTGGAAGTGTTTGACCAAAAACCGACAAAACGGTATTCGTTTGTTTGGCAAACAACCTTTTGCAAACTAGAAAAATAAACTGATTAGTTTTTAAAAATCTGCTCCTCTTTACATCATGCAATACTAAAATCTAAATTTTAGACACTCATCACTCTCGACTTCTGGAACCAAAAGTCGGATTCAGATAAAATTTAATAGCAACCCATGGAAACAAGAGAGCTAGGACTCTGAGCTTGTGAAACTCGGTCTAGCCATCCCTGAAAAAAATAAATGGTAATTTATAATTTTTTTTCATTTATTGTCCTGTAGTCCCGCAAGCAGAAATCGGATCCGATCAAAAATCAGTAGCAGGATATGAGATCACGAGATGTTACATACAAATATGAGTTTGTGAGAAGTGGTCCAGCTATATCCGAGAAAATCTAATGCATTTCTGATTACATATTCTTTCTTTATGCTAAAGACAAAAATTTAAAAATATTTGTTTGTTTTTCTGAAAGTTTTTGAAAAACCGATAAAATTCTCACCACTATTTACGTTTCGTAATCAACTCGTCAGTGCGGAGCAGTTCAAATCGAATTATTTAGTGCAAACTTAAGGTTCTACCTACAATCTGATAATTTCTGATAAGCAAGCTTGGATTACCCAGCGCGAAAGCCTTTTAAACACATCTTCTAACTAAGATCATCCCATATTAAGCTGGAAATTTCCAGGTCAAAATCCAGATAAATATGTTTGCGATGCGTAAATCGTATACCGTTTATGCTCGGCGTTTGGATGCAAAAATTTTCATTAAAACTCTATTAATGTTAATGTTGAACCGACGACACGACCAGGTACTTCGAAGAAAAATCGCAATAAAAAGTGTTCATGCGTGATCACTATCAGTTACCGAAGTATTGAAAGACCCCTAGGTAATAATAAAAATATAATTTACAAGCATCACTGCTGTGGTTGCTACGAAATAGTCACCATGCACAGCATAATAAACAAACAGGTAATACTTTAAAAGATGTATTATAAGTAAAACAGTTTATTTCAAGTTAGGCTAATTATATTGATTGCAGGAATAAACCAGTTTTCATGGCGCTAACAATAAAGCGATGTAATGAGGATTGAGCAAAATGGATCATATCCGTATATATTTGCCACTGAATTTTTCGTTTGCAATCTATGTATCTATCAAAAATATTTGAATGACAACAGGAATGATAATGTCGTTTCGGGATTTTGATTTTTTGCTTAATGTTCAGAATCGCGATTTTGCATTTCATTCTAATAATCAAAATACCCTGTCAAATCGTTCCCACGGATTGTCTCGTCTTCTACTGGTGTTTAAAAAGAATTTCAGGTCCTAATAACCGTTCTCACTTCCACTTTCACTTTCACTTCACACTTATATCACTTCACTTGATTTTCCTTGTTACCAGTATCACGCACACTGAAGTAGTCACGTAGTGAAAAAACTCATTTTTCCAAAAAAAATGATGTGATGTTCGTAATAACCACAAGCTCATAAAAGTAATTACTTTTTCCTCTGAAGCGACTTTCGTGATAAATACCTACATTCACTTCACTTGATTTTCACCGTGAAGTGATACCGGTAATAAGGGCCTCATTATATGAATTCGAAGAATTAAAAAGGGACACTCCGTTTCCGCATTTTAGCGTAGGCCACTCGACCTACGGTTTCGTCCACTTCTTTTGGTTCTTTCACACAACGGCATGTAGCTACGTACATATATCATTAAATGCAATCCATGTCAGCGAAGCGCAGATCACAGTTGAATGAAATTGTTGTCGCAGCATATTTCACCGGTAACTAAACATTTATTTTGTGTAGGACTTTTATATAATTGAAATATTGGTGAAAAAGTCATATAAAATTTGTGAATGCTGATTAGTACATTTGAAGGTATATAAATAATTGCAATCACGATCGAAATGATCTAACAAGTAGCAACATCATCAAAATTGCAGCATAACACCAACATTAGCGGTCATACTGTTCATCTGAGTACTACAATGCAATGGTTTGAAGATCATTCTGGTCTCACGGTGAGATTTTCTTCACCCTCTAAGCATCACGCCGTAGATAAACGCAAAAGCGGTTAGTTTCGGGTTTTTACGCACTTTGAAGAGAGGCTACAAGAATACATATTATTAGTGAACAGAATATATAATTAAATACAAAATTAGCAAGCCATAAAAACTCTTAATTCCGATTTAGATCTGCAGTCGACGATGAGAACTTTTGAGATGCTCTAGATTGAGCATGTGCAATAATGAAACCGAGAACGATTACCTTGAAAAGATAAACAATGGTAACTAGGGTTACTGTAACTGTTATTTCGAAAATAACAATTTCTCTGACCGCGTTCCCAATTTTAAACTTTTTACCTATTTTTATATATATAAAAAATAGGTATAGAATTCGCTCAAACTTTAGAAAATTTTTCCGAGGCCCGGAGGGCCGAATGACATATACCAATCGATTCAGCTCGACGAACTGAGCAAATGTCTGTGTGTGTGTGTATGTGTGTGTGTCTGTATGTGTGTGTCTGTATGTGTGTTGTCAACTAAGAGGTCGAGATCTCAGAGATGGCTGAACCGATTTTGATCAAACTAGTCGCAAATGAAAGATCTCCCCGTCACCCAAAACGCTATTGAATGGTTTTGAGATCGGATGTTTACTTTTTGAGTTATACAAAGTTTTATGTCAAAATTTTCAGTTTTTTGACAGTATCTGTCACAATTGACCTTGAAAACAGAATATGTTTTCAGACTTAGATTCCGCACGGTAATACCTATCCAACAAGCCATAGATTGTTAAAATCCGTCCATTTTTAACGGAGATATCGAAATTTTTCTGTAAGCGACTTTTCCCCCTATTCCAGCAGTAGGAGTTTTGAGCGCTGTATGACAAAGAAATGTTTGGGAGCAACGGAAAACACGATTTTTTATACTGTTACATACAATTGTTTCTAAGTACCAAAAGGATTGTGTACAGCATCCTTTTTCATGACATTTAGCCTCGGACCGATTTTGGCACGGCTCGTTTTTGGCAACATAATCGTTCGAATATGACATATATAAACCAGATGATGGCAGAATTTTTTTTAATTATTTTGTTTTAAACTACTTACAGCAATAAATGCAGGAACAACATAACATCCATATACCATTCGAATCAGTTCGTCGAGATCAGCAAATGCGTGTGTGACAAATAATTTCACTTAATTTTCTCGGAAAATTTCTTTTCTACAAATTCAGATTCATACGAAAAGTCGTATGCTCCAAAACAAAGTTCCTGCATTATGTTTGGTTCCGACCTCTGGTTCTGGAACTACAGGGTGATATGTGAAACGAAATCAAAATTGTGTAACTCATTTTTCTCGTAGATGGCTGAAACGATCTAAGATTCAAATGAAAAGTTTCAAGGTTCTATAAAACATCTTGCTCTTCAGTCAGATCCAACTTCCGGTTTCGGTGATAGTATACAAATGTCTATTCCACATAAATTAATCTGGTTTATCGGGTTAGCAGATTTGGATAGTCGATAAAAAAATTAACTTTTTTCAGTTTTAGTGGTATTCAGTTGTCGATCAGAAGGCACCTAAAAATTTAATTCGTGCTATGATCTCTCAAAGATGTCTTAACTGATTTTCAAATATTTTGAAACAAATGTGAACTGTACAGCTACTCAGGTGAATTTATCTGACTTCGGCCATACCGCTTTTAGAATTCCGGTTCCAGTATAAAATCGTTTCTCAAAGCTCAATCGTTTTCTCAAAAAAAGCCTAATCGAATTTCAGAAACAAAAATTCAAATTAAAACAAACTTATATACAAAAATTAATTAATTTTATCCAATTATGATATCCGGTTCTCGAATTACATGATGATGAATTTTTAAAATTCAAACCGATATAGAAGATGACAATCCCGAAAAGCTTCAAAGTTGGACTCAAAACTGTTGTAATATTTTCGTCATATGGCCATACGAATCGGTTTGGGTTATGCTGGTTCCTGAATACCGGCTCTGGAAGTACCTTAAATTACCGTAAACTCTAGAGTGGAACTTACATATCATGGCATGTTTAATCGATTATCACACTTCTAGATTCAAATTCGAACCGATTTGCAGTTTCGACATTACAGAGTAATGAGTGATTAAAATCTCAAATTGTCGCTTAAAACGACGGTCATTAAAATAATGTCATGAAAACTTAAACACCGAAGAATATTCATGCAAAAAACACATGCGGATTGATAAAAATAGGTATCATCTCACTGCTAGGTGGATTAAACACGTTTTTCATAAGATATCATTTTGACATTACCAGTTACTGAGGGGTAGCTCGATTTGCGATACAGTTTTAAAAGCGAGTGGCACGTCGTGTCGTCGGTTGAACTGCTAAGAAGCAATGACAGTTCAATTTGAATTGCTAATGTGCTGATGAGTCAAAAAATGAAATACGAAGAAAAAAATGATGGTCGAATGGAATTATAATTGATCGAAAGTTAAAAACCGTGAACATATCAAGAGTTATTCAAAATTCGAAATCACATTCTTGAACGCAGCCTGTACACGCAGACACGAATTACACACGAAAGCACCAGTAACGAAATTGAATCGTCGACTTAGATCATTCTGCGATTTGGCAAAGTTTTCGAAAATCTTATAGACTTAAGTTGTTTTTTTTTTTCATAAATACGTTTATTTCTTAAGGCAATTTACATAAGTTTTTCTTCGCCGTAGCATCACTTTTACAACTTAAGTTGTGTTGATTTAATATTTTAACTCAATCAATATAATGTTTTGTATAATAAAACATGTCTGAAATCTTGTATAAAATTTGGGAGAACCAAACAGAAATAATACACCAAAACAGATGCGAGTCTAATCGTTCGTAAAAAAAACTATTTAAGTAATAGTTCAGGTCATCATCAGGAATACGATTTATTCACAGAAAATCAACTACTGCTAACTGTTCATTTTCTACCGGTTCCTTTGTATTGTCCACATGCCATCGTTTTCACACAAAAGTTAATTAAAAATTTCACTTTCTTCCGCCTGACCAGATGGTTGGCAGCAAAATTTCACCATTGCGAACGCAAATGCAAGAGGAAAGAACAGAAAACGTTGCACTAAAATAACGCAATTACCCCTCTTGCACAGAGGCAACGCACAAACCAAGTCAACCGAATGGCAATATTACGTTCCCTTGACCAACAAAATCAACAAATCCCACAGACTGTAATGTTTGCTGTTGCACATCGGGCGGGTACTCCACTTGTTACAGCGATTACTTTCCATTTCAGGAACCTTTACCCAACCCGGAAAACTTTCGTTTTCATCTAGATGGAGTGGTCAACAGTCAGTGATAAAAAAACAGAACATGATGTTTGCAGTCCGAAAGGAACATTGCAAATAACCTAAACATTAACGAAACAAACAGATATATTATTTGATCGTTGTCACTAAAAATTAACAATTATCAATATTACGTGAGTATCCTAGTAACGGATTTGGTTATTTTTTGACGCCTCAATCTTGACCCAACGAAAAGCCTAGCATGTCATGCCTCCGTTTCGCAGCTGCCACCAATACATTCTAAAGTTAGAAGTTTTACACGAAAAAAGTAAACATTATTACACACGAAATTAGCCGAAGCGTACGAGGTAAAAAGTAATTGGATCTGCGGACGTCAACCCAAAGGACACACCTGCAGCAGCTCGGGTGCCGTTCAGGACCATACCATACCGCAGCAGTAATCCCACAGACAATCGTACCCGTATGAGTGTGGTTAAACTTCAACTGACAAATCTTACCATTCTAATGTAAAAAGCCATATAGTTCACAAGCGATTCTCCGATCGCGACATGATGGGACAGGTGGAAAGTCAACGTCAACGTCTCTTCCGGGATAGTTCAGAGCCCCCTCGAAGAGACAACAACCACCAGCAAACGGGTTCGTTATTTTTCTGGAACGTTGGTGTCCTGATATCATCTTTCGTTCAATGTGTTAGTAAACTGCCTATCCCACCTCAGATCTCTCCACTCAGCATGCGTACATTTCAACGAGCCCACCACATTCGGGACAGTATCGATTTTCCGGGATTTTCTCCGGTTGCTATTTTTATTGTTGGTACCGTTTCGCCACAGGATTTCACCGATACATTGAAAGCTCGAGGATATAGAAAAAGCGAGAGTGAGAAATATACACCCTCCATCCAGCATGCCTATTCTCGGCCGGATGGCGGAAAAGCTCTCGTTTGGCACGAAGGTTTTCACTGTCAGATATAGCTACAGATATTACATGGTGCCCACTATGTAGTCATTCACTTGGCCTCCAACTGCCAATAGTTTAGGTCCGTTTTTCAGCGTCAAACTGGCAAATGTTGTCCCTTGGTAACGAGTGTTAATTTTATCGATTGAACGAAACACGGCACTTGCTTGTTCCATAGACACAACCACCGTTCCTCTCGTACTCAAAGTTTTATTCGTGCACCATGAAATCATCAGAATTGCACGCGAGGGACCTTTGGAGTATGCCAGGGTCATCCATTCAGCCGAACGATAGGCAGCAGCAGCAGTACCCCCACGATAATGCATTTTTTTCTTGCCCCGTTGCCGTCGCTACAATCGTAAACTCACCCCTTGTTTCGTATTTAATTGCACAATCAATCGACGGAAACTGGTTGAAAATCTCACTTTAAACTATGACGTATCTGACCGTGATAGTCCGGAGTAGAACAGGTTTGAGCGGTGCCTATCTAGTTATAGTATAATTTATGCCATGACTGTTCCGAATCAAGCGGTAGCAACCTTCAGTCTAGTTCAGGCTAGTTGCAATAGTTGATGCAGTCTGATAGCACTCCGACTGTACTGAGATAGGTTTTCGATGTTTGGATACAATGTAACGAAATGTCAGGTTGATCGTTGAACAAATAACCATCCGATAGTTCAAGTGGTAATTGCACAGAGATTAGTTTTAATTTGATTTGTTTGCATTTTAGTGCGTCTTTGCTTCAAACTATACTTTCTTATCGAGAAGTGTTGAAAAGTTAGTGAGCGGGATTAAGGGCGACCGTTAAGGAGGGAGAACATTGGTCTCAAAAAGCTCGGATAACTTGATATCTTGGCATAAGAAACTAACTCTATCTAAAGATTGTTGAGATAATATTGAACAGGTGAGGTGCACTTTCACGGAAAAACATCAACATTTCATTCGTTATGATTTCGAAGGAATGATGAACATTTTGAAATACTTTGTATCATCTTTTCGACGTTCTGCTCGTCAACTTCCTATTTGATGAATTCCACCTAGTTGTCATGATGTCTTTCGATTTTAGTGGTTACTAGCCAAATCTTAACAATATTTGACCGGACCTTGTATTTTTCAATGAAAAACAAAATGTACCTATTTTTCCGCTCGAATTCCTACTTTATCCAACACAGTCGAAAATCGTTTACGGTAGAGACGACAAAAACAAAGACAATACAGTGTAGTGAACCATAGTGTATTCAAAATGAGTAGAAACGATATACGAAAACCTGAAGCTTGGCCTTCGCGATCAAATCCAATTTGTATTGATTTCATGCGCTGCAAAATTAGACCAGCAGCAAATGAAATAGAAATCTTACTAAAAGAACGAATGCATCTAGACGTAAAAATGTTTATAAAATACAATTCAACAAGGCTTGTAACTCAATGTATATTATGTTTAGCCGTGAACGAGATTGCATTCGCTTCGGTAAACAGCAGTGTTGAGTTCGATAACGTGCAATACAAAATTCCAGTGAAGGTGGTAGACAGTGCTATAGAAATGCGTGTACATGTACTTGTACGAGTTCTCTAGCAGATCAGGGAACATTACGTTCAAGAAAAAAAATTTGCAGTACAGAGAAATTCTTTCCATCGAAAGGTAAGTGTGGCGAAATTTTTCTCCGATATCCGGTATGGCGTGCGAGTGTTACGTATGTGACTATATAAGGCGATCTCATCTTACGTGATTTTTGACAGGGCGGAAGACATCCTTGTGAATCGCTGGTAACTTACGAGAATCAACTGATGTGAGTTCTGTAAACAACCTGCTTACTACGGTAAACTTTGCACTGAGACTACGAAAAAGACAACTTCAACCAAAGACAAGGAAATCCGTTCAGAAGCAGTAGCTAGGGAACCCAGTACTCCTGTTTCGAAAATACTTTCATCAACGAATCAACTAGCAACTACCATCAATGCACAACAAGGCACAAACTGTGGATCTAGCGATGATCCCAAGACTGCGAACAACAATGAAAACGAAAACAAAACAGAAACTACTCACAACAATACGTTTGACAACAACACCGACGATGACGATGAAGCAATGGACCTATCTGGGTAGAAATGGAAAGAAACCCCCTCCCCCCCCCCCCCAAAAAAGGGTGCTAACGAGATCCAATAACAAAATATTATTAACAAATGAATGGCTCATTGGGACACGTAAAGCTTATACGCGATAGGCAAGAAAGCGTGTCCGAAAAAACGCATTCTATTTTTAATTGAAAAATACAAAGGTCCAGAAAAACTTTGCAAGATTTGGCTAGTTGCTACTTTAGCCGAGTGACCCTTAAGGTGAAATGTAGCGTCATAAAATGCGCGCAAAATTTTATCCGCTTCAGTTGAACGAACCGTCGCACAAAGCGTACCAAGAAAAACGGCCACATAGAAATTAGAACTTTTTTCAATGATTGAGCGCAGTGGGTTTACCTCTCGTTATATTGGCTTGTAAAAAAGACGGGACGTAATGGATTTTAGAATTCTTCACACTTTGAATATTAGGTTTTGCACGATGACGACACAAATGAACTGCCGATGAATCAAGTTCATCTTTGACAGTTGCCGTGTACTTGTTTTGTTTTGCGACTGCAAATTAAAAATTGAAAAAATGACGAAAAGGTGCCTGGTTAAAACGTATTCCACAGTGAAAATAACTAAAAAGATTGCCCTGTATGTGTTTCCAGCATCAAGGAGCGATTTATTTATGAATCTGTTGAGTGTGAGGCGACTTGCAATTTTTATATTCGAACGATGAACTTCTGATGAACTTTTAAACTGTAAACAAGTACACGTCGACTGTCAAAAAAAGTTCATTCTGTTAATTTTTGTGAGGTTATGTCATGTTCGTGCAAAACCTAATATGGTGATTCAATCATCATTGTTAGTGATTACTCTTACACTAGAGCTATATATCATGAGTAATTATGAATGATTAACATGATGTTAAATGTATATGTATTGACTAACTTGCTAACCATGTATATGCCTGATTTTAGTAGCAAGCATCGATTCTCCTTCAAAAGAACGGTTGATGACAAGAGAACATTCAAGTATTTTCGATATCTTTGCCAGTCGTTCACCAGGCCCTTCCCGCCGATGAGATAGAATTTACGTAAAAGTATTCACCATTAACTTTTTTCGGAAGCGACTTTCGGAATTGTATAGCATGATGAGTCTAGAAATGTCTGTTTCAACGATAACGAACCGAAGACCAAACAGCCTCCGGTGCCAGAAATCATCAAATAATAATTTCATAGATTACATTTTTAATACATTCCAATTATAACTAATAGTTCATCATACCATGCAGTTAAAATTATTTAGTGAATCTTTTCTCAAGCACATATTTGGGGCACGAAATTGAATATAAAGTTATTTCGTAGTTCCTTATTATTCAATCGATTTTGAAAGCAAAATCAAGCGTTGATTCATTGTATTCATAATAATTGAAAAACCAATGAATTCCAATAAGTTTTCCATGCTGACTGGCTCGAAGCTGGCCCTCAATGTTTATCACGTTGTTTGTATAAATGACAGCTACTTAGAAAATAAACGATTTCTTACAATACTCATTTTATTGTATTCAAGTCGTTTTTATTTCAACACAAAACCCAATGCTGCATAAATTTGCGTCATTATTTTATATCTATTTTTTGCTCACGATATAATGCCACCGTGCCCACCGTGCATTTCTCACACCACCTCAATACGAAACAGCAGCGCGCAAGCAATAAAAGAAATGCAG
This sequence comes from Malaya genurostris, assembly GCF_030247185.1. Lineage (NCBI taxonomy): Eukaryota > Metazoa > Arthropoda > Insecta > Diptera > Culicidae > Malaya > Malaya genurostris. The sequence goes on along the minus strand of NC_080571.1, from coordinate 254,116,669 downwards.
AAAAGTTTATGAAAACTTTTTCAATTTTCGGTTGTTTTCGCTAAAATTTTATAATTTTGAGTTGCATTTTCAGATTCTTTGTGAAATTCTGCTACAAATACTACTTTTCAGTTCAAAAATCATCCCCGTGGGACGGAACAGTGACCGTTTATACATTTCAAAAACCAATTACGGCTCGGCAAAGCAAAATTTCAAAATTCTAAGAATACTTCGTTATGATAAATTTGATTTCGAAAACTTAAGTGTTTTTGGTTTTTCGAAAATCGGTCTAGTTTTTGAATAATTGATCAAAAACGCGATTTTCGCATTCCGCTACATTTCACCTTAAATGGTGTCATGATAACAGGAAGGGCTCCGTCGAATAGACTTACGAACAGTATGTTCAAGAGATTTTCGCCATTTCATCGAAATCAAAACGAATGACATGTAAATATATCGTTACGAAAGTGCGAAAGACCACACTTGAAAGAATTCCTAGAGTCATTGGGATCGTAACACTAGCAATAAATCTGTCCCGCCATCGAATGTATCAGGATACATTTCCTGGCAATTTGATCTCGATTATAGTTAAACTTGTAAGTTTTATTATCGGTTCAAATCGAACTAATAAGCTATCACTAGCTGCTCGATTTGAAATGCTAACGCCTTGAAGAGTCGAAGACGAAACGTAATCCAAAGTATGAAGAGTTTTCCAAGAAAAGATAATTGGAAAATAATCGCCCTTATTCTGAATTTTTATCGCATTTCATTCGCACTCCTAATAACGCTAGCAATATCAAAGGTAGCTAGGATTCGACCGAACCATATTCGATCGCAAAACCAATACGTCGTTATTCAGAATAAGGGCAAATATCATTACAATTACGAATTAAATTTCAATAGCCTTATTATATATCCATCGTATTCAGTATCGGATAAATAAAGCGAAAGAAAGGGTTATACTTAATCTACTTAACAGCAAGACTTCGACTCATCAGACTTTTCCTTTTTCGTCAGGAAAGTGCCCGTAATCCACCAATGTCCTCTGAAGTAGTCGTGTTTTAACCTCGGCGGTCACATTGGCTGTGAATCTTGAAAATTCATGGAAACATTAGGATAAAGTTAAATAACACTTTTAACACTTTTTATCCTTAGTATAGATTGTCATATGATCCTGTCGTGTATGAAAATAATACACATATGGATAAGAACTTGTGAAAAACATCTGCTGTCACTATGTTATACGCAAGCACATATACGTAACAAGTTTTCCATACATGCAAAATATGCGATTCATGAAGTATACGATAAAACAATTAAACTTAGCCACAAGTCCAATTGGAAATTCAATTGAAACGCTGGGCACGTATTCAAATAAACATTTGAGATTTCATTGTTGTTTCTGGTATCTAGTGCTAAGTGACCAGATTCGAACCGGTTACCATCGCCCACTATGTAATTATAATCGACAGCCACCCTGATCGGCTTGCCTGGCAGTGTTCAGAATATATTACGCTTGAGTTCTGCCAATTAATGCGTGTGGGGTGATCTTCCTTCGCTTGTCATTCATTGACCAACCGTGTGCCTACGCAAGCAGCCTCAACAAACGTGGGAAGTATGCTACGATGTGTAAACTTACCTGAAAAGGAAAAGAAAACAAAAAACTGAATTAATTAAATGAAATGGAAATTCAGTGAGTCAAATGAAACACGAAATATTTCTACTTTGCATCAACAGACGGCCTCCCGGCCATGTTTTGACACTTGGTTTAGTGTAAAGAGGATCGGTGCGTCAACTTCCGTTTCTGCCAGAAGTAACAAAAAAAAACCTTCGGATGAATAGAAACCTGAATTCAATAGAACAGGCCCTTCGTCCGTTGCTTCTTCTTAGAGGCTTTGCCTGTTTCCTACATTCGTAAATAAACGTTCTTGTTCCGCAGGTTCAAGGTTTCTTATATAATTCCCTTTCGATTACTACTGAATTTGAAATTAGAACGTTGCCGAAACTTCGAACATACGTGAAATCCAACGCGCAACGTCGCTAAACCTCACGCTTCCGGTCGTCACAGCTCAACCAACCAGGACTACAGGCGCACTATCAAACAGCATTCTAGGCGTGCTGCAAGAATTAGACTCGGATAAGGGGATTAATTTAGCGTTGATAGGGAAGGAGAGAAAAAAAAACCGTGAGATGCGTCCCCGTGCCGAATAAAGTCATATGCTCTATTGATTTCCACTGCCGATGTGCATACAACGTTCGGGAGGGTGATGATGATTGTGGGAAAAAAAGTCACACGTGTTGAAAAACAACGGATTGCCACGCCGACGCTGGCGATAGAGATCGGTATCTGAGTGGATTAGTAAACGGGGAGATACCGGGGAAGGGTCATTCAACTTGGTGTTGACGAAACGGAACCCAGGAGTGTGCCGAAACTAGTTTTGAAAATTAGATTCGAAGGGACAGCTGGGATGGGAAATTACGCAGCAAATAGAAAAAAAGGTGGTGAAAATAATCAACAACAATGAAGATGGCTCTTCAATGATCCCCAGAGACAAATCATTTTTCAATCATATCTAGTTGATTCGAATTCATTTTGATTCCGACTACTAACCAATTTTAGAACTTTGTGAGTAAGATTGACATCAGTTTCTAATCAAAATTGAACAAAATAAATAGACAAAAATTCAGTAAATATTAAGGTTGAAATACCATGAGTATAAACAACTTGCACAATATATTGAAAATTTCCAACTTGAGTTAATATAATGAGATCTATTTTTAGATTGCATCGACCTCTTGAATCAGTTTTTGTTTATGCGAATCCTGGAAAGCTGATTTCGAGCCCAAATGGAAACCTTTTTGAAATTACAGTTTTGAAAAATCTAAAAATTAAGGAAGTAATTTTCAAATAAATAGTTAGATATAAATGTGAAGTTAGAAGAAAATTTTAAAATTTAATTGGAATGAATTGATTTTTTTTTTCTCTTGAAACGTAAAAGAATGAAGTTTTATTGCAGCGGGGATATCGTGGTGGATAAGATCTTCGCTTTTCACGCTGCTTACAGGGGTTCTATTCCCAATCCCGCCCATAGGATTAGAAAGTGTTTCTATCGCGAGAGGCAAAAAAACCGCTATAATTTAAATAGAAAAAAATCCTAAAATTTCATACAATATGTTTATAACTTTAATTTTACTTTAGCTGTAACCTCTTCTTAGTTTTTCAATTCACACTAATCAAATTCTCATCGAATGATATTCAAAAACAATATTGAAGAGACGTTTTTTTTTTCAATTTTATTATTTTGGTAGATTGTCAAATTCTTGACAAAGTATTAATTTTTTTTCAATGTTTTATGGAGTGCCTAATCGATTTCCGACAACTTCTTTTTGAACATATTTTTGGTCAATTTACAATTTCCGAGTTATCACGATTTGAAGGAGTATGAAAAAAATACATCCGCCATTTTCAAAAATTGAGTTGAATTGGTCCCTCTAACCGTGCAGAACAAATGCTTTTTCATACTGAAAAAGTGTGCAAAGTTTCATCCGAATCAGAGTATGGGAAGTCTGACGACTTGCTAATCATTTCTGGAATTGCTGTTTGTCATGATAATCATCAATTTTGACTCTTACTCTTATCTTGTAACAGCTTATAAAAAAGCGCACAAAAAATCTAGCCACATCGTTTTCTACTTATCGATATTGATGTAATATCAACATCGTTTGCACAGTGTCATTGTGTACGTATATGTATGTGTGCATGAACGTTTTAACATACGGTTTGCCAACACAAGAGTATTTTTGATAAAAGAAAGAATAACAACTCCCGGTGAACGACTAAGATATAAAAAACGAACAAAAAAGCTAAATAGAAAATATAAAAAAAGAACAAGAGCATTGAAAAAAAACAGGATCTTTCGGCGAGCGGAATAACAACTTAAAATCCCAACAAAATGCAGTGTGTTTAGGCTGATTAAGCGAAATCCGAATGTTCATATCCGAGATTTGGTAAAAAGGCCAAAACGTCGTTTTCTTTCGTTCAAATAGCGAACAAAGGTTAACGAACTTTCCAATGACAAAAAGTTGTCTAAGTTCTCTGAAAAGTACTTAGTTTGGCAGGCTATTTTTAGTTGTGGTTTGAAGTAAAGTTCGAAATAAGCTCATTTTGCACATGGAAATGGAAATGGATTTTGGATTGTCAATCAAAAAATCGAAATGAATTAAAAAAATGAGTAGTAAAACTACAACAACAATTATTTTTACAATTTTGGAAACTGTGTAGCAGACACGGGGTTTCCATTAGGGGACCTTACACGAGAACCAGTGATGGCATTTTTAATGATCAGCAAGGTAATGGTAATCCAACGTTGTATGGAAATTTTGTCATTATAACCTGTAAGGTCCTTTATTAATGTCGTTACGTAAAAGCACACTCTCACTCAATTGTACAAAATGGTATTTTACACGAAATTGTAAAAACACTATCAAATAGCAAAAACTTTACGTCTGCTTAGCGGTTTATGTTGAACTGCTAGGTAACATAACAGTTCAACATTAACTGTTATGCATCGATATGTAGAAAACGAAACGTGAAGAGAATTAAAAAAATGATTTTTGCGATTTCTGATGAAAGTGTCGTTGATTTTGTAGAGACTAAAAATCGTTTCGAGTGTGACGTGACTACAACGAACGTGTTATCCAGTTCATCAGTTTCATTTCAGACTAACTGTGGATTCTGAATCAGACAGTGGTACTGACCACGTTGAAGGCATTTTCAAATTCTGAATGAAAAACAGATTCATCTAATGAAAAATCATTGAAATGTAATCAATAAAAAAGTGTCATGTGAAAAAATAACTGACATTTTTTACTGTTATGAAAAATTTTGCTTATTTCCAACTGTGGTTTGAAGAGAAAAATCTTCATAACCACAGGTAAGATTAACCAACAAGTTTACGTCAACGATTGTCTGCTACTACCATTTTTCTAAATGTGTAATAGCTAGAATCAGGAGTAGTATCATAGAATCAAGATCTATGTTGTACAAAAGTACTGCAATCCTTCGGACACACCAGTAGTTTGTCCATTAGAAAGATATTGAGCCATTGTGAAGCAAAATTTGGGAATTCGACGGGCAGACAAATAATGGAAGATTTTTTTTACGTTTCGTCTTAGATTCGACAGTGAGAAACAGAGTAACTGTATAACTGTTATGCCACCAAGCAGTTTAATATAAATTACTAAGCAGGCGTAAACTCTACTTGAGTTGCTACTTTAGTCTGACGTCCCGAACGAAATGTTGAGCTGCTAGGTGGCGTAACAATTCAACATAAACTGTTATGTACTGACGAATCTAAGACGAAACGAAAAAAAAAAAATGAACCTTCCTATATTAGCTGGAACACTTTCACACGGTATACGGTGTTTCACACATTTCTAGGAAATGTTATCTAATGATGGTAATACAAGTACGAAGAACTGTTCCATACTTTATCTTTACGATGAAATCACAGACACTTATCTACTACCGCTACGTAGGATAAAATTCCGGTCAGAATTTGAAATTGCAATTTTGCGTCATAATTATCGTTACGTAAACAGTGGCGCTTATCTAAACACTAAATATTAAATGATAAAATCATATCTTGAGGATTCATACTCGTAGTAGATTAGATGGTGAGAGCAGCACATAAAAATGAATCATAATTGAAACACTTGCAAAATGTAAATTCTACAAATATACATTTAATTCTCTATTTCGAAGAAGTAATTATATATGATTACTGTATAATTGTTTACATACAAATCAAAGAGAGGGTTCCCATGCGGCATCACCTGCAGACGACAGTTCCAAGTGCCGACCGTTGCAATACAAAGAACTTCCGCTTTCGCAACCAAAGGCTTCCGAACCGATGGTGGCGAAACGACGGGTCTTTCGTAATGTCAATATTCCACCACGTATCGATTGGCCGGAACGGGTTGCGTTTCGGTCGCGCTTCACTGCAGACCCTGCGGCATCCCTTCGATCGGTGTTGAAATAGTATGTTGAATGGTGCCGTTTTTTTTTTCTTTCATTTGTGCTATCCATCCAGACGGACTGAGGGCGATGGGAGTGGTGTGACTCCAAGCCGAGCACCGTTACCAAGAGCTTCCGCGATGCACGTGTGTTTGCTTGCACGTGAGCGTATTGGTCTGCTTCTTCCTGCCGTACCGTGCGCTGCTTCAACGTCAACCAGATTGTTCTCGGTTGCAATGACCATAAACAAACAACACACATGGAAAGTGAATTCAGGTTGATGTAAACACAGTGTTTCCCTTCGCTTTCGTTCACTTGTTGGTACTTGTGTGATAGCGCCCTGGCAATAAAGGCCTGTCCGGTTCCAGTCAATACATTATGCAATCAATGAAATATGCGGGTCTTCCCGATTCCCTTCGCCAGGAGGCATCGGCTAACCCCGCTGTCAGGCGAAGGGTCAAATCGTCTCGTTAATCACATACCTGTGTTGGTTTCCCACCGAACCATATAGTTACTGCACGCACATAAATTTTGCAGGAGCGTAATGAAAAAACGCACGGTGATAGTTTAAAAATACACCCCTTTTTTCCATTTTCCATCACCCGTCACGTCATATGACGGAAATTCAATTACGACCACCGGAGACCATCATTTAATTAAGTACGCGTGAATTAGTACCATTTAAAGACGGTTTCCTTGTTAGCACCGTTGCCTGTGGTGGGTAGCTCTCACCGAGTCCAGGATACGGATCATAAATTTGCCGTTGCAAGATTCAGATAAGAATCGGTCGTGTGCCCTACAAAACGCAAAAATGCAATGCAGTTTTATTTCAAGTATACATTCCAGACTCATGTTGCAACTGAACAAACGAACTCACGTGATTCCAAGAAACGGGTTCACATGATTGTTGCGGTAAGTCAGTTGAGTGATTGATTGAATTGCAAACTAATTGCCACATCATGTTGCACGTCAGTTAGAGTTAAAGTCACGAAAACCAAAACGGATCCGAAGGTAGAAGGTAATTTCTCAAAATTTGCTCTCACCGCAATGGTCAGGTTGAATACGTACCAGATGGGAACGAAGGGTGATTAGAACAGTTATTCGATAGGCAATTTCTTCCCACATTCGTGCTCCAGATGACAAGATGAATGTGATATTTGCGAACCTTGGATAATGCCGAATTTTGGTTGGATTATTATTTATATTGCTTAAGAGCAAATAGATCAGTTTTGGGTTTGAATACTATTTCATTTGTTGCCGACTCTACCCTACCTATTCTCTGTCAAACATTTCGAAACCCGATTGTATATTTCCGTGGCATTCGCTTTCAAAAGCTGATCAGTGCAATTGTATTCCCAAAACTTTTGCGATTAGTCGTGTAAAACCAAATAGTCATCTTTGGTTACTCGTATCAAGGGCACTTCACACCTTCAGAAAACTCTACATACTTATGAAAATCAGATTGCCAGGTGACGACTTCTCGATTAATGCTTGAAATTGAAAATCAGAAATACGATTCAAATCAGCAGTTCCAAACCGTTTTGAATCCCACGAAACCCATGTTTTTGAATATATTCACATATAAAATATATAATTACGATTCAACGCACTGTATTCGATAAATCCAAAACTGGAAACTTGATTCAAATAAACTTTAATAGCAATTCAATAAGACCAAAATTTGTAAAAATCGGCCCAACCATCTCTGGGAAAATTCCGGCAAGCTAAAACAATTTTGAGCCAAATGTAAAAAAAAACCTGTTTTAATGTTGGTGTAATGATGCCTTTCTCATATAACTAATTTTTTCATTAATATTACTAAGGGATTCTTCAAAAACTTTTTTTTGAATCTAGAATAAGAATAAAAACGATTACCGGTTGAAAATTTTCAACGTATTTCACCCTGTTGATCCGGAACCTGGAGTCAGATCCGAACAAAAGTCAAAAGTAGTATATTTTTATAGACGCGACCATTTTATTTGAGTCTAAGTACGTGAAAATCGACTCAGATGTCTGAGACAATGAAGAGATTCCCGTTTTTGAGGTTTTGACCACAATTTCCGGTAACTCCGGGAACCGGTATAACAGAAATCGGTTCGTTTGGCCAACAACTAGCACAACATATAAACAGAAACCATTTTGGGCGAAATTTAGAAGAATTTTTATGTTTTCTGCATTATCGCTTTATATGACTGGTTGCAATTTTATACACACTACCCTGTATTTCCGGAACCGGAAGGCGGATCAGGATAAAATCTTACATCTATTTATCTACTTGCTTCCGGCATAATACTTTTCATTTAAATCTACAATTGTGAAAACCGATCGAAGATATCCAATTAGGAGCACACGATCACTTTTCCGGTACTTCCGGAACCAGGATCGATGATCCTGTATACCCAAAATCAACATATTGGATCATCAACTAACCATACCTGCCTAATTGAAGAATTATACGGCTATTTGAATGTATTTGACTTTATTTTTCCGTGTCCTGAAAATGCTATTTTTATACTTATCAGTTTGTAATTCCAGAGCCGGAAGTTGTATCTGCATGAAATTCCAACGGATCATATGGGATTGTGAGACCATTAATTCGAATCTGAGCTTGTGAAAATTGGATGAACGGTCTCTGAAAAAATCGAGTGATCTTTTTTAATTTATGTCGCACATTTTACCCCGTTACTTCTGAGCCAGAAGTTCGATCCGAATAAAATTCAATAGCAGGCTGTGGGACCAAGAGACCTATCATTTGAATCTAAGTTTGTGAGTCGTTTTTTCAGCGGCATGTATCAAAATAAGCTCTTGAAATTTAGCTTGTTATACTCATCAGCCTGTAACTCCGAAGCCGAAAGTCGTATCTGAACGAATTGGCATTCTATGGTATTGTAAGACCTTTTATTTGAACCAAGGGTTGTGGTAATCGGTTCAGCGCTTCTTGAGAAAATCAAGTGCAATATTTTCCTTTTTTTTACACGTTTTACCCCGTTACTCAGAAACCGGCATCTGGTTTCAAACAAAATTTAATAAATAGTAGGTTATGGGACGGTAGGGCCTATCATTTGAATCTAAGTTGATGAAAATCAAAAAAAGTGATCTTTGGGATAATCATGTGCACATGTTTTCATTTGATTTTTTGACTCATTTGAAACCGGAAGTTCGATCCGGATGAAATTCAATAGCAAGCTATGAGACCACCTTTGATTCAGTTCGTGAAAATCGGTCTTGCCATCTCCGAGAAAATCGAGTGCAAATTCTAGTTACATATAGATACAGACATTTTGTAATTTCGCCGAAATTAGTCGAATGGTACATGACGCTCAGACTTCCGGGACTCGGATCAAAAGTAGGTTATCACAGTGCTTGTATAGCCCTGTTTTATTGTAGCGATAAAACGAACGCTATTTGTTCGTCAATAAAAGTTTAAATAGTATCAACAGAAACAGAAACGAAAATTCAAATACAGCCATCAAAAGCAAAACAAAAAGATTGATACTGGTCACAATATTTCAATAAGTTTATGATTTTCATTTCAATGAGTGACAACCAAAGTAGGCTCATTATAGTCATCATGTGTTGCCTCATACAATGTTAAATGCATTCAAACCAATAGATCAATTCCATAAATTACTAACAGAAAAGGTGGTAAAATAGGATCGCCATGCTTCGATTTGGATGAAGCTTTACATATGTGTTCTGTATGACAAACAATTTGTTTTACGCAGAAGAAAGGACCAATTCTATTCAAGTATGATTTATAAAAGGGCGGTAATTAATTTTCCAAATTTTTGTAACACTAAAACTGAAAAAAGTTGTAGGAAACCGATTCTCTACAATAAATATACACTAGAAAACAGTTGAATGCTTTACCAAGAACTAGAGAAGTGCCCAAAAAGGAAAGTTGAAAAATGCATCTCAATTTCTTTCTTAATTTTTATTAAAAACCAACACTGAACAAAAAATTTGAACCGAATTTTAAATTAAATGAAACTGTTCAGTTCAACAGTGAGTGTCACGCAATATTCAGCAAATCTATGAATGCTAGTTATCGGTATCTTGATGCCCCGCTAGTTGAGAATTTGATAACTTTTTTGTAGATGGTTATTACGTTTCAATGTAATAACTCTCATCTTCTTTGAATTCACTAGTCTCTAGTAATTGAATTTGAAAAAAATTACAGTAATTTGTTTAGATATTCGTTTCATAATGGGACAAGATGGACTGAATGGGAGAGCAAGTTATCGCACTCTACCCGATCAATATATCGAACCTAAACTATTTCTATTTTTGATACTAGACAGTTTTTTTAAATTCTTTACTACAGAGACCAGACTTGCTACGAAATCAACTTTTTTATTGCTATTGAATTGTGATTTTATCGCTTTGCAAACTAACTTTTTCGTCTTTTATTTTCTCATGCAGTCTCAGTGTGCAACAAAAGATACTTGTTACGCGCATTTTGTAGCGCTTCATCAAATCCATAACATCAACTCCATCATGCAAAAAATATTTTCAACTAAGTTTCTTTTCGAAAAATTTAAAAAACGGACGAAATTTATCACCATTTTCGTATTTTTCACCATACCAAAGAATTACTACAAGTATACCCTTTCCTTAAATAAAATTACTCCTATGTTAAGGGGCAATTTACAATCTTAGGAAAACAGCCATGTTTACAAAAGCTGTTTTCTTCGTGTTCGATGAGCAGAAATCCATTAGAGAAATCAAACACGATCGAAAGTTGTAGATTTTTAGTAAACGTTATTTTAAATTCGCTTTATCTCGAGAACGGCAGCATTTATACAAAAAAAAATTTGACATCATTTCGACCAACTTTGCGTTCTTTTACAAAATCGAGTCGGCAAACATCTGAAAAATATATTCGAATAATTTTCAAAAATTTAGTTACATTCAAAAGACTATAAAATTTTGGTTTATCATTTCTCCATCTTAAGCTATAACGCAATAAACTTCACCAGTTGTCAACAACAACATTAAAAATAAATATACCTCACACTTGTGCAAAATTTGAGCCAAATCGAAAAATACGAATATGAAATGCCAGGCAAAAATTGGAATTCCCGGTAGAACCGCTCTAATTAGAACTAATTGATAATAAACAATACTGTATTTTTCAGCTCTGCCGCCTTGTTAATAGTTTTTGACTGTATCGCACGAGACACGAAATCGAACTGGATAGAAATATTCAAATTAATTGGTTTTTGTTGCGCAGTCAGAAAAAAGGTAAAGCTTTACCTCAAGTGAAACCAAGTGAAATATGAAAAATCAGTTGTGACCAAGTACGGCATTGAAAGAGTGTTATCGCTACAAAAATTAAATTAAAAAAAGTTAGTGTTAGAGCGGTCCGAATGTCCAAAAAACACTTTGCTTGTATGATGTATAAAGTCAAGTGAAAGTCGGATATGAAACTGCTTGGTATCAATCGGAGATTGAGCGAGAACGTATGGAATATGCATTGAATTCGTACAATGCACTAAGGAGCGTAATTCCCTGATGACCTACAGAATACAAAAAAAAGTTCGAAACCCAGTCGAATTTAGACGGATCCCGACGAAACGTTCGTCAAATCGAACTATGAGACACTTCCGGGGACACAGTCAAATGAGGGACGGATATTCCAAATTCGGAGAAGTTGAAACTGGAAAAATAAGATTTTGCAAGTGATGACTTAACCTTTTTACACGATGTACGCGAATGTAAAAGCAAAAACATACCGGAAAATATGACTTCGGGAACGAATTCTGTTATTCAGCAAAAAAAAACCAAAAGACAAAATATGGCTTGATTTGGCACCCTGCCACTATGCACGTGTCATTTTAAAGTGGTAATAAAAAACAATGTCAAATTTGTGACAAATGAGATGAATTCTTCCAATTTTTCCTTTCCAATCAACCAGTAGAATGAAGAGCTTATGATATTAGAACCTTTAAATATATGATACTGAATTGATTGATATCTGTTCAGCTTGTTCAAAGAGTCTATCAAATTAATTGACGGATATTCAACAATGAGAAACTTCGACGATTCATGACTAAGATTCTATTTAACCAATTATTTTACTTATTAGTACTTGGTTGCTCTTTCCGAGCAACCAGGAGCTGATAATCCCTTGCCCCGGGAGCACACAAAACCCCTTTCACTCACCCCCTAAGGGCAACTTACTGCTAATTCACCCGGCTGGTTTTTCGTTGATAAATGATTCGATTCTATTGCTTCCACTCGCTCCCTATACCGTTTGTTCCGTATGCTGATGTTCATACTTTTTTTTCGGTTCGATTATTCGTCAAACTCCCCCACCGCTATACATCTTCATTCCTGGTCGGTTGTAACAGCCGCAGCAGCACAGCATTGTCGTATTGTAGAGGTCCACCGATGTATATACACACACACAATCCGTCGTCAGTCGGTGTCGGTCCATTTGTGTTCATTTTCATCGTACGTCTCTTCGCATGAAATGCTTACACGGACCGGAGAGGGTATTAAATAACAACATTAGGCACGTGAAGAAGGGGTCGTGAAAGCATTACATCCACACAAACCCACCCGTGAGGAAGACTTTGTCTACGTGCGGTCACGAGTCGTCTCAATGGCTACTGCACACTGATACCGACTGTTTCCGGTCCCTGTGTTGGTTGATTCTCGCGGAAATCATTCACCAATACTATTCCACCAGGTAACCACAGCTAGTGGTGATAGCTAGCTGTATGAGTCGGAACACGTTCACAGAAACGGTAACCATTCTCTGCAAGGTAAGGAAACAGGGAAACTTCCTCACTAGTCCGACTTGTGTATGCTGGCACGTGACTATGTGTTAGTCCGTCCTTCTCATCCACCCATCATCGGACATTCGACATCACAATACAGACATACAGTGCAGGGAGAGTAAGGCGCGGAATGAGAGTGCGAAAAATTTATGACTGAAAGTTTTCGATAAAAATAGTTTTCTACTGTCCCGGCCTTCGCCTGCTCTCGTTTGCAGATTTATTTTCAGCATTTTGCTTTCCACTGAGCGGTGTTTTTTTCTAGATTTTCTGTGTAGTTTGTAAAATGGTGCAAGCAGAGGAAAAGATATGTTCAATTTGATCCTTAGAAAAAAATAATCTTTCAGAACACGTTAAGGGCAAGGGAGAGCTTTCTTAGTTGCAAACCAGTCACGGAAATCCATTCTTGTGTTAGAAGAGAAATGCAGTTGATTTGCCCTACTTTCCACGGGGTGCTGCATAATACATAGGAGCTGCTAGCCGTGGATTAGTAAGCAGAAAAAAGAAGAGTTTGTAGTCGGCATAGCTTTCAGTCTCTTCAAAGTCCCCCACATCTTGGATAGACCGCCTTAGATGTTAGAGTATCATACAACAAGAAGGCAATAAAAATACGCTCGGTCGGTGGGGCTTTTCTCGCATGGGACTTTCGGTGCTCGCGTTCAGTGGTGATGTTATTATTTAGCATGTAAATAAATAACGGTGCCCTAGTTTTTGCTGATTGGCTTCCTTTCCGTTCGCATGCAGAAGTGCCTTCCGTTGGTGTTGCTGTCGGTTGTAGCAGGAGGCGGCAAAGGGGGTTTTGTTTTTATTTTGTGTGACAAATTGGATACATGATACTGTTGCAAAACTGACAAAACGGAATGGACACAGGTTTCCCGCTTCGACAGCTCTGAATGTTTTATGGCACCTGTTTGAACTATTCGGCTAATACAATCAACATCGGACTGTAATTTCAAAAACATTGTTAATTCAGCACAAACGACTTTTGTTACAGAAACTGAGCAAAACATGTCCCAATTCGTGGAAGAGACTTGTTAATTTTTTCAGCGGCCATATTTTCAACATCGAGCTCTTGCTGTACTTATTGACAAAAAACACCATTCTTTCGGCACAGCTGCAAGTTCTCTGCCAAATCATGAGTTTCCGAGTGAATTAGCGAAGAAACAAGCTTGAATTTGTTGAAAGCATTACTTGTTTTCTATTACCTGTCTGAAATCTATTTAACAAGAGAAGGCATACTCAGTACTTCGAGAAAACCCTCAGAATACACGGTAATCATCACATAAATGGATTCTCCAAACAATACCACTGATGGCATCTTATTTCTGTGAACTTTAAAAACATTCATGGAGTTTTTTTTCTCATATTTTTACGTTTCGTTATCGACTCATCAGTGCAATCAGCAGATTATGTTGAACTGTTGAGGCAAACCCACGAATCAACATAATCCGCTGAGCAGACGTAAAGTTAATGCTTTTTTGCAAAACACCGTTTTTTTTTAACACCAAACCGCGATGTCTATCCTGACGTGCCGAAAAAACCAAACAAATTTGACGGCATACTGACAGCTAAGAGATGATGCACTTTGCACAAACTGGATACCCGCGAAGTACCAAAACCCCTGAATGACACGTGGAGTGTTTCATTTCCGAGCGATGTGAAATGATCAAAGGAGTCGATCACGTTCCGCAAGAACGCCATATAAAACTCGAAAGAAGAATAACTATTTTGCACAAATACCTGAAAATCCGCAGTGGTCCGGATCCAAGCTGGCTAAGATGCTGTAGATGCCGGAAACAAGAGTTTTTCAAGGAAGCTCTGCGTTTTGAAAATGGGTACAAAACCAACTTTCAAACGGTGTGGAACATCCATGTCACGGAAGGATACAAGTCGTAAGCTAAGCCTTGATATTACATTTGTTTTGTGAAATTTGACCTTCAATTTAAACTGACTCCCGGGTTGGCGGTTCATTGCATAGGGCACTGTCGTATGTTCGAGCCCCGACCTGGAAGGATTCGTAGTGTCAGTAGAATCGTAGCCATGCAATGGTTCTGTACACTCTGTATCGGCTACGAAGTCTGTTGAAACAGAAGGTCAAATTCCACTACAGGAATGTGATATCAAGGCTTTGCTTTTTAAACTGACTCCGCAGCCGATTCATAGCGTACTCCGACACTCCACTTAGTGTCAAGTACGCTATGAATCGGCTGCGGAGTCAGTGTCTTCCAGGTCCGGGTTCGAATATACAACATCTGGCTTGTAAGACCTGTACCCTATGCATTGAATCTCCAACACGGGACAAGTCGTGCGAAGTCAATGAATTTCCGAACCGGCCCATGAAGCAGAATCCCGTGGCCAAAAGGCGTGCGAGGCTCTTGTACATCGCGACAGGACGAGGGGATATGCCAGGAAAATTCGAGTTCGTGTTCGCTAACAAGGTCGCGAAAAAGAACGTGATTTGGCAAGCAACTGAGGCCTTAGATGGGAACAATTCGTCACGATGACATTCCAAATTTACACCGAAGAATGCCTGAAAAAGCATGTATTATCGTTCATCCGGCAATTCATAGACACAAAATTACATTTTGGCACGTTTTGGCCAGCTGCCAGCTACCCCAAGGTGGTTGTGCAGTGGTCGGCAACAAGATCTCCGGATCACACGAAAAATCGACTTTTTATGAGAAATCAGCAAAAGCAACCGATCTTACCTTGCATACTTTGAAACAGACAGTAAGCTCTGGTTAACGCATTTCGTTTAGTAAATTTCCTGGTTTAAAACACCAGCAATAATCAGCCTCAGTTTTTAATACGCTGCTACGGATTTCTTGCCAAACGAGGAACTTTCTCGGCAATCTAGGATACATTGCACAATCGTCTCTGATTGGGAGCTATCTGATTAAGCACATTTTTTTTCTAGGAACAGCAAAAGCAATCCACCTAACACTTGTGACGAATTTCACACCAAATCGTATTCGCAGTTGGCAACGCTCTATCAGATTCGAATGAAACTGTTTGAACATGTAGACTTCGTCACACAGAAGCCACTTTGCATACTTTGATTTTCCAAAGTTATTCCAGACTGTCTTTTAAAAAGGGCCAATCTCTTTTAAACGGTTTTTCTTCAAATAGTTATTGTCGAAAAATGCCAAATCCTACAAACGATTTTCACGATATCAGTCAGATTTTTAAACAAATATTCTTTTTAAAAAAATCCTTATCGAAACCTATACTAAAAACTTGATTTTGCTTGAGCTTGAGCTTGAGCTTGAGCTTGAGCGAGCTTGAGCAAGCTTGAACGACCATCCCTGGTTGCTACTCCGTTACTGATCGGGATAAGCTGAAATTGTACAGGGAGTTTCTAGATGATCCGACCTGGGACTGGTAAATCATCCTTCAACGTACATCTTCTGGTAATCCCAGAATTCATCGATCAGTACCGGCGCCGGCCAGGCCCGAACGTAGATCGTCTAAGGAATGGGAAGGGATGTTAGTCCAACACTTGTTGTTACTAAAAGGCCGTATATACTACTGCGCACTCCACAAGTGTCACGGGAGAAGGATATTTGTTAGTAAAAATTTCAGTATTGATATTATTCGCGCGCGACTCAGTATGTTCCGGTTTCAAGATGCTCGGATGCACCACTAAGCTCACTGACTTTCCGAGTGAACGTTTCAACAATATCCTATATTGAAGTCCCGAGAAGTCTTGATTCACAGCTCTTATTCGAGGAAACTGAAGAAAAATTTGCAATATTACCGCGTAAACAATAAAAACTTCCCTATTACGTGATACAAAATAAACGAGTGAAGAGGATTTAGCCAAAATAGTTGATTCATTGCTTTGACATATTCTAAACAGTTGTTATAAAATCATTAAATTAAATTACCAAATAAAGGTCAACAGATTTCACGCGCGTCTTGATTCTTTATTATTTCCGCTTTATTATTTTAATTATTTAATTCAATTATTAATTGGTTATATTGGTTGATCTGGGTAGCCGGCTACCGAGAAAAACATTATTTTATTGTTTGAAATATTAATATCAAGTGTTTTTACTATGTATTCAATATACCGATATATGTTATCTCTGTTATTAACTTTGTAATATCGATGGATTTGCGCAATAGTTGATTTTTATCATTCAATTTATAATCCTGAAAGACAATCAATAACACGGAAGAAGAAAACATTCCAAATAAAACATTTCTCCGAAGCTAGACGGAAATTGATAGGTTGAATGAAAAATAAAATTTAGTAAAATAGAGTAATCAGAAGTGAAAGGAAAAAGAAACTCCTGCAATTGTCGCCTTTTACGGCATGGAAGCAGGAACCCAGTGGATCTATTCTTGGTTCATTTTGTTCCGCCGGATTCCACACGGCATCTAGGCTGGTACTGTCCGGAGAGAGCTAATAAATACTATCAATCTTCTCCCTCCATTTTTGATTTTGATACAATACTGTTCCAAGAAAGGTGATTAAATTCTCTATCAACTGTTCATACATTGCAAGATAGCATATTTATGAAAAAAGGTTTTCTAACAAAAAACTATTTCCTGTCCAAACTGAACTTTTTATCTAGTGTCTTTTTATCGAAAACTAAACCCAAACTGAAAGTCATCCAAGATTTCAATGAAACTCAATTTGTGAGAAAATTACACCAAATACTCTATTGCAAGTTGCCCGATATAAGCAGAAAGTATCAGTGCTGGATAAGCAAAAGTTTTTGTCTTTTTTTCCTTCAAAATGCCCTGGCAACATATGGAAGGATAATTTTGATCAAAATCAAAATGTTTTTTTTGTGAATCGATTTTAAGTTTTTTTTCAGTGTAGGACTCAATAAGGATTTTTTCAGTAGTGTCACTCAAAAATTTGAATAATTTTGCGAAAATCATTAGTACAATACTTTTTGGTAGGGTTTGTCGTTTTTCCACTATGATTATTTGAAAAATTTGTTCAAAATAATTAGGCACTTTTTAACACTCGGCCTAGATCAATTTCCGTAAAATAAAGTATGCAAAGGAGCTTTTTGTGACAAAGTCTACATGTCCAGAAAGTTTCATTCAAATCTGAGAGAGTGCTGTCAACAATTGTTCGAGTTAGCTAGAGATTCGTCTAGTTTAGAATCCGCAGCTAGCATACAGATTTTTCACCAAATGAGGAATTTCCTGCGGCTTCATTACGCAATCGTGTCTTGTTCGAAAACATTATAATAAGGACAATTTTGAAAGAGGGGCCTACAAAAGCAATTGTCCTAACGCTAGTTTGGAAAAGGCGATAAGCTCTGTCTTTGATTTCGGAAACTTAGGTTACATTGCAAAATCAAATGCAAATTGTTAGATGATATTTAGTAAGGATAATTTCTGTAGCGGTGCCAGCAAATGCAATCGAACTTACGCTGCTTTGGTATCCGCTGCTACAGGTTCCTTACCAAACGAGGTACTTTCTCGGAAACCTAGACTTTATTACGCAATCGTATCTCATTAGAAAATATTTTTATAGGGACGATTTCCCAAGTGAGACCGGCCCAAGTATACATTGCCTTTTGTCTATAAAACTTATAATAAGCAGTGCCACTTTTTTAACGACAGCTACAAATTGTTTACCAAACGAGTAACTTTATCGAAACTCTTTCAAGTTTCATCGCGTAATCGTATCTCGTTAGAAAATATTAGAATAAGAATCATTTTCGGAGTGGGACGATCAAAATCCATCGAACTTAAACTTTCTTGGAAAGCCCTGCTGAATGCACTTCGCATAATAAATTTACTGTTTCATGGCACCAATAATAATTAGTCGCAAATACAGTTTTTTTTGCCAAACGAAGACTTTTTTTTCGGAAATTCAGGTCTCTGGACAATTGCATTTCATTAGAAAATATCAACATCGATTTTATTTTGCATTGATCTGGTCTAACAAAAATTTATACCTGCAGGGCTCGCAAACTCCTCTTCTTTTTAGTTTTTTTTTTTTTCAACATGGTATTGTAAAAATCAAGTCGGTAAACGGAGTTTTGCAAATTTTGTCGAAGTTTAAAAAAAACAGTTTTTTCTAAACAAACAAAAAACGTATAATGTGGATTGTTCCATAATTAACTCCAGAGCCTCTACAATGCACTCTATTTTGCTCTGTGAACATAACATGTCCCACATTGGCAAGCATATCTCAGGAACAACTTGATATATTCACATAAAATTTACACAGTAGCAGTCTCTAATGAAGAATAACAGTTACATAAAAATTAAACCATTAGGCAACCCATTTTTTTTAATCCACGAAATGAAGGAACGAAAACCCCCGTTTATAAGAGAAGCTCCCCCTTATTCCACACTTTCTCCTAACATTTTCGAGCTCTGTTAGTATGAATTTAAATATAAACTATCTCCACTTTCCCGAAACGTTCGGATTGTCTATCAATGCAATTCTGACATGTATGCATTTACTATTCTTTCCTGATCAGAATATCCTGCGGGTACTAGAATTTCATCGTCCGCGTCATGCGATTGACGTGACCACTTCACAACTTAAACACTGCAATCAACCGCAAAACCCAACGACAGCCCACACAATGCGACTACCGTATTCGATAATTTATTAGCTGGTAGCTACTGTGGCACCAGAGTAGTTCCAGCGAGCGCTCTTGATCCACCCGTTGAAAACCGCAGAATAATAAATTATCGAAATTCGTCATTAATTTCTTGTTTGGATCTATTTTTCCTTCGTTGGCAGGCTATTGTAAGCTTTCGCGCTCCAGTCAGACGCGAAAACCGACCGTTGCGCTATTGGGTTACTATTTACGTTTGCTTATCGATACATTTGCCAACGTAACAAACTGTTCCCTGCGATGCCAGGTGGAAGTTCCTTCCGTTACGCTTAGACCGTAGGAAAGCGGGCAATGCTTGGGGTGAGAGGCTACTGCATTTAAAGAATAAAAAGTCTTTCCGTGCGCAGTCTGGAGCCAGACGAGTGATGGTAAATATTTGATAGGACGTGAAGGGTTCGAGATTTCGGTTTTAAATTTTAAAAAGATCCAGGTTTTAGGATACGTGGGTACAGGCGGTTGTGTTGCTCGGCAGGACGTTGAAGAAAAAGGGTACCGAGTGAGCACACTTGAAGAATATCAGCTTTCGAAGGGTAAGCAAGCAACAGTTGAAAATCGTTGGAATTCAATTGTCGGCAAAAAAGCGAACTGCTCAAAAGGGTTGTTATTTGGTCGGTTGTATTGAAATGGATTTTTAATTTAGAGTTTCGAATCATAATGAATCAAAATTGTCGGTATAGGAACAGCTAAAAACAAGTTCAACGGTTCATTTTCCACAAATTATCACTCATTTGTTATTTAATTATCTTGTCCTGATTCACCCACATTAGGAGTTTGAGAATGCTGCCAAGTTCATAAAATATACAATTATGTTATTGGTCATTTAAGCAAATTGTGGCCTCAATTTAATTAGTATGAATTGAACCCTAACATCCCAATATGAAGAACGAAATTACAACGAAAATTGTAATGAGGCTTTATTTGATCTTCAGCTTAGTTGGATGCAAGTTAATTGAGACCAGGGGAGTAAGTTTATCGTACCAATCACCGTATGTTTAAAGCTTGCTTCATTCAGAATTGGAACAAACTTTTGCTCATATTGTGGCGCTCCTGGTGGACGGATTTGGAAGTTCTTGGCGCCCACGTGTCGGGAATTTTGTCAGCTTCACGTATGATTTTTGACATTCCGCAAATCGAATGTACTTTGTAAACAATCAACATGGAAGCCGAAAGAAGGGAAAAAATTGTGCACTGTTATTTGGAAAATCCATTGTGGTCTGCATCTAGGCTAGCTAAATAGCTGAAATTGCCCAGAAATACCGTATGGCGCGTTATCAAACAGTATAAGGAAACATTGACAACGATTCGGAAGCCTCCGGCCAATCGTCGTAGTGGAACTGTCGACCGAAAACTGCGTGGTAAGATTTTGAAGACGAGGAATCCTAATCTGTCGGACCGTGATTTGGCCAGAAAATTCGGTGCTGCCCATAGTACCGTGAGGAGAACTCGACTCCGGGAAGGAATCAAGTCGTATCGAGCTAGCAAACAGCCAAATCGAACCATAAAACAGAATAGTGTGGTCAATTTATGATTTGGCAGGGCATTTGCAGCTGTGGCAAAAAAACGAAAGTTTCATTACAAATAAGACAATGACATCGGAACTATACCAAAAAGAGTGTCTCCAAGAACGAATTTTGCCGCTTATTCGATCCCACGACCATCCCGTAATGTTTTGGCCAGATTTGGCAAGCTGTCATTACAGCAAAGTCGTTCAAGAATGGTATGCAGAGAAAGGGGTCCAGTTTGTTCCGAAAAACCTTAAACCACCCAACTGCTCCCAGTTACGCCCTATTGAGAAATACTGGGCAATCATGAAGAGGAAACTCAAGGCAAAGGGAAAGGTTGTCAAAGACATCAATCAGATGACGATCTGGTGGAATAAGATAGCTAAAACGATGGACGAAGAAGGTGTGCGCCGGCTAATGAGCCGTGTTACAGGAAAAACTCGAGAATTCCTTCGAAACCGTGACGAATAATTTTATCCGTATTTTTTCTTAAAAGTATGAAGAAAACGCTACATAAAAAAGATCTTGAATTCAATAATAAATAATTGAAATACAGGCAGTTGTCTTTATTCCAATTCTATCTGAAGCAAGCTTTAATTGCCAACTGTGATAACTGAAGAATCAGTCTTGGTCAAAAGAAGTTCAAGTTCATCTATACTATGGTTGTAATGCTTTTCGGTTGATATTCAACAAAAAACAATTGGGAAAGAAATATTATATATGAAATACCGAATATCGAGATATTGTGGGAAACCTCATTCAAGATACCAGCACAATGAAATAGTACACCGCACATGTACACTGTGTACGCGCTCTGAAATTTATATGTTATCAAGCCTACTGTGTGAGCTCACAACACAAACAATATCTAATCATCGACACAGTTCTTTCTATCTTTTGCCGATAGGAAGAACGGCGGTAAAAAAACTGCATGAGATATCAAAAAGGAATCACTTATTTGCTGTCCCAGAAACTTCAAACAGAAAAGGCAAATAGTGCAAAACTGACATTAAAAAGAAATAGAAACAGCTGATTCGATGTCAACAAATTAAATGTATTCCGGAAAATATACAATTTGTTCGGGCATGTTCCTGAGACGTTTTTTTTCTCCACCGAAGTTAACAAGTGCACGGAAAAGCCAGCGATCGCAAAACAACTAAAATATTAGTTGTTTTTCTGATTTTGATTGGTTAAAATTTGGTACAACTAATCGACTGTTGTTTTAACTAATCTGTCATTTTTTTATTTATCGTGCTGGCAGCTTAGCAACGACACCCAACAAGTAATGAAACGTTTCAGTTGAGCAATGCCAAACACCCTGAGCGAACAATGAAACGTTTTAATGAGATGTCACTCGTGCAATTGAGCAAAGACACAATCCCAACAAAGTTACTTGTATGCATGAAAGCGAAAAAATGTCTCAGTTGTTTCAACCAATTATTCAGTTATTTGAACGCCAATTGCAATAAATATTTTTTACTGTTAGCCTCTTCGGGGGCAGCTAATCGTTAACTGCTTGAACAACGAAATTTTACCTAATTAACTGCTTATATCTTTATCACTAAACTCACAAAGGATATGGAAATGAACCAAAAGTTTACAATTCTCAAAAGGGAACTCACCAGAAAAATGGTCACAGGGAATTAGGAAATTTTTCCTTCACTTGCAGAATGGCTCGCTGGTAAACCTAATGCTACAGATACACTTTCAAGAAAATACAAATAGTACCACTTCACTTTAGCAGCAAATTTTTAAGCGTTAAGCGGTTTTAATAACATTGACATGAACTGTCCTAGAATACATTACTCTCAGATGAAATAAAAACATTTATACTGTAGGAATATCTATTTAACACATGGAAAACTTGTTTTACAATTTACTGTTATATTCTTCTGCATACTTTCACTTACATAAAACGACCACTACGTAACTAACATAAATGACGTTCATTTACCATTGAAAATTTTCAATATGAAACGCTTCTAGTGAAATGAAGAGGTTTTTTGTTCTGCCTTTTGCTGTCTTCGTTCTCCGCCAAGTGACAGCATTTGAATACAACAATTTCGGTTACCTGAATGGTTATGTCAAAATCAACAGATATGTTAGTTAAATCAACAACATTTTAGTTGAAACAACCAGGGCGTGAAACAACAATTGCAATATTGTAATTTTGTGATCTGCGGGTTCTCCGTGGGGATCACAAAAAATGTTGCTCGGGTTTACCAAAAAATTGATCTCGAATTCGGGTCTGGTACGGGTGAAGATGTTTTATTTTCAATTGGGTATGGGTCAGGCTAGGGTTCAAGACCTTGCATACCCGACCATCTCTATTATAAAAATATGTAAAAAGGTTTTGATGATCGTTTTGTACATTCTGAAGATGTAAAATTTACTACTTTTTGACAAATCAACAAAAGGATCACAATTCCACAGAAGTCAGAGTATCCTTCTCCTTTAAGTAACAGTACCATATTTCATTAGTTCATTTAATGATTTGCAAACGCAAGACAGCAAGAAAAAAGTGTCACCTGGGTCCATTTTTTCGTAACAAAAAAACAAGAATTTTTTTTCCAAATTTCGATTTCATTCATCAATGTATTTTTCTTGACGAGCAATACAATTTTCCTAACGGCGTTCCAAAGTTTCTACATGATTGCTCTTTAGTTTTAAAAAAAACGTGCTTTATTCACATGTTAGTAAGATGTTCTCTTTTTAATCGATTCGCATATTATCTGCATCAATATTTGTTTGTCTCTCAATAATTGTGATTCGAAAAAAAAAATGGTGATCAAATTTTGGATATAGAAAATTTTATTAAATATTAGTATATTTCTCGGTGGTTACCGTTGAAGACAGTTTCAATCGATTCAGTTCTAAAAATGTATGGGTTATTATTTTAATTCCTGAATTTCCTGAATCTCCAAACTACCACGTTACAGTCGAACAATTATGTTGCCAAAAAGGAGCCGTGCTAAAAAAATCGAAACAAAATACTATGCTAAAGAGTGCCGTATTCAATCTTTTCAGTATTCGGAAACGATTCTATTTAAAGTTTTTTCTAATTTTTATTCCAAATGTCATTTCAACGTGCTTCGTTCAAAATCCTACTGTTATAGGTTATGACGAAAAAATCGACTACATAAAAATATAGATATCTCCGTTGATAGTCGATAAATTCTAACAATCTTCTGCTAGTTTGATTGATATTAACATAAAGTATCTAAATGTGAAAACATATCTAGTGTTCAAGATCAATTGTGAGAGATATTGTCCAAAAAGGTCACATTTTGACTAAAAGTTGGTATAACTCGAAAAGTAATAATCGGATCTGAAAACAAAAACCATAGGTTCATACTTCCAGGGAGACCTTTCATTTGTAACAATAGGTCAAAATAGGTCTAGCCATCCAGAGATCCATGCCTCTTTGTTTTGCACACACATTCATACACATACAGGCATTTGTAGAGTTGAGTCGATTGGTATATGACACTCGGCCCTCCGAACATTGGAAAAATTTTCTAAAGTGAATTCTATACCTATTTTTTAATAAATAAAAAGATAAAACGCTTCGGTACCAGCGATTTCGACATCATCGAAGCAATTCTCTTTCCAGCAAGCTTTTTTTTTACAACTGAGAACATACAAGTTATTAAATCTGGTGAATATGGAGGATGCAGTAGCAATTCGAATTTCAATTCTTGGAATTTTCTTGAACTATTTTTTTTATTTAATGACGCAAACTGTCTATGAGACTGGGACTGAATGACCGCCGTGTAAGGTGCCCAAAAATCAGCAGAAGACTGCATTTAATATGAAAAGTTAGCGTCTTAACGATTGAATTTGTAGAAAATTCATTTTGTTGCATCAGAAAGTTTCCAATGATAATCGATATATTGGGAAAATTCTTTCGGTATCTTAGAGCTAATGCTAATGTTGCCTTATTGAATATATGATTGAAAAAAAAAATTGAAAAATCAATAACAGTTTAAAAACATTACATTGAACATACCAAACATGAAGAATCTCAGTTTTATCTCATGATTTTTAGGAATGAAGTAGCTTACCTGGAAAGAGAATAAAGATAATAGTAAATTAGATCATATCATCTTATGGATGCGAGATAAGGTACGATACAACTTAATACTTAACGTATAATAATTAAACAAAAACAGTTACAACTAAACCGCCGTTTCTTATAAGTCTTTAGTTATTTCGACTATACGAGTTTTACCCAAAGGCCATTCGCCTCTTCGGACAAGAAAAGCTTTCTGGCCCTATATGTGGGGCTGGGAATCGAACCTAGGTTTAAAGGCTTGAAAGGTACATTATTCACATTAATTTTAATTATTGCAATGAACCGAAGAAACAATACAAAAAGACAATTAATAGAAAGTGAGACTAAAGAGATGAACCTAACAAATGATCGTGCTTTTAACTGTTGTATTTTCTTTCAGAACAAAATTTAATTGGCGTGGTAGTTTATAAATTATTTATATTGTAGAATAACTTCCTACGCGTTCTCTGCTAGTTATTACTTGTTTACGTCTAAGACATCAGTGATAAGACTGTGCTGTGCCTTTGAGTTTTTCTATGAATGACTAGAGATTCTTCGATGAACTTAGATTCGGCAGCAAATATACCTGCCTAGGAAGTTGACTGAAGTCGGTTTCGACTTGTTCTATATTCAAGTCTCCTCAGAACTGTTTCTTGAAACAGCTGAGAAATAAATCTTCGAAGAACTAAATGTGATGTAATATTAAGAATATTGTTTCCTGGAAAATGAAACGAACGGAAACTGTTCTTTAAATTCCACTACGAGAAAACACCGCAAGTAGGTACCCCATCTTGCAATAGAACACTGACAGTGTCGCGTCGAATAATACGGTCCTAAAGAAAACAATTTCCACCTTCCATTACCGTTCCACCCATTCCCGCACGGTCATCGTTCATTCCCGCAGTGCTGGTTATCTTCCTGCCTAGAACAAAAAAAAACTCACGACACGTAGACCACCGCGTTCAGATATCATCGTATCGCGCCAGCATAGCCAGCATAGTCAACATATATGTATGTAGCAACAATAACAACGCAACCAACAGCAGCAGCAACCACAGTAATAATGACTGGAAAGGCAGGTCGCTGCCAGCTAAATAATGTATAGAAAATGTTCGGGGAAATAGGGAAAGCGAAGAAGTGGTGAGAAGAAGCAGGAAGAAGGTAAGTGGGGGGGGAGCTGATCCAGTCTGCTGCTGGAGACGCACGAGAATCATAGAAACACATCCAGGCGACCGACGAGTCGTAGAGAGGCCAATGCCCGAATCAACTCCCCCCGAAAGGCACCACACTCACACAACCGTAGCCCACCAGTTAGGGTACGGACGGACGAATGGCCGACAACTTACGGCACAGCCCCACAGCAGACATGCATACCTATTCAGTGGCCCCGGTCGCCGACCATCAGTCGAATCAGGAAAGATATCCAAAAAGCAGTAGAAAGAGAGTAACGATACAATAAAAAAAATAACGTGAACTATAAGACCGCTATGAGATAGGAAAACGTTGTTTTGGTAGGGGACGACGTTGGAAACATGTCGGGAAAAGACGAACTCTCCGGGAAGGTAATAGCGTTTCCAGTTTGTTGATCGTATGGATGAGAGGGAACCTAGTACTTTTACATAGCCGAAGATTTTTTTAGTTGGTAAACTACAAATGAGTTCTAATTTCAGATGTTTCAGAGTTTACTACAAAGTAAAACAATGGGTGTTTGTGATATCTCTTAAACAAAAAATTATTTCAGGTGTCATAAATTTTTGTTTAAATTTAAGTCAATATATGTAACTTTCACGAACTCGATATTAATTTAAAATTTATCCGTTTTAATCCTTTCAGAAAATTTTCAATCATAATTCGATCGAAATCAAAGAGCGTTCGACAGCGAGCCAATGCTCCATCAAATGATGAATGCGGTTTCTTTGGAAATGCGACGCGTCGGTGAACATTGATTGAAATTTCGCTAACCTAAGTTATACATGATGTGCATGTTAAGTTAAGTAGAGTGACTACGTGCAATCCGTTCACTATACGTTTAGCTGCCGCCGACTGGTTTGTAACAACATCGACAAAAAAACAGCCACACAAATCGTAATCAATAACAACAGCTACTTAGAATTCAGCACGAGTCGTTAGCTGAAACATAAAACGTTGCACTCAATGTGGCATTTAACATTCCGACGGAACAGAACTGGTCGGTCCCTCTTCCAATCGATTGCCGGACGCGACGCGAAGGGAAGGAATCATCGTGATCGTCCTCAAAACCGGCTAATAAATAACCTTGCTCGCTCTCTCTCAATTCTCTTACTAGCGGGGTTTGGACGACATATCGGACAGGATTTACCAGGCAATTAATGAGACTACTATACGGGGTAGGATGCGGGACAACGGTCATTATCGTACCATAAAGAGTCCGAGCGAATGAATCCAGACAGGAGGACACAGACTGAATTGATTGGTAGGTAATTACGATCGTGAACCAGTTTTGGATTAGAACAACATTGGAATTAGACAGTTGGGCCCCTAGAGTTGAGTTTGAACTGTAGAAAAATGTCGTTCATTGTTTTGTTTTCTTTATGATCATACTAGATTGAATGTGGTCGCATTTTACATGATCACGATCCCATGTTGATAGTTTGTCTTCCTAAGTTTTAACAAACGATATGCTCAATGTGCTGAACCGAGTTTCCAAATGGTTGTCATGTCGCCGTACTGATTTTTACCGGATCCGAATCCCGGTTCCAGAGTTACTTGAGTTACTGGACACAGAGCAGTAAAAAGTTCATTTGAGTCATGGCGCAGAGAACAATTGTAAGACCTGAAACAATGTTTACCAATTTGATTAGACTCTCTTGACCAACCTAGAATCCGTCAACCACAACTTAACACTATTTTTTCCGAGAAGTATCGAAGGACATCTTTCAATTTTCTGGATTAATTTCTAGTTCTAATAACTTAGCGATATCACTTTCCTTCAGCTCATCCTGGATTTAGACATGTTCGAATGACCTATTTCTGCTATAAGGTGTCTTTAAACCCACTGAGGATTTAGTAACAGTGTGCAAAAAAGTACTTTTTTAACCCCGTCAGGAGATGAATTTATCAAAAAATAATTAAAAAAACGCTTAGATCCTTTCCAAGTATGCAAAAAAAAAGTATCACTCAAGTAACAGAGCAACAAAGGAAATGTTTCCTCTTTCATTGCTGAGCATTTCGACACAAATCATTTGTCTAACAGAGTTCCTAAAGTATGATGAGGGATATTGGAAGGAAAAGTTTGACCGATTTAATTAAAACCGAATTGGAATATTTTTTGCTTATTTTTTATTTAGAGTGTAGAGATATTAAATGTTCATTTGTTAAAACAGTGATTTTGAGTAAGGTACGATGCTACTACAATGTTGCTTTTATCATCATTATTTATTATTTATCTTTATTTTTGTTACTTATATTGAATTTTTATATATGAGACTGAAATATTAATCTGTGCCCTGTTATGCTAACTATGATCAGAATTGAAATAAAGTTGTTAATAAAATTGAAGCGTTGCCTAAAGATTTCGGTACAAATTTTGTCAGTATATCGAAACAAGCAACAATGAAACTTCGTTCGGTGTTTCTAGCAACCGGCTTTGAAGTCCATACTCTAATTCCTATCCTATCATTCGTAAAGACATTTTAAATTTATGGTATCTACCAAAAAAAAAATAAAATAGCGGGATTATTATAAATTAAATTATTATGAATAGGTTGCAAAATTTTGAAATTTGTGTTAAAATGCTAACGCCACCTAACAGTTCAACGTAAACCAATGTCTTTGTTGAAGTGCCGAAAGAAACGAGCTTTTTAGATGGCTTTCCGGTCGTAGCATTAAATCTAACTAGCATTGACTTTACGTCTACTTAGCAGATAACGTTGAACCTGCCAATGCATGAGGTATGGTTTGGTGTCGACCAAAAATGGTTTGAAAATGCTTAGTATTTTATTGACACTCACACTGAAATCAATACCAAAGTGCAATTTTTGGAGTGCTACCTTGGTTGAACCAGACCAAACATGAACCCGTTGGATTATTAGATTCAGATTCGTTAGATGGTACAATTGATAAGAACGCCGATAGGGCCTAATGGAAATAAAAAAATCCGAACGTTTTGATGTTATTGCTTATTGATAGATTTAATAAAAATGACGAAAGGGCCTAATGTAAATAAAATAACTCGAAAGTTTTGATATTATTGCTTAAGTAAGTTGAAAATGGAATTTGAAAGATATCTGTATTCGCATTTTTTCCTGCCGCACCCTGTATTCATAAGTTATTTGTGTGCGTGTGTGTGAGTTTTTTCGTTGTGTAGAAGGGATGCTTAAGATCAAAACATTGGGGTACCGGTTTGTGCTAAAGTACACGCTTTTATATGTTTTACGTTACGCCTTCGGTTCATCATACAGTTGTGTTTTCGTCTGAGACATCAGGATATATATTGCACTTTGGTGTAAAATAAGTGAAATACAAATAGCATTTACTTTAGGTCTGCTTAGCGGATTATGTTGATCCACGACGTAGCATTATTCCAACATAGAATGCTAATGCACTGATGAGCCGAAGGCGAAACGCAAAACAATTAGAACAAAATTTTCATTTACGACTCAGGCCAAAGACCGCCCTAAAGAAAAGACAGTATGATTTATCGAAGAATACACACCTAGGACAAATCGTGTAAAATCGATATAATTTTAAAATTGATTTTTTATGAGTAGTAATTCATCAAACTTCGTATACTTAGATTTGAATGAAACTTGGCATACGTTTACAGTATGACAAACCATTTGTTCTGCACGGATGAAGAGACTAATTCGACTCAAGACTAATAAAGAAGAATCATGTATTTTTGCATGCACTTCTTTCTGCAACGTTTAAGAAGAAGTTGTAAGAAATCGATTGTACACTTTAGAAAAGTATAAATTGAGAAGAAGAAGACTCACTATATAAAATAAGAAAGCCAAGAATATAACTGTTCAATCATTTATTCGACCAGCTTGTTAGTATGGAAAGTAACGCAAACATAAAATTTTGACGCAACCGTTACTACCGTCGCAACCCTCATAAATTTAAATTCAATTAATTAGCTATCGAAACGTCACACACCAACCCATAGAAAAACGTACGATTCCGGGAAGAATGAATGACGAACGCGATTCAACGGTTTTGCCTATTTTTTACACTTCGTAAACCAGTTTCTCTTTAACTTCATATGCAAATACAGGTTTTTTTTCTTCTATCAACTATTCGCTATCCCACCAGGTAGAAACACAAATAACCGAAATTCCAACGGTCGAAGAATGTGTGCCATTAAACGATGGACGTTTCCAAACTAGTAAAGTGCCATTGACGATCGAACAAAGCAAAGCTGCGTCACGACATCGGCCAAAAATGTTTTCGGTGATTAATACACCGCACGGCGAGACATTCGCGAAATACGTCTGTTGAAGTGTACGTGGTTTTGGCAGTTTGCGATACCTGGTTCGGCCAGTTCGTTCGTGTTGGACTGGGACAGTTCGATGCCACCTTACTTTGTGCATAATACAGTATTATATTGATGATCGTAGTGGTGAAGGAGGGGAGGCAGTGGGGTAAAGGTGGACGTCTCTGGAAAGCTACATCCACTTGAAAACTCGATTCCCACTGCGCGGCACCACAACAACTGATCGAAAGATCCAATGGCTAAAGTGTGCCCCAAAGTGGATGTGGATGGTAGTGTTCGCGAGTTGAGTGAACTCTGCTACGCTTGGCACTAAACACCGAAACAACTTTCGTGACCCACTGCGCACACTTCGCGCCTGGCATTGCTCAGGACACTTGTAAAGACCCACCTTCGAAATGAGGTTTTTACGTCTCTTAGGTGCGTGATGAATTGGTCTACTTTAGTTCGCGACGTTACCGCCATGTGCAACCAATATTCGCGATGGTATTAGTGGCTCGAA
The DNA here is from genome assembly GCF_030247185.1 of Malaya genurostris. Lineage (NCBI taxonomy): Eukaryota > Metazoa > Arthropoda > Insecta > Diptera > Culicidae > Malaya > Malaya genurostris. The sequence continues at coordinate 254,085,762 of NC_080571.1, read as the reverse complement.
ATAACAAGGCAGCTCATAAACGATACGTAAATTGGGTTTTTCGGTGTTGCGACGAAAAAGAGTTGTCGGGGCAACAAACCGGATCCATGACTCGTTGTTTTTGTGCATATCTCTTTTGCTTACAACTTTGTAACGTGGTTCAAGGTTGCAGGGGCATACCTCATGCATTTTTTCCGAACAGCTGATTCCTAGATTGGCAGGATTCGATCCGTTCCCAAAATCCATTCGAATAAGTGACGAAAAAGTGACATTCCATAAAACATTTATTTTGATGAGTATGATAGATAACTCGACATGAATATTTTGTGTAAGCTTAGACGATAACTTAAAGTCAGAAAGAAGTGAAAGGTGATTGTCGCAGCGTCATTTATATAAGCAGAGACAAATGACAACTCAACTTGTTACGAAAACTAAACCAACACGAAAATATGTTTACAATCATCTTTCTTTGTAAAATTGCGCGACGTCGCTACGAAGGCAAAAGATGACTGCCGTATTCGTTGAGTTGACAACCGTACTACTCTCATGTTAACCTTGAAGAGTCATTCACTTGATCTATTTTGGTTGACCATCGTTACGACAAACACAAAGAGCACCGGAATTTTATAAATAACTTACAATCAACAATGTCAAACGAAGATATTCCGTGAACCGACTTTCGCTAGCACTTTTCCAATGTACAGTCGATAAGCGGATTAGACTTTGCTCCGCACATAAATAAACCCCTCCTGGAAATATTTCTTTCAAACTGTTCAGAACAAATTACAAATAATTTGCTTTTCGACCATTTCTGAAAATAATGAATATTTTCATCGTTTGTTTATGTTCATTACATATAAATAAAACAAAACAACACACAACCACCCGAATCAGAAGCAGTATCCGTTAAATGCTTATTCATGGGCAGACTCAGTCTCAGAGATCATCGCACTGTACCGTCATACGGCTTACAGAAAATATTACTGCTCGGACGAAGCGATACGAATTTTGCAAAACATAAATCTCTACAGTGGACTAAACCTGTTTGGAGTCGTGCTCCCACCACGGACCGCGCCCCTGAATCGGTTCGCCAATATTCAGACCAGACCGAACGCTATCTCACGTGCGCCGAAGGAACTTGGCACATCATTAGAAGGCAAAAAACTGTCTTTTTTGTTTACAGTCGTGTCGAGTAGCTTTGAAACGTGATTTCTTTCGCAACCATGGCTGCTCCCAGTCTCGACGGCAAACTGCTCACTACCGAAACAAAGCTTGAAGCTTCCTTGCACACTTGCACCGATATCGCAGCTTCCAAGTTTCTACGCAGCAGAGGGACCAGTTTGTTGTTTTCCATATACACTATTCGCCCCTGCAGGGAAAGGAAGCTAAACTGTAAGGATGATGATCTTCCTGGAAGTGTACACATACAAACAATTGCTCCGTCTCCCTCTCTCTCTCTGCTTCCCTTTCTACCGAAAAGCCAGGTGAATGCGGGAGGAAAACATGTACGGTTTCGGAAGAAGAGAAAACTGGAACAGACTCCGAAGGAAGCGGTGGCAAGGGATTTCACAAAGAACCGGATCCTGTTTGTTGTTCTGCTATGATCTGTTTCACCGTGTGCAGTTTTTGATGCACGTTGTCTTGTGAAAAACTTTTATCAGATTATTTCCAGGAATTAGAATGCATCGCTCAGATCAGATAATTAGTCTTTATGTACGGCAAATCTGTGATTGATTGAAAACTTTGTAGGGAAAAAATTGTAGTTTCGATGTTTCTTTTTATAAAAATATTGTGAGATCCATCTGATTAGTTAATCTACTGCCTGTGAATCTTTTGGTATAAAAGAAGAGGTTTCATGCCAACTGGAGAACGAGAATTGATCATTTTAGCTCCAGATCGGAAATCCACTAATCATACAACTACAGTTATAATTAACGTATCAATAACCTAGAGTATTATTGAAAGCAGAGGATCCATGCCCAAGTAACATTTTTAATATTGATAAATACTTGTAGCTATCTTCAATGCTACATAATAAATCTTGCATTAAAACTTTAAACTCCACGAAAGCCTACTGAAAACCTCTATAAGAGCATGTTCCTGCCAAGTGGACCATTCTTCATAAGGTTTATAAAGCAAAGTGAAGAATCATCATAAAGCTGCGTTAAAACTACAAATTCAAGAAAATTTTGAAACCAGATTTACGATCAACATTAAATTTATTTCGATGGAATAAATTCCACTATGAATAAACTGTCGTTTTGGTAATACTTTTCTTGATTATATGTGTGTCATATCTGCTTTGAATGCAATCAGTAACAATTTATTGGATTTTATTTACAAGTTTGAGGCTTTTACGGAACGTAAAAACTTCATGCGCTTTTATTTTTATCGTGAATGTATGGATAAAAATAAGAATTATAACTAATCGCTTTGAAATAAATACGGTTTTTGCAAAAGTCTCCATGATTTATGAAAATTATTTTCTGTGATTTATCGTCTTTTCTGTATAAAACTATTTCGTGGCGATAAAACTTGTGCATACGTTTTGAAAATGAATCATAAAAGTCCATCATACTTCCTCGTTTTTGCATTTCGAAGTTTATTTGATGTCAATAAAGGCTACGGCAAAGAACATCATAATGGCGGCCATGAAATTTTCTTCAATGCAAATTACACTTAATCTAAGAAGCAATAAATCAAATAGCCCACAACAGGAGTGTCATAAATGTACTTTAGAACCCTCAAGTTTGCTCTGAGTGAAACTGTCATTCAATGAACACGCACACACACAAATCTAGTTTTATGAAAGAATTTTACTGACAATAATGTTTTAAAGAACATTTTTTAAAGCAATATTAAGAGCGTTTGCATGGTTTTATTCTAGTACAAATTGATTTATTTTTAGTCCAGTTGTTAGTCTAGGTAAAAGGTTTTATAGAAGCTTTAAAAACTATGATATTACTTGTCAAAAGCGACACTTATTATAGTTGTTATAAAACAAGTAGTGATTGAACAATCAATTACAAAACTCCTATAAATTATAATCAACACCATAAGGCATTCGAATTGTTACGTGGGTGTTCATACCCAAACTGGTGAGTGATGTTGCAGCTGAAGTAATTCTAAAAGACAGACGGAAGGCCGATTGTCCGACTGAAAAATCAATCAGTGAATTGTGTGATTGACGTGTGATGAGAGGCCAGCTTCAAGAAAATATTACACGTCAGCGAATCTGGTTTTCGTCGTACTGGTGTTAAAAATATGAACAAAAAAGTTTTACTGATAAGATTTTGATTTTAATTATAACTCAAAAAAACTATAACAAAAGTGTTGGGCGGATATATAAGCGGAGTCACTTACTCGCATTCCGTGGGAATAAAAGATGCTCTTCCCACCATAATATCTAGTGCATGGATGAAACTCGTGTCAAATTTTCAGTAGAAACCAAGGTGCTCTCGCTCACATTCACATACATACGACATAAAATATGCAACTGATGATCAAATTACAACACAATTTAAGTTTGAAATGATATATGAGCTGATGAAAAAAAAAATGATAGCATTGCTGACGAATCGATTTGAAAAAAAATATCGACAAGGGACACGGACGAAGTGAACTCACCACCTCCTGTTTCTGAATAACTACACTGACGCAATAAAACAAACTCATAATTAATTCATTCATTAATTTAATAAGATTATGAATTTCACAACATACGATTCCCAAGTTTCTAACAAACAATCAAACTCCTCATGTCATTTTGGTAAAACCAAAACTGTTAAAACAAGTAAATTTATACATCAATATTGTTCTGCTTATTTTAATGTAAACATTACAACTAAAATCGTAAAGAAAAAAACAAATACGGTTATGAGCCCCAAGCACAAAAATAGGCTAAATGATTGCAGCCTGAATGGACCAGTAAGTCGTTTGAACGGACGATGCACTACGACGCATTTAAAAAACAATTACTACTCAAGTACAAGTTCGTCTGTTTAGCGGTTTCTGTTGAACTGCTAGGTGGTATAACAATTCAACATAAACTGCTGTGCAAACTAACAGAAAAACTAAAATCCATGAAAATACCATTTCTTCGAACGCCAATTTGCTGATAGTCATTTTGTTGTCTAAAGCCGTTTCGTCAAAAGTCGATTCACTGAATGAACAATTTCACCGAATTCATTATTTTGCTGAAAATATTACCTATTGTCAGATCGGTGACTCAGCGTATAAACCTCGATCTGAAAGGATTCTAAAATCAGTAAAATCGCAACTCTAGCCAAGAAATTGTTCCGTACACTGGTGAATCGGTGGTAAAGTCCGTAGAAACAGAAGTTTAGGTTTCGCTTCGGAATGTAGTACCTTCATTTTGCATTTTTGGAAACATTACGAACAGCACAAATATTGCGCAATTTGAAACAAAAATCATAGCCCAATGGACTAAGTCTGCATGGCAGGTAATTGTCACCGGCGACCATTCGTGGCAAGTAATCACATCTGTCTAGACTTACTCATTTTGTTCGGATAACCCAAAGGTAGATTTCATGTCGTCAAGTTTTGCATTATTTGTTACTAATGAAATTGCTTTCATGAAATTTTCCTTTTGAAATCGTCAACTACTCCGGGTAGTTAAATCAAAAGATTATTCGTTTTTAAAAAAAATCTTGGAAGCAGGCACGTACTTAGAGGGGGGCCTGTGACCGGTGGCCCCTTCCGAAATCAGAAATGGAAACAAAAAAAGTGTGATGAATAACATGGCTTATGATCCTGCAGATTACACCGTGATAGTGGTTTTAAGAGTTTAGTGATTTTAGAAACTCCACTACCACTTACAGTATCAAAACTACATGAAATCTAGGTTAAAAACGTGATTAATCCACCTAGCAGTGAGATGATACCTTTTTTTATCAATCCGCATGTGTTTTTTGCATGAATATTCTTCGGTGTTTAAGTTTTCATTACATTTTTTAATGACCGTCGTTTTAAGCTACAATTTGAGATTGTAATCACTCATTACTCTGTAATGTCGAAACTGCAAATACAATCGAATTTAAATCTAGAAGTGTGATAATCGATTAAACATGCCATGATATGTAAGTTCCACTTTAGAGTTTACGGTAATTTAAGGTACTTCCAGAGCCGGTATTCAGGAACCAGCATAACCCAAACCGATTCGTATGGCCATATGACGAATAAATTACAGTTTTGAGTACAACTTTGAAGCTTAATTGGATAAAATTCATTAATTTTTGTATGTATGTATAAAATAATTAATTTTGAATATAAGTTTAATTCAATTTGAATTTTTGTTTCTGAAATTTGATTAGCCTTTTTTGAGAAAACGATTGAGCTTTGAGAAACGATTTTATACTGGAACCGGAATTCTAAAATCGGTATGGCCGAAGTCATATAAATTCACCTGAGTAGCTGTATAGTTTACATTTGTTTCAAAATATTTGAAAATCAGTGAAGACATCTTTGAGAAATCATAGCACGAATTAAATTTTTAGGTGCCTTCTGAATCGACAACTGAATACCACTAAAACTGAAAAAAGTTAATTTTTTTATCGACTATCCAAATCTGCTAACCCGATAAACCTGATTAATTTATGTGGAATAGACATTTTTATACTAATTACCCTGTATCCCCGAAACCGGAAGTTGGATCTGACTGAAGAGCAAGATGTTTTAAAGAATCTTGAAACTTTTCATTTGCATCTTAGATGATTCTTAGATTTCATTTGAATCTTAGATCGGTTCAGCCATCTACGAGAAGAATGAGTTACACAATTTTGATTTCGTTTCATATATCATCCTGTAGTTCCGGAACCAGAGGTCGGAACCAAACATAATTCAGGAACTTTGTTTGGGAGCATACGAATTTTCGTATGAATCTGAATTTGTAGAAAAGAAATTTTCAGAGAAAATTGAGTGAAATTATTTGTCACACACACATTTGCTGATCTCGACGAACTGATTCGAATGGTATATGGATGTTATGTTCTTCCAGCCTTTATTGCTGTAAGTAATTTAAAACAATATAATTAAAAAAAAATCTGCCATCATCTGGTTTATATATGTCATATTCGAACGATTATGTTGCCAAAAACGAGCCGTGCTAAAATCGGTCCGAGGCAAATTGTCATGAAAAAGGATGCTGTACACAGTCTTTTTGGTACTTAGAAACAATTGTATGGAACAGAATAAAAATCGTGTTTTCCGTTGCTCCCAAGCATTGCTTTGTCATACAGCGCTCAAAACTCCTACTGCTGGAATAGGGGGAAAAGTCGTTTACACAAAAATTTCGATATCTCCGTTAAAAATGGACGGATTTTAACAATCTATGGCTTGTTGGATAGGTATTTTCGTGCGGAATCTAAGTCTGAAAACATATTCTGTTTTCAAGGTCAATTGTGACAGATACTGACAAAAAACTGAAAATTTTGACATAAAACTTCGAATAACTCAAAAAGTAAACATCCTATCTCAAAACCATTCAATAGCGTTCTGGGTGACGGGGAGACCTTTCATTTGCGACTAGTTTGATCAAAATCGGTCCAGCCATCTCTGAGATCTCGACCTCTTAGTTTACAACACACATACAGACACACATACACACACACACACACACACACACACACACACACACACACACACACACACAGACATTTGCTCAGTTCGTCGAGCTGAATCGATTGGTATATGTCATTCGGCCCTCCGAGCCTCGGAAAAATTTTCGAAAGTTTGAGCGAATTCTATACCTATTTTTTATATATATAAAAAAAGGTAAAAAGGAAAGATTTTGCAGATGAGAAAGAAATCCTGCTGCTGTATCCCGCACATGCTCATTTAGAACTAAAAAGACGAACGTAAGCGCACTTCGAATACATGTTTGGCTAGATCCATTATCATACACCAGGAAAAAATTATTACCCGACCGAGGATTGAAGTCGGCACGAATGCTTTAGAGGAGGCTCAATGGGTCAGAAAAATCCACCTTATTCACCTAATTTGGATTCTTCAAATTATTATTTGTTTCCATACCTCAAATAATCTCTGAGAAATTGATGTGAGTTTCCTTTTGGAATTTTAGATCACTTTTTTTGAAACTTGAAACCGAAACCACAGTATGGCCAAAGTATATAATGACCTACAAATAGGATACAAAATAGGTTTTCCATTCTCCTCGAATCAGGGTAAGGGTATATGAAACCACCACTCAAAATCTATCGAATCATCATCAAGTCTTGTGGATTATTGTGCTCTATAAACGTACGTACAAAATGTAATGCATTAACCTGATCTCGGGCACAGTCATCAATTTTATTTCAATACTTAATAATGAAACTTTCAGATGGAAAAGTTCTGTCTGTTAAAACGTGAGCATCATTCTCGATTGTGAAAACTAGCAGTATTTTCGAAAGACTTCAAAGACGGACTACTCTTTCAATTCTAACAGAAGTTATTGAAGAAACGTTTATTACTATTTGAGATTTTAAGCACTCAAAATTTTGTATTTATGAAACCAGAAGTCGGATTCGGATTACTTTGGAATTTTATTTAAATCCATTCTATCATTTGTGGAAATCGGCCTAGTCATCTGAAATTAACCTATGTGAGTTCTGTTTTGAAAGTTTTGGCGCTACTTTCGGAACCGAAAATGGTAGCGCCAAGTTTGTATAAAAACCAACTAACAAGACCTTGAAGTTGGAACAGTTTTGAACCAAGTGGAAAAGATTTTCATGTTTTTGTTGCATCGTTACTTCTGATGACTATTTAAAATTTTCAACACCCATCACGGACCTGGAAGTTGGATCTCGATTAAATTAAATGCCCTACAGGATAAGAACACCTGTCATTTGAATAAAAATATTATAGACAAGTAAATATCAGAAAAATTGATGTGAGTGCGATTTCGACGTTTTTGATCGCTTTTTCTCATGCTTCTGGAACTGGTGAAGTCAACTGGCCCCTCCCGAAACGAAATCCTAAGTACGGGTCAATCGAAGCTATTTTCAAAAACATTTTCCCATTATTACCCACGTTTGTTAAAAACTAAAATTACGGTGATGTGATTTGACATTAAATCAACTTGAGTCTATACCTCATGTCAAAGTGCCACAGTTTCGAACAACAAACCTACGATTTCCACCAATCGCAGTAAATTCCGTGTCAGATATACTAGATTTCGTCTTCGACCCACCAGTGCGTGATAGTTGAGAATGAGTGTCAAATACAACCTAGCAGTTCAGCTCGAACGACAACTGGTAACCGTAAGTTTCTTTCTACCAGATAAATTTTTCTTTAAACAGCTACAATTTTTTTCCTTGTTCAATAGTGCACAAAAAAGCTATCCTAAAAATCAGTCAAGATTTCCCACAAGTGTAAAGCAAAGTCTTGGCATTACATTTCTTTTGTGGAATTTGGCATTTTCTGTTTCAACAGACTTCGCAGCCGATTTATGCCGTACAGGATCATTGCATGGTTAGTACCACGATCCTACTGATACTAAGAATCCTTCCAGGTCGGGACTTGAACCTACGACCACTGGCTTGTAAGACCAGCGCCCTATGCATTGAACCGCCAACCCGGGCAAGGCCCGCAAGTGTAGAAAGTACCAAATACGATGTGGTATAATTTTAAGTTAAGATATATCAAAATAGTATTTGTTGCAAAACCACCACATTACTTCAAAACTATTCCTAAAATTTGGGTAACTTCCTTCTAATGTTCCACTATTTTCCAAAATTCAAACAAACGAAACCGATTTGGTGAATGAATTTCTCATAGCATGGACAAGCCAAAACCATATGACGCTCAGCTGCTCAGAGAATTACTTTCCACCTCACTTAGTGTGCCAACCAACCATTTCGCGCTAATTAGAACGCCAGGAAGTAAATGGCACACTCATCATGCAAATTACCAGGCAGAGAAACTCGCATGGAAGAAAAAGAAAAAATAACAAAATAGTCCACAAACCGCGCACTGTTCTGTCAAAGGCTTCTTTCAGCAGAACAATAAACACAAACAATCCACCAGAACATGTTAAGCGCTAAATAAACACATTTCAGTTGTTGGATGTTTAACGGCATTTTTCAGCGATTGACAAAAAGAATATATGAACAGAACGAGAATATTCGTGAGACCCGTAAAGTGGAAGAGACATAACAGGAAAATAAGTGTAAGTGTAGGTAGGTAGGTAGATAGGTACTTAACCAAAACTTGTACGAGTCATCGCCCACGTGCAAGTGTCGTCATCCGGTACACAAATGTGACACAGATGTTGTCTAAGCACATGGTTGCTACATCCTCTATATTTCATTTCGTTTCGTTCTGACTCATTACTACGCGAACGATCGTCGGAACTCCACACTACAGAGTATTTACCCCTACATGATGATTTATAGCATCTAATCGATGTTTCCCTGGAAACGCTATAGCAATTCCCGAGAATGGTAGTGAATAAGCGTTCGGTAGTATTAATTGTAGCGTAAAATAGTTGTAGTCCCGGGCTCATTGACGTACCGCTAGTGACGTATCCGGGAAGTTCATGAGCGTTATACGGAAAGAGAGGATCGCATGATGTGTACTTGTACAGGAGTGAACACATCACTGACCGCAATGGAAAACACGTTTTAGCATTACGTAAATTTTCAACGCAATCGAATGCCGTAAATGACCGGATGCCAGATTTGTAAGACGTGAAGGTGAGTTCCAATTCAAGAAAGGTAGCGAACCTATTGACGATGATCCAATGATTGTGATAAACTTTGTGGGTAGTCGCGGATACATTACTGATTATTACAGTCAGTTAGGTCATCTAAAAATACCTGTACCTCTCTTCTATCGACACAAAGAGGCGAAACTATAATTCCATGGGCATTATCATGGTAGGAACGTAGGGTACCTCGATCACCACTGGAGCGTATCGAAATAGATTGTGCACTGGATTCTTCGAGACTTGAAAACGTGTAGGTAAGTAAAGTAAACTCTAGAAAAATCATTGACCTCCGCTGTGGGAACGATGAACTAGACTAAGGTGTAAGGATCGAGCAGTTGGTGGAAAATGGTGGACGTTCCAAACGTAGAAAACGAAAGGAAAGCAAAGGAATATAAATGTACTGGGAAGATGCAACACCGCTTCTTACTATTTACCTTTTTAGCGGTCGTTTGATGCAACCGCGTTTCCTTGCCTCTTGTCCATCGGAACTGAAAATGCGGGTAGGCATGCTAACCAAACTGACATGCATGTCTCGTGGTGTGTGCATGGCGCAAGTACAGTTAACAGCGAGAGCTAGAATGCGCCACGGTGACCGTCATGGTGCACAACATCGCTGATCATTGTTTTGATAGGGTTCAACGGAATAATAAACGCACCAACCTCCACCGAAGCCCGTCTTCCTTAGCTTGTGTTGTGTTTGCCTATGTGAAACCCGCAGTTTCTAGCTACTTGTGCACTTGTGTGTGAGCCACTAACTGTACTTCAATCTACGACGACACTGCTGCTCCAACGCAATATTACCATCCTCTTCAAACAAGTCGGATTGGTCATCGCGCGTAGAATGAGGGACACGGTAAAAATTTTAATTAGGGGTTCTTTCGGTTGAATGGTCGGCGATGGAACACATGTCGCAATGTAAACTTGTGAACCGATTGCATCCTTCCTCTAGCATTCGGCAAGCACCGGCAGGCACTAGACCGCCAGTTACCCAGATTGCATCAACTTTGCAATGTTTTGTCCGGGGTGTTTTGCATGATTTGCATAAGCCAGCGAACATGCATCGGCTGGTCGACAGTCGATGCAGCCAGCAGGAACGCGCGGATTGCTGAGGAGCACGTGCCAAATTTATGCTCTTTTACGCCGCCCGACGACATTCGAATACCGGTTACAGGGTCTACCCTTATTGTTCCGACGGAGGGTTCTTACTCCGTTTGATTTGACCGCCTGCAACGAATGCTAAGTATCAACTTGTGTGCCGACCGGAAATGATGGCTTTTGAAAACGATTATGTGAGCTGTGTTGTTTCCATTTTATGCGTTAAAAATTTATTAAGACATTGAATTTCTTCGGTGGGTTGCTTGTAGTGAATAATTGACGATTATTCACCGATTAACATACTTATGAACTGCGTTGTTTTTTTGTTGTAAATAAAATCGTAAAGATCAGATGCGTTCCGAATCTGATTTCGAACTTGGGAAGCTCTTGTTGAATGTTGTACAATAACAAATCTAATTTTAACTTCCAGATGTTCAATGATTTGTTTTATTTTTGTTAAGACGTAGAGCTACTTTTGAATTTGATTCGTATCTAACGAGAAGATTGGAAAATGACATACAAATACAACTAAGCAATAAAAACCACGCCCTTCGCTGGGAATTATCAAATCATTATTCTAATCACAAGTGTAAGCCAAGCTAAACTAAAAGCAGAAATGGTTGGATTAGACATTGAGTTTTGAAATTTTCGAAGGTTTGTTGTTACGATGAAATTTTGTCATAGTTGATCTTAAACACGAACGTAAAAACATAGTTAAAATAGGTAAGAAATCAACTCTATCACGGAAGCATCACAGTTAAGCAATAGATATTAAAATTCATTATTATTCATTCGACAAAATGGTTAATTTTAAGAGAGATATCTCGCATCAACTTTCAGACACTTCGTTCGTCAACTTCAGCGACCATTTGACAATATTTCCTGGTTGTACGAAATTGATGGCAATTGGGTGTGTTGAAATTCTTTTCGATGAAATCCACTATTTCTCGATCGTAGTGATATCTAGACAAATCTTTTAAATGCTTACAAGGCCTTTGTGTGCTTAGATGAATGATCGAACGCATTTTTGTAGGCACTCTTTTTTGTATAGTTTAGACTTATTTGTAACGAAAACGATTTTTTCGTCTATAGCTTCAGATTGCTTGTCGGATATGAACCTTTTCTAATAATCTTATCAGCAAAATCAAATCTATGTGAGCATCACTTCGTTCCGTAATATAAGAGCATCTCCTCTCGTCGTGGTAACATGATTTTTTTACCTGGGAAGCTGCCAAATGTCTATCTTCATTTACGTTTCTTCATCCATCAGTATGCATCCAAAGTAACTCGTGCGAATTTTTCTCTTCCCCATTTTTCTGAAACCTGTTTTTTGACACTGTTGTCATTCGAGATTCCCGGGTTTGTTCTAGTTGTCCTCAATACCTTCCAATGTATACTATTACAAAATTTTAGTTACATCTCACCCTGCTGTCCCGGAACCGGAAGCGAGATCCGAACAAATGTCAAAGGCAGTCTATTTTTATTTACGTTGACCATTTTATTTGGGACTAAGCTCGTGAAAATCTGTTGTTTCTGAGAAAATAATAAGAGTGAGTTTCCGACTACTATTTCCGGTACTTCCGGAACCAGATCTGTTTGACCAGTAACTAGCATAACCTATAAATTAAAACAGTTTCGAAGCAAATTTAGACGGATTTTGACGTTTTTAGCATTAACACTCTGGACATTTTATTCATCTACTTATGGAAACATAGTACTTTTCATTTAAATCTGAGTTTGCGAAGATCCTCTGGACCGTTTCAGAGAAATTGAAGTAATTTCCGGTTTGGAGAACACGAGGACTTTCCCGGTACTTCCGGAACCAGTAACGTTGATCCAGTACACCTAAAATCAACGTATTTGATCATCCACTAACCATACCTGCCTAATTGAAATAATTATACGACTGTTGTAATGTATTTGGCTTGATTTTTCCATGTGATGCATAAAACACGCTCCCTAAAATGAAATTTTCATACTTATCAACCTGTAATTCCGGAATCGGAAGTCGAATCTGGACGAAATTCGCTTATGAAAATTGGATGAGCGGTCGATTTATAAGTCAGTTTTTACAGTGTTAGCATAGCCTTTCTAGATAAGAAAGGTAAAAATGTAGCGCATTCAGCGTGTATTGAGCTTTACATCGATTTAACAACTATAATAGATGCAATTGATTTTTTGCTTATTTTATCAGATATCTAATGCAATTTAAAAATTTTGAAGTTTATCTTTTATATAATGACAAACAATATTCGATTGTTTCGAAAGTAAGGTAATCGAAGTACTAACCGAGTTACTCTTAACGCTAGTCAAATCGAAGTACTCTCTAATTCGGAATACCACGTAGACCGTTACGAGATAAAACTGTTGCTTCGCAAATAGCTTTTACTAGATGCAATGACGTAGATGCGTCTTAGGTGACTTTTTGTCAAAAACCAAAATGCTGAAAATCATTTGTCCTAATTCAGCCATTTTGCCGAATTAATGTGAATCTCGAAATCAGTAAAAATATTGTTCAAAGACTGCATTAATATTATCTACCGTAACAGACCACACCTGCATAGGGTTACTCCTATAATCTGTTCTGCCCGAAGCTAAAATTTAGATATGCCTTAGAATGATTGTATCAACAATCATCTCATTAGTCGTCCCACCAAATTGTCTGACGGATGACTCGGCCAAAAATCAAGAAGGGGAATGAGATCGGTGCCAATATAAGCGTTTCATTTCTAAGAAGCAATATTACAGCATATACAAAAGTTTTACCGTATGTACATTTTCAAGTTCGATTAATGTCGTTTTCATTTGCAGCTAAAACTAACCTAGCTCCAACACTAACTATAAAACCATATATTTGACAGCAATTGGGATTGAAGCTCGGTTGAGCTTAGCTTAAAGTGAAAACGATATAATAGAATTGTAGGAAAAATGTATTTTCTCTGAATTTTACAAAAAAAAATAACCCATTGAATATTTTTCTTAATTTTAGTTTTTAATTAGAGTCCCAAGTCTCGCGAAAAGGTTGATTTCAGTTAACCGGAATCATGGCTGCACTGGAATATCTCTTCTTTTATACCTGGTTCTGTTGATCGGTGAGCCTCCGAAAACATTATGTGTAATAAATTTGCAAAATTTACAAAGCTTTTTTAAATGTATTCGAATTAGATATGAAATATTAAAATATTCCATATGTTCGACGAATATATTGTTCACTATTCTTTTTTAATATTTTAATATTCCTAAAATATCCTAAGAAAACTCTGTTGTTGTTCAGTCATAGAGGCTTCAACCTTAAGGTCATTCACCTCTTCGGACCAGAAAAGCTTTCTGACCCTATATGCGGGGTTGGGGATCGAATCCAGGTGGGCTGCATGAAAGGCATCGACTAACTCGTCACGCTATACCCGTCCCTCATTAGAAAATGACCGTCACACTAGGCGTGCCACTTGAGCCAATTTGTTCTGATTTCTTTCAAAGCAAAAGATAGTTTTTTGGCCAATTGGCTTCTCATCAACACATTAATTTTCGTTAACGGCCAACGTTTCGAAGGTTATACCTTCGTCTTCAGGGTAAAACGACTACAAATACTTTTCGTCATGTATGGTGTAACATTTAAATTAGTTGGTTGAAAAACGGCTACTCTACAACAAGCTCTTCCTACGCACATCGACTTCGAAGGCCGTTAACGAAAAATAAACGTTTTGACGAGAAACCAATTGACCAAAAAACCATCTTTTGATTTTAAAACAACATTAATTAGTCGCACCCGCATTAAATAAGCTCTGATTTCTGATAGAAGTAATTCGAGAAAAGCAAGGCACCGGCTCATGCACGCTGTGTACGGTCTGATTGTTTTTTGCCTGCAGGGGAGGCCTTGTATCACTCTGTCATTCGCGGAATAGACACATTTGAAATTTTTAGATTTCACTGTGTTTGCCACTTACGTTTAAATGTTACTATGGATGAATGTACAAAACACTTTAAATACGTTTTAGCAACGTTATCATGATGGTATAAGCCGAACGCAGGTTTAAAAACTGAGGTTTTACATTTCCTAGTATTATCAGAGAAATTTGGGATTTGTGTTGAATAAATCTGATCTTATTCACTCGAGTCGATTGTACATCAAGCGCTATGTTGCTATCTCTAAAACTTGTAATAAAAACGCTGTCCCATGTTGTTTCTAGCTTCAATCAGTTTCACAATAAAAATAATCATACTCGATTAATATGAAACTTGTTTCACAATAACACGTTATACATTATATGAGGAAGTAACAAACATCAAGTAGCTGAGCTTCGAGAGTACAAGACGGCATTCACTGATTTACGGAATAGCAGCAGCAAAAACATTAAAAATATTCATGGTGATAATGATAAGTTTCAAGAGCTAGCTCAATTTATAGCGTTACCGACACACCCATCAAGGCTGCATTATCAGAAGACTAACTTAGAAGTACAATTAAGCCTTTTAACAAATATATGTGTGATTATTTATTTTTCATCACCTCTTTTTCATGTGTGCGCCTTCCTGCGTAGTCTTAAACTAACACGCTCCAGCTTGAGTTCGCGTGAGTTAAGAAAAAAACCACCTATCGTAATAATGAGACCTTTCTTGCGTATATCTAGATTACGAAAAATCTTCAAAGGAAGGTGCGGTAATAATATACCAAACAAAATATACGAGAATTTATCACTTTGACTTTGGCAAATTCTTTAAATGTTTTTTTTTTGTATCCTGGAGGAACGGTTTGTGTGGTACTCATCGACTAGTAACTCCGGAACAGAAGAGTCATCTGAAAATGAGGAGAATCCAGTGATGATTTCATTTTACTGTAGATATGAAAAACCCTCGAATAATACCGAACACGACTAAAATTTCCAAGAGCTGAAAATGTGCCTACTTCAAGATAGTGTATTCGCGGAACTAATTTCAACTAGACGCGATAGAAGGTTTCCGCTCTTTCCTCATCCCTAACAGCATTTAAGTGCAATCCGTGATTTGTTTCTTCACGGTTGCTGGTTTTACATACCTACAAGGGTACTGCTCTGTTTTGTTGCAACGATAGATGAACAATTCGCTCGGTCGCCTTCATTCCAGGGAATCACAGGAGATGGAACAGCCGGTTGAACACAAGCGGCTTAGTGCAAATACACATTGTAGCACACTAATGA
Organism: Malaya genurostris; assembly: GCF_030247185.1. Classification (NCBI taxonomy): domain Eukaryota; kingdom Metazoa; phylum Arthropoda; class Insecta; order Diptera; family Culicidae; genus Malaya; species Malaya genurostris. The sequence continues at coordinate 254,069,787 of NC_080571.1, read as the reverse complement.
TGACGATCTTATGGAGTCTGTTAGTGCGCCTTTGTGTAATGTATGGTTTCATTCTTTTTGTTTTTGTTCTTCCTTTCACCCCTGCATGGATGCACATACTACAACACAGTGCAAAACTCGTACTCTTTCCACACATCATCATACAACCATGGCGTAGAGCTCAGTTGCGCTACAAAAACAAACGCTTTCAGCGTCAGAAATATAGGTCAAATATGTATTACAAGCGTGGCTGTTTATTTTTGTTGTTTCAACCTCCTCCCCGCTGAACCCGTGTTCGCTGTCGTGCTAAGTGTGCCCAATCGATCCTCAGTGTCGCAGTGGAACTCATTCGTGACTGTACAAGTCTTCGACACATTTAAATTGCACTTTGTATTAGCTCTCGCTTCTGCTGCTGCTGCTGCTGCAGCAATGCAATTTCCGAGGAGATATTTACAGTTGTTGGTCGTGGCATTAGATAGCCGACGGTGACGAAGTACTTTGACTCACACAACTGCATACCGAATGCAATGTGTAGTACAAACACATACCGACCGACAGACAAAGCTGTAATTGCTGTAAGCTGCTACTCCATCGGTTGAAGCAAACCGGCCATGACAGAAAGCTGCTTTTGTGTACGCTAAGGACAGCCAGTAGAAATAGAAACTACTAATGATGTGTTGGATCTAAACTAGTTGCAGACTATGCATGATGGTTGCACTTTGTGCAGCGAACAATGCACCCACGAGGCTGTTTTTGTTAGTAGCGAAGCTAGCAAAGCTGTCGTAGAGTGCGATTTAGGTCGAGGCGATTGTGAATTGGAACAGAGCTGGTAATGGTACTGATTAAGTGTTTGTTACACAATGCAAACCAAGGTAGAACTGCTGAAGCTTTGCTAGGAAAAGGAAAAAAAAGGTTAGATATGAAGAGGGTTTGCAAAGATTGAATAGGGATTTCACCAATAGGTTCATTAATGATCGTGCACGATCTTACCGACAATTCGCTGCCCGGTTGAAAGGTTCGAGTCAGCACTGTTAAGTCACAAACATGGCTGACTTATAGTGTAAGTAAGGCTGTGACTTGGGACGTACACAAATTTCCGAAATAGAAGGGTGAAGAGTAACTCCAAACACGACTACCTCGTCCCATTCTTCTATACTGACCGTAGATAAGCCTACGCTTATCAGCTGCATGAGACCTGTCTCAGTTGACACATGAGCCGTAAATAAGGGTTAGCCTATCGGTTGGAGTCGATTCTGAGAATCTTGCATTCCACCACTATCGAATGGAGCTGAGCTGAGTTTGATTTCGAAAACGAATTTAAAACACGGAATAATTTTGAAAAGCGGCTATTCTTTGACCAACCGACAGAGCATCATCTTAGGTTACGATGACAGTGAATGTAAGGTGACACCCGAAAGGTCAATCAATGTTCTTTGTTGATCTTAAGCGAGGCTGCTTCCCGCTGCTTGATGTTTCATACAGCGAGCGGGATGTTTCGGTTAGAAAGTTTAACGACCCCGTTGAAGTGAGGTTTGTTATTTGAAATCACTTTCTGTTGTTGTCTTTCAATCTAATGAGATTAAAAAACTATATCTGAGAGTTGGCATCACTGAGAGTACGATGCAGTGCCTAAGTGTTGCTCTCAAAACAGTCTAATTTCAATGTGTATCAAACAATTTATAGAAAAGTAATTAATCTGAACAGTTATGTTGAGTGATAATGCAGCTGTGGCAAGTGTGTGTTGATTAGTGAAAAGTGTTATTTATAGAATAATGTTAATTCACGAAACTAAAGAAGGTTCAAGCCACGGATACTGCGAATTTACCGCTCAAAATTAAACTATGTCAACCGATCGAAGCACCATCTGCATATCTTTGTCGGTATTATTAGATTTATATGGAATGCGTGAAAAATTACAAGTCATTTTTAACATTTAACATTTTACTTATTTATAATGTCTTATTATTTTCTGCCTTACTAAAAATCGGGATAGACTAAACTCCGTCGATTACTCGGGGACCGTTTGATCAGAGGATCTATTTTTTTTCGGATTAAATGCTAAGTTTAAGATGCGCGTGAAGTTTATAACTGGGATGTATGTAAATGTAGTTTAGACTGCGAGGAGGACCCATTTGGTATTTTATTATTCTGGTTAGGATGTAGATTTCGACATTATTTCGTATCGCGTAAGGCGTTGTTGTTCTATTGATGATGATGCCAGTATTACGAATGTTTATTGGAAAGAAAATAGAACACAATGAATGAAATCTATGAATTGATAGCAAACCTCTCGACAGCCGGCTGTCTGGAGTTTTACAAGCACATATGATTTCGAAAATTTACTAACAAACAACCCTTTCTTGTGATGCATGTGGAAATGCAGAAGATTCCTCGGACGTGGCCGGCGTCGGTATTGATCAACATGCAGTGATCAATGCAGTTTACACAATGTGAAACTACGTGCAATTCCTAAGCAAGTTGTTTCAGAAAAACATTCTGCAAGCTTAATTGGTTCTGATCAATAACGGAGCAGTAACACACGGGCGCTAATGCTATGTTATGCTTGTCTTTCAACCTAATGAGATTAGGTGTTTGCTGTGAAAAAAAACTTCTGACCTAACTTAAAAACAAGTCACGACAAATTGTCATTGAGAATTTTTTTTAATCAATTAAAATTTTGAAATAACTCGAAAATTTCAAACATATTTCGAGATTATTCAATTTAATCGGTCTTGTCACCCTGGGTATGTATTTTTAGCACAAATTTGGTTAGCACAAATACTAATCGAATTTGTGCTAAGAATACATAACCAAAATTATAAGTCAGGTCAGAAAGGACGATGTACTTCGGTGTATTTGAAAAAACTCGCAACTCACGTTGGAGATTCATATCTGCTTAGCGGTTCATGTTGAAATGCTGACAAATGTTGACATAACATAACTACATAAACTGCACACTTAAAAAAAACCCTGTGATTTTACATCTTATTAGGTGCACATAGATGGAGCGTCGCAGCTCACGCAAATTTACGTGGAAGAACATTTAATATTGTGTCTAAAACTCTATACATGAAATTCATTGAAATAAAAAAAAATACTGAGAGCAACCGTCGCAACTTGAACCACGAATCATTGGATCGCAAGTACGTCTGTTATTCGACCGAGCCACAGAAGCGTACATCTGCTTGGCTGGTAAAAGGTGACTTTAAATTCATACGGTCCCACCTGCTAGTAGAACGCAAGTTACAGTCGAAACTAGTAAAATTCAAGCTCATCTCACATTAAGTCATTACAAATGAGATTTTCCTTCATTTGACAAATTAGGTCTTTATGAATTACATCGTATGAGGGATTAAGTAGTCACCTGTAAAATTCAATTTTTTTGTGTGTGTTATACTCTGACGAGACGAAACGTAAAGAAAAGCAAATTTGCTCGGTTTACCAAAACAAGACCAGCAGTTGTTTTACTTCCCAACGTTTCGACGATTAGTTGTAAACTTTTTCAATGTTTTCTAATACTACTAACAATGTCACCTAGCAGTTCGCATTTACATCGCATCCAAGTCAGTCGATATAACAAAACCGCTTACGTTCGGGACGGAAGAATCCAAGTACAGTATTGTGTAGTGAACAATAGAACGACCTCGAAATGAGTGAACCAAACAAAAGCTAGCGCCGACACGGAAGAATACAATTGTTGTTGACTTCAGAGAGTGCAAAATTCGACCTTCGATACGTGAACTTGAAGGTTTACTTAAGGAACAGATGCATCTTGAGTTGGATGCAATTCAATTCGCAAAAGACAATAACAATGTGCACTATGAGGAGCACGAAAACATTAAGTACAACATTCCAGTATATATGGAAGATAGTGCTATAGAAGTGCGTGTGCATGATCTTCCCTCAAGCCCCGATTCATATATTCGCAAAACTATGTTCCAATACGGTGAGATTCTCTCTATCGAAAAAGAAAATTGGAGAATTTTTTCCCGGTATTCTAAATGGCGTACGTTTATTACGCATACACTTGAAGAAGGCTATACCTTCTTATGTGATTTCCGGTCAAGATACAAGAATTCCGTGCAAATCACTTGTTACATATACACAGAGATGTCTATCTCCTCTGTGTGACGAAGAGCAAGCAAAATTTCTCCCCTCGCACTGACAACTTCAACGAGAGCTCTTCTCTTTCACATTTATACACCACTGTTGTATTAGAGTGTGCACACATCACGAGTGCGTTTGTTTATTTCCTTTTACCTCTTCCACTGAATCGCACCAAAGTGCTAGAGCATTAGCTAATAAATTCTCTGAGGTGGATGCAGATACTTTCACAGAGGTGTACCCGCCGGTGAGCACTCTGCTGTATGGTTTTCGTAGATGAAGCGTGGATACGCAAAATCAGCAAAATAAAACAATTTATCGTAAAATTTTCGGTTTTCCTTGCAAATTTTTCATAACAAGGCCAGATCTACTCTCTATTAATTGAAGTTCACAGAAGTGTTCGCTCACTATCACGCGCCAGTGGTCACTTGGGTGTATTTAGACGAGAGCGCGTGTGAGCGATTCATGCGAAGAGAATGTGTTTCACTCGCGCCAGCTGCTTTAACCACAAGCACACACTCAAATGCTGTCTATTAGACACTGAGAAGAAGTGCGCTTTCCTCTTTGTGCGGTGCTTCGTTTTTTTCATCCTCGGTGTGACAAAACTCTGATTCTAGCGTGTATATCTCTGGTGAAATGCCATCTCTGCATATACATATGATGGCCACATGTCAATGTTGCCAAAAAGCTGTTCACTACGGTAAGTCATGTGATAAACTGGACAAGGAGACAACTACACCAAAGGACAACGGTGCTTCCTTCACACCAACCCCAAGCAACCCCAGTACACCTGTGACAGCCACCAACAACAATGAAGCATATTCAATTATGGTTGTTTGTTGATTTTTTTCGGTGAGAATTGAAACACTGTTCTTAACGTTTTTTGTTCAGCATAACGTTTCGCCCTACTACTCTTCAGCCATCGTCGGACGCATTCAACAAAACTTTTACAATATTCAATCACTCCATTCTATCATTCGTTCACTCACTGCCGACGGCTGGGTTATCGTATGCTTCTGACCGCCTATCATCCTTACTATTCCAAGCATCCCCTTCAACGATTCAGTATCCCCTATAGAACAAAGTACACCAGCTGCAGTTAACAATTTACCCTCCAACCAACCAGCAACTGCAACCAATGTACAACAAGGCGCATCTACAGCAACCCTCAACGAGCCCAAGACTACGATCAACAAGGACAACGAAAATAAAACGGAAATCACACACAACACCGACGATGAAGCAATGGATGATGAGATAAGCCGCGGACGAAGTGACCCCCGATCCTCGATGGATGGAAATTGAAACTCATGTCCCCCTAGAAAAAGGGTGACAACGAGATCGAATAGCAAAGAAAATTTTAACTAACAAAATTTTTTGATTTTATATGAAAGCAATATTCATCCGTGGATGAAGCAAATATCAATCATCCCAAGTGAGTTGTTCGAGGAACACTCATTTCACGACTAGTGATTATAGTATAAATGAGTAGTTGCACTAGTCGTAGAGTTTTTATTCGATACATAGTATGGAACTACTGCAAATCCGACACAAAATTCGTTAAAGTATCTAGGTCAAACATTTAATATAGAGTTGGAGGGACGGGAAGAGCGTGAGGGGTAAGTCGATGCTTTTCATCAGTGATGGGTAAGTCGATGCTATCCTACGGACACCAAGAATTTTTCAAATAACCCAGAACGTTTCTAGGAGAGTCATATAAACTTCCCGATCCCGATCAGAAAACCATATCACAATTATAATACAATTGTAGCTCGTTTTGATATGTATACATTAAAAGAAATATAATTAAGATATACACCTTTCAATCCGATAGGTAGTTCCATTAAAATTACATCAGAATTTGAATTGTAAATAGTGAAATTTATTCATATATCAAATTATGGTCAAGAAATTTTGAACACTGTAATGAAAATATAATTATTTTTTCTCCGTGAACAAATACAATAAAATACTATTGACGATATACGAATTTAAACCAATTAAAATACAGCCATAATATTTTACATGAAAATAATCTTAGAATTCATAGATATTTTAACAACTATCCATAGTGAATTTATATCAAATTCAGCTACGTTTTGTATTATTTATAATACCAAAATTTGATACAATTTTGACAATCACATCTGATCGGGTTTGCTTCGGTACATCTTATAATAGATTTTGCGACCGACTTTTAGAGTGAAGATCCCACTGACATTTAACATACCTGTCAGAATCCATGACCAACGATTTAGAAAAGCAGTTGAAATACTCGTCCAAGAAGACAAGATGCCGGGACTCAACTGAAGAGCACCATCAAGCATGAATGCATTCAAAAAATGTAAATATATTAATCAAAACAACTCGTGACTTGAACTGACAATTTGAACCATTTAATTACGCACATCTTCTCGTACCAGACACCAGATAAATCAGCATTAAATGTCTTTAAACAACAGATAACAGTCTAGATGTAGCATCTGTTGGAGATTCAAAATTTCACTTCCCAACAAAGAGAATGGCACAAAAAACAGCGCCAAATGTTGCAGACATTCATCAGAACTAATACCACCGGGCCGGGTTCAACTGCCGAAAAAAAGGGGTAGAAAACTAAATGGCAATTTCCATTTCGTTGGATATATCCGTCGCTCATTTCTACTCTAATCGAGTCACACGTCATCAACACTAGGCCGTTGGCTCCGAGCGTAACATTTATTACGCATCCCATCCCGAGCAAAAGTGGGCGACGTCACATCGTTAGGGTAGGCCTTCGGCAGTAGCTCAGCACTCGTATTAGTATGACTTTTTTTTCTTCTGTTATTATGACACATGCCTGTCGACGGACGAGGAAGGGTGATTGCCGAGGCCAACTGTCACACGCTAGCGATAATAATGGACGAACGAATATTCGCGCCTCGCTAGGGATTATCATTCTCCATGCGCCTAGTTCGCGGGTACGAGTTTCACTTTTACGTGTTGAACTACTTCCCCGAAATTAATCGCCACCCAGGTGAGCCTTTTTTTTGGTGCGGTTACGGTCTGGATCTAACGCCGTCTTAGGCTTAGAAACAGAAACATGCGGCTTAGCAAAAAAAATAAAGTCCCAACTCACTAATGAAAATCTACAGAGGAACACGAAGAATGAAACATTTGAGTGAGAACGTAAAAACAACCACACAGACAACGAGACAGAAGCAGGTCGAGCGAAAAACTGTAAAACTGCACTTTTAGGCGAGCTGTGTTGCAATTTACTGCACACCAGGGTGTTATTCCGAACAGGTGCAAATGGTACACCTTCAGTGGATTACGAAACTGCCCAATGTTTACAAACAGTTACAATCACGAGAAACAGGATACCTTCAAATTAACTGTTAGGTATATATGAAATCGCAGCACAACATTAATTCTAAATTTTAGCACACGCATATCCAGTTATATCAACATACCTTTTCAAAGTTCGTTGGAGTAAAATTGTTCTTGACACTAGTGAGTTTTACTACTAAAATTTCTCTCGCATATCAGTATAAACACTCACAATACACTATACTAAATGGCAGTTTCAAGTTATCTCACACTAGTTTGGAAGTACACACTTAGACGGTATAATTGAACAATTCTGTATTAATGGCAGCGATTTTTGTTTGACTATAGATAACCCGGAGCAGTAGCGGTCTTTCATCCGAATTCTTCAATAAAATTCTCAACAACTTCCGGTACAACCCTGCGCTTGAATCACTCTCTTTCTCACTCAAGCACATGTACTTTTATTCCATTCTCCAATGCTTCGGTGGGGTGGGCAGACGAGAGTCTGCTGCTTCTATCAATGGCTGTAGCTGTACCGAAGTGGATGGCCGTGTAGAACGAACACGAATTCACTTTCGGAAGATACGAGCAATACGCACACGATGATTGATAATGGCAGTGTAGTTGAACAACATTTGCAATCAATAATATACGAGAAATTCTACTTTATTTTACTAAGAGAACTTTCTTCACTTTTCGATTTTTTTTTTTGCCCAGAATAATAAACTCACATTAAATCTAGTTTCTCGTTATTCGTAATACAATTGAAATTGAACACAGGATGCTTGCCCTTAACTATGATAATTGTTCACACTGGCAGTGTCGGATTGCCGAAAAAAGCTTTACCTAGCACATTAACAAACATATAACAAATCGAAAAGCACTACGATTTCACTGCTTTCCTATTTTTTTTCTCCTCATCATGTGAACACATTTTATATTCACTATACGCTATGCTCTATGCTCTTCTTGGCTTCTCACGATTTCCACTAATGCTTCGATTCCCCCTTCTATTTTCTTCTCGCTCCGGCGCACCCTTCTTTTCACTTGCGAGAACCACAGCAGTAAGGAAAAAAAACTATCAGATTCTTCCGACGAACTACACTGACGGTTGCGGGTTTAGATTGAAATAAACAACCATGAGGAAAAGCTGGTATTTATTCACCGTTTTTCTCTTTCTCGTTTCACCATTGCACGGGGAAAAAAAGAAACCTTCAAACACACAGCAAACAATCCAATCCTAGAATCGCTACTGCAGAGAGCCGCTGATCTGAATCTCTCGAACGAATGGGGCAGAAAACGCACACCGTCCGTCCGTCCGCGTTGGCCGACCGTCGAAAACTGAAACCGACTACGGATGGTTTTTGATACCGAGCAGCAGTCGAATTGGTACAACATAGAGCTTACAGCATACTATACAAAGCAGCACGCACACATGCACACAGAGAGCCAAATCAAATCGGTCAACATATTTGCTGGTGCAGCCGGAGAACTTGTGACGATTATGGCTCATTACGGCATCAATGCACAACTAGTACACAGACGAGCGCACACATACACAGCAAAGCGTGTGGGTTAGGGAACCACCGCCCGCGTCCCAGCTGAACCAACGATCACCTTACGCCTCATGCGACACCCACCCAAAATGGAACGTACGTACGTACGTACGTTGCCTACGTATAGCACGGCACAGCAGGAGCACAGCCGAGCAAAGCAAAGTCTCGTGTTTCCAGCGGATACCGTCCCGTGCACAACACCACACACCACAAGAGGGAGCTCGCTCGCCTAGCTGAGATGGTTGTTTTTATGTACACATTCATCTGCTGCTGTGTTGCTGCTGCTGCTGCTGGCTGTATCGTGATATATCTATCTATGTTGCTTCGGGTTGAACTGATGATGGGAACTGAAGAGTAATCGTGTGGCAAAGCTTCGCGAAGAAGTGCTGCCAGTTGAGCACGTGCAATTTATCGTAGAAAGTGTACTTGTTTATTGTATGTACTTAATTTGAAAGAGTACTTGTTTATTGTATGTACGAAAATTTGAGCACCGTTAACACCCGGAAAAAAGAATCTTAATCAATCATAAATTTATAGAAAATGATTAATTACGCTTGAAAGGGCAGTAAACGATATAAAAGAACACTACCTTTCTTATATAAAGGGTGATTTTTTAAAAGGTATATAATTTGATTTTAAAAAAAAATTTGATAAAATTGATGAAATCATTATTGGAATTAATGAAATCCCTATTTAGATGACGCAAGGTCCAATTTTGGCACACACACTCCAACATATCGGCTGGTATTTCACGAATAATGCCACCGGTCCATAATCCACAGCAAAAAGCGACTTTTTTTAGATGCATTGGTAGCTATTGCAATGCTTCTGGCTGGTCGTCACTCCAGATGTGACAATTTTGCTTATTGATGTAAACATTCAACCAAAAATGAGCATCGCCGCTGAACGCAATTTTTCGATAAAAAAAAGCAGATCTTCTTCCCACTTTGCCAGCGCCCATCCATGATTAAATTATAGACAAAACGACGATTTATGATTAAATTAGAGACCAAACTGAACAAATTACACAATGGCACATGACACGATTCACGCGTGATCTGTCAAAAACAGTGTTGCGAAAAAATACCAACAAAAAAATCACCCTTTACAAAGGTAAACGTCGATTACTGTAAGAATCGATTTGGCAACCAATCGGTTTGGTCTCTGAGAGAATCGAATGCTTTTAGTTTTCTATTTATAAGGATATTATATTCCGTTATTTCGGAACTGGAAGTCAGATTCGGAGAAAATTCAATAGCAAACTACGAGAGTCATAATCATATACCAATCGATCCAGTTCGTTGAGATCAGCAAATGTTTGTGTGTATGTATGTATCGTGCACTCGATTTTCTCAGAGACGACGAAAGGTCTCGCAGTCTTAAAGCATTTTATTGAATTTTATCCGTATCCGAGTTCTGATTCCGGAGTATCGAGGTAAAATGTTCTAAAACACGATGCACTTAATTTTCTCAAAAATATTCAAGCAGATTTCCATAAACTCAGATTCAAATGAAAGGTTTCGTAGCTGCTGAATTTTATTTGGATATGACATCCAATTTCGGAGTAACGGAGTACAATAGGCTAAAATAAGACTCATTATCCAATAGTCGGTTATTGAATTTTATCCGGATTCGAATTCCAGTTCCGGAGTACCGATCCAAAATGTGCAAATAAATTTTACCACTCGATTTTCTCATAAACCGCTTCACAGAAAAATTTATGAACGTAGCTATAAACTTATATTCAAAATAAAGATCCAATAGACCCAATAGCGAGATTCTATACGGATTCGACTTCCGATTCTGGAGAAACGATATAAAATGTGCATAAAAAGTGAACTTGGTTTTCTTAAAAATCCAGTTATATGGATCCGACTTCCGGCTCGAATGTTATCCAGAACCGAAATCTAGTTCCGATTCCAGAAATTAACAGCAAAAAAGTGGCAAAATCAAAATCGACTTTTTTCAATTTGATCGAAGCTTGGCACACGTTCTACAATAGCAAACCATCAGTATCAATATATGGAGATATCGATTCAACTAAAAACTGGTTTAAAAAAGGGCGTATGTATTTTCTTAATTTTTTTTTTAATCTAGTTTTTTTTTACTTTCTTTAAATCGCGTTAACTCGGATACCGTAAATTGTACAAAAATAGTGTCCAAAAAGAAGTGCTAGGAAATCAATTGGGAAATCTTAAAATGAATATACACAGTAAAAAAAAAAATTTTCTTTCAAAAACTAGCAAACCAACCGAAAAAACTAAAATTAAAATAATAACTTGGTTTTGAATGACTATGTTTTATCAAAAGCTTGAAGTGTTGCAAACTGTTTTAGCTGTAACTTCGTCAATTTTCAATTCACATGAACACCAATTTACACCAGATTTAAATAAATGTTTTCTTAATTATAGTTTTTTTGGTAGTTTTTTTTTAATTTGTAAAAAGTATTCAATTGTTTTTTCTCGGTGTATATTTATTTAAGAGTGCTCAATCGATTTCCTACAACTTTTTCTTGGACACCATTTTTGTACAATTTACATATTCTGAGTTAGTTACGATTTGACGAACATGCATGCACAAATAAACCCTTTTTAAAAATTAGTCTTGAGTTGGATTGGTCTCCGCATCCGTGTAAAATAAATGTTTCGTCATACTGAAAACGTGTGCAAAGTATCGTATCGTCACATAATTTGCTATGCAGTTTTATCTGTATTCGACTTTTGGTTCCGGAGTAACAAGGGTAAATTTGTAAAAAAAATAGATAAAAGTGCTCTAGATTTTCACGGGAAACAACTGTAACATTTTTCACATACAAAGATTCAAATTAAAGGACTTATGGTTTCATAGCCTGCAATTGAATTTTATCCGGACTTCTGGACTAACGCAGTGAATATGAAAAAAAATTGAAAAAGTGCACTCGATTATGTCGGACACCGCTGAACCGATTCTTGCAAACTTTGATTTAAATGTAAGGCTACTGCGAAATTTTATCCGGCTCCGCAAATATGATCATGTGGGTTCCAGTCATGTATTCTATTTTTACAATTAAACCTATGATTTAGAAAAAAAATACGGTTGAAGTAAAATTAAGAACCCAATAAGATTTTCGTTCGAAGATTTCAATGCCCCTCAGGGAAAAGAGAAAATTCACTCAATAATAACAACCTAAAAGAACACATACAAAATCCAAGTATAGTAGGACAATGCATAGGAGAAGTACGAGTGCACGATCTTTCTTTCGATCGTTAACGGGGATTATGTTGAAAAGAACCATGTCGCAATGCTGAAAGATTTTTTCACCGAAAAAAATATGGATAAATATATTTACTGATACCCAAATGAATGTTGTGTAAACACATAATGAAACCTATTCCTTCTCGAGCAGTCTTCATTTATAGCACAAATTTTCCATGTACATCGCTGGTAACCTATGTAAATAAACTGGCCAACTGTACATTCTAGCTGTAACTCACGGTAAGCCTTCCGAGAGATCTAATCAGGAAAAAGCGTTTGCATACAAAGATCATGGAAATCCCTCAACCTCGAAAGATTGCTTATGGATTTAAAAAATTAAGCTCGAGTAAGAAGATTTTCGAAATCGCTATATATAACGCTATAATCGTATATACTATATTTGAAAATTCCACGGAGAATATACTACAAATCAGTTTTTCCGAGGGCTACAAATGTTTACAAAGGTTATTGTTCAGCTGTTAAAATATGCAAATTGAAAGTAAACAGAATCAGTTTGGTGAGCCGCAGTGCGAGCTTCGCGCCAAACGAGTGCAAATAAAACCAACATTCAGCTGCTTTGCGTTCTAGAAAAATGCAATGAAATTATTCGTATTAATGTCATTCTGGTTATGTCTCTGTCATTACCCACCCGCATTTTATTCTTACTTTCAGTTTCATCAGTAGATCTATGGTCTTATTGTTCGTTTAGTAAAAACAATCGAAATGTCATGTGACTTTTGATTAATTATGAGTCCATCCTAATGTTTTAAGACAGATAGCGAAATTTCTTGAAATCTCGAAAACTAGGGCGTTTCTATCAATATTCATGCAATTGAATCTAAAAAAGTTTTGAAAGGGGAGTAGGGACACATTTTAATTTGAATGGCTCATGGTTGGGTGTGTTTTTGCTAGTCCAACAATCACTATGACCTTATCCATACGATGTATACGAAGGGAGACCCAAAAGTAACGGAAATTGTGTTATAATATTTTATTATTGAGTTTTCAACACCAAATTTGAATCACCTTTAAAGTAATCCTCTATGGCGGTAATACACTTGTTCAATCGTTTCTTCCAGTCTTTAAAACAGTTTTAAAATTCACTTTTTGTTATGCTCCATAGATTTTTGTTCTACCTTTTCTAAAATCTAAAAACGTTTTCCTTTCATGTCCCTTTTGTGTCTGAGAAATAAAAAAAAAGTCACAGCATCCCTGTGACATCCCCTAATTATGTTCTATGCCCAAATTAATTAAAAAATGCCTCATGTGGTTTCGATTCAAAGGTATTTTAATTGATTCGTGTACAAAGTAGTGACGCAAAGTCTACGAAATGGAACTCGATTTCTAAGCAATGGACTAATCCGTGTGGCAAAATCATACATATTCTAATTAGGACGACCAAATCACTAGCAACACTGCCAATCAGTAAGCAAACATCTTCCGGAAAAGCACGGAAATACTAGTCGTTACAACCAGCACAGAGAAATAGTGGAGAGCCCATATTTTGAATACATAGATCTCATTTGACTCCCCTCTACCATCAACCCGTAGAACGACTCGGCGCGAAAAGGACACACACGTCGAAAGGAAAGTGATAATATCCTTCGGTGCCGGTCGAAAGCTCGATCAAGATATGGAACCGAGTCGCGAGCGGGGCGCGTGTTGACGGTTCACGGATTATTACCTTCCTCGCGTTGTATTCAGTACCGCGTCGACACGGTGATCCAGGACCAAACCAAGAGGAAACGGTAAACCAACTGTACTGTGAGAGGTTACTAACCCCGCTTGATGTTGTCTGGTGTAACCGCGAATTGCTGTAGCCACGGGCAGTTCGGTTCATCGGCTAGCTGCGGGTGTGATTTTAACCGCCTAGTTTGCCTCACGGATGAATCAGTGACGATGCAAATATCATGAAGCAACGAATCGTACGATACATTAATTATCCTCCAAGAGGACTCTGATACTTTTTTGTGCAGAAACACTGCAATCGAATTTTAATACAGCTGTCGACTACACAGTCAATGTAAATGAACTATATAAGTCTATCTGTAGATTCAAGTATCCTACCATAGACTGAAAAAAGGCGCCAAAGAAAGGGATTTGGAATCGCAAAAAAAGTTAATGGCGACAGTGACCTCCCAACATGGGATGAAAAACTGATTTGCCATGTGAAAATGTGGACGCACAGGGAAACAACCTCGTGCATATATTTATACCTACATCATCCAGAGTCGCTTCATGTAACCCACCACCCATCGTTCAACAACGAACGTTTCCTGATACAATACAGTGGAACCGTTTTTCACATTGTTGGAAAGTTCGTTGTTTGACTATCGACTTCGGCTGGGACAATTTGGCGTACTCTTTGGCAAAGTATGGTTCACGTGTGTATGAGTGTAGACCCATGTAAACCTGGCCGAACGGAGTACCAAACGTAGGCAACAAACTTCGAAATGATGGAGAAGTCTCGGAAACTTCACAGCGAGACATGGTGCCTACCCGTCGTTCGATGTAAATAAACAATCGGGAAGAGAGAAATATTGTGTACATATTTTGGCGTACCATTTGCTGGAAATGCTCTTCACAAAGGATTCTCGCATCATGAGAAGTTTCACAAAAAAAATGCGAAACGGTTTTTGGTTCCTGAATACATAAGAAAATGTAGATTTTATTATTCAGACACTAGAACAATATTACTGCTTTCTTTGACTGCATCAGAACATAAATAATGTTCTGAAACAGTTCAGTGTCAACACAAGTACAATTTTCGGACAAAGCAACAAATAGGGTAATTGGATTCAAATTCATCGCAGATCTTTCAGACATGGTAACTAAAGAGTAGAATAAAAACATATCATTTAATGCCAAGTATTTCAAATTTAGTATCGAGTAGTTCATTACTGATCAGCTGATGATGCGAAGTTTCAATAATGATAAAAAATAGTTCAACTTCTGTTTTCTTCACGTTGCCATCTCCTAGATGTCCAATTTGAACCACTATGCACACGTAAAGCATACACTATTTTTGTAACATTTTAAGGATGTTACACCGAGATGCAATATCGTTTCTGGTGTCACGGACTTATACGAGTGTCGACGAGTGAACATTTCATACAAACCAGTTACTTTCTAATCAAAAACCCCCTAAATGTAGTGTAACTTATTAGCGCATAGCTCAAAACACTTGAATAACTAAACTAGGCTTTTACAGATTTTGAATCCTTTTTCATGGGAAGGATGGAAAAATACGATTTTCGTCCTCTCATAAATCAAAACTATACGGCGAATGGAAACCAAAGCAATGTCAAAAACTACATGAATGGTGTTGGCTGACTCAGAAAGTTGTGATGTGCAGGAAAGCTGATTACCACAAGGATTGGAGCTGAGCGCAAACACAATTTTCCTGCCCCTGGTTGTCGCGCATGATGATTCTGGATTGAAGACGCAAACGCGAGCACACTTCGGATGCGTGTTTGGTTATGTTAATACGGGATCGTGCAAGTCTATAAGTATCGATTAGAAACTGTTGATGGGACCTGGGTTTACTGGAACACGCCAGAGAACATTACAACACGCCTGGTAATGTACGACACGAGTGATCCGGAGCGGTCGACTACCTTTAAAAAGGAAAAATCGTCAACAGTGAGTTTTATTGCGCAATATGGAAGCAAAAATCGTTGCGAAGCAAAGCGAATAAAACAAATTTTTTTTTTCAATGCAATGCGCCGAACACACAAGACTTTCGAAACTATGACTAAGATCAAAGATATAGAACCACAAATGAGCCTAATAAAATTTTATTTGAAAAAAAAGATATAGAACCTGATCGCATTTACATTTAAAGAAAATTTTACTAATATTTGGAAAACTTCAAGTTTTGACAAAAAAAAAATAATCATTTTAAAATCAGAATATAAATCTAGAGTTTAAAGAATATAAATTTGCTCATGACGACCTTTTTTTTAGCTGCTTCTTTTAATTTGCAGAATTTTATTTCGGTGTCTATTTTTCATCAGAAACTTGAAGTTTTGCAAATGTTGGTGAATTGTTTTAGCTGTAACTTGGTCATTCTTCAATTCACATTATCAACTTTGCACCCACTTATGTGGGTTTTAGGTTAAGGTTCAAATAAAATTATTTAAAAATATATTACATTTTTTTCTAAATTTTATTTTTTCGGCTGGTTTTATCTTGAAAAAGTGTTTAACTTTTTCTAACAGTGTATATTTTTTAGAGTGCCCAATCGATTTCCTACAACTCCTACTTGAACACTATTTTTGTAAAATTCACAATTTCCGAGTTATCACGAATCGAAGAAAGTGCATGCAAAAATATATACGCCCTATTTAAAAATCAGTCTTGAATTGGCCCAGTCTCTCCATCCGTGCAAATCAAAGCCATTCTAAAAACGTGTGCCATCAAATTAAAAAAGGTCGATTCCGATTTTGTCACTTTTCTGCAGTGAATTTCTGGAATTTCTCAATACGAAACAATGAGTCGGTTTGGACTTGAACAGTGTCAAATGCGTGTATAAATTTGAAAAGTAATGCAAATTTTCTGTACCTTTTTCGAATATGATGCGTTATATGTTAGTAAATCTGAGCTCAACTCCAATGAACGGTGTTTGAACACTGTTACTAATCTAGAATCCAATATAGTGTTGCAAGTACACTAGAAAAGTCTCTATAGTTCGTGATATAAACCAGACTATTATATCAATTTGGTATCCATTGGGATGAATTTTAAGACATTCAGATACCTTCACAGGAATTCAATAGGTCTTTCATTTAAGAAAACATCAATGTCACTTACTCGGTTCACTTTCATCCGAGAAATTCGGCATTGCCGAAACGACACAAAACAAAATAACTTGTTGTGAACAATCAGACGATTTCGAAATGAGCAAACTTAACACTGTGTAGCATTCAACTTTCTTTACAAAAATTGAAATTTTGCTTAAGAGGAGAATGCTCATTGATCTAAAGTAGGTAATTGAGATTTAACTGAACAAAAGTAATAGTGAAAAATACACTCAATTCGCCCCTTAAATTCGCTGCTGACAACGACAACTTATGCTATGTCGAGCATGAAAACATAAAGTTCAACATACCGGTGTACGTAGAAAATTCTGCAAAAAAGTGCGCGTGCATATTTTCCTTCGAAAACTGAACAGAAATTTATTCTAAAAGATTTGTTTCTATGTGAAGAGATTCTCTATGAATAGTGTGCGTCTTACGCACGCGTTCAACAAAACCAATTTCTTCTTATGTAACTTTCTATTACGACGGACGGTGGACACGTAGATCACTGATCGACTACAAAAACCAGCAACCCACGTGCCAATTCAGTATGGCTAACTTTGAGAAAGAATGAATAAGAAGAAATGTAGGCCCAAAGACAATAACCGCAAATCGTTTTGAACCCCAGTACTTCGGATGCAGAAGCTAAACACTCTCATCAAATGAACTTTCAATTACATTCAATGTACAGCAAGGTAAGTCGGCTCCATCAACCAACAATCCCAACGCCTGGAAAAAACATCAAAGACGACAAAAACAGGAAAATAAACAAAACAAAAAAGGCAGGTGGGTAATGTCAGAGACATAACTGGATGTCGTGAATACGAAAACAACTAACATGTTCTTTAACACTTCCGAATATCAATTAGTTGATCAATTGTATGAATTATACAAGCATTCCCCTTTTCCACATTTTTCGCAAAAACAAAGAAGGCTTCACTTGATCTCGATTGCTGTGAATTTCACACAGCGAAAAGTGCACAAATCTAACCAAACTGTTCTAGATTTGCAGTAAACTGAGGATATTTCCTTACGATTTGCGAACAACAAATCCTAATAGTTCTTTAGAAAATTTTTAGAGCCATTAGAACGGCTGATTTTGTGTAATGCTCTCCACCGTTGCTTTTTCACCAATGCAAATGACTGGCAGCTGTGACGTAATCGCTCTTGTCGGAAGCGAAACCAGCTTTGCAAACGACACAAAATACATCTGCTCGCAGTGGCGATAGAAACCAATCTGATCCAATTTTTGTTGAGAGGTTTGTTTTTACCTGATTTCGTTTGTAGCTTTTTCACTAATGGGCGGTCCTAACAACTATAAAAATAGCAGCATATAAAATTTTAATTTCGATATTTCATTTCGGATTTGCATTTCATTAAAAGAAATTATTCGGATGCTGTACGGGAT
This sequence comes from Malaya genurostris, assembly GCF_030247185.1. Classification (NCBI taxonomy): domain Eukaryota; kingdom Metazoa; phylum Arthropoda; class Insecta; order Diptera; family Culicidae; genus Malaya; species Malaya genurostris. The sequence goes on along the minus strand of NC_080571.1, from coordinate 254,051,401 downwards.
TCATTCCTGCCTTTCAGAAGGACCAAATATTAAGCACTGTTCGGAACATTTTCTCGAACAATTTGTTGTACAGCAGCAGATATTTAGTTCTTTTCCTCAGAACGCGTTCTGATTGGCTGGTGTTGACATGGGTCAAATGAGACACGTTTTTCAATAGTGTACTATTGAAATACTTCAATGCTTTTTCTATACACGCTTAAGTTGAAAAATTTCGATTCTATTGGTAGTTAGATTATATCAATCCTTTCACAGATCACTGAGCTATGAGCTTTAAAAATACGAGAAAGGCAAACGCGCCTTATGAATTATCCTCTTTGATACTCGTTTATACCAAACATTTCAGAAAAGTTTAATTTTGAATTATTTGAGATTATGTCACACAACTGAATATTTTATCATAAAATTGTGCTCATATTTCCGATGGCATGTAGCAAAAATTATGTTGATGCGTTAGATACAACAAGAGATATTCACGATCAAAAACTTATCACTCTCTCAGAGGATAAATTTTGAAAAGGCACCCCATAGTAAAGTAAGTCGTATTCACGACAAAAAACAAAGATGCTTTGATGTAAGTTTACTTTAATTTTTAATATTTGATAGAATGTTAAACCGACTTTCGTTAGATTAAAGATATCGACTACTTTTACTTAATTTTCACACCCAAGTTTCGGTTTCCGAGTAACAAGTCTATTAATGTGATAATTTTCAAATTGGTATTGTGAATCACGAAGTACAGAAGAAAATATAAACAAAAATCTGCAGGGAAACTAGTCCTGATAAATAGTAATAAAAGCTACCAAATTTCTTGCATACTCACAATTTTATCAAGGTAGATTGGACGTCAACCGATCATCATTGATCGGTTCTGATCATTGATCATCTGAGAAGAGTTTACTCGGTATTACGACAGTATATATGTGCAAAGCAACGGAAAAAAAACAGTTGCAATCGCATCTGCAGCCCATAATGCAATTTATGAGTCGTGTTTTTTTGTTTTGTTTTGTCATATGCCACCTGTTGCCACATGCTGCATCCACGTTGATCAATAAACAGTAGCTGGCGTTATGTCATAATAATTTAGCAGAATAATAAAACTAGCATTAAATCGCGATCCAAAGCAGCCCCGATTGAACGTGACCATTTTTTTAAATTGAATTTATATAAACAATACTTTAACGGCACATAAATCCATCCCATAGGAATACTCCCTTATATGCAGTTTTTATTTCATTATAGTACGATGTTTAGACTAGTAAATTCATCGTACTTGGAAGAATGCAACCGCCAGAACCGGTTTATTATGCTTATTTTAACCGTTAGAACCGGCTACCATCACAACAAGCTTATTAGCAATAACCTAATCTCTTCACGAATATTTGACAAGATAATGATTTCTTTCTTGTACAATCAAATTGATCAGACACCCGATCCCAAATTAGTTGCGCTCGGGTGCGGGAGTCCTCCGCGTGTACCCGATTACTCGTTATGTTATATCGGCAATTATCCAAGCATAATGCGAAACGGCAACAACAGGCCTGCTTCGGGTCATGAGGCAGCACACGGCGGTTCGCGGTACGATGAATCCTGCGAATGGAAGACAAGCCCTGTCTACACCGAACTGAAACTTAAAAATTAGATCTATCAAAAGCCGCGTGGATGAAATACGAACGGAGCAGCACACATAAAAACAGCAACCTAACACCAAGGTCAATGTAACTCACAAGGTCAATGTTTCCGATCGATGCACAACACATGCATTCTACCTCGCATGCAGGTTTGCTTGTTCCCTCGGTTAGTCGGCGGTCCAAATTTGACCAAATAAGGAGCAGTCTGAAAACGGCCCCAGACAGCAAAAAATCCTGGTGTTTCGTTCGATTTGGGTAGCGATCATTAAAACAGCATTTATAATACGGTATATGCTGCAGTAATAATAATGCAAAACGTAGCAAAGCAAAGCAACAAGTTCGACGAAAGCGAACACACAAAAAAATAACATTTGCGGACATCAAAACAAACTCGGCGGGATTAGAGCGAAAATTAGTGCAGTGCGGCAAAAAAAATAATAGTTGGAGATCACGGTCACCGATAAATGTCCAAATGGCTTGATTTAAAATGGATGCATTATTAAGTTATGATAGAACCTTTTTTTAGTGAATGGGATGAAGAAATAACTACCGAATGCAGAATGTAACTTTGACATTGTTCGTAATATAAAAAATAAAAATTAGTTAAAGTCTTATGTACTTAATATAATTTATAGAAAAATGATGCCTTAGATTGAACTTTAACAAATCATTGTATTCAAACCACGTTCCCCACAAGTTAACTGTACGAACAATAATTTGTATAGGACTACGAAATAAGGCTTTTTCGTGAAACAATTTGGACAGATTAAATTTAAAAGAAATTTTGAAGCTGCTATTTCAATCCAAGATGCATTCTTTATTCATTTAATTCTGCATTATTAGTCATCTTAAACTAATACTCAATTAGATTGCATGAAGAAACTACCAACTTTTGAGTTTTCTCCAGCCATTAGGGTCTGTTAAATCGATTTAGCTGCTTTTGTCCAAGATTTTCGACTTGCTTCTATAGTTGTAGTTCATTGTTTATATTGAGAGAGTTCTCTCTTCACAAGAACCCAATACCGCTCGATAGGTTACAACTCCGGACAGTTAGGTGGATTCACCTCTTTCGATACAACATGGACTCCGTTCGCTTTATACCATTTCAAAACATCTTTGGCCCAGTGACAAGATGCCAAATCAGGCCAGAAATTCACGGTATATTACCGGTTTACCGTTCTGGTTGTGATGAAGCTTTGGCTTGCGCAACCACAACGGTGTGCAACCAAATGTTTTTTTTTTTGGAAACTTATCGCTATATTACTTTGGTGTGACCAGAACGGAATCAAAGTTATCTTAAATGGTTTAGTTTATTGAAGGGTGCAGTTGATGCAGTCGGATAGTAAACCGATCCTTTTGCACTATTTTCGATACGAATGACGCTTAGAAGCCTTAGACGCCAGAAACAGTGTTTTAAGTTGTTAGATAACTCAAGTTGATGACTATCAGTTTACTGATTTTGTTCGTTTGACGAATATGGAGTAAGTTGCTCTTAGTTTTTGCCTTTCTCATATGCAATCACTGTGAAAACCGACTTGTGAACCGAGGCCCGAAGGGCCGAGTGTCATATATTATTCGACTTAGTTCGTCGAGTACGCAAAATGTCTGTGTGTGTATGTGCGTATGTGTGTATGTAACGTTTTTTTGCACTAACTTTTCTCGGAGATGGCTGAACCGATTTTCACAAACTTAGATTCAAATGAAAGGTCTTGTGGTCCCATACAAATTTCCTGAATATTATTTGAATCCGACTTCCGGTTCCGGAATTATGGGGTGGAATGTGCAAAAAAAATGTGAAAATAAGTGCACTAACTTTTCTCAGAGATGGCTGAACCGATTATCTCAAACTTGCGTTCAAATGAAAGGTCTTGTAATCCCATACAAAATTCCTGAATATTGTTTGAATCCGTCCTCCGGTTCCGGAGTTATGGGGTAAAATGTGCAAAAAAATGAAAATATGTTTTCTAGCGCGACCGATTTTCATAAACTTAGTTTCAAATGAAAGGTCCTGTGGTCCCATACGAAATTCCTGAATTTCATCCCTATCCGACTTCCGGATCCGGAAATATAAGGTAAAATGTGTTAAAAATTGTATACCATCACTGAAAAGGGCGAAAAATCGTAAAAAGTTTTCTAAATCGACCTCAAATCTTCTCCAATTAATAGTTTTTATCAGTAGACGGTCAAACAAACCGATTTCGGTTATTCTTTTTAGGAATCGAAGAAAATTATTTTGAAGAATACCACAGTATTATATATGATGGTATGATTGATATGAGAAAGGCATCATTACACCACTAGGTGGATTAAAAGAGGTTTTTATATTTTAAGAATATCGGTACACCGGCAAACAGTGAAATGTTAAACACCTATCAAGTCAGTCACAAAACGCCGATGCTATTAGTGTTATGTGAAATATTTGATCTATATCGGATAACCGTAATTCTTTTCATGTTGAAAGTTAAACTAAAAAACCTTTTTTTAATTCACCTAGTCGTGTAATGATACCTTTCTCATATTACTTATATTTTCGAAAATATCACTAGAAGATTCAAGATCTATTCCTTCAAACTTGAATAAAATCAAAAACTTTTTTTGGGTATAAACTACCATATTCTTTGCAATTTGTAAACAGTTATTCCAAGTTAATATAGATTTAAATGTGGCAAACCTGCACGCACCCTGCTAGGCGGAGGTATTTTCTTCTTCCGTATCAGCACGTTCCGTTGCGTACCGGTTTTGCATCATTTTGTATATCAGTTTGAAAGTTTTGACACTCATCGCCATCTAATCTCGGAACCGGTCAGATCTGGATGGAATTGCACAGTATCTTTCAAGACAATGAGAGCTGTAATTTGAATCATGATTTGTGAAAATCGGTTTAACCGTTGCTGAGAAATCCAAGTGAGTTCCGTTTTTGGAGCTTTTCTTCACTATTACCGGTGCTTTCGGAAACGGAAACAGGGGACTAATAGTCCCAATGTAGATTTATATATCGACTTACTAACAAGGTCTGCCAACTAGATGAAATTATCAATAAGTTTTATAAAAATTCGCACCTCGTTTCGCCATCATTTGCGAAAAAATACTGAAAATTTGTCACTTATCGCGCGCTAATACAGGAACCGGAAGTCGGATCTGGATCAATTTTTCGACGATGTTTTAATGAATTTAAATACAAATATTTCAATATTTGCAACTTTGTTTGTAGAAATCGGTTAAGAAATTTCCGAGGAAATTGAGTGCTCATTTTCTCATATATTTACACATATCACCCTGTAATTCTGGAACCGGAAGTCGAATCCTTTTATTTGAATCTGAGTTTGTGAAAATCGGTTCAGCCATCTCTGAGAAAATCGAGTGACATTATTTGTCACATACATACATACATACATACACACAGACATTTTGTGATACTGAACTGAAGTACGCTTTTTGCGATTCTAGCTCAATTTAAAAAATACTATTACCAATACCATTAGACACTTACTGGTCATATCCGTTGGAAAGTATCAATATTGCAAGTTACTCAGTGATATCGATATGCTGAAAGTCACCAACTTGAACATTGAAATACTTTCTAACTAAAAAAATTAGATACAGAATACTACAGATGCTCCCATTGGAAAGCGGGTCATTCCACCGAAAGTCGTTTCGCTGAATGTCATTTCGCCGAAAATATCATTTCGCCGAAGGGGTCATTTCGCCGAATGGGCCATTTTGGAAGTGGCGGCCTCTTGCATATAAACCTCTAACTGCCTCGTTTGCTCGTTTTTTTTTAGATCTGGACGTTTCATGCATTTCTAAGATATTTGGCATTAAAAAAATATCTTGTTGTGCGGGTTCTTTTTACCTCGGATTCCGAAGTTACGCGTTTTTTACGAGGGTTTCCGAAGTTACGCCGTTTTCTTTCGCGGATTTCTGAAGTTATACGGTTTATTTACGCAGATTTTCGAAGTTAAACGGTTTTTTACGCTGTACGTATCCCCCGCGTAAAAAAAAACCTCAGTGTATCGTTCCAATTTTATGGATGTATTCAACATTTTAAATTAAAGTGTTCTAATTGAGATTCTGCTCAAGTTAAATTTTGTTTGCTCTGCCGATTTGAGTTGAATTGCTATACTGCACTAGAAATTCAATTTGAACTGCCTTGCACAGACAAGTCGAAGGCGAAACGGAAAGAGAATAAGAATCTTCAAAGGATTTTTTTCAACTTACCTTCGTGAATTCTAAAAATGGTGAAAATATGTGTGGCTTACCTGAAACAGAAAAAGATAAATTAGTTATAACGGGTGTTTTTAGGAGGTTTGTTTTTTCAATAGAAATTACTCTATTATCTGAAGGTTGTTTTGATAGTGTAAAGTAGCGTTTCGACTCAGTGTTGTTTGCCAAATCATCATGAATATGATAACTCCAGAACAACGCTTCCAAATCGTGGAAATTTATTTTCAAAATCAATGAAACTGTTTATGGCGGAAAATTCTCTTCAGTGATACGGCGCAGTTTTGGATGAATCGATATGTCAAAAAGCAAAATTTCCCCTTTGGAGCAAAGATAATCCATACGTCGTTCAAGAATTGCCGATGCATCCCGATAAATGTATTGCTGAGAGCGGTCTACGGGCTGGTGAAATCATAGGTCCTTATTTCTTTAACAATGAAGAAGGCCGACGCGTTACCGTGAATGGAAATCGACACAGAACCATGGTCAATAATTTTTGTTGCCAAGCCTTCAAGATATGTCATTGCTGAAACACGCCCTCAAATTATTGAACAAGTGATCGAAAATTAGACTTAACTACGGGAATAATTTCTACTTCGTGGTCTCAACTGAAGTTCAACTCCATATAATTAACACAAATGTCCATTTTTATGTGTCAGTCGAACACAGAAGGCGGTCTATTCACCGTTCCCAGATTTTGATCATTAGATCCATTTAACTCTAAGGCGCTAATATATTTTAAATTTTCGTCTTCGACTCGATGCAAACAGTGCATGGTCTCTTCTGTTGAGTGAGACGAAAAAAAAATTGAAGACAATTAGCTCTCAGCGCTCATTTGTACAGTTTTCAACGCAAGCACAAAAATTGGGTCATTCAAATGTGTGGTTCGAATGGTTTAATTTGAACTAATGCAGTCTTATGAGGCGAAGGAGAAACATTAAAAAGCAAAAAAAAAACATAATATAATTCTAAACCGATACATCGGAATTCAATTGCACATCGCTTATTTTCAATTTAATTTTCAGTTCCAATAATGTTTTTTTTCTTTTTTCTGTGTAACTAAGTTATTTTGTGTGCTATTTTTTTTCTTTGTAGCTATGAAAACTAAGTGTTCACAAGCTCTTATATCATGCCTTTCAATGAATCTGTGAAGGTGTTTGGTAAAGACCACAACATTGAATGGATGCTATCACCTTTTGCGTTAAGCGCAAAATGAGAGGTTGTGAACCAGTTCGCATGCTACATGTTCTGTTTGTAAGGAAGGATTCGATTGAAAAAATAGCTCATGGTTTGCGTTGCGTTTGCAAAGATGAAGCACAATATACGGTCAATTGGGAACTACTTTTGGAGTACAAATTCATTCGGTACGTTTTTCAAGATCAAAAATGCATTTATTTTAAAATAAAAAGAATTTAAAGATTTAGTATTGTTCATCGCTGATTACTACTTTTTCTCTCCTCTCAGACAATTTTTGAATTCCATCTCGAAAAAATTGAATTGCCAGATCGTGCTGCATCTATCGGAACAATCAGCAATCAGAAGGAGCAATGTCAGGAGAATACGGTGGGTGCGGCAAAATTTCCCACTATTTTTTGCGACTCGCAACTGCAAAATCGGCTTTCAATTTCTCTCGGTTGCAGTTCATTAGGCACCCAATTGCTATGCTTTTGAATCATTCAAATCATTCAATTCAAAACAATCAGATCCATATTTTGAAAACAGACCGGACTAATTGGTATTCCCAATATTTTTTCAATCTTCCTGAAAAATTTCAAACTCCATACTATAGGTATACATGCTAGTTTACGTCGCCAATTTAGGCTTCGTTCGTCAAATTTGCCATCAATCCAAACAGTTTTTGACCTAAATCACCAATTGTGACCGAACGTTGTCGTGATAAAAAAAAACTAGGGACTCATGCTGGTCTCTCATTCCTGTCGAACTAAAATGGTTAAGTTATTCACATTATTTACTGGTGTTCAGTTGAAATTAAATACAACATGATTCAAATTGAGAAAAAGAATCAATTACCTAAACGCGTCACGTTCAAGTTGCACTCGACCAAACTTTTTAAAGTAAGCACTTGAATGTCATTCCCCCGAACAAACCAAACCAAACCAAACATAACAGAACAGAAGGAAAATAAATCTTGAATGAAAAGCTTCCATACTGCCTCAGGTAAACATTCCAACACCCCCGGTACATGTTTTTCCTTTTTCTCCCGTTCTGCGCACTCTTGGAGGGACTGTGTTGAGGGCCTCTCAGCCATGGACCCAAGTACATAAGGAAGTAACTTTCATTCCCATTTATGTATCGTCAAGTTCCTTAGCAGGCACCTTGTCTACCGAAAGCAAACATACACACCCCGGTGCACTGACTGTGTGTTGGAGCGGAAGCTCTCCCGGTTTTTTCACCGACACTGTCGATATTTTTCCCAAGATAAGCGAAACATTTTTCCGTTCCCTCCTAATTTTGCGGTGCAAGAGAAACAGTGAAAACCTCCTTCCAGGATGCCAACAAATTCTGTTGAGGAAAAAATAGTTGTCCTGGGCGTTTCCTTCGCAGGTTCCACCGCAATGCGCGTAATGTGCCGACTAGGCGGAAGAATTGGAGCTTCAATGCTGGTTGAAGGATCGGGAAAATGTTCAGACTTCTGCCCCGGACAGACGATACTTTTACATTTCCTTCTATTGAGTTGGGAAAAACCCTCATGTGCTCAAGCAACGAGTGCTAGTTTTTTTTATCAACGTTAAGGGTAAGGTTATTACAAGTTTTAGGTCGATCAATATTTGAGTTTATAGAGCTCGAATAAATTAGTTTTTGCTGAGTGAAGATTTTTAAGGTGCAAAATTATTGGTAAAAATCATTCCAAACCTGTCGAGCTCATGTACTAAGACAGATGTCAGTAGTAAGTTCATACCCGCCTGTTATTTGTCATTCTAAAAAATCATAGACCAGTGCTCCATGCTCCAAGATTGTAAAATAAGGTAATCGTGGAAATGCGTGACACTGTTACACATGTAACATCAATCTAAAAATATCAGAAAAAATGAGTTCGGAAATGGCAATCAAAATCACGTGGCTGAAAGCATCATCGCAAGCAGCATCGAAAATAAAACATTTTTTTTATTGACAGAAAAACGTGGTGTTATAAAACACGACTCTTCTATCATCTGGTGGTTTAACTCCAGGATCACGTTTCTGTGTGAACTGTAGATATCCGAAATAACTTATTAGTCACTCATGGAATTTTAGTGTTCGAAAAAAACTGCTAATTAAAACACAATAAATAACCGGGTGCTCTCGAAAGACTACGCGCTACCCCTCGCTAGCAACGTTTACGAAATAACCATAATGCACCGAAGTGCTACAGGTTGCACCGACTCATAACAGCGTTTTTGTATTCAAACCCATTCTTTCGGTGAGGTGTCATAATATAGGTAAATGACCAACCCAATCGCCACATGCAATCTGACGCACGCAAATGTTTGTGAAAGCTGCTAAATAGCACTTATTAACAGCTCAGTAACGCCAATCAGTTCTGGTGCTGCGTTGACGAGTTCATAATCTATCACCGGAACGCTAAGAAACAAAAACCCATCAATTTTAAATTTTGTTATGCGTCCCGAAACTAGCTTCCCCTTCAAATATAGAACTACGAAGCCGTGATATTCAAAATCAATATTACTTATTCCCTAACAAATAGCCGATTTCCAATAGAAATAAGAAAAAGGTTATTGCACTTGGCACAAATCGGTACCCATGCGATCAGTACGACATGACAATTGGAAAAGTTGTCAAATAAGTAGATCAACTAGCGTTTGTTATGTCGAAGAAGGAACGTGAAAATAAGTAGATTTCCATTTTTTTTTATTTTAGATATGTTACTTATGGCGTTTTCGTTTTTAATTTGCACTACACCGGTGCAGTGCCACACTGAGGCATGAATAAACGAACAAAAATGACGAAAGCATAAACAGTAACCATTGACTACAATAAACGATTCCATTGCACAGAGCTACACCAAACTTTTGATGAGTGCTACACCAGTGGTATCGGTGCAAAAAAAGTGTAGTACTGGTGTAGTGCAGTTGGCAAAAACGAACGGTTTCAGTGCAGCTTTCGCTACACCGGTGTAGTGCAATTTAAAAACTAAAACGACATTAGTTATTGCTATCTCATAATATACTCCTCCATTTCGATTTTACTCATCCAGCAACAACGTGATCCACTGGAACACAATTTCTATTCGTCTCTCTTCCAATAACAACGTTACTTCCACGTTCATATACACTGAGGTCTTTTTTTATACGGTTTTTTTACGCGACTTTTTTATGCGAATTTTCAGAGTTATGCGGTTTTTTTTATGCGAAGTTTCAGAGTTATGCGGTTTTTTTATGCGAATTTTCAGAGTTATTCGGTTTCCCTTCTGCGGGTTTTTTTTATGCGAAGTTTCAGAGTTATGTGGTTTTTTTTATACGAAGTTTCAGAGTTATGCGGTTTTTTTATGCGAATTTTCAGAGTTATGCGGTTTTTTTATGCGGTACGTAAATTCGCATAAAAAAGGCTTCAGTGTACTGGTTTTCAATAATGTTATCTTAATTCAAAAATGCGATGATATTTTTTTCTCTTTCATACACGATAGTTGTGGATTTGATGCTTGGGATTATGTCATTGTTTTCTTTATAATCCCAATTTCGGTTATCTGATAAAACATATTCTCGATTGACTCCATGAGGCTTCGGCTGTAAATTTCGAGCATTTTTTATGCATTATAATTAAAAATATTAATTGGAGTTTTAACTTTATCATTCACTTTTACCGATCTTTAACATACATACACATTTTATACCGGATTCAGATTACATTACAAACAAATTACAAACTTTCATTATAATAATTGCAATTTAATTTATTTATTTATTTCTTATTGGGTTCATCGGACATATGTCTAAATGAACCGACAAAGTGGGAAAACGCCTATATGAGTTGAACAAATTTCATGCCATTCTCAGAAAGGCGCAAAAACCACTATCTTTAAAACAACAAACAAAAAGTAATTACAATGCGTCAAGGCTCATCAAACTCAAAAATTGTTTCAACAGAAGTAAAACCTCGTGTGCACGCAGTTATAGGTTCGTTACTTCCAAATAAAGTCCTGTGGAATCCGTTTTGAAGTAGAGTCGTATATCGCAATGATCTGCTTGGTACTCGAAAACTAATTTTGCTACGCAATTCAGGAGCATCGATCTCCCCGTTTATTAATTTCGCAATGGTTCAATGCTTGTAGAATTTTTCATCGGCGCTGTAAAGTATCGATTCCCAATAATTGGCATCTTTCCGGGTATGGTGGCAAGTTTACAGGATCTCTCCAAGGCAAATGTCGTAATGCCATGCGAACAAATCGTTTTTGAACACGTTCAAGTCTAAGGCTCCACGATATTTGATACGGACACAAGATTACTGAAGCTTTTTTTCAGAATCGGGCGGACGAGTGAGCAATATAAAGCCTTCAAGCAAAGCGGATCTTTGAAGTCTTTGGCAATTTTAGAGATGAATCCCAGCTGACGGAAAGCTTTCGAAATAACTAGCGACCGTTGGACATCGAACGTCAATTTGGCATCCAGTTGTACACCAAGATCACACACCTGAGTCACTCTAGATAAAATTGTTCCATCAATGTTATAGTCGAATATAATGGGACGTAGAATCCGATGAAATGTGATAATTTGGCATTTGGTTACATTTATAATGAGTTTATTTTCCCTGCACCAATTTGCGAACCTTGCAGTCGTTGGCAATCCTCAACACTACGAACGGCGAGATACAGTTTCAAATCATCTGCGTAGATTAATTTACAACCAGATCCTAAGAGTAATGCAACATCGTTGAAAAATACTACAAATAGCAAGGGTCTCGACGAACAGAGTTGAATGGAATATGACACTCGGCCCTCTGTTCAAAAGTCAGTTTTCACAGTTGTTTATCGTAGTCTAGTTCCGAAACCAAAAGTCGGATCCGGATGAAATGTTCTAGAGAATTTTAAATAATTTTAAGCCCTTTCGTTTGAATCTCAGTTTGTGAAAATCGATCAAGGTATTTCAGAGAAAATCGAGTCTTCAATCACGAAGTGCAACTACGTGCGGTCTACTTCAGTTCAGCTCATATGACAATAATGTGGTTTCGCTTTAACATATACCATTAACAATAGTAAATCAACACGGCATTTGTTTGAAGTACGAACATTAAATTACATATGTTTTCAAGCTCTTTAATTGTGTAATGAATTGTACGCACTTTGGAAATGAAAAACCTACAACAACGTTGCCCACTATTAGATGGAATCGGGCGACATGAAACCATTAAACTGTTATGTTTTGTTTGGAATTTGAGCAAAGATCCGACACAACAATTCGTAGCAATAAAACCCGTTTAGCCCAGTTTTCTTGCGTTGGTACCATTGGGACGCAGCTGCATTAAAATATTACATTCCTGAACGGTGAGTCGTACCAAAGGTAAAAGATATAGCTCTAATCCAGCTTTTTAAGGTGTAATCATCGGGGAGGTGATCTTATTAAAACACAATTTTCCCCATAACGTGCCACAGTGTTTGGAACTAGCACAGAGCTGACTGACTGATTGTCGCATAAAAATAAACGCCAGGATTGCTACCCTTACTTCCATCCTGAATGCTCACTACGGTCACAGTGCGTTGTCAAAATGGTCAGACAATTGACAGTGATAGAAGCAAAAATGAAAACGCACTGTTAGCAAAACAGAACATGTTCGCATTGTAATCGACGCAACAAAAAATCGAAACCCAACAAACCGCCGATGTTATTACTGGTTCGTTTGGCCCGAGAATATATGGAAACAATTTCCGATAGAACATTCTCACTCCTCCCGAAAAGTCACACTTCACCAAACTAGTAAAGTCAATGTCCTTTACGAATGGCTTGATTGGATTGAGCCGGCCAGCGAAAGGTTGGCGAAATTGGATTTCGCCATTGCTACTATTGAACGCAACGTCCGACGAACTGCCTGGCTGCCATGCATAAGCTCAAGGCAGCCAAACTAGACTAGACTATACTGGGATGAACCGAAGAGCACTGCGCTGGAAGCGATTTGAGCACCGTCATCATCACCAGACAGGAAGTGGATCTTTCTCTTTCCGTTAGAAGTCAATGCACCACCCCACCAATCTCGGTGTGCGGAGGGAATCGAATATTCGTCGGTTGGTGAAATGCAATTTTGGAAAACGTGACACAGCGAAACGGTTGTGGCTGGAGAGCGCCGGAGAGTTTCAAAGTGAGTTGGATGAAACTAAAATCTATGTGATAAAGTCGAATGGATGTATGCAAAATTAAGAAACACATACATTGATCAATCAATCATATTTCCTTCGGATTGCTAAGTGAGTTCATTTGACAATATGCCAACTATTCTACTACAGAACCGCAACTGGAAAAAAGGTAAAACGGTCTACTTAGCGATTCGTCAGTACTTCAGCAGCCATTCTAAAGTTAGACGTCTGCACGTAGGCACCTTTTCCGTTCAACTACATGCCACAGCTGAGCTGCTATTTAGAAGCTAACCAGACGCTCACACTCGGCCATACGAAACTCATGCATCGACATGCAGCGGTCTTCAGAAAACCACCAGGTTTAGTTCATTCTTCCCATTATACTACCTCGTTCTTTTTTGTTTTTGTTTTTTTTTTCCTTTTCTATCGATGTAAGCTTTTTGTTTGGGTTATATAAACATCCTCGTGGAGTGACCAACAGTGCACTGCGAGCAAACGACAAACTGTTCCAGTCAACTACTGCCACGGTGGAGTCAGCACACGACGAAGTCGATTCGTCAGTGTGAGGGGCGAGCCTAATGAGGTCGGCTTGCAGTTGACCAATCATCCGGAAGCCGAGCCACGCTGGGGTGATCCTCCCATAAACACAGACTGTTTATAAACATACGAGATTTGTTCTGGGTTTTGATTTTGTACGATACGATAAAATGTGAGGAAACTTTTCCCTTAATCCGTCACTCAATTGCTCACATCTGACTATGGCGAAAACAGAAAGAATGCATTGATGACGACAACGTCACCACATTACCGGTTACCGGTCGACCTCAAACAATCGCGTACCCACCCTTGGATGCGACGGGGTCAATGTAATATCTGTCTGCCTGAAGTGCTTATTTTTTTCTCTGTCTTGCTTTTCGGGCCAACGTTCGAGTGTTGGATGCCTCTCTCATCTGGGCAGGAAAGATACTTCGGAGATCAGCAGTGCACCATAAACCATCTTGTTTTATGACTGGAAATGGATTATTATGACGTCACAGCAAAAACCGCTCTCCAAGGTGTTTTTGAAGATACGTAATTCTTTACTTAGATCCAGTCCGGAAAAAAACCCACTCACGATTACACCCTTTTCTCTGGTAGAGGGTATACGGAATAAAATTGCATCACAAGGAAAGTTTTCATCAGTATTTTTTCTTAAAAGTATGAAAAAAACGCTACATACTGATCTTAAATTCAATAATAAATAACTGAAATACAGGCAATTGTCTTTGTTCCAATTCTATCTGAAGCAAGCTTTATTTTTTACCTTTTCTATATATTAAAAAAATAGGTATAGAATTCGCTCAAACTTTAGAAAAATTTTCCGAGGCCCGGAGGGCCGAATGTCATATACCAATCGTTTCAGCTCGACGAACTAAGCAAATGTCCGTGTGTGTATGTGTGTGTGTCTGTATGTGTGTTGTCAACAAAGAGGTCGAAATCTCAGAGATGGCTGAACCGATTTTGATCAAACTAGTAGCAAATGAAAGGTCTCCCCGTCACCCAGAACGCTTTTGAATGGTTTTGAGATCGGACGTTTACTTTTGGAGTTATACGAAGTTTTATGTAGAAATTTTCAGTTTTTAATAGTATCTGTCACACTTGACCTTGAGAGGAGAGTTGGCATCACTGGGAGTGCGATGCGGTGTCCTGGTGCTGCTCTCAAAAAAGTATAATTTCAATTTCAATAGTAGTGCAAGGTGTTACAAGTATGTGTTTAGTAGTGAGAGTGATATTTATTGAATAATATTGATCCGCGAAACTAAATTTGCTCAAGCGGCGGAAACTGAGAATTTACCGCCCGAAAACTCAACGATGTTAACCTGTTAACCGATCGAAGCGCCGTCTGCATGTCATTGTCGGTGTTGTCGGATTTCTATGAAATATGTGAAAGTTTACAAGTCGATCGTGTCATTCAGATTGAAGGTCTAGAGTTGGTCTGCAGCTGACCCATTCGCGAGTGTTTTTATTGTATTCTTTCAGTGGTCGTGTTTCATCTCGCGTTGCTGACAGCAGAGTGAGCAGGAGAAAAGGGATACTGGTGAGATCGTTCCTTGGAGATATTTTATATTTTTCTTATTTATTATATTTCTCCTGAGTAGCGAAAATCAGATTTTGTTGAGATCATATTGTTTACCAAAACATATCCGGATCTCTTTACCTCCCTACTAACAAATCTCCTATCCCGTGATACTCGTGGAGATACAGTGGTACCCGCGGTCTCTAGAAACAACGAGTATCGGACTAACATTCCTTCCTTTCCCTCAGTAGCACTGCCTTTGGTCGTAGCCAGCGTCGTTATTGATCATTTAATAAAAGTTAGGAGTGAGTGGGTATGTACAGTGAAAATGATTTGCTTCTCCCAAGCTTCATTGTTTTGGTTCATTGTACATTTCCACTCATTCGGTCAATCACGAAGTGCAACTGCGGGCGATCTACTTCAGCTCAGCTCAGCTCAGCTCACTATCTGTCACATTTGACCTTAAAAACAGAATATGTTTCCAATCTTAGATTCTGCACGGTAATAGCTATCCAACAAGCCATAGATTGTTAAAATCCGTCTTTTTTTAACGAAGATATCGATATTTTTGTGTAAGCGATTTTTCGTCTTATTCCAGTAGTAAGAGTTTTGAGCGCTGAATGACAAAGTTATGTTTCGGAGCAACGTGGAACACGATTTTTTATACAATTCTAAGTTTCTAAGTACCAAAAAGACTGTGCACAGCATCTTTTTTCATGAAATTTTGCCTCGGACCGATTTTAGCACGGTTCGTTTTTGGCAACATAATCATTCGAATATGGCATATGTAAATCAGATGATGGCAGCATTTTCGAGTTGGAAGCATTTCGATAATTATATTGATTTAAACTACTTACAGCAATAAATGCTGGGAGAACATAACACCCATATACCATTCGAATCAGTTCGTCGAGCGAGATCAGCAAATGCGTGTGTGACAAATAATTTCACTCAATTTACTCGGAGGTGACTCAACCGTTTTTCATATACTCAGATTCATATGAAAATTCGTATGCTCCCAAACAAGGTTCCTGAATTACGTTTGAATCCGACTTCTCGTTCCGGAACTACAGGATGATATGTGAAACGAAATTAAAATAATGCAATTCTTTTTTCTCGTAGATGGCTGAACCGATCTAAGATTCAAATGAAAAGATCCTATAAAACATATTGCTTTTCAGTCAGATCCAACTCCCGCTTTAGGGGATACAGGGTGATTAGTATAAAAATGTCCATTTCACAAAAATTTATCAGGTTTATCGGGTTCATAGATTTGAATGGTCGATAACCAAATAAACTTATTTCACTTTTAGCAGTATTCAGTATTCGGATACCCAAAATTTTAATTCGCACTACAATTTCTCAAAGATGTCCACACTGATTTTCAAACAGTTTGAATCAAATGTAAACTATACAGCTCCTGAGGTGGATTTAACTGACTTCGAATCGTTTCTCAAAGCTCAATCGTTTTCTTAAAAAGGCCAAATCTAATTTCAGAAACAAAAATTCAAATTAAAATAAACTTATAGTCCCATACAAAATTAATTAAATCATTAATTTTGACTTCCGATTCTGGAATTACAGGATGATGAATTTTTAAAATTCAAACCGATATAGAAGATGACAATCCCGAAAAACTTTTAAGGTTGGACTCAAAACTATTGCAATTTATTCGTCATATGGCCATACGAATCGGTTTGGATTATGCTGGTACCTGAATACCGGCTCTGGGAGTACCTTAAATTACCGTAAACTCTAAAGTGGAACTTACTTCGACATATTATGGAATGTTAAATCGATTGTCACACTTTTAGATTCAAATTCGATCCCATTTGCAGTTTCGAGTAATGAGTGATTAAAATCTCAAATTGCCGCTTAAAACGACGGTCATTAAAATAATGTTATGAAAACTGAAACACCGAAGAATATTCATGCAAAAAAACACATGCGGATTGATAAAAAAAAGGTATCATTTCACTGCTGGGTGGATTAAGCACGTTTTTATTTCACTTTTTCCATATTCATTTTATTGAATTTCAATACCATACCAATACCACAATACACAAACTTTCCTCTTAACTGTACTCATGAGATCTACCAATAGTCATCTCATTAGTAGAGCCGCCGATTACACGACATTGAATCAACGAATTGTGTTCAAACGGGTACAATAACTTTGCATCAGCTCCATCAGAAAACCGGAAGCGAGTGCACCTATTTTTATCTTAACGTTAGCTGAGATGCTGAGATGACTAATGGAGCCGTTACCCTACATTTTTTGCGTTAAAATCCATTTTTTGCCTTCCTTATATAGAAAGGCTATGCAATCACTACGAAAACCGATTTTTGAACCAAGGCTTGGAGGATCGAGTGTCATATACCATTCGACTCAGTTTGTCAAGTATGTAAAATGTGTGTGTGTATAGTTGTGGGTATGTAACAAAAATATGCACTCGATTTTCTCGAAGATGACTGGACCGATTTTTATAAACTTAGATTTCAATGAAAGGTCTCTTGGCCCATAGATTACTATTCAATTTTACCCGGATCGAACTTCTGATTCGAGAGTAACGAGGAAAAATATGCAACAAAAAATGAAAAAAGTGCACTCGATTTTCTCAGAAATCGATTATCCGATTTTTTTTCCATTCAGATTCAAATAAAAAACCTTATAGTCTTTATAGCTTGCTATTGAATTTCATATAGATCCGACTTCGGTTCCGGACTTATGGAGTAAAATGTGCAAAATGAACTTAAAAAGTGAACTCACTTTTCTAAGGGACCGCTTATTCGATTTTCGCCAGCTTCAACGTTCAAATGAAAGGTCTTACACACACACCTAACAGCTATAGGCCTGGGGTGTCCTTTGCTGTATCAAGCATACGTCTCCACAAAACTCGGTCCATGGCTGCTCGTCGCCAGCCACTCAAGGCACGGATGCTTCTGAGATCACCCTCCAGTTGATCGATCCACCTTGCTCGCTGCGCTCCTCTTCTTCTTGTACCAGTCGGATTAGATTCAAGAACCATTTTCGCTGGGCTGTCGTCCGACATCCTTATGACATGCCCAGCCCATCGTAGACGTCCGATTTTAGCTGTCCGTACGATGGGTGGTTCTCCTAGTAGCTGTTGCAATTCGTGATTCATACGCCGTCTCCACGTTCCGTCTTCCATATGCACTTCGCCATAGATGGTCCTCAGTACCTTTCTTTCGAAAACACTGAGAGCGCGTTGGTCCTCTGCCAGCATAGTCCAGGTCTCGTGGCCATAGAGAACAACCGGTCTAATGAGCGTTTTGTAGATGGTCAATTTCGTGCGGTTGCGTACTTTTCTCGATCGGAGGGTTTTTCTGAGTCCAAAGTACGCACGATTTCCTACCAAAATACGTCTATGAATTTCTCTGTTGGTTTCATTATCGGCGGTCACCAGTGAGCCCAAATACACGAACTCGTCAACCACCTCGATATCGTCACCGTCTATCAATATTCGTGGTGGGAGGCGTAGTGTTTCTTCTCTAGAGCCGCTTCCTCTCATGTATTTTGTTTTCGACGCATTTATGGGCAGTCCGATACGCCTAGCTTCAGCTTTCAGTCCGATGTAGGTTTCCGTCCTCTTCTCAAGCTTACGTGTCACAATATCAATATCGTCAGCGAAGCCAAAAAGTTGTACGGACTTTCGGAAGATCGTGCCACTCGTGTCGATCCTCGCTCTTCGAATCACTGCTTTCAGGGCAATATTGAACAAGATACAAGAAAGTCCATCACCTTGACGTAGCCCTCTCCGAGATTCGAAGGGACTCGAGAGCGTCCCAGATACTCGGACATAGCACATCACTCTATCCATCGTTGCTTTGACCAATCGCGTCAGTTAATCCGGGAAACCGTATTCGTGCATTATCTGCCATAGCTGTTTTCGATCGATTGTGTCGTATGCCGCTTTGAAGTCAATGAATAGGTGATGCGTGGGTACGTTGTATTCACGACACTTCTGGAGTACTTGTCTTATCGCGAATATGTGATCCGTAGTGGCGCGGGCTCCAGTAAATCCCAGTAGGCCCTACGAATTCCTTAGCTATTGGTGATAGACGACGGCAAAGGATTTGGGAGAGTACCTTGTAGGCGGCGTTGAGCAATGTGATTGCGCGGTAATTGCTTAGGTCTTACAGTTCCAATAGCCTTGTACCACCCAAACATATCTCTAGAGTAATGGCACGAGGCTTCAACCAGCCAGAAATGCGTATGTCCATTGTGTGACCTTAGAATAGACACTTTTGTAGGCATTCAGTTATGTATATGTACCAATCAATGTATTCTCTTTGAAGAGCAGTACAATTGTTCCAACAGTGATCAACATTTCCATTTCACCTTTATACCACGAGTTCTTCGCAGCCTCTAAAAACGCTTCAGTCTCTGCCATGACCTCATTGTTCGTGGCAAATTTCCTTCCAGCAAGCTTCATTTTTAAATCGTAGAACAGAAATAGTCACTAGGGGCTAAATATGGGAAATATGGGGAATCTGACCGCATCATCAGGAATCAGAACAATTTGGCTCAATTGGCAAGTTCCCACGGTTATTTGGAAATTCGTGCATTGTCACATCTTTTTATAATTTTCCTGATGAAAAGGGAATGATAAAAGTAAGATGTTAAGAAATTGCATAGTGTATGATATGGGAAAACAGCACAAAACAAACAGAAACAAATCGCTCTGCACCCCGAAAGTATTGTGATCGATATGCATGTGCCAAAATGGAAATTTGATAACAACATCAAACCCCGAAAGATTGTGAGATTTTACAAAAGCGACAGTATTTTGCAATCCCGGTAGAATGTCGAAAGAATCGCAATATTTATGAGCTAAAGTAAATTCGGTACTCTATAAGGGATGCCAAGCAATCTGCTAAAGGTCAATCCATAAAGTATTCCTTCACTCCAGGAATAACGATGAATCCCTCTGTCTATAGCTCCTTACCACGTTGTTTGAAAGACGATAGAATATCCTTCAATTTCAGCTCCCCAAACACTGATTCAACCAAGTATGGAGAACCAAAAACTAGGATACGTAAATGTGTCAATGCGGGACAGTTACATAACAGATGATACGAAGTACCGTTTTCGCATTCATACAACTCACACGAATAATACTCAGCATGCTGAATAGTAGTCATGTGATAATGATTGTATGATTCGATAAAATTATCCTTTCGACAAAGTGGCTTTTGGTGATGAGCTTTTCAGCGAACCGTTTATCAGTGTCAACACCACTGGAAACGTCCGCAATCCCTGGCGAAAATCGAGTTGACAGGAACTGAATGGCAACGCTGCTCGCTACTTATCGGTGTGAACGTAAGAGAAGGAAGAAGAAAGTAATTTATGAGCTAATAACGTGGTTTATAGATTTCGGAAATAAGTTGATGAAATTATAAGATTTGAGTTTGGAAACATAAAATTATTCAATTTGTAAGTAAGCATTGCAAGAATTGTGAAATTGAACTAATTATAACATTTATGAAAGGATAGTAGATGAAGGAATCGAGAATTAAAAATCGGAGAAGATTACTAAATGTAAACCAGGTAAATTCATTATCATAAAGCAATAATTAACGACAAATATATTGCAGTTTTGAGCTGTGCGTTACCACGTCTGCTATAAAAAAGTTTTCTATTTCGGTCGGAACAATCAGTGAAATAGCTTTCAGCAAAGTGACTTTCGGCAACCTACAAAAATTTGTATTTCTAACGCGATACAGCAGATACATCATCTGTTGCATCAAGATGATTTAATTTATTTTACCCCGGCTTTAACCATTTTGGTCGAGCATCAAGATGATCTTGCTGACGCTCTTTCACGAGATATCGAATTAAGTCTACTCCGCGTCTGTCTGCATCGTTCTTCGTTTACTTTCTCCCGACATTGTCACATTAAACATATTACAAAGCTGTTTTATATATATTTTTACCGTTTTGTCTTCGACTCGTTAGTACACTAGCCGTTTATATTCAACTGCTAACGCCACCTAACGGTTTACGGAACTAACACCCCTCAAATAAATTCCAAATCATTTGCATCAATCTGAATAAATATATGCTTGATATTTGGACATTATTAAACATTATGCATCGAGTTTTCATCTACTAAGCACTAGAGACCGATATAAAATCGAACAGGCTTTATGGAGCTACCTTCAAAATGGCAACAAATTATAGAACAAAAATGTGCAGATTTGACTCAAACCAGACGATACGAAACATTTTAATTGAAGTCTTTTTTTTTATTTATTCGTATATAAAGCACACCCTGATGCCGAGGTCATCTAGTTACTTAAAACTAGGACAATTTTATTTGTTACGTTGTCGAATGGGGCATCCAGTGATCCTGTGGACTGGGCTTGATGGATTGTCCAGGGGATGTTGGTATAAATTAATGTTTTGAAGTTCACGTTAACATAATAGATTTCTTATTCCCCAATTTGATATATTCTTCATGCGGTAAATGTTTTACTTCATTGTACAAAGTCAAAAATTGAGTTTTGGTATATTCAGATACCAAAAACATGTACTAAAAATTATTGAACACAATTATAGTAACACAATCAAAAATAAAATCAGCATGTTTAGTTCGATTTTGTATACATCCGTTCCACTATGCTACGAGGGTTAATGCGTGGTGAATCACTCGGAGATATAAAAACAAACAAAATAGCCAACGCCGACATCAGACATAACGTAAGTGTGCAGGTGGATGCCGACAAATTGTGGGTCCACCGCCTTTGCTCACAATGCCAATGCACTTGGTGAGCGCCCAAGAAAGCAATAACCCGAACAGTGGGCATCACTTTCGATTAGCTTTCGTGTCCGCTTTGACAACGTGTAATGGAGTTTCTTTGTCCACTTTTGTGTAAACTTCAGTTTATTTAAATATCATCGCACATCACTCACGACAGTTTTTTCTGTCGTTAATTATTTCGAGAGGGGTTAACTCTGTGACGGAAAGCTACTCTGATAAATGGATCTTTTGTATGGATCATCGGAACATTTTTCATGTGCGTCTAACTAAGAAACATTTAACGGAATTATAAGTTTAGTTTGCTAAATTAATATAAAAAACGTGTTTAATCCACCTAGCAGTGAGATGATACCTTTTTGCCTTTCTCATATAGAAAGGCTATGCAATCACTGTGAAAATCGACTTTTTAACCGAGGCCCGGACGGCCGAATGTCATATACCTTTCGACTCAGCTCGACGAACTGAGCAAATGTCTGTGTGTGTGTGTGGCCGTCCGTGTGTGTGTGTGTGTATGTGTGTGTATGTAACAAAAATATGCACTCCCTTTTCTCAGAGATGGCCAAACCGATTTTCACAAACAAAGATTCAAATGAAAGGTCTCATAGTCCCATAGCCTGCTATTGAATTTCATTCCGATCCGACTTCCGGTTCCGGAGATATAGGATGATGTGTACCAAAAAGTGAAAAAAATATGCACTCACTTTTTTCAGAGATGGCTGAACCGATTTTCACAAACTAAGATTCAAATAAAAGGTATTATGATCCCATAGCTTGCTATTGAATTTCGTTTGAATGTGACTTACGGTTCCGGAGTTATATGGTAATATGTGAAAATTTGAGAAAAAGTTTACACTCAATTATCTCTGGAACAACTCAACCGATTTTCGCAAACTTAGATTCAAATGAAAGGTCCCTAAAAATTTGTGGAACATTTTATCTAGATCCGACTTCCGGTTCCGGAACTAAAGCGTGATAAGTGGAAAATTACCAATTTTATTAGTATTTTTCCACGAACGATGGTTAAAAACAGGTACAAATCCCATAAAACTGTCTGATAAATTCTTCTGGTTTGCAGAGCTTGTTAGTTTGTGGGCATGAAAACTTAATTCGGCACTACTGGTCCCCTCTTTTCCTGTTCCGAGAGCACCGAAAGTGGAGAAGAAAAACTCCTAAAACTAAATTCACTTCGATTTCTCTGCGATGCTTGAACCGATTTTCACAAATCTTGAATTAAAGTTCATACTGTCTTTAAACCTACTGTGAAATTTCATTCGGATCCGACTTCCGGTTCCGCAGCTACAGGGCGATGAGTGTCAAAGTTTTCAAATCGCCATATAGAGTGACAATATGTACAACACCGAAAGAAGAAGAAAACACAAAACGAACAAGGCGTGCTTTGTTCTATTTCGTACACGTTGTGTAGTGATGTCAATAATAATAATAACAATCCTACTACATGTTTCATGCTGCTGATTCATGCTGTTTAGCACGCAGTAGTAACAGAAACGCAGGTTCGTTTCGTTAGATTTAGTTTAATTGGTTTAAACGAAATAGAGCATGAGATAGTAAGTATAAGTTTAACTACGTTCAAAACTGTTCCAATTTGTAGGTCATATTTGTTGGTAGCAAACGAACCAACTTCGGCTATTCCGTTCATCTGAATCCGGTTTCGGGAGAATTGGAAATAGTGATTAGAAACTGCAAAAAGGGTCTCACTCACTTTTCTTGGAGATGGTCGAATAGATTTTCACAACTCTTACTCACTTACTCTTTCAGTCGTAGACCACGCGGGTCTCTGCTGTATACAGGAGGCGTCTCCATTCAACTCGGTTCATTGCTGTTCGCCGCCAGCCTCGGTAGCTGCGAAGGGTCCGCAGGTCGTCCTCAATTTGATCGATCCATCTTACTCGCTGTGCGCCTCTTCTTCTTATACCGGTCGGATCATTGTCGAGGATCATTTTAACCGGGTTGTTCTCCGACATTCTAACAATATGCCCGGCCCACCGTAACCGCCCGACCTTGGCCGTTTGGACGAGGGTTGGTCCTCCCAGCAACTGGTGCAGTTCATGGTTCATTCGCCTTCTCCACGTACCGTCTTCCATCCGCACTCCGCCGAAGATGGTTCGCAACACCTTCCGTTCAAAAACACCTAGTGCGCGTTGATCCTCCGCAAGCATTGTCCAGGACTCGTGCCCGTAGAGGATAACCGGTCTAATCAGCGTTTTGTAGATAGTTAACTTCGTACGACGGCGAATTTTGCTCGATCGAAGCGTCCTGCGCAGTCCAAAGTAAGCACGATTTCCTGACAATATGCGTCTCTGAATTTCTCTGCTGGTGTCATTATCGGCAGTCACCAGTGAGCCCAAGTACACGAACTGGTCGACCATTTCGATTTCATCACCACCAATCAGAACTCGTAATGGGTGGCTGACGTTATCTTCTCTCGAGCCCCTGCCTTTCATGTACTTTGTCTTTGACACATTGATGTCTAGTCTGATCCGCTTGGCCTCAGCTTTTAGTCCGATGTACGTATCTTCCATCTTCTCAAAGTTGCGTGCTATAATATCAATATCATCAGCGAAACCAAGTAGCTGACGGACTTTCTGAAAATCGTGCCACTCGTGTCTATCCTCGCTCTTCTTATCACACCCTCCAAAGCAATGTTGAATAGCAGACACGAAAGGCCATCACCTTGCCGTAGCCCTCTGTGAGTTTCGAAGGGACTCGAGTTTATCCCCGATACTCGAACAACGCACATCACTCGATCCATCGTAGCCTTGACCAATCGTATCAGTTTGTCCGGGAATCCGTAGTCGTGCATGATTTTCCATAGCTGTTCTCGATCGATTGTGTCGTAGGCTGATTTGAAATCGATGAATAAGTGATGTGTGGGCACATTGTATTCGCGGCACTTTTGCAACACCTGGCGGATGGCGAACACTTGGTCCGTGGTAGCGCGTTCGCCCATAAATCCTGCCTGATATTGTCCCACGAATTCGTTTGCAATCGGTGAAAGTCGACGGCATAAGATTTGGGAGAGTACCTTGTAGGCGGCGTTCAGCAGAGTTATCGCGCGGTAATTGCAGCAATCCAGCTTATCGCCCTTTTTGTAGATGGGACACACGATTCCTTCCATCCATTCCTCCGGTAAAATCTCGTCCTCCCAGATCTTGGTAACGACCCAGTGCAGTGCTTTCACTAGTGCATTACCACCGTGTTTTAGTAGCTCGCTTGGTAGTTGGTCAACGCCAGCGGCCTTATTATTTTTCAACCAGCTTACCACCTCCTCCACTTCTTGGAGGTCTGGGGCCGGCAGTCTATCGTCCTCCGCACGCGTTCCCAAGTTCGTTACCGCGCCGCTACTTTCGTATTCCGCCACATCGCCATTGAGGTGCTCGTCGAAATACTGCCGCCACCTCTCGATCACCTCACAGTCGTTCGTGAGAAGATCCCCGTTGGTGTCCTTGCACATATCGGCCTGTGGCACATGGCCTCTGCGCGAACGGTTCACCTTCTCGTAGAACTTCCTTGTGTCATTAGCACGGAACAGCTGTTCCATCGCTTCGCGATCTCGGTCTTCCTGCTGGCGCTTTTTACTACGGGATACCGAGTTTAGTCTGTTCCGCGCCTGTCTGTATCGCTCCTCGTTTGCTCTCGTACGGTGTTGCAGCTTGCTCGCCCAAGCTGCATTCTTCTCGGCCACTAACTGTTCACATTCGTCGTCGAACCAGTCGTTCCTCACGTTCGGAGCCGCCGTACCTAGCATTGCTGATGCAGTGCTACCTATGGCAGAACGGATGTCTCTCCAGCCATCTTCAAGAGTAGCTGCACCAAGCTGCTCTTCCGTTGGTAGTGCCACTGCCAACTGCTGCGCGTAATCTTGGGCTACTCCAGTATCCCGGAGCCGCGCGATGTTAAACCGCGACGTTCGGTTTCGACGTTGGGTAGCCACCGTCGAAAGTTTTGAGCGCATGCATACAGCAACCAAGTAGTGGTCCGAATCTATATTCGCACTGCGGTAGGTGCGAACATTGTTGATGTCCGAGAAAAATTTTCCGTCGATCAAAACGTGGTCGATTTGGTTTTCGGTCTGTTGGTCAGGTGATCTCCAGGTGGCTTTGTGGATATCCTTGCGGGGAAAGAAGGTGCTTCTGACTACCATTCCTCGGGAGGCCGCAAAGTTGACACACCGTTGGCCGTTGTTATTCGATGCGGCATGCAGGCTGTTCGGCCCGATTACCGGTCGGTACATTGCCTCCCTTCCTACCTGGGCATTCATGTCCCCGATGACAATGTTTACGTCTCTGCGTGGGCAGCCGTCATAGGCTTGTTCCAGCTGCACGTAGAACGCTTCTTTCTCGTCCTCGGGTCTCCCTTCATGTGGGCAGTGCACGTTGATGATGCTGTAATTGAAAAAACGGCCTTTAATTCTCAACTTACACATCCTAGCGTTGATCGGCTGCCACCCAATCACTCGCTGACGCATCTTGCCCAGCACTATAAAGCCAGTTCCCAGCTCGTTCGTTGTGCCACAGCTTTGGTAGAAGGTAGCCGCTCGATGTCCGCTTTTCCACACCTTCTGTCCCATCCAACAAAGCTCCTGCAGCGCTACGACGTCGAAGCTGCGAGGATTTAGTTCGTCGTATATTATCCTGTCGCAGCCTGCGAAACCTGGCGACTTGCAGTTCCATGTTCCAAGTTTCCAATCGTAGTCCTTTTTTCGTTGCTTGGGTCTATGCCGATTGTTCCGGGTCATATTCTCTCCTGTATCATTCGTAATATGTGTTTTACGGGCGGCTTATTAGACCTGCGCCAACCCCCTGTCTCGCCGGAGGATCATCGTGCTTGCTCTGTTTAACGTCCCAACTAGCACTAGAACGATCCCGTTGGTGGGGTTGTCACCTTGGATTTAGCTGGACGGGATACAGCATTTCATACTCAGCCGCTGGATACCAGAACAGACGCTGTTTGAAGCCGCTCCTAACATGGAGTACAGACGCTCCGACATCCTCTAAAGATTTTCACAAACTTATAGGTTCAAAAGGTCTTACAGTTTCATATGGAATTCCTTAATTTGTTGTGGATACTACTTTCGGTTCAGGAACTACAGGTAAAACAGGATTTATAGAGTTTGTGAGATTAGATCCGAACAAATTATCCTATTCCTATTCAATAAACAGTTGTTCTTGCGAATTTCACGGTTATATTCATGATGTAATAAGTAATATGAGAAAGGCATCATTACACCACTAGGTGGATTAAAATAGGTTTTTTTTATCAATCCACATGTGCTTTTTGCATGAATATTCTTTGGTGTTTAAGTTTTCATGACATTATTTTAATGACCGTCGTTTTAAGCGACAGTTTGAGATTTTAATCACTCATTACTCTGTAATGTCGGAACTGCAAATCGGATCGAATTTGAATCTAAAAGTGTGATAATCGATTAAACATGCCATGATATGTAAGTTCCTCTTTAGAGTTTACGGTAATTTAAGGTACTTCCAGAGCCGGTGTTCAGGAACCAGCATAACCCAAACCGATTCGTATGGCCATATGACGAATAAATTGCAATATTTTTGAGTCCAACTTTGAAGCTTTTCGGGATTGTCATCTTCTATATCGGTTTGAATTTAAAAAATTTATCATCATGTAATTCGAGAACCGGAAGTCATAACTGGATAAAATTAATCATTTTTTGTATGTATGTATAAAATTAATTAATTTTGTATATAAGTTTATTTTAATTTGAATTTTTGTTTCTGAAATTCGATTAGGCTTTTTTGAGAAAACGATTGAGCTTTGGGAAACGATTTTATACTGGAACCGGAATTCTAAAATCGATATGGCCGAAGTCAGATAAATTCACCTGAGTAGCTGTATAGTTTACATTTGTTTCAAAATATTTGAAAATCAGTGAAGACATCTTTGAGAAATCATTGCACGAATTAAATTTTTAGGTGCCTTCTGAATCGAAAATTGAACCACTAAAACCGAAAAAAGTTAATTTTTTATCGACTATCCAAATCTGCTAACACGATAAACCTGATTAATTTATGTGGAATAGACATTTTTATACCAATCTCCTTGTATCTGCGAAACCGGAAGTTGGATCTGACTGAAGAGCAAATGTTTTATAGAATCTTGAAACTTTTCATTTAAATCTTACATCGGTTCAGCCATCTACGAGAAGAATGAGTTGCACAATTTTGATTTCGTTTCACATATCATCCTGTAGTTCCGGAACCAGAGGTCAGAACCAAACATAATTCAGGAACTTTGTTTGGGAGCATACGACTTTTCGTATGAATATGAATTTGTAGAAAAGAAATTTTCCGAGAAAATTGAGTGAAATTATTTGTCTCACACGCATTTGCTGGTCTCGACGAACTGATTCGAATGGTATATGGATGTTATGTTCTTCCAGCATTTATTGCTGTAAGCAGTTTAAAACAATATAATTGAAAAAAAAATTCTGCCATCATCTGGTTTATATATGTCATATTCGAACGATTATGTTGCCAAAAACGAGCCGTGCTAAAATCGGTCCGAAGCTAAATGTCATGAAAAAGGATGCTGTACACAGTCTTTTTAGTACTTTGAAACAATTGTATGTAACAGTATAAAAAATCGTGTTTTCCGTTGCTCCCAAGCATTTCTTTGTCATACAGCGGTCAAAACTCCTACTGCTGGAATATGGGGAAAAGTCGTTTACACAAAAATTTCGATATCTTCGTTAAAAATGGACGGATTTTAACAATCTATGGCTTGTTGGATAGGTATTACCGTGCGGAATCTAAGTCTGAAAACATATTCTGTTTTCAAGGTCAATTGTGACAGATACTGTCAAAAAACTGAAAATTTTGACATAAAACTTCGTATAACTCAAAAAGTAAACATCCGATCTCAAAACTATTCAATAGCGTTTTGGGTGACGGGGAGACCTTTCATTTGCGACTAGTTTGATCGAAATCGGTCCAGCCATCTCTGAGATCTCGACCTCTTAGTTGACAACACACATACAGACACACACACATACACACACACGGACATTTGCTCAGTTCGTCGAGCTGAATCGATTGGTATATGTCATTCGGCCCTCCGGGCCTCGGAAAAATTTTCTAAAGTTTGAGCGATTATGATGCATGTACCACGAGCATCCACACATTATCCGACATTTTGGAATGTCATAACGGATCTACTATTCATTACCAGTAACAATTCGTTTGAAAAAACCTTTTCTATTGTACCGTTAAAGCAGTTATTAAACGGAGTACAACGTCCCTTGGGTTTAATTCATACGGCACCCAATTGCCTACCAATCGTATCAATCTCAGGTCTTTTTAACGTTGGCAAACGGCTGCCGAGTAACTCCGTGAGATTTTGCATGTTCTTCTTGCGTTGGTGACCGGTCTTGTACAAGTGATTCCTTCAATTCATCTTCAATTTTTGGTGGCGCACCGGTTCGTTCTTCGGATTCCAAATCAAAATTGTCACTTTTAATTCGGGCAAACCACTTCCGAATGGTTCGCTCAGCTAAAAGCATGCTCACCATACTCTTTCACTAAAATACGATGACTTTCGACAGCTATTTTCTTCATATTGAAATGATGAGAACTCCCCGCGTAAACACTTGATTCGCCACAAAATTCAACATTTTCGAAGAAAAACATTATTTTTCAACATTTTAGTAGAAAAACATTATTTTTCAGCAAAATGACACATTCTGATTCTGAAACTGTATGAAAGTAACGTCAAAAATTTCTGACCCAATCTGAAAGGCAAGATCAACTCCAACAATTTTGTCGCGAAAACTGAGGAGGAATTGATAAATAAAACGAAGAGACTTTTTTTCATCACCATCCGAAAAAAGTCCATTTTTTTTAATGCAAACTTTAGTTTTTCAACACATATTTAGAAAAAAAACCTATTTTAATCCACCTAGTGGTGTAATGATGCCTTTCTCATATTACTCATTACATCATAAATATAACCGTGAAATTCGCAAAAACAACTGTTTATTGAATAGGAATAGGATAATTTGTTCGGATCTAATCTCACAAACTCTATAAATCCTGTTTAACCTGTAGTTCCGGAACCGAAAGTAGTATCCACAACAAATTAAGGAATTCCGTATGAAACTGTAAGACTTTTCTTTTGAACCTATAAGTTTGTGAAAATCTATTCGGCCATCTCCAAGAAAAGTGAGTGAGATCCTTTTTGCAGTTTCTAATCACTATTTCCAATTCTCTCGAAACCGGATTCAGATGAACGGAATAGCCGAAGTTGGTTCGTTTGCTACCAACAAATATAGCTCTATTTCGTTTAAACCAATTAAACTAAATCTAACGAAACGAACCTGCGTTTCTGTTACTACTGCGTGCTAAACAGCATGAATCAGCAGCATGAAACATGTAGTAGGATTGTTATTATTATTATTGACATCACTACACAACGTGTACGAAATAGAACAAGCACGCCTTGTTCGTTTTGTGTTTTCTTCTTCTTTTGGTGTTGTACATATTGTCACTCTATATGGCGATTTGAAAACTTTGACACTCATCGCCCTGTAACTGCGGAACCGGAAGTCGGATCCAGATGAAATTTCACAGTAGGTTTAAAGACAGTATGAACTTTAATTCAAATCAAGATTTGTGAAAATCGGTTCAAGCATCGCAGAGAAATCGAAGTGAATTTAGTTTTAGGAGTTTTTCTTCTCCACTGTCGGTGCTCTCGGAACAGGAAAAGAGGGGACCAGTAGTGCCGAATTAAGTTTTTATGCCCACAAACTAACAAGCTCTGCAAACTAGAAGAATTTATCAGACAGTTTTATGGGATTTGAACCTGTTTTTAACCAACGTTCGTGGAAAAATACTAATAAAATTGGTAATTTTCCACTTATCACGCTTTAGTTCCGGAACCGGAAGTCGGATCCAGATAAAATGTTCCACAAATTTTTAGGATATTATAAGACCTTTCATTTGAATCTAAGTTTGCGAAAATCGGTTGAGTTGTTCCAGAGATAATTGAGTGTAAACTTTTTCTCAAATTTTTACATATTACCATATAACTCCGGAACCGGAAGTCACATTTAAACGAAATTCAATAGCAATCTATGGGACCATAATACCGTTTATTTGAATCTTAGTTTGTGAAAATCGGTTCAGCCATCTCTGACAAAAGTGAGTGCATATTTTTTTCACTTTTTTGGTACATATCATCCTAAATCTCCGGAACCGGAAGTCGGATCGGAATGAAATTCAATAGCAGGCTATGGGACTATGAGACCTTTCATTTGAATCTTTGTTTGTGAAAATCGGTTTGGCCATCTCTGAGAAAAGTGAGTGCATATTTTTGTTACATACACACACACACACGGACGGACGGACACACACACACACACACACAGACATTTGCTCAGTTCGTCGAGCTGAGTCGAATGATATATGACATTCGGCCCTCCGGGCCTCGGTTAAAAAGTCGATTTTCACAGTGATTGCATAGCCTTTCTATATGAGAAAGGCAAAACACTGGAATAAAAATCAAGATGGCGTAACTGTTACGAAATGACACAAACCTATTCATACACATATTATGTGGCAATTTATAAATTCCGAATAAAAATTTCACCCGTATTTATGTCGAAGAGTAAATTCAACTGAATTAAAACTTTTTCCCGGTAAAAGAATAGTAAACCGATCGAAAGAAACCAAACCTGGAGCATGATGCAGATAAAGAGTAGGCCTTATTAGTCAGGACTATTCGTTGAACTTTTTACCTCCTAAATACCCTCGTATCCTCGTCAACCATCAATACTGATGGCAGGACGCGTAATGTTTCTTATTTAGAATCGCCTCATTTCATATATTTTGTTTTCGGTCTGACCGATAAGCCGTGCTGTGAGCTTCAGTCCAGTGCATGTTTCCATTATCGTCTTAGATCTGAGTGTCACAAACGTCTTCGGATTTCTGAACCATCAACAAACAATATGAACACAGTTCGGTTTTACATCTCATCCAAGTCAGTCGATAAAACAAAACCGCTTACGTTCGGGACAGAAGAAACCAAGTACAATATTGTGTAGTGAACAATAGAACGACCTCGAAATGAGTGAACCAAACGAACGAAAGCTACCGCCGACACGGAAGAATACAATTGTTGTTGACTTCAGGCAGTGCAAAATTCGACCTTCGATACGAGAACTTGAAGGTTTGCTTAAGAGGCAAATGCATCTTGACATTAAACGTGTGCATTTACTTCAATGCAATAAGACCGATAATGTTGTTTATATCCAGTTCTATAAAGAGTTGGATGCAATTCAATTCGCAAAAGACAATAACAATGTGCACTATGTGGAGCACGAAAACATTAAGTACAACATTCCAGTATATATGGATGATAGTGCTATAAAAGTCTTCACTGATCATCACTCAAGCGTCACCGATTCTTATATTCGCAAAACTATGTCCCAATACGGAGAGATTCTCTCTATCGAAAAAGAAAAGTGGAAGATTTTTTTCCCCGGTATTCTAAATGGTGTACGTTTATTACGCATACACTTGAGGAGGCCTATACCTTCTTATGTGATTTTCGGTCAAGATACAAGAATTCCGTGCAAATCACTTGTTACCTATGACAATCAGATGGCCACATGTCAATATTGCCATAAAACTATTCACTACGGTAAGCCATGTGATAAACTGGACAAGGAGACAACTACACCAAAGGACAACGGGGCTTCCTTCACACCAACCCCGAGCAACCCCAGTACACCTGTGACAGCCGCCAACAACACCCAAGTAGCAATCCGCAACTAGTTTTGATGCGACTAAGTCCAAACTATGTTGCAACAAGAGCACAAATATGTTTATTTATGTTATACTGGTAAAAACAAGGTGACAATAATATTTCTTCATAACATAACTGGTTGCGAAACAGTTATTTAGGTTTCAAATCATCACATCTTTTTGTCATATTGAATTAATTATAAATTATAAGCTATCGTTACTTAATCCAAACATATCTTTAATAACAACTACGCTTCTAGCTACTAGTTGAAAATAAGTTTATTTGACTTCAATAGTAGCAACTCGTAACTAGTTTTGATACCACTTAACCCAACTGTGTTGCAACAAGAGCACGAACATGTTTTTATGTTATACTGGTTAAAACAAGGCGACAGCAGTGTTTCCTTATAACATAAACACTGAACTAGCTATCATTTGTAAGTTATTGTTACTTGATTCTAACATATCTTTCATCACAGCTTTGGTTTTAGCTACTAGTTGAAAAACGGTTGAGAAACCTTTATAAATATGTAAGCGTATATGTAAATTGTAACGGTGGATTGATGTAGCAATAACATAGATATTACAAGATTATAACATACAATTTCTGCATTGATTTAGATAGTTATCGGTAGGTTTTCCTAACGTTATGATAACGAAAATGCAAACAAAAAAACTTTTGTTGGCTTGAATATGGCGATCACACTATGGAGTCGCAAGAAGTGTATAAAACATAAATAAACCCACGATGCTACTTTTTTCAAAACTACTTTTTGACGAAAATAATGAAAGGCAGAACAGTCCTTTTTGTTCTATGCACTATTATAAACTCGAAGAAAACGATATAGGGATTAAACATCGATTATGATATTACAATTATCATGATATATGAATTCAAAATAATGAAAATTCACTCTACTTGGATAAGTTTTGAGCATTCTGAATATAAGTATTTCTCGTTGTTTATTGTCATATGTTCATAAACAGATGTTGATTGAAGGCGAATAAAAAACAGTGATTTAAAATTTAATTCCGCACGACAGTTTTAAAATCGTTGTGAAATTTGTACCTTGTATCAAATTTGTAATTTCAAGTACTATACTGTCTTTTTATTGTTGATAGGAAAACATTATGGATTCAATCAATGTTTATAATGTCGATGGCAACAAAGTTTCAACTAGTTTACTTGAAAATAAGTTATTTCAGTATGGTATTATAACGTAACGACAACTTATTTTTAACCAACATAGAAACTAGTAGAAACTGCGCTTTTCGAGTCACGCAAGTGGTTAGATGTTAGTAACGATAACTCAAACTTCTGGTTGCAAACTAGTCATAAATAAGCTACCATAACAAAAATTGTTACTTGGGCAATGAAGCATCCCCTTCAACAAAACCATCAGTATCCTCTATAGAACAAAGTACACCAGCTGCAGTTAACAACTTACCCTCCAACCAACCAGCAATTGCAACCAATGTACAACAAGGTGCATCTACAGCAACTAGCAACGAAAAGAAGACGGAAATGAATGACGAGACAAACCACGAACGAAGTGCCCCTCAATCCTCGCAGGAGGGAAATGGAAGCTCCTCTCCCCCTAGAAAAAAAGTGACAACGAGATCCAACTCAAAAAAAAATTATTTAAAAAATCGGTTCAATCGGCCACGTAAAGCTTGTACGCAAATAGGCCTGAATAAAAAAAAAATATCTTTGAAAAAAAAGCAATATGAATTGTTGTTACAGAACCATTCTAAACTTCTCAGTGACCAATTCAATATATTACCCGGAAGTTGTAGGACCAGAAGTTAACGAAACCACGCCGCTTCAGAAAACCTGTTTGTGACTGCCAAGGATAAGGGACGATGTTCCCGACATAAAAGATGTCGAAGCTCGCCAAAAAGTTTTTAGTTTAGCAAGCAATTTGTACTTGCAGAAACACCTTTCGTAACCGCGAGTACCATGAATGGACAGGTGTATTTGGAAGAGTGTCTCAAAAAGCGGCTTCTCTCTCTCCCGAAGGTTCACGACAGTCCGATGATATTCTTGCCAGATTTGGAATCATGTCACTACACGAAGGATGTGCTAGAGCGGCAGGAACAGCGGAAGCTACTTGGATTGCTACTTGCGCAACTAGTTCTGATACGACTAAGTCCAAACTATGTTGGAACAAGCGCACGATTTTATTTTTTTATGTTATACTGGTTGAAATAAGGTGACAGCAGTGTTTCTTTATAACATAAACATTGAGCTAACTATCATTTGTAAGTTATCGTTACTTGATTCTAACATATCTTTAATCACAACTATGCTTTTAGCTACTAGAACCTTTATAAACACGTAAGCGTATATGTAAAACGTTACTGTGAATTGATATAGCAGTAACATTAATATTACAAGATTATAACATACAATTTCTGAATTCATTTCAGATAGCTACCGCTAGGTTTTTCCAACGTAATGATGACAAAAATGCGAGCTAAAAGACTTTTGTTGGCTTGTATATGGCGAAATAAAACCATGATATTACTTTTTTCAAAACTACTTTTTGGCAAAAATAATGAAAGGCAGAATAGTCATTTTTGTTCTATGCACTGTCATAAACACGATAAAAATAATATATAATAATAACTCTACTTGGATAAATTTTGAATATTCTGAACATAGAGTTATACCATTGTTTATTTTCCATATCTTCATAAACAGATTTTGATTAAAGGTGCATACAAAACAGTTTATTAAAATTGAATTCCGCTCGACAGTTTCAAATCGTTGTGAAATTTGTACCTTGTATCAAGTTTATAATTTAAATACTGCCTTTTTATTGTTGATAGCATTCTGGATTCATTCAATGTTTCAACTATTTTACTTGAAAACAAGTTTTTTCATGTTATGGAAAGATAGGTTATTTCAGTACGACATTACAACGTAACGACAACTTATTCTTAGCCGACTTAGAAACTAGTAGAAACTGCACTTTTTGAGTCACGCAAGTGGTTAGATGTTAGTAACAGTCACTGAAATTTCTGGTTGCAATCTAGTCATAATTAAGCTAGAGTAGCAAAAATTGTTACTTGGGCTATTGGGTTTGGATTACTGCTAAATTATGTTCTTTGGGAATTATTTGAAGGTTCTTGAAAGAACAATTCACTGAGTCTCAATCGATTTTTTATAACTTCTTCGAAACCATTACCAATCGTTGTAACACGAGATACCCCCTTTTTTAAATTTTCTTGGGTCAAATTGTTTTTTTTTCATCCGTGCAAAACAAATGATTTGTCATACTAAAAAAAAGAGCAAATTTTCATCTAAATCAAAGTTAGTCGATCCTTAGATTATCGCCTTTTCTTTTCTGGAATTACTCTATAATTGAAATTCTATACAAGCAACAAAGGTTGAAGGAAATTATATTATCATAAAATTCCTCGATTTCTTTGTCCCCTGTCCGCAAAATTTCAAAAGTGCTCTTCTAAGTTCAAGTGTGAATTTCTAAGCTAATATTATTAGATTCTGTAGACTGATACATCGTCATCGTCAGTATTTCAACGACCTTTAATTTTCTCAATTAGTTATCAAACTAAGAAATCTTCTCAAGCAACGTCTCCTTCTCCGGCTAATGCTTGTTGTGTCTGTCGCAAAGTAACAGGCATAAGGTTTTCCAGGGTGTCGACCAATGAGTGGAAAAATCTACAAATCAAATTCTTACAGTTTTTCCGAGTAAAACATGTTCCCTTGTGATAAAGCAAAATTACAATTGGAGTTAGTTATTTTGCCGAAAGAACCATTTTTTCTAGATAACAATAGATGATTCTGTGTGAGACGGTTGAATGTTACCGAAGACCTGTGACCAGAGAAACGGCTTAAAGCTGCGTACGTCGTTTACAATCTAATTTCAAGAGCACAGGCCAATGCTGGGAGGTAGAATCCCCTCCTGCAGAAATCACATACGTCTAGGGGACAACAAAAAGCAGAACATCTGGTATCCTCCAATCGATATTTCTCCACCGATTCCCGACGAAAATGAATGCAGCACCGTTATGAATGTAGACGAAGTAACACCCAGCCCGCTCCGTTTGATGAGAACACCGCCCTGACAAACGTTATGAGAGTACAATGGAACCACACCGGGACGCACTGAAGTTGATATTTTGGAAGCTCTCGAACCCCCCGCCACAGTCGTGCCACAGCAGCCAGCGTTCTCCAGTCGTCCTGGTCCTGTGCGTGGGTGTGGTGAAAGAGTCTTCGAAACGTCTCATCTCGGCAAGTATATGCATATTCCGTCCTTTCCAAGTGCTGATCTCTCTCGCACTTATAGATGTCCTCCTCTCGCTCTGAATCGGATACCGGGATGCACAGATGTTCGCACCATGGAAGCCCCTGATACGTTCCCCACAGTCGAGCTATTGCAGCCAGCGGTCATCAGTCGTCCCGGCCCTGTGAGTGGGAACGCGGAAGGGGTCTTCCAAACCATCCTAGACGGCAAGTACAATTCAGCCTCACACGATTCAGGCGTTGATTCACTTCCCGTCGTTTGCAGTTATCCATCGCACGATCAATCTAATCAACCGCTGCACTTGTACTACCAGAACTTCGGAGGCATGAACATGTACATCAACGACTATTTGCTGGCTTGCTCGGATGATTGTTTCGACATCATCGCTCTTGCGGAGACGTGGCTCAGTGATTGTACGCTATCCGTTCAAGGTTTTGGATCCAACTACGAAGTCTTCCGTACCGATCGCAGCCCCTTAAATAACTCAAAAACTATTGGAGGCGGGGTGCTTATCGCAGTGCATCGTCGTTTGAAGGCGCAAATGATCGAAACCGCATCTGGTAAATGCGTCGAGCAGGTTTGGGTGCGTTTGAAACTGGTCAATTTTTCCCTCTACCTTTGTGTGATATATCTTCCTCCGGACCGATGCCGCGATCTACCGCTAATCGATGCACACATACAGTCATTGCAAGAAATTACTTCCACTCATGTACTACCCGTAGATGAAATCTTGGTTGTGGGAGACTTCAACTTTTCCAGCATAAAATGGCAGACAAGTTCCGGTGGCTTCTTCTTTCCTGATCCGGCGCTCTCCACTTTCCACATTGGCATTACAACCATGCTCGACGACTACAACCTCAACCTTCTTCGACAGTCGAATCCTGTCGTTAATGAAAATAACCGGATGTTGGATCTTTGCTTTTCAAGTAGAGAAGATGTTGCACCAAAGATTAGTGCTTCACCGTTCCCTCTGGTGAATTCTGTTCGTCATCATCCTCCATTACATATCGTGCTCGATTCGAATCACTTACAAAACGCCTGCATTCCAACGGACATCATCTGCTGTAATTTTAGTAGAACCGACTACACCAATATGACCGACTTCTTTACGCAAATCGACTGGGATGAAGTTCTCGACAACGATGATGTCAATGCTGCTCTGCAGACGTTTTCTAATGTCATGAGCTACGCAATCGACTACTATGTACCGAAACGATCGAGACGGCAGACCCGGCATCCACCATGGCTGACTGCGGAAGTGAGACATCTGAAAACGACCAAAAGAGCCGCTCTAAAGAGGTATTCTAAACATGGAGGATTTTCCCTGCGTAATCACTACGTGCAGATAAATCAGTTGTACAAGAAAACCGTTAAGCGCTGCCATGCCAACTACTTGAACAACGTACAACGAAAACTGAAGTCAAATCCAAGGTATTTCTGGAAACATGTGAAAGAGCAAATGAAAGAATTCGGGTTACCCTCGTCAATGAGCTTTGGAGATCGTACTGGTTCGTGCACACAGGAAATCTGCCAGATGTTTGCGGAAAAGTTTTCTAGGGTTTTTTCAAATGAAATCCTGACTCAGCAGCAAATTGCTGCCGCAGCACTTAACGTTCCCCTGTCTAATAACTCATTGAACTGCATCAATATTGACGAAGACTCAATACGGACGGCAATTGTAGGAATGAAAGCCTCAAATTATCCAGGCCCTGATGGAATACCGGCAGTTATTCTTAAAAAGTGCTTGCGTGGAGTAATCGCTCCCCTCTGCAAATTGTTTCGAATGTCTCTCGCTACAGAAGTTTTCTCCAATTTATGGAAAGCTTCCTTCATGTTCCCAGTCCACAAGAAAGGCAATAAAAAGGATATAAACAACTACCGCGGTATCACTTCCCTTAGCGCTATACCGAAGCTGTTCGAAAAGGTTATACTGACACCAATTTTTAATCACTGCAAGCAATATATCGTCGATACTCAACACGGTTTCATGCCTAACCGCTCAACAACCACAAACTTACTATCGTTTTTGTCTTATGTGTTTGATGCAATGTCTAACGGTTTACAAACGGACGTTATCTACACAGATCTTTCCTCCGCTTTCGATATAATCAACCACGACATCACGGTTGCTAAGTTGGACAGACTTGGATTCAGTTCAAACATTCTTCGTTGGTTGCAGTCGTATCTTAGGAATCGTCGTTTAGCAGTTAAAATTGACGATCATACTTCCGGAGAGTTCCTCGCATCATCCGGAATACCACAGGGAAGTCATCTAGGACCGTTAATATTTTTACTGTACTTCAATGATGTCAATTTTGCCTTGGAAGGTCCTCGCTTATCGTTTGCTATGATGTCAAGATCTATCACATCATCCGCAACTTAGAAGACGCAGCCTTTCTCCAGCGGTAATTGTTAATCTTCGCAGATTGGTGTAAAGTTAACCGTATGATTGTAAATCCAGACAAGTGCTCGGCCATTACGTTCACGAGGAGAAAAATGCCATTGCATGTCGAATACTTTCTGGATGGATCCTTGATTGGAAGATCTACTAGCGTTAAGGATCTTGGCGTCCATCTCGATGAACAACTTACATTCAAGCATCACATCAGTTACATTGTAGCTAAAGCTTCCCGTAGCTTAGGATTCTTAATGAGAATAACTAAGCACTTTACAGACATACACTGTCTAAAATCGCTTTACTGCTCGCTTGTTCGTTCAACTCTCGAATATTGCTCGGCAGTTTGGAACCCATGCTACCTAAACGGTGCTCATAGAATTGAGGGAATACAGCGCAGATTTGTTCGCTTCGCTCTTCGCCGATTGCCGTGGACCGATCCTCATCAACTACCTAGTTATGAAAGTCGCGGGTTATTAATGGGTCTCGACACATTACAAGTGCGACGAGAATTATCACGCGCTTTGATAATAGCAGATATATTCAACGGTAGGATTGACTGTCCCGTTTTGCTCAACGAAATTAATATAAATGTGCGACCCAGAGCTCTCCGCAACAGTGCTTTTCTTCGACTTCCTATACGCGTTTCATCTGGGTATGATTTTAATGTGTCACGAAGCAGAATACGTACAAATTTTCTGAATATTATTAGGAATTATCATTAGGACCAAATTGTGTCTGTTGATTGATTGTAAATAAATAAATAAATAAATGACTTGTTTTGCCCGGTTTACCTACAGCTTTATTTTAGGCTTGGTGTAAGAAAAATTTACCGTGTGGACACACCGCAACAAAAGTAAAGATTTGTGTGAAGTTCCGCGAAACGGATTTTGTAGAAATGCAGTAAATATTTATTCTGATAAACAATGATGTGCTCTAGCAAACATAACATTCCGCAATCGATTCGCAAAAATTGCAACGATTTACAATCAAATTCCCGGGTTGGCGGCTCAATGCATAGTCTAACAATAACATTTTTTTTATTGTAAAATATCCATTTTCATTTCGTTTCGTTTCAGGCTCTTCAGTGCATTGTCAATTTGGTTCTTCAGTGCATTGTCAGTTTTAGTCGCGGTTAATCATAAACTGCTAAACAGTAACGTAAAAATTTGAACTTTGTCATTTACACATTTCAACAAACTGGACACCCACAAGGTACCAAAACCGCTGAATGACTACTATCTTGTGTTAAGCACTCAT
This sequence comes from Malaya genurostris, assembly GCF_030247185.1. Taxonomy (NCBI): domain Eukaryota; kingdom Metazoa; phylum Arthropoda; class Insecta; order Diptera; family Culicidae; genus Malaya; species Malaya genurostris. Next base: position 254,010,695 of record NC_080571.1, on the reverse strand, counting down.
AATCTTAATTCTCCTGATTGCGTCCAGTTTCTCATAGGAAGCTATTAACAACTTCCTTTATTACTGACTACAAATTAACTTATCAGATCAGATACACAAATAAAGAAAAGTGTGAACTATGAAACTGTTTAGAAAAATTTAACCGGCAAACACTATACCGAAATTCAGAACCCTAACTTTGAATTGCATATTATAATATTGACCGGAAAACTATTGAGAAGGCAGATTTGAGAGCAACCATACAAATGCGAATACTGAATTTGATGGTTTTCAAATGACATTTCGTAAACCAACTGAAAAGAAATTATAACCAATTCACTCACCATCGGAATGCGTTGTAGTGAAAGTATACCAGTCCCAACCCGTACAGAAAGGCCGGATCCCTCCAGTTATCACTTTTCAACGAATAAAACTTCTGATAGGCAGAGAGCGCTGAAATAAATTTTAAAATATTTTTGATCAACATCAACGCAACTGAAACATCTCGTTCTACCTTTTTCATAGTCTTCCAGCAACAGGTGAAAATGTCCCAATTTACAGTATGTTTTCGGATCAATATTGATAGCTTTAACCGGTGCATCTTCCGGAAGATTCTTTCTGGCAGCTTTCGCCGAATCGCCCGGATTAGTGACGTGGTTATTCGCCGTCTCTGCACTGCACTCGGTTTTAACCTGACCCGGTAAATCTTTCATTTCGACATCAGACATTATGTCCGTCGGTAGGTTTTCATCCACTTTTACGTCGTCAGTAGATATATTCCCCTCGGATTTAATAGTGACCTCTCCGGAGGGATCTAACTGAGATGAATTTATTGGCTGCTCGGCATCGTTACCATTGGTATCCACGCTTGAACTTTGTTCTTTCTGGTTCTGAGCCTGAATTAGCATACGCTCCAGATATTTGACCGCCTGGAACATAAAGAATCTATTAGAAACTGAATAAATATACGAAACTATCGGTTACCTTCAAGACCAAAACCTTCTTTTTCTCGTTTTCCGGAGCCGATAGTCGCAAAAATCCATATTGACGACTGAAATTATATATTATTTTGACTTTTTACTATAGTTTATCGAATATTTTAGAACTCAATATAAGAAAAATTGTCAATGTAAAACATAAAACAGCCGAAACTAAAGCCTGGTATTTTTAAAACATCAACACAACTTATTTCGTATCCGGCTTGTTTGCTGTATATTTGATACGATGCCGACACCAAGAGCGTAGGAGCAAACAAATGAATGGACAAAAATAATGGCCGAACGAACCTGTCAAGCAGTGCCAGCGCTTGTAATTCTTGAGTAGAAATATTTATCTCATCCAGAATCATGACTTTCCGAAAAATTCACGCACTTCGAGTCCAAAGTTAAAACATTATTCGTTCGACCGAACGCGAAAATAACTATTTGAGACAGATTTTCCCAAATAATCACGAATAAATCCCAATACGTGTTATAAGAAAACACTCGATAAACTGAAGTGAATAACTGTCACACTACAATACAAACACATGCACCGATCATACCATTCCCTGACGCGAGAATCCAATCAAGCCACCCGAAATTCTACTGCGAACTCTATCTGGTTTCTAATAGAAATTGTATTGAAAGTTGATAACCGATTCCGAGCTGCTATCGGTTGTTACCGTAAATTTAACTTACTCATTAGTGGGTTCTATAACACACGGAGCCAAAACATTAACTGATTTTGAGTAAAATGCACCAATATCGGGGTTCCCCCTGTCTCTCTTTATGCATGTTACCCACTCAGCAAGCGATTATATTTTGTTGGTCGTTGTGCGATTGTTGAACGACATACTGCACGAAATAATCGTTCAGCTGGAACAGTTTGTTGTTGTTTTTTCTGTTGTTGCAAAAATAGTGTGAAAATTAGAGATGGGCAATTCGTTCGCGAACGGTTCAAAAGAACTAGTTCTTTTTAAAGAATGAATGAGCAATAGTTCATTTTTCGAGAATGGTAGTTCTTCAGTTTTAAGTTGTAGGACCTTTTTTTGCTCGCTCAACCTTTTTAGAGAACGGTAGTTCTCTAATAAGGAAGCTTCATCACGAAACCTCAGTTCTAATTTGAAGGACCTTTTTCTGCTCAAGAAACAATCCAGCTATGAAAAGAATGAACGAACGGCTCTGGAGAACTAGTTCTTTTAATAGAACTCTGCATGACTGAACGGTTCTTTGAAAAGAACTGTTTTGCCCATCTCTAGTGAAAATTATATGTCACCTTCTTATATAAAGAAAGTGTGTTGTTATTTCACGTGAAGTAGAAATATTCTCAGATAATTTTTCAAAGGGCGTATAAGCAAGTGACAGTTTCTCTTGGTTTACTTTCTCTTCTATTAATTACCAAGCGGTTTCCACGTTTATCACTCAACTCTTTGCATAAAATGATACCCGAAACTTTCAACTTTCAAATAGAATAGTGATATCAAAGAAAATCTTTTTAATCACATCACAATAATCGAAAGAGATAGTGATTAAAGAGAAACTGTCACTTGCTTATACGCCTTTTGAAAAATTACCCGAGTATTGTACAGGTATGTAGTGTTAGTTTGAAAAAAAAAGTGGAAAAAACTTCGGAAATTCTCCAGTAAAACTAATCCAACGGGGCTCCAACTCCTCATATTAAAAATGGCTCAACAATGGAACTCTGTCTGCCGGATTTGTTGAACGAAAAATTGGCATTCGGTTAAACGGCAAGTAAAACGGTCTGTTTCAAAATCGGTACACGAAGGTCCCGTTTTGGCCTCCTGTTGAACGATTGATTGGACGATCATTGGACCAACGATCCAACGTATTGGAACAACGTAGGACCACCGTTGAACTTTTTTTTTCTAAGAGGGTAGTGTGAAAATCAATTACACCCCACACAGCAAGTGATTATATTTTGTTGGTCGTTGACAAGCGTCAGTTATTACCGAAATCGTTTCCAGTTCAACATAAACTTCAACTGATGAGCTGAAGGGATAAAACGTTGAAAATAAAAATAGTTATGTATGCGATATGCCCTTTCGAAAGTTACGAAAAATAATGCTCATTACTCAAGTTTTAAACATGAAATTCAAGCATATTGCGCACAATTAGATTGAACTTCTATCGACGTCCGAGGTTGTAGAGCCGAGCAATGAGCATTATGTTTTGTAACATTCGCAAGGGCCTATCGTGTGATATGCCCTAATCACATTTTACTATCGATATGCTAAGGACGTTTTGTCTATCACTGTCCTCTGGATTATCACACTCATTTTCGATACACCTGACAAACCAACGTTCGCGTCATATCTTTTGACTAATGCACTGAAAAGTTAATGATAACCTAATGATTTTAACTCGGATTTTAATTACTACAAGAAATAAAATGTTGAACTGATTTCATTAGGGATGCTTTTTTTTATACAACATTGATCACATGAATAATTTCCTACCGCTCCGACGAGATCCGAATCCGACTCGATGTCATTTGCCTAAAATCATTATTAGTTCTTGAATGCTGCTGAATTGGTGATGGCATTTCCAGTTCGCTTTCTGGAACATTTTACTACCTTACTATCTACATAATTTTACTATCTATCAAACAGTCCTAATTCTGCTCCATCTGGATGCGATCCTGATCACTATTTCCTGAAATATAATTGCATGTATATAAATTTTGAATGCTAGGCAAAACACACCAAATTATTCGGTTCTGTATCAATCTCGTATTATTGAAACAATATACTAGAAAATTACCTGCTTTCTGACCGCAAGCTGTCGTATGGTCCTGTTTCCAAACTGCGCTCATGAACTACCCCATAAGTTAATAGTTCCACATCGTAAACAAAGCTCAATTTCTTGTAATAATACTAGGAACTTGCAGCTCAGCTTGGCAGATACTTGTTGCTCGGCTTTGCAACGAGCATCCTGCAAAATAAAGGATTTGAAAAATCTCTCGTATGCGTATATTTTAGAAATACCTTACCTGAAACTTTTCTGACGAAGTCATTTTTCTAGTAAACACAGTCACGCTTTGATTTGACTATTTTTATTTACCAACAAAATAACAGTGGTAACTGTGCATTTTATAACTATTAATCGGAAACGGAATCACCCAGAGCGGTACACTTCTTACCTGTAAGGTTGTTCGTGGTGAAATGTCCAAAGCAATTCTGTTACAGCTCGCTTGACCTGGTGCAATGATGTCTACCGCAATTTGTCATGGCATACTATACATTAGTTATTATAAACTCGTTTGCACCCACACATCCACCCTCTTCTCAAAAAAAAATGTAATACTAGTTCTCTTAGCTTTACTTCTAATAAATCAAAATAAAAACAAATAAAATAATCTTATAGGTCGATATACGAGAACTTATGTCAGAGAAGGAATAACGTTTCAGTGTAATCATACAGTTTCACTCAAGTTTTCAGATTTTTCGCAATGCACAGATTTTTTTTTAACCTTTGGCATCCCTGGGTGTATCGAGTGGTATATCGCTCGGATCCACGATGTAGAATTAACACTGCACACTTCGAAAAAATCCTGTGATTTTATATTTTATCAAATGCACATAAATGGAGCAATTTTACGTGCAAGAACATTCAATATTATAGCTAAAATTCCATGACATGAAATTCATTGAAATAAAAAGAAGGTTATGATTGCGACCGCTGTGACTTGAACTGAGAATAATCGGATTACAAAGTACGTCCATTGATCGACTGAGCAACAGAAGAACACATCTGTATTCATACAGTCTAACCCGCTAGCCGAATGCACACTACAATCAAACTAGTAAAATTCATGCACTACAATCAAACTAGTAAAATATTAAGCCATTATTTGGAGGCCGCAGAACAAGCCCAAACCAAACGATTTCTTGGTCCATCGTCTAACAGAAGGCCTCCAAGCCCTTGGTGGGACAAAGAGTGCTCAGGTGCTAAACACGCGAAAAAAAATGCTTTCAAAACGTTTTTAAAACGAGGATGAGGAACTCTTCAGAACTTTGAAAAATTCTTGTTTTAGAAACCAAGTACAAGAACATACTTCGAGCCAAGAAATGCAGCTATTGGAGACATTTTGTCGAAGGTTTGTCAATACGACCAGTCGAATGAGGAATCGTTACGTAGGACATGAGAGTGAGGAATACTCGAACAGATGGATATTTGATTTTGCTTCTGTCCGCTCCTCTATAATTGTTACGTAAATGACATTGACAGCTAACCCCATGTACACTAAGACAACTGCAAAAACCATTGCAAGATACCTTAGATCACTTGTCCGTTTGGGCTGTTCATCTGGGTATCGAATTCTCTGCGGAAAAAACGGAGCTGGTCGTATTTTCAAAAAAGCATGATCCCGCGCAGCTTCAGCTTCATATGATGGGAAGAATGATCCAACAGGTTTTGACTTTCAAATACCTCGGAGTGTGGTTTGATTCCAAATGCACGTTGGGAGGACACATTAGGTATCTGATAACAAAATGCCAACAAAAAGTAAATTTTCTTCGAAAAAAAAAACAGGATTTTGGTGGGGTGCTCATCCGCAAGATCTAATAAAATTGTATCAAACAACGATACTTTCAGTGATGGAATATGGATGCGTTTGTTTTCGTTCCCCTGCAAACTCTCATATTATCAAACTTGAGCGAATTCAGTACCGTTGTTTGCGAATTGCCTTAGGCTGGATGCATTCGACACATACAATGAGTCTTGAAGTTCTGGCAGGAGTTCTTCCATTGAAAGATCGTTTTTAGGAGCTTTCATCGCGACTGCTAATAGCATGTGAGGTACTGAATCCCTTAGTTATTAATAACTTCGAAAGGCTAGTTGAGTTTCAATCTCAAACAAGATTCATGACAGTATATTTTATCCATATGTTACAGGAAATCGACTCTTCAAGATATATTCCTATCCGTCACAGCCTCCTAAATGTCACTGACTCAACTTAATTTTTCGACACATCCATGCAGCGTGGAATTCCGGAACACTTACGCTCGATGGAAATCCCAAAAATATGTTCAAGTAAGTTCAGTCCTATTGACTCTGAGAAAATGTTTTACACGGACGGATCGCGAATTGAAAAAGCGACAGGGTTTGGTATGTTCAACAATAATGTTTCGGCCTCATTTAGGCTTCAAGAACCTGCATCTGTTTATATAGCAGAGTTAGCAGCAGTTCATTATAGTTTGAGTGTAATCGTCACATTATCTCCAAACCATTATTTTCTTTTCACAGATAGTCTGAGTGCAATTGAAGCCATTCGCTCAAACGCTGCTGGCAAAAATGAATCATTTTTCTTGGGCAAAATAAAACAGTGTCTGAACGACATATTGAATAATAATTATCAAATTACTTTAGTTTTGGCTCCCGGTTTATTGTTTCATTCTAGGCAATGAAAGAGTTTGTCCAAACGTGGTGCTTTTGAGGGTGAAACTCATGAGAGACCAATTGCTTTCAACGAATTATATAGCGCGTCCCGCCAAAGAACACTTGCCAGCAAGCTTCTTGGGATATAGATTATCTGGGTCGGTGGATGCACTCAATTATTCCTAAAATATCGACAAAGGCATGGTTCAGGGGACTGAATGTGAGTAGGGACTTCATTCGTGTGATATCCAGACTCATGTCCAATCACTACACATCTCCTTCGAATTGGACTTTCCTAGACTAATCATTGTGCTTATGGCGAAGGTTATCGCGATATTGATCATGTCGTTTGGACATGCGTGGAGTATCGTGATGTCAGATCTCAACTAATAAATTTCTTGCGTACCCAAGGTAGACTATCCAATGTCCCAGTAATAGTAAATCGCTTGATAAAAACATACTAATATGATATTCGAAATGTATTACGTTTAAAGTACTATATATTGTGGATGCCACGGCGAAGAAAAACTTAAGCATATTGCCTATTAAATAAACGTACTTATGGAAAAAAAAATTAAGCCATTACAAATGAAATTTTCCAGGTCTTTATGAGTACACCTGTAAAATACAATTTTTTTTTGTGTGTGGTGTATCATGATGGCGAAGCGAAACTCCTACATTATTTGTTTGTACATTTTCTAAATCATTGTCAACATGTTTTCGAGTTCGATTTCACTACCTGAAGCATAACATGCTCAAATTGCACGGCGTTACTGAAATCGTTGACTCCTCGTCAGTCTGATCAACAGATGCGTCAAATGTCGTCTGATTCTCTGCATTGCTCGTACCGCTGACCCATCGGACATATTTTCCGTTATTCTCCATATATCTTGCTTTTAACACTTTTTTTTGTGGTCTGGAATTGCACGCAAAAATATGCGCGTAAGATTACTTACGAAGCAAATGTGCGCGATCTCAAAATCCGCTTTGCAATGCACGATTATTCAAATCCGCTTTTTTTTATTTGCACGGCCACGTTGCCTGCTTCCTTTTGTGCGCGACGTTTCCGGTCCGCTTATTTAAATTTAAATATTTGCGCGACCTTCCTGGTCCGCTCTGTGATGCGCGATTTCGAGAATCCGCCATTTTTATTAAAATTGCGCGACCTTCCTGGTCCGCTTATAATGCGCGACCATAGTGATCCGCTTTTTCATTCATTTCATTTTCTCTTCGGCCATTTTCGTTTCACAATTGAACGAGAAAATCTGCGTACCAGATAGTACGATTGTAGCCGAATATTGGTATGTATTTTGAGTTGCCCAATCGGACATATTTTCCGTCGTTTGCCATATTACTTTAGTTTAACGCCTTTTTGTGGTCTGGAATTATACACAAAAATATATGCGTGAGATAACTTATAACTGAAATGTACGCGATCTAACGATCCGCTTTACGATGCGCGATTATTGAAAATCCGCTCATTAATTTTCTTTTTTTTTTCATTTGCACGGCCACGTTGCTTGCTCCGTTTATGCGCGACGTTTTCGGTTCGCTCGTTTATATTTAAATATTTGCGCGACCTTCCAGATCCGCTATGTGATGCGCGATTTTATGAATCCACCTTTTTCAATTAAAAAAAATCGTCAACATTTTTTTAAATGTATTTTAATGCGCGACCTTCTTGGTCCGCTTTGATGCGCGACCTTCCTGGTCCGCTTTGATGCGCGACCTTCTTGGTCCGTTTATGATGCGCGACCTTCCTGGTCCGCTTATGATGCGCGACCTTCTTGGTCCGCTTATGATGCGCGACCTTCCTGGTCCGCTTATGATGCGCGACCTTCCTGGTCCGCTTTGATGCGCGACCTTCTTGGTCCGATTATGATGCGCGACCTTCCTGGTCCGCTTATGATGCGCGACCTTCCTGGTCCGCTTATGATGCGCGACCATAATGATCCGCTTGTTCCAGTTATTTTCAACGTTACGTAATCTCCACCGACGCTTCTTTTTTTTTCATTTGAAAATGAAAACCTTTGTGCCAAATATTTGAATAATTTTCTGTTGCTTTAGGTGATTCCGTTTCCGTTTTGAATAACTATGCTATTTGAATTGCAACTCCTGGCAGGATCGCCATTGTGCATTTTATAACTATTAATCGGAAACGGAATCACCCAGAGCGGTACACTTCTTACCTGTAAGGTTGTTCGTGGTGAAATGTCCAAAGCAATTCTGTTACAGCTCGCTTGACCTGGTGCAATGATGTCTACCGCAATTTGTCATGGCATACTATACATTAGTTATTATAAACTCGTTTGCACCCACACAGTAACTAAGGTAACTGTTATTCTAAATCAACAATTTTTGCCTTTGTTGCCAGTTTGAATAATTTTTCGTACAATTTAGTTTTGACATTTCGAGTTACTGAGGGGTAGTTAAATTTGCGATACAGTTTTGATAGGCGAGTGGCAGGTCGTGTCGTCGGATTTACCGTCAGTTACCAGAAATATTGCGACCCCTTGATAATGATAAAAATAATGTTCTTGAGCAACACTGTTTAAGTTGCTACTAACTACCCAAGTAACCACGACGCATTATAACTTCACATTAATTCAACTTTAAAAATTCGCGTAAAATTTGATTAAATGTAACGGAGTTACAAATGTTTTTACAATGCTGTTATAAAGCTGGAAAGGGCGATTATTAGACTCTTATAAGATTATTTCTCTTATAGTTATTATTAAAGTTTCGTTGCTCCAAAATATAGCTTTGAATGTCGATATATAGCACGACGGAAGGTAATATAATAAATAATGCTCAGTTACGTTTTGAATACAAATTTAATGCACATTGCTTTAAAGTATGTAGGATTAGTGTAATTATACATTAACAATGTAAAAATAGAGTTGTAAATGTGCAGTGATATAATGCATATGGTTACTTGGGTAGTTACCTAGGAGTCCCACAATAAATAAACAAACCATTTGAAGAAGTTCTATAAATTTAAATTTTGTTTCATCAGCGCAAAATTTAATAAAAACTCATTAATTATTCTGAAGAAATACACAATTTAAGGGCAATAAATCGACGAAGAATGCTATTGGCGGTAGAAAAAATATTTTAACTGAAAAAAGAAAATAGTATGAACGATTTGGAACAAATAAAGAAGTGGTGAATGAATAATGATTTGGCGAACAATTGAAATCGTTTTACTTCAGTCATTAGTCATTAGAAAAGAACAAATATAAATTCTGTATTTGTACCGATGACGTGCTTCTCTGGAAAGAATTAAAAAATAAAGCCAAACCTTAACGTGATTTTGATTCGATTTTCTTAGCATTTCGTAGAATAGTATTGATATACCGATTTTACTTCGCTTTATAATTTATGTGTACTAAATTATGATTATTGGACAGACGACTTCAAACTTCACCACATTTTAAAAACTTATTCACAAAGCAGATAGTCTTGATAAATCTAAGTCGTTAAAACGTAACCTGATACCGACAGTACATTGAAACTATCCAATACAATAAATCTTGGCCACATACGGCAATCTGATTGCGCTGGGTTCAAAAGACATTTTTCGCATGTTCGAGCCTCAACCAGCGCTCAAGAAAGCCTCTATCTGATTAAACTGATCGATCTACGGCTCTAACAGGTGATGAAACTGGAGAACTTGCAACTAATCTCTTCGAGGTAGTTAGTATTTGTTTACATTTCTCAAGTCTTCAATATGCAGTAACCAAGGTGATATAACTGTTATTCAAAATCAATAAATCATAATCTTGTGTTGCCAGTTTCAATAGTTTTTCCAGCGATTTCATTTTTACATTACCAGTTACTGAGGGGTAGTTCAATTTGCGATACAGTTTCGATAGACGAGTGGCAGGTCGTGTCGTCGGTGAACCGATTTCATCGAGGGGTCCTATAGAAATGGTATATGAAAAATCATAGACTATTCCACCTTGTGTTTATCTTTGCCCATGCGGCACCAAAACCCCTAAATGAACAACTTGTCGTCAAAAAAACTATAAATGTCATTGATATTGTGCTCATGTTATGAATGTGTTAGTGTAAAAGTTAGGCAACTTACGCCATTTCATTACACTCCAGCTGAAAGAATAGATGATACTGACTAAGGTGGACCTTTTTGTTAATTTTCAGTGAATTTCAACAGTTTATGCTGAAATTCTAAGAACGACTGGTTATTTAGTAGTTCTGTATATCCAAAAAAATTGAAGATTAAAATTTATATATTCAGTTATATACATTATTTATTTAGGGATAAACTGAAAACTAGCACGAAAACGTGCACAATCGGGGAAGAATCGAATTGAGAATTCAATCCGCATCTTCTCACTCAATTCCGATTGATTTCCGAACCAACCGGTTTGAGGCGAAATTCACTCGAAATCGGTTATTGCACTGGAGATGGAATTAATTCGGAATTCATAATTAGGTTTTTTATCGTGACAACACAAATGAACAAGTATTCATCCTTGACAGTTCAGCGGTACTGTTTACAAACAGGCTTAAACAAAAATCGAAGAGCACATCGAAAAAAAATCATCTTTACACTTTGCAACTAGTCACTTTTATTTAATAAATATCAAAAACGAACCGTATTCAATCGTGAACAAATGTTTTAAAACTTTATTTAGGCGATACGGACCGTAAATGGTCTGATCCAATTTGTCAATAAACAAACAAAAGAAATTTCTGTTTACAAACAGTACAGCTGAACTGTCAAAATGTGTTCATCCGATTGAGGTTAGCAGTGACGGTAAAAAACCTAATGATTTCCACATGGAATTTCGGATAAAAATTTCTCATCGATTCGGAATTCATTCGGATCTGATAATGTGGGGTATTGTTTCAGTGTACCCTACAATCTTTTACTCAAATCTTTGTGTATCTCATACTGAACGTGCAGAAGTCGACATCGACAAAATGTTGAATTATTGAACATTCAAACGCCAGCCTTTTTTCGTAAACATCTGAACCTATTTCGCGTGTTTGTTACAAATATAGATCGTTTTAATGATGCAAATTATCAATTTGGTACGGTCTTTTAATATTGTCGGTCATAGGTAAATCGATGCATCTATAATTGAGAAACATAACTTTTGATTAACGATGTGCATATTATAGACCAATTTTTACAGCTTACCAACTGAACTGCGGATTCAAAACTTCACATCATTTTTATGATCCAGCTGGAGCTGCATCAACCCAAACGGAAAAACCGAAACGTCCGTTGAATACTTTCATAAGATTCGCCCAGAGTGTTCGTCCTTCTTTATTGGCCAAACATCCCAATGCCACTCCAGCAGAAATTTCTAAAATGGCAGCCGCCCAGTGGCAGGTGCTGGACGCTGCTTCCAAATCTAAGCTCACGGAGGCATATAAGAAAGAACAGGAAGTTTGGCTTATGAAAAATGCCAAATATTTGAATCAACTTACAGATCAACAAAAGGACGAAATTCGACAAGCGCGGTTGCAGAAACAAGAAGATAAAGATAAACGTGAACATCGCAAGCGAGTGAAGGAACTTGGAAGACCAAAACGTCCTCTTAATGGTTACCTGTTATATTGTGCCGAACATAAAACGACCAGTATGAGTAGGGAGGAAAATAAAACACACATTAAAAAAATGGCAGAAGTTTGGGGTAAACTAAGTGAAGCGGAAAAACAGCCCTACAATCAGCGCGCTGCTGATGCACTTGTAAAATTCCATGACGATTTGTCGAAATGGGAGGAGAAGATGATGTCACAAGACAACATGGATGTGGTCCGTCGCAAAAGTATTATAATACCACCAAAGAAAGGAACCAATAAATCGAATAACAGCAAATAGGAACTCGGGTGTCCCAATCCAGATGTAATCGACAGTGTGTCCTCACCGATGCCATATTCACGACAAACCACTACACTAAACCCGATAGAAGGCAACAAGAGCCTCTCTAAGGAACCACTGGATAGGGGCACGTGCGAACCGACAATAGTGATAGAAAACCACAACACAAAGAATAGTCAAGAAACGGTAAAGGAATCACACCTTACGAGTCATACAATTGAAAAGCAAACAAAGAAAGGCATTGTTCACAAGTTAAAGTCGATTTTTAAGTTCTGACGCTGGTCTCAGCGCAAGGACATGGTTTTGATTTGGCTTGTTTCATGGTTATATTTTTAGAAACCCCAGATAGTTATTTGCATTTCATGTCCGAGAAATCAACCGTAATTTGCAAATGTCTGGTGTAATGATTTTGTATCCATTTAAAGATCAATTTCGAATAAATATAAAATAAATCTTAATGTAATTTGAAACGCAATAAGAACATATTTTCGAAAAGCATAATCTGGTAGGTACAACAGAATCCGGAAATTTTTGGATTGATTTGTTTGGATGATTCGGATTTCACATTTGAGTAGAGTTAAAGCTACAATTATGGCTTTTAAAAATGCATACTTATTTATCGCTAATAGACACAACTTATTTTTTACGCAACAAATTATATCTAATCTTGTTGGTTGGTTTCGCTCGTAAGTGTTACAGCATGCACATTGGGTCCAAAAGGCGCCCTTGAACAGGATCCGAGAACACTTACCAAGTTGTGGTCTTGTATTTGAAATTATTAGAATAAAAGACTAAACCGGAAATCATGTTTAACTCACCTTATCGCAATTTTTGCGAAAGAGCTCCCTACGATGCCAGTTCCCGGTCCGATTCTAATCGATCATATCCTAAAACATAGTTAAACTCGATCCCTAGCACCATTCTACTCCACACCAGATGTGTTAGCACAAAGAAAAATATGAAAAACGCAACATCTTTTAGTACTTTGTTTACGGTTTGTGCGATTTTCATCATAATTCGGGAATATTTATTTGATATTCCTCCAAGGAGCAGCACTATATCCAAGAAGGATGATTTTGGTTCGTGCGATTTCAACAGGAACACTTCCACCAGTTCCCAGCTCAACAGCAAAATGAAAACGTTCCCTCCAATCAGATATCGTTGATCAGTAGCAAACATTAAATAAACAGCAATTCCCATTAAAGCTATATGAATTTTTGTACGCAAAAACGTCAAGAATCTACTTTCTGGAACTGCTGGTACATCATTCGTTGGTCCACCGGAATAAGCCGTGTCGACACCGGATATTCCTCCATTCGATTGTGCTTGTTGTAAAGTACTCAGGAGCGAAAATATATCACCATTGGCTAATGGTAAACCAGCGTCTGGTGGAAAATGTGGTCGCTGATACACATCTCGTTCATCTTCTGGATCGGGATAAATCACCTCCGGTGGTTTCACTGTACGATCATCTGGAAGCAAGAATAAATGATGAAAAAATCTGTTCACTTTCCTGAAATATTAGGCTTGCCAGTGACTGGTTCGTTGTGTTCCCTTCCTGTGATTTTGGACAGACGATTGTTCGAATTTTCCAAAATTCGTTTCCTCCTAGCTTCCCGTCGTGCAGCAAGTGTCTCTATCGGGGGAGATGACCTCTCAGGGTCCAAAACGACAGCGTCCATTTAGACAATAATTCAGAGAAAGCTTTGTCAATTTGAATTTATATGCAATTAGATAACGATTAATGTTTTTATTTTCTGAAAAATTATTTGCAAGTCAATCTCGTCGGACTATTTTTAACCTTTTGACAACACAATTCAGCCCTACACGCTGATTCGCTATAACTCGTTTTAAGTAATGAACTCAATTTAAAAATAAATACGATAAAAAAATAACTACCGAAATGTCAAATTCTAACCAAAAATTAAAATCGTTCGCGAAATAGTTCGTGTTTATAATTTGAAGCATTGAGTAAAACAAAATGAAAATTTCAAACATTGATGCAAAACATGGAATATGGTTCAAACGACGACACGACCTGCCACTCGTCTATTAAAACTGTATCGAAAATTTAACTACCCCTCAGTAACTGGTAATGTCAAAACTAAATCGCTTGAAAAAATATTGAAACTAGCAACAAGGGACAAAAATTGTTTATTTCGAATAACAGAACCATAGTTACCAATGTTGTTCTGGTTGAAAAATAAAAAACAAATCTAAAACGGTACTGACATGTTTTTGTGCTAGCCGAAAAAATGACTATCATTTCTAGGTAAGGTATTTATAAAATATGCATTAATGACAGCTTTTTAGAATAGTAATTTATTTTCAGGTTACCCGTTCGAAAGCTGAACAACAAGTACAATCTACCAAGTTGTGCTGCAAACTGAAACTTAAAAAACTCAGATCTTCTCTACGTTGAATGGAGAGAACCTGGCGACTGGAGAATAGCCTGGGGTGTAAAACCACAAACTATTGATATTATCCCAGAATACCTGAAAGCTACTTGATTTTTGTAACCTAATTTTGTATTGTAATTTGTAATTGTAAAAATTTTGTAATTTTACCCCATTCATTCCATAATACGTTCATATTAAATAAAGTGTCCGTAATCGATTCAGCTCCACATTTTATTTCATATATACATAAACGATTGCTTTTGAATGCATTAGTTTGAAATATAAAATGAAAATTGGAGCTATGTATTCTCTTGTAGTGCATAGACCACATTTTGCTGACAAATTAGCATCGATGTTTTTACTTTGGATGTCTATGAGCGCTGTTTTGTTAGGCGTATCAAATATCTCCGTATGGAGTACCAAAGCAGAGGATAGTGATATAGTTTGCTCTAGAGTGCCTATAACCAGGGTGACGACAGCTGTTCGTTTGGAATGACAGCTTTGTTCCAAACGAGCAAACGACCTGTCAAATACAATGGACATCTAACAAAACTGCCAACATTTCGGATAAAATGTTTTGATTTGTTGCCAACATTACGGATGAGACGTCGTCACTCTGGTTATAGGCACTCTAGTTTGCTCGTGATAATCGTTCAGGTTCCGGTTCCCTCGATATCAGCAGTGCAACGGAGTATGTTTTCGTTCCTCAAGAGTGATCGATTTTTGTTCCCGGAACCAGAATGGATCGATGGTTCAGGCAAAACAGCGATATATTCTTCACGCGAAATCTAACCGTATCGTCCCTTAACCGACCGAGTCAATTTGAATTTTTTAGATTGATTGCTGCACTAGATACGGGAAACCTGAACCCGACCTTTGTCCCACCTGTAGCAAACTTCTGGAGATAAACTCTTTGTTTATTTATATTGGGACTCCTTGGAAACTTGTTCGTAGCAACTAAACAGTGTTGCTCGAAAAGATTGTTTTTGTCAATAGCGAGGGATCCCTCAATTTATGGTAACTGATAGCAAATCGTTTACGAACATGTTTCAAGCCGAATTTCCTTCAGAGTGCCTGGTCGTGTCGTCGGTTCAAATCTGTGCTCAAATCAGTTCCAATTGATTGTACTTACCAGTTGATGGCCAAACGAATCCATTCCGACTATACCAGTCCCCGGCACCGGAAATAGTAGTCTAAAATGGAACGAACTCACTTTTCTCAGCTGATATCAAGTGATATACGGATATACTTGATATCCGATGATATCATGTGCGATATCACATGATATCCCATACAATTTGATGTCAACGCGTATCGCCATTTTGGTATGATATCCGGGATATCATGTACTATATCATGTCGAGTTGTCAAAAATCGCAACTAGCAACACGGATAATGGTATTGAACGCACTCATTTATGAACGTCACTTTGAGAGTGACAATAAACAATCATTATAATGTCGAATTTTTTTAACAAATACTGGCATTCGGGGACCATTAAATGCAAGACTTTTCGCGTAATTTTGTGATTTTTTTTTTGAGTGAAGGACAATTATTTTATGAGGAACAATCTACAAAAATGGAAATGACAATTTATTCTGATTTAAAATAGTCGAAATGCTTCGAAAAATTTCTAGCAAAATGTTGGTTTTTATACTTATAGTTTTTCCTCAACCTCTAAACAACCGGTTACCGAGAGAGATATGTTATATGGAGTAATTTTAATTGACGGCCAATTGGGCCTAATCTCACGTGCTATGATAATGATAAATGAAGACGATAGTTAGCTTCTTTGAAGCTTTATTTTCGAATGAACTGATTCTTACAAATAATTATCGCTTCAGTTTAGTAATCCTTGATTTGTTTCACAATGAAATGTTCTGTAGTTACTCTCTTCATAGCGGTTCCGATGTAAATTTTGAGCGTATATTGTCCTGATCATCTCCCCCATACCATAAATCAAACAAACATAGATTTACCACTGTACGGTGACACTAACAGCACCTCTAGTGAGAAACGGGTGTACTTTTTTCCATTAGCTACTGTGGTTGTGTTAAATGCGCAGGCAACTTTATGCATGCATTTTAGGAGCATTTATCCACCCATTCTCCACCAGACGGCTCTTTTGGTGTCACGGGTTGCTCACCTACATTACTATTACACTGGGAAATCTATGTTTATTTGATTTATGCCCATACCTACCAATCACAGTGAACACCCAACCACTAAAACTAACTTAAAAATATCTAGTGGCAACTCATGACGAAATTTTCAGGTTATGCCCTGCTTATGTTGTATGAAATCAGATGTAACAGTTCGTTGTGAATGAAAACTAATGAATGAAAAACGGATATTCGTATGTGTTTTTCAATACAATGAAATATCGATATACTTTTGGAAGGAAATTTTTTGTTATACTTATTTCGTATCATCGAAGAGTTCGTCGTTCATCAATAAAATCGCTTCGACGTTGAAGCTGAGACATAAATTTGTTTTCAATTGCCATGAGCATAGGCCTTTTTCAATTTTTCAAGGTTGGCATACAAGTTCTCTCAGAGCCAAACGTGACAGAGAACAACAGATCTCAGAGCAGAGCGAAGTGATTCCTTATCTTCTTGAATCTGTGTATGTATATGAGATGTGTGCAAATACACGTTATTTCGGTGCCCAAGCAAAGTGCTCGAGTGCAGATCACCACGTACTGGCTACGGTAATGCGATATGAAAAGATTGTTTGGCTGTCATTGACCGGCTAGCGCAAACAGCTTTGAGTTAATTTGAGCATTATTTTATATTCGGTACCATTTCATCGAATAAATTGATAATCTAATAGATAATTGAATACGAGTGAAGTTAATTCCTTTCATTTGACAGGTTGTGCAGTGTAGTGATCCCTAATTGGTCGCACAAGCGGTAAACAAAGCATTTAAACAGATATATGTGCTATTCTAGTCGGCTTACATTATGCATTAGCAAACTAAATTCATAATTTAATTTAAATTAGTGAAAGAGACGTATGAAATAATGAAAACTACAAACAATAACTCAGCAAAACACATTCAATGAAAGCACCGCCAACGAATTACGTCATGAGTAGGGATGTCGTAATATCGATCGATTAATCGAGTAATCGATTAATAACCCAGATAATCGAGTAATATTTAATCGATTAACTTAAAACTAATATTCGATTATTGAGCTAATCGAATAATCAAAAAAATCCCATAGTGATAATCGAATAAATAATCGAGTAATCGACTAATATCCCAGATAATCGAATAAATTTCAATCGATTAGTTTAAAAAATATACTCGATTATTAAATAATGGAGTAATTCGAAATTTCCGACATCCCTAGTCATCAGTAGAGGCGTGCAAAACAGCTCATTTTGGTGAACAGCTCCGAACCGATCAGCTCACCAAAGTGAATCGATTCGATGTATCAGCTCATCAGCTCTTTTACACACTTAAAACCATTTCTTGAGCTCGGCATAATAAAATGCCGAAACTGATCAGCAACATGTAAATTTGCTGATTGCTCAGTAATCAATACGCAGTTTTCTGAACTTCGTTAAATGCATTCACTGATATTTCGGTAAAATGCTTCACTTTGCCGAAATTTGGCATAATTGCTTGCTGAATTTATCAGTAAACAACAGATATACCGACATCAGCAGAGACATTTGCCGAGATTTCGGAATATGCGCTAGCTGTGGCCGAGATTCAGCACGACAGCTGTCATTTATTGCCGCGTTACATTTTCGCTTCGCATTGCGCGATTATTTTCTGATGAAATTCTCGAGTGAAAAAATGGATAATCTTCGAAGAAGCGTGGAACCACTTGCAAGTAAAAATATTGAATAAATATAGTGACATGTTTCGCTTTATAAAAAGCGACTTTATCAGAGTACTCGCGATTATAAGGGAAAACACCCAACACGGGGCTCAAAGCGTCCTCGAGACAAAACTTTGGGGGATATGCGATAAAATATCCCAATGCATGGAATAATTCAATGGATCAAAGTAAGTTTATTTTTTGAACAATACCGTATATGCATCATTAAATATTGAACATTTTTGTAAGCCAAAAATCAATATATATATATATATATATATATATATATATATATATATATATATATATATATATATATAAATTTATTTTTATTTTCATATTTCCAGTTCGACTCAAGGTGGCCGCATCCGGAAACGCCGTTTTTTTAATGCTACATGTTTTCAGGTAGAGGCTTCAAGCACTACTGGCAACAAATTTGTGAGCCTCCTTTAAGTGTCAATAAAATGAATTTTTGATCCTGAATGGCGTGTTTATAATGTTGAGAAATTTCAAACAAAATTAATTCACTAGATTTTTAATTACTGATGATTCGGTAATTTATTTTTTTTCATTTTTTCGTTTTATTGGATTGCCGAATATTCAGTGAACGTTTCACGGAGCAAGCAGTAAATCGTATGCTGACGATTTCGGCAATATTTGACGTTTGTCAAATTTGAGGGTGCCGAGACGCTCAGTAATTTTAGTTTTGCCGAGATGATTGCTGATTACTCGGCTGTGCGAATCTCGGCATTTTTTTGCCGAGACTCAGCTAAAAAAATTAAGTGTGTAGTTTGAACTTAAGGTTCATTTTGTGCACCGTTTTTTTTTCATGCACCGGTTTTCTTTCATATGTATGATCGAAATTGAATCATTAGGTTTTGCACGAACATGGCATAACCTCACAAAAGTTAACAAAATGAATCAATTTTGACAGCTATCAGTGGTTTGTTTATGTGTTCATTGCGTTCATTCTAATTTGTTGTTAATTCGTGTTAATAAATATGTAAACAAACCACTGATAGCTGTCAAAAGGTGAACTTGATTCATCGGCAGTTCATTGGTAGTTTATTAGGTTTTGCACGATGACGACACAAATGAACTGCCGATGAATCAAGTTCATCTTTGACAGTTGCCGTGTACTTGTTTTGTTTTGCGACTGCAAACATTGAAAAAATGACGAAAAAGTGCCTGTTAAAAACGTATTCCACAGTGAAAATAACTAAAAAGATTGCCCTGTATGTGTTTCCAGCATCAAGGAGCGATATATGTATGAATCTGTTGAGTGTGAGGCGACTTGCAATTTTTACATTTGAACGAAGAACTTCTGATGAACTTTTAAACTGTAAACAAGTACACGTCGACTGTCAAAAAAAAGTTCATTCTGTTCATTTTTGTGAGGTTATGTCATGTTCGTGCAAAACCTAATTAGGTTTTGCACGATGACGACACAAATGAACTGCCGATGAATCAAGTTCATCTTTGACAGTTGCCGTGTACTTGTTTTGTTTTGCGACTGCAAGTTAAAAATTGAAAAAATGACGAAAAAGTGCCTGTTAAAAACGTATTCCACAGTGAAAATAACTAAAAAGATTGCCCTGTATGTGATTCCAGCATCAAGGAGCGATATATGTATAAATCTGTTGAGTGTGAGGCGACTTGCAATTTTTACATTCGAACGATGAACTTCTGATGAACTTTTAAACTGTAAACAAGTACACGTCGACTGTCAAAAAAAGTTCATTCTGTTCATTTTTGTGAGGTTATGTCATGTTCGTGCAAAACCTAATTAAAGTGGTCATCGTGCAAAACCTAATGAGTGAGCTAGTGAGCTGCGGTTCTTTTGAAAAGAGCTGTGAGCTGTCAGCTCACTTCAATGATTCGATTCACTGGAACAGCTCAGGAGCGAATTGCCCATCTCTAGTCATCAGAATAAGCGAACACATTGCCTTGAAAAATTAAAAATACTTGAAAACACTTTGGTGAACCAAATGATAGTTTAGTAAAAAAAAAGTTCTTGTAACTGAAAATAGGAAAAGAGAAACTCCTGCAATTCAGGCCTTTTACAATATGAAAACAGAAACGCAGATTCAGAACGACACAGGAGAAAGCTGCTTTTGTGTTTCGCATTGCAGCAATAACTGTTTTCCTAAGAATGTAAATTACTTTTTTGTTCTGGCTCTGGAACCGTATCTGAAAGGTCTCAATAGCTCATGATAAGAAAATACACATTTATTTGGATGTAGGTCTTATATGCGATTATGAATTCATCTCTCACTAATATGCAATTTACTTTATTGCGTTTGTGGTGGATTAATGTATTTTTGTAGAGGTTTGTTTATAGCTACTGATAAGATTGCCAGAAACAATTTGAATACAATTTTTTTCTCTACTTCTTTTCGTCAGCTAAGTCCGTCAATACAAACTTTAAAAAATCTAGTAGAATTAAATTTCGTTGAACCTAAAATGGATTTATCATTGAGGGACAAGAAAATAGTAGTGACCGGCGCTGGACAAGGTAATTAATTTTTCCGGACATGTTTTGTTGATTTGTGCTTCTATCATATGTTACAGGAATTGGTAATGAACTATGTAAAACACTAGTGAACATGAATGCCCAGGTGATAGCAGTTTCACGATCACTCGGTCCATTAGAAGCACTAAAATCGGAATGTCCTTCGATTGAAATTATTCAAGTCGATCTAAGCGATTGGAATGCAACTACTGAGGCTTTGAAAGCAATTGATAGAGTTGATGGGCTGGTTAACAATGCAGGTATAGCTATTATTAAACCATACGAGGAGCTAACTGAGCAGGAATTTGACACGTAGGTTGAAAACAACGTTACTTTGAATACGGTACTGGATTACATGTTTTTGGTTACCATTCCAGAACATTCAACATCAATATAAAAGCGGCCTTCCACGTGTGTCAACTGCTCATCCCAAAGATGCCATCGGGTGCCAGCATCGTAAATCTATCGTCACTGGCTAGCATCAAGGCATTCCAAGGACATTCGGTTTATTCCATGACCAAGGCAGCAATGGATGCAATGACTAAAAGCTTAGCTTGCGAGCTAGGGCCGAAGAAAATTCGAGTCAACAGTGTCAATCCTACCGTTATCCTGAACAGGATGGGACGCGAGAACTGGAGTGATCCAGCCAAAGCCGACCCGCTGATCGCAAAAATACCTCTCGCTCGTTTCGGTGAAGTTCAAGATGTAGTTGAACCAATCGTATACTTGCTGAGTGATAAATCTCGATATATCAATGGGCACTGTTTGCCCGTGGAAGGCGGATATCTTGCGGGTAACTGATGTTCAGATGTTGATAATAAAAACATGTTTTATTAAATCCGTTGATTTTATATTTCATGATGTTCAAACTATTACAAATCGATTACGAGACAAGAAACTTAGAAGTTGAATTCGTCTTAAAAGTAGCATTACAACGTAGTTTTCGAAAGATGAAACATAAATTCTTATGGTGACTGTATTTGTTAACTGTTCTCCTAATAATGTAGGGAAAACTTTTGCATATTTATGTGAATTTTCATGAAATTCTTATTTGGTTTGATAAGTACATATAAATGAAGACCAGTGTCGTACCGGCGATTCAAAACAAGGGGTCTGAAAATGTTGCTGGTTTAATGATTGTGCTTTTGACGATCGTGTGGTTCCTACTTAACAATAATATAAATACAATTGAGTATGCATGACTTAGGCGATTTCAGATTCAGTAAAGTATTTCTTACACAACGGAGAAACTTATTGCAAACTCAAATCCTGTTCATACAATCACAGCGAATAGTTTATGTTGGGCATTCAAAGCTAACGGAAGTTCAATGCAAATTTTAAATGAACTCACATCTTTTAATGTTCCCTACTTGATCGTTCACAGCAGGCATAGGCTTGTATAAGATAACTTCATATGGTAAAACATGAACATTCGTAGACTACCAGATTTTCGTTAGGTTGACGAAAAGCAGTGTTACTATTAGTTGGTGGATTTTCGCTGGCAATATATTGTTCGTTCGATTTTATGGTTCAGATGGTAGCCTTTCCGAAGTTCTACTGCCAACATCTTATCTGCACGGTCTTAAAAAAAATCTAGGCCGTTCCTACGCCAATGGCTACCCCCGCCGCAAAGGCACACAAAAATATATGCAGATCATTCAGTTTGCACCCGGTATCATCGCCGATTAGATTGGTGTACCATTTATGTGCCTTTTTGCCCTTTTTCTTCAGCACATCCTCTGCTTGATTTATTTTCCGGTCAACGAAGCGCTCGGCCTGTAAAAATGATATCGATTGAAATTAATTCGCTCAGTTGTACTGTAAATTAGAGGATCGTTACAATAGTCCAGCCTATCGATAATGTAATATAGACTGCTTTCTGAGTTAATAAAATTATTCTGGAAACGTTGACTCCAGGAGAATTTCTACAAGGCACTCTTCTACGGAAGCTCTTCAATTAATCGGGGAATGGAAGTGAAACAAAATTATAAAAAATACGCAATTATATGTTACTTATAGCATATATGATTCGCTTTTATTCAGAGTTAGTTAGAATGCAATGAACTAAAATAATATGCAATTTGATCAAGGTCAAATTGTAGTATAATTCACAAATTTTGAGACATGACTATCAATGCAAGTGCATCAAAACACTTCCATGAATTTCTCTGGGCTAAACAAATTGTATCATTGGCATTGTGAATAGTTGTCAATATTTCACATTATTTTTAATTAGTGGCTATATACAATCTTGAAACGTTTGTTATAACTATCTTGGAGTTGATTACTTCGCTCGCCCTCTTCATGTTCGTGTTGTCGGGATTGTTCTTGAGATTTAGGAAGAAGCCATACCAATCAGGAAACCACCAAGAAAACCGGTGGCTAGATAGGTATTTTCTTTAGCGACTTGTATCACCTGTAAGAAGGAAACACACGCTAAGCATTGGAGGAGAGTGCTTTGTGCAAGGAATGCTTCAGATACGTAAGCGCAAGCTACGATGTTCCGAACATTACGGTTCAGAAGCAGTTGTGAAACCATGGATCGATTGAATGGTTGTTTTCCTATCATTTCACAACTACAGGATGAACGGTGGCGCTTACCTTGTCAGCCCAACTCGGTCCTTGGCCAGTAACAGCTTCCTCAACCTTATCTGTGACTTTGTCTACCTTTTTGTGGATTTTGTTCCAATCGATTTGAATGTACCCTTGCTGGTTAGCTATTTGCAGAAGAATGATTCCACCTCCAACTGCCACCGCAGCTACTTTGCCCACTTTCATCGTGATATATCCGGTTGCCCTGTAAAATGATAGAAAAAATTCCTTGTTGCTAGTCTCCAGTAGCTAGGTAAAACAGGATATTGTTCAACTTTACCATCCGCTTCCAGCACCGATAAGAATTTGTTTAGTGGCCGACCCCTTGCTAACGTCACCAACGAAGCGGTCCAAAATTCCAGCTGCATCTCCCATGTTAATGATTTCTTTATTTGTTTCGTTCTTCTTGATTTTCCTATCGCTCATACCTAAAGTAGCAAAGGGAAAGTTTTATGACTGACACTCGCAACTTCAATGGGATAAGTGATAAAGACAATTGTCGAGTGATATTGCCAATTGTGTATGTTCTAAAAGTTCAAGGTCATGAAAGAAATTCAGTATAGCTTTAGTCATCTTTAAATTTATCAGCCACAATATGAAAAAGCTTCTGAACTCATGATTATTTTCATACTTAAAAAAAACTTCTAAAATGTTGCATTTTGTTTTCCTTTACTCAAATGCAATTATTGGATACATAAATTACATAACTAGTTTTCCGGAATGATATTTTTCCGTATCGAACTATTGTGAAATACCAGAAAGCTATTACAAAAAAAAAATTACCATCGAATGAACGTTCTGTGAATCGAAGCTACATCCTACCTGCACAGATTCACATGATCGATGAATTTTCACATCTAAATCATGAGGGAAGCGCAACAAAATGTCAGCTTAACTCGTGTATAAAGACGCAATTTACTTACCTGTTTTCAAACCGGGAATTTTAAAACGCCTGCCTCTAGTAGAGCTGCGTTTGCACTTCCAGAATTTAAAGTTTTCTAAATCGATTGCCACAATGCTACGTAAGAATTTGGACTTCGTTCGAAAATTATGCTTTTCAGTGATTCAGATTTTCTTTCTACGCGATGACAGATAATTTGCTCCAATCCAACGATGTTTCTTCTCGGGCTCTCTCTTTTTTTTCTAATGTCGCACACCAGCATAAAGTTATTCTCATTTTTTCTCTCATTATGCACGGAAACATGAAATTAAACATTTTTATGCTTTATGAAAATAACTAAAATCAAGGCAACCCAAAATATTTATTAAAAATGGAAATATTTGAATGTTTTGGCAGTTTTTGGCGGAAAATAAATATTCCGCCACTTTATCCGTGATTAAAAAGATTTTCTTTAATATCACTATTCTGTTTGAAAGTCGAAAGTTTCGGGTATCATTTCATGCAAAGAGCTGTTAAGTGATAAACCTGAAAACCACTTGGTAATTAATAGAAGAGAAAGTAAACAAAGAGAAACTGTCACTTGCTTATACGCCTTTTCGAAAAATTAACCGAGAATTGATCATTTCATACATTATGAAACTGTAGGTGAAACGATTGAATCATTGCATGAACGGCCAGAATTCAAACGAAAATTAGATTCAGTTGTAGCTCGTAATAAGGTATCAAAAATCAAAAAAATTTTAAACATTTCGAGCACGGGGAAAATAACAGAGCAAGATGAATTAGGTAAAAGTCTTTTATCAAATGAAGTAGACGCATTCAAATTTGCACCGCTGACGTCGACAAATGTCGAGCGGTCATTTTCTAGATACAAAAATATTTTAAGCTCAAACTCAGCAAAACAAGAGATCATTTTCTGTAACAACTTTGTTTAGGAGCCGAAAATGTAAAAAAAAGTACAAAGAACGTAAACTTTGTCTTCATTTGATCATAATTTTTTTTTTGCCTATCATAAATATTTCGTTGTTTTCATGCATAAATACAAAAATATTATGTGAGTTTTGATTCCTCTGTTTCGGATTGGAAAATTTAGGATTTTCAATTTCAGACATACATTCGTTTTCATAGTCATATACTGTGCGCATCGAAATGGTATGAACGTAGCTTAACATATTGTTGACGCCACCACAACAAAAAGCGTTTGCTTCCGGAACCTCCATTCATACCAGAGAGTTAGTTTTAACCCCTTTGCTCTGGTGTGTTGGAATTCATAACATTTTTAGCATTAGAGCGAGTAGAAAAATAAATTGTCTGGTGGAATTAGGTCAATTATACTTTTAACAGGTAGTTTTCTCTGGCATAAGAGTTGTTCATTAAAGGATCCACATATATGTTTCTGGCTTGTGGTCTCAGAGGTTGAAACGATACGAATGACAGTTTTGCTATCTTTGCGGCATTTTGTCGCTGTCAGAAAGTACAATACTTCAACACGAGTTTCAACATTTTAGTATAGAATTTTCCAAACGACCTAAGTGCAAATGACAGCTTCTCTTTGTTTACTTAATTTTTCATCTCATTTCGGCACAGATATCACTGAGACGATTCTGACCATCCGGTGCCCGCGACATTGATATACATTGTAAAATGTATTAGAAATAACTGGAATTTGTCGTAATAATTGAAAGAGATAGAAAAAAAGAAAGTGTCATTTGCACTTGAACCTTTTTCTAATGCTCACCGAAAATTTTCTCAATTTGAGATGTTTAAAATCTTGATATGGATGCTGTTCAAAGAAAAATCCGACCGCTGGCTGCTCGGTAATCGGTTAGAATGAATAATTACTGAGAATCTCGGCAACGCTAAATTTGATCACTGTAAGTAATTGCAGAAATTGATGACTAAGCAAAGCATCCAAACATAAATGCATTTCGTTATACCGAGCTCGAGAGTCGGTGATAAGTGTGCAAGTGCATTACGTTTTACTCAAGAATCTTTTTAATGCCGTTTTCGTTTAAAGCCAAAACTAATCCAGTTCCAACCCCACTTGCTGTTAAATCCATAGTAAAATGTAATAATATTGGGTAGTTTTTTGCCTTTTCCAGTTCGTTCCCCCATTTACAATTGGATAACAGACCACCAATTTTTTCTTCCATTATTGAGAAAAAAAATGTACTCATCAAATGAGCTTAATGGGTTTAATAAAACACGCAAATGGATACTTTATTTTCACCGTGTAACGTGTGCCTTTTCTGCATTATTCGTATGCCAGGGATGTCAGTCAGGTTCACAGATTAATCTGTGTTTCACAGATTCTTGAATAAATCACTGATTTTCACAGATTTTGGCAATCGAGTACAGTTGAGCACCAAACAGTTACAGCGTGTTGGTTGTGAGACCTTTTTTTTTTTTTTTTGCTCACTAAATTGAATTCGATCAGCAGAAATGGGGACGGAAAATGGGTTTTTTGTGTTGCTCACCAAACTTGATTTTGAACTGCTATCGGGGTGCGGAAAACGGTCACAGATTTTCACAGACTGGTTTTGGATTTGACCACAGATTTTTGAAAAAATGACCTGGTATCTCTGTTCGTATGTATATATGATGGATTCTGCACATTGAAGTGTTTACCGACATCGGTATGATCGTATCAGCTAGTTTCTCTCGTATTACCGAAAATATCTTATATCATTATTAATTTCATTAGATGAATGATTCTATATTATTAGCCTGAAATAGAAAATAAATAACTACATTGTGTTCTGTTGAATAAGCAAAGTTAGCAGGAGGCAAAAAGTTATATCACACGAATGACGTTGAAGCGCTTGCGGATCTACGGAAAATTAAATTCATGCAAAAAGTTTTAGGACCTGCGTAAAATTTTCCGAATAGAAAAGTGTCGATAAATATTAGTTTTTCTGATTTTCATATATAAGTGATTAGTCGCGGAGATTACTGCAGCGCAAAATAGAAATTGTCCGGACAAAAATCTGAACATCGCATTTTCCACGTGTAAAAGCGATTCTCCATATGCGTGTAAGGCTTTTGTAAGCAAAACAAGGAATTCCATTAAAACAAGCTGGCAAAAAGTAAACCGAGCAGGAGCTACGGTGCATGTTTTTGTAGAACGAAAATATAGGCTTAAAATACGCGATCAAATGGAAAATAAAACAATGAACAAGACATCACAAATCCAGACAAGGAAACAATACCAAAAAACGGTAGCAAACCTAAATACTAAGAAAAAAATCATGCAAACTAATCAAACAGGAGACAGTACGGCAACAACGAAGAAAAATACTGCTAAAGAAACTCCGCTAAGCTGGACGGATGATACCGTCTATCTAGAGCCCGTCAATTTAGAACAACCAACGCAGCAACATCCTATAGATGTTGGAAAATGCCTCAACACAAAAAATATAAAATTCCTAGAAATACAACGGATTGGGAAATTTCGTTATAAAGTTAAGTTTGAGACGGTGCAAGAAGCGTGCAAGTTAATAACAACACCTCTGCAGGAATACAACCTGAAATGCTTCGTACCAATAAATTTAAAACAAACCATCGGCATAATCAAAGGCGTTCCACTGAAATATGAAGACGCGGAGATAATGGAACACCTGAAATCGGAAATACAAATCACAAAAGTAGAAAGATTGCAAAAAATGGATAAAGAACAGAAATTAACAAAAACAAAAAATGTAAAACTGACGTTCAACGGTAAAAAGATGGCAGAGAACGTAGCGATGTATGGTTGCAGATTCCGAGTAGAACTCTATTTATTCCCGATCAAGCAATGTCAAAACTGCTGGGGCTACGGACACAAAACAAGCAATTGCAAACGAACGAAAAAATGCAACTCATGTGGAGAGAGCCACGATACAAACGAACAGAAACAATGTCACATAAAATGCATTAATTGTCAAGGGAATCACACAGCTAATAGTACAGAGTGCCCAGAAAAACGAAAACAAATACAGATAACAAATAAAATGCAGCAAGACAAACTCACATACTACGAGGCCAAAAATTGCTTCCGTCAAAACAGATTTCAATTACTCGAAAATTACGAGGAAGAATTTCCCAAACTGGACGATGAGGTAAGATCAGAAGCTGGGTCCAGATACACCGAAACGAGAAACCATGGGAAACACAAACAAGAACAACGAAGAACGTATAGAAGAGAAAAAAGAGATGGAAAAGATTTTAATGAAGGAGAACAAGGAAAGAACGAACACAAAACAAATAAGACGACAGCAACAGAAAATCACAAATATAACGATATTGAAAACATGAGGAGAGAAATAAGGACTTTTTGGAAAAATGTAAGTTTAATCGGAAAACTTAAGCAATTGCAAGAAGCTATCAAAGAAGAAATATACAACAATCAAACAGAAATTAGCTATGAAGAAATAATAATTAAAACCAGTACTGCGCTTGGAGATATAATCACAGAAATGATAAACTATATGGCTACAAACGAAGAAAAAATTTTTATAACAGAAGAAGAGAACAACAATTATAATGACGAACCAGAAAATTAGAATTCTACAGCACAATATTCAGTCAATAAGACCAGTAGAAACGAGGGAAGAGCTCCTCCTGTTTCTACATAGAGAAAAAATCACAGTAGCCAGCATTCAAGAAACATGGATCAAACCAAAAGAAAAATACACAATAAAAGGATACAAATTCTTGATGAAATGCAGAGAAGAGGGCTTTGGAGGAGTAGGCCTACTTATCGAAGAAAACATAACTTATGAAGAAGTCAAGATAGATAATTTAAACCCACTGGAAACGATAGCTATAAAAACAAAAAACTTAGAACACAATTTCACTATCCTGTCAGTATATGTGCCCCCAGACAGCAGACACACAAAGCAAACGGTGGAAAAAATTAAAACGTTATTCAAGGAAATGGAAAACACAAGAGGAGAAATCATACTCACAGGTGACTTTAACGCCAGGCACCCCTTGTGGGACGAGTTCTCGCGTTCCTGTGAAAGAGGAAAAACGATAGCAAATGAACTAGAAAACTCAAAATTAATCCTACTGAACGATGGTCACCCGACAACAATCCCGCGAATAAACAGTGCACCTACAGCAATCGATTTATCCTTCGCGACCAGGAGACTCGCCTCGAAAATTGAATGGAAGGTAAAGGAAGAAGAATTCGGTAGCGTGCACATGTGCATCGTAATGGAAATTGAAACAAAAACAACAATTCTCGAAAGGAAAACGGAAAAGGTGAATACTAAAAAAGCGATCGACGGACTAAACAGCATACAGCCACAATTCCTATATAACCCAGAAGAAATGCAGGAAGTATTCGAAGAAAAAATTAAAGAAGCTAGTTATATAATTGCGAATAAAAAAACAAATTTCTTAAAAAAATGGTGGAACGATGAGATACAACAACTATACAATGCGAAACGAGAAAAACTAAAATACTTCAACAAACACAAATCACTTAAAGCACAGATAGAGCTACAGAAAACCAGAGCATTATTTAAAAGGACAGTAAGAAGAGAAAAACGAAACTACGAAAGAGATCTTAAGGAAAAAATAAATGAACAAACACCTCCCACGCAATTATGGAGTATTATACGAGGAGTAAACGCAGCTTTAGATGGAAAACAACGTGGAGCGGACCACCACCCGATTCAAAACGTAGCAGAAAAGTTCATCGAAAAATATTACCAAAAAAAATCAAAAGAATTGTATTTCAACCCATCTAAAACCCAGTCAGCCAACGACGGCGAACAGGATATAATAAATTTCGAAGAATTCTGGAAAATATTGAAAAATAAAAAAGATCATTCGTCCCCCGGAATAGATAACATTTCGTACAAAATCCTAAAAAACTTGAGACTGGACATTTTAGGCGAAGTATGCACACAGACTAACAGACAGGACACTCAAATTAGATTCTTCAACCATTTTAACGGTCATTTCGAATATTCCTTTATTTGGGACAGTACTCACATGTGTCATGATGGCGCCACGTTACCCTATCAAAAATATCCTGTTTGTCATCTAGACTGTGTTTATTTTTTCATTTACCAACAGAGTTGCCATTCATACAGAATTATATGTAATGTATTGATTTGTATATGTCCATGCGAATTTCATGCAGGATACAGATTTATTACATATTGCCAAAACTATATACATAATTGTGCCTACTTCTCATCCTCCAACGCAATACAAAATCGAACCCGTTTTGCTACAATATTTACTTGCTTCTGATCTGCCGCCACTTAATTTCGGGTGAAAACTACCAACACAATAAAAAATAGTCTAGATGAACAACGTTGAGTCAAATAAATGGTTACCTTCCAACATCGCGAAAAAGTTAAATATATTATCAGCGTAATCCAATAATTTATTGTGACGATTTATTTTCAAATATTTTGATGAAATCTGGCATCCCTGCAAGCAGCTGATCGGTGTTGACAAACGAGGGGAAACCAACTAGTAAAAAAACTTTTACATAACACCAGGGGTGTACTGATAGTAAATAGTTCGCGCAGTACAATATAGGTGGAACTAGTGCATCACGAAAAATTATTTTTATAAGAATTTACTCATACTGTCATGTCTGTTAGTCTGTGGTATGCAGCCAACTGAACAAAGTATGGATAACCAAACAAATACCAAAAAAGTGGAGAACAAGTAAACTGATTCTAATACAAAAACCAAACAAAAACCCGGACGACATAGACTCGAAGAGAGGTATCGTACTAATGAATGCATTTCTAAAAATAATCAACACATGGGTGAAGGAGCGTTTGTACAATTATGCCGAAGAACAAAACCTCTAGCCGGAACTATCGTTCGGATTTAGAAAGCACTATTCAGCAATAAGCAACGTCAATTATATTGTAAATACTGTTAAGGAAGCTAAAGCAAACAAGCAATCGTGCGTAGCCATTTTCCTGGACATAAACAAAGCATTCGACGAGGTAGACGGCCAAAAGCTAATAGACGCACTCCAAGACATGAAAATCCCAGAAGACACGAGAAGGTGGATATTCGAGTACTTAAAAGAAAGGAAAATAGTGATAAAGGCATCAGAAACACCAGTGCAAGTGGTAACAAACAAAGGAATTCCTCAAGGATGCCCGCTATCGCCACTCCTTTTCAATCTGTTCACGGCAGACCTACACCACATAAAAGAAGCAGGAGTGATACTGATGCAATACGCAGACGATTTCACGGTGTTGGTTACCGGAGAAGGATTCGAGGTTATAGGAAGAGCGAACCGATTCCTGGAAAAACTTACTAACAAAATGAACAACAAAGGCCTGCATATCAACCCAGCAAAATGTGCCGCGATAAACTTTAGCCGTCTCCCAGATGAAAGAATAGAGCTGAAAATAAAAGGGGAAAAAATTGAACTACAGAATATACATAAACACCTAGGTTACACAATCGACAGAAATCTATCCCACAGAAGGCACATTGAAAGGATCAGAACTAACGCAGAAAAAAACATAAACATGCTAAAACTGATAGCATGCAAAACAAGCCCCTCCGACCCCGAAACATTGATAAAAATTGGGAACGCTATGGTCAGATCCAAACTCGAATATGGAGCACAAATCTACGGAACAGCAGCGCAATCCCACAAAAGAAAACTAGAAACTGCACTAAACGCATACACAAGAATTGCCATGAGATACATCAAAAGCACCCCAGTGAACGTCATGTTAGCGGACAGCGGACTCACACCAATGGCCGAAAGAGCTGAATGGCTCACCCTAAAAGAAATCATCAAATTACAACACAGCAAAAACCCAAACAGGAAATTCCTGGAACACGCCATAAGTAATAAGAAAGATAACGGCACATACATCACACAACTTGCGATAGAGCATGAAGACATTTTAAA
This sequence comes from Malaya genurostris, assembly GCF_030247185.1. Lineage (NCBI taxonomy): Eukaryota > Metazoa > Arthropoda > Insecta > Diptera > Culicidae > Malaya > Malaya genurostris. The sequence continues at coordinate 253,978,357 of NC_080571.1, read as the reverse complement.
GCAACTAGAAAACCGAACGGATGGGCAAACAGAAATAATCAGAGCATGGAAAAACAACATAATATTGGACACGATACCAGAAATAAACAGCAAAAAGACTAACGTCAACGCACCAACGTGGCGACAAGCAGTAGCAGAGGTAATGAACACACGATACGCAAACAGCAAAAAGATATACACAGACGCAGCAAAAAACAAAGTAGGCACAGCAATAGCCGCCCTAGATACAAATACCGGAAAACACGTTGCAATGAAAATTAACCCAAACATAAGCATTTCAAACGCGGAACTTATAGCAATTAGAACAGCAATGGAAATCAGTCAAATGAATGACTACGCAGAAACAGTCATAGTAACGGACTCAAGAAGCGCATGTCAAATGCTGAAGAATAAAGAACACATAAAAACAAACCACATTATAACGGAAATAAATAAACAAATTAATCAAGCGGTAGAAAGGAACAACAAAATAAGAATCCAATGGGTGCCAAGTCACATGGGTTTAAAATGGAACGAAGCAGTTGATAAATTAGCGGTGGAAGCAACAAAAGAGTTACAGCATAATTTTGAAACACTAACAATAGAAGATACAATAATCTTGGCAAAACGAGTAAACCGCGAAAAATGGAAAAATAAATATAAAGAAATCTCAGCAACCAAAGGAAAACAACACTTCGAATTCATGAAAGAACCGGGAGAGAAAATCTGGAGCAAAAACATGAAACTCACTACCCAAGAGAAGATAATTTTAAACAGAGTACGCTCGAACCACTGTATGACAAAGGATAGACAAGGCAGCTGGGGATGGATAACAGACACCTCCTGCGACACATGTCAAAAAGAGGAAAACCTAGAACACATCCTATATTGGTGCGCCAAATGGACCACAATAAGATCAAAATACAAGGCACTCGAAATACAAAAACCTCTAAAAGAAATATTCAAAAGCGAAAACGAAACTGAAATAAAAAGCATCGCAAGATTTCTGATTGAAACGAAAGTAGAAATCTAGACGACCAAACAAAAATAAACACCCGAATAACAAGACAAAATCAAAACACAAGAAGGACGAGATGGACCAACCATGGTCTTAGTCCACAATGAAACGTACAAAAAAAAAATATCTTATATTAGTTTAAATTATACCAATAATGTTGTGCAATAGGTCAGCAACAGTCGGAATAAAACGAATTCTTCGGTATGTGTCTCAAGTTCGATGGAATCATAACAGTGCCCTGCTGGAAACTCACATTCGAAACATTGGCATATTGGCTCACATCGATGGTGGTAAGTGTACGAGTTACAGCTCACAGCTTGTGATAATCTAAATTTTATTTTTCATTTACATCAGGCAAAACAACCACCACCGAACGGATGCTGTTTTATTCCGGCAAAACCAACATCCTTGGAGAAGTACATCATGGCAATACTGTGACGGACTTTCTAGTACAAGAACGCGAGCGTGGTATAACGATTTGTAGTGCGGCAGTTAGTTTCGACTGGCGCGATTATCGTATCAATCTGCTAGATACACCTGGTCATATAGATTTTACGATGGAAGTTGAACAATCATTAGCAGCCGTCGATGGTACTGTAGTCATCCTGGATGGATCCGCAGGAGTGGAAGCGCAAACTGTTACCGTTTGGAGTCAAGCCGACCGACACAAACTTCCTCGGATAGTTTTCATCAATAAGATGGACAAGGACAACGCGGACCTGGATAACTGTTTACAGGATTTACAGAAGAAACTTGGGATAGTACCTGTTCTGTTGCAGTTACCTGTTTTCGAACATGGGAAACTTTCTGGTAAAATAAAAATAGTCCTTAGATATTGTCGCTTCTAATGTTGTTTGTTTTCAGGAGTGATTGACATCTTATCTGGAACCCAAGTAGTTTGGGATAAACCATCTAATGGACGAAAATATACAAGAGTTCCTCTGTCTGAAACGCAAACACTGGACGTCCGCAAAAACTTATTCGAAGTGATTGATGTTCTATCCGGCAAAGATGATGATTTGGCGCAAGCGATCATAGACGCAGAAAGCATGGAGAATATCAAAACGGAATTGGTACTGCAAGCAATTCGGAGATGCACTCTGAAACAGCAGGTGGTACCTGTTCTTGTAGGATCTGCTTACAAAAACATTGGTATACAGCTTCTTATGGATGCTGTTCTCAAATATCTGCCAGCTCCAAATGAACGGAATGATATTTATAACTGTTTTGGGTTAGTATATTATGTTGTCTTTGGAGGAATATTTTAGATTAACAAAATTTCAGGACAGATTTCGTGGGAAAAGTTTTTAAGGTAACTCACGATAAACAACGTGGCGCGTTGAGTTTGATACGGGTTTTTAGAGGAACTCTTAAAAAGGGATCGAAAATTGTTACTGCAAAAGGAACGGCCGAAACCGTTCAAAGAATGTACTCCCCTTGGGCTGACGAATACAGAGAAATATCGTCGATTGCCGCAGGCAATATAGGCTTATGTGCGGGTCTAAAGTCCACAGTAACCGGAGATCTAGTAGTATCGAATGTTTCTGTTTTGAGAAATGCACTGAAGAAACTTAGTATTAACAATGCTAGCTCAGACGAAAGTGACGATGAGATCCTCGTTAACAAACTGTCTCTTCAAACTGTCGTTCCGGATGCGGTATACTTTTGTTCTATCGAACCTCCGTCGTCTGCCTATCAAGTCGCTTTGGATCATGCTTTGAAGGAAATCCAACGTGAAGATCCCAGTTTGCGTGTTTCCTATGATGAAACGACCATGCAGACCGTCTTGGGTGGCATGGGCAAACTTCATTTGGACATTATCAAGTCAAGAATTTTTTCAGAGTATAAAATCGATGTTGATTTGGGACCATTGCAGATAGCTTACAAAGAAGCATTGGAAGAACCATGTTGCGGAACTTGGACGGCCGAGAAGGAAATCGCAGGACATCGTCAGTTGGTTCGAATGGAATTAACGATTCACGGCGACAAATACAGCGAAAGATTTCGGCTAGATAACTCTTCAGAGGCACAAGAAAACCTGAAAATGATACGTCCAAAACAAATAGCTTTCGTAAAAAAAGGTGCTCTTGCCGCCCTAGAACGCGGTCCCAAATTGGGAGGACAACTGATGGATGTTGCCATCACCTTGCACCATTTGACTATTGGGAAAGGAACCGCGGATACGTTCATAATGGCTGCCTCTGCGCAGTGTGTACGACATGTTCTTGCAACGGCGAAATGTCGCTTGATGGAACCAATTATGTTGCTGGAGATTGCAATGCCATCCGAACATCTGAGTGCTATTCAAACGGATTTGAACCGAAGACGTTGCACGATACTGGACGTAACCTCACGAGGACACTTTCACAAGGTGCTGCGGGCGAATGCCCCATTAGCTGAATTGGAAGATTATTCGAGTGAGGTGAGGTGCATCAGCTCCGGTACCGCCAGTGTGGCTATGGAACCCAACGGATATGTGTTACTTAACGAAATGGACGAAGCAAGTGCCGTGCGGCGAGCGCATGGCTTAGAATAAACGGTGCTGTTGAAGTAGTTGTTGGAGTAATGTTAAATTGATGTGTGAAAAAAATAGAAACATAGAGAAGGCCATTGTGGTATTTTTTCATGGGATGGTTTCAAAATATTACGGTGCATGCTATTGGAAAACGCTCACAGCTTTTACAATAATTAGTTATTTCTATTCAAAATAGGTCGTTCCATTCGAATGGATTCGTTCATTTCAGTTTTATAAATGCAACTGGTTAAAATGATCTAGTTACAGATTTTACGAAAATGCTTGGATGCCAGTAATAGCACGACCCAGAATCAAAGCGTGAATATCGTGTGTTCCTGAAAGAAATGACAATGATGAAATTAAATAAGAATGATGTTTCCTATTAACTTTTCGATACCTTCATACGTGTTCACCGCTTCCAAGTTCATAACGTGTCTGATAATGTGGTACTCATCGGAAATGCCATTTCCACCAAGCATGTCCCTGGCAACACGAGCTATCTCGAGCGCTTTTCCGGCGTTGTTCCTTTTGAGCATCGAAATCATCTCGGTCGTGTGTCTGCGAAAAAATGTGTCCCCTTTTCGAATTTTGCATCTCTTCGCTTAGTTATGCAATATGTACTTACAACTTCCGATCTTTCAGGCGTCCCAAGTGGAGACACGAGGCCAAGCCTAGCGAAATCTCCGTTAACATATCTGCCATTTTTTTCTGCATCAGCTGATTGGCGGCCAGTGGGCGCTTGAACTGTTTTCTATCCAGTGTGTAGGATCTGGCCACTTTCAAGCACGATTCTGCTGCACCAAGTGCACCCCAAGCAATCCCGTAGCGAGCATTGTTCAGACAACCGAATGGCCCCCGCATGCCGGACACATTCGGCAAGATGTTCTCCTCCGGAATGCGAACCTCATCCATCAGGATCATTCCAGTGTCGGATGCCCGCAATGAAAATTTACCCTGAATTTTTGGCGTGTCTAGTCCGTGAGAACTTTCCGAACGATCGATAATAAATCCTCGAACTTTTCCGTCCTCGGTTTTGCCCCAAACGATAAGCACATCCGCAATTGGAGAGTTTGTTATCCACGTTTTACTGCCTGACAGCACGTAGGTTTTAGTCTTCGAATCATGTACGGCCTTAGTTTCCATAGATGATGGATCACTGCCGTGATTCGGTTCCGTCAATCCAAAGCATCCGATCAATTCCCCTTTGGCCATTTTGGGAAGGTATTTTTGTTTCTGTGCGTCACTTCCGTAGTCGTAAATAGCACCCATGCAGAGCGAACTTTGCACGCTGAAAGCTGATCGATAACCGGAGTCCACACGTTCTACCTCGCGAGTTAGTAGACCATAGGCCACATTATTCACGCCAGCACACCCGTATCCCTTGATTGTACAGCCAAGAACTCCAAACGAACCCAGTTCTTTCATAATCTCTTTGTGGAACACTGAAATAATTCATATTTTGTATAGTAGCGTACGAAAAATAGGAAAAAAATCTAACCAACCTTCGTCTCGATTAGCCTCGATCACACGCGATAGAAGTGTATCTTCGCAGTACAGCCTGAACGAATCCCTGATGGCAATCTCATCGTCTTGGAGTTGGGATTCCAAGTTTAATGGGTCTTCCCAGTTGAAAGTAGCTAAAATAACAAGAAACAAAATTTCATGTTCAACATTTCACCATGCTCCCGTAACAGCCAATAGGAACACCTTATTTCGCTATTTGAGCATTCTTTTTGCTAGTCGTCAACTGAAGGACACTATCTTATCATGAGCTAAGGTTGTTGTGCTGAAAATCATCATGAGAGCAAGAGATAAGTTACGGCTAGATGTAGAGTCGTTGGGATACGATCATGCGCGGTTTGCTAGGGGGCTCGCACGTATTAATTCATAATTTACTTACGGTTCTGATTGGCAGAAGCTAAGCCTGTGGGTGGTATTAAAACAACGTTAACCATCATCATTGAATTTGATAAAAGTGTAGTTAAACTTACCGCGTTGAACATTGACTAGTTTCCCAAATCCTTTAAGACTAGTGAGTTTATTTGCTATGATTCTTAGAGCCATTGTTTTGGAGAGTTACTTAATTTGCGTATCTAATCTATTAATTAATCACATCACAGTAAAACAACTTTACTGTTTCACTCTCCGTTACACACTGAGCCGGTTAGCTGAGATCAGACCCTGTCAGCTTGGAGCGATCTCAATCTTCAGTTCAGCAACGCCATCGCACGGCGTCTCATTCAACATGTTATGTCAATTGTATGGGTGCACAGCCCTGCTACTTTGGCGCGCACGAATTTGACATTTCTCTCCCCTACTTCTATGTATGAGATTCGATGCGGACTCACCTGAGGGCGACATGCTCGCAAAAAAGGATGTTGCCAATGATTTGTTCGGGAAATCTGAGAGCTGGATATCTTGTTAATATGATGTCTTTGCTGAGATGCTCTCTTGGATTTTCATACTCTCTCTTACTTTAGGATGTATTTTAATGGAAAATTGAGCAAATTGTGTGTGTATACAAGTTAGCACCTGTCGATGGTTCAGGAGGTAAGGCTCTTAAAAGTCACTATGTTCCGGATCGGAAAGGATTCTTAGAATCAATACGATCGTAGTACTCGCTGTGCAATTATTCTATACACTACGAATTGGCTTGGTCCAAACAGAAAGTCAAGTTCCACGTCGGAAGGTAGTACACTGCTTATTTCTCGTGTATACGTACAAGCTGATTATAGGAGGGCATGTATTCTTTACTGAACAAAGATTTAATACCTTGTTAGTTTAGGTAGGTAGCAGTTTGTTTCTTTATTTTCTATGTATAGTGTTTTGCTCATACTGTCGGTCGTTAGGCACTTTTCTGAAGGTGTCACATTTGAAAGAGAAAAAAAGGAGACGATTAAGTACCACCCGTAAAATGGCGACTTAGGACCACTACGATTATTTACACTTTTCATGCTGTTACACAAGTCTGAATTAGAAATCGTATATACCAGAAATCTGCAAAAACAAGCGCACCTAGTGTTATAGAGTATCCGAAATATTTACAAACAGAAACCCTTATGATAATTGTTCGATTAGGTTACGTTCATGGCTACCAACCCATCTTGTACAAAATTGTAGAGCTAACACCCACGCAATCTTTTTTCTATATTTATTTTTTTAACCCGGACTTTAACCTAATTGTGGTCGTTCAACGGGATGGAAATTATTGGTAATTATATTTTATTTGGTTACAGAATTTCGAATGTTTTTGCCTTTCTCATATAGAAAGGTTAAGCAATCACTTGAAAATCGACTAGTGAAAATTAGACCGGACTTCCGGTTCCGGAGTTATAGGGTAAAGTATGTTCAATATTGTACACCGTCGCTTAAACCGGCGAAACAAAAAACGTAAACAAAATGTCTAAACTGGTCTCAAAACTACACAAATCGATAGTCATTATCAGTAGGCAACTAAACAAACCGATTCCGGCTATCCTGGTTCCCGGTATCCGGTTCCAGAAGTACCGGAAATAGTGGTCATTATACCAAAATGGATTTCACTCACTTTTCTCAGCGATGGTTTGACCGATTTCCACAAACTTAGATTTAAATGAAGTCTTCCGGTCATATACGAAATTCCTGAATTTCATCCGGATCCGACATCCGGGTCCGGAGTTTTAGGGTAAAGTGTGATCAATATTGTACACCGTCACTTAAACCGGCGAAACAAAAAACGTAAAAAAATGTCTAAACTGGACTCTAAACCGTTATTCCCAATCTTAGGGCCAATTGAAAGGTCTTATGGTCCTATCAAAATGTATTGCATATTTTCGGATGCAACAAACATTTAAATCGTAATTTAGAGTGCATAATGGTAGAGTTTGTATGTTATGTTAGTTGGTGGCCGCACGAACCGACTTTTATTATACCGGTTCTCGGGTTCCGGTGCCGGAAGTGCATATAATAGTGAATCCACTTCGTTTTCTTAAGAATGACCTACGCAATCAAAGCACTGTTTTATTCAGTATGTTATGCACAAACAATCTCTTGGTTTCTTTCAAAAATCGAAGAGAAAAATTTTGAATAGAATACCACAATATTATACATGAGAAAGGCATCATTACACCACTAGGTAGATTAAAACAGGTTTCACCTGTAACCCACGCCATCTCTGAGAAACGCAAGAGTGGCGATTTAGCCCACAGTGGTATGCTAGGACCACCCTCACCTATTGGAAAATTGGTAGAGATATTGCAAGATATAACACTTTTTTCTGTAATCCCAGCTCCTTAATCTTTTATATTTTCTAACTAATTTACTAAAATTTTCGAGTTTTATTAATACGAATTGACTCGCCTGTTTCTCATACATTTGAACAGGTAGACGCACGTTAGAATGAGAAATATGGTCGGAGAAATGCTAAATGTACCGCATGTACTTTTTTCTACATAAAATTCCTGTTTATGAATCATGCAGCTTAATGTTTTCACTGCGTTCCCATAAATAAAAAATCTCTTTCCTGCTCCCAATATTTTCGGAACTTGTCGCCCCTGATTTTGTAGTTCCTGAATCGGAAGTCAGATCCGGATGAAAGCCGCCGAGAGAATTCCCAAGGGATGATTTGAGTATGAAGAATAAGAAACACTTTAAATCCTAGAATTTTTAGGTCCTCTGAAAAAGTTTGGGCGTGGGGGAATTGAGTTTTTATTTTTCTACCACCATTTGAAGCGGTTCTCTGGTGTGTCATATTACAATTTTTTTTTTTATTTCTCTGTGAATCATGTCTAAAACAAGTAAAAAATAGATGGGTGAAAGGATTCAAAAATCGGATCAGAAAAACAAAGTCATACGCGATCAAAGTCGTGTGGATTTAATCTAACCCCAATTGTACGCTACCGGAGTTTTTTGAGAAATGTACGTTAAGGGTTAATAAAGTCTTTTCATACAACCACAATTTCACAAATTTTCAAAACAAAAATTGGTGATGATTTTGTAGTTGTGTAGTTCTTGTAGTTTTAGTGTTTTTAAACCTCTACCGTGATATTTCGAAAACTATTTGATTGTTCCTGCTCAAATTTCCACCGAATCTTCAGCGCATGTTTATCTTCAAGCTGAACCAAAAGAGTTAAGATTACTTCGTTAGCTCGTTTTATTGCACTTATATAGATCCCAGAAAAAGGGAAAATTTGTGTTCTTTTATCAAAAGTTGATTAATTAGAGCAGTTGGAATCAAAAAGAAGGCAAAAATGTAAGAAATCTTCGAAACTGATCCCTAATCTATTTTAATTTGTAGGTTAGTTGATGTCCCGGGTTGACAGTTCTAAGCATAGGACGCTGATCTTACCTATAACCTAAGAATCGGCTGCGAAGTCTGTTGAATCAGAAAGGCCAAATTCCCCAAAAGGAATTCAATGCCAAAACTTTCTTATTTTTATTCTAGTAATATAGGTAATATCATTAACTATTATTTAATTGTATCAATTTTTAACATAGTTGTTCGTCTCTCAGAATATAATAGGATAGAATATGTAGGAAAAATAAAATTTAGTCTATTTTTTTATCAAACTTTAAAATCATGCCATCAAACAAAATACACCGATAGGGCACGCAAACAGTGAACTACTGTTGCGATTGTGCCGCATGGTACTCACGCAACTCGTGAGAACCGTAAAATTACATAAGATTTGACGTTTCTCTTAGCATAACACTTGTTAACAGCAGCTGTCCGGATCCATTCATTCATAATAATTTGTGTTTCGAGTAGGACGTTGCAAAGTTTACCAATACGGGTGAGCATAAACGTAATGGTATAGGTATGGGTACGAGCATTTCTGTCGAGAGGAACATAGCGAGGTCTAATCATACTTCCCATCGCGGCTTTTTTTCCCTTCACTAGAATAGCTGTTAAATAGGTTCGCGTGTTGCAAGAGAAGAGATACTTGTTTGTTATTTTCGCTCCGCGGTTCGAAAAGCAAAGTGAATATAAGGAAAAAGGGTATCCTATCTGCACCTTCAAATTGGCTATATTTGGCATGATGGTGCATTACCAATAAAATTGTATAGTGTGAACAATGTACACAATTAGAATACACGAAAATAATGCACGGATTTATTTGGCAATGGTTCGTTTGGCAATCCAAATATAAAAGTATTGAGGAAGAGAGATATATGACAGTGATACTGTGAAGAGATCAATCTATAGAGTTGAGCATGTGTGTTGTGTCATAAGAAGAGTTCCTTGAACTGGTCCTTCGAGGATACTAGTGATTAAAAATTGGCAGTAGGAAAAAGTAGCAATAGTAATAATAAAGGTTCCTAGCGGCTTAATATTCTAACATAATACAGTTACTTGATGAACTGGATTATTCGTGATTGGTGGAGCTGAAGTACTGTTTATTTCAATATAATATCTTGCAACCTACTGGTAAGAATTATTGACTTTTCAATTTTCGTAAAACTCGCACGAAACATTTTCGTCGTACCCCTAATTAGTCTTTCAATCAATTGGTTTGTGCATTTATAATAGATTGACTATTCAAACATTATTTATCTCGCGCGACTAAAATGATTTTGCTGCCAAAATTTTACTCCAAGTTCTTTTAAATTGTAAATGGAGTATCTTAACTGGAATTTTTTTGTAGGATGACAGATGAATCATGACACCAAGTGGATCATACTATTTCTGAATAATAGAGCAACTTTAATGTGCACCGTCGTAATTATATTAGTGTACTTTTCTATCGGACTGTGATTTCTAAATCTCCGCAGTTAAACCAGCATAAATCAATATGATTTTGAAGTTTCTCAGCAAAGTGATATTTAGTGATGATTTTCCTTTCACTCTCGCGCACATGTACGTTCGTTTATGTAGAGAGGTTGCTTTGCTACTTGATGGCATATTTGTCTGACGTGTTCGAACGACTGCAGATATATCTCGATGAACATTAGAAAAGGTCCAAAGGGCAAATGACAATTTCTCTTGGTTTACTTGCTGTTTCAATTATGACGTCAAATTCCAGTAATTTCCAACAAATTCTACAGTGCATAACGAAAGTTGATAGTTTTTGCTATTATCCTATGTGAAGTGTTAAATGGAAAGATTGCTGATCGGACCGTAATACTCAAAAGAGAAAGTAAACAAGGAGAAACTGTCATTTGCACTTAGGACCTTTTCTCGTGTTTGTCTTCATATGTTATCTCATTTGTTATGGTACGTGTTTGATTCATCGATAAACAACTTGTTCATCTACCAAGTATTGTAAGCAGATGATATGATTCGTTATTGCAATATAGGCCCTTATTACCGTTCTCACGTCCACTTTTACATTTACTTCACTTACATGTCATTTCACTTGAATTTACCTATTACCAGTATCACGCATCGTGAAGTGATCAGTATGGTGGAAAAAAATATTTTTTTCAACAAAATGTTGGTGGCGTGATGTTCATAATGGCATCAAGTTCATCCAAGTAAATACTTTTGCCTTTAAAGCGACTTCCGTAATAAGGACCTACATTCACTTTACTTGATTTCCACCGTGAAGTGATACTCATAATAAGGGTCACAGTCACTTCACTTGGTTTTCACCGTGTAGTGACACCGGTAATAAGGGCCATAGTGTATGGTTTTATAATATGCTGTAGTAACAAAAAATTGCAGGTGATTAAAAACATTATGAAGAACTTCTGCTGAACCATCTGTCATGAATTTCTCTACAGCTATTATTGTTGTAGTATAGTTTTATATGGCTTTATTAAATAATGCTCCAACCACCAACTGTAATAAATGAGCGAATTCAAAAGTTTCATTTCGTGTCAGCCCATCTAGATTATTTTTATCCACATTTAGATTAGCTCTATCTTCTATGGAACATATCATACTATTAAATATAGCAGCAATACATTGTGATCTATCATAGGGCTTTGAGTGCCTTCTGTACAATCCGTTGAGTTCACTAGAAATTATCCTGGAACGAAATGTGTTGGTAGCAAGTTGACAAGTGATACGAATATTGTTCTTGCCTATAGGTAAACAAAAAGCTAGTTCTAATGTTTTAAGAACTTGTGAACCTGCACCTCAATTCATTCGACCAGCCCTTCAATTTTTTTTCCTTTGGTTAATAAAAAGACACTTACTGAGAATCGTCCGGTGAAAATTTGCATAATTTTTTGTAAAATAAAATTGGCTGTACGACAATCTCTCGAAAACCATTTTCCAGAAAAGTAAGCAACGAAGTATTTTCCCCAGAATGTACCATTCTCCAGAAAATCATAGTCACGAAGGTATCAATTAGTAGAAAGACATACAACAGAATGTACCATTCCCCAGAATACCATCTCCCTGACGAAGCAAATACCTAGAAACTGTTTCCCCATAATGGAAAATAATACAGAAACAACATAGGAACAGTTCTTTTACCAGAAAAGCATATACTAAAATCAGGCGCGTATGCATGGGGGAAGAGTTTAAACCCCCTTTCCGAAACTTAAGAAATTATTAGGGGATACAGGGGTTAGACCGGACACGTTGTTAAACTGGACAGCTTAAATATCTTATCAACCTGCTAATATTTCAATTCATAGATTGACTTTGTAAACGCGCTTGGAGATAACGCGGTAGAAATGATTTCGATAAAAACCCAGTTTTAATGGATGTTTTTTTTTCAATTTCTAAAAAGTGTCCGATTTAGCCCCGGTCTCCCCAATATTATGAAAACACACCCCGAAATTTTTTTCTGGGTACGCGCCTGACTAGAATGAACCAGTCCGACGAATATAATTTTCGCGAAAATTCGTGAATACTCATTAACTGTAATTTCCAAGGCAACTATGCTTATTTCAAACTTCGTTAGTCTGAAAAAGAGGGTTCTTAAAATAACGAGTTTGATAAAAAATAATCAAATTATATAACGGGTATGAAATCATTTAGCTATATTTATTTCAATTCAAACATAGCTTTTTTAAATTGGGTATTTGTTTCTGCATATAGTTTATAGTAGCATGCTGCTAACCTTTCGTCGTTAATTCGGTCTAGTGATAAAGGGTAGTAAATAGCACACTACCATTTTATATAATTATTTTATTTAAAGCTTACACAAAATTTTGTTCGTCATAGATGATTCAGGTCAAGACGGCCGAAGGCCGCGAGTGCGCCGTCGGAAGCGCCGGCTACTGCGGGGGGCAGCGCCCCCGCAGAAATCACCTCTGTGTAGTTGCGTGCGTTTGCCCGGATTACCTAAAGCTAGGGGCTATCCCTCAGTTAAGTCCGAACGAGCGGCAGCGAGGTCAGACAGCAGGTCATTAAAAACGATGAGGCGTAGCCATATTAGACCTTTCAAAATCGCAGTAAATTAGAACAAATTCTATTAAGCAGCATGTTGATCTGTTATGCTAAATAACCATCATGCCAAACGATATTATACCAATAATACTATTTTAGCGACTAATGCCTTCGAGTGTATGGTTTTCTGGACTTTTGTACATTCTGGGATTTTTTTTCTGGATTTTCTTACTTTCTAGAGTTTGTATTTCTGGAGATTAGTACTTTCTGGGCAATAAATTTGGGGAAAATGCTTCGGTTTTTTATGTTCTGGAGAATGGTTTTCGGGGAAATGTTATAGATCCATAAAATTCATATATCAAAATATCTGTTAGTTCAATTGATTAACGGAAGTTTTCGTCAAAATATTACCGAACAAAGGAATAAAATCTTAGTGTGTAAAGTTGAAATCAACGTTGAGTGAATAAAACAAGGGCAACGCAAACCCTTTCTATCCCTTTTGACACTGTCGATAAAACGGTTAGATGAGCAGGCTCAAATATTTTTGAGCAGCATTTTGCTACAAATGGTAACAGAATATTACTACAAATGGTTCGACTGCATTTGTGAATCAGAGTGTATTCAACGTAAAGTACATATACTGTAATATTGAAACTGTTGGGATGGTTAACTGAGCGAGAATAATGCTAAAATGGATTGTAAGTAAACCATTTCTTTTATCGTTATCGTTATTGTTTAAGAAAATTGCCAAATACCAGTTAGCTATTTATTTTGATTTTCCGGTAACTAGCAGGCCAATTTAGAATTATCGGCGGACCTAATTTGAGGTGCTTGTATTAATTGATTTGAAAGTTTCAATATTGTATGCTTGAAATTTTTTTAATAAACGTAAACGGGCCGTGTGCAAACTAAAATCTCCGGTTACATACGAACAAAACGGTGGCGCGCAAATGGATTAAGTATAAAGTTATGTTATGATGATAATCATAGATACTTCTTTTTCATTAAATGTGGCAATTTCAAGCATACAATATTGAAACTTTCTCTCAGTATAAGTCCTCATACCCTATTATTCAACCAAACAATAATTGAATAGCTAGAAATTGATTTAGTCTTATAATACATAATATTTTGGTCTAATCTTGCTCTTTCCGAAGATTATCGATGCTTTTTAACGTATGATCAATAAAATTACACTATTACTAAGTTTATTGGTTCACGGTAACTGATTCAATATTTTTCGGTCAAAATATATAAAATCTTCTCTTGAATCGCTGTTTATAAAATTGATCAGCTTGTACATTCTTATTCTTGAAAATTGTTATTATGATATAAAATCGTTTCATTTGTTCGGGTTTATATCTTGAGGTTGTTCGTATCCAAAATTGATCTTTTAAGTAACTTTGAAATCATCATAAGTAACTTTTATTTAAAGGAAATTTTTCAAATTCCTCACAATGTAAAAAAATTGTGGAAGGCTCAAAATAGAATAGAATCAATTGTCCTGAAAGAATTCTACTGTCAGTTTTATTGTTGTATTGACTATGGGAACCTTAGCTTTATTTCATTTTTAATGTAATTGTGCTCGGTCGTGTCTTGCATACAACCCTTTAATTTTTTTCTACGGCTTTTTGAAACCGAAGCGAAAATCTAGTAATCGATTTCATCACTTTGTTGGTTGGAAATCGAGTAATTCGCAAAATAATATCTACTAATGAAACAGTTGGTACAAAAATCCTATATAAAAACAACGATGGGTTCTGCACGTAGGCATGAATAAACGAACAAAAATGACGAAAACATAAACAGATACCATTGACTACAATAAATGATTCCATTGCACAGAGCTATACCAAACTTTTGATGAGTGCTACACCAGTGGTATCGGTGCAGAAAAAGTGTAGCACTGGTGTAGTGCAATTGGCAAAAACGAACGGTTTCAGGGCAACCTTACCTACACCGGTGCTAAGACAAGACCTGACAACTGGCTTCTTATTCTTCCTTCCAAACCATCCTTCTCGTCATTTTCGCCCTGTGGAATAAACACCAACGTATCGGCTACAGTGTAGCCATATTTACAGATTTTTCAATAACTAAAGGGTGATTTTTTAAGAGCTTGAGAACTTTTCTAAACAATAAAACGCATAAAATTTGCAAAATCTCATCGGTTCTTTATTTTAAACGTTAGATTGGTACATGACATTTACTTTTTGAAGATAATTTCATTTAAATGTTGACCGCGGCTGCGTCTTAGGTGGTCCATTCGGAAAGTCCAAATTTGGGCAACTTTTTCGAGCATTTCGGCCGGAATAGCCCGAATTTCTTCGGAAATGTTGTCTTCCAAAGCTGGAATAGTTACTGGCTTATTTCTGTAGACTTTAGACTTGACGTAGCCCCACAAAAAATAGTCTAAAGGCGTCAAATCGCATGATCTTGGTGGCCAACTTACCGGTCCATTTCTTGAGATGAATTGTTCTCCGAAGTTTTCCCTCAAAATGGCCATAGAATCGCGAGCTGTGTGGCATGTAGCGCCATCTTGTTGAAACCACATGTCAACCAAGTTCAGTTCTTCCATTTTTGGCAACAAAAAGTTTGTTAGCATCGAACGATAGCGATCGCCATTCACTGTAACGTTGCGTCCAACAGCATCTTTGAAAAAATACGGTCCAATGATTCCACCAGCGTACAAACCACACCAAACAGTGCATTTTTCGGGATGCATGGGCAGTTCTTGAACGGCTTCTGGTTGCTCTTCACTCCAAATGCGGCAATTTTGCTTATTTACGTAGCCATTCAACCAGAAATGAGCCTCATCGCTGAACAAAATTTGTCGATAAAAAAGCGGATTTTCCGAATGGACCACCTAAGACGCAGCCGCGGTCAACATTTAAATGAAATTATCTTCAAAAAGTAAATGTCATGTACCAATCTAACGTTTAAAATAAAGAACCGATGAGATTTTGCAAATTTTATGCGTTTTATTGTTTAAAAAAGTTCTCAAGCTCTTAAAAAATCACCCTTTATATGCTAAGAAAAAAATATTAATTAAATTTAAATTTTTAGACTCGCTTTTGGATTTGAAATAAACATGAAAAATATTTTGGTGAATGCATTTTTTTATTATATATGAATCCTTAAAAACAATTAATTGAGCTTTGATGACAAAACAAGCAATATCTCACGTTGGACGCAAAATCGAATCCATTGTTGACGTATTACCGGATCTTTTGGAAACCGGAAAAAGTCAAGATTGGATAAAAATGCTTAGTGCGACCACAGTGTGCAACACAACAGTTCATTCTTCTCGTAAAACTAAACACACTTTCGAGTTTACACTAATTTAAAAAAATCTTTTTTTGTTACACTTTAATTCACCGAAAAAAAAAGCGGCTTGATGCAGATTTTAATTAACATTTATTACAAATGAGATTGAAAAAAAGTTCATTCTTTGAAAATTTTCATTTACATTGATGAGCTAAAATTATACATTTCAATAAACTTGTTTTCTGATTTTCTTTATATTTGGCATCATTGCTCGCGTACCCTACACTCAGAAAAATATAATGGTAACAGTTACTAGGGTAACGGCTCCCTATTTCATCTGAGCTCCTATTTCCATCTCATACCTTCACCTCATTACTTTGAACATGAATAATATTTTACAACCTACCTGAACCAAACTGTGAAATGTTTTAAAATGATTATAAAAGCTATTGTCACACTTTTCTATTGAAAGAATTGGTTTTAAGTTCTTCGTTTATGGTTTTTTTTCATTGAAAATAAACTCACTTTTCAATTTAGGACACATTTTCGTCTCAAGATTTACAGTTCGTCATGTTTCTGATTATCTACTAATCGATTCGTCTCAAAACATGATCACTTTTTCGCACAATTACACTACCATTGAATGCTGGATGACTTCATAATTAGTAATGTTCACTTGCCACTTGTTTAATTAACGATTTAAAACTTCAAAAACTACCCGACAAACAATAAAAGTCTTTAAAAATATGAGATGAAAGTTTTTCACTGAGTTCACTTGATTGCACTTTGTTTTCATCTCATTTTGTTTCGCAAAGTTGCCAAGTTATCTCAAAATGTTACAAAAAATAAATTGTCTATCTTCTTCAAATTATTATCAAAAAGTATGTTTTTGGTATCCGTGACATTAGTTTAATTATATTATTGATATTAATACTTCAATAAAACTGTTTTTGCTTCGAATATTACCAGAAAGAGCGTGTTAAATACTAATGAAATAACCATTGTGGCAAATATAGTAGCACTGGTTTCATTCCGCTATACGTCAACATAACGCTGTAAAGTGTGTGTGTTTCATCGGCTGTGCACAGAGATGCCAGATATTTTCATAGAAAATATGTATTCCGTTGAATAGAAGGTCGATATCTGCTCTATCTGTTTTCACTAATGAAATGATGTTAACAGATAGTTCTTTATATTTCCGTAAGTCATTGCCCCGCTCACGAGAATATTCAACGAGTTGATATATACAATAACAATATATATATATATATATATATATATATATATATATATATATATATATATATATATATATATATATATATATATATATATATATATATATATATATATCAATTCAAATTGGTTCAAAATTTTAATATAAATGTTTGTCAGTGTTCATAATCAATTACCTACATAAAAGATTTCCACTTTAACATGTGATTTGTCTGTTGATTAATAAGCTTTTAAAGAATCACTGCAATCAAATACTAATAGATACTTAGAGAGAAAAGTCTAATTTTTTACTTCTCACTTCCCTGTACAAATCTGTATTAAATTTAGGAAATCTGTATAAAATCAGCACTTTGATTTAAATCAGTATGCGAACACAAAAATCTATACAATACAAATAAATCTGTATAAATGGCATCTCTGGCTCTACACTTTGTTTTAAGAAGGGCTAATGAATAAATAGTAACAATTACATTTTGGTTTGGTTCACCAAATTAACTTTACAGTAAAGTTTTAAATTCAAAGCGAAAGGTAACGGAAACAACCGAAAATTTTGAAATGATTTCAATCTGGTTTTGAAAATATTGTGTGTTGTGTCTCATAGTTTGCATTAGGCCGTTTTTAAGAAGAATTCTGACATTTTGAACCTGAGAGTGTAATAGTGGAATATTATGTTTTGATTGCTGTCGCCATTGCTAATTTATAGGATGAATAAAGGATCAACGATAGGATGGATAAAAATCCATTGAGATGGAATTAGGAGCAGAGTAATGAACATTTCATAAGAGTTTTTTGCTGTTTTATGAACATTATTTTAATTTCCAAGAAATGTGAATCAAATCTCAATGTGGAGCAAGGCGAATGAAGCAGTAATATGAAATAGTTATAGTGATTTTAGTGGCTAAATCGGGGTTTGAAGGCGACGTCCTTACAAATGAGATGAAATAGGGAGCCCTTACCCTATATAGAGGGCCAACGTGACCATGCGAGTATAGTGGTTTTCAGCCGACTATTAAATCAGATGATTTCAACAATAGTCAAGTTCATGTTTACTATAAATGGTATCGGCTCTAGAATAGTAATATTGAACAGTATATTGTACGAATAACTAATACAATTGAGATGGTTAGGCTAACCATGACCGAATCTTTATTTACATTGTAGTTTTCGCTATAACCAGAGTCATGGTATTTTTGACATTTCACTTCTAGTTATTTCGAAACTAAAGGCAGTGGTTGATTCAACAATGCTGAAGATCAGCAAAACATGAGCTAATGTTAAAAAGTTTTATGAATTTGAATTCTAGAACAAGAACAACAAAATAATTTCATTAAACTCAATTTTATTTTCGCTTCAAATCAAATGATAATATACTTGGTGAAATATTGATTAGCATTGCTTGATAGCAGCAGTGGATCCAAGGCTCTGTCCGGTGGAGTTTTTCCTGAAGCAGGAATTGGCAGCATGGAAGAAATTAATAGCCAAGTCCAGATGCAAACCTCGATACCCACCTGCCATATATTGTTATTTTTTTCGTCGGATTCGAGCGATTTGAATCCGGGAATTGGATGATGTTCGTCGTTTTCATCAATCGCTTGATGTTGTTTCTACAGCGACCGATAACGAATAATAAAAATTATACAGGACGTCGATTTCACTAGAAAACAGCCGTTACCGGTAAAATTGTTGAAAAATTTAATTTCAACGACGGAAACTAGTAAGGCTACAAAATTTACTCACCTGCAAGACCTTCCAAATTGCACAATATATGTCACAATATACATTTTTTTCAAATCAACCACTGATGTGTTACGAAATTGTCTGCTGTATTGTAACTTTATGTGACAATAACAAAGTACATTCGTTTATTGACAATTTGCCAGCACAAATGAAAAACATAGTCGGTTAAAAAACACTATACGATAATGTGCTTACTACATACATTCTGTTGATATGGACTATATGAAAAGTGTTTTCAAACTTCATAATTTCTTTTAAACCATGTATCTATTTATGGTAACATTATTATACTGTGAACATATTTACATGGTAGCAATAACTATTTAGCTCCTCATATATATCAAGGCTCGAGAGCAATTTCACCTTACTATAAATTGTGATTTTAACTATTTGTTCTTATATTTGAGATGACTACCATTGTCAGGATGACCATGCCAGAAAAGTCATAAATACAAATAGTTTAGTCAAGTCGTAGTCTTTGTTGTCTAGTAATTTATACAATACATATGGTGAAAAGTCATATATCATGATTGTTGCTACTATTTAAGCGTATAGTTGAAATGACAATGGAAAACAGGCTGCGGTTACTATGGTATTTTGCTCAGAGTACAAAAATTGTTTCTTTTCATAATGTGCGGGTAGCAACATCAAAATCAGCCAATCAGAAACTGGTCCATTTTGGAACAAAAGCAACCCCCCCAGTTGTCAGGTCTTGTCTTAGCACCGGTGTAGTGCAATTTAAAAACGAAAACGACATAAGAACACTATAACCTCTTTTTTTTTTATTCAATAATATAATATAATATTAAGGCACACTGCTTAAGCTCTAAGATGCCAAGGGTATTTACTAATCTTAAACTATAACCTCTTATCAGTAGCGTACTGAGGAAATTTGACACCCGGGGCAAATAAGAGATTTACATGAGTTTAGTGAGCAAAAAAAAAACAAAACTGAATTCCATCTCCGGAAAGATTACTTGGGTGAGCAAAAAAAATAGGTCCCAAGGATTAATTTGCCGCCCCCACACAAACGTTGCGCCCGGGGCGAGCTCCCCCCTTCGCCCCCCTCTAGATACGCCACTGCCTCTTATACACCGATCCTTAACTCCAGTGAAACAATCGACTTTAATACTATAAAACACTATAGTATAGGGTAAAAGAGGTATTTTGGCCCACTTTAGGGTTGATTTTAATTTGGCTGTTAATTTGGCTGTTGTAATATGTTTGAAAAACCCTTCCGCAATAGGTAATTGATTGTGATTAGCTTCAAATTGATGCAACATGCATTACTTAACATCGATTGAATCCATAAAGTTTGTTAGGTGGTCTGAAATACTTCGACTACACACTTAAGTTTTTTAGCTGAGTCTCGGCAAAGAAATGCCGAGATTCGCACAGCCGAGTAATCAGCAATCATCTCGGCAAAAATAAAATTACTGAGCATCTCGGTACCCTCAAATTTGACAAACGTCAAATATTGCGAAATCGTCAGCATAAGATTTTCTGTTTGCTCCGTGAAACGTTTACTGAATATTCGGCAATCCAATAAAACGAAAAAATGAAAAAATAAATTATCGAATCATCAGTAATTAAAAATCTAGTCAATTAATTTTGTTTGTAATTTCTCAACATTATAAACACACCGTTCAGGATCAAAAATTCATTTTATTAACACTTAAACGAGGCTTACAAATTTGTTGCTAGTAGTGCTTAAAGCCTCTACCTGAAAACATGTAGCATAAAAAATAAATTAAGAAGTTTGTCGGAAGGCTCGCATTTGATACCGAATACTGTAAAAACCGTGCAAAGAGTTTTAAATGCTGACAGTATTTCCGGTCCTATGCGGGAATTATTACATCTCTCCAAACTAATGAGCAGTCTCCTTCGCCAAATTCCTCAGACATCACTACCAACATCGGCGTTTCCGGATGCGACCACCTTGAGTCGAGCTGGAAATATGAAAATAAAAATAAATAAATATATATATATATATATATATATATATATATATATATATATATATATATATATATATATATATATATATATATATATATATATATATATATATATATATTGATTTTCGGCTTACAAAAATTTTCAATATTTAATGATGCATATACGATATTGTTCAAATAAACTTACTTTGATCTATTGAATTATTCCATGCATTGCGTTATTTTTTCGCATATCCCCCAAAGTTTTGTTTCGAGGACGCTTTGAGCCCCGTGTTGGGTGTTTTCCCTTATAATCGCGAGTGCTCTGATAAAGTCGCTTTTTGTAAAGCGGAACATGTCACTATATTTATTCAATATTTTTACTTGCATGTGGTTCCACGCTTCTTCGAAGATTATCCATTTTTTCACTAGAGAATTTCATTAGAAAATAATCGCGCAATGCGAAGCGAAAATGTAACGCGGCAATAAATAACAGCTGTCGTGCTGAATCTCGGCAACAGCTAGCGCATATTCCGAAATCTCGGCAACAGCTAGCGCATATTCCGAAATCTCGGCAAACGTCTCTGCTGATGTCGGCATATCTGTTGTTTACTGATAAATTCAGAAAGCAATTATGCCAAATTTCGGAAAATTGAAGCATTTTACCAAAATATCAGTGAATGCATTTAACGAAGTTCAGAAATATACGTATTGATTACTGAGCAATCAGCAAATTTACGTGTTGCTGATCAGTTTCGGCATTTTATTATGCCGAGCTCAAGAAATGGTTTTAAGTGTGTATAAAAAAGAAGACGAAAATCCCTCCCAACGACACTTTTGACAATAATACTGACTATGAAGTAATGGAATTACGAACCTAGCGCACCGCAATCCTTGTTGTATGGAAATACAACCTTTGCACCAACGTTACCAGGTATACCGATTCCTCGGTATTTATACCGATTTTGACCTCTATACCGCAATACAGATGTGTTCTCCAAAAATACTGATAATTCGCTGATCATACAGATAAATACCGATTTTTTGTTTTAGTTGGAATAGGCATGAGAAAAGGTTGTCGTAGGACCTTTTTTTGCTCACTGAACTGAGCTCCAGTAAAATTTTCCTGGTACTTATGTAGCAGAGATTCGGATACCGATATGATACCGATAATTTTTTGCGCCGGATACAGGTTTTTGGAAAAACGACCTGACAACGTTGCTTTGCACTCTCAAGAAAAAGTTCCAAGATTTAGCAATGAAAAAGAAAAATTTAAAATATCTTCTTTCTTTACTTTCCTTTAATAGTACCTGAGTCACTCTTGCAATTTGTTTTGTAGCGGGATGAGAGCACGTTTCGTGGTTCATATTCACTCTCTCTCTCTCTCTCTCTCTCTCTCTCTCGCGCTATTCCTTCACAGCATGCCTTTCGAAGAGCCTACCAATAATAAGGTGCACACGTACTGGTTGTATGAGAGTGATATGCATTTGATTTTATTGATTAACCCAAAAAGTATGTCCCTGTAATGCTGATCCTTGACAGACAGTTCCACTAATAATTAAATAATTTTCGATTTATTTGTTCTTTGTAGAAAATGTCACACCATGGAATCGGCAAGGATAGTGACAAAGATCCATCGGCAACCACTTCGTCGGCTGCGGCAAATGGAATTCTGTCACAGGAGCATTCTTGTGAGATCTGTGGTATGTCCAGTTTGTCCGATGATGCAATGCGAGAACATACACGTCAATGCCATGTGGAGGGCAGTGCCCAATGCCCGTTTTGTGGACTGTGTGGAGTGCCGGCTGCCGAACTTTTGCTGCATGTAAATCAAGCTCATTTGGATTATCTAACGCCCGAGAATGAACTGATGAGTTTCATCGATGATCAAACTCCTAGTATCGATGGTGACTCCGATTCTATTTCCGACTGCCGTGGTTTATCTCCTTCAATAACATCTGAACTTCTTACACCAGTGTCCAGTTCCAGTATCAAACCCGGTATCAGCAACGGCTCCCTAATCACCAGTGGTACGTCGATAATAAATTCAACAGTGCTTCAACACAACGGTATCAATGGAATCAACGTTAGCAATAGCAAAATTAGTTCTTCGATGAGCACTTCGGCCACGAGCATCAGTAGTAAATCAAGTATCGGTAGCCAACTAAATGGAATCTGCAATGGTAGCATGAGTGCTAGTAGTAGCAGCATCAACCAAATGTCCAACAATGCAAATAAGATGAATCAACAGCCGCAGCAGTCTTTGCTGAATAATCAACATCCAGAGGTAACTGTAACCAGTACAAGCAACAACAAAAGCTGTGATATTTTGAATGGAAGTAAGGAAGTGATAATTAATGGAGGTGGAGCAGGTTGTACCAGTGGTAGTGCTACTACTAGCAGCAATGGCACTGGGGCTGGTGGTCAAGGATCGCCTCTACGATCTCAGCTGGGACTGAAGCTCAAATCTCACAAACCAGTTGCAACCGTTAACATAAAACCAAGCCCGCTGCAGTGTTTATTATGTCCGTACACAACAGATAATCCAAATATTCTTGAAGAGCATATTAATCGATCGCACTTTGATCCACTAAGTCCCAGCATAAACAATGGAGCCAGTGGTCATTCCCATGTAGATACTCTTAGTGCACTACAGTGTCCAATTTGTGCGAGAACGTTTGAGTCTGGTTCGGATCTGGAACTGCACGTCAACATAGAACATCGTGATATATTGAGTCCTGCAAAAGCTGATCGCCAAAACGGAGGTACGCCTGCGGCCGCAACTGTTAATGGTAGTCTCACTGGGAGTCTTTGTCCTGTATGTGGTATTTCTTTCGATAATATGAAAACAGCCGAGATGGAGTTACACATTGAGAAGCACTTTAGTAAGAGTCCTCAGAATCCAATCACAAAAGAACCAGATTTGGAAAAGCAAGCTCAGAAATTGAGAGAGCAACGTGAATTCGAAATGCTCCGCGCACAGTACGGCATGGATGACCAAGGCAACTTCCGGGAGCAATCGGCAGCAGCAATGCAACGTGCTGTATATGCCGGTGAGATGAGCGTAGCGGATTACTATGAACGGCAGGTTGGATTGCGGGCTGCAGAATCGCACGGTGTCGATGATGGTTCATCTTGCACAAAGACTGTCTCACCGAGAGTTCTTGCACTATCATCTTCGTCGCCAAATGTGCTCAAAACGTTCGTCTGTTCAAGTGTTGACCATTATGCATCCAGTTATGGTGACAAAGGCTGGGGCTGTGGATACCGAAATCTTCAGATGATGCTTTCGTCATTACTGCAGGTATTTGTCCTCACGCTAGTGAACATTTAGTTGATGTTAAATGTGATGTTTTTGTTTCGCCTCAATAGAATACCGCATATAATGAAGCGTTATATTCCGCTTGGGGATCTCATGGTCCAGCACGCACAGCTATGCCAAGTATATCACGACTGCAGCGAATGGTGGAAGCAGCTTGGGCTCAAGGATTCGACGTTCAAGGTTCGGAACAGCTTGGTTGCAAATTGCATAACACGCGAAAATGGATTGGTGCTACGGAAATTGTGACAGTTCTGTCGTGGCTGAGAATCCGGTGTGAACTGGTGGACTTTCACCGTCCAACGTCGTCCGATGGTCGCCACCCGGAGCTGTTCAATTGGGTATTACGTTACTTCGAAGAGCCAAGAATACACACCCCTCCACTGTATCTGCAGCATCAAGGTGATTGATTTTGAATTTGTTTCGGAGGGAACGTCGGAAACGGGATACTATTCCTCATTCCCAAATACTATATTCACAAATATTTTTTTTGTATGTTAATGCTTTGCTAACGTATCTTTTAGGACATTCGAGAACAATCATAGGAATTGAGCAACGTACATCTGGGCTTTCGTTGCTTGTATTAGATCCCAGCCATGGGCCGCGACAGGTCGCTGCCCTTGGATCCTCCCAGGATTCGCTCCGATTAATACGGAAAAATTCTGCTTCCATGAGAGCTCCTCAATACCAAGTGGTAGCAGTTAAAGGACTAATCGAAACGGAAGAGCAATACCAGGTAGGTTCTATGATTGGCATTGAATTATTTAGACAATGAAAAAAGTTTCCGTCTTCGTTTTGAATCAGTTCTAGTTTCAATTTACGGTATTGATGATTTGACAATGTGCCAAATGTGTGTTGAGAGCATTACGAAAAATCACCGATATATGTCTTCTTTTGGTTTTATTTATTTATTTATTAACGATCAATTAATAAACAAAAGAATTTTTTACGTTTTTTGCTTCTTGTATGATATGATAAGATTACTTGTGGATAAACTAGCTATCAAATAAGTACACTAAGTTGCTTACAGTGCAAAGAATGATATGTGGAAATGCCAATGGATATTTTAGTAATGCCTATTGTTCTTCTACAACGAACGAACTGGAGATGCTCGAATATTACTCATGAAAGGTCGAGAGCGACTGAAGAAATCTTGTGTCAATTAAAAGACAACGAGGGAGTGAGTCAGAAGGGCTGGAACGTAAATAAAAGAAAGTGTTGGAGGATATGTCAGCGTGACATTCCAGTTATTTTTTCCTTACTAACCTCGTCATAGTTTGGGTTCAATGAAGCTATAGCAGTTAGATAGTCGTATCGACATTTCGCATTCAATACAAATTTACATTAAAACCTGTCAAATGTCAAGTAAAGAAATTCGATAGTCCCACGACAAAAGGGCCTAACTGCAAATGAGAGCCTCTCCTTATTTACTTTCTCTTTTGATTATTACGGCGCCATTGTTGCAAATTCTCTAAAGTTTTTAATATAAATCGAAAGCTTGTAGCTTTACCTTAAAAGTTTTGCGTAAAGTAAAGTGTCAAATATAAAATCAGTTCGGTAAATCGTGAAAGAAAAAGTAAACAAAGAGAAATTGTCATTTTCAGTTAGGCCCTTTTGTCGTGGGACGGTCGAATTGTGATTGTCTTTTTAAGGACTATTCACACATTTCAGTTCCGTGACGGTTCATTGAAAGTACCATCAGTGAGCCGTCAGTGTTCTTTTTTTGTCGGAACCCTTCCGTTCTGTTTCCGTGCTGTTTCCGTTCCGGCACAGCAAATGCAGTTACATATCGACTTCAGTGAAAATAAAAAAATATCGGTGACGACGAATTTGAGTTTGTCGGACGGACGCTACACTGACGGCGAGCTGCACTGAAACGGCACGGTGTCGGATAGGTGTGAATGCGCGCATAGAAAACGAATGGAATAATATCAGTATCCGTGCACGGTGTCGTGCCGTCACTGAACCGGACCGGATATGTGTGAATAGTCCTTTATTCCGATTTTTGTTTTTCAGATCAACTCACTGACACTTAGGAAATTTTGAGATTTTTTCTCTCAAAAATAATGTTTTTCAGAACGATCAGCCAAATCAAGGAAAATTAGAAAATTTTATTTTCAGATATCAGTCGAAACTCTGAAAACTCTTGCTAACAATTTTCTCGGGATTACTTTCGAGTATCTCGAGGAGAACACGTTATAACACTTCAATGACAGTAATTTAAAAGAAACAAATTCATGGAATAAGTTGATGCCTTAGTAACGTGGATTATAGCAGCTATGTTGAAATTTTTTAATTTTGCAATAGATTTAAATATGACGAATTTCGCGCTAAATCATATGAATGAAACTTTATGGACATGTAGATTTTGTCTCAAAATGTCACATTGCATACTTTGTTTTTTTTTTTTCAAAATTGATGTAGACTGTCTTTTAGAGTAGGGTTAAACTTTTATAATTTTTATTCAAATAGTTGACGAATAATAACAAATCCTACAAAAAAGTATTATACTATTGATTTTCATAAAATCAAATTTTGCAAAATACAAAAAACGTCCATATCGATTCTTACACTGAAAAAAATTGACTTTTAAAATTAAAAAAAAAAAACATTTTTTTACAGTCTTTTACATTGGAAACTATACTTAACTGAAAGTCATTATCATCAACTTTTTTCCTAAGGAAAATAATAACTTACCTAAATTGAGTTTAAATTTTGAAAACCGATTTGTTTTTCAGTGTAATATTCGAATAGACGAGTTTCGCGCAAAATATCATTAGGAGTTGACAGCATATAAACTTTATCACAAAAAGCCACTTCGCTTTATTTCTCAAATTTTTTTTAGACTATCTTTTGAAAATGACTACACACTTAAATTTTTTAGCTGAGTCTCGGCAAAAAAATGCCGAGATTCGCACAGCCGAGTAATCAGCAATCATCTCGGCAAAAATAAAATTACTGAGCGTCTCGGCATCCTAAAATTTGACAAACGTCAAATATTGCCGAAATCGTCAGCATAAGATTTACTGTTTGCTCAGTGAAACGTTCACTGAATATTCGGCAATCCAATAAAACGAAAAAATGAAAAAAATAAATTACCGAATCATCAGTAATTAAAAATCTAGTCAATTAATTTTGTTTGTATTTTCTCAACATTATAAACACGCCATTCAGGATAAAAAATTCATTTTATTACAACTTAAAGGAGGCTTACAAATTTGTTGCCAGTAGTGCTTAAAGCCTACCTGAAAACATGTAGCATAAATAAAAAGCGGCGTTTCCAGATGCGGCCACCTCGAGTCGAGCTGGAAATATGAAAATAAAAATATATATTGATTTTTGGCTTACAAAAATGTTCAATATTTAATGATGCATATACGGTATTGTTCAAAAAATAAACTTACTTTGATCTATTGAATTATTCCATGCATTGGGTTATTTTTTCGCATACCCTTCAAAGTTTTGTCTCGAGAACGCTTTGAGCCCCGTGTTGGGTGTTTTTCCCTTATAATCGCGAGTGCTCTGATAAAGTCGCTTTTTATAAAGCGAAACATGTCACTATATTTATTCAATATTTTTACTTGCAAGTGGTTCTACGCTTCTTCGAAGATTATCCATTTTTTCACTCGAGAATTTTCTTAGAAAATAATCGCACAATGCGAAGCGAAAATGTAACGCGGCAATAAATGACAGCTGTCGTGCTGAATCTCGGAAACAGCTAGCGCATATTCCGAAATCTCGGCAAACGTCTCTGCTGATGTCGGCATATCTGTAGTTTACTGATAAATTCAGCAAGCAATTATGCCAAATTTCAGCAAAGTGAAGCATTTTACCGAAATATCAGTGAATGCATTTAACGAAGCTCAGAAACATGCGTATTGATTACTGAGCAATCAGCAAATTTACGTGTTGCTGATCAGTTTCGGCATTTTATTATGCCGAGCTCAAGAAATGGTTTTAAGTGTGTAGACATTTCTACCTTTTTTTGCAAATAATTCGAGTACAAAAATGACAAATCCTGCAAAAAAATGTTGTGCTGGTGATGGCCTTAAAATAAGTCTAATTTTCGAATGAAAATACTAAATAAATTACCAATCGAATAATTTACATGGAAAAAAATCGATTTTAAAAATTTGAAGTCAATACTGATACTTTCTGCAACTATCGTGCATCTAGCAACAGGGTACTTTTCTCTCAAATTGAGATTCATTGGAATCTTGGATCGTTATAACTTCCAGTTGAATTTAGATTTTAATAAAAAGACACTATAAAAAAAACTCAGTTTGGACAAGACATAGTTTGTGATATTAAAATTTTGGATAAAAGCTGTTCGAAAAAAAATTGGTTAAAATTGTTTAGCATTTTTCAAATAACTGGATAAATTTTTGAAAAATGATGCGTGCAAAGTGACTTTTTGACACAATGTCCACATGTCCAGAAATTTTCATTCAAATCAGAGAGGGTGCTGCCAACATTTCTGAGAGATGGCGCGAAATTCGTCATATTCATAGATAAGATTTTCGTAACATAATTATTCTTTCGAGTTTCGGAAAGGGTTTGAAAACCTAATACAACGTTGTGACAAAATCAGTTCAAGAGATTTTCAAAACTCAGTGACTGAAAAAATCACATCAAAGATTTCCATTCATGAAACAAGCATACAAAAAACTCTGAACCTCGAAGTTCACAAGTGATTTTTTGTATCAGCGAAATTTGATTTTTCACTCACAGAAATATCGCTAAAAAGATAACCGAAAAGGAGAAGAGTCTCCGATGATATTATGATGCTGAATTTCCACTACGCTTCAGTACGACACCGAAGTGATTCGTGCAAGATTTAATTATAATATTTTCATCAAAAAAAAATCGACTGAACAAAATCGGAACTGAACCGTAACTGAGATATAATGACTGCGATATTTTCGATGTACGAAGGGTGGTCAATATGAACAACAATATTCCAAATAGTGATTATAGCGTCAAAATGCTGTTTTAATTTCCACTGGTTGATTACATTGCACTATTTAGATTAAACTCAATAAAATGCTATTTAGCATGAATTTGGGTTACAGAAATAACAGGAGTGCAGCATTGTGTATGTCTCGAACACACAGCATGCGCAGCGTTTGAATGGGTTTAGCGATATCTTGCACTCCTGTTACTTTTGCTTATGACATTCAAGCTAAATTTGTTAATATTTTTTAATCAGTTGCACAACATGCTTTGAGATTGTTTTTTATTAATAAATCACACGAAAATTCGAAAAAACGAATAAAACCAAAACAAACTTGTCATTTTAACCATTTTTTTAAAGTGAATGTTGTTCCCACAATCGTGGCTGATGCGAAAGCGGGTCCCAAATCGTGGTGGCCCCTTGTGGCGATCGTGGTGACATCTGCAAGTGTTCGCCACGCTGATTGAGCAAATTTTACACACAGTTAATATGTGAACCTGTATATCTGTTATCTGTGGTTTAGTTTTTGTTCATTGACAAATTTATTCATCATGTATTCTGCAAAGGGCGATATAAGATAATAACGGCTATGAAAATTCATTTCCCAAAAATATTCTGTTCGAGAATAATATCAGATATATTCAATATGTGAGCTTTTTTCTAAAATATCATCTAGGAGAATGTTTGCTAGTGAACTTTTCAAAACTGATTTTTTGTCATGTGAGATTAGTTTCAGTGAGAATCGTGTTTGCCAAAAAAAAAAAACAGTACTAAACTTTTCTGTAGTGAGTTTACTGATCGTTAAATTTTTGCCTGGAGATCATTTGTAAAAAATTTCAGTTACGATTTAAGAAATTTTAATTTTTCTCAACACTGGCAGACTCCTACATTCCGATGCGGAACTTGACATTTTGTTTGAAGCCGATTGATTGTTTTGTTGTTTTAAATTCATGTGACGTAAACACAAGAGAGTTGAAAAGAGTTAAATGTAATTGTAATGGTGTCTTAATCTGATATCAGCTTGATGGAAGGATAGAAAGATGTGTATCTATCTAATAAAAAATAATAATTGCATTCTTCATTCATATATTTACAGGCGAGTAAAGTTTTGAGATCACATAGAATACCACCAGACCGTTGACATGCTGTAACCGTCGAACTGTTATTCGTACGTGTTTTGCAAGTATAAATAATAATGTGTTTAATTTTATCTAGTCTAGACAAAATTTTCCCAACTTAGAAGACCGACAGTAAAAAATAGAAGTTTTGGAAGCCAGTGCGTGAAACACACATAAGTAAACTTTTAATTGCCACTATCACCCAAAGAACACTCAAACACCGAACTCAATTAGTCTAATTCTAAACAAATATTGCAATAATCCACCCTACAGTAAATAAATGGTAAAGCAGTCGAGGTCTTGAACGAACATCCCTAGATCGTTGGCTGTTCTGTTGCTGCTCGCTACAAACCGTCAGTCAATTCCATAGATTTCGGACATTCTAGACGATTGAGTTCCCGCTCACTAACATACCTTGCTCAGCACTGAACGTCGATTGCAAATCAATGTTGAATCAAAAAAAGAAAAATACAAACTAAAAGACAACATGCTTGCCTTCGTTATAGGTATTATTGCCAATAATTCTATGAGATATTGAATGTTATCGGAAACAATCTCCATGTGTTTTCTAGTTTTAGAATCTCGCTTTAGCTGGTCGTTCGAGTCGAATGATTAGTACAAGATTTCATAGCTTTAATTACTAGACGTAGGCACAAAACTAAAGTACACATTTTTTTTGAATACTCGTTTTCATGATTGCTCATATAACAGTGTTGTTTTAGTTTCGGCAAGCAATCGTATTTGTTAGACGGAAGCTTCAAATTTGTTATTGAAATATTGTGCAAAGATTCGTGGATCTGTTAATGGTTTTTTCCCTAAGCACTGCGAAATCTAAAAAAGAATTGAGGATTATTAGGTATACTGAATTTTATAGGCGCGTAATGTAATTTCTCAACCATTAATTAGGAAGTCATCGCATCATATTTGCTTGATATGAAAATGATAGCTGATTATTTTATTGTGGATTTGTGATGCTCTAACTGTATCATAATCTATGGAAAACTTTAAATGCCTTTCATGGTTCATGTTCAGAATTGAAACCATTTTAGAATCTAATTCAATTGTCAGATTTTGTTTCGAATATTTTAGGACTATTTTCTAATATCTGGGAAAATATTCACAAATAAAAACATAAGCGATGCTTTGATAACTAGATCGTCCATTCTAGATAGCATTGTACAGGATTGTAATGGAAGTCTTTATATTTGAGTGAATTACTTTAAATGTTCGCTTACTACGTGACACTCAGCCAAGCACATCTAACAAACATAGCTACAAATTAGTGAACGTACTGATAGTACGTGTATATTTGACAGGAAGATGGAGTCTCTTTATTTTTCTATAAACATTTGAAACGGATTCATATACTCTGGCAGAAGGAACCAGAAACGAGAAAAATACGTGATACCTTACAAAAGTAAAAAAAAAATAACGATGCATACGGGACAGTATGTGAATTGCATAGCTAAATGAACTACGGCAGTAATTTGTATATTACATAGACGAATTTGGACACTGCAAAGTGCACACGCAAAAAAACGCGCATACACCTCACAATACACTAAACTGCAAGCAAATCGAATGTTAACTTATCCTTCCCAAGAACGAGCGCTTTGAGTTTTTAGAACACGACACATACTCAATAACCAAAGTAAACAAGTGACTAAGCACGGAACAAAGGCTTTATTTTCTCACAAATTACTTCTAGGTGTAATATGGTTGATATAGTATAATATAATAACGAAGAATCAGAACCTTAAGAAAGTGTGATTATAAACACCATATTGATGACGACATTAAACTTAACTAGAAAAAAAAACAAACAAAATGATTAGAAAATACTATGGATTATTATAAATAAACCGTTCTTGATATGTTGAATGAATACTTAACATACGAAAAAAGCATGCGAACCGCGAATGTGTATTCTTAACGTAAAATATAAAGTTAAAAAAGCAGGAGTAAAATGCAACAAAATTAAGTTCTTTAAGTATTAAAGCGAATCTAGAGAAGATATACCGTGAAAATAAATTTTATAAAATTGCTTCAAAAGAAACGAATAAAAGTGAGACAAACAATTTCATTCCATTTATGTCCTTATGAATTCATGGCCCTGATGTATTCTTAGTTTCGTCCGAAATGCCCCATCCGATTAGATCTTGAACTTTTTTTCGAGCGATTGCCAGCACTCGTAGTACTTCGCGTCCAGCTTTTGGCACGTTTCTTCGCCCCACTTGGTAACGGCCATACTGAGGGACGATTCAAACATGAACGCCTGGGTTCCATCCGCAATACGTTCCGGTTTCAGAACGGCACTCGATGCTCCTTCGAAACACTGCCGATCCGGTCCGTGTGGGGTCATCATGGAATGTAGCGAGGCCCCGCCCGGTAGAAAGCCGCCCTCCTTCGCCTCGTACCGACCCAAGATTAGACCCATGAATTCGCTCATGCAGTTGCCTGTGGGGAATACGTGAAAAATTCTTATTACTCACATGCCCTTATTGGAAGGTCTTACTTTACTATGGGGCGCCTTTTTTGTGGAAGAATGGGTAGAACTTAATCCTGAATATCTCGAGTTGCACTAAACGCTACAACATAACTCTTTCTCCATGCCATCAGATATATGATCAGAAATTTATGATTGAATTTTCAACAGTGTTAAATAACCAGAAACAACTCAGAAATTTAGTTTTCTTAATCCATTATGTCCTAGCGTATGATATATCATACGCAAAACTTCCTATATTTTAATGCATGTTTACTTTCCATCTTTTGATAATAGGTACTTCCATCTTTTGACAAACCATTGCCAAAGATTCAAATTAGTTATTTCAGAAATGAAATTCCAAAAATATATGTTGAACAATAAAAAAAATGTTAACATTTGAACGTATGATATATCATACGGTGGGATAATACAGTAGTATTTTTTCCAAAGCATATCGTTAATCGATAAACTCGAGCATCAAAATTTTATTATTAGTTGGAGTCTTTCGAAAATCTCTTGCCATCAGCAAATCAAATCCATTTTGTTATATCTTCGAAATGTGAAATATTAAAAACATGCCAACAAAAATTAGTGATCTTTAAGATTCGACGAACACGTGAATATGGAGTAGAACGCTAATTTAGAAAAGTAAGTATGAATACCTCCAAAACTTATTAAACATTGGAAACACTATCAAATACGCTTATGATACTCTCAACAAATCGTACAAATATCTCAAATATCATACAAATACCAACAGGTCATCCATTATCTTAAAAACGATGGAGGAATGGAAACAAATGAAGTTATCTTTTTATCTTCGATTTTAAATCTTAAAGTTAAACAGATTTTAAATCTTAAAGTCCTTCACCACTTCGGGCCAGAAAAACCTTTTGACCTTGTGTGCGGGGTTGGGAATCGAATACAGGTAGGCTGAAAGAAAGCCATCGACAAATGAAGCTGTTTATTGCAGCTTACAATACAATATATACAAATAATTATATGATCAATAACAATCCTCTAAAAACTGAAACGAAGGTATATTTTGGACGAAATGCACCAAATATTTCTATTTATATTGTGCCTTCATCACCGATAGTACCTCTCCCGGTACTATTTGAAAGAATTTTTTACACGGTACGTATCCTTCGCGTAAAAAGAGACCTCAGTGTAGTCTCGATCGCCTTCAACGAGCAGCAGCAAAAACAGACCTTACTCTTACTCTTTCAGTCGTAGACCACGCGGGTCTCTGCTGTATACAGGAGGCGTCTCCATTCAACTCGGTTCATTGCTGTTCGCCGCCAGCCTCGGTAGCTGCGAAGGGTCCGCAGGTCGTCCTGAATTTGATCGATCCATCTTGCCCGCTGTGCGCCTCTTCTTCTTATACCGGTCGGATCATTGTCGAGGATCATTTTAACCGGGTTGTTCTCCGACATTCTAACAACATGCCCGGCCCACCGTAACCGCCCGACCTTGGCCGTTTGGACGAGGGTTGGTCCTCCCAGCAACTGGTGCAGTTCATGGTTCATTCGCCTTCTCCACGTACCGTCTTCCATCCGCACTCCGCCGAAGATGGTTCGCAACACCTTCCGTTCAAAAACACCTATTGCGCGTTGATCCTCCGCAAGCATTGTCCAGGACTCGTGCCCGTAGAGGATAACCGGCCTAATCAGCGTTTTGTATATAGTTAACTTCGTACGGCGGCGAATTTTGCTCGATCGAAGCGTCCTGCGCAGTCCAAAGTAAGCACGATTTCCTGACAATATACGTCTCTGAATTTCTCTGCTAGTGTCATTATCGGCAGTCACCAGTGAGCCTAAGTACACGAAGTCGGCGACCATTTCGATTTCATCACCACCAATCAGAACTCGTGATGGGTGGCTGCCATTATCTTCTCTCGAGCCCCTGCCTTTCATGTACTTTGTCTTTGACATATTGATGTCTAGTCCGATCCGCTTGGCCTCAGCTTTTAGTCCGATGTACGTATCTTCCATCTTCTCAAAGTTGCGTGCTATAACATCAATATCATCAGCGAAACCAAGTAGCAAAAACAGACCTCCTTGGTGTAAAACCTCATTTGGATTGGATTTTGGAACTGCATTTTTGACTGAAATCAGAACCTGGAATTCCGAACTTAATATAAGGTTTAGAAATTAGTTGCAGAATACAGATTCAAAAGATTAAACTAAAACTCTGGAATTGTATTTTAATTCTAGATTTTTGGAACTGGTTTCTTGACATTATTCGGAATATCGTAATTCGTTTAAAAAGTTGTGATTTAGTAATTAAACTTCAGTTGAATTCAACAATATTGAAGATATTGTTGGATTTTAGTGTTCTTGAACAATATTGAAGATATGAATTTTAGATCTAGATTCTGGAACAAAATTTCAGATCCGAACTCCGAGCCAGTATTTTGGAACTGGTTCCTGAACAATAATATTATTTTGAAGAATTAAATTTGGATTCCACAAAAAAAAATTGAATGAATTCTTGATCTGGATTTCGAACCTGAACCTACAACTAAACTCGAAGCCAGTCCAAAATTCCGAATTCAGTTCCAGGTCCTGAATGTCCAGAATTCAGGTTCTGGTGTAGATAAACGAATGACGAATATTAGTAGTACTCAAATATTCCCATGGAACTATTTTAACTCTAATTATACCATTGTTTGTTGTATTGTTTTCCACTCATTTGTTCTGTGTTATCTGTGGGGTAGAATGTGTTTGCCGTCAGTAAGTCATACTTCGTATAGATGCAATTATAATTCTGGAAGCGAAGCAGTAAAAGTTGCAAAATTCACATTGATATTCGGAAATGTGTAAGAAGCATGTCAGTTTTATTGGTTTTCACGTCCTCCAGTTATGTCTCTGACATTAACCAGCCGCCTTTTTTTTCAATCCACTATTTAATATTTTATTATTTATTAAAAACCAGACCAAATTAAGTAGCTTTCGTTTGGTTCATGGCATTCATTAGAGACATTGTGTTAGTGATAATTTCTAATATTTTGTGAATATGATAAGAACAATTAATATCTCGCGACTTTAGTAGTTCGGTAGTTAGAGATTGATGATCCAAGATAATCGTTGAAAAACAAAACGATCACAAAGATTCACATCGAGGATTCCGAGCCACAGAACAATATTTCAGAGCCGTACATTAGGAATCTCTTATATTTAAGAACTTAACAAAAAATGTAGTGGATGTGTTATTTGAATGTCTACTGTTCATCGTGTAAAACTCCCAGAGCTTTGACACTGGATCTTACTAGCAAAAAGATTTACTTTACCCTGTAAGTTAAGTTTAGCTGAAAACCTGTTTTATTACACTTAGTAATGTAATGATGTGTTTCTCGTTATTGTTAATATGAAAAATCAATGAAATGCAATTGCATCCTCACTTTAAACGATGGTTTGAATTTTAACACTTTAACAAAATACCGGAACCGGATACAATTTAGCAGCCACCTACAGAACTTTAAGACCTTTCATCTAAATCTAAGTTTATGAAAATCGGTTTAGTCATTCATGAAATGTCGAAGTGAGTTTCGTATTGGAACATATGATCACTATTTTCGGTACTTCCGGAGTCGGAAACTGGACCCCGATATGCCCAAAATCTATACGATTGGCCATAAACTAACAAAATTTAGAATTTTAGACCTTGTAGAATGGCTTTTATGTCTTTTGATTCGTCACTTTAATGCCCCGTTTACACTTCTGCTGGCTGCCAGCATGCTGGTGTCAGTGTACTGCCCTTTTAGGAAAAAACGTTCAACTGTGGTCCAATGATCCAAAGTATTAGATCAACGAAGGACCACCGTTGAACGTTTTTTTCCTAAGAGGGCAGTACACTGACACCAGCATGCTGGCAGCCAGCAGAAGTGTAAACGGGGCATAAAAGGAGGTTTGAATTTTTAAACACGGAACCAAAAGTCGGCTTCCTGAATTGGGAATTGATGACCGGCAGAACATAAATGAGATCATTTGATCTTCAACTAATTGCATCAGTAAACTAGAGACCTTTCCAACAAATTTCAAAGCATTCGCTCATCTTTGCATGGTCACTTAAGAAAAGAAACTTGCATTTGGAATTTTTGCACTAATTACCCTGCAATTCCGGAACCGGAAGAAAATCTAATAAAAAACTCTTCAATTTTCTATGGGATTTTAAGACCTTTTGTTTGAATCTGAGTTTGTGAAAATTGGCTTGGCCAGTTCCTAGAAAAGCTGGTACATATTTTTTTTTAATTCACGCATGTCAGACCTTGCATTTGAATCATTTTCATTGTAAAAATTTGTTGTGCCATCTCCGAGAATAGCGAGCACCCAAAACTGTTAATCACACAGAAATTCTGCGATCTCGACGAACTGATTCGAACGGTATCTCCGTTCAAAAGTCATAGTGATTCTAAAATCTTTCTTTATGAGGAACGAAGAGCAAATTGTAGTACCCAAGATGAAACATTAAATTGATGAAAAGTTTCAAAACAAAAATTAATCACTCTTTTCCCGATATAAACTCTCCAATTCCCCATGATTGTATAGAAATAACCTAGATTGTGCTCTTTGCGCATTTAAGGTTTGTTTTAACTCAGACTAATCAGAGATATTTCAAATGATGTAAATATTCTTTGAGCCTTTGGATGAAACGTATGTTAAACGGTTTTTTGAGTGGACCGAATAGGAAACAGTCGCAGGGAGCCAAATCAGGTGAATTCGTTGGTTTCTGAATGGTATTCGGTTCGTTTTTAGTCAAATGTTCACGGATAACGATGGCACTACTGTGTGACGGTGCGTTATCATGGTGCAAGATACACGATACTCTGACGTATCTCTAAAAGTCAATTTGCGGTCTACGGTCATCCATTCTTTGATTTTGTTGATGTTTTCGTCGGTTTTCGATGTCGATGGCCTACCGCTTCTCTCATCATCATTCACAAACTCAAAATTGCAGACATAACTTTTACAAATGTCCAGATTTTAAGCTTAAAATTTGATAGAATATCAATGACAGATGTGACAAGCTAAGAAGGCGAGAGGGTAATCTTAGAAATATAACTGAATGACGTTAATACGAATAAAACTGACATCCGAATATCGATGATTGCACGTACTAGTTGATTGGTTATCTGAATTTTGAAAACTTTCAATGTGTCACTTGCAACGTTTTAGTGAACTAGGATTTCTAGATTTAAGCTGAGAATTACTATAACATTAATTTCAATAACTTACTTTTCAAGCCCGTCTAAAAAATACAACTTGTATATCGATTTGAAAGAATAACCGAACTTAAGAATTATTGATATCCACTCGCCAAGCGTATACGGTTTCCCGGATAAACTGACGCGATTGGTTAAAGTAACGATGGATAGAGTGATGTGCTACGTTCGAGTATCTGGGACGCTCTCGAGTCCCTTCGAATCTCGGAGAGGGCTACGTCAAGGTGATGGACTTTCTTGTATCTTGTTCAATATTGCCCTGGAAGGTGTGATTCGAAGATCGAGGATCGACACGAGTGGCACGATCTTCCGAAAGTTCGTACAACTTTTTGGCTTCGCTGATGATATTGATATTGTGACACGTAACCTTGAAAAGATGACGGAAACCTACATCGGACTGAAAGTTGAAGCTAGGCGTATCGGACTGGCCATAAATACGTCGAAAACAAAATACATGAGAGGAAGAGGCTCTAGAGAAGAAACACTACGCCTTCCACCACGAATATTGATAGACTGTGACGATATCGAGGTGGTTGACGAGTTCGTGTATTTGGGCTCACTGGTGACCGCCGATAATGACACCAGCAGAGAAATTCATAGACGTATTTTGGCAGGGAATCGTGCGTACTTTGGACTCAGAAAAACCCTCCGATCGAGAAAAGTACGCCACCGCACGAAATTGACCATCTACAAAACGCTCATTAGACCGGTTGTTCTCTATGGCCACGAGACCTGGACTATGTTGGCAGAGGACCAACGCGCCCTCAGTGTTTTCGAAAGGAAGGTACTGAGGACCATCTATGGCGGAGTGCAGATGGAAGACGGAACGTGGAGACGGCATATGAATCACGAATTGCAACAGCTGCTAGGAGAACCACCTATCGTACGGACAGCTAAAATCGGACGTTTACGATGGGCTGGGCATGTCATAAGGATGTCGGACGACAGCCCAGTGAAAATGGTTCTTGAAATTAATCCGACTGACACAAGAAGAAGAGGAGCGCAGCGAGCAAGGTGGATCGATCAAGTGGAGGGTGATCTCAGAAGCTTCCGTGCCTTGAGTGGCTGGCGACGAGCAGCCATGGACCGAGTTATGTGGAGACGTATGCTTGATACAGCAAAGGACACCCCAGGCCTATAGCTGTTAGGCAAAGACATCATATTAACAAGATATCCAGCTCTCACATTTCCCGAACAAATCATTGGCAACATCCTTTTTTGCGAGCATGTCGCCCCCAGGTGAGCCCGCATCGAATCTTATACATAGAAGTAGGGGAGAAAAATGTCAAATTCGTGCGCGCCAAAATAGCAGGGTTGCGCACCCATACAATTGACATGATATGTTGAATGTGATGCCGTGCGATGGCGTTGCTGAACTGAAGATTGACTTCGCTCCAAGCTGACAGGGTCTGTGTTAGGTAAGGTAAGTACTCGCCAAGCGTGGGCAAAAAGTCTCTATAATTTCTTCAAAACTTTATGGGAAATGGTAAAGTGTTATTCACTTATATATTGATATGATATGCACTTCACAAACTACATTTTCAGTGGACATCTTACAAGCCAGTTGTAATTCCATATAAAAAAGATCTTGGTTGAATATTATTCAGTTCTTTTATAAAATGATACAATAGAACAATAATGGTCATGTACTGTCATAATACCAAAGATTTTAATGTGTAACAAAGAACGAACAATTTCGCAATAGAAGAGAAAATTAATTCTAAGAGCATTTTTATTTAAATTGAATGTCTCAATTGGTCGCCTTAATTAAACGTTTACAAGCGTACGTAGTTAGTGTTTGTTCTACTAGCGAAAACAAAACATGTTGTAAGCCCATTGTACCTCAACCACTAAAAATATTCCGGTTTGTTCAATTCATGTAGTTGGAACTTTGCGCGCCTTATTTTGGCACTGAATTTCACCTTAATGTTCGTTCATACAAACATTTTACAAAACTTCAATTTTGAGTTAGTTGTGTATATCTCAAACTACTAAAAATTTTATCAAAAATTGCTGACCATATTATTCCGATAATATAGAGAAAACATTATGTTGCTGCGTTAAACAGAGATATTCGCGATTGAGTTCTACCCATTTTTGTTGAGGGCACATTTTGGAAAGGCGCCCCATAGTAGTAAAGTAATCACGTGTGCGTTTATGGAACATCTCTATAGTGAATTTGATAGGAAAGAGATTTTGCCCATACTCTCTTCGAGTGACTATAATTGTCGTTGAATTTATGGATAGTGATGATCGATGTTGAAAATCTTACTTTTTCTTTGAGCGATGACATTTGATTACTTGATATTTTTCCAACACTGATTGTATCATATTGACAAGCATACTCACGATGATAGTACGGTGGTCTGAATGTATGTTCCTGGACGGACCATCTGGGTGGAAAAATGACAAAATCGGCAATCGCTGTTCCGTAACGAGTACTGGGACAAGTCAGCACAGTGAAAATGCTCGGATCGCAGTGATCAAAACTAACCGAGTTGATGACCATAAACTTGGCTAGATCATATTTGTACGGTACGTAATTGCCATGCCACGCTACTACATCAAACGGCGAATGGTTTTGAGTGGCCACAAACAAAGCTCCTTGGTATTTGGATACTATCTTGAATCCACTGACGGCACGATCTTCATACCAAGCTGTCGGTGAGAGGAAGTCTCGCTGATTGGCAAGTCCGTTTGCTCCAATTGGACCCAGATCAGGCAACTTGAAGTGTCCATCGTAAACTTCCAAGATGTAGCCCCGCGTTGGGCCTTCCACAGATACGTTAAATCGAATTCCTTGTGGAATGACACAAATTTCGTTCGGTTGAATGAATAGCTTTCCAAACTCAGTGGTTATGTCTAGTGGTCCTTTCTGAGGAACTGAAAAAAAAAACATTTTGTTCTTGAACATGGCAACAATGTATGACTTTGCCAAATAATTACCAATCAACATGTCTCCATCACTGTTGTAGAATGCTGAGTCCTGCATTGACGTGTTGCATAAAAACATGTGGATCGCCAGACCGTGTCGACTACGAACATCTCCAGCACCACAAACGGTATGCAGTCCCGCTACGAAATCCACTTTCTCGTTGGTGTCTGCAGGAACATCAAACGGATTCCAACGCATTTGATTTGGGTTAGGATGCTGTTCATCCCAGTTTCCAGTGAGAAATGGAGCCACATTGTAGCTTTCGAAAGGTTGATGGATGACCGATGGACGAATCCTGTACAGCCAACTGCGAGTGTTCTCGATTCGGGGAGCAGTAAATGCACTGCCGGAAAGTTGTTCAGCGTAGAGCCCATAGGCACATTTTTGGGGTGAATTTTGGCCTTCGGGAAGAGAGTTGGGGCAGCGAGGGTCCTCCGAAGAAAAGTGGGAACCGAATCCGGAAAGGTACTGTTGCAAGGAATGAGGAAAATATGAACTATCTAGCTAATCAAGTGACAATAATCAAGCTAATCAAGTGACTCATTCTCGTCATTATCAAT
Source organism: Malaya genurostris (assembly GCF_030247185.1). Taxonomy (NCBI): domain Eukaryota; kingdom Metazoa; phylum Arthropoda; class Insecta; order Diptera; family Culicidae; genus Malaya; species Malaya genurostris. Next base: position 253,936,811 of record NC_080571.1, on the reverse strand, counting down.
CTCTCTTTTTCTGTATGGTTACAAGATTTGAAGGTGATGGATGGAGAATCGATTTCTCGGTACCGATTTTTGGACTCGAAACAGGAATACAGATATGCTCTCTCAAAATACCGATATTTCATTTTTCATACAAATAAATACCGATTTTCAGTTTTTGTGTTGGATTCCATAGGGGTAAACCAGGTCGAGCGACCTTTTTTTTTCTTTTTTTTTTGTAGCAAAATCAGTTTCCGCACAAAATCGATGTTTGATTTTTCGAGAAAGATATTGTACAGATATATTTTTCCGCCAAATCCTGATTTTTGGAAAAAACAGTTGACAGCACTGGGTACTAGGCAATAAATTTCTTAAAGTTTACCAAACAACTCCGTTTGCTTGGAATAGGATTTATTCTGAATGCGAATTTTGTAATGTAAACATGGGATATGATAAACATACATTCTTATTTGTTCACACGTCAAGGCTTCCATCCATATAGGTTTTCATAACTCATATTTACCTACACACTTATGTCATTTTCGCTAGATGAAACTAAAACTGATCCAAAATTGTTTCATCAAACAAACACCTGTCACGAAACTGGGCCTTAAGGTCTATTCGCACTTGCCGGCACTTGGCGTGTGCATTGGTATTCAGATTAGAGATGAGCAAAACAGTTCATTTTGAAGAACCGTTCAGTACTGCAGAGTTCTGTTGAAAGAACTAATTCTCCAGAGCCGTTCGTTCGCTCTTTTGATAGTTGGTATGTTTGTGCAAAAAGAGAACTTTTTTGCTCCGTGTAGACAAACTCTCTTTGAGCGACCGAGTTAGGTTCGCACTTTGCAAACGGGGATGTGAGCAAACATGATTCTTACTGACTTGAATTTCAATTCAATGACGTTGAAACTAGGTTTGAAACTGATTTTAAACAAACGGTTTGACAGTCTTTAGGGTGGAAACTGGGTTAATCGTATGAATTTACGTTATCTGATACCGACATATTCCTGCGTTAAAAAGGCAGGTGGGTTATGTCAGAGACATAACTGGAGGACGTGAATACTAATAAAATAGACATGCTTCTACACGTTTCCGAATAATAATATACTCCCACAATTATAATTGCATGCTCCCACAATTATAATTGCATCTATACTAAAGTACGACTTATTTAGTGTTCGAATAGTTCCTTCTAGAAACTATCTTGAGAATATTTGAGTGCTACTAGTATTCACCATTTCTGTACCATTTAATTCCACTATTTCACTGTCACGTTATTACACTTTCACAAAGTCACTATACTTTAATGAAGCATAACAAACGTTACAATACGAAATACGCGTATTTCGGAATGTTATTCACATCCTCCTTCAGTGTATCGGTTGAAATAGTGGAATTAAATGGTACATAAATAGTGCAACTATTGAATATATTCCGCTAACAGCTCCAGGTAAAAATAGTGATTCGCCTTTTAATTATCTTATATCAGGGCCTAAATTTTAAACATGCAGAAACTGAAACTGAATTCAAGAACTTAATTCGAAACCTGGGACTGGTTTCAAATTCAGTTGCAAAGTTCAGGTTCGAAATCCAGATCAAGAATTGTTTCCATGATTTTTTGTTTGTAGAATTTCATGATCTTAACTCAGTTTCAGTATCTACTCTATAGTATACTTTTCAACAACTGTTCCAATGTCTTCGACTTTCATTTATCTCGAAACATGATTAAACGATTGTTTCATAGTCACCTGTCAGATTAGGATTTGTCTGGAACCGTTAATATTTTATTTTCATTCAACCCCCATTCCGTCTCTCCTACATCTTCATTTGAAACTAACTAGATTCGCTCGCCTAAATTAACCTGGTCGTTATTTCCTCTTTTTTCTGTCTTCCACCATCCATTTTTATCACTAATTAGATCTACATGCCGATTCTAACCTCGTCGTTTTTTTCTGTCTTCCACCATCATTTTGTTAACTAATTAGATCTACATGCTGATTCCAACCCCGTCGTTCGTTTTCGCTCGTTTAGCACCCCCTCCACCAACCCTTATTTCCAATTTACCTAATCAATTTTCTCCTCTCTCTCACCTTCTAAGTAAGAGTACTAATACTGTTATGCTTGGTGTCAACTAGTTATAGTGTTAAAAATTTAGTTTTAACTGTTAGTTTTAATTGTAGTGTTAGGCCTAAATGTATCAAATGATACAAATGATATGCCTGCTGGAGAGAGAGATTGCTAAATTTCATCTCCATCGGGATTTTCCCTGCTCCAAGTAAATAAATAAATAAATAAAATGATAGTATCCAGGTCCAAATTTAATTCTTGAACTGAATTCTGAGCTTGAATTCCGAACTGAATTTAGGATCTGAACTCAGATCCTAAATTCAATCTCCTTTCAGAATCCAAATTAGGGATTCAGTTCCAGGATGCAGGATATGAATTCTGAACATGCACTTTGGAAATGAAACTTAATTCTATGAGTTCAAAAAATAAATTATGATTCAGAAGCCTGCACTCAAATAAAAATTCACGTTCGATTCACTTGAAATATCACGTAAAATGGTTTCAAATGTCAAATTGAATATTTTACGTGACGAAAATGAATGTTATATGAACATCCCCTAAAACGTATAGAGTCATCACATAAGGTTTACGTGAATTGACCAAACGTCAAACAATCTACGTGAATTTCCAGTGTGAAAAAATCGATTTGAAAATTGCGAGCAGTGGCCCTCGAAGTGTAAGTAGTGTAAATATTTGCCAGAAAAGTTATTTAATTATAATTTTTTACTCCATCGACCGGACTATTCAGTTTGAAAGTTTCCATGTGTTCAACTGGACCGAGTGCCTGCGTGAGTCCGGAAGTTTACCCGCTCCTGCCGAATGCTTCAAACAGGCCGTCGGTATGAAGCTAGAGACACTGGAACCATGTAATGCGACTTCAACCTGCATCGATATAGTGTTGTGTCAGTTCTTGGATCTCGACTTCGGCTTCGGTTGGATGGCAGTGACAACAAAAACGATTTCTGAAGGCTTGTCGATTTGAGATACCACGACGTTATTAGTTGCTTTATAAGCCATTGGAATTATATGATAATTTTCTGAAATAAATGTTTTATATTTCATGGCATTTTCATTTCATAGATTTGTATAAAAATCTGAAATCTCCCTTATGACTTCAACCAATATATAAAATAGTAATTCCCTGGTATCCAAATTTGATATGAACTGATAGGTAAATGTGATATGAACAATACATTACATTTTACCTATGAAACACGTAACTTTTACTGGATTATGCATTAAACAGCTTTTAAATGCCAGTCCATTAAAACCTACGTGAAAAGTAGGGTGGAAAATATTCACATAACTTTTCACGTAACTATAATATGATTATTATTTTGAGTGTGTTCCAAAACACTGACTCGGAGTTCAGATCTGAAATTTTGTTGGAAAAATTTGTTCCAGAATCTAGAAACTTTTGAATCTGTAATCTGAAACTAAACTATGGAACTGATTTCTGAAACTAAATTCTAAGCATTTTTCAGACTGAAATGAGAACCTGGAATTCCTAACTTAATTTAAAGTTTGGAATTCCAGGTTCTGATTTAAGTCTAAAAATTTAGTTTAATTATTCAGTTCCAGAATCCACTCCGAATGAGGCTTTACACCACGCAGGTCTGTATTTTCTGCTGCTGATTGAGAGCAACTGAGACTGCCTCAAAACCATCGTCCAAGTGCGAAAAAGGTGGGCAAGCGTGATGTTTCCTTATTGTTCTAAAATGTTTGAGAAAACTAAGTTTTTGAGTTATTTCTGACTATCTCACACCACTGAAAATTAAATCATAAATTGCTGATCATATTTCTGATGGCATGAAGAAAGAATTATGTTGTAACGTTTAGAACATTTCGAAATATTCTTCCACAGGGTGAATTTTGGAAAGGCGCTCCATAGTAAAGTAAGACGTATTCACGCCAAAAATAACTAATTTTTACAGTTGATTCTATTGACATTGTTCTTACATTCTGGTATCTGTTTCCATGTGTTGAATCTTGTAATTTTTTTTTGTATCATATTTGAATCATTCCTTTAACATCCAGTTATGTACGAATTACGTGTTTATAGTTTGCAACTTATGTTGATCTGCGTCACATGTGAGTTTAATATTTTTTGCTGTATAGCTATAGTATATTTTAAACAAAACAAACCAAAGTTCTATATTAACTGAAAACATGCACTTCTTGTTACTTGAAAGTACGCGCGGAAGTTTCTAGCTGCTTAAGAAAACCCGTGGTTATTTTTTGACAGCTGAGATGTACAGAGCTCGCTACGCGTGAGCTTAAGAATACACACTTAGAAACAATCGTGTAAATTTAGGTCTCAATAGATGCACATTAAAGAAGCGTCGCAATTTACTTCAATTTACATCTCAAAGCAACTAAAAATTAAATATATCATTAACAATATTTCTTTTCACATATTAAAAGATGTAATACTTTGTCATCACCCAAGAAATTACGGCATGCTTTAATTTATGTCAAATGTAAGTTTCATTTTTTCTAAGAGTGTACACGTTGTACTTTTGGCAATTTGAAAGTACAAAACGTGTTCGGTATGAACTTTCTCGCAGTATAGAAGCTAAGCGATGTATTCTAGAAGTTGATTAGAAGTTTGTTCGGTTGCGTCGTGCGAACTTCAAAATGTGGATAAATATTTAACAAACGGGCTGTTTAGAATACTAATCATGAACTCCGTAAGCTGCTTAAGTCAAATAAATCCTTTTTGTCCGAACTTTTAATTAGTTGGGTTATTACCTTTTTTATAAATAAAAAATATTTGGAAAACTTTGCCGAGGATCGATTTGTTTTATACATTATTGCTTATATTGCGTTCAGTTACCAAGCGTCAATTTGGATTAATTTGTCCGCTCAAAAACTATGAAAACATGAAACCCCAATTCTTTGAATTTCTTTACAGTAAACTTATCGGATAAAACTCAGGGATTTGCAGGGCCATTTTATATATGTAATAAACTCAGTTAGAATGAATTATTTGCCGTTCACTTGCATTCGTTCTTTTCTTCGTAATCTTCTTGAGTTCACGTTTCATCATGGCCCAATAGGTTCCCGTTAGTCGTAATTAAAAAATGTACCATTGATTTATGGCCTTGGGAACATCAGTCTCATAACATTCCAGCACACTTTCAGAATTGTGGCATGAAGCCGAATTCGACCAATTGTAGGTTTCCCACTATGCAGCACAAAAAAGTAACGGCCAAAGACGAGGTAAGATGCATGTATTGAAAATTTCGCCACAGATTGGGACGATAATTTCATTTCTCTTTCCACAGGTGCAGATATACGTAACCTGTTATGTTAGCTGTTTCGCTGCGAATTACAACAATTTTAATTCTCTCGAAACGATCATCCACTCTGAACTTATCTTTCCCGGTGTAAAATTTCTGTCCTGACATTTATTGGAGGTCTTCTTCGACGTATGGTAATAATGTCGTGTTCGTCCTTTAGTTAGCAGAACTGCTAGTGCAGTGAAAACAACCCAATTGAATGGAATCCTTAGACACACATTTTGACATATGTCGTTGCCTCAGCTTATTCTTATTGCAGATAAATCATCCACAGTTTTTGTTACATTCAAGTCACTGCAACAAAATTTATTACTTTGATACTTCATGATATCAAGCATTGGTAATCAAACAGTGAAGGAATAAACCGCATAAGAAATCTGTTATTTTAAGAAATCGTGCAAAATAAAACAAATCCGATTTCAAACGAATTTATTTTCAGGATTCCTCTAAATTCCTCGGATTGGAAAAAACAATAACTAATGAAAGAGAAAACCGCGTAAGAAATCTGTTATTATACGAAATCATGCAAAATAAAAGAAATCCGATTCCAAACGAATTTTTTGCATTATTCCTCGAAATTACTCGGATTAAAAAAAACAGAAACTTGTCTTGCCCGGCACGTATATCCCGAGTAATAAAAAAATAGGGTACATCAGTAGTAAGATTTTGTTCGTCCAGTTTGAACCTCATCCACATTTTAAAAATACAATCGAAGAAAAACATGACAGGGAATGTATTCAGTTTTCAATTTTTCGCAAATGCCAACTCAGTTTAATACCATTAGTAAAAACTATCCATGAGATCTTATTTATGAATCCGTGAAATCGTATTTATTTTATTCGAGTGTCATATAATTTTCAAAGTTATGCGGTTGTTTTTAGGTGAATTTTTAATAACGTGAATTTTATAATTCGAATTTTCAAAGTTATCCGGTTTGCTTTTTTCGTCTTAGAAATGCACAAAACGTCAAAATATAGTGTTATCTGGAAAAAAAATTTAAGACGACTCTCTGCGGCTTAGAAAATAAGAAAAAGTATGTTTTCCGTGATGGCACTAGATTTCGATGTTTTATGAATTTATGAAATTGGCTTTTCCTTAGGCTTTTTCTTCGCATTTGTATTTCCAGGTTGGCTTAAATCTGGTTCCGAGAACAATTCAGATATGAAATAATTTCTCAATTAATTTTCCGGCTTCAATATAAAGTGTCAAGCTGCGACTAAAAGCGCATAAGTTTCTTTGATTTTCATGTTACTAGTCTACACTACAGATTGCAATTCTAAATTTGAAGAAATATATTTCTTTATGTGTATGTAACTGACAAGAGGCGATGCGCATTGTTTTGGCTGAGTGGAATGGCAGCACCATTGAAAATTCACCAAACGGAGAATGTGCAGATTAGAGCTAATAACTCTAAATTATGACGGAATTAAAGTCATGCTGGCTCGGATGTTTTACTGGTTTACTGATTAATGTGCTGACCATGTTCCTTGACCTTATCGTTAATATGACCCAAGTTATATTGTGTTTCATAGCATACACAAACTAAGAATTTTGAACACAATTTCTCACAAAATAAAGTTACCTGGTCACCACTGTATTGGAATATTCCGTCTTAAGCTACGAAGAATCAAACAAAGAGAATATCGGACTTTACCACAATATTCTTGGGAAATAACTTGCACCATTGTTCCTTGCACACAAAATGATGCGTCTTTTGTCACATCAGACAAAACTTTCTTAAATATGCGATCCTGGTTCTGGAAACTTTTGGCAATTTATTAAGAAAATCTCATATTGAATGTAACATTGACTAAATTTTCAACAGTGCTAAGCACCAGAAAAATATAAATTTTTATCCACTTCTAATACTTCAATTATAAAACTGTTCGTTCGGCATTCCGGCAACTTTGAGCTTCACGCTCAAAGTGTTAAAAAATGGCACTTCTCATAGTTACTCACCTTATACTCCGGCATCCTTTCTTATCACTGTGATAGCCACAGACAATTGATTACCGAAGAATTAGTCACAATCTTTCCGAATTCCGAACTGTTCTCAGTTTGATCGCTAGAACGTTACTGATCTTGTCTTGGACAGGCGCAACACTAATCAACCGAATGCAGGCCGGTGCTAATCCGGTAGGACTGTCATCGTCATCATCGCTGTGGCCGCCAAAAAAGTGATCAAACCGGATTCCTGTTGTTGTTGATCAGAACAACAGAGTCTGGTGTCCGTTACTAAGGGAGAACGCATATGTGCATTAAAATCGCATGGTCGTCCCATGTGGGAGGAATACTGGAATCGATGTACGATGGCACTGTGACAGATGTGAGATTCCGAGAACTCAAATAGCCGGCATATGATAAGGGTATGCTTTGGATAACAGTCCAAACTAGTAACGAGACTGACTTCAGACACACGAACAGGTGTTCGATGTCGGGGACTCATCTATATGCGTATATAAATCTAGACAAGAGGGGCCGGTCTCTCAGCAAACATGTTTCGAAGTATTTACAAGTACACAAACAAGGTAGTCATAAAACTCGAATTATTATCATATGTAAATACTGAATTGATAAATAACGTTGTTTTCGAGCTAAGATCAATGTTTGTCTCTGTGATTCTAGGGTGTGTTATTTGGCAATGTTGAAATTATTCACACTTCAAACCTAATTTTGAGCTTGATGAAAAAGTTAGTACAAAAACAAGGTGCAGAATTAGCCATCCCTCCAGAGCTTGGGGAAATCTTAATAAATTTTCAGTCATTCAAAATATTATACCGATATATAGGTATCAATTCAACGAGGATCAACAAATTGCGACTATCGGAAGTTTGAATTCCAGACCGATGTAATTTGTAGCTCTTTTAGCAAATAGTACAGAACTGTATTTTGCTACTGTATTAAGAATTCTTCAACTGAATCCCCTGGTTATTAATAACTTCAAAAGGCTAGTTGAGTTTAAATCTCAAACAAGATTCATGACAGTATATTTTAACCATATGTCAAAGGAAATCAACCCTTCAAGATATATTCCTATCCGTGTCAGCCTCCTAAATGTCCCTGACTCAACCTTATTTTTCGACAAATCCATGAAGCGCGAAGTGCGCGGAATCCCGGAACAACTACGCTCGTTGAAAATCCCAAAAATATTTACAAGTAAGTTCAGGCATATTGACTCTGAGAGAATATTTTACACGGACGGATCACGAATTGAAGAGGCTACTGGGTTTGGTATATTCAACAATAATGTTTCGGTGTCATTTAGGCTCCAAGAACCTGCATCTGTTTATATAGCAGAGCTAGCAGCAGTTCATTATAGTTTGAGTGTAATCGTCACATTATCTCCAAACCATTATTTTCTCTTCACAGATAGTCTGAGTGCAATTGAAGCCATTCGAATTCTATAGCGCGTCTCGCCAAAGAACACTTGCCAGCTGGCAAGTTCCTTGGGATAAAGATGATCTGGGTCGGTGAATGCGCTCAATTATTCCTAAAATATCGACAAAGGCATGGTTCAGGGGACTGGATGTGAGTAGTGATTTCATTCGTGTGATGTTCAGACTCATGTCCAATCACTACACGTTAGATGCGCATCTCCTTCGAATTGGACTTTCCGAGACTAATCATTGTGCTTGTGGCGAAGGTTACCGCGATATTGACCATGTCGTTTGGACATGCGTGGAGTATCGTGATGTCAGATCTCAACTAATAAATTCCTTGCGTACCCAAGGTAGACTATCCAATGTCCCAGTTCACGACATACTTGCTTGTCGTGACGTTCCTTACATGAAACTTCTTTATTATTTCATTAAGTCAAACTCAGTTAGATGTGTTCTATAACTGGTGCAATGTTAACAGGATGGTACTAAACGCCTCAAAATGTTCCGTCATCTCATTCTCTCGCGAACGAAACACGATCACGTATGACTACTCTATTTCGACAGCGGTCTTGGAACGAGTTTCATCAATCAAGGATTTAGTAGTGTTATTAGATTCTAAGCTCAATTTCAAAGATCATATTGAGTATACTATATCTAAAGCTTCTAAGATGCTAGGACTTATGTTCCGCATTTCAAAAAACTTCAACAACGTATATTGCCTGAAATCGCTTTATTGCGCTTTAGTCCGCTCTACCCTTGAGTACGCTGTCGTTGTTTGGGCACCATATTATCAAACCGATAAGCTGCGAATAGAAGCTGTTCAGCGGAAATTCGTCCGTTTTGCTTTGCGTCGTCTGCCATGGAGAGATGCAGTCAACCTTCCAAGCTACGAAAATCGTTGTAGACTCATCAACCTTGATTTGTTATCAGTTCGTCGGGATACTTCCAAAGCCATTTTTATTGCGCATTTGATTCAATCCCGAATTGTTTGTGTGGATCTTCTTCCACAGCTAAGCTTCAATATCCATCGTCGTAACTTGCGGTTAAACTCTTTCTTCAGAATCCCTCGTGCTAGAACAAACTATGGATTTAATGAACCATTTGCTAGTATGTGTCGATCATTCAACGTTTGTTCAAATGTATTCGACTTTCATTTGTCCCGCAGCACTGTTAAAAACTTATTTTCAAGATTTTTCGCCAACCAGCTTTCCTTATGAATTGAGGGTTAAATTATAGATATTTACAGAAAATAGCATGATAGATTAGTTTACGATAACGTGCAATATGTATCATTTGGATAAATGTAATCTGTTGGTACAAAAATAAATAAATAAATAAATAAATAAATAAAGTTCATTGGAGTTCCAATTTAATTTTAATTTATGTTAGACTGTTTTCTCTTCCATGAGTTCAACCAATATTAAATAAAAGTGATGAACTGATACAAACAAACCTGAAATAGTTATAAGATCATGTACAAAATAAATGTATTTCATTTAATGTAATTTATAATAGCAACTCGTTTGATAAAAACAGTGTTTCGATTAACTAATGAATACCAACATACTAATATGCTATTCGAAATGTGTATTGTGGATGCCACGGCGAAGAAAAACTTATGTATATTGCCTATGAAATAAACGTATTAACGAAAAAAAAAGAATTCTTCCGAACAGAAAAACACGAAAGTACATATTTCGACAATTCCTATGAGTGAATTCCGAGATTCAAATTATCTCAAGGTTTCCTCGTCGGAACTTTTTTTCATGTTTTCTTTAGCAGCGAAACATTTCACGCGGTACTTGGTCTGTACGTTCAAACACTGAAAAGTTCCACGTGTACTTTTAAGCAGCAAGAAAGTGGATGTTTTAAGTAATTGTAGAATTTTTAGTTGCTTGGGAATGCAAGCTTTGAAAATCATTTTTCAATCATTTTAAATAATATAGAAATGATAATATGATTATAGTTAAGCATAGTCGAGAATTTCAAAGCAGCAACTTCACTCGCGACTCAAAACAAATCGAAATAGTAATAGTAGACGCATTTAAAAGCGCATGATAGGAAATTGGCTTGGGAATTGGTCATGTTTGTAAACCGGCCAAGCTAAATAAATTTAAATTTAATTGTTCATTTGAATGATTAGTGGTTATATTGGTTGATCTGAACAGCTGGCTACCGAGAATAAATATTAATTTATTAAACAAACAAGTATTTTTCTACCATTTATTCAATATAGCGATATATGTCATCTATGTTATTAAAATTGTAATATTAACGGATCTGCGCAATAGTTGAACTTTATCATTCAATTTATAATTTTGAAAGACAAGCAATAACATGGAAGAAGAAAACTTTTCTCTGAAGCTATCCCGAAATTGATAAGTTGAATGAAAAGATAATGTAGTAAAATAGATTAATCAGATGTGAAACGTTGAAAAAATCATGAAACTGAAAGAATAAAAAACTCCTGCAATTGTCGCCTTTTACGACATAGAAGCAGGAAACCAGTGGATCTATTCTTGGTGAAATTTTCTTCCGCCCGATTCCACACGACAGCTTAGTACTGGTACTGTCCGGAGAAAAATAATAGGTACTACAAATCTTCTAGTGGACTCCATAAGAAGTCAATTTACTCTTATTCCTGATAATAATAGTCCTCTTTTGATGCGTAACACATCTTTATTTTCTATATATAGGGGTGCAAATAAGAAACTCAAGGAAAAATACACCTAGAAATGTGGTCAGGTTTTAAACATTTACAGCTAAGTATATTTTGTATCAATTATTAATATTATTTCATCATTTGATTGGAAATATTTCTAAGTTTCGATTTGAATGTATCAAGCCACACATTATATATGATTGAAATTTTGATTAGAAGCGAGCAGTGTCCTATTTTGTCTGCTAAAAATCTCCGGCATACCGGATTTCCCTGCCATAGACGACGGTTTTGAAGGAATAAGCGATATATCGGATATATCAAAGGGAAAGCATCACTTTGACTGGTCAATCGATGCAAAAGCGAAGCTCTTGGAAGCACGCGAATCTATAAATAGAAGCGAAATTATAGCGAACGTTTCAGTCCTACGCGTAGCATACTAGAGGTAGGTTGTTGCTAGACAGCAAGACAAAAAAAGCCATAAAACGATTTGAAGCTTTAATTGGTATGCTCTGATCTTGTGTCATGCAGGCTCGGATGAAATTCCATGTTATGTCGTTTCGCCTGAGAAATTGACTACTACCCAGGGTAAATTTTGAGTGCAGAATGGTAGAGAAACTTAACACTACAAAAATAACTGATTGCATACAAAACTTGAACACAGAAGAAGAAGAAGAAGAAGAAGAAGAGAAGCTTAAATATCGAAATCCGTATCGTGTACAAACATATAATTGCATAAATTTGGGATATTGGTGTAATTTTGTCGGCTATAAAACAAATACAAATCAAGACAATGTTCCTTATTGGCTCCTAATCAAGATCAATCTAAGCAGACTCTCGTGCAATTGCGGATTCAAAAGTGCGACGATTAATTGAACTGTTTGATTGTAGATCATTAGAAATTTTGGTTGCCTTGTTCCACATCAATGGCTCGAACAACCCCATGGGGCTGATCCTTGTAGTTTTCGAATTAAATTCACCAGCTCAGGACGAATGTGAGATATGAACATTCATCCCAACTGCATCAAGTTAATTCAAATATATGACTAATTCCAGACATTACAGAGCTTGAAACCACCTAATGACCTGTTGTCTATTTCAAGCACTACTAGTCATACCCACTCGGTATAGTCTGACTGTGTCCAACTTGTTTACCTTGTAAGAAGTATAAATTAACTTCTACCTCCATCCGCCAAGGGGGTATGCGCCCTATAGCTTATCATCCAAAGCCTAGGAAAATTTAGCAAAAGTAACTCTTTGAGTATAAATTATCTTCCTATTCTTATTATTAGTGTTTTATGTAGGAGCGTCTATAGGAAAAATATTCGGATGTGTGCAATATTATACCATGTCCCAACGGTGTAATTGGTTGGTTTCGAAGGCTGAAGGTTTGAGAAATAGGATATTGGAAGCAAACTGAAGCATTGGAAGCATTACCTATTAATTGACTTCAAAGCGGCATACGACACAATCGACCGAGAACAGCTATGTCAGATCATGCACGAATACGGTTTCCCGGATAAACTGACGCGATTGGTCAAAGCAAAGCCCTTCGTATCTCGGAGAGGGCTACGGCAAGGTTACGGACTCTCTTGTATCTAGTTCAATATTACCTTGGAAGGTGTGATTCGAAGAGGGAGGATCGAAACGAGTGGTACAATCTTCCGGAAGTCCGTACAGCTTTTTGGCTTCGCTGACGATGTTGATATTGTGACACGTTATCTTGAGAAGATGATGGAAACATACATCGGACTGTAGCTGAATCTAGGCGTATCGGACTGGCCATAAATGCGTCAAAAACAAAATTCATGAGGGGAAGAGGCTCTAGAGAATATAAACATATAAACAGGATCTAGAGAGGACACACTACGCCTCCCACCACGAATATTGATAGACGGTGACGATGTATTTGGGCTAACTGGTGATCACCGATAAAGATACCAGCAAAGAAATTCAGAGGAATATTTTGGCAGGAAATCGTGCGTACTTTGGACTCAGAAAAACTCTTCGGTCGAGTAAAGTACGCCACCGCACGAAATTGACCACCTACAAAACGCTCATTAGAACGGTTGTTCTCTATAGCCTCGAGACCTGGACTATGTTGGCAGAGGACCAACGCGCCCTTAGTGTTTTCTTGAAAGAAAGGTGCTGCGGACCATCTATGGCGTTGATTGATTGCCATTTGCAAGGGGCCGAAAGGCTTTTTGTGATGTTCGAATGCATTTGATGCAGACATTGCATTGAGCCAGGGCTGGTCGATGGAACAGTGACCTCGGAACACGATTTGCTCAGTATATGAAATAGGTCATCGGAGCTCGATTGAGTTAACACCTCCTTGAGTTCTGGACTAAAATTTGTAGCATGAATAAACAAAACATAGAAACATAGTTCAGTTTTGCAATGACTAAGTGGAACCATATTCTGGAAAAGCCAAATGAATGAGAAATTCACAGAAAGGACGATTTTTTGAAAAAATATATGTTTCCACTCAGTCATTGCAAAACGGATATTTTTATGTAAACCGCTGCCAGACAGTGGGGCTTGGGATAGGTTAAACACACACATTGAATCGGTTGTTTTATCCTTTACTTGGAGTGTATCGTTTTTAAATATGTTATTATCCGTTCGATTTATTAGAATTTTATTTTTGGTAATAATTGTACAATAATACTATGTTTTCTGCCTTTTTTATTTTTGTCATCTGATCCGTTCAAAAATTACTTTTCGTTTGAGTGTTTGAACAGAATGATTTTACAAGGATAATTTTTTTAAATATTACCATTTAATTCTGTTATAAGTATATCACGTCACTATACAAAAACAAAACTATCACACTGAAGATGAATATAAATTGTATTCGAAATGTGCATATGTGATGTGACGTTTATTATACAAGATTTATAGTGTCGTGAGATACATAGTGAATTTGTATAGTGACGTGATATACTTATAACAGAATTAAATGGTAATATTTAAAAAAATTATCCTTGTACTTTTTCTATGATTAAGTACATAGTGGTAAAGAGGGCTTGTTGTATGTAAGAACTTATCTTAAATCACTGGGTTCAACTAAGTGAAATACAATTGAACATATTTTATATCTAGATCACTGTGACACCCAAATGTTGGAATTAGTGCTATGCTATGTAGCTGTTCTGGTCGTATGCTTTCGGTTTACGAACGAGAGCCATATTTCAAAGATTTTGAACGATAGAAATAAGCTCAATGATTTGAATTCACATATAATATGAACTGTAGAACTGTATATGGACGTGTAGTTGAAAAACTTAATACGGGTAATCAATATTTGAAAAACGTAAAAAAATTATGGCCGTTTCTGTAATTTCATCTTGTCGGAAACTCCTTTTCACATGTAATTTTGCTCTTTACAAATAAAGCTTTTACGTAGTGGGTCTTACTCGTTTTGCGGACTAGAATATATTTCTTTGAACAAACCTTAAATAGCACATAGTTAATAGGATTTTCTTCGTAATTTACAAGTTGCGATAATGATTGAACTTCGTATTCAACTCTTTAATCACCTGCAGTCTTTAAAAAGTTATACTATCTGGTAAAACAGCATGAAAATAAAATTCAACACAATGCACTGCAGAGTTTTACGTTCTTGTTTCATACTTCCATACGTACATAACGCTGGCCCTTATTACCGATATCACTATACGGTGAAAATTAATCCAAGTGAATGTAGGTCCTTATTAAGGAAAAAGTAATTATATGAATGAGCTTGATGTTATAATGAACATAATGTCACAAATATTTCGTTGGAAACAACATCACTACACTGTGCGTGACACTGGTAATAGGTAAAATCAAGTGCAGTGATATGTGAGCGAAGTGAAAGTGGATTTTAGAACGGTAATAAGGGCTGCTAAGTAGTTATATGATCGTTCCTGTGGTACCAATAAAATTATATATAAAAACTTGTATTTTTACTTTTACTCGATGGCTTCTGTAGATCACACTTTCGGTCCTAGTAGTAGGAACGATACTCTCCCCTACCCTAGATTAATCATACTCTGCTAGAATAATATTCTAGAAATAAAATCACAAGCAACAAAGGTAAACATTCAATTAGTCAGTACGTGACCCTCCAACATCTTCTTATCTAAACTTTTAAGTCTTCGTGCTAAGAATTGGTCAACGGGGATGGGCCTGTCGTCGAGATTTACGCTTTGATCCGTCGGCCGAGGCGAGTGGTACTGTACTTGGCGTGCCCGTTTCGAACGTCTCCGTTCGCTAGCCCTCCACCGCTCCGCCCCGGTAGGCCGTTCTGCTTCGAGCGGCTCTCGAACAGCACGTCCGAGTCGGTTTCAGAATCTGATAGGGCCGTACTACCGGCACTGCGGTTGACTGAAAGAAGAATGTGACAAAGAGGAAAGTAGTTAGTCTTAGTCTGACAGCTAAAGATACAGGTTGTATTGGTTGGAAGCAGTATGATTAAAACAATGTACCTCGAAAGAAATTATTTGTTTCCGAAAAGTCTATCGGCTTACTGCAAATAACATTCTTATGTACGATACAAATTAACGATGAATAATTTATAATTTCAAGCATGGGCGTACAGAGAAAACATCAAACACTGACACAGCACATTTTTATATCATTATACTAGTCATTTTCAATTTGATTGAAACGAAAAATTAAGTTGCCTAGTAACTAAACTGCGTTGAGGTATCATCATGAACCTGCTCTGAACATTTCATATTAAACCAACATGATCTCCAAATATTGTAGTTGTTAAAACGTTTTAGTTTAATCGTTATTTATCTTAGAATTTTCTTTAAAAAAATTTAAAGATTGTCTATTTCATCAACTTAAAATATAAGTATTTATACTTGTTCATGTGTAAATGTGTTATTTATAGACTGACTTTGATGCGTGTGCTGCCCTTGCTTTCACTGGTTTCTTACTAAATGAAATGTACCTTACTAGGGTGAATTTACCTAACTAAAGTAAATGCACTTAGCTTTGGATAGGCGGTTACAAGTTTTTAAATGTTTCGTTACACCTCTCTCAGCAGGCGGTTCTAAGTTGTGGGGCGTTGAGCGCTTGTTGAACAACATACTGCACGAAATATTCGTTCAGTTTGCCGAAACGGTTTGTTGTTGTTTTTTCTCTTGCAAAAATAGTGTGAAAATTAGGTGTTACCTTCATATAGAAAGACGATTTGTTGTTATTTTAGGTGAAGTAGAAGTATTGTACAGGTATGTAGTGTTAGTTTAAAAAATAAGCGGAAAAAAACATAGAAAATTCTCCCGTAAAACTAGTCCAACGGGGCCTCAACTCCTCATATTAAAAATAGCTCAACAATGGACCTCTGTCTGCCGGATTTGTTGAACGAAAAAAATGGCATTCGGTTCGGTCTGTTTCAAAATCGGCAAACGAAGGTCGCGTGTTGGCCTCCTGTTGAACGATTGATTGGACCAATGTTCCAACGTATTGGACCAACGAAGGACCACCGTTGAACTTTTTTTTCTAAGAGGGACACATATCAATGTGGCGCGGCCACACGACCGTAAACAAGAGCCTAAGACGCCGTCGGAAGCGACGATCTCTTGCAAACATTCTATTCTAGTAATCCACACGTTCTTCCGTTCTACTCAAAGTCAGTGGCTAGTAGCAACATCAAAATCAGCCAATCAGAAACTGGTCCACTTTAGAGCAAATGCAGCCCCTCCCCAATTGCCAGGTTTTGCTTAGGGTTTATTTAATTTATGATGATAGATAAGTACTCGATTCAGCTAAGAATCGAGCTCAACAAAAATTTTTTTTAGACTCATTAGAGTATCCCTCTCCACGGAAATCTTTAGTAAAAGGCGAAAGATTTATTCGACAATTGAAGAGAGATCAGAGTACGCCAGTAAACTGTTCCGAATCGAAGCACATCATACCACAATATGTCGCAATAGCGATGGATGAATCGATCTTCCTGATTCAGAAAAATACTACGTGCCAGAAAATCGATTCCAATCCAGAGTTACCATATTCATAGATTTTTCTGTAAAACCCGATTTTTCCCTTTTTTTGCTACAGATCACAAAATATATTTCATCAAAATGGCAGATTACCAAAATGTTTTTCACAGATCTTTACAGATTATGATCCAGAATGTGCAACACAGATTTTTTAAGTTAAAACACAGATTTTTAAAGTTAAAACACGGATTTTAATATGGCAACTCTGGATGCCACTTGTTACTGAATCGTTTGAAAACGTTAAATAGGATGAAAGATTATTACTCATTCTGAGAATCGACTTAAAATATTCATTATAGGTAAACAAATAAATTCATGATTTGGCGTTTTTATAAGGTGTTTAACATTAAAAAAGATTTATTAAATTATGACAATGTTCAACATATTTTTTATATTTATACGAAACTGAAACGATAACAAATTCGCGATCTGTCAACTGAGAACATTTATAATGTTCTCCTAGGGTGGTACAGAGTAAACTGTTATTGCTCATATTTAGGTGAGGACAAGTACGTAAACTACAGCAAAGACACAAACCATAGAAACAGTTCAAATTACTCACATGAAGGCATCTCGTCTTCGTGCGTCCCTAGTAGTGCATACTTTTGCGGTTTGCTTCTTGTGCGTGGTTTTCCTGGTCTCCGGCAAAGACAGGTAATACCCCAGCAGATACCGGACAGTATCAGGAACACAATAAACACACCAATGATGACATAGAGGATTGACCAATCTAAAATAAATGAATAGATTACTGAGCACATTCAGTTCAAACCATCTGACTATCAGTACCGCAATTAGCTTCGGCTACTCCCCAGAAGAAGAATATATCCGGCATCCAAAAACTTTGGCACATGCAGTCGCGGGTTTCTGCATTACATACTCCATGTCCCGAACATGGGTTCTGGCAGATGGTAGTTCGAATTTCCGCAACTGATGTTCCTAGTATGGTATAATCGCGCCAAAACTTGTCCTTTAAAATTTTCTCCACTTCCAGAGCTGGCATTATTTCCGGTTTCTCCTTACCCTAAAAAATGTAGCATTTATGAGCTCAATGAAGTGGAAGATTGCGAACTGAACCTACCGCACTTTTCTCGATGTAAAACACTATTACGACCTGCCCAGTTTTATGTTCAATTTTCAATTCCCGTACGTGCAGCTGTGCAGTGTTATCCCCTATCAGAAGAACCAACTTTTGCTGCAGCGAATCTAGTTCCGACTGAGTTAAAACTATGGCTTCCATGGTAAGAGTCAGCTCAACCAGACTCATCACTAGTGGGTCCGGGTGAACGATTACACTAACAGTATCGGTACCCGAAAGTCCCTGACCGTCCGTGACCGTCAGCTTGAATACATATCTTCCAGGAACGATATTTGTGAGCTGGAAATGAAATTTTTATTTTAGTGCCACATCAATTGTAAAAAGTAGCTCTCAACTCACAATCAACACCGGTTTGTGGTCGCTGTCATCAACGATCGTTCCAATAGCTAAGCTTGTTGATTCACGTGTCCAACTGTAGTTTGCTATGCCTAAATCATCGTACGAACGAGTACCGTTCAAAACTATAGCGTTCGTCGGCAGGGTGACACTCTGGTCACCACCGGCATTTGCAACTGGGGCCGTGTTTCGTTCCTGTATAACTGATATTTTCACCCGGTCGCTAGCCTTATTGTTGGCTTCATCGGTAACGGTTAACTCGAAAATATATTCTCCGATTGTTAGCGAAGTGGCATTGGCCAGCTGAAACGGTTGTATCGTATATTGAACAAGTATTAATCAATTAGGACCCGGCTAACTCACCGAACTATTTCCGAGCAGAATTATGGCCGTGTTTGGACCTTTTATTTGACGCCAGTTCCAGTTAACGATTTTGATATCGTCTTTCGATTCGGTTCCATTTAGCTGTGCCCAATTTTGAGGTAAATTGATAGTATAATTAGTTCCAGCACTAGCCACGGGCGGGATGTTGGTAGGCATCTTGACGAAGACATGCACGATCGAAGTACTGCTTTGGTTTTTCGCATCGGTTACTTTTAATTCGAACGCATAAACCCCTTCTTCCAGATTAGACAGCTGAAGATAAGGCGTTCGGGTGTTTTGCATATCGACCGCTTTAGATTGATCGGTGCTGGCTTTTGTCCATTCCCAGGCAACAATTTCGTGATCATCTTTACTGAGCGATCCATTCAGTGTCACGTTGTTATTCGGTAAGTAAACGATCACATTTTGGCCTGCGTTCGCTTCCGGGGGATAGTCGATTTCCTTCAGTACTTCAATTGTGGCCGTGGTACTGTTGGATAACTTTTCCGAATCGATTACCGTCAACTTGAAAGTGTACTTGCCGGGAATGGTGAGATTGTTTAACTGCAGGGTGCTGACGGCTGGTAGTTCGGGTTGATAAGCCAACGGTCCTTGCACTAGCTCCCACTGCCAGGCAACGATTTTGTCATCGTCTTTAGATGCACTTCCATCGAGGATAGCTTTTTGGTTTGGCAGTTTCACTGTCTGCTCCGTTGGAGTAATACTTACCTCCGGGGGCTTGTTGATCTTTTGCTCTGGCAGAACGGTAATGTTGGGATAGGCTTCACCATACCAACCCTGTTGACCCGTGATAGTTACTTTAAATCGATACAATCCTGCGGTTAGTTTCGAAAGTTTTGCCTGGGGCGTAGTCTGATCTGTGATGGTCGCATTGGTGTCTCCCTGGGAAGGTTGTGAAACCAGTGACCACGAATAAGTATACTTGTCTCCACTGGTAGCTTCATCGGGAATGACGTAAGCCGATAGAATAGCTTCATTGTTCGGTAAACGGACGTCTTTAGAAACAACGGAAACAGTTAATTTCTTCGTAGGAGCTGGTTCTTGGTTGCCTTCTTCTATCTCACCAGCCTCACTATGAATGTTGTTCATTGTTAGTTTCTGGGCTGTTAAAGTTTGCGGAACGTAAACTTGCTGAACGTCGACGCAAGCATTTTTGCTGTTTCTTTCAAAATGTTCTGGGCAGACACAAAAACCGGTTACAGAATACGTAACTCTAACGCAAATCTCATTCTTGGGACAGGACGAATCATTTCCAACGTCACATGTGATCGTAGAAAGTGCCTTATCTTCGGGATACATTTTCGTTTCGTCCATCAACATATCTTCGTACTGTTCATTCAGATAGTTTCCAGGATACTTTCCAAAATCGTAGTCCGATAACTGTTTCAAAGGCGTGTTATACACGCCATCCACTAGATCTTCGCGGTTTCGTTCCAAATTGTAAATATTCTTAAGTTTTTTCAAAATACTGCTACCTTCTGCTGCTAAACCGTTTGGTTCAATCAAACGGCTTTCTTGTGCATTAGCATTTTTTAAAATTTCCTTCCATGGTTGACTGTTTTCTCCTACTGGATTCACTAGCACCATTTGCAGATTAGTGAACAGATTTTTCTTCTTTGCTGGTAGACACAAGTCGTTAGTGAGACATTTGACATGGTAACATGTTTTGTTGAACATAAAAGCAGTATTGCAGGCGTCTCCTTTGGTACAGCAGTGCTGTACGCAGGGTTTCAATGAGCTGGCTTCCGTGTACTCGGTGTAATTTCCAGCCTCCCGTCCACCTATATTTTAGAAAAGTAACATTATTTTAATAGTTCGAAAATTCTATGTCAAAAAATATAAAACCTAATTCAGCTATACTGATGTTCAAGACACATGTAACTTTAAACCAACTAGCTGTACTTACTTTTTGTTTACTAGATTAATGAATCATTACAAAATGAACCGAAAATTCAGCCCATTCCAATTGTTCTATTGAACAAAAAGGCAAAACTATCAAACTTCAGTATCCAAGAATAAAATCGATAAATAATGTAATAAGCCACCCGCTGACAGCATTTTCCAAAACAAGCTTTGAGTGTTATTTTGATCGACGGTAGTCCAGTGGGTGGCATAAGTTACACGCCTTTCGGTGCCACATGAAACAATAATCAGTAATACTCACCAATTGGAGCATATCCTTCGAAGATTTGTCTCAACATTCGAGGACATTTCATATCCTGTGTTTGAGATTGTGATTGCTGTTGCGGCGGTAACGAATGTTCATCGGCGGAGTTTGCTGGAACTGTTGATGCCAGTGCGGATCTCTCGAGGACAATCACGGTTACGAGTGTAATAGTCCACCGAATGTTTTTGTTGCGACCTTTATTCATGGCGATGTTGTTTTTTGGTCGAAAGGATTCCATGGACTTTTCCCCTTTACTTTTAGAAAGCAGTAGAAAATCAAGTGTTTTGTACCGTAATGATTCCTGTCAGAGCTGTTACTATGGATGTTATTGGTGAAAGAATTATGTTATCACAGTTCACACTAAACTCGACATATTTATGAAAGAATACAAGATTTTCTACCGAATTTTCAACAAAGTCTGAAATCGAGGACTGACGTTGGTTAGACACAGAGATGCCAGCTATTTTTATCGAATGTTCAGATATATTTTACATCATTTAATCATTTTATTTTTCGAGTCGCAAAATATATGCGCTATTTACAACATTTCTGTATAAAATGTTCAAAACGACGAATGTAACAATGAGAGATTCTCTTTGTTTACTTTTTCTTTTATTCCATTATTTTCGTGTTATGTCTTTGCGACGCCTGAAACCACTTATGGTCCATCTCGCCCTGTTTTTATGACGGATGTTTTTTAAGGAATATCCTTCATTTTGTAGACGCTAAACTAATAACTCGTTTAAACATTGTGACATCTATTAAAAATTAAGTTTTTCGTATATGTTGATCGGTAGATTCTTTATTCGCATCCGATCTTTCTATTATCGCACCACCTTTTTTAAATCGTAATAACCATTGCAAAAGATTATAGTTTCTACTAGCATACATCGCAACAAGTTAATATTAAACTCACAGAGCTACCGAAAAATTACCAGAAGAGAAATAAAACAAAAACAATCTCTCAAAGATGTCCTTGTGCTTGTGTATATTCAAAAACTGTATTCGCGACCAATGTGCATCTATGTTGTGATAATACGATTAACTGGCACCTCTGATTAAAGGACAGCAATTTTTTCGTGGCTTTGCATCAGCTGCCAAACAATGACATAATCCTATTTTGATCCCCTATCAGCTTTACTTCGTAAACTGGTTGCGGCGCCTCCAACGTTGAATAGTGGAACATAAGAATGAAACTTATTTCACAGAAAAAAGATCTACAACTACGATATTAATATACAGGCTCAAATACATGAGCTGTGTGTCACAATTTGAATGAGCGGTTCGGCGAAGACTTGTAGATTTCATTACAACGACTTCAAATATGAGTCCCTACATGAGAGGCAGTTATATTTATTAATGGCGTTTTGGATTGAAGCAAAAATCAGTCCAGTTTCAACTTGGTTTGGACCTCAATGCTGTCAAATGTATGGATTTGACAGCAGTTAGAGTTGGAACTGAGCTAGTTATTAACTTCAAGTGAAAACGACGTAGACAATTCAATTCAAGAAGAAGTAAAGATTAGATATTCGAACAAAACAGTAATGATAATACTATTTTCTTATACATAGACTTTTAATCAATATTTCGTTATTTTCGTACTAACACAAACATTCAAAATTGAAACACTTGCTTGTAATATCATTACTATCAATTGAGTATGAACCTCTGATAAATTAAAATTTGTTCGCGACAAAATCTGGACACTCCTAAACACGAAGATCTCTAGAAATACTTCATCAACGTGTGAAATATTTCGCAGACTGATGAGCGAATGTCTGTTTATTGGGTAAAATCAATTTTTTGTGATATTACAATACAAGCAAGTGCGCAAAGCAATTACGTGCGATCGCAATAAAACTCCGGATCTGTCAGTAAGATAAATCAGGAATCAGAGCTAATTGGCTCAAGGGGCACGTTCCGCTAGTTATTTGGAGATTTATGCCTCGCTGTGGTTTCTCATCATTTTCCTGATAGAAATGGAATTGTGAAACCAGGAAACCAGCATAAAACAAAAAGAAACAAACCGTTTTGTATCCCCGGTAGGATACCGAACGATCTGCAACTGCCAAAATGCACATTTAATAAAATCTCCAACCCTTGAGAAAACTTAAAGGTTTTACAAAAGCGACACCAATTCGTAATAGATAAGAGAAGAAGTAAATTAGGCATCACATGAGGGATGCTATTAAATTTGTAAAAACCTTTTTTGGTAGAAATAGAAAAGATTTTTTCACTCCAGGAAGAATGATTAACTCCTCTAACTATAGCTCCTTATCACATTGGGTGAAAAATAATAGAATCGCCTTCAATTTTAGCTCCATATACACAGACTCAGCCATGTATGTAGAACCAAAAACCCGAATACGTAATAGTGATGAGATGCAATAGTTACATCATTTTGCATTTGAAATATGGATACTTGAGTGAAATACAAAGCCATCTCGACAAGCCTTACCAAAAGCTATTTGCTTTGTAGAACCAACAAACGACCCGTAATCATCAGTGTTTAAGAGAGATAAGAAAGTTTTTGCAGGATATCACACTACGCATAGCAGCGTGATGAATCAACACTATAAACCACAAAGTATTGTGTGAGAGCAAATAAATAGAAAGCAACATACTATTAATGGCTTTAACTCCACTGGAATTCATATTATATGAAGAATATGAATATGAATATGAAACATCCCGAAAAATAAATATACTTTCTCTCTATGCATTCACTCAGTCAGTCTAACTGTGACACGAAGTTTTGAGCTCCGCAAGGAAAAAGCTCAAAATGTTCCGTTTACGACTGAATTTTTTAGGCTTCTGCAGTCATTCAGTCATCGGTACGGAAATACATCTTGACTTGCGACCTCCTGTTTTAGTGGCCTTTTACGACATGGAACAGGAAACCAGTGGATCAGCTCTTGGTAGAAATAATTCCGATGGATGCTACACGGCTTCAGAACTAATTGGCTCAAGGGGCACGTTCCCCGGTTTAATGGACTTAAACCACCGGGACAGGTGGATCGTAGTGTTTTTCTTAGCCTGTTGGTCGCAATGAAAATTCGGATCTGTCAGTAAGGAAACTTCCAAAAAAGCTTGGTTTTCATGCAAGCACTATCCATAACGTTCTTAAATGTTCCGATACGAGTTTGGTAATAGCCAGAAAAGCTGGAAGCAGAACAAATACAAGATGAAGCATATATTGCAGAAGAGACCAGATCTTTCGGTACGTACTGTAACTATAAAAATAAGAATGTCCCCAACTTTCGTGCATACTTTCAATCTGTTTCATGTTATTCTTGTATTAGTCCATTGTGTTCCTTGGCATTCCAGTGAAAAAAAAACGGCTTTCAAACATAACTAGGCCTAGATAGTTATCTTCATAACTAAAGGTAAGATTAACCAACAAGTTTACATCAGCGAGTAACTGAAACAATGGCTACTACTATTCATCCAAACTAAACAAGATTTCTTTGTTATTTTGGCGATACTTGGTATCTTTCCATTATAGTAAAACGGCTCAGGAGGGGTATGACATTGTACTAAAGGACTGTATTCCTCTGAACGCTCCAGAAATCGAACGCCCTAGAGAGATATTGGGCCATTGTCAAGTGATGCCTTGAGAAATCGAGACGAGATGCAAACAATGAGAAAGATTTCGATAAATAGTGGAATTCTTATTAGCATGATATCAACCTCTTACATTTGACGAACAAATCATAAGCAGCATACTTTTTTGCAAGCATGACACTCTCAAGTGAGTCCGCATCGCAACTTGTACATGTGTCAGAGAAATGTCAAATGTTACACAGCAGAACGGTGCACCCATACAATTGATATGATATGATCATTGTGATGCCGTGCGATGGCGTAGCTGAGCTGAAGACTGATTTTTTCTATTAGCTGACAGTGTCTGGTGTAATCGAACGTGAAGTTTGAGCATTAGGTTTTTTACCGTCACTGCTAACCTCAATCGGATGAACACATTTTGACAGTTCAGCAGTACTGTTTGTAAACAGAAATTTCTTTTGTTTGTTTATTGACAAATTGGATCAGACCATTTACGGTCCGTATCGCCTAAATAAAGTTTTAAAACATTTGTTCACGACTAAATACGGTTCGTTTTTGATATTTATTAAATAAAAGTGACTAGTTGCAAAGTGTAAAGATGATTGTTTTAGTTGTGCTCTTCGATTTTTGTTTAAGCTTGTTTGTAAACAGTACCGCTGAACTGTCAAGGATGAATACTTGTTCATTTGTGTCGTCACGATATAAAACCTAATACGAATATTTAAAGCCCGAATAACAATATTTTTATGTAAATGAGTTGTCAATTGACCTCTTGTAACGATAACTTATTTTGGATTTAGAAATAAATAAATGGAAGATGACGCTATTTCTATTCGTTTCTAAATCTGAAAAATGCGAGATTACCTTCGGCTAAAATTGGTAAACTCATGTGCCTTTGTGTATGTTATATTTGCTATATCGAATTAAATTCTGTCGTATATTTGCATAATTAAGAGTAAACTTCATCTACTGGAGAAGAGTACCATTCCCTTTCGGATACGGTCGACGTAGTTCTCAGCAGCTGCCACTTATTTAGCTCTGTTCTAGATAATAGTCAGCATTCAGCACTCGGATCAAACGAGCAATGATGTGGTGATATAAACGAAAGGATTGTTGGGTGATAAGCACTAAATATAAATATTTGAAATGAACAATAGTGACGATAGAAACGACAGCAAATGGATGATAATCTTTTGGGAAATGTATTTAGTTTTTAATTGGAATTCCACCGAGTATTATTATCTTAAGCGAGGAAGAGAGAATTTATTTAATTTAATCAATGATTGTTTGCTTGCTGATTTGAAATTTAAATAAAACGCATACCAAATTATGACATAGTCAAATTATTTTTTTTATTTGGTAGATATTTCGGGCAAATGGCCGCAACGACTATCTTCAACACAGGTCATTCTGGGGTGAAATTTCTGACCATTTTTTCAAGACCGGTCTTTCGTTTGACGCTCAGGGATGCCAGGATCCGGTAAACTGCAATCAAGGACAGGGTTTCGTCTCGAAAGTGGTCTGCCATAGACATTTTTCTACGATGGCCATGCGTTTTGTAAAACCGTACAACACGCTTGCTGCTTCGACGCCATCTTCGATTGAACTGACAGCTCCCGAGCGAAAAGAAATATACCATTTCTAGGAAGTCCAAAGGGCAGTTCTCTTGGAAAAAAATTTACGTGCTCTACTTTCATTACAGTAAGGTATTGATATTATTCTCATTATTTATTGAACAATCGTTATGCACTCCACTATGAGTCAATCACGACACGGTACAAAACACATACTTATTTTATTCTGGGTATTTGAAACTTTATTGACAAAAAAATGGTTGCAAATTCAATTTTCAAAGAGTTGTTCACAGCTAGCCAGAACTTGTTCCCATCTTTCTGTAAATTCACAAATAACCTTTTTAAAAATTCGACCGGTTCGGCCGCAATCGGTGAGTCGATCCATTTTTTTTTACTTTATTATAATTGCAGAAGTGCTGGTCAGTCAGGCCATGCTGCATCGACCGGAACAAATAGAAACCGGAAGGAGCAATACCTGTGCTATACAGCGAGTGGTAAAGTATGTTTTACCGGCTGTGCAACATGTGGGCGAGCATTGCCGTAACAAAAATGTTGTTTGCGTTTCAGCTAAATGACACACATTGAATCCTAAGCTGTATGGCATTAGCTTTAAAACGCATATTTGGAAAGGTATTTTGCTGGAACGCCATTTCTTAGAAAACGGAAAGAACTTATTCATACACTTATTAACCAGCACTTTCGGTCTTAGAATAACTTATAAAAAAGTTCTGGTGGTTTAAATGTTAAAATCTGTATTATTCTACCTAGTAATGCAATGATGCCTTTCTCAAATTATTCATTATCTCCTATCGATTGCAGAAATTTTTATTCAAAATACTACAAATCAACCCTTTCACGACCATGTCCAGGACGAAATATGTCAGTACAACACAAAATTTCAGCTATTGTGGATGTAAAGTAAGAGATTATCACCAGAAAAACATAGCAGGGTGAATAAGTATAATTTTAAGGGAAATATTTTTCCCTATGATCCTTAGAAATAAATAGGCGAAGAGAGAGGGTTTATTACATCGTAATTCAATTTGTTGCTTTTATTACTTTAATTATGAGAATATTAAAATCAATAGTTAGTTATGTGATTCTACGAAACAATTTCGTGTACTTGTTTAGCACAAGTGAACTTTGAGTTGCACATAACACATTTATTATGTGTTCTATTTTATATACGTTTTTTTTTGCACAAACTTTTTTAGTGCAATAAAGTTATTTTTTTATTGGTTCAGAAACACATTTTTCGCCTTGGAAATAAGTTTTTTTACATTAAGTAAAAAACATAAATTTAATATTAATCGAAGAATCGATAACGATTTTTATACAAGGGAAAAATACTTCCGTTGAGCGTTAAGGTTTCATTTAATACTACTAATTTTGAAATTAAGTTCATGAAAGTCGATTCAAGTGAGCTTCATTTTAAAGACTTTGACCACTATTTTCAATAGTGCTGGAATTGAAAACAGCTGGTGTTGTGAAATTTGGATCATACAACTTCCAGCTAATATGAAGCCTAATTTGAAATAATTTCTAAATTTTCTGTACTTTCGATTTACATGGCAGTTTGAAGTAAATGACTGGATCCGTGTACCAAAAACAGTTCGTATGGCTATGAACTAACATAACCTACAAATTGGAACAGATTTGAGCTCAACTTTGAAGACTTTTTTATGATTTTCTATGATGGTTCGGAATTTTCAAAATTTATTATCTTGTAATTCTAGAGCCCGACTTGGGCTTCAATATTTTTATGAGACTGGACTTCAATATTTTTGTGCGACTCCTAGACGATCATGATTTGCAAACTACGGAAATTTATTAGCCTATTTAAAGGTAGGCTCATCACCAGGGTTATTATGAACAAAATACTTTTGAAGTTGACCTTTCGGTTAAATCTGAAGACGGTAAAAATCTTCGAGTAAAGTCAGTGACATTATTTTTTGTTTTTACACACATTACCTTGTAATTACGGAACTGCAAATCGGATCCGGATGAAATTCAGAAACCTTGTATGGGACTAAAATAATGTTTATTTGGATTTAAGCTGGTAAAAATCGGTTCAACCATCTCCGAGAAAATTCAATGACATTATTTTCATTTTTTGGTGTATATCACTCTATAATTCCGAAACCGGATCCAATTGAAATTCAGGAGCTTTATATTCGAAGGTCGCTTTTCACAATAATTGCATAGCCTTTCGATATGAGAGAGTTAAAAAACAAATAAAACGTCGAAAATTAACAGCTGTTTTAACACATAAAACTGAAAATGTTAAATGATGAAGTTGTTATTAATTAAAATTCTACATTAAGCATGTATTGATATATAGGAAGTATTGCATATGATGTCTCATAATGATTTAATATAAAGTATGAAAATAAGTGCAAGTTATTCAACTGAAAATATTAAATGCGCGTTATGTTGAGATGCGACTCAATCTAATAAAATAAGTCGAAGAAATAATTTTTTCAATAGGATATCAAGTCATTTCAAAGATTTTGGATGTCATCATTTTACAGGCTATGAAATATACCTTATATGTAAACTCTGGTAGCTGTTTGTATGAACTATGTCAATAATTTTCCATCATGTTCCTATTTATTCTTAACTTATATTAATAATAATAATATTACATCGTGGTATCCCATTCATTCTTTCGTAAGGTAAGTAACTGTTGGATTCAAAATGCTGGTTAGACCTTACGATGTTTCTAGGGATCGTATCCATTTTCTCTTTTGCAAATTTGCTGCACTGCCTGGTGTATGGAAGCAGACTTTATGGGTGTTAGTTCTTTGTAGAGTAAAATGCCTCTACGTTATTTTTAGTCAAAAAGCATTTTTACATATACGATCAAAGCTCAACCGTTACGGGATTATGAAACAATTTTCTATGTTCGATTGAATCAGCTTCTATTAAACTTAAATTGCAAAGTACCAATCTACCAATTTTCGTTTTGTCTTGATTTTTTTTTTCAAAGAAACGTCATTGTTTCTCATAATTGCAATTTTTGAACACGGAACAGACCTCGAAAGTTCAGACACTAAAATGCTGAAACAATATCAAAACAATACGCAAATATGGTCACTCGGTTACGCTCCTATAAACAAAAGATTATAGAGAATAATTTTATATCAATACTCAGGGTGATCCAGATAAACCACCTGCTTCTTATACAAGGACCAAACGAACCTAAGGTGGTAATCCTACTAAGGAGTGTATCGAAAATAAGCTATCCAAAAATTTTTCTTTCAAATTAACTTATGATAAAAAAAGAACCGGAATTTTCATTTTAAAATTCCCGCGCTTGTCCAATCGGTAATCTTTTATTCTCTCAACGTTGGCAACACTTTTATACACATTCTGTCAAATTTTGACGCATATCGTACGATTAGTTTTTGTTTGGCGTTTATACAAAAAGTTGAAAAATTTTCGTGCGGCGATTTTGATAATGTCCGCATTGCATCGCATGTTTTGGACGCTTGAGCCCAAATTTGTTTGAACTCCTGCATGTTCCCAGGTGCCTCATCAGTCTTCTTAAAGACCCTCTTGACGATTGCCCAGTAACGTTCGATAGGTCGAAGCTGAGGGCAATTTGGTGGATTGAAATTTTTCTCAACGAAATTTATACACTTTTCCGCAAGCCGATTGAGAGTGGTTTTGACATAGTGAGCCAACGCTAAATCCGGCCAAAACTGTGCAGGTGTACTATGCTTCTTATATAAAGGTAGCAATCTCTTCTGGAGACACTCAGATCGATAGATTTCTGCATTTATAGTTCCGGTAGTGTAAAAATGGTTGACTTCAAACCACAGGAACATATTGCTTGCCATACCAGTACCATGCATGGATTCGGTACAGTCTTATAAATTAAGGTTATGTGCTTACCCGACATGCGAATAGGTTCGAAACTAACCAGATGATCCGTTAAATTACTTTGAGGCTTGGGTAAAAACTGACTTTGAAAAAAAATACCATAGCAGCAGTTATGCAGCAGTTGAAGCAGGTCAAATTTGAAACAAATGTAATCGCAACCCGAAAAAATCTAAAACCTCCGTAACGGTTGAGTTATGATAAGCCTCTATCTAAACTGAGAGGATCCTCAACGGGGAACCAAGAATCCTGTTCATACACCTCATAGAGCCTAAACGCAGCCATCAATGGTCCAAAAATGATTTTAATTCAACTATCAAAGCACTATCTTTCTGCATATCAATTATACGAGACGGTGCGGTTCTTTCGTTACTTACATTTCTCTATTGCTGGTTTTCATTTCAGCACCAAAACCATTCGAACATGTTTGTGACATCTTTTGGGTTGTAACAGCTATTTGAATAGATTTATGTTCCGCATTGAGGATGACCGATAGATTACCGATTCGAACTGTTCGGACATGAGCTAACATGTTGACGGTTTGTCACTTTTTCGCTTGTTTTTTGCATATCTACACTAACATACATATTTCATCCTATGCTCGCCTATGGTCATCGTTACAAAATTTCGATTTTAAACATTCTTTCTTCACTTGTATCTCACTGTACAAAATGCAGCAGAAGCCGTCTTAGGGATGTCTCCCGTTGCACCTGCATAGAATTAGAATCAAAAATCATATAATTGATATTATTTATTTTTCACGGATTTGGTGTTTCCTTCATCGGTCCGAGAATTTTAAACTGAATGTTCTATCCGTATTTGTACAGGTATTTTCAATAGCTCAAGCCTCAAGTCTCCGAAACTAATCAAGTTTTTCAAGATATTTAGAATATGTCTATTGTTCTGTGAGTAACCTAATGGTCTGGAATGGTCAATTAGCAAATGTCAACGATTTTTGTTTTTGATTATCCAGTCGACTCTCGGTCTCCAATCACTCCAAACAAAGTTCATCTTAACTGAAAAGGAAAACAAATTTACTGTCATTTAATTTGTTTATTATAAAGTATATATAGGTAAAAAATTCAGCAAAATATATTTGAAATATTTGACACGGTTAGTGATAATTAAGAAAAATAACAAGCTAGATAAGTCGTATCTCCTAGAATCAAAAGTAACATAATTAAACATTGGGATTGGAATGTTTTGACAGCGATTTGTTCCAAAAGAATACATGTTTTATGTGGTGGAAGTTTTGACTTGATACAAACAGTATTGAAATAATTGAGCTAGACAGAAGACGAGATAAAAAAGTAGCAAGTGGGTAATATACGAGACATAACTGGATGACGTGAGTACAAATAAAATTGACATGCTTTTTCCACGTTTCCGAATATCGGTAATTGTACGAACTAGTTGATGCATTTTAATTAGTAAAATCCACAGCAAACCTATTGTGGTCGTATAGGATTCTTAATTTGAATTGGAATCAATATGACATGAATAAAAAAACTTTCGTGTCAAACCCGACTCGAAAATACCAATTATATATATATTTGAAAGAATATCTACAAACCGAAAGCCGCCATGTTGTATTTTGAGAATTCTATTACCATATGGTATTGATATGCACTCGCCAAGCGCGGACCAAAAGTATCTATAATTCCTTCAAAATGCATGAGGAATAGTAAAATATTATTCACTGAAAACCTAGGGGCTTCACACATAATTATAATGAAAGGAGACAAATCCATAATATATTCCATCCCCAGTTTTCATCAACTATAAACCTAATCTACTCAAATTAATCGTTTTTGGAACCTGCGAATACCAGTTGAAGTAAATATGGTTTGATTAAGCCAATGTTTTATTGAAACAACCAACATTTGTTCTAAGCAATCAAGCAGATTCGGAATTGAATCTATGATTTGTCGGCTAGAAAAACTATTGATTTGGTTTGAGGGGCTGGGGTGCACTAGGAGATTGATAGTACCTATTAGCTCTCTCCGGACTGTAACAGCCTAGATGCCGTGTGGAATCCGGCGGAAAAAAAATGAACCAAGAATAGATCCACTGGGTTCCTGCTTCCATGTCGTAAAAGGCGACAATTGCAGGAGTTCCTTTTTCCTTTCAGTTATCAGATATTTTCAATGTTTTACTTCTGATTACTCTATTTTACTAAATCATCTCTTTATTCAATCTATCAATTTCCGTCTAGCTTCGGAGAAAAGTTTCATTAGGAATGATATTTTCTTCCATGTTATCGATTGTCTTTCAGGATTATAAAATGAATGATAAAAATAAACCATTGCGCAAATCCGTTTATATTACAAAGTTAATAACAGAGATAACATATATCGGTATATTGAATACATAGTAAAAAACACTTGATATTAATATTTCAAACAGTAAATTAATATTTTTCTCGGTAGCCGGCTGCCCAGATCAACTAATATAACCAATTAATAATTTCAATAAATAATTAAAATAATAAAGCGGAAATAATAAAGAATCAAGACGCGCGTGAAAACTGTTGACCTTTGTTTGGTGATTTAAAATGATTTTATAATAACTGTTTAGAATATTTCAATGCAATGAATCAACTTTTTTGTCTAAATCCTATTCGCTCGTTTATTTTGTATCACGTAGTTTCATTTATAAAAACGTGCTTAATCCACCTAGCAGTGAGATGATACCTTTTTTTATCAATCCGCATGTGTTTTTTTGCATGACTAAAAAAAACGCGAAAGGTAGATGCATAAACGAGTGACTGCATACTCGACAGCCGGCTGTCCGGAGTTTTGTCAATTTCGGAGATTGACTGTTTCGTGCATTATATTGCCAGCACAAAGTAACACATAAAACGATAATACTTAAAAACATTCTTGGTAGCCGGCTACCCAGAGAAATAAACACATGATAACATTATTAAAACATTTACTAACAAAGTATCCTCTCCTGTGATGCATGTGGGAATGCAGAGGATTCCTCGGTTCTTAGTAGCAACATGCATCGAACTAACAATCCTTTCCCTCCCAAGTAGATCTGCATTCGGACGTGGCCGGCGTCGGTATTGATCAGCATGCATGGTTCAATACAGTTTGCACAGTGTGAAACAATGTGTTATTCCCAAACATGTTACTTCAAAAAATCATTTTGCAATCTCAATTGGTCCAGATCAATAACGGAGTAGCAACACACGGGCGGTCTCTAATGCTAATGCTAATGCTAATGCTAGAAAAACTATTGATTTGGTTTGATAGACAACTGATCGTTTTGTTATTTTAAGCAATCGAGATTATTTTGCGTGTACATAAACTGCTTCGCAAGCAACAACTTCTTTCTATGGTTCTTGTTGTAAAATTGAACTTTACTATTTATAGACAGAATAATATAATATTATTAACTCTTTTATGAATTAGTTAGGTGAAGTATTACCATCATACCAAATCAACTATAGAAGCATTTTGTTTAGAAATTGGATGATTAAATCGACCGTCTTAAACAACAGGCACAAATGTGTTTCCCCCATGTAAATTAAAAATACAAAAAAAAAATTTCTGGCCAAAAACTCAGCTCAATCGGCCACGTAAAGCTTGCACGCAAATAGGCCTGAATAAAAAATATCTTTTATAAAAAAAGACTCGAGAGACATTCGAAAACGATCAAAATTTCGTTATGATATGCCCAGTGATTCAGAATTTGGTATGATGAAATTCTCAAACTGGAGAATCTTTCCAACCAGTCAATAACGGTGCCTATTTTTCGTGCCTAAATACGTTGATAACCGATTTTAAACCATTATTTCTTCGAAATTGGAGAATTCAAAATTTTTCCGCATGAGTCTAATAATATGACCAGGAACTGTAATTAGAGCACGGAAATTTATCAGTGGTTTCATTCATTAGACAAACACGTCGTGAATGCAAACTACCACAATTCAAGCATCGATCATCCATATGACAACTTTTCGCTTCATCACCCTGGTAACGATGACATTGTATTAGATTTTCAATGCCACAATATGGTTTATAATAATATAATTGTTCATGGAACATGAAACGTGGAACATGTTCTCGTATTGTTTATTTCATTTTGATTGAACGAAAGGAAGTGTTTAAATTACCTGGTATATTAGTCTTGGACTCCTAGTTTGAAAACGTCATGAGAAAGACTGATTTTCAGTTAGCCTTAGTGGTAGTCTGATGGTAGTGCTGATAAATTCTTTAGATAATTAGTTCTGAAAAAGGCCGATTTTGCTTTAGTCTGTAATAATATCGATGAACTGGTAATATAATTCTATCCATGGAAAGCTTTACAAAAGGCTGATTTATTATTAGTCTTTAAAGAGACTGTCAGTGTTTTGGTAGCCTTGAAAAAGACTGTTTGACTCGAAGCAATAGAGTTGCTTCGAGTCTAACAGTTGAACGATCCTGAAAAATTATCCTGAAAAATTACTTGTAGGAATAAGTTATTCGTGTTAACACCAACTGAATGTTTCTAGTTATTTCTCGTACAAACCTACAATTTTAAAGTTGAAACTTTAAAATGGATTGATTTCGTATTGTGACATACCAATTGAATGTAAAAATTAGGCATCGAAACAAACTCGGGAATTTTGATCATATAAGGGATTCGCAAAAAAAAATTACAAGATTAATTTTAAGATCGCATGCTAAATAGAAGAATAATAAATACAAACATAAACTGAAAAGAGTTTTCGACATGGTGAGCATCCCTACCAACTGGTGACCATTTTATTGAAAGTCGAACACGAAGTGAGCATCAGCAACCGGCTCTGACCGTATGGCGATGGTGGTTTTGTTATTGCCTTTGTCGATGATTCGGTTCGGGTGGAGGTGGAGATGGAGATGGAGATGGAGATGGTGTCCTGATGGTGACGATGGATTGTAGGTGTTGATGTTAACGACAGGGGCAGGCTACCCTCGGGAGTAGAACATCGCCAAAACGCTGATTGTGCTTTCTTGTAGTCCACCGCTGTTGATGATGACGATGATGGCATTGACTATCCTGTTCGTTCTCATTCCGTCGGACACAGCCGAACACGGCCAGTAGCACTGGCAGAATTGAAAATGCCATTTGCATAATAACACTGCGAACGGGTAGAAGCAATAGGATAGGTAGCAACAGCGGTTGTTGCCTACTGCTGGTCATTGGCCATCGTATCCTGTTGGAACTGGCATCTGACGATGACATGTCTGGTAGCAAGATGGAAGCAAAAAAAAAAAAACAGAATGATTAATGTCGTATATCGGACAATTCAGCACATCGGATGTCTCTACAGCTGGTCACAACTTAGGGCCTGTAACTGCTGCTGGCGCTGGAACAAAGATGCTGAGCAACTATGCTAACTTCGCAAATGGGTGTCAATTCTCCTAGAATTTGCATGCTTGCGCTCATGAGCGAGTCTGATCTGGTAGGCACGTCCTCCGACTGAAGCGAAATCAATGACAAAAAGCACATTCCATTCGTACTTGAAAAGAATGAAAAAGAGATTCGCCATATCGTGAAATCATGTGAGAAAGTCTGGGGATCTGAGTTTCGGCGAGAACTCAATAGTTGAATATCTGACGTAGCATTCTTATTGTTGTGTGTTTTAAGCTAGCTGCATCCATGTTCTTTTACTAAACATAGTGAAATTACAAGTGAACGGCTAAATGCAAGAATTCGATAAGTAATACTTATTTTGAATAAAAACTCTTTTAGGTTTAAGGAGTGTATCGAAAAGTAGTTAGCAACATTGGTTATTGAATAAAAAAGGGAAAACAAAAACATATTTTGAAATCAGTTTTCGATATATTGTAGAAAAAATACATTTTTATGCATTTCACTGATTATATTGAAGAAAATCCTATAGTTTCTGTGAAACGTTCGCACTTTGTACTTGACATTCTTCAATAAATTCTACACAGTTACTTTTGTGACTTTCCTGGTGGCAGCTGTCCAAACTCCTGCATGTTTTGGGACACTGTACCTTCCTTTCGAAAGTGCCGCTTGACAATTGCCCAATACCTTTTAATTGGCCGAAGATCCGGGCAGTTCGGTGGGTTGATGTCCTTTTCCACGAATTGTACATTATTTTTTGACAACCACTGTAGAACGAAGTTGGCGTAGTGGGCTGAAGCCAAATCCGACCAGAAGAGAGGAGGAGCCTTATGCTTTCTGTACAGTGGCAGCATTCTCTTCTTCAAACATTCTTCCTCGTACACCTTGGCGTTAATTGTGCCCTTCGTGATGAAAATCGACGACCGCAAACCACAGGTACAAATTGCTTGCCAGACCAACACTTTCTGCCCAAACTTTTCCATCGCCACCGTAGTGTCAGCGTCGTCCAGGTCCTGGTACACCGATTTCGTATAATATTGCGGTCCGGGCAGCGCTCGAGTCTTCCTTGGCGTAGGTTTCGTCGTCGATCAGGATGCATCCGTCTTTATTCTGTAGAATCCGGTTGTACAGTTTTCGCGCTCCTGTTTTGGCCTGAACTTGCTGTAGCAGGGGCACCTTCTATTTCTTGTACGTTTTCAGGGAGTTCCGAACTTTGATTCGTTGAATCATCCCGATGCTGGTGTTGAACTGCTTGGCCAAATCCCGCGTCGACGCCGATGGGTTTTTCCTGATGTACTCAACCACTTTTAATTACCGGCCGGGCTGGCTGGGACCCGTTTTCCTACCGGATCGGGGCAAATCCTTCATAGAAAGGGTCTTACCGAACTTCTCGATAATATTTTTGACACTGGTGTGGCGCACTTTCACCCGTTTTGCAATTTCGTTGTACGTGACACAACTTTCTGAGCACCAAGTGTGCAGAATTTTCTTTCGCGTTTCCGGATCAATTCGACTCATCATTGAAACGATAAACCGTACCGAAACCAATCGATTGCGCAGCTGTTATTGACATTTAAACAAACATGTCAACGCAAAACACGCTGCATAAAATTAAGCCATTTCAGAGTAATAACTGTTTGAATGTTGCTAACTAATTATCGATACACTCCTTAGACATGTGCAAATGTCGAATATGCATTTTCCTGCGGACGGCTGAAAAGACTTGATCAAACGCGCGACTAGAAAGACTTGAATCAAATTATTGGAACAGATAATAGATATACAGGCTCGAACAAAAAAAAATTAAAAACCTGTGTCAATTTGGAAAAAGAATCTCAAGGAAAAAGATGTCAGATGAAAATTTCAAAACATATATTAAGACAAAGTTGAAAAAAATATGTAAATTTGAGAATAATATCTCCGGGCTTCCATTTCTTCATGAAGTGAATGTCTGTTGTTTCTTCAAGAAATCTGAAAATTCACAGACACATTTGTTGAATTAGCACCTCTGCTGAAGAATATTATTTTGACAGCTCTGTTACAAACACACACGGATGCAGTGTGTACAGATATATAAGTATACGGAATAAGAATGTGTGCGAGTCCCGGTCAAGTTTGTTTACAATTCTGATTCTAACCACATGAATAGCAAAATATCTGGAAAAAGATGTGAATCAAACAGCAAAACAGTTCCTGATTACATTTTATGATTTATTTTTAGATTTTAGTTCTTTAATAAAAAAGTTAGCAACACTGCTTCAATGCATTTGTATTAGATTGCGCTACACAAAATAAAAAAAAACTAAATATTTTCTGTTACAAAAGCAGTTTGCCGGAAAACTAAATAGTTTTACGACAACATTCACACTCTCGCGTGTTAAATTAAAGGTTTCTATTTTGCGGGTTTACTGGTAGAGGGTACGTAAATTTTTA
Source organism: Malaya genurostris (assembly GCF_030247185.1). Classification (NCBI taxonomy): domain Eukaryota; kingdom Metazoa; phylum Arthropoda; class Insecta; order Diptera; family Culicidae; genus Malaya; species Malaya genurostris. The sequence goes on along the minus strand of NC_080571.1, from coordinate 253,898,649 downwards.
TATCGCAATAATTTCTGCAAGAGGAAATCCATATAGGAATGTGTTAGTGGAAGTAAGCTGAAACTGAAATATTTTTTTTCAAACAGTTTTAAGGAAAACGGAAGAGTTTTAGACTAAGATTTTCGCTTTTCTTGAATTGCAATTTTAAGCAAAATGAACTGATTGTTTTTTTCAACCATATGGAAAGTTTATTTATTAAAATAAGGAAAAGAGGCACCGGAATTTGTTTTTACGCACACATTGTTGACATTACTCATACGCTTGCAAAGAGTCTTGCTCCTAAATAAGAACTTCTCATGTAAACGGGGGTACTAGTTCTTTGATATCGTTCGTGGATTAAAATGAAACTATGGGTTGCGAATTTTTCAATTTTTATGTAGTTATTACCTTTTATTAGAGATTGCTACAGTGTAAATTCTATGTTAAAATATCGAGTTGTTCCTGGGATATTATTACTCAAAGTGGGACCTGTTATTTTCGCAGAGGTAAACAGTGTGCATTCTAGAGCCTGAGGAGTTGATTCTGGGAAAACGATATCACTATGGAATGTCGTTTATGTTTTTAACTGATTTTTGAAAAAATATATAACCAATCGCAAAATTTTCATTTGTGCATTTGTATTTCATATGTGCACTTGGTACTAAGGGATAATTCCTAACGAACCCTTAAATAACTACTTGAAGTTGTGGATACTTTGTTAAACGTCTCCTGTTTTTATCTGATATGTATATTAGAAGAGGTCATTGTGATGCTTTGTGACCGCGTAAAAACCCGCACAAAAAAAAAACGCGTAACTTCGTACATTCGAATAAAAAAACCTCATAATTTCGGAAATCCGCGTAACTTAGGGTAACTGCATGAATATTTATTTGACTAGTATCAATATCTTATTACGTCGACAAAGGAACGTATTTCATTTCCTAAAATGAGCTGAAATGATCGGTTGCTTCTGTATCATTTCAAGCCACGGATGATTAAAAAACAAAAGGTGAAGCTTATAACAAAAGTCAGTGGATGCCGATGAACTCACTAAATACTGTAATTAACGGAAAATGTTTCTTGTTTTTTTTTCAATTGGGTCGCTTGTGCTCTGCATTTCTGATTTTTTTATTAACTTCTTCAGCTGTTTTCCTTGAAATGACAAGGGCGATTAACAGTCAGTTGTTGCAAAAGGTCAACCCATATCAATCTAACAGAAAGCTATTTCCTCCTTTTTTCTTGGAATTTCCCCCACGCCTTTTATTTTCATATTCATAAGAAAATCCATTTCTAAATTACCTTGCAATTGCGTCATGTAGGCATCGCTGTTTTGATTGTCAAAATCACCCCCACCGCCGCTGTGGTCATGGTGATGATAGGAAGACGCTGGAAATTGATCATACAGCGAGTGGATGTAATTCACGCTCAATCCCACCGGCGAGACTGAGGCGAATGTGTTTGGTTGTTCATCCTCCACGTACCTCTCGGTTCGCTGTTCGTAGATGTTGTAAATCTTGGCAACGCACGTAAACTATGTTGATGAAACGAAATACATTTTGTTAGTCTTATCTATTGCTAATTAAATGTGCTGTTGGAAAGGTGCTTGAGAGATTCTATTACTATTAAACATAATATACCATGCATCTCCATTTACTAACATGTGAACGTAAGCACATGAAGATGGGTGGAGCGCAATACATTTTAGGAAACATCTATCTCTCCTTGAAACCACGAAAGTAGGGTGATTGTATTAATATTTATCTGACTAGTCGAGTCACCACGGTGTTTTTGCTATTATTATTTGCGGTACATTTTCCTACACTAGACCTACACAGAAATGGATTTATTTTTTCGTAACATCGTTTAAATGTGCTGAAATGTTTCATTGTTTCTGGTTTATTTAAGGAATTTTTGATCAGAACAAATTGGTTTAATTAAAACGGTACTCTGGTTATGTAAGGGAAAGTAATATAAAGTGCTCCTCCTGACTAAAACGCCTCCTTCCTTTCTCAAGCATTCAAGACTTTTCCAAACAAAAGTTTTATCACTAACACTATCTTTTCGTAAGAACTTTCTGCTATACAAGTTTAGCAGTTGTCGTTTACTGGAAAGTATGAAAAAAAAATTGAAAATATCATTAGGCCGCTTTTCGAGGTTTTGCTTCGACTAAATAAGCATTTTATCCGCCTTTTCTTTGATATAATTTTCTTAAGACTAATGTTCTTAAAACTTAAGAAAATTAGAATTGTTATCTGTCACTCTAAACGACGGCATAAACTTTCAAATATTCACCCCCTGTAATTTTGGAACCGGAAGTCAAATCCGGACAAAATTCAAGAATTCTGTAGCAGTGTTATAAGACCTTCCAGTTGACCGTACAGTTGAGAAAATAAGTTGAGCCATCTCGGAGAAAAGCAAGTGCATATTTTGTGCAATATTTCTCAATTTTCGTCAAATCTATACGAAATTTAAAAAAACTCTATGTTTCAATAGTGCCTTTCATTAGAGCTTGTAAAGTTTATGAAAATACACAAACAGACATTTTTTTTCGAATGGTATATGATACTCGACCCTTCGGACTTCGGAAGTCGGTTTTCACAGTGATTGCGTAACATTTTTACCTTTTTTTATAAATATAAAAAATAGGTATAGAATTCGCTCAAACTTTAGAAAAATTTTCCTAGGCCCAGAGGACCGAATGTCATATACCAATCAATTCAGCTCAACGAACTGAGCAAAGGTCCGCGCGCGCGTGTGTGTGTGTGTTGTCAACTAAAAGGTCGAGATCTCAGAGATGACTGAACCGAGTTATATAAAGTTTTATGTCAACATTTTCAGTTTTTTGACAGTATTTGTCACAATTGACCTTGAAAACAGAATATATTTTCAGGCTTAGATTCCGCACGGTAATACCTATCCAACAAGCCATAGATTGTTAAAATCCGTTCATTTTTCACGGAGATATCGAAATTTTCGTGTATGCGACTTTTTCCACTATTCCAGCAGTATAAGTTTTGAGCGCTGTCTGGCAAAGAAGTGCTTGGGAGCAACATAAAACACGATTTTTTATAATGTTACATACATTTGTACCCAAAATACTGTGTACAGCATGATATTTTGCCTCGGACCGATTTTAGCACGGTTCGTTTTTGGCAACATAATCGTTCGAATATAACATAAGTAAACCAGATGATGGCAAAATTTTCGAGTTGAAAACAATAATTATAATTATATTGATTTGAACTACTTACAGCAATAAATGCTGGAAGAACATAACAGCCATATACCATTCGAATCAGTTCGTCGAGATCAGCAAATGCGCGTGTGACAAATAATTTCACTCAAATTTTTTCGGAGATGACTCAACCGTTTTCTACAAACTCAGATTCATATGAAAAGCTGTATACTCCCAAACAAGGTTCCTGAACCTGACCTCTGGTTCCGGAACTACAGGATGATATGTGAAATGAAATTAAAACTGTGTAACTCATTTTTCTCGTAGATGGCTGAACCGATCTAAGATTCAAATGAAAAGTTTAAGATTATATAAAACATCTTGTTTTCAGATCCAACTTCCGGTTTCGGAGATACAGGGTGATTAGTATAAAAATGTCTATTTCACATAAATTAATCAGGTTTATCGGGTTAGCAGATTTGGATAGTCGATAACCAAATAAACTTATTTCATTTTTAGTTGTATTCAGTTTTCGTTTCAGAAGGCACCCAAAAATTTAATTCGCACTACGATTCCTCAAAGATGTCTACATTGATTTTCAAACATTTTGAAACAAATGTAAACTATACAGCTACTCAGGTGAATTTGTCTGACTTCGGCTACACCGAATTTCGAATTCCGGTTCCAGTATCGAATCGTTTCTCAAAGCTCTATCGTTTTCTCAAAAAAGCCAAATAGAATTTCAGAAACAAAAGTTCAAATTAAAATAAATCCAATTTTATCCAATTCTGACTTCCGATTCTCGAATTGTAGGATGATGAATTTTTAAAATTCAAATCGATATAGAATATACCGAAAAGCTTTAAAGTTGGACTCAAAAATATTGCAATTTATTCGTCATATGGCCATACGAATCGGTTTGGGTTATGCTGGTTCCTGAATACCGGCTCTGGAAGTACCTTAAATTACCCTAAACTCTAAAGTGGAGATTACTTCGACATATCATGGAATGTTTAATCGATTGTTACTCTTTTAGATTCAAATTCGATCCGATTTCGACATTACAGAGTAATGAGTGATTAAAATCTCAAATTGCCACTTAAAACGACGGACATTAGAATAATGTCATGAAAACTGAAACACCGAAGAATGCGGGAAACACATGCGGATTGATAAAGAAAAAGGTATCATCTCACTGCTAGATGGATTAAGCACGTTTTTTTATGAGAATGCAGAGCGATTCACGGTATTCATGAGCAGAAGTAAATTGCGAACCCGAAAACCGATCGTTTCTTCTTGTGCTTTACGCGGAACTAGACGCTCTCTGAGTTTCGGAACTGAATTCAGAACCTGAATTCTGAACTTAATGTCAGGTTTAGGATTTTATTTCAGAATTTAACATAGTTTAATGTCAACTGTGACTCTGGAATTGAATCCTAATCCTGGATTCTAGATTTTCGTTCGGAATTTGAATACAGAATTCGTATTTAGGATTTCAATTTCAGCATTCTGGAATAAAATTCGGGATATGAATTTTAGATCTTTATTGTGGAACTAAAAGTTAATCCGAACCTGAAAGCTGACTTCTGAACCATAATAATTCCTGAATTCAGTTTCAGAATTAGAATTCTGAAACTAGATTTTAAAACTGAATTCGGTTTCTTTATTCAGATTCGAAAGTCAGTTATTGAATTTCTGGATTTTTAAAATAAAATCAGTTTCATAATTCTAGAACTAAAATCATAAACTTAATTATTGATCTGGATTCCGAACCAGAATTTTGCTACTAAATTTTGAGACCGTTCCATATTTCTAGTTTAGTTCATCAATTCAGTTTCAGTTTCTGAATCCTGGTCCAGAATTTTGGTTCTGGTATAGACAAATAAATGATGGCAAAACGTACTCAATAGTGGTAAACATCAGATAAAATCCGCAAATTGGTTCTTTCAAGAACCATTAAAATATTCCTACAGCATTATGCGTTTTCCTTCACTGAGTAAGTAAATCCACAAAAAAAACTACTATAACATTTTATCAATTTTAGCTGGTTTGACGTAAAGTTGCCATAACTAAGTCCAGCTTTTGAATAAAATTCTGAAAATGATTTTGAAGCGTCCTCCCTGGTTTAGTACAAATGAGTTACACAGACTCACAAATATAGAACCATTAGATGTAATGTCACATAATATTATAAGCAAATTCCGACAAAAATCGATGCAATCTTCAATTGAATCGATTCGCTCTCTGTATTAGTTAGTAAGTTAGTATATAAGTTCCTTTTCCCCATTACACAATACAAGTAGGTTTAGAATTTTCCCTACACAAAAATCTCAGAATTGCGGAAGCAAATGATGTCTTCATGGTAATAACCAAATCATATATATATAACAGGGCTGAAAAGTCACCACTTGTGGCTGAACACCCAATTTAAATCTTAATAATTTAATTTTAACTCATATTCCAATAAATAGTTATTTAAAAAAAAAAAAAAAAAAAAGTTCAGCTTTTGCAATGACTGAGTGGAAACATATATTGGAGAAGCCAAAGGAATGAGGCTCCGAATGTAATTTATATGGTTCAATTATTCATCAAGCGGATATGGGCTTCTGTGGTTTAGTCGATTTACTGACTTGCTTTGTGATCTAACGTTTCTCGGTTCAAGTCGCGCTGTTGCTATTGATCTTTTGTTTTTTTATTTCATTCGATTTCAAACTCCTGCAATTTTCGAATCACACAATTTTACATGTTCTTGAATATAAATATGTGTGAAATGCGATGCTCCATTTATGTGCATCTTAGAAGATGTAAAATCACAAGACTTTTTCGAGCTGTGCAAGCCTTTACGTCATATATGAGCAAGGCAAAAAAAATGTGTAAATTTGAAGATGACCACATTTTGATTGCAGTACTACCCTTTATCACGTTACTATGTTACTATAATCCAAAAATAGACACTAGAAATTGAGGAATACTAGGAAAAGTATTGAGAAAGCTCAGAAAATAATGTATAACATACTTACTTTCAGTTTACCACGTCCCGTGTGGTGATGGTTTATATGGAAATGCAGTCCGAGTGTTGATGTTTCCAATCCTGTTTCCGTATTTTTCCAAACATGATATGGTACTGTTTGCTTTTGGTTGACCTATAATATTTTAATGCTATATTAGCTTGATGTAAATCAATCATATTTTGCTGATTTCATGTAAATTTTAGCCTTGTGTTGCATACTAATCATGTGGAAAAAGTATTGGGTTGGAAATTCATGAACACATTTTCGACAAAGTAATATTATTAGATTATACCAGGAAAATTAAAGTGCGTACTAAAAAGGAAAGTTCAGTGTTTTTTTCATACGTTTTCGTGTTGGTGGATTCTGCGTTAACACTTTTTCTAGAAATTTCTTTGGTAGCATGCACAAATTTCGGAATATCTCAACGATATTACATTTTTTTGGATCTTAGAGCAGCCTTACACTAGAAACCACGTTAGTCACTATTCAAATGACATTGGATTGGATTTTCCTAGTTCACCGATTGAATCTCATTTCCTCTGGAAGCGACTGACTGTTCGTGTCTGTATCGCTGGTACATGTGATTGAACTTACCTCGTTGCTATTCACGAACCAGGTTAGATTGGCCGCCGGTTTCGAGTTGTGGGATGTGCAATTACCTGCCAGTAGGTCCCCTACTCGGTAGTGCGGTCTGATGCCTGTAATGTGAGGTTTGGTGGTTGGGACATCTAGAACATGAGTAAATAATAAGACAAATGTTACACAGTTAGATTCCGGTCGGAATACAAAGCAAGTATCTAAAGGGGCTGATGCATCATTAGAAAAAGTAGTGAAAAGTAATGAAAAACCTGCTTCTATCAACCTAGTGGTGTAATGTTGCCTTTCTCATATCAATCATAGTATCATCTAAAATACAGAGGTATTCTTCAAAACAATTTTCTTAGATTCCTGAAAGAATAATCGAAATCGGTTAGTTTAGCCGTGTACTGACAATGACTACCGATTGGAGTTGTTTTGAGGCCTAATTAAAAATTTCTACGTATTTTGTTTCGTTCTTTTAAGTAATTGTATACAATTGTTAACAAACTCTGCCCTATAATTCCGGAACCGGTAGTCAGATCCGGATGAAATTCAGGAATTCCGTATGGGACCACAGGACTTTTCATTTGAACATGAACTTGTGGAAATCCGTCAAACCGTCCATGTGAAAGGTGAGTGAGATCCAGTTGGGCAAAGAGATCAGTTTGTTTGGCTGTGTATTGATAATGAAAAAACGAATGGAGTTGTTTTGAGGCCAGCTTAGAAGTTTTTTTTTACATGTTTTGTTCCGCCCCTTTAGGTGATGGCACAAATTTTCACACTACCCTATAACCGGAACCGTAAGTTGGATCCAGATGAAATTCAGAAGTTTTGTAAAGGACAATAAGACCCATTCATTTGAATCTAAGTTTGTAAAAATCGGTGTAGCCATCACTGAGAAAAGTAAGTAAACCTATTTTTCTCTTTTACACATTTTACCCCATAGCTCCGGAACCGGAAAATTCAGGAGTTTTGTATGGAATCATAAAAGCTTTCATTTGAATGCATTCCAATCGGTAGCTTTGGACGAGCATATTCTAAAATACTTCAAATTTTAGGCGCAGCAGAGAATTTTTAGTGTGTAGAAGTCATTAATTCAGCGGTATTTCTTTTCAGAAATGTAAATGATTTAGCCGTCGTAGATGAAATATGGGTCGTGAAGTTTGGTGGCGAATATCACATCTAAGTCAAGAATAGAGTCTACTATTTTAATAATATGCCCTCAAAATAGCGCAAACTAGCGATCATCAGAAGATTTCCGTACTTTTACATTTACTTGTATTAAGTAGCATACCATACAACAAACACCATTGTTTTATACTTGCTATATCTTCTTGAAGTACTACAGAGTCAAGGTTTGAAGTAATAGAGCGAAAGATCTGCATAAGGCAATTTTCCACATTTTATGCAAGTACAAAGTTTGTTGATGAATAAAACAAATATTAGCGGTCCTATGTGACTTCCTTGAGGAACACCGTTAGGCATTTCGAGCGTATTTAACCCTCTGTCTGACAGATATTTTTATACCTTCGGTCTGACCCTCCTATTCATTTACGTGTATTTTTACGCATTTCGGTGTAAATTAGAAGTTTATTCAGGTTCATTTCTATACAAACCAGGTATATTTCGTTTCTTACATTTCTTACTTGTCATGGCATATGATTTTCTGAAATCTTGTAAAAGTGAAGATATTACACGGAAAAATGGGAATACAGATTTTTCATGAAATATGATCTGAACATTTTTGTGACTTTGTCGTTGTAGTATTTATGCAAACAAAACATATGTATTGAACCTTTGAATGCTGTTAGCAAATTGGAGAAGAATAATTTGAAGCAATAAAAACGAGTTTTTCGGTGAATTTTTTCTGCTTCATGTAAACATATCTTCAGTCTCTTTTGCATATAAGTGTTTCGGCACCGATGCTTGTACGATTAGCCACAACAATCAATGGAATGTCGATTGGTTTACTGAAAAAAGTTTCAATAGACGAACAAACGACAAAATGTTTGATTATATAAACATTATTCATTCGGTTTTCAATGTTCGGCAAAACTAGAGTTCCAGACAAAGAATGGAGAAAAGTGCGTCGTGCATTATTTTTGTTGCATCGTCGAGTTCTCTGCAAATACAATGAGCTGCCAGTGCCATCACATCCAAGATGTTGATAAAAAATTGCAGTCTAGTGTCTGAGACTCGACCGATCATGATAACATCAAAAATTGCAATTTTATAACTCTCCTATCAACAGATATAAACTTGAAAAATAGCCAAAAAATTGCGAAACACTATTTCGAATGCTAAAGCTAATTTTAGGAATTAATTTATCAGCATTTGAGCATTTGAGAATAATTTCACTAGAGTAAAATTTCTATTTTTTTTGGAATTAAATGGTGTTAAAAATTTTATTCTGGTAATTTTTGGAAGTAAGAACCTTCAGTTACCAATATATCAAGTGCGTTTAAGAAGTATTTATAATAATATTTATTTCAAAAATTTTTTTTACAAACTTCCGCTTCCGTTAATAAATAGAGATTGCTTCTCACGACAATCGCCGCCGATGGTTTGTTTGCTATTTTTGATGTCTGTTATTAAGTAACGTTGAATAATGGCTCTTGACCCTATATTGTTTAAAAACTGTGCTTCCTCACTCATTAAATAATATGAAAACATGAACGCACATGTGTGTTTCCGTACCATTTCCTCAATAAAAGTGTTCGTTTACATACTACCCAGGTAACCTGTAAGCACTAATAATGGCCTTAAAATAGCCTTTTATAAGCACCAAAAATGCTTATAGCTACAATCTGGAAGCTCATATGTTGTAAATCAATCAGAATTCAGCTTTCAGAATGCACATCACATAATTCAGTCTCAAGTGTTGAAATGCTAATTAGCGATTATTTGCTGTCATATGCGGCATTAGTATGTGCTTATTAGTTACCGGAGTATGTTCAGCAGTGAATGGGCAAAGAATACTAATAATAGAATAGAAAGAACGCAAAAGCAAGAATAAAGACAAACGTACGCTTATATGTTTATGAATGAACACTTGTATATATACGATGTGAACTTAAATGGAGGTTAGAATGGAGAAATACAACAAAAACATTTGATAAAATCATAAACATATATTATATCATATGTTTCTACACAAAATGTATGGGGTCCAGCCAGATACCATTAGTCAGACCGAGGATAATATTTCAAACCAGCCGTTTTCCGTCCTTTTCGAGGACACTGTCTATTGTGCAAATTGCATAGATTAATCCTCAAGTCGATAGATAAACTATAAATATGTAAAATTGATGGTAAAAACGAAAAAGGTCTGGCTGGACCCATCAGTCAGATGGAGAGTTAAATGTGCGGTACCAAATCTGACGAAAGTGAATCGACCATAGAGATATGATTCCAACAATATGAACAGACCAAATTGCATAACGGTGCCCTTAATATTTTCATCTAGTCCACTGGCATCCCTCGATTTAATAGTAGAATACACACCGCTCTCATTCAGTTGCCGTATATACCGTCGTGTTAAATGTTTTCTTTATTTTCTCGGCTATCCATGACTTAGGCAGTACAGTTAATAGTTAAAATTGTTCAGCCCCTGTCGTATTTCATTGAGCTGCTCGATTAGTTCATACAACTACGATAGAATCGCAAATTTTGAATTTTTGTTTAGAAGATTTCGACGATTTTTGGAATTCCTCAATGTTGCTCGAATATCAAAAATACAACGAATGTCAATGATCATCGCTCGCTTCCCTTCGCCTTTGTTCGATAATCGTTCTGGTATTCGGACTTATCCGTATATTCGGGCGCGAACAAAGCCGACGCTGCTTCGTTACTCGCACGAATATCTATTCCTTGCAGTTGTTATTCGCATTGGACATATCCCCGAATGACTTAACGCGAATATGGAACGAATATTCATACAACGATCATCGCCAAACCTAATTCGCGATGGTCGTTCGTGCTGTCTTTGAAACAAGCAAATTAAGATGTTTCCCCCCGCACTATTGCCATAGTCTTATGTGTATGTGATGAACCATATTCCAGCACTCTCCCATTGCTGCTACCCAACAAGATATGATGAATTTATTAGATGAAGAATTCTTCGCGAAGAATGGAAACCAACAATCATCGCAGTGACGGTATTCGAACCAATTCGAAGAATAAAATAAATGAACGAATGACAAACGAATGTATAAAACGAACATGCACGATGTATACCAGCAGCGAAGAATGTATTAGTATATTCGGGTTCTCTACGATTATTGCTTATTCTTTTGCACCCTTCTCTCTTTCGTGCAGTGAATAGTTCAACGTTGTTCGAGACTGGCATATTCGAAGGCAGTATGATCACAGTGAGGAAGCGTAAATGAATTAGTTACACGAAGAATATTTGCAACATTGGAATTCCTTTTAGAAAAAAATTTTGTACTTCATTTTACAATTCTGAGCTATCTCTTGTTTTCACTCGATTATCACTTGCCTGTTTTTCACTAGCTTGTATACTCGCAGTACCAGATTGTTTTATATACAAACATGGGTACCTGTAACAACGAACAGGTACATTTTTGTAAGATCAGGAAAAATATAACAACAGCCTTGATTTTAAGTTTCGTCTTTGATCATCAATGCGTAGCTGTTTACGTTTATGTTGAACTGTTCGCGCGACCTGACGGCTCAACATAAACCGCTCCACTTACGTCTGGTCAACATAAACTGATACGCACTGATGAGTTAAAGACAAAACATAAAATCAAGTCAAAACGGGTCTGTGTTCAATTTTTTTTTTCTCCCCTTCGAAGTAACCACAATCTGTACGGTTAGCAAGCCGAAACTTGTTTCGTCCCGAGACATCAGTTTATACATTACACTTTGGTGTAGTAGCAAAAGTGTTTTGCAAATAGCATTGACTTTCGTCTGCCTAGGGTCAGCCGTCAGGCCGCGCGAGCAGTTCAACATAAACTGCTACGCACTGATGAGTCAAAGACGCATCAATCGATGGATTGAATATTTATGAAGTGAAACCGATCTACAAACTTGCAATCTTTTTTTCGTCTGAAGACTTTTTATACAGACTTTTGAAATTTATATTGTTTGCAGAATTTACAGATTTTTGAAAATTGGTGCGATCTTTTTGTTTTTGCTAGCTAAATTTATTGTGTTAACTGGCATCTTTAGTGATATGCAACACGTGGACAAATCAATTAGCTTCAATACGTCCGTCATATAAGTAAAAACTTTTGTTTTTTGGTTCTGTTACCCATGGAGACTCGAAACAAATCTTCAAAGTCAAGGAAAAAAAACTTTTATATACTCTGTGTGTGTCCCGAAATTCCTCAATTGGTCGAAGTTGTGGGCAATTTGGTGGATTCATGTCTTTTGGGACGAAAGTGACATTTTTGGTAGTATACCATTCTACCGTTGATTTCGAGTAGTGGCAAGACCTGGCCAGAAGACAACAGGACCCTTGTGGCTTCGAATCATGGGTCGTTTTTGTAAACATTCCTTGATGTATATTTCGCTGTTCATTGAAGCAGTGGTGATGAAGGGTTCCGAAATCTTACCGCAGCTACAAATTGCTTGCCAGACCATAGCTTTCTTACCACTAGCGTTTCAACCTTCCGAGCGAACGGACGTGCTTTGTGTTTACTGCGAAAAAAACCAGTGCCGTGTGTGATAACGTGACCGGACGATCAAAACTAGATTATATCGCTATTGTGTAATAGACAATAGTGCTTTTTTCTGTGAGAGGTTTTTTGTACATTATACACTTAAGCAGTGCATTGTTGTGAGCGGACGATCGAAACAGTACCGTTAGCCGGTGATTGTTTGATCGATCAAGGCCAGATTTCAGTGGCCATTGTGATTATACTGTGCGGATTATAAGTGAGTGTGCTTTTTCCTCTCGGAGGTTTTTTGCACACCCTCGAAGCGGCGATACGCCGATCGACGAGGGCTTGGCCTTGGTGGCCCCCGTTGGATTAAAAGTTAAGTACTATTATTTTGTATATTTTTTTTTCTTCTTCATTCGACCGTTCATTACCCCCCCCCCCCCCCCCCCCCTTCGAATCATTTATTTCTGCGCGGAGGTAGCTCCGCGACATGTCAAATTTGACTCCCGACCCCTCCGTTCTCGATGATCAGATGGAGACTTCTGTTGGCAGCAATAAGTCTCGCATAAAGAGTTATCCCGATGGGCTTGCACTCTCGGCCGGGCCTTACTCGGTTTATTTCCGGACCAAGGCTAAAGAAAAAAAATTGAATGTTTTGAAAATATCGCGGGATCTGTCCTCGCGATACAATACTATAAAAAGTATTGATAAAATACGACCAGATAAGCTCAGGGTTCTGTTCACCAGCTCAAAGCAGGCAAATGAGCTCGTTCAAAATGACCATTTTACGCGGGAGTACCGCGTCTACGTGCCAGCTCGCGAAGTAGAAATCGACGGTGTGGTCACCGATTCGAGTTTGACTTGCGAGGACGTTCTTAAGTACGGAGAGGGCTGTTTTAAGGACCCCTCACTTAAGAACGTCAAGATACTGGACTGCAAGCGATTGCATTCAGTATCGATCGCCGGGGATGGAACAAAGTCTTATCCCCAATCTGACTCTTATCGTGTGACCTTCGCCGGCTCTGCTTTGCCCAACAACATCCTCTTGGACCGGGTTCGTCTGCCTGTTCGTCTTTTTGTACCTCGAGTAATGAATTGTACCAATTGCAAACAATTGGGGCATACAGCTTCTCATTGCTGCAATAAGCCCCGGTGTGCTAACTGTGGGGAGGCTCATGCGGATGGCTCTTGCGGTAAGGATGCTGAAAAGTGTCTCTACTGCAAGGAGGGTCCGCATGACCTAATGGCATGTCCTGCGTATAAGCTGCGAGGAGATCGGATGAAGCGTTCCCTGAAGGAACACTCCAAGCGTTCCTTTGCCGAGATGCTTAAGAGTGCCACCCCTCCTAAACTGACAACGAACCCATATGCCTGCTTGTCAACTGACGAGAGCGATTCTGACGACCCTTTGGAAGGTCCATCATCGGCGGTCCCTCATAGCTGTAGGAAAAGAATGAATAAATCCTCTCATAAGCTACCTAGTAAGGGCTCGAAGGTGTCTTCCGAAGGGCTTCGAAAAGTTACAGCTAACGGGAATCGGGACAAACCACCGAAGCAAAAGGCTCCTGGTCTCGGAAAACTCAGTTCCGAGATGGAATTCCCACCACTTCCCGGGACAACAAAATCCCCAAACGTCCCTGAAAATCTATCAGAGAACCAACTAGGTGCTGGACTTATCAAGTTCTCTGATGTTGTGGACTGGATTTTTACAACTTTTAATATTTCTGACCCTCTTAAAAGCATTTTAATTGCTTTCATGCCAACAGTAAAAACATATTTAAAGCAGTTGACTGCAAATTGGCCCCTTCTCTCAGCGATTGTATCCTTCGATGGCTAAATCATCCATCGAGGTCACGGATCTAATCACTGTTTTACAGTGGAATTGCAGAAGTATTATCCCAAAAATAGATTCCCTTAAATTTCTAGTAAATAATCTGAAATGTGACGCATTTGCATTGTGCGAAACTTGGCTAACTTCTGAAATATCCTTAAACTTCCACGATTTTAACATTATTCGCCTGGATCGAGATGATCCCTACGGAGGAGTACTTTTGGGGATCAAAAAGTGCTATTCTTTTTATCGAATTAACCTCCCCTCGATATCAGGTATTGAAACTGTCGCATGTCATGTTACAATCAAAGGCAAGGATCTTTGCATTGCTTCAATCTATATTCCCCCAAGAGCCTCGGTTGGGCATCGGTGGCTCAGTGATATCATTGAGCTCCTTCCCGCACCGACGTTGGTTTTAGGAGACTTTAACTCACACGGTACGGGATGGGGCTGTCTTCACGACGATAACAGATCAACTATGATCCATGATATCTGCGACAACTTCAATATGACAATCTTGAATACGGGAGAAATGACACGGATTCCTGCACCACCAGCAAGACCAAGTGCGCTGGATTTATCACTTTGCTCGACATCGCTACGGTTGGATTGCACGTGGGAGGTAATTCCTGATCCCCACGGTAGCGATCATCTACCGATCGTAATATCAATCACCAGCGGCTCAAAACCATCGAAGACAATCAATGTTTCCTATGACCTCACACGAAATATTGATTGGAATAGCTATGCGACCGCGATATCTGAGAAACTTGAAAGAACACAACAACTTCCTCCGGAGGAAGAGTACACGTTTTTGGCTGGCTTGATTCTCGACACCGCGACTCAAGCTCAGACGAAACGTGTACCCGGCGCAAAAACTAACATCCGTCCTCCCAACCCGTGGTGGGACAAAGAGTGCACAAATTTAAACGCGGAGAGAGCCTCCGCGTATAAAATATTCAGAAAAAATGGAACACCTGATAATTACCGGAATTACGCGGCGTTAGACGTTAAAATTAAGAACTTGATTAGAGCTAAGAAACGCGGTTACTGGCGTCGGTTCGTAGACGGCCTAACAAAAGAAACATCTATGAGCACTCTTTGGAACACAGCCCGACGAATGCGCAATCATAACACAACGAATGAAAGCGAGGAATATTCTAACCGCTGGATATTCGATTTCGCTAAAAAAGTATGTCCAGACTCTGTTCCGGAACAGAAGATCACCCGCGCCGCGACACCAAATACAAACGAAACACCGTTTTCGATGGTAGAGCTCTCACTTGCGCTCTTGTCATGTAACAATAAAGCCCCGGGATTAGACAGAATAAAATTCAATTTGTTGAAAAATCTGCCTGACCCCGCCAAAAGGCGCTTGCTGAGTTTATTCAATAAGTTCCTTGAGGACAACATTGTTCCACATGACTGGAGACAAGTGAAAGTGATATCCATTCAAAAACCAGGAAAACCAGCCTCCGATCACAATTCGTATCGGCCGATTGCTATGCTTTCCTGTATCCGGAAATTGTTCGAAAAAATGATTCTGTTTCGTCTAGACAATTGGGTCGAGACTAATGGCTTACTTTCAGATACACAATTTGGTTTCCGCAGGGGCAAAGGAACGAACGATTGTCTTGCGTTGCTCTCAACCGAAATTCAAATGGCATTTGCTCGTAAGGAACAAATGGCGTCAGTTTTCCTAGACATCAAGGGGGCTTTTGACTCAGTTTCTATAAATATCCTATCTGAGAAGTTGCATCAGCATGGTCTTTCACCAATTTTGAATAACTTTTTGTACAATCTATTGTCCGAAAAATACATGTATTTCGCGCATGGTGATTTGTCGACAATACGATTCAGTTACATGGGTCTTCCTCAGGGCTCATGCTTAAGCCCCCTTTTATACAATTTTTACGTAAACGACATCGATAAATGTATCAACACATCTTGCACGCTGAGACAACTTGCCGACGACAGCGTTGTGTCCATTATAGGACCCAAAGCTGGCGATCTGCAAGGGCCGTTACAAGATACTCTTGCCAACTTATCCACATGGGCTCTTCAAATGGGTATCGAGTTCTCTACGGAGAAAACTGAGGTGGTTGTATTTTCAAGGAAGCGAGAACCAGCACAACTACAGCTTCAACTAGGGGGTGAAAACATAGCTCAGGTCTTCACATTCAAATATCTCGGGGTCTGGTTCGACTCCAAAGGCACCTGGGGATGTCACATTAGGTATCTGAAACAAAAATGCCAGCAGAGAATCAATTTTCTTCGTACAATAACCGGAACTTTGTGGGGTGCCCACCCAGGAGACCTGATCAGATTGTACCAAACAACGATATTGTCCGTTATGGAATATGGATGCTTCTGCTTCCGATCCGCCGCGAACACCCATTTCATTAAGCTGGAAAGAATTCAGTATCGTTGTTTGCGTATTGCCTTGGGTTGCATGCAATCAACTCATACGATGAGTCTTGAAGTGTTGACGGGCGTCTTACCGTTGAAAAACCGGTTCTGGGATCTCTCATATCGTTTGCTCATTCGATGCGACATTTTGAATCCTCTGGTGATTGAAAACTTCGAAAGGTTAGTTGAGCTTAATTCTCAAACCCGTTTTATGTCCTTGTATTTTGATTACATGGCTCAGAATATTAATCCTTCTTCGTTTGCTCCCAACCGTGCTCATTTCTTGGATACTTCTGATTCTACTGTGTTTTTCGACACATCCATGAGAGAAGAGATTCGTGGAATTCCGGAACACGTACGCCCTCGAGTGGCCCCTAATATATTTTATAATAAATTTAGAACAGTCAACTGTGAAAAGGTGTTTTACACTGATGGATCAAACATCGACAGGTCCACAGGCTTCGGCATCTTCAATCAAAACATCACCGCTTCTTACAAACTCAGTGATCCGGCTTCAGTTTACGTCGCAGAATTAGCTGCTATTCAGTACACCCTCGAGATCATTGAAACATTGCCCAAAGACCATTACGTCATTGTCACGGACAGTCTCAGTTCAATAGAAGCTCTCCGGGCAATGAAGCCAGGAAAGTATCCCCCATATTTCCTGGGGAAAATACGGGAACACTTGCGAACTTTATCTGAACGGTCTTATTCAATATCGTTAGTCTGGGTCCCTTCGCATTGTTCCATTCCGGGCAATGAAAAGGCAGACTCATTGGCTAAGGTGGGCGCATTACAAGGTGACATTTATGAAAGACCAATCTGCTTCAATGAATTTTTCAGTATTTCTCGTCAGAAAACTCTCGAAAGTTGGCAAACTTCATGGACGAATGACGAACTGGGACGATGGCTACACTCCATTATCCCTAAGGTATCGACGAAACCTTGGTTCAAGGGGATGAACGTGAGTCGTGATTTCATTCGCGTTATGTCACGACTCATGTCAAATCACTATACATTCAACGCACATCTCCGGCGTATCGGGATCGTGGAGAACGGGCTCTGCACCTGTGGCGACGGTTATCAGGACATCGAGCATGTCGTGTGGTCGTGCGTAGAGTATCGCGACGCCAGATCGGAGCTATTGGAATCCCTCAGGGCCCGAGGTAGACCGACTGAGGTTCCGGTTCGGGATGTGTTGGCGAGTCGGGATAGTTCATATATGCTTCTGATATACCAGTTCCTCAAACACATTAATATACAAGTGTAATCTGTTACATCTTGCTTAGAAAGTTCCTCCTATTTATCGACGTTATTTCAACTGTGGCTAAGAATTATTTTCACCTGCAGGCTCGACACTAACTTCCGCCGATTATCCCGATTCCTCATCTGTCCACCATCTTCATCGGAACTAACAAGATCTTTTTGCTGTCACTAACCTTTTCGCTTCCCCCCTCCCCGTCTCTTCTCCATCTCGATGTCAACTAATTAGATCTCTGTCGTTCTTAGTCATTTCGTTCCCATATCCCCATTTTACTTCGTTTTCCGCAATATTTACTTCTCTATATTTTTTCGTTATATTTACATCACCATCATCGCCCACGGAAGGTCGCTCTAGTCATGCGGGCCACCCGCCGGGTATTCGTAGCCTGGGGGTGTTTCCCGCGGACCCACACAGACCGAGGGATGCGGCCAACGTCATCTGGAAGACTCATGATATATTCCACCCACCGGCCGGTGCCGATCGCTAGCTGAAGGTTGGATCTGCCAAAGTCGACCACTGCGACCCCAATACAACATTATCCAATCATACTATCCTAGTTTTAAGTTAGTCGTTAATAAAATTAGAAAAAGTCCTTGGCACCTTAGAGCTAAAGCAGTGTGCCTAAAAAAAATAGTTATATTATTGAATAAAAAAAAAAAAAAATAGCTTTCTTACCCATTTTTTCGGCTTCAATCGATGTCTCGGACTGGTTTAACACTTGTCCTTCTCGCACCGTATAATATTCTGGTCCCGGCAAGGATTTGTAATCGAGTTTCACGTAGGTTTCGTCGTCCATGATTATGCAGTTCAAATTTCCAACAAGAATCGTATTGTACAGCTTTCGAACCCTCGGACTGATCGATGCTTCTTGTTTCGGACTACGTTTTGGTTGTTTCTGCTTCTTATAGGTTCGAAGATTCAAACGTTCTTTAGCACGAAGAACATTTGACTTCGAAGTGCCCACTTTTTGGCCACATCCCGAACTGAAACCTCCTTCTTTTGCTCGAACGCCTTCAGTATACGTATATCCAGCTAAGGGTTAGAAGGACCTTTTTTTCGACGTTTTCGGTTTATCCTCAAAGGTGTTATCCTCACCGAACTTTCTGATTGCATTTCGCACGGTTTTTTCACTTACACTTTCCATTTTTGCTATCTTTCTCAGTGACAGTCCGCGTTCTGTGCTCCATTTGTACACTATTTTTCGACGTTGTTCTGCTGAAAGTCCACGCATTTCGAAACAAACTAATGAAAACGAATAAACAACTGCTCAAGTGGTTAGAGAAGAGTGTAAACAACAATACGCAGCCATTAAAATTGACAGATTCTGAACCATTGCGAAATGGAAGCGGTTTTTGGTTGCGTCCATACTTTCTGGGACAGTCTTTATCCTTTCAAATCGCTATATAATTTGTATTTTCGGTACGGATTTGAAAAGTACCCACATTATCGAAATGACGGAATGAGCAATGAATTCTTACTCGACTGCATGATTTTTTAGTGCTCGATCGGTTCAGTGCTAGAATTTTCGCCTGAGTTGGCTGCTCGATCAACCTGATTGACAGTGACATTATAAATGTCATTGAATATTCGCTCATTTGATGAATGTGTTAGTGTGAAATTTAAGCGACTTAAGCCATTTCACTACACTCCAGCTAGAGGAATGGATGGTGCTGACTAAGGTAGGCCGTTTTGTTAATTTCCAGCGAATTTCAATAGTTTATGTTGGGATTCTAAGAAGAACTGGTTATTTACTAGTTCTGTATATCCGAAAAACATGAAGATTTAAATTTGTATATTCAGTTATATAATGTTTTCGTTTAAAAATAAACTGAAAATCAGCACGAAAACGTGCAAAATCAGGAAAGAAGAAGAAGAAGACGAATTGACAATTCAGTCCGCATCTTCTCACTCAATTCCGAATGATTTCCGAATCAACCGGTTGTAGGCGAACCGGTTCATTCGGAATCGGTTGTTGCACTGGAGTTGGAATTGATTCAGAATCCATTATGATTTCCACATGAAATTCCGAATGAAAATTTCTCGCCGATTCGGAATTGATTCGGAATCCATTCGGATCTGATAATGTGGGTAAGTGTGTGGAATGGATGCCAAATTAATTCCTAACCTTAAATTAGTAATCCTAAACGATGAAAAAAAAAAGAATTGTTGTGTATTTTTCAAATTAGTAACAATTTATGAATTAGATTGAAGATTGCATTTTTAATGTCATCGAAATCGGTCATGTCTCGAACACAACTCCGTAATTTTGTGCTTCTATTCTATTCATCTTGGTTAAAATTCTGCTAGTGAAGCATCGAAAACAATCAATCAACAAGTACGTACAATTATCGATATTCGGTAGTGTGGAAGAAACATAGCAGTTTTATTCGTATTCACGTTATCCAGTTGTGTCTCCGACATTACCCACGTGCTTTTTTTTTTATCTGTGCAGTGAAGTGAGTAAAAACTTATTTCTCCCTTGCAATTTTGGAAGAACACGAGACCGCGTTCAGGAACTATGAATCTTTATTCACTTCAGCTTGAATGTTATGTTGAAATATCTAATATCCTGAAGAAGAGTCATTCCAAGCGGCAAAGAGGGATTCACCCTTCTACGAAAACCTTTGAAAACTCTGGTTTGTGTAGATGGCATATGAATAGTCTGTTACTGTTTTCTATTCAAATGATAAGAAAGACTATTCTACAAAGTCTTGAGTGTAATATTAACAATGGAAAATGTTCACTCTTTACCCTTTAGAAGTGATTGCACTAATCCTGGCAACTTTGTAATGCAAGTTGCTTGTTGACTGAACGCAGTCATCTGAGTCCAGCGTAAACTTTCTAAGTTTAATATTTTCCATACTTTCATTCAGAATATCGCACAACATAAATATTGAAAAACCAAGTGTCTCCATCGAACCAGTTGTTCTGCAGACGCAGTTATATTCGTAAGTAAGTAAGGGACTGATACTCACCAACGACTTCCATTTCGCTAGATACGATCATTGTGTGGAATGAGGGTGAATCGGCGGACACTTCGCAACTGTATTTACCGGACATGGTTGGCTCCACTGCGGTCAGCGTCAAGTGGCTTCCGTTGGACTGTGAGCGCTGTGGAAATAAGGTAAAAGGGAGAAATGAAACACAACTAGGCTGATGAGTGGAAGACACGTTTTCATATTGACTTTCTGCTCCATGAGGCCGAGTTTAAGAGGTGCAACCAATGCAATAAAAATAAACACACAACTGTGTGGAGAGTCCCTGTAGAGCGTTTCGTAATAACAATATATTCGCAAACTTGCGCATCCCTCCTCTGGGTCCTGAGCTAACGACAAACTAAACGACGATGATAACGATGCCGTTGATGGAAGCGGGGCCGTTTGGCAATATAAAGCTCAACAACTGGGAAAAACAGATGGGAGAATCTCATCTGCCATATGACTTTCGCTTGTTTATCTTGTCCCGGTACAAATACACAGTACGGACGGTTAACTCGTTCGGGAGAGAACATCTAGCGACCCATAAACTCAGCGATGACCAAGAAATGTACTCGGTGATGAAACTTTCGCCGATAGGCGGAATATGACGGAATATGAAATCGCACTATAATTGCTATGAAGTCGAGTACATTTATCGGGCTAATGAGTTAGGTTGGATGAGTGGAGGAGTGATAGCACATCGTTTTTCGGAACGTCCATGTCACCGTTTCGCTATGATAGACATCCATTTCACCGTACTGTAGCTAGCTGTAGGGCGAACAATATTCAATAAGTGATTTTAGGTGTTACTCCAAGCTCATCAAATGAAAGCATATCAAAAGAACTGAAATCTGAACAATCTCTCAGCATCCAGCATTGGTCGAGCTGAAACATTGAATCCAAAAATTTGCGAAGCTTGAAACTTTGAAAATGGTTTACACAGTAGCTGTCGTTTCTGGTTTCACCAGAGTTTCAGTTTATAGGCAAGGTGAACCGAACGTTAGCTATGCTGGAAAGTTTTTCCGATGTAAGCGAACATTGTGCTAAGGAAGTGTTTACAGCAGTCAGAACGGGTATCAGGGGCACTGGGCTTGGCTATTTGCTTGCAGTGCTTTTTTTTCATTTCTCATATACAAGACCCAGAGTGTAGTGTGGTCAAGTACTGGGGCTTGGATGTCAATATTGCGAACTTTTGCCGAAGAGCACATTCATGTTTGTGTATGAGTTATAAAAGTTGTGTGGCGGTAAATGACCCTTCAACAGGCAGAAGCATAGACGACAGTTTGAAAAGAGAGGCAATATATTTGCCGAGTTCATGCCGGGAGTGTTTGTCTCATGTAGTAGCATTTTGCAGTGAAAAGGTTGAATGGAAAATCCAGAACTGGGCGCAAATAGGAGACCTGTTGTATCCTATATTTTAAGTGATTTAGATTCTGAAGCGGTTTCATCCTACTGAAAGGGGCTTCATATGCACATTCTAGCTATATGAGCGCTGCTGTCCAAAACAAACTGGCCTGAATGTAAATGGGATATGTGTGTTTTAAAGTTTTACAATTTGTAAAATTTCCTAGATTAGCGAAACTTTCGTTCGTCACAAACGTGCTGAGAATTAGTCGACCGGAACTTACCTCCACCATGATACCGAGCACCGGAAATGCTTTGAGTGCTGGATTCTCCTTCGGTGTATATCGGAAAAACTCTCGTTTTCCTTTGTACCACTTTACCGAGTACAGGACGGCTCCTTCCATATCGTAATGGCAGATCAAATTAGCATTGTCACCGTGTCGAATGGCTGCTGGAACGCTTACACGTACATCCTTCAGGGTGTTCACGATTTCTGAAAAATAGTCATCACAAATCGGATGAAAGAGAAAAATAATGATAAACTTGCTTAGATGGTATCAAAATTTCGAAAATTTGGTTTGGGGTTAGATGTATCATGAATTAATATCTTTCCTCCGCCAAGTCAAGCAAACTTGACAGTTTTTCTATTTATTTTTATTCGAAACGAGTTTTTCTCCAATACAATATGCGCAGATATTTTTCAACGAAACATTTGTTTACGTATAGCATACTGTACTCCAAATCTCCGCAATTCGCAGTTGATAGGACTAGCAAACACCGTCAATCGATTCCCCTATGTAACTTATTCGCATATCAGATTGTATTTGGATTGACATTTATACTTCTGCTGGGATCTAACCTCCATCTCAACAGATCTTCATTTGACAGTTTATCGACAAAAGTGTGGAAAATTGTAATCCAGCGGGAATCATCGCAACCGTTTTCAAAGTTCATTTCATGCTACACTCGGCGCAATGTTCCAACAGTGGATTTTTTTTCCTCCAGTTTTCTGCTGTCGAAGAGCTTATCAGATTGATTGAAGCGGTAAAGTGTAGCATATTCGCATCATAGAGCGTACAACCCAGGGCGAATTGTTTTGATACTTTGTTCGATCAATAAGCAGCAATTTTGTGATGCATTCAAGCGAACATCAGCATCAGCAATAAGTCGATGCCCGTTTGATGTAGCATAAACGAATACTCAGTGATGTGGCAAAGTTTTTTTTTCGTAGTTTATATTTTCCGCTCTCCTGGCAGCTGCTGTACTTATTTGCATCGTTCATGAAAAAGTGGTATGCATTTTCACGCGCTGTCAGTTTGTTCACTTGCTGGGGTAGGAGCGTTCTGTACTCTTCGATTAACTTTATCCTCTTCCCCTTGCCAGGTACGTGATTGAATTTTTTTTCTCGATGCCAGCCTGACTGTTGTGTTTCCGCTGGAGTTGAGCGAAGCGAGTAAGTTTCCAGCCAATGATCGCACGGGTAGAAGGTTTATTCTCTGGTTGTGTTGTGCTTGTATTGAAAAACAATTTTCCACTAGATACACGCGCAGGTCGTGCAGAGAGATGGCAAAATTATTTCAATTGTGAGATGTTGAATTACGGAATTGCCAAGGGTGCTTATGCATATGAGTACCAGCGAGTAGATTGTTCCATTTTTCGATCGTGTTTGAGATTCTGGTTTCTATTTCATGCTACAATTCACCAAATTGGACTGGTTCGTTAGAGATACGAATAATAGTAGGCTTTAATGTTACCATTTCTGGTGCCACCAGGATACGTGAGAAAAATTGTTCGTGAATTTGTGATTTCGAAAATACCAGCAACCCGGCGTTGCTCGGAAATGGTTCGTTGAAGTCTCTCATTCATGAAAAATTCTACCAACGTAAAAACAGCTTTTGGTGGGATTCTGCTTAAAATTGAACATGCGTGAATTTGTGAAGCGGCCATGATTAATATGTTAATCATTTTTTCTATAAAATACTTAAACTTTATGTACTATACCCGCCATTAGTTTCCCTACGGTATCCTCAAATACGCTAGCGGATATAACATTGGTACCATTTGCATTCTTCTTCGTTTTGAAGGGTTTCCACTTAACTAGAACCCAGTACTTCTCTACTGGATGAAATTCTGGATAGTTTGAAGGATCAGCTGTTTTTGGCACGTACTTGACCTCTTCTACCTTATAACCTTTCCGGATGGATTTCGCATAGTGGCAAGAAGCCATGTCAGGCTAAAACAGAGTTGTTGTAAAGCTTCTTAGCAAGATTTTTGGCAGTGAAATTGTTTTGGCTGGGCACTGCATTTCACTTTATACGCCTTCAATCTTTGCTTCTGCTTTACTTTTCGTATGTATGATTTTGATTTCCCAATTTTGCGAACCACATTTTGCTCAGCAAAATTGGAACCACCTGACTACCACCTACTTGTCCATTTGTCAGGATCATACTTTTCGATTTGATCCACTTTCAATCTTCTGATTCACAATCAAGCACTGGTCAAATGATTTGTAACGGTACTTGTCGGTAGTTTCAAATTTTCAAATTCGGATTTTGCTGCTGTTCGTACAAAATACGTTTGCGCACTTCCACTTGATTCGAGGTCATTTTATTGAAAGTAACAAGAATGTAAATATGTTGTACCACGAAATAAAGAGGAGAGTTCAAGAGCTGTGAAAAATGAAAAACCTTTCAGCGATCCGTGGAATAATTCGAAATTTACAGTGAAAAAAAAGTGTCCGATATTTAACGTGGGCAGTAAAGATGGCCGGGTAAGCATTTTTCCATAATCTACGCCTCTGCTCTGTACACACATGCAGAACACACACATGTATACAAACCCACACATACACGCAGAAATTTACTCAATTCGTCGAGCTGAACTGATTGACCTCGGAAATTTCTTCCAAAGTTAGAGCCGGTTCTATAATATTTTTTGTGTATAATAAAGATAAATATCAGAAATGGCGACCGGAGTAACTTTGACACATGTTCAACTCAACTTTCAATCATTTTACGAATTACGTTCTTATGAATTGTTTCATATGTGAATATGCGTCTACTGTAAATTAATATTTTTTTGCAATGTAAGTTTGTGAATATCGGTCTCCGAAAAATCCAAGTAAGTTCCATTTTAGAGTTTTTAATCACTATTTCCGGTACTCCAACACTACGCCTCCCACCAGGAATATTGATAGACAATGACGATATCGAAGTGGTTGACGAGTTGACGGTTGAGCTAACTGGTGACCGCTGATAATGATACCAGCAGAGAAATTCAGAGGCAGAGGCAGAACACATGATCACTTACGAAAATATTTTTGCTTTGAATTTTACATTGTAAAAATCTCTTCAGCCATGGCCGAGAGAATAAGGAAACACACACACACACATAAACATTTGATCTGGACGAACTGATTTGAATGGTATGTGACACTTGGGCCTCCGGTACTCGTTTCAATAATCGGTTTTCACAGTGATCGCATATTCTTTCTATAGGCAGAAATACTCTCGAAATTGATCTAGTAATCATCTTGTATCTCCGGAACTTGAAGTCGGATCCAGAAGAAATTCAGGTACTTCATAGGGAATCACGAAACCTTTCATTTGTATTTAAGTTTGTGAACATGGGAATTGATTGCCATTATTTGTAACTCACACACAGACATTTGCGAATCTGAACGAGTTGTTTCGAATGGTTTACGATACTTTGCTCTCCGGGCTTTGGTTCAAAAGTCGGTTTTCACAGTGACAGAATAACCTTTGTGTGTGAGCAATAGGATTTGTTATTTCGCTTTTTCTTCCTGGAGAATTTCTCTTTCTGTTTTGAACTAAACAGAGAAGCAATGGGAAAGACTCATTGGGTTTTTTTTTAAACTAAAGTAGATGTACCAGCTTTATACAGGGTGATTTTTTAAGAGCTTGAGAACTTTTTTAAACAATAAAACGCATAAAATTTGCAAAATCTCATCGGTTCTTTATTTTAAACGTTAGATTGGTACATGACATTTACTTTTTGAAGATAATTTCATTTAAATGTTGACCGCGGCTGCGTCTTAGGTGGTCCATTCGGAAAATCCGCTTTTTTATCGACAAATTTTGTTCAGCGATGAGGCTCATTTCTGGTTGAATGGCTACGTAAATAAGCAAAATTGCCGCATTTGGAGTGAAGAGCAACCAGAAGCCGTTCAAGAACTGCCCATGCATCCCGAAAAATGCACTGTTTGGTGTGGTTTGTACGCTGGTGGAATCATTGGACCGTATTTTTTCAAAGATGCTGTTGGACGCAACGTTACAGTGAATGGCGATCGCTATCGTTCGATGCTAACAAACTTTTTGTTGCCAAAAATGGAAGAACTGAACTTGGTTGACATGTGGTTTCAACAAGATGGCGCTACATGCCACACAGCTCGCGATTCTATGGCCATTTTGAGGGAAAACTTCGGAGAACAATTCATCTCAAGAAATGGACCGGTAAGTTGGCCACCAAGATCATGCGATTTGACGCCTTTAGACTATTTTTTGTGGGGCTACGTCAAGTCTAAAGTCTACAGAAATAAGCCAGTAACTATTCCAGCTTTGGAAGACAACATTTCCGAAGAAATTCGGGCTATTCCGGCCGAAATGCTCGAAAAAGTTGCCCAAAATTGGACTTTCCGAATGGACCACCTAAGACGCAGCCGCGGTCAACATTTAAATGAAATTATCTTCAAAAAGTAAATGTCATGTACCAATCTAACGTTTAAAATAAAGAACCGATGAGATTTTGCAAATTTTATGCGTTTTATTGTTTAAAAAAGTTCTCAAGCTCTTAAAAAATCACCCTATACATTGGTTGCAAGTGATACTTATTTTGATAAGGGTGTTCTACTACTCTGACGCAGAAGTACTAAAAATGTTGGGGGCGAGTGTAAAAGTAGTATCGCTGTTATAAATGATAAGCGATTTACAAGGAATCCTTTTGTCCGGACCAGTAGTCACATAAGAAGTTAAAGGCTTCTTTAATAACATGCGTAACAAACGAACGCCATTGAGAATACCAAGGCGAAATTTCTTCAACACTATCTATTCGATTGAAAGAATTTCTTCGTACTTCTTCATGGTGTCTCGAATATACATATCATTAGGGGCTGAGAGCAGTTTATGCACTTGTAGATCTCTAGCATCAAACTCTGTGTACACAGGTATGTTGTACTTGATGTTTTCATGCTCCGCAAAAAGCATATTGTTGTTCAATAACAGCATTTTTTCGTATTGGGGCGGGCCATTGGAGGCATAAAACAGAAGACAGAAGACAGAAGACAGAAGACAGAAGACAGAAGACAGAAGACAGAAGACAGAAGACAGAAGACAGAAGACAGAAGACAGAAGACAGAAGACAGAAGACAGAAGACAGAAGACAGAAGACAGAAGACAGAAGACAGAAGACAGAAGACAGAAGACAGAAGACAGAAGACAGAAGACAGAAGACAGAAGACAGAAGACAGAAGACAGAAGACAGAAGACAGAAGACAGAAGACAGAAGACAGAAGACAGAAGACAGAAGACAGAAGACAGAAGACAGAAGACAGAAGACAGAAGACAGAAGACAGAAGACAGAAGACAGAAGACAGAAGACAGAAGACAGAAGACAGAAGACAGAAGACAGAAGACAGAAGACAGAAGACAGAAGACAGAAGACAGAAGACAGAAGACAGAAGACAGAAGACAGAAGACAGAAGACAGAAGACAGAAGACAGAAGACAGAAGACAGAAGACAGAAGACAGAAGACAGAAGACAGAAGACAGAAGACAGAAGACAGAAGACAGAAGACAGAAGACAGAAGACAGAAGACAGAAGACAGAAGACAGAAGACAGAAGACAGAAGACAGAAGACAGAAGACAGAAGACAGAAGACAGAAGACAGAAGACAGAAGACAGAAGACAGAAGACAGAAGACAGAAGACAGAAGACAGAAGACAGAAGACAGAAGACAGAAGACAGAAGACAGAAGACAGAAGACAGAAGACAGAAGACAGAAGACAGAAGACAGAAGACAGAAGACAGAAGACAGAAGACAGAAGACAGAAGACAGAAGACAGAAGACAGAAGACAGAAGACAGAAGACAGAAGACAGAAGACAGAAGACAGAAGACAGAAGACAGAAGACAGAAGACAGAAGACAGAAGACAGAAGACAGAAGACAGAAGACAGAAGACAGAAGACAGAAGACAGAAGACAGAAGACAGAAGACAGAAGACAGAAGACAGAAGACAGAAGACAGAAGACAGAAGACAGAAGACAGAAGACAGAAGACAGAAGACAGAAGACAGAAGACAGAAGACAGAAGACAGAAGACAGAAGACAGAAGACAGAAGACAGAAGACAGAAGACAGAAGACAGAAGACAGAAGACAGAAGACAGAAGACAGAAGACAGAAGACAGAAGACAGAAGACAGAAGACAGAAGACAGAAGACAGAAGACAGAAGACAGAAGACAGAAGACAGAAGACAGAAGACAGAAGACAGAAGACAGAAGACAGAAGACAGAAGACAGAAGACAGAAGACAGAAGACAGAAGACAGAAGACAGAAGACAGAAGACAGAAGACAGAAGACAGAAGACAGAAGACAGAAGACAGAAGACAGAAGACAGAAGACAGAAGACAGAAGACAGAAGACAGAAGACAGAAGACAGAAGACAGAAGACAGAAGACAGAAGACAGAAGACAGAAGACAGAAGACAGAAGACAGAAGACAGAAGACAGAAGACAGAAGACAGAAGACAGAAGACAGAAGACAGAAGACAGAAGACAGAAGACAGAAGACAGAAGACAGAAGACAGAAGACAGAAGACAGAAGACAGAAGACAGAAGACAGAAGACAGAAGACAGAAGACAGAAGACAGAAGACAGAAGACAGAAGACAGAAGACAGAAGACAGAAGACAGAAGACAGAAGACAGAAGACAGAAGACAGAAGACAGAAGACAGAAGACAGAAGACAGAAGACAGAAGACAGAAGACAGAAGACAGAAGACAGAAGACAGAAGACAGAAGACAGAAGACAGAAGACAGAAGACAGAAGACAGAAGACAGAAGACAGAAGACAGAAGACAGAAGACAGAAGACAGAAGACAGAAGACAGAAGACAGAAGACAGAAGACAGAAGACAGAAGACAGAAGACAGAAGACAGAAGACAGAAGACAGAAGACAGAAGACAGAAGACAGAAGACAGAAGACAGAAGACAGAAGACAGAAGACAGAAGACAGAAGACGGAAGACAGAAGACAGAAGACAGAGCACAGAAAACAGAAGACAGCAAAATGAGTACAACACAGTTATGCTATAAATTTCTGATTCAAGTAATCAGTTTTATATTTATCATATTTCCAGGCTGTCTGGAACTGTATATGCAATTTGTGGCGAATTTAGATAATTGAAAATGCGTCATGACCCAGTTCCAGCTTAGTGATAGGTGTGCTACCACATGCTCCATTCAGATGCTACAATCCTAGCAAGTGACGCAGCGCTCATTTGGTTCTGGCACCCGCAAAGTGTATTTCAGGTATCTTTGCAGCTCTAATTAAATTTAATTTGACTCGATGCAGCATCCATTTGTGCTTTTATATTTTCTTACATTCATTTATTTTTTTTGAAACTCCCCTGCCGTGCACCGTGCATCCCTGGATCCACTTGACTGGCTAGAACGGAGGTTCTTTTGATTGCGTGGTCCTCCGTTGAGGTCCTTTTATCCGTATACGGTACTGCGAGGAAATTTGACGCACGCGAAATTGTAGCGTATTTTCCGTAGATCATTAAACATACAAACAGGTCATCGTGAAATTTGTGAAGCAGACTTGGTATATGTAGTAACAAATTCAGCTAGAGCTTTCTGAAAATGAAGCTAGGGGAATTAAAAACAAAGTTGACATATTACAATGATGTTATCCGTAGCACTGCCAAAGGCAAACAAGTACAGAAGTATTTCATTGAAACTAGATTCGACATTTTTGTGTTGTTCCCGTTTTAGACGCGTGAAATTGACTTTTTCATTTCGATTTGTCTTTTTTATAGTTCAACTTATTGTTTATTTTGGCGTTGCGTCTTTGACTCATCAGCGCATAGCAGTTCGTGTTGAACTGCCACACCATTCAGTAGTTCAATATGATTCACTAAGAAACACTGATGATGAGCACTCAAGGAGAAACAGTTGGAATAGAAATCGTGGGAACAGACAAGGCTGGAAGCTACAATTGCTTCCAATCAGTACAACATGATTTTCAAACACTTTGTGCAGTTGTGAAAGCCATTTTTTCTATCTAGGTGTGGATGCGTTGTGTTGCCTTGCCATACCCTACAGCAGTATGCAACGCTTTACAGTATCAACGAGTCAGTGCAAAAGTAGTACATTTTCCATTTACAAAAGCAATAAATTGTGCGCCAAGCGTAGCCTTAGCCGCGAGAAAATTAAGCCACGATACGATCTCCTAAATGAATTTACATTGTAAGGATACTCTTTTTATTATATAATGGTGGGATTGTGGCTCCCGAAGCTCGTTCTAATGAACGGTTTTGTTTTGTATGCAGAACATTGAATACGGCATGCGAATGAAAGGTCAACACCTTCCGTTCATTTCCTTTAAATTGAAGAGAGCGAGTGAGTCATGGTTTGACGGCCTGCAGATAGAGATAACAGAAATATTGCGATTGACATGAAGTTTCAGATGTTTGCATAATGAACGGGTTTTCATTCTCTATAGAAAGGGTATAGAATTACTGGAAAACCCGACATTGAATGTAGTGATATTTTCAAAATTAATTTATATTGAAACATTGAAATTCTTTGTTTCGCTATGTTGTCGGTTTCGAAGTACTGCTTCGATGGGTGATAAACGCATATTCTGTTTGCAGCAGATGAACATAATTTACGTGGATTTTAACAAATCTATCTTAATAATAATTATGTTGGCCTTTCTCTCGAAATCGAAAGGCTATGCAATCACTGAGTAAAAGGATTTTTCTAAAGAAGCCCTTTTTGCCATAGTGTCATGTGCCATTTGACTCAGTTTATTTAGATCAGGAAAAACAAAAGCATATGTGTGTTTTGGATAAAAAAGTACAGTAAATTTTCTCAGTGATGGTTGTTCCGCATTTCACAAGTTAGACCCAAATTTCAAGCCTTCTAGTCCCATTCTAGCTGTTTCTAGGATTCAAAGTCAGAAAATGATTTTGAACCAAACCAAATCATGTATTAAATAGAGCTTTTCTTTAGTTGAACCGAATACTATACTTATTTATAAAACCTGTTTTAATCCACCTAGCGGTGTAATGATGCCTTTCTCATATCAATCATACTATCATACCTATATAATACTGTGGTATTCTTCAAAATTATTTTTCTTCGATTCTTAAAAGAATAATCGAAATAGATTTGTTTGACCGTCTACTGATAAAAACTATCAATTGGAAAAGATTTGAGGTCGATTTAGAAAACTTTTTACGGTTTTTCGCTCTTTTCAGTGATGGTATAAAATTTTTAACACACTTTACCCTATATTTCCGGATCCGGAAGTCGGATCCGGATGAAAATCAGGAATTATGTATGGAACCACAGGACCTGTCATTTGAACCTAAATTGTGAAAATCGGTCGCGCCATCTATGAAAAAAGTTAGAACACATATTTTCCTTTTTTTGCACATTTTACCCCATAAAGTTAGTGCAAAAAATGTTACATACACACATACACACACAGACATTTTGCGTACTCGACGAACTGAGTCGAATGGTATATGACACTCGGCCCTCCGGGCCTCGGTTCAAACGTCGGTTTTCACAGTGATTGCATAACCTTTCTATATGAGAAAGGCAAAAAGGCGAAAAAAAAAATTTCTTCGATTCTTAAAAGAATAACCGAAATCGGTTTGTTTGACCGTCTACTGATAAAAACCATCAAATTGGAAAAGATTTGAGGTCGATTTAGAAATTTTTTTAAGGTTTTTCCACATTTTCAGTGATGGTGTACAATTTTTAACACACTTTACCCTATATTTTCGGATCCGGAAGTCGAATCCGCATGAAATTCAGGAATAACGCATCGGACCACAGGACCTTTCATTTGAACCTAAGTTTGTGAAAATCGGTCGCGCCATCTATGAGAAAAGTTAAAACACATATTTTCTTTTTTTTGCACATTTTACCCCATAACTCTCGAACCGGAAGTCGGATCCAAATAATATTCAGGAATTTTGTATGGGACCTCAAGACCTTTCATTTGAATCTAAGTTTGTGAAAATCGATTCAGCCATCTCTGAGAAAAGTTAGTGCACTTATTTTCACAATTTTTTGCACATTTTACCCCATAATTCCGGAACCGGAAGTCGGATCCAAATAATATTCAGGAATTTTGTATGGGACCACAAGACCTTTCATTTGAATCTAAGTTTGTGAAAATCGGTTCAGCCATCTCCGAGAAAAGTTAGTGCAAAAAATCGTTACATACACACATACGCACATACACACACACATACACACACACATACACACACACAGACATTTTGCGTGCTCGACGAACTGAGTCGAATGGTATATGACACTCGGCCCTCCGGGCCTCGGTTCAAAAGTCGGTTTTCACAGTGATTGCATAACCTTTCTATATGAGAAAGGCAAAAAGGTAACCAAACTAATATTTACAATTTATAATGCAATATATTCATTTTTTTGTATTTTCTGAGGTACCTTTTGGGGAGTGTCAAAACATATTTTGTAAATGGATGACAATGTTTAAGTCACGAATTAAAAATAAGAGAATACAATTCAACAAAATTTCTTAGAATATACTCGGCTGTTCGAATTTTGAAACTCGAAATTCAAAAAAAATATTAAAAAAACATTTTATGAGATTAATAATAACTGATCGGATTCGTTAACTCATAAAGTTGTATTGTATTGTTATGAATATTATTGAAACTTTTACTACTCGTATTGTGCATGGGAACTACCATGTATCTGAGTATTAAAGAGTTTTTAGGGAATCTCATAAATGCATAGGTGACCAGGTGACCACATATATCACATGTAGCATTCACATCTCTCGCCTTTGAACCGAATGACAAATGCCGCATGCCAAAAAAATTGATCTGTAACACAAAATGAACAATTTCGCTATAGACGAGGAAATGAACTATGAAAGCGTTTTGGTTATAAAATGAATGATTAAATTCATCGTTTTAAACAATATGCGATATTATGTCTCCCTCATAATAGTCAATTGAAAATACTCATGGTTTATAACTATCCATAGTTAGTGTCTGTTTTACTAGTGAACAAAACGTGTCGTAAGCCCACTAAAAATATTATGTTTTCTTATGTGTCGGTTTTGCACGATACGCTTTGTGCGATGATGCGTTCAGTTCATGTGTTTGGAATTTTGCGCGCCTTATTTCGGCACTGAATTTCACCTTAATTCTCGATGATACAAAACATTAAAAAAAGACATCAATTTTGAGTTATTTGCGGTTATCTCATAGTTCTCAGAATTTTATCATAAATTATTGAACTTATACTGTACTGGTAATGGTACTGTTATTTTGAAAAAGCATCCCATAGTGAAGTAAGACGTGTTCACGAGAAAAATAATCTAGGTATGTGATTGATTTCTGACTAAACTACACTGTACAATTGATCTTCAGTCATCCAATGTTTTCACGATCCAAACACAGCATGACATCGTGATGTCAACCGTTTGGTTTCTCTCGCATGGTCGACGGTTTCGATCGTTGCTTACACCTCGAATTTTATTAGCAGTAGAGCAATTCTAGGAATGAGTAGACCAAAAAATGACAAAATCAGAATCGACCTTCTACGATGAACGGTTTCCGAATTACAACGAGACCCGTAAACTGTTTTAGCTGTAACTTCTTCATTTTTCAAAAGGCACGGATGGGATAGCCATCAATCTGTAGGTTTTAATAACAGCTTTATAATAAAAATTTAAAAAAAAATTAAAACCATGCTTTTTTTTAATTAACTTTTTCGGATTATTTTGTAATTATTGAGAAAAAAATCAAAAATTTTTTTCAGTGTATATTTTTTTTAGAGTGCCCAATCGATTCCCTACAACTTCTTCCTGAACACCATTTTTGTACAATTAACGGTTTCCGAGTTACAACGATTTGAAAAAGGCAACGTGAGGCTGTTCGTACCTGAAATCGATTGAAATTGAAATCATCATCATTTACTTCCGGTTAAAGGATATATTTTAAAAACTTTAAAATACAAAAAAGTGGGAAGAGTTTCTAATTGGTCACTTGAATAAGTTTCTAGTTTAGTTGATCCACTAAAATAGTAAATATAGTCACTATAGAGAAAAAGTGATTAGTTGATGTTTTCCGAATCTGTTCACATCTTTTTCAAACATTAGTAATAGTAAAAGCGAAAACCAGGTTTGCTCGATGAAACTGTTAAGTCACTTGTCAGAAAATCTGTTTTCGAAACAAAATGTTAACGGCAAGTTTTTCCTATACTCGCTCTCAAGTCGTTCATGTCTAGCTTTAGACAAAATGTAGACTGACGGAATGCATGAATAGAAACTTTGTAAGGTATATGTTTTGTTCGACCTCAGTAGAAATATCAATTCAAAGTATCAGAGCATGAGTTTAAGCTTACATTTTCTAGACCGTATATCAAACGTTCGTAAACGTCAACAATTTTCTTTATAATTCATAACATATTATCCCATTCATTAGAGCGCCAGGTTCAAAAGATTTCAAAACAAATAATTATACACTTTCTTCTACATTTGAGTTTAATTCTGGAACAAATTTTTATTACTAGTTTATTTGCGGTTTTAACCTTTTTTAGTTCATTAGCCGAGTTTCTGGAACATATCTCAATTGTTTTGTTTTTGTTTTGAAAGTACCCTCATGACGCAAAAATATTCATCGTAAAAAAAATTCTATAATCTTGATTCAAGTATTCCTGCGACACTTATCAAACGTTGGTGAAATATTGATTAATCAAACTCTGCCTCCATGTGTATTACAAAACAATCATCGTGGAAACCGGGTCGCATCCTGTTTGAACGACAATCCAACGGGAATGAGAACCCCACCCAACCCCTCTCTTCCTTATCAAACGATAAGAGCAGCAATCAATGGTATCTGACAAAACCAAACAGAAAGAATGTCAGGAAATCGTTGCTGTGAGTATTTTAGATTGGCGCTCAGCAGTAGCTCGAAAATTTCCGTAAAAACTGTGCCTTATGTAGAACGTGGGACGGAACTGCTGCTCTTCAGTCCCTTCGGGTGATTGCGTTCAATTAAATCCCCTCCACTTTTCGTACTTATTTTTGTTTTCTTCGCCACAGATTCCGTAATACCATTTTGTACAGTTTTGTGCAAGGACCGAGGAGCATCACTCAAAAAAAATCACGCCATAAAGTTGTATGTTTATTTTTGAGTCTACAGTGAAAACAGGCCTTGTTATTTCGAATCTTATTGAATCAAATAAAAATTTATTATTTTATAATTTGTCAATAGTTAAAATAAAATAGGTAACGTATGGTATCAGTCGATGAATTTATATTCCGATGTTTGTTTGTAAAGCAAACGTTGTAAAAGACACGAAAAACGTTCGATGCGACGCTTGCTTTTGGATACAGTGTATATTGCTATCACCGTGTTGATATTCATCGTCACCACCACGAATTGTTTTGTCAAAAGTTTTCCATCTATGTGGCAGGATATGACGCCTCCGAGAGACCCACATTGGTTTCAGCTGTCGAATTTTCGAAGGGTGTCAGACTTCTCTGTGGTTTAGTTTCGGAGGAGCTTTTAGCCAAAAATTTGCCACTTTCGTCCCTCTGGAATTTTCTTTCCTTCCTTCCTTCCTTCCTTCCTGCGTAGTGCTAGCATATGAAACTATGGGCGCAAATGAACATATGCGCTGAAGTTACTCATTTTTTTGTTCGACTTGTATACTGTGCTGTGCGAGAAAACCGTATGTACTAATAAATGGAGTTTTTTTTTAATTTCCGGTTACAGTAGCAGAATCGCGTGCAATAGATTTAAAAACTATTTGGAAAATATGTTTCATTATTTCCAGAAATAGCGAACTCCATTCAATTTGATGCTATATTGTTCACTACTATTGCCAAAATAGACTGAAAAAATACTGACTGACTGACTGATAGGAGCTTGGAAAGAGAACATTTTGTTTTATTTTTTACTCTTTCTCAACTATTCCTATAGACCATAAAACAATGACTTAATAATCTGAAAATGTGCTAGTAAATAAAAAAAAGTTTTAATCAATATAAGCCATTTGACATACCGCTTCTCAAAATTTATTTAAACTGTTTTGCTGCCTGGCACCATAAATCAAGTAAACCTAGATTTCCTACTATACGGAGATAATGGCAGCGCCTATACCTACTTTTCGAAAAAATCTTGTGATTATACATCTTATAAGATACATCTTATAAATGAAGCGTCGCATTTCATGCAAATTTATATTCAAGAACATGTAAAATTGTGTGATTTGAAAATTAAAAGACATGAAATCGAATGAAATAAAAAACAAATGATCGATAGCAACAGCGCGACTTGAACCGAGAAACATTTGATCACAAAGCACGCAAGTTAATTGATTGAGACACAGAAGCACATATTTGCTCTTGAATAATTAATACCTATGAATCCATACAGCGGCACTTGGTATAGCCAAGTGCAAATTGCACTCGGAGCCGGTAGAATTCTCTACGAATGGAATATTGCGTCATTTGAAATGTATTGTATCGTTTGTAGAATTATGTCACCTGAAAAATTCATATATTTTTTAGTGTTGTGTTAAAAGCGCAGGAAACGTTGTACATTATTTTAAGACTACTTACACATCCATGTCCACCAGAATAGAGGCACTTCTGGTGTCATTTATCGCTCGACTACATTTTTATTGCACTCGGGTCTCTAGGTTTATTTGCTTTAGGTGTGCAGGCAATCAGTCCAGTAGTTACTTAATTCTAAATACATTTCACCCGAAAAAGGGATTGCGTTTAGGAACTTGAAATTAATTTAAAAAAGTATTCAATGGTAAGTTAAATTTACTCAATTATTGAATTTTATTGATACAATTTTAGGTTTAATAAGGTTCACCTAATTTAAATTTCACGTATTGAACTGGATTCACGTTGGATGATTTTGCACTTTGTTTTCTGTCAAAACCTGAAAGAAGTTTTATTCTCCTACTTTTGAGTATTAAATATATCACTGAAAATACTCAACAGTAGGTTAATAAAAGGTTGTTTAAATTGAACAACATAACGATTATTTACGATTATTATCAAACCGTAACAATAGCTGCTTCAAACCAAGATTTCGCCCATTCAAACAAAAAATGCTAGAATTTGGTTGTTCCTAACAAATGTTGGTTGTTTCAAAAAATGGTTGAATCAACCCCGAATCCTCATTGCCACTCCGTTAGAATTACTCCGAATTTATTACCATAATCTGAGTCTGTACAATATTTTTTCCTGTCTGTATATCGTCCCGTGTGTGTTTGTGTTCGGCTATTCCCAAAATATACAAATGGTGGTGTACACGTTGTTTTACGCATAGAGGTTTGCAAATTTGCTTATAAAACTGTCGATTTATGATAAAAGCTGAAGACACAAATTTGGCCACAGATTTTGACAGATTTTTGTCTCGAAGGTGTTTTGCAAACATCCGAAGATTTTTAAAGACATCCACTCTTGTTTGCTCACTAAACGAAACGTGTGGAATTGATACTTTGTAACTCCCTCTCTTTACCGCCCGCTCAGTCACACAATACTCTGCCCAGTTCCAGGGTCGGCACAATCCTCGCCGAGGTTTCTCAGTATGAAAGGGGGAAAATCACTTTTTTATTACTCCTAACAATCGTTTATTCGGCGCTTTGTCCTTATGGTCCCTAACGTCCCTAATACCCTACTTTTTTACAATTTGCTTGATACACTTACGTTTTAAATGAAAATGTGTCGAGTGTAGGGCCCGTTGCGCACCTCCGGCTGCGAACAGATTCGGTCCTGGATCGTACGGTTGCGGTGTTCTGGAACTCGGATGCTCCCCACTTATCGTCGCCGTATAGTTGCAGTGAATGAACCGGGAACTCAGGTGCTTCCGACAGTTCGTCCCGCTGGATCGAAATGGCTTACGGGTCTCCGAAGAAACGCTGGACACGTGTTGGTTGATGTGAGTTTTGGGTTAGCCACCGATTCGTTGCTCACACGATGACAACTTTCCCTTTTCTTGAGAATTGCTTCCAGCACGGCCAAACCGAATGGTTTTGATAGTTCCACTCCGATAGAGTTTCCAATTCATTAGTTCAATGGTTGCTTGAACGTTATCGTTTAGCCGTTGTAAAAACACATTCGCTCTATTCGCTGTTGTAAGACCAAGTGAAGTCTATCTCTG
Source organism: Malaya genurostris (assembly GCF_030247185.1). Classification (NCBI taxonomy): domain Eukaryota; kingdom Metazoa; phylum Arthropoda; class Insecta; order Diptera; family Culicidae; genus Malaya; species Malaya genurostris. The sequence continues at coordinate 253,860,026 of NC_080571.1, read as the reverse complement.
TACCCGAGTTCCCCGGAACCTTGATACCGAGTTAGCCTTCGTACGATTGTCGTTACCGTTACCAATTTCAGTTCAGTGGACGTCGAATGACTGGGGTCTGTAGGTGGTTGTGGCGTGAGGGTTGTGTACACTGAATATAGTGCCTAACGTGTGTAGAGATTATTTTGTTTTAAAATGTTCGTTGCACCGTCTAGCTAGCTTATTATACTTGTAAATAAATATATTTTATTTTAATCTAATTGAGAACGTTTTTATTTCATTCTAAGGGTTTTAACGATTTAATCAAAATTTAATATAAATTCCACATATTCTTTCTAGCTGTTTTTCTATAACGTGATTTCACCCCATATTTATGTAAATTATTTCCTGGGACTAAGATAAAGCAGTATGTACAGGCGAAAAGTGAACGGAAGGTCACAACTTTTTATTAGCTTTATTTTTATTTTGCATAAATTTGAAATTAATTTTAATTAAATAATTTGGCTTTGAGTCAAACACGCACATCGAATTGAAAATGATTGATTAGAGAAAATTTTACAGTTAGGAAAGTCATACACTCATCAGCAGTTTCCAAGTATACGAAGAAAAATTATTCTGAAAAAAAATTATTGCTAGTGTCTACGACCACCCTGAAGCTACATCCCTTGTCAGGTAGTCGAATTCCACTACTTATTGTTCCCGATATACATAGCCTCAGTAGGTCAACTATGAAGCAGTGACGTCATCAATTCGCGATCGGATTCAATCAGTGATCAGATAAGGATGGAGAATGCTGGTCGTTACACTACCACATGCTCAGTCTTCGATTTTACGGTTGGAGTTCGATGGCCCTCGATCGGGCTTACATGTTGTATTAGAACCGTCCCGAATTGCGCTAGAGCAACAAGTAACCCCATGCGGGTAATTTTATACGTAGATTTAAGAAGATAAAATAAATGTTATGTAGTGTGTTAATTAAAATAAATTATGTGTTTTTGGAGCAACGTATAGTGTGTAAATAAACTTTATACTAAACCCTAAGTGCATGTTCTTGGATTTGAGTTTTCGCCGGCTGGAAACCACGATGTTGGGAAGCTGAGGTTGTCCACGTTATTGCTATCGAAGTTCCTGGTAAGCTGAATACTCAGAAACCCGACATTTTGGTCCTTCGAACCGGATAAGGATCCGGACGGATTTTGGAAACTCGCAGTCGGTGCTAAGGGTATTCGACGCTTGGCTACCTTATCCTATTCAGCTCATACTGCCATTGTATCGGCAAATCGGATTCAAACAATTCGGCGAACAATGGAGTATCAATCATCTTGAATAAGGGCATTGTATCATTGTATATTGGAATTCATCTTAACACCGCGTTTGGCTTGGCGTCATTATGGTTTGGCGTCACTCGGATAAATGTGCATGAAAGACTACAACTATAATTCCTTGCTGCGTTCGGATGAAAAGGATTATTACGACGGTTACTTTTATCAGTTCGGAAGTATTTATTGGATCGTTCAACTGATTGGAACCTGAACAGGAGCAACATCCTGTTGTGTCGGGTAAATATTACGTGTTCAGGTATATGTCCGGTCGAAGTTTGCATGCTGTAATACTAACGATTTTTTTCGATGCCTGGAACAATCTACTACACACTGCTGGAGCGAGCCACATTTGCAAGCATCAGCCATAGCTAAGGGTTGATTGGAAGCAGCACCACCGTCTGCATGTTAACAGCAGCGTTTTGCATGATGTAACCTGGAAGCGTCAAAATATTTTCTCCAGGTTAGTGCATGAACAGTATATGACCACCGATGTCTAGGTTTCAGAGAAATACACAATTAGTGATTTTATTTTTTGTACTTTCGACTGTATCTTACCGAGCCCTGACAAACGTTGTTGAATTGCGTTTATTGAGCGTACTTTTGGTCATTGAAACAGCTTCAGTTGGATCCGTTATTAGTTTTGTGTGGTGAGTGACCGCAGTATATGCCCAGCCGAAGCTGGCCTTTCTCTTGGTACTACATATTCGTTTTCTCATCACCTTGCCGTATCTTGTCTGACCCGGGCTACTGTATGAACGGAGAGCCATGCCAGCAGCAACAACATCAACCACAAAGAAGCCACCGTCGCTGAAACTGCTGACTACCAAGTTGAAGGATGTTCAATCTTCGTTCGACGATATTTGGAATTTCGTAGAAGACTTCAAGGAAGACGCAACTAATACCCAGATAGAGGTACGACTGGAGAAGCTCGATGGACTGTGGGAGAAATTTAGCGACACTCTCATTGAGCTAAAATCACACGACGATTATGTGGCGAAAGGTGACGACTATGAAGACCAGAGGTTGGATTTCAGCGATCGATATTACAAGGCTAAATCATTTTTAATGGATCGAACCAAGGAGAGGCAAGACACTCCTGTCATGGAACAATCGATGCGAGTTGGTGATACGACGATGCAAGGTGTGGACCACGTGCGGCTACCGCAAATAAAACTACAAACCTTCAACGGAGATATCGACGAGTGGTTAGGCTTTCGAGATCTCTTCACCTCACTTATTCATTGGAAGACCGACTTGCCAGAGGTGGAAAAGTTTCACTACCTGAAGGGGTGTTTGCAGGGTGAGCCTAAGACTCTAATTGAGTCACTACAAATAACTCGCGCTAATTACCAGGTGGCGTGGGAAATGCTGTTAAAGCGTTATAATAACAGCAAGCAGTTGAAGAAGCGTCAAATCCAATCGCTGTTCAAATTGCCCAGTTTAACAAGGGAATCGGTTACCGATCTTCATTCGTTATTGGAAGGTTTCCAGAGAATAGTTCAGACGCTTGATCAAATCGTACAGCCTAACGATTATAAGGATCTGTTGCTGATAAACTTACTTTCGGTTCGGCTAGATCCAGTTACACGTAGAGGATGGGAGGAACATTCTTCAATTAGAGACCAGGATTCATTAACAGATTTAACGGAGTTTCTTCATCGGAGGATACAAATATTGGAGTCGCTACCACCTAGATCCGCTGACACTAGGGGTGGTCAGCTACAACAGCCAGGGAAGCAGAAACCATTTACAGTCAAAAATAGTTTCAACACGGTTCAGTTAACAAACAATAATTGCGTGGCGTGCAATGCCAGTCATCCACTCTATCAGTGCGTAAAATTCCAGGGAATGTCAGTTTCTGAGAGAGATAAATTGCTGCGTAACAACTCCCTCTGCCGAAATTGCTTTAGACAAGGACACCACGCAAAGGATTGCCAATCAAAATATTCCTGTCGCAACTGTAAGGGGCGCCACCATACGCTGGTTTGCTTCAGAAGGAGCGATAACTCCAAGAATTCATCGGGTAATCAATGTGGTAACATTTCCGTCTCAGAGCATAATCCGACGTTCACTACTCCGACCTCGTTATCATCTTCACAAGTAGCTAACATGGCAGCCTCAAAAATCTCATTGGTTGGAACCGCGCATCGTCAATCATCACAGGTTTTGCTGGCAACAGCAGTTGTAATAGTTGAAGATGATTGTGGTAATCAATTCCCTGCGCGCGCTCTACTTGACTCGGGGTCAGAGAGTAATTTTATAGCAGAGCGTTTAAGTCAACGTCTCAGGGTGGAACGAGATAAGGTGGATATCTCGATATTAGGAATTGGTCAGCGAACTAGTAAAGTGAAGCAGCGAATAAAGGCTACTGTGCTGTCACGAGTTTCGGATTTCTCCCGAACAATGAGTTTCTTGGTACTTCCCAAGGTGACAGTAAACTTACCAACTGTAACTATGAACAGTATTGGGTGGCCAATTCCTAAAGGGATTGAGTTGGCAGATCCGACCTTTATGGTATCTCAAGTAATTGACATCGTGTTAGGAATCGAATCGTTTTTTGAGTATTTCGAGACCGGTCAAAAAATTACTCTGGGAGAGCGTCTACCATCACTCAATGAATCTGTGTTTGGATGGGTTGTCTGCGGTGGTTCGTCGTTGCCTGAACAGACTTCAAATATTGTTTGCAATGTTTCTTCCACGCAAAGGTTAGAGGATTTGCTGACACGGTTTTGGAGCTGCGAAGAACTGGAATCCAGTAGAAATTACTCACCAGAAGAAGCGCGGTGTGAGCAATTATTTAAAACCTCTGTTCAACGCGAAGCAGATGGTCGCTATACAGTTTCGTTACCAAAGAAGATGAAGGAGGGCATTATCCACTCGCTGCCAAGGCGGTGGAAGAAGATACTTACATGGATGATGTGCTCACAGGTTCGGATAGTGTTGCAGAGGCGTCGACCATGAGATATCAACTGGATAAAATGATGTCTGCAGGAGGTTTCCAGCTTAGAAAGTGGGCATCCAATTGCTTGGAAGTATTGCAAGGAATTCCAGCAGCAAACTTGGCAATTCGTGATATAGATATAGAGTTAGAACATGATCCGTCGATTAAGACTTTGGGATTAGTCTGGCGGCCGAAAACGGATGTGTTCAAGTTTCAATTTGTCATCCCTCCGATTGATGACAGGTGTTCCATCTCTCGTCGGCAGCTTCTATCGATCATTGCCACGCTCTTCGATCCTCTGGGTCTGGTGGGAGCTACCATAACTATGGCGAAATTGTTTATGCAACAATCTTGGGCGTTGCGGGATGAAAACGATCAGCGGTTCGATTGGGATCATCCATTACCCTCGACGGTGGGTGAGAAATGGCGAAAGTATCATCAGCAATTGCATCTGCTCAATCAAATACTGGTCGAGCGTTGCGTCATTATACCGAAGGCAATTGTTGTTGAATGTCATTGCTTTTCAGACGCATCTCAGAAGGCATATGGTGCATGTGTATATATGCGAAGCGTTGATGAAAGAGGAAGGGGAAAGTTCAATTGCTTACCTCAAAAAGCAAGGTGGCACCATTAAAATGCATTACGATTCCAAGATTAGAACTCTGCGGTGCGGTACTCGCTGCACAATTATTCCAGAAGGTTCAACAGGCCACTCGTTTCAGCGCTCGGGCATACTTTTGGACAGATTCGACATGTGTGCTCCGATGGCTACAAGCGTGTCCAGCAACATGGACTCCCTTTATCGCCAACAGAGTGGCGACTATTCAAACTGTAACGGAGGGATATGAGTGGAGGCATGTTCCCGGTATCCATAATCCTGCCGATCTAATTTCGAGGGGAATATTCCCAGCAGAAATAGTTAACAATGACTTCTGGTGGAGAGGTCCCAACTGGCTCCAAAATGGGCCAGAGGAATGGCCGACTGGTGTTGAGAATAACAATAGCAACGAGGCTGAGGAGGAAAGGCGTCGTACGGCTGTAGCCACCACGGCTTCTGCTACAGAATTCATTGACTGGTTCATATCAAGGTTTTCATCATATACGAAGTTAATCCGCTCTACAGCAATATGGATGCGATTTATGTCGCTACTCCGCGGTTCGAGTGAAGGGCAACGGACAGGATGGCTCACGACTAATGAGCTGAAAGTAGCTGAGTGCGTACTCATTAGACGGGTGCAAAGAGAAACCTTTCACGAAGAGCGTAAGGCATTACTGAGGGGAGAACCGGTATCAAGGAGATCACCTATACGATGGTTCAATTCATTTATTTGCGGACCAGATGATATCATCAGAGTTGGCGGCAGATTAATTAACTCGAAAGAAACAGAAAATGCTAAACATCCAATCCTGCTTCCAGCTCGACATCGGCTAACATGTATGATTCTACAGCATTACCACGACAGGTTACTTCACGCGGGGCCGCAATTGTTATTGAGTGTGGTCAGACTTCGGTACTGGCCGTTAGGAGGGCGTAACGTTGCCAAGCAAGTTGTCCATCGGTGTTTAAAGTGTTTTCGAGCTAAGCCTACCGCGGTGCAACAATTCATGGGAGACTTACCAGCTGCGCGAGTGACTATTTCTCGACCCTTTTCAAAATCGGGAATAGACTATTTCGGACCTATCTATGTACGACCAGCACCCCGACGAGCCACAGTCAAAACCTATGCTGCTATATTCGTATGCATGTGCACGAAGGCAGTTCATTTAGAGTTGGTCGGAGATTTATCCACTAATCGATTCCTTCGAGCATTTCGTCGCTTTGTAGGGCGTAGAGGAAAGCCAGTTGAAGTTTTTTCCGACAATGGGACAAACTTTGTTGGAGCACGGAATACACTGGTAGAAGTTTTACGTTTACTGAAGGATAAACAACATCAGGATAAGGTGGTTAAATCGTGCGCAGATGAGGGAATCCGCTGGCATTTTAGTCCTCCGAGTGCTCCTCATTTCGGAGGTCTATGGGAGGCGGCGGTAAGATCAGCAAAGCATCACCTTATACGCGTCATTGGAGATGCTATTGTCTCGCCAGAAGATATGAATACGCTGCTGGTACAAGTCGAAGGATGTCTAAATTCGCGACCAATTACTCCCCTATCCGAAGATCCGAATGATCTTGAGCCTTTAACGCCCGCACACTTTCTGGTTGGATCATCCTTGCAAGCGCTTCCGGAACAGAGTCTTCAAGGAGTTCCCATCAATAGATTGAATCATTGGCAGCTCATACAACGAATGCTTCAGGATTTTTGGAAGAGATGGCAGAGAGAATATTTGTGTCAATTGCAAAGCCGGACGAAACGTTGGCGACCGGCGGTAGAAGTAAAAATTGGTAGACTAGTCATCATTCTCGACGAAATCAACCTCCTACTCGATGGAAAATGGGAAGAGTTCAAGAATTGCATCCTGGATCAGACGGTGTGGTTAGAGTGGTAACTCTCAAAACTGCCTCTGGTTTATTGAAGCGCCCAGTGGAAAAACTGTGTTTGCTACCATCACCAGCTGAAAACGAAACGCTTAGCTCCTGTAGTAATTAATAGCGCCACGAGCCCATCCTAGACTCCTATCCCATCCTAGTCGAAAGGATTTTCTTTGTTTCAGAAATTGCCAGAATTTCAGGGTGGGTGAGGATGTCTACGACCACCCTGAAGCTACATCCCTTGTCAGGTAGTCGAATTCCACTACTTATTGTTCCCGATATACATAGCCTCAGTAGGTCAACTATGAAGCAGGGACGTCATCAATTCGCGATCGGATTCAATCAGTGATCAGATAAGGATGGAGAATGCTGGTCGTTACACTACCACATGCTCAGTCTTCGATTTTACGGTTGGAGTTCGATGGCCCTCGATCGGGCTTACATGTTGTATTAGAACCGTCCCGAATTGCGCTAGAGCAACAAGTAACCCCATGCGGGTAATTTTATACGTAGATTTAAGAAGATAAAATAAATGTTATGTAGTGTGTTAATTAAAATAAATTATGTGTTTCTTGGAGCAACGTATAGTGTGTAAATAAACTTTATACTAAACCCTAAGTGCATGTTCTTGGATTTGAGTTTTCGCCGGCTGGAAACCACGATGTTGGGAAGCTGAGGTTGTCCACGTTATTGCTATCGAAGTTCCTGGTAAGCTGAATACTCAGAAACCCGACAGCTAGGTTATGACAACTATTTTTTTTTCAAAATATTACATATTTCAACATATTACATATTTCCACATTTTCGAGATATTGATACTTGAATATGTAGTATTTTGTAGTTAAATTGTTCAAAAACTTTTTAGTTTGTGAACTTAAAAATATGCAACCTTTGACTAAAATATGTATTTTTATTAATAAAATATAACTGGAGAACATTTGAAAATTCTAAAAATACATTGAAAAAGTTATGATGGAAAAACTTTGTTTTTAAGGTCTCTAATAAAAAATGTATCATATCTCAACACCAATGCATTTTAAAGTGTTCATGTCTTCACCATGTTTTCTTGTTTAAATATGGTCTACAATACTCTATCTCGTATCGTATGCAAAATATTTTTTTTAAACTCACTTGTAGGTGGATTAAAAACTACATAATCAACATAATCTGAAGACATAAAAACTACAAAATCAACCCCTGAAGCACACATAAAAAACATGATTGGGTCTTGGTTATGAAGAATAAGAAATACTTTTAAATCGTCGTATTTCCGGGCCACCTGAAAAGTCTGAGCCCGGAGAGATTCCTCCCCTCTCTCGACGGCTCTGATTGTTATGAACAATCGAAATTTTTATGCGTTGTACTTCTTGCGAGGCAAAAGATAGTAAAAATATTCATGTCGCTGAAATGCATACGCCTTAATTTGCATTAATACTGACACTAGTATTTCAATAGAATAAAATACCTTAAGGTTGAAAGAGCTAGAAAAGCGGTTTTAGTTGCGCCAGTATCCCAGACAGTGCGACTGTCTGGGCTGGATTACAATACTTCTTCTCCTGTTAGCGACTAATTGTATGAAACCGTTGATTATTTTCCGTCGAACGTTCAAGAAGAAATGAATGAATTTTGACCAAGGTTTTCTATCTATAAAATCGGATAAGTGCAAATCGGATAAGTGCAAATCGGATAAGTGCAAATTAGTTTGGCAAAACCATTTGAGAATTTAGAAATGAAAAAAACCGGAAAAAAACATTTAGAGCAAATACTGCACACGGATTTTTAAAGCATACATTTTTTAACAACACTTTTTTGGTAGTCCGCAATCATACTTTGGATGAAAAAACCGGAAAAAACACATATGTTTTGGATGAACCGGCAAAACTTTTATCCGGTTTTTGTATTCGAAGTTTTTTTGTCCAAACTTTGAAAAAATATGTTTTTCTACGATTTTTGCATCGCAGAATCCGTGTTCAATTTCGTAAAAAAATTCATTTACACTTCTGATTTTGCCCCACGGAAAGCAACCTTTTTTAAATTTTCTTTTTCAAATTGAACTTCAGCTTTAGTAATTTTTCTTGTTTTGTTACACATTACAATGTTTCCAATGCTTATTGGATTTAGTCTGAATATCCGATTTATCGAGATTGTTTCGTTTAGAGCAGTAGCAACCAGTCATCATATTCTTACAAAAGAAATTAAGTATGTTGTTCTAAACATAGCACCTGACAAGCATTGACAGCGAAATCGAACAAACGAACAAAATAAATTAGGATCAATCAAAATTATTGCAGTTGACAGTCGTGCCACCCGAGAGTTTTTCTTCTTGATGCTTGTTGATTCCAAAGTTTGAGCTTGAGGAATTTTCATTTAATAAAATGTATGATCAGAGCCGTAGTGAGGGTGAGGCGAGTGAGGCGACGACCTCGGGCGCCAACATTCAGAGGGTGCCAAAACATAGAATAGAATAGAATTGATAAAAATTTGATGTGCAGTTAGCCTAAAAAAACAAATTTTTTACGATTTTTTTTCTGGAAAAACTTTAAATTAGATTGAAGATTAGCATTATTAGCATTATAGCTTAAAAACTTATTAACATGGAAGTGCAACTCTACAGCCATTTAGAATACAGAACAAGGGGCAGATCACTTTGAAAAAACACATTTTATATAACCAAATATAACCAATTCGCACGAATGACAATTAATTTCAGTTTAGTTTAAAGTCAATGCGATACACGCACTGAAAAAGTGGATTGTCAGTGGTACACGCCACTAAAACCCGTAATTCAAAGTTCAACATGATATCATGTTTTTTTGCTGATAGATATGAGGTCTTGGATTCGTTAGAAGATACCGATAATTTTCGAGAAGACCTGCGAATCACTTAAAGAGCAAAAACCAGATTTTCTAAAAGCAACAAAAAACTCTACAGTGCGTATATTAAACCTTAAGCTTGATTTGTTCATTGTATAGACTCTCCATCCACAAAAAATTTGCTCCCTGAGAGGGACTGACACTCATGTGACTGACACTCAGATGATTCATTGTCAAATCCACACGACGTTTATGAAGTACCAACTTTGAATAGACTATGTGTGAAATTTTTGATTGCCGTTTATTTTCAAAGAAATAGATTCAACACAATCTCGTGTGATAATTTATCATTGCAAATACTGTACAAGCATAGCAATGGCTTCATAAGTGTTATCCGGACTCTGTTCCATCAAAAATTCCGTTTTTCATGAAGTTAAACGTGATCGTGCTGGTCGTTATGGTGAGGTGGTTACTCCAAAGATCATTAAAAAAATTGACGAATTGATTATATCTAATTTTATATTGAAATTGTGTGAGATTGTCACAATTATACATGAACATTTGTCCATGAGAAAACTCGATGGGGGGCCGGGGGGCCGCGCTTACTCACAGTCGATCAATAACTACAACGTGTTAATGAATCAGAGCAGTGTTTCTTCATTAATATTATTATGTTGTTTTTTACCCTCGGTTTTAACCTTACGATCATTCGCTGAAATTGTTTCTTCATGTTTACAATGAATTACATTTTTTGCATCGATATATAACAATGGATGAAACATGGATCTAGCACTTCATTCCGGAATCAAAACGATAATCATCTGAGTGGACTGCTGCCGGTAAACGTCCAAAGCGTCCAAAGGCATAACAGTCAGTAAGGAAGGCTTAGGCTCCAGTATTTTTGAATGCACATGGTAAGGAGTGTATCGATAAGTAGTTGGCAACATTGAAACAGTTATTATTCTGAAATGTTTTAATTTTTTGCAGCGTGTTTTGCGGTGACATGTTTGTTTACATGTCAATAACAGCTACGCAATCGATTGGTTTCGGTACGGTTTATCGTTTCAGTGATGAGTCGAATTGATCCGGAAACGCGAAGAAAAATTATGCACACTTGGTGCTCAGAAAGTGGTGTCACGTACAACGAAATTGCAAAATGGGAGAAAGTGCACCACACCAGTGTCAAAAATATTATCGAGAAGTTAGGTAAGACCCTTTCCATGAAGGATTTGACCCGATCCAGTAGGAAAACGGGTCCCAGCCAGCCTGGCCGGGACTTAAAAGTGGTTGACTACATCAGGAAAAACCCATCGGTGTCGACGCGGGATTTGGACAAGCAGTTCAACACCAGCATCGGAATGATTCATCGGATCAAAGTTCGGAACTCCCTGAAAATGTACAAAGCAAGTTCAGGCCAAAACAAGAGTGCGAAAACTGTATAACCGGATTCTACTGAATAAAGACGGATGCATCCTGATCGACGACGAAACCTACGCCAAGGAAGACTCTCGAGCGCTGCCTGGACCGCAATATTATACGAAATCGGTGTACCAGGACCTGGACGACGCTGACACTACGGTGGCGATGGAAAAGTTTGGGCAGAAGGTGTTGGTCTGGCAAGCAATTTGTGCCTGTGGTTTGCGGTCGTCGATTTTCTTCACGAAGGGCACAATTAACGCCAAGGTGTACGAGGAAGAATGTTTGAAGAAGAGAATGCTGCCACTGTACAGAAAGCATAGGGCTTCTCCTCTCATCTGGCTGGATTTGGCTTCAACTCACTACGCCAACTCCGTTCTACAGTGGATGTCAAAAAATAATGTACAATTCGTGGAAAAGGACATCAACCCACTGAACTGCCCGCCGGATGCCATTCCGCCGAAAGTCGTCATTTTTTTTATTATTAAAGATTTATTTAGACCCGGTTTTAACCTAATTGTGGTCTTATCGCCGGGTTGAAGAGGTCATTTCACCGAAACGGTAATTTCGTTTACATCACATAATGAATTGTAAAGCTGTAAATTCCGATGTGGCAAAGCCGCATTCCGATGTGGCAAAGCCGCATTCGATATTTTTTTCATTTGTACTCAGTTATCGGGAAATACCGCAAACCTGGTAGATACTCTAATAAAGTCAACAAGTTTTCTTGGGAATTCCGTTCTGAAGATTATGAAATAAAAATAAAATAAGAAAATCATTCAAATCTTTCATAAACATTACCATTTTCATTTGTTTTATTTCAAATCAATACCAATGACGATATAAAGACTATTGAAGAATTCGGCGAAATGACCCTTTCGGCGAAATGGCTTTCGGAAAAATGACCCTGATCCGACAATTTGAATTTTGGAAAAAAATGTAATTTTGGATAAAATTCAGCAAATCATTTCTGGGATAGTGTATTTGGCTACAGACTCTCATGGTCTACAAACTAGTGAAATTCACTAGTCAATATAAAGAGCGTATGGAAAAAAATATTCTTGAAATTAACATTTTCACACTAAGCACCCTTCCTCCGGAACTAGGTCCGAATGAAAATTGGCATCTTAAGAACTTTCAGTAAAATCTATGGTGGTGAAAATCGGTTCAGCCATCTTCGAGAAAAGTGAGCGACAATATTTGTCACACATTCACATACACACACAGACATTTGTTCAGTTCGTCTAGCTGAATCGAATGATGTATGACATTCGGTCTTCAAGGTTTTTTACGTGAATGACAAAAGTGCACCGATCAGAAAATCAAGCAATGAAAGTTGTGATAAACGCGCTAAAGCTAATGAAAAGCTTTGGGTAAATGTTTTACTGATTTGTTCAGTACATTGAGTTATATGGAAGAACATATAGTTGCTGAACTGTGAATAACATTGTTACGTTTTAGTAAGTTTTAATTACTGCAATGCGCTTCAATGTCATTCGGACCATGAAGATGTAAAATTTTCACCGAAGACTCAACTTACAAAATCAGTTATTTTTTTCTCTGAAGAGCAACGCTAGAAATTGATTATGCTCTACCAAAATTGACTTCAAAACAACGCTATTTGATATGAATGTTTTAGAAGAATGTTAGAAGAATATTTCACTGAACTTTTCGCATACCCTTTGATGATTTGGACGTTAGTCTTTTGCTGCTGACCCATCGGCAAGGACGGAAAAAATCAATCATCACCCTGAATACACACGATCATCTTTCACTATGCATCATCGTCCCATTGCGTACTCAATAATATATAACAGAGTCACTCAAACTCGTTCGGTATCATACTGCGTGCGATGGCGGAGAATGAGAGAATTGAAAATCGCAAAATTTTGAAACACGAACCCAATTGCCAATGCATGAGTTAAAGAGTGCCAGCGAACATCATCGGAAGCGATTATGTTCGTTCGTAAAAATGAGCCAACTGTTCGTGTGCAATCGAAAATCCGAACGATTGACAAGTGTGACTGGATATATTCAGCAGGAGTTAGATCGAAACGATCTGTTGTAGGGTAGGGTGGAAAAAAAACTGGCTATGGCAAGATTGCGTGATGAGTTCGGTCGGCTAAATATAAGTTTTTGCTTGAAGGGCAATGTGCATTATGATGATCGTTACATTGCCAGTTATGTTAACATGTTACAAGTTTGATATGCTATTCTAGTCAGAGTTAATTAGGTCTTTTAAGACAAATAAGATGAGATTGTTAGTTGACGAATGAGAAAATCAATTAGTTCCAACTCTAACAAATTTGTCCGCCGATCATCGACTTCACTTCGGAATGATTTTCAAGTAAAGTAGAGCTTCATCATTGTAATTGAACAGTTCGAATGATTCCAGCAATCTGTTGAAACGGCCAGTGCGCTTATGCATAAGGTTTCACATAATCCGCGTTATTGCAAGGCATGCTGATTCGGTCCACCTAGTGGTGTGATGGTGCATTTCATACAAGTTTGTTTTGGAAATCTGGACATAATCATAACTGTATCTTCATGTAAAACCTCTCAATAGGCATAATATTCCAAAGCAGTTGTTCCCTTTGTTGCTTGCTCAATCTTCTCAAGCAACAGTTTATGCATTTCCGTTAATCATATCAATCAATGCATATTCTGACTCATTTCAGGAAGATCAAACAAGTGACACTGGGAAAACCTTCCTTCGAAAAATCTTCATACCACCAGTGTTTGCATTATAATGTTAACGAAATTTTTTTGATTTTCTGAGATTGATATTGGGTGCTGATCAGTGCTGCACAATTATCACCTAGTCCACCTCCGCTAAGTATGGGGAAAATTTATTTCCTTTCAATATCACTACAGTAATATTATTTAAATACACACATGATTATGAATGATCATTCTCACTATTATCAGCCATGCAGCGATTTGCACTAGCAGATGATGATATTCAGATGTCGGAAGTCCAGTACGCAATAGCAATATGCGCAATAGGATACAGCGAAAAAACAATACATTCTGAATATTGATTATAGAGACAAAGGACTTTGTTTTAATTCTAGGGTTGATTAAATCTCATGGGCTAAGTAACTTTATTACCGTTATTTAACGCTATTTAGCATGAATTTTGTGTATAGAAGTAACAAGAGTGCAAATATTTGTGCGCAGCACTTGAACCAGCCCTCTACTGGGAAGCCTGTTGGCTACGATAACACTTGCTACAGCACTCTTGCACCGGGCTGGTTTGAGCGCTTGTTTGTGTTCGCTCTATCCAAGTTCTCCGCTCCTGTTACTTCGGTGTATGAAATGCAAGCAATAGTGACATATTTTTTTAAACCTGCCTTAAAAATGTACCTGCAATTTACTCTGCATGAAACATGCTTCGTGATTGAAGTTATATTATTGTCATTATAATTGTTTTTAATCACAGAGTGGCATATTAAGATCAGATTTAAATTGATTTCCAATACATCACCCACCATATTGAATATCAGCATTTTCAGTGAGAATCTCTGCATGACTGATAATAGTGAGAATGTTTTTGAATGATTATGATTTTATTATCACGTTCGAGTTTATGGATCATCACTTCTTGTCAAGTACTGACACTTTTTTGAGTTTCATTGAATTCTTGAATGATTACGACATTCTATTCAGTTTAGTTTTCGAAGTTTTCGATAAAAAGACACTGAAATAAATTATTGCCCCATTACCCAATCACCAGACTGGTGATACACGATCACCTTCTGTGATTTCTAAATTTCTGGTAATCACCGCTTGATCACCGTACGTGATTCCTCCTCTGATACCCCAGAGGACAAATTTAGTTTCACTTAAACAACACCATAATTGACATAATTGGGAACTACTCTACGTTCATCGAATTTTAATTTATTGGGTGCTGATGGGACTAACATACACCAAGCGATTATATTAATAATTTTAGACTATTAAAAAATTACGATTCAGGGTTTTAGATGCAAGGAATAATATTGTTAACAGAATGTTTCCGCTGATTTGTAAACAACAACAGTTGAAATGTTTATTATTTTGGATAGCGCATGCGTTATTATAAAGAATTATTTTTATTTTTTTTTCGATATGTGTTATATTTAAATTACCCCCCACTCAATATCTGTTAGTAGCTACACTCTTAGAAAAAATGAAATCTACGCTTGACGTAAATTCAAGTATGCCGTAATTTCTTCGGTGATGACACAATATTACATCTACTAACATGTAAACATAAATTTTGCGTCTGTATCGATGTGAGTTTCAGCTAAAACAACTATGAAGTTAATGATATGACTTATCTTTAAATGCTTTGTATTGTGAATGTAAGTAAATCGCGACGCTCCTTTTATGTGCATCTAGAATGATGTAACATGTTAGTGTGTAGTTAGTTAGATGCTTGCGGAAATCGGTTCAACCATTTCTGAAAAACTCCGAGGATCCGTTTGAAAGTCGGATTTTGCAGCAATTCTTTTACCTCTCTATAGGGAAAACCAAAATATCCAGTTTGGTCCAGTAGTTTTATTGTTATCGTGTGTTCCCTAACGGTTTCGAGAAAACGCGCAAAGGGAATATCTCCGAAAGAATTGTAAGACTGATTTTCCAATTTTGCATTCATGATTTCTTATAATTATTTATCGATTGAAGCAAACATTGTTCATTCATTTCTTTTGCTCTCTTGTAATATGCTGTTACAAAAGTTGTAACAAAATTGGCACCCGCCCACATGTTATCGTATTCGTAATGGAAACTACAATACCTTGAACAATATAATGAATTTTGGCTACTTGTATGACATTTGTGTCGAACTTGTAAGTGAATACAGCACTTTTCCAGCCCCAAAAAAACCTACACGAAGCTATAATATAAGGGTAGATAGTACTACTAAAAATCAAAAACTCTTATGGGCTCGTTGAGGAATCAGGAATCAGAACAAATTGGCTCAAATGGCACGTTCCCCTTGATATTTGGAGATTTGTGCCTTGCCATCAATTTGTTTTTAGCATCATTTTCCCGATATATAAGAGGGAAGGATTTAAAGGAAATGGTAAGGGTTGGACTAGGAGGATGGGAAAAATTGACGACACAAAAACACATAAAAGCAGAAGTAAATTCTGCACCCCTAAGGGATGCCGAACAATCTGCTGAGGATCACATTTAGTGGAAGCAGAAGTAAATTCTGAACCTCTACGAGGTCCCGAACAGTCCGCTGTTAATAAAACCTCCAACTCCCGAGAGGATTTGAAGATCTTACAAAAGCGACACCATTCTGCACTCCCGGAAGAATGCAGAACGATTCGCAGTATGTACGAGCAGAAGTAAATTCGGCACCCCCTAAAAGATGCCAAACAATCTGCTAAACCCAATTTAAGGTAAATACAGAAGGGATTCATTCACTCCAGGAAGAACGATGAACCCTTCTGACTATAGCTCCTTACCACATTGGGTAAGAAACGAGAGAATATCCTTCAATTTTAGCTCCGCATACACAGACTCAACCATGTATGGAGAACCAAAAACCCGGATACGTAGCTGCGTCAATGCGGGACAGTTACATATCAGATGATATGAAGTACCATAATCGCATTCACACAAATCACACGAATAATACTCAGCACGTTGAATAGTAGCCATGTGATAATTGAGTTTGCAATGTCCAGTCAGAGCTCTGACCAGAATACTGCAATGATGCTTGGAGAAATGCAGTAGACACTTTGACATTTTCAGATTTAAATCTGGTAGAAATGCTTTTGCCTGAGCGCAAGTTTGCAAGCTGCGCCAGTAGCTGGCATGTTTGGATACAGCCCAAGAACGAATCTTGTGCTTTATCCAACTAGTTGAAAGTGGTAAAGCTGGTTCAGGACCAACGAAATCATTCGTTGCACCAGCTCTAGCCAACTCATCAGCCCATTCATTTCCAGTAATACCAGAATGGCCGGGTACCCATAAGAAGTAAACAGCATTTGAAATGCTGAGGTCTTCAATTTGAGTTCGACATGCGATCACTAGATTCGACCGTGAGTCATTCGAACTGAGTGCTTTTAAGGCTGCCTGACTGTCGGAACAAAAATAAATTCGCTTACCACAGATCCTCTGCTGAAGTGCCGATTGTACTCCACACAGAATCGCGTAGATTTCTGCTTGAAACACAGTACAGTATCTACCAAGTGAATGAGACTGCTCCAGCCTCATTTCACGACAGTAGACACCAGCACCAGCACGACCATTCAACAGAGAACCGTCCGTATAACAAACTATGTGTTCATCAAGTTGTCGTTCCAGACAACCAGACAACCATTCCTCACGAAAAGGATAGCTCACATTGAATGTTTTGAAAGGAAAACTGCATGTGAGAGTTAGGTCACTAGGAGCGAGTAAATACTCATCCCACGTAACCATTTGAGACCACAAGCGAGTGTGGCTGGTAGCATAATCTAATGGGTTACTGTTCCAAAGCCCTGTAACCTTAAGACGGTATGCACAAGATAATGCTTCTTGTTTTAGGAACACATGTAGTGGTTTAATGCACAGTAGCGCCTCTAGAGCAGCAGTAGGAGTTGTCGTGAATGCTCCTGTCATCGCCATTAGGACCATCCTTTGGAGATGATTTAGCTTTGACTGAACTGTCGCGACTTCTCCTTTCTGCCACCATACAAGACATCCATATGCTAAAATTGGTCTAACAATAGTTGTGTAGATCCAATTAATATATCTGGGTTTGAGTCCCCATGATTTTCCAAAAGCTCGTCTACATTGGCCGAAAGCCATGCAAGCTCTTTTAATTCTGAAGTCAATGTGAGCAGACCAATTCAGTTTTGAGTCAAGAATAACCCCGACGTATTTAACTTGTTCGACCACAGTGACCTCTGAACCAAAGAACTGCAACGGACGAGCTCCTGTGATTATCCTACGATGAGTGAAAAGCACCATTGATGTTTTGCCCGGATTTACAGATAATCCAACCTGACAACACCATTGTTCAACAGATCGCAGGGCTTGCTGCATTAAATCAAAGAGAGTGTTAATGCTTATACCGGTCATCAATATATGATAATCGTCGGCAAAACCATAAGTCGGAAATCCAAGGTTATTAAGTTTCCTTAACAAACCATCAGCGACAAGGTTCCATAAAAGTGGGGATAGTACACCACCTTGAGGACACCCACAGACACTTAGCTTTCTAATCTCTGCTTGCCGAAGCGATGAACAAAGAAGTCGATTGCTAAGCATTGCGTGTATCCAATTTGTGATACTTGAAGGTATGCCATGACCACGGGCTGCTTCCAGAATTGAATTGAAAGACACGTTATCAAAGGCACCTTCAATATCTAGGAAAACTCCCAAGCAAGATTGCTTTTGTGAGAAAGCTTTTTCAATGTTGTACACAACATCATGTAACAGGGTTGTAGTGGACTTTCCACGCTGGTAAGCATGTTGCATTCCATGTAGCGGATGCAGGCCCAAACTAACATCTCTGATATAGTGATCGACTATGCGTTCCACTGTTTTAAGAAGAAATGAGCTTAGACTGATAGGCCTGAAACTCTTCGCTTCCTCATAAGTGCCGCGGCCGCCTTTGGGAATAAATTTGACAATTATTTCCTGCCAGGCTCTTGGAATATATCCTGTCGCAAGACTAAAAGTAAGTATTTTCTTCAAAACATGTTTGAAATGTTCATACCCTTTCTGCAGTAACACTGGGAAAACTCCATCCTTTCCAGGAGACTTGTACGGAGCAAAACTCTCAACTGCCCATTTGACCGATTCAATCGTCACAACGCTTCGAGCAAGGGCCCAAGAATCGTAACTACCTGAAAAAGTCTCGGGAAGAGCTGTCGGTGATGGATCCATACATCCTGGAAAGTGAGTGTTAAAAAGATAGTGAAGTACATCACCTTCATCAGACAAGTGTTCACCATCTGAAGTTCTTAAGAAACTGACATTAAAGTCCTTAGACTTCGAAAGTAACTTATTTAATCTGCTAGCCTCGTTGAGACTAGAGACATTTGTGCAGAGGCTTTTCCAACCACTTCGCTCAGACGATCGAAGAGCATTTTTGTAAGCCCTTCGAGCCAACACGAATGCCTCCGACCCATTTCTGCGACGGTGGTTCCAAGCTCTTCTGCATAGTTTCCTTAGTCTAGCAAGTTCAGCATTCCACCAAGGAGTTCCTCTAGTAGCTCGCACAATACGAAGTGGACAAGCCTCTTCATATGCTGCAACTATGAGTGAGTTTGTCTCGTCGACAACATTTTCCAAATCAATTGGGGTTTCAATTGTTGGTTGGTACCCGTAAAATCTAGTCGCCAAGCCCTCTTCATAGAGGTCCCAGTTTGTAGATTTGGGATTACGATATGTGATAATATCAAATTTAACGTTTGAATGATCAAAGAATATGTACTTATGATCAGACAACGAAGGTTCGAGCTCATCGGAGACGAGCCAATTCACCAACTCATGCGCAATTCTATCAGAGCAGAGAGTTACGTCCAAAACCTCCTCTCTGCCAGATCTCGCAAAAGTTGGACGGTTTCCTGCATTGACTATGTGCAGGTTTGTACTGCTCACAAATTCCATCATATCAGAGCCTCTCGAATTTATATCTGTGCTGCCCCAAATGATATGGTGAGCATTTATGTCACTGCCGATTACAAGCGGTAAATCACTTTTGCAGCAGTATGATACAACCTTTTTGAAGTCATCGCTTGGCGAAGGTTGGTTATGCGGCAAATATGCCGAACAATAGACATATTTCCTGTCTATGCCATCAGTAGTCATACCAACTGTGACAGCACAAATATCCCGAGTTGTGAGCTCCGATATGAGAGAGACATCGAGAGCACTATTTGCAAGTATGCATGCTCGAGGCATTTCACGTGGATTTGTCATTCCGGTCTTGTTAAAGGCAACAAAGACTGGGTTTAACAATTTTCCAACGTAGAAGTTTCCCTTTTGGAAATATGGTTCTTGAACCAAAGCTAAAGAAGCTTTACCTTCTTGCAGAAGTCTGGATAGATTCATAGTTGCTGTACGTTTATGCTGGAGATTGATTTGTGCTACTCTAACCATTATCAATTAAAGTAACAAACACTCCACCTCCAGCACTTACCGTACAACAACTACAAGAAACCAAATATATTGGCTTATAATCGCCTATAGCGAACCATGTAAGGATTTTTTTAAATGTTTTAATCATTAAAATCCCACGAGTTGCGAAGAAAGAAGTCGTCCACTGTGCCAGAGCTTCGCTTAACACAGTAAGGGAAAATCCCAAGATATTCCGTTCACGACTGCATTGTTTAACCTCCTGCAGCCATTCAGCCATCGGCACGGAAATACACCTTGACTTAGGAGTTCCTATTTTTGTGGCCTTTTACGACATGGAACAGGAAACCAGTGGATCAATTCTTGGTAAAAAATAATTCCGCCGGATGCCACACGGCTTACCTGTTTGGTGGACTTATACCACCGGTACAGGTGGACCGTAGCGTTATTCTTAGCCAGTTGGGAAACCGCTACCGACACTACACGGCTATCTAGGCTGCTCAGAGAGGGAAATTGACATTGATGGTCAACTTCCATGGATGGCCGAGCAGCCATGAATCCGAAAGAATTGTAAGACTGATTTTCCAATTTTGCATTCATGATTTCTTATAATTATTTATCGATTGAAGCAAACATTGTTCATTCATTTCTTTTGCTCTCTTGTAATATGCTGTTACAAAAGTTGTAACAAAATTGGCACCCGCCCACATGTTATCGTATTCGTAATGGAAACTACAATACCTTGAACAATATAATGAATTTTGGCTACTTGTATGACATTTGTGTCGAACTTGTAAGTGAATACAGCACTTTTCCAGCCCCAAAAAAACCTACACGAAGCTATAATATAAGGGTAGATAGTACTACTAAAAATCAAAAACTCTTATGGGCTCGTTGAGAGCTGTATTCCAAAACATTCGATTTTGATGAGGAGAGCCGTTTGTCATATGTTATCGATTCTGGATCGAAAAGTAAAGATATATGTGAAAATATAATGTGCATAGAAAATAGGTTTTCAGTTGAAAATGTTAGTTCCTTTCGGCAACTGTCAAGCCTCTACTGAAATATAGCAAATCGAGATACTACAATCACCTGAAAATACGGTATCATAAATTTTCTAGGTGAGCGGGCCACTAGAAACAACATCGTGAAAACTGCAAATAATGTCGCTTTAATTTAGAAAATAACAACTTTTTTCACATATTTGCAGCATGAATCAAAAATGCACTTAAACTTCCCGTCGGCTCGTGAAATCACCCCACGGATACGATTATTTTGCGCCTGCCTTCATTATACTCCAGAGCGTTAAAAGAATGGATCGTCTTGAATCACGATTCAAAATACTTGCAAATATTCGGATTGCCGAGCGTGTTAACTCATCATTGGTTCGGATTAAAACCGAACATGTACTAAGCAGAATTCAAATGGCAGCGCTCCATAACGAATGAAAGAGAGAATAAATGCGAGAGAATTAACTATTGCGCTTTGCCGATCGGGTGTTACTTGAGGCAATCGGGTGTTCGGCAGAAGCACACTTATGCACGAATAAAATCGAGTGACTCGCATCAGGTAGAAACGTGTCTATGAGTGCTAGCCGAGTGAAAATAGATACGATTATTCCCTTCCTTGCCCATCGGTTATTGTAACAATTTTTATGACTACATAAAAGTGCTTGAGCTTTATTAGATTCGTCCAAAGAAAGTACTTAGTACTTAGTTCAATTATTAAATGTAATAAATTTAAAGTGAAATGCGAATAGCTTTGGTCCTTTGATAATTTTACAATCTGAATATGGTTCACCGGAATTGCTAGTATTACATAAAATAACTGATCACACTTCTTTCGTTTTTCGAATTTCGCAACGCATCGCAAAGAAATGTTTTTTCGTAACTTTTCGAAAACAGCTTTTGGCAGTATACAAGACATTCTAGACTTAGAAATAATATGTTCTGAATGCGGATGCAAGTCAATTACTCTTCCTGAAATGAATTAATTTACTCACAAAGACTTTCGATTTATCACATTCCGTCTAATGGTTCTAATGAAAGGTCTGTCAAGCTTGTTGAACAGTAACCGTTTGATCATAGTCCGTAAACACCCTCATCCACCTACCTATCGTTACGAGAAGTGTCAGCAGCAGAGCCGGCCGTAAATCCACCATGCTTGACAGGATCATTCTATTTACCACTTTTCTGTTATTGCTTCGCCTTTCCGGAAAATCGTTCCCAATGGGAGAATGAACGGGAATCGTAAGATTTTCCGCTTCTCTTGTGGTTTCTTTCTTTCTATTCCTTTGTTGGCCGATCCAGATGTAAATGAAAACCGCCTACGGCACAGCACCACAAACAGACTGCCTCATGGCAGACCCTTCACTCGTCTGCTGGTTTTGGATATTCTTCACACGGTCTACAAACACTGCACCGGATGACGGTTTCAACGAAGTGGAAAAACTTCTCTCAAACAGGCGGTTTATTTACTTCCATTTCAAAAACAATCGCCTTTAGGGATTGCAACTTAGCTTTCCAATACATCAATTCACTTCATTTCTATTTCTATCGATGTCACAAAGGATAACATTGAACAACTCACTTTTATTACCGAACAAGTACAGACTCTCCAATCGCAATAATTTTTATGGCCGGTCTTATCCTGGTCGTTTCGATACGATGTTTCCGATGATCTATATTTAACACAATAAAGTTTGGTTGTCTGCTTTTATATCTTTGCTTCACTCATTGTGTTTCGGAGTCGATTTGGGAATGTTTCAAATAGTGAATTTTATGACATTTTACGCCGGGCTGGCGGGGATCTGTGGCACACGAGTGTTGTAAATATGTCTCATCATAGTATTGTTAGCACATCATCATCTCCACATTCTCCGTAGATTTATTTTTAATTAAAGAATATCAGACTCTATAATGCACTATTTAATTTTATTTCGGCGACTAACGAGCTTTTGGCTCAAAATTAATTTACTGTTTAGCACAACTCCATTTGCGATATGTCAGAAAAAAATCATTCCATGATTCTCCAAGGATATTAGAAACAAAAAGTCACTTTGACTCACTGCACGTTAACTATTCAAAAAGCGAAGTTCATTCCACTCACTTGAGGTGCAAATTAAGTGGTTCAGGACATCTACGCCCTTTCGGAGTCGGAAGAATGCTATCCGGGTGACCTGTGTCCAACGACTGAAGCGGGCTCGGTCTGGTACACAAACAGGTTGACTTACAGTGAAACTGTAAAACTGTCACTCACAAGTAACTCACAAACTCGGAATGTTTCGGGCCCAATCATCACGTGCTAATACGAAGGAGAAATGCATTATTTGGAAGCAACACGTGCCGACTCGGGTTCTGTTTACAGTGTCAACAGGTGATTCCCAGTGGATTCAAAGATGTTAATATGGTGAGTGCGGATCATGCGCAATTCTGAACGCGAATTGTGAGTGTTTAGCACTGAGAAAAGTACTGCTGAACGTTTGGGATTTCTAACGCCATCAGGATGAGTGCAGCAATATTGGAAACTTGTTTAGTTTCGGATCACTTGCATATCTCATACGGACATGAATCGCAATATTGATGATGGACATTGATCGCAATGGATAAATGAAGAAGTAGCCTAAATCAAGTTTTTGTAAATTTCAATCGTCGTGAATAAAGTATATGAATGTTTATGTTTGATGTGGAAGCGTCTATAGGAAAGATATTCAGATGTGTGCAATATCATACTGTGTCCCATACTATGTTTCGGAATCGAAAATTTTTCTGTGGTGTCTTAATCCATTTGATGCAATCGTTGCAGTAAGCCGGGGCTGTTCGATGGAACGGTGACCTCGGTACATGATTTGCACTTTATATGAACTAGGTCATCAGGACTCGATTCAGTTTACACCTCCCTGAGTTCTGAACTAAAATGATTAGCATAGCTTCTATGGAATAAATTATTAGACACGTGTTTTGGCATTTTCGATTTTTTCTTCGTTGTTATAATTTTTTAAAGTTTTGTTGAATTCTGATAAAAATCGAAAGATATTTAGGCTTTGAAATTGATCACTTTTTGAAGATTTGGAAGTGTTAAATGATATACAAATTATTTTGCAACGATGCGGATTTTCTTCAGTTTATTGAAAAATGGATCTTATTCTGTATAAAACTTAGAAAACTTTCCAAACTAACATTATTCTGTTTATAAATTGAATTAGCATCGTTGCAAAATTTGTATTTTAATCAGTACTTCCGCCTAGTGGTGTAATGATGTCTTTCTCATATCAATCATACTATCATATATAATATTGTGGCATTCTTGAAAATAATTTTCTTCGATTCTTGAAAGAATAACCGAAATCAGTTTGTTTGACCGTCTACTGATAAAAACCAAATATACTATATATCAATATGGATCACTCTTGCGATTCACGAAGGACATCACAGTAAAGTGCGGTGGCAAAAAAGGTTACTAATACACTACAAATTTTTTAATGCACATATGACAGTTTTCCCAATCAGTACACTGAACTAAACATCTTAAAATATATGGAATATTTCTCGATATACACTGCACGAAAAAATAAGCTGTAAATACGGCTTAGAATCGCAATCTGATACTAACTCGGATGAGAACATTTTGTTTTTATAAAAATCCCTATTTATATAAATATGTGTGAAATGTGAACGCAGAACTAAACAAATTAACCTTAATGTTAATTAATATTACGGTTACGGTGAAATAAATATACAATATCAATTTGTTTACTAATCAAATAAATGCTTCAAAACAAAACAATTTAGTATATGAATACACCGTAATTCGTCTCAACGCGAGCTATCAATTGAAGTTAAAGTAATAAGTATAACTTGTGTTTTTACTTACTTTATTGCACTTATCATACTATTTATTACCATTTTTAAGTGGTAAACAAACTTTCTATTTGTCGAATTTTGGAATGATTCGTCTGTTGAATTAAATTCAATTACTTAATAAATATCAAAATTTCAAATTTTAACTAAAAGTTTAAACTATTCGCAAAACAGTTCACAGCAAGGGGCAGGTCGCTTAGTATATGCACTTTTAATTCATAGACAATTTTCTTTTACATTCTAACTTTCCCTGAGAGAAAAGATAATGTGCTGCTAATTTAAATTCAATGTCATGAACGCAATGAAATAAATATTGCAATCAAAATAACTTGTAATACACAGTTCATTTCATTTTAATTTTGTTATATATAGGGTAACCGAGGTATTATAACCAATTACAATCAACACCAATGTAAATGATTTTTAATAAGGACGCGATCAAATAAATCCGGTGGCATGATTAAAATAAGACTTTTTGCCTTTCTCTATAGAAAGGTATTAGAATTGCTGGAAAAACCGACTTTCGAACGGAGCCTCGGAGACCCATAGTGTTATATACCATTCGACTCAGCTCGACGAGATCGGAAAATGTCTGTGTGTGTGTGTGTGTGTGTATGTGTGTGTGTGTATGTGTGTGTGTATGTGTGTGCACTTTTCGAAGATATTTGAACGCGCTCAATTTTCTCAGAGATGGCTCAACCGATTTTAACAAACTTGGGCTCGTTTGAAAGCTACTATCGGGCCATTGATCAAGTTCGAAGATAAAATGGCTGTGACTTTTGGTTCCGGAGATATGATTGTATAAGTGACGTAACCGACATAAAGCGTTGTATTTGAACGCGCTCAATTTTCTCAGAGATGGCTGAACCGATTTGAACAAACTTGGACTCGTTTGAAAGCTACTGGCGGGCCATTGATCAAGTTCGAAGATCAAATGGCTGTGACTTTTGGTTCCGGAGATATGATTGTATAAGTGACGTAACCGACAAAAAGCGTTGTATTTGAACGCGCTCAATTTTCTCAGAGATGGCTGATCCGATTTTAACAAACTTGGGCTCGTTTGAAAGCTACTGTCGGGCCGTTGATCAAGTTCGAAGATCAAATGGTTGTGACTTTTGGTTCCAGATATATGATGGTATAAGTGACGTAACCGACAAAACACGTTGATTTTCACCGCTCTTATATATATATAAGGGTGCCAAAATTTTGGGATCAACTCTATTTTCGTAAAGTTCTAGTGCTCAAAAGTTTAAGCACCTCGAAAAAAGCCTTCATGCAAAATTTGACCTAAATTGGACATGCTTAAGGGGTGCTGCCCGGTGGTAAAGGTTTGACAATTATCGATCTTGAAAAAGCACCATAGGGGGGAGTACATGAAATTTCCAAAATCGAAAATTTTTTTTGATGCCAAAACTCTTAAAACTGCATAAAACATCGAAATTTAGTGTCATCTCAAAAAAAAATTTTTTTGAAAAAATCAACTTTCTGGGACTTAGAAAAATTTTCATATATTTTCTAAGTCCCAAAAAGTCGATTTTTTCAAAAAAATTTTTTTTCGAGATGACACTAAATCTCGACGTTTCATGCAATTCTAAGCCTTTTGGCATCAAAAATTTTTTTTCGATTTCGAAAATTTCATGTACTCCCCCTTATGGTGATTTTTAAAGATATATGAAAATTCCACTAAGTGGACTAAGAAGGGTTTTGCCTTTCTCTATAGAAAGGTATTAGAATTGCTGGAAAAACCGACTTTCGAACGGAGCCTCGGAGACTCATAGTGTTATATACCATTCGACTCAGCTCGACGAGATCGGAAAATGTCTGTGTGTGTGTGTGTATGTATGTGTATGTGTATGTGTGTGTGTATGTATGTGCACTTTTCGAAGATATTTGAACGCGCTCAATTTTCTCAGAGATGGCTCAACCGATTTTAACAAACTTGGACTCGTTTGAAAGCTACTGTCGGGCCATTGATCAAGTTCGAAGATCAAATGGCTGTGACTTTTGGTTCCGGAGATATGATTGTATAAGTGACGTAACCGACAAAAATCGTGCTATTTGAACGCGCTCAATTTTCTCAGAGATGGCTCAACCGATTTTAACAAACTTAGGCTCGTTTGAAAGCTACTGTCGGACCATTGATCAAGTTCGAAGATCAAATGGCTGTGAGTTTTGGTTCCGAAGATATGATTGTATAAGTGACGTAACCGACAAAAAGCGTTGTATTTGAACGCGCTCAATTTTCTCAGAGATGGCTGATCCGATTTTAACAAACTTGGGCTCGTTTGAAAGCTACTGTCGGGCCGTTGATCAAGTTCGAAGATCAAATGGTTGTGACTTTTGGTTCCAGATATATGATGGTATAAGTGACGTAACCGACAAAACACGTTGATTTTCACCGCTCTTATATATATATAAGGGTGCCAAAATTTTGGGATCAACTCTATTTTCGTAAAGTTCTAGTGCTCAAAAGTTTAAGCACCTCGAAAAAAGCCTTCATGCAAAATTTGACCTAAATCGGACATGCTTAAGGGGTGCTGCCCGGTGGTAAAGGTTTGGCAATTTTCGATCTTGAAAAAGCACCATAGGGGGGAGTACATGAAATTTCCAAAATCGAAAATTTTTTTTGATGCCAAAACTCTTAAAACTGCATAAAACATCGAAATTTAGTGCCATCTCAAAAAAAAATTTTTTTGAAAAAATCAACTTTCTGGGACTTTTAATATTTTTTCCAAGTCCCAAAAAGTCGATTTTTTCAAAAAATTTTTTTTTCGAGATGACACTAAATCTCGACGTTTCATGCAATTCTAAGCCTTTTGGCATCAAAAATTTTTTTTCGATTTCGAAAATTTCATGTACTCCCCCCTATGGTGATTTTTCAAGATATATGAAAATTCCACTAAGTGGACTAAGAAGGCTTTTTGCCTTTCTCTATAGAAAGGTATTAGAATTGCTGGAAAAACCGACTTTCGAACGGAGCCTCGGAGACCCATAGTGTTATATACCATTCGACTCAGTTCGACGAGATCGGAAAATGTCTGTGTGTGTATGTGTGTGTGTGTATGAATGTGTGTGTGTATGTGTTTTTTAGATTAGCATCACTGTTCTCATACAAATAGGCAACGCAAATGTCAAGCACTAGTTTGGAAAAATGATGCTGACTGTGTGACATAAGCATGCTTTTGTGAACTACTCGAATCAATCTGAATCAATTGGTGTCAAAATTAGTATCCAAATTTATTTAATAAAAGTATGAAACATATTTTCTTGAGACTGATATGAAAGAAGAGAAAGGCATTATCACACCACTAGGTGGATTAAGAAGGATTTTTTTATTGAATTCGGAATAATCAAACTGCATGAGGCGGCGCAAAGGTCTAAGCGGAATATCTGTGCCTTACTTTTTACAATTTGAGTATAATATTAAAGGCAATTAATTTGCATACAAGGTGAGATGAAAAAACTGCAACCAACTTCAGACTGCTGTCATTTCTAAACCGCTCGTCCCACAGCTGTCAGATTTATTCTAGTGACAGCTCATTATATTATTTACAAGCGCACAAAAGCATTTTGGTGGGAATTTTTCAGAAAAAAAGTTATTTGTGATGGAATTCAAGTGTGATAGTGTGATTGCTTTGCATTTGGCTGGAAAACCACAAGTGGCTATCGTTAGAACCCTCCAGCATTTAAAAGTGAATAAATCTTTTGTGTCTCGTACCATCGCTCGTTACCGTGATACTGGTAGCGTAGCCCGACGTCAAGGAAGTGGACGAAAAAAAACAGCAACATCGGCAGAAATGGTTCGAAAAGTGAAGAAGCGAATTGAACGAAATCCGCGTCGCAGTGGCCGAAAAATGGCTCGTGAGCTGAACATATCGCAATATGCCATTCGGCAAATATTGAAAAATGAGCTTGGACTAAAGCCATTGAAGTTCCAAAAAGTGCAAGATCTTACTGATGCGCAAAAAAAAGTTAGACTCGAAAAAGCTAAAGAGTTGCTTCGCTTGGCCGAAAGTGGTGAACTGCCGAATTTGGTTTTCTCCGATGAGAAACCATTCGTTATCCAGCAGTTTGTAAACAAACAAAATGATCGTGTTTACTTGCCAGAGAGGTCAGCTGAAAATTTGCAACTTCGGTTGGCCACCAGAACTCAAAAGCCGGCCATGGTGATGGTGTGGGCCGCCATAACAGCCGATGGTCGCTCGCCGCTCGTATTCATCGACCGTGGGGTCAAAATAAATGCGCAAATCTATCGCGAAAATATTTTGGAGGGAGTTCTGAAGCCCTGGGCACGCAAACATTTCGGCCGCAGACCTTGGACATTCCAACAGGACTCAGCACCATCGCACTCAGCACGCGCCACCCAAGAATGGTTAAGAAATGAGGTTCCTCGCTTCATTTCCACCGCACAATGGCCACCAAAATCTCCGGATGCCAATCCGTTGGACTATTGTGCCTGGGGTATTTTGGAAAGCAAGGTTGGCACTAAAAAATACCAAAGTGTCGATCATCTCAAGCAAGCGCTTCGCCGAGAATGGGACAAAATACCGCAGAGCCACTTTCGGGCAGCGTGTGATGGTTTCATTGGCCGTTTGAAGGCCATAGTTCGTGCCAAAGGTGGCCAATTCGAACAAATCTAAACCGATTCTCAAATTTGATGTTATTTCCGACATTTTTTGCTTTCATTCAATAAAATTTAAAAAAAAAATGAAAAAATTATGGCGTTTTACTTTGTTGCAGTTTTTTCATCTCACCTTGTATATTTTTAATTTTTCTTTCTTAAAACAATCTGTTTTTCTTGAACAGAAAAAAATGTTGACTTTTTCAGTAAGTAACGCAGAGCTATTAATGTTAGATTCCACATTCCGCTACATGCGTATATCATACCGGTTGTCATAATTTAAGTACACAAAACGTTTCATTCATTATGGGGCCGCTGTTCGTTGGCATAAGCCCACCCCACAGCAGACAGGGGCCACGAGAGTTGGATAGAGCAGTCAAATTAACATAAATCACACGCCTTTTTTCTGCTAACCTCGCCGACCGGATGGCCCTATATTTCTCGTTTCTGGCACTAATCCAGAAAATGAGCACCATTCATGCTTTTTTTCGGTGTTTGCCATTACCAAGATCGTATTCTTGTTATTGTATATGTGTAATTGCACTTTGCTTTTTCCCTGCAAGGGAAGGGAAGTTTTTATCACGGATGCAATTGCGATTCAAATCAGACTTAGTAGAGAAAAGCTATGTACGATGAGCGTTTTTCCGATGTTCAGTTGAATCGACATTTTATTCTCCGCAGATCAATGGGAATGTAATTCGAATTGTTGAAATTGCTGAAGTGATTTATGGTATTTCTTTTGAAATAAGAACTAATTTCCTAGTGTCTTGGTTGGACAGAGTCAGGGGAAAAAAGTGATGCCATGCCATGAAGGTGTCTCGTTTTTGTCAGTTTGTGTAACCATCTGTACCCATACTGAAGGGAACGGGAATCTAACCTCTAATAAATTAGCAATTCAAATCGGTATCGTTTCCCTGGCGGGTGTGTGACTTGTTCAGCTTCGTTCGCTCGGGCATCCGTGTAAACGAGAAAGGCTGCGTGTAATTTATTACACGTGACGATTGTACCCGGCGAGTCAAAGTTGTTCGCATATCATTATTCTGACCTACAGTCGGGTTTCTTTGGGCGAGAATGAGAAACGGGAATAAAGTGCTTTCCGCTAGGCTGTCACACTGCAGACCGGCAACAGCTAAAGCCACCGCCAGGATGGCAAACAAGTCGATTTCCATCGTTCGTTCGGCTCGTTTGGGAAGTGCGAAACGACTGAAATGGGTTTGACTGTCAGCGGGGGAACTTTTTGCGGTTTCAAAGAAAAACAACTTGCATGACAGGATTGGGATGTCCGTTGGAGATTACTATTTTCATCGTTAAGAAGTTTGTCGAATGAACGCCAGATTAAACGCACCACTGCAATGATGAAAATGCGCTCTAGGCAGCGTTCCAGCGCATTGGCGAGTGAATACCAGATTCCAAATCTGCATAATCTGTTATGCAAATTGATAGTTTGGAGTGTTGTGACTGAGTTGGAATTGTTGAGTATTGTTCAATGGTAGAATTAATGCTTCCTTTTTACGCAATTTGAATCTATACTCGGCCGATAAAGCAAACATCGTTTATAGTACTTGTGGTTTCGAATGAACTAATATGTTATATTTATGTAGTTCATTGTTTAGTTTAAATAGCTGTTACCGCTGATTCTAGTAGACTTGTCACCTGCACCGGCCTCCCCCGGCAGTATTGTGTCTAGAAGATGATGCCGGGTTGTCGGACTTAGAATAAATCTGCCGGGACGCGGTGCGACCGATGGATTCGTGAAATTCATATGATTTAATTCGTTATAGCGTAAAGTAACTTAGCTTAAATTATTATTATTTTCAATATCCAACAAAGGATAGATTTGGAATCACCAGATGATAAGATGGGATTGAAAAAAATTCTTTTCAGAGGCAGGATTCGAGCATGCAAATCTTCTCGAAGAATTAGAATAGTTCTATTATTTCAACTTCTCTGGGAAGCGATTAAACACATCTTAGAAAACAATCCGACTAAAACAACCTTTTTTGTTTGTATTTTTAATTTTATCTGTATAGCTTTATATTACAAGCAAGCATGCAAAAACTACAAGCAATATTTGCTATATTTTCGTTAATATCGATCGCCCGATAAAGATATATGATAAAACGTAAAAACTGATTTCATTTGTTATTGCTCTTGCAGTTAAGTTACGAGTGTCAAATATGTTAACCACAGTGGGATTCTAATATCGAAAATTTTACAAGGTGGAAAATGTGAATAAATGATGTCTGCATTTTGTAAGTTACTTCATAATTTATAGTTTACTAGTCGCCTCTAAAAGTGAGATGTTGATTTCCGGTGCACATACAGGATTTTTTTTATATTTAGTTAATATTTTATGATGATACATAAAAGAATCAAACAAAAAATCCAAAAAAGTCTTTGTCTAATTCTGATCAAAATATTATGATTTTCTAAGGCCTGTTGAAATAAAGATGATTGGTTTAAAGTTATTTTATTGAAATGAAGTACAACATATTCGGTTCTTATTTGGGTTATTCCTTCCTTCTTGAATGGATTGGAATATTCGGTTAATGTTACAATGAGTGACCGATATAAAACTATCAATCTGATGATAAATCAAAACTCATAATTCGAGAGCTAAATGTCTCCACAAACTATTTCCGAGACCACTCAGACAACATCATGCGCATCTCCTAAGCATCGTAGATCTTCAGGTAACTTGATTTCCTAGTAGGAAACGTACATCCCTCACATAGTCCGTTTAATATGGTGTAATAAATACTCAAGTACGTCTCCAGCATCAGGTATTACACTACAACGATTTTATGATATTTTCGGCATAACAAGAACAGTTGAATAAAGCACACTCTTTTCCCTAAAATTATGGCCGGGCGAGAGATGTATCCTCTAGGGTGGTAACCCTAGTCGAGACCTCCAACAGAAAGTAAATAAGTGCTAATCACATTGCAAAGAACGAGATATTCTAGTATTCTTAAGTATCTTAGAGAATTTTTTACCGTGAGGAAATTATGTTTTCAGACAATAATGGAGTAATTTTTGAAACATTTATACCCTTAGGTTATTCGACAAAACGTTATTAAATAACTGTGCGAAATTATGAATGATTATTAATATTATTGAAGATTATCCGAATTTTTATGTAATAATATATTCAATAAGGCACACTGTTTTAGCTCTAAGATGCCGAGGGCAACTATCAGGTGTACAACTTTGCTTCCGCCGTTTTCCGATAGGTGGCAGTACCGGCTGAGGCTGGTCAAAATACATAGATGATAATGCTTTTAAAGTGAGTGTGTACAGTGCCTAACGAATTGTCATCGCCGTTTCAGTGACAGTTGTTTTTGTTTTCGTTTTATTCACGCTCGAAAATGTCGGTTTATGTGCCTAATTCTCGCCATTTGCGGGAAGTTATACTTTTCTGTTACAATTCGAAAAAAATGCAGCTGAAGCGCATGGAATGCTCTCAGAAACTTACGGTGATGCTGCTCTGAGTAAAAGAACGTGTCGGGAGTGGTTTCAACGTTTTAAAAAGGGTGGTTTCGATGTCGAAGACAAACATGGTGGTAGAAGAGAAAAAACCTTCAAAGATGAACAACTAGAAGCATTGCCAAATCGTTGAGAGTAAGTCAGTAAGCCATTTCAAAACGTCTCAAGGCCCTGGGTATGATTCAGAAAGAAGGAAACTGGGTGCCGTACGAGTTGAAACCGAGGGACATCGAGCGCCGTCTATTTGTATGTGAGCAACTGCTTCAAAGACAAAATCGTAAGGGGTTTTTACATTGAATCGTAACCGGTGGTTCGATACGATAATTCTAAACGCAGAAAATCATGGGGAAAGCCCGGGCATGCTACTTCGTCGAAGGCAAACCCGAATATTCACGGCGCTAAGGTGTTGATTTGTATTTGGTGGGATCAGCTCGGTGTGATTTACTACGAGCTCTTAAAACCCGGTGAAACCATCACAGGAGATCGCTACCGAACGCAACTGATGCGCCTTAGTCGCCCGCTAAAAGAAAAGTGGCCACAATATCAAGAACGATATGACAAAGTCATCCTCCAACACGACAATGCTCGGCCTTACGTAGCAAAGTGGTCAAAAGGTACCTGGAAACGCTGAAATGGGAAGTCTTGCCCCACACGCCGTATTCCCCAGATGACGCCTCTTCTGACTTCCACCTGTTCCGTTCGATGGCACACGGCCTGGCAGATCAACATTTTCAATCCTTCGAAGAGTTGGAAAAATAGATTGCTTCATGGATAGCGTCAAAAGAGGACTCCTTTTTTCGAGCCGGGATCCGAAAATTGCCGGAAAGATGGGAGAAAGTTGTCACTAGCGACGGACAATACTTTAAATAATAAATCTGTAAGCACTTTTTCGCAGTAAAGCTTTTAATTTTGGAAAAAAACGGCGGAAGCAAAGTTGTACACCTGATAAAATTATTGGTAACTGCAGTATATTAAACTTCTCTTCGTGATCTTGAAGCAATCGGTCAAACGACGTAGAATTACCTGAACAAAATGGTCAGTGGTAAACTTAAGCATCCGTCGAATGTTTTTCCCGTGCCAAATATCCGATGAAAGCTTTTCGGTGACTACTGATCACCAACAAGAGATTGTTCAAGTCGCTGTTATTTCCTTCGGTGCTTGTCATCTTTGATATGAAGTATCTCCAGAAAGAGAATAGTGTTAGTGCTACAATATTATTGACACTAAGAACCCTGCCATCAGTTCGCTTTTTCTCAGCTCTTCCGAAACGGTCGACACAATTCAATATTGTCTTATGAACGCTCGATAAACGATGGAGCAAATAATACAATTGCTGTTGATTTCAAAAAGTGTAAAATCCGACCTTCGACACAAGAACTTGAAAATTTACTTTAGGAGAAAATGCATCTCTATCTAAGGCAAGTGCATTCGTTTCAACTTTGCATAACTAATAATGTTGTATACATTCAATACTATAAGAAGGACAAAGATGTTCAATTCGCTAAAGACAACAACAACAACAGACGCTGAATCAATGAACGAGGACATGGTTAGTGAAGAGAACAATTCTGTTGAGAGGAAGAACTGAAACTCCTCAAAATGTTATGTGCAGAACCCGCCCGATTGTGGAAAAACTATATTAGTATTATTTAAAGTATTAGTATTTTCGTGAAAGGAATTCTTTCCAGTTGGAAGATTGTTCACTATTATTCATTAACTTGATAACTTGATTAAAACTGATAGCGTCATCTAAGCATTTTGCCTCACATAAATAGGAAATTTACAATTGTGCTGTACAAAAGTAGCTTAGATCCACTAGTTTTGATGATATCAAAGCGTTTCAAATCAAAAATGAATCTATATACTGAAGTTTTTGTTTCGTTTTAGCTTTGGCATTACTGTCAATGCAAATGGATGGAATTACCATTTAAAACAGAGAGTTAAATTTTGGCCAACTAGAGAAATTTGTAATTTGTTTTTTTTATAGTTTGTACTAATCGAAATCATGTATGTTATCGAAATGACGGAAATTCAGGCCAAATGCGTTGTCGTTATCCAATTCCTTGAATAGCAGATTATAACTTCGAATGCATCCAGCAATAAATCCTATCGAACACAAGTCCGGAAGGTACTTCATCTTACACACATAATTACCTGTTAGAATGATATAATGGAGTGTATAAAACTGCTTACTTTTGCACATGCACTCTCCAAAGGAATGATACCAAAGGAAGTAGGAAGTAGTACCTACCTAGTAGTAGTAGTAGCAGTAGTAGGAAAGCAGCACTGAGCTGGCAATCAATTGTATATGCTCTATAAAATTGATTCAACCCAAGCAGTCGTTTGCGCTTTCTTGCGGGCGGTATCCTCTCCAGCACGACGAGTTAGACATGCCGGAAATCCAATGGGAGATGAAAGGATATGCTGAACTTGTAAGAAAGGCGATCTACACCAGAATTTCCCATACTGCGATAGCACCGGTCGGTAGGTGGTGCAAAATGTGGACAATCCTTGTCGGAATTGCAACAGACATAGATTATTTCCTTCTTAGTTGGTTGGGCTAGAGCTACTGGAAAGTAAGTGGAACAAACTGGTATGTCCTCCAATCTGATGACCACACCATTCGGGTTAACAAAGCTCACTACTAATATTACTTAATATACGATGAGTTCGCTTACGTAGAAAGTTGGATTTGTATAAGAAGCTAATATTTTGATGCGTCGGATGTATCAGGCTATATTTTCTTACCAATAAATTCAGACTGACGATGGAAATTTCAAAAGAACCACGAAGAAAATTGGTGACAGTTTGCGAATCCCATAATTGCGATGCTAAAGGAGAATCGTAAATATAAAATCATAAACCTTACCTACGATTTTCACTGTAATCGCATAGGTTCTATTGGACACTGGATTGTTGCTTGTAATATGTGAGATTTTTTTTTCGTTTCTCATTCATCGGAAGACTCATCCAATCACTAGGACACGCAGAACAAATGAGCTTGTTCAAAACAACCAAACAGTTGGTAGATAGTTAAACTTGATTCATGACTATTTCAATCTCGAATATTATAGTTGAGAACTAATTTCTGCTTTTAACGACAGCAATGATGTCTGTTTGATTTCAGAGTAAATGGATTCTTTGTGTTTTCATGCAATGATCAGAGACAAGTTCCATAAAGAATTCTTCAATGATATTTAATTTTATGAGAAACACTTCATCTATTGAAAATCAGGGATCAAGTTATGCATCTGTTTTTCACATTTCCGCATTAAGTTAGTAAGCGATATTAAGTTACAATAGCCTTACTAAATCCTGTAAATAATTCGTTCCTCATAGTGTAGATCTCGTTTGTGTACAATGGATATATCAAATATATTACAAAACACAGCGTTGGTTGGGTGACTCTTCTAATTGGGCTTCTGATACATGATCAATTAATTTGTGAACTCTGAAAAAAAGCTTTGACTCTTACCTAGCGGCAAACAAATCAATATTCCTGTGGTAATAAGAGAGCCTGTTGCAACAACCTCTCTGTTGTTTGGTTCACATACCGGATCAGATGTTTTTCTTGTTGCTTTGTAACTGTGACGATGTTATTCATGCATGTTTTCCAAAAGTATCCTTAATACTTCACGTTCGAGCACTCCCTTTCTATGGGTGGTACATAATATGATTCAATTATATGTCACTTCTCGGGAGTGGGTTGGATTAAAAACGCATATCAGACTAGCTGTTTGGCGCAACCGGAGAACTCTGTTTGGATGAATCATTATCCCGTGCAAAGCTGCTTAAGCTTTACACAATCAATTGAGAGTGATTTAAATGGGATGCATCAAAGTGTGCGAGTGTTCGTACGTCGAATGTAGTAATTTATTAATACACACTGTCCATGAGTTGATTCCATGAAATTATTCTCATTCTTTTTGTAGTAAAGATAAGATTGACAGTTAGTACGAATTCTTTTGCTCAATTATATGTGGGAAGCAATAATATTTACATAATATTGGATTGACATCTGTGTAGAAGATTTTTCCCTTTTTGTAGTGAGATCGTTTTCATTATTTGACTGTCCTTACAATTTTCCAAAGTTTCATTTCACAATGGTTTAATATCTTCTTATTTGGTGAAGTTCTGGGGTGCTCGGAGGACAATGTTGATGTTGTTTCCTGGTGGCCACTGAATGAATGGTTGTAACCGTTTCTGCAGACACATGTTGACGTGAATCCTACTTGTTATTATGAAGGTTTTGCTCCTCAAACCACCACTTCAAACAGTCTTTCAAATCATGAACTTTCTAGAGGGCTTTCAAATGACCTAGCCACTTTGTACACTCAAAAAAGAGCCTTGCTTCTGAATTGGTATTCAACTTCTTGTTCCTATTTAACAAGAGTCTATAGACCCCAGAAGCATTTTAAGGCCATACTAGAAGCGTTTTAAAATCATGCTTCGAATGCGACAAAAATGAATTTCCACACTTTTGTGAAACATTTATTCACGCACCTTTTGTTCTTTCAACTCTATTTACTTTCTGGTCGAACATTATTCCCGGTGCAATTGAATCATCTATTTACGACAAGAACCAAATTTTCCTACCTGATCAAATCACACACTAAAGCGTTTAAACGAGCCTAACGATCTGTTTGAAGGAAATACACTAAGCGTCCTTCTGCTCATCTTAGAATCCACTACCTGTTTCACAACAATCACACCATAGAGCGCTCTATTATACCTTTCAATGCCGCATTCAGACCAATCAGAAAGGATCTGCCTAATCACAAGTCACTTGGCTGTCTAGAAGCATCAATCAAGTTCGGTATTTGTGAATTTTTGTGCCCACTCTTTAGTAGCGTCTCTTACGAAGAAACGTTGATAAGTCATCACATTCTTGAAGATGTTAATAACATACCTCTACCACAGACTAACAGACAGGACACTCAAATTGAATTCATTACTAATTTTAGCGATCATTTTGAATATTCCATTATTTGGGACATTACTCGCATATGTCATGATGGCGCCACGTTACCCTATCAAAAACATCCATTAATTTTTTTCACTTACCAGCAGAGTTGCCATTCATACAGAGTTATCTGTAATGTACAGAGTTGTATACATCCATGCGGATTTCATGCAAGGCACAGATTTAATACATATTGCAAAACTAAATACAGAATTGTATCTACTTCTCATCCTCCAACGGAATGCATACGATATTTACTTGCTTCAGGCTTGCCGTTGCTTAATTTTGGGTGCAAATTATCAACACAATAAAAAATAGCCTAGATGACTACAATTTTACACCGGGCCTGATAATGAACTTTTTAAACATTCCGTGTGAAAAACTAACTAAAAGAAATAAATATTACAGCTATGTATATACCACAAACCAATAATCGGTTTCACGTACGAAGTCATGTTTCTGAACACCGTCGTGATAAATAATTTATTGCATTCAAGCATCGCTAAAAAGTTAAATATATTATCAACGTAATCCCATAATTTGTTGCGACGATTCATTTTCAAATATTATACAAAGCCTGATGAAATCGGGCATCCCTGTAAGCAGCTGTTCTGTGTTGACAAACTCATTTTACGTATATTTTCAAAAATATCACTAGAAGATTTTGTCAAGAGACTTTTTTTTCAATCTTGAATAAAATAAGAAACTTTCTTTGGGTATAAACAAACGTAATCTTTTTAATTTGTAAGTAGTTATGTCAAGTTAATAAGAATTTTTTATTATTCTGCATCGTCGCACTATATGATTAAACACACTTTACCCTATAGTTCTGGAACCGAAAGTCAGACCCGGATGAAAATAAACAGCAACCTATGAGAATATAGGAACTTTCATTTGAGCCTAATGTTGTTTTCGCTTGATGCCAAACCTAACCCAGTTTCCACCCTAACTGCTGTCAAACCGTTTGTTTGAAGTCAGTTTCGAACCTAGTTTCAACGTTGTTGAACTGAAAATCGAGTCAGTTTCCAACCTGGTTTTTAAATCAGTTTTACTCAAACCCCCGTTGCCAAGTGCGAAATCAACACAGTTTCGTGAAAAGTGTTTGTTTGATGAAACTACCCTGGGTCAGTTTCAGTTTTCTCAAGCGAAAACGACATAAGTTTGTGGAAATCGATCAAATAATCTCTAAGAAAATTGAAAGAGTCTCGTTTTAGAGTTTTTGACCCATATTTCCGGTACTTCTGGAACCAGATACTGGGAACCGGTATAGCCGGAGTCGGTTCTTTTAGAAAGTAACTCATATAGCCTACAAATTAAATCAGCTTTGAACAAAATCTAGAAGAATTTTACCCCCATTTGCATCGTTGCTCTAAATGACGGTGTGCAATATTAAACACATTTCACCCTATGAAAGTATGATGAAATTCAACCTATGAGACTATGAGATTTTTCATTTTATGAGTGACATTATTTGACACATACACACATACACACACACAGATTTTTCACAGCTCGATGAACTGTATCGAATGGTATAGATCACTCAGCCTTCCGGGCCAATTTTTCAAGTGATTGCATAAACTTTCTATATTAGAAAGGCAATAAGTGTACTTTTATAGAAAAGCATCGTTATCATGATTTTGTAATAACACTAACAAGTAGGTACAAATTGAATAAAAGATTTACAAATAGCACGCTGCGAACGGATGGTGTTTTCTTCTTCCGTACCACACGTACCGTCGCGTACCAATTTTGCGTCGTTATTTTGAATGACGATTCGAATGTTTTGACACTCATCGCCCTTTAATTTCAGAACCGGAAGTCGGATCAGGATAAAATTGCACAGTATATTTAAAGACAATTAGAGCTTTAATTTAAATCATGATTTGTGAAAATCGGATTAACCGTTGCTGAGAAATCGAAGTGAGTTCCGCTGAATCAAATGTTATATGACACTTGGCCCTCCTCTGTGTCAGAAAACGGAAAAAACTCCTATTAGCTTTTCAATTTCGACTTGACAAAAAAAACATATTTAGAAACTAATTGGAAATTCCTTATTATGTTCAATGACAGTGTTTGATTATTTCGAAATATTTGTCATCGCTTCAAGTAATTTGTCAGCGTTTCATATTCTGATGTTTGTTTTTTCTTCTTATACTGGCTGTTGAAAAAACGCCGAATCGACAAAAATATTTCCCACATATCACCAATCAGAAAAGGAAGTTCAATTTCAATCAATATAGAAAATCTTATGGATCTTCGACCCCCCTCCACTTCCTCTGTATTTTTACGTACTGATGAGTTACAACTCGAATGAAACTGACCAGCTAAGAATGTTTATTTCTATTAAATTTCATCGTGAAAAAATCCGCATATCGTTCTTTAGTGAGTGGTATTTTCATTTGTAGCATAAGAAAAGCGACCTCGTTATACCTTTTACTGTGGATTATTCACATTCAACTTGAATTGCTGATGAATCAATACCACTTGTCAAAGCAAAAAAAAGGTGTTCCAATAAACTGTAGTAAAGAAAGGGCGGCTTTCAAAAAGCTGGTTCTTGGCATGTCCGAGGAAAATGTGTTGCAAAGCTTGCCCGGATGGCCTGTTGGCAACTTTCAGTAACTTGGGACTTGACCTGTGCGGTATCGAAGATAAATGTTTGTCGTTTCTTTTCAGTTCCCCGGGATGGGCCTTGATGAGGGGTGAGAACAGCCGGTTAGTTACGCTAAGGGGGAAATCGGTTGGAAATGGATTTTTCATTGACCATCTGTGGCTATCCTAGGTCTGTTGTGTATTGTGCATAAATTTTGACGTGAACGGTGTTTGCCTACAGAACGAGATGAATGGTAAATGCTTTTTGTTAGAGCATGATAGGAATTGAGTTATGTTGCCTACCCGGAATTGGCCCTGGCTGGGACAGATTTTGTATTGTAGGTAGGGTGATTGAGAATCACAATATTTGTGTGTATTTTTTTCCTTCATAAATGCCCTTTTTCCGAGAAGGTTTGACCGATCTTAACAGGCAATAACGTCAAAAACACCAAATCCTTAGGTCACGTTTCTGGTGCTTGTCAAGAGCAATGTTATGATGAAGTGCGGGAAATTATAAGAAAATTGTCAGCAGTATGAAAAACTTCCGCCCTGTACCAAGTTATCGTTCAAATTCAAGATATCTTACATATTTTGCCACTCACATTTAATAGTTTAATATCGAATTTCAATCATATTGGATAAATTAAATTGAAAAATAGCAAATGCCGTTCTCGTGCAATTCCTAGCACGTGGTAGAGAGGTCACGTAGATGTATTAACTTGGACAGAAGCATGTAGTATATATCGTATATGGCTCTGAATGAACGTGCCCCTACTGATGCTTTTAATCTGTCTCAAAATATAACGGAGTATCATTGCGTGAGCTTCGAACAGTTTTCTCGGGACATATGTGAACATTTGATTCATGGTATGATGTTTAAAATATGTCTGTACCATACGCACGATATCTGTGGATAAACATACAACAAGGATTTGTTAGTGATTACGATTAACGAGAAAGCAGAGCGAGAGGAAAATTGATTGTTCGAGTTGATTGATGAGTAATTCTTCAATCACAGGAACTATGCGAAAGCAACATGAGGAAACCATATTTAAAATTATCAGAACTTCACCATTCGTCTCTATCAAAACCATAAGTTAAAGAGAGATCTGCAAGTTAGTGCATTCTTGCATTACTTGTTTCTCGTTGTTTGTTATATGTTTACATTAATTTTGTTGTGACAATACTTCTTAGGATCGAAGATATGGTATTGGCTTCGATCACATTGCAAAAAACTGCACCAGCCAACAGAAATGTTTTTATGCTAATGGGTGAGGTTCCAAAGCTGACTATCAAGAGGATATCTGAGCCGGTTATAGTGAGAGACTTCTTCCTGTTGGTGATTACAAAGTCACCAAATGTTATGGATCGGCTCCTCTATGGAGCCACAAAACTGTTATAGTGACGATCGCGCTAGTTTTGTCGTTGGTCAGACTACCTTGCGTAAGGGTACAGACGAAGTGTTTCAAGTGAAGCGAGGAATGATCGAATACTTGCGAAAATATTTTCGAAATGGTGAACGTCAGGTGGAGAACTTTCTTCAAGATGGATAGAGAGGTGGTGGTGAGCTGCCGGAGACGTCCGAATTTTATCTAAAAATCTTAAGAGGAAGTGAGCTTAGATGAACATTCCATTCAGCTGCGTGTTATGTTTTTGCACGGTTTATTTTTCATAAATTGACGTCTTGTATCGTTCAAGTAATAAATGATACGATGTTGATTAGATAGAAAAATTCCAACAATGTTTATCTCATATTTTTATACATCGCAAGAATACTAAATTTCAAAGTGTCCGTTGCTTATCATTTAACACCCAAAAGCAAACAATTTGAACCGAACAAAGCGTTGTTGGCGTTCTCAGATTCAAGCATTACGGAAATCACTTGTAACCGTTGTGCGAAGAAAGTAAAATCTGAAGACGATTTTATCGAATGTTCAAGTTTTGTGTAAGCATGCAGTGCATATGAAATGTGTGCTATTCTGGAAGGTTCTGGCTAGAAATGTAAATTTGATCTGGATGTCGGATGTTTGACAAATGCAGCAAACCCAACCACGAGTGTTTCAACATTTTTTTATAGTGGTGCGTCACCTCGCGGCGAAAATTTTTGTTAACAGCGGAATCTACGCTCGCACGCTGTTTTCTTACAATTACAAACAGGTTGTCGGACGAGTGAAATCGTTCCATATTTCATATTGACGTAGGACTTTCAAAATTTCTCAACACGAAAGTGTAACGAAATTACTCCAGATTTGTTTTCCTAATAACTTTTTCCACACGGAACGACCGAAATTAGCTCTGCGCCGAATTCGTATTACTGTTTTTGAATTAGTTAATTTTAACAAGAAAAATTTCCAAAATAACTATAAAATTAGTTAAAATGTAGAATTTACTGTGCTGAAAAAAACTCTTATTTTTAGAGAATGTGTTTAGTTGGCGAATATTCTGGACACAAACCAGCAATATTTCAATCCAACACGAAATTCTCATTGACAACTAATTTTGTTATTAAAATCAGAAAATTTGTTTCTATTTATCTATCACCATTATTACTGAAGGACAGCACAAAGAAAACAAAAATGAAATTGGTTTTATTAACAAGTTTATTAGCCACAAAATTCATGAGAAGTGTCAAAACAAAACAATCCATTAAAAACCTAAAAGGGACAGTCTTGTTGAAACTGCTTGCAAATTGTTTAGATGTTTTACGCATGTGTTACGATATATCCATATATAAATTTCTAAACCGGTATGTAAAAATGACGTAAACTGTTAGTGGAAAGTGTATTTGTTCAGAATTTGTGCGCATTTGAAGCGATTGTGGGTAATAATGTTTTTACGCGGAACAGTGAATTGAGTTTCGAATATTGTTCTCTAATTGTACATGTCAAATGATGTTTTTTGTATCGTCCAACCTTTCGGGTCACGCCGTCCGATGTACTACTTGTATTCGGTTTTTATTTTCCGAGTGCTCAAAGTTTTCAGTGAGAGAGTCGATTTCGCGAAGTCGAATGAAGAAAACAGCGATTTAGAAGAAAAATGTTCAAAAAGAAGTTTATGTTTCGCTTATGTCTTTTTCTCCAATACAACATCGTATTTATACCTGCCAATATAGAAAAGACAACCGCGACTGAAATTTTTTTCGGTAATAGTTTGCCATCTAGTGGCTAGTAGTCATTACGGTGTTAGCGTTATTTCGGTGACAGAGCGCCATATAGATGCAAATGGCAGAAACCAATTCAACCATTTGTGCTGGTTGAAAACAACGTTTCATTTCTCTAATTCAACTAAAAAATTAGTTGAATGGATATGAAGTGTGCCTTAGCTAAGAAATGATAATTGGTGAATTCAATTAAAAAAATAGCCATTTCAACAAATAATTTATTATTATCAAGGGAATTAGAATTAAAAAATATAAATTAGCAAAAGTAAGATTTTTTTAGTTGTCTCAAAAAATAACTAACTAAAATCAGAAAATCAACTAATTTTTTCGCCAAAATGCTGATTTCGGTCTTTCCGTGCATGTTTGAGTATTTTCTCTACTTCTTTCACGATATGAATGGAAAACTATTCAACTGGTGCTTCAGTCAATGTCGGATATGAGGTTTCGTTCATCCAGCCTAAGCGCAGAAAAAAACTAGTTCTTCTGTGAGCATATCTGCTGTTGGACATTCGCAGTGTGTGTTTCGTTTCAAACAAAAGTAATTGCATCATCCAGCTTCTGGTCGTTTGCATTGGAGGAAAAGAAAACGACAAGTGGACAACGATGGGAAACATTATACAAAAATCATCAGTTCAGTGCAGTTCTAGAAAAATAGAGAATGAAAATAACACCTTCTGAAAGCCTGAAATGAATCTCGCGATTACATCATTCAGCTGCTGGTCGTTTGCGTGTGAGTAACAGAAAGAATAATTTTAATTGACTCGAAAAATGAAAAATGATAATCCGAAATGATAATCCAAACCTTAAAATTCTATACGTTGAAATTTTTGTAGACTTTAGAACCGCTCTTTTGAACTTTTGATCTATTATGTTCATTGTTCGCTCCGTTTGCAGTGCGCCTTTCGCTGCGGAAGTGCGGTAAATTCATCAGAGTATGAACACAATGGAAAGAATACATATACAAATCGAGAGTTTTAAGGGCCATACA
The DNA here is from genome assembly GCF_030247185.1 of Malaya genurostris. Classification (NCBI taxonomy): domain Eukaryota; kingdom Metazoa; phylum Arthropoda; class Insecta; order Diptera; family Culicidae; genus Malaya; species Malaya genurostris. The sequence continues at coordinate 253,815,347 of NC_080571.1, read as the reverse complement.
TTTTTTTTATTCAATAATAACATATTTAAAGGCACACTGGTTTAGCTCTAAGATGCCAAGGGTATTTTCTAATCGTAATTAACGACTAACTTAAAACTAGGGTATTATCATTAGGGTAGTGGCGTATTCCGGTCGCAATGGTCGATTCTGGCAGATTCAGCCTGCAGCCTGCGATCGGCAATGGTCGGTGGATTGACTATAACACGAGTGTCTTCCAGATGACGAGTATACGTATCAATGGGTCCGCGAGAAACCGTGGGCGATGATGGTGATGTTGCCTAAGGGACCATACATGATAGTGCTATAACCCGCAATTACGATCAAATAATTTAGTTCCTAACCATTTTCAGTGTCTCCACATAGAATCAAGCAAAGAGTTAATTGGATTTCCTCATATACGTTAATTTGAGATTATAAAATCGATTTTTAATCAGAATAAGTGTAGTCATTAATCCATACGACGTTCAACTTCAAAGGAAGGGAGGGCACACAAGCATGTGGCAGATTTACTTTGTGCGCCGTTCGCCAAACGAGCGGCAACCGATTTGTTCGGAATTTTGTTCGTGGAAATAATTGTCAACTGTGCTGAAAGCTGGAGAAATTCTAACCTTCGGTACTTTTCAGAATTCAAAGCATTTTACAAAGATCTAATGGAATTTTACTTGAAATAGAAAATTTATTAGTAGATCAATGTATCAACATAAATGTGCATTTTTAAAGTGATCTGCTACTTGTTGACAGCAGTCCTACATCAATCTCGCGGGTATGTCACTAACATTACCTACTACAAGTTTTTTCTTCTTAAATTTACCTTGTTTTTGAAAATAAAGAAAAGAAATATACTAAACATTTTTGATTACCCAGGGAATATTTAACCGATTTATCCATCTTTTCAGGAATTTCCACAATCAAAGATTGTTTTTGTCTCTCTCATATTGAAAAGAAGTCACTGCTATAACTGTGATAACCGAATTTTGAACTGAAGCACGGAGGGCCGAAGGCCATATATCTTACGATTCAGTTCGTCGAGACCAGCAAATGTATGTGTGTGTATGTTTGTGTGAAAAATATTGTCACTCAATTTTCTCGGAAATGGCACCACCGAATTTTACAAACTTGAAGTGAAAAGAATGGTCTTATGGACCTATACAAAGTTCCTGAATTCGTTTGGAATAGACATTTTATAAGGTGAAATTCAAGTAGCGTTGTACTTAGGGGCTGTCCATAAAAGACGTCACGCCGCAAGGGGGAGGGGGGTGTTTCATAAAACGTGACCTTTTGTGACAGGGGGAGGGGGGGAGGTTTTTGGAATGTGACGTCCAATATTTTCAATGAGCACATTTTTGAAATACCTAATTATATTACTGCTTTGCCCTATTTCCTGAAAAAATCTCCACAATAAACGTTTACATTCTATAGGAAAACGTGTATTTGTTGATGTAAAAGCTTCTTCTTGTAAATTCGGAAATGAGTGATGCAGGAAATCATTTCTGTTGTGATCAGCAAAAGTGCACGGAGGAGCGAGTAAATTAGCAAAATCATAAATTTTGCCAAATATGAGTAAAAAAGAAAAAGATGCCTTCAAACGTTTTAACTTAAGTTATGCACTGACAATTTTTTCAGTAATTTGATTTTCTAGCATTGATAATAGTATATCATAAGAATTTCTCTTATCTGATTCTGATGCAGTTTATTCAATTGTACTCCATTTGAAAAAGGGCGGGAGATCAACGATTTCAGACGTAGATCATGTCATGTCTTATCTTGATCATATGTGATTTTCCTCCACCAACATCAAAGCTTATCGAATCATCCAATGATTGAACTTACATAAATCAAGAATCATTTTAGCTCAAATTGTACCCATTGTGTGACGGAAGATCAGTACCGATATTGATCGATGTGATTTAAATTTCACAGATCAACTGATAATGAAAAGATTCTCCGTCAGTGATCTCGTTTTGATCTTTATTTTCTCAGCCCTGTATGCTACACTAAGGAAATATTATTCTTTACCTAAAACAATAATATATCTGTGTACCCCTAGGAGGAATAAAACAGATGATTTAAATGTTTTCATCAATTCCAACCAAATACTTTTGTTAATTTATATAATTGATATTAATAAAACAATTCCGATGATTTTGTAGTTTTAGGGATATTTTTTAATCTAGCATGTAATAAATCGATTTTTCCCTCATATTTGTATGGTTTGTCATACATATTGAGAATGTATTGAGATGAATTTTGTTTATTTTGAATTCTTGACATGTGACATAGGGGGTGTGGGGGGTCTTTGCTTCTGTGACAATTTGTGACAAAGGGGGGAGGGGGAGTAAAAAATCGTCAAAAAAAGTGTGACGTCTTTTATGGACAGCCCCTTATGTCTGCCTAACGGTTCAAGTTGTACTACTATGGAGCACCAGCAGCTCAATTTGAACCACTTGGCATTGACGAGTCGAAAATAAAACGTGAAGAAGAAACCTGCGTTAATGCACCTGGTGGAGTAAAGTTGTTTTTCTCATATTCTCATATATGATAGAGTGGTATTATTCAAAACAAATTTTTTTCATTCTTGAAAAAAAAAGTCTGCATCAACTAGTACAAACTACAAAATGGAACAATTCCACTATTTCATGTACTTCCGGAACCAATATAATTGAAGTCGGTTCGTATGGCCATCAATAAACTACATACTCAATTAGTTTTCAGTAAAATTTAGATTTTGCACGATTTTTGCATCGTACTTTTAACGACAGTTTTAAATATTAAGCACTTTTTTTAGCAAAATCGATTGGAATAGTTTTGAGACTTGCTTAGAACTTTTTTATGTTTATCAAAACGCTAGCTCACTATTTTTAACACCGGAAGTGGAATCCGAATCCAATTTCACAGCTACCTTTTCATTTAAATTTAAAGTTATAATTATCACACTAACAAATACATTTTGCGTACTTGCCAAACTGATTTGAATGGTACATGATACTCAGACCTTTAGGCATCGGTTCAATAGTCGGTTTCCCCAGGGATCGCGTAGCCTTGTTTTACGAGAAAGGAAAAATCAATAGAATTTGGCTCGAGAGCGTGCTTCTCAAGTAAACCTTTTTCTAAGTTACTGATTAAAATCAATAAAATTTCTCCAAAAACATTATGTAAAAACTTGGTTTGAAATACCCATGACACCCAATTCAGAATTTGTTCCCATTTGTACAGAAGCTTCAATCAGATAACAAGCACTTCATCAAAAAACCACACCAATGTTTCGAATTGCACTGATAGGTCGAAACTCATTAGGGCATTGATTTCACCTATTGAAGGATGCGTAATGGTGTGTAAAGTTGGTAAGCGGCACAGTCTCGAAAACATGATGCCCTTGTTTCAGCTCTTCTAATGCAATAGATCAGCAGCTGACGTTCGATGTCGGTTTTGTAAATGGACGACACGACGAGAGACCCTTCTTAGTTTCCAAAAACTGTTCCAGTTGTGTTCGTACTTGCATCAAGTTTCAAAGAGTAGGAACACACACAATTTCATGGTGTGATGTTTGTGCAAAACTCGATATGAGGTATGGACCTGCGGGTCAGCTTCACATCATTGCGTTTGTTGGCCGATGTGTTGGGCAGCATTTCCAAATCGTGTTTTTATTGTAGGCTTTCCGCCGTTCCACCCAATGCATCTTTCTCTCTAACTCTAACGAAACATATTTAATTACTTCAGCCTGGTTGCAAGGACAAATGTTTCACTGCAATGTGTCATGGTAATGCAATGCAATGAGTTCTTTGTGGGTGCTCCAAATGAGCATGTTGACGAACGAACATTTGATGGTTGATGATTTTCGTTTGCACAGTACAGAACAGTGACTGGGTCAAATTTTAGATGGTTTTTGTTTTAATGAGTAAATACATAGGTTTTGTTTAATGTAATTTTTTGAGCAGTTACACAAGAAATCATTTTGAGCTTGAATGTTTGACTGTTTTTATTACAGGACGCATCAGAAAGAATGCGATTTTTAAACTTTAATATCGTCATTTAGGGGTTAGCCAAATTTTGTGCTAGGGCACATAACCGTTTTTATTATTTTACGTTTCGTCTTTGACTCATCAGTGCAGAGCAGTTCAAATTGAACTGCTTAGTGCTAAACTCGGCAGTTCAATTTGAACCGCTAAGCAGACGTAAAGTTTCTGCTACTTACAGAACACTTTTTGTTTTGCAACGAAGTGCAATGTCTTTTCTGACGTGCCGAACGAAAACGTGTTTTTGACTATTTCTGGCCGATGCAGGTTTGGTCATTTAGGGGTTAGCCAAATTTTGTGCTAGGGCACATAACCGTTTTTATTATTTTTACGTTTCGTCTTTGACTCATCAGTGCAGAGCAGTTCAAATTGAACTGCTTAGTGCTAAACTCGGCAGTTCAATTTGAACCGCGTGTTAATATCGTGTTAAATTGTGTAAATAATGATTGAATTCGGTGCCACATCAGAGCTTTGGAAATGTTTTATTGCAATTTCGTGGGAATATTCATCAAAAATAGGATTACGAGTTTGCTGTTCATTGAATAGACACCCAAGGTGGCCGGATATCGTTTGTCCACACCGCAAAAAAGTTTCTACATTATGTTCCAAAGTAGTGAAAGCTGGAAAGGGGAAATGGTGCATATATTATTCCATCCCAGTACGTTGCATCCATAACCTACCAATGAAGCCAATATTGCTGAGAAACCAATTCGCAGAATCACCAAGGAAGATAAAGTGTAAAGTGTGAATTCCAATCCAAGCTTCTGGCTGATGATAAATAATCGATTTATTAATACCGATTTATGTCTTAAAAGCCCATAGGGTTCTTAAAACCGGTGTAATTTTCACTGACATTGATTACATTTTAGGTGACAGTATTGACATGTGGCAAACTGATTTTCGATAGAGACCAGCGATTTACAAGGAAATCGTCCGCCCTGATCGAAAATCACGTGAGAGGGATAACCTTTCCTCTAGGATATAGTGCAATTTCAAAAATAATCAACAGATAGCAGGAGAACTTTCTTCAAATTGTTGTAACTCGGATACTGTTGATTGTATAAAAAAGGTGTGAGAGAGGATGTTGTAGGAATCGATTGAGTACTCTAACAAAGTATACACTGAAAAAGAAGATGAATGTTTTCCAAGAATTAGAAAAGTACCTGTATGTGTGTATGTGACAAATAATGTCACTCGATTTGCTCAGAGATGGCTGAACCGGTTTTCACAAACTCAGAAAAGGTCTTATGGTCCCATAGATGGCTATTCGATTTTCTCCCGATCCGACTTCCGGTTTCGGAATTACAAGGCAAAAACGTAACTCACTTCGAATTCTAAGCAACGGCTAAACCGATTTTCACGAATCATGATTCAAATTAAAGTTCATGTTGTCTTAAAAGATACTGTGCAATTTCATCCAGATCCGTTTTCCGGTTCCGAAATTATAGGGCAATGGGTATCAAAACTTTAAAACTGTCATACAAAATGATACAAAATCGGTACGCATCGGTACGTGCTGGTAAGGAAGAAGGAAACGCCACCGCCTAGCACACAGCGTGCTTAGTTCAATTTTGTATAGCTTGCAGGATTGCCACATTTAATTTTTTCTTCTCTTGACATAACTGTTTATAAACTGAAAAGGTGATGGTAGTTTATGCCAGAGAAAGTTTTCGATTTTATTCCAGGTTGAAAAAAAAAATCTTGACAGAATCTTTTAGTGATGTTTAAAAGTATAGGTATTATGAGAAAAGCATCATTACACCACTAGGTGGATTAAAAAAGGTGTTTTTATGTCTTTCTAATATCACTCGTATTCTTATATAATACAATACTGTGAATACTGTTGAATAAACATAAAAAAGTTAGTTTGGGTATCAACTAGCATAACCTATAAGTTTAAATAGTTTATAGTTTATTTTTTCCTATCTCACTCATACTACAAGAAGACAAGAGCTCGGTGCATAGACCCAAGAGCTCTGCTTCGATTGACTTGAAAGTTTGACAAACCAATCTCAAAATGTTTTATTATAAGAAAATACAAAGAAAAATTATGATTTACGCAAAATGATAGGCCCTACGCGCCCCCTAGGAAAATAAATTGTTTTTCTCGATTTTATAGAAAAAAAACTAGAATATTAAAAACGATTTTCTCGAAAGCATCTCCATGCCCACCGTTACTTAAAAACTACTTCTCCGATTATTTTCAAATTTTGCACATACTACTGTGATCAAAAAGTTCCCGGAGTTTATTAAGAAAATAGAAAATACAAGATTATTCGTCCAAATCGATATTGTCCCTTTCAAAGTACTCTCCATCGACTGCAACACACTTATGCCAGCGCTTGATTTAATCCTTGAAACATCATATGGCCATCAGAGTGATTTTTCCATAATCTCGGGTGCTGAAACATGTTCCACGGAGCGGTTTCTTGAGTCGACCGAATAGAAAAAAGTCACAGGGAGCCAAATCAGTGGTTGCTGAATGGTATTCGTTTCATTTTTAGCCAAATGTTCACGGATAACGATGGCATTGTGTGACGGTCTTTCGGCACCAGCTTTGCAGCGACACGTCTTAGGTAAAAATCAGTATCCAAAATGTCTTGAACGGATCCAAAAGCAATGTCCAATTCCTCTGCCGTCTCTCTAATAGTCAATTTGCGGTCTACAGTCATCCATTCTTTGATTTTGTTGATGTTTTCGTTGGTTTTAGATGTCGATGGCCTACCGCTTCTCTTATCATCATTTACAGACTCACGGCCACTTCAGAAACGTTCGAGCCACTGATAAACGATTGTTTTCTTCAGAGTATCGTTGCCGAAACACTCTTCTAACATTTGCAATGTCGTCGCACCACTGAAACCATTTTTATAGTAAAATTTAATGCAAACTCGTTGTTACTCATTCAATTCCATTTTGAAGATTGTGCAAAATCGAGAACACGCACAATCGCAGATGTACACAATGAAGCGTAACTTTTACAAATGTCCAGGTATCAAACTGAAAATTTGATAGAATATCAATGACAGATGTGGCAACCGAAAAAAATAATCTAATAATATAATAAGAGCTCCACACGGTGATGCACGTTATCCTTATCGATTTTTGTTTTGACTATTTAACTTCCAAAAATTTGGCGCTGGGGTACATTTGACATTGCAAATCATGATTTCTAAAAGGCGTCCTCGAAAATACTTCTTCACGGACTTGTTTTTTAATATTTTTCTGAAATGTTGTTCGAATGATGCTTTATATTATGCAAACCATTTGAATTTATCTTTTTAGCGATAGCTCTAAAAAATTCGCTCTGAAAATAATTCGCCTTTTGTGGATATCAGTTTTGGAAAATCTGAGAAAAACAAGTGAGTTCTTTTTTAGTGGTTTTTACCGTTATTTCTGATACTTCCGGAACTGGTGTAGCCACAGTCGGTTCCAGTGGTAAGCGACTAATGCTGGCTAACAAATTTAATTAATGTTGAGCCAATTTTAGATGATACAGAGTGACGACGGAAATCATGATGTTTCCGGAACCGGAAGTCGAATCCAACAAACTAAAATTCAGATATTTCGAAAGGGATCTTAGGGGGTCGGTTATAAAACTAAATGTTCTTGATAAAAATAGGTCGGTATTCTAACACTACAACAGCTATTTCGAACCTAGAATTCTCGAAAAAATTTCTTTTCCCTGCCAGTGACTGCGCAAGGTCCAATTTTGCCACTCTCTCTCCAACATATCGACCGGAATTTTAGGAATAAATGCTTCAATACTGGCTTCCAGTGCGTCAATCGTTGCTGGTTTATCCTTGTAGACATGAGCCCTAACATGGCTCTACGAGAAATAGTCCGAAGGTGTTAAATCACACGATTTAGGCGGCCAATTGACATGCCCAAAACGTGAGATAAACTGTTCACCGAAGACGACTCTCAATTTGGTTAAAGTTTCGCGTGCCGTGTGAGATGTGGTATCGTCTTGTTGAAACCACATATCAGGCATGTCCAATCTTTCCATTTTGTTAAAAAAAAATCGTCAATCATCACACGGTAGCGCTCGCCATTCACAGTAACGTCCCGCCCATTGTCGCCTTTGAAGAATCATAATCCACACCAAACTGTGACTTTTGTGGAATGCATTGGTAGCTCTTGCAATGCTTCTGGATGGTTTTCGCTCCAGATGTGGTAATTTTGCTTGTTGTGTATCTTTTCAAATCAATGAGCTTCATCGCTGAAAACAATTTTCAGATAAACACTCTCTTAACCGAGCATGAATTTTGATAGTAAAATTAAAATTTTTTAATCGTTGTTCGTTTGTAAGTCGATTCATGATTAAATTATAGACCAAACTGAACAAGTTTGGCAATGAAAAAGTCGAAGTCGAAAGTTTCGGGTATCATTCCATGCAAAGAGTTGAGTGATAAACGTGAAAAACGCTTGGTAATTAATAGAAGAGAAAGTAAACAAAGAGAAACTGTCACTTGCTGATACGCCCTAATGAAAAATCAACCGAGAATTGTAAGTGTTTTTATTTATTCTGCTGCAAAATACGATGCTATCTTCAACGAATACAGCTCGAAAGTTTTGTTCGAATCGAAGATGTCACAATCTATCCGATAACAGAACCGGCATGGAATTGTTCTCCTTTGGAAAATAATTATTTGAGTTAGTAACACGTGATAAGCCTTCAATTGTTTGTCGATGGTGCTATTTGTTAAGAATATTATTATTCGATTGATCTTTAAATGGAACAATGTAATGAGTTCAACTCGAAAGTTGAAACTAGACAATTGTTTATTTATTAAATAAAAATTTAAATATGTTTCATGGTTCAATAGAAAGAGTCGCCGACTGCGATCGCTTATCCCAAGTCATCTGCCTAATTATAATCAACGAGTTGGCATTTATCAATGCCACCAAAGCATATATTGAAAGAGAGGAACGCTAATTGAAATAGTTTCTCGTTGTTTGAAACTCGCAAAGGGTTGAGCGTCATTACAGGAAGAAGAAAAAATAACTGCATCACATCGCAAGAACTTTGAGATATAACGAGGGAGAACGAGTGGCAGTAAGAATTTCATTAGCAGTCCGGCATTCGACATCAGTCGAACTAGTGTTGCTTCAGCGTTACAGAATGAACTCCTGTCACATAACTGGTCATAAATGAGAGAAGTTGCAATTTATTTCATTGGAAGTGAAGGCAAATGACAGCAAAATCCGATAGCATTTTTTTACGTTTGCTATGCGTAGTTTCTAAGTAAAATGTAATTCAGATTCCATTCATCGTTGCGGAACATTCGATGAAATCTGAGTAATAGACCAGATAATCTCTTTCGTAGCAGATGGTTAAAGTCATGTTTTTTTTTGTAAGTCTCGATTTTGACGTGAGATCGAACATCAATTCAAATATTTCATTCATTTCTTTTGTTGTAATCTAAAGCTACCATCTGCTCTAAATTATATTTTAAATAAATAATTAGCACGAAACCAATAGGAAAACATAGAAAATGGAATTTACGAGAAAAGTTCTTGTAATTCTTTGAAAATCTGTGAAACAGATCTGCCATTCAGCTACCTTGTAGATGTTAAGTACATTGCTGAAAATGATACCTGTTTTAAACATTACATTGAACTGCGACCACAGACAAAAACGCAGGGCACTCAATTTTTTCATAATTATAACGGCCATTTAGAATATTCCTTTATTTGGTACAGTACGTTATAGTATGTTCACATTAGCGCTGATATCAAGTGATAAACGGATATACTTGATATCCGATGATATCATGTGCGATATCACTTGATATCCCACACAATTTGATGTCAACGCGTATACCATTTTGGCATGATATCCGGGATATCATGTACGATATCATGTCGAGTTGTCAAAAATCGCAACTAGCAACACGGATAATGGCATTGAACCTAGGACAGGACCAGACAACTGGCTTCTTTTTCCAGAAAAATGTTTCTCTTCTTATTCCGGTTGCTCCCTGCTGTAAATAATAAATGCCTCGGGATCACTGTTGCCAGTAGAGATAATTATTCATTCTGAAAACTTTCTCCCCTTATAACATGCAATTATTTATCATTTGAAAACACTTAGACAAATGTTATATCGGTCAAAAATATAGCTCTGGATTCATTTTGATCAGATGTTTGTTTTGAAGAAAACGTTTAGTTGAAACAACTTAATAAAATTTTTCTAAAACACTCAATTTTGGGTAATTAATTTTTGCAGCTTTATTAACTAAAGTCGGTATTCAACATATTCTATTTGAGAAAAATAATAACATACAGAAGTATCCAAAGATTCGATGCTATTCTCAACCAACATAATCAATATTCTCGTCCATATCACACTTCGTGATTTCAGGCTTTCTCTTTGTATCATCCAGTGATTGTTAAATGTACTCGTATACTTTCCGCATTGACAGGACTTAAAAACAAATTGAACTTAAATCTTATTGAAATTAATAATTTTGAAAAGATGACCCGAAAAATAAAATATCCAATATCAAGCTACATTGTTACCGACGATACTGACAACACTTTTTCTAGCACCCTGCAGTAATATTGATTTCAACAACTTGTACTTGCTTATGTCAATTTCAACCAATCACGAGCTGGTCCGAAATTGGTCCTAAAAGTGGATTAACAATTGTCAGGTCCTGTCCTAGCATTGAAGGCACTCATTTATGAACGTCACTTTGAGAGTGACAATAAACAACCATTATAATTTCAAATTTTTCAACGAATACTGGCGTTCGGAGACCATTAATAGCAAGACTTCAATTATTGATTGAATTGTAGTAGAGAAAAGCAATATTATTGATCTTACTCCTAATGGGAACATTCAATATGACAATTTGATTGTCAAACGATATCGTTTCGATCATATGTGAACACTCCCACGTGATATGCATATCATCTCGGTATATCAAGTGATATAAGCGCTAATGTGAACATGGTATTACCCTATCAAAAACATCCAATCTGTAATCTACACTGAGCTAAATTTTCATTTTCACATTATATGATATTCTAATGATTTTTCACTATTAGCATTTCCAATGATAGCTACAAAGTGTATTGAACATCATGTCAAAAATATAAGATAATTTTATGAAACATAAAACTCTTCGTAACGCTATTTTTACAAAATTCAAATTCATTTCGAATTATATACCATATGACTAATTTTATAAAGTTTATATATAACTTTTAATGGAGGTCATCCCAGTTCTATATAACAGTTAAATATAGATCAAATGATTGCTATTTGATTGAATAAGTGATACATGTAAGATCCAAATAAAAAAATACTGGGATTATGGTGCTTAAGGGAATCAAAAACAACAATAAAAATAATTGTCTTATCAAAAACTTATTGTTATATTTTTCGTATATAAAGAGTTTCATAATAAAATATTATTTTAATATTTCAACTACACTTACTTCTTTGGGACTGGCTGATTTCATCGGATATTTACTGTCACCAGACGAATCAGATGCACTCCGAAAAGCTGATAATCAGAAACTACTCCTTTTTTCGAGGATTCAAGCTATACCAATCATCAGTTCCGTAAGGGAGCACCTCCTGATATTTGCGGAGGAGACGTGGGATCCAGAAACTATAAATGAATATCCTTGAACGAAGTTGAATGAGCTGTCTGGTCAGCTATTTCAAATAAAAACTGTCTGGAGTAGTACGATTCACAACTATTTTTTTGTAAAAACAAACTCTATGTTATTATATGTCTAAGTTAAAATATTATTTCTTGTTATTTTCTTCAGCTGTCTCGTTTTTTTCCTTGTTGTAGAATTGATGTACGCTTCCAATGAAAATTATAAGTTTTCACATGACTTTAATTAAATATGTGATATGTCTTTTGTGAAATACCATCTGTGTACGATTCATAAGACACATCCAATGAATATAAATTATGTAACGAGTTAGGTTTTATCGGATTTCAATATACATTATATGGAATATTCTTATAACTTTCATTATGGTAACGTCTATTTAGATTTAACGTACACTTAAAATAAAGATTATAAGTTTTCATATAACCTCTATAAATTATATTCTGCATACGATCCATATAACAAATCTGATGAATATAAGTAAGATTTTCATTTCAGTGTAGACTGTGTTTATTTTCTCCTGTACCAGCAGAGTTGCCATTCATACAGAACTATTTATAATGTGTTGATTTGTATACGCCCATGAAGGATACAGATTTAATGCATGTTGTCAAAGATACACACCGAATTGTTCCTACTTACTAAAAAATATTCATATTAAAAAAAATCGTCAAAGCATCGGTTTTATACGTAAACACCGGCTAATATATTTTTAATAAGTAAATGTATGGATTGATGTGATCGCACATCATTTCGTTTTATCAATGCGATTTCAAAAAGCTTAAGCATGACAAGAAAGTGTGAATTTGGCTGGTGCTACAATAACGTGGAATACAATCCAGAGAAAACTTATGATTTCTTTCCCAAAAGAATACGAATTGAATTACAGCTCCTATTTGCTTTCTTTAAATCTGCTACATAAGCGAGGTTTGTTAAAAAATGCGCTTTATGGGTGCAGATCGACTACAAGTGTAGGTTTACATTGTGCCTGATAATGGACTTTTTAAACATCCCGTGCGAATTTGCATACCTTTGGAAAACTAACTAAAAGGAATAAATATTTCAGCTATGTTTAATGTAAGTGAGAAATCAACATCGCCAAAAACTGAAATAAATATATTATCAACGTAATCTCATAATTTATTGCGATCATTCGTTTTCAAATATTTGGATTTGTTATTTGTTATGTTATGTTAAATACACAATTTTGCGCTTTAGCTTTCTGTTTTAATTGTAAGAGAAGTGCAGCTGAAGCGCTTCAAATGCTTGTGGATGTTTAAGGTGATAATACCCCACTGGGCACATGGCTGTCAGTAACATTTAAAATATTGAAACCGTTGAATCTTATGAAATAACATTTCAATTTACTGAATACTTTCATATCAACACGATTTTTACCTGGAGCTGTTAGCGGAATAGCAACTGGTGCAACTATTGATTTTCATATCAAGAAAAGACCTTATGATCCATTAATGGAAAGAATAGAACAATTAATTTACCTACAAGTTTTACCGAGCAGAAGACACAGGAAGAAGTTTTAGTTACGGGAATAAAAGCTATGGATCTTTTTGCAATAACATTTATGCTGATTTTCCTTCAAAATTAGATACAAGTTTTCGTTTCGATAAGATATGGCATCGTGCTAATTTTGATCAGTGTATTTCATGTCGTTGAAGGATCATTTCAAATCGTTTTATAATTTTTACCTTACAAGTAGATTTTGCCATTAAGCGATTCTTTATTATATTAAAATTGTGATGTCAAAACTGTTGTAATGCCTTAAACACCTATAATTTACAAAAAAGTATCACATATAACAGTTACTTCATTACTTCGTAACACATAAACCTTACAAAATAATAACGGATGGAACGCCTCGTAACGCTTGTACGTTGTAGAAATGCAACACATGTAACGTTTTGTAACATCTAAAGTTTACGAAAAAATTACGCATGTAACGATTTGTAACGCCTATAACTTACAAGTGTAACACATGTAACTTTTCATAACACCTAAAACTTATTGAAAGTAATGATTAGAATGCTTCGTAACGCATTTTACGTACAAAAAAGTAACACAAGTAACGCCTACAATTAACAAAAAACTAATACATGTAACGCTTCGTAACACCAAAAACTTGAGTAACCAAAAACCATAGTAACACATGTCACGTTTCGTAACGCCTGTAACTTACAGAAAAGTAACGCTTCGTAACGCTCCGTAACACCTATAATTTACAAAAAAAGTGACGCATGTAACGCTTCGTAACGTCTATTATTCACACAAAAGTAACGCTTCGAAACGCTTATAACTTGCAAAAAAGTATCGCACGTAACACTTCGTAACGACTATAACTTACAAAAAAGTTACGTATGTAACGCTTCGTAACGTTTATAATTTACAAAAAAGTAACGAATGTAACGCTTCGTAACGCTCATAACTTCCTTAAAAGTAACGCATCATAACTCGTTTACCGCAAGAATCTAACCCTTATAACTGTTTTAAACATTCAAAATTTCAACAAAATAACTCATATGATTTGTAACCCTTAATTCTAGAAAATTATCGCTTTCTAGCTTCCTTCTCTTAACGTAACGCTCCTCCTCTCACGATAATTTCGAGTGAAACGCTTCGACAAATGGAACATTTTTCCATACTGGGGACACAGGTATAGCGTGATGGGTATGTCGATACCTTTCACGCAACTCGTCTGGGTTCGATTCCCAACTCAGCATTTATTGTCATTTATTTTACCCCGGTTTCATCCTGCATTTTATGTGGTTTTGACTCTGTTCTGCTTCGTAGGGCCTGCCGTTGCGTGCTTTATCGGCAGTTTTGTTTGGACCATCGCGTAACTCTCAAAACCTCTATCTACAGGATCAACAGCCCCATATCATTTCTCAACCATTTTTTTTTCGTTTCTGTTTCTGATTTCGCAAGGGGCCACTTCCTATTATTACGGAATATTCCTGTGTTTGTCGATAATTTTTTTCAGTTGAGGTTAAAAGATGATATAGTTATTATTCTTTGTAAATATTTAGAGACAATCATTGCTGATCAGTAAAAACCATTCAAGCGAAGAGGTTGTGTTTCGATTGTACTGGCTCGTGAGTTAACGGCTGCTACCGAGACAATTCTAAGCTTCAGGTAGTTAAACTGCCCATAGCAAACGCAATATTCGGGGCGTTTCCCGACTGGAAAGCTAGCAACGAAGGCCATCCCGTTCATACGCACAGAGGTGTAGAGACACAGAGGTGCGAGAGCATAGAAGTGACGAGTCACAGAGGTGCCATCGCATAAAGGTGCGAAGACGAAGGGGTGCAAAGGCACAGAGGTGCTAAAGCAACCCAGTGCTGATCTACCAGGTACCAGAATTTGTACGCTGCGTAGGATCAAAAGAGACGGCATATATCGCGAGGTGCTACACTGCAAGCATCGCATTTGATCGCCACCAAGAGCAAAAGCACTGTACCTGGGGTCAGGTACAGCAAGTGCAGTGGTGTTCACAACGACGGCAGAGCAACTGAGATAGCAGTAAACGACAGAAGACTGCCAATTGGAAACAGCAAAAGACTGCCAATTGGAAATCGTTGGAAGAGCTTCACGTCGTTCTTCACGATAAAGGAACAGAGACATCAGCTACAAGGTAGATTTAATTTAATTTATTTTTTATTTCTTATATCTGAAATTTTACTAAACATAAGTTTTTATTTTGGTATTATTAATTTACAAAAAAAATTTAATGTAATGGATGATCTCATGGAAGATCATCCGAATCCGATTCCGGATACTAGTAAAAGTTTAAATACTCCGAGGGCTAAACATTATCCACAGGGTACCACTGGGCCATGGATAGTCTATCTTCGAAAAAAAGAAAAGATTTTAAACTTGATGCAAATTACAAAGGATTTGACATCACATTTCTCTGAAGTTAAAGAAATCTGTAAGGTTAATAGAGATAAAATTCGAGTTGTAGTTAACGACTTGAAACAGGCAAACGATATTGTAACCTGTAAATTATTTGCTATTGAATATCGAGTTTACATTCCATCGAAGGAGGTAGAAATTGACGGTGTTGTGACTGAAGCAAGTCTGACAGCAGATGATTTACTTAAAAATGGAGTTGGCCGTTTTAAAAACTCCATGCTTGAGGGAGTTAAGATACTCGAGTGCAAACAATTGTACTCAGCATCTATTGTCGATGGAAAAAAGTCTTATCGTCCCTCAGATTCGTTTCGCGTAACATTTGCCGGATCTGCATTGCCTAGCCATGTCTATATCGATAAAATTCGTCTTCCTGTTCGGCTTTTCGTACCGCATGTTATGAATTGCACGAACTGTAAAAAATTCGGACATACAGCTACTTACTGTAGTAATAAGTCCAAATGTATCAAATGTCAAGGGCCTCATAAGGATAATCTTTGCGATAAAGATGTTGAAAAATGTGTTTATTGTGGGGAAAGCCCTCATGATGATCTTTCAGTGTGCGCTGCATTTAAGCTGCGTAAAGACAAAATGAAGCTTTCTTTAAAAGCACGGTCTAAGCGCACATATGCAGAAATGCTCAAAACGGTCATACATGTCTCCCCTTTGGAAACCGAAAACGGTTTTTCAAATCTTGCGGAGCCAGAGGAATCTGACTCTGACGGAAATAGTGAAGATACCTCGTTTGTCACTCCTCAAGGGTCTGTTAAGAGGAGATTAACAAACCACAAAATACCAAAAAAGACACCTAAAATTATACCTTCAAAAAAAGATCCCCGTGTTAAAGCTAAAAAGCCAAATTTAAAACCAAAAACTGTGCCTCCTGGTTTGTCAAATTCACAAACCAATCCAGGAACTAGCTCAAGAAAAGACAATAATCCAGTGGGCTCCATTTCACATTCACCAACAGGATTACTGAAATTTTCGGAAATTGTAGAATGGATTTTCGCTGCATTCAATATTTCTGAACCTCTAAAGACCATCATAACAGCATTCCTTCCAATAGCTAGAACTTTTTTGAAACAGTTATCAGCTCAATGGCCAGCTCTTACAGGTTTTGTATCATTTGATGGATAATTTATCATCCGCCGCAAATGATTCAATCACTGTCCTGCAGTGGAATTGTCGAAGCATCATGCCAAAACTTGATTCATTTAAAGTTTTGTTGCATAGTCAAAAATGTGATGTATTTGCTTTGTGCGAAACATGGCTTACATCAAACATAGCCTTAAATTTTAATGACTTTAACATTATACGTCTCGACAGAGACTCCCCGTATGGTGGAGTGCTTTTAGGAATTAAGAAATGTTATTCCTTTTATAGATTAAACATTCCTTCGACTTCTAGTATAGAAGTTGTTGCTTGTCAAATAAACATTAAAGGAAAGGACATTTGCATTGCTTCGGTATATATTCCTCCAAGAGCTCAAGTTGGACAACGACAGCTTAATGAAATTGTCGAAGCCCTTCCTGCTCCACGTTTGATTTTAGGAGATTTCAATTCGCACGGAATGATGTGGGGTTCCGTTTACAATGATAGCAGATCATCTCTAATATATAATATTTGCGACAATTTTAGCATGACGGTACTAAATATGGGTAGCATGACACGGATCCCAAGACCTCCTGCACGTCCAAGTGCATTAGATTTATCTCTTTGTTCGACTTCAATTCGACTAGATTGCACCTGGAAAGTATTTCCTGATTTACATGGTAGCGATCATTTACCAATCATCATCTCAATTAGCAGTAACAAAGGCATTGCTAATTCAGTTAATATTCCATATGATTTGACAAAAAATATTGACTGGATTAAATACCAAAGTAATATTTCAAGTGTCTTAACTTCAATGGAAGAGCTTCCCCCACTTGAAGAATATGACTTCCTCGTTTGTTCGATTCTGGAGGCCGCAGAACAAGCCCAAACCAAACGATTTCTTGGTCCATCGTCTAACAGAAGACCTCCAAATCCTTGGTGGGACAAAGAGTGCTCAGATGCTAAACACGCGAAACAAAATGCTTTCAAGACGTTTTTAAAACGAGGAGGAGGAACTCCTCAGAATTTTGAAAAATTCTTGGTTTTAGAAACCAAGTACAAGAACATACTTCGGGTTAAGAAATGCAGCTATTGGAGACATTTTGTGGAAGGTTTGTCAAGAGAAACCTCAATGAGCACTCTTTGGAATACGGCCAGACGAATGAGGAATCGTAACGTAGGAAATGAGAGTGAGGAGTACTCGAATCGATGGATATTTGATTTTGCGAGGAAAGTTTGTCCAGATTCCGTTCCTACGCATAGCATTGTTAGGGAGTCTTCTTCAAATGATGATTCCATTGATAGCCCCTTTTCAATGATGGAATTTTCCATAGCACTCATGTCTTGTAACAATAACGCTCCTGGATTGGACAGAATTAAATTCAACTTGGTGAAGAATCTGCCCGACCTCGCAAAAAGACGTTTGTTGGAATTGTTCAACAAGTTTCTTGAGCAAAACATTGTTCCACCTGACTGGAGACAAGTGAAAGTTATCGCCATTCAAAAGCCGGGGAAACCAGCTTCCAATCACAACTCATATAGACCCATTGCGATGTTGTCCTGCATCAGAAAATTGTTCGAAAAAATTATTCTACGACGTCTCGACACTTGGGTCGAGACGAACGGTTTGTTGTCAGATACTCAGTTTGGCTTCCGTAGAAATAAAGGGACGAATGATTGCCTTGCATTACTTTCGTCTGACATCCAAATTGCCTTCGCTCAAAAGCAACAAATGGCATCTGTATTTTTAGACATTAAAGGAGCATTTGATTCAGTTTCCATTGATGTTCTTTCAGACAAGCTCCACCAACATGGACTCCCAGCGGTTATAAATAATTATTTGCACAACCTTTTGTCAGAGAAACGCATGCATTTTTCACATGGCGATTTGGCAACAATCAGAATTAGCTACATGGGTCTCCCGCAAGGCTCATGCCTCAGTCCGCTCCTCTATAATTTTTACGTGAATGACATTGACAGCTGTCTAGTAACCCCATGTACACTAAGACAATTGGCAGATGATGGCGTGGTTTCAGTTACTGGATCCAAAGCTATTGATCTGCAAAAACCATTGCAAGATACCTTAGATAAATTGTCCGTTTGGGCTGTTCATCTTGGTATCGAATTCTCTGCGGAGAAAACAGAGCTGGTCGTCTTTTCAAAAAAGCATGATCCCGCGCAACTTCAGCTTCATATGATGGGAAGAATAATCGAACAGGTTTTGACTTTCAAATACCTCGGGGTGTGGTTTGATTCCAAATGCACGTGGGGAGGACACATTAGGTATCTGATAACGAAATGCCAACAAAGAGTAAATTTTCTTCGAACAATAACAGGGTCTTGGTGGGGTGCTCATCCGCAAGATCTAATAAAATTGTATCAGACAACGATACTTTCAGTGATGGAATATGGATGCGTTTGTTTTCGTTCCGCTGCAAATTCTCATATTATCAAACTTGAGCGAATTCAGTACCGTTGTTTGCGAATTGCTTTAGGCTGCATGCATTCGACACATACAATGAGTCTTGAAGTTCTGGCGGGAGTTCTTCCATTAAAAGATCGATTTTGGGAGCTTTCATCACGCCTGCTAATAAGATGTGATGTGCTGAATCCCATGGTAATTAATAATTTCGAACGACTAGTCGAGCTTCGATCTCAAACAAAATTCATGACAGTATATTTTAACCATATGTCACAGGAAATCAACCCTTCAAGATATATTCCTATCCGTGTCAGCCTCCTAAATGTACCTGACTCAACTTTATTTTTCGACACATCCATGCAGCGCGAAGTGCGTGGAATCCCGGACCACCTACGCTCTATGGAAATCCCAAAAATATTTTCAAGTAAGTTCAGGCATATTAACTCTGAGAAAATGTTTTACACGGACGGATCGCGAATGGAAGAAGCGACAGGGTTTGGTATGTTCAACAATAATGTTTCGGCCTCATTCAAGCTTCAAGAACCTGCATCTGTTTATATAGCAGAGTTAGCAGCAGTTCATTATAGCTTGAATGTAATCGTCACATTATCTCCAAACCATTATTTCCTCTTCACAGATAGTCTGAGTGCAATTGAAGCCATTCGCTCAAACGCTGCTGGCAAAAATGAACCGTTTTTCTTGGGTAAAATAAAACAGTGTCTGAACGACATATTGAATAATAATTATCTAATCACAATAGTTTGGGTTCCGGCTCATTGCTCCATTCCAGGCAATGAAAGAGCCGATATTTTAGCCAAACGTGGTGCTATTGAGGGTGAAATTTATGAGAGACCGATTGCTTTCAACGAATTCTATAGCGCGTCTCGCCAAAGAACACTTGCCAGCTGGCAAGCTTCTTGGGATAAAGATGATCTG
This sequence comes from Malaya genurostris, assembly GCF_030247185.1. NCBI lineage: Eukaryota > Metazoa > Arthropoda > Insecta > Diptera > Culicidae > Malaya > Malaya genurostris. The sequence continues at coordinate 253,795,322 of NC_080571.1, read as the reverse complement.
GGTCGGTGGATGCACTCAATTATTCCTAAAATATCGACAAAGGCATGGTTCAGGGGACTGGATGTGAGTAGAGATTTCATTCGTGTGATGTCCAGACTCATGTCCAATCACTACACGTTAGATGCACATCTCCTTCGAATTGGACTTTCCGAGACTAATCATTGTGCTTGCGGCGAAGGTTACCGCGATATTGACCATGTTGTTTGGACATGCGTGGAGTTTCGTGATGTCAGATCTCAACTAATAAATTCCTTGCGTACCCAAGGTAGACTATCCAATGTCCCAGTTCGCGACATTCTTGCTTGTCGTGACCTTCCATACATGAAACTTCTTTATCATTTCATTAAATCCATTGGAGTTCCAATTTAAATTTTATTTTATGTTAAACTGTTTTCTCTTCCATGAGTTCAACCAATAGCCAACTATAGGATATTGAATATAAGTGGTGAACTGATACAAACAATCCTGAAATAGTTATAAGATCATGTACAAAATAAATGTATTTTATTTAATGTAATTTAAAATAGCAACTCGCTTGATAAAAACAGTGTTTAGATTAACTAATGAGTACCAACATACTAATATGATATTCGAAATGTATTAGGTTTAAACTACTATGTATTGTGGATGCCACGGCGAAGAAAAACTTATGTATATTGCCTATGAAATAAACGTATTTATGAAAAAAAAAAAAATCATTGCTGAGAACACCGTAATAATCGAAAGAGAAAGTAAACAAAGATAATCTGTCATTTGCCCTTAAGACATAATTTAATGCACATCGAGATATATTCGATTCGAAATCTAAACGATTTATCCAATCACTAGACGCTCAATAATCTATAACAGTAGCAAAAATTTACGTCTTTTAAATGTTCACAGTTTAAACAGTTTACACAGTTTTAACAGTTTAAAATGTTGAATCTCTATGTTTTGGTACTGTGTAACTTTGTCGTCTGTCGTGAACGTGTTGAACAAATTCAAAACAAGCAAAACAAAAGAGAAAAACAGATCTCCATCACAATTATTTCGCACCGTATCAGACTGTATTTTGCACTGTTTATTTTCAGATTCAACGGAATTACGCTGGAACAACACGATAGCAATTTCCTAATTACTTTCATCGACTCTGCAGGCAATTGCGTTCGAGAGGTTGTGAACTTTCCGCCCGACCGGTAGTAAGGTGAAATTCAGAAGAACGCCATCAAGTCCAAACATACTTATCTGCATAATAAAATTGAGCTTAAGCAACGGAACAATAATTGAAATAAAACTTTCCGCTCGAGAAGTCCGTTATCTCTTCGTTAGTCTAAGTTCAGTTGGTATCCCTCCAGCAGCACTTTCTCTGAGTGTTGTTGTAAAGTTTTACACCCGAAAATGCCTCTCAACTGGGCTGGAAATATAGAAAATCTGCAGGCTCCGGAATCTCAGCAGGGTATTTGAAATACGCAAAAGAGACAACTAGTGCAGCGTCTGGATTAAGCCAAAAACTTATTTTCTCGAGATTTTGGATAGCAGCAGTTACCTTGCTCACTCTCTCTCTCTCTCTCGCTCTGTTCATGACACGCTATGGCACGGTTGAGCCGGTATTCAAGTTTGTAGTATTTTTCAGAGCAAGACCTCCTTAAAATTGCATATAATCACCGTAATTAATGCAGATGGCAGAAATTTTGCGCCAACAAATGGTTTCACTGTCCCGTCGAGCAGACTGGTGATAATCAAGAGAAGGTGCTAAAAGGTCCTCTGCCAAGGATAGAAACTTTCAATTAATACCATTTGTCTTCTTGCGAGAATTACTTTAGCCGTCACGTTATCTCTAAATGTTTTATTTTGACCGATGATAATTGATTTATCTGCAGTTGAACTTATTCCCTAGTGTACGCGCTGTACGATCTTTATGAACACATCCATTGATTTGCGAAAATTACACGTCTAAATCAACAATTTTACCAGACCCTAAGATGATTGATAGCTGAGAATGAAATTGACTAATGACGTAAAAATGTTCACATATTTACGTATCTGTTATTGGTTTCTGGTTATTGATTATTGGTTACTGGTTATTTAGCACTTGTCACTTAACACTGGCAGCACTGGTTACTGATTACTGGATTGACAAGTTACTGCATAAGCATTGACCGAAAGAGACAACTGGCCAACGTTGCTAGGTATACACTAAGGTCTCTTTTTACACGGGGGTTACGTACCGTGTTAAAAAAATCCGTGTAAAATGAAACCGTGTTAATTGCGGAAACCGTGCAAAAAAAAAAAAAAACGCTTGGAAAATTTGACGTAATCATTCCAAAAACCGTAGATTTGAGTATTTGTTTATTTTGTTTTTGATTAAATGTAACTGTTTTTTCACAATAAAAACAGAAATCTTAAAACCAGCCGAGAAGGTCTAGTCGTACTTGATAAAATACCTTGGGTGACAAATTAAAATTAGAACACTCAGGAAACACGTTGTACGAAAAGCAAATTAATCTACATGGTTCATGCCTTCTGTGTAATGTATTTGGTTTTCAAAAGAAGGATAATACGTACAATTTAGAACGTTCAACTAAAGAAGTGCTAATAATACCACCCATAAACACTTTCACTGCAAATAAAGCTTGAGAATAAGTTCTTTCCAATTTCGAAATTGCGATGTGTAGTAAACACTAACGATCTTAATAGTCTTTTTTTTTAATAAAACTGAGTGGGAAGACATGGGTATTAGATGAAGATCTATGCACGCAGCGACAGAATTAAAGGGGAAGAGTTCATAGAGATGAATAGGGATCAAATTAGAAAAGGTATTACTGTGTGGCATGCTGAGGCAACTCATTTCATCGGCGAAAATCCATAATACTATTAGAGTTATATCATTCAAATGGGTATAAAATGCTGTACTGCTCTATGATGAAAAATTGAAGAGTTTTGTAAACCCGACTATTTCTTCAACGCTACGAAATTCTCGATGATATCAATGACGATGCTGACATCATACACCACAACTGAGCGGAAGAGACGTTATCGTGTAATTTACAACAGGGATTGAAGATCTGAAGACTGTTCAATCATTTTTTGGAACAACATTCAATGACCTCGTGAATTGTTGAGTGAATGATTTTAGTTAACTTTCAAACTTAAAATTAGCTCTCACAATCGTTTTCTTACAGACAACCTATTCCCATTTTTAAAATTGTTCTAAAAAAACAAATGCTTTTTGAACTCTCATCAGAAACCGTGTTAATTGCGAAAACCGCGTAAATAAAAACCGTGTTAATTCCGGAATCCGTGTAAAAAAGCCGTGTATAAAAAAACCGTGCTAAAAAATACCGTGTAAAAAGAGACCTTAGTGTACTCTATTATGCCGAGTTTTAACCTCTACACCGCAATACAGAGAAGTTCTCCGAAAATATGACTAATTCACTGGTTATACAGATAAATAACGATTTTCGGCAAGGTTGTGGTGGGACCTTTTTTTGGGTCACTTAAATGAATCCCGATGACATTTTCCTGGTACATATGTTTTAGAGTTTCAGGTGCAGATATGGTACAGATCGATTTTTGCATTTCAAAAAAAAAAAACTGGCGTTCTCTGATGAGAGGGCTGTACCGAACATGATGGAAGAAGTCAAACGAAAGGCCCAGATATTCCCATTTGCTAAAATAAATAAATTTCTGTATTATGTATAAATTGAACTTGAAATGTAGACAGACTTAAATTTTTAATAAAACATTTGAACTATTTACACTCATTCTTGTTTAACCAATTTTTTATTGTAACACCCTTTAAGTTTTTATTTTTTTTTTTTTTTTTTCATAAATACGTTTATTTCATAGGCAATATACATAAGTTTTTCTTCGCCGTGGCATCCACAATACATAGTAGTTTAAACCTAATACATTTCGAATATCATATTAGTATGTTGGTACTCATTAGTTAATCTAAACACTGTTTTTATCAAGCGAGTTGCTATTTTAAATTACATTAAATAAAATACATTTATTTTGTACATGATCTTATAACTATTTCAGGATTGTTTGTATCAGTTCACCACTTATATTCAATATCCTATAGTTGGCTATTGGTTGAACTCATGGAAGAGAAAACAGTTTAACATAAAATAAAATTTAAATTGGAACTCCAATGGATTTAATGAAATGATAAAGAAGTTTCATGTATGGAAGGTCACGACAAGCAAGAATGTCGCGAACTGGGACATTGGATAGTCTACCTTGGGTACGCAAGGAATTTATTAGTTGAGATCTGACATCACGAAACTCCACGCATGTCCAAACAACATGGTCAATATCGCGGTAACCTTCGCCGCAAGCACAATGATTAGTCTCGGAAAGTCCAATTCGAAGGAGATGTGCATCTAACGTGTAGTGATTGGACATGAGTCTGGACATCACACGAATGAAATCTCTACTCACATCCAGTCCCCTGAACCATGCCTTTGTCGATATTTTAGGAATAATTGAGTGCATCCACCGACCCAGATCATCTTTATCCCAAGAAGCTTGCCAGCTGGCAAGTGTTCTTTGGCGAGACGCGCTATAGAATTCGTTGAAAGCAATCGGTCTCTCATAAATTTCACCCTCAATAGCACCACGTTTGGCTAAAATATCGGCTCTTTCATTGCCTGGAATGGAGCAATGAGCCGGAACCCAAACTATTGTGATTAGATAATTATTATTCAATATGTCGTTCAGACACTGTTTTATTTTACCCAAGAAAAACGGTTCATTTTTGCCAGCAGCGTTTGAGCGAATGGCTTCAATTGCACTCAGACTATCTGTGAAGAGGAAATAATGGTTTGGAGATAATGTGACGATTACATTCAAGCTATAATGAACTGCTGCTAACTCTGCTATATAAACAGATGCAGGTTCTTGAAGCTTGAATGAGGCCGAAACATTATTGTTGAACATACCAAACCCTGTCGCTTCTTCCATTCGCGATCCGTCCGTGTAAAACATTTTCTCAGAGTTAATATGCCTGAACTTACTTGAAAATATTTTTGGGATTTCCATAGAGCGTAGGTGGTCCGGGATTCCACGCACTTCGCGCTGCATGGATGTGTCGAAAAATAAAGTTGAGTCAGGTACATTTAGGAGGCTGACACGGATAGGAATATATCTTGAAGGGTTGATTTCCTGTGACATATGGTTAAAATATACTGTCATGAATTTTGTTTGAGAACGAAGCTCGACTAGTCGTTCGAAATTATTAATTACCATGGGATTCAGCACATCACATCTTATTAGCAGGCGTGATGAAAGCTCCCAAAATCGATCTTTTAATGGAAGAACTCCCGCCAGAACTTCAAGACTCATTGTATGTGTCGAATGCATGCAGCCTAAAGCAATTCGCAAACAACGGTACTGAATTCGCTCAAGTTTGATAATATGAGAATTTGCAGCGGAACGAAAACAAACGCATCCATATTCCATCACTGAAAGTATCGTTGTCTGATACAATTTTATTAGATCTTGCGGATGAGCACCCCACCAAGACCCTGTTATTGTTCGAAGAAAATTTACTCTTTGTTGGCATTTCGTTATCAGATACCTAATGTGTCCTCCCCACGTGCATTTGGAATCAAACCACACCCCGAGGTATTTGAAAGTCAAAACCTGTTCGATTATTCTTCCCATCATATGAAGCTGAAGTTGCGCGGGATCATGCTTTTTTGAAAAGACGACCAGCTCTGTTTTCTCCGCAGAGAATTCGATACCAAGATGAACAGCCCAAACGGACAATTTATCTAAGGTATCTTGCAATGGTTTTTGCAGATCAATAGCTTTGGATCCAGTAACTGAAACCACGCCATCATCTGCCAATTGTCTTAGTGTACATGGGGTTACTAGACAGCTGTCAATGTCATTCACGTAAAAATTATAGAGGAGCGGACTGAGGCATGAGCCTTGCGGGAGACCCATGTAGCTAATTCTGATTGTTGCCAAATCGCCATGTGAAAAATGCATGCGTTTCTCTGACAAAAGGTTGTGCAAGGATAATACGTACAATTTAGAACGTTCAACTAAAGAAGTGCTAATAATACCACCCATAAACACTTTCACTGCAAATAAAGCTTGAGAATAAGTTCTTTCCAATTTCGAAATTGCGATGTGTAGTAAACACTAACGATCTTAATAGTCTTTTTTTTTAATAAAACTGAGTGGGAAGACATGGGTATTAGATGAAGATCTATGCACGCAGCGACAGAATTAAAGGGGAAGAGTTCATAGAGATGAATAGGGATCAAATTAGAAAAGGTATTACTGTGTGGCATGCTGAGGCAACTCATTTCATCGGCGAAAATCCATAATACTATTAGAGTTATATCATTCAAATGGGTATAAAATGCTGTACTGCTCTATGATGAAAAATTGAAGAGTTTTGTAAACCCGACTATTTCTTCAACGCTACGAAATTCTCGATGATATCAATGACGATGCTGACATCATACACCACAACTGAGCGGAAGAGACGTTATCGTGTAATTTACAACAGGGATTGAAGATCTGAAGACTGTTCAATCATTTTTTGGAACAACATTCAATGACCTCGTGAATTGTTGAGTGAATGATTTTAGTTAACTTTCAAACTTAAAATTAGCTCTCACAATCGTTTTCTTACAGACAACCTATTCCCATTTTTAAAATTGTTCTAAAAAAACAAATGCTTTTTGAACTCTCATCAGAAACCGTGTTAATTGCGAAAACCGCGTAAATAAAAACCGTGTTAATTCCGGAATCCGTGTAAAAAAGCCGTGTATAAAAAAACCGTGCTAAAAAATACCGTGTAAAAAGAGACCTTAGTGTACTCTATTATGCCGAGTTTTAACCTCTACACCGCAATACAGAGAAGTTCTCCGAAAATATGACTAATTCACTGGTTATACAGATAAATAACGATTTTCGGCAAGGTTGTGGTGGGACCTTTTTTTGGGTCACTTAAATGAATCCCGATGACATTTTCCTGGTACATATGTTTTAGAGTTTCAGGTGCAGATATGGTACAGATCGATTTTTGCATTTCAAAAAAAAAAAACTGGCGTTCTCTGATGAGAGGGCTGTACCGAACATGATGGAAGAAGTCAAACGAAAGGCCCAGATATTCCCATTTGCTAAAATAAATAAATTTCTGTATTATGTATAAATTGAACTTGAAATGTAGACAGACTTAAATTTTTAATAAAACATTTGAACTATTTACACTCATTCTTGTTTAACCAATTTTTTATTGTAACACCCTTTAAGTTTTTATTTTTTTTTTTTTTTTTTTCATAAATACGTTTATTTCATAGGCAATATACATAAGTTTTTCTTCGCCGTGGCATCCACAATACATAGTAGTTTAAACCTAATACATTTCGAATATCATATTAGTATGTTGGTACTCATTAGTTAATCTAAACACTGTTTTTATCAAGCGAGTTGCTATTTTAAATTACATTAAATAAAATACATTTATTTTGTACATGATCTTATAACTATTTCAGGATTGTTTGTATCAGTTCACCACTTATATTCAATATCCTATAGTTGGCTATTGGTTGAACTCATGGAAGAGAAAACAGTTTAACATAAAATAAAATTTAAATTGGAACTCCAATGGATTTAATGAAATGATAAAGAAGTTTCATGTATGGAAGGTCACGACAAGCAAGAATGTCGCGAACTGGGACATTGGATAGTCTACCTTGGGTACGCAAGGAATTTATTAGTTGAGATCTGACATCACGAAACTCCACGCATGTCCAAACAACATGGTCAATATCGCGGTAACCTTCGCCGCAAGCACAATGATTAGTCTCGGAAAGTCCAATTCGAAGGAGATGTGCATCTAACGTGTAGTGATTGGACATGAGTCTGGACATCACACGAATGAAATCTCTACTCACATCCAGTCCCCTGAACCATGCCTTTGTCGATATTTTAGGAATAATTGAGTGCATCCACCGACCCAGATCATCTTTATCCCAAGAAGCTTGCCAGCTGGCAAGTGTTCTTTGGCGAGACGCGCTATAGAATTCGTTGAAAGCAATCGGTCTCTCATAAATTTCACCCTCAATAGCACCACGTTTGGCTAAAATATCGGCTCTTTCATTGCCTGGAATGGAGCAATGAGCCGGAACCCAAACTATTGTGATTAGATAATTATTATTCAATATGTCGTTCAGACACTGTTTTATTTTACCCAAGAAAAACGGTTCATTTTTGCCAGCAGCGTTTGAGCGAATGGCTTCAATTGCACTCAGACTATCTGTGAAGAGGAAATAATGGTTTGGAGATAATGTGACGATTACATTCAAGCTATAATGAACTGCTGCTAACTCTGCTATATAAACAGATGCAGGTTCTTGAAGCTTGAATGAGGCCGAAACATTATTGTTGAACATACCAAACCCTGTCGCTTCTTCCATTCGCGATCCGTCCGTGTAAAACATTTTCTCAGAGTTAATATGCCTGAACTTACTTGAAAATATTTTTGGGATTTCCATAGAGCGTAGGTGGTCCGGGATTCCACGCACTTCGCGCTGCATGGATGTGTCGAAAAATAAAGTTGAGTCAGGTACATTTAGGAGGCTGACACGGATAGGAATATATCTTGAAGGGTTGATTTCCTGTGACATATGGTTAAAATATACTGTCATGAATTTTGTTTGAGAACGAAGCTCGACTAGTCGTTCGAAATTATTAATTACCATGGGATTCAGCACATCACATCTTATTAGCAGGCGTGATGAAAGCTCCCAAAATCGATCTTTTAATGGAAGAACTCCCGCCAGAACTTCAAGACTCATTGTATGTGTCGAATGCATGCAGCCTAAAGCAATTCGCAAACAACGGTACTGAATTCGCTCAAGTTTGATAATATGAGAATTTGCAGCGGAACGAAAACAAACGCATCCATATTCCATCACTGAAAGTATCGTTGTCTGATACAATTTTATTAGATCTTGCGGATGAGCACCCCACCAAGACCCTGTTATTGTTCGAAGAAAATTTACTCTTTGTTGGCATTTCGTTATCAGATACCTAATGTGTCCTCCCCACGTGCATTTGGAATCAAACCACACCCCGAGGTATTTGAAAGTCAAAACCTGTTCGATTATTCTTCCCATCATATGAAGCTGAAGTTGCGCGGGATCATGCTTTTTTGAAAAGACGACCAGCTCTGTTTTCTCCGCAGAGAATTCGATACCAAGATGAACAGCCCAAACGGACAATTTATCTAAGGTATCTTGCAATGGTTTTTGCAGATCAATAGCTTTGGATCCAGTAACTGAAACCACGCCATCATCTGCCAATTGTCTTAGTGTACATGGGGTTACTAGACAGCTGTCAATGTCATTCACGTAAAAATTATAGAGGAGCGGACTGAGGCATGAGCCTTGCGGGAGACCCATGTAGCTAATTCTGATTGTTGCCAAATCGCCATGTGAAAAATGCATGCGTTTCTCTGACAAAAGGTTGTGCAAATAATTATTTATAACCGCTGGGAGTCCATGTTGGTGGAGCTTGTCTGAAAGAACATCAATGGAAACTGAATCAAATGCTCCTTTAATGTCTAAAAATACAGATGCCATTTGTTGCTTTTGAGCGAAGGCAATTTGGATGTCAGACGAAAGTAATGCAAGGCAATCATTCGTCCCTTTATTTCTACGGAAGCCAAACTGAGTATCTGACAACAAACCGTTCGTCTCGACCCAAGTGTCGAGACGTCGTAGAATAATTTTTTCGAACAATTTTCTGATGCAGGACAACATCGCAATGGGTCTATATGAGTTGTGATTGGAAGCTGGTTTCCCCGGCTTTTGAATGGCGATAACTTTCACTTGTCTCCAGTCAGGTGGAACAATGTTTTGCTCAAGAAACTTGTTGAACAATTCCAACAAACGTCTTTTTGCGAGGTCGGGCAGATTCTTCACCAAGTTGAATTTAATTCTGTCCAATCCAGGAGCGTTATTGTTACAAGACATGAGTGCTATGGAAAATTCCATCATTGAAAAGGGGCTATCAATGGAATCATCATTTGAAGAAGACTCCCTAACAATGCTATGCGTAGGAACGGAATCTGGACAAACTTTCCTCGCAAAATCAAATATCCATCGATTCGAGTACTCCTCACTCTCATTTCCTACGTTACGATTCCTCATTCGTCTGGCCGTATTCCAAAGAGTGCTCATTGAGGTTTCTCTTGACAAACCTTCCACAAAATGTCTCCAATAGCTGCATTTATTAACCCGAAGTATGTTCTTGTACTTGGTTTCTAAAACCAAGAATTTTTCAAAATTCTGAGGAGTTCCTCCTCCTCGTTTTAAAAACGTCTTGAAAGCATTTTGTTTCGCGTGTTTAGCATCTGAGCACTCTTTGTCCCACCAAGGATTTGGAGGTCTTCTGTTAGACGATGGACCAAGAAATCGTTTGGTTTGGGCTTGTTCTGCGGCCTCCAGAATCGAACAAACGAGGAAGTCATATTCTTCAAGTGGGGGAAGCTCTTCCATTGAAGTTAAGACACTTGAAATATTACTTTGGTATTTAATCCAGTCAATATTTTTTGTCAAATCATATGGAATATTAACTGAATTAGCAATGCCTTTGTTACTGCTAATTGAGATGATGATTGGTAAATGATCGCTACCATGTAAATCAGGAAATACTTTCCAGGTGCAATCTAGTCGAATTGAAGTCGAACAAAGAGATAAATCTAATGCACTTGGACGTGCAGGAGGTCTTGGGATCCGTGTCATGCTACCCATATTTAGTACCGTCATGCTAAAATTGTCGCAAATATTATATATTAGAGATGATCTGCTATCATTGTAAACGGAACCCCACATCATTCCGTGCGAATTGAAATCTCCTAAAATCAAACGTGGAGCAGGAAGGGCTTCGACAATTTCATTAAGCTGTCGTTGTCCAACTTGAGCTCTTGGAGGAATATATACCGAAGCAATGCAAATGTCCTTTCCTTTAATGTTTATTTGACAAGCAACAACTTCTATACTAGAAGTCGAAGGAATGTTTAATCTATAAAAGGAATAACATTTCTTAATTCCTAAAAGCACTCCACCATACGGGGAGTCTCTGTCGAGACGTATAATGTTAAAGTCATTAAAATTTAAGGCTATGTTTGATGTAAGCCATGTTTCGCACAAAGCAAATACATCACATTTTTGACTATGCAACAAAACTTTAAATGAATCAAGTTTTGGCATGATGCTTCGACAATTCCACTGCAGGACAGTGATTGAATCATTTGCGGCGGATGATAAATTATCCATCAAATGATACAAAACCTGTAAGAGCTGGCCATTGAGCTGATAACTGTTTCAAAAAAGTTCTAGCTATTGGAAGGAATGCTGTTATGATGGTCTTTAGAGGTTCAGAAATATTGAATGCAGCGAAAATCCATTCTACAATTTCCGAAAATTTCAGTAATCCTGTTGGTGAATGTGAAATGGAGCCCACTGGATTATTGTCTTTTCTTGAGCTAGTTCCTGGATTGGTTTGTGAATTTGACAAACCAGGAGGCACAGTTTTTGGTTTTAAATTTGGCTTTTTAGCTTTAACACGGGGATCTTTTTTTGAAGGTATAATTTTAGGTGTCTTTTTTGGTATTTTGTGGTTTGTTAATCTCCTCTTAACAGACCCTTGAGGAGTGACAAACGAGGTATCTTCACTATTTCCGTCAGAGTCAGATTCCTCTGGCTCCGCAAGATTTGAAAAACCGTTTTCGGTTTCCAAAGGGGAGACATGTATGACCGTTTTGAGCATTTCTGCATATGTGCGCTTAGACCGTGCTTTTAAAGAAAGCTTAATTTTGTCTTTACGCAGCTTAAATGCAGCGCACACTGAAAGATCATCATGAGGGCTTTCCCCACAATAAACACATTTTTCAACATCTTTATCGCAAAGATTATCCTTATGAGGCCCTTGACATTTGATACATTTGGACTTATTACTACAGTAAGTAGCTGTATGTCCGAATTTTTTACAGTTCGTGCAATTCATAACATGCGGTACGAAAAGCCGAACAGGAAGACGAATTTTATCGATATAGACATGGCTAGGCAATGCAGATCCGGCAAATGTTACGCGAAACGAATCTGAGGGACGATAAGACTTTTTTCCATCGACAATAGATGCTGAGTACAATTGTTTGCACTCGAGTATCTTAACTCCCTCAAGCATGGAGTTTTTAAAACGGCCAACTCCATTTTTAAGTAAATCATCTGCTGTCAGACTTGCTTCAGTCACAACACCGTCAATTTCTACCTCCTTCGATGGAATGTAAACTCGATATTCAATAGCAAATAATTTACAGGTTACAATATCGTTTGCCTGTTTCAAGTCGTTAACTACAACTCGAATTTTATCTCTATTAACCTTACAGATTTCTTTAACTTCAGAGAAATGTGATGTCAAATCCTTTGTAATTTGCATCAAGTTTAAAATCTTTTCTTTTTTTCGAAGATAGACTATCCATGGCCCAGTGGTACCCTGTGGATAATGTTTAGCCCTCGGAGTATTTAAACTTTTACTAGTATCCGGAATCGGATTCGGATGATCTTCCATGAGATCATCCATTACATTAAATTTTTTTTGTAAATTAATAATACCAAAATAAAAACTTATGTTTAGTAAAATTTCAGATATAAGAAATAAAAAATAAATTAAATTAAATCTACCTTGTAGCTGATGTCTCTGTTCCTTTATCGTGAAGAACGACGTGAAGCTCTTCCAACGATTTCCAATTGGCAGTCTTTTGCTGTTTCCAATTGGCAGTCTTCTGTCGTTTACTGCTATCTCAGTTGCTCTGCCGTCGTTGTGAACACCACTGCACTTGCTGTACCTGACCCCAGGTACAGTGCTTTTGCTCTTGGTGGCGATCAAATGCGATGCTTGCAGTGTAGCACCTCGCGATATATGCCGTCTCTTTTGATCCTACGCAGCGTACAAATTCTGGTACCTGGTAGATCAGCACTGGGTTGCTTTAGCACCTCTGTGCCTTTGCACCCCTTCGTCTTCGCACCTTTATGCGATGGCACCTCTGTGACTCGTCACTTCTATGCTCTCGCACCTCTGTGTCTCTACACCTCTGTGCGTATGAACGGGATGGCCTTCGTTGCTAGCTTTCCAGTCGGGAAACGCCCCGAATATTGCGTTTGCTATGGGCAGTTTAACTACCTGAAGCTTAGAATTGTCTCGGTAGCAGCCGTTAACTCTCGAGCCAGTACAATCGAAACACAACCTCTTCGCTTGAATGGTTTTTACTGAAGTTTTTATTTGTTCACTTTTATTTTCTTTCTTCTAAGTTTCACGAGAATTAACTCATTCACTATTCACATCAAAAATTACTTGGGGCAACGGCTCCAGTAGTCATTTCATATAAGAAAACCATTAGTTAGAGTGAGATCTGCTGTCTCTGTTCGATAGATTGACCTTAAGGGTAAGATGAAAATAGGCTAAGACAAGACCTGACAACTGGTTTCTTATTCTTCCTTCCGAATCATCCTTCTCGTCATTTTCGCCCTGTGGAATAAATACCAACGTATCGGCTACAGTGAAGCCATATTTACAGATTTCTTTATTAACTATGATAGGAAAAAAATATTACATTTAAATTTTTAGACTTTAGGTTTTTGATTTGAAATGAACATAAAAAATGTTATCTCATGTTGAACGCAAAATCGAATCCATTGTTGGCGTATTACCGGATCTTTTGGAAACCACACCACGACCACAGTGTGGAACACAACAGTTCATTCTTCTCGTAAACACACTGAACACACTTTCGAGTTTACACTAATTTAACAAATCTTTTTTGGTTACACTTTAATTCACTAAAAAGAAAAACGGCTTGATGTCCATTTTAATTACACAGTGATGCCACTATAAACATTTATTATCAATGAGATTGAAAAAAAGTGAAACATTCTCCGAAAATTTTCAGCTAAAATTATACATTTTAATAAACTTGTTTTCTGATTTTCTTTATACTTGGCATCATTGCTCGCGTACCCTGCAAAAGTATTTTCTTTCCATAATGTGCAGGTAGCAACATCAAAATCAGACAATCAGAAACTGGTCCATTTTGGAACAAAAGCAGCCCCCCCCCCCCCCCCCAGATATCAGGTCTTGTTTTAGAAAATAGGTGCATTCTCTTTAAGCTTTCGCGTCGCAATAACAGCAGTGTTGAACAATTTCCGATGTTTTCTGCGGCATTGCTTCTTAGAGCCGAAGTAAAGATATTCGGCCGTATGAACTAAACGTAGAGTAAGTTTGATCTTCTGTTAGTAAATGTAACATGTGGATCACGTTCCTGTAAAAAGAAATGACTTTACTACACATTACGTTTCGAACAAACTGCAAACAGTTGAATCGGTAAGAATAAAAGTAGTTACTGTTTTTGGTAGGTAGCTTTAATCGTTGCAACTAACATGATTACTGGAATGGAGTCTCATACAATATTAAAAGAGGACATTTTTTACAACAGTAGAAATAAATTTCAATTTAGTGTTCAATATAAATCTAATCGCGGCAAAGGAGAAAACTTGCGTTGTTTGTCGGAAAAATAGTGAAATTCTAAATCACTTTGTAAAGTATCTAGTGTGAAAGTGCAATGTAAATGTTAATACATTTGCTCTGAGCCATTCTCAGATAGACTTTTGTAAGTGGCAAAGGTGGCGCCTATTTGCGACTTATGATCCACCTGATGAGAGTTTTCAGTTCACTGCTCACTAAAATTTTGCTAGTGCCCACTGGTGGGCTGTAGAGATCTCTTTGGAAATCACTGGTTTAATCTCATGAACCATGTACAAAAATAGTGAAAAAGTGCTCAGTTTGCAATATAAGGACCAATTTGAAAGGAGAGAAGGTTAATTTGAAGGAAAAGCGGCATGCTTTCGCGATTTTTTGTAGCGAAACAGTCAAAACCTTTTCATTAACACCAATAGCACAACAAAGAGTAATATTCGAAGAATATTATAGAAAATGTTTACGAAAAAATATGAACAAAATTCGCAATGGTAGCAATTATTCGGACGTATCTCGGGAGAACAAAGAATTGCGGCACCTTTAATAACTTAATGCTGGATCATCTGCAATCAAAAAGTCAGTTTATTAGTTAGATAATAGTTTCCTCCAGGAAAGGTTTCGAGGGTTCTTCTAAGTTTCAATTTTATATTTTTTTGAATCTCGATGTAGTGGAAAACGCGATTTTTTGCGATAAAATCGGTCAATTCATTATTGTAAATTAAACAAATTATAAAAATTCTTTAACGTTACCTGGTAAATTTGGTTCGGAAATAGTGTTCAAAGTTTCAAAAAATTCGGTGCAGTAGTTATGAAGTTATGAGGGGCACCGACTTTAAACACTCGAATTGCGGAGAAAGCGTTTTCAAAGTTTATACAATATTTACTACTACACTAATTTTTATACTCTATACTGACAAGCGCGCTTGATTCGAGCAGGTATTAAGGCTTGTTCGCGACAAAATTTTGACACTCCCAAATTCGTACATCTCTGAAAATGATTCATCAGCGCGTAAAATATTTCGCAGACTGTTTGGTCAAATAAATATTACAAGCTTTTAGATCGAAGATGGCGTCGAAAGAAGAGCTGAGAAAGCTGAGAGCAAAACAAAAACGGATCTCAGGAACTACCAGAAGGACGCAAGGCTGAAGCAAATACACCAAAGTTTCAATTTACGCGCTTTATATATGTATACATGTGTTCATATATGCACATTTACACATTAAAAGATTGGGGCAGTGAATGTGTTTATACATATGTGTAAACATATGCATATATATGTACATATACGTGATATGTATGCATATATACATATATGAGGCGCGTTGCAAAAGAGACCAGATCTTTCGGTACGTACTGAGGTTAAAAAAATAAAAAATTCTCCAGCTTTCGTGCGTACTTACAAGCACCGGTAAGGTCTTACAAGGTGAAAACTATACCGAACCGAAACAGAATGTGACGGCTAAAACCCGGGCTCGCACGTTGCATTGCGAATATTTGACGAAGTTTTCCTGTGTGATGGACGATCAAACTTATATACTGGTAGACTTTAGCAGTCTCCTGGGAATTTTCGTTTATACGGACATGCAACAGAACGGCGTAGAGGAATGTTTCAAAACGAAGAAAAATGCCAAGTTTCCTATACAGAAATATGTGGCTTGGCAGGCAATATGCAGTTGGGGTCGAACAAGCCAAAGCTTTATTACTACCGAAGCAGTAAACAAAGAAATATACCGTGAAGAATGTCTAACCCATTGTTATCATTCCTACGCAGCCATGACGCTTCCTTCCACAATCCAGTGAATAGAAAATGCATCTTAGATTGAACTAATAAAAAATTGTGTTTTGCTCTTTGTCATGTAGAAAGGCTATGCAATCTTATGCCGTCGACTTTCACCGATTCCAAACGAATTAGTGGGACAATATCAGGCAGACAAACTGATACGATTGGTCAAGGTTACGATAGATCGAGTGATGTGCGTTGTTCGAGTATCGGGGATAAACTCGAGTCCCTTCGAAATTCGCAGAGGTTTACGGCAAGGTGATGGCCTTTCGTGTCTGCTATTCAACATTGCTTTGCAAAGAACATTATAGCATTCAACTTTGAGAAGATGGAAGCTACGTACATCGGACTAAAAGCTGAGGCCAAACGGATCGGACTAGACATCAATGTGTCAAAGATAAAGTACATGAAAGGCATGGGCTCGAGAGAAGATAATGTCAGCCACCCATTACGAGTTTTGAATGAAATGGCGGTGATGAAATCGAAATGACACCAGCAGAGAAATTCAGAGACGCATATTGTCAGGAAATCGTGCTTACTTTGGACTGCGCAGGACGCTTCGCCGCAAAATTCGCCGTCGTACAAAGTTAACTATCTACACACTTAAAACCATTTCTTGAGCTCGGCATAATAAAATGCCGAAACTGATCAGCAACACCTAAATTTGCTGATTGCTCAGTAATCAATACGCATGTTTCTGAACTTCGTTAAATGCATTCACTGATATTTCGGTAAAATGCTTCACTTTGCCGAAATTTGGCATAATTGCTTGCTGAATTTATCAGTAAACAACAGATATGCCGACATCAGCAGAGACGTTTACCGAGATTTCGTAATATGCGCTAGCTGTTGCCGAGATTCAGCACGACAGCTGTCATTTATTGCCACGTTACATTTTCGCTACGCATTGCGCGATTATTTTCTGATGAAATTCTCGAGTGAAAAAATGGATAATCTTCGAAGAAACGTGGAACCACTTGCAAGTAAAATATTGAATAAATATAGTGACATGTTTCGCTTTATAAAAAGCGACTTTATCAGATCACATTATAAGGGAAAAACACCCAACACGGGGCTCAAAGAGTCCTCGAGACAAAACTTTGGGGGATATGCGAAAAAATAACCCAATGCATGGACAAATTCAATAGATCAAAGTAAGTTTATTTTTTTAACAATACCGTATATGCATCATTAAATATTGATATATTTTTGTATATTTATTTTTATTTTCATATTTCCAGCTCGACTCAAGGTGGCCGCATCCGGAAACGCCGCTTTTTATTATGCTACATGTTTTAAGGTAGAGGCTTTAAGCACTACTGGCAACAAATTTGTAAGCCTCCTTTAAGTGTTATTAAAATGAATTTTTGATCCTGAATGGTGTGTTTATAATGTTTAGAAATTACAAACAAAATTAATTGACTAGATTTTTAATTACTGATGATTCGGTAATTTGTTTTTTTTTTCATTTTTTCGTTTTATTGGATTGCCGAATATTCAGCGAACGTTTCACTTAGCAAACAGTAAATCTTATGCTGGCGATTTCGGCAATATTTGACGTTTGTCAAATTTGAGGGTGCCGAGACGCTCAGTTATTTTATTTTTGCCGAGATGATTGCTGATTACTCGGCTGTGCGAATCTCGGCATTTTTTTGCCGAGACTCAGCTAAAAAATTTAAGTGTGTACAAAACGCTGAGTAGACCGGCTATCCTCTACGGGCACGAGTCCTGGACAATGCTTGCGAAGGATCAACGCGCACTGGGTGTTTTTGGACGGAAGGGGTTGCGAACCATCTTTGGCGGAGTGCGGATGGAAGACGATACGTTGAGAAGGTGAATGGACCATGAGCTGCACCAGTTGTTGGGAGGATCAACCCTCGTCCACATGGCCAAGGTCGGGCGGTTACGGTGGGCCGGGCATGTTGTTAGAATGTCGGAGAACAACCCGGTTAAAATGATTCTCGATAATGATCCGACCGGCATAAGAAGAAGAGGCGCGCAGCGGGCGAGATGGATCGATCAAATTGTGGACGACCTGCGGACCCTTCGTAGCTACCGAGACTGGCGGCGAACAGCCATGAACCTAGTTGAATGGAGACGCCTCCTGTATACAGCAGAGACCCGCGTGGTCTACGACTGAAAGAGTAAGAGTAAGTAATGCAATCGCTGTAAAAATTGACTTTTTAACAAACTAAAATTTCCAAAATTTTTACAACAAATCATCCGAATCCGACTTCCGGTTCTGGAACTAAAGCGCGATAACAGGATTTTTTTTTTAAATTTCATAGACACTTTTTACAAACAATGATCAAAAACAGGTACAAATTCCATAAAACTGACTGATAAAATTTTCTACTTTCCAGAAGTTGTTAGTTTGTAGGTATATATATTTTAATTCGGCACTACTGATCTCCCGTTTTCTGTTCCGGAAGCACCGAAAGAAGTGAAGAAAAACTCCGGAAGGCGAACTCACTTCGATTTATCAGCAATCCTTGAACCGATTTTCACAAATCTTGATTTAAGTTAGCGCTCACATTGTTTCCATGGTTACTGTAAAATTTCATCCGGATCCGACTTTCGGTTCCGCAATTACAGGGCGACGAGTATCAAAACTTTAAGACCGACCGATTTCGATTCCGGAATTACAGAATGAAGAGTGTTGAAAAATTTATATCGTTAATTTAGGCGGCGAAGCAAAAAGCCTAAAAAAATACTAAGCTGTACTCGAAACTATTCCAGTAAACGCCCTATTAATTCCGGCTATCCTGGTTCTCGATCTCCGATTCTAGAGGCACCGAAAATAATGTTCAAATGCGCCGAAATAAAGCTCAGTCTATTTTCTCAGAGATGGTTCGACTGATTTTTACGAACTTAGGTTCAAGCTGAAGGGTCTTATGGTGAGCAAAATTCTTTTTAATTACGTTCAAAACTGTTCCAATGTGTAGATCATACTTGTTACTTACCATACGAACCAGCTTCGGCGATTCCGGTTCTCGGAATCCCGTTTCGAAAGTATTAATCAAAACTGTAAAAAGGGTCTCTCAATTTTTTATCAAGATTACCAAATCTATTTTCAAAACTTAAAGATTCAAAGGATGAGTTTTACAATTTCACTCCTGAATTTGTTGTTAGTACTACTTACGGTTGCGTAACTACAGGGTAAACAGGATTTGTAGATTTTGCTACATTACGTCCGAAAAAAATTTCCTGTTTCTATTCAATGAACAGTATTTTAGAATTCCACAGTAATATTGATGATGGTATGAGTAATACGAGAAAGGCATCAATACACCACTAGGTGGATTAGAACAGGTTTTTTTTTTTAAATTTAATCTGTCCTGATTTAGTTGCTCTTAAATCCGACAGGTATAGAAACACTCGTAATTTCGTCGTTTCGAATTATATTTTGACACAATATTCTTGACATAATGGAATCAATAAAAAAATGGATACCTTACAAACATTTTTTAGTCCGAGCTCATAAGGTTTCGGTTGTAAATATAGAGCATTTTCATTGTATTGAGTTCTACTTGAAAAATTCTAAGCAACCGAATCCTAACCTTGATAAGTACCACAAACATTCTGTTCGATAGTTCATAGGATTCGGAATCGATTGGCCAATACTTATTACCGATGATCACGGGATTGTGCTGTTCTGCTCGTCTTTGTTCTTCTACTTCCAAGTGCGCGATGAAACAATATCAGTTCGGTTTAATAAGGTCTAAACTTTTACTCAAACCACTTGATTAACTTTAAAATCTAGTTATATTTAACGCTACACAATCATAACTAAGTACAAGTAATTCTCGGAGCACTCGACGCAGCTTAATCGTTGGAAGCCAATTCTGATGTCACTGTGATGCTGCGTTGTGAAGCCAAAAAAACTCCCTTTTTGCCGCGCTGCCTGTTCTGGTAACTCGAGCTGGGTAACCAAATAATGCGCTACTTCAGTACAGGGGAATGACAGAAAAATAGGGTAGGTCGTCAACACATTCACTTTTACCGGATATTTGATGGTACGCTCAATAAAATCGGAACTGTTTACTCGAACCCACTAATAGTTAACTCATCTCAATAAATTGTGATCCTCATTCTTCGTCCAGCTCAGGCGTTTCGAGCTTACATTTTATAGTGACTGATATAAATTCTCGCCTGATTTTATAGTGACTGATATAAATTCCCTCTCTGGAAAGTTAAACCTTGGCTTTTTTTTTGTTTCGATTATAGAGGTTTTAACCTTTAGGTCATTCGCCTCTTCGGGCCAGAAAAACTTTCTGACCCTATGTGCGGGGTTGGGAATCGAACCCAGGCGGGCTGCGTGAAAGGCATCGACTTACCCATCACACTATACCCGTCCCCGAACCTTGGCTTCACGCAAACTATGAGTAAAATTTACTCACCTGTTCTATTATCACTTTGGTCTCTTCGTATCTAGGCGATCAACTTTATAACTTCTCAAAGTATAACAAGTTGAAATATTTTAAAGTATACTATTAAAAATCACACCTCCTTTTTTGTGGACTAGACTACTTCCTGTAGTCGAACTGTAAGCATTCAAATTGAGTAATTCAAATTAAAAATTACGAGTTGAAACTAATTCTTTCTACAACTTATTGCAACAGATTTTATAGCTGTAAGGTTTCTGTTTAATACAATGAAAAAACGAAAACTTTATCAGAGTTTGACTGATTAAATTCCAGTAAATACTGACGGCTCGTGCAATGCATTTCAAATTCTCATTCCGGTCAGGAAGGGGCTAACATTTTCTTGGAGAGTTGTAACAAATCCACTACAAAGATGTCACGTTTAACACGTTGCAGTAAAGATAAATTAGCCCGAGCATGCTCACCACAAATGCTTAGAAATGAATGTGTAGAATGCATTCCTTCTTCTCGTTGTGGTGGAACTCGAGTGCAGCAGTTTGACGGGAAAGCAGTCACGGTCGATTACCACCGAAAATTCCCGTGTCAGTTCTGTCTAAAGTGTCAAACAGTGCCACCTTCCCTACAAGTGACTGAAAGTTTATTCTAATGCATAAATTTATTCGATTCCAGCTGAACTAGCGAAACCCGACCAGTAGAGCTGAGTAGCATCACGTTCCGCGAACCATAAAAATGTCACAACTATAGTGGATAGTTACCATTCTCAGCATTATCCATCATCGTAATAATGACGTCCTTTTATGCGCTGATGCTTTCTATATAAATATATATTTTAGCATGGTTGCGTTGGTGGCGGAAGCTGCGGTGGTTGCGATACAACACTGCGCTGGCGTCACGAAACCTCGTCGGAGCGTTCAACCAGGAAACCATCAACGCCACCACATTCATGATAAAATCCGACCACGTACCCCGCAATTCAGCCTTAACTCCGGTCCTAGTTTAGAGTGTGTGTGTGTCATTTACTTAAGCGCGTCGAGCGGCAGGAAAATGGATGCTTACACAAAGTTTCTCGAGCAAACAATAAGACACAATGAATTTGTGCCTGATGGAAAAATATGGATGGGAAAAAATAATATTTCAATGGATAATAAATGGGGAGTGGGAGAGAAGAAAAAACTGATTACGCCTTTCCTCCCGGAGCGCGGATCGACGCATCATTCAAATCACTTGTGACCCATTTGAGCCAACAGCACCCAAGTACTCAATCATTGTTTCCAGTTGCGTGAACGGAAGCTGTGGTTCAACATCTGAAACCGGTTCGGAAACGCAATTAATGGGCGATGAGTTACTGTACGTTGTACTCGGGATATTTTTTTAAAGGTGCCGCATGGTGTTCGACGTGTTGATGTTCGAAGAGCAAGAGTCCCCGTTTATTGGAGGAAAATCTTCTATTTATTATTCAATCACAATCCGCTGTTTTAGACAGCGAGAAAGAAAGCATAATATTGCCTCCTCTTTATTTACTCTTTTGAAAGTGCTGAAGTGCCGAGCATTCCATAAATGTTCAAGCCAAACATCACAAATTGTGCACGGCGAATCGGATTTGTAACTTCTCGAACCATTAGATGCTGCTTGTTTTGATTTACTGGAACAATCTACAGAATAAATATTGTCATGTTTGTCTTTCGTTGACATGTTTGAGAAACTCTTCGCCGTACTTGGAACCTTTTAAAACTATATGTCAGGTGTAGCATCAACATTGATTACTGAATTCAATTGTTCGTTACTTCCAACGCCCTAATCGAAAATAAACTTCACCATATTTTTCAAAACGATGCAACATGCTGTCTTCACACAAACGAACGAAACACTATCGATCACGATTCAGCATTCGTGCCAATAACTCTCACAGAATGCCATTTGGATTTCTGCTCGGTTAGCTTTCCACTGGCGAGTATAAATTTTCCCGCCATACCGAAGAACGACGGTCCTGGGAAGAGAAGGGCGCGACCGGTTTGGGAAGATTGGTTGGATAAAGATGAAACCCGATCTTTGTGCTGGCAGCCGAAAACTGTGTACGGGTCGGTCGGTGGTGAGTGCATTGTGGCAGCTTTACTTATACACACAGGCACATTCACATCGGCGCTGGTTCCAATCCAGACAGTGCATTAGAAAGAAAACTTGAGGAAATAGATCACCGACCAGGGTAATCCCAGTGAGATGAACATACGCTTTGCTTTTGGCAGCAAACAGCGGTGTATGGCAAGAAGTGCACCAATAACATGCACCGGCGTGGCTGGGGGTTTGGATTTCGAATCCAGACGGTGAATCACATCGGAAACTTTAGTTAAAAGTAATTAGTTACTGTCCTGATTGTGTAATGACGATAGTTGTAATTCTTTTATAACTCAAAAACCTAATTGATTAAGAGAAAAACAAATGCGCTACTTTCTCCTAAAAAAATTAAATGATAGAATTGTAGATTTGATCACTGCGAAATCAAAGTATGGTTCTTTTGGTAATCTTAATTCGTCAATTACGCAAATATTTATTAACCTGAGGAAGAATCAGTAAAAAGTTCGATCTCGGTTCGAAACCTAAGACAAGACCTGACATCTGGGGGGGCTGCTTTTGTTCCAAAATGGACCAGTTTCTGATTGGCTGATTTTGATGGTGCCACCAGCCCATTGTGAAAAGAAAAATCTTTTGCAGGGTACGCGAGCAATGATGCCAAGTATAAAGAAAATCAGAAAACGAATTTATTAAAATGTATAATTTAAGCTCACCAATGAAAATTAAAATTTTCGGAGAATGTTTCACTTTTTTTTCAATTTCATTGGTAATAAATGTTTATAGTGGCAGGACTGTGTAATTAAAATAGGCATCAAGCCGTTTTTCTTTTTAGTGAATTAAAGTGTAACCAAAAAAGATTTGTTAAATTAGTGTAAACTCGAAAGTGTGTTTAGTTTTACGAGAAGAATGAACTGTTGTGTTCCACACTGTAGTCGCATTAAGAATTTCTATCCAAACCTGACTTTTTCCGGTTTCCAAAAGATCCGGTAATACGTCAACAATGGATTCGATTTTTCGTTCAACATGAGATATTTCGTGTTTTGTCATCAAAGTTCAATTAATTGTTTTTAAGCATTAATATATAATAAAGAAATGCATTCACCAAAACATGTTTTATGTTTATTTCAAATCAAAAACCTAAAGTCAAAAATTTAAATGTAATATTTTTTTCCTAGCATAGTTATTAAAAAAATCTGTAAATACGTTGGTATTTATTCCACAGAGCGAAAATGACGAGAAGGATGATTCGGAAGGAAGAATAAGAAGCCAGTTGTCAGGTCTTGTCTTAGTTCGAAACACTCAACGAACGTCAAACACCAGATCCCAACTGCTTTTCTTTATTTGAGTTAAAATGTTGTCTACACACTTAGAAAAAAACGTGTAAATCTTTATAGATGCACATAAAAGGAGCGTTATAATTGACTCAAATTTACAACTCAAAGCACGTGATAATAAATCATATCATCAACTTCACAGTTAATTCAGCTGAAGTTATATTGATACAGACACAAAAATTATTATTTTACTTGTTAAAAAATGGAATATTGTGTCATCAACGAAGAAACTACGGCATGCTTGAATTTACAAGTATAAATATTGTTTTCGTTTTGCTAAAGTGTATATCATTTTCCGTTCGAAGCCGATTACGCTTATGATTTTCATTACTCATGCAATCACTTGAGAAATCGACTTGTAAAAATTGTGTCATATACCATTCGACTCAGTTCGTCGAGCTGAGCAATGTATGTGTGTGTATGTATGTGTATTTATGTGTCAAATCATCACTAGGTATTCTCGGAGATGGCTGAACTGATTTTGACAAACAAGGATTCAAATAAAAGGTGTTCCCATACGAAATCCCTGAATTTCATGCGGATTCGACTTCCGGTTTCGGAGTTATAGGGTAAAGTGTGCTAAATATTCTACACCGTCACTCAAAGTGGTGAAACAAAAACCGTATTTTTTTAATAAACGCAAAGTTACACAAATCGGTAGCCATTATCAACCAGCCAGCTAAACAAATCGATTCCGGCTATTTTGATTCCCAATTTCCGGTTTCGGAAGCACCGGAAATAATGATCATATATTCCAAAATAGATATCACTCACTTTTTTCAGCGATGGTTTTACAAACTGTTCAAATGAAAGGTCGTGGTCCCATACAAAATTCCTGAATTTAATCCGAATCCGATTTCAGGTTCCGGAGTTATAGGGTAAAGTGTGTTGAATAACAGATCGGTTGAAAAGTTCGTATCGTTTCTATGAGAGGGCGCCACTAGAATTAAATCCATACCATTTTCTGTTAGTACCAACCTTAAAAAAATACGTGTATAAATTTGACAGCTGTCTGATTATTAGTTTGTGAGATATTGCATTTTGAGTGAAGCTACTTTTGTTATTGTGAAAAAAATGGAAAAAAAGGAATTTCGTGTGTTGATGAAACACTACTTTTTGATGAAAAAAAGTGCCGCCGATACCAAAAAATGGCTTGATGAGTGTTATTCAGACTCTGCACCGGGCGAAGCAACAATTCGTAAGTGGTTTGCAAAATTTCGTACTGGTCATATGAGCACCGAAGACGATGAACGCAGTGGACGTCCAAAAGATTTATTAATTTTAGTTTGACGTAAAGCCGTCATGACTAAGTTCAGTTTTTGCAATGACTGAGCGGAAATATATATTGGAGAAGCCAAGTGAAAGAAAAACTAACAGAAAAGATGATTTTTTTGGAAAAAGATACGCTCAGAGACAGGACTCGAACCTGCGTTCTTATGCATTCCGTGCATACGCGCTACCATTTCGCCACTCTGATCTTGCTTTAGCCACACTAAAACTCACAGACATAGTAGCAACGTACATCGAACATGGTCTACATCCTGGCCGTCACCCGACCGATACCTTATATCCAAACATCTCTTCTCTGTCCATCAAACACTAGTCCTCTCGCTTTATACCTATTTCTCCGATCAAGCATTGTGTAGGAGAGTGTATTTATAATCGCTTGTCACCTTCTTTAATGGTGCCAGTCGCTGGCTGGACATCGTCAGCGACAGACCCCTATGAAGGTTGTATTGATTGTCTGCCCTTTCCTACCAGAAGCAGATTGTTACGGAAAATCAAACCGCAATTGTTTTCAACGATTTATTAATTTTAGTTTGACGTAAAGCCGCCATGACTAAGTTCAGTTTTTGCAATGACTGAGCGGAAATATATATTGGAGAAGCCAAGTGAAAGAAAAACTAACTGAAAAGATGAAATTTTTGGAAAAAGATACGCTCAGAGACAGGTTTTTATGCATTCCGTGCATACGCGCTACCATTTCGCCACTCTGATCTTGCTTTAGCCACACTAAAACTCACAGACATAAGAACGCAGGTTCGAGTCCTGTCTCTGAGCGTATCTTTTTCCAAAAAATTCATCTTTTTCGGCCTCATTTGAAGAAGAAAAAAGATCTGTTTCATAAAGACAATGCACCGTGTCACACGTCGATGAAAACCATACTGAAATTAAACGCCGAACTGTTATTGTATACCATCACTTAAAGCGGCGAAACAAAAACTGTGAAAAAATTTCTTAGCTGAACTAAAATTAATGTTAATGACTTTCATTAGATGGTGTTCTAAATTATTATTTCTATGCCAGGAATGTTATTCTAACAACAACAACAACAACAACAGCAACAACAACAAAAAGCAAATATATAGTAATACAATTCAATTGAAACCGAATGTCAAACACACTGACGATCTCTCTACTGCAGTAAACTTCACACTCTGACACACACACACAACGTTCGCTGAAGTACCGAACGGGCTGCATTAGGTTCTTTAATCGATTCTCTTCAAATCAAAGCTCAGTTTAACCCCTTAACGCTTAGGGTAAATATTTTTCCTTTCTATAAAAATCGTTCTAAACTCCTCAATTATTATTAAATCGATTGCTGAATGTTAAAAAACTTATTTCCAAAACGATAAAGGTGTTTCTGAACGAATTAAAAAAAAGAGAACTGTCAATCTGCATTGCATTAAAAAAGTTTGAGCAAAATGACGTATAGAAAATAGATCACATAATAAATGTGTTATGTGTAACGTCCATTTGTGCTAAACAAGGACACGAAATTGTTTCGTAGAATACCATAACTAACTATTTATTTTACTATTCTGATAATTAAATCAATTAAAGCAAAACAATAAATTACGGTATAATAAACCCAACTCTTCGTTTATTTATTTCTGAGGATCATAGGGTACAATATTTCCCATGAAATTATAGGAAACTTATGCACCCTGCTATGGTTTTCTGGTGATATTCTCTTACTTTACACCCAACACAATAGCTAAAATATTGTGTTGTATTGATATATTTTTTCCTGGACATCTTATGGTCGTGAAAGGGTGAACCACCGTCAGTTGATCTTTTGAAATAACAAAATATCTCTTTCAGTAGTGTGAGAGCGGCCTTGAAATGAGGTTCATATGAACATTCTAATTGGTTCGAGATAAGAGATGAAAGACAAACCAGATAGAGGAAATATCCATTACAGAATACAATGAAGTCTTTTTTATGCGAATTTACGTACCGCATAAAAAAAACCGCATAACTCTGAAAATTCGCATAAAAAAAACTGCATAAATCTGAAACTTCGCATAAAAAAACCGCATAACTCTGAAACTTCGCATAAAAAAAACCGCATAACTCTGAAAATTCGCATAAAAAAACCGTTTAACTCTGAAACTTCGCATTAAAAAAACCGCATAACTCTGAAACTTCGCATAAAAAAAGACCGCAGAAGGGAAACCGCATAACTCTGAAAATTCGCATAAAAAAAACCTCATAACTCTGAAACTTCGCACAAAAAAACCGCATAACTCTGAAAATTCGCATAAAAAAGTCGCGTAAAAAAACCGCATTAAAAAAGACCGCATAAAAAAGACCTCAGTGTACATAAAAATTAATAGTTTCGTCCTTCAGTTTTCACTTTTAAAACTTTACTCCATTTATAGTTCTATTCATTCAAACAGCGAGGACAATGAAGCAACTAGACTACTTGGCACTTGGTACTGATCAAGCGAAACTTCAAATGACTAGGTACGATTATTCAACTGACGATGAATTCTGGAAGCTTCACTTGAAAGTCAATTGAATTCGTATCGATATTCTGACGGTTAGTGGCCATAAATTTCATTTTCAACTGAAATTATTCGATTGAAAATGAAATTTTCCCGCACTGCGGCTGGTTGTTCTTTGTATGTCAAGTCAGACCCTGTCAGCTTGGAGCGAAATCAATCTTCAGTTCAACAACGCCATCGCACGGCATCACATTCAACATATCATGTCAATTGTATGCGTGCGCAGCCCTGCTATTTTGGCGCGCACGAATTTGACATTTCTCTCCCCTACTTCTATGTATGAGATTCGATGCGGACTCACCTGAGGGCGACATGCTCGCAAAAAAGGATGTTGCCAATGATTTGTTCGGGAAATGTGAGAGCTGGATATCTTGTTAATATAATGTCTTTGGTCAAGTGGAAGTGCGTTATATTTTGTAGGACGAACAAAAAGAATCCGTCTTTGACCAATGTTTGTAGCTGCACGAACGAGAAACAACGTTGTTACTACGACGTGTTGTTTGAATAATAGAGTCTATGAACCAAGTTTTTTAAAGAGAACCAAGAGTTTTACAAGTTACGTGTTTTGCATTATCCCGGGTTGGCGGCTCAATGCGTAGGGCACCGGTCTTACAAACCAGTTGTTGTATGTTCGAGCCCCGACCTGGAAGGATTCGCAGTGTCAGTAGAATCGTAGCACCAGCCATGCACTGGTTCTGTACACTCTGAATCGGCTGCGAAGTCTGTTGAAACAGGAAGGTGTCAAATTCCACTACAGGAATTTAATACTAAGGCTTTGCTTTGTGTTTTGCATTCAATTCATTTCGCAAGTAATGCATATTTCGCCAATGAAAATTTTTTTATGGGAGAATAGTTAGTTTTGATTATAATATCATGAATGATTGTCATGATTCCACAAAAGAATGAAATGAATGGTTTCATGATTTTTTTAAACATGACCCCGTAACGAATTTCATTTCGTGTGGGATATTGAAAACAAAACAAGTAAGCTTCAGAATAGCAGAACAACAAACTTCTTTTTGGTTCCTTCAACGAGCTATACACAGTTCGAAAAATTCTTATGATTTTACATCTTATTAGATGCACATACAAGGAGCGTTGTATTTCACGCAAATTAATATTCAAGATCATGTAAAATTGTGTAATTTGAAAAATACTTGGCTAGAAATTGAATGAAATAAAATAAAACAAAAGATCGATAGCAACTGCGCGACTCTAATTTGCTGGTAAATGGTGCATATAAATTAATACAGTCGCACTTGTTAGCCGAGTGCAAATTACACTCGAAGTCTGTAAAATTCTGTACGAGTGGAATATTACGTCGTTAAGTAGTTATGAATTGTATCGTTTGTAGAATTATGTCACCTGTAAAATTCATATTTTTTTCTGTTTATAGAGGGTGGGGGCATGATATGGAATAACCATTGCTTTATTCTATTTTAATTGAATGGTGAAAATTCCGTCTCCGGAACATGACCCAGCAAATTAAAGCTGTTCACGCCACTCGATCTTGAGTAACCCTTCTCTGTACACTCTCGCAGAAAACGCATCTTCCTCGGTCGCACGGCGACTTCAAGATCTACCCTACTCACGACGACTTCTTTTGCGACCCTTATACGAGACAATATCATTATCGATACAAGGAGTATTGACAATACTTTTAGCCCTGTAGTGGAAACTTCATCGAATTGACGAAAATATTGTCAAAAAATTGAAATCAATGCCTATCAATCCGACAATACCATCTCTCCAGATATGAAACTGTTAAATATGTTCAATAAACTCTTTTCTCGATGATTCAATATTCAGATAAAATATTTAAAGTTCTAAATGCTTGATTTTTTCAAAAAAAGCGGACACAAGTTACCGAGCCAATTGGATTGATAATACTTTGGATTGACAATAATAGTGTTACGTGACAATATTGCTACATGTTCAGCCCACTGTAATCTGCCGCTTTTGATCAGCTTTTTAATGTCAGCATGTTGGTATTCCTCGTACATCTCGTGATTCATTCGAATGCGTCATTATCTATTCTATACTTTACCACCAAGTATTAATACCTCATGGTCATATAAGGCTAGAGAAGATCAGGTTTTGGGTGTTTGAATATTCTATAAGTCCTATTAGAAGCCGCATCACGTTTTAACTTTTTTCCTCACAGTTAACTTCGGTATCGCATGTCACTTGTCAAGATATATAGACCAGATGATAACCTCATATACTACTGTGGGCAAAAAATAGTAATACTTTGTTCATAATTTTCAAATTCTTTAATTATTCTTCCATATCTATTTTCCCCCCTCAAAGTAATGCCACCCCCTCCCCCTGCCTCCAATACATTTGTGCCTGTCTTTAATTGACTCAAAACGGGTTTTCTGGATCGGTCGTTTGAGTTTGCAGAATAGCCAGGAGTTACACGGAGCAAAATTTGGCGAATACGGTGGTTGCGGGACGATATTGGTTGAATTCTTGGCGAAAAAATCAAGAAAAATCTATGCAGTATGTGACGGTGCACTATCGTAGTGCCAAAACCAAGAGTGGTCGGCTCATAATTCTGGCAAATGATGCATAACACAAGCAAATAGTATTCCTTGTCGACAGTTTGGCCGGTCGAAAGGCATTCGGAGTGCACCACACCTCGATAATCAAAGAAAATTGTCAACATTATCTGTTGATGGCCGTCCTGCGTTCTGGACTTTCTTTGAACAACTTGTACCAATCAAAAACACTTGCTCGAGACATACAATTATCACTGAAGGCTTTTTGCAACATTCTGAACGTTTCGGCACCAGAAATTTGGTGCTGCGCAAAAAATTTAATGGAGCTTCTTTGTTGAACAGTTTCACTCATTGTAAAAATCGCCGATTGCACTTTTTATACTTCAAATAGACAGACATATTTTGACGTGACACTTAACACAGATGTTGCTAGAAAAAAAATTCGACGAATAAGGTTTCCGTGGCTCATTCATCGATCGGGACAAAGAATGTCCGTACAACCAGTAGTTTTAATTTATTTATTTATTTGGAGCAGGAAAAAGCCCGATGGAGCTGAAATATCACAATCTCTCACTCCAGCAGGCATAAAACCTCCTTATCGTTTATATCAACAGATTACAACAATCCAACAGATACATGTATGTACTTTATACTATCAATTAAAACTAACCCTAGCTTACTAATTCTATAGTAATTAAATAACAACAATCCCACCGGGTAAACGATGGTGATTTTGCATTAAAACTATAGAGAAAAGGGGAAATATGCTTTATAAGGGGTGGTAGAATGAGGAAGTGGTGAAAAATATAGCTAAATTTATCACAAAACAATATTCGTAAAATATTCGAAACAAATTAACAATACTTCACACCGTTTTTGGGTTTCAGAGTGCATTACTTTATGGTCGCACTAGTGCCAAACTTCTTCCACTTGGAGAGCATCAACAGGAGACGTGTTACTCGAAAACGTTCGTACATAAAAGGATTGAGATCAGCACTCAAGTGGAGAGAATGCAAAAATTTCTCCGGGTGCGAAAAGTGCAAATAAATCAAAGTATTACAAGATTATTATCGGCTTTTATTCACTTGTTCGTTCTTCATACTTCTACTTCCAATAAGAAAAAAAAAACCAAGAGATCTACCAACCAATCGTACCCCCGGTAGTCTTTTCTTTACTTGAAGACGGAGCCAGGATGGGACACAGATGCTAGTTTGAAACAAAAAGCATACGCGCTTACCGGAAGTAGGGCTAAGGGTGAAGTGAGGTACGTATGAGAGCCAGCATTAAAAGACGACTGCATTTCCCGTAGCACATATGCAATGGCTACGACTAGTGCGAAGTGATATCCGCTTGGTGCCATTAAAATCTTTTGAATTGCATAAATTTAATGCATTGCTTCTAGTTTCATCTATGTGAACTGGGGGAGTCAGGACCGAACCGTTCAATTAGTTCTTATAGTAAACAAATTTCGGTTCCCAATATCTTGCGTAGTAGAAAAAAATTCAAACCAGCTATTTTCGAATAGTTATTACCAAACAAAGTCTCGGTATTACACACCCTTTGTGAAATTAGACCATTCTGTTTCAGTCGATCTCACAGCCGTTTTTTAGTGTACTCAACAAATGCGTTGCTTCAAACTATGCTAAATTTTAGCTCGATCGGTGAAAATATATTTTCGCACCCGAAGTTTCAAGTTTGTGGGAGATTTAGAGTGGGGAAACTGAATTTTTGCAAAAAAAATATCTAGAGATCTCCTTATAGACTCTAAAAATCACCGCATGTGTTGTTTAACCTTCGAAGACCGATAAACAATCCGACATTTATAGAAAAAATTATTAAAGGAAAGCTTTCAATTTTAACTGAGATGGCTGAACCGATTTCAACAAACGAAAGCTTGTTTGGAAACTACTTTTGGATCATTGATCATGTTTGAAGATCAAACTGTTGTCGCTTCTGGGTCCGGAGATATAAGTGGTATATGTGACGTAACCGACAAAACGCACTTTATTTATTACCGCTCAATTTTCTCTGTGATGGCAAAACCAATTTCAACAAACTTAGGCTCGTTTGAAAGCTTTTTTAACCCTTGTTCATGCTATCCAATGCACTATGGTCCTAAACGGGAAATTAGCGTGACAAAAATATTTTCACTATTAAATATTAGTTTTTTGTAGCTGGTGTCTTCACAAAAGTTGTTTGTAATCAAATGGCGCTCCTTTTGATGAAAAAAGTTACTGAGGTGGTCCTCATTTAGATTGAAATCGGAAATCTAACTTTCTTAATTCAACTCAAAAATTATTTTGTTGTACAACAAACACCTCTCTAGCTCTTCATTTGATCGAGTTACATAAATTTTTCCGAGTAAAAGTAGGGTGGCTCCCAAAAAATCACTTTTTTTTTGTTCTAACTTTTTTGTGAAACGTTCTATCTAAATGTTCTCTTTAGAAGAGTTGTTGAAGTAATCATTGCGCACAATTTGGCTCAACCAAGCTTTTTCATATGAGCTACCAGTAAAAAGTTATGATTGTTTTTTCATCAAAAACTAGTCAAGTTTCAAATATCAATATTCATTGTTTGCCAGATCGATAAAAATGTATCCTATGCGGTTCCTAAAGGGTCATAATATAAGTAAAAATTCAAGAGAAAATTGGAAGGGTGTTATTTTTTAACTTATTTAAATCAGTTTTAAAAATACCTTAAAAAAGCTCAAAAACATTGCATAACTCTTAAACGCCTTAACGTATTAACATACTTTACTAGTATCAAATCAGTTCTACAAATGTTCCATACATTGCTTTTTCGAGAACTGAGACACACAAAAACTACAGCCGAAAATAGATTTTTTTTAAGTCAAAGCACTTTCTGAAACCCAAGAAAATCATTAGTTTGTTAAAATGAGCAGAATGTATTTATTCGAACCAAAACTCATTGTGCGTCGTTTTCCGGCTTTTACAGGCTATTCGGCACACAAGTGGCTGAGAAAGAAGGGCCAATGTCATAGACGTCTTGGCACGATGTGAATAAAAATATTTGCATTTTACTAACTTGCACCAGATTGTTGAAATGGCTGTCGAGATCATGAATCATGGCCAACTATTTTGGAATAACCATATTACACAGTATCTCTAATCCTCAGTTGCTCAAACCCAATTGAAGTAGTTATTTTGGTAATAAATGAATTAAAATTGTTCTACAATCTATTTTCGGCTGTAGTTTTTGTGTGTCTCATTTCTCGAACGGACAATTCATGGAATA
The DNA here is from genome assembly GCF_030247185.1 of Malaya genurostris. Taxonomy (NCBI): domain Eukaryota; kingdom Metazoa; phylum Arthropoda; class Insecta; order Diptera; family Culicidae; genus Malaya; species Malaya genurostris. The sequence goes on along the minus strand of NC_080571.1, from coordinate 253,761,658 downwards.
TTTGTAGAACTAATTTGATACTATTATTTTGCTGAAGAAAGTATGTTGATACGTTAAGGCGTTTAAGAGTTATGAAATGTTTTTGAGTTTTTGAAGGTATTTTTAAAACTGATTTAAATATGTAAAAAAATAACACCCTTCCAATTTTCTCTTAAATTTTAGTTATATTATGATCTTTTAGGAACCGCATAGGATACATTTTTATCGATATGGCATATAATGATTTTGATGAAAAACCAATAATAACTTTTTACTGGTAGCTCATATGAAAAAGCTTGGTTGAGCCAAATTGTGCGCAATGATTACTTCAACAACTCTTCTAAAGACAACTTTTAGATAGAACGTTTCACAAAAAAATTATAACAAAAAAAGGGATTTTTTTGGAAGCCACTCTACTTTTACTCGGGAAAATTTATGTAACTCGATCAAATGAAAAGCTAGAGAGGTACTTTTTTCAACAAAGTTGCTCGCAATAAAATTTTCTACAAGTTTATTGTACAACAAAATAATTTTTGAGTTGAATTAAAAAAGTTTGATTTCAGATTTCAATCTAAATAAGGACCACCCTAGTAACTATTTCCGTCAAAAGGAGCGCCATTTAATTACAAACAACTTTTGTGAAGACACCAACTACAAAAAACCAATATATAATAGTGAAAATATTTTTGTCACGCTAATTTTCCGTTTCGGACCACTGTGCAATGGCTGTCACTTTTGGCTCTGGAGATATAATAGTATAAGTGACGTAACCGACAAAACGCGTTGTTTACACCGTTTATTTTTCTCAGAAATGGCTGAACCGATTTTCACAACCGTAGGCCTGGTTGAAAGCTACTTTTGGGCTATTGCACAGTGGTCTCAATCATGTCGGAACACGTGTTTTTTTGTTTGTGCTTCAGGGGTTGATTTTGGAACTTTCAAGGCCATGGACGAATTTCTGTTTGGAATAGTCAGCATCTTTTAATATAATTGAAGTTGTCATTAATCCTCCTAGAAGTGAGTTGAATAAAAAATATTTTGTATACAATACGAGATAGAAAATTTATGTCTTTAAAAAAGTTGTAGATCGTGTTTAAACAAGAAAACATGCCGAAGACATAAACACTTCAAAATGCATTGGTGTCGGGATTTGATGCATTGTTTATTGGAAACCCCCAAAATCAAGTTTTTCTATTATAACTTTTTCAATGAAGAATTAAGAATTTACAAATGTCCTACTATTATAATTCAATTATCAAAATAATATTTTTTTCAGAGGTTTCAAATTTTTAAGTTTACAAACTAAAAAGTTTCTGAAAAATTCAATTAAAAAATTCCACTGAATTTATATGTTCAGTGCAACCAGTTTATCAAAGACGTGTTTACAATATAATTTCACATTCCATTTTTGCCTTTCTCATATAGAAAGGCTATACAATCACTGCAAAACCGACTTTTGAACCGAGGCCAGGAGTGTGTGTGTGTGACAAATTTTGTCTGAACCGAGTTTCACAAACTTAGATTCAAATTAAAGGTCTCATGGTTCCAAACAAAGTTCCGGAATTTCATATGTAGCCAACTTCCGGTTCCAAATTTCGCATGCACGTCAGTCTGATTATGTATCTGACATAACCCAGTCACATTTTTCTGTACCTTGATTCATACAACAAAAAAGAAACGTCCTGATAGTCTAGTCAAACATCGCAAGTTAGTATATGGTTCGCAATCGTATTAAATGTCAACAATACTTTTTCAATATTAAAATTAAAATCACAAACGCTATATCCAAATTCTATCATCAATACTATCACAATTTTCACATTATTGGTTTTGACGGTGAAAAAAGAAACACGTTGCAACAAAGAACGTTGCAATGATGAATGCGTTTTACTTATTGATTTTCAAACCAACTTGCTCACATGGTTGATTTCGTTCAGTTTTCTTGGTCCTTGAAACACAGGACCTTCAAGTGCGTTAGAGTAGAAGACATTGTAACGTATTCCTATTCCGCCCGCTCCGCTTTGGTCTCAGCTGTGCATTCGATGAAAAGATGGTCCCATTCCAATGCCAACCGTTGTTGCAGAAAACCATTTGGATGAAAGAAATATTCAATAAATCAGACACAGCCCCAACTAGCCGGAGCGAAATCCGGATAATGGTTGTTCCCAAAACTAAAGCTGTTCGTTCAGCTTGGACAGGGACAAACATTCCGAAACTCCGACCTAGTGTTCCGCGTCGTTCCCCGCTGTACACAGGACAAGGTATAATTTTTCAACTAGACTTTGGACAGCCTGTGCTCTCTGTCCCGTTTGCTGGTTTTAGGGGTGCTGCCATGTGGGGTGAATGTGAACCCGACCATGTTCGGAAACTATAAAGCACATCTGTTACTGTTGTCAGTAGTGTACAGATTTTTTTTTACAGGCACCGCTGGGTGCTTCCCCTCTCTTGTTATTTCCTTTTCACAAGTTTGTGGCTTTTCTTGTTGCTTCTCCCTGGGTTCGGGAGGGGGCAACCCCTGAACAGACAGCTAGCCGCGCTAGCCAAATATGGGTCCACAGAGAGCCGCTTTGGTACAGAACGGATCCTCGAGCGGCGACTGATGGTTTTGAATGCAGAATCGTAGCCCCGTGTATCTGTGCGCCTAGAAGAAAACATGAAAATAAGCATAATTTGCTACGCAAGTGCGGTTGAATATACAAGGATTATTGTATAGTTTTATTTATCTTCGTGCATGCCGTTTGTCGAATGTTTTTCGTTGTGAGCTTTCGGTGTTAGTTTTGTTTCTCAATCACTTTTGAACGATTCCGTAAGCAAGGATAATGTGTTTTTTCTTGCTTTGGAAATATTTTACAGCTTGTTTTATACTAGAAATGCAACGTAATTAGTTGATTTCATTTATGTCATCTGCAAAGTTATACTTGATATATTTAGCAATCGATGGTTTTTCATCAAAAATATTTCGTTGTTGACTCCTTGAAAATTTTCTGGTTACCTAGAGTTTCATCGATTCAAGGCTTATGTCATTTCCAGGTCTTTTTTTGAAGACTAATAAATTCATCAATTGAAATTGAGTGCACACAGTGCACTCAATCTACAATCTTGAGAGTGGAACTAAATGTATTTTTCTAGCATTCGTATAGTAGGGTTTGAATGATGATTGATGAGTGAGTAGAGCATTAGTACGAAACTAAGTAAGCGTAACGAATGTATGAGAAAGTACCAAGCATTCTACAATGCAATCTAAGAGAGAGCTACATTAAACATGCAACCAAAGTATTAAGTGTGCATGTCTTGCACGATATTGTTCACACCATTCGCGGCTCCAAAAGGTAACAAAGAGGACATGATTCGGCCATCTTAAATATGGTAAAAACTGTAAAAAAGATCAAATTTGATTAGTAGATCGCTTCTCTTTCAAAGATCAAAGCGTAGTATTTATTCTAGCATGGACAATGTTTGACAAGTTTGGCATATTCAAAATAAGGAACACATTCATTTCATTGTTCCTCTTCTGTGTATTGTTGCCTCTTTTTGTCAGACCCAGGGCCAGCGTTACCAGGTCATTTTTCCAAAAATCTGTATTCGGCGCCAAAATCTATCTGTACCATATCTGTATCAGAATCTCGTCAACATAAGTTCACGGAAATGCCACCAAAGCTCATTTTGGTGAGCAAAAAAGGTCTCGTAGCAACCTTTTCTCCTGTCTATCTATGCTGTCAACGAAAATCGGTATTTATCTGTACGATCCGTGAATTATCGGTATTTTGGGAGTACATATCTGTATTGCGGTATTAGGCTCTCTGACAGCTCACTTACAACCACAAATGCAAATGAGATTGGTTTGTTTTCATCAGGAAACGAATGCATTAAACACAGTTCAGACGATCAATCAACTTCGGTCGACGTCCAGATTGGTTTATTAATTTTATTTAGCCGAATATTGCTCACGTATCCGACGTTAAAAAGTTCCGTGAACTTGACGTAGTGTCCTTTCATATGAATTGCTTACAATTAATGTTGTTGTTTCGTAATCGTTCCATTCAGGTGATAGCCGCTTGATGCTGCGTGTGAATCGCTTTTACATATTGTTTTGTTTTCATCAGGAAACGTGTTGGCCACCCATTTTTCAGTAGGGCTACCGTTCATTTTTCACCGGGCATAGAAATCTCAATAGAGGTCAAATATCTGTATAAATACCGATAAAATACCTGGCAACGTTGCCCAGGGCACCATAGGTGTGCATTAGGGTGGGACAAAATATTGATTTCGGCTCCACCACACTTTTCGTGTTCCTTTTGGGTCCCATAAGCACTATGCAGAATTTTAGCTCGGTTGGAGTAACCATATTCTCGCGCCCGAGGTTTAAAGTTTGTATGGGATTTAGTATGGAGAAATTCACTTTTTACAAAAACATCGGCTGGAGATCAAGCTATGAACTCTAAAAATCAGTGCATATGATATTTTGGTACGAAATTTATCGAGGAGGAAAAACTTCGAAGAGCACAAAACAATTCTACATTCGTAGAAAAAGTTGTTAAAGGAAACCGGCACAATTCCGAACAGTGGCTCATTCCTTAATACATCTAGCACCACTGCTGCTCGTGTTGGTAATATGATTTTGCTTTTCTTAGTTATACTATAACGGTTGATCTGAGTTGTTTGATGTCTTCACAATGGTTACTCAGCTTAGTATGAAGATTTTTTTATAATGACAAGCCATGTTCCAAAACTCACGGTAAAGACACAAAAAAGTCTAACTTTTTAATTTGAAGAAATGTCTTTACAGTAAAGTGTTGGAGCATGGTTTGGTACTTTGTTTTAATCTTTATACTCTGCTGAGTAACTATCTTGAAGACATCACACAACACGGATCAACCGTTATAGCACATTAAAAGGAAGTCACATCATATTACTTTCACTAGCAACAGTGGTGCTAGATATACACTGAAGTCTTTTTTATGCGAGTTTACGTACCGCATAAAAAACCGCATAACTCTGAAAATTCGCATAAAAAGTCGCATTAAAACGATTTTCACAAACTTAGATTCAAATGAAAGGTCTTGTGGTCCCATAAAAAATTCTTGAATATTATTTGGATCCGACTGCCGGTTCCGGAGTTCTGGGGTAAAATGTACAAAAAAAAAGAAAATATGTGTTCTAACTTTTCCCATAGAAGGCGCGACCAATTTTCACAAACTTAGGTTTAAATGAAAGGTCCTGTGGTCCCATAAGTAATTCCTGAATTTCATCCGGATCCGACTTCCGGATCCGGAAATATTGGTAAAGTGTGCCAAAAATTTTATACCTTTACTGAAAAGGGCGAAAACCCGTAAAAAGTTTTCTAAACCGACCTCAAATCTTCTCCAATTGATAGTTTTTATCAGTAGACGGTCAAACAAACCGATTTCGGTTTTAAGAATAGAAGAAAATTATTTAGAAGAATACTACAGTATTATGTATGATAGCATGATTGATATGAGAAAGGCATCATTACACCACTAAGTGGATTAAAACAGTTTTTTTTTATTAATTAGCATGTATTTTTCGCGTGAATATTCTTCGTTGTGTTTGGTTTTCTTGAAATCATTTTAATGACCGTCGTTTTAAATCAATTGTTATTGAAATTTTGGAACTGCAAGATGAATCGAAGATAGAAATTGTATGGAACCTTCAAACTATTCCTTTCAATCTAAACGTGTGACAACCGGTTAAACATTCCATGTGATGTAGAAGTGAATTCCTCTTTAAAGTTTTTGTCATCATTTATGGTACTTCCGGAAACGGTATTCAGACACCAGCATAACCCAAAATAGTTCTAATGACGATGAATTAGTATGACGAATAAATTAAAATAGTGTTGAGCCCAACTTTGAAGAGCATCTTCTATGACGGCTTGCATTTTCAAAACTCATCACCCTAAAATTTCTAAATTGGAAGCAGGAATCGGATGAAATTCACCAATTTTATATGGTATCTTCTTTTAGCTTCTCTATGCCTAATACTTTCAGACACAGAATTCCGAAATCGATGTAGCCGAAGTCAGTTATATTCGCCTAATGGATTGTTATCCATTTCATCAGATTTGAAATTTTTGAAAATTAGTGTAGCCATCTTAAAGAAATCGTAGTGCGTTACACATAAAAATTTCTGGTACCTTCCGGGATCGAAAACCGAATACAGGTAAAACTGAAATAAGTTTATTTGGCCGTCGAATCTCACATTCTTTGAGCCCGTTAATGTTATGTGAAATTTGTACACAAATCACACTGTATCTCCTGAACCGGGACTTAAGACCTTTTATTTGAATGTTAGATGGACGAAATCGGTTGAGCCATCTACTAGCGAAATGAGTGACCTTATTTTAATTTCATTACATATGTTCAGTTCGCTTTCACATTTCATCCAAGTCAGTCGATAAAACAAAACCGCTTACGTTCGGGACGAAAGAAACCAAGTACAGTATTGTGTAGTGAACAATAGAACGACCTCGAAAATGAGCGAACCAAACGAACAAAAGCTACCGCCGACACGAAAGAATACAATTGTTGTTGACTTCAGGCAGTGCAAAATTCGACCTTCGAAACGAGAACTTGAAGGTTTGCTTAAGGAGCAAATGCATCTTGACATTAAACGTGTGCATTTACTTCAATGCAATAAGACGAATAATGTTGTTTACATCCAGTTATACAAAGAGTTGGATGCAATTCAATTCGCAAAATACAATAACAAGGTGCACTATGTGGAGCACGAAAACATTAAGTACAACATTCCAGTATATATGGAAGATAGTGCTATAGAAGTGCGTGTGCATGATCTTCCCTCAAGCGTCATCGATCCTTATATTCGTTAAACTATGTCCCAATACGGAGAGATTCGTTCTATCGGAAAAGAAAAGTGGAAGAACTTTTTCCTCGGTATTCTAAATGGCGCACGTTTGTTACGCATGCGCTTGAAGAGGCATATACCTTCTTATGTAACTTTCGGTCAGGATACAAGAATCCCGTGCAAATCACTTGTTACCTATGACAATCAGATGGCCACATGTCAATATTGCTAAAAAGCTGTTCACTACGGTAAGCCATGTGATAAACTGGACAAGGAGACAACCACAACGGACAACGGTGCTTCCTTCACACCAACCCTAAGCAACCCCAGTACACCTGTGACAGTCACCAACAACAGTGAAGTAACCCCTTCAACGAAACCATCCAACGTATCCCCTAAAGAACAAAGTACACCAGCTGCAGTTAACAGCTTACCATCCAACCAACCAGCAACTACAAACAATGTACAACAAGGCGCATCTACAGCAACTAGCAACGAAATCAACATTAATACCACGGCAATGGATGACGAGACGAACCACGAATAAACTGCCCCTCAATCCTCGCAGGAGGGAAATGGAAGCTCCTCTCCCCCTAGAAAAAGGATGACAACGAGATCCAATACAAAAAAATTTTTAACTAAAAACTCAGCTCAATCGGCCACGTAAAGCTTGTACGCAGATAGACTTGAATGAAAAATATCTTTTATAAAAAACAATTACATATATTATCCATTAGTTCCGGAACCAGAAGTCGGATCCAAATGAAATTCAGAAACCTTATATGGGAGCATAGGACTGTTTAAATAAGAATAAGTTTGTAGAAATCAGTTAAGCCATCACAAAAAAAAAATGAAATTATTTTTCACACTCAAATGAAACTTCTTCGAATGGTATAGTGATATAACAAGTTGTGTTCTGCCAGCAATTATTGTTGCAAGCAGTACAAATCAATATAAATATGAAATTGTTTTGAATTTTAAAATACTGCCATCTTTCTAATACAATGCTCGAACGATTATGTTATGGTGCTAAGAGACAATTTCATAAAACAGAATTGAAAATCGTGTTTCACTTTGTTCCGAAACATCGTCTTATCATCGAGCGCGTAAAACTCCTACTACTGGAATAAAGCGAAAAGTCACATCCACAAAAATATCGATATCTCCGGTAAAAATGGACGGATTTTAACAATCTATGGCTCATTGGATAGTTATTACCGTGCGGAATCTAAGTCTATAAACATATTCTGTTTTCAAGGTCAATTGTGACAGATATTGTCAAAAATTTTCGACATGAAACTTCGTAAAAATCAAAAAGTAAACATTCGATTTGAAAACCCTCCGGGCCTCAGAAAATTTTTCTAAAGTTTGAGCGAATTCCATACCTATTTTTAATATATAAAAAAAAGTTTAAAACTAGCAAAATTAAACTAAAATCCCTGGTAAATTCAATATCATTGCATTAATAACACACGCAAGCTTCACTCTGGGATAACTTTTCCAACAGGATAGAAAATTTGTTATGTGCTCACCTAAATTAGCACCGGTAGCATCCCCTTAGCGAACGAAGCGACGAGAAAACTTTCGTAGAAAATGAGTTCATGCTGCAAGATAGCACCGGGAAAAGTTCTTCAGTGTCTCATTAAACGTAAACAGTATAAAATAATCGCCAGTACAGTTTTTCTCTGACCAATTTTGTGTTTGTCTTTACTTGAACAGCAATAATAAAAGTTTGTTAGTGTTCTATTATGACGATATAATTTTTCTGCTCGACTCTATCGCTGCAAAAACAAACATCAGAAGCAAAAAATGCTCAGCTCCTATTCCTTCGAATGCACTGTCACAAGAATGTCACTCGGTATTAGGAAACTCATTTATTCAAAGAGAAACTCGGCACTGCTACCGGAAATCAATTTCCCTGCGCTGTCAGAAATGATAGGCACTGCTATCGCAGCACGATCCAAATCAAATTTTACGAATTACTTGCAGTCAATTACTCTCACTCGGAATCCAAATATTGATCTCGCACCAGACGCGCGCAAAAGTTGAAGTATGTAAGAATATAGACAGAGAAGAGCCCCCCTCCTACGATTCCGATTTCACTTCATTAGACGCTTAGAACGGTTCAAAAATAATAATAAAACGCGTGCCTTTGAATTTATCTCTTGAATGATCCACTCAATCATCAAGCGAAACGTGGCAAAGGCATTTGTGTGTCCTTCCGGATCCGCGTAGCTGCCAATACGAGCCATGTCAAAAAAAAAAAAATGCGTTCGAGCATGTTTTGTCACTCTCGGCAAGTGGGGGGAAGGTTTCGTCATGGACGCTGTCGAACTTGTGTAGACTAATCGATCGAAATTTTTGTCAAGTGGGCTGCGTTGACTTGTGTATATGATGAAAATTTCCGCAGTAAATTTCTATTCAAAGTAGATAATCGAACGATTCATGTCGTACACGGAAGTGCTGAGTTTTTTTTAAGGATTATTCGGGGAAATCAGTGTCACAAGTCAGTGGTGTTATTTTTGGACCTTGAATGAATTTTTCATAGTTCGGAGACAAACCGAAACCAGAAATATTTGTTCAGTTTAAAACTTCGATTAGTTTTATTCATCGGAAAGTTTCTGAATAAACATATATGAATCGGATTAAGTTCATATGTAGTTCGAATGGAATATATCAGCCACAAATTGAATTCAAATAGCCTGATCCGAACTCGGAAAACAAATCAAAACTTTGATACTACGGCAGGGAGGCCGCTGGGCTGGCCCTGAGCACACCAGCGAGTTTCTGTTTCCGCACAGATCTGCCACGACTAGTCGTCGGTGGTGATAAACAATTCCCCGGAAGTCAAAGTTTGCCTGTCGAGATGTGATGTGATGAAGTAGGTAACGTTCATTTGCATGTGTGAGGATATGCTAATTCATAAGTGTAAACGCAGTACGTTGTGGATAAATTAAATTTGAGTTGTTTCAACTCAGCTCCTGACGCTCAAAGTAACTGACGTGAAGCAGCGGAGCAGAAAGTTAGAACAGGAATTTTAATTGCCACCAACATGATGAGCAACTACAATAACAACTGGCGAACCGCATTTGCATTATTATTCCGTGAGGTCGCGGTGTTGAGCTCGGTTTCGAACCCTTGGCAGCTATTATGTAGCAAGTTTTCTAATTTCAACTTACCTGGCAGGATACGAGTGAAGTCCACACTAGATAGGAAGTAAAATGGTGGCCCTCGGAGAACATTCATCGGTGTCACCGTGCCCGCATTCAAAATGCTTAAATAGCATAAATTTCAGCAAGATTTCCGCTTACCGCCACTTTTTGTCAGCTGGGAAGAGCATCATAATAAGCCACACAAAAGCAATTGCCCGGTATGACGAGGATGATGACGGCAATGTCTAATACATACAAACCCGAGAGTGGGTACGGGCTTGGCAAAATTATTTGTATGAAGTCCTACGCGGAACTCTATCATGTCGTCTTGTGCTTCGGGGATGGACTATTCTAGCACTAGACAAACACATCGATGCATCCCGTAGGCCAGAGATTCTCAACATTTCCTATAAGTGATACCGCCTTGACAAAATTTTCGTTTGAGTAGATGAAAAAAGATTCAAAAGAGCAATTCCTGAAATTATCAAGTATCGAATATCACTTTGAATATAATGGTGACGCTATGTTCTCAATATACATTGATAGAATGTCTCTGTTGAACAATTATGTTTCAAAAAATGAGCCTGCTCTATTTCAACATTCTTCTCTCACTTTATCTATAAGGTTATATGTTATCAAATCGCATCTTTTTTGCGGGAGAAGAGTTAGTTACTTGTAACCAAAGCCCTTTTGCTTTCCTTATATGCACTTGTAAAAATGAATATTTCTTATTTATAAATCTAGAGACTCGAACAATAATTCAATCCTCAACAAGCGGTGTTTTTATAATGTTTTGCTTTCTCTATAGAAAAGTAATAAGGTACCGGTTCAGATAGTAAATGGTAAAAGATCTTTATCACTACTTTCTGACATACCACGTCCAGTACATTTTTATGTATTATTATTATTGTCATTTATTTTACCCCGGTGTTATCATCCATTTTATGTGGTTTTAATTCTGTTCTGCTTCGTGGGGTCTACCGCTGCGTGCTTTATTGGCAGTGGAGTTTTGACCATCACATAACTCTCAAAGCCTCTATCTCACGGTGTAATCTACAGGATCAATAGCCTCAAAATATTTCTCAACCCATTATTTTGTTTCGGTTATTCGAAAGGACGCATGTAACACTTCGTAGCACCTATAACTCACGAGAAAATAACGCATCTAACGCTTGAAATTAACAAAAAAGTCTCTTACAAAATGTAACGCATGTAACGCTTCGTAACGTCTATAACTTACAAAAAAGGAACGCATGTAATGCTTTATAACGTCTTCAACTTACATAAAAGTAAGTTCGTAACGCCTAAAACTTATAAAAAAATAATGCGTGTAACGCTTCGTAACGCCCTAACACATGTAACGCTTTGTAACACCTATGACTTACAAAACAGTAACTTTTGTAACGCTTCGTAACACCTATAACTCACGAAAAAGTCACGTATGTAACGCTTCGTAACGACTGTAACTTGCAAAAAGTAACGAATGTAACACTGTATTGCCTGAAATTTACAAAAAAAGTAATGCATGTAACGCTTCGTAACGTCTATACTATATTAAAAAGTAACGCATGTAACGTTTCGCAACGTTTATAACATACAAAAAAGTAACGCATGTAACGCTTCGTAACGGTGGATGTACCTTATGATCAAAATAGAACCGGAATTTTCATTTTAAAATTCCCGCGCTTGTCCAAACGGTAAACTTTTATTCTCTCAACGTTGGCAACACTTTCATACACATTCTGTTGAAATTTTGACGCATATCGTAAGATTAGTTTTTGTTTGGCGTCTATACAAAGAAGTTGAAAAATTTTCGTGTGGCGAAAATTGGTGCCAAAAACGTTGGCACAGCGTTGGTTGTGTCGGAGTTTTTGGCTAAAAACTCAATCAATATCATCAACCAAGCACCGTACTCTCCAGATATGGCCCCGTGTGACTTTTTCCTCTTCCCCAGACTCAAATTGCCATTGCGGGGAACGCGTTTTGAGACCATAGAGACCATAAAAGAGAATTCGCTGCGTGAACTAAAGGCCATACCTTGGCGGCCTATAAAACTTGTATGGAAAATTGGATCAAGCGTTGGCATGCATGTTTTGCCGCAGGAGGAGAGTACTTTGAAGGCGATAATAAAGAAATTTATTAAAAATTTAAATTTTGCGTTTTAGAATTCGCTCAAATTTTAGAAAATTTTTCCGTGGCCCGGAGGGCCGAATGTCATATACCAATCGATTCAGCTCGACGAACTGAGCAAATGTCCGTGTGTGTGTATGTGTGTGTCTGTATGTGTGTTGTCAACTAAGAGGTCGAGATCTCAGAGATGGCTGGACCGATTTTGATCAAACTAATCGCAAATGAAAGGTCTCCCCGTCACCCAGAACGTTATTGAATGGTTTTGAGATCGGATGTTTACTTTTTGAGTTATACGAATTTTTATGTCAAAATTTTCAGTTTTTTGTCAGTATCTGTCACAATTGACCTTTAAAACAAAATATATTCTCAGACTTAGATTCCGCACGGTAATACCTATTCAACAAGCCATAGATTGCTAAAATCCGTCCATTTTTAACGGAGATATCGAAATTTTTGTGTAAGCGACTGTTTCCCCTATTCCAGCAGTAGAAGTTTTGAGCACTGTCTGGCAAAGAAGAGCTTGGGAGAAACATAAAACACGATTTTTTATTCTGTTACATACATTTATTTCTAAGTACCCAAAAGACTGTGTACAGCATGATATTTTGCCTCGGACCGATTTTAGCACGGTTCGTTTTTGGCAACATAATCGTTCGAATATGCCATATGTAAACCAGATGATGGCAGAATTTTCGAAGCAAAGGGTAGGAGGAAAGCAATTCCATAATTATATTGATTTAAACCACTTACAGCAATAAATGCTGGGAGAACATAACAGCCATATACCATTTGAATCAGTTCGTCGAGATCAGCAAATGCGTGTGTGATAAATAATTTCACTTATTTTTCCGGAGATGACTCAACCGTTTTCTACAAACTCAGATTCATATGAAAAGTCGTATACTCAAAATCAAGGTTCCTGAATTATGTTTGGTTCCGACCTCTGGTTCCGGAACTACAGGATGTTATGTGAAACGAAATTAAAATATTTTTCTCGTAGATGGCTGAACCGATCTAAGATTCAAATGAAATCTAAGAATTATATAAGATTCAAATGAAAAGTTTTAAGATTATATAAAACATCTTGTTTTTCAGTCAGATCCAACTTCCGGTTTCGAAGATACAGGGTGATTATTATAAAAGTGTCTATTTCACGTAAATTAACCCGATAATTAGCAGATTTGGATAGTCGATAACCAAATAAACTTATTTCATTATTGGTTGCATTCAGTTTTCGTTTCGGAAGGCACCCAAAAATTTAATTCGCACTACGATTCCACAAAGATGTCTACATTGATTTTCAAATATTTTTAACAAATGTAATCTATACAGCTACTCAGGTGAATTTGTCTGACTTCGGCTACACCGAATTTCGAATTCCGGTTACAGAATCGAATCGTTACTCAAAACTCAATCGTTCTCTAAAAACGTGCTTAATCCACCTATCAGTGAGATGATACCTTTTTTTATCAATCCGCATGTGTTTTTTTCATGAATATTCTTCGGTTTTCATGACATTATTTTAATGACCGTCGTTTTAAGCTGCAATTTGACATTTTAATCACTCATTACTCTATCTAAAAAGGTTACATTCGATTAAACTTTTCATGATATGTCGAAGTGAGTTCCTTTTTAGAATTTACGGTAATTTAAGGTACTTCCAGAGCCGGTATTCAGGAACCGATTCGTATGGCCATATGACGAATAAATTGCAATAGTTTTGAGTCCAACTTTCAAGCTTTTCGGGATTATCATCTTCTATATCGGTTTGAATTTTAGAAATTCATCCTCCTGTAATTCCAGAATCGGAAGTCAGCATTGAATAAAATTAATTAATTTTGTGTGGGACTATAAGTTTATTTTAATTTGAATTTTTTTCTGAAATTCGATTTGGCTTTATTTGAGAAAACGATTGAGCTTTGAGAAACGATTCGATACTGGAGCCGGAATTCGAAAATCGGTGTAGCCGAAGTCAGACAAATTCACCTGATTAGTTTACATTTGTTTCAAAATGTTTAAAAATCAGTATAGACATCTTTGAGAAATCGTAGTACGAGTTAAATTGTTGGGTGCCTTCCGAATCGAAAACTGAATACCACTAAAACTGAAATAAGTTTATTTGGTTGTCGACTATTCAAATCAGTAAATCTTAGATGATTCTTAGATATCATTAAATTTCTATAATCGGTTCAGCCATCTACGAGGAAAATAAGTTACACAATTTTAATTTCGTTTCACATATCATCCTGTAGTTCCGGAACCAGAAGTCGGATCCAAACATAATTCAGGAACCTTGTTTAGGAGCATACGAATTTTCATATGAATCTGAGTTTGTAGAAAACGGTTGAGTCATCTTCGAAAATAAGGTAAAAAATTGAGTGAAATTATTTGTCACATACGCATTTGCTGATCTCGACGAACTGATTCAAATGGTATATGGGTGTTTTGTTCTTCCAGCATTTATTGCTGTAAGCAGTTTAAATCAATATAATTATGAAATCGTTCAGAATTCGGAAGTACTGCCATCTTTCCAATATGTCATATTCGAACGATTATGTTGCCAAAAACGAACCGTGCTAAAATTGGTCCGAGGCAAAATGTCATGAAAAATAATGCTGTTCACAGTCTTTTTGGTACTTAGAAACTATTGTATGTAACAGTATAAAAAATCGTGTTTTACGTTGCTCATAGCTTTTCTTTGCCATACAGCGCTCAGAACTTCTACTGCTGGAATATGGGGGAAAACTCGCTTACACAAAAAATTCGATATCTCCGTTAAAAATGAACGGATTTTAACAATCTATGGCTTGTTGGATAGCTATTACCGTGCGGAATCTAAGTCTGAAAACATATTCTGTTTTCAAGGTCAATTGTGACAGATACTGTCAAAAAACTGAAAATTTTGACATAAAACTTCTTATAACTCAAAAAGTAAACATCCGATCTCAAAACCATTCAATAGCGTTCTGGGTGACGGGGAGACCTTTCATTTGCGACTAGTTTGATCAAAATCGGTTCAGCCATCTCTGAGATCTCGACCTCTTAGTTGACAACACACATACAGACACACACACACACACACACACACATACACACACACACACACACACACACACACACACACACACACACACACACACACACACACACACACACACACACACACACACACACACACACACACACACACACACACACACACACACACAGACATTTGCTCAGTTCGTCGAGCTGAATCGATTGGTATATGACATTCGGCCCTCCGGGCCTCGGAAAATTTTTCGAAAGTTTGAGCGAATTCTATACCTATTTTTATATATATATAAAAACGTGATTAATCCACCTAGCAGTGAGATGATACCTTTTTTATCAATCCGCATGTGTTTTTGGCATGAATATTCTTCGGTTTTTCAGTTTTCATGACATTATTTTAATGACCGTCGTTTTAAGCGACAATTTGAGATTTTAATCACTCTTTACTCAGTAATGTCGAAACTGCAAATCGGATCGAATTTGAATCTAAAAGTGTAACAATCCATGATATGTCGAAGTAAGTTCCACTTCAGAGTTTACGGTAATTTAAGGTACTTCCAGAGCCGGTATTCAGGAAGCAGCATTACCCAAACCGATTCGTATGGCCATGAATTGACTTGACAAATAAATTGCAATAGTTTTGAATCCAACTTTGAAGCTTTTCGGGATTGTCATCTTCCATATCGGTTTGAATTTTAAAAATTCATCATCCTGTAATTCCAGAATCGGAAGTCAGAATTGGATAAAATTCATTAATTTTGTATGAGACTATAAGTTTATTTAATATTTATTTTTGTTTCGATTTGGCTTTTTTGAGAAAACGATTGAACTTTGAACAACGATTCGATACTGAAACCGGAATTCGAAAATCGATGTAGCCGAAGTCAGATAAATTCACATAAGTAGCTGTATAGTTTACATTTGTTTCAAAATGTTTGAAAATCAGTGTAAATATCTTTGAGAAATCGTAGTACGAATTAAATTTTTGGGTGTCTTCCGAATCGAAAACTGAATATCACTAAAACTGAAATAAGTTTATTTGATTATCGACTATCCAAATCTGCTAATCCGATAAACCGGATTAATTCATGTGAAATAGACATTTTTATACTAATCACCCTATATCTCCAAAATCGGAAGTTGGATCTGACTGAAAAGCAAGATGTTTCATAGAATATTAAAACTTTTCATTTAAATCTTGGATGATTCTTAGATTTCATTTGAATCTTAGATCGGTAATTTCATTTCACATATCATCCTGTAGTTCCGGAACCAGAGATTGGAACCAAACATAATTCAGGAAACTTGTTTAGAAGCATACGACTTTTCATATGTATCTGAGTTTGTAGAAAACGGTTGAGTCATCTCCGAAAAAATTGAGTGAAATTATTTATTTTGAAATTATTATCACACGCGCAGCTGATCTCGACGAACTGATTCGAATGGTATATTGGTGTTATGTTCTTCCAGCATTTATTGCTCTAAGTAGTTTAAAACAATATAATTATGGAATTGCTTTCAACTCGAAAATGCTGATATCATCTGATTTATATATGTCATATTCGAACGATTATGTTGCCAAAAACGAACCGTGCTAAAATCGGTCCGAGGTAAAATGTCATGAAAAAGGATGCTGTACACATTTTTTTTTGGTACTTAGAAACTATTGTATGTAACAGTATGAAAATCGTGTTTTACGTTGCTCCCAAGCATTTATTTGCCATACAACGCTCAAAACTTCTACTGCTGGAATAGGGGGAAAAGTCGCTTGCACAAAAATTGCGATATCTCCGTTAAAAATGGACGGATTTTAACAATATATGGCTTGTTGGATAGGTATTGCCGTGCGGAATCTAAGTCTGAAAACATATTCTGTTTTCAAGGTCAAATGTGTCAGATACTGTCGAAAAACTGAAAATTTTGACATAAAACTTCGTATAACTCAAAAAGTAAACATCCGATCTCAAAACCATTCAATAGCGTTCTGGGTGACGGGGAGACCTTTCATTTGCGACTAGTTTGATCAAAATCGGTCCAGCCATCTCTGAGATCTCGACCTCTTAGTTGACAACACACATACAGACACACACACACACAGACATTTGCTCAGTTCGTCGAGCTGAATCGATTGGTATATAACATTCGGCCCTCCGGGCCTCGGAAAATTTTCGAAAGTTTGAGCGAATTCTATACCTATTTTTTATATTTATAAAAAAAGGTAAAAAAAAAATTCTGAAATCGAATTTCAGAAACAAAACTTCAAATTAAAATAAATTCAATTTTATCCAATTCTGACTTCCGATTCTCGAATTGTAGGATGATGAATTTTTAAAATTCAAAGCGATATAGAAGACGACAATCCCGAAAAGCTTCAAAGTTGGACTCAAAAATATTGCAATTTATTCGTCATATGACCATACGAATCGGTTTGGGTTATGCTAATTCCTGAATATCGGCGCTGGAAGTACCTTAAATTACACTAAACTCTAAAGTGAAAATAACTTCGACATATCATGGAATGTTTAATCGATTGTTACACTTTTAGATTCAAATTCGATCCGATTTGCAGTTTGGACATTACATAATAATGAGTGATTTAAATCTCAAATTGCCACTTAAAACGACTGACATTAGAATAGTGTCACGAAAACTGAAACACCGGAAAAATGCAAAAAACACATGCGGATTGATAAAAAAAGGTATCATCTCACTGCTAGGTGGATTAAGCACGTTTTTTAATAAAATTCCGGTTCTTTTTTGATCATAAGGTATATAACATTTTGTAACTCCTATAACTTCTTTAAAAGTAGTGGGTGAGTTGATGCCTCTCACCAAAGACATCATATTAACATGATATCAAGCTCTCACATGTCCCGAACAAATCATTGGCAACATCCATTTTTGAGAGCATGGCGCCCTCAGGCGAGTCCGCATCGAATCTCGTACATAGAAGTAGGGGAGAGAAATGTAAAATTCGTGCGCGCCAAGATAGCAGCACTGCGTACCCATACAATTGACATGATGTGTGAACTGAAGATTGATTTCGCTTCAAGCTGACATGGTCTGCTCTCACGCAACCCGCCTATGGGTCTGATTCTCAACCCCGCACATAGGGTCAGATGGTTTTTCTTGCCCCTAGCCCTATAATATTGCTCTCTCCGGGTACGTAACTTGGATCCAGCCAAACATGTGCTTGAAGTGCGTTTGCGTTCGTCTTCTTAGTCCTAAATAAGTATATGCGGGATTCAGCTGCAGTGGATGCCTTTATGGCAAGCTCGCGCACCTCAATTTACCGGTCAACCAGTACAATTTAGTGTATTATTATTGTCGTGTATTTTGCTTTTTTTGTTTTGTTCGTTTCTGTTTCTAATTTCTGGAAGGGCCCCTCTCGGTACGTGCCTGATACATGCAATATGTATAGGAATTATTTACTTTGTATCATTTAATGGAAAGCTTTCTTTATTTGTGTTTATTTAATTTTCAACAAATTAAATTATGATTTCGAACAATTACCTTATTTCATGACTATTGTCAGTTTGCCAGTACAATATATTAATTACTACCAGAGTTGCCATTCATACAGATTTATTTGTACTTCACAGATTTTCAAATGCTCATACTAATTTTATACAGAATGAAGATTTTATACAAATTTCACAAATTAGAGTGAAAATCTTTGTGCAGATGTCACTCTTAAGGTTTAAAAGTTACGGATGAGTTTTGGTGTATGATTATTATCAAAAGCACCCTTTAAACTTCTTAGCACGAAGCATGCTCTGGTATTATTATTGTATTATTGTAGTAAACTTCACTAACTTTTTATATCAAAACTCTTGGAAGTTCCTCTTTCAGGTTTGCAAGCTTGTTGTTTCGCTTGTTCAGCATCTGAGCATTTTTTGTGTAGCCAAGGAATGGAAAGTCTTCTGTTTTTCGTTGTGCCAAGAACTCGTTTGGTTTGGGTTTGTTCAGCTGCCTCCTTTATCGAATGAGGAAGCCATACTCTTCGAGTAAAGAGAGCTCTTCCATCTAGTTTGGAGCGCTGGAAAAGAGAAATATCCAGCATAAAAAATTCTAGTAGAAAAATATTTTACGAATAATATTCCAATGATAAACACGAATTGTTGCATTTCAAAGTCTTCATTGATGACCATATCAAAAACGTTAACCCTTCGACGCAAAATCTAACTTTACGTCTGTTTAGTGGTTTATGTTGACATGATAAGTCAGAAACATAGGTTATGCCTTCAACTTATCAGTTCAACGTGAATGTAAACAAACTAACTCATAAAAAACAGTCATTGAAGTATCAAAACCTCTAAATGAGCAGTATTTATAATCGGAAAGGTTTTTCAATTCTTTCTTGAATCTGAAACATTAGTTGAATATCGATTGAAATCAATGTAAAGTTTCGATGAAATATAATTTGGACTACGTAAACATTACATAATCATACAAAATGGGTCCAGTATGCCTTAGCTTTAGGAGCATTTACGCTCCAGGTTGAGAACCGCTGTCAAACCCGATTCTGCTAACAGTAGCCTTACGGAGCCGCAGTTTCCTGTTTCACTTCCCAGCGGAGTGCTTATTATAATCAGTTTCGCTTAGGTAAAATACATATATCTCGAAGATATGTGAAGACCAGCAGAGCTGTTTACCAAATACGTGATAATTCATGACATAGGAAAATAGTATCGGCATTTCGGTCTCAGTACTAAATATGAATGTTATTCTCAAGGAATACACACTTATATTTTTCGCTGAATACCGCAAAGTAGTTGCCGAAAATCATCACGACAAAAGATAAAATTTCTGAGAGTGTCGTTTGTGTTTAACAAACGTCAATTATTACCGAAATATGTGTGTCGAATGTGTTGGATTGTGTATTGCCAATCTGTCTCGGAATTTTACTAAAGCTTTTTTTTTTTTTTTTTCAAATAAAATTTTCATTAGGCTCATTTGCTTTAGCTTAACGTGGCCGATTGTCTTGTTGTTAGGGAGAGAGAAAGGGATGCCGTATTACGGGGCGGCATACTCCCCAGTTAGTAAGGGGACATAGGGAGGGTGGGACCTACACAGTATTGAATTGAAATTTGAATACATCATTGGTTTGTGGCATACATCTTTTAGACACATTTTGCGTTCGATGAATCTTCATGTTTTTCAGCTTGTAGCAATGAAGAGATTATTCTGGATTGGGATGCTTCGTTGGTGTGTTCTGACGTTGATGTGACGTTTTTGGGTAGCTTCCAGCAACTCAGTCAGTTCAAGGCAGGTGCATGCTCCGAAGCATCGTTTACACAGGCCATACTTCCAGCAACGTAAAGAAGAGTGCGGTAGAGCTGTAGACGAGAAAGAGATAGGGAGAGCACTAAATTTGAGCATTGATAGTTTTCAAGAAGTTATAGATGAGAGTCATATAAGGAAGATTTCGAGTTGCCAAGACGTCGCGGACTGGTACGAAGGGTGGTATACCTCGGGCCCGAAGGGAACCTATGAGTTGGGACCTGGCATCACAATACTCGACACATGTCCAAACAACATGTTCGATGTCATGATAACCCTCACCGCAAACGCAGACACCATTCTCAGCGAGCCCCACACGACGGAGATGCGCGCTGAACATATAATGATTAGACATGAGCCTTGACATTACACGAATAAAGTCTCGGCTCACGTCTAACCCCCGGAACCAAGCTTTCGTCGATACCTGTGGGATTATTGAGTGTAACCATCGTCCCAGAGTTCCACTATTCCATGTATTCTGCCAGCTAGCTAGAGTTTTCTGACGACAGCAACTGAAAAATTCATTGAAGCAGATTGGTCTTTCATAGATATCACCTTCTAGTGCGCCCACCTTGGCTAACGAGTCCGCCCTCTCATTGCCCCGTATGGAACAATGTGAGGGGACCCAAACCAAGGTAATCTGGTATGATTTTGCAGATAAAGCACTCAATTGTTCCCGTATTTTCCCCAGGAAATACGGTGAGTGCTTTCCAGGCTTCACTGAACGGAGAGCCTCAATGGAACTGAGACTGTCCGATACAATGAAGTAGTGATCTGTGGGCAGAGTGTCAATGATCTCAAGGGTATACTGAATTGCAGCTAGTTCTGCGACGTAAACTGAAGCTGGATCACTGAGTTTATAGGAAGCGGTGAAATTTACATTGAATATACCGAAGCCAGTGGACCCGTCTAGATATGATCCGTCAGTGTAAAACATTTTATTACAGTCGACTTCTTTAAATTTATTATTAAAAATTTTTGGGATCTCTTGAGGGCGTACAGGATCCGGGATTCCACAAATTTCTTCTTTCATGGATGTGTCGAAAAGCACAGTAGAATTAGAAGTATCCACAAAATGAACACGATTGGGAACAAACGAAGAAGGATTTATATTCTGAGCCATGTAGTCAAAATACAAGGACATAAAACGGGTTTGTGAATTAAGCTCGACGAGCTTTTCAAAGTTTTCTATCACCATCGGATTCAAAATGTCGCATCGGATTAGCAGTCGATATGAGAGATCCCAGAACCTGTTTTTCAACGGTAAGACGCCCGCCAGCACTTCAAGACTCATCGTATGGGTTGATTGCATGCAACCCAAGGCAATACGTAAACAACGATACTGAATTCTTTCCAGTTTAATGAAATGAATATTCGTAGCGGAGCGGAAACAGAAACATCCATATTCCATTACTGACAATATCGTCGTTTTGTACAACCTGATCAGGTCTCCTGGGTGAGAGCCCCACCAAGTTCCGGTTATTGTACGAAGGAAATTGATTCTCTGTAGGCATTTTCGTTTCAAATACCTAATGTGACATCCCCAGGTACCTTTGGAATCGAACCAGACCCCGAGATATTTAAATGTGAAAACCTGAGCTATGGTTTCACCCCCTAGTTGAAGCTGTAATTGCGCAGGTTCTCGCTTCCTTGAAAATACAACCAGCTCAGTTTTCTCCGTAGAGAACTCGATACCCATTTGAAAAGCCCATGTCGACAAGTTGTCGAGGGTATCTTGCAATGGTCCTTGGAGATCGGCAGCTTTGGGTCCTATAATAGACACAACACTGTCGTCGGCAAGTTGTCTTAGCGTGCAAGATGTGTTGATACATTCATCAATGTTATTTACGTAAAAGTTGTATAAAAGGGGGCTTAAGCATGAGCCCTGAGGAAGACCCATGTAACTGAATCGCTTTGTCGTCAAATCACCATGCTCAAAATGCATGTGTTTCTCGGACAATAGATTATATAAAAAGTTGTTCAAAACTGGTGAAAGACCATGCTGATGCAACTTCTCAGATAGAACGTTAATGGAAACTGAATCGAATGCCCCCTTGATGTCGAGGAAAACTGATGCCATTTGTTCTTTACGAGCAAATGCCATTTGAATTTCTGTTGAGAGCAACGCTAGACAATCGTTCGTTCCTTTGCCCCTGCGGAACCCAAATTGTGTACCTGAAAGCAATCCATTTGTTTCGACCCAATTGTCTAGACGGAAGAGAATCATTTTCTCCAACAATTTCCGAATACAGGAAAGCATAGCAATCGGCCGATACGAATTGTGATCGGAGGCTGGTTTTCCAGGTTTTTGAATAGTAATAACTCTCACTTCTCTCCATTCGTGTGGGACAATATTACCCTCGAGGAACTTGTTGAATAAATTCAACAAGCGCCTTTTGGCAGAGTCGGGCAGATTTTTCAACAAGTTGAATTTAATTCTGTCTAACCCCGGGGCTCTATTGTTACACGACAAGAGCGCAAGTGAGAACTCTACCATCGAAAACGGTGTTTCGTTTGTATTCAATGTCGCGACGCGGGATATCTTCTGTTCCGGAACAGAATCAGGACATACTTTCTTAGCGAAATCAAATATCCAGCGGTTAGAATATTCCTCGCTTTCGTTCGCGTGATTTCGATTGCGCATGCGACGGGCCGTATTCCAAAGAGTGCTCATTGCTGTTTCTCTCGTTAATCCGTCAACAAACCTTCGCCAGTAACCGCGTTTCTTAGCTTTAATCAGACTTTTCATTTGAAATTCTAACGCCGCGTATTTCCGATAATTATCTGGAGTTCCGTTCCTTCTAAACGAGATGAAGGCTGAAGCTTTTTTCGTTTTCAGCTCTGAGCACTCTTTGTCCCACCATGGGTTGGGAGAACGCATACTAGTTTGCGCGCTAGGTACTCGTTTCGTCTGAGCTTGAATTGCGGTGTCAAGAATCAAGCCAGCCAAAAATGTATACTCTTCCTCCGGAGGAAGCTCCTGTGATGTTTCTAGTTTCTCAGACATCGAGCTCGCGTAACGTTTCCAATCAATGTTTCGTGTGAAATCGTACGAAACATTGATTGTTTCCGATGGTCTTCCACGGTTGGTGATAGAAACTATGATCGGCAAGTGATCGCTACCGTGAGGATCACAGATTACCTTCCACTTGCAATCTAACTGTAGCGAAGTCGAGCAAAGGGATAAATCCAGCGCACTTGGTTGTGCTGGCGGTCTAGGGTTCCGTGTCATTTCTCCCGTGTTTAGAATTGTCAAATTGAAGTTGTCACACAGATCTTGAATTAACGAAGAACGATTATCATCATATAAGCAGCCCCATCCTGTACCATGCGAGTTAAAGTCCCCTAAAACCAGCCGCGGTGAAGGAAGAAGTTCTATGATGTCTGCAAGCCGACGATGCCCTATCGAGACTCTGGGAGGAATGTAGATAGAAGCTATACATAGATCTTTGCCTTTAATATTAATTTGGCAAGCAACAACTTCAATTCCCGGTGTCGAGGGGAGGTTAATACGATAAAATGAATAGCACTTTTTAATCCCTAAAAGTACCCCTCCATAAGAGTCTTCTCGGTCCAGGCGGATTATGTTAAAATTATGGAAGTCGAGGTTGATGTTAGAAGTAAGCCAAGTTTCACTCAAGGAGAATACATCGCAATTATGAGTATGTATTAAGTGTTTGAAAGAATCAAGTTTTGGGATGATACTTCTGCAATTCCACTGAAGCACAATGATCATATCTTCGATTCTCAGTGGTAAATTATCCATCAAAAGATACGATCGCTGCAAGGAGGGGCCATTGTTCAGTCAACTGTTT
Source organism: Malaya genurostris (assembly GCF_030247185.1). NCBI lineage: Eukaryota > Metazoa > Arthropoda > Insecta > Diptera > Culicidae > Malaya > Malaya genurostris. Next base: position 253,737,441 of record NC_080571.1, on the reverse strand, counting down.
TAAAAATGTCCTTACTGTTGGCAGTAGAGCAGTTAGGAAGCTTTTCAGAGGATCAGTAATATTGAAGGCTGTTAATATCCAGTCCACGATATCAGAAAATTTCAATAATCCAGCGTTTGTTGGATTTTCTGGTTGTGCTTTGGGGTCATTCGGGTTTTTTGATGCCCCAGGAAGTGCTGGGTACTCCTTATCATCCCTAAGTTTTTTGAACCCAGGAGGTGTTTGCTTCGGTTTTGAGTCAGCACTTTTTGTTTCCGTTTGGTTCTTTTGTGACGAAGAGGACAGTCTGAGGCCTTTACGAGGAAGCTTGGGAGAAGCCAGATTTTGTCTTTTCCTGCTTCCTTCAACCTGTGTGTAGGAAGGTCCTTCGCCTGGGTCGTCAGAGGTATCCTCTTCAACTGGCAAGATTGCAAACGGGTTCTCAGGGGTCGATGGAGTGGTTCTTTTTAAGATTTCCGCATAAGAACGTTTGGAACGTTCTTTCACGCATCGCTTCAATTTCTCCGCACGCTGTATGTACGTAGGGCACACCGAAAGATCATGAGGATTCTCCCCGCAGTAGCAACACTTTTCCACTGCTCTTCTGCAGAGATCGTCCTCATGGGCCTCTCCGCATTTGCCGCATCGCAGTTTGTTGCAACAATAGGTTGCCGTATGACCTAGCTGTTTGCAGCTTGTACAATGCATTACCCGCGGTACATACAGCCGAACAGATAGACGAACTCCACTCACTACCAAATAATTTGGAAGTGCATATCCGGCAAAAGTCACGCGAAATGAGTCCGATTGGTAAAATTTACCATCTATCGATTTGGAGTGCAATTGCTTGCACTCCAAAAATTTCACTGGTTGAAGGTCGGGGTTTTTGAAACGGCCTACCCCGTCCTTCATCAGATCTTCGATTGTCAGACTTTCGTCACGGACCACACCGTCGATCTCCACCACATGAGACGGGACGTACACGCGGTACTCCTTCGTGAACAACTCGCTGGTAGCAATCTCGTTTGCTTGCTTCAGGTCGGACACAACAACGCGTAACTTGTTTGGCGAAACCTTATCTATTGTTTTTATTGCCGAGAAATGTTTTTCCAGGTCCCGAGCAATATTTAAAACTCTGAGAGACTTTAATTTGGGCCGGAAGTATACCACCCACGGACCCCCCGAGCCATCGTCTTGGTAAACTTTTTGGCGAGCAGGCAATATCTTAGAGGGAGATGGAGGCATCGGAGAGGGAGATGGCATTGGAGAGGGAGATGGTATCGGAGGGGGAGATGGTATAGGAGGGGTAGATGGCATCTCGGAAGCAAACTCAGCCTCTAAATGTTCTTCGTTCATTCGTTCAGCTTCGCCCTCCTCCGAGACACCCCCACTGTCATCAATATTCATATTTAAAGTGCGTGAGTAAAGAAGTCTCCCGCACTTGAAATGAGAAAGAAAGAAATAAAATGAAAAGAAAATATATGAATAGTAAAAGTTGAAAGAAAAAGTTTGAGAAAATACTTAACAGTATGTCACGGTAAGCTGTTAGGTGAGTTGCTCCTTCACTCCTTCGTTGTGCTTCAGCGTGACCTTGACTCAGGATTTGGCTGCTGCGATGCGGGTAGCAAACAATAGAAATAACTGCTGCCCGAGGATAGCACAATAGCGTCTACTGTCGATACCGATACAAAACCGGTGCACAGACAGAACTCACTTGCGGGGATGCTACTTTTTATCACTTTTATTTAATGCCTATACTACAGCCTCTGCTGTGATAGGCACCTTCGTCTTACCGATGTCGATTGTTAAAAAAACGCGTGTGCTCACTTCGAACATTCGGTTACGAATGAGTTTTACTAAAGCTTGCTTCAGATAGAATTGGAACAAAGACAATTGCCTGTATTTCAGTTATGTATATTGAATTCAAGATCTTTTTTATACAAATGTAGCGTTTTCTTCATACTTTTAAGAAAAAATACGGACAAAATTATTCATCACGGTTTCGAAGAAATTCTCGAATTTTTCCTGTAACACGGCTCATTAGGCGGCGCACACCTTCTTTGTCCATCGTTTTAGCTATCTTATTCCACCAGGTCGTCATCTGATTGATGTCTTTGACAACCTTTCCTTTGCCTTGAGTGTCCTCTTCGTGATTGCCCAGTATTTCTCAATAGGGCGGAACTTAGGGGCAGTTGGGTGGGTTAAGGTTTTTCGGAACAAACTGGACCCCTTTTTCTGCATTGCATTCTTGAACGACTTTGCTGTAATGACAGCTTGCCAAATTTGGCCAAAACATTACGGGATGGTCGTGGGATCGAATGAACGGCAAAATTCGTTTTTTGGAGACACTCTTTTTGGTATAGTTCCGATGTCACTGTCTTATTTGTAACGAAAACTTTCGTTTTTTTGCCACAGCTGCCTCGTTTCGTTTTATTGTGCCCTGCCAAATCACAAATTTTCTTGCAAATTTGTCGGCAAAATCAAATTTAAATTTGGCTAGAAAATCCCCCCGAGCCGTTGCCAAGTAAAATTTTTGACCTGGGATTTGCCTTGAGATAGGTTTCATCGTCCATCAGAAGACACCCGTTGAACTTGACCAGCACCTGGTCATATACACTGAAGTCTTTTTTTATGTGAATTTACGTACCGCATACAAAAACCGCATAAAAAAACCGCATTACTCTGAAAATTCGCATAAAAAAACCGCATAACTCTGAAACTTCGCATAACAAAACCGCATAACTCTGAAACTTCGCATAAAAAAAAACCCGCAGAAGGGAAGCCGCATAACTCTGAAAATTCGCATAAAAAAACCGCATAACTCTGAAACTTTGCATAAAAAAACCGCATAACTCTGAAAATTCGCATAAAAAAGTCGCGTAAAAAAAGCCGCATAAAAAAAGACCTCAGTGTAGTTTCCGAGCACGAATTTTGACCACACTATTCTGTTTATGGTCCGATTTGGCTGTTTGCAAGCTCGATACGACTTGATTTCTTCCCGGAGTCGAGTTCTCGAGTACTATGGGCAGCACCGAATTTTCTGGCCAAACCACGGCCCGACAGATTAGGATTCCTCTTAATCGTCTTCAAAATCTTACCACGCAGTTTCCTGTCGGCAGTTCCACTTCGACGATTGGCTTGAGGCTTCCGAATCGTCGTCAATGTTTCCTTATACCGATTGATAACGTGTCATACGGTATTTCTGGACAATTTCAGCTGTTTAGCTAGCCTAGATGCAGATTGCAGACCACAATGGATTTTACAAATAACTGTGCACAATTTTTTCCCTTCTTTCGGCTTCCATGTTGATTGTTTACAAAGTACAGTCGATTTGCGGAATGTCAAAAATCATACGTGAAGCTGACAAAATTACCGACACGTGGGCGCCAATAACTTCCAAATCCGAGTTTTATAACGAGCTCGAGAAATGGTTTTAAGTGTGTATATTTCATATATTCACCCTTATTCTGAATAACGACGTATTCGTAAAATCGATACGACGTTATTCAGAATAAGGGCGATTATTTCAATACAATTGGAACTAAATTTGGATCATAGCAATCGCTTGTGACATTCAGGGTTGTTACGAAAAATCTCAAAATCAAACGCGCGAAATCCGCGCGAAGTTGAAAACTAAAACGCGCGATATTCGAGTGAAGCGTTTACAAATCTATTGACGTGAATATGTCTTACTTTACTCTGAAGCGCTTCTATTCGCCCTGTGGAAGAATGGGTAGAACTTAATCGTGAATATTTCGAGCTGTACAAAACGCAACCACACAATTCTTTCTCCATGCCATAGAAAATATAGTCAGCAATTCATGATTAAATTTTTAATGGTGCGAGAAAACCATAAAAAACCCAGTGCTTTTTGCCCCTCCAAAGAATTTATTGGAGTGGCCATGCCCTCCCAATATTTTTGCAGATATCAGAAAATTTGCTAGAAATATCTTATGATATAAAATTTATTTCTGTTATCCCGTAATTCGTCTCCGTAATCGTTCATATTTCTTAACTAAGTTACTACAATTTTTAAACTAATTTACTACAATGTGAAATGTGCTATACTTCACCACTTTCGAATATTGGTTATCACTGGAATAGTAAGGAAAATGTATGTGATCGTGTCGAAACATTCGGAAGAGAAATTAAACTTGCTGACTTGGTTGCCGTTTAATTACTTCTAACCTCTCCGTTCCCTTTACAAAAATATTTTATATATTGAAAAGTTTAATGATCTGTAGTAATAATTTCTAGTGCCCCTCCAATATTTCATGGAATTTGCCTGGGTGTCTGGGTGAGTACCTTCCAATAGGTTATTTTGGAACCGAATTCAGAACCTGGATTCTGATCCACCTGAATTCAGAACTTAATTTTAGGTTTAGAATTTCGTTTCAAAATCCAATTTCAGAATTTAGTTTCAGAATCCAATTTCCAAAGTAAAACTGAGATTCTAGAACTGAATCCTAATTCTAAATACTGGAATTCGTTTATTGACTAGATTTTTCAGCTGAATTTAGTACCTTAATATAAGTTCGGTATACATATCCAAAATTCTGATTCAGCAACAGTTTTGAAACAAAATTTTAGATCTGAACTCCGTACCAGAATGTTTGGAACTCTCTTCTGAATTCAGTTTCAGAATTAAATTCCTTAATCCCGTTTCCGAATTCTATTCGGATCTTTGGGTCTGGAACTAGATCTTAGAACTGTAATTCAGGTTCGGATTTCTTGTTGAGTCAGCTAATATAACCGAATGAATTATTGATCTGGATTCCAAACCTGAGTTTTGTAATTGAATTCAGAGCAAGTCTCAGGTTTTGAACTCAGTTCTTTAATTCAGTTTCAGTTTCTAAATGTCCAGAATTTAGGTTCTGGTGTAGATGAATAAATGGTGGAAAAAAGTACTACATATCACAAATCGATTTATTTTAGAACTACTAAAATATTATCAAAGGACTATGCGTAATTTTTCTTCACTGAGTATGTAAATCTACAAAAGAAAAACAACTATTGCATTGTTTTACTCTCAGTTGTTCATCGTTATTTGTGCGGTTGAATAAGTGTCGTCAATATGTCATACTTTAGTACATAGGCACCGTTACAATTCTGGAAACACAGTAGTAAAAGTTGCAAAATTCACAAAATCATTCAAATAAAACGAATGATTATTGATATTCGGAAATGTTGAAAAAGCATATCAGCTTTTTCGTATTCACGTCCTTAAGTTATGTCTTTGACATTATCTACCCGCGTTTTTATACAGATGATACTTACCGCAGAGCTTGAAATCCACTTGAAATCTCATGATGTCGGATTTTACTCTGAATGTCTATCTATTCCTCATTTTGTTTCCTTTGAGCATTTCTTTTCTTGTCCAACTTCGCTTCATAAGCTTGTCGTGCAAATTTTACTTTAAGAATGAGATGCTCATCTCAAACCAAATTTGCGACCTAATCATCCCTATTGTCAAAAAAATAGCATTCCATTTATTATGTTCTTCCATCAGACATCAATATCTTTGAGTGCAAAAATCTTTTTTTTTTCGTTTTGCACTTTAGGACGAAAAACGCAAGCATATACCTTATGATAAAAAAAGAACCAGAATTTTCATTTTAAAATTCCCGCGCTTGTCCAATCGGTAAACTTTTATTCTCTCAACGTTGGCAACACTTTTATACACATTCTGTCAAATTTTGACGCATATCGTACGATTAGTTTTTGTTTGGCGTCCATACAAAAAATTGAATAATGGATGAAAATTTATAACAACGGCTCGCCTTCGAAGCGCCATTCGGTTTATTGTTGTGCGGTTTTGACGTCATATTCATAGATCCACACCTCATCACCAGTTATGATGCATTCGATGAATGTGGGGTCACTATCTGCGTTGGAAATCATCTCTTCGGCCACATCAACACGACGCTGTTTTTGAATGAAATTCAGCTTTTTGGGCACCAGCCGAGAAGCGACGCGTTTCAAACCCAAAACATCAGTTAAAATGTGTTCGGCTGATCCATAAGAGATGCCCAACAACACGACAATCTCTCTAATCGGTACAGAACGATTTTGCAACACGATTTGCTTCGCCGATTCAATGTTTTCTTCAGTAACAGATGTTGTTGGGCGGCCAGGGATCTCATTATGATCCAAGCTTGTACTTGTACCTTTGAAGCGTTTATACCACTCGTATGCCTGTGTTTTTCCTAGACACGATTCACCAAAGGCCTTTTCTAACATTCTCAAAGTTTCGGAACACTTAAATCCATTTGTAACACAAAATTTGATGCACGCACGTTGTTCTAAATTTTCATCCATTACAAAAATCGCCACACGAAAATTTTTCAACTTCTTTGCATAGACGCCAAACAAAAACTAATTGTTTTGTGCGGTGAACGACCCAATCGTGGTTAAAGCCGCTAATAAACGACAACAACAACAACTAATTGTACGATATGCGTCAAAATTTGACAGAATGTGTAAAAAAGTGTTGCCAAAGTTTACCGATTGGACAAGCGCGGGAATTTTAAAATGAAAATTCCTTTTCTTTTTTGATCATAATGTATATCGAAAAGTTTATGTAATTCCTGGTAACAGCTCTGCTGAAACGTCTGCTCATCTTATTTTTTTAAACTAACAAGCTTCAAAAATTTGCACAGAACTTTTTTTTCGCGCCATCACTTCGAAATCCGCGCGGCCGTAACAACCCTGGATTTTGACCTACAACGCATTGAAAATTAAGCATCATTTCACATGAGCTACAGAATGGCGATTGTCGTGACATCTGCATGTATTCGCCAGGCGTAACTTAAGAAATTTCAAGTAGTAATCAAAAACCAAAATCAGTAAAAAAAATTGTCGCATCCTATTTCTGAATAAATGTTAAAAAATCCAAAGCGACTCAGAAAATTGTACAAAATCAACAAAACAAACCTGAAGTGCTAAACAGAATCCGGAAGTTCCGGAAGTAGTGATTAACAAACTTCGGAATGGATATTGCATTGAATTCGCATACGTCAGTGTGATAGACATCATTACTTCTGACCGGGGATAAAAATAGATTTCCATATCTGGGTCCGAAAATATAACGAAGGGATCCATTGAGATAAACTGTGTAAAACGAAAGTTAATGATACAAATTTAGAGAAGAAAAAAACATTGACTACGACCAGAAAACGTAACAAAATTGCATGCAGAACATGAACCAACATACCGATTATCTTCTAGCTGCTGCTAAAATTGACGGGAGGTAAAATACTTTCGAAACCATCAGCACTACAGTGAATATAAAAAAGCAATTTATAAATGCCACTGCATCCATTGCCAGAGAAATCTTCTGTGGTAACACGTCGCTCCGTTGGTCGGTGTATTTCGCATTGGCATAATTGCTCTGCAGTTTTTGCATGTTCATACAAAATAATCAATACTTGTCTAGACATTGGTGCACACAAACCGCGGATTCTATTCGATTCAAAAGTTTAATAGAAGATACAAAGTTCCTGTGTTTTTTTTAATTTCATTTTGTGGTCCATTTTTGTATTTAGTCAGTTTGTTAATGTTTCAAAAGTCACTCGAAGCCAGTGTAGAAGAATTTCCATGGGTTTTGGCAGTAGATCTATTTAGTCAAGTAAGGATTTCTGTACTTTCGGAAACCCAGCGATTCTTGAAAACATTAGTGATATTTTAATAGGGATTTACATTTTTTTCAAGCCAAGTCGCGAAATGTGTGATAACTAAGTGCTCACAAGTTCCTATCTCATGCCTCGTCGTGTGTCTATGATGATATTTGGTCAATAGAACGGCGTCGACTAGGTGCTATCGTCATCTCCGTTAGTAGCAGAATGAGAGAGTGCGAATTGGTTTGTATGTAATAATTCATTTGAGACGCGAAAATTATTGTATCAAAATTCTTAATGTGCATTGTTTTAAAACCGTTTGCAGCATTCCTTGCAATTCATAAACTAGCATTTTGCATATCACCCTTATATAATTTGACGAATAAAGCAATGTTGATCTGCCGAATAAAAATGTTGTTCTGCCAGGCCGTGTGCCATCGAACGGAATAGGTGGAAGTCAGAAGGGCGACATCTGGGGAATACGGCGAGGGGGGAAGACTTCCCATTTCAGCGTTTTCAGGTACTTTTTGACCACTTTTGAGACGTGAGGCCGAGCATTGTCGTGTTGGAGGATGACTTTGCCATGTAGCTCTTGACACTGTGGCCGCTTTTCTTTCAGCGCGCGACTAAGGCGCATCAGTTGCATTCGGTGGCGATCTCCTGGTTTCACTCGGTTTTAAGAGCTCGTAGTAAATTGTTATTCATCTTTGAAGGTTTTTTCTCTTCCACCATCATGTTTGTCTTCGACATCGAAATCACATTTTTAAAACGTTGAAACCATTCCCGACACGTTCTTTTACTCAGAGCAGCATCACCGTAAGTTTCTGAAAGCATTCGATGCGCTTCAGTTGCATTTTTTTCGAATTGTAACAGAAAAGTAAAACATCCCGCAAATGGCGGGAACTAGGCACATGAACAGACATTTTCAAGCGTGAATAATACGAAAACAAGAACAACTGTCGCTGAAACGGCGATGACAATTCGTTGGGCACTGTACACACTCACTTTAAAGGCATTATCATCTGTGTATTTTAACCAGCCTCAGCCGGTACAGCCACCTATCGGAAAACGGCGGAAGCAAAGTTGTACACCTAATATATTCCAAGAATGTAATTGGTTGATTCAGAAGCCTGAAGTTTTGAAAGGTTTCGATAAGGTAAGACATTAAACATTGAAATCCAACTCGAATATTGGTAAGATAATATAATGTTAATTCATTCATTCATACAAAACTTAAGAACATAAACTAAATATGCGTCGATTGCTTCCCGAGTAGAGTGTGAGATCAAAAAGAAAACTCAATTTGATGTGCTGTTCGCATATATCGATTATTCAATTTGCTATCGTTTTGGTCGTTTTAACGGTTGAAAGATCTAAATCGAAAGCCAAAACAAAAAATGCTGTATGACATAAAACTGAAAACTAATTTTGCTCTCAGTGAAAGCACATTGAAATTTTGATATGATGTAGATTTTCTCGAAATGACACGTCGCGAGCATAAGCTAAAAATAGACTGGTCAAAAATAGCCCGGCATAGTATACATTTAGGCGATATTACTCGCAAACAAAAAAAAGCAATTTTATGCAACCCACCCCCATATCACGGAGAGATCCGGTTTCGAACTTAGATGATTTGGAATGCGAACTTTAAGCGATTGCTATTGACTGTAAGTGCTAACTATAAGTAGATGGAAAATGTTCGATTATATGACAAGCAGTATTGTTTCACAAAGTTGTATGCAGGTAGTTTCTGTCATCCACTGGGTTCCTACTTCCATGTCGTAAAAGGCGACACTTGCAGGAGTTTCTTTTTCCTTTCAGTTATCAGATATTTTCAATATTTTACTTCTGATTACTCTATTTTACTAAATTATCACTTCATTCAATCTATCAATTTCTCTGAGAAAAGTTTTATTTGGAATGTTTTCTTCTTCCATGTTTTTGACTTGATAATAATATTTCAAATTAATATTTCAAATGATAAATTAATATTTTCCTCGGTAGCCGGCTGCCCAGATCAACCAATATAACCAATTAATAATTTTAATAAATGATTAAAATAATAAAGCGGAAATAATACAGAATCAGGACGCGCGTGAAATCTGTTGACCCTTATTTGGAGATTTAAAATGATTTCATAACAACTGTTTAGAATATGTCAATGCAGTGAATCAACTATTTTGTCTTTAATCCTATACACTCGTTTATTTTGTATCACGTAATTTCATTTATAAAAAATAGGGAAGTTTTTATTCTTTACGCAATAGTATTACAAATATTTCTTCAGTTTCCTCGAATAAGAGCTGTGAATCAAGACTTCCCGGGACTTCAATATAGGATATTGGTGAAACGTTCACTCGGGAAGTCAGTGAGTTTAGTGGCGCATTCGAGCATCTTGAAACCGGAACATACTAAGTCGCGCACGAATAATACCAATACTGAAATTTTTACTAACAAATATCCGAACAATATTCACCCCTACTACTGTTTCTCCTTCTCTCGGTAAGAGAGAAACTCTAGCCCCATAATTCACTGCAAGCAAATTAGCTTCACGGTGCAAGATAGTGATGAAGATTGAATATTCAGTTTTCGCTAGCAGACTGATGACTGGCTCTTAACTGTCGCATGTTTCTTCGAGGTCCGAACGCGATTCACATTTGTTTATACAGAATTGCACATACAGGTGTGCACTGCCACCGCTCGAGCGTTTATTGGAGTAAAGGTTTTGCTGTAATGGTAACATGTGTTTCTTACAGCTCTCGAAGCTTATAGCAATACACAATGAAAATTCAATGAAAAAATGTTCAATGCGGAATACTGATTAAAGACTTATTTTTCATCCTACTGGTTGATTACCTATCATGCACTACTACGATTAAACCCAATTAAACACTATTCAGTAGGAATTTGATTTACACAAGTAACAAGAGTTCAGGAGCTAGTTTCTCTCTAACAGCCAACAAACGAAGCGTTTGTTTGTTTGCAGTATTTGGTCGCTTCGCTCCTGTTACTTCTGTTTATAATATTCAAGTATAACTAAGAATTCTTACCCTCTACTAACTTGACACGAGTTGAATAAGTGATATGCAATAGTTTTCGTGGCATAAAGTCATCATTAACAGCCGTTCGCGTCGGAGAGCCAGTCATCAGCCTGTTAGCGAAAACTGAGTATATAATCTTCATCACTTACTAGCCCCGTGAAGATCGTTAGCTTGCAATGAAGTGTTTGTGAGAAGAACGACGTTCAGGACCACGAGAGAGCAAACTATATTCACGGCTACTGTGCTTCATGAAGACTCTAATACCAGCACACTATACCATCTGTGCATATGTGGAATATATTTGCTTCCACTAGCGTTTTGTTTGTGTGGTTCTTTTTGGCTGGAAAGGCGTCCTCTTTGTGAGCGGAGGAATTGTTCGCTCACAATGCAATGGAAACTATATATTCATTCACCGGTGAATGAATATTCCAAACCCTGCCCGTGACACTTGTGGAATGCGCAGTAGTATATACGGCCTCTAGTAACAATAAGTGTTGGACTAACATACCTTCCCATTCCTTAGACGATCTACGTTCGGGCCTGGATGGCGCCGGTACTGATCAATGAACTCTGAGGTTACCAGAAGATGCACATTGAAGGATGATTTACCAGTCACAGGTTGGATCATCTAGAAATTCCCTGTACAATTTCAGCTAATCCCGATCAGTAACGGAGTAGCAACCAGGGGTGGTCGCTCAAGCTCAAGACCGAGCGTTTTACAGTGAAGTCTCCTACAATAATGGAAATGTGAATCAGGAATTCGGCAATAAGGTATACCAGATTATTTATTATTTCGACTAATTGGGACCATGAACGATTATCTCGCTTCTGACCAGAGACTTAGACTTATAATTTACGACCATTTGATGCAGAATTAGTCCAGTGACTCAAAATAATGCAGATTTTAGTTAGACGGCTTCTTTTAAAAAGTGTATTAAAGTTCCAAGATCTATTAGATGATTGATAAAATACTTCTCATAGTATCTAACGTTAGTGAGTATATAAAGTTCTAAACATTTATAACTAGGAATGAGAATTGTTTTGAAGAGTGTCTTCGACACAGTTTTTCGACTACTTAGGAATAGACAAATTAAACATATATTTTCTTGTTGGCACCTATAAGCCACTAAAGTATTATTAAGAATTAGCTCTAGGTTCTGAAATCTGAGACATTCAATGTAGTAATAGTTCGAATTTCGTAAACAATGAATTTTTCCATCTCAGCTCCATTAACCACTTCATATAATAGAATCATAAGTCAGAATGAGACCTACTGTCTCTGTTCGAGAGCTACATTGACTCTACGAGTTAGATGAAAGTTTGCTTCGAGTTTTCTCGTGACCTTAACAGCAGTATTGCACAGTTGTCGAACTATTTTTTGTCTCGGTATTGTTTCTTACAGCCGAGGTAAAGGCATTGCATTCAATTTTACCACAATTTGTTGACTGAGAGTCGACTAGTCCGCAAATTAACATGACGACTCTACTGATGAGATGACTATTGCTACAATAACCCTACTATGCAAGGTTAAAATAAATGATATTCAATTCAATTCAACCCTACTATGCAATCACTGTAAATACCGTAAATACCGAATTACGTATGATTTGCATATTGAAAGATCCATTATTCCATGAATTGAATTTTGATTTTAAATTTACCATTCAAAGAAGAGCGAGTTGTGAATTGATATAATTTAAATGACTTGTAAGTTGGTGAACAAAAAATATTCTGGCCATCTAGATCCCCGATTTATGGATGCACTGAAAATAATAGTCAAAAGGCTTTGGAATTTAACTTCGCGACGTCGTATGAGTATAAATGTCGGAACACTTTTTTAAACTGATTGCAAAAATTGTTCCAGGACCGGATACTTAACGTATCTAGAAGGAAAACGATCAGTGAGATGGGAATGTCAAAGCCATTGTTCAGATTGACCAGCTTCAGACCAATGTGGTACCGACAATTTGCCCAATTTCAATGGATTCTTTAAGTTGTTGATTTTAGTATTTTCATTTTTTTGTGTTTCACAAAACTTTTGCCTTGAAAGTTTTTTTTTAAGCGAACAGCAACATGATAAGATTTTTCTAGGGTTGCCAATTTCAAGGGATTGAAAGTTTTTCTGTAATGTTTCAATCCATTTGATGCCTATATTTCATGTAGACGGGGCCGGTCGAAAGAACGACGACCCCGGAACACGATTTGCTCTGGATACGAAATGGGTTATCGGAATTCGATTGAGACAACACTTCCCTGAGTCCTGGACTACAGTTATTTGCATGTAAAAACAAAACACATGGAAACATTTTTTTTTTGTAAACCGCTGCCAGACAGTGGGACTTGATCTAGGTTACACACACTCACAGTGGATTTCTACCAACGAAAACTATTTTATCACGAAATAAATTCCGCATCACTGGGATGATTTGTTTACTGTCTTTCGGACAGGTGTTGTCCAAGTAATCGTTGCTTTAGACTATCGTTCTTCGAGTAAATCAAAACCAGCACGAATGGATTTCACCAAAATCGTTTATATTTTTAGCCTACTCATTTTAACCAGTCAGGAAACGACAAGGCGAAAAACCACAAAATTAATTACTTGGAAACATCTGCGTTGTCGCGAGGAAAGCGAATTCAGCATTTTGTCATACCGGTTTGTTCTTTTTTCTATCAGGAACCAGCGCAAAACCACAAGTGACCATTTGATACAATACATTTCACAATCACTAGAACCCAGCACCATTTGTGCGCATCTTTGTTTGGTTGAATAAGTCCGTCGCATTTCTGTGCTGCAGTGGAATAATAAATTTATCCGTTGAAATCGCGGATGCTAGAGAACGGGAAACTACGCATTGAAGTATTAAATCGTGTGATAGAAACTGATTTGGCTTCGGTATTTGTTGAACAGATTGATTTTAAATAAAGTACCTTTGAACCATTCATTGAATTTATTGTATTTATAGTATTACAAACGTAAAATAAATAAAAGATCCTGTATGAAAATCTTCTTCAAGCATTATCAACTATGTAAACGACACTTGTTCTAATAATCCATGCCCGATTGGGCAATCTTTGTATAGCTGCTCGCAATTATCGCCTTTCAAACCGCTCAATTTTGCCTGTCGGTACACTTGATCGATTTGCTCTGAGTCGTAAGGCCTGAAATAGATATGTTAGGTGAAAATTTGTACTCAATCACCCAGAAAATCACCCGGAACTCACGTGAATATAACATCGATAATCTCCCCAATCATCCCATTGTGTCCGAGAGGCGCCTCGGAGACCTCGCAGATAGCTCTCAGCAGACATTCGCGTCCATTGCTGCCAAGATAGTCGATCGTCTTTTCCAGCAATCGATACAACTGTTCCCGGCTTCGATCCACGTAATCGTTGTTGACACGCACCTTGAAAATACTGCTCGGAACCGGCCAGATGATATTCGACGGGATGTTGTAATTTCCTTGAAAATTGTGAACCATATTCAACTGTCGGAACAGCTTATGAGCGAACCTGACCGGAACTATAAATCCTACTTGTATTTTGGCTGTTCCGCCGTTTGGGTAATACGAGAGCCATCGCTTCAACCGAGAATGAACCGAGGTTATATTAGAATCCGTACAACTGGCGATGGTGCTTTCTATCACCAACAAAACTAGCAGCAATCTGAGAAGCGTGATCATTTTTTTCTGATTTGCAGCTTGATACAAGTGGTCAAAGGATGTCGATGGAATAGTTGAATTTGTTTTTAAGCTGATTAGCTCCTGCGTGTGATAGACACTGTCCAATTAACGAGAAAGGTGTAAATTTGTGACCATGTGGCATACGTGCTCACTTTATATGAAATGAAAATCTCATCAATTCGATGGTCCTGTGCGACGTCACGTTTTCGTCGAAGCACGCTTAGAGAAATCTTAACGATAGCGACTAAGCTGAGTGTTTGATACCCGTTAATTAGACAGTTTACGCCCGATTGATTCGACGAGTAATAAGAGAGATTCAATTAACATCCAAATCTTCAACGTGTTTGTCATCAAAGTCACGTGTATCATGTAGAGATGAAAAAGTGAAAAAATAATCATCGAAACAATAACGTCGTACTACCAGAGACCAATGTCGTTAACCGAATAACAATAAAAATCGTTAGTTCGATGCATGTTGCTACTAGATATCCTCTACACTCCCTCATGCATGGCATGATTTGATGACTTTAGGTAGCCGGCTACCGAGAAGGCTGTGACATTTAAACTGTTTGAGTTTATTTTTTAGGGTAAGGTGTTCGGTTGCTGGCACCCCACCGTAACTTTTGATAGAAAGCAGATAGCGTCATTCCAACAAATGTCATTTGTGTGTAATAGCAGCACGTTCTTTTTGTGCCGAATACCAAAGCAAACAGACGCCTGTACTTTTTCCTGCGTTCAAAATAAATTTTGATTGCGTGAAAATCAACACAAAAGTTTTTTCTGACTTTTTTTTTGTAGTATCATAAATTGAAAAACATCAATCGAAAAGGTGAGTGGATTGAATATTTATGAGGTAAAATCGATCTATTTCGTGATTTGATACAGGATCAAAATTCAAAATTTTCGCAACCAAAGTTTTTTTTTCACCATTTTCAAAATGTCTACCGATTTCGGTTACCGGCACCCCATTTTTTCGACAAATCGTGAAAAACTGTCAGTGATATGCAGAGATGCCGTCTGCTAATTTGTCTGTAAATTATGATATCTTTTAGTTAACCTGCAAACTTTTATTGTCTGAAGATTTTTTACAGACTTTTGAAACTTTGATTGTTTGCAGACACTCGCCAGAATTTACAGACTTTTGAAAATTGGCACGATCGATTTGTTTTTGCTAGCTAATCTTATTGTATTACCTGGCATCTCTGGTGATATGCAACACAACTTGACAACTTCAATACATCTGTCATATAAGTAAAAAATTTGGTTCTCTGGTTCTGTTTGCTATGGCGACTCCCAACCAAATATAAATTCCATTTTTCCTTTGAATAATTGCAGTCTTTACTTATATTTTTTCATTTTTAGCGAAATTGCTTGGGGTGTTCGGTTACCGGCACCGAACACCTTTTTTAAAAATGGCCATTAAATTGATAATTAAGTGTTTTCAATCAAATAAATCAATTTAGTTTCTTAGTCAGTTGTTAGCTAGGGAATTGCGCTTTTTATTGATGTATACATATCTGCCTAATGTGCACTTAGTCAGAAGTTATAAGCTTAACATAAAAGAGTACCGGTAACCGAATAGCCAGCTGTCGAGAGTGTGGCCCTTATACGAAGAATGAACCTAATATACGCAATACATCGTTCAAATAAACCATTTATCCCGATGCAAAATTATACCGAAACTCACTTCTTATACAAAGTTTTCAAATACCACATGGCTAAATAATACGGTTTAGTAGGGGAAAGGTGGGTAATAGTGCGCGGTACATATTAGTGCGCATCTCATTGTGAGCTCCTGTTAATGTTTACCACTATTTATTTATAATAGATATTAAGATTAAACCTAATTAACTTTATTCGTCTACATTTAAAATTCCCAATTAATTTTATACCAAAACGACAGACGTAAATATAAAATCTGTCATTAGAAAATAAGTTTCATATTTATTTCTAAAAGAATCACGTTTTTTTTTGTTTCGTAACAGCTTTTCGTCCCAAACGAAATTATCATCATCGAATATTCCGAGTATTACGGAAAATTCGAGTATTCGAGTACTACGGAAAATTCATTGTGCGCATAATTGTGTACCACTGTATACTATTAGGAACAAAACACGGCCATTTTGTGGATTTAATCCTCGTAAGTAACATAATAATTGTAACCGTTCAGTTGAGGATATTGAAAAACAAGGTTTTATGTTTCCGTAGACGTGTTTATGATCTTGATAAAAGTTATATTTTATTTGTAATACTTCAAAATTATCACTAAATAAACATCTCTTCGGAAATATTCAATAGGATAGGTATACTATTTACCTACTTTATGTGAGTATCTTTGCCTAAATAAAAAATGTGTATGTGTCGAAGAGACATGCCGCAGTATGGAGAGATTTTTTGAAAAAATGTCATAACATAAGGACATTCCTTCTGGTATGACTTTTGGTGCCTTTGTAAATCGCTGGTAACTTACGAGACTTCATCCAATAAATAGCACATCTGTTTAGCACAAACTTCCGGTACTTCGTATCTACCAAATATAAATAACAATGTAATCACTACAATATCTTCAGAACCGGAAGTGACAACCATTTGATCTTCAAACCCGATCCATAATTTAATAGCAGCTTTCAAACGAGCCTAGACTTGTTAAAATCAGCTAACCCGTCTCTGAGAAAATTGAGCGATCATTTATACCATTATATCTCCGATACCAGAAGTGGCAGCCATTTGATCTTCGAACTTGGTCTACAATACAATAGTAGCTTTAGAATGCGCCTAGGCATGTTAAAAACAGCCTTACCATATCTGAGAAAAAAACCTTTTTTTATCTACCTAGTGGTGTAATGATACCTTTCTCATATTACTTATATTTTCAAAATATAATTAGAAGAATTTTATTTTCAATCTTGAATGAAATAAAAAACTTTCTTTGAGTATGAACTAACATAACCCTTTTCAATTTGTAAACAGTTATGTTTACAGTTTGCATCGTCGCACAGAATGATTAAACACACGTTACCCTATAGTTCTTGAACAGGAAGTCGGACCCGGATGAAATTCAACAGCAACCTTTGAGACTAAAGTACCTTTCATTTGAGCCTTAGTTAGTGGAAATCGATCAAATCATCTCTAAGAAAATTGAGTGTGTCTCGTTATAGAGTTTTTCACAACTATTTCCGGAACTTATGGAACCGGGAACTGGAAACCGGTATAACCGAAGTCGGTTCGTTTAGTAAGTAACTAATATAGACTACAAATTAAATCAGTTTTGAACCACCAATCTTAAACCCCATTTTACTCTACGAAAGCATGATGAAATCCAATAGTAACCTATGGGACCATGAGATTTTTTATTAAATATATATAAGCGTCGTTATCATGATTTTGTGATAATACTAACAAGTAGGTACAAATTGAATAAAAGATTTACAAATTTTCATATTATCACCTGAAAAATGTGGCAACCATGTACACTATATGAAATTGATTAAAAACACGCTGCGAATGGAGCAAGGCCGGTGATTTTTTTAAAATAACTATTTATTGGAATATGAGTTAAAATTAAATTATTAAGATTTAAATTGGGTGTTCAGCCACAAGTGGTGACTTTTCACCCCTATTATATATATGATTTGGTTATTACCATGAGGACATTATTTGCTTCCGCAATTCTGAGATTTTTGTGTAGGGAAAATTCTAAACCTACTTGTATTGTGTAATGGGGAAAAGGAACTTATATACTAACTTACTAACTAATACAGAGAGCGAATCGATTCAATTGAAGATTGCATCGATTTTTGTCGGAATTTGCTTATAATATTATGTGACATTACATCTAATGGTTCTATATTTGTGAGTCTGTGTGACTCATTTGTACTAAACCAGGGAGGATGCTTGAAAATCATTTTCAGAATTTTATTCTGAATCCTTTGAAGCGTTTTCTTCCTGGTGGAACAACAACTTGACCAAATTTGTACTGCATGAAGCATGGCTGGTCTGAAAATTTGTTTATAAATTAACAATTTGTTTTTTAGATAGAGCTTAGAATTTCTCTTTATAAGAGGATATAAGCATTTAATATATTTTTTTTACACTTTGCCTGGATTCCTTCAATGTGATCCTTGAAAGTGAGTTTTTTGTCATACGTTAAACCTAAGTATTTTGCTTGATCAGACCATGTCAATTCCAAGTCATTCAATTTGAGAATGTGATTATTGTTTGGTTTAAGAAAAGAAGCCCTTGGCTTATGAGGAAAGATAATTAATTGCGTTTTTGCTGCATTTGGTTTAATTTTCCATTTTGACAGATAATCACTGAAAATATTTGAACTTCTTTGTAGGCGACTGCAGATCACTCTTAGATTTCTACCTGTGGCTAACAGACTTGTGTCGTCACAGAATAGCGATTTCTGACAACCAACGGGTAGATTTGGAAGATCAGAAGTGAAAATATTATACAAGATTGGAGCTACGCTCGAACCCTGCGGAACACCGGCTCGTACGGGTAGCAATTCAGATTTACAATTCTGATAGCTAACCTGAAGAGTACGATCAGTTAAATAATTTTGAATCATTTTGATCAAATAAATAGGAAACTGGAAACCAGACATTTTTGCTATTAAACCTTTGTGCCAAACACTGTCGAATGCTTTTTCTATGTCTAAAGCAAAGCCGGTGATGTTTTCTCCTTGCGTACCGCATGTACCAGCTTTGCACAGTCATTTTGAAATGTTGCGCACGTACCAGTTTTGCATCGTCTTTTTGAAATGTCCGTCGAACTACTTGGCTTTGCTGATTACATTGACATTACAGCACGCAACTTTGAGAAGATGGAAGAAACGTACATCGGACTAAAAACTGATGCCAGGCGGATCGGACTTGACATCAATGTGTCAAAGAAAAAGTACATGAAAGGCAGGAACTCGGGAGAAGATAATGTCAGCCACTCATTACGAGTTCTGATTGGCGGTGATGACATCGAAATGGTCGACGAGTTCGTGTACTTGGGTTCGCTGGTGACTGCCGATAATGACACCAACAGAGAAATTCAGATACGCATTTTGTTAGGAAATCGTGCTTACTTTGGATTTCGCAGGACGAGGCACGAGGATCAACATGCACTGGGTGTTTTTGAACGAAAGGTGTTGCGAGCCATCTATGGTGGAGTGCGGATGGAAGACGGGACGAGGAAAAGGCGAATGAACCAAGAACTGCATCAGTTGCTTCAAACGGCCAAGATAGGGCGGTTACGGTGGCCCGGGAATGTTGCTAGAATGTCGGAGAACAACCCCATTAAAATGATCCTCGACATTGATCCGACCGGTATAATAAAAAAAAGCACGCAACAGGCAAAATAGATCGATCAAGTTGAGGACGACATGTGGATCCTTCGCGGCTGGCTGCGAACACCCATGAATCGAGCCTTCTATATGCAACAGAGTGAGTAACAACCGATAGGACTTGAGCTGACCTCAGATGACCAGTGGCCACATCCGCGGATAGTTCTCCTTTCTTTTCTAGATTTCGACTACCACGGCGATTAAAATCAAAATGTGGAACAAATCACGAATAGGTTGCCACTTCGTCATGGTGCAACTGTCAAAATAAGTAAATCGTTTTCTTTTATACATAGCCTACCATAATAGGGTAACGGCTCCAGTGGTCATCTCATATGTGAAAACCATTAGAGTGAGATCTGCTGTCTCTGTTCGAAAAATTGACCTTAAGGGTAAGACGAAGATAGGTGCATTCACTTCTCCAATTTATGGTCGTTCTCCGGGTTGAAGTGATAAATGATTCTCCTATAGCTTACCAATCTTGATTGTTTAGCAACAGCAATCTATCGGAATAAAGGATGGGTGATGACAGTCAATGGGAAGATTGTGATATCGTTAAGAGAGTAACTTTTGTTAATGCGTTTTCCATGTATATTTTCAATTTCCACGATTCTTTTCATAATATTTCTTTTACAGCATTTTATTTTATTTCGTCTTTCACATGTCATAATGTGTTCCTCCCATTTCCTTGGGGTTTTCGACTCTTCATTTGTCTATTGGATCCTCCTGAAACAGCATCTGTTTGCTTCTAATTTATCATTTATTCCCCCCCACAATCATTTGCTCAATTGTTTAACATCCATTTTGCACATTCAGCAACAGCACTTAGTTTTCATCGTCACCGTCTTTCTTTCTCATAAAGGCGTGTGTTTTGTTTTCTTTATTATGCCAATGGTATAGTTCATGCTTCTCTACTAGCATAGAAGCTTGTCTAAGTTCCTCCGGTGATCACTTCTAATAAAATGAAAATAGAAAATTGCATCCTTAACGTGTGCAGTCATTTTCCATCAGATCAGAGACGATCACTACGGAACTCACACCGGTTGATCATGAGCGCGCGGCATGCGATGCCATCTTGCAGTCGCTGTACGATGAGTGTTTAGCATGTATTAAATTTGCTTGGGTATTTGTGTGTTTCATAATGAATAATAATAATAATAATGATAATAACAATAATAATATAGCAATATGACCGTTTATATGTCGTCGCTTACTTTGTCAGATATTGATCACTAATAGATAAGTGTGTATGTGTCTTGTTTCTGTTTCATCATGCTATCCAATATCATTGGATTCCCTTCTTAATACCTCAGATTTGCTCTAAGTAGTTGCAGTAGATTTTTTGAATATTTTTTTCCTAGTGTTAATCGTAATCGTTTTAGCATATTGTTTAATAAAGTATAATAGCTTTGTCTTGGTTGCCAGCTGAATTATGTTATGTGGGGTAGAAAGTTTGTGCCAAAAAGTATTTTAGTATTCTAATGTGTTAGGAATAGATACCTGAAAAGCTGTCTTTTGTTGGTGAGAGACCTCGACCAGATAACTGCGACCACAATGCAATGGTTTGAGATGTCTGCACTATTCTTTAGAGTATTTTCGTTTTGGTTCAACTTTGTATGAACAAATTGTTACATTTCAAATGAAGAGAAGTTGGTCAATTTCTAATTTCGTGTCATTCTAGTACATGCTCTCTGTTTGGCGTTACTGTTTTTTTTTTGAAAACTTGCAAGTCATCATTATGGGACGATGTATCTCGTGAAAGCTTCGTGTCAGTAACAGTTTCTCGGTCTGTTGAATGATTCGAAATCATTCGAAAAGTTAAAAGTCATATTGAAACAACCGTTCCACGTAAAACATCTACGTGCCAAGATTTGATTTCACGCAATTATTTTTTTTTATATATTCACCTGTAATGATGGTTTTTTGTAAATTTACTGGTTTTCTACGATTACTTCCGATATATTTAGAATTTGAGCCAGGTGCTCGTATTTCCTGCAAGTATTTGGAAAAATTTGCAAAATGAAAATTATTTTCTATCTGGTGTCACGCTCTCCGAACTAACAAAATTACCTCATTTAGAAAAGCATTTTGAGTGCGAAGATCTGTCTGCACTCATTTAATATAAAATATTTTATTCTCAAAACCAATCAAAGGTCGCTTAGTCCTATCTGACTTAACACTGACCTATTTAAACCGATTGATTGTTACCTATTCGTGCCGAAGAAATCAAGCCGTCTGGCTGTCAAAGAAAGAAGATAAAGATGCTCTATTTATCTATTATTTTGCCTGCAATCCTTTTTCATAGTGGATGTTGACAGAAGGCTTATTGCCCGTTACCAAAAAAATCGCGTAAATTGGTTTAAATCTTCTCTTTCAAGCAGAAAACTTTCTCATTGTTTACTATAGATTTTCTCAATAATTTTTTTATTGTTCAAAAACGATTTAACAGATCATCTCAGTATATTAAACCTATGCTTTACAGTTTTGGTGTAACGTAATTGATAGAAAGATCTGAAAGCCGTTAATATTTCAATTGCTTAAAATATGAAAACAAAGTGCTATGTCTCACAGTAGGCATTACACACTGAGGAAAAAAACCTCCACTTTCTGGGCTAAGCCATGTTGATAGAATATTTTTTCTATCGGTGATTCAGTAACAGATCAAACTAATCGGAGTTCGTAGCAGTTGTTTTCTCCACTCTCAACCAAAAGTGAGTAAGAAGAACATCAAATGTAAAGTAATTAGTAAACCAAGTCGTTGAAAAATGGATCCAAATCGCAGTTTATGTGGACAAAATATACAAATAAACTGTCAAATCGTTTTCCGCTTCTTTGATCTCCAAAATGTTTAGTATGAAGCAATTCTGGTTACTCAAGTTTCCTTTCTTTAGTTCACAGCAAAAAATATGAAATTTTCAATACGACACAGTTCATGGAAATGTGATTCGTTCAAGAATGCAACACACATATTCAGCATTTTAAATATACCAGAATACATGAATCTTGTTTCAAATCAACTCGATGTAAACATTTCAAAAGGGCCCAAAACCAAATGACAGATTCTGTTTTTCGATTAATTGTTCGTTAGCTATGTAGTATTAATAGCAAAATGAAAATGTTTAGGTGTCTTTATACACGAACGTTCAGGAAGTAGTCGTGAAAATTGATGATTTATTAACTGAAAAGAAACTACTCTCATTTACTTAAGTGATGTTAAAAGTGTTCACGTGGAACTGTTCACAATTTTTCCTATGGTATAGTCTTTGTGATCTGGGTATCATAGGACTCCAAAAAATGTCTCGTAAATTGTTACTGCTCGTTTGTTTATTAATAAATACGGCGTATACTTGGACCAATTTCGAAAAGACTTTTGTTGATTTTTGCGTTAAAAATCCGCCAGTAATATCTTACGGTAACGTTATCAAGAATATCAAGAAGGAAACTTTGCTTCGCAGCATCTTCGATCAAATACTATTCAAAAAATTGAATGTTATTGATAAAAGAAATTTCAAACAGTTAGACAACAGATGGAAGTGTGAATTCATCGATCGATGAACCGGAAGATCCTTTTGATTCGAATTCAGGAATCACTTGTTCGATGATATGATTTATTTAGAGAAAATAGTACGACTGCAAACGAAGTTTCGAGATCTAAACGCAAACTGACTGACGTATCGAAACTAGAGCAAATGCTTTTACTTTTGTGAGTTGTCTATTCTCCTAGTCTCGTATCGTTTTTCTTTATGGAATCTATCTCGTTTTACCTCCTCGTTTCTAAATCCAAAACATGTTTCTACCAAATTCTACTACTCAACAAAATCTAGGATCACAGAAAAGTAAAACTAATAATAAACAAAACGAATAAACTCTGCCTCTCGCCCTCAACAAGCAAAATACGGCCTTCCGGGGTTGCTACCGAAAAAGGAATCAAACGATATTGATGGTCACTCGTCGCGCGGCTTCTTAGTTGATGCACTCGGTTTTCTGCTTGTTGGTGAGTGCTGCCGCTGCCGCTACCTGGAAACCCGGTGGCAACGGGATGCTGAACTTGTCAAAGCTGGGTGCGCCGAATCCATTCGGCAGACTGTTCATGTAGGAGCTCTGTTCGCTGTTGAGCCAGTTGGCGGAGGCGTGCGGGAAATTAACCTAAAATTGAACCGAACACAGAAGGAAGATAGAGCTACAGAAAAATGCTGCAGTACGAGGATTCTTTTCGCAGGATGGCAAGAACGCTGGATATATACGATTTCGATCAGGTAGGACGGGAAGGTTCGAATGATTACCGGTGTCGGAGAAAAACATGCTGCACAAAACAGTTGAAAGCTTACCAAACGAAATTTGTTCTATTTCACTTCAACTGTCAAATTAGACTAACAACACAGCAGTAGCATCTCATAGTTGTATTTGACTGAAAAAATTGCTTCATAAATAGTAGAGAAACAATAGATTTGCAGTTGGTTCTACTGGTAACCGATTAAGCAAACATCTCTCGAAAACAATGGTTTCTCTTTTCTTTTACTAAATAAATCTGAAAATTTGATTTACAAACCGAGACAGCGCTAAAGGTCATACCACTCCACTCAGTTCATCAAGGCACAATATTAACGTTTGCATTTTAAAAAATTGACAAATATTGTTGATTTTTCATGGATTTGCCTTCACCAGCACTGACGAAACTACCTGTGCAGCATCAATCATAGTAACTCAACCTTGATGGCAAAAACAGTGAAGCAACTCCGCTCAGAAGTGTGCGCGTTCAAATAACGGCGAATCACGACGTGGCGGTGGTGATGGACGACAAGACCTATCTCATCTCATCTGGATGGCAACGACTGACAGGCAGAGATGACCATCTCCTCTGTGTGACGAAGAGCAAGTAGAATTTATCCCCTCGCACTGACAACATCAACGAGAGCTCTTCTCTTTCACACATATACACCACTGTTATATAAAGTGTGCACGCATCATGAGAGCGAGTGTTTATTTTTTTTCAACTCTAGCATTCGATCACACTAAATTACTAGAGCAGAGCTCTGAAATTCTCTGAGGTGAATGAAGATATTTTCTCTGAAGTGCGCACACCGGTGAGGACTCTGGTGTACGGTTCGCATAAGAGAGGCGTGGAGCACGCATATTCAGCAAAAGTGCAATTTATCGTTAAAGTTTAGTTTTTCCTTGCTGCGAAAAGGATTGTCATAGCAAGACCATCGTTACCTTCTATAAATTTAAAAATTAAATCACAGAAGTGTTCGCTCACTAGCACGTACCAGTGGTCACTTGGGTGTATTTAGGCTAGAGCGCGTGAGAGCGATTCATGCGAAGAGAATGCGTTTCAGTTGCGCCAGCTGCTTTAACCACAAGCACGCACTCAAATTCTGTCTATTCGACACTGAGAAGAAGTGCGCTTTCCTCTTTGTGCGATGTTTCGCTTTTTGCATCCCCTGTGTAGACGAGAATCTGACACCAGCGTGTATCTCTCTGGTGAAATGCCATCACTGCTGACAGGGCACTTCGTATTTTACTTCCCCCAGCTCCGAGGTGAAGTTCATTTCACACACTATGTTCCCCAAGAAGGAGTTGCAGTGGCTGACAATCAGCGAGAAGGGGATGTCAAAGTCGCTCTTCTTTCGCTCCGGACTCTGGCCGTGAACGGAGAAATTCATAGTACGAAATGCCTGCAGTTGTTCTGATAAAATGCCGGAAGGCCGCTCGAAAAGCCGTAGAATCAAAAGCAATTATCTGTCTTAGCTTTTTTATCAACATCCGAAAAAGGTCAATTTTTATAATGCAAACGTTATGTTTAAAAAAAACGTGTTCAAGAGAATGTTCAAAAAGAGCATATTTGAGTCATGGCCACATGGAACGAGCTCCGCTAACAGAAGTCAACATAGAAGCTGAAAGAAGCAGTACCACAACAAAGTTGCGTATTGTGTTTGACGGCTCGAGCAGAGCATCCACAGGTATCAGGAGTCTGAAAAGCTGCTGGTTGGACCTAACCTTAACGAACCTTAACACAGCTGCATGTGCAGCTCAGCCATAGCCGAAGCAGAGAAAAAGTCAACACCGGAGAGCTCGGATCGGCCTAATGCGGACAGCCTTTTACTCACACTCGAAGCTATGCGATGGCTTTTGAGGCAAAAATAATGTACCGCCAATGTAGGGGATCGCATGGAGAATTAATCTCGAATCGCATTTCTAACGTATGGGACGATCTGAACCGCGAACTTAGCCGCGGAATCACTACGACCAACAGTCAGGGATAGCAAGGCAGTGTTTCCCGTCGCTACTGAATGAATTGAAAAGTCCATGATCTTCTGCCTGGTGCTGACCCGTTAGATGATGCCGTTCAATAGAAAAGCGATATTATCCAGTTAACTCCAGTCGTCCCACAATTGCTGCAGTCGAACGAAGAAACACTGGAACAATCGATTGTGTTGAAACTAGCGCCAGGGGCGGATTCCGTGATACCTCTGAAGATGCAATGATCTTCTTCAAAAGATGAATTCTGTAACAAATTAAAGCAGGACATTTACCAGCAAAATACTAAGCTTCAGCTGTTGTCGGATACTGCTCTATCCTGAGACGACACACTTATGGCGTTTTCGTTTTTAATTTGCACTACCCCGGTGCAGTGCTACACTGAGGCATGAATAAACGAACAAAAATGACGAAAACATAAACAGTAACCATTGACTACAATAAACGATTCCATTGCACAGAGCTACACCAAACTTTTGATGAGTGCAACACCAGTGGTATCGGTGCAGAAAAAGTGTAGCACTGGTGTAGTGCAATTGGTAAAAACGAACGGCTTCAGTGCAGCTTTCGCTACACCAGTGTAGTGCAATTCAAAAACGAAAACGACATTACTTGCAGCCCCTGATGATGCATGGGCCAGGATTAAATCAAGTTTATGGTTGATCGAAGAAATACCTATTCCTAGGCGGCTAGTAAACCACAATAGAGAAATTCAGCTAAATGGAATCGTTGCCGTTGCGTCGGAGACAGCCTACTTAGCTTTTGAATGAGAAATAAATTTTTTTAAGTTGAAGTGCAGTGAGATTTATTTTATTTCATCCATATAAAATGTATGGCGTAAAGAAGGTGTTTTATATCTAGAGTTTGAACAGTATCTAGGAACGGTTCACAACTATCTGATTTTGTAGCATTTTCTTTCCACTTCCGGAAAATCTATGTGCCATCCCGCGCCTTAAAAGTTTTTCTCAATTGTTCGTGAGGTCCAAAATGAAATGCATACCTCAGGTTCAAAGCTAAGCAGATGAAAAACATGCCAATATAGTTATGCATAGCGATTGTGCTGATTATTTTAGTTAAATTTTAAAGAAGCAATGAAAGAAATCGAGCAACTTTGAACGAACTTTAGCCTGAAATAAATTGTTTATCCGAAATAATGTCACGATAGGTATTATTTTAAATCATAACTTTGTGATTGTGTTGCATGATTCTCTTGAACAGCTCAAGCGTGGTATTATCTGTGTATTCTTTATGTCATTCGCTAGTAATTATTTTTACAAAAACGTGCGCACCACACCTAATGGAGAGGTGAGATTATTTTTTTAAATCGCATTGGATTTGACTATTCAAATAACAAAATATTGAACTTGATGCTAGTAATGTTTCCCTCAGTGTTTTTTTGGGTAACATATTCATTTCATGTTTCCAATACAATATCTATGATGAATGGATTTCAAGAAATGTCTGGTCAATTGCATTACATTCTTTATAATTTTTATTTCGTATAGTTTTGTGCCAAGATTTGACAATAAGTTGTGAAGTGACAAGTCTTGAATATATTCTTGCATACATTGTCAAATATGACGCTATTACCGAAAGATTCAAACGACGACTTCGAAACTGTATGTCAATCTCACAAATACTATTTTATGCTACCATATTTTCGTGCCAAAATTAGATTTGAATTCCCTTGTCTTGTTTACCAAACTCTTGCGATGATGTCTAAAAATCTTCATCGATCAGGAAGTCAAAATTTACTCCCGAATCATTCTGGAGTAGCTCTAAATGCACCCAAAAAAAGATGGAAAAGATCGTAAATCGCACATCAGCCATCCCCGATTGGCTGCCACGAAGTTCGTTTAATCCGCAGATACTACCTGTAGATTAAGTGAACAATACTCTGTGATGGTCGTCAGGTCCAGACCGGCTGCATGATGAAACTGAAAAGTGAAAGATTCAATCGATTTTCCCCATTACCAGCGTCAGTGGAAAAATATATCTTAGAACACTATTCGTCCCTTGTGTTTGACAAACTCTTGTGACCCAAAACAAACACAATTGGAAATACAACAAGCAGAAACGCTGCTGCCTCTACTCGCTCAATGGAACAGTTTGGTAGAAATCTCGCCATTATTTGCAGAGGATTGGAATCAAAATTACTCAACTGAAAGCACTTCGAGTCTCGGGTAGGCTGCAGAAATTGAGATCCAGAAGACACATCGGTACACGTACTTGCTCATCCAAGAACAGCATTTGCAAAATCTACCAGTTCGTGGTTGCTGCTAAATCAACGATAGTGCATTTTTGGCTGTCATACAGCAGTCTCCTCTGTGATCGAAAACTGTGTTCGCTGTGCTCGTTGGAAGACCAAAACTGCAAACCAGCTTATTAATAGCCAGTTTTCGGTTAGATCATCAGGACTACATCGGCCCTCTCACCATCCAGAGTAATCTTCTGAGATCATCGAGAGCCGTTTGAGGTTATGTTACTGCTTTTGTATGCCAAGCGACTGAAGTAGTCCATTTGGAAGTAGTAACCGATTGGTGCTTACCAAACTGGTTTGGAATAAGTCGCCGCAACATAATTCGTTACTTGGGGAGATCTCATCGTGATTCGTACGAAATTTCGTCGTGTATGAGTTCGAGTGCCATCGTCCTGACCTATCGTTTATGCTTAGTTTTTAATAAGTCGTTTAAGAAATGCATAGTTCTGACATTTACCTGGATTTCTGGATTTAGGCCTGGATGATCGGCAAACAAATTGAGCCAATCAATCTGGGCCAATCTGAAAGCTGCATTTGATCGTAAAGGAATACTTCCTTATAGTTTCCTTATATTACATTTTGGTGGGGAAAGGGTTCCAATCAGCTTTTTACAGCCCTGTCTAAAATGTATTGCCCTCCCCGTTAATTTGTATCAGGCCGAATTAGCGCATGCGCGCCATATAAACGCCTCTTTCAATATGAGGAAATTATATTATTACCCAACAGTTTCTATTATTTATTCATGTTGGTTTTCTTACCTTTGGTCATAGTTAATATTCTGTTTTACCTTAATTCCAGTGTTCTATTCAATTGTGTTTCGTAAATGTCTTTTGTTGTCCTTCTATTTTATTTCCATTCCGTACTTTTGCTGATGTTATTTTATTCCCTGAAATGTAAAAGTTAGTTGTATGCAATGGTCTTTTAAGTCTTACCGATGTTCCATTTTGTATCTAAGATTTCCTAAGAGTGTTAATTAAATTATTTTCCAATTTTTCAGCTCCACATTTATCACATTTGTTCCTGCTTTTCTTGAGTATCTAATTCTTTATTCCGAATTTCTTGGTTATGCTCAGTCATCCATTTCCGAAAAAAAAAGAGAGACAAAAAAGGATTAGTGTTTTTTTAATGACATCTTTGTACGGCCGGTCATGATGGTTTGACGGGAAAAAAACTGAGAACATGCATTTTTATTTAAATTATATTGACCCTTGGGTCCCATAAGTATTGCTACAGCATGTTCACATTTAGTTGTCTTCAGTTGATCCTTGACAGTGGCAAGGCACAAATCTCCAAATATTAAGGGGAACGTGCCATTTGAGCCAATTTGTTCTGATTCCTGATTCCTGACCCACAATCGAAATGCATCACTACCAATTTGGTACAACGCACTCAAAGGCACGGTAAAATGTATATTGTATATACACACAAAAACACATACATACACACACAGTCACACACATACACACATGCATACATACCCACATGTATTCCACACGCAAGCATTACAACATTGAGTTACTATTTCTACTCTGATAGATCCTAACTAACACTAGTGTGCCAATAGTCATCTCATTAGTAGAGTCACCATGTTATTTTAGCGATCACTCGACTTTTAATAATTGATTTGTGATAAATACAAAGTCTTTGCATCGTCTCTAAGAAGCAATAACGCATAGCAGTAGTTCGGAAGAGGTTCAATACTGCTGTTTTAGCGAAGCAAAATGCTCCAAATTTCATGTTACTTCTGAAATTAATCTATCAAACAGAGATAACAGAGCTCACTATAACTAATGGTTCTCGTATATGAAATGACTAATAGATTTGAGATGAATGGAGGTACCGTTACCCAATTTCTATCTCTTCTAATGATCGATCGTTAGTCCTGAGCTGAAACGGTGGCCTTTATTACCATTCTTGCATGCACTTACTCTTACATTTCACTCACACATCATCTCACCCATCAGGTCCCAAACGATACATCCTCACAATACAAACTGGATGAACATCGTTTGACAGCTATCAGTGGTTTTCCCATTGGTTAAGTCATTATTATTCCGTTCTATTTTACAATATTCTATCTCATACCACAGTAATCCATTGTACACAAACCACCAATAAACGTCAAATATGGACTCGATTCACCGTTCACCTGTTGCCATCGTGTGAAACCCAATTGGGATACGTTCACTCCACTTAACTTCTACTTCTATAACACTGGTTATAGGAACCGGTAGTATGAAAATAAAACATAAAAAGAGCTCAGTTAAGCCCTACCGGCCTCTCCAACCCCGGATGTTGGAGCGTAATGCAATCAACATTTCACTCACAATCGAAAGGTATCATAATATACGGTTTGATACAACGCATACATACATACATGTATAAATATATACAGGCACCTAGGCATACTGACGTACACACATATATACATACATATACACACATGTGTACATACATATACATATTTACAAATATGTATTTCACACACAAATATTGTAACATTGATTAAATAGTAAATTCTAATAGATAATAATTCTAATAGATAAATTCGAATAGATTTTAACTAAATTCATTGTGCCAATAGTCATTTCATTAATAGAGTCACCATATTATTCTACCGATTACTCGACTTTCAATAAATGAATTGTGATGAAATCAAATACAAAATCTTTGCTTCATCTCTGATAAGCAATACCGCATAAAAGTAGTTCAGAAAATGTACGATATCGCTGTTATAGCGACGCGAAATACTCCTAACCTCATCTCACTCTCGAAGTCAATCTATCGAACAGACACAACAGATCTCGCTCTAACCAATGGTTTTCATATATGAAATGACTAATGGATTTGAGATGAATAGGGGTGCCGTCACCCATTTTCTATCTCTTTTATTGGTCGATCGTTAGTCCTGAGCTGAAACGGTGGCCTTTATTACCGTTCTTGCATTCCACTTCACTTATACTTCACTCACATATCACCTCATCCATCAGATCCCACACGAGCACGACACAACCTCACAGAATAAACGTCAAAGATGAACTTAATTCACCATTCAACTATTCCGTTATCGTGTGAAACCTGAGTGGGGTACGTTCATTTCGCTTAATTTCCACTTCACATCGGTAATAAGGGCCGGTAGTATGAAAATGAAACATAAAAAAGAGCTCAGTTAAGCCCTACCGGCCTCTCCAACCCCGGATGTTGGAGCGTATTGCAATCAACATCTTATTCAAATCGTTTCATGCCTCACTCAATAAACTCAATAATTAAACTAAAAGTTATAACACATATTTATATTAAATTGTAACAATAATTAATCGTATCTGATGATGTTTGCAATACCGTCAAGCCCATCAACCACAGAGGGCATTTGATCGTAAAGGAATACTTATAACGAAATTGTTCTGACTAGGCGTATCAAGAATGTTGGTTGAATGACCTCTTATTTATGCGATAGAGTACGACACCTGCAGCTTTGGCTGCTGCAGTTACTGTACTTCTTTTCCATTCGCAAATATATCTGCTCCTCAGGGGAATAAACAAAGCCAGCTACTGTTCGTGTAGTTCTTTAAAGATGCTGCTTTACTACTTGGTGTTGGATGCAGATCGGTTATGTGGAACCATCCTTATGGTATTCGGCTATCAAATTGATGGTAGATACGCATGATAGATTCGAACTTGTCAATGACCTAAGCGATTGATTGGATGCTAAACTCACTTTCAATCAACAACGATCAGCTTTAATTTCCAAAGTAACAAGAAAACTCGTTTTTTTTGCGAAAATTATTCGGGACTTCAAGGATCCGTACTGTCAGAAAGCATTTTATTGCTTGTTGGTATGTCCACTACGTGGAAATGCTCGTCCATGGAGTCCTCACCAACTCGTTTGGAAACCCGTTGAATCTACCAATCATTAGTCTATTGAGCTCTAAAGAAAGATAAATGAACTTGCAATATAGCGCAAAGCTGTGCCTTATAGTTAACCCAGAAGAAACAGATACCTCTTCTAAATACAACTAATGGTGTTAAAATGCTTTCTTGTCATTGTTTTCATTAAGATTATTTCTCACACGATTTTTTACTGATATTTGACATTCTGTCATCCAGATCAATTCGATAAGTTTTCCGAAGCGTAAATTAATGCTTACGTTGCTAATTCGGCAACATTCCCGAAACCAATGGTATTAACATTAATGAATGTTTTTTCAATAAAAAGTGTTATTTTGATTTTCGTAGAAAAATGGTCTTTTCTGAGATAATTGATCGGATGTTTATTTCAATTCAAAGAGGAAGGTATGCCATCAGTAATGGAAAACAATATCAACCAAATGGTCACCGCCGTTACGAAAATTTTACATCACCAAATCGCTAAATGGCTGTTGTATGTCCCCAATAGTTTCACGAATTCAACATTCGAGGTCTTGAATCGACGCTTGGCTGTTGACGTAGACCTGATCTTTCCCGTGGACGCAAAGGAAGAAGTCGCAAGATGTTAAATTATAATCCTCGATGGTCAATTGTGATCACCTTTTCGTGAGATAACAAGGTCCGGAAACATTTCCCCTAAAAGATCGATGGATTCGCAGCTTGTGTGGCACGTAGCATCATCTTGTTGAAAGTAAACGTTTTCCAGATCAATAGCAACCGATTCCGGGCATACGAAATCTTTAATAATCTCTCGATAGCGCAATCCATTCATCGTAACTGTTGCCCTAGCCTTAATTTCGAATAGGTGAGGACCTATGACCACGCCGGACGGTAAACCGAGCTGCGAAACTTTTTCTTGTCGACGTAGCCATTGAGATGGAAATGGGCCTCAAAAGTCCATCATCAGTAATTTTTGATAAATATAAGGACAATTTTCATGAATTTAAAGGACTCAAGGACCATCATTCAAAAACACGACATTGTTTATAATTGATACACTTGAACTTGATCATAGGCCATGTTCTAAAAAAATTGTGCGGATAGAAAAATAATGCATTTTGTCGGTTACGCTACTTATAATGGGTGACTTTTTTTGCTGGTATCTTTTTTGGAGCACTGTCTCTGAACAGAACACGCGTGGATCGTATCTTGTGTCATTGTCAAACTTGTTCAGTTTGGTCTATAATTTAATCATAAATCGAATTACGAACAAACAGCGCTTGTAAATTACTGAATTTTACTATCAAAATTCATACTCGGTTAAAAGAGCTACCAATGCATCCCAATAAAGTTACTGTTTGGTGTGGATTATGGGCGGGTGACATCATCGGACCGTACTTCTTCGAAGACGACGATGGGCGGAACGTTACTGTGATTGACGATTTTGTTGGTCCAAAATGGAAGAATTGGACATGCCTGACATGTGGTTTCAACAAGACGATGCCACATCTCATACGACATGCGAAACAATGACCAAATTGAGAGCCGCCCTCGGTGAACAGTTTATCTCACGTTTTGGGCCCTCCAATTGATCGCCTAGATCGCGTGAGTTAACGTCTTTGGATTATTTCTTGTGGGGCCATGTTAAGGCTCATGTCTACAAAGATAATCCAGCAACGATGGACGCACTGAAAGCCAATATTGAAGCATTTATTTGTTAAATACCGGCCGAAATGTTGAAGAGAGTGTTGGACCTTGCGCATGGGCCATCTAAAGCTGACTCCGAGTTTCACCAAACATTTGCATTAAATCATCTTCAAACATTAAATTATGTTTATCGTTCATTCTTCTCAACTTTTTGTGTTTTTTTTTAATCCTCTAATACCTCTTAAAAATTACCTTTTACTATTATATCTCTGAAACCATTTATCGGTTGCGTCACTTATACTGTGATATCTCCGGAACCGGAAGAGATAACCAATTGATATTCGAGCTTGATTCACAACCTAAGAGTAGCTTTCGAATGAGCCACAGTATGTTGAAATCGGTAAACCATCTCCGAGAAAATTGAGCGAAGTGAGATATGATTGAATGGTACATACTCATTTCAAAAAAACCGTTCAGTGTTTCAGAATTCTATTGAAATCACTAGTTCTTCATAGCCGTTCGTTCGTTTTTTTTGATAGTTGGTATGCAAAGACTAAACGAGACTTTAGTTTTGTTAGGTTAAGCGAGCAAAACAAAAAAAGGTCGCTCGAATTTGAGCAGAGGTTTCGTGATCAACCTTTCTTATTAGAGAACTACCGTTCTCGAAAAAATAACTATTGATCATTCATTATTCCACAAGAACTAGTTTTTTTGAACCATTCGCGAACGAATTGCCTATCTCTAGTAAACACATATATTTTCCGATCACGTCGAGCTGAGTCGAATGATATATAACACTAGGGGTCTCCGAAGCTCCGATTAAAGGTCTGTTTCTGTCCCGGGTTGGGGGTTCAATGCTTAGAACACTGGTCTTACGAACCAGTTGTCGTATGTTCGAGTCCCCACCTGGAAGGATTCGTAGTGTCAGTAGGATCGTAGCCCCAGCCATGCAATGGTTCTGTACACCCTGAATCGGCTGCGAAGTCTGTTGAAACAGAAGGTCAAATTCCAGTACAGGAATGTAATACCAAGGCTTTGCTCTTTCTCCAGCAATTACATTACCCTTCTACACAGAAAGGCAAAAAGAAAAAGTAAAACAAAACAGAATAATTTTGCCAGTAAAGTGTCTATTTAACATCATTTTTATGATCGAAATCAGTTATTTCTGGTAAACGCAGCAGCATAAAGTCAACGGTTCAGTTATCTCTGGTAAGCGCAAAACCCATAGAAGAACATTGATTGTTCTGTGGTACGACTTGGGTCTCGAAATTCTATTTCGAACGACATGAAAGCCGTTTTTCAAAAACTTGACATCTGTATAGTTAATACAACGAAGGTTTTAGGGTCTCCGTATGTCGTAGCTATAAAATTCGACAATCGCTTTTAAATTCAAGTCATGTCATTCAATTCGAGTCATGTTACAAAACCAATTTCATATACCACCGAATATCCTGCTTCTTCATGTTTTCCAACAGCAATGTTTCTTTGGTCTGGATCACGTTGCCAAATGTGCACTCCTCTGTGTACGGAAAGGATTAGTTTCTTAGTGGTGAAAAAATAAACGAAGCAAACGCTAAGATACCAAGGGAACCCGTCCAAATTGGAGCGAGAACAAACGATAACCAGTTTTCGTGTACAATGTCTCATTTTCTGAATTACAGCCTTTGGTTGCGGTCGGCGTCGTTGACCATGTAATGAAAAGTTTCGAGTGAGGGATGATACACACTGGCCCTTATTACCGTTCTCACTTCCACTTTCACATTCACTCCACTTGATTTTCCCTATTACCAGTATCACACACAGTGAAGTAATAACTGAAGTGAAAAAAAAATCATTTTTCCAACAAAATTTTGGTGATTTGATATTCATAATAACAACAAGCTCATCTAATTAATTATTTTTTCCTCTCGAGTGACTTTCGTGATAAAAGCCTACATTCACCAAACTTGATTTTCACCGTGAAGTGATATCGAGAATAAGGGCAACAAATGAGTAAGAAACTTTTTCCAACGATTACCCGACCAACAGAATAACAACATATGCGAAAATGCTATGGGTGTAAAGACAATAATTACTGGATACGTTCGGAAACAGTTTACCTTGTGGTGCTTACTGCCAACACTGGTTTACAGCGCACCTCGAAATACACCCCTGCCAAAAGACAGTATGTATGAAACAGCAGAGAAGAAAAGACAAATAAATTACACGTGATTATCAGTAAACGTTTGCAATCGATTTATTCGAAATCCGCTCTCGGCTCCCACATTTTGGTGACCCCGACGTGATAGCTGAAATCAGAAGTGCAAATGGCAAATCGAGACGAGCAAGAAAATGCTGCAGTTGCCGCGGGAGTGTCGGTCAAGCTTCCTGACTTTTGGAAAAATGATCCGGTGATGTGGTTCGCTCAAGCCGAGGCACAATTTGCTTTGGCCAACGTTGTACGCGATCACACAAAATTCTATCACATCATTGCGAAAATTGACCAATCTGTTATCTGCCACGTAGCGGATTTAGTCACAGCTCCGCCAGACGTGAATAAATACGAAACAGTCAAGCAACGGTTGATTTCTCGATTCCAAGTGTCGGCACAGGGACGACTGGAACGACTTTTGAGTGCTTGCGACCTTGGAGACATGCGCCCTACTCATCTCCTCGCAAAAATGCAAGAAATCGCAACCGGATTAAATGTGACGGACGACCTAATGAAGATGCTGTTTCTACAGCGAATGCCTGCAAACATTAAGGCGGTGTTATCAATCAGCGATGGTACTATAGGAAAGCTTGCCGAAATGGCAGACAAGATGGCTGAGCATCCATTCTCGCACGTTGCTGCCACATCCGTAAATGGCACCGAATCAGTTGCGGTGTCCGAATTGCAAAACCAGATTGCTGCGCTCACAATGGAAATTCGCCGTATCAAATTCGCGAGAGATTCTTCCAGAAGCCGATCCACGTCAAGATCCAGTCGCGATCAGGATCAAGAAATATGTTGGTTCCATAGGAAGTTTGCCGGACGAGCGCTGAAATGTCGCGAACCCTGTAAATATAATCAAAAAAAACTAAAATCTTGTTCGCTTGAAACGGCGGAAGCGAACGCATTCACAAAAAGTCGCCGTATTATGTTATACGACCGTTCGTCCAAGATGAAATTCTTGATCGATACGGGCTCGGATGTATCAATTATTCCAGCAACAAATAAAGACCGAACTAAAGGCGCTACGTCATTCGTCTTACATGCAGCAAATGGTACAACAATAAAAGTATACGACAAACGATACGTCACAATAGATTTGGGCTTGCGTCGACGATTCACCTGGTCGTTCCTAGTCGCTGACGTGGGGGTGGCTATTATCGGTGCTGACTTTCTAGCTTCTTTCGGTATACTGGTGGATTTGAAACACCGACGATTGGTGGACGAATTAACCAAGCTATCATCGACCGGCGGCACGGCTGAAGCCTCTATTTTCAACGTAACATTGATAGCTTCAGATCACCCGTTTCGGAACCTTCTTGCGGAGTTCAAGGAAATCACGCTACCAACGCTTATCAAGACATCAGCACAGCACGAGGTTACCCACCATATACAAACCAAAGGACCTCCTGTCGCAAGCAAATGCCGACGAATGTCACCAGACAAGGTGAGTGCAGCAATAAAAGAGTTTCAAGTGATGATCGACCTCGGAATATGCCGACCCTCGAGCAGTTGCTGGGCAAGCCCCCTTCATTGTGTGCCAAAAAAGAGTGGAGAATGGAGATTTGTAGGGGATTATAGAGCATTAAATAATGTGACCGTACCAGATCGTTACCCTGTTCCCCACATTCACGATTTACTTAACACTTTCCAGGGCAAAACTATTTTTACAACCTTGGACCTACAAAGAGCCTATCACCAAATACCGGTAGAGAAGGTGGATGTACCCAAGACTGCGGTAATTACCCCGTTCGGCCTATATGAGTTCACCCGGATGCAATTCGGATTGTGTAATGCCAGTCAAACGTTCCAGAGGTTTATGCACAGAGTATTCAAAGATATGGATTTCGTTGTCGTTTTCGTCGATGACATTTGCATTGCATCGCGGACGCCTGAAGAACACTACGAGCATGTGCGCGCCGTATTCGAACGACTGAAATTGTACGGCCTTGTCATCAACGTCGAAAAAAGTTGTTTTGCGAAGACCCACGTTAATTTTCTGGGAAACGTCATAAACATAGATGGAATCCTTCCATTACCTGATAGGGTTAAGGCTGTGACAAATTTCCCGATACCTGATACCGTTAAGGAGTTAAGACGATTTCTTGCTTTGCTGAACTCATATAAAAGGTTTATTTCGCACGCGTCTGACTTACAGGCAGACCTTCAGAGTCTTATTCCTGGAAACAAAAAGAACGATTCCCGAAAAATCGTTTGGAGTGAAAAAGGACGATCAGCTTTCGAGCGGTGTAAACAATCATTAGCTGACTCAGCGCTGTTACATTATCCAGATTCAACGAAACCATTAAGCTTGTATATCGACGCATCAAATACTGCTGCGGGGGCTGTGTTACAGCAGTACGATGGAAGCAGCTGGGTTCCATTAGGCTTCTACTCCGAAAAATTTTCACCGTCCCAATTGAAGTACTCGACGTTCGGCCGAGAGTTAACAGCGATGAAGATGTCCGTGCAGTACTTTCGCCATATGCTGGAGGGTAAGAGGTTTACCATCTACACCGATCATATGCCGCTAACGCATGCAATGACGTCAAACCCGAGTAGCCGACTGCCACACGAAGACAGGTATTTGCGTTTTATCTCCGAATTTACAAACGATATACGTCATATCAGCGGGAAACTCAACGTAGTGGCTGACACCCTTTCACGGACTGAGACAATATCAGTGCCGACACCGATAGATTATAACGCTATTGCTGATGATCAGAAAAACGATAACGAACTAAAAACTCTTCTGCGTTCTACAACTACTGCACTTCAAATGGAGTTGCGCCAAACATCTTTAGCCACAAAGCCTCTATATTGCGATGTATCACTGAATAAAGATCGGCCGTATATTCCTCCTCAACATCGACACAAAATTATGCATCATTTCCACGGTTTAGCTCATCCCGGAATACGCTCTTCTCGCCGGATCATCACAGACCGCTTCATCTGGAAAAATGCAAACAGAGACATCAAAGAGTTCGTTCAAAACTGTATACAGTGTCAACGTTCGAAGGTTCACCGTCATACAATAGCACCCCTTCAAAGATACATTCCACCAAACAGTCGATTTCGTCACATAAATATAGACATTGTTGGGCCATTACCCCCATCAAACGGTCATAAATACCTGCTTACAATCATTGATCGGTTTTCCAGATGGCCTGAAGCAAAACCCCTCCAAAACATGATGGCGGAAACAGTGGCACGAGCATTATGCGAAACGTGGATTGCCCGTTTCGGCGTACCAGAAACCATCACCACAGATCAAGGCAGACAGTTTGAATCTGAATTGTTTCTAGAGCTAGCAAAAATAATGGGCTTCGAGCATATCCGCACAACAGCATACCATCCGCAAGCAAATGGCTTAGTCGAGAGGTTCCATCGTACTTTGAAGGCTGCGATTATGGCTGTCGATCCGAAGCATTGGTATTATCGTCTACCAGTGATTTTGCTTGGGTTACGAACATCTTTTCGACCAGATTTTGGTTGCTCGGTCGCCGAGTTGATATATGGTCAAACCTTGCGCCTACCTGGCGAGTTTTTGGAATCCCCCGAAAATGACTCAGATAGAACAGAATTCGCAAAGGAACTGCACTGCACGCTAAGCAAATTAAAACCGATCGATCCATTGTACCATGCGAAACCCGGCGTTTTTGTAAACCCTCAATTGGCCAAATGCAGTCACGTTTTCGTCAGAATCGACGCGGTCAAGAAACCATTAGTACAACCATATGATGGACCATTCGAAATAGTTAAACGACACGTTAAGTTTATGGACATACGTATCAAAGGAAAGGTGCAAAGAATTTCAATAGATCGTCTCAAGCCCGCTTTCACCGCTGATCAAGGAATCACGAAATATCCATTTCCTGACGACAAAACCAAAATTACACCATCTGGACACAGGGTCAGATTCTTGGTGTAATAGGGGGGGCTATGTGGTGCTTACTGCCAACACTGGTTTACAGCGCACCTCGAAATACACCCCTGCCAAAAGACAGTATGTATGAAACAGCAGAGAAGAAAAGACAAATAAATTACACGTGATTATCAGTAAACGTTTGCAATCGATTTATTCGAAATCCGCTCTCGGCTCCAACAACCTCATACTGGTAGCGGGATTTCCTAGAAAGTCGTGTTTATCAAGTTGATAAAATTCGAACTTGGGAATGTGAATCGAACAACCGTTGAAGTGAAGCATCTCTCTCTCTCTCACACACACACAATCCGATCGAGCAGGAGTGCTGTGCCAACGATAACCAACCCATAACCGTGTCAACATTGCTGAAGTGGACAAACTTATGCGACTAGCTAAGATGAAGTCAGCGAAGCAGACATCTCAACAAAAATGATCAAGAATTCATTCCATAAACTTGATTTATTCCGGCTATAGTAGATTACGGTTTCGTACTCATGATTCGTTTTCTATAAATTCTGACAACACGAAGTCTTTGCATGATAATGCGAATGTTTTGTATGCATGTAATAAGTCTGAGCATGCTACGAAAGAATGTGCGGTGAGAGATTACCTCTCCCTTAAGACGACAACATTCGATAGCTCAATTTAGTAAAATAGTCGTTCATATTGCTATGAGCTTGCTGTTGCTGCTGCTGCTGTTGTTGTTGTTGATGCTGCTGCTGTTGAAGCTGGTGTTGTTGCTGCTGCTGTTGCAGCTGCTGATGGTGATGGAGAAAAAAGTCGTCATATTTTACCTGTGCTTGCGGATTGCTCGGCTGTTGCTGCTGCTGTTGTTGCTGGCCAATGATATTCGACTGCAAGCTAATGCCGTGATGTCCAAATCCTGTAGAAATAGGAAATATTTACTGATAATCTCTCACATCAACAGAATAATGTTAACCTTGTCCTGGTTGTTGCATGCCTGGCTGATTCAGCTGATTTTGTTGCTGCTGCTGTTGCTGAGCTGACAGAAACATATCACCTGGCTGATTGGGACCATTCATGAACGAAAACTGACGGTATGAGACGATGGCTGGATCAAACGAAGTCCAGTCGGCGAAATTGTTTCCAAAACCTGTCCGATAAAGTCATATAACTGCGGCCTGAATACAAGACAGAAGTTCACAACAAACCTGGTTTACTGTGTCCGCTCGGCAGTTGGGATTGTGCCAAATGAGCCTGATCATTCTGCTGGAATCCCATAAATTGCTGCTGTTGCTGAAGCTGCTGACCCCAACTGGGTGGCTGGGGCTGTTGTGGTAGCTGCTGTGGCGGTGTGTTGTTAGCTAAGTTCATGAAGGGAAGAATTTTGCTGCCTGAAACTGTGAAACGTGGGGTTACTTAAGACCGACCGAGATGATAAACGGAAGTATAATCTACCTTGTGCTCTCGGTACACCGAAACCAAAGGCATTCATGTGATTGAAGCCAGGTGGTGGCATCCGGGTCCGTTGAACATTCTCTAACAATTTACTGTGGCTTCCGGCTGCAACATTCGGCGGTATCTGCTGTTGGTTTATCTCGTCATTCATTAGCTCTGCTAGTCCCTTCTGGGTTTCGAAGAACGGGTCGAAGCCTAAGGAAAACATCAACATAAGAACAGATTAGACTTACCATATCCAAACTGCAAATTAAATCAGTTCTATAGTAAAAAAAAGTTCAAACATCAATACCTAAGTCGTCGTCTACGACGGGATTTTGTTGTGGATACTGCTGCAGTTGCGGCTGCTGTGGATTGTGAAGCCTGGTGTTTGGTTGCGGTTGTTGCTGTGGTTGTTGTGGTTGTTGCTGCTGTTGCTGTGGATTAGCCCCGTTCAACAGGATACTTTGAGCACTCAGCTGGCCATTGAGCATTCGCTGCTTCTGGGCGTGTTGAGAACCTAGCAAACCTGAACAGGATAATTTCCCGATCAGAGTTTGATTGGATATAGAAAATCATTCTGCACCTACCATTCGTGTGTTGTTCTAGGAAATGGGAGCTTAACCGATTGTTATCGATCAAGCCGGCAATGTTCATCGGATCCGGTACGGCCAGTGGCGCGTGTCCGTTGAGTAAAAATTGTTGACTTTGCTGCTGCTGGTGTTGTGCGGCTTGCTGTTGCTGCTGCTGGTTTTTGTGAAAATCGAAGAACTTCGACATGTTGCCTGCATAGATGTGATTCATGTCGGAGTGCT
This sequence comes from Malaya genurostris, assembly GCF_030247185.1. Classification (NCBI taxonomy): domain Eukaryota; kingdom Metazoa; phylum Arthropoda; class Insecta; order Diptera; family Culicidae; genus Malaya; species Malaya genurostris. Next base: position 253,695,429 of record NC_080571.1, on the reverse strand, counting down.
GTTGTTGCTGTAAACGCTGATGAGCATGCTGATGTTGTTGCTGACTAAGCAACCTGCTATTAAGTTCGTTCGTGTTGTGGAAGTAATCTGCATAGTCTCCTGCAAATACAAAAAAAAATGCGTCGGTGAAGGTTTCTCCCAACATGTATTCGCTAGGACTAATACCGTTAAAGCCATTGAATTGCGACCCGTTCAGTCCACTATTAATGAGGTTACGCTTCTGTAGCTCCTGCACCCGTAACAGTTCTTCGTGATGTTCAACGTCCAGTTTGTTGCGCATCACGTACTTGCTGAAGGCTGCATCCCAATCATCGGTGGTGCTACTGCCAAGCCCCGCCAGGCTCTCGACACCACCATTTCCAAGACCCAGACCATTCAGCTGCTGCTGCAAATGCACATTGTTCAGTAAATGATGCTGTTGCTGTTGTTGTTGTTGTTGTTGCTGCTGCTGCTGCTGCTGAATATTTCCCAGGTTCTTGAGGATCTCTTTCGTTTGCTGCTCGTTGGAATCATTTGTACCGCTGAGGAGATCTGGTAGCTGGGAGGATGTGAGACCAGTCGTTTGGCTACCATCCGGGCTGTCTTTGTTGAAGCTGAACCTATCGAATGCACTATACGAGAAGAAACTGCAGTTGTCATCAAAAATGCCTAGCTTGGAGAACCGCGAGGTGGCGTTATCGATTAGACTGTTGGTCTTATTTATGTCATTTGGCGGTTGCGGTTGCTGCTGTTGCTGTTTGTTAGCCGTCGAAGTCGTGACGGTTGTAGTGGTTAGGTTGGTGCCATCAACGTCACTGTCAAACAATGATGGTGATGGCGATATCACGGGTTCAGTACTGTCGCTGCAACTCTTGTCATCGGATGCTAAAGCGGACGAGGAGGTGGAGAAAGTGCTACTACTGCTACTAATACCATTGGTAATGGCGACGTTGACTGTCGTGATGGCACCATTGACAACGGTTTCATCCGAAGACGCCTGACTGGTGGCGATGGCGATGGTTGTCGTCGTGTTACCGGTCGATATCACAGTATTTACAACAGCCAATGGATCGGGGAATGCAGTCGGGGAACTTTTTCCGCTGGCCGTTTCACTCAGTGTACTACCACTGTCTCCACCTGCACGCGAGGAACCGCTACTGCTACAACGACAAAAACACGGTGCAGGGCAATAGAAAATAAAGACCAATGTTTTTTCAGGAATCCAGTCAACTCACCTCAGCGACGGCGTATCCGTTTTGCCATCGTTGTCCGATGAGAGCGCATCATTGTCCAGATCCTCAAAGTCAAGCTCGTCGTCATCATCATCCAGGTCGTCTAGTTGCGGTGCCGACTTACCGTCTGTACTTAAACTGCTTCCACTGCTACTGCAACCGTTGCCAATAAGTTTCAAATTTTTGCTATTGTTTTGCTCTTCCTTGACACTGTCGTCAACCCCATTCAGATGACTGTTGACTACGACGGCCAGCTTATCATTGCTATCGTTGCCACTGTTGCTAATGATCTCTGAGGAGTTAGTAGTACTGGTAGCACTGAACGCACTGCTCACAGCCACAACGCTATCGCCGTTTGTTCTGCCGGTATCGTTCGCAATGCCATTGACAATGGTGGCCGCCGAAATTGTACTATCTTTGTTAAGATTACTGCTGCAGCTGCTTCGGTTGTTGCTGCTACTGCTACTACTGGAATTGCGCTTACTGTGACTGTCTTTGATTCCGTGCTCTTTGCCATGGTGGTCCCGATCCCGAGCTCTATCCCGATTGCGATTACCTTCCCGACCACCACGGTGTTTCCGACCACCTTTCGTTCGAGACTTTTCGTGCTTCCTGTCTCCGCGACCTCCGTTCTCCTTGTTGCTTCCGACTGAAATGATACAAATCAGAAAGCTTGGTAAGCATCAAGGACCACAAAGCAACAATCATGCACATTTCGACCGGTTGTTAGTCGTAGAATGTTAGTCGGATTAGTCCGCATGGCCAATTGTTTGGTTAGATGGAAGGGTCTTCAAATGAACCTGTCGCAACAACATAATCGCCAGTGTTTTTTAATTTCTTTTTTTTTCATTTTTGGAAACGCTCACAGATGACGACAGTAAACGAACAAACAAACATTGAAATTGGCGGTCACACTGTTCTTTAAAAGGAAACGGTACAATCATGAGCATCTTTTCCAAGCATTTGTAAATTAATACAATTGATTTCCAAATAGGTTCCAATGGGAGAATGTGGTGTTCAATTTCACGTTGGAGGGTATACGACATGTATAAAGTTAACATAATGAACCTTCATATATAGATCATTTCTTTGATTTTATGGAGGCGGCAGTGCTCTAAGGAGTGTGAGTTCTGTACAAAATAACAGTTTTTAAACCATTTTTCAACACACAAAACCATCCACGGAAAATAAAATGCTATATCTTATTCGGTTTCTACAAATTGAAAACAAAATAATACCTAATTTGTAACCTGACTTAATCAATCGATCTTCAGAGATTTTTAAACAAATGATTCATCGCACAGAGGAGTATCAAACCATTTTTTCGAACAATATCGAAAAAAAAATCATGTTTTAATCCACACAGTGGTGTAATGATGCCTTTCTCATATTATATCATATATTATCCTACATATTACAGCGAGATTAATTAAAATACTTTGAATTAGAAAAGTTTTGAACCCAGTTTTGAAGACTTCTTTTGCATAATACTACTACATTTGAGTTTAGGTTAGTGAAAATCGATTCAACCATACTTGAGAAAATGAAGTGAGCTTCATTTTAAAGATTTCGACCACTATTTCCGGAACCAAAAACTAGATACCGGTATTGTAGAGCTGTTAGAGAAGAAAAACTTTCCATCAATACGAATCTAACCACCGATTAGAATAGTTCATTCTTGAAATAAACTACTTTCAGTTGTTTCCCTCCGGTCTTGCTTACTGTGCACTATGTAACATACAAGAGGTTATGGGCACATCGCCGATTCACGGAACTCCACAATATTCCGGTGGACCAGGTTACAAAAATTGGAGTTTCCGTGTCAAGTTGTTTCCGAATTCAATGGACGTGCTGAAGGCATTGACTAGCGGTGTTGCATCCGTAGAACCGGAGAAGAAGAAGTTCGAATAAGCTGACCGGAAGGCAAAAATCTCTCCAGAGGAAGCAAATGGGTCATTTGCGTATGAAGGAGGGTGCATCAATGCGGTCTTACTTTTTGATGTTCGAAGATTTGGCGAGACAACTGAAAACGGCCGGTGCGATTTTATCCGAAGGAGATCTCCTCTCTTAACTGTCTTGAGTTTACCGGATATCCTATGATCCGTTAGTTACGGCGCTTGAAAATATCAGAAGATTTGAACCTGCAATTTTGTCGAATGACCTGCAAGTTGAAACCTCTATAATTGAAAAAAAGGACTATCCACTTCAAACTGGTTTCGGGAGCGAGTAATCACTTGGTGAACGTGAAGAGTTTCTTTGATACGGGTGAAACCTTGACGACTCCCGTGGTAATAAATGTTGCGAAGAGTTGAAATTGCTCTGCTTGCGAGGAAAGGTGTGATAAATAGTTTTGATAACCAAAGCATACCTCTGAACATGCGGAAGGGATGTATGTACCGAATCTACGAGATAATCTGCGGCAGATTAAAAAGCTTGCAAACGTTGGAATGGAGATACTGTTCCAGAAGAATAAAGCGGTATTGAAAAAAGATGGTAATGTTGTCGCCACTGCCCCATTTAAAGGAAATCTGTACGAGCTCGATATCAAGGTAATGGGAGATGCTGCGAACATTTGTCAAGTTGATCATAATGAACATTGGCATTTCTTTGGGATATCTCGATCAAAATCAAAGCTACGATCGTTCGGAAAGAGCTGGCAACTGGTGTTAATTTCAAACCTGGAAAACTTTGATTCTGCGAAACCTGTGCTCAAGGTTAGCATTGTCCGGATCTTTTCAATAGATCGCAAGGTAGAGCGAAGCGAATTTTGGAACGTATTCATGCGGACGATTGACCCCTCTGCCAGAGATGGCTCAAGATACTTCGTGTCATTGATCGATAACAAGACACATTTTGCAATGATTTAGCTCATGAACCGGAAGCTGGCGGTCTTTGAGAAATTTCGAGAATATGAAGCGCTGGTGACCGCTAAATTCAGTGTGCGGATCTCACAACTAACTGAAGATCAAGGTCGAAAGTATGGCTCTAAGGTTTAAAAATCGTTCTACAAGGAACAGGGTATTCAAGTACAAACCACTGTAGTTTACACACCCTACCAGAATGGTGTGGATGAGCGATTCAACTGAATCGTTGTTGAAAAAGTCAGGACTATGATTGATTGTTTCGTCAGTGCCTAAGAAGTCGTTTGGGAATTAATTAAGCTGCCTTCAATCGCATCTGGTGTTTCTGATCAATTGCAGCCCTATCTCAGAAAATGTTTCGCCAGCTCAAAACTGGATAGCTTCCAAACCAGAAATATCAAAGCTTCGTATGTGTGGATGTAAGGTTTATGCATAGATTCTATCGCAGCTGCGCAAAAAGTTGGATGTCAAGAGTCAATGGTAATTATCGGCTACGCTTCTAACGGATACCGCCTTTGGAGCAAAGGAACCAGAAAAATGGTAATGGCGAGATGTTAGTTTGCGATGAAGACTGATTTCCGTACTCAGCTGAGTCCAAAAAAGACGAAACGCCATTAGTAGTATTACCGCAACTCGAGCAAGAGGGAGATGCTGGAAGAAGAGTCAGCCAACGAAGAAGCCAGTGATTAAGAGGCTTCTTTGCAATTGAATCTCCAGCTGCCCGCGCATTTCCTTCGCGATCAGAAAGACACGAGATTATCATGGACTCATCAAGGCATAGCGAACGGGAACACAGCTACACTGGGGTCTTTTTCACGCGGTTTTTATATGCGGTTTCTTTTTACGCGGATTTCCGAAGTTACGCGGATTTCCAAAGTTACGCGGTACGTATCCCCCGCGTAAAAAGAGACCTCGAGGTACATGGTAAGTTGCTTGATTTTTTTACTAGTTACCGAGCAACGTTTGCCGCAAACTCCTCTGTCGTAGATGTCCCTGAGAAAGGTATCAGCAAAATAAACCTGGAAATTGTTTCAATGTCCTGTCAATATAAAGCCACTAAAAACCAAATGGTTGTTCCGGATAAAGGAGGACGAGACTGGACGGGTAATGAAATACAAGTCGAGACTAATGACCAAGGAATTCCAGCAGAAACCAGGGCTGGCTTTCGAGGAAACGTTTGCTCCAGTAGCCAAACTTGCAACGATCAGGATCGTTCTTGCGGTTAAAGAATTCACTACTCATCACATGCTTACTTATGAAGCAAAATACTTTTGAAATTGATATTTTTACACTAAGCACCGGAAACCGGAAGTTTGATCTAGGTTGGTACAAATCGGTGGAGCCATCTTCGAATGAAGCTACTGACGTTATTTTCTTTTTTTTTGTACAACCGGAAGTCCGATCCAAATAAATTTTGGGAACCTTGAATGAAACATTTGAATCTAAGTTTGTAAAACTCAATTGAACATGTTCAAACTTGTTCAGTTTGGTCTATAATTTAATCATGAATCGATTTACGAACGAACCACGCTTACAAATTATTTTACTATCAAAATTCATACTCGGTTAAGAGATTAAGAGATCAACTTTTCTGTCGAAAAATTGTGTTTAGCGACGAAGCTCATTTTTGGGTATCTGGAGTGAAGACCAGCCAGAAGCATTACAGAGGCTACTACTACACCTAAAAAAGTCATTGTTTGGTGTAGATTATGGGCCGGTTGCATCATCGGGCCGAAACCACTTCAGCGAGCGCTACCGTGATTAATGATTTTTTGGGCAAAAAAGGGAAGAATTGGTCATGTCTGAAATATGGTTTCAACAAGACGGTGCCATATCCCACACGGCACGCGAAACAATTACAAATTGAGAGTCGATTTAGGTGAACAGTTTATCTCACGTTATTGGCCCGTCAATTGGCCGCCTAGATCGTGTGATTTAACGCCTTTAGACTATTTCTTGTGAGGCCATGTTAAGGCTCATATCTACATGGATAAACCAGTAACGATTGAAGCACTGGAAGCCAATATTAAAACATGTATTCGTGAAATAAGGCCGATATGTTGAAGAGAGTATGCCAAAATTGAACCTTGCGCATGGGACATATAAAGAGGAGCCGCGACCCACATGCGCCTGAAATAATCTTCAAACATTCAATTATATTGATCGTTCTATCGAATCCAATGAAGATTTCATCAATTTTCTCAATTTTTGTTGTCTTTTTTCTAAATACCTCTTAAAAATAATTTTTTCAGTTGGTTAAGGAACTTTCAGAAAGTTCAGTTGCTATTGAAATTTTCTTGAAAATTCGAAATAAATTGAACGCATTTTTTCTGCTGTTTCTTCATTTTGCTTTATAAACCATAAGAAAAATGGTCCACTTGGCTGAAATATGATGATGTTACTGTTTTTTTGTTTCAATTATAGAGGTTTAAACCTCATTCGCCTCTTCGGATCAAAAAAGCTTTCAGACCCAATGTGCGGGGTTGGGGATCGAACCCTGGTGGGCTACGTGAAAGGCATCGACTAATCCATCACGCTATACCCGTCCCCGAGGTTACCGTTGTTTTCAGTTGGCTTTCCAGGAGTTTAAAGTTTTGATGCGAGATTTTTTATGTAACATTGAAAACTACTACAATTATTTATTAAAATCATGAATGCTACTTGGGTTTCTGGGGCATATAAACTATTCAAAATAAATTTGCAAATAGTCGGCTATAAATAAATGTAATTATGATTTTTCTTCAGTTTGATATTTTAGAATCAATTGGAGATTCATTACACATCATTCCATAGAATACAGAATAATTTGCGCGTAAAATAGTACTGCAAACATAGTGTTAAACTACAGTTGAGATAGGCATTTTTATTACCCAAAACTCACAAATACACAAATCCCCTTCATTTCACTTGTAAAGTTTTTCTGTGCAGTATATTGTCACGTATGCAATTTTCAGTTAATCTGCGATGCTAAATATGATATTTGCCATCGAATCATAAGCTCGTCGTATGAAATTGTGAACATTAGAAGTTCATTAGACTCCCGGTGAACGACAGAACATCTATCATAGTGCTGTCAAATCCATAGGATGCTCGTAAAAATTATAACGGTAGGTATAATACACATTATTATAATAGCAGTATGTTTTACATAGTAATTTTGTAAAATTGTAGGTTTGATAATTTTTGATGAATCATAAGATTTACCTTATGATTTTCAATGACATTTCACTTCCCTTGTGACTTTAATAGTCCTTCTGTTCTGTGCGGAATCGATTTCCGAGAAATAACAAAAACCTTACATAGAAAACTATCAAAAACCGAACACACAAATCACGCATACACTCATATTTACAAGCAACACAAACAAAGGATGTTAGTACTTCGGAGCAGGATATACAAACGATAGTAGGAAACAAGGACATATGCCAAAGTTCGGGTTTCAACACACGGTTGGCGGCTCAGTGAGTTATGCTAGGACGGTAAAAGCGGAATAAGCGAATGGTTAGACACAGCGTTCGCCAGGTATGTCGTTATAGCGTACGGACGTCACAGTTCGGGTTGGGTTCTCGCCATCGGGATGGGATGCCGATAATTTAGATACCGATAACAGATAAGGTCAGGAGGGATTTTCTATCCGCTACTTCTGGGAGGAAGGAAAAACCTATCACGCACACACCTGTTTTACCGTTAATCTTATTCTCCTTATTGCTACCGCCGCCTCCATTGCCATGAGTGCTACTGTTGATTGGCGTAGTGGATAAGCTTGGCCAAGCTTCTTTATTTTGTCCATTGGTTATGTCGCTAATATGTTTAGAATCACCTGTTTTACCATTGCCGTTTGTACCGTTTGCGAGAATACCGTTCGTGGTGGTGCCGGTTCCGGTACCGTTGCCATTGCCATTACTGTTGCCATTGACGACACCACCACCGGCACTGTTGCTGCCGCCGTTGCCATTCACCGAACCCGCCGTTGTGCCCCCGGAGGGTGCCAATCCTAACTGCGCCTGCATCGTATCGTGGAGCCGTTTCTCGTACTCCTGGTGCTTCCCCTGATGCATCTCCTGCAATGAGTAGTCGATTGATGATTATATTTGAGTAAACCGCTTCCTGGCATTGCACTTACCTCCTTCGTAAAACTAGCCTCCTGATCGCCCAACTCGTGCAGATACATGCAGTCCGGTTTTGGGCACGTTTGGTTCTTCATGAAGTGACTGCAATACTTGGTGGTACCTAAGCTTGTCTTTATCAACCGTCCATCGATCATAATGTTGTTGACGCTATGGATGGCCTTCAGTGCATCGTTATTGTTGATGTACGTAACGTACGCCGACGCCGACGGACCCTGTAGTGTTTGGCATTTCCCGTAGTGTGGTTTTGTTTATTTTTGTTCATAACCGGGCATGTTGATGCGGTGCGTTGCAAAGAGAAACAAAGGGGAAAAAGTCAGTTACCTCCTTTACGACGTTAAGCAAGTTACCTGGACTCCTGCGTACGTTGTACTATTATTCAACACAACTTTATGAATCTTCCCGTACTTGCCGAAGTATTCGTGTTTTTTCAAAGTCTGAAACGAAAATATTTAATTAGAAACTGTGTTAATTTTTAGTTTCGAATTTAGGTGAGCTACATATTAACTATATAAAAAGGAGAAATGTAGTTTTCTTTCAGCCGGACACTGGTTCATGTCTGCCATATATCAAGAAGACTAGTTAACCTTTCCATTGTCTATATAATGGTACGTAGTTGAAAACAGCAAAATAAGAACCACAAAGAAGTGACAGTAAAAGTTATGTGTAAGCATCTAACAGAAAGCACTTGATAAACGACCTAAAAGCTGCTGCACATATTTTTAATACGGTGCTTTAGAGATTGTCTATTTTTCAAATATACATTTAAACTACTTTAACTTATGTACTGATGAACAGAGCACAAATAGGCTTGATGATTTTTTCCTATCCTTCAAATCTGGATTTCTGGATTAAAGTAATTTCTTATTCGTTTTTATGCTGATTCAAAACATTTTTGATGCTTCATTCTAATGCGAAAATTTTTGAATCTCACAGTATGCGGTTTATGAGGCGATCCTAGGAAGATTCTACGTTTATTTTTAGAATAAATGACTAAATATTTTCATTGCGGTATTGTTTTTTTTTTGCATTAACATTAGATGCGTCTAAAAACCAAGGAATCTTCTGCATTTACATATGTACCACAGTAAGAGGTAGTTTGATAGTAAATATCCGAATGATACTATTTAATGTGTATTGCTCTGGGTAACCGGCTGCCGAGACTACTTTGAAATTTTATCTAATGTATACTTCTTGCAGAAAAGTCGGTGCACGAAACGATCATTTTACAAAAATCGTGAAATTTCGAACAGTCAAACCGTTGTCTAACCCGATACCAAACAGTATTTAAATCCACTTTCTATACAATATCATGCAATGACAAATTACTACGAATGGCAGATTCTGTTCTGGGATTGTAACCAGAAGAACATCTATATAGAAATATACAATATGACGGGTTTGAATATTCCAAAAGCTTTATTTGAAAGATAAACATTAGTTAAAAGTTAAATCTTTTTAATTGGAACTAGACAACCATTTTAAGACATTACATTCGTCTAGATTGGTTATTATTTCTACTTATTCAATAATAATTGCCATGGAAACCAAATATATTTATTATGTTGATTTGATCTGGGTGGCCGACTACCGCGAATATAAAAATGCTGACAAACAAATCTGTCAACAAAGTTTTTTATGTGTTTTCGTGATGTAGATATACACTGAGCGAATTTCTGAAGTTACGCGATTTTTATGCGGATTTCCGAAGTTACGCGTTATTTTTAAGCATATTTCTGAAGTAACACGATATTTTTGCGCGGATATTTGAAGCTACGCAGTTTTTTTACGCGGATTTCCGAAGGTATGCGGTTGTTTTTTTTTCGGATTTGCGAAATGGATTATAGCTTATTTGAAAACTCTGAATGTTATCGGAAGATGATCTGAATCAAAGTCAGTATGAGTTATCAGTTCACTACAAATGTTACCTTGATCTGTTAGAATCAGATCAATTGTGGAGGGGTTTCTCACGCACGAGAAACAAGTCAGATTAGTGGGATAAAAAACTGAAAAGTAACCGGCAGAGAGTTGATTATGAAGTGATTTTTTCATTAAAAATATTTTGCCCACAATTCTATTGAATATGATATTTTCACGACATACAAATGGCACCTGTCAGGATAAACAATCTCCTAGTGGACTCCAGATTTTCTTTCTATTTTGGTATTTTACTTTTATTCTCATCTATAGAGACTGTGGTACAACAGTCACATATTTCAACGATTAATTGTTTTAGTAAAGCCGCCATAACTAAGTTCATTTTTGCAATGACTTATTAGAAACATATATTGGAGAAGCCAAATAACTGAAAAGCTTAACAGAAGATGATGATTAATTGGGAAAAGATACGCTCAGAGACAGGACTCGAACCTGCGTTCTTATGCATTCCGTGCATACGCGCTACCATTTCGCCACTCTGAACCTTGTTATTAGACACTCTAACACGCAGTCAGACATGGTCTACATCCTGGCCGTCACCCGACCGATACCATACATCCAAACATCTTCCCTGTCCATCAAACATTCGTCTTCTCGCTTTATACATATTTTCCGCTCAAGCACTGAGTAGGAGAGTGTATTTATAATCGCTTGTCACCTTCTCTACTGGTGCCAGTCGCTGGCTGGACACCTGTCTCTGAGCGTATCTATTTCCAATCAGTCATCTTTTCTGTTAAGTTTTTCATTCATTTGGCTTCTCCTATATATGTTTCCACTCAGTAAGTCACATGCTTTTATTTTCTTTAATTAAACATTTTAAGTGCGTTTTACGTAATTACTGTGGTTTTTCTAACACGCTTTTCGCAAAAAACAGATTTTATTCATTTTTCTTATAAGTAAAAAAATCCTTGTAGTATTCAATTTGTTTGTAGATCCAGAACTTAAGGGTATATCTATTTTATCAAGCGCGAATTTGTGTTATATCTGCTTGCATCAAGTAATATTAGATCTATTGAAACGATTGTGTCTTATTTCGCCGCACCTTGAAACTTGCCCAACGCAAATATCGATGACTATCCATACAAAAGAGAAGCAGAAGTGAATGCATGAATTCGTTTCAAATACAGAACTCACGCATTCACTTCTGCTCATCCGTTGCCGGTAGTTGATGGTGGCATCCTGTGTGAAAACAACACGTACCCACCCGATATCCATTCTTCCAGTTGAAACGACTCACCTCGGGATCAGCCAATCTCGGCGGCAGTCCAACGACGAACACCAGGTTCTTCTGTACCACCCGCACGTTAGCCAGATGTTTGCGGTTTTCGGAAACTTTCGCCTTCCGCTGTTGATCTCGTTGCCGCTTCTCCGCCTTGAACGCCGCAATCTGCTCCTGCGACAGCGGCTTGAAGTCGGCCGGGTTTTCCGGGTAGGCCTTCCGGCACGCAGGGCATAGCTCGTTCTCATCGGTGCGGATCCTGTGCCAGCAGAACCGACAAATCTGAAAGAAAAATAATGACGAGAAAGGCAATTGGGTTAATGGTTTCGAGCAAGGGTAAAATATCAACGGGAAGTAAAATTCTATGCAATTTCAGTTCCTTCATTCTATGTTACTGTGTTTGCCAATCTCTCTCTTTCTGTGTGAATGTGCATGGGTCTATGTGTTCGAGAATGTGTATATACGCATTTGTATGTGTGTATAAATTATGTATAACATTATCTCAGTGATCACTGAACTGGTTGTTATAAACTGTCCTTAAGGAAGTTTGGTTACGCGATTTTGGTAATGCTCACGGTTCCGGGAGGCGAATGACCGCGCGTCCCGGATTCGAAAAGAAACACTTTCCGGTTCTAACGAGCGAGATTGGGAGCCGAACCTTGATCAGCAGCATGAAAGGTAATAATGTTACCATTGAACCCCCCTCAGAGATCTTGAAATCCGCAAGATCTAGTTCTGAAGTTACGGGTTCATAAATTTGATAGGCTTAAAGAATGCTTCTATAACTCAAAACAGGAAAAAAAATCAAAATACTCGATTCCGTCGATTGCTAGAAGTCACGATGACTACGTTGGTGTTCAATACATGAATCCACGACTCCAGAAATAGCTTTTAAAGTGGAATTGACTGATAAATATCCATTACATTTGCTTCAAATTAATAATTCAATCGTTGTGTCAACTGCTCTCCGCTTCCGGAGCGAGGAGTAATGTAATGACACAATAACAAAGTGCAAAAACAATTTTTTTTATAACAGGTTAATGATCATTCGAAATATTTGCTTCTGTCCGTTTGCGACAGTAGCTACTACGATGGATCGAAATATTGATATTGATGCTCAAGTTGATTCCTCATTGAACGCTACAAAATTCTTGCAGTCAAATTAAACCTAGTTAATCTCTACTTAAATAGCCAGATTATAAATTGGGCATATGAACGTTATTTCAAAAAAATAAGCAACATATATAACTGGTCAGACTTAGCGAGATCTTTCGGGTGACATATACTAGCTTGATCAAAAAGTTCCCGGAATTTATTAGGAAAATTAAAAATTCAAGATTATTCATTAAAATCGATATCGTCCCCTTCAAAGTACTTCCCATCGCACAGTGGGAAAAAACCTAGGAAACCCGCAAAGAAATCGGGAACCATGGAAAAAGGCAACAAACAAGAGTGTTTCTTATGTAAAAAAAATTCAAGAAATTCAATAGAATGGTTTTTAATGGCCGCACGAATCGCCATCCTGTTCGTTTTACCCAAATGCCCAGCAGTTTTAGAGTTTTCTGTAGTATTTGTTCTGTAACTTGAAAAGAAATCTAGTGCGGTCTACTGGAATAGCTTGATTTTATGTAAAAATGTCTGGATAATCGAATGGAAGAGTGTACATTGGCCACACGAAACGTTTTGATGGCTAGTTTTACTCTATTTCCTCCAATTCAGGATATCTTATTGTAAATCGTCCTTAAATCTCGGTAGAACTTATTGGAAGTTTACTAAATCTAGCTTATCTTATGTAAAAAAGTCTATAGAATCGAATGCCAGAACTTATACTGGCCGACGATTTACAATAAAATATCATGAAATTGAGGAATTGGGGTAAAATATTCACCAGAACGTTTCGTGCGGCCAGTGTAGGTTCTTCCATTCGATTCACCAGACTTTTTTACATAATATAAGATAGTTTCCGTATGCTTTCAACGTGATTCGCTTAAGACTTAAGGGCGATTTAGATGAAAATTTCGCATATTGGAGGAATTGGGCTAAAATAGCCACCTAAACGTTTCATGCGGCCAGTATAAGTTCTGGCATTCGATTCTACAGACTTTTTTACATAAGATAAGCTAGATTTAGCAAACTTGCAAGAAGTTTTACCAAGATTTAAGGACGATTTACAGTAAGGATCTCATGTGGGTTCTTCTAATCGATTCTCCAGACTTTTTTACATGAAAGTAGGCTGTGCGGTATTCTGGCCGCACTAGACTTCATTTCAAGTTACAAAGCGAATGTTATAGGAAACCCCAAAACTGCTGTACACTTATACTATTATATCTTCAGAACCGAAAGTGATCACCGTTCGATTTTTTAACTTCATCAAAAGCTAAGTACCTTTCAAAAGAGCCTCTAGAGTTCCTGGAAAACTGATTATTAATCGGAGCTTCGGAGGCCCTTAGTGTTATATACCATTCAAATCAGTTCGACGAGATCGGAAATTATCTCTGTGTGTATGTATGCGTGTGCACGTTTCTTTCCGCTCATTTTTTTTTTCGAAGATCGTTGTAACCAAAATCAGTTGAATTCACCTGAGGAGTGTGTAGACATCTTTGAGAAATTGTAGTGCGAATTAAAATTTGGGGGTACATTCCGAATCCAAAAACGAATACCGCTTAAACTGAAATAAATTTATTTGGTAATCGACTATTCAAATCTGCCAACCCGATAAACCTGATTAATTTATGTGAAATGAACATTTTTATACTAATCACCCTGTATCTCCTAAACCAGAAGTCGGATCTGACTAAAAAGTAAGATGTTTTATAGGATTTTAAGACCTCTCATTTGAATTATAGTTGATTCTTAGATTTTATTTGAATCTTAGATCGGTTCAGCCATCTACGAGAAAAATGAATTGCATTATTTTAATTTCGTTTCACATATCATCCTGTGGTTCCGCAATCAGAAGTCGGATCCAAACGTAATTCAGGAACCTTGTTTGGGAGTATACGACTTTTCATATGAATCTAAGTTTGTAGAGTTTGTAGTTTAGCGATCTCCGAGAAAATTGAGTGAAATTATTTGTCACACCCGCATTTACTGATCTCGACGGACTGATTCGAAAGGTATATGGGTGTTATGTTTTTCCAGCATTTATTGCTGTAATTAGTTTAAAACAATATAATTATGGAATTGCTTTCAACTCGAAAATTCTGCCATCATCTGGTTTACATATTCGAACGATTATGTTGCCAAAAACGAACTGTGCTAAAATCGGACCGAGGCAAATTGTCATGAATAAGGATGCTGTACACAGTCTTTTTGGTACTTAGAAATAATTGTATGTAACATTATAAAAAATTGTGTTTCACGTTGCTCCCAAGCATTGCTTTGTCATACAGCGCTCAAAACTCCTACTGCTGGAATAGGGGGAAAAGTCGCTTATACAAAAATAACGATATCTCTGTTGAAAATGGACGGATTTTAACAATCTATGGCTTGTTGGATAGCTTTTACCATGCGGAATCTAAGTCTAAAAACATATTCTGTTTTCAAGGTCAATTGTGACAGATACTGTCAAAAAACTGAAAATTTTGATATTAAACTTCGTATAACTCAAAAAGTAAACATCCGATCTCAAAACCATTCAATAGCGTTCTGGGTGACGGGGAGATCTTTCATTTGCGACTAGTTTGATCAAATTCGGTCCAGCCATCTCTGAGATCTCGACCTCTTAGTTGACAACACACATACAGACACACACACACACGCACACACACACACATACACATACACACACACACACACACGGACATTTGCTCAGTTCGTCGAGCTGAATCGATTGGTATATGACATTCGGCACTCCGGGCCTCGGAAAAAATTTCTAAAGTTTGAACGAATTCTATACCTATTTTTTATATATAAAAAAAGGTAAAAAATGTTAGATGGCGGACCCTGTACATAAAATTGAAGAAGTTACGACCCGGTGAACGACCACATTTAGGTTAAAGCTACCTTCAAAATTTTATTCAAAAATAGTTCTTTGCATATTAGAATATGATTACACATATCAATCAATAAATTTGCTTTTGTTAAAATTCACAATTTTTATTGTACAAAAATAGTGCCAAGAAAAAAATATAGAAAATCAAGCCAGCACTGTACAAACAAGTATTTACTTAAACAAAATCCGAACATTTTTCCAAGATTTAGAAGATTATCCGAAAAAGTGAGTGCTGAATAGAATAGCTCTTTAGGTTCAATTTCAAACGCATGTCAAAAGGCTTAATGTCAGAAATGATCAGTGTATAGTCATCTTTAATCTATGCCCTAGACGACATGGTTTCAAAAGTCTAGATCTTCTATTTAGTTACGACATAGATTTTCGTTACACTTTTTTAATAGATGAACGATAAATGATATATGAATAAGTATCATAATATTGATGGAATGCTTGAAGATTTTTGTTTTTTTTTTTAACAAGTCTCTAAACAATTTATGTAAATCTAATCAGATTTCATTCAGGGGTTAGTTTAATTTTGTGCTAGGGCACATAACCGTTTTTAATATGTTTACGTTTCGTGATGTGTCAAATACGAAACGTAAACATAGTATTTTGGATAGCAAGGCTTATAACCATGTTTCCAAAATTATATCATTTTCATTCATACAAAATATAGGTGAGATTTTAGATTTTAGTCGAAAAATAAAACCGATTCAACTAACCTGATAGCCACACGTACACGGGAAGAAGTTGAGATCGTCCACCTCCAGTGGTTCCATGCACAGTGGGCATTCGACCTGCTCCTCGTCGCCGCTACTATTGTTCATCACGTTCATGATGACGCCGGAGGACACACCGAAAATTAATTGCACTCCTTTTCTGATTCTTCTTTCGTTTAGCCTACAAGATGCTTTGTCGTCCAAAAACACACACAGGCGCAATAATGCGATTAACAGGGCCACCCGAATGGATTCGGGGAAAGAGAAATAACGGTCGGGTGCAGGTGCAGCACTTCGACCAGACGGGATCACCGGCACTCTCACCGACACTGAGTTGGCACCAACAAATGACACTGACGGATCACAACAACTGGCCGGATCGACACGGTCCAGATTTTTCTTCTTTACTGCACTTTGCACTTTGATTAATACCTTTCCTTTCGGTTCTCTCTTTCTTTCTCCAACTACCACATACAGCACTATCGCCACCTGTGACAGTGGGATGCGTTCTTCCTTCAAGCTAACTGAATCCAAACTACCTTTTTTTGTTTTCAAACCTCCCCCGGGTAAAGATGACACTCGGTAAACACAGAGCACTGGTTTCCGCACTGATGGTGTACGTTTCGCACAACCGAACAGAATCCGGTAATGTTTGTAAAGTTCAATGGGTATTTTAGCTTTCAGTTCCGTCCCGAGCTGCGGATCGACGGTCGGAAGGTGTCACACAAGGCTTCACTCATAGACGATCTGTAACGATACAAATTGATATTTCGTATTAGATTTTGTTGAAGCAAACGGAACTGTCGGATCTCCGAGAGGTGCTGGGAAAGTACTTTTCTGAATGGCAAAGTAATTATTGTTTCTTTCAAGAATAAAACGGGCAGGGATTCAGCAGATATTGGAAATGCATAAAATCGTTCGAACGTTAATGTATGCATTTCAACACAACCTCCGTTTGCAGTAGGAAACTAAACCGGAATAAGAGCTGTTACAAATTACAATAAGAAATGAACAAGAAATCGGATCGGTGGATGGTGGCCAATTACTGGAAAACAATTGGCTCGAGCACATAAGGAAAACAATGCACACATAATTAGTTTGCAGCACACTACGGTGCTCGTTTGAAGTCTACGCAACTTTGTTTTTTTTTTGTTTTATTTCATAACGTTATTGAGCAACGGAAAACGTGTATCAATTTTCTAATCTAAATACAGATAATACGTTTTGTAAATTTTTATCTATTTCCTTCAAGGATTCTCATTCCTCAGTCTTTTACCAAAAAACTCTCATGAACATTAATTTTACCAACAAGTAACTGATACTGGGGAAATAACACTTTTATATTATCTGAAACCTATTACCTAAGAAGTTATCAAACGAAGTGCCAAGGTTTTTTTTTTGTTTCGATTATAGAGGTTTTAACCTTAAGGTCATTCGCCTCTTCGGGCCAGGAAAATTTTCTGACCCTATGTGCGGGGTTGGGAATCGAACCCAAGTGGGCTGCGTGAAAGGGAAGTCGATGCCCTTTCACGCAGCCCACCCATCACGCTATACCCGTCCCCATGAAGTGCCAAGGTAATTTGGTAAACTGTCATCATTTTAAATTCTTTTTAAAGAAGTAAAAACATACTGATCATACATGTTATCCTATGATTCTCATGTGAGATGAAATCATGAATAACAGGCATGTTTTCATAAGAGAACATGTTTCATAATTTCATGGATTTTTAATCATGGTACCGAGAATGGATTTTTATCCGTATACCGTGACGAAGTCCAGATAACAGGGATTGAATCACAATTGGTGTTTTGTCAGTAGCAAGTTTGTCACATACATTCAGTGAAATGAACACGTCGAAATTCTCGCCGAGTAAAGAGCATTGGCCAGAAACGGTAGTTCATTACTTTATTTTGAAAGGAGCTACTGAGTCCCATCGAATTCTGGTTGAAGATTAGCTTAGGAAAATTCTCTATCGGTCGTGTCTTGTGAACGTTGGTTAGAACGACTTAAAAGGGGGAATTCCAGTGTGAATAACAGCAAACTAATTGGAATTAAGAACTGGAAGCAGTATCTGACGGAGTTGAGAACGATTAGGGCAAACGCAAGATTGTAGGATTATGGTATTACCAAGAATGTCAAAGCACCATCAGAGAGTTCATCTGCAAAAAGTTTTTTTTTCGGGGCCCGTAAGCAACGGAACAGAAAACTGAAACTGAATCTAGTGCCCAAAAGACGTACCCGGAAATTGTACAATGAGGTTCTTACGAAACAAGAAAGATGCAGCCTCGTGGACGATGAAACGTACGTGTAGATGGATTATGGGCAGATGTCCGGACAATAGCTCATGTGATGTAATCTAGAAAATTCGTGTTTCACCGATTCACAGAAAAGCTTATGATCTGGTAAAATATTTGCAACTGCGGAAAAAAGGCCCAGATTATCGTGATAAACAAAACTCTAAATTCTAAATGTACAAGCAGAAGTGTCTTCTTTCGTACATTAATATGCACCTCGTACACTGCACACCCAATCAATTTGAAGGAATTAACTGCATCTCCAATAATGAGAAATTTTGTGCACAACACTATATTCACAAATTCACCCCAAGCTACTTGGCTTGCTGGTAAATGACAGCCAAAAGATATTTTCATATCGCATTGTCGTAGCCAATACGAGGAGCTATGAACTCAAGCACTTTCGCGATATTGCGTGTATTTACACATCTCATATACATTCAAGTTAAAATTTCAAGTATCTCTTGCCGCTGAGTTAATGACTTTGCCGTGCACATGATTTACTGCACAGATTCAAGAAGAGAAGGAATTAATCAACTCAGCTCTGAGATTTGTTGTTCTTTCTGTCACGTGAGAACTTGTATGCACACCTTCAGGAGAGGCTTTAGTGGCTTATGTTTATGGCAGTTGAAAACAAATTGCTGTCTCAGTTTCTACGTCAAAGCGGTTTTATTGATAGAGTTATTGATAGATTTTCTCGACATTGCGTGTATTTACAGAACGTGTAGAGCGCCGAATTGGAAATAAGTTTAATAAAAATTTCCCATCCAAAAGTATATCGCTATTTCATTGCATTTCAAAACACTAGCGAATATCCGTTTCTCAATCTTTAGTTTCAACTTACAACGAACTGCGATAACTGATATCATACCACATAAGCAGTGCACAACCAGTAAATTTTGTCAAGAGACGCAACTGATTATAGTTGATCAGTTTGACTCTCTTCAACGCACACAGATGTACTGTGTACACGCGATGAAAACGTTAAAACTTGACAACTTCGGGTGTTTCGGGTCCAATCTTAACCTTAATTTGTAGCACAACTCACGAATTATGGCGAATCACGCAACATCCGAATATAGCTGTAAGACAAACAGTAAAAAAAGTTCCTGAATTGATATTTCATGATTAATTGTGTTCTTTGTTTTCAACATTTTTCCACTAAAAATCTTCACATCAACTGATGCTCTGCAACTGCTCCAAACATTAACACTTGGGTTAGACCAGGGAGCAGTAAAGCTTTGACCTGATTTGGCAATCTGTCACTACAGCGGAGAATCAAGTATCGAGACAACGGGATTTATTTCTTCGAAAATGATATCAATCCTCTCTTAAATTTCGTCCCTTAAAAATATTGAACAATTGTCAAACACAAGTTGTAGAAGAAAATCTCTCTCCAAAATATGGAGAGTGGTATTCGAAGATAAGTTCAAGATTTCAACAAAAACGAAACCGGACTAAGTTTTTGATATTTTTCCTTCGAAGTACAATAAATGACTTTCATTTTGGATGCTCATCGTGCAGATATTAATAAAACTTAAACTTTGACAATTTGATCAGTATTAAAGGAGGAAAATAAATTGGAAAAACTTTGAAGTCTGTAATCGAGTTATGGCCAATCGCGAAGTCTGTAATCGAATTATGGCGAATGGCGAACGAGTGGCTGTCTCATGATTCATTGTATTATTTATTTTCAACATTCTCCCACTACAATTTTGCCACTACCGCGGATAAGTGCTGCAGTGGTATCGAGACAAGGTAGTATATTTCTCCCCATCGAGAAATATTGGACAATTGTCAAACAGAAATTGTAGAAGAAACCAGTGTGATCAAACTTCATTGTATGGTCGTTGACTGTTAGCATATCCCTTTTCATTCATTTTACTTTTGTTGCCGAAGCTCCCGGAATTTATCGTCAATTGAATAACCGTACCTAGTTACTTCAAGTTTTGCTTGCTCAGTTTGTAGTGCCAAGTAGTCTACCTGTTTCATTGTCTTCCTTGTCTTCACTGTGGGTAGTGAGCAAGTGCATAAACATTAACTCGATAACACAAAACTCTCTCTAACCTCGATGATAAATAGAGGGCTAAAATCGTTAATTTCGGCTGTTTGAACTTTATTGAGATGTGTTTCAAAATATTAAATATGAAAACTGAAAGAGGGAAAAATTAATTTATGTTTATTTTGTAATTGATATTTTAGTTACCATGACTGGTTTACCTTTCATTCATTATCTTAACCAGAGCTTAAAATTGTCACGCATTCTCAATGAAAGAATCCAATCCAATAGCCTCATTTTAAATATTTTGCTGCCTCGTTCGTAAATGACCGACATCAGAACAAACGAAGAGAGACGAAGCATTTTCATTTCTCCTTGAAAAAATGAGAGAGAATAATTGCCAACGTCACTCTTTCCTCTGTGACAAGACGAAACCAAACTAACGTCTTCAGGGAGCATCAGCAGAATTTCAATTCTAATTCTTTCATCGATGTATTGAAAATCTGTGCAAAGCAAAGTCTTGGCATTACATTCCTTTAGTGGAATTTGGCCTTTCTGTTTCAACAGACTTCGCAGCCGATTCTTAGTGTACAGAATCATTGCATGGCTAGTACTATGGATCGTACTGACACTAAGAATCCTTCCAGGTCGGGGTTCGAACATACTACAATTGGCTTGTAAGACCAGCGTCCTATGCGTTGAACCGCCAACCCGGGACATTGAAAATCTGTGACGCTTGGCTATAAATAGTGACTAAAATATGACAAATCGAAGTAATTACATCCTAGAACCTCTTTGGAAACCAAAATTACTACAAATTCGAGCACCAATAGGTAAAAGTTATTGTGAAAACCTTTTCTGTTATTTTTTATTCTCACAACTTCGGTTGAATATCGACACTGCATACTATGGGATTTTCACTGAAAACTGCAAATGACTGAAAGGGCAAATGAAAAAAAACACAATTTTGAAACTACTCTCCCGCTTATGTCATTGACTGGACATGGATTTCGTTCTCATAGTTTGCAAGCGAAGCTGAGAGTGACAGTAATTTCTCGTCCTTTTCGTCTATTTTGAGTCAATGAAAATGAACTTTATTAGCTCTGTCTTGAACCAATTTGAATGTTTACATGAACCTCACTTGAAGGCCGCTCTCTCATTGAATTGTAAGAGATTATTTGTTACTTCAAGAGATAAACTGACGGTGGGCTAACTGAGCTTCGGTAGAAAGAGAAACGAATGAAGGACGGGATGATGCCCATTGCGTGCGACTGCGAAGGGTGTGTGTGTGAGAATGTGAAGTTTACTGCTGTAGAGTTCTCGTCAGTGTATGCACACTCTCGATTTCAATTGAAATGAATGAAGTTTTACAGCACTGGAAAAAATTCTCTCTCTCTCTCTCTCTCTCTCTCCAAAATATGGAGAGAGGTATGCGAAAATATGTTCAAGATTTCAGCAAAACCGAACCGGACTAAGTTTTTGATATTTTTTCTTCGAAGTGCAATAAATGACCTTCATTCTGATTGCTCAACGTGCAGGTATTAATTAACTAAAACTTTGAAAATCTGTATTACATTCTTATTGTGCAGTTTGACCATTCTAATTCAACAGACCTCGCAATCGATTGTTGTCCGTACAGAACCGTTGCATGGCTAGTACTATGATTCTAAGAGTAACTAAGAGTTCTTCCAGTTCGGGTCTTGAACATACGACAACTGGCTTGTAAGACCAGCACACACGTCCAATCAATAAAAAAACAGTTCATTTTCAAATGTTGAGATTATTAAATATAGTGATGAATAAAAAAAAGAAATCTTAGTTCAAAACATTCTACAAATTGCATGATATAAAAAAGTCAAGACAGTCACTCACTGACAACATTTGCTCGAGGTCAACTAAAAGTCTGTTTGAGAACAAGTTGTTTTTCATGCCAGCAATTTGCAGCAGCAAATAATCCAACCGAAAATAAGACCCCACTCAGCTCAGCCGGCGGACCGTTATGAAATTTTCCGAAGGAAGAAAGTTGAGGCGACGACCTGGTCGTCGCTCTCTGTGGCAATGATGCAATCTAAAAATCGCTTCCTAGTAGACTGCTGAGTGGATTCGACTGTGCCGACTATCGAATCGTATTACCGGGGAGGGGTTGATGTTGTACCATTGATGAAATACTAACACAACTTTTCTGCTTTATTTGATATCACTATCGTTGGAACGTACTTCAGATTACACATTAACCTAAGGTTTGTACGGAATGGGTCATTGTCATTTCTAGATCATGCACGATGAACAACGTATTTTCAACTAGAATTTAAAAATAACACGGTTTTCATGAGTGTTTTTATGTTTATTATGAAATTACGCATTTGTTTTTGCAGTCCGAGCTACCTTGTAAATAATCCTATTCAATTATCTTTTTATTTCGTCACGCGTTAATTTCAATTTCCATAGCTCTCTATATCTCTATGAATCTGGACAAAACGTAGCCAAAAACCAATTTAAATAATTGAAAAAATAGGATTCCAAGAGTGTCTTATAATCGCATAAACATCAGAAACCTATTACTATTACAACTAACACCGCGTGTAGGTGTTCGACCAATGAGGATTGAAACGTACAGTTTTCAACGAATCCATTCCGGTCCCGTCCATTTGTTTGTGCCAAGCGCGTTTGTTCACCCGTCTCAAATACTCTACATCCGCACGCACTTCGATACGGTAGTAGTAGAGACAATGTTCAGCTGACATGCCTGATAGTGTATGGTACTACCTAGTCCGGGGCACATGATTGTTTTAATAAAAGCATACCTTTGCAAAAGTGAAAGGCAGTTGCGATGCGAATAGAAGCTACATAGTGTTGTTACGCAGACATACTTGCATGTTACGGTATGCGCCATTTAAAAATTTCATCTCGTTAGTTTTGGGACCTTCAGCACTTTTAGCTTTAAATTCTCAGTGTGTTCTTAAAAATGCATAATTAGATGCAACCAAAATTTCTATCAATAAAACAAATATAATATTCTGTCGCTTGTGCGATAATATTTGCCATTTTCTATGGCACATACTGATGAAGCTAGATTAACACTCGATTGCATCGAAGTTTGTGAAATGATAATGCATGATAGTGGGGCGAGTAGTCTAAACATTCGGCAAACAAAGAGAATTAACATTTCCATACGTACGGCAGGAACGCTTCACCGATGTGGTACAACTTGCATCGCAATACAATAGCTTATTTTATGTTATAAACGACTGAAATCCTTCTACTTTATGTGAAGGGGAATCGAATGGCCTTGATGTTTCAGTTGGTAACGGAAACACTTTGTAGACGTGATTTGTATATTAACGGAACTGCATTATTCATGGTTCGGATATCGGTGTCTGGAAGATTCGAGTGAAGTATTCAAATCAAAAATTCAATGAACTGAGCACTAATTCGAACAAACATACCTGATTTGAGACTAAGGCCACTCATACCGCATGCAAAATTTAGCAATATTGATGTCAACAATTTCTTTCTCCCTGTTCCCAAAATAGGCACACAATCTCGATTATCAATCAATCGATGCAGTTGGAAACAACAAAGCTATAGCTGTCATAACAGAAGCATAAAATAGCAAAGCAAATCGTATAACACTGAGCAGACGCGCAGCCGCCGACTGCGCATTTCCAACAGCTGATTTTGACAGTTTGACTCCCGACAGAACGGAGCAAACGATTTCCAAAAATAAACTCGTTCTCGTTTGAACCGAAACCGACCAGGTGGATACAGCCGGGAACGAGCGAGGCACAGAGGGCACGAAACAATCGCTGCGAGAAAAAAGAAGAAAAAAAAACAACCCAATTGGACTGAAACCGTATTCTTAGCGAAGCAGCGAGCATGTGTATAATTATATTAATTACATGATCGGGGAGACCAATTCAAGGCCACTGTTGGTGCGATCATGCAGTGTCTTCTAGAGTGGAACCGTGAGTGTGCAAAGTCAATCTTATTAGAAATTGTAACACGAACACGGGGCACGGGGACATGCGAGTGAGTATTTAATAATTATGAAAATGTGCAAAATGATGACAAGTGGCGGAAATTTGACCATTCAGGCCTGTTGATGGTTGGGACAATACCACACTGAGTTGGCTGCAGTTGTGGTCATTCGCTGTAACTAATTAACGTGTCTGTTGACAGGTCGTTGCAGAATGAGTAGCGGTTTTGCGGGAAAAAATGGTATTCTTTTCAAGAGCTGTTGAAATGAATCGATTCTACGAAGAACCACTTTTTATTTAGTTCATATTCAAATTTTAGATAGCTATTTCAGTAGTAAACGAAGCCATTTCATTTCAAATGATTGACCGAATAGTTTACATTCAACTTGATTTTGAATGTCATGAATTTAGTTTTAAATTTTTATCAGTTTGCTTGTACAGTAGACGAACGACAGATTATAATTTTGATTGATGAATTAAATAAAATGTACACCTACAAATCGTAATTAGACGCTTACGTTCACAATTCTATTATTGAAGAATCCAACCAACTCTTTCGCGATCGTTGCGCTGCTCGAGTGGCGAGCTTTGAACTGAGCAATGGTGATAATTTTTAGATTTTGCTTGAAGATTCGAAAAAAAATACTGGGTTTTTATTTTGTTTTCTTATGAATCGAATACTAACATACAAAAATGTGTAAAAATTTGGTGAAAAATATCGATCATTAATGATTCAATAACTTTCCGTGGTATGTTTGATCGATATGCAAAGAGAAATCGTAAGATGAAATATCTAATTCGAAGAAGTGAGGTTGGGTATCTTTTCTTATCTGAGAATTTTTTTGTTTTGCCTTTCTCATATAGAATGGTTATGCAATCACTGTGAAAACCGACTTTTGAACCGAGGCCCGGAAGGCCGAGTGTCATATACCTTTCGACTCAGTTCGTCGAATACGCAAAATGTCTGTGTGTGTGCGTATGTGTGTATGTAACGTTTTTTTGCACTAACTTTTCTCGGAGATGGCTGAACCGATTTTCGCAAACTTAGATTCAAATGAAAGGTCTTGTGGCCCCATACGAAATTCCTGAATATTATTTGGATCCGACTTTCGGTTCCGGAGTTATGGGGTAAAATGTGCAAAAAATTGTGAAAATAAGTGCACTACTTTTTCTCAGAGATGGCTGAACCGATTTTCACAAACTTAGATTCAAATGAAAGGTCTTAGGTCCCATAAAAAATTTCTGAATATTATTTGGATCCAACTTCCGGTTCGGGAGTTATGGGGTAAAATGTGCAAAGAAAAGAAAATATGTGTTCTAACTTTTCTCATAGATGGCGCGACCGATTTTCACAAACTTAGATTCAAATGAAAGGTCTTGTGGTCCCATACAAAATTCATGAATATTATTTGTATCCGACTTCTGGTTCCGGAATTATGGGGTAAAATGTGCAAAAAATTGTGAAAATAAGTGCACTAATTTTTCTCAGAGATGGCTGAACCGATTTTCACAAACTTAGGTCTTAAGGTCCCTTGAAAAATTCCTGAATATTAGTTGAATCCGACTTCCGGCTCGGGAGTTATGGGGTAAAATGTGCAAAAAAAAGAAAATATGTTCTAACTTTTCTCATAGATGGCGCGAGCGATTTTCACAAATTTAGATTCAAATGAAAGGTCCTGTGGTCCCATACGTAATTCCTGAATTTCATGCGGATCCGACTTCCGGATCCGGAAATATAGGGTAAAGTGGGTTAAAAATTGTATACCATCACTGAAAATGGGGAAAACCCGTAAAAAATTTTCTAAATCGACCTCAAATCTTTTCCAATTGATAGTTTTTATCAATAGACGGTCAAACAAACCGATTTCGGTTATTCTTTCAAGAATCGCAGAGAATTATTTTGAAGAATACCACAATATTATATATGATAGTATGATTGATATGAGAAAGGCATCATTACACCACTAGGTGGATTAAAACAGGTTTTATGTTTGGATTTTCAGATTAATTGATTAATTATGATCAACGTCCATTTATTCATGTTTTATCATCTAAATCAAATCTGTATAAGAACTGAAAATTTCATTAGGGCGTATAAGAGCCGCGAACACCCATTTCATTAAACTGGAAAGAATTCAGTATCGTTGTTTACGTATTGCCTTAGGTTGCATTCAGTCGACTCATACGATAAGTCTCGAAGTGCTCGCGGGCGTCTTACCATTGAAAAATCGATTTTGGGATCTCTCATATCGATTGTGATTGAAAACTTCGAAAGGCTTGTCGAGCTCAATTCTCAGACCCGTTTTATGTCCTTGTATTTTGATTACATGGCTCACAATATCAATCCTTCTTCGTTTGTTCCCAACCGTGCTCATTTCTTAGATACTTCTGATTCTACTGTGTTTTTCGACACATCCATGAGAGAAAAGATTCGTGGAATTCCGGGTCACATACGCCCTGAAGTAGCCCATAATATCTTTCATAATAAATTTAGAACAGTCAACTGTGAAAAGGTGTTTTACATTGACGGATCAGGATATGTCAAAAGAATCATAACGCCATCTCGTGGTGATCACTCTGATTGGATTCTTCAATAGTTGCTATTACTAAGTAATTCGTATCGCCGTGTAGAACTATTTTTTTGCCTATTTTTACTAAGAGCAAGTATTTTCTCGTTGCAAAAGACGCATTTATTATTGAATCGTTTGTAAATACCAGGGAAAAAAACCTTTCTAAATCCACCTAGTGATGTAATGATGCCTTCCTCATATTACTCATGTTTTCAAAAATATCACTAGAAGATTCTGTTAAGAATTTTTTTCTAATTTTGAATAAAATAAGAAATTTTCTTTGGGTATGAACTAACATAATCTTTTCAATTGGTAAACAGTTATGCCAAGTTAATAAGAATTTTTCTTTTTTTTGCATCGTGGCACTAAATGATTAAACACACTTTACCCTATAGTTCTGGAACCGAAAGTCGAACCCGAATGAAATTAAACAGCCACCTAGTAGACTATACGAACTTTCATTTGAGCTTAAATTTGTGGAAATCGATCAAATCATCTCTGAGAAAATGTAGTAAGTTTCGTTTTAGAATTTTTGATCACTATTTCCGCTACTTCTGAAACCGGGAACATAGAATCAGTATAGCGGTTCGTTTAGCAAGTAACTGAAATAGCCTACAAATTAAACCAGTTATGAGCCAAATTTAGAAAAATTTTACTCTTTTTTGCATCGTCGCTATAAATGATGGTGTGCAATTTCAAACACACTTTATCCTATGAAAGCATTCTGAAATTCGCTAGCAACCAACCTATGGAACTGCGAGATTTTTTATTTTATGAGTGACGTTATTTGACACATACTCACACACATACACACAGACATTGCCCAGTTCGGTTAACTGTGTCGAATGATTGGCCAATTTTTACTAGTCAATTTTTCAAGTGATTGTATAAACTTGTATACTTTTATAGAAAAGCATCGTTATAATGATTTTGTGATACTACTAACAAGTATGCACAAATTGAATAAAAGATTTACAAATTTACATATTTTTCACCTGAAAATAAGGACCTGCACTCTATACGAAATTGAGCAAAGCACGCTGCGAACGGAGCAAAGCAGCGTACCAGTTTTGCATCGTCATTTTGAATGACGATTTGAATATTTTGACACTCATCGCTTTATAATTTCGGAACCGGAAGTAGGATCTAGATGAAATTGCACAGTATATTTTAAGACAATGAATTTTGAATCATAATTCGTGAAAATCGGTTAACCCTTGCTGAGACATCTGAGTGAGTTCCGTTTTTGGAGACTTTCTTCACTATTATCGGTGATTACGGAGACGAAAACCGGAGACTAGTAGTCCCAAAGTAGTTTTATATATTCACTAACTAACAAGATCTGCCAACTGGATTAATTTAGCAGTTATTTTATAAAAATGTGCACCTCGTTTCGTCATCGCTTGTGAAAAAATTCTCATGAAATTGAAAATGCTCACTAATCGCACTGTAATGCCGGAACCGAAAATCGGATCTGAATCAACTTTTCGGGAACTTTTTAAAGAACTTCAAGACCTTTTATTTACTTCTTAGCTTGTGAAATCGGTTAAGAAATTTCCGAGAAAATTGAATTGTATGGGTATTTTTTCATAAATTTGCATTTATTTCCTAGTAATTCCGAAACTGGAAGTCGAATCTAAATGAAATTCAGGAAATTTGTATGGGGCCGTAAGTCCTTTCATTTGAATCTAAATTTGTGAAAATCGGTTCAGCCATCGCTGGGAAAATCGAGTGACATACACACATACATACATACATACATACATACATACATACATACATACAGACATTTTGTAATCTCGACGAATTGAGTCGAATGGTATAACACTTATGGTATGGGACTCGGTTGTAAAATCGGTTTTCACAGCGATCATATTGTTCTACCTGATAATATGATGTGATAATACCATTCTCTTGCCATATACTGAGTCCCATAAATTTTTTTTATTAATACTTTTTTCGACACGAATTCGGGTTCATTTTTAATACTAATTCATCCAGATTGATTCGGGTAGTTCACAAAAGTGCGATTCCGCGCTTACGTCACATATTCGGCAATATTCCTCAAATCAAATGTACCAGCAATGTTGTATTTGAACTTACTGAAATAATTATGCGGTTACCTATGTCATAATTTTGTCATTTACATCACTTATACCATTATATCTCCGGAACCAGCAGTCACTGCAATTTGGCCTTCGAATTTGATCAATAATTCAATATAAGCTATTTCACAACTCAATAAGAGTTTTTTAAACAATGTAAAATCAAACCGTCTTAAAAAAGAACGAAAGGTTTTCTTTTAGATTCCACTATGAAAAAACTATTTCGTTATGATACTAACGTAATAGTGAACGACAGATACCGGTATTTCGAATGCTATTTGCATTCATCAGTGTCTTATATTGCTTTATAAGACACTGATGATAAATGCAAATAACATTCGAAATACCGGTACATGTCGTTCAATAATACGTTAGTACATACTAAACTTCGTTCGGTAATTTTTCCATCTTTCGACGAGTTTAGAACAGCCGAACTACCGAACATTTTCATTCTACTGTCATATCACACAAATATACATATGTTGGCAGCTGCACCTCAACGTGCCGCTGTGATGAAATGTTATTTTTACTGAAAAATCAGTTACCGAAGTTTGAACAGCTGAGATCGATATTCCAATTTAAGTGTGTATCATAACGAAATAGTTGTTTCATAGTGGAATCTAGTTATCTAGAAGTTTTAAGACAAGGACTGAATAAAATTTAAAGAAGAATAGTTTTCATTACACCTAGTATTAATTGAGCTGCAGATTTTAGTGATCCACACGAAATCGGGTGATGCATGAAAGTAGGATTTTTTTTTGTCAAATTGATTTTGAAATTTTTAGATGAGTTGTGTACATTTTCTATATTTATTTCCGAACAAAAGCTTAAGGAATATTTTCATTGGTCATTGGTCCGTTAAAACTTGATTGAAGTAAATCAAATAATAGTTAGGATAAAATGTTCAACCCATTCCATTGTCCGTCCCGGTGGCCTATAGCAACAACCGCCTGCAACAAAAGAACTCACATTCCGGTTGGTGTTCCCCTTTTGTTTGTTATGTTGTGCCGTTCGCTGCTCGCAGTTGGGTTGAGAAATGGAACAGGTCAATTATTCAACAACACCACTGATTCTGGGGTTGAACCGTTACGGCAAAGAAGGAAGTCCGTAAAATTCCTTTTCCGTGCTGTGTGGTCCGTAAGATTGGCCTACTAATGAATGAAGCTGCTATGGGGTTTAAAGACCCACTGACAAACACTAGCCACGGCAGGTGCACTCCCGTAAACGCGTTCCTTGCACTAAAACTTTAAATGCTTTGTTTGTACGGAATCACAAGCTCCTCGTTTACTGCGTTGTTGATGTCGTGAATTCCTCTACTCCGTGATCAGATAGCAGTGGATCAGGAATCAGGAATCAGAACAAATTGGCTCAAATGGCACGTTCCCCTTGATATTTGGAGATTTGTGCCTTGCCATCAATTTGTTTTTAGCATCATTTTCCCGATATATAAGAGGGAAGGATTGAAAGGAAATGGTAAGGGTTGGACTAGGAGGATGGGAAAAATTGACGACACAAAAACACATAAAAGCAGAAGTAAATTCTGCACCCCTAAGGGATGCCGAACAATCTGCTGAGGATCACATTTAGTGGAAGCAGAAGTAAATTCTGAACCTCTACGAGGTCCCGAACAGTCCGCTGTTAATAAAACCTCCAACCCCCGAGAGGATTTGAAGATCTTACAAAAGCGACACCATTCTGCACTCCCGGAAGAATGCAGAACGATTCGCAGTATGTACGAGCAGAAGTAAATTCGGCACCCGCTAAAAGATGCCAAACAATCTGCTAAACCCTATTTAAGGTAAATACAGAAGGGATTCATTCACTCCAGGAAGAACGATGAACCCTTCTGACTATAGCTCCT
Organism: Malaya genurostris; assembly: GCF_030247185.1. Classification (NCBI taxonomy): domain Eukaryota; kingdom Metazoa; phylum Arthropoda; class Insecta; order Diptera; family Culicidae; genus Malaya; species Malaya genurostris. The sequence continues at coordinate 253,664,553 of NC_080571.1, read as the reverse complement.
TACCACATTGGGTAAGAAACGAGAGAATATCCTTCAATTTTAGCTCCGCATACACAGACTCAACCATGTATGGAGAACCAAAAACCCGGATACGTAGCTGCGTCAATGCGGGACAGTTACATATCAGATGATATGAAGTACCATAATCGCATTCACACAAATCACACGAATAATACTCAGCACGTTGAATAGTAGCCATGTGATAATTGAGTTTGCAATGTCCAGTCAGAGCTCTGACCAGAATACTGCAATGATGCTTGGAGAAATGCAGTAGACACTTTGACATTTTCAGATTTAAATCTGGTAGAAATGCTTTTGTCTGAGCGCAAGTTTGCAAGCTGCGCCAGTAGCTGGCATGTTTGGATACAGCCCAAGAACGAATCTTGTGCTTTATCCAACTAGTTGAAAGTGGTAAAGCTGGTTCAGGACCAACGAAATCATTCGTTGCACCAGCTCTAGCCAACTCATCAGCCCATTCATTTCCAGTAATACCAGAATGGCCGGGTACCCATAAGAAGTAAACAGCATTTGAAATGCTGAGGTCTTCAATTTGAGTTCGACATGCGATCACTAGATTCGACCGTGAGTCATTCGAACTGAGTGCTTTTAAAGCTGCCTGACTGTCGGAACAAAAATAAATTCGCTTACCACAGATCCTCTGCTGAAGTGCCGATTGTACTCCACACAGAATCGCGTAGATTTCTGCTTGAAACACAGTACAGTATCTACCAAGTGAATGAGACTGCTCCAGCCTCATTTCACGACAGTAGACACCAGCACCAGCACGACCATTCAACAGAGAACCGTCCGTATAACAAACTATGTGTTCATCAAGTTGTCGTTCCAGACAACCAGACAATCATTCCTCACGAAAAGGATAGCTCACATTGAATGTTTTGAAAGGAAAACTGCATGTGAGAGTTAGGTCACTAGGAGCGAGTAAATACTCATCCCACGTAACCATTTGAGACCACAAGCGAGTGTGGCTGGTAGCATAATCTAATGGGTTACTGCTCCAAAGCCCTGTAACCTTAAGACGATATGCACAAGATAATGCTTCTTGTTTTAGGAACACATGTAGTGGTTTAATGCACAGTAGCGCCTCTAGAGCAGCAGTAGGAGTTGTCGTGAATGCTCCTGTCATCGCCATTAGGACCATCCTTTGGAGATGATTTAGCTTTGACTGAACTGTCGCGACTTCTCCTTTCTGCCACCATACAAGACATCCATATGCTAAAATTGGTCTAACAATAGTTGTGTAGATCCAATGAATATATCTGGGTTTGAGTCCCAATGATTTTCCAAAAGCTCGTCTACATTGGCCGAAAGCCATGCAAGCTCTTTTAATTCTGAAGTCAATGTGAGCAGACCAATTCAGTTTTGAGTCAAGAATAACCCCGACGTATTTAACTTGTTCGACCACAGTGACCTCTGAACCAAAGAACTGCAACGGACGAGCTCCTGTGATTATCCTACGATGAGTGAAAAGCACCATTGATGTTTTGCCCGGATTTACAGATAATCCAACCTGACAACACCATTGTTCAACAGATCGCAGGGCTTGTTGCATTAAATCAAAGAGAGTGTTAATGCTTATACCGGTCATCAATATATGATAATCGTCGGCAAAACCAAAAGTCGGAAATCCAAGGTTATTAAGTTTCCTTAACAAACCATCAGCGACAAGGTTCCATAAAAGTGGGGATAGTACACCACCTTGAGGACACCCACAGACACTTAGCTTTCTAATCTCTGCTTGCCGAAGCGATGAACAAAGAAGTCGATTGCTAAGCATTGCGTGTATCCAATTTGTGATACTTGAAGGTATGCCATGACCACGGGCTGCTTCCAGAATTGAATTGAAAGACACGTTATCAAAGGCACCTTCAATATCTAGGAAAACTCCCAAGCAAGATTGCTTTTGTGAGAAAGCTTTTTCAATGTTGTACACAACATCATGTAACAGGGTTGTAGTGGACTTTCCACGCTGGTAAGCATGTTGCATTCCATGTAGCGGATGCAGGCCCAAACTAACATTTCTGATATAGTGATCGACTATGCGTTCCACTGTTTTAAGAAGAAATGAGCTTAGACTGATAGGCCTGAAACTCTTCGCTTCCTCATAAGTGTCGCGACCGCCTTTGGGAATAAATTTGACAATTATTTCCTGCCAGGCTCTTGGAATATATCCTGTCGCAAGACTAAAAGTAAGTATTTTCTTCAAAACATGTTTGAAATGTTCATACCCTTTCTGCAGTAACACTGGGAAAACTCCATCCTTTCCAGGAGACTTGTACGGAGCAAAACTCTCAACTGCCCATTTGACCGATTCAATCGTCACAACGCTTCGAGCAAGGGCCCAAGAATCGTAACTACCTGAAAAAGTCTCGGGAAGAGCTGTCGGTGATGGATCCATACATCCTGGAAAGTGAGTGTTAAAAAGATAGTGAAGTACATCACCTTCATCAGACAAGTGTTCACCATCTGAAGTTCTTAAGAAACTGACATTAAAGTCCTTAGACTTCGAAAGTAACTTATTTAATCTGCTAGCCTCGTTGAGACTAGAGACATTTGTGCAGAGGCTTTTCCAACCACTTCGCTCAGACGATCGAAGAGCATTTTTGTAAGCCCTTCGAGCCAACACGAATGCCTCCGACCCATTTCTGCGACGGTGGTTCCAAGCTCTTCTGCATAGTTTCCTTAGTCTAGCAAGTTCAGCATTCCACCAAGGAGTTCCTCTAGTAGCTCGCACAATCCGAAGTGGACAAGCCTCTTCATATGCTGCAACTATGAGTGAGTTTGTCTCGTCGACAACATTTTCCAAATCAATTGGGGTTTCAATTGTTGGTTGGTACCCGTAAAATCTAGTCGCCAAGCCCTCTTCATAGAGGTCCCAGTTTGTAGATTTGGGATTACGATATGTGATAATATCAAATTTAACGTTTGAATGATCAAAGAATATGTACTTATGATCAGACAACGAAGGTTCGAGCTCATCGGAGACGAGCCAATTCACCAACTCATGCGCAATTCTATCAGAGCAGAGAGTTACGTCCAAAACCTCCTCTCTGCCAGATCTCGCAAAAGTTGGACGGTTTCCTGCATTGACTATGTGCAGGTTTGTACTGCTCACAAATTCCATCATATCAGAGCCTCTCGAATTTATATCTGTGCTGCCCCAAATGATATGGTGAGCATTTATGTCACTGCCGATTACAAGCGGTAAATCACTTTTGCAGCAGTATGATACAACCTTTTTGAAGTCATCGCTTGGCGAAGGTTGGTTATGCGGCAAATATGCCGAACAATAGACATATTTCCTGTCTATGCCATCAGTAGTCATACCAACTGTGACAGCACAAATATCCCGAGTTGTGAGCTCCGATATGAGAGAGACATCGAGAGCACTATTTGCAAGTATGCATGCTCGAGGCATTTCACGTGGATTAGTCATTCCGGTCTTGTTAAAGGCAACAAAGACTGGGTTTAACAATTTTCCAACGTAGAAGTTTCCCTTTTGGAAATATGGTTCTTGAACCAAAGCTAAAGAAGCTTTACCTTCTTGCAGAAGTCTGGATAGATTCATAGTTGCTGTACGTTTATGCTGGAGATTGATTTGTGCTACTCTAACCATTATCAATTAAAGTAACGAACACTCCACCTCCAGCACTTACCGTACAACAACTACAAGAAACCAAATATATTGGCTTATAATCGCCTATAGCGAACCATGTAAGGATTTTTTTAAATGTTTTAATCATTTAAATCCCACGAGTTGCGAAGAAAGAAGTCGTCCACTGTGCCAGAGCTTCGCTTAACACAGTAAGGGAAAATCCCAAGATATTCCGTTCACGACTGCATTGTTTAACCTCCTGCAGCCATTCAGCCATCGGCACGGAAATACACCTTGACTTAGAAGTTCCTATTTTTGTGGCCTTTTACGACATGGAACAGGAAACCAGTGGATCAATTCTTGGTAAAAAATAATTCCGCCGGATGCCACACGGCTTACCTGTTTGGTGGACTTATACCACCGGTACAGGTGGATCGTAGCGTTATTCTTAGCCAGTTGGGAAACCGCTACCGACACTACACGGCTATCTAGGCTGCTCAGAGAGGGAAATTGACATTGATGGTCAACTTCCATGGATGGCCGAGCAGCCGACTGAAATAACATTCGAAATACCGGTACATGTCGTTCAATAATACGTTAGTACATACTAAACTTCGTTCGGTAATTTTTCCATCTTTCGACGAGTTTAGAACAGCCGAACTACCGAACATTTTCATTCTACTGTCATATCACACAAATATACATATGTTGACAGCTGCACCTCAACGTGCCGCTGTGATGAAATGTTATTTTTACTGAAAAATCAGTTACCGAAGTTTGAACAGCTGAGATCGATATTCCAATTTAAGTGTGTATCATAACGAAATAGTTGTTTCATAGTGGAATCTAGTTATCTAGAAGTTTTAAGACAAGGACTGAATAAAATTTAAAGAAGAATAGTTTTCATTACACCTAGTATTCATTGAGCTGCAGATTTTAGTGATCCACACGAAATCGGGTGATGCATGAAAGTAGGATTTTTTTTGTCAAATTGATTTTGAAATTTTTAGATGAGTTGTGTACATTTTCTATATTTATTTCCGAACAAAAGCTTAAGGAATATTTTCATTGGTCATTGGTCCGTTAAAGCTTGATTGAAGTAAATCAAATAATAGTTAGGATAAAATGTTCAACCCATTCCATTGTCCGTCCCGGTGGCCTATAGCAACAACCGCCCGCAACAAAAGAACTCACATTCCGGTTGGTGTTCCCCTTTTGTTTGTTATGTTGTGCCGTTCGCTGCTCGCAGTTGGGTTGAGAAATGGAACAGGTCAATTATTCAACAACACCACTGATTCTGGGGTTGAACCGTTACGGCAAAGAAGGAAGTCCGTAAAATTCCTTTTCCGTGCTGTGTGGTCCGTAAGATTGGCCTACTAATGAATGAAGCTGCTATGGGGTTTAAAGACCCACTGACAAACACTAGCCACGGCAGGTGCACTCCCGTAAACGCGTTCCTTGCACTAAAACTTTAAATGCTTTGTTTGTACGGAATCACAAGCTCCTCGTTTACTGCGTTGTTGATGTCGTGAATTCCTCTACTCCGTGATCAGATAGCAGTGGAAGAGCTTTCTGACTTTAAAACTGGATATTGGAGTTTGAGGCCACTCTACGGTGTAAAGAAAACAAAGAAGAAAAAAAAACAAATGTTGAAACTGGTTTCTCCAGATGCGAACGATCCACGATGCTCGAGTACACATGCTCAGTCATAGCATAGCGAATGCAAGTATGTGTGTGTAGTGCTTTGCTGGTAGTAAGTTGCAAATTGAGGTAAAATGGAATAGGATGTGTTCGACTGCGACTTGAATGACATTTAAACCCGTTTTCTTGCACGGAGCCAGGTGATTTCTGCTCTTTGGATGGGTTTGGAACTCGCAATGTTCGATGCCTTGAATGAAGAAGCATACTTCGTAGAAGATAACGAGATAGTGGATCAAAAATTTGGCTTGGACAAAAAAAACTAATTCCAATTCACAGTTTCGAAATTGTTTTGAATTATTTGCATCACAAAAAGTGTCAAAAATATTCGGCGATGAATCTAACCGTGAATTGTTAATTTGTTTTCGTCTGTGTTCGCATATTGACTCATAGTGAGAGAAAAAAGGTCAACAAACTTTCTCACTGGCCGTTTTGCTTCGGCGTGCGTCTTCAAGGTGTCCGGCCTGTCTGTTGAGTGATCCATCCATCATATTTTTCAGTACATCTGCCACCTACCCACCTCGAATAAACTCAAACTTAATTGTATCGTCAGAGCCGAACGTCAAACGATGAAATTGTTGCTCAAACTATTGCAAACTCAAACATTGACAAATTTTTGCTAATGTATACAGCGATGTCATTTGAACAATAACGAACTTCCTTTTTCTGCGAGTGCCAAGCATAAGCCAGTCCGTATAGAATGACGATTACCCGAACAGTTTACTCCCACAAACCCCTGACGAGTGACGACGACCCTGGGCTGTTGGCTTTGTTTGCTACCGTGCGAAGTTTTAGATATGCAGATTGTCAGCGTACTGGCTTTTGCAACAATTTTGCTCTTTGACGTTGATGACGTTCGCTGAAATTATGAAGACGATGTTGATGGTGCGGGTCTTCGGCCGTCATTGTTTCCATAGGTGCACTTTGAAGTACTGTTCTTACTATTTGGTTCCCCAGAGATTGTTATTTGAAAACCAACACCATTTGAACAGATCATGATCATTCGTTTTATCTTTACCCAACGAGAAACAGACGACTTAAAACGATAGATGAATGAACAAGCAAAAATAAAGATAAATGTGAAAAAGTACACTAGATTACTTTCGTCTGACGAAAAACCTTAAGATTCTACTTACAATTCTGAGCAAACAGCAATTATTGAGAAACTCAGAAGCAGGTTACTCCGTTATTGCTGGATAAATGTTCGTGAGAAAAACATCATTTTGTGTAGAAAATATTGTTAAAAACCTCTTTTTTAATCCACCTAGTGGTGTAATGATGCCTTTCTCATATTACTCATATTTTTAAAAATATCTGTCAAGAATTTTTTTTCAAACTTGCATAAAATTAAAAACTTTCTTTAGCATTAGCATTAGCATTATAGACCGCCCGTGTGTTGCTACTCCGTTATTGATCTGGACCAATTGAGATTGCAAAATGATTTTTTGGAGTAACATGTTTGGGAATAACACATTGTTCCACACTGTGCAAACTGTATTGAACCATGCATGCTGATCAATACCGACGCCGGCCACGTCCGAATGCAGATCTACTTGGGAGGGAAAGGATTGTTAGTTCGATGCATGTTGCTACTAAGAACCGAGGAATCCTCTGCATTCCCACATGCATCACAGGAGAGGATACTTTGTTAGTAAATGTTTTAATAATGTTATCATGTGTTTATTGCTTTGGGTAGCCGGCTACCAAGAATGTTTTAAAGTATTATCGTTTTATGTGTTACTTTGTGCTGGCAATATAATGCACAAAACAGTCAATCTCCGAAATGGACAAAACTCCGGACAGCCGGCTTTCGAGTATGCAGTCACTCGTTTATGCATCTACCTTTCGCGTTTTTTTTTTGGTCATGCAAAAAAAAAAAACACATGTGGATTGATAAAAAAAGGTATCATCTCACTGCTAGGTGGATTAAGTACGTTTTTATAAATGAAACTACGTGATACAAAATAAACGAGCGAATAGGATTTAAACAAAAAAGTTGATTCATTGCATTGAAATATTCTAAACAGTTATTATAAAATCATTTTAAATCACCAAACAAAGGTCAACAGATTTCACACGCGTCTTGATTCTTTATTATTTCCGCTTTATTATTTTAATTATTTATTAAAATTATTAATTGGTTATATTAGTTGATCTGGGCAGCCGGCTACCGAGAAAAATATTAATTTACTGTTTGAAATATTAATATCAAGTGTTTTTTACTATGTATTCAATATACCGATATATGTTATCTCTGTTATTAACTTCGTAATATAAAGGGATTTGCGCAATGGTTGATTTTTATCATTCATTTTATAATCCTGAAAGACAAACAATAACATGGAAGAAGAAATCATTCCCAATAAAACTTTTCTCCGAAGCTAGACGGAAATTGATAGGTTGAATAAAGACATGATTTAGTAAAATAGAGTAATCAGAAGTAAAACATTGAAAATATCTGATAACTGAAAGGAAAAAGAAACTCCTGCAATTGTCGCCTTTTACGACATGGAAGCAGGAACCCAGTGGATCTCTTCTTGGTTCATTTTTTTTTCCGCCGGATTCCACACGGCATCTAGGCTGGTACTGTCCGGAGAGAGCTAATAGATACTATCAATCTCCTAGTGGACCCCAGCCCCTCATAAAATTAGAAACTTTCTTTGAGTATAAACTAAAATAATCCTTTCAATTTGTATGCAGTTATGTCAAGTTAATAAGAATTCTTCTTTATATTTCATCGTCGCGCTAAATGACGGCATGAAATTTTAAACACACTTTACCCTATAGTTCCAAAACCGGAAGTCGGACCCGGATGAAATTCAACAGCAACCTATGAGACTATAGGACCGTTCCATTTGAACCTAGGTTTGTGAGAATCGCTCAAATCATCTTTGAGAAAATTGAGTGAGTTTCGTTTTTGGATTTTTGACTATTACTTCCGGTACTTCCGGAATCGGGAACTGGGAACCGGTATGGCCGAAGTCGGTTCGTTTAATAAGTAAGTAATCTAAATTAGTTACTAATAATTATGATTACAAATACAAATTAAATCAGTTTTGAGCCAAACCTAGAAGAATTTTACCCTTCTTTGCTTCGTCGCTCTAAATGACAGTGTGCAGTTTTAAACACACTTTACTCTATGAAAGCACTATGGAACACACACACACATTTGATTTTGTGATGATACTAACAAGAGGGTACAAATTGAATATTTATTTATTTATTTATTTAGCAAGGGAAAGCCCGTTGGAGCTGAGATTATTGTTCTCCTTCTCCAGCAGGCATAAAATCTTGTCATCTTTTGTATCAACAGATAACATTTGTCCAAATGATACATAACCAAATCATAAATTATTCTTATTTAAACTACAAAGCTAACTAACAACTATTCATATCGACTAATTATCTTAATAAAACTAGCCGGAAAAGATTCGGAGAAGATGTGTTACGGTTTTAATGGTGTTACGTGATAAATTGAAATCAAATTAATCAGAGCAATCATTGAATACGCGACACATACTCGAAAACGGTTCATTGAAGCCATAGTTAGTTCTATTACGAGGAATTCTGAGAATAGGATTAAACCGCAAATTACGCCGATGAATGTCAAAACTTAGCTGTTGTAGGAGATCTGCACAATCGATTCGAGATTGGAATAAAAGAGAATATCAAGGATGCTAAACACTACAATCTCCCATCTGCTAATGTAGTTTATCTATATTACATTTTCTAGCAATTGTTTTATGTTTTCTGAAATTTTTTTCTGGTAAGAGGTAAGATAATAGAAAGAAACGATTTGCAATTAGATTATAAAAAGTTATAAACATTATAAAAAGTTATAAACAAAAAGTAGCTGTCGTGTTCAGATTCAATTTAATGACTCTTTCATTTCGTTTCGCTTTAATTTCTTATTATTTTCATATACAAATTTTCAACACACAATTTTTTTCCTCCGATACAGATTTTTCTCCTGAACAATATAACTTTAAATGTAGCCATCCAGCACGCTATACGAAATTGAACAAAGCGTTCGAAGGACGGTAGTGTTTTCTTCTTCCGTACCAGCACGTAACGGATTTGTATCGTCATTTTGAATGACGATTTGAAAGTTTCGCCCTATAGTTTCGGAACCGGTAGTTGGATTTGGATAAAATTGATGAAATCTTTCAAGAAAATAAGAGCTTTAAATTGAATCATGAATTGTGAAAATCAGTTTGACCGTGGCTGATATATCGAAGTGAGTTCCATTTTTTGAGGTTTTCTTCACTATTATCGGTGCTTTCGGGAGCGGAAACCGGGGACTAGTAGTTCCAAAAATGGTTTATATATCCACTAACTAACAAGATCTGCCAACTAAATGAATTTATCAGTAAATTTTATGACTTTGCACCTCGTATCGTCATCGCTTATGAAAAAATTCTCATGAAATTGAAATTTTTCAAAATATCGCGCTGTAACACCGGACCCAAAAGTCGGATCTGGATCAACTTTTCAGGGACTAAAGAATTTCAAGACCTTTTATTTACATCTTAGTTTGTGAAAATTGAATAAAAAAATTCCGAGAAAATCAAGAGAGCAATTTCTTATAAATTTGCACATATTACCTTGTTATTCCGTAACCGGAAGTCGGATAAAGATGAAATTCAATAGCAAGCTATGGGACCATGAGAACTTTCGTTTGAACGAGACGAGATTATCGAAAAATCCCATGCAGTTTAATGTAAGCTTCAAACAATTTTGCAAGTGGTAATGGGTAATAAACATCTACTTGAAAAATTGAAGAGGTTTAAAAAATATGAGAAGGTGTAATTTATTTTTGTATTCGAGTACAGTACCGTAGTTCATACGGCGAGAAGTATCTGTAAACTACAGTAAATATTCGAATAAAATCAGATATCATATCAGCTTATAAGTCAACGCACTTATTCAAGGCATTCAGATAAATATCGATAATAGATTTTTTTTTTATTTTAGAGGTTTTAACTTATCGCCTCTTCGGGAAAGAAAAACTTTCTGACCCTATGTGCGGGATTGGGAATCGAACCCAGGCGGGCTGCGTGAAAGGCATCGACTTACCCATCACACTATACCCGTCCCCGATCGATAATAGTATAGAACTCGAAAAGTAAGAAGAAATGAGTGGACACCCGATTAGCTACAAATTGAAATACTTTTCGGCGAATCAATTACTGCTGTTAATTAACAGTTTCAATAACTATTGATTTCTAATCTATCATCTAAGGACTGTAAAATGTTATGTCTTCAGTCAACATATTTCCACTGACGTCAGCAACGAATTGAAGGTGCACAATCAGCTGTGTTAACTTTCGACTGTCGATTGAAATAAATTGCACGTTTTATCTCATCCAAGTCGGTCACAACAACAACAACAACGGCTTCGAAACAATTAACCACTCTCCCTTTATCCAATCCAACGCTGGTGTCATCCACCTGTCTAAACAACTGACGGCAGCCCCCGTCGGCTCGATTGCACTTTTGTTTTTCCAGTTGACTACCATGGACGAAGGTTTTTTTTCTCTCTGTCTCTCTCACTCGTTTCAGTAATTGAAACGATAGTGAAACTCAAGTATTGTACAGACCATCACGGCCCTCCGCCCCAAGTCTCCACATACCTAATCGACTTCCATGCACCGATCTCTTCGAGCGTAAAAAAAACTATTTCTGTCGTATGATTCAGAGAATAATGCGTCTGTATACTACCCGATTATCGATACACATTTGCAGACGCTGTCTGTCTAGAATTAAAGACCAACAAATCGATTCAAAAGAGCTGCTTAAGATATTTCCAATTCCCTTCAAATAAGCTAATATGCCGTTAGTAAAGAAAGCGTGTCCGATTTATTTGTATTCATATCATTCCGCATATGACTCTGACATTACCCATCCACCTGTTTACAGATTAGTAGAATAGACTTTTAAAATTGAAATTAGTCCTGTTATCGAATGAAATCTCGTATTATTCTCGAATTCATTATCAATTTAAAATGATATATCGATACATGGTTTGCTAAATTTGAGATAACCGAAATTCGGAAAAAATGTATTGATAAACATGCTTTGTTATTTTATTTTGGAAATGCAAAATTTAGTATTCTACTATTGTAAGGAAATTGTTGTTGGATAAAAAGATCAATAAATAATCAACTTCAACTTGACGCGTTTTTTGACATACTACCTTGCACAAAAATTTCCCGGCTTTACCACTGTGTGGCGCTTTCAGTCACCCGATTAGATTTTTTTTAGGTTGCCACATCTGTCATTGATATTCTATCAAATTTTCAGCTTGATATCTGCACATTCGTAAAAGTTACGCTGTATTGTGTGCTCGAATTTGTACAATTTTCAAAATGGAATTGAATTTGCAACAACGAGTTTGCATTAAATTTTGCGTTAAAAACGGCTTCAATGCTGCGACGACATTGCATATATTAGAAGAGTGTTTCGGCAACGAAACTCTGAAGAATACAGTCGTTTATCAGTGGCACGAACGTTTCAGAAGTGGCCGTGAGTCTGTGAATGATGATGATGCGAAAAGCTGTAGGTCATCGACATCGAAACCCGACGAAAACATCAACAAAATCAAAGAATGGATGACCGTAGACCGCAAATGGACTATTAGGAAGATGGACATTGTTTTTGGATCCGTTCAAAACATTTTGGTTAATGATTTGGGCCTCAGACGTGTCGCTGCAAACCGGGTGCCGAAAAACCTGAATTTCATCCAAAAAAGGAACCATCGTTATCCGTGAACATTTGTCTAAAAACAAAACACGAATACCATTCAGCAACTACCGAATTCACCTGATTTGGCTCCCTGGGACATTTCCCTATTCGATCGACTCAAGAAACTGCTCCGTGGAACGCGTTTCAGCACCCGAGATGAGATTATGGAAAAATCGCAGATGGTCATACCGAAAAAATATAAAATCTAATGATCATACCGAAAACTGAATATAGAAAATGTTTCGAGGATTGGATCAAGCGCTGGCATAAATGTGTGTTGCAGTCGATGAGGAGTACTTTGAAGGGAACAATGTCGATTTTGATGAATAATCTTGTATTTTTTATTTTCTGCATAGATTTCGCGAACTTTTTGATCTACTTTTTGCAGTTTACGCAAATTTACGTGGAAGTACATTTAATATTGTGTCTAAAACTCCATGACATGAAATTCATTGAAATAAAAAAAAAAGAACACTGAGAGTAACCGCCGCGACTTGAACCGAAAATTATTGGATCGCAAGTACGTCTGTTAATCGACTAAACCACAGAAGCATGCATCTGCTTGGCTGGTAAAAGGTGCATTTAAATTCATACAGTCGCACCTGCTAGCAGAACGCAAGTTACAGTCGAAACCAGTAAAATTCAAGCTAATCTAACATTAAGTCATTACAAATAAAATTTTCCGTCATTTGACAAATTAGGTCTTTATGAATTACATAGTATGAGGGATTCAGTCACCTGTAAAATTCAAATTTTTTTTGGAGTGTAGGTAGTAAACTGCTATGCACTGACCAGTCGAAGACGAAACATAAAGTGAGTGAAAATGGTTATGTGCCTCAGCAAAAAAAATTGTTAACCCCTAAATGAAATCATTTTAAAGATATGTGCGTGTGGCATCATACCTACTGGTTGACATTAGCTTTTCAGTTGTGAAACGGGCACCAAAGCATAAAAAGTAACGTGTCACGATTTGGCTCGCGCATTGCGAAAATCCGAACTACTCGTACGCCAAATAGACGAAATTGTTGAATGTGATCGAATCAACAGTCACCAACGCAATGAGTTTTCAGAGAATGTTTGTCTACAGTTAGGAGGACGGAAGAATTTAGGAGAAATTGAGAGCTGGAGGCCTCAAAAACGTCGAATTTAATAGCACAGGCTGTTTCGCTCTGAACAAATCTCCAACATTTCCGTCTGAGAAGTGTCGTCTACGAACGTGCATCGAACTAAAATACGAGCCGAACTATCAACTTACAAGAAAGTGGCTGTTCCAAATCATGACGCGAAATGTAACAAGTCGGCCAGAGAACTATCGCGTAAGCTGCACATGAAAATGCGTGCAAATTTTGATTGCGTGGTATAGGATGATGAAAACTACGTCAAAACAAAAAATATATATAACTTCCTGGGCAGGGATATTATACGGCAACTGGAAGAGGAAGGGTTGAAGAGATTTTACAACACAACGGTCTTCGAATTTTGGAACGATTGTTACTTCATTTACATGCAAAAAGTGACTTTGCACGGAACCGCAAGTCCTATCCAAACAAAATTCAAGAATTTTTTATGGGATCACAAGATCTTTCTTTTCAATCCAAGCTTGTGAATCGGTTCAGCCATCTCTGAGAAAAGTAGGAGCACTTATTTAACAATTTTTTGAACATTTTACCTTATATATCCGAAAACTGGATATCGGATCCAAATTATATTCAGGAATTTGGCATGGGATTACACGATCTTTCATTTGAATTTGAGCTTGTAAAAATTGATTTATCCGTTGCTAAGAAATTGGAATGATTCCCGGTTTGGAATACACGATCACTTTTTTTCGATACATCCGGAATCTGAAACGAATATTCGGTATACCCAAAATCTATATATTTGGTCATTAACTAACCAAATCAAGATTTAAACGGCTATTTGAATGTATTTGATCGAATTTTTCCGTTTCATGTATAAAAACACGCCCCAGAAAATGAAATTTTGTTTACCTATCAGTTTGTAATTCCGGAACCGGAAGTCATATCCAGATGAAATTTGGTTGGATTATATGGGATTGTAATTTTCATGCAGTTTCGACATCAAAAAAATTTTTCGATTTTGGAAATTTTATGTACTCTCCTACTACTACTTATGGTGCTTTTTCAAGATCGAAAATTTTCAAACCTTAACCGCCGGGCAGCACTCCTTACGCATGTCCGATTTAGCTCAAATTTTGCATGAGGACATTTTTCGAGGTGCTTAAGATTTTGAGCACTAGCGCTTTACGAAATTAGAGATGATTCCAAAATATTGGCACCCTTATATATAATAGCGTTAAAATCAGCGTGTTTTGTCGGTTACGTCACTTATACCATCCTATCTCTGGAACCAAAAGTCACAGCCATTTGATCTTTGAACTTGATCAATGGCCCGACAGTAGCTTCCAAACGAGCATAAGTTTGTTAAAATCGGTTCAGCCATCTCTGAGAAAATTGAGCGCGTAAAAATACAACGCTTTTTGTCGGTTACGTCACTTATACAATCATATCTCCGGAACCACAAGTCAGAGCCATTTGATCTTTGAACTTGATCAATGGCCCGACAGTAATTTCAAACGAGCCCAAATTTGTTAAAATCGGTTCAGCCATTTCTGAGAAATTTGAGCGGGTAAAAATACAACGCTTTTTGTCGGTTACGTCACTTATACAATCATATCTCCGGAACCAAAAGTCAGAGCCATTTGATCTTTGAACTTGATCAATGGCCCAACAGTAGCTTTCAAACGAGTCCAAGTTTGTTAAAATCGGTTAAGCCATCTCTGAGAAAACTGAGCGCGTTCATATATCTTCGAAAAGTACACACACATACACACACATATACATACATAAGCCACACACACAGACATTTTCGGATCTCGTCGAACTGAGTCGAATGGTATATAACACTATGGGTCTCCGAGGCTCCGTTCGAAAATCGTTTTTTTCAGCAATTCTAACACCTTTCTACAGAGAAAGGCAAAAAGGGTTCGTTAAATATTGATTTGATGTCAAATTTCGAATTTGATGTCTAAAAACGGTCATCAAATTAAGTTAAATGGTAAAATTTAGAATTAATTGTTTAACTAATGGGATTTTTTTTGAAAGATAATTCTGTTCCATTGCTTTTCGAATTTTGACAAATTTGTTCCTCTTTGGGTTTTGATGTTAATTGCGTGGTCGTAGGAAATAATCAATAACACTAATACGTGATCCATAAAGACATGTCTTTATTTGCCATTTGCATTATTTTTTGGTTAACAATGCGAGGTACCGAAAAAAATTCTTTTAATACTGACTCTACATTAACATTAATATTGCGATGATATTTAAATCCATTTAGACGATCTTTCTTTATTGTTGACCTCAAGTACGTTTTCAAACGCCGCAGAGTAGAAAATGACCGTTTGTTTCCTATCGTGGTGACAGGCAAAACAGCCATGGTTCGCAGTGTTTTGTTAACATTTGGAAAAGCTTCTGGCTTTATCAATGGGAATTTTTTCCAATAGATAAATAAGTGAAAAGTATCTGAAAAATGTAAAATTTTTGGGAGGGGATTTGAACCCCGAAAACCCCCTCCCTTGCGGGCGGGCTTGACACATACATACACGCACCCATACAGACACACACAGCCATTTACTCTGTTCGAATGGTATATGACATTCGACTCTTCGGATCCGGTTAAAAACTTGGTTTCCACAGTGGTTGCATAGCCTTTCTATATGAGAAAGGCAAAAACAAGTTCTGAATCAAATTACAAAACATAATTTAAGATATTTCTAAAATGATTATCATGAAACGTGATCAATGAATTTCATTCAAAGATGTTGGTGATATAATCCTTATATCTGGAAGTCATAATTCGTTCTTATGACCTTTGAAGATAATTTTGTCAGAGCGTACGGTTCTGATTTCCGTTTTTGGAATTTGCACTTCTATATAGAAAGCAATGACGTAGTCCTACGTCAAAATATCCCTGAATTATCGAACGAATAATGGAGTTTTTTTCTTGATAGCATAATATTTTACTCGACAAAAACGGATTATCTTCAGATGTAAAGTTTCAGGCTTGAGTAAATTTGACCAGCTTGGTAGTATTCAAGTTTCTTATGCTTAAATCCACTTCGAAACAATATTGTCTACTATTAATTCTATTAGATGCTATGTAGTTAGCATCTCACCAACCGAAAAACTTATGTTGAAATAGACGAAAATCTCAAACTATTCAGCGCATTTTTTTAGCACCTCTTGAGTCAAGAATCGTTCCCATCTCTAAAGTACTGTATTGATTCCTGATTTCGTAATCATTTGTAAGCTCGGAAACAAACGTCAGCAAAGCTCACCATTCTGATCGCACCGCAACATTCGTCAGCACCAGTTTCTTAACGGTACAATTCTTATCACCATACACGGCACTGGTCGCCCAACGATAACAGCAATCGTGTCGTGTAAGCTATCAATCGTGGTCCTCGCAAGGACAGACGTGGCACTGTGTTTCAATCAACATCATTGCCAGGTGTAATACAATTTGTGCTGCATGTTCCAAATCTAGTGGTGGTGTAATCTGGAACCTTTACTGTTGGGTTGTTGCCACTATCGGAATCCATTTTCTTTGCCAACTGACGTATAAGAGAATGTTTCGAAGGTGTGACAGCCCGGGATATTTTGTGGTCCTCAGGAGGTTTTGATCGAGCCCAGATAGCTTCCCAAATTAGTACTAAATTACTAATGAAGGAAGCACATCCTCTCTCACTCCTGTTCCAATCCCGTTGATTGTCTGCCTGTAGTTCCCAATCGGGGTCGCCTATCGGCCATCGAATCGACTGCTTTGTTGACAAATGTTGAGTGGGGTTTGATTAAAAGATACACATTGTTGTGCGTCATTTCGTCGTTCAGATGTAATAAGTTGGTTCGACCGTTGCAAATGTGCAGCGAGTAACGAATACTTCTGTTGTTCGGGCCATCGCCTGTTTCACATTTTTACAACGCAAAAGTTTCCGCAACAACAATTCAATCTAATCAGTTCGTTGGTGTGGTGTTTGGAGTCTAGTTTTTCGTTCGGCCGACAGAAAGTGTAACACAAAGGTAAGGGCGTAAACGCGTCTAAGGAACTTCACTAATCTGACGCCACGTCTGACGAGGTCCGACCGACGGTGTATGGAAAATGGCAGCTAATTTCCGACGGTCGATGGGCGGGTTAACGAAGTTTATTTGTTTGTGTGTTGTGTTGTATGCGAGACGTAGCATTTGAGTATGTTGTTTACATTGTGCATGGCCGATTACCGCTTTCGTGAAATGCTGGCTCGCGTTTGTGGTTTTTCCAAGTGAGGGCAATAAATTTTTGTCAAGAAAAAAAAAGTGACTGCAAATTGGATCCAAGGCGATGGATGGATTTTGATAACGTTCGGGTTTAGAAAACATGCAAAGTTTCGAATCGGACTTTCAAAAGGCAATTTCTACGAGTTTAGAAGATTTATCGATTGATTTATTTATTAAATTTTGCTTGCAATTTTTGTCCATGCAGTTGTTGATTTCGATATTAACTAACTTTTGCTTAATGTCAATTCAATACCACAAAAATTCATTCCGATCTCGAGGATTTTGCACATTAATAAATGTCAAAACATATTTCACAATACTTTGGTTCATCGTGTATTAGGGAAAAGGTGTAGAATATCGAACGAGATTCATAAACTGATATCGGTTATACGGTGCCTGACTATTTCAATTCGAGATAAGGAAAATTCAGAATGAGCAATTTGATTATTTATATTAACTTTCCTCGTATTTTTAGAATCGCGTTTGACTTGTTTAAACGGTGCAAATCAACAAAAAACCCGGGTCCTTCGGTTTTCATGTCTAAATATCTCGAGAACTGCAACCCTTATGAAAAAGATCGTTATGAGCAAATTTATTTCTTATCTGTAGAATCATATTCTAGTATAAAAAGGACTTTTTTTTTATCAACAACTTTAAGTTTTGCTTGTAAATTGTTTTAGTTGTAATTTCCTGATTTGTCGGATGCTACTGATAAAATTAACCTCAAAAAGAAAAGAAAATTATAAGGGGCTGGGGTCCACTAGGAGATTGATAGTACCTATTAGCTCTCTCCGGACTGTACCAGCCTAGATGCCGTGTGGAATCCGGCGGAAAAAAATGAATCAAGAATAGATCCACTGGGTTCCTGCTTCCTTGTCGTAAAAGGCGACAATTGCAGGAGTTTCTTTTTCCTTTCAGTTATCAGATATTTTCAATGTTTCACTTCTGATTACTCTATTTTACTAAATTATCTCTTCATTCAACCTATCAATTTCCGTCTAGCTTCGGAGAAAAATGTTATTAGGAATGATTTCTTCTTCCATGTTATTGATTGTCTTTCAGGATTATAAAATGAATGATAAAAATCAACCATTGCGCAAATCCGTTTATATTACAAAGTTAATAACAGAGATAACATATATCGGTATATTGAATACATAGTAAAAAAAACACTTGATATTAATATTTCAAACAATAAATTTATATTTTTCTCGGCAGCCGGCTGCCCAGATCAACCAATATAAACAATTAATAATTTTAATAAATAATTAAAATAATGAAGCGGAAATAATAAAGAATCAAGACGCGTGTGAAATCTGTTGACCTTTGTTTGGTGATTTAAAATGATTTTATAATAACTGTTCAGAATATTTCAATGCAATGAATCAACTTTCTTGTCTAAATCCTATTCGCTCGTTTATTTTGTATCACGTAGTTTCATTTATAAAAAATAGGGAAGTTTTTATTCTTTACGCAATAGTATTACAATTTTTTCTTCAGTTTCCTCGAATAAGAGCTGTGAATCAAGACTTCCCGGGACTTCAATATATGATATTGTTGAAACGTTCACTCGGGAAGTCAGTGAGTTTAGTGGTGCATCCGAGCATCTTGAAACCGGAACATACTGAGTCGCGCGCGAATAATATCAATACTGAAATTTTTACTAACTTTTACGCGCGACTCAGTATGTTCCGGTTTCAAGATGCTCGGATGCATTTTCGATACTTAAGTCCCGGGAAATCTTGATTCACAGTACTTATTCGAGGAAACTGAAGGAAAATTTGAAATACTGTCGCGTAACTTCCCTATTTTTTTCTGAATGGAATTATCTGCTACAAAATAAACGAGTGAATAGGATTTAGATAAAATAGTTGATTCATTATAGTGACATATTCCATAAAATATAACAAATCATTTTAAATCACCAAACAAAGGTCAACAGATTTCACGCGCGTCTTGTTAATTGCTTTTATTTGTTGATTTGGGCAGCCGACCATCGAGAAAAAAATATTATTTATCAAACAAACAAGTATTTTTCTACTACTTATTCAATATACTGATAAATGTTATCTTTGCTATTAACATTATAATATTAACGGATCTGCGCAAAAGTTCATTTTTATTCTTCAATTCATAATCTTGAAATACACAAGCATGGGACATGGAAGAAGAAAAACTACCAAATAAAACTTTTCTCCGAAGCTAACTGGAAATTTATAAGTTGAATGAAAAGATAATTTAGTAAAATCTGATAACTGAAAGGAAAAAAATCCTGCAATTGTTGCCTTTTACGACATAGAAGCAGGAACCCAATGGATCAATTCTTGGTTAAGGATTCCACACAGCATCAAATTTCTTTGAACTTAAATTCAAATGAAAAAAAAAGACCGGATATCATCGCAGCAACAAAAAACCGACATGGTTCATTTAACATAGAATAGACACCAGTGAGAGAGCGAATTTCTCTCGATGATCTGTCTGAGAATCAAAGGTTACCACGCTGCTGTGGAAATTCTCTCTGAAGCATTCTCGTTTCGCGATCCGATTCTATACGCGCAGTTGATAATTGCGATAGAACCATTTTACTATTGCCGCTTATTCTAACTATGTGCATATAACCTTTGTCTATGAAAATGTCTGTGAATGCTCCACACAAGGGTTTTGAAAGATTGCAACCTAGCATTATGCGATAATTGTCAACTTGCGATTCTCTCTTGGTAAATTCCACACAGCACCTTTTATTACCAGACTATAAGGGCCGTGAAATACTCAGAGTATGAAGTGGAGAGAAGAAATGTAGAAAAATTCTCTCACGGTTCATGCATTGAGAGATACGAGTTCTTGTAGCATCTTCTACCGGTTTGAAAATGTTGTATACAATACAGATAAATATCGAGCAGCTGTCTGTCAAATTATCGGGAATATTTCGAAAATTGCGGAAAAGGACATACACGTTTGATGTTCTTTATTATATTACATTTTAGGCAACACAACAACACGTACTGCTAAAAACAATTGATGACAGAAAAAAAGTTTTGCACTGGGCAATACTTTTTCCAAGATGGTAAGTGGATTGCCGATTTCAATTTCCCGTTTTGCCTTTCTCATAAAGAAAGGTTATGCAAACACTTGAAAATCGAATAGTAAAAATTGACCCGAAAGGCCAAATGTCATATACGATTCGACTCAGTTCGTCGAGTTGGACAATGGCTGTGTGTGTATGTTTGTGTGTGAATTCCTGAATTTCATCCGGGCTCGATATTCCTGAATGCCATTCAGATCCGACTTCCGATTCAGGAGTTATAGGGTAAAGTGTGTTAAATATTGTATACCATCACTTAAAGTGGCGAAACAAAAACCGTAAAAAAATTTAACTAGACTAAAAGCTACACAAATCGATAGCCATTGTCAGACGGCAGCTAAACAAACCGATTCTGGCTATCCTGGTTCCCACTTTCCGATTAACGACGGCAGATAATAGTTAATATTTCAATGCATTGATGAGTAAATAAATCAAATAAGATTTGCAGAAAAGCACAAGATATCGATTTATATTTTTCTTAATAGGGTTCTAAGTGCTAAGCATCTTTCGTGGAGTAACCAGAAAGTACGAATTCTTTAAAATGAACTCCACTGCTTTCTAGCCAGTTTTATTTCCAAATAGCCCAACTAGTTTATCTTCTATGAATTTTTCAAAAAATCGAAAGTCGAAAACTAAAACGCACGAGATCCGCGCAAAGTTGAACACTAAAACGCGTGATATTCGAGCGAAGCATTACATCACTGTTTTTAATGCAGGCGATACTTTCCGAGAGTATGAAAATCCACTTAAATATAATTTGAAAATCTGCATAAGTTTGTCATATAAACACAATAAATAAGTCCGCATACAACACGTCACTTTGAGCAAACCCAAGTAAACGATTTCATGATTATTCTCCATCTTTTCCGATGTCCTTCGTTAATTTATACTCTCAGAAGTATGGAAAATTCTTGACAATTTCTTGATAACGTTACGTGATACATGAAGTGAAAGTCGAAAGAATTTTTATCAGCGTACAAGCAATGTACATCAGACAAATTTTTCAGTAACGATGGAAATAAATCCTAATAGCTTGCAGGCTTTGGAAATAGTAAACTCTATGTGCTCCTTAAAATTTAACTTGGAATCCAGAAGAACACCCAGGTCCTTAACAGACGATGCACGCTCGAGAATAGTTTGAGAAATATTATGGTTGAACTTGAATACAGACTTTTTGCGACAAAAAGAGATGACGGAGCATTTAGCGGCATTTAGAACCATTTTGTTGATGTTACACCAATTAGTTAAATTATCCAACTGAGAAACTGAGTCAGCTGCAGATGTGATTGTATGAAATTAATATAAGCGAACGATAGTTTCATACACTTGATCGAAAAATTTAGATCGTTGATATACAATAAGGTGACTTCCTAGGAACTCCAGAGTAACAGCAAATGTTGAGCCTTCTATTTTCACTATCATTTCATGACCAATTAGATATGATTGCAAAAAAATCAAAAATGATCCATTAAAACCCCGTCTACTCAGCTTTGAGATCGTTATGTGATGAATGATTTTGCCGAACGCAGCAGCGAAATCGGTGTATATAGAATCTACTTGTAGTCGTACTCATAAAGAAGGTATGATAAAGGAAGTGTAGGTTACTTAATTTGTGGAAGTTGAACGCTTTGGCATGAATCCATGCTGGGTCTCAGACATGTAGTCAGAGTAACTATGTGTTATAAAATCCAGAATTTGAAGTATAATTTCAAAATTTTTTCCACTGAAGAAAATATTTTCTAGAACCGCTTTCTCGTAAATTTTGGTTTCACCAAAATTCACCAATTCGGCCAGCTCGAGCAATTGCTGAAACGTTCGTTCATGTTAATTTTTTCGAGTTTCATAAAACTCACAAGCTTCAAAAATTCGCAAAGAACTTTTTTTTTCAAACAAGTGATTCACAAATGTAAAATGTTGTTTCTTAAAATTCGCGCGACCGTAACAACCCTGAATTTATAAAATTTAATTCATAATTTTATTAAAATATTTTCCGATGTTACCATGAGACTGCTAACAATTTTGCAAATGTTTTGAAAACCTATTCTCAAACTTAATAAAAATCCAGCAAAAGTATCAACATTATCCTTATTTTTCATTACACTGTTATTGATAACAACTAAAAAAGCTCTGGTGCTTTCTGATTCGATTTAAAACTTCTGTTAAACTTCTCACTCAAACACGAAATTTGGTATTGTCTCCTACTTTTCACTGAAAAAAATCATGACGCTGAAAATTGTTACTCATATTTGGGCTAGTAATATTTCTCGCATTGAACTTCCTGGTTTTTCCCGGTGGAACCCAATTCCCGACCTTTTCCCGATCACTTGACACCCTGAACAGTGCATTGAGACGACGTAGCATAACGATGGACTCACGACACTTGTGGCTTCAGATTTCGATTTTTTCTGTCAAGAAACATGTAATTGATTAAAACATCCAACTCAAAGATCTTCTGTTCCGTAGAGAGAATGATTCATCTGTTCATCGCTAGTTTCCTGGTACCAATCATTATTTGATACATCAATCTGTGACTCATCGCCTCATGTTTAATGTATAATAAAAATTTTGTAACTCCAAACCGTTTGTTACACTTTTTACATATTAACGATTTCAAACTCTACTATCCTTAAAATCAATTTGCATAGGGAACTCCGCTTCCACACTGATCGCCTTCATCACTTGTTTATCTAGTTAATTGTGCAAAAACGAAACAGTTATCACTTTTACGAACACATTCAACGCCTATGTACTGCCATCCGTCGTCAGCTGCCTCGTATTCCTTGGGGGGCACCATTCTCTGTTGATAGGAATGGGGAGAGAGAGAGAGACGTGACTGATTTCGGTTACGTCGACGAGGATTCGTTGCTGAATTTTGTTTTCGAGTAACTTTGCTTAAGCAAAACGGCGAAAATCGAAATCAGAAACAGTAAAATCTTCACCGTGGGATTCGACTCTATATCTCGCAGAAAGCTTCACATCTTACACATCTCGGGGAGAGTCGAATTTGCTGCTTTGTATAATCCAAAAACAACAATTTTATCGTCAACTAACTGGTTATGGCTTTCAGTGATAATTGTTCAGCTTTCAGATAAATTGGAATAGCACGTATGGGGAATCACCAAATTTCGCACTGATAATTTACGCAATCTCCGCCGATTGCCACTACGCCGTGCAAAATAATGCAACATGAAAACACACACACACCCGCACAGACGCACGCACGCACGCACTGGCATAAATTTCATATCCGCTGAAATACGTGAAAAGAGTGCACTTCATTTTTCATTTCGTGTTACCTATAGAGGAAGGAAAATTTTCCACCCAGCAGCAAATTTTTTACACCGAGACGATTTTTACGATCGCGAAATTTTACGCACACGGGTTACTCAAAAGTGCCTGAAGACGACTGAACGTTTTTTTTCTACGTTGCTTCAATTCAGAGTCACGGTGTTGTACTTTGATGATAGTGGGAACTACCGAGAAACCAGCAGCAGCAGGAGAAGCGGCACCAATACACATCAACGCTGACACGAGACTACACACAACAACAACAGCCCGAAACGGCAGACCTGCAATGATTTTTAATCTCTGTTTTGCCGCAGTTGGGTTTGTGACTTCTTGGTTTGGTTTGATTCGAACTGCAGAAAGGGCGTAACTGCGGTAGAAGTTGGCTTGAACGTCAAAATAAAACAAGTTTATAAATATTGCAAATATTCCCTCTTTTCTACAGTTTAATTTAAAGTGTACACGAAGCTAACAAATAAATTGATGTTTTCGAAAATAATATTTAATTGCTCCATATAAGTAGTAATTAAATAAAATTCTACAATTTTACATTTTGTTAACTAAACCCGATTATATATATATATATATATATATATATATATATATATATATATATATATATATATATATATATATATATATATATATATATATATATATATATATATATATATATATATATATATATATATATATATATATATATATATATATATACTTAGACATTATATAAATTTTAATTGAAGCAGAAAACTACTTAATACCTATACTTGAAGGTAGGTTATATCGAATAATTAGTAAGTTATATCTACTCAAATGATGATGAGTTTAAGGGGGGTAGGGTCTAACACTTTTGAAAAATCATTTTAATAAATTTTTTTATTATTTTCTTTGTATTTTCTCATAATAAAACATTTCATGAATCTTCTGTGAAATTTTCAAGCGTATCGAAGAGAAACTCGGCAAGTTATGCGCCTTTATCTTTGCTTATCTCATACTGCGAAAAGATAAGAGCTCGGCACACAGGTCCAAGATTTCTGCTTCGATCGACTTAAAAACTTGACAAAACATTCTTGAAATGTTTCATTATAAAATAATACAAAAGAAAAAATATGATTTTGTGAAAATATTAGACCCTACGGGCTCCAAAAAACTTTGAACTCGTTTTTCTCGAAAGCAGGGTTTGAAAGTCCGTGTCCATCGTCATTCAAAAACTACTGAACCAATTTTTTTCAAATTTTGCACACACTTTCTACATATAGAAAACCAGACCCCAACGTTTTCCTTTTCCTTGTTTGTTACTTTGGGGAGGTTTTCCAGCTACAAAATGGCGAATTTTTTCGTGAAAAATCGTAGTTTTCACTTTGAACAACCACCAAAAATTAAAAAAAAAAATCAAACAGAAACGTTGGGGTATAGAAAAACTTCTACTCTATCTATGCTGCTTTGATTTGTTGATTTCTTATCAGTCTGCGCTGAGATACAGTGGACACCGCAAATCATGATTTTTAAAAACCGTTCTCAAAAATACCTCTTCACCGACTTATTTCTCAATATTTTTCACGAAAAAAATTCAAAATGTTGTTCGAATGATGCTTTTTATCATGCAAAAAATTTGAATTTATTTTGTTGCACGATAACTCTAAAAAAAATTCTCAAAAATGATGATATTTTTCATCATTTAGACCCTACCCCCCCTTAATTAGTGATGGACAAGCGCTCACGAGCCGTTCATTTGATCTGACTCGTAGCAACGAGCGAACGAACCACGGCTCTTCAAAGTTGAACCGACGCTCTCAAGAGGCTCCTTGGCTCTCATTAATTCAATAAATGATAGTCAAGCTACGAACATTGGTTTATCCGTTCTGCCGCTCAAATTTGGAAACCGTGGTTCGTGTAGTCTGAGCTAGTGATGGGCGAACGTTCACGAGCCATTCAATAGAACCGCGGCTCTCAGAAAGAAGAAGACTATTCGGTTGGAATACACAAAAAACCTGTTTTAAACCACCTAGTGGTGTAATGATCAGTGGCGTCTCGTCGTCATGTGCATCTCGTGCACTACACAACTGGTCAAATTGAAGGAAATCACTGCAACTCTTTCCGCATTAAATTATTTTTTAAATTCTGTGTTCGCCGAAATTGCGAGTATTTACACAGATCTCATATACAGATTCCAGAAGAAAAAGAATCACTGAGTTCAGTTTTGAGATTTGTTATTCTTTCTGGCATATTTGGCTCTGTGAGAATTTATATGCACACCTTCAGGAGTGGCAGCAGTGGCTTATGCTTATGGCAGATAAAACCAAAATGCTGTCTCCAGTTGCAACGTCGAAGCGGTTTCATTGATTTAGTTATTGACAGATTTGTTCGACGGAGAGAACCGAATTCTTCTATTAAATTTTTGATACAAAAAAAAGTTCAATAAAAAAAATCTCATTCGAAAGTGTATCGTTATTTCGTTGTACTGAAAACCACAAACGAATATCGATTCCTCAATCTTTAGTTTTTACTTACAATTAATTGTTACATCTGATATCATACCACAAAAGTAGTGCACAATCCAAAAAATTTGTCACGAGACGCCACTGGTAATTATGCCTTTCTCACATTACTCATTACATCAAAAATATTACTCTGGAATTCGCAAAAACAACTGTTCATTGAATAGAAATAGGAAAGTTTGTACGGATTTAAACTAACAAACTCTACAAATTTTGTTTACCCTGTAGTTCCGCAACCGGAAGAAGTGTTCTGTAAAACTTTACCTTTAAACCTATAAGTTTGTGAAAATCGATTTGGCCATCTTGAAGGAAAGTGAGTGAGACCCTTTTGCAGTTTTTAATCACCACTTCCAATTCTTCCGAAACCGTATTCACATGACCGGTATAGCCGAAGTAGATTTGTTTGCCAGCAACAAATATGACCTAAAAATTGGAACAGTTTTGAGCCTAGTTAAACCTAGACTTACTTTCTCATACTCTATTTCGGTTAATTCAATTAAACGAAATCTAACAAACGAAGCGAACCTGGGTTTCTGTTACTTTAGCATATGTAAGTCAAGCTAAACAGCATAAAACATGTAGTAGGATTATTATTATTGGTATTATTATTATTACTATTATTATTATTGACATCACTACACTACCGGCACGGTATTACTGCACTAGCGGATGTGAAAATTTCATATTTTTTCAAATCAATTTAAATTCATTGACGTTCGTTTATTCTTTCAGTCATACTCATTATAAAAATGCTATAGATTTATTCAATCGCAGCACCGTCTTTTACCAATATTACACACTAGTAACAGACATTTATAACCGTTCCGATTTTTTCATAGCGTGAATAGAACAAAGCACGCATCGTTTGTTTTGTGTTTTCTTCTTCTTTCGGTGTGGTACATATTGTCATTCTATATGGCGAACTTTGACACTCCTCGCCCTGTAACTGCGGAGCCGGAAGTCGGATCCGGATGAAATTTCACAGCAGCTTTAAAGAAAATATGAACTTTAATTCAAATCAAGATATGTGAAAATCGGTTCAAGCATCGCCGAGAAATCGAAGTGAGTTCTATTTTTTAAGTTTTTCTGCACCTCTTTCGGTGCTTCCGGAACAAAAAAAGTGGGTACCAGTGGGGCCGAATTAAGTCTTTGTGCCCACAAACTATCAATTTCTGCCAACTAGAAGAATTTATCAGACAGTTTTATGGGATTTGTACCTGTTTTTGACCATCGTTTGTGAAAAAATACTCTTGAGATTCGCAATTTTCCTTTCATTTGAATCTTAGTTTGCGAAGAAAATTAGTTTGAAAGAAAATTGAGTGCACTTTTCCCCTAATTTTCACATATTACCATGTAACTCCGGAACCGGAAGTCAGATCCAAATGAAATTTAATAGCAAGCTATGAGACCATGAGACGTTTCATTTGAATCTTAGTTTGTGAAAAGAGAAAAGTGAGTGCATATTTTTGTTACATAAATACACACATACACACACACACACACACACACACACACACACACACACACACACACAGACATTTGCTCAGTTCGTCGAGCTGAGTCGAATGGTATATGACATTACTATAAATTTGTGTTCCCGAGACGGGTTCGGTAAGTAAATTATTGAAATTAATGTCATATAAAGTTCAAACTTGAATTTAGAAATTCTAGACGGCCACAAACGATTTGTTGTGAATTTTTTAACTTTAAATGAATTTATGAATAAATTTGAACATTGCATTTTTGATATCATCGTAATCAGTTTTGCTCCCTTCACACCTCTATTATTTTTTGCTCTAGTGTATTCCACCTCATGTTCGCACCGTTACAATTCTGCAAGTGAAGCATTGAAATTTTGCAAAATCGATCAACTAGCACGTGCGATTATCGATATTCGGAAGTGTGGAAAAAGCATATCAATTTTCTTCGTATTTAAGTCATCCAGTTATGTCTCTGACATTACCCACCTGCCTTTTTCTTCCAACACTTTGGAGGAATTTTTGAAAGAGCTGTAATTTCGATGTGTTATTTATTTCAGGCTCGTATAATTCATTTTCATGTATTCACCGAGCAAATATTAGAGAAGGATTATACACACTATTTTGAAAAATGAGTCCTTCAATACAGCTGGAAAGATCGATAAAATGTTTCATTTCATCACTACAAATGTTTCAGTTCAAACGGAATCGGTAAAATATTACTCATTATGGTCTATATTTCGACAAAGTTTTCCTAACTAATGTCAAGGGTAAATACTTTGCACTTCTATTCAAACAATGATATTATCGTTGAATTGAATTGGGTTAGTTGATAATGCTTTTATAAATTGTTTATTCTTGTACTTTCAGATTTGTATAGAATGAGAATAGTTTTTTGAACGTAGCAACCAGAAGCTTGAGCGTTTTCTAAAATATGTCTATATACGGTGGACTATTCTTGGTTGATTAATTTAAACGCTTAATGCTTAACAACCCAAGTGTGAATAAACAATGTTTCTATGAGAACAAAAATTACTAGGATCAGCCTCATGGAGTTGTTCGAGCCATTGATGTGGAACAAGGCAACTAAAATTTCTAATGATCGACATTTTCAAGCAAACAGTTCAATCAATCGTCACACTTTTGAATCCACAATTACACGAGAGTCTGCTTAGATTGATCTTTATTAGGAACCCACACCGAACACGCGAACCTGGAATATAGACATGTTTTTCTTGATTTGTATTCGTTTTATAGCTGATGAAATTACATCAATATCCCAAATGTATGCAATAAAATCTTTGTACAAACTTGCGATACGGGTTTAGATATTTAAACTTCGCCAAGCTTGTGTTCAAGTTTTGTATGCACGCAGTTATTTTTATAGGCGTTAAGTTTCTCTACCATTACTACCAATCTGCGTTTTCAGTTGAAGTTATAAACTTTTTCTCATTATTAATCGAGTTCTTGTTATATAAATTAGAAATTAATCTCAAGCCCTCGAAATTTACCCTGGGGTAGTTGTAAATTTTTCGGGCGAAAACGACGTCTTGCGTCATGCGTTTTGCTGTCTAGCAACAACCTACCTCTGGCATGCTACACGTAGGACTGAAACGTTTGCTATAATTTCGCTTATATTTATAGATTCGCATGCTTCCAACAGTTTCGCTTTTGCATCGATTGACCAAGCAGAGCGATGCTTTTCCATTGATATATCGCTTACCCTTTCAAAACCGTCGCCTACGTTAGGGAAAGCCGGTATGCCAGAGATTTTAGGCAGACAAAATAGGACACTGCTAGCTATTAATCAACATTATTTCCATATTTCCAATCTACGTATTGATTTGAATGTTCATGTATTCCAATCCAATTGGTGAAATAATATTACTGATTGAAACTAACCTGACTGAGCTGTAAGTGTTCAAAAGCTGGCCACATTTGTACTTATATTTACCCTTGAATTTCTAATTGGCACCCGTATATAAAAAACAAAAATGTGTTCCACATAGAAATATGATGCTTTCACATTGAAATATTGTTCATTCATATTTGGAATCTAAAAAAAAAATTATGGCACAGATAAAAAAATGCTCTCAATGAAAAAAGGGGCAAAAAGTTTAACTTATGAGCAAACAATTGATCGCTTTTGACGAATATTCAAACAACGCTTTCAGTAATTTTTTTCACTTCTAGATATCATTTATTTGTAGATGAAGCTGTTTACAAGTTATAAATCGGATTTTTCCGTCGATATGTGACAATGGATGAAACATGGATCCATCACTTCACTCCGAAATAAAAATGATCATCATCTGAGTGGACTGCAGTCGGTGAACTACGTTCGAATCGTCCAAAGGCACCACAGTCATCCACCGTATAGTCCAGATCTGGCCCCCAATGGCTACTGATTTGGTGAGAAAATGCTCGCCGGTAAGAAATTCAACTCAAACGAAGGAGCAATTGCTGAATGCGAAGTCTATTTTGAGACAAAAGACAAATCTTTCTACAGACACGGCTTCCAGAAGTTAGAGAAGCATCATTGGAATGACTTAGCGAGTGATGTGTTAGTCAAAGTAGTTCCGAACATGATGCTCAACCGATTTTCACAAACCTATGCTGAAATAAAAGGTCTTATAGTTCCGGAAGTACTAGAAACAGTGGTTAATAACTTTAAATAGGAACTCATTCATTTTTCACTTTTGTGAATATTAAATTTTGTCTTATGATTCCTCCATGAATCATTAATGACCGATCTTTTTACAAAATACAATTTTACATGTTTTCTGTATGCTAGTATTTGTTTCATGAGAGAAAATATAAAAAACCACCATTTTTTTTTCAATCTAATCGATTTCGGTTACTACGCCCTTTGTTCACTGTGATTCGTAACCAGCCTATGACGATTTGTGTTATGATGTGCAGTCATTAATTACTGTGATTGTGTGCAGCTACAAACATCACTTATACACACACACACATTCATACATGATTGAAATCATACTGACTGCCATGGGTAGGCAGGTATCGAGAATTGTTGTGCATTATGAAAGGGGGTTGCTTCGGGAAAATAGATGTGTGCCACCACCAATACAACTTGATTCATTCAATTCGTACTTTGTATTGTATGCTGTACGGTAGGGTTTAGTTGCTAAAGGATTTTAAAAGCTGCTGACATTTTCGTAGATCAACAACTTAAAAGGTTTTTTGTCATTTTACGTCAAACTGATAAACTACTCTTTTCTAACGAATTCCGCAAGAATTTACTTTTTCAAATTTTGAATTGACAGCTTCTAAAACACTTGATTTGTCAATTTGTATCTAATTCATATTTAAAATTATAGCATTTGAAATTTATGTACGTTTTACAAATTAGAAAGTAGTGGGTTTTTGGCCACTGTAACTTAGTACAAAAAATAGACCACGTAATGAGTGACGTTAAAACGTTGCCTCCAAATGATTCAGTTAATCAAATGCTTACTTCCAGGAATCGCTCATCGCATGTCATACAGTTTAGTAATGCAAACCAAAAAGAGTTTCATGGGATGAAAACGATTGAAGTGTAGCGTATTCCGGCAATAGTTTTGTATTGATCGAAAAATAAATCTAGTCAGGTGGCGTCAAGTTTCAACTATCAGGAACTATTGGTCTTGCACAAATTCTAATTTATTAATCTTTCTGAGAGCTACAGATTCTGATCCAGCAAATTTCAAAAGTAATGTTCAGAAGATGATTCAAAAATCGTCGGATGAATTACTTATTATACCAACATTAGTTGTGATGTGTCAAACGTTTTAGGATCCATTGTGCGTTGAACAGTTCCGGGATGCAAACCGGAAAACAGATACATTTTTGATCAAATTGGTCAATTATGTCCGCAAATTCCTAAGCACTTTGTTTTTTTATTAACCCAGACGTAAATTCGTTTTGTAAATACTTAGACAGCACTTATTCGATGTTTCGTTCGTGATTTCTGATTGTCAATCACTAGACAAAAACACAAAAATAAATATATATAATTTGTTCTACTTACATACTCCAAAAGTGGTAAAATTCTAACAATGAATTAAAACTATCTGAAAAGATATGCACCATCGAAAAAGTAACTAGAAATCTGTTCCAACGACCTGTCAGACCGATATCCTTACTGCTGGTAGTTGTGCCAGAGGCTCGTTTTGATTTTTCGTTCCGTTATTTTCCGTACGTTTCTCATCTGGGGCCATAAAAGAACCTGTGTTGGTGTAAACGTAAACGAAACGGAAAATAGATTTCTGCAAACACTGCTGATGGTTGGCAAAGAGTTTCACGATCTTTTTTTCTGCTGTTGCTGCGACTCGATGGAACAAGCGACTCGCACACACAGAGAGACGTCAGAGGTACGAGTGAGAAGAGGAACAAGGAAAAAAGAAATCTCCCTTTTTTCTCGAAAGAACCAAGAAACTTTTATGGACAAATGAGCACTTTCCCAACACTTTTCATCTGAAACTTCACTTAATCGCGAATACCGCCGCGCAAATGGACATATTCAACACCAGTTTCATTACCTGATACGCAAAAAAGCAAGCGAAAATCAAAGATTTTCAGTCAGCAAAATCGAACCAACTTCGAATCGAATCGCTAGGAAAAAATACAGTGGCAAATAGAGCGAACGAGACGGCCCAATACGGCTGTTGCGTAGTAGAGAGCGAGAGATAATGATTAAATACACACGTAGCGGAAGCAATTTTCAACACCCAAAAACCACAAAATGGCGGTTTCGATGGAGGAGCAACTGTCAAAAGTGGGCCTTGATGAAAACTGTCACTCGTCAGCTGACGCGTGAATCAGGGTTGGTATGTAAAGATATAACACGCTCGTTCAATATTACTCTAAAGTGAGTACAATTTCACTCACTTTCGTTAAAAGTGAAACTACTCTACACGTTCTTTGAACATAACTCATGGTTTGAGTTGCGATTACTCAAATTCATAAACTGGAACATTATGTCAAAATTTGAGTTCAGATTTCAGTAAAGTAAACTCGTTGCCTTGAGTTCTCTCGCATTTATTCATACATTAGAGTTAACGTTGAGTTTTTAAATATTTGAGTGAAAAAAATACTTCTTGCAGTTTAAAGCGATTTCATTCTCGGAATATTCTTATCGAAATAAAGAATGCTAGAATACGTCGTTTTCCATGAATCAAATTTACTCAAATTTTTTTTTCTTATTTTGAGTAAAAATTACTAAAGTTTTGACAATTTCGTCCCTTAACTCAAAAACGAGTAGATAGGTGGTAACTCAAGTTTAGAGTACGTGCACTTTTAATGAATTTGAGTGATGTGTCACTCAATTTTGAGTTATGTTCAATGAGGGTGTATAGTGAGTAAAGCCTGTTTAGTATCTTTTGAGTAAATATGGTATTTGTCCAATTCTGAGTAACATTTACTCAGTTCTACAAATGGTAAAATTAGCTCGAGTGAGAAAATATGACTCAATATTTTCGAATTGAATAAGGGATTCGAATAAGAAATTCTTTGCTTTAAATAATTCTGACTTACTTCTATCCAACGAATGAAGGAAGCCGCTACCGGTTCATCGGTCATTGGAAAGGATCCGTCTGTCTTCCTACGTTGTCCACGTACTGGCATTTTGTACAGCATTCGTAGAAATGCTCTGATGTATTCTTATGTAGCAAAAATAAATTAAATACTTGCTATATGACTGAACACTTTCTTATCGTCTTCAACCTGCGCGAATTGCAGCATCTTGGTTATGTGCCCTTATAATCTGGTACCGCTTCCGACAAAGGGAAAAGTTCCGCCTTCGACAAAGGGAAAAGTTCAGTGAACGTAAATTTTTACACAACGTTTTCAAACCTCTGTGAGTAAAGCTTGTTGTCGATTTAGAAACTGAGTCGAAGTTACTCATTCTTCTAAAGTTCTACTCACTTTTTGACATTTGAACTAGATAATCAAAAGTGAGTAAATATTACTCACTTGAGAGTAACATTGAATGAGCGTGAAAAGAAATTTTGAAACGCGTTCCGCTGTAATTATATAGCGGCCCTTACACGAGTCATTAAAAATGTCATTACTAAAAAACAATATCATTTTAATGAACGTGTATGGTGCAGTAATGACGAGATTTCTATCAAATTTGAAATACATCATTACTTAGTCATCATTAAAAATGATAAAAATAACTCTCGTGTAAGGGCCGCTTATCGTGTTCTCTTTACACGTGAAAATGCACTCTAAGAAAAAAAAAGTGGAACGGAAGTCCTCCGTTGATCCAAAACGATTAACAGTTGATTCGATGAATGTCCAATAAATCGTTCAACGGGAGGCCGATCCTGGACTTTCGTTTTCCGAAAAAGACCATTCAACCGAGTACCATAGTTTTCGTTCAACAAACCTGGCAGATAGGGGTCCATTGTTGAGCCATTTTCAATATGAGAAGGACTAGCTTTACTGGAGAATTGTGGAAATTTCTAACCACCTATTTGTTCAATAAACATTACATACACCACATACTTCTACTTCACATAGAATAACAACACATTTTCTGTTAATATGAAGGAAACACTCAACTTTACCACTACTTTTGTAGGAAAGAGAACAACAAACCGGAGGACTTCCAATGGACGTTTTTTTCTTATAGGGTATAAAACCGCCCGCTGCGCCATTTTACTCAATTTTAAAAACATTTTTCTAAAAGACACAATACCTATAAAGAGAACAGTTAATATTTAAATAAATAAATAACCTGAAACGAAACGAACGATTCGAAAGAGTGAACGAAGCAGGCCAAGGTTAGTCGTATTCACGTCCTCCAGGTATGTCTGTGACGTTACCCATCTGTCGTTTTTGTCTCACAGGGTACGGAGACATCACTCTAAACTTTGTCTGAACTCAAACACGATTTAGACGAGTTTAGGAGGAATAAGATAAGACTAGTGGGTTCTAGAATGTTTAGGAAGAATTGTGAGGGATTTGTGATGTTCGAAAAATAATCGAAAAGTTCAGGAATCAGAATCAAAATCAAACAACTATAAGGTTTATGTTGTTTATATAACAGCCTCATATACTGTAACCATTGGTTGAAGTGAGCCCTGCTGCGCTGCCTGTTTAAAGTCCTTGACTTAAAGGGTAAGATGAGAATAAGTGCAGTATTGCACAGTTGTCGAACTGTTTTTCTGCTGTATTGCTTTTTCGAGCCGAAGCGAGAATATTGTATTCGTTTGTATCCCAATTCGTTGAATGAAATTAGAATTCTATGAAAAAAAATGAAATTAGAACTCTACATTAGCTATACAGAACGATCAATGCGAGTGAAAATGGAGATATGAAAATCTGAAAAATAAGTAAATAATTGGTCCTACATTAGAACGTGTCAATTCATCGTCAGATAATTCACTAAACATGATATCTGTTCGGCATCAATATATTCAAAAATTTTAAAACACTTTTGTTGAAAGACTTACTGCGTCTCTACATCTGCAATTTTAATCATAAAAATCAAATCATGAAACGTAACCTAAATCTGACAATATCATCTGAAATCAGGTTTGATTAATCCAAGTCGACTGGGGCTGTCTAGACAAGAAGATGTTATTCAAGATTGATATGTCTGTTAGTTTAAGGTAGTACCACAGACTAACAGACATGACAGTATGAGTAAATTCTTATAAAAATATTTTTTCGTGATGCACTAGTTCCACCTATATTGTACTGCGCGAACTATTTACTATCGGTACACCCCTTGTGTTATGTGAAAGTTTTTTTACTAGTTGGTTTCCCCTCGTTTGTCAACACCGATCAGCTGCTTGCAGGGATGCCTGATTTCATCTTAATATTTGAAAATGAATCATCACAATAAATTATTGGATTACGTTGATAATATATTTAACTTTTTTAGCGATGTTGGAAGGTAACCATTTATTTTTCTCAACGTTGCTCATCTAGATTATTTTTTATTGTGTTGGTAATTTTTATCCGAAATTAAGTGGCGGTAGACCAGAAACAAGTAAATATTGTAACAAAACTGGTTCGATTTTGTATTGCATTGGAGGATGAGAAGTAGCACAATTATGTATATAGTTTTGGCAATATGTATTAAATCTGTATCCTGCATGAAATTCGCATGGACGTATACGAATGGCAACTCTGTTGGTAAATGAAAAAAATAAACACAGTCTAGATGACAGACAGAATGTTTTTGATAGGGTAACGTGGCGCCATCATGACACATGTGAGTACTGTCCCAACTAAAGGAATATTTGAAATGACCGTTAAAATGATTGAAGAATCTAATTTGAGTGTCCTGTCTGTTAGTCTGTGGTAGTACTATCAATCTCAGAAAAACAGCCATTAGCGGCCCTTACACGTGACAATATTATTGTCAATCCAAAGTATTGTCAATACCGTCAATCCAATTGACTTGGTAACTTGAGTCCGCATTTTTCGAACAAATCAAGCGTTTGAAGCTTCAAATATTGCAACTGAACATTGAAACATTGAGAGGAGAGTTCATTGCACATATTTGATAGTTTCTTCTCTGGAGAGAAAGTATTGTCGGATTGATGAGCAGTTTTGATTTTTTGACAATATTTTCGTCAATCCAATGAAGTTTCCTTTACACGATCAAAAGTATTGTCAATACTCCTTGTATTGACAATAATATTGTCTCGTGTAAGGGCTGCTATTGTTGAAAACGCAAAAACAGTTTTCTCCGGGACTGCTCGATTAAAACATGAGTTTATTTAGAAAAATGAACAAAACAAACTGATATTCCGCTCAACGATAACGAAGAAAACTGTATTTGCGTTTTGCAATAATGGCCGTTTTTCTATGATTGTAAATTTATGTTTCAAGTTTAGAGTGACTTCACGCCTGGTTTTTTTCTCATAAACATTACAATTAGGGATGTCGTAATATCGATCGATTAATCGAGTAATCGATTAATAACCCAGATAATCGAGTAATATTTAATCGATTAGCATAAAACTAATATTCGATTGTTGAGCTAATCGAATAGTTAAAAAATTCCCATAGTAATAATCGAATGAATAATCGAGTAATCGATTAATAACCTAGATAATCGAATAAATTACAATCGATTAGTTTCAAAATTATACTCGATTATTAAATAATCGAGTAATTCGAAATTTTCGACATCCCTAATTACAATCGAATTTCATTTGCGACGTTCTACAGTGGCCCTTATTACGGGTATCACTACACGGTGAAAACCAAGTGAAGTGATTTTTACCTTATTATCGGTATCACTTCACGGTGAAAACTAAGTGAAGTGAAAGTAGGTCTTTATCACGAAAGTCACTTCAGAGAAAAAAGTAATTACTTAGACGAGCTTGTTGTTATTACGAACATCAAATCACCAAAATTTTGTTGAAAAAAATGATTTTTTTGCACTACAGTGATTATTTCATTGACCGTGACACCGGTAATAGGTAAAATCAAGTGAATTGACAAGTGAGTGAAGTGAAAATGAAAGTGGAAGTGAGAACGGTAATAAGGGCCACTGGCAAGTAGTGATTCGGATATGAATGAGAAGGAAACATCTTAGTCACTTTATTTTTTATTGTTTTTAGTTACTCTTCTTGCAGAAATATTAACATATCTCTTCGCAACAGATTCGAAGATTTCTAAATTTATTGACGTACAAAAAACTGAAAAAAATCCCTTTTTTTCCTTGTCATTTCATATGGAACAACGAAACATCCCAACTGATCGCATAACAAAATCAACAATAAAACAGTTACATTTTTTAGCATATTATTTCGACCATTTCACAACAGAACAGAACCGCTATACTAAACCCTCTGAAATGTTTCCATTATGGTTGAGAATCCGGTAAGTTGGGCGAGTATTGGATTAGGCATTCTAAAGCACCTTGAACTAGAATATGTTGTTTCTCGAAATGGTAGCTATTATGGCAATCGGATTATTTACAAAACGATATTTTTTTACAGCTAGAGCTCCTTCAAGTTGGCTTACTGTGCCGCTTGGATTTGATTCGTTGCATGTCCTCGTCCATCTCGATGAACCGACTGAGACGTGATCCGTTGAAGGGAGCGTCACTGCCAGGTGGGTGCATGCGCATCTACATTGAGGAATAGAAAAATGGGTTGTTGTTTTTTGTTTATGTCGGCTTGAATAATACTCAAATAAACACATAGAAATGTAAATGTTCCTCAACAGAACAGAATTAGCTGATAGTGATATAGTGAAAGCATTTGCTGCTCGTACGCACCTGGCTGCTAGCTGCGATTCCTGCGAGTAGTTTGGCATGTTTTGGGTTTTTGCGAAACAATATAGTTTGTGGGTTTAGTCTGTTGTATATTTTTGTACAAGTTTCGTCGTGTTACCATATGGTCACGAGGGTCGAAAAACATCGTTTTGTTAAGTCATTCGATCAGTAAGTGATGCTTCGTTAATGTGGTAAGCGGATACAAAAAGGAAACCAGCAAAGCTATCTTGTTAGTGCGCAGTAGTAAACCGAGCGATTTAATGAAGTTAGTAGGCTTTGTTTCAAGCTTTGTCCGAAATTCCTGTGTGTGGAGTTTGTTTTGCATTTTTTTCAATTTGAACCATTTGTGGATACGTCAATTTGGACGAAAATTTTATGCTTTCTGCACAAAGCATGACAAATTTGAAATATTTTGGGGAATGTAGTACCCATTTGTCATGAACCACGTTTATAAATGCTCATTTTTGTCCATCTTTGGGATCGTTGAAAATGAGTAAAAAATTCAAATGCAAAAAATTTACGCTATTTTGGATGTTTTGGAAATTTTCTAGTTTTTTTTGCCAATTCGTGCGAAGTAATGAATTTTTCAGAAGGATCACCACTTCTTTCAAGATATCAAGATCCATTGAACGATTTGTTGAGCGTTTCATTCTCGTTCAGCATGCGCATGGGACCTAAATCATATGATCTTTAAACTCATTTTCTTGAACTTCTTGCTGAGTTCAAATAGAATTGGCTTTCCATTATCGTGCCGCTGTAAACAAATTTATATAGGAATTTTAGGAATATCACAGACAAACAAATCGTTAGCTTTGCAGTGAATGAGTTGTTTTAAAGATTTGAACTTCATTCCGAAGAACTTTTCATACACCACTGTGGTCATAACTCCAATAGGTTTTTTATAGGATCTCAAAATATTTGCGAAAAAATTAAATTCTCGAAGAATAGATTTTTTAAATTTTCGGTTTATATTCAAGTTGATTATTCAACTGGAATTTTGCTCGGAAGAATACTAAATTACAAAACTACAGTTTAGTGGAAATTAACCTAATAATACTAGTTTAGCTATGCTAGTTATGTTACAGATATTCAATTAATCGAATTGGAACTACCGAATCTGTGGCAACTAAAAAAAGCATTTATTGTACTTGTTTTCAAATGACAGCATTTACTATCTAATTGATATACGTATAAAAAGTCGGTGAACATTTTTCGATAATATTTGGTAACCGTCATTTGAAACCTAATATTACTCAGGGTTATTACTTGCATACTAACTTATAAAATGTTGATAAATTGTATTACGATAGCGAAGAAACATATAAGGATCACTCAATTGAATTGTATTTGGGTAAAAGTGTTCCAATTGTTACTCAAAACATGACATATGGTATTAGTCATTAATTTATTATCATACATGAACAATAATGGTTTTAGTTAACTTTCGTTTTGGTATTTTCATCGGCAGGAAAGCTTCATTTCTTGTTAAACTATTTTATTTTTTTTATTGACGTTTAGAAAACATATAGTAGGAGGAGAACATAGTACGGGAGGACCAGAGTAGTTGGTAGAAATATTGAATATATTGTCAGACGTGAAAATAAGTCCAACGTATAATTCGTAGTCCAGTTCAAGTCTCAGTTCGTTTACTTTCGTTCAGATTTTAGAAGCGGATATATTTTGCACTTTGAGTCAGTAGAAAAATGCACCCTAAAAATATAGCGTGTGCATTTGGCGCGTTGTGTGCGTGTGTTTGCGAAGTGTGCTGGTGTGTGTTTTTAGGCATGTTTGTAAATGCGGTTGGATTAGATCTCGACATTATCTTTGGCGTATCGTTTCTGAAAATTGCGAGAAAACCATAAGAAATATCACCGTTCAAATGATTAGTATTATGTTTTTGGAAACAATAATGTAAATAATCATGTGCGAATTATTATTACATTCAAGCCAATCTCAAACAAACCAATAAAACGAACAGTATGTAAACAATTTGATATTTGATACCGTGAATAAAAGTTTGAAAACTTCGGAAAGTTACCATAATCCTGTATTTCTCCTTGCACGCGTAATCGCTTTCGTCCAGGTCCTTATAGCAGTCCGATTTATAATCTTCGGGTAAAGGTTTTCCTTCATATTCGCACAATTTGTGCAATGGACGAGACCTTAAAGAAGTGGCATTCAGTATAACAGTATGATTACGCAAACAATGAATCGAACCATACCTCACAATCATCTTGTCCATTCCGGTGGGTTTGTTGGTGGGGCAATAGAAAACATCCGGTGTATTCTTATCATATACAATAGATTTTCGCATCATGTCTTTCTCCTTGTATTTGACAAGTTTATCTTTGGTCTCTTTGGCACCTTCTACCACCATCTGAGTAACGATGAGAACCACGGTGAAAAGTGCAACGGTCGCGAATTTACCCATAGTTCGCTCGTATTTGTCGTTTTCTGCAATAACTTTCCTGACGATAATTTGTTTTTTTTTGTGATAGGTTTTAGGTCACCGACGGTTTGCTCTAGTTAGTGGAAAAAATAAAGAATAAGGTATTGTTTAAATCCAATATGCATGAGAGTATGGCAGTAATGAAGGTAATCATGTGTCAAGGTTGAATTGCATATCCATCGTGGCAACTATGGTGGAAGATGAAAGTGATTCACACAGTTCACACGCTGTAGACTACAAAACAAGATGAGACAGAAGGAGAATGACGATAGCTGTTCGTTTGGAAGAAATATTGGCTGTCAGTGTCATTCCATACAAATAGATGGCATGTCAAATTCGAAATAAAGTGTAAGAAATTTCGCATGATTTTTTTTAGTTATGATCAAAACGAAATAGATATGGTCTATCTCCTTACATCTACTCTGATCAGGAATACCTCTTCAAAAGTTAAAATTTGAATTACCATACTGATTCTTTAAACTGTTTTGAGTGATAAATGTCAATTTTATGGACAAACGTGAACCGTTACCGTCGAATGGCTTCAATTCGATCAAGTCGGAGGTTGAAAGGCTATTGAGCCGATTCGATTGCGAACACGATTCAAAGCAGTGAAAACGGTTGAGCTTGGGTTTTAATTACTACCGTGAAAGGTACGATCAAATCAGTACATGTTACAATGAAGATCAGATTTCTACCTCTGGAAGCAGAGAATGTGGGAAATAGGAAGGCGGTAAATGGTTTGAAGAGTACACACCCTCTAATTATAACTTGAATCATGCTACGTTTTGGAGTTTTGTCCTCAAACGATAATGATCGTTTCAAATTAGTGGTTTGATTTCAATTATTTTTCGTAATTTGCTTCTTTTTATGCACGAGTTTACCACAATACACTTGTTGGGTGAGATGTTGATTTCACACAGATACAGGAATCCCGGTAGTAACTTTGAATTTGATTCCGATTATCACCCTGTGAACTAGGGAGTATGATCAAGTGTAGAGTTACTTACTTAGCACCCGATGGAAAATGTATAATATCCACGATAATTGATCTGCATGCTTCAAGTTCAATGGATTTCTATCTGGATTTTGTGCAACTGCAGGGAACCAACATATTTTTTATATTTCTACCGATTCAAAAGTGTCTGTGAATTTAATGACATTTTTTCATTTTTACCGGAAATATCTTATCTCATGGAACAACGTACCACACGCGGTCCAATTAAAATGATTTCCCTAATTATTTAGAAACGTTATTTGTTGTTTTAGTCGGAGCACAATTATTATGCCTTTTTGTCTACTTCATGGGTATTCAAAACCACTGCCTACTAAAAGTTACCGTTAAATATTTACCGGTCCGCGAGTAGAAAGTTGACATGCTTCAAATTGACAATGCAAGTCTGACAATGTGCCATGGATACAGAAATTTGATGGCAGTCGATTTGTTGGCTACCATTTTTGCATGGCTATCACTCTTTCTCTTCTAGCAAGTCAGCCGATGTCCTTGATTTAGCGGTTGAGAAGTTTAGTTTTGCATGTTGATTACCAAACCAGTTTGAACTCAATTGAGTGTATTTTTTCATTCTTATATTGGATTTTCTCTGGAAACTGATTTACTAACTGATAAAATTCAAATTCTAAAAGTTTTAATTTAGTTAATCGCTAACGTATGTCGTTTGAAGTTACCCAATTCTGATTTTGGTCACAATTTGGTATCAAAACTCCCCACTGATGGTGAACAACGTACAACAATTCAATTAGAATCATAACAATGTCTACGCACACTATAGATTATAAGGATTTTTTCTCTGTAACTTCTTCGTTTAAAAAAAAAATAACATAGCTTTACGTTAAATGTTGGTTTCCACAACTAGTTTTAAATAAAAGTATTGCGATAAGAATAAAAATGCAAATAAAATTTACCTCGATTTGAACGAATACAGATGATAAATTTTACCAGTATGGGTAAAAGATGATAATTCACGTATTGTCATTAAACGAATGATTTGTAACTGTCCTAGCGTAACGGCCC
This sequence comes from Malaya genurostris, assembly GCF_030247185.1. Classification (NCBI taxonomy): domain Eukaryota; kingdom Metazoa; phylum Arthropoda; class Insecta; order Diptera; family Culicidae; genus Malaya; species Malaya genurostris. The sequence goes on along the minus strand of NC_080571.1, from coordinate 253,622,092 downwards.
CAGTAGTAATCTTATATACGAAAACCGTTGGTTAGAGTGAGATCTGCTCTCTCTGCTCGTTAGATTGTCTTACATGGTAAGATGAAAATAGGTGCATTCGCTTCGAGTTTTCGCGTTGATATAACAGCAGTATTGAACAAGTTTCGAACTATTTTTTCTGTGGAATTACTTCTTAACACCGAAGCAAAGATATTGTATCCAATTTGATCACAATTTGTTGATTGAAAGTCGAGAAATAGGCAAAACAATATGGCGACTCTACTAATGATATGACCATTGGCACAAAAGCCCTATATACTTGAAAATCTCTTATATTAATTCTCAATTAATCTCTTAATCCAACCATAGAACTAAAAATTTCCCAGATTTTATCTTACGATTTCTCAATAAATATCAATGAAACATGCTACGACAAGTTACTGAGTCATTATTAAAGTTCAAGTTTTTACCAAACTTGTACTAGTTTTTTATGCTAAAGCTTGCTTCATTTAGAACTGGAACAAACTTTTGCTCATATTGTGGCGCTCCTGGTGGACGGATTTGTAAGTTCTTGGCGCTCACGTGTCGGGAATTTTGACAGCTTCACGTATGATTTCTGACATTCCGCAAATCGACTGTACTTTGTAAACAATCAACATGGAAGCCGAAAGAAGGGAATAAATTGTGCACAGTTATTCGAAAAATCCATTGTGGTCTGCATCTAGGCTAGCTAAACAGCTGAAATTGCCCAGAAATACCATATGGCGCGTAATCAAACGGTATAAGGAAACATTGACGATGATTCGGAAGCCTCAAGCCAATCGTCGGAGTGGAACTGTCGACCGGAAACTGCGTGGTAAGATTTTGAAGACGATTAAGAGGAATCCTAATCTGTCATACCGTGATTTGGCCAGAAAATTCGGTGCTGTCCATAGCACAGTAATACTTTTGTTTTACGCGTTTACCTTGTTTAGTGCACGAAAATTAGTAAATTTTGGGTCGACTCTCTCACAATAACTGGTCGGTTTACCTAAAATACAGCAGACAGTGTTTTGGGACATCAAGTGGAGATAATTTTCACAATTTGAGAGTCGCGATGAATATCAAAACATCGCAATGTTTGGGGCTCGAAACGCGAGGGGCTCGACGTAATCGGTATACTTTCAAATGGCTGGTGCTCACATACCGGTGTCAGATGGGTGGTAAATTCTTATAAAAATAATTTTTCATGATGTACTAGTTCCACCTATATTGTACTGCACGAACTATTTACTATCTGTACACCCCTTGTGTTATGTAAAAGTTTTTTTACTAGTTGGTTTCCCCTCGTTTGTCAACACCGATCAGCTGCTTGCAGGGATGCCTGATTTCATCAAAATATTTGAAAATGAATCGTCACAATAAATTATTGGATAACGTTGATAATATATTTAACTTTTTTGCGATGTTGGAAGGTAACCATTTATTTGACTCTACGTTGTTCATCTCGACTATTTTTTATTGTGTTGGTAGTTTTCACCCGAAATTAAGTGGCGGCAGACCAGAAGCAAGTAAATATTGTAACAAAACGGGTTCGATTTTGTATTGCGTTGGAGGATGAGAAGTAGGCACAATTATGTATATAGTTTTGGCAAAATGTATTAAATCTGTATCCTGCATGAAATTCGCATGGACGTATACAAATCAATACATTACAGGTAATTCTGTATGAATGGCAACTCAGTTGGTAAATGAAAAAAATAAACACAGTCTAGATGACAGACAGGATGTTTTTGATAGGGTAACGTGGCGCCATAATGACACATGTGAGTACTGTCCCCAATAAAGGAATGATTGAAGAATCTAATTTGAGTGTCCTGTCTGTTAGTCTGTGCCCATAGTACCGTGAGGAGAACTCGACTCCGGGAAGGCATCAAGTCGTATCGAGCAAACAGCCAAATCGGACCATAAAACAAAATAGTGTGGTCAAAATTCGTGCTCGGAAACTATATGACCAGGTTCGACGGGTGTCTTCTGATGGACGATGAAACCTATGTCAAGGCTGACTTCAGACAAATCCCAGATCAAAAACTTTACTTGGCAACGGCTCGGGGGGATGTTCCAGCCAAATTTAAATTTGTTTTTGCCGACAAATTTGGAAGAAAATTTATGATTTGGCAGGGCATTTGCAGCTGTGGCAAAAAAACGAAAGTTTTCGTTACAAATAAGACAATGACATCGGAACTATACCAAAAAGATTGTCTTCAAAAATGAATTTTCCCGTTCATTCGATCCCACGACCATTCCGTAATGTTTTGGCCAGATTTGGCAAGCTGTCATTACAGCAAAGTCGTTCAAGAATGGTATGCAGAGAAAGGGGTCCAGTTTGTTCCGGAAAACCTCAACCCACCCAACTACCCCCAGTTCCGCCCTATTCAGAAATACTGGGCAATCATGAAGAGGAGACTCAAGGCAAAGGGAAAGGTTGTCAAAGACATCAATCAGATGACGACCTGGTGGAATAAGATAGCTAAAACGATGGACGAAGAAGGTGTGCGCCGCCTAACGAGCCGTGTTACAGGAAAAATTCGAGAATTCCTTCGAAACCGTGACGAATAATTTTATCAGTATTTTTTCTCAAAAGTATGAAGAAAACGCTACATTTGTGTAAAAAAAGATGTTGAATTCAATAATAAATAATTGAAATACAGGCAATTGTCTTTGTTCCAATTCTATCTGAAGCAAGCTTTGGTGTTAAATTCATAAGATCCACAATTTGTTCAAGTCCATAAGCAAAATTTAAAAATCATCTCAATTGTATAGTTCTAAGCTCACCACTTGAGCAGCGCAGCGATCGCAGGAGAGTTCATTTGACGAATCCAGCCAACTCCTCTACGATTGCTGCACTGCCCAAGTGGCAGTGATAATTTTCTGATTTTACTGGTAGATTTGTAAAATTTGATAGTTTCTATAAATATATTTTTCTCTATAATCGAATACTAACACACACAAGCTCCGATTATTTATGTGTCAGTCGCTTTTCGCGGTATGTTTGATTAGTATTTATGAAGAAATCATGAATCGGAATACAAAATTCGAAGAGATATTGGGTGATGTTTACAAATATGAGGTTTTTTAATTTTTTGGCTAGATGTAGAGCTTAAGGGGCGTACCGAGAAAATTTGGCGCCCGGGACAAAATGAGATTTGCCGCCCCCATCGTTACTGAACTCCATGTTCGAAGGGATCATTTGGACGAACAAAAAAAAAAGATCCCAAGGTTTGATTTGCCGACGCCACTAAAAACGTTGCGCCCGAGCCAGGTGCCCTCCTCACACCCTTCTAGATACACCACTGTTAAGAGGTTACACACCGAGAAAAGAAGCCCAATCTTTTGATTACTCTAGGAAGTGTGGAAGTTATTTCAACGGATTAAAAAGCATCGAATAGTACAGATTTTGTCATATTTGTGGAATTTTTTTCTCATTATTAATTTTTTTAATTCACTGAAATAAAATCACTTTCACACTTCCTAGAGTAATCAAAATATTGGGCTTCCTCTCTCGAGCCGCAAGGTTTGTAACCCCTTAATTTATAAATCAAGTTTGCACAAATAATTTCAAATTTCATTGAGATTTCCAAACCTATCGGGTCGATTTTATTTGTACGTTAGATGACAAATATATGAGTAGTTTTTTTACCCTTAATTGTAAGTTTTTACCATTTGCAACCGTTCAAGTAAATTGAAAAATTTAAACTTTTTCTAATACATGGAATATGTCAAAAGCATCACCATTACGCAATATCGTGGAAACCATATCAATTGGATTCTTCAATTGAATTCATACAAATTTTTCTACGAAACAATTTTCTACAAATGACGGTTTTTTCGTTACAAGGATTCGAAGAGAGTGTATGCAAAAATACATACACAATAAATACACCGAAATCAGCAAATCCGTTAGCCGCGATTTGTGTTGGCTTTTACTGAAATTCGGTCACGGCGAAACCCTTGTCATCGAATGTCACATGTCGGTTTTGCCAAGCAACGGCATTTATCGTGGAATTGGAAAATATGTAAATGGGATTAAGGAAAACAGATTTCGAAACTAGAATGAAATCAAAAACTATCTACTTTCCATATACCTATATGAATATCTACTTATTTCCATGTAGAGGCGTTGAGGAGCACTAGAAACAAATATTTTCAGCTGTGATGTTTTCATTTGAGGTTTGCTGTTCCTTTTTGTATTCTGAATTAAAATAAGTATCAACAAAACACCCCGCTTCCCCAACCTTAGGATTTGTGATAATTATTTCACTTCCGGTGAAACTCTCAACGGGTGAGCACGTTGCATCGTGTTAGTCCGGAGAAAATTCGAGTATTTCGCCAGAAAGAAAGGATTTTCAGCCGTACTTTGACGATTCGACGCAGCCACACAACGAGATTTTCGCTTGTAGTCAAGTGAAAATAAAGTCCATTGGACTATAAACGAAAATTAACTGGCAATATAGCCTTAGTTGCTGTGCCATCAATTCGGCGTCATCTCAAGTGAGGTGATGCCAACCAGAAAGAAGAAGAAGATGATTATTTCTTTCAATAATAAAGCAACATACTTTTCACGCTGGATTTCTGATGACTCGGCAGATCATGATTCAATCCTGATCGATTTTGCTGAGCTAACACCGAAATTGTTGCTGACAAGTTCGGCAATAATTGACAGTTGACTAGTTTAGGATTGATTCTCAGTAATTATACATTTTGCCGAGCACTCGGCTGTGCAAATCTCCGCATTTTTACCTTTTTCAGTTATAATTTAATTGTGCACACACTTAAATCCAAACTCGGTAAAGTAAAATGCTGAGACAGATCGGCATTTACTGGTAATTATTTTGCAAAGATTCAGGTAAAATAAAAGTGTGTACGTCAAATCTGATGAATTTTTTCTTATTTTGGGAATTTCTCTACAGAAAATTTTTTGAAAATGTTCATAATCACTCCACAATAATTGAAAGAGCAACTTAAGAACGAGAAACTGCCATTTGCTATGGGTGATCTAACGTTGTGATTGTTATCTGTCAAAATACAAGAGAAATCCAATTTCCACTTGTAAAATCATTTATTACTTATTTACAACGTCATTTGTTCAAGTGAAAAGTTAATTTTAGTGTGAGAAAACTGATTTTCTACATCTGTTATTTTTGAAGCACCCAAGATTCTGTTTTAGGCATTGAAAATTTTCAGTTCCAATTTTCGCATGGAAGAAAAAGTTATGTTGATCATTTTCAAATGACTTTAAGGACTTGAAAGACCGTACAGATGCGCAAACTGAACCAAATATGCGATATTATTATGAGAAATAGTGTTTTACCGCCTTTTGGTTTATTACTCTAGCGTTCAAAATAACCTCAAACGAACCGAAACAAATTCCGGATCTCTATATTTTGTCTACATAGCATCTTATAAAATCAAAAATGGTTACACGAAATAAAAGAAAATTTTACATTTTCAAAAGAACAGTTCTTGTAACAGATCCTAAAATTTTACAATATAATTGAAATTATATGAATTCCCCATAAGAACCTGTGTAAAATTCAATCGTCATCCTAAGAAAGGTTCAAATAATGAAACTTAGATGGCCCGTCAGGTAAAATTAGTTAAGGCACAAATTCCCGAAAATATGGGGAACGTGCCGTTTTGAGCTAATTTATTATGATACGTAGATGGCCCGTCAGGTAAAATTAGTTTTGCGTTAGATTCCAAATTACTGCCTTATACCATAACACATGGGCTGAAGAGTCCCGGGCTTAACACATAGATGGCGCTAGTTTTATTGCAGTCACCTTTATTCAGCATTTGACTATGAGAAAGCTCTGTTCAAAGTGGGTGCCGCTGTTGACCAAACACGAGAACGTGTTGATGATTCTGAGCAGTGTTTGGCCATGTTTAAACTTAATAGACCAGAATTTTTGCGTCGATATGTTGCAATGGATGAAACATGGATTCATCACTTCACTCTGAAATCAAAACGTTCGTCGTCTGAGTGGTCGGTAACCTCGTTCAAAGCGCCCAAAAGCACAATAATCGGTTGGAAAGTTTATGACCTCGGTATTTTGGGATGAACGTGGTGTAATATTTATCGACTATCTTGAGAAAGGAAATATTATTAACAGTAATTATTTTATAGCGTTATTGGAACGTTTGAATGCTGAAAGAAACGACCGCATATGGCAAAGAAACGACCGCATATGGCAAAGAACAAAATTTGTTTCATCAAGACAACGCACCGTATCACAAGTCAATAAAAACAATGGCAAAACTACATGAATTGAACTTCGAATTGCTACCACATCCACCGTATTCTCCAGATTTGGCTACCAGCTACTACTGGCTGTTCGCAGATCGGAAAAAATGCTCCCCAGTAAGAAATTTCGCACGAATGAAGAGGTTATCACTGAAACTGATGCAAAAGATAAATCGTTCTACAAAAGTTGTATTGAAATGTTAGCGCTCTATCAATGCGCTGGAATGATTGCGTGGCTCTTGATGGAGATTACATTGGTGAATAAAGTTAATTTTCAACCAAAAAAGTCTCGTGTTTTCTTTGTTAGGCCCGGAACTTTTCATCCTATGTGTTATTTACAAAGTTTGTAGTTTATTAGGTAAAAAATTATCGCTTTCTGTTCGTTTTCAAAACAGTAAAACGATGCGTTCGAAAAAAATTGGTATTGTAAAGCTTACGTCTTGCAACAAATTTATTGTTCATTGTTTATTCATATGCAATGTATTACTACTTTAATGTACATCTAGCTAGAGATAAAGTTGCACAACTTTCGTGTACATTACGTTATTTTCGTAATCGCGATTCCGCATGCCATCGCATTAGGCTATGTACAATTTTGTGGTCTATAACATTTACAGCCGGTTTGAACAATTTAAACAAATTCATAGCCATTTCACACTTTGTGAACAACGAAAGTGCATTTTTCCCGAGCGAAAGAAAATCACTTAGCCTAATTGTCCAGTCAGCGTTTGGTTGAATGTTTGGCCATTATTTAAGGTAATAGCTTTTATATTTTAAGCTCTATTCAGTTTAATATTAATTACTATAGAAATAGTAAATAGTAATTTCAAATTTAGATCAAAGTGATACTCTAAACTTCGGTTGTCGAATCAGAAAAACTTTTCGACGTGGAATTTGATTTGTTTTGATAAAAGAGGTTTCAACTTTTAAAGTCATTCGCCTCTTCGGCCCACAAAAACTTTGCGACCACTTACCCATCACGCTATACTCGTCCCCTAGCTTGGAATTTTAACCCAGGCAATAATTATATTGAAAAGAGATTAATGATATTTTTTCTTCAAAATACGTTACTGTCTTCGCTAAAGTCAAATCATTGGGATTAAAAAAAATAATAATTACGATTGTGATAATAATTCTAAAAAGGGCGTCATTTATTCTTGAATCTCACATGGAACAGGAAACTGGTTTAATATTTCAAGCTAGTTTTGTGTGGTTCACTGGGCATAACTCTGTGTGCTGGTGCATAACCACATTACTGATAATCCGGACTGAAAACATTGTCCAATAATATGAGCATAAGGAAAAAATCAAAACAAATGCTTCACTCAACCTTGGCTGGCACTTGAACACTAGCGAATAAACTATAAGCTGCATGTGACTTTTGCATTAAATTTACCTTTCTAATTCAAATTGTATTGTATCGTACGGTGGTTCGTTCAATGCAGATATTGGTTCGACACGCTACGAAAGACAAATGGGCAAGAGCTAAATCGTGACTTTGGTTGAACCGTTACTAGTAATGAAATGTTTTATTTTATTGTTTCATTTCTGCATGTTATAATGTTTTTCTAAAAAAATGTGCATCATTTCTGTATGACATTCATTTGTTCTTAATCGATCAACTGATACGAAGAAATAGAGCCAGTTCCGCTTCCAATCATTTCAAATAACTTTTATGTGGCACCTTTTTTAAAAGAAGCTGAAACTGGCAATTGGTACGATCACGGTCACGATCATGGTAAAAAAAGGCAATGATGAATGAGAAGTCAGGAGGCGTCGTAATCGAAAACCCTCGCAGATTCGATTCAAGTTGCAGTCAGATGATGACAACTTGAATACATATGGATTGCCACCGTCGGCTGAGATGGTTCTATGAGTCACGTCGAACTTGACTTCATCAAGGATGGTCACCGTTGGATCCAACGCAATCGGCCGGTCTGCCCACGTTTATGCTGTTCAGTTTACATATTTGCAATATCAACTAGTTGATAAGCTTGCTATTCTGGCTCCCACGATGAGATCTGGTCTGCATTATCGTTGCTTCGTTCCACATTTTTGTATTCACCATCATCAGTACATCGTTTTCAGCATCGACATATTTTCGAGGCCGTTTTATAGAAACCGGGTCCGCATTCGTTGGGGACGCTGTGCTGGAATTTACCGTTATCCGTTGTTGAGATTTAACAGAATTAGTCATTAGGTTGTTTGGATATGCAAACTTGCGTGGACAAATAATGATCATTTTTTTTCTGACAACGATCGTATTTATATCTTCACGCTGTTTCACGGAATTAATGTTATTGGTTATAATCCTTCAGCCAATAGAAGTTTTGAATGTAGGAATTGAAGGAGACAATGTTGTTTTGATTTATTTCCGGATTGCAAAGTTTTGTAAGATTAGTTACTTTGTTTGTTTACAATCTGAGTTCGATAGTTTGTTCACAAGTTGCATTATGGCAATCGTTGTTTCTTGCCTTGGTTGTTTCAAAAGAAGTTTTTTTTCAACTGACATATCTGTTGATATTCTTATAATCAAATAGTTAAGAGAGTTGATCGTTTTTTGACGTGAGTTCGTTTTAATCATAAACTTAATCGTAAATATCTCGAGTCATACTAAACGCAACAAAATAGTTCCTTCTTTAACGATAAAATTTTCAATAGTGTGAGATAATCATAACTAACTCAAAAACTAAGTTTTTTCTAATTTTCGAAAACATGGAGGAAAACTCATTGCACTTGCTTGCCTTTCCCGTACCCACGAGGACAGTTTTGAAGTAGTTAGGCACATATCAGTCGCGATGTTCAACAGGACGAGTATAAACTGTCGAATATCAAAATTCGGTACTAAATTTAGAACCTGGATTCTGGTTCACTTGAATTCTGAAGATAATTTCGGGCTAAGAATTTGACTTCAGAATTCAATTTTCAAATTTATTTCCAGATTACAGATTCAGAAATTCAAACTATGATTCTTGAACTGAACCCAAATTCTAAACTGGCTACTTGGTTAAATTTTGGGAATGAATAAGGTTCATTAATTTATGTTCGGAATTTGGATCCAGAATTCTGATTTAGGATTTCAACTTTAGAATTCTGGAACAAAATTCAAGATACGAATTTTAGATTCCGATTTTGTTCTTTAATTCAGTTTCAGTTCCTAAATCCTGGCCTAGAATTTCAGTTCTGGTTTTGATAAAAAAATTATGGTAAAAGGTACATCGCAGTTGTAAACATTGGATAAATTGCGCAAATCGGTTCTTCTTAGATCCATTGAAAGTTTCCCTCTACTGAGTATGTAAATCCACGAAAAAACTACGATAACATTGTTTGTTGTAACTTTTACTCTCATTTGTTCCGTATTATTTAACTGTAAAGTAGAATATGTTGGCCGTCAATAAGTCGTACTTTAGTATATATGCACCGTCACAATTCTGAAAGCGAAAAAAGTAGGGGAAGGTGTTCGGTTGCAGGCACCCCACCGTAACTTTTGACAGAAAGCAGATGGCGTCAATCCGACAAATGTCATGTGTGTGTAATAGCAGCACGTTTTTTTTTGTGCCGAATTGCGAAGCAAACAGTCACTTGTACTTTTTGCTGCGTTCGAAATAATTTTTAATTACGTGAATATCAACTCAAAAGTTTTTTTTTACTTTATTTAGAGTATCATGAATTGAAGAGCATCAATCGGAAAGGTGAGTGGATTGAATATTTATGAGGTGAAATAGATCTATTTCGTGATTTAATACCGGATACTATCAAAATTTTCGCAACCAAATATTTTATCATTTTCAAAATGTCTACCAATTTCGGTTACCGCAACCCCATTTTTTCGACAAATCGTGAAAAATTGTCAGTGATATGCAGGCTGCTGTCGAGACAAACATCTAGCTGTTTATACGGCAGATACTCCGGCTAAGGGAAAACGTTGAAGACGACCGGCCAAATTAATACCAAAGGCGTCACCATCCAAATATTCGACCAAGAGAGCCAAAGCGAAGTCACAAACAGACAATAAAGACGTGTATTTCATTGTCATTTTTTCAATCTGTTCTCCTCGTTAGATACTGAACAAATTTATTAGTTTTTTTTTCGATTTTTGCAACAATAATATCGATATAAGTAAAACGACTAATCCGCTTTACCGATAATATCAACTGGTAACGAACGTAGCTTTCAATTATATAGTCAACGATACTTCAATTAGAGGAGACCGGAGCTAAACCGAACAGCTTAAATATCGTATAAACCAACAATTATTTCGATCCATGGATTGGGCTTGTGAATGCGCTTCTATGTGACAAGCAGACGTCAGTTAACTGGATGGCGCTGAATCAATTATGGTAGGCGTCATTCGTGTTCATGTCAAAACATGCACGGTTTTTACTGATTTGAAAGTTCATATTGTGCGGAATCCAGTGATTATTGAGTGTTTGTGTTTACTAAAAAAAAAGAAATACGTATTGCATCTAGAAAATGAATTACCAGTGCGGGACCAAATCGGGTGAAAATCGGGTCTAAACTGAACACATAGTTTTCGACTTGAAATTCGTATTCGATTAACGGCTTCTTGAAACTTGATCAAAATATTGATATCTATATTTCTGCTCTATTTTATATTATTTATCAAAACAAGAATTAAATTTAAGCAAAAAATTCCTTATATGTAGCAAACAATCAATCAGACTACCAATAAATACTCTAAAGTCAGATCATAATGCATAAATCGGCGAGCAGGTTTAAACCAATAAACAATCCATTCGAATATGGCTTCATTTTTCTTCACACTCATTAAGGTATCTTGGCGCTCTACTGTATTTGTTCTTTATTTTTGTGTAAAAAGTTCTAGCCATCCGGTTTCAGAAATGTTGGATTTTGGTTTGGTCATTTCATCGCGACTTGGTACGGAAACTAATGCATATTTTTCCATTACAAATCACAAATTGGGAAAAATAATTCAAAGTTGAAGCTACAGAGTACTAATGAAAAACCTAATTGTATTCGATGTATTAATTAGTTTTCCAAAAGTTTTCCGTTTTTTATCCCCAGTATTCCCTATTTTATATGAAAAATGCCTTCATAAGCGCCTGCTTTTTCCGGTCTCACGAAGATGACATTCTATTTTGGCAGAATCTGGCATCGTACCACTACGCGAAACCGGTGTTGCAGTGATACGAAGCCAACGATGTTGTTTTTGTACCGAAGGAGATAAGTCAGACAAACTCGCCTAAGCTACGTCCAATAGAAAGAATCTAGGCGATTATGAAGCAACAACTCCAAAAAACATGGAAGGTCTTCGAAAGCATGGAATTGAAGAAAGAGTGGAGTAAAGTGTGCCAGAAAGATGACGAAAGTGTTGCACAAGATTTGATGGGTAGCGTTTAGTCCAAAATCTGAACAAACTTTGTAAAAAAATTGCTAATATGTGTTTATTTATTCACTGAGAGTTTCGAAAATATCATAAATCGACATATAAGGAATCGTTGGTTGAAGTTTTTGTCTGTTACATCTCAACTATTACTGTTCTATCTAGAACGGACTGATGGAGCACCAAATCATTGGATACTATACAAATGAATACAGCAGGGCTTGATCGTGAAATGTGAACAATTCTATCGTTCCATGATAAAAAACGTAACTGCAAATAAGAGACTTTCTTTGTTCACTTCCTCTTAATATTATTAATAGAAATTTTTTCAAAACTTTCATTATCAATCGAAAGTTTGGTTTTTATTAATTTATAAATGAAAATAAATAGAAATAGAAGTAGTGACTTTTTTTATTAATTCTTGATTTTTTTTTATTAATTCTTGAATTCATACCTTATGTTTTTAACGAATAAAAGCGTTAGTCAAAATAAATAATCGATTTAAGTTATTTTATTTCAACTAAAAAGTTTGTAAATTCAAATCACTACAAAAATAAACTTTATCTAAAGTTCGTTCATGTAAACCTTATTCTTCAAATTGAATTTACTGTGAAATTGTTTGTCAAGAGATTGACAGGAACGCACAAGTGATGTAGTGTTATTTTTATCAAAATGAAGATTGAAATAAACTAATACACTATTTCAATAAAATAAATCGTTGTGCGAAATCCAAATTTGATTACTTTTACACTTTTTGCTCTGGGTGTGATAGAATAATCAGGACTGGGGAAATCACCGAAAATTAAAAATCGTTGGTGATCTAAAACCACTCCTGATCTTAAGATCACTAATCGCGTTCATAATAAAATATCAACTGATTTCATAATAAGTGATCTTAGCCTAGAAAAAAAATCATCTTTGCCGAATCACAACTGCTTTGATCTCTAAGTGATTTTGATTTTTGATATTGATGATCATGATCATATCAAGTCGAGATCAGTAAAAATCTAAATATGATACGTATGGTTAGGATAAGAAAGTACAACTCCGCGAAAGAAAAACCGATACCGAAAATTGGGATTAAAAACATCACCGAGCACACAGACATGTGCACGAGTTTTCAACCGTGTTGAAAAGACCAAAATCACGATGCCGGCATGAAAGTCGGTTATGAGTGTTTGGTTCCTACACGGTGCAGCGATTGAGAAAAATCATAGTTACTTTACGGAAAGTGTGACAGGAAGAATGAAAGGATTTCAATGAGTTTATTTGGTCGATCACATCGGAATTCCATGCTTCGTATTTGAAATTTGTTCAGTAATGCGATGGTGGAGTAATCTCATTAATACACGTGATAAAAAAATATGAACATACATGCTGTGATTAATAACAATTATAATGATAAAGAGAAACATGTCCAACCACAAAGCATGCAGGCAGCTGATTACATAACCATGTTTAGCTTGAATATCATACACAGGAGTAACAGGAGTGCCGGATTTGGCAACGCCAATTTAAATGCTACGCCTGCTGTGTGTTCAAGACAAATCCTGCGCTCCGGTTACTTCTATAAATCAAATTAATGCTAAATAGCATTTTATTGGTTTTAATCTAAATAGTTCATGACCACTACTCTACTGAGACACCGAAAGTGGAACGAAAACATCCGAACGTGGGGTGGTGACAAATTTGGCACAATATTCATCGCACACGTGGATTCACATCCAAATCAAAAAGTGATTTGTTTCTCTTAGTGAACGGCAAAACTGAACACGTCTTCTACTCATCATGTGTCGAGTAGATGGAGAACAGTGCTTGCACTGCAATGCTCCAGTCGAGACACTCCAACATAAATTCAACATATGCGCAAGAGTAGTGAGTGCATGGCAGGTTTTAGAAAGAATGGTTGCACCACTGATAGGTGGCTGGAGGAGACTAAAATTCACAGATTTAATCAGACCTTCAACGGAACGTCAAGAGAAGCCAGAACAATTTTGCTTAAACTTAGTGTCAATTATATGAATTATATAAATGATAAAAACCCAGTTGATACAAATGAACTGCAATTTTGATTAGAAAATGATCTGTAAATAGTAGACAATTATTATAACTAATTAACATAATCAGTAGTATCAACCAGCTGGGAGTAAAACAAAGTCTTTTGTTGCTATAATCACTATTTGGTGTGGAATATTTATGTCCCCCCTTAAAAAACCGATATTTTTGATTTTAGCATATATTACCCTGTCATTTCGAAACCGGTAATCGGATTCGGATGAAACTCAGTTTGAATGCGTTTAAATCTGTGTGTGTATAAATCGGTTTAGTCATCGACGAGAAAATCAAGTGACATTGTGTGCTACATACACTAATACACAGACATTCTGTTCTCGACGAGCTGAGTCAAATGATTTTAGACACTCGGGTCTCGGTACAAAAGTGGATTTCTCAGTGATTGCATAGCCGTTCTATATGAGATAGACAAAAATAATAATTTTGGGTTTGTGCTGTATTTATATGAAGGCAAATTCGTTTTACTCTACGTTTAGTATAACTGTATTTGTATTTTTAAATGTTCAATAAAGGCAATGCATGAAGATAGAACATGCGCCCTGTAACGAACCAACTAGAATTGAATTAAAACTTATTGGACTTGCGTCACCCAATGTACTGCAATTTCAAATAGAATCGTCTTAATTCTTTCCGTTGAAGGAATCCTACAGTTTTGATGCTTCACATGAATTGATCAGTCGTTATTTACCACCATCTCACGCTGATCCTCTTCATTGTCCTCCAGATTGTGCACCTTATGGTGAACGACAAACAGCATTGAAAATGATCACAGTCCGGTCGGCGATAAATTAGTATGCACTCCGGTGAGTCAGTTTCGGAGGCTACATCCTCAGTTCTTTGTATCTCACTTGCATTCATTGCCAGGAATGCAATCTTGTAAAACTGCCATTCAACAGCAATAATGCAGCATAGCAAACTGAAGCAAAATTCGACCACCGCGTAACGACGCTTGAACCTTGAGTCGAACCAGTGTCTTTTAAAAGCTCCTTGTCTACCTACACGCGATTATCGGGGTTCCAAAAAAAATCAGTGAAGTGAAATAGTGTACCTCGAATTATGACGGAAGAGTAACGACAGTTTTGCTCCACGTAGCAGTGCCTTACGACTTGAATCGTATGCAAGAAACTAGCTTGGCGGTAAGAAACATACCGAGAAAAAAAACAGAAATCACTCAATCTCAATTAGTCAACCTTCCACAATGGTTTGCGGTTCGATCGTTCGGTAAATGAGCACAAGCGCTCGGCGTCGACATTTGCATGCAATTCACCCGCGCACTACGATCAAGCAACAACATCAATAACAACAACAAAATTAAACAGGAGAAACCTTTTATTTGCTGTCTGATTGACTGCCCATAAAAAGTAGTAGCCTACGATCTGGTTTTGGTCGCACAATCCTGCTCACGTTTATTCGTGGATCGCGATCAAAAAAGCTTTCTCACTCGAAACACTCCGGCACGATCACGTCTGGTTTGGAAACGGGTTAGAGGTAAACTGAAAAGACAACAGAAGGTGAGCAAATAAAGTTTGAGATTTCTTTTGGTGGGAGCACAGCCGTATTCAGATCAGTTGCGAGAAATTGAGAGAAGTTCGCAAGAGAGAGCAAGAGAGCGACTGAACAGGGATGGCTCAGTTGCGAATTGATTTAATTTTAGGTTGTCGAGGGAAGAATGAAAGTTAATTAAATTAGAATGTATGTTTTTCAAATGTTTTTAAGATATATAGTCACAAAACGAATTCATGCTCTCATTTAGGAAATTAGGCTTCTGAATAGTTCTTCGAAATGCAGCAAGTTGAAATTGTTGAAACTCCAGATCCGATTCTTAGCGATCAGTATCAATTCATGACTAGTACTACGATCACACTGGCACTAAGAATCCTTCGAGGTCGGGGCTCGAACATACCATAACTGACTTGTAAGACTAGCGCCTTATGCATTGAATCGGGCTGCGAAGTCTGTTGAAAAGAAGGTCAAATTCCACAAAAACAATGTAATACTACAGAGAACTGACATCCAAGCTAGTACAAACCAAAAAATCACTAAAAATTACCATTCCACACGACTTCAGGAATCACCATTGTATGAAATTTCGAACGCAAGAGTCTATAAGGGATTAATGGGCTGCTCGAAGCGGCTCTACAGGAGAATTGCTATTTGGTGATTTCTTTGTAAAACAATCGTTAAATTTCTTACAGAAATTGAAATTTATACTTTGATGCCTGTTCTCTGTGGTAATACCAAGGCTTAGATATTTTATTTGCTGGAGAGTAAAAGTTATTCGAAAAATATCCCATCACTTTCAACATATTATGGAAATTTTCTGGTAACCTATTGATACCTTACCAGTAGAATTGACTATCACCGGGGTAGCCATTCTCACACATTTTTGTAAGACTCGAAGATGTGCTCAAAAAGTACTTATCCTGACGAGGTAAAAAATGGTAGTCGGATGGGGCAAGCTCCGATGAGTGAGACGCATGGTCAAACACTTCCGAATATATCGAATTGTCGTGGAGCAAAATCTCCTTTTTTGTCTTACTTTATATTCGGGTCGGGTGTTCGCAATTGTTCGGCACACACACAATTTCAACAATCAATACAATGGCTTATCACCGTTTTCTAAATGCCGATTCATCAGCTATTCTTTTATTGCTAGCTGCATATACGTTATTATACGTTTTATTGCTAGCTGCAAAAGCTTGTTTTGTTACTTGTAATTTTTCTTTCTTAACATTGCAATTTATCCTAGGTATGTGAAGTTCATACTGTTTTTCGTAGTGAACACCGTGGCAAATACACCTGCGTTTTAGAAAATTTATTTCTCAACAAGATAGTAATAAATCTCAAGTAACAACGTATGTCAATTTTTATTGTTACAGTGGAGCATTTGAAGTAGCGTCGAAAACTCTCGAAGAAACACGCCTACTACCCGGGACAAATATGACTACTTCAGTAACTCTAGAATTTCAGATAAAAAAAATTAAACCTTTCAGTAACTATCTACATTGGTTTAGTTGCGATCATTTGAAAATTATTATTTATGTTTCTTCCACGAATCATAACATATAATAGCAATTATATGTTGTATATCCGTTCAGTGTAGTCCCGGAATTGCAAAAAGAAACATTCCCTAATATTTTCCATATATCTCTAAGTCGGAAATTCTTTCGACACTTTTTACGGAAATTTCACCAATTATTTTACTGGAAATTTTACCAAATAAAGCGCCTTTCCACAATATTTAAGGAAGTTTACAGTTTTTCCCCTATTTTACTGAATTAAGAAGTCTTTCGAAACTTTTTACAAAACCAACAATTGAAAAAAAAGAGGGAAAAATTGAACAAGATGATTTATTGACACAACAAACTCGAATATTTTCTTAGACTTTTAGTTCTCCGAAGTGAAAAGTTTTCCAACTTCGGAATGAAACAGACAAGAAACAGAAAATCTGTAATAATCTATATGAAAAATCTATATTTAGTTTCACATTAAAATAATGCTAAGGAAATTTCAATGTTGTTTTAAAACATTGTCTTTTAAGAATATGAATATTCAGGGAACATTTATTGTTCATATCATAATATTTTCATATTTTACGCTTACGAGAAAATACAACATCGGAATTAAATGTTTATAAATTTCGATCAACATCAATAAAATGATCGAAATAAAAAAAAAAAACTTTTATGTGCATAACAGTTTATGTTAAACTGTTATGTCAGTTGCAGTTCAACATAAACCGCTAGGCAGCACGTAACACAGATGCTATTTGCAATACACTTATAATTAGCACCGAAGTGTCAAGTCCTTCCTGACGTGCCGAACGAAAATTACGTGTACTTAACTGATTTGAAAATGTTAATTTCATATTTAAGCAGCACTCAATGTTAAACCTCAAATCAGCTTATACTATCAGTCTGACAATCAGTGTTGGTGATTGCCGAAAATTTGACAGAAGCTGCTATATTGCTATTTATATTGTATACAACATCTTCAATCCGGTAGAAGATGCTATGTGAACTCGAGTCTCTCAATACATGAACCGTGAGAGAATTTTGCTACATTTCTTCGTTCCACTTCATACTCTGAGTATTTCACGCCCTTAAAAAAATTTACAGTCTGATAATGATCGTTGCTGTGTGGAATTTCCCAAGAGAGAATCGCAAGTTGACAATTATCGGAGAAAATCGAATCGATGATTCAACTTGATGGTTCTCACACTAGGTTGCAATATTTCAAAACCCTTGTGTACAGCATTCACAGACATTTTCATAGACACAACTTATACAAAGGTTATATGCACATAGTTAGAATAAGCGGCAATAGTAAAATGATTTTATCGCAATTATGAACTGCCTTTATAGAATGTTTGTTGCTTCAGAGAGAATCCCCACAGCAGCGAGCTAACCTTTGATTCTCAGACAGGTCATCGAGAGAAATTCGCTCTCGCACTGGTGTCTATTCTATGTCAAATGAACCATGCCGGTTTTTTGTTGCTGCGATGATATCCGTCTCTCTTTGATGGCACTGATTCAATCGTGTGAAGAGTTGCCAGTGAGCGTTCTTTGATACGATAAAAGCCATCCTTGCTGACAATAAAGTTTCACAATGCGATGACCGTCGCGAATATCAGTTTAAATTTGTCTAAGAAATAAATAATAGTATGAATTTTATTTATTGCTGGTCATCCAATGCCTGAACCATTTTAAAAATATTGTCATATAAATTTATGATTTATCTAATAATTTGTCCACGAATTACCAAACTTTCATCTCGTCACTGCTACCTAATCTTATAAGACAGCTCAGACGAAAAAGTTAGATTTATTCTTACCTACTGTTAATAAAATCTGTAGAAATCTATAATAAGTTTAGGAAATCTGTGAAAAATCCGTATTCTGTATGCACTGGTAAACATCTGTATAATACAGATAAAACTGTATAAATGACATCTGATCTGGACCACACATCTTCAGGCAATTAAACCTTGATAAATGCGTGATAGATATGGTGAATGTGCCGAAAACCAACTAAACCTATTTCCCCGACTAACCATTTTTATCAGAAAAAAAACGTGTGGCAAACTAATAATCATCTTTCTTTCCGGATATGAAGTTCTGCTTTGTTTTTTTTTGCTCACTAAACCAACGATGCGGGCGGCGAATCTCTTTTACCCCGGGCGCCAAATTTCCTCGGTACGCTACTGATTTAGTCGATTAACTGACGTGCTTTGTGATGTTTCTCGGTTCAAGTGCGCTGTTGCCATCAATCTTTTCTTTTTTATTTCATTCGATTTCAAGCCAAGCAAATCGAAGGTGATGATTTCTAGTTTAGTGAAAATCCAAAATAATTTCGTGCACTTTTCGATATTCAAAAATCATTCGAGATAAATGTTCCGAACTGTGCTAAATATCGTACACGGAAAGAAATCCGTTACTGCTGTTATGATTAGAAAGTTATGAAACCAATCATTTCAACTTATCATGAAATCATGAGCAATTACTCTTCTCCCATGAAAATTTATTAAGGTTCGAAAATGCGTTACTTGAAGAATGCGTTTTTTTCAAAGCTCGTAGCTCCAATTTTCTACCCTCCAATATTTTAACCCTCTGCCTCAAGTGATGTGATAGATTAATAGATTAATGGTAAAGCAAAAAGCAGACATTGAAAAGCAAGACCTAATGAAAATGTTTACTTGATCCTGAAGCATGTTATTTAATAATCGTGTTGTTTTACCCACCGGCTGATAGAGAATTAAACATAACATGATCATAAAGATAATGAACCGAAAATTGACATCATAAGAGACTAAGCACGGCTACGCTTTTAATATGACAAACATCAATGTTACATTTTGTTCGAATGTATTCTTACATATTTGATGTGATCGTTGTTGCTAGAATGATATTCCGAGAGCTAGCGTTTAATTCGATTGTGAATTTGGAACGCCATCTAACGAAAATCAGAAAAATATTTTGTTCAATCATTTTGATTAATTAAACTAAAGTAATGAACGCAATTAAACACGTTATCTTTTGCGTCGTCATATTTCAAAAACAGAATATTTTCATTTTAAAAGAAGTTCGTCGTTCTTTTCCCTGAATTTATATTGCAAAAATGACCATCGTTGCAAAAATCACACATAACGCCTGAATTGATGTTGCAAAAATTACCATCGTAGCAGAAACACCGGGTTGGCGGTTCAATGCATAGGACGCTGGTCTTACAAGCCAGTTGTCGTATGTTCGAGCCCCGACCTGGAAGGGTTCTTAGTGTCAGTAGAATCCATAGTACTAGCCATGCAATAATTCTGTACACTAAGAATCGGCTGCGAAGTCTGTTGAAACAGAAAGGCCAAATTCCACAAAAGGAATGTAATGCCAAGACTTTGCTTTGCTTTGCAGAAACACGCCTGAAGTTATACCCATCAGCTTCAAGTGCGTTACGTTTAAATTTCATAGAAATCAGTCCGAATTGATAATGAATCCGAGAAATTTTAATCATTGTGTATTATCATAACATGAAAATATATTATTTTCCCTAAATCATGACTCGTTTTGCTCATTTCAAGAATCGGAATTTTGCTCGTGTAGAGAATTCCACAACTTGGTCCTTCTAAAAGGCAGAAATGAATCCTGTACAGCATCTTAATAGTTTCTTTCAATGAAATATGCAAATCCGAAATGAGATAATCGACGTCAAAAATCGTTTAAAATTTTAGTAGTGAAAAGGGGGAAAGTTTCGCAATTCACACAATCGATCAACTATCAATTAGAATTCAAAAGTGTAAAGAAATCGTGTTTAATTTATGATAGATTTAAAATTTAAAACTGACTTAAATTATGCATCTAGAACTAGAACACACCTGAATATGCCCTAATGAAGCAAAATCGGTATGGAAGTGGTGGACCTTATAAGAAGTGTTAAGAGGTAGGCTCGAGTGTATGGATATGGTATTGAAATTGAGTAAAGCGAACATAGAAAAAGCTGAATAATATCGTTGATTTGATTTCCTGAGAGTTCGATCATCTAATTGAATGAGTGAATTATGCCGAATATTTTCTTGTGATGAAATTTGAGTCCGTACACCCTTTATCAATTGTTTCGATCGTCACTGAACGCTTCTGACGAAACACGCTTCGCTTTATTCGATTGATTAAAACAATTGACTAATTTTGTTTTTATGCTCGGGAAATGAAATAATGAGGAGATATAAGAAAGGAACTTATATTATTATTCCGTTATCTAAAATATTTTCGAAAAACCAAAAACACTTAAGTTTTCGAAATCAAATTTATCACAACTAAGTATTCTTAGAATTTTGAAATTTTGTTTCGCCGAGCCGTAATTGGTTTTTGAAATGTTTAAACGGTTACTGTTCCGTTCCACGGAGATGGATTTAGAACTGAAAAGTAGTGTTTGTAGCAGAATTTCACAAAGAATCTGAAAATGCAACTCAAAATTATAAGATTCTAGCTTAAACAACCGAAATTTGAAAAAGTTTACATCAACTTTTCCGCATTTTTTATTGCTTGCGCGCTGCTGTTTCGTATTGAGGTGGTGTGAGACATGCACGGTGGACTAGGTGGCATTATATCGTGAGCAAAAATTACTTATCAAATAATGACGCAAATTTATGCAGCATTGGGTTTTGTGTTGGAATGAAAACGAGTTGAATACATTAAAATGGGTATTGTAAGAAATCTGTTATTTTCTAAGTAACTGTCATTTATATTGCTAAAAATGTCCAACTCTGTTGAACTCAATGCATTGATGGTGCTGAAGCAATAAAGCTTGGCTGTGTAATATCATATGATAGGTATAATTTTAGATTGTAGCAATTTTTATAGCAAAACTAAAACTTCAACCTTGACAGACTATTGAATGCAATGAATACAAGCCAAGTATTATCGTTCATGTAGAAAATTTGAAAATATAACTTTTATATAGCCTGTGATACAAACAATGTGGCCTGGTGAACTACTGGCAAAGATATCGAAAATACTTGAATATTATCTTGTCTTCAATCGTTCTTTTGCAAAAGAATTCATGCTTGCTACTAAACTCAAGCATATACATGGTTAACAAGTTAGTCAATATATATATATACATATAACTTCATGTTAGTCATTCATAATTACTAATTATTCATAGCTGTTGTGCAAGAGTAATCACTAACAATAACGATTGAATTGTCCAGTCTTTTTTACAAGTCAACATAACGAGAGGTAAGCCCACTGCGCTCAATCACTGAAAAAAGTTCTAGTTTCTATGTGTCGGTTTTTGTTGTTATGCTTTGTGCGACGGTTCGTTCAACTGAAGCGGATGAAATTTTGCGCGCATTTTATGACGCTACATTTCAC
Organism: Malaya genurostris; assembly: GCF_030247185.1. Taxonomy (NCBI): domain Eukaryota; kingdom Metazoa; phylum Arthropoda; class Insecta; order Diptera; family Culicidae; genus Malaya; species Malaya genurostris. Next base: position 253,600,030 of record NC_080571.1, on the reverse strand, counting down.
CTTAACGACCGAGGATTCAGTAACAAGCCACCTGTTTATCCGAATTGTCTTTTAAGTCCAATATTGTTCCTAATATTACTATTATTTGATAGTTTTAACAGTTTTTTTTCAGAGGTTTGTGAATAAATTTCGTCGGAGCATGGCTTCAACCCTGTGCATTGACAAAAAACTGAAGAGCGCCACTCGTAATGTCATGAAATAAAAATTGTAGAGGACCAAACGGAATGCTCTCTTACCGTAAGTGATATGTGCCTTACGTATTTAGTCATTTCACCGGAAATACCAACTGTTTCACGTGACTTGCTTTTTTTCCGTCGTCTGATTGATAGCTATTGTTGATTTTTCGTTAGATCTTAATTTACGAACCCAATTATGAAGTCTAAAATTATAGCGACACTCGAGCGACTTCGTCGTGACTATCGTGCGCTATCGATCGAAACAGTCGATTGAGTCCTGAGAGCGAGAGTGACTTCGACGCGCTGTACGGATTTTAGCAAACAACGAACCTGTTTCCTTCATTGCGTCTCATCATTGCACTGCGGCAACAAACGAAAACATAAACGCTTACATGTTTCAAATTCACTTTCGCTCTTATTAACACATTGGACGCGTGTACGTATGCGTGTACGATCACTGGAGGTGGTCAGCTAAACAGCTTGCTTCGATGCGATCGCCCCGCCAGCGCGGATGACTACATAAGTGAGCGAGGAAGTGGATTGGGATTTCGTCAGAAACGAATAACAGCAAAATAGCGTCTTCAATCGTTTAGCTGGAGGCAACAAAAAGCAACGGCTCCACCAAAGAAAGAATCATGAAACACCGAAGGCATGTGCCTGCCGGCAGATTCTTTTGGACCGAGGCCGGGTACCGCGTGGAACTGTTCGCGCTGATGATGATTGCTTCACAAGCCGTGCTTTGCTGGTGGGTATTTATGGCTTTTCCGCCCGTTGTTGCTGTTGGTGCTGTGCTGCTGCTGTTGCTGAAGTGAAATGTGGATAACGGGTTTTAATAGTACTTCCCGACCGGGTGTGGTAGGGTGGCAACCATTGGCTGATTGCTTGTTGTTTATGTGATGGCACTACTTTTTACCTTTCTCGGAGCTTGGCAAAAAAATGTGTTGAATGTAGACAATTTTACATTATTCATGTCTGTATTTAACTTCAGCTTACTAAGTGCCCCTAATTATTCCAGAAAGATGTGGTAATGCCCTACAATAGCTTGTTCGGAATGGAAGTACTCGATCGACGTGACGCACACAATAGCAAAGATTGTTTCCATATTTTTTAGTTGAATATTGATGAACATTTCTGCTGGGCGTCTGTCTTAAATTCATGTTACTTTGTATAAGTAGGTAAACTGACAGCTATTTGATTTTCACAAATCTTTCTCCACCTCTTCACCGCTTAGCATTTCTTACGTGTATGTATGCTTGGTAAACAACAAAGCAGCCTACCCCAGAATTGGGCCATTGGAATCAAATTAGCATTAATGTGTGAGAATGGTGCTGAGAACTAACAAAATATCAGTAGGACTGTTCTCAGAGCGCAGGTGAAGATGCTGAGTCCACTCGTACAGCCCGCCGGCCAGCTATCCGGTCTCTAGGTCAAGATGAGTAATGGAAGCGGTAATGTTGATTAATGTTGTTCATGCCTGATCCGGACAAGCAGTTCTCACTCAATGAATGGCAAAGGGCATTCGTAGGTCCCTTTAACCAGTAATAAATGAATCTCTTTTTCACCCTTTCGCCAAGAATAACGAATATAACATAAGAAGTTGTTAATTGCAATAAGCAGTTTCGTGCTCTTCATTGGACCATGGGCTTGCGTAGGCCTGATACTAGTAATTATGACAACGCATTGAGCATTTATTTCTGGATTGGTCATACAAGTGATTCATGCTAGCTGAACGAACTTAATTATTGAACTACGTTGCACTCCATTCATAATGTTGAATGATCTCACACTGAAATCTTCACTGGTTGTTAACTTAGTTTTTTTTTCAGAATTTACACTTTTCATCTTGTATCAATTGAGGGTTCCGTTGTGTGAATAGGCGGTAGAACAACAATTCATCACATTTTTATAACTCTTCCAGAGATCGTTTAAAATTAATACCAAGTAAGTGAGGTAATCATCGTCCAACTTAGACAGTCAGTGTTTAATAGTCATTCGCACCGCAATTTCGTTTTCATTCATCAATCTATTCTTCTACACCTTTTTGCATTCCTCATATAGAAAGGCTATGCAATCACTGTGAAAATCGACTTTTGAACGGAGGTCCAGAGGACCGAGTGTCATATACCATTCGAATCAGTTCGTGTGTATGTATGTATGTATGTATGTATGTAAGTATGTATGTGTGTAGGTGACAAAAAATGTCACTCGACTTTCTCAGAGATGGCGGAACCGATTTTCACAAACTCAGATTCAAATGAAAGGTCTTGTGGTCTCAAAGATCGCTATTGAGCTTTATCCCGATCCGACTTCGGAATTACAGGGTGATATGCGCAAATCTATGAGAAAATGCGCACTCAATTTCCTCGGAAATTTTTTAACCGATTCTAACAAACAAAGACGCAAATGAAAGGTCTTGAAATTCTTTAAAACATCCTCGAAAAGTTGATCCAGATCTGAATTCCGGCTTCGGTATTACAGCGCGAAAAGTTAAAATTTTTCATTTTCATGAGTGTTTTTTCACAAATGATGGCGAAACGAGGTGCGAATTTTTATAAAACCTACTGGTAAATTCATCTAGTTGTTAGTAAGTCGATATATAAATCTACTTTGGGACTATTAGTTCCCGGTTTCCGTTTTCGAAAGCACCGGTATTAGTGAAGAAAAGCTACAAAAGTTTGGTCACAAGAGCACCGAATGTTCGAATAAAGAAAATTGTTCTAAATGCAATGCTGTACATAGAACATCTGAATGTACTTCAACTGATTTTAAATGCGTTAATTGTCTGAAAATGGACAGTGAACGTAAAATGAATTTGGACATCAACCATCCAGCAGTGTCCAGTATACTTAAGACTGCTTGAATCGAGAAAGAACAACATAAGTGAATAGCAACTAACGAAAGGGAGATTATCGGAAATATTGTACTTAAATATTGCCGGTTTAGCTACTAATTTTGTCACATTGCGGCATCTTGTGGAGAATAACTGTCCTTTATTAGTTTTGCTCTCAGAAACACATATAGTTGATTCTGATGCTTTCAATCAGTTCAGTACTCCGGGTTACACTATTGCTTTTTGCTTGTCACATTCTAGACACACGGGTGGAGTTACAAACAAACTGTGAATGAATTTACAAGAATTTCGAGACATAGCAGAACTTTGATAGATCACGTATATTCCAATTTTGACGGAGTTTATTCGTGTGTGGAGACCGATTGCAAGATTTCAGATCATGAAACAATTGCAATTTCCATAGCGAGTACCCCTAGAGATGGGGAAAACACAGTGAAAATAAAATGTTGGAAAAAATATTCACAAGCAAGCGATTTGTGTCAAGAAGCTTGTATTGTACGCAGTTGACTGGAAATTTGGATCGCAGGGCATCTATTCTTACGGACGTATTAAAAAAGTGTACTAATAAATTAGTCACTGAGAAGTACGTTAGTTTGAACAGCTCAAGTAGTTGGTACTCAATGAACCTCTTACGATTAAAACGAGAGAGGGATAAACAGTACAAGAGGTTCTGTAGAACTAATAATGAATGTCACTGGCGTCCTTATACCAATGCACGAAACATTTATTCACGGGCCCTGAAGAAGACTAGATGTGAATATGGAAGATCGATCAAAATCAGCAAGGAGTTAGGGAAAATCTTAAACAATTACTAAAACCTACACATAGCTCAGCAAAAACTTTAACATATAACGGCAGAAAAGAGCACTCAGAGCAAGTGATACTAAAAAAAAATTAAACAGTTATTTCATAAATAGTGTACAGCAGATCAATCAAAGTATTGATTTGGTTGGTGAACCTGTTGAAATAACACAGCCGATTAGTAATGATTGTAGATTTCTTGAATTTCACCCAATCACTTTTGAATAATTGAAAGATATTTGTTTTAATTTAGGAAAATCGGCTGGTATCGACAATGTTAACTCAAAAGTGATACAACATGAAAGCAATATGTTATCGGTAACGATCTGCTGGACTTGGTAAATGAATCGTTATACACGGGGCATGTGCTAAAAGTTTGGAAAGAATCGCTGGTGGTTCCTATCCCCAAGGTTACTGGAACGGATAAAGCCGAGGAGTACCGTCCCATTAACATGTTGCACAAGTTGGAAAAAATTTTGGAGCTTGTTGTTAAAGATCAGCTGATCAACTATTTAAACTCTAACAGTTTGCTAATACCGGAACAATCGGGATATCGGAAAAGTCACTCTTGCGAAACCGCTTTAAACTTGGTTTTAGCAAAATGGAAGGAGAAAATCGATATTAAAGAGACTATTTTTGCACTTTTATTGGAACTCAAGCGCGCAAACACTACAACGCTTTGGTATCGAAGGAGTAGTGTATAATTGGTTTGAAAGCTATTTATTTGATAGAACTCAGAGAACTGATTTCAACGATGTTGTGTCTAGTTTCCAGGGTAATTCACAGGGTAATGTGCCACAGGGTAGTGTTTTAGGTCCGATTTTAATCATTATGTACATAAATGACATGAAGCGAGTTTTACGGTTTTGTGAAATAAATTTGTTTGCTGACGATACTGTTCTGTTCATTACAGCTAAGGATTTGGATGAAGCGGTTGCACATTTGAACGAATGCTTACATTCTCTGGTTCAGTGGTTAAAATTTAAGCAATTCAAACTGAATGTCGCAAAAACTAAATATATGATTATTTCTTCTTTAAGCACTGGACATGAAGCCAACATTGAAATTGATGGAGAGATTATTGATCGCGTTAGAGAGTTGAAGTATCTTGGAGTCATAATTGATGAAAAGCAAACATTCAAATCTCACGTTAACGACATCATCAAGAAGGTTGCCAAAAAGTACGGTGTATTATGCCGCCTAAAAAATGATTGAACAACCAGTACAGGGTCCGGCACTCGAAGTGTATCCAATTAAAAAGGCCATAAATTCAGTTTGGAAAATTACTTTTACTTAATTCAAAGTACAAAATGTGTAAAAATAATACAAAATTCAGAATCAATTCACTTTTGCTCGATATGACCACCTTTTGCCTTGACTTGATGACTTGAGAGAGCGAAGGAGTTGCTTCGTATGGCCGAAAGCGGTCAATTTCCGAACATTGTATTTTCTGACGAGAAAATTTTTCCAATTGAGCAATTCGTAAACTCTCAAAACGATAGGGTTTACTTGACCGACCGTTCATACGAGAATTTGAGTCATCGATTGGCCACCAGGAGGCAGCAGGCCGCTGTAACCGCAGATGGGCGCTCTCCAATCGTTTTCATTGAGCCTGGCGTCAAGGTAAATGCGACATATTATCGGGAAAGTATTTTGGAGGTTGCTTTGAAGCCGTGGGCAGACAAACATTTCGGTGGCAGACCATAGACGTTTCAGCAGGACTCGGCACCGTCTCACAAAGCTCGAGTGAACCAAGAATGGCTGAAAAACAACGTTCCGAACTTCATCACGTCCACACAATGGCTCTCGAATTTACCAGATGCGAATCCAATGGATTATTCTCTTTGGGCCATTTTGGAGAGCAAAGTCCGAACTAAAAGATACACCAGTCTCGAGGCGCTGAAAAAAGTTATTGTCCGCGAGTGGGCCTAAATACCTGCAAGTCACATTCGGCCAAACGAAGCAACTCCTTCGCTCTCTCAAGTCATCAAGTCAAGGCAAAAGGTGGTCATATCGAGCAAAAGTGAATTGATTCTGAATTTTGTATTATTTTCACACATTTTGTACTTTGAATTAAGTAAAAGTAATTTTCCAAACTGAATTTATGGCCTTTTTAATTGGTTACACTTCGAGTGCCGGACCCTGTAGTAAAATTCTCCTGTATAAATCAATAATCTCTCCTCACATTGACTTCTGCTCATCGATTCTGTTCCTTACTAACAACACGCAAATATTGAGACTCCAGCGATTGCAAAATAAGGTCATGCGATAGATTTTGAAATGTCAAAAATTTGTTCTCAGTTGTACTTTAGTAGAAGAATCTATACTTGCTGGATTAGCCAGATCGTTTTTATATTTAGTTAACTAGTTAAAATAGGTGATGCAATATTTATTATCATTTAAATAAATCATCTAGCTCACACCTTTGTAGGGGTATGAGGCGGGACCATCATCATCGTCATCATCATGATGAGTGTCAAAACTTTCAAACAGTCATACAAAATGATGAAAACCCGGTACGCATCGGTGCGTGCGTGTTTACAAATTGAAAAGGTTGTAGTAGTTTATGCCCAAAGAAAGTTTTTGATTTTATACAAGTTTGAAAAAAAAATCTTGAGAGGATCTTCGAAAATATAAGTAATATGAGAAAGACATCATTACGCCACTAGGTGGATTAAAAAAAGGTTTTTATACCACGATTACTTCTTAGCCTCAAACAAAAACGCTTCAGTCTCAATTATGGCTTCATCATTCGATGCAAATCATCGGTCAACTTTTGTTTAAATTTCAAAACAGCAAATAGTCGCTATGTGCAAAATTAGGAAAATATGGTGGGTGCGGTAGCAATTCGAACTTCAATTCAACAAGTTTAGCCATCGTAACGATCTACTTGTAACACGGTACATTATCCTTATGGAAAAACACTTTCGACTCACTAATGACCGTACTACCCTTTTCAAGGTAATCAATGAACAAAATGACCAAACACGGCTTCGGTACAACTTAAGGGGAAAAAAGCCCAATCCTTGGATTACTCTAGGAAATGTGAAAAGGACCTCATTTCAACGAATTAAAAAGAATAGAATAGTGCATGTTTTGTTTGTGAAAATTCCCTTCCGCAAAACACTTATTTTTTGCGTTGAGCACGTTTATTCCTAAAAAATTTACATAATTATTGACTTTTTAGGAAAATGTACAACAAGTTCTATGTCAAAATTTTCATTTATTCGGCAATATCTGTCACAGTTGACCTTGAAAACAGAATATGTTTTCCGACTTAGAATCCGCAGGGTAATAGCTATCCAACAAGCCATAGATTGTTAAAATCCGTTCATTTTTAACGGAGATGTCGATATTTTTGTATAAGTGATTTTCCCCATTATTGCAGTGCAAAGTGGACCCAATTAAAACAAAACGCGTTTTTTGTTTGCGCTTCAGAGGTCGATTTTGGAGGCTAGATGCTTTCAGAAGAATTATCGATTGGAATTGTCCCCATCTCTTGATACAATTGAAATTGTCAGTAATCCACCTAGAAGTAAGGTTAAAGTTATAATTTTGCGTCATAGTGAAATTAGTTTTTTTTAGAAGTTGTAGACCATATTATTACAAGAAAACATGCCAAACACATGAACTCTTTAAAATGGATTGGTGTCGAGATATGAAGTATTGTTTATCGGAGGCCCAAAATGTAGTTTTACCGTTTTCACCGTTTTACTTTTTTTATAAATATAAAAATTAGGTTTCGAGTTCGCTCAAATTTTGGAAAACGAACTGAGCAAATGTCTGTGTGTGTCTCCAAATGTGAGAAAAATAGAGATGCGCGAATCTCTTAAAAGGCTGGAACGATTTTGATCAAACTAGTTGCAAATGAAAGGTCTTCCGGAAGGTAGAAACGCTATTGATTTTAGTTTTGGATCTGATGACTACTTTCCGAGTTATACAAACTTTCATTCCAAAATTTGCAGTATTTTGAAAATATCTGTCACAATTGAGCTTGAAAACTAAACATTGTTCCAAACTTAGTTACCTTATCGTAATACCAATCAAACAAATCGAAGAACCAATGAAACGAGTTGTAAGAATCCGTCAACTATTCAAGGGGATATCGATATTTTTGTGTAATCGATTTTGTCGCCATGTTCTATATTATTTATATTATTCATTTCTTAGTAAACAAAACCGTCACACTTGTATAAACAAATTAGAACGATTCTAAACCAAACAGAAGTAATACGTAAGCAAGTCGATCGAGTAATGTTCGAAAATTGAACACATTCGATCGGAATATTTCGAATCGATCGACGTACAGAATAGGGGTGAATAAATAGTGAATTTATCTTCAAATAAAAATTATGTCTTATACCTTGCTGGATATCATATTTAACATAAATTCAAAAAATTAAGCAATGATTGAAATGAAAATAAATTTCATCATAGCTTTTCATGAGTTCAACCAATAGCCAGCTATCTTACTTTGAATAAAAATTATGTACCTGGAATAGTTATAAGATCATGAACAGTATATACAAAAATAAATGTTACTTATTTAATTTCTTTAATGTTATTTCTAGCAGCTAATCGTTTGATAAAAAAAAACAATGTTTTTGAATAGATTAACTAATGAATACCGAAATACTAATATGATATTTAAGAAAACTAGTAGTAATATATTTTATTAAATAGTAACCGTTGTGATTGTACTTGAAATATATTAGGTTTAAAGTAAAATACATCTAGATTCCCCAGTGTAATAGACGCGTAATTGAGCAGTCTATAATAGCAAAAGCGCCGTCTGGTGTAGAATGGGTCCGTAAATTTTCCTAAAATGTATGTACAAAGTTTCCTGTGCATTTAACATGAATTTTGTTTAAGCATAGTAGCATAAATTAAGTAAACATAGATTTCCCACTGTACGGTGACACTGACAGCGTTTCAAGTGACAAATGGTTGTACTTTTTTTCCATTAGCTACTGTGGTTGTGTTAAATGCGCAGGCAACTTTATACATGCATTTTAGGAGCATGTCACGGGTTGCTCAACTACATTACTATTAAACTGGGGAATCTAAGTTTATTTTATTTATGATAGTAGCATTAATTAATGGCGTTTTCGTTTTTAATTTGCACTACACCGGTGCAGTGCTACACTGAGGCATGAATAAACGAAAAAAAAATGACGAGAACATAAACAGTAACCATTGACTACAATAAACGATTCCATTGCATAGAGCTACACCAAACTTTTGATGAGTGCTACACCAGTGGCATCGGTGCAGAAAAAGTGTAGCACTGGTGTAGTGCAATTGGTAAAAACGAACGGTTTCAGTGCAGATTTCGCTACACCAGTGTAGTGCAATTTAAAAACGAAAACGACATAAGTAAATATAGATTTCCCACTGTACGGTGACACTGACAGCGCTTCAAGTGTGGAAACGGATGTGCTTTTTCCATTAGCTACTGAAAAAAAGTACGACCGTTTCTCACAAGAAGCGCTGTCAGTGTCTCCGTATAGCGAGAAATCTAGCTTTGTTTGATTTATGATATGGTGGATGCTACAGTGAAGAAAAAATAATGTATATTGCCTTATGAAATAGACGTATTTATGAAAACAACTCATAGCTTTTCATAGTTTCAAACATAATCTTTATTTCACAGATTCGTAAAACTATACAATTACTATTGATGCTCACAATTAGGGGGTATGCAAGGAGAACTTTACGCTAAAACTAGGAAACAAAATGATCTATTTGCTTAACTCAAGTCTTTCACGGCCATAAGCTTTTCGCGGGTTTTTTTTTCCAAACAAATACGGCTCCTTTCTATCATTGACTATATTCCGGCAGTACGGTAGTACGAGCATCGGTAGCTACACACTGCCTGTGAATGCTAACGTAGGTTTTCAACCGTGTTTTTCTATTTTCTACATTATGTATTAAAAGCGCGACAAATCAGAAACATTTCTTGAGGCATTAAGAGCAATACTGTATTGTGGCTTGAATATAACGAAACATAGATTTTGATTGAGGAATTCTGTGCATTTCTAAAATGTTCTTCTCTTCTAGGTATACTTAGCGAGTGGATTGATTTGATTGCCATTCAGTTTAGAAAAGGGTACAGTGGTTGGTTCTAAGCAATTAATTTTCATTTGTCACAACAAGCTTTCGGTTAAATTCGTTTGTTCGCGTTGAAGATATTTTCTCTTGTATTCGTCGAGTTAGGATCCTATGATAGGTTCTTACTTTTACTTAAATGGAATGGAATATGTTATTTATACCTGTAGTCATATGGTTCATGTCATTATAAAAAGAGGAGATAGATAGATGTGCTTACAATTCGCCTTGCTCTCTGCTACTTGACTTAGTTCCGTTATAGTTTTTATTTTGTTGTGTTTGCCTTTAAACACTATTCAGCCTTCTTAGCCATCATTCAGTCATGAGCTCCGTCGGGCAAGCGGATTTACAACATTGAAGCACACTTTCGATGAGTCTGTTTCAAAAGTTACGTATGTTGAGGCTACAAATTCCTTTCGAGTTGTGTGAAAGTGGTTGTCGTTCCCGAACAATGTTTTCCTGTCGTTTCAGGTTATTGCTAAAATCTGTACTTGAACGATGAAGAAAGTATGGAGATGGACACGATATTAATGAAGCAGTGGATCGGCTGCGATGATTATGGCGATGAACATGATCAGAGCAATTGGGCTAGTGATAGACGGTTCGACCCTGAACACTACAACTCTTGGATCAACCGTAGGGCAGAGCATGGGTGCTGTCGGGGGATGCCACCAGACTTCTACGGATGATTGATCGCATCTTACGTAGTCGAAATCGAAAGGTCATAAATCAGGAAATCTATAAAATAGATTAGAAATCTGATGATGTTAGTAACAAAAATTAAAAAGAAAAGTTAGATAAAACCAGTTAATTGGACAGTAACACAACACAACATAAAGTTAAAATTAATCAAACATATGGTCAATAATAAATGTGAAGTATGCTTACCTCATGCTGTCCTCTTTGTAGGTATCCGGGATGACAAACAGATCCGGCGAGATGTCGTCCCGGAACTCAAACTTTTGAAAGGTGATTTTGGCCGAAACAGTGGGCAGGATCGGGATGTCAATCTTCACCGGAAACCCGCTAGGCAGTTTCAATGTCACGAACTCGCGCAGTTTGCTGAAGTGTTTAAACGGGGCTATCACTTCCAGCACGTTTAACAGCATGTCTACGCTGAGGGGAAAATCTTTACTCTGAAATGCAAAGAGAGAGAGAGTTGGTAAGATTTTTGAAAGCTGTTGATAAGAGTAGAAATCTTGGTGGGATAAAGAGTGCTCAGATGCTAAACACGCGAAACAAAATGCTTTCAAGACGTTTTTAAAACGAGAGGAGGAACTCCTCAGAATTTTGAAAAATTCTTGGAAACCAAGTACAAGAACATACTTCGGGTCAAGAAATGCAGATATTGGAGACATTTTGTGGAAGGTTTGTCAAGAGAAACCTCAATGAGCACTCTTTGGAATACGGCCAGACGAATGAGGAATCGTAACGTAGGAAATGAGAGTGAGGAATACTCGAACCGATGGATATTTGATTTTGCGAGGAAAGTTTGTCCAGATTCTGTTCCTACGCATAACATTATTAGGGAGTCTTCTCCAAATAATGGTTCCATTGATAGCCCCTTTTCAATGATGGAATTTTCTATAGCACTCATGTCTTGTAACAATAACGCTCCTGGGTTGGACACGTTTGTTGGAATTATTCAACAAGTTTCTTGAGCAAAATATTGTTCCACCTGACTGGAGGCAAGTGAAAGTTATCGTCATTCAAAAGCCGGGGAAACCAGCTTCCAATCACAACTCATATAGACCCATTGCAATGTTGTCCTGCATCAGAAAATTGTTCGAAAAAATTATTCTTCGACGTCTCGACACTTGGGTCGAGACGAAAGGTTTGTTGTCAGATACTCAATTTGGCTTCCGAAGAAATAAAAAGAAGAATGATTGCCTTGCATTACTTTCGTCTGACATCCAAATTGCCTTCGCTCAAAAACAACAAATGGCCTCTGTATTTTTAGACATTAAAGGCGCATTTGATTCAGTTTCCATTGATGTTCTTTCAGACAAGCTCCACCAACATGGACTTGCAGCGGTTATAAATAATTATCTGCACAACCTTTTGTCAGAGAAGTTCATGTATTTTTCACATGGCGATTTGGCAACAATCAGAATTAGCTACATGGGTCTCCCGCAAGGCTCATGCCTCAGTCCGCTCCTGTATAATTTCTATGTAAACGACATTGACAGCTGTCTCGTAACCCCCTGTACACTAAGACAATTGGCCGATGATGGCGTGGTTTCAATAACTGGACCCAAAGCTATTGATCTGCAAAAACCATTGCAAGATACCTTAGAAAAATTGTCCGTTTGGGCTGTTCATCTGGGTATCGAATTCTCTGCGGAGAAAACAGAGCTGGTCGTCTTTTCAAGAAAGCATGATCCCGCGCAGCTTCAGCTTGATATGATGGGAAGAATGATCCAACAGGTTTTGACTTTCAAATACCTTGGGGTGTGGTTTGATTCCAAATGCACGTGGGGAGGACACATTAGGTTTCTGATAACAAAATCCCAGCAAAGAGTAAATTTTCTTCGAACAATAACAGGATCTTGGTGGGGTGCTCATCTGGAAGATCTAATAAAATTGTATCAGACAACGATACTTTCAGTGATGGAATATGGATGCGTTTGTTTTCGTTCCGCTGCAAACTCTCATATATTGTCAAACTGGAGCGAATTCAGTATCGTTGTTTGCGAATTGCCTTAGGCTGCATGCATTCAACACATACAATGAGTCTTGAAGTTCTGGTGGGAGTTATTCTATTGAAGGATCGTTTTTGGAAGCTTTGATCGCGACTGCTAATAAGATGTGAGGTACTGAATCCCCTAGTTATTAATAACTTCGAAAGGTTAGTTGAGCTTCAATCTCAAACTAGATTCATGACAGTATAGTTTAACCATATGTCACAGGAAATCAACCCTTCAAGATGTATTCCTATCCGTGACACCCTCCTAAATGTCCCTGATTCAACTCTATTTTTCGACACATCCATGCAGCGCGAAGTGTGTGGAATCTCGGAACACTTTCGCTCGTTGGAAATCCCAAAAATATTTACAAGTAAGTTCAGGCATATTGACTCTGAGAAAATGTTTTACACGGACGGATCACGAATTGAAGAGGCTACTGGATTTGGTATATTCAACAATAATGTTTCGGCTGCATTTAGGCTTCAAGAACCTGCATCTGTTTATATAGCAGAGTTAGCAGCAGTTCATTATAGTTTGAGTGTAATCGTCACATTATCTCCAAACCATTATTTTCTTTTCACAGATAGTCTGAGTGCAATTGAAGCCATTCGCTCAAACGCTGCTGGCAAAAATGAACCGTTATTCTTGGGCAAAATAAAACAGTTCTTGAACGACATATTGAATAATAATTTTCAAGTCACTATAGTATGGGTCCCGGCTCATTGCTCCATTCCAGGCAATGAAAGAGCCGATAGTTTTGTCAAACATGGTGCTATTGTAGGTGAAATTTGAGCAATGAGCGACCGATTGCTTTCCACGAATTCTATAGTGCGACTCGCCAAAGAACACTTGCCAGCTGCCAAGCTTCTTGGGATAGAGATGATCAGGGACGGTGGATGCACTCAATTATTCCTAAAATATCGACAAAGGCATGGTTCAAGGGACTGGATGTGAGTAGGGATTTCATTCGTGTGATGTCCAGACTCATGTCCAATCACTACACGTTAGATGCACATCTCCTTCGAATTGGACTTTCCGAAACTAATCATTGTGCTTGTGGCGAAGGCTATCGCGATATTGATCATGTCGTTTGGATATGCGTGGAGTATCGTGATGTCAGATCTCAACTATTAAATTCCTTGCGTACCCAAGGTAGACTATCCTATGTCCCAGTTCGAGACATTTTTGCTTGTCGTGACCTTTCTTACATGAAACTTCTTTATCATTTCATAAAGACAATTGAAATTTCAATTTAATAATTGACCCTTTTGAGGGTTAGTTCTGACTCCTACTGCGTCCATTAGCTCATCCAATAGCAAAATTTCAATTAAAATAATGTGCTGATAAAACCAAACTCAAAATAGGTTACGAAATCAACAACAAAGTGTATAAAAATTTCAGCTTATTTTATAATTTATAGCAGTTAAACAGTTGGTTTAAATAATGTTCTTAAGTAGATTTAATAATGAATAACGAAACACCTAATATGATATTTAAAAAATAAGAAGAATATGTTTTATTAAACTCAAATCGTTGTGACTATATTAGTATTATATTAGAATAAGAATTCTATGTAAAAGTTATGCTACGGCGAAGAAAAACTTATGTACATTGCCTTAAGAAATAAACGTATTTATGGAAAAAAAGAGTAGAAATGTAATACAAAGGGTGATTTGTTTGCTGGTATCATTTTGGCAAAACTGTTTTTGACAGATAACAGAGAATCGTCGAATGGTCTAAAAGCTATTCATGAATGGGCGCTGACAAAATTGAAGGAATATCAACTTTTTTATCGAAAAATTCTGTTTCCAACGAAGCTCATTCCTGGTTGAATGGATACGTCAACAAGCAAAATTGCCACATCTGGAGTGAAGACCAGCCAGAAGATTGCAAGAGCATCCCAATGCATCCCAAACAAGTCACTGTTCGGTGTAGATTATTGGCCGGTGGCATTATTCGTGAAATAACTGCCGCTATGTTGGAAAGATTATGTTAAAATTGGACCTTGCGCATGGGTCATTTAAAGCGGAGCCGCAGCCAACGTTTTCTTGAAATCATTTTCAACCATTAAACTATTTTGATCGTTCCAATAGTTCCTATATATCATGTAAAATCACCCTTTATTATCAATTGCGAAAATCCATTGCATATGTAAACTTTCTAGTAAAATGTTAGCATAAAACTACAAGGATCAGCCCCATGGGGTTGTTCGAGCCATTGATGTGAAACAAGGCAACCAAAATTTCTAATGATCTACAATCAAACAGTTCAATAAATCGTCACAATTTTGAATCCGCAATTGCACGAGAACCTGCTTAGATTGATCTTGATTAGGAACCAACACCGAACATTGTTTATCATGATTTAGGTTTGTTTTATAGCCTACAAAGTTACACCAATATCCCAAATGTATGCAATTATATCTTTGTACATACTTGCTATACGGATTTCGGTACTTGAGCTTCTCTTCGCCAAGCTTGTGATCAAGTTTTGTATGCAAGCAATTATTTTTATAGCGTTAAGTTTCTCTACCATTCTTCGATTTCTGTTGAAACGATAAACTTTTTCTCATTATCAGTCGAGTTCATCTTATATAAATTTGAAAATAATCTTAAGCACTCAAAATTTACTCTGGGGTAGTTGTCAATTTCTCAGGCGAAACGACATAACATGGAATTTCATCCGAACTTGCATGACACAAGATCAAAGCATACTAATTAAAGCTTCAAATCGTTTTATGGCACTTTCTGCCTTGCTGTCTAGCAACAACCTACCTCTAGCATGCTACGCGTAGGACTGAAACGTTAGCTATAATTTAGCTTCTATTTATAGATTCGCGTGCTTCCAACAGCTTTGCTTTTGCATCTATTGACCAATCAGAGCGATGCTTTCCCATTGATATATCGCTTACTCCTTCAAAACCGTCGTCCATGGCAGAGAAATCCGATATGCCGGAGATTTTTACCAGACAAAATAGGACACTGCTCGCTACTAATCAAAATTTCAATCATTTATATTTGAAAATACGTGGCTTAATACATTCAAAACGAATCTTAGAAATATTTCCAATCAAATAATGAAATAATATTAATAATTGATACAAAATATACTGAGCTGTAAATGTTTAAAACCTGACCACATTTCTAGGTGTATTTTTCCTTGAGTTTCTGATTTGCATCCCTATATAGAAAATAAAGATGTGTTCCACATCAAAAATGCAGAATTCTAGTGTCTTCTAAATTTTGAAAATGAAACTCACAGTAGTACTCTGATATTCGACGTGAATTCATACACGATTTGTTCTAGTCTTGTTGAGACGTAGAGCCGCTTTGAGCTATTTTTTCAATGTCATTAATATCTAGTGAGGAAAACAGATTTGTAAAATGACATACAAATACAAATATGAAATGAAAACTGCGAGAAAGCTACGGCAGGGACGGTACTCGAACCCGTAGCTAACTCCTATCCGGGGGAATCGTCTTGCAAATTAAACTACCCTGCATGTGAAACACACGAAGAAACAGCCGAACTGAACAGAAGAATCGAGTAAGTTTAGTTGCGTTCGGGTACCACGCAGTTCAATTATAGTTATAAGACATAATATGAATAACTTCCCCCAAAACATCTGTTGATGATACAACGTTGAAAATAATGTACACGCTAGCATCATGTGCAAAGCATTTGAACTATTACTACATGTAGAACATATGAAATTCGAGACAATATAGACATAACTCATAAAACGAGTGTTAAAACTGTTGATATTTAGAGGAAATCACGCTACATTTATCTGGAACGCACATCAAAACGATAAGATGTATCGTTACCTCTAGATTCTATATGGATTTTATATGAATGTCACATTGTTTTCCATATAGATTTCAATTGAAACACAGTTGACCGAATCAAGTGTTTTGCACATACTTTTGTGCTGTACTCAATTCCACTAGAAAATTAACACATGTAGATCGATTCAACAGCAAAACACATCACATCCAAAGGAACAACACATCAAAGCTAAGTGAGAAATGATTTAATCTTGCATCTTAGTGAAAGTTGCACAAAAACAATTCCCTTTGGTTATGTATTAAGGGCTGAGGCCAGTAGGTCGCGTATAACCACGTGGCTTGCTCTGCGTATTACATTTCCCTCAATGCTCTCTCGCAAATGTGCAAAATAACTCTCGATGTGGCAGAGTGGCCAGAAAAGTTTTGATGTTTTCGGTTACAAGTTTGACTACATCACGTAAAATCCAATAAAGCTCCCGCTTATTTGGCTGCCTTGCTGAGCCGATGTTATTTCTTTCTCATGTTTCGTTACGTTACCAGGATACAAGAGCAGAAAAAATGGTGCCGCCATAGAAATGGACTTACCTTTACTAAAACAACATTCACTTAATTTTTATCGCGACAACATATATGTTTTTATGCACTAATCGCATCTAAACTAAATTATCTAGACATTGTCAGGATAGATTTTTGATCCATGCTTTTGAAGGCGAGATATTCAATGAACAAGTTGAAAGACGGCTAAGCAATTCTTCCCTCAGAAACAAGACTTTCCCGACCGCTAATGTCAATGAATCATTCTGAAATTTTCATCGGATAATCTAAACTAATTTTCTAAGAGATTGTCAGTTGGGTTTTTTCTATATTCGTCACCGTTTTTGAGAAAATCAGATTTGAAGCGTGAAAATAGCCTTCTAAAACGCCCTAAAACACACTGGCCTCAGCCCTTAAGAATATTAAATTGAAGTGCAATTTACATATGAATCGATCGTGCAAATTTTTCTCAGTGTACAAGCTCTTAGATCGAAGATGGTGTCGAAAGATAAGCAAATGCGAGAAGCAATTGTGTGCGGTAGCTTTGAAAATCCGGATCTATCAGTAAGAAAACTTGCAAAAAAGTTTAGTTTTCCTGCAAGCACTATCCATAATGTTCTTAAATCTTTCGATACACGTTTGACAACAGCCAGAAAGGCTGGGAGCGGAACAAAAACGGATCTTTGGTACGTACTGTGACTAGAAAAATAAAAACCAGCAAGGTATGAAATCGTTCAACGTGAAAACTGTACCGGGCTCGCAAGTTGTATCGCGAATATTTGACGATTTTTTTGCTGCGGATAATGGACGACGAATCTTATGTACTGGAAGACTTTAAGCTTCTCTTATGTCTTTTTATACTACCAGGGGCTGGGGTCCACTAGGAGATTGATAGTACCTATTAGCTCTCTCCGGACAGTACCAGCCTAGATGCCGCGTGGAATCCGGCGCGGAAAAAAATGAACCAAGAATAGATCCACTGGGTTCCTGCTTCCATGTCGTAAAAGGCGACAATTGCAGGAGTTTCTTTTTCCTTTCAATTATTAGATATTTTCAATGATTCACTTCTGATTACTTTATTTTACTAAATTATCTCTTCATTCAACCTATCAATTTCCGTCTAGCTTCGGAGAAAAGTTTTATTTACAATGTTTTCTTCTTCCATGTTATTGATTGTCTTTCAGGATTATAAACTGAATGATAAAAATCAACTATTGCGCAAATCCGTTGATATTACAAAGTTAATACCAGAGATAACATATATCGGTATATTGAATACATAGTAAAAAACACTTGATATTAATATTTCAAACAATAAATTAATATTTTTCGCGGTAGCCGGCTGCCCAGATCAACCAATATAACCAATTGATAATTTTAATAATTAAAATAATAAATCGGAAATAATAAAGAATCAAGGCGCGTGTGAATCTGTTGACCTTTATTTGGTGATTTAAAATGATTTTATAACAACTTTTTAGAATATGTCAACTATTTTGTATTAATCCTATTTATTTATAAAAAATAGAGAAGTTTTTATTCTTTACGCGGTAGTATTGCAAATATTTCTTCAGTTTCCTCGAATAAGAGCTGTATTGTTATAAGAATAAAAGGGTATTGTTGAAACGTTCACTCGGGAAGTCAGTAAGTTTAGTGGTGCATCCGAGCATCTTGAAACCGGAACATACTGAGTCGCACGCGAAAAATACCAATACTGAAATTTTTACTTACAGATATCCTTCTCCCGTGACATTTGTGGAGTGCACAGTAGTATATACGGCCTATAGTAACAAGTGTTGGACTAACATTCCTTCCCATTCCTTAGACGATCTACGTTCGGGCCTGGCTGGCGCCGATACTGATCATTGAGTTCTGGGATTACCAGAAGATGTACATTGAAGGATGATTTACCAGTCCCAGGTTGGATCATCTAGAAACTCCCTGTAGAATTTCAGCTAATCCCGATCAGTAACGGAGTAGCAACCAGGGGTGGTCGCTCAAGCTCAAGCTCTTCTGTCTTTTTATACTACCATGCCACGGAACGGCGTAGAGGAGCATTTCAAAACAAAGAAAAAGGCCAAGTTTCCTAAAAAATATTTGGTTTGGCAGACAATATGCAGCTGTGGTTGAGCAGGCCTAAGCTTCATCACTACCGGAACGGTTAGCAAGGAAATTGTGAAGAATGCATAAAAAATTGTGAAGAAAGCCATGACGCTTTTTCGTAATTCTATTCTGTTTGGCATCTTGTCACTACACCAAAGATGTTTTGGAATGGTATAAAGCGAATGGAGTCCATGGTGGATCGAAAAAGACGAATCCATCCAAAGTTGCGAGCGGTATTGGGTTCTCGTCAAGAGATAACTCTCTCAATATCAACAACATGCTACAATTATAGACAAATTTCGAAAATCTTTGACAAAAGCAACTAAATTGGTTGCAGAGAAGTCTGCACAGATCCTAATGGCTGGAGTAAACTCAGTTCATAGTTTCTTCATGCAGCCTAGTTAAATAACTGTAATGAATTTTGAGATGACTGATAATGCACAAATAAATGAATAAAAAATGCATCTTAGATTGAACTAACAGCAAATTCTTTGTATTCTGAATTTAATTTGTCTATATTTTGACGCAAACAAGCCTTATCGATTTGGCAACCTCTCATCCAGCAATTTTTGTCTTGTCTCTTTCGTTGCTCTTTTTCTGGGAAATATGTTGAATTTTGGACCTGGATTCTGGAACTGAATTCCAAACAATCAAATTTTAGACTGAACTATGAACATTCTGAACCTGAATAGATCTGGATTTCAAAACTAAATTTTAAAGCTGAACTCTAGACATCCAGAATTCAGTTACAGAATATGGGTTCAAAGTTCAGTTCCAGAATCCGTGTCCAGAATTCAGGTTCCAAATACAGTTCTAGGTCTACTAACCAAGTTCAGATTCCGATTCCAAAATTGAAATTCAGTTTCTGATACAGAATCTATTTATGGATTTTCACTTGAACCTGAACCTGGGCCTAGACTTATCATATTACTAATAGTAATACTAGTCTGAGACTTGGACCATGGGAGTTCCAGTTTTCGATATTGAACCTGAAAGTGAACCAGAATCTGCTCTAAGAATCAACAATAATGATGTAAGTAAATTGTTACGATAATAATATTTTGTTGTTTTTCTCTATAGAAATTGCTGGAGAAACCGACTATTGATTGGAGCTCCGGAGATCCATAGTGTTATGTACCATTCGGCTCAGCTCGAATCTTGTCTAGGTCTAGCCTTCTTTGAAAGCTACTATTGAATTTTGGATAAAATATATGAAATCAATTAATGATAAAATTCTGATTCAATTAATAAAGATAACTACAAGTAGTAAATGAAATAAGCATCTGTCTTTAAATGGGTTTCAAACTTCGTGTTCTATCTCAGGTTATAGTGATAGATAGCAAGTTAGTTGAATAGTGATAGACGCTTTACCAAACCCAGTCGAGTGTTAGAGCCGTGTCTATCACAAGGCTTAGGATGGCGAAATGGTAGTGCGTATGCACGGAATGCTTAAGAACGCAGGTTCGAGCTCTGTCTATGAGCGTGTCTTTTTCCAAAAAAAAATCATCCTTTTTTGTGATTTTCTAATTAATTTGGCTTCTCCAATATATGTTTCCACTACTCAGTCATTGCAGAAGCTAAACTTAATTATGGAGACTTTTCGTCAAACCAACTAAAAATGAATAAATTGACGAAAAGTTATGTTTTCATGTCCTTGTCCGTCTCTGAGGTAAGTTTCTCGAGAATTTTTTTTTCTGTTATGTGTTTCGTCAGTTCTTTTCTAATCTGTTTTTCAGTTGAGCGCTGATAAAAGTTTCCAGCCAAAATTTTCAATTGTTCTAAACTGCGTATTTCTAATGAATTTCAGAGAATCCGGGCGAAATTTTGCGCAACTCCAACAAAATCGGAATAAAAAAATGCGCGAAATCCGTGCGATCGTAGTAACCGTTTTGGACATCAAAAACAATTTTAGTGTAAAATATAATGATCAAAAATCAATTGCGATTAGTTTTTTTCTGGCATTTTCGTTGATTACACTCCAATGGCGAAAAATAAACTACAATTACTCGGTTTCCTTTGAAATGAAAGGCCGTTACATCAGTATCAAAAGCGAAAACAGAATCAAGCTCATCAGAAACAACGCTACTCACCATCGCAACGGTTGCCCTAAAGTTTTTGCTCGATTCCTTATACACTAGTTCTCGACCCAGATGGGGATACTCTCCCGGTTTAGCGGTATTATAGTCCTCCCAGCTGATACTGTTGTTCGGCGGAGGTTGCAGTGACGCTCGCCGGATAATCTCTCCATTCTGGTCGATGCCCT
Source organism: Malaya genurostris (assembly GCF_030247185.1). Taxonomy (NCBI): domain Eukaryota; kingdom Metazoa; phylum Arthropoda; class Insecta; order Diptera; family Culicidae; genus Malaya; species Malaya genurostris. The sequence goes on along the minus strand of NC_080571.1, from coordinate 253,578,719 downwards.
GCGCTTGGCCACCCTTTGTCAGTGACTCCATGAGGGCCTTATTCTTCTGTAGATCATCTCGGGATAGATGCTCCCGCCGTTTTCGCTGTTCCAACGTTAATCCGTTGATGGTGTAGAGATCACTATCGTACTGACCGGCAACGGTTTCTTTTTTGTCTTCCCGGAAGATCCAGCCGGATTGTGCTTTCGTAAAACTAATACTTTTGGTCGACATCTGAGCCGCGAGGATGTCGCTCGACATCAGTATATCCACTTCGTCTTCGATTTCCAGCTCAGTTTCCTCGTGCCGCACGTGCTGATAGCAGCGACATTCGTTGTCCAGAGCGGTCAGCGAATCCTTCGGATTGTTTTCGCCCTTAAAGATGAACGAAATGTCTCCCCGTTCCCAGCGCATGTCGGAGAAGTCGACCAGCGTGGTGTCCAGTCGTATCGAACATCCAGACTTGTGAATCTTGCACACATCCGACGGCAGGATGCGCGAGATCAGCGGAACCCAGGAGTGGAAGTCCCACTTTAGTTCCATGTAGAAGTCGCCCATTTGCTTTAGCGCCTTGACCAGATTGGGTCGCCGCTGTTCCATCTGTTCGCGGGCTTGCTGCTTTAATTTTTTCAGTAAGGAACATACTGTAGGGAAGCAGAATACATTTTAAAACAATTAAGAACTAAATTTAATCTATATTTGGATACATACTGATTTGCCGATCTCCGTAGGAGATGGCTTCGGCTAGAGGTGACCATCCTTGCAGATTTTTTACTTTGACTGGTGCACCATGAGCCAGCAACAGGTAGGTGCATTCTGAAAAATAAAAGAAACGAAATATTTATTGCATTCGAACTGAACTTAACAGACATCGAATAGCATCAGTATTGAGTCAATCCACACTGTGTGCGGTTCTGCTGCTCGACCATTTCGACGTAGGACTACGACTTCTAGATAGGGGTGAAAATTCCAAATTCGGAGAACGGAAATGTACAAATAGTAGTAAAATACAACCAGGAACATTGAAATTTCTGAAGCGGTTCCAATCTGCTTGTTCACAACAGCCTTATTGCTCGTTGTTCACTATAAGTGTTTCTAACCATTACGAAGATTTTTTTGATTGAGATGCTTTATTATGGCTCTCTGAACTCGAGTATTTTGCCGTGAACACCGAAATTGCGTGTATTTGCACACATCTCATATCAGTGGCTTATGCCTATGGCAGTTGGAAACAGATTCCCAGATTTCTGAAATCAATCACAGACTGACAATGAGCTTCTAAATGTCTTCAAATTGCTAGCGAAAACAGAGTGCTTGAATTGCAAGGAATCTTAGATGGCGTTGATACTTCTAATCAGAAGTGAATGGCAGCAATGTTAAATGGTGCACAACAAACAAAGTGTTTAAAAACTATGGGTAAAGTGTGCAAAATGGGTGTCACATGGATTGAATGAAAGACAGATGGAAACCGAAAAAAACTTATGAAATTTTGTTTCAAGGACATGATAGAAAATCAGTTTTGCATCGAATTGTTATTGGCAAATGGAATATGGATTTATTTCAAGAATCAAGGGTTAATCCGAGACAACCATCAACATCGACCGCAAAACTAGACCGATTCGGCGAGAAGGCAATGCCCTGTGCTTAGTGGGATAAGAAAGGTGTGGTGTACCATGAGCTTCTAAAACCTGATGAAACTGTTAATACTAACCGCTGCTGACAACAAAAGATCAAATAGAATTATGAAGTGATTGAAAAAAAATGTTATTAGAGATTCCCAGCCGTCTCTAAGAAAACGAAGAGTGTTCCATATATTTCCGGTACATCCGGAACCTAAAACTGGGAACCTGCATAGCTGAAATTGGTTCGTTTGACCAGCAACTAATACAACCTACAAATTGAAACAAGTTTGCAATATCACTCTAAATGACTGGTTGCAATTCCATACACACTAAACGCCAGACGCGGAAACTATGGGGGGGCAAAGCACTTTTTGCTCCCCCAAAAGATTTATTGGAGGGGCCATGCCCCCCCAATATTTTGGTAACAGGAATAAATATTAGAAAATTAGCTAGAAATATCTTATGATATAACCCTATTTTCAGTTATCCCCGTAGTTTGTCTCGGAAATCCTTCATATTTCTTAACTATGTTACTAAAATTTTTAAACTAATATACTACAATGTGAAATGCGCTATATTTTACCACTTTCGAATATTGGTTATTACTGGAGAAGTAGGGAAAAAGCTATTTTCGAAAAAACGAGTGCACATTTTTGTTACATACACACACATACATACGCAGACATTTTACATACTCGACGAACTGAGTCGAATGGTATATGTCACTCGGCTCTCCGGGTCTCGGTTCAAAGGTCGGTTTTCACAGTCTTTCAAAAAAGGCTCAGTTCATACCGGTATATCTGCACACAAAAAAAATGAATTTTACAAGTGACTAAATCCCTCATACAGTGTAATACATAACGACTTAATTTGTCAAATGACGGGAGATTTCATTTTTAATGACTTAATATTGGATTAGCATGAATTTTACTGGGTTCGACTGTAATGAGCATGCGGCTTTAAGTTTAAATGCACCTTCTACCAGCCAAGCAGATGTGTGCTTCTGTGGTTCAGTCGATCAACGGACGTAGGGTAAAGTGTTTTAATATGCTCCCCTTGAGAGAACATGGAGATATTCCTAAATGCACTGATATATTTTTTTCGAGAATGTACACGGAAAGAAATCCATTACTGCTGTCATGATTTGAAAATCATGAAACCAATCATTTTAACTTATCATGAAACCATGATCAATAACTCTTCTCCCATGAAAATTAATCATGGTTCGAAAATGCGTTTCTTGAAGAATGCTTTTCTGTCAAAGTTCGTAACTCTAATTTTCTACCCGGATATCACTTTGAACCCTCTGTCTCAAGTGATGTGATAGATTGCTTAATAGATTAATGGTAAAGCAAAATGCAGACATTGAAAAGTAGAACCTACTGAAAATGTTTACTTGAGCATTTAATAATCGTGTTGTTTTACCCACCGGCTGATAGAGAATTAAACATAACATAAAAACAAAGATAATGAACCGAAAATTGACATCATAAGAGACTAAGCACGGCTACGCTTTTCATTTGACAAACATCAATGTTACATTTTGTTTGAATGCATTCTTACATATTTGATGTAACCGTTGTTGCTAGAATAATATTACGAGAGCTAGCGTAAACCAAAAAATAAATTCGATTGTGAATTTGGAACACCATCTAAAGAAAATCAGAAAAATATTTTGTTCAACCACTTACCACTTTAATTTGTTTCATAGATATAACAACACAAGCTGTATTGATTCAGCTAAAAGTTTTGAATAAGACAATTTTAAAAAAGATGGATTGAAAAAATAAAAGGAAAAATCAATCCGCGGTATTTGCAAGAACTAGACATAGAGTTTCTTTTTAAGAGGTTTGATTCACACGTGTTTTTTCATGCAGTTCGTTTAAGTGTTTAAATTCTGAAACACAAAATCAAAACTGAAGCAATTAACGCAAGTAAACATGTTATTTTAGGCGTCGTCGTTTTTCAAAACAAAATATTTCAATTGTTAATGAAAAGAAGTTCGTTGTGCTTTTCACTGAATTTATATTGCGAAAATTACCAACGTTGCAAAAATCACATATAACGCCTGAATTTATGTTGCAAAAATTACCATCATGACAGAAACACACCTGAAGTTATACCCAATAACGTCAAGTGCGTTATGTTTAAATTTCAGTGAAATCAGTCCAAATGGATCATGATCCGAGAAGTATTAATCATGGTGTATTATCATAACATGAAAATATATTACTTTCCCCAAATCATGACTCGTTTTGGTCATTTCTAGAATCGGAATTTCTTTACAATACGCCTGAGAAACATAATTTTCAATGATTTCGGTAGAAGTGATGAGAATTGATTGACACAAACACATTTTCCAAAATGACCACATTCTCAGTTATTTCGCTTGCCGTAGGCATAATGTCCCGGCAATCGTATAATATGCCTCACAACAAATCAGTGGTATGCCCCACAAAAATTACGCAATATGCTCCTTGAAATGTCGATATAGAAGAAAAGCAGATAAAGAAGATATTTTTTGCATCAGAAATCAGTTGCATAATCAATTAATTACAATTGGAACCAACCTTTATTTTACTCGAAGCATACTGCTGAATCGAGGGTGGGGCATAATGCCCATAGAGTGACTGTTATGCGAAAATTCGTATATCAAAGAAATAGCTCTGTTTCTCTGGATTTTTATACTGTAAATAAAGATATTTGTACTGCTCAAAATTAATTTCTAAGTAGCATCCGACTATTAGACGTTTCATACGGTTAAAATACGTGTTTAGTCGAAGCAAAACCTTACTTCGAAAAGCTGCCTAACGATATTTTCAATTTTTCCATATTTTCCAGCAAACGACAACTGCCAAACTTGCCTAGCAGAAAGATCTTACGAAAAGTTATTGTTAGTGATAAAGCTCTTCTTTAAAGACTGTTCCAGAAAGTATGGACGCAACCAAAAACCGCTGCCATTTCACAATGGTTCAGAATCTGTCAGTTTTTATGGCTGCGTCCTGTTGTTTACACTCTCCTCTAACCACTTGTGCAGTTGTTTATTCGTTTTCTTTAGTTTGTTTCGAAATGCGTAGACTTTCAGCAGAACAACGTCGAAAAATTGTGTACAAATGGTGCACAGAACGCGGACTGTCACTGAGAAAGATAGCCAAACATGGAAGGAGTAAGTGAAAAAACCGTGCGAAATGCAATCAGGAAGTTCGGTAAGGATAACACCTTTGAGAGTAAACCGAAAACGGGTCGAAAAAAGGTCCTGCTAACCCTCAATTGGATAAACGTATACTGAAGGCGTTCGAGCAAAAGAAGAAGGTTTCAGTTCGGGATGTGGCCTAAAAAGTGGGCACTTCGAAGTCAAATGTCTTTCGTGCTAAAGAACGTTTGAATCTTCGAACCTATAAGAAGCAGAAACAACCAAAACATAGTCCGAAACAAGAAGCATCGATCAGGCCGAGGGTTCGAAAGCTGTACAATACGATTCTTGCTGGAAATTTGAACTGCATTATCATGGACGACGAAACCTACGTGAAACTCGATTACAAATCCTTGCCGGGACCACAATATTATACGGTGCGAGAAGGGCAAGTGTCACAAAGCCACAAGGATTCTGTTGTCTTCTGGCCAGATCTTGCTTCTTGCCACTACTCGAAATCAACGGTAGAATGGTATACTACCAAAAATGTCACTTTCGTCCCAAAAGACATGAATCCACCAAATTGCCCACAACTTCGACCAATTGAGGAACATTAACGAAGGCACATCTTAGGAAACATGTCTCGGCAGCCGAAACCATTCAACAGTTCGAAAAAGATTGGAGAAAAGTGTCAAAAATTGTCGCCAAGAAGTCTGCACGGAATTTAATGAGGAACGTTCGCAAGAAAGTGAGCTAGCTAGTCTACAATGGCTAAGTAGTAAATGTTGAGAATAATATTTTGTTGTTGTAGTCTAATATTATCAGTATATCGAATAAAATTTGAATATCTAACACTTGTGAATTATTTACAGCGAAATCAAACTGCGTCCATACTTTCTGGGACAGTCTAAAAAAGTCTTGAATACCTAAAAAAGGAAGGGTGGCGTTTTGACCAGCAGAGGCGCTTTATAATACTTTCACCTACTTTATGATCCGAAGAATCTCGGTTCAAATTACAGCGGTGGCTAGCATTACTTTCTTTATTTCAATGAATTTCATGTCATGTATTTTGACACAATATTGATTGTACTTGCACGTTTATAAGATGTAAAATCACATCATTTATTCGAAGTTGAATTGAATATAAAATTACTCAGTGGTTGATAATTTTTCAGTCCAATTTGAAAGTAAAATTAAACTAAGATTTAAAATTATCGTTTCATCAATTTCCCTACGATAGCCCACAATTTATCACACAGCACATTTTTTTTCAATCATAAACTTCCTTTCATCTTTTAAACTCAATCTAGAACTCTCATAAACATACACCTACACATGAAAAAAGCCCTTGGTACTTTCATGGTAAGTTCGACAATAATGTTTTAGGTAGCTTTACTTATAAATGGAAAGCTCGTTTTCCTACTGTTCTTTCATCGTCGGTCAAGAGCGGAACGAAAAATTCTCAGCTCATCAAACTCGTAGGCAATCGGCACTGGGATGAGTTGCCCAAAACGACACGCGACATGAACGCACTGAAACCATTTCCACTCGTGTCCCATTCCAATGGTTTTGGGTGGCTGGCTGCCTGGTTAGCTTTGTGGAAAATTCTTTCAACTCCTGCCCGCTCCTTTGCAGGTGCTTCGTTCATGCTCCGTAAACCTCGTATGGAATCTATTTTTAGAACGAACTGTTTCGATTGATGTCCAACTGAATATTATTCGCCCGGGCCCTGAGGCTGGTGTTGCAATATATGAAACAGATATTCTAACTTATATCATCGCCCTCTTCGAGAACCTGTTGATTATGACTAGCTAATGCAGTTAAATACGAGAATGGAGTTAAATTTAGGTAGATGTTTTGACATTGAATTGCTCAAAACAAACTTCGCGTCTAGTATCTCTTCAATTTAGTTCCTGTGAACAGGGGAGAGTCTTTCCTATGCATAATACTTCCACGAACAATTAGGAAAAAAAAATAAAACGCGCGCAAACAGCAAATACAATAAATTCCAAATTTGATGATGACATAGAAACCGAATTACCTCATTCCAACCGGTACACTGCAGTTGTCACAGAGCTATTATCGACACACGATGCGGTATCTGTTGCATGTCTGCTGCTATGTGCAAAAAACGAAAAAAAAAACATTATTGACTGAACACCAGACTGAAAAATGAACCCCACTGATAAGCATTTCTAAGTGATTGCTGCTCCTGATGTGAAGCCGTACAAAAGGGAACCAAAATCTTCCAGTAGACATACTAATCCATGACGCTTTGCCAGTAACCAGGTGAAAAAAGAATTTCCCATCAAGCAAATGCGAAAAAAAAAACAGACGAGGTGGCGTGCTTTAATTTAGCACATCTATTGTGTTATTCCTTTGCCAGTTTCCCGTGTTCGATAGCGGCCGGACGCTTTTCCATGCTATATTTAGTAAAAAACTGGGGCTTCGAGCGCGATTGATGATTATTTCACTGCGATTGGATGGCAGAAGCTCCTTGAACGTTTCCCGAATCGGATAAAGACAAAGAACAGAGCTTGATAGAGCTAGAACGCGAAAATTCAATCGATAACGGATTGATGCAGTGAAGGGGGGAGAAGGAAGGACGCGAGCATACATTTTCATAAAAAATTTAATTAACATTCCTACGCCTGTCAGCTGCTACTCGACCGGCGGATGGACACGGACCACAACCACATGAGGTGATATCTATTCTTGTCACACTCCGCGTGAATACGGGAAATGATTTTAAACACTTATTGATCTTCACAATAGATGGTTTGTGATGTCAGTAATAAAGAAATTATGACGTTCGGAAGTGATGAAAATAAGTTCGAATGATGATTTAGAAATATTCGACCTGATCTAAGATCAATTCGGTGATCGGAACAGTCGGACTGGAGGTAAACATTTGGGTCCACAATGATCATGCCAAATGACTGAAGTCTGTATTCATTAGTTTGGAACTGGTACTTTCCATCAGAGGTTTTTTCACCCTCATTGAACATAACTCAAAATTGAGTGACACATCACTCAAATTCATTAAAAGTGCAACTACTACTCTACTACTACTCTAAACTTGAGTTACCACCTATCTAATCATTTTTGAGTTAAGGGAGGAAATGGTCAAAACATGAGTAATTTTTACTCAAAATAAGAAAAAAAATATTTTGTTCAAAATTTGAGTAAGTTCAACTCAAAATGTGAGTTCCTAGCTCTCAAAATGAAGAAACTTTTCTTCGTTATTTTCATATACAAAGTTATTCTTCTTTTGATTGCGCAAAATAGTGATTCAAAACCGTTTCCTTTTGAACGGTTTGGAGTCAAAATTGAATTATTTTGATATCCTTATGTTGGGCGTTTCACTAAGCATAACTGAAACCACATACATCGATGATTGACGTTGATTCATGTTTTTGAAACCGGATCTAGAAACTGCAATGGAAAACGACGTATTCTTGCATTCTTTTTTTCGCTCTGAACTGCAAGAAGTTTTTTTTTCACTCAAATGTTTAAAAACTCAACGCTTACTCTAATGTATGAATAAATGCGAGAGAACTCATGGCAACGAGATTACTTTACTCAAATCCATACTCAAATTTTGACATATTGTTCCATTTTATGAATATGAGTAATCGCAACTCAAACCATGAGTTATGTTCAAAGAGCGTGTTGGTCGATCTGCTTTGGACGACGCACAGTGGTTCGAATCAATAAAAACGTGGACATAAATCAGTAGCTGCCAGACCGTTCTTTTAATGCATATAGTTGCTTTTAAGAAATTATTTACAAATATATACCGCGTAATTTGATTCTATCCCTAATTGTCCATGGCCTACTTTGACAAAAAATATAACCATAACTTTTTTCTGAAGAGATAGAAATTTTTTTTCTTCTGCGAAGTTTTAGAACTATTGAAAATAATTTACTTTGTCAAATATACCAAAAGTGTAGGTCGCACCGTTTCGGATATACAAAGCGTTTTTGTGGCAACCCCCTTAAAATCAATTTTTCATTCATAACTTGTTTCAAGTTATTTTTTTATGCATACTTTGTTTGGAATAATTGAAGAAAATAAAAAATCCCATATTTTTGTTGAAGGTAACATAGTGCATAGTTTTGTTTTTTCCTGGCAAAGTTATACAACATTTTACCTTTTTTTGACCTATGATTAAACCTTACACCGGAGCGAAATATGCAACTTTATGCAGCTGATTTTTACCAAATTTATAGCAAAAAATATGCCCAATACTATAAAAAAAATTCTAAGTAGAACTCGATGGAACTTTTTTTAGGCCATTCCAAAGTTAGTTTTAGTTATTGAATTATGATAACCCCCTTAAAACTAGTTTAGTAATCATAACTTGTTTCAAGTTTTTTTTACATATTTTGTTTGGCATAATTGTAGAAAATATAAAATCCCATAATTTTGTAGAAGGTAATGCATACACTCTCATTGAATATAACTCAAAATTGAGTGACACATCACTCAAATTCATAAAAAGTGCACGTACTCTGAACTTGAGTCACAGACTAACAGACATGACAGTATGAGTAAATTCTTATAAAAATTATTTTTCGTGATGCACTAGTTCCACCTATATTGTACTGCGCGAACTATTTACTATCTGTACACCCCTTGTGTTATGTAAAAGTTTTTTTACTAGTTGGTTTCCCCTCGTTTGTCAACACCGATCAGCTGCTCGCAGGGATGCCTGATTTTATCAAAATATTTGAAAATGAATCGTCACAATAATTTATTAGATTATATTGATAATATATTTAACTTTTTCGCGATGTTGGAAGGTAACCATTTATTCGACTCAAAGTTGTTCATCTAGACTATTTTTTATTGTGTTGGTAGTTTTCACCCGAAATTAAGTGGCGGCAGACCAGAAGCAAGTAAATATTGTAACAAAACGGGTTCGATTTTGTATTGCGTTGGAGGATGAGAAGTAGGCACAATTATGTATATAGTTTAGGCAATATGTATTAAATCTGTATCCTGCATGAAATTCGCATGGACGTATACAAATCAATACATTACAGGTAATTCTGTATGCATGCGACTCTGTTGGAAAATGAAAAAAATAAACACAGTCTAGATGACAGACAGGATGTTTTTGATAGGGTAACGTGGCGCCATAATGACACATGTGAGTACTGTCCCAAATAAAGAAATATTCGAAATAACCGTTAAAATGATTGAAGAATCTAATTTGAGTGTCCTGTCTGTTAGTCTGTGCTTGAGTTACCAGCTATCAACTCATTTTTGCGTTAAGGGACGAAACTGTCAAAACTTGAGTAATTTTTAAATAATAAGAAAAAAATATTTTGTTCAAAATTTGAGTAAGTTCAACTAAATTTTGAGTTGAACTTACTCAAATTTTGAACGAAATATTTTTTTCTTATTTTTAGTTCCTTGCTCTCAAAATGAAGAAATTTTTCTTCGTTATTTTCATATACAAAGGTATTCTTCTTGCTTTTGATTGCGCAAAGTAGTGATTCAAAACCGTTTCCTTTTGAACGGTTTGGAGTACAAATTGAATTGTTTTGATATCCTTATGTTGCGCTTTTCACTAAGCATAACTGAAACCACAAAACATCGATTATTGACGCTGATTCATGTTTTCAAAACCGGATCTTGATACGGCAATGGAAAACGACGTATTCTTGCATTCTTTATTTCGATAACAATATTCAGAGAATGAAAACGCTCTGAACTGCAAGAAATATTTTTTTCACTCAAATGTTTAAAAACTCAACGCTTACTCTAATGTATGAATAAATGCGAGAAAACTCATGGCAACGAGTTTACATGACTGAAATCCATACTCAAATTTTGACATATCGTTCCAGTTAATGAATTTGAGTAATCGCAACTCAAACCATGAGTTATGTTCGAAGAGCGTGTGCTGAAATCATGCATGATTAAGAAACGGAGGGTGTCACGCGTCTGCTATTTCTGTAACTCACTTTTGCAGTGAGCGTAGAGATGGGCAATTCGTTCCTGAGCTATTCCAGTGAATCGAATCTTTAAAAAGAGCTGATAGCTCACAGCTCTTTTTAAAAGAACCGCAGCTCACCAGTTCACCGCACTAGGGATGCCAGGTTCAGAGATTAATCTGTGTTCCACAGATTTTCAACCTTTTATACAGATTTAAAAAATGGCACAGATTTTCACAGATTTCTGAAAATGGTCACAGATTTACATAGATTCTGAAATCGATCACAAATTTTTTAAATTGATCACAATTTAGCACCAAAAATTACAGAGCGTTAGGAAATAGTGAGACCTTTTTTTGCTTACCAAAATGATTCCGATTAGTTATTATGGAAACGGGGAAACGTGCACAGATTTTGCACAGACAGGTTTTTGGCTTGATCACAGATTTTTTAAAAATGACCTCGCATCCCTGCTGGAAAGAATGTGTGCATGAGCTTTTGTTCGTTTTTCAAAATGTGTATTTATCCTTCTTTAACAGATTGAATGAGCCGTTGTCAATAAGAAATCTTACCTCTCACTCAGTAGGCTAAGGTACATTCAGGGATGCTACTTTTGCAGATATTCTCAAATATGACATAATAATAATTCGCAAACAAGTTAGTTCGCATAGCATTGTTCTTTGTGCATCAATGATTTCGATCATGCATATGAAAGAAAAACGGCGCAAAAAAACGGCGCTCAAAACAAACCTTCAGTTCAATTTAAATGAGCTGATGAGCTGATACATTGAATCGATTCCCTTTAATGAGCTGCTCACCGGTATGAGCTGCTTCGCACATCTTTAAGTGAGCGTCGCACGATCAATATATCATCTTAAAAACGTGTTGCTTCGCGATAACTCAATTTATTTACACGTTTAAAAATGAAACGACGACACGACCAGGCACTTCGAAGAAAAATCGCAATAAAAAGTGTTCATGCGCGATCACTATCAGTTACCGAAGTATTGAAAGACCCCTAGGTAATAATAAAAATATATTTTACAAGCATCACTGCTGTGGTTGCTACGAAATAGTAACCATGCACAGCATAATAAACAAACAGGTAATACTTTAAAAGATGTATTATAAGTAAAACAGTTTATTTCAAGTTAGGCTAATTATATTGATTGCAGGAATAAACCAGTTTTCATGGCGCTAACAATAAAGCGATGTAATGATGATCGAGCAAAATGGAACATATCCGTATATATTCGCCACTGAATTTTTCGTTTGCAATCTACGTATCTATCAAAAATATTTGAATGACAACAGGAATGATAATGTCGTTTCGGGATTTTGGTTTTTTTGCTTAATGTTCAGAATCGCGATTTTGCATTTCATTCCAATAATCAAAATACCCTGTCAAGTCGTTCTCACGGATTGTCTCGTCTTCTACTGGCGTTTAAAAAGAATTTCAGGTCCAAATAACCGTTCTCACTTCCACTTTCACTGTCACTTCACACTTATATCACTTCACTTGATTTTCCCTGTTACCAGTATCACACACACTGAAGTAGTCACGTAGTGAAAAAAATCATTTTTCCAAAAAAATGATGTGATGTTCGTAATAACCACAAGCTCATAAAAGTAATTAATTTTTCCTCCGAAGCGACTTTCGTGATAAATACCTACATTCACTTCACTTGATTTTCACCGTGAAGTGATACCGGTAATACGGGCCACATTATATGAATTCTATATGAGGGAAGATTTAAAAAGGGACACTCCGTTTCCGCATTTTAGCGTAGGCCACTCGACCTACGGTTTCGTCCACTTCTTTTGGTTCTTTCACACAACGGCATGTAGCTACGTACATATATCATTAAATGCAATCCATGTCAGCGAAGCGCAGATCACAGTTGATTGAAATTGTTATCAAAGCATATTTCACCGGTAACTTAACATTTATTTTTTGTAGGACTTTTATATAATTGAAATATTGGTGAAAAAGTCATATAAAATTTGTGAATGCTGTACGTACATTTCAAAAAATATAAATAATTGCAATCACGATCGAAATCATCTAACAAGTAGCAACATCATCAAAATTGCAGCATAACACCAACATTAGCGGTCATACTGTTCATCTGAGTACTACAATGCAATGGTTTGAAGATCATTCTGGTCTCACGGTGAGATTTTCTTCACCCTCTAAGCATCACGCCGTAGATAAACGCAAAAGCGGTTAGTTTCGGGTCTTTACGCACTTTGAAGAGAGGCTACAAGAATACATATTATAAGTGAACAGAATATATAATTAAATACAAAATTAGCAAGCCATAAAAACTCTCAATTCCGATTTAGATCTGCAGTCGACGATGAGAACTTTTGAGATGCTCTAGATTGGGCATGTGCAATAATGAAACCGAGAACGATTACCTTGAAAAGATAAACAATGGTAACTAGGGTTACTGTAACTGTTATTTCGAAAACAACAATTTCTCTGACCGCGTTCCCAATTTTAAACTTTTTTCATAAGATATCATTTTGACATTACCAGTTACTGAGGGGTAGCTCGATTTGCGATACAGTTTTAAAAGCGAGTGGCAGGTCGTGTCGTCGAATGAAATCTCTTCGTAAAGGTTTGTACTTTTGCAATACTTTTTCATATTTTGATTGGAAAACATTTTTACATTTTTTTAATATGTGTTGAACTTTTGATAATTTTTCAATATTTAAAACCCACTTTGAAAAGGCCTAAAAAAATTGCATCGAGTTCCACTTAGATTTTTTATAATATTGCTAATTGTCAAAAAGTAATCAAAATAAAAATCCCAACAATTTGCTTACGTTGCGCGTGCAAGCATAAGCATGTTTGTGCGTGTTTGCGCGCACTTTGTAGTAGATACTTAGGTAATAGAGGTAGATTCTACGTAGATAATTAAAAAAAAATGTTTTTAAAAAATAATTCAAATGTTTTTTTCTTCAAAATGAGATAGACAAAATTTTTTTTTTGTGAAAATTATTTTCATTCGAAATTGGTGCCACTTTCAAAAGAAGCGTAATATAATCTTGTAAAACTTCTTCGAAGACACGTTAGCTCTTAAAAATCAGTGAAAGTCAGTATAGACTTTTGACTGTCTTTTTCCAGTTTTGGATCACTGTGCGACGTTTGTACCGAATCAGTGGGATTTTCATTGAACATTAAACATGGAAAAAATTTAACAATTTGAAAAAAAAACAAAACATCGACCCCAAAGAACTATTTGATACTTTCATTCATTGAAATGCTAGTCTCAGTATTATGGTAATTCTCACCTTATGTTTTTGTGATCTGCGGCCGGATATTTTTTTTGCACTCGTTAGTGCCACCTTATAGACTGCAGAAGTGTTATGAGGCAGTATTTAAAGTGAGACTGCACCCAATTTTATTGCCTTATGAGATCCATTAGGATTGTTGTACGCAGTTCGCATCAAAAGTGTTTCAAATATTCAGGGTGGCAAGTCGATAGCCGATTTCAATGGGCCGATTTGAAAGATTCAAATTCCCGATTTTTAGAATAGGCCTTGATATCCCGTTCTGTTTAGTTTTCGATGTGGAACACATCTTTGTTTTCTATATAGAGATGCAAATTAGAATATCAATACAAGTAGAAATGTGGTCAGATTTTGAACGCCTACAGCTCTGTCAGTTAGCTTCAAGCAGTAATATTATTTCACCAATTGATTGGAAATATTTCTACGTATTGATTTGAATGTTCATAGCCATGTATTTTCAATTATATATCATTGAAATGGTGCTTAATAGCTAGCAGCAGGCCCGTACCCAGGATTTCGTTTCGGGAGGGGCCCAAAGATAAAAAAATATGTTACTGAGGATTGCTTATCTACATAATTTTCGGTGCGCCTTTTACCGGCGTTTTCAACAGACACTGGATGATAGTTCCAGTATTTAAATTAAATTTGTAACTGTGACCGAGAGAAGGTTATTGTGTTACATTTCTTAACGTTTACTATCATGCCATTTCAGTCGCACATGTCTAAGATCTTCTGAATGTCTATTTCTAGAGCACAAAAACCCACAAGACTTGTGAAAGATTTCGAGAAGTGGTCCGAGATTGCTCCCTAACTCCGATTCGTGGAGAACGGAAAACATCTCCTAAATTTGTAGGTCATATTAGTTAATGGCCACACAAACTTACTCTGGTTATACAGGTTTCGGTATCAGCTCCCGGAAGTAACGGTCTAAAATTTCACAACGAAACATCGATTTCTCAGAGTTGACTTGAGGATTTGGAACAGATAATAGTTCGAAAAGGGTCAAATCAGGTAAACAAGGTGGATGGGCAGGTAACTAGAGCCCTTAACCGTTGGTTTCAACCGTAGCAGCGAAGCTCATGTACTTCATGAGAGGCTCTTTCGCAGCGATTTTGGTCTTTAATCGCCCCTTTAATACACACTTATACTTGTATTGAGGTAATCCTCCAAAAGTATACTATGACAATCCCAGAAACCCGGTTCCGGAATTACAAGGTGATATGCACCAAAAAAATGAACAAAATTGTCACTCACTTTTCTCTGAGATGGCTGAATTGATTTTCACAAACTTAGATTCAAATGAAAGGCCGTATAATCCCATAGACCGCTATTGAATTTTATATTTATCCGACTTCCGGTTCCGGAATTACAAGGCAATATGTGTAAATCTATGAGAAAATGCGCATTCAATTTTCTCAGAAATTTCTCAACTGATTTTTACAAAATAAGATGTAAATAAAAGGTTTTGAAATTCTTTAAAAAGTTTTCGAAAAGTTGGTCCAGATTCGGCTTTCGGTTCCGATATTACAGAGCGATTGGTGAAAATTTTCTATTTCATGAGTATTTTTCACAAGCGATGGCGGTGCACATTTTTGTAAAACTTACTACTAAATTCATCTAGTTGGCAGATTTGTTAGTTAGTGGATATACAAATCTACTTTGGGACTACTAGTTCTTGGTTTTCGCTTGCGGAAGCACCGATAATAGTGAAGAAAAGTTCTAAAACCGAAACTCACTTCGATTTCTCAGCAACGGTTAAACCAATGTTCACATTCATGATTCAAATTAAAGCTGTCAGTTTCTTAAAACATACTTTGCAATTTCATCCAGAGCCGACTTCCGGTTCCGAAATTATAGGGCAATGAGTATCACAACTTTCAAGCAGTCATACAAAATGATGCAAAATCGGTACGCATCGGTACGTGCTAGTACGTAAAAAGAAGAAAACGCCACCGCCTAGCACACAGTTTGCTTAGCTCAATTTTGTAAAACGTGCAGTGTTGCCACATTTAAATCTATACTGTTTCCAAATTGTCTGCCAAAAATTTCCGGCATAGCGGATTTCTCTAACGTAGACGACGGTTCTGAAGGAGTAAGTGATATATCTATGGGAAAGCATCGTTCTGATTAGTCAATCGATGCAAAAGCGAGCGAAATTTTAGCTAACGTTTCAGTCCTACGTGTAGCATGCCAGAGGTAGGTTGTTGCCAGACAGAAATACAGCAAGCGCTATAAAACGATTTGAAGCTTTAATTGGTATGCTCTGATCTTGTGCCATGCGAGTTCGGATGAAATTCTATGTTATGCCGCCTGAGAAATTTGACACTACCCCAGGGTAAATTTTGAGTCCTTAAGATTGATTCCTAATTTATATAAGATGAACTCGATTAATGATGAGAAAAAGTTTATCGCTTTAATCAAAATCGCAGAATGGTAGTAATAGTAGAGAAACTTAACGCTATAAAAATAACTGCGTCATACAAAATATGAACATAAGCTTGGCGAAGAGAAACTTTAATATCGAAATCCGTATCGCAAGTATGTACAAAGCCTTTACTTTCTGACATATCAGAGACTCGGATGACTCGTATCTTTAAGATGCCTAAGTTCGACTCCTCTGGTAGAAGGTAAAAGTTTAGATACGAGAAGCCTTCTGCTTACTTAAAATGACCCTTGTCACGTCTCACTTTTCCGCACTTTATTCTTCACATCCTTGCTCTTCCTTGAGTACTATGGCTCTATGATTTCATATTCTTTCTCCTCTTATAATCTCTAGTTAGTTTGATATCGTTAAAATACCGAAAAAAATAAAAATTACTGACTGACCAGAAGTCATAAATAAAAAAGTAAAAAGTAAAAAAATTTGATGGGATTCCATCACACACAGCGATGAATGGAGCGCTGTCCGTGCGCTGCTTGCACCCTGGGACGCATAGCCATACACTACAACTCCAGGCACTCAAGCAATAGTTTCGGACAAATCTTCCATTCCTGTGTTATAACTAACTGTATAGAGATGAGAAAATATCAACACAATGAAACACATTGTGTGAGAAACCGTCGTGGGCAGAATGTGACAACTTCTCGTAACTTTACTTTTGCCGGTTCGGACAGTAAATGGCAAACGACCTTTGCCTTTACTTTCTGACATATCAGAGACTCGGATGACTCGTATCTTTAAGATGCCTAAGTTCGACTCCTCTGGTAGAAGGTAAAAGTTTAGATACGAGAAGCCTTCTGCTTACTTAAAATGACCCTTGTCACGTCTCACTTTTCCGCACTTTATTCTTCACATCCTTGCTCTTCCTTGAGTACTATGGCTCTATGATTTCATATTCTTTCTCCTCTTATAATCTCTAGTTAGTTTGATATCGTTAAAATACCGAAAAAAAAATGTACAAAGATATAATTGCATACATTTGGGATATTGCTGTAATTTCGTCGGCTACAAAACAAATAGAAATATAGACAAATAGAGTCTATATTCTGGGTTCGCGTGTTTGGTGTTGGTTTCTAATAAAGATCAACCTAAGCAGACTCTTGTGCAATTGCGGATTCAAAAGTGTGACGGTTGATTGAACTGTTTGATTGAAAATGTCGATCATTAGAAATTTTTGTTGCCTTGTTCCACATCAATGGCTCGAACAACCCAATGGGGCTGTTCCTTGTAGTTTTTTTCAATATTTCTTCAAGCTCTAAACAGAAATCCCCTATTAAAAAACATAACCAGTCTAGACTTAACCTGAAGAACATGGAAATTTGTCCATATAGATTTCACTTTTTTCGATCACTAATCGACCGAAATTAATTTTATTTTAACAGCGTGTTTTAAGATCTACACACCTAGAAAAATCATGTAAATTTGAGTCTTCTGAGACCGACATATTCGAGCATAAAAAATGACTCATTTTTACAGTGGATTCTAAGTGAAGTGGAACTTACTGTGTCCTACAGGGTAACTGCATTGGAAAGAATTGAGAAAAAATATAGCAAACCCTCGGTAAACGACATTTCCCTAAAATGTAATGCCAATTAGTGCATCATCCGAGGGATCCGCCCACGGAAATGTTATTGTGCGTATCATGCCAGCGAGCAGCCAATCTGGACATTGCAATAGAGAGATTCTTACATCCTTGCCAGATTACTTTTTTTGGCCGCAGCTCGGGGAGAAGACGCTTTGCGAGCAATTTGCACCTGCGGACAAAAAAAAACTGGAGCAGGTAATGTCAGAAACTTCACCACAAAATTAACTGATTTGATACCGTTTAAGATTTTGTAGTAATGAAAAAGATCATTTGGTTTGTTGGAAGGTTGTGTTTGTATTCTAGGAAATAGGGCGGCAGTTTGACAGTTAAACTAAACTAAACGCTTAGAGCAAATTCAGTAGCTGCAAGATTCATATGGGTGGTCTATAATATAACTGAAACTGAAACAAACGTATCCCCAGCAAACCGTTCTAGTTTTATTTATTCGACCAGTTCTTCTGTCAAATTTAAAACTGGTCTACGATGCCGTTCTATTTTTTTTTGTATATTTGAAACACGAGTAAAACACTGCTGGGGCTGCCAGTTTTTCTTGTTATAAAATTCAGATTTAAATTTCGTAACTGACATAAATTATGCATCTAGAACTAGAACACTACTGAATATGCCCTTAGAATGGCATATTCCCACTTGTCTATCGAATATCTCGACTTTGAAGGCTTATATCATCAATCCATCGTGACGAAGTCTAGATAATTCAGTTTAGATACGGTTAGTACATAAAAACATATATGTTGTCACGACCAAAATTAAGTCTCATATTTTTATATAGTCAGTTTCAAAGCGATCGCCATTTTATTCGCTTTTATTTCCTGGTAGCGTTCGGAAAAAGGAGAGGAGGAGAGAGAAAAAATATCGACCCAACAAGGTTCCTAAACACAGACGCAAAAAGAAATTGAGGAAGCCACGGAGTCGATTCAAAAGCTATACGCGACCCACTATTCTTAGATCTTAACGCTAATTGTAATTTCATGTACGAACACTTGAAAACAAATGTAACGTAAAATGTCTACTTTGACATTGACAGCAAATGAAGAAAACATCGAAGGAAATTATTTTTACTCCCGAATTTATGCTTCATGCATGTAAAAAAATCGATGAATGTTTTAAATTTGGTGTGATTTCATAAAAATAAATTATCGTATATTTTCCGTTTTCTTCGTTTTCCACTGAATAAATCTACGAAAGAATTTCGCTTTTTTTGTCAAATAGGTTTGCTCTTAGCGGTTAAGAGAAATCAGCGTGTAATTTTTAATCGTCACGTTATTTCCCGCAGTGAAAGGTTCCGAAATTAGAAACAAAAACGCCATAAGTTTTCTGCGTATTTCACAGAACATAGGCATTGGAGAAAAGTACAGTCGTTTCTCATACATAGCGCTTTTAATGATAGCTCTATTGCATTACTATTGCACTGCAACCTCTAGGTTCATTTGTTTCATGGAACAAGCAACAACTTACATTTTAAATATAATTGCATACATCTAGGCTGATAAAAGCCAACTACAAATGATGGCGAACAATGTCTATGTTCCAGGTTCGCATGTTCGATGTTCTTCGAATATTCTTACGAAAACCTTTGTATTGTAAATAAGGATCGATCAACGGTAGCGCTTATCAAATATTGCGCACGATCGCACATTAATAATAATTTATTATGATAATATCGAACATCACTGGTTCGTTGTAGTTTTTCTCCTTGATGTTTGTTGATTTCAAGTTCCAGATAACCATATTGCAGTTATCCCAAAATTTTATCATTTATTGCTGAGAATATTTCCAAAATCATGGAGAAAGAATTATTTTACATTGGGTTTACTACAAATTTTGAAACAGTATCGCATACTAAATTAAAACGTATTCAGACCTTAAAGCGTTACTAACTGCTTGTAATTCAAGATTGTTTTTCTGAATTGTTTTCATCATGAAATTTTTTTTCATCTGACATTTTCGCTCCGATCACAAGAACACATCTGAATTTGCACAACTGGAACTGGATAGCAACCTCGTCTGATAACTTATCACCAGCACCGTTTCAGCTTAACTTGAAACTTATCACCTGCACAGTTTCATTCATCAGGCTAATCATCTGATTTTTCCATGTGTGGGAGTACTGATAATTACTAAATTAGTCACATAATTCGAGTAATTCATATTTTTGCCACTGAGTGATGTGATATGGTATCTTGATTTTTCCGTCTTGATATTTCATACCTTCAGCACAGAGTCAGTTATAGCTGTGCGACAGTGTGCCGACGAAGGAAACAATGGAAACGGGAAAGGACAGTGAGGGAGGAAAATGTTACGTCTCTATATTTACCTTTCCTGCCCAGCATAACCGCAAGATGCAGTGGTGTGTTGCCTAAAAATAAAAAAAAGCGATTAATTTTGCGTTCAGTCTTGATTGATGCGAATGGTAGATTTGCGAGATAGTAAAATTGCTTGGAAACGGGCTTGTGGCTATCAGATAGTTTTATGGTTTGTTTATCAATAAAATAGTACTCATTCGGACTGACCAAGAGAGGTGGGTGGATTGTGCCCTAGAGGTGAAAACATAGAAAAGAAAAAAAAATGCGCACCCGAGTAGGATTATCGAGGCATGAAGTTTTATTTTCTGTCGGGTTACATTTATTTATATGTAGGTATAGCCATTTGGAAAACTATGATATGCCACGAATGAGTAAACGAGCGAGCTAACAGTCGTAACAACAAACGTAGTGACACGGCGGATAGGAAAAATTTCGCGTAGCTATCACATTGCATTGTGGTAAGATACCTAAGTTGCCCAACTCACCATGTTTGTCCTTTTCCGTGGGTTCATGCGTTCGCAGGAGCTGAGATAGTCTCCTGGTGTCACCCTTGAAAACGCACTCATGCAACGGGTATGTATCGGTCATTATTTTCGCCTTACTCGCGAACAGTTGAATGAAAACATTTTAATTATGGAAAACACTGACGTTCTGTGTGATATGAATCTTTTGCCGTCGCTGTTATTGTTGCTTCTGTTGATGCGTTATGAAATGGAATACACTCTCTCACCGTATTTAATTCACGACTGTTTCTTCGACTAGACGACATGCACAGCAGTAGTAGCACTAGTAAGGCACTCTCTCTCACGGTAGCAAAATTGTTTGCTGACAGGAACTTTTCCATACTACGCTCGGATTTGAGGAGGGTAGCAGCGGACAGGTAGTTATCGAGCAGACAACTTCAGTCATTTCTCTTCGGAGATTGAGTTTTGATGTTTCTTACTGCGCACGCCTCAGCGTATGGTGAGGTACAACATTTTTATTGCAGGGCACTTGAAGAGAAACAAATGAAAAGGCCTTTCAATACTGTTAGCTGGAATTCGAAATGACAGTTTGTTTAGAAATTGTATTGCATTCCTGTGAAAGATCGCAGGTCAAATAGAGATTGTTTTTGAAAATTACACAGTGAAGTAAAATGTTTCTTGACTGAACATGCTGCTTATTTTATAGAATATTTCTGTATAAAATGTTCGAAACGACGTATGTAACAATTAGGGATTCTCTTTGTTTACTTTCTCTTTCTTTTCTCTTTGAACATTTTATACAGATTTGATCTGTGGAAAAAGACGTTTATAAATGAAATAAGCGACTGAGCGAAGGAGTGAATCACTTCTGATTTATTTAATATATTAATAAAATTATACTGTAACTCTGAATTTTAATTAGCTGAGTGTACAACTACCAGTTCAGTTTTTTCAGTGCATGTAACTTTAAACATAAATCAATTTATTATAATTTGTTTATTCTTAAATCAACCGACGACAATCAGCTGCACTTTTACGGACATTAATTGTCATTATAGTGAATCAGCTATAATTTAACTGAGTAATTTTAAAGTGATCTGCCCCTTAGGGCATATTCAGTAGTGTTCTAGTTCTAAATAGACCTGTGCGGCGCCGCGCCACGCCGCCGCCGTTCAATTTCGACACGCCGCCAATTTAAGAAAAAAGATGATCAGCTCGCCGGTTATCACATTTTAATCATGCCGCCGGTTATATTACATCAGCCGAAAAAATGATCTTATCAATAGGGAAAATTGTTTACAGTTTTCATGAAAATTCATTGAAAATTAATCACTGAAGCATTTTCCGCCTATTATACTGAATATCAGTACTACCGACGTCAACCGAAGTGAATGCCATTTGATTCAGGCTATTTTTTTTTTATCGTTTGAGCCATTGGTACATTTTCGCAAAACTGAATTACCGGTAGCGATACCTGCAAATGAAAAATAGAACCAAGAAAAGGAGGGTTCTTCCGAAAATTTTCATATCGGCAGTAGTGATTTGCAACATTTTTTTCGTTACAAATAGATATCTGCAATAAAAGTAAACTCGGAAAAGTAGATCGATTTCAAAATGATTACTACTACTTTTATTTGTGTAAACTACGATTAAACATAGAAAATCTTCAGAAATTGAGTAAAGTTAGGTTTTTTCGGAATGTATAGCGATCGAGTACCATTTATTTTGGATTCTTTATTTGTTATTACCGGGCATTTGAAAAATGGTATTGAACCAAGTTTAATGCCCCATCCTAAATAAACGCAAAGACAACATATTAACAAGATATCCAGCTCTCACATTTCCCGAACAAATCATTGGCAACAACAATTTTTGCGAGCATGGCGCTCTCAAGCGAGTCCGCATCGAATCTCGTACACAGAAGTAGAGGAGAGAAATGTCAAATTCGTGCTCGCCAAAATAGCAGCACTGCGCACCCATACAATTGATATGATATGTTGAATGTGACACCGTGCGATGGCGTTGCTGAACTGATGATTGATTTCGCTCCAAGCTGACAGGGTCTGATAAACGTTAGTTTTCGCCCAATATATTAAGATCAAAGTTACCAACTCAGAGTAAAACCATTTTCTTCTACTTCTACTATGATTTTTCAAAAACTATAACTCAGGCTTTTCATAAAACTGTTTTCAAATCAGATTTGTATGTTTGTATGAAATCAATTTTATAATCGCACTCATATTCATCTCAATTTCTCCTCTAATTCCCTGAGAGAAATATTAAAATTAATAATATGTTTATAATTGATTACGCCGAATCGCGCCGCCTCTGCCGCCGATATTTTCGGGAAATGGCGTTACGCCGATTCGCCGCAGCCGCTGGGCAAAAAGACGCTTTAGCCGCCGATGTTAACAATTTTGATCGGCGCACAGATCTAGTTCTAAATGCATAATTCTCGGTTGATTTTTCAGAAGGCCGTAAGAGCAAGTGACAGTTTCTCTTTTCTTCACTCTCTTTCGATTATTGTGATGTGATTTAAAAAGATTTTCTTGGATTTCACAGTTCACAGTTTGCTTTTAGCTACTGAATTTGCTCTTAGGGCATGTTCAGGAGTGTTTTAGTTCTAGATGCATAATTTATGACAGTTCTAAAATTTAAATCTAGAATTTATAACAAAATAAACTGGATTCCCCAGCAGTGTTTTATCTGTGTTTCAAATATAGAAAAAATAGAACAGTAACGTATACCAGTTTTAAATTTGTTTCAGTTACAGTTATATTATAAACCACCCATGTGAATCTTGCAGCTGGTGAATTTGCTTTCAGACTACGCAGTAATCTCTTCCAATATTTGTTGAACTAAAGTGTGAAATTTTGATATCAATCATATATACAATGTTAATAATTGTAAAAATTAAAAAAAAGCATATTTAAATTCGTTCCATTTACGCACTCATACTATTGGAATATGGCAGAAAACCGACTACCCAAAAATATCGATTAGGTCTTTTTTACGTGGAGGATAAGTGTATTTTTTTTTAAAATCCGCGTAAAAAAAGACAAAACTGAAAAAATGCCAAATGTATTAGAAATGAAAATTCGCGTAACTTCGGAAATCTGCGTAAAAACCTCGTAATTTTGGAAAGCCGTGTAACAGTGCATGTCCGTGAACAATTATCTAGAATCTTTCCATCTATGGCTTGTTTGATTGGTATTACGATAAGGTAGTTTTCAAGATCAATTGTGACAATAAAGGTTTGTACAACTAGGAAAGTAATCATCAGATCCAAAAACAAAAACAATAGCGTATAGGTATATCAACAGGAAGATCTTTCATCTGCAACTTGTTTGGTCAAAGTCGGTTCATCTATCTCTGAAATCCACCGCTCTTTATTTTACACACAAATACAGACACACATGCACAACACACATACATTCGCTCAGTTCGTCGACCTGAATCGACGCTTTCCGGGTCTCGGAAAAGTTTTCCTAAGTTTGAAAAAATTCTATACCTACTTTTTATAATTATAACAAAACCCTTCCTTATTTTCCTAGTGGTGTGATAATCCCTTTCTCTTGCCGTTTAAATAGCCTCATTGAAATATTTATAAGATTCTATCTTCGACCATTAGTATTGTGAGTTTATCATATAACCTAATAGTAACTTTCATTTTGGTGCATTAAAACACTGGGATTTGTCGATTATGTCATTCATACCATTTTATCTCCGGAACCGGAAGTTGAAGCCATTTGATCTTCAAACTTGATCACACAATTCAATAGTAGCTTCAGAACGAGACTTGTGAAAATCGGTTCAGCCATATCTGAGAAAAGGAAGCGGTAAGAAAACAACGCATTTTGTTGGTGACGTCACTTATACGATTATATTTCCGGAACCAGAAGTGACAATCATTCGATTTTCGATCTTGATCAATGATCCAATACTAGTTTTCAAACGAGTCTAAGCTTGTTGAAATCGGTGCGGCCATTTCCGAGAAAATTGAACAGTAAAAAAAAACCTTTGAAAAGTGCACCCAAGTAACAATTCGAATGCCTTATGGTTTTGATTATAATTTATAGGAGTTTTGTGATTGATTTTTCAATTACATCCTGTTTTATGACAACTATAATAAGTGTCTCTTTTGACAAAAAACACCATAGTTATTGAAGCTTCTATAACAGTCTTTACCTAGACTAACAACTGGACTAAAAATAAAGCAGTTTGTACTATAATAAAACCATGCAAACACTCTAAATATTGCTTTCAAATAGTTTCTTTAAAACATTATTGTCAGTTAAATTCTTTCATAAATCTAGTTTTGTGTGTGCGTGTTCATTGAATGACAGTTTCACTCACAGCAAATATGAGCGTTCTAAAGTACATTTCTGACACATTTGATGTGGGCTATTTGATTTATTACTTCTTATGTTAAGTGTTGCATTAAAGAAGGCCGCCATTATGATGTTCTTTGTCGCAGCCTTCATTGACATCAAATCAACTTTGAAATGCAAAAACAAGGAAATATGATGGACTTTCATGATTGATTTTCAGAACGTATGCACAAGTTTTAACGCCACGAAATAGTTTTATACAAAAATGACAATGAATCACAGAAAATATTTTTCATACATCATGAAGACTTTAGCAAAAACCGCATTTATTTCAAGGCGATTAGTTGTAATTCTTATTTTTATCCAAACATTCACGATAAAAATAAAAGCGCACGATGTTTCTACGTTCGGAAAA
Organism: Malaya genurostris; assembly: GCF_030247185.1. Lineage (NCBI taxonomy): Eukaryota > Metazoa > Arthropoda > Insecta > Diptera > Culicidae > Malaya > Malaya genurostris. The sequence continues at coordinate 253,553,179 of NC_080571.1, read as the reverse complement.
AGCCTCAAACTCGTAAATAAAATCTAATATATTCTTACTGATTGCATTCAAAGCAGACATGACACACACTTGATCAAGAAAAACATTATCAAAACGACAGTTTATTCATAGCGGAATGCATTCCATCCGAATAATTTTTAATGTTGATCGTAAAGCTGGTTTCAAAATTTTCTTGAATTTGGAATTTAACGCTGCTTTATGCTAATTCTTCACATTGCTTTATAAACCTTATGAAGAATGGTCCACTTGGCAGGAACATGCTCTTATATAGGTTTTCAGAAGGCTTTCGTGGAATTTAAAGTTTTAATGCAAGATCTATTATGTAGTATTGAAGACAGCTACAAGTATTTATTAATATTGAAAATGTTACTTGGGTAGGCACATATATTGAAATATGTTATTTGTGAAATTGTCCTGAGTGTAAAGTAGATCTTGCTTCAACGAGGCAGAATATGTATTGGAAGGCTAAAAAGTCTTAATGCAAATTACCGTTGCTGTAAGCTCAATGGAACTTCGAGATCTCTTGAGGCTAATGTTAATATTTTCCTCAAGAAAAGTTTTTGATATTCTAATTGCTCATTATCTTCGATTGAAAAATTTGGTATGGTATCAGTAGTTCTAAAAAAATAATGCACAATTCCGCTAGCAAAGATGAATTCTACGAATATTTCCTAATATGTTCCTTCGTCCACTCTGATTTTTTATTTTTGCGAATTTAAAAATTCTTTTAAACTTTTTCGAAAAATATAACAGTGTAGCTCCAAATACCGGTGTAAAGAAAACTGGTAGAAATGCTCCGTAGCTGAACAACCTTCGCAGTTAAAAATATTTATATTTTAATTTTCTCTTTCAACTGTAACGGTAGCTGTTATTACAGAAACAACAGTTTTTTAGGCTGAGTTGCCAGTTTCAAACATTTTTCAAGCGATTTCATTTTGACATTACGGTTCACTACGGATGGGTAGTTAAATTTGTGACACAGTTTTGAATAACGAGTGGCAGCTCGTGTCGTCGGCTGAACCGATTTTCGCAAACTTTGACTTAAATGGAAGGCCTTATGTCTCAGTGTGCATTTAAGGTGAAATGTAGCGTCATAAAATGCGCGCAAAATTTTATCCGTTTCAGTTGAACGAACCGTCGCACAAAGCATACCAAGAAAAACGGACACATAGAAATAAGAACTTTTTTCAATGATTGAGCGCAGTGGGCTTACCTCTCGTTATTTTGGCTTGTAAAAAGACTAGACGTAATGGATTTTTGAATTCTTCACACTTTGAATTTATGCTAATTCAATCGTTATTGTTAGTGATTACTCTTACACTAGAGCTATAAATCATGAGCAATTATGAATGACTAACATGAGGTTATATGTATATGTATTGACCAACTTGCTAACCATGTATATGCCTGTTGTTTATCAATGTTTATCACATTGTTTGTTTCACGATAATATTTGATTTGTATTTCATTCAGTAGCTTGTCAATGATGAAGTTATAGTTTTGCTATAAAAATTGCTACAATCTAAAATAATACCTGTTATACGATATCACACAGCCAGGCTTTATTGCTTCAGCAACAGCATTATAAATGACAGTTACTTAGAAAATAAACAATTTTTTACAATACCCATTTTATTGTATTCAACTCGTTTTTATTTCAACACAAAACCCAATGCTGCATAAATTCGCGTCATAATTTTATATATAATTTTTGCTCACGATATAATGCCACCGTGCCCACCGTGCATTTCTCACACCACCTCAATACGAAACAGCAGCGCGCAAGCAATAATGCAGAAAAGTTTATGTAAACTTTTTCAATTTTCGGTTGTTTTAGCTGAAATTTTATAATTTTGAGTTGCATTTTCAGATTCTTTGTGAAATTCTGCTACAAACACTACTTTTCAGTTCTAAAATCATCCCCGTGGAACGGAACAGTTACCGTTTATACATTTCAAAAACCAATTACGGCTCGGCAAAGCAAAATTCTAAGAATACTTAGTTATGATAAATTTGATTTCGAAAACTTAAGTGTTTTTGGTTTTTCGAAAATCGGTCTAGCTTTTGAATAATTGATCAAAAACGCGATTTTCGCATTCCGCTACATTTCACCTTAAGTTCGCAAACCGTCATTCATAGCGACGATGTAAAAAACGGAAAAATTCGAATAAAATTTGTTTCAGACTGTTCCAATTTTATAGATTCTGTTAGTCGCTGGTCAAGCGAAACGATTTCGGGTGTACCGGTTCCCTGTTCCCGGTTCCGGAAGTAGCAGGAATACTGATCATAAACTTTAAAAAGCGGAACTCACTTCATTTTCTCTGAGATGGCATAAACCTTTTTCCCAAACGTAGGATCAAATGAAATGTCTTATAGTCTAAAAAAGCTGCTGTTGAATATTGTTCAAACACGACTTTCGCTTCCGGAACTACAGGATGAAATGCGTTCAAAACTTCAAACCGTTATTTAAAGCGAAGACACAGAAAACGGAAAAGTTCCTCTAAATTTGGATTAAAACTGTTTACGATTTGGAAAGGTTGTGTTTATTTATGCTAAAATAAACTTTCTTTTTGTTATTAGATTAGATTAGATGATCCCTTAAATGTTTTTAATCCCTTAAATGTTCTTAAAAATATTAGAAATTTGCTGCACATGAAATATGTTTAAAAGTAAATAATTATAGCCGTATGAAAAGCAATTTTCATTAATTGTCAATCTTACCGAAGTATGGTTATAATAAGTTGAATTGTTCAGATTTACCGAGAAAATTGTATTTTTAATTACAGAATTTTGTAATAGAAGATACGTATAACCAAACGTAATTTTGTAAAACAAGATACGTATAGCCAGAACGTCTCCCTTCCTTTTTTAAGTATTCAAGACTTTTCTAAACAAAAGTTTTATCACCACCACTATCTTTTAACAAGATATTTCTGCTATGCAAGTGTGGCAGTTGTCGTTTGCTGGAAAATATGAAAAACTGAAAATATCAAAGGCAGCTTTTCGATGTAAGATTTTGCTTCGAGTAAACAAGCATTTTAATCGTATAAATCGTCTAATGCTCGGTTGCTACTTAGTAGTTAATTTTTAGCTGTGCATCTCTATTTACAGTATAAAAATCCAGAGAAACAAAGCCATTTCTTTGATATACGAATTTTCACATAACAGCCACTCTATGGGCATTATACCCCACCTTCGATTCAGCAGTATGCTTCGAGTAAATTATTGTTTTAGAGATTTATCACAGTTATTAAAACAAAATGTAGCGTTGGGAGTATAAAAATGATGGTTTCCAATTGTAATTAATCGATCATGCAATTGATTTCTGATGCAAAGAATATCTTCTTTATCTGCATTTCTTCTATATCGACATTTCAAGGGACATATTGCATCATTGTTGTGGGGCATACCACTGATTTGTTGTGAGACATATTATACGGTTGCATGGGCATTATGCCTATGGCAAGTGAAAAAAAACGGAGAATGTGATCGTTTTGGAAAATGTGTTTGTATCAATCACTTCTCATCACTTCTACAGAAATCATTGAAAATTATGTTCCTCTGGCGTACTGCAAAGAAATACCTACATTCTCGAAGAAAATACATCAGTACATTTAGAAATATCTCAATGTTTTCTTAAGGGGCGCATATTGTAACACTTTACCTTACATCGTTTTCAAGCAAACCCTCATTTGAAACAAAATAAATGCCTCTGCTCGCTTAATTGAATCTTGGAATCGATCAGGCTCTCACGCTCTACTGTTCAGTCATACAGAGTGTGGGAGTGACGTAGTATTGCAGATCGAAATAGATCCGTTCGGTATGAGTTTGAATATATTTTATATATTTTTTTGTAATAACTATTATAATCAAAAAGAAAACGGAATAAAGTTAGTTCGATTTCAAATAAGCATAAATTGTATATACAAGAAAAAGTAGTAGGTTTCCAAGATTCTAGAACTAACACTGCGATGCTAACGGTAGTATTGCGCCACCATAGAGATGTAATCTCATTTAGTTTTTCTCCATCAGTTAACTAGAACAGTACTTCGAGGAAATCATTCCCCGAAATGCAAGTGCAGGTCAAACAACTATTTTCAGTAGTGTTATTAGCGGTTGTTTTGCACCGTACCGTGGCCAAATCATGCGAAACCGAAGACTACGAGGACGGAGTTTGCGTTCCCTTGTCAAAGTGTGCAAAATTCAAGGAAGAACGTGAAAAGGCAGCTTTAACTACCGGCCAGCGAAATGAAATGAATCGTGAGCTAGAGAAATGTACGGACGCGGAGGAAGAAGGAATGGTCTGCTGCAAACGGAAGCCACGTTCCATAATTCCACGTTCGTTCGAGGATTCCAAACCTATCACAAACGAACAGCATACCGTTCTACCGGATCAAAGTCAGTGTGGATTGGATAGTGCCGATAGAATCTATCACGGTAACCTTACCAGCCTTGACCAGTATCCTTGGTTAGTTTTGATTAAATACATTGATAACGGTATGCCATACTAGAAAACTACTTACTTGCCGACAGTTGAATTAATTTGCATTACTTTCGATCGTAGATGAGAGAGAATCGTTCAAATGCGGTGGATCACTAATCAGCAAACGCTACGTTCTCACGGCTGCTCACTGCATTAACGATGCAATGTAAATATAATTTTTTTGTGACTTCAGGAAATAGACGGGAAAATATATCATGTAATGAAAATGTCATTTTAGAGCCGGTGTCCGCCTTGGTGAGTGGGATTTGGAAACAGATCCGGACTGTGTGACCCAGCAGTCTGTCCGTCGATGTGCGGATCCCGTGATCGATGTCGGCATTGAGAAGATTGCCACTCACAAAAACTACACTCGTCGGGTGTCCAAAGGTGGTAAAATTGATATGGCGTTACTGCGTCTGGATCAAGACGTTCCCTTCGGACGTTTCGTGGCACCGATTTGCCTTCCGAAGGCAGACTCCGAAGCACAACTCGCCGAGAATCAGACAATGTATGTGGCAGGCTGGGGTATGACTGAAAATGACGTGAAGAGCACAAAAAAGCTGTTCGTTGACGTGAGTAATGTGGAACTGAACGAATGTCGAAAGCGAATCAATGCACCGTTGATTAAAATTGATGAAACGATGATTTGTGCGTTGGGGGCGGATGGTAAGGATGCCTGCCAGGGTGATTCGGGAGGTCCTCTGATGGAGATTAGGCTAGTGAATGGCCGATCAAAGCGTTTTTTCCTAATGGGTGTGGTTAGTAAAGGATTGACGTGCGGATCATCGAAACCTGGATTCTACACGAACGTGTATCAACAGATTAATTGGATTGTATCGAATATGGAGGCCTAGGTTCGGAGTTTTCGGATATGATAAAAATATAAAAACTGCAGAATTGAATTGTTTTGAAATTTTTGTGGTATTGAAAAATTAAATATGATCTAAAGAATTGAAACTCGTGCGAATCCCAGCCTTCACTTATCGATCAACTGGAACACGCTGCATTCGTAAAAAGACTGTATACTGTCTGGAGTCCATTCATGTTTAAGTAGACAGGTCAAATTTCATCGTAATACTTCGATTTATTCTGTATGAACATCCTCCACAGAGAGAAAAAAAAAAGAATTTTACAGATGACCTACTCCCTCATATGATGTAATTTGCATTCGGATAGCAAGTGCGACTGTTTTAATTTAAGTGCATAATTGAACGCCTATTTGTCATAATTGAACGCCTATAACTCAGTCATTTATTGATGGATTCATATAATTTAACTACCAATCGATTCGGAAACATTTAACTTAAGCATGTATGACATTGGCATCGTTTCAGTAACTCAATAGCATACCATTGAAAAATTGATTAGACCTGTGTTTTCACGAGCCAATAAAAACAGGTCATAATGATGTCATCCTCTAGATTCCTCTTTAAATCAGCACTGAAGAAATTATCGAAAATTTCCCAAAAACTGTAAACAAACAAAAAGAAACTGTCATTGGCACTTAGGATATAACGCAATGATCATCGAAATTTAAGGGGCGGGTAGGGTATAACACTTGGTTGGTAAACGACTGGACAATGCGCAATTCAGGCCCCAATGTGTTTCTTAGTCTCTTGTCCAGTAACTCCTATCCCTACCTCTCCGCGGTGCCGGCTGGGGTACGAGTAACCATAGGAAAGATCGGGTGACCAACCCCGGTGGGCGGTGTCGTATGCTTCAGGGAAGGGAGGGCTTGCCTTCTCTTTACAGAGAGCGAGCCTACCCGAGCGTCTGTTCCCCATGTTGGGGCGGCTCGAAGCAGCGTCTGTTCTCCATGTTAGGAGCGGCTGATTACCGTCCTTGTGTCAGTGTGGAACTCTAAACAGTGCTGACACGATGGCCCTCCGGCGAGACAGGAGGTTGGTGCAGGCCTAATAAGCCGCCCGGAAAACATATGTTACGAACGATCAAGAAGGAAATACGACTCGGAATAATCGGCAAAGACCTACGCAACGAAAGGACTACGATTGGAAGCTTGGCACATGGAACTGCAAATCGCTTGGCTTCCCAGGATACGACCGAATGCTGCATGATGAGCTTCAAATCCGCGGCTTCGATGTTGTAGCACTGCAGGAACATTGTTGGACGGGACAGAAGGTGTGGAAAAGTGAGCATCGAGTGGCTACCTTCTACCAGAGCTGTGGCACAACCAACGTTCTAGGAACTGGATTTGTAGTGTTGGGCAAGATGCGCCAGCGCGTGATTGGGTGGCAGCCAATCAGTGATATAACGTGCGTATTGAAGATCAAGGGCCGTTTCTTCAATTACAGCATCATCAACGTGCACTGCCCACATGAGACGAGACCCGATGACGAGAAGGAAACATTCTACGCACAGCTGGAACAAACCTACGACAGCTGTCCACGGCGGGATGTAAAACTCGTCATCGTCGACATAAATGCTCAGGTAGGCCAGGAGGCAATGTACAGGCCCGTGATCGGGCTGGAGAGCCTGCACGCGGTAACAAATGACAACGGTCAACGATGCGTAAACTTTGCAGGCTCCCGAGGAATAGTAGTTCGAAGCACCTTCTTTCCCCGCAAAGATATCCACAAAGCCACCTGGAGATCACCTGATCAACATACGGAAAACCAAACCGACCACGTTCTCATCGACGGGCGATTCTTCTCCGATGTTATCAATGTCCGCACTTACCGCAGTGCCAATATTGATTCTGACCACTACCTTGTCGCGGTTTGTATGCGCTCAAAACTATCGACGGTGCACAATATTCGTCGCACAGGAACGCCGGGATTCAATGTCGAGCAGCTACGTAGCGTCCGTACTGCAGAGGAATACGCGCAAAAACTGGAGCAAGTGCTACCAACGGAAGAGCAGCTTGGCGCGGCGACTCTTGAAGACGGCTGGAGGAATATAAGATCCGCCGTGAGTAGCACTGCTTCAACCGTACTAGGTACGAGGTTATCGAATCGAGGAAATGACTGGTTTGACGACGAATGTCAGCAGTTAATCGAAGAGAAGAATGCAGCAAGGGCGAGGATGCTGCAACATCGCACTAGAGCGAACGAGGAACGATACAGACAGGCGCGGAACAGACATAACACGGTTTTCCGGAAGAAGAAACGCCACCAGGAGACCAAGATCACGAAGCGATGGAACAGCTGTACCGCGCAAATGAAACACGGAAGTTCTATGAGAAGGTGAACCGCTCACGTAGAGGCTACACGCCACAGGCCGAAATGTGCAGAGATACCAGTGGTAACTTTCTCATGAACGAACGTGAGGTGATCGACAGGTGGAAGCAGTACTATGACGAGCATCTGAATGGCGAAGCACAAGATACAGAGAACGGTACAGGAATCAATCTGGGTGCACGCTCAGCCGACGACAGATTCCCAGTCCCTGATCTGTCGATAAGTGAGGAGATCGGCAAGCTGAGGAACAACAAAGCCGCGGGCAATGATCAGTTGCCAGGCGAGCTGCTCAAACATGGAGTAGAGGCATTGGCTGGATTGTTGCAATTACCGCGCAATCACATTGCTGAACGCCGCATACAAGGTACTCTCCCAAATCCTTTGGCGTCATCTATCACCAATAGCTAAGGAATTCGTAGGACCGTACCAAGCGGGATTTACTGGAGCCCGCGCCACTACGGGTCACATCTTCGCGATAAGACAAGTACTCCAGAAGTGTCGTGAATACAACGTACCCACGCATCACCTATTCATCGACTTCAAAGCGGCATACGACACAAGCGATCGAGAACAGCTATGGCAGATAATGCACGAATACGGTTTCCCGGATAAACTGACGCGATTGGTCAAAGCAACGGATAGAGTGATGTGCTACGTCCGAGTATCTGGGACGCTCTCGAGTCCCTTCGAATCTCGGAAAGGGCTACGTCAAGGTGATGGACTTGTATCTTGTTCAATATTGCCCTGGAAGGTGTGATTCGAAGAGCGAGGATCGACACGAATGGAACGATCTTCCGAAAGTCCGTACAACTTTTCGGCTTCGCTGACGATATTGATATTGTGACACGTAACCTTGAGAAGATGACGGAAACCTACATCGGACTGAAAGCTGAAGCTAGGCGTATCGGACTGACCATAATTGCGTCGAAAGCAAAATACATGAGAGGAAGAGGCTCTAGAGAAGAAACACTATGCCTCCCACCACGAATATTGATAGACGGTGACGATATCGAGGTGGTTGACGAGTTCGTGTATTTGGGCTCACTGATGACCGCCGATAATGACACCAGCAGAGAAATTCATAGACGTATTCTGGCAGGTAATCGTGCGTACTTTGGACTCAGAAAAACCCTCTGATCGAGAAAAGTACGCCACCGCACGAAATTGACCATCTACAAAACGCTCATTAGACCGGTTGTTCTCTATGGCCACGAGACCTGGACTATGTTGGCAGAGGACCAACGCGCCCTCAGTGTTTTCGAAAGAAATGTACTGAGGACCATCTTTGGCGGAGTGCAGATGGAAGACGGAACGTGGAGACGGCGTATAAATCACGAATTGCAACAGCTGCTAGGAGAACCACCTATCCTACGGACAGCTGAAATCGGACGTCTACGATGGGCTGGGCATGTCATAAGGATGTCGGACGACAGCCCAGTGAAAATGGTTCTTGAATCTAATCCGACTGGTACAAGAAGAAGAGGAGCGCCGCGAGCAAGGTGGATCGATCAAGTGGAGGGTGATCTCAGAAGCATCCGTGCATTGAGTGGCTGGCGACGAGAAGCCATTGACCAAGTTATGTGGAGACGTATGCTTGATACAGCAAAGGACACCCCAGGCCTATAGCTGTTAGGTAAGGTAAGGTAGAGTATAACACTTTTGAAATATCCTTTATTATTTTCTTTGTATTATCTTATCTTATTATCTTATTATCTTATAGTGAAACATTTCAAGAATATTCTGTGAAATTTTCAAGCCTATCGGAACAAAACTCAGCAAATTATGGTTCTTTATCTTTACTTATCTCATACTGCGAAAAAGTAGGAGCTCGGACCACAGGTCCAAGATTTCTGCTTCGATTGACTTGAAATCTTGACAACACTTGAAATGTTTTATTATAATAAATTATAAAAGAAAAAATATGATGTTAATATCAATGTTAACTTCCCTCTCTGAGCAGCCTAGATAGCCGTGTAGTGTCGGTAGCGGTTTCCCAACTGGCTAAGAATAACGCTACGGTCCACCTGTACCGGTGGTATAAGTCCACCAAACAGGTAAGCCGTGTGGTATCCGGCGGAATTATTTTTTTTTTACCAAGAATTGATCCACTGGTTTCCTGTTCCATGTCGTAAAAGGCCACAAAAAAAGGAACTCCTAAGTCAAGGTGTATTTCCGTGCCGATGGCTGAATGGCTGCAGGAGGTTAAACATTGCAGTCGTGAACGGAATATCTTGGGTTTTTCCTCAAGGTGGTGTACTATCCCCACTTTTATGGAACCTAGTCGCTGATGGTTTGTTAAGGAAACTTAATAACCTTGGATTTCCGACTTATGGTTTTGCCGACGATTATCATATATTGATGACCGGTATAAGCATTAACACTCTCTTTGATTTAATGCAGCAAGCCCTGCGATCTGTTGAACAATGGTGTTGTCAGGTTGGATTATCTGTAAATCCGGGCAAAACATCAAATGGTGCTTTTCACTCATCGTAGGATAATTACAGGAGCTCGTCCGTTGCAGTTCTTTGGTTCAGAGGTCACTGTGGTCGATCAAGTTAAATACGTCGGGGTTATTCTTGACTCAAAACTGAATTGGTCTGCTCACATTGACTTCAGGATTGAAAGAGCTTGCATGGCTTTCGGCCAATGCAGACGAGCTTTTGGAAAATCATGGGGACTCAAACCCAGATATATTCATTGGATCTACACAACTATTGTTAGACCAATTTTAGCATATGGATGTCTTGTATGGTGGCAGAAAGGAGAAGTCGCGACAGTTCAGTCAAAGCTAAATCATCTCCAAAGGATGGTCCTAATGGCGATGACAGGAGCACTCAGTTCGAATGACTCACGGTCGAATCTAGTGATCGCATGTCGAACTCAAATTGAAGACCTCAGCATTTCAAATGCTGTTTACTTCTTATGGGTACCCGGCCATTCTAGTATTACTGGAAATGAATGGGCTGATGAGTTGGCTAGAGCTGGTGCAACGAATGATTTCGTTGGTCCTGAACCAGCTTTACCACTTTCAACTAGTTGGATAAAGCACAAGATACGTTCTTGGGCTACATCCAAACATGCCAGCTACTGGCGCAGCTTGCAAACTTGCGCTCAGACAAAAGCATTTCTACCAGATTTAAATCTGAAAATGTCAAAGTGTCTACTGCATTTCTCCAAGTATCATTGAAGTATTCTGGTCAGAGCTCTGACTGGACATTGCAAACTCAATTATCACATGGGTACTATTCAACGTGCTGAGTATTATTCGTGTGATTTGTGTAAATGCGATTATGGTACTTCATATCATCTGATATGTAACTGTTCCGCATTGACGCAGCTACGTATCCGGGTTTTTGGTTCTCCATACATGGTTGAGTCTGTGTATGCGGAGCTAAAATTGAAGGATATTCTCTCGTTTCTCACCCAATGTGGTAAGGAGCTATAGTCAGAAGGGTTCAACGTTCTTCCTGGAGTGAATGAATCCCTTCTGTATTCACCTTAAATAGGGTTTAGCAGATTGTTTGGCATCCTTTAGAGGGTACCGAATTTACTTCTGCTCGTACATACTGCGAGTCGTTCTGCATTCTTCCGAGAGTGCAGAATGGTGTCGCTTTTGTAAGATCTCTAAATCCTCTCGGGGGTTGGAGGTTTTATTAACAGCAGACTGTTCGGGACCTCGTAGAGGTTCAGAATTTCCTTCTGCTTCCACTAAATGTGATCCTCAGCAGATTGTTCAGCATCCCTTAGGGGTGCAGAATTTACTTCTGCTTTTATGTGTTTTTGTGTCGTCAATTTTTCCCATTCTCCTAGTCCAACCCTTACCATTTCCTTTCAATCCTTCCCTCTTATATATCGGGAAAATGATGCTAAAAACATATTGATGGCAAGGCACAAATCTCCAAATATCAAGGGGAACGTGCCATTTGAGCCAATTTGTTCTGATTCCTGATTCCTGAAGGTAAGGTAGAGTATAACACTTTTGAAATATCCTTTATTATTTTCTTTGTATTATCTTATCTTATTATCTTATTATCTTATAGTGAAACATTTCAAGAATATTCTGTGAAATTTTCAAGCCTATCGGAACAAAACTCAGCAAATTATGGTTCTTTATCTTTACTTATCTCATACTGCGAAAAAGTAGGAGCTCGGACCACAGGTCCAAGATTTCTGCTTCGATTGACTTGAAATCTTGACAACACTTGAAATGTTTTATTATAATAAATTATAAAAGAAAAAATATGATGTTTTGAAAATGTTAGACCATACGGGCTACCTGGAGTAAATAATTGTTTCCATTGATTTTATAGACAATAAACTTTAAACGCGTTTTTCTCGAAAGTCCGTGTCCATCGGAATTATGAGCGCCCTTCAGCATACTGCACAATCTATTGAGTCCACCAGAAATAACGTCCGAACGAGATGTGTTGGTAGCAAGTAGAAATAGTGATATGAAATTATTTTCTGCCTACAAATAAACAAATAGCTTTGAGTAATTCATATTGTAGTATACAATTCATTAATCGGAAGTAAGTTGAAATAAGTTTTCTTTCAAAATAAACTCGAAGATAGCTTTGGTTCCAGTGTTCAAGTGGGCAATGCAGCCTAGGTAATTCGTAAGACACCGTCTTTTAAAGGAAGACCAAAGCTATAGGCACTTTCTTTACTTCAGTTAAAACCTACGGAATGGACATATGGACACTAATTAGCACCGCTTCGACAGAGTAAGAATTAGAAGAAATTCACAATCTTCCATCTTGACAAGTTCCTGAGGATGAATAATGCGAAAAGCATGAATGAAACTCTGGATACCACACAAACAATGTCGAATCATCTGTGAAATATTTGAATTTAATATCATTATTCTATATTTGTCGGTCTTTAATTTTCTCACAATTTATCGACACGTGTTCTCGCTTTCTTCGTGCGTTAGTTACGGAATTAATCTATTCTATTCAGAAGAGAATTTGTCAGAAATAAGACACATTTCTAATTTTGAAAAAATGCATATAGCACTAGTCTTACAAGCTAGTTGTCAAATGTTTCAGTCCCGACCTTGAAAGATTCGTAGTGTGAACAGGATCATGGCAACAGCCACTTGTACACTAAGAATCGGCTAAATTCCACAAATGAAATGTAACGTCAAAACTATACTTTTTTGACATCGTATTCGTAGTTGTAAGGATTTGAGAATGCAATTTGACTTGACAAACGAAATCAAGTTTTTCCATGTGTTTTTGAGACTTTTAGATTCATTTCGATCACTTTTTTATATGTTTTCTTCTTTGAATTTCTTATTTGTACCTTTATATAAAAATCGAAGATGTGTTCACCAAAATGTTGGAATTCATTTGATGCAAACATTGCATTGAGGTGGGGCTGGAAACCTTGGAAAACGGTTTGCTCTGTATTTGAAATAGAGCATCGGGATTCGTTTGAGCTATCTCCTACCTAATTTCATCATTACAGTTATTTGCATGCAAAAATCAAACGTATGAGAGCATTTTTTGGGTAAGTTGCTCTAGGCAGTGTGCCTTGAGACAAACACACACGCACGCATTCATATGGGATCTTTCGGATACATCGTTTCTCGACCGATTCTGCTCGACTACCAAATAAGTTTATATTATTATTTATTTTCATTTACTTTTACATCTGACAATATATCTTTTACAATTGTTGTTTTCTTGTAATCTTGCAATAATCATCATAATAATAATAGTTGTGTGAGTGTGACTGTTTTATTTTAAGTACTGCTGTTTCATATCTCAAATAGAAAGATTTCTTCTCGACTGTTGTAGGATCTTGCGCACTCTACCTTCAACTGTTACAGTTCGAACCAGGATGAATTTGGTTCTTCCTTCAAATTCATGCTCGCAACAGTATCGAAACTGCATGTTTCTTAGATATTCTTCAGTAATGATAATAATGAGTATTTAAAATAGTATGTATATCATATCATGCTGAATGTTGGTTTTCTTTTTCAAATATAGCTTCTGCAGCCGCATTTCTGTTCATGTATATTTCTACTCAATTGTAAGTGGAAAACAATGACTAATTACTCTCTGTCAACGTTGTAGTAGGATACTAAATTGCACGAATATTTATTCGAAGTAAAATAAAACTTAATGAAACGTGTAAAACAAGACCAAACGAAAACTGTAAATTTGGGGGTGAAACAAGCTTCATTTCACAATTACTTTTAGGAACTTTGACGCGTTTGAAGAGTATTCTATTCAAGGTGTATGGTCGATATCACCAACGACATTGCCAAGAATTTGGCATGATGACATCAAGCTACACAATGCAATTTCGGGCAAGAGTCATCAATATTCAAATGAGATTCCATTGATGGCATTTTCCGTATAATTCGTAATCTTTGATATCTCTCTGGAATGATTGATGACTTTTTTTAAGTGCTAAAACGTTGATATTTTGACAACAAAAATTAGGAAAACGACCAAACAATGTCGACTCGGCTATCTCTGTTAGAGCCAACAGGAACTTTGTAGTATTTGTAGCAATTCTTATGCACACTTAGATTAGGAAAACAAAACCGTGTAATATGGAGAAACGTCCAGTTTCGTCCATGGACGCTGTTTCAGCAGAATAAAAAAGGGACACCTGGTGGAGACTAGTGGAAACATCCAATATAGTATATGTGTCAATTCATCACCTCCGGCATTCTAGTGTTTCAATGGCAATAGGTAATTATGGATGATATTAAAACTGCAGTTTCGTCGCATACAATCGTGTGTTTGTAGTTCTTAAAAATTTTGCGAGGACAAAAGTAAACATTCATGATATGTCGAGTCTTTTCGTTATTTCTCTCATCTCTTTTTTTGTAGGAACAAAATTTATTTTGGATTTGCTCAATTTCACTCTCGATAGTGTTTTCGACTCCTCAGAATTTATCTAAACTCTATTATTGTTGTTTATGCGAGTACTTTGGTATTTCATTTTTATTTTAAATTTTAAGGTCAAAATCAACGAACCCAACAATCGAATTGTTTCGATAGTTTTGCCAATTGGTACCGTGAATGATTGATTGTTCTTCTCTCTCTCTCTCTCTCTCATAGAGTGCGACTTTGGATAAACTTGCTTAGGAAGCCTGCCAAATAAAAAAGGGAACACAAAACTTCGGGAAACAAGTCAGACCACCGATTTGTCGTTAGTATCTTTGGGAGGAACAAGTTCTGCGATATGCGAGCTAGTTTGATGCCTTCGATTTCATTGTTCAACTACAGGATCGGCTGTTCTATAACACTAAGAATAGTAGTTTAAGCGTCCCCGATATGGGGACGACTTTTTAGGAACTTTAATTTTTATCATACACCTTATTACGCTGAAGTATTATAGATAAGTATTCTAATGCTAATGATTCTGATAAAACCGAAAGTTCTTCCTCTGTCGACTTCAGAAAAAGTTCCTGGGTTTTATACGTTCTATGACTTGTTTTGGTTGATACCTCGCTCTTGTAACCATTGGTTGGATAGTTTTTTTTTGGTTTAATACGAACATTGCACGTTGAAAAGTACACTAAGCGATTGAGTTTTTGTCGCTGAACTAAAATAGTAAACTTCCATCTACGCACACTTGTTTTTTGGATTTTTTTAGATTTTTGATTTTTTTTGTTATTTTACTTGATTTTTATTTAAAATAAAGCTTTAAGCCAACTACATCGAGTATCATCAGTTGATGCTAGGTGTTACTCTTGTCACTTTTAATATTATGTTAATATAATATAATGCTTTCTACAACTTGGCACCAAAGACTCGCAAGTTTTATTTATTTTCTACGATCAGTGATAGCTACGATCAAATCAGTGCCCTAAATTGTTTCGGAAAGTTCCTCCAACAGTTTGGTAGTAAACAAATTACACATTGCCCTTTCAATCCATACTGTATAAAAGTTAGTGTTTTTCTTCACCTCAAAATGCAGTAGACTTTTGATTTTCGTCTAGCCACTAGTACAGTGTTACATTTGAATCGTTTAATTTTACAAGTATTGTATTATGTTTTATCATAATCGGAAGTTTCCCGTCACACAGTCCGGTCTCGTTAGTGGGAGCAAGCGAGGTGCAAAACCGGTGTCCCTTGTCATTTCAATGGAAACGATCGAAACAAACCAAACTTGCAAACCGTAAACCGCAACGGTTCAATCTGGTGGCACTGCAGTGCACAGTACAGGGCTGCATACTGAACGGCGATTCTCTGCTGAATGCCGCTACCGCCTGATGTGTGAACAGCAGTGCTGCCAAGTTCGTTCTAATTGCGTTGAATTAAATGGCGACTTTCAAGTATGAGCTGCTTCGATCCCGTCCGGACCAGGGAGCGAATCGGTCTCTTAACTTTACAGTTTCACTACCCAACAAGGCCGAGGTGGCCGGAAGTAAGCCTGTATGAGTGAGACTCCGAACAACTTCCGCGCATCGTAGCGACCTAAGATTACAATTACATTACACTCTCGTTTATAACGTATATTTTTATCTATGTGTTAGAGTAGGAACTTAATTGTTGCATTTTTTTCTTTCTTCTGCCTTCAATCGCTCTTTTTTGCTGCGTTTGCACATTATTAGCTTTTACGATTTGCAGTTGCCTTCGCCTTCTTTTTATTTTTTCCGTCTTCTGAATCGTACTTTCTTCAATTGCTGATAAAGACTTCTGGTGTTGGTATGTCCCGTCACAGGAAGTGGTACTGCTGGAATAGTAACCGGGTCCGGTATGTCAGCTGGCTGGTGCATATTTGTGCCTCTGTTTAATATCGTTGAGAGTCGTTGTGAACCTAAAAGAAGGAAACTAATTAGTTCCGGAATTTCAAATAGTTATCTGCAGAAAGTTGTGACGAAATAGTAGAATATGAGTCCATGTTTCAATCAATATTGTAATGAATGAATAGTTATCATTGTTTTGAATAGATTCAGCAATAATTACAAAATATCGAAAATTTCCTATGTGTACTCGCTAATACAATTTCGGTTTCTTCCGATAGATGGTATTTTATGTCTTGTGTGGCTGTTGGTTTAACATCACGAATAATCATATTTACTGCGTTTGAGAAAAATGTACTCATCTCTTTGGTATTATTCTGTAATCCTCAGAAAGGTTTTTTTTACTTGAATACATCTTACTTTACTATGGGGCATCTTTTCAAAATTTAGACTCTAGAAGAGTGATATGTTTTTGATCGTGAATATCTTCTGGGTAGTATTGAAAGGTTAACACTTGACATAATTCGCTCGTTCTAGTCTGCGCAGCTGACTGAGTTGGAAGTAAAGTAAATACAAAGTTCCAGTATCAAGAATTCAGTTCCTGAACATAGAAAATACAGAATCAAGTATTCAGTTCTGGTTTCAAAATGGATCAGGAATATTCTGCTGTTCCTGAGTTGTACATACGAGAGAAATGACATCAATGTTGAGAAGCATCGAAATGGCCTAATCGATTGGTTCTTCTCAGAGCCTCCATTATTTTTCGCAAAGAATTACTACGAGATTTTCTTCCTTTGGTGTTAGCAATTCACGCAGTTGTCACTCTGATGTGGGAAAAATTACGATGCGTTTTATTTGGTGATATTCGTAGTGAACAGCGACTACAAATTAACTCTTCTAAGGGTTTTAGAAGTTTACAAAAGAGCTATAAGATTTACTGACTTCAGGATACTCAAGTGGTGCTAGATATTGTATTATTCATTACATCTGCATTAGTTCAAAGGAAATTATTGACATTCACCGAAAATCCGTTTAAATCTCTGACATTACTCACTCGTCGTTTTGTCACAAATGTGAATACACTAAAACGAGGGGCGGCTTGAAGTGCCATTGAACAAAACACTCAAATTGAAGATCAAACTGTATGCTGCCGAATTGATGAAATGATTCAGAACCATTGCTAATAAAAGTAATTTTCATTGACTCAAAATAGACGAAAATGACAAGAAATTACTGTCACACTCACACACTGAATTCTTATTTTGATGTTCGGTAATTTTTTTTACAGTTTTAATCTGTAAAAGGAAATTTTAGCAGAAAAAATCGTTAAATAATTCCATTTTACCGACATCAGTAAAATATGCACGAGTTGTCAGTAATTCCATGATAATTTTGCTGAAAATTTGTTTTTTGTTTTACTGACGTATGTTGTAAACATTGAAATGTCATCACGTCCAAGTCATTCCGTAAAAAAATCACCGATTCTCAGTGGTTAATGAATAAACACCGAAAAAATATGTAAACAGTGCTGAGCTTCAGTAATTTTCACTGAACGCTTTCGGAGAAAATAAAGCCTGTCAAAAGTGTCGCCATTTTAAAGTTCAAATAATACTAACAGTGGTAAAAATTAGTGCTTTTTTCGGAAAAGTGCAGACTGCAGCTAAAACGGACAATATTTTGGACTTACTTGCGGATGAAGAAGTAAAGAAGCTGTTCAGTAAGTACATTTATAATATTTTCAAAGTTTTCTCATTTTTAGCAAGTACGAAGCAAGTGCTTTTTTTATCGTAAACCTGTTCCGGGATACGTGGAAGGGCTCGTACGGCACATTACGTGGCACATAAAACGTAACCACACATCACTAACGGTAAATAAATTGTATCGAAAAACGTATATACGAAATTAATATGAAAATTTTCTATACAGATTTGTTGAGGGCTCTAGCTATAATTCGGATGAAAAATCCGAGTCGCGGAGCAAAACGATTGCGTTTATCCGGCGCTGCCAACGATAATCCTCTCCAGGGCATCTTAGAATGGTGTCAGGTAATATAATACAGTATAGAATTTCATCGAAAATAACAATATTTTTTATACATCACAGGATGACATCCTTCCGCAATCATATGACGTACCCACATTACACATTAAAGGAGACATGTTTGCGGACAACTCTGAAGCATTTATAATCTGGAGAAACTGGAGCCTGAAAATAAGTGGCGACTATCAATATTTCTACAAGATACTGGTTGAGTGCTACAATGTGGAGAAAGTCGACTCTCGTCCTTCGGATAAAATTTTTTTTATATTTATATATTCGCTCATGGGCATTGATGCCTTAACAACGACGGGAGAAAAATTTATGCGTAGTCTTAGGTAATGTATTCAAAAATCATTAGACTTAACATATCACCGAATAAAACTGTGTATTATTTTTCGCTGATCCTTTTTAATTTCATAGTATTTGGTATCAAATACTACAGATTTAGTAATATAGAAGAATTCAGAAAATTCAATTTTTACGTTTTGTTTTGCAAATTTTACCGAACTTCGGTATTAGGTGATGAATAAGTCAGTAAATTTTGACAGTTCGTAGTGGCGATCCAGTTTACCAATCATTCAGTAAATTTGTTTACTGACTGTTCAGCTGTTTGAAAGTCAGTAAAATTTTTACCGACACCCGTAAAAAAAGTATAGTGTGCAGCTTCGCTTGCAAACTATGAAAACGGAATCCATGTCCAGTTAATGACATATGCGGGAGAGTAGTTTCAAAATTGTGTTTTTCTTTTCATTTACCCTTTCAGTTATTTGTAGTTTTAAGTGAAAATCCCATAGTATGCAGTGTCGATGTTCAACCGAAGCTGTGAGAATCGAAAATGACAGAAAAAGGTTTCACAATAACTTTTACCTGTTGGTGCTCGAATTTGTAGTAGTTTTGGTTTCCAAAGAGGTTGTGGGATGTAGTTACTTCGATTTGTCATATTTTAGTCACTATTTATAGCCAAGCGTCACAGATTTTCAATACATCGATGAAAGAATGAGAATTGAAATTCAGCTGATGCTCCCTGAAGACGTTAGTTTGGTTTTGTCTTGTCATAGAGAACAGAGCAAAGCCTTGATATTACATTCCTGTAGTGGAATTTGACCTTCTGTTTCAACAGACTTCGCAGCCGATTCAGAGTGTACAGAACATGGCTGGTTGCTACGATTCTATTGACACTACGAATCCTTTCAGGTCGGGGCTCGAACATACGACAACTGGTTTGTAAGACCAGTGCCTTATGCATTGAACCGCCAACCCGGGACAACAGAGTGACGTTGGCAATTATTCTCTCTCATGTTTGCCTTTCTCATATAGAAAGGCTATGCAATCACTGTGAAACTCGACTTTTTAACCGAGACCCGGAGGGCCGAATGTCATATACCATTCGACTCAGCTCGACGAACTGAACAAATGTCTGTGTGTGTATGTGTCCGTGTGTGCGTATGTCACAAAAATATGCACTCACTTTTCTCAGAGATGTCTAAAGCGATTTTCATAAACAAAAATTCAAATGAAAGGTCTCATAGTCCCATAATAATTGAATTTTATTCCAATCCGACTTCCGGTTCTGGAGATATAGGATGATATGTACCAAAAAAGTGGAAAAAATATGCACACACATTTTTTTCAGAGATGGCTGAACCGATTTTCACAAACTAAGATTCAAATAAAAGCTTGCTATTGAATTTCATTAGAATGTGACTTCCGGTTCCGAAGTTATATGGTAATATGTGAAAATTTGAGAAAAAATTTACACTCAATTATGTTTGAACCGATTTTCACAAAACTTGATTTGAATTAAAGTTCATACTGTCTACATAACCTACTGTGAAATTTCATCCGGATCCGACTTCCGGTTCCGCAGTTGCAGGGCGATGAGTGTCAAATTTTTCAAATCGCCATATAGAGTGACAATATGTACAGCACCGAAAGAAGAAAACACAAAACGAACAAGGCGTGCTTTGTTCTATTTCGTACACGTTGTGTAGTGATGTCAATAATAATAATAATAATAATAATAATAATAATAATAATAATAATAATAATAATAATAATAATAATAATAATAATAATAATAATAATAATAATAATAATAATAATAATAATAATAATAATAATAATAATAATAATAATAATAATAATAATAATAATAATAATAATAATAATAATAATAATAATAATAATAAAAATAATCCTATTACATGTTTTATGCTGTTTAGCATGACTTACATATGCAGAAGTAACAGAAACGCAGGTTCGTTTCGTTTGTTAGATTTCGTTTAATTGGTTTAATCGAAATAGAGCATGAGATAGTAAGTATAGGTTTAACTACGTTCAAAACTGTTCCAATTTGTAGGTCATATTTGTTGGTAGTAAACGAACCAGCTTCGGTTATTCCGTTTATCTGAATCCGGTTTCGGAAGAATTGGAAATAGTAATCAAAAATTGCAAAAAGGATCTCACTTACTTTTCTTGGAGATGGCCAAATCGATTTTCACAAACTAATAGGTTCAAAAGAAAAGTCTTACAGTTTCATACGAAATTCCTTAATTTGTTGTGGATACTACTTTCGGTTCCGGAACTACAGGGTAAACAGGTTTTATAGATTAGATCCGAACAAATGATCCTATTTCTATTCAATAAACAGTTGTTTTTGCGAATTTCACGATTATATTTATGATGTAATGAGTAATATGAGAAAGGCATCATTATACCACTAGGTGGATTAAAATAAGTTTTTCAATGAGAAATGAAGATGATTCGTCTCTCTTCATTTGTTCTAGTGTCGGTCATTTACGAATGAGACAGTAAAATATTGAAAATGAGTCTGTTGGATTGGATTCTTTCATTGAGAATTCGTGATAATTTTAAGCTTTGTTCAGAACGCTTATCTGAAATTTTCCGTTGAATTGTTTTAATTAACGTTGGCAGAATGTTAAATTTTTCATTGAAAAACACTGGTGACGTGGATTTATATTTTCGATAATGTAATGAAATACCGTCAAAAAGTTGGACTTTAGCTCTAAAGTGCAAAGCCAGAGCAATCCACGCCATCAATTTTAATGAAAAACGTCCTTAGTGTCAGTTGGATCATTGCACTAACCACACAATTTTCCGGTAAACTAATGTCGTTTTCGTTTGGTACCAAACCTTATCCTGTTTTCACCTTAACTGCTGTCAAACCGTTTGTTTACAGCTAGTTTCGAACCTAGTTTAAACGTTGTTGAACTGAAAATCGAGTCAGTTTCGAACCAGGTTTTTGTATCAGGTTGCTCAAACCCTTATTGCTAAGTGCGAAATTAACACAGTTTCGTGAAAAGTGTTTGTTTGATGAAACTACCCTGGGTCAGTTTCAGTTTTCTCAAGCGAAAACGACATAAGAACCATAAGATGAACCTAAATTGGATCCTTTCTGCACGGTACTCACCTGGAGGATGTTTGAAATATAATAGTCCTAAAAACAGCTTTAATTCATAAATAAGAGGCAAACTTTAGCACGGATTCTGTAGCGTAGGCGAAGGCAGATAGCGTCATTCTGACTAATGTCATATGTGTGTAATAGCAGCTCGTTATTTTTGTACCGAATACCAAAGCAAATACTGTTTACTGCGATCAAATTAATTTTTAAAGATGTGAATATCTACACAAAAATGTTTCTGACCTTTTTTATAGTACCATAAATTGAAGAACATAAATCGGAAGGGTGTATCCATTGAAAATTTGAATTCAACCTTCAAAATGTTTACAGAATAAGGTTACCTGTACCTCATTTTTTCGACAAATCGATAAATGCAAAGATGCCAGGTCTGCACATTTGTCTTCAAATTCTCAATTAAGCGGCAGATCCTTATTCGTCTGTAGTAATAGTATTACCTTGCATCTCTGGTGAAAAAATTCAATCGCTGGAATCAATGTAATTCCTTAATAAGTTGTTAGCTAAGGCTTTTTGCTTTACATTGCTATATAAATGCCTACATAAAGGGCCGTATGAATAAAACGTAGCATGCTTGAATTTCGGTAGTAAATGCTACTTGTGGATCACGTTCCTGTCAAAAGCGGAGACTTTACTACACAACAACGTTCGAACATGTAGTATTTACTACAATTTTTCGGTAGGTAGCTCCAGAGGTTGCTACTCGTGGGTTTGCTGATAAAGTAATGTAGAAAAATTAAACAAAGTGGCATTTTTGCAGCAGTATAAGTACTTTTCTTGCTTTGTGCATACTTATTCCAGCTTTTCCGGCTCCGAGTCGATACGGCATACAATGAATGCTCAAATTCGAAGGTAGCATTAACTACATGTTCGAACTTGTTTTTTTATTCATACCAAACGTGTTTTACTCTGTGGACTATGTTTTTGAGAAGATACTACAAACAACAGTCTTTACTACATTTTATTCATACGGCCCAATGTTATAAGCTAAAAATAAAAAAGTGCCGGTTACCGAACACCCACATCACATAATAAAACATGAACTGTCTTCAACTCCATCCGATAGAAAACCTACGAACAAAAGTTGGAATAAGTTCACAGGACTACATTATCCTTTTGATAAGTACAGCCGATTTACCAATCAATCCAAAACGTCGCAATATTTATCGACCTTCCCTTTAACTGTCATGTTTCCCTTTTATAGGATTTACTTTTTATTTGTTTTTCTCTCACTTACCAAGTGTGTGTTAGATGAGCTTCTGTTTTCTGGAAGGAACTGAATCCTCGCGAAAATAATGTCTGCAAAGAAAAAATGAAAAAAGATTTTTTTTACTAACATAGTACGACTGACTGTGCTCACTATTTCTATTTTATTAAATTGGACTCAATTTGTCAAGATTAGAAAAGGTCTATATAAGTGCACATGTCAAACGATATTATTGAGAGATATTGTGGTTTTCAGTGGGACTAAGCATGCAATGGGATTACCACAGAATTGCGAAATAATAAGCGTCAAAAACCACGGATGTCAGGTTGCAAGTTTGTATGTAAATTTGCTGATTTTTATTGTTAGCAGACTGCAGTTTTGCAAATATGTAAGAGGTTTTCGAAGTTTTTTTTACAAAATTTAACTCGCATTCCCAGTATGCAGACGCCCAAAATTCGCGTATATTATACACGCCTAGAATTTGTATTCTATGAATTCCACTGCATCAATTTGTAAACTGTCATTATTTATATTACAATAATTCACCGATACTACACAATTAGATTTTTCTCCAAAAACTCGGCATAATTTTGCCGAGATTCGAACAGCCAAGTGCTCGGCATGAGTTTTGACAACTCCAAAACTGTCGAAACTCTTAGTATTTTCAATTTCACAGATAACTTTCCGAGATTTTCGGTTTCATGAGAATGATAAATTACCGAAGTTTTTGTTGGAGAAAGAACCGTAACTATCCGTTTTACACATATGGGTTTTCAGTTATTATTAAAATTTATATGAGTTTTATAACAGTTGATTTGGAGAATTTTTTTCGTGTCGATATCAAGGCGTCAACATATTCTATTTCAGCTTGATTGGAGTAGAAGCACACTATTTTTCCATTTCTAATTCTTATAAGGAAATAAATCATTATGCACCAATTGATACGTACTGAAAAGATGAACTCATGAAAAGATTTCATAACTAACAAATTAGGTTAATTGATACCGTTCAGATCTGCACTGAAGCAAAATAACTACTTGTATAGTTTATCGAATTTCGGTTGTCTAAAAGCTGTTTATTGAGATTCCGGTAGCTTTATATCTTCGTTTCACTGATTTCGGTAAAAAGTTCGATTGCTGTTAAACACGGAAAATTACATTACCGCAAATCGGCATGATATTCAAAATTGCTGAAAATTCGAAAATTATGAGTCAAAC
Organism: Malaya genurostris; assembly: GCF_030247185.1. Classification (NCBI taxonomy): domain Eukaryota; kingdom Metazoa; phylum Arthropoda; class Insecta; order Diptera; family Culicidae; genus Malaya; species Malaya genurostris. The sequence continues at coordinate 253,528,889 of NC_080571.1, read as the reverse complement.
ATTTCGATCAACACAATATTTGCCAGAATTTCGATAAAATATTGCTTTACCGTGCTTTTCCGGTGTTTGTTTTCACCGAGATTAAAATCAAGTCTTAAAAGTGTAGCATTAGTGTACAAGCCAAATACGCATTTCGGGTACTATGTACTTTTACCAGGTGTTTTAAAATCACAGAAAAGTCATAATAGAAAAACATTTAAATTAAACATTACACTAAAAAGACAAAAGGCATCCACATTAATTGTTAATCTTAAATCAACTCACTCAGAAGGAAGAGTGAGAACCTATTATCCTTATCGAGTGAGAAGAGTGGAAGAGTGAGAACCTATTATCCATTCTCGCCTCTTTTGTTTTTTTCTATCTATGTACCGCCCCGAAAGCAATTTCTCCGTCTCAAGTATCCAATTATTTTCGCACTGAATATGCTGGCAGGACAAAGACCCAGCGTCCTAATTGTCAAAATGAAAGTTGCTTTGGACTTTGAACAAGCTCGTGGTAAATCTCTAATCGAATTCATTAAAACTTTTCCACATTGAGAAACTTCGCCCGAACGAATAAAACGTGAAAAGTTTTGCTAAGCTCTGTTGAAAATTTTGTCCTTATCGTTCCGGAGAGCTTAATGGGCTCGCTTTTTGTTTCGTTGATTACAACTTTAAATGAGCAAATTTAAATATGTCGTGAAATTTCATTTCTCATTTCAAGCATTAAACTGCATCCGATTTTCCGGAAAAGTAGAAAAATTGAACAATGTTATCGTTCGCAAAACGAAACAACAAACAAAAAAAAAAAGAAAACAAAATGGAGCTACAGCCACTTCCGCTGAGTGTGCGCTTTTTCCACCCAGAAACATTTACCAAGATCAGAAATAGTTGTACATAAGAGAATTATCCTTTTTCTTTCCGACTCCAGCACATAAACATCCTCTTCCCCTGTCAGGGACCTTTTCCGATGTTACTCCACCAACCCGGCCGTTCTAATTAAAGCTACGGCAAATTAATCCCCTCCGCTTGGTTGGCTTCATCCTGACCTGTTTCGGAAAACTCCAGTCAGCAGCCACATCCCACATTTTCTCATTTTCCGTGCTTGGTTTGGTTTTGCACACAGTCTCCCCTTTCGCCACGACCAGAACACAGACAGCCCATTACTCTTTCGGCTGCTAATTGGTGAACGAGAAGCGTCCCCATCCAAGAGGAAGGGATGCTGGCAAAATCTTCTGCTACATAGTTTAAACGAACACATTCACTTCGCTGGTGTGTCGATCGGTTTGATGGTCGTGGTAATCGACTCATTCCGCTGTTGGGGTGTTAACTATGTACTAATTAATTTCACTTTCCTGCCCTTTATTTCTTGGGGACGAAAGGATGTTTTGTGGCAAACACAGACAACAAGGGCGTGGAAAGTATATGGTATAAGTTCGCAGTTTGTTTGGATGAGAATAAAATGGCGGCTACACGACGTTTTACTAAATTACTTGATTTGAACAACTAACATACGTAGCAAGCTATAATGGCGAATGAATTGAATTTCAATTAATATTCTACTTGTCTACGATTGAGGTACTAGCTGCACGTAGGCTGTCGAATAATAACATAATACCACAGATTTCAAAATCGTGTGAAAACACTTAGCAAAAATAAGTCTTGTTATGTACATTCATTTTGTGGAATTAAAGAATTGTGTTTAACCAAACTTTGCAGCCCATTCAGAGCGTACAGAACCATTGCTTGGCGGGTGCAACGATCCTACTGACACTAAGAATCGTACCAGGTTGGGGTACATACACAAGCGATCTTCATTCTGTGGCAAGCCGGTTGTGAGGGACTTCTTTAGTATCTCTTACTTCTTTTAATCTTTTAGGGAAATTTTAAATAAAAAAAAAATCGTATTTTGATACATATTGCTTTTTTCGGACAAAACAATGTCAATTACACTACTTTTTTTACGAAATCTTCCTTTCCCAACTAACTATTGCAATGAGGAATAGCTTTATAAATGTTTCAATTGATGGATTGATTGGTTTTTATGACTATACCGTAACCACAATTTACAACAAAAAAAAAGCGTTGTGGGACTATTTTCCACAATCTATATTTCGATAAAAAAAATCACACACCTAATAATGCACGCACCATTCGATGTTCTGTTTACATTTTCGAAAATAAGTAGAAAAACGGTAGTAAAATTTCGTTTTAAATCTGTGTAAGACAAAAGTCTTTAGTTTGAGCAAATTCTATACATATTCAATTTAAAAAAGTAAACAAACATATTAGAAATACATTCATTTCGAATCGCACCAAAAATTTGGAACAATTGCAATTTTCATGATACTATAAGTAAAACGATTAAGACAATCGACGTATAACATGTAAAAAACCTTTTTTAATCCACCTAGTGGTGTAATGATGCCTTTCACATATTACTTATATTTTCAAAAACATTACTAGAAGATTCAGTGAATTTTTTTTCAATTCTGAATAAAATAAGAAACTTTCTTTGGGTATAAACTAACATAACCTTTTCAATTTTCAAACAGTTATGTCAAGTTAATAAGAATAATTATTTTGCATCGTCGCACTAAATGATTAAACACACTTTACCCTATAGTTCTGGAACCGGACCCATACCCGGATGAAATTAAACAGCAACCTATGAGACTTTTATTTGAGCCTGTTCGTGGAAATAGATCAAATCATCTATGAGAAAATTGAGTGAGTCTCGTTTTAAACATTTTGACCACTATTTCTGGTACTTCTGGAACCGGTAACTTAGTAAGTAACTAATATAGCGTACAAATTGAATTAGTTTTAGGCCAAATCTAGAAGAAGACCCTATACGCTATACGAAATTGAACAAAGCACGCTGTAAATGGAGCAAAGCCGCACGTACCGTCGCTTACTATTTTGGCATCGTAATTTTGAATTTGAATGTTTTGACACTCATTGCCCTATAATTTCGGAACCGGAAGTCGGATCAGGATGAAATTGCACAGTGTATTTAAAGACAATAAGAGCTTTAATTTGAATTATGATTCGTGAAAATCGATTTAACCGTTGCTGAGAATTTTATGTTATGTTTTTGGAGTTTTTCTTCACTATTACCGGTGCTTTCGAGGGCGTAAATCGGGGACTAGTAGTCCCAAAGTAGTTTTATATATATTCACTAACTAACCAGATCTGCCAACTAGATGAATTTAACAGTAAGTTTTATAAAAATGCGCACCTCGTTTCGTCATCGAAATTGAAAATTTTCACTAATCGCGCTGTAATACCGGAACCGAAAGTCGAATCTGGATCAACTTCTCGGAAACTTTTTAAATAATTTTAAGACCTTTTATTTGCTTCTTAGTTTGTGAAAATCGGTTGAGAAATTGCCGAGAAAATTGATTGCGCATTTGTTCATAAATTTGCACATATTTACTTGTAATTCCGGAACCGGAAGTCGGATCCACATGGAACTTTGTATGAAACTTTAACACCTTTCATTTGAATTCAAGTTTGTGAAAATCGGTTCAGGCATCTCTGAGAAAATTGAGTGACATTATTTGTCACATACACGCATACACACATACAAACATACACACATACACACATATAAACACACACAGACAGACATTTTGTAATCTCGACGAACTGAGTCGAATGGTATATAAAACTCGGCCCTCCGGGCCTCGGTTGTGAAGTCAATTTTCACAGCGATTGCAAAGCCTTTCTATATGAGAAAGGCAAAAATCAAATAAAACTAAATATTTTCAATTTTTATCGCAAAATACATGTGTTTTTTGTATTTTCAAGAGTTCCTTTAGGAAAGTGTCAAAACATATTTGGTAAATAGCTGTATCTGAAACGTATAGCAATTTATAAGTCAAAATATGAGGATACCATAAAACAAACAAAACAAACAGTTCATGCCAAAGATTTTCATCATTGAAAAAAATCATACCATTCCACTTCACCGATCGCGAGTATTCGTGACCATGCTCTATTGTAACTGACTGTAACCATAAAATCAGACAAAATTAGTAGTGGAAATCATAAGGTAAATTTTATGATGCATAAAAAATCACCAAACTCACCATTTCAAAAGATTAATATGAAAAATATACTTCTATTATAACGCTTATGACACTGCAGTATAATTCTCATCTATCACTATTATATTTGTCATACGAACAACATATTATATGAGCAAAGTTATGTTTGTAATAGAAATTTCGCACAATGTTCCTAAAAATTTCATATCAATTTCATAAGGCTTTTTATTGGAATTCAAATTTTCGTGACTTCATAAGGTGGTCCTACGATTCGCACACGATATTCCTGTGACTAAAAATCATTATGAAATTCCATAGATTTTTTGCATGAGTAATGTTTGGTATATAACGCGAGAAAATCCATTATAAGAACATTTTGGTTATAAATTGAATGGCTAAATTGTCCGCCAGAAACAACATGCACACATATGTGTCCTCCATACCATATCCTTCAAATTATAAGCATACATATTTTTTAAAAATAAATATTTATTGAAATATGAGTTAAACTTAAATTATTAAGATTTAAATTGGGACATTATTTGCTTCCGCAATTCTGTGATTTTTGTGTAGGGAAAATTGTCAACCTACTTGTATTGTGTAATGGGGAAAAGCAACGTATATACTAACTTACTAACTAAAACAGAGAGCGAATCGATTCATTTGAAGATTGCATCGATTTTTGTCGGAACCATACATAGTTAGTGTCTGTTTTACTAGCGAACAAAATGTGTCGTAAGTCCACAGTACTCCATCACTGAAAATATTCCATATTTCTATGTGTCAGTCGTGCAATTCATGCGTTTGGAATTTTGTTCGCTTTATTTTGGCACTGAATTTCATCTTAATAGCCGTTCATAGCAAAAAAAACTTCAGCTTTGAGTTATTTTTGGATATCTCATACTACTGAAAATTTTATAATACTTTGCTGAACATATTGCTGATAGTATGGAAATACAATAAGAAATATTCGCGATGAAGTTCTGCCCGTTCTTGTACAGGGTAAATTTTAAAAAGGCACCCCAGAGTAAAGTGAACATAGGTCTAACCATCGCCGAGAAAAGTAAATGAGATCCATTTGGGAAAATATGACCACTATTTCTGGTGCCTCCGGAATTGGAAACACGGAACCAGGACAGCCGAAATCAGTTTGTTTGACCGTCTACTTGACTTTCAAACGAAGTAGTTTTGAGGAAAGTTTAGAGTTTTTTTAAGTGTTTTGTGTCGCCGCTTTAAGTGATGGTATAAAATTTTAAATACACTTCACCCTATAATTCCGGAACCGAAAGTCCGATCCAGATGAAATTCTGAAGCTTCATATAAAACCATAAGAGCATTCATTTAAAACTACATTTTGTAAAAATTGGTCATGCTATCTTTAAGAAAAGTGAGTAAGTAATTTGAAATTGAAATTTTGAACAGGATGTCGAATTCAAGTGAAATTCAGAAGTTTTGTAAACGACTCTAAGACCATTCAATTGAATCTAAGTTTGTAGAAATCGGTTTCGCCATCTCTGAGAAAAGTTAGTACACATATTTCCATTGATTTATTCCATAACTCCGGAACCGAAAGTCAGATCCAAATAAAATTTAAGAATTTAGTATGGACCCTAAAGAGCCTTCGTTTGAATCTAAGTTTGTTGAAATCGGTTCAGCCATCTTCGAAAAAAGTTGGTGCACTTATTTTAAAAAGTTTTTGCACATTTTACCTCATATTTTCGGAACCGGAGGTCGGATCCAAATAATATTCAGGAATTTTTTTATGGTACCACAAGATCTTTCATTTTAATCTAAGTTTGTGAAAATCGGTCAAGCCATCGCCGAGAAAAGTTAGTGCAAGAAACGTTACATACACACAAACACAAAAAGGCGAAAATGGGTATAGAATTCATTCAAACTTTGGAAAATATTTCTGAGGCTAGTAGGGCCGAGCGTTGTGTACCAATCGATTCAGTTCGACGAACTCAGCAAATGTCTGTGTGTGTCTGCATGTGGACTTGGATCTTAGAGATGACTGGGATTAATTTAATCGGACTAGTTGCAAAGGTCAGGTCTTTTTGTCAGCCAGGAACGCTATTGTTTTCGTTCTTTGATCCGTTGTTTGTTTTCTGAGTTATGAAAAGTTTTATGTCGAAATTAGCAGTTTTTTTTATAATATATGTTTCAATTGACCTCAAAAACAAAATAGTTTCCAAAATTTGGACACTTTGTTGTAATATTCTTGAAACAAGCCGTAGTTTTTGAAATCCGTCTATTTTAACTGACATACTGACATTTTTGTGAAAGTGACTTTTACCTTTTTTAAAGGAATCTTGAGCGCTTCATGATAAAGCAATGTTTAGGAGCAAAATGGAACACTATTTACAATACGCACTTGAAAAACTGTGTACACAATTCTTTTACATGACATTTTGTGCAGTGAGATGAAACCCTTTTAAGGGTTAGGCAATCACTGAGAAAATCAACTTTCGAATCGATCCTTATATTCCATTCGAATCAGTTCTTCAAGATTACCAAATGTCAGTTTGTAGGTGTGTGTATATGTTACAAAAACATGTAGTTGTTTTTCTCAGAGTTGGCTGGACTAATTTTCACAAACTTGGATTCAAAGGAAAGATTTCTTCGTCCTGCAGCCTGTTATTGAACTTCACCTGCACCAAATTTCTCAATTTTCTCAAAGATTGCTTAACCGACTAGATTCGAATGAAAGTCCCATCTACAAACTTAGATTCCTATGAAAAGTCCTGTGCTCTCATACAAGATTCTTGAATTTCATTGGATTCGACTTATGGTTCTACTACAGGATATCGATATATTTAACGAAATTAAAACAATGTCACTCATTTTTATCGTTGATGTCTGAACCAAATGAAAGATCTCAAGATCCCATAAAAAACTCCTTGTTTTGTAATCAGATCCGACTTCCGGTTTAGAAGATCCAGGCGATTAGAGTAAAAATGTCAATTTCACATAAATTTATCGGGTTCGCTAATTTCGATAGTCGAGGACTCAATAAACTTATTTCACTTTTACTATTCGGTATTCGGTTTTCGATCCTGGAAGGAAACCAAAAGATTAATTTAGAACGCACTATGATTTCTCAAAGATGGCTACACTGATTTTTTTTAATCAAATGAAATGGTTTATAATTCCTTAGGTGAATTTCAATGACTTCGGCAACATCGATTTTCGCATTTCGGTTTCGGCAACGTGAATAGAGGAGCTCAATCGTTTTATTAAAGAGGGCCAAATCGAATTTCAAAATAAAAAAAATTCAAATTAAAACATTTACAAAATTGGTAAATTTTTTCCAATTATCGGAATCGATTCCGATTAATATATTACACGGTGATCAGTTTTGCCTTTCTCATATTTTAAAATTCAAACCGTCATTGAAGATGACGATACCCAAGAATCGAAAACGTCACTTCATAAAGGACTCAAAATCAAAGAAAAGACTTATGACACTAGGCAGCCCATATTTATTTCTAAATTTCCGTTCAAATTTAAGAAGCGAATTAACCCTTAATTAAACTAACTGTCTAAAATTTACTAAACTCAAGTTTCCGATACATTCACATATTTGATCGCCGCGATTTGTTGTTGAATGAGGTTAATAGTTTTGATTGAATTTAATGCGAACAAAGGACCTTCTCTGGTAGTGCAGCTATAGTGAAAACACTCCGATCAATACAATTCAGCTTAATCCTAGATGATTAGAAAACATTGAAATTTAAATCCCATCCGGCTTTAACCGCGTCCAAGCAGTGATCGCGATAAAGTACGACCGGAACCAAACACTCCTTATCATCTGTTCTTCCCGTACGGTGGAATTAAATAGGAAAAAAAACTCTGTTTAATATCCTATCCTATTCCTTAGGAATTTGCATACGAGCAAATATCGAAAGCGCTGCTTCTTCGAACTCGTCCTGTAGGAGAAAAATCGACACATCATCAACATCGATGTGGGGCGCTGGGCCAGGCCAAGGCGATGATGGGTGTGACCTGGTACCGTCGAGGAGCATCGCCGGAAGAAGAGAAAAAAGGAGCTCGTTATTTCTTTACAGATACGAAATTGGCTTCCCCTGTCTGTTCGGTATGGATACGTGTGTACACAGCATGTGTGTTTTTTTTTTTTTTTTTTTAAACAACTATTTATTGGAATATGAGTTAAAATTAAATTATTAAGATTTAAATTGGGTGTTCAGCCACAAGTGGTGACTTTTCAGCCCTGTTATATATATGATTTGGTTATTACCATGAAGACATCATTTGCTTCCGCAATTCTGAGATTTTTGTGTAGGGAAAATTCTAAACCTACTTGTATTGTGTAATGGGGAAAAGGAACTTATATACTAACTTACTAACTAATACAGAGAGCGAATCGATTCAATTGAAGATTGCATCGATTTTTGTCGGAATTTGCTTATAATATTATGTGACATTACATCTAATGGTTCTATATTTGTGAGTCTGTGTAACTCATTTGTACTAAACCAGGGAGGACGCTTCAGAATCATTTTCAGAATTTTATTCTGAATCCTTTGAAGCGTTTTCTTCCTGGTGGAACAACAGCTTGACCAAATTGGTACCGCATAAAGCATGGCTGGTCTGAAAATTTGTTTATAAATTAACAATTTGTTTTTTAGACAGAGCTTAGAATTTCTGTTTATAAGAGGATATAAACATTTAATATATTTATTACACTTTGCCTGGATTCCTTCAATGTGATCCTTGAAAGTGAGTTTTTTGTCATACGTTAAACCTAAGTATTTAGCTTGATCAGACCATGTCAATTCCAAGCCATTCAATTTGAGAATGTGATTATTGTTTGGTTTTAGAAAAGAAGCTCTTGGCTTGTGAGGAAAGATAATTAATTGCGTTTTTGCTGCATTTGGTTTAATTTTCCATTTTGACAGATAATCACTGAAAATATTTAAACTTCTTTGTAGGCGACTGCAGATCACTCTTAGATTTCTACCTGTGGCTAACAGACTTGTGTCGTCACAGAATAGCGATTTCTGACAACCAACGGGTGGATTTGGAAGATCAGAAGTGAAAATATTATACAAGATTGGAGCTACACTCGAACCCTGCGGAACACCGGCTCGTACGGGTAGCAATTCAGATTTACAATTCTGATAGCTAACCTGAAGAGTACGATCAGTTAAATAATTTTGAATCATTTTGATCAAATAAATAGGAAACTGGAAATCAGACATTTTTGCTATTAAACCTTTGTGCCAAACACTGTCGAATGCTTTTTCTATGTCTAGAAGAGCAACTCCAGTGGATAACCCAGAAGATTTATTTGATTTTATCATGTTCGTTACTCTGACAAGTTGATGAGTAGTTGAATGTTCATGACGAAATCCAAACTGCTCTGGTAAAAAAATTGAATTCTCATTAATATGAGTCATCATTCTCAACAAGATAGTTTTTTCAAAAAGTTTACTGATAGAAGAAAGTAAGCTAATTGGGCGATAACTTGATGTTTCTGCTGGGTTTTTATCAGGTTTTAGGATAGGAATTACTTTAGCGTTTTTCCATCTTTTTGGGAAGTAAGCTAATGAAAAACACTTGTTGAAAATTTTAACCAGGAGTCTCAAGGCAACATCGGGAAGATTTTTAATAAGAATATTAAAAATTCCATCATTACCAGGAGCCTTCATGTTTTTGAGTTTCCTAATAATTGATTTAATTTCATCAAAATTCGTCTCAATAATGTCATCGTGTGATAACACTTGGGTTGAAATATGATCATACTTCAGTGAGACTTCATTTTCAATAAAACTCACAACGTTCAAATTAAAATTGTGGACACTCTCGAACTGCTGAGCAAGTTTTTGAGCTTTTTCGCCATTTGTAAGAAGTATTTGATTTCCTTCCTTGAGAGCAGGAATTGGTTTCTGAGGTTTCTTAAGAACCTTAGAAAGTTTCCAGAAAGGTTTAGAATATGGTTTAATTTGTTCAACTTCTTTAGCGAAATTTTCATTTCGCAAAAGAGTAAATCTATGTTTAATTTCTTTTTGTAAATCCTTAACTATGTTTTTCATAGCAGGATCACGAGAACGTTGATATTGTCGTCGACGAACATTCTTCAACCGAATGAGCAGTTGAAGATTGTCATCGATGATAGGAGAATTTAATTTAGTTTGAGCTTTGGGAACTGAAAGATTTCTAGCTTCGATAATATAATGATTCAAATTATCAATTGCTGTGTCGATGTCCGCAGAATTTTCTAAAATAGTTTCATGATCCACGTGATTTTCAATGTGAGATCTGTAATCCAACCAATTAGCTCTATGATAGTTGAAAATAGAACTAATTGGATTAATTATAGCTTCGTTGGAAAGTCTGAATGTTACAGGAAGATGATCTGAGTCAAAGTCAGCATGTGTAATCGGTTCACTACAAATGTGACTTTGATCTGTTAGAACCAGATCAATTGTAGACGGGTTTTTCACGGAAGAGAAACAAGTAGGATTACTGGGATGAAGAACTGTAAAGTAACCAGCTGAGAGTTGATTATGAAGTATTTTACCATTACTGTTATTTTGCCTACAATTCCACTGGACATGCTTAGCATTTAAGTCCCCTATTACGAAAAATTTCGATCGATATCTTGTAAGTTTTTGCAAATCGCCTTTAAAGAAATTTAATTGTTCGCCGGTGCATTGGAATGGCAAATATGCTCCAGCGATGAAATAAATTCCATGAATGGTTTCAACTTCGATTCCCAAGCTTTCAATAACTTTAGTATTGAAAGAAGGTAAAATTCGATGCTTAATTTGACGTTGGACAAAAATGGCAACTCCACCACCAATTCCAGTAAACCTGTCAAATCGATGAACCACATAATGTGGATTACTTTTCAATTTTACATTTGGTTTAAGAAAAGTTTCTGTCACAATGGCAATATGAATTTTGTGAACTTTGAGAAAATTATAAAATTCATCTTCACTCGATTTCAAAGATCGAGCATTCCAATTTAAAATATTCAAATAATTATTTAACATCACTGTTAAATTTTAAATTCATTATAATATTATTTGCAAATTTCCATCCGATTTGAAATGCTTCAAAAAGTGATGAAGTCGAATTCATTTGGATGATCATTTGAAAAAGTTGATCTTGTAGGTAGATCATTTTATTTTCAGTTATATCGCCTAAATCGACTTCATTTAAAGAAGCGAATGGCATTGAAGGAATATTTGTAGGTAGACTGCCATTAGAAGAAGATGATTTGGCCGGTCTACCTATTAATAAATTGTTTTCGTTAGAAGAAGAACTGCAAGGCGGTCCTGTGTTTTGATTATTTACATTAGAAGAAATAGGAGATAGATTTCTACCTAATATACCAGCATAACTGACATTAGAAGAAGATGATGACGAGGTCGATCTACCTGTCAATAAATTGTTTTCGTTAGAAGACGAATTGGCAGGTGCCTTAGAAGAATTTTCAGGTATATTCTGTAAATTTAAGGTCGTTGATTTGACTTGTTGTCTAAGCGAACGAGCGTTTAAAATTTTTTCCCTGACAGGACATTTCAAATAATTGGATTTATGATTTCCATTGCAATTTGAACATGAAAATTTATCAGTGGTTTCATTCATTGGACAAACGTCTTTCGAATGCGATTCACCACAATTCAAACACCGTATATCCATATGACAATTTTTGGTTCCATGACCGAAGCCTTGGCAACGACGACATTGCGTTAAGTTAGCAATACGATTATGCCGTTTATAATGTTCCCAATGAATTTTAATGTGGGAAATGAAACGTACTTTTTCTAAAGTTTTCAAATTGTTTACATCACTTCGATTGAAGTGTATTAGATAAAGTTCATGGGAAATTCCAGAGCGTGGTTTAGAAGTACCATTCGCTCTTTTTTTCATAAGTATTACTTGGGAAGGGGCAAAACCAAGCAATTCTTTTAGTTCATTTTTAATTTCATCAATACTTTGATCATTTGATAATCCTTTCAAGACAGCCTTGAAGGGTCTGTCTGATTTTATATCATATGAATAAAATTTATGAAGTTTTTCGGACAAATATCGAATAAGACGTTCGTAATCTTCCAATCCATCCACCAAGACTCGACATTCTCCTCTTCGTCCGATTTGAAATGAGACTTTTACTTCCGGGAGAAAAGTAGAAAGCTCAGTACGGAATGCTTTGAAGTCGGAAATCATCACCGTCACTGGTGGCATAGATTGATGTTTCTTCCCAGAACGACAAGCGTCCATTTTGGGAATTTTTGAAGAATTTTCTTCTATGTCACTACAATCGGATTCAGGAAGAATCTCGTAAATATTGTTAGACGGCATAGGATCAACGGAAGGGAAATCCGTCCGTTGTCTTTTATTTTTACATTCAGATTCTATAAGATCGTGAATGTTATTAGAAAAATGTTGAATAACGGATTGTGATTTATTCCGTATTGAATTATTTTTAGCCTTAGGCTTGTTGCCTTTCCGGTTGGACGCAGGCATTTTTGAAATTAATGAAATTTTAAATTAAATTAACTAGGCTAAATTAGTCTTCGATTAGACTCCTAGCTAGCCTTAAAAAAGGCTGATTAATTTCTTAGTCACTCTAATATCACTTAGTCACTCTAATATCACTCTTTGTATCACTTAATCACTTAGTTAGTGATTCAGGTAGCCTTGAAAAAGACTGAAGCCTTGAATCAATGAAACTCTAGGTAGCCAGAAAAAATTTCCAGGAGCCAAGAGCTATACGCGTGCGGTGCGAACGACTGTTCAACACCGACTGACACAGCATGTGTGTTCGAGAAGTGATTGCAGAGCAGAGAATCCATATCATCATTAAAATAATGAAAAGCCGATGGCAATTCAAATATACAGCCCAGCAGCGCGCACATTTCCCTTCGACGATCGACGTGTTCGTCGGTTTCGTCGGCTTCGTCATCATCGTCCTCGTATGGAAAGTTCGCACAGGATTAGGATTTCCTTCGGCACATGTGGTAAGGGTTTGGTGACAGGGTGCAGAAATAAAATAAGAAGATGCCGAGCCAAGTGGTGCGCGATGGAAAGTAAATTGATTTTTATTCAACTTTCTTCAATTTTATTTTATTTATTTACGATTTTTTCCACGATTTTGGTTTTCTTTTTCCGATCGGATGGAGGACGGAGGGAAGTGTGGCTCGAATCAAAATCTACTCCGCAAGGAGTAAAGTTTGTTCCGTTCGGTGGGTGGGTGGCGGTTGTCATTGTTGCGCTCATCTTACCCTCGAATGGAATGCTGATCGGGGGAAAGACTGCACACGAGCGTCAATTGATAGGGATGAATGCGTGGAACAAGGATTGAAAGTTTATCATTCGTTTGCTTTTGGAGTTGTTTTTTTCTTCTTCAAACCATTATTTCACCCTTTTGATAGCATGTTGGGTGGAGGGATTTTTTTTTTCTTCTCCTCGCATGCTCATAAGTGTCACCGAGAGTGCACGTGTATGTTCCCTTATGTATGCATCAACGGAAGCGACATCTATTTCCCTTGCTTTCTCAACTGTCTCTTCCTCTAACTCTTACTCATCTACATAAACATACAGCATTTGGATGTGTGCCTGCTGTGCCATCTACGACGTTCGGTGAGAATGAGAACTTGGTTAATCTCAGGCAATATCACTTCGAACGGGTAGTATCTACCATACTCGGAGTAAGAGTGTAAGTTCAGGAATTTCATTACTGTGCTATCAGTGCCATGACAGAACCGTAGGGGTTGGAAAATGTCTTTGATATCGAATAGCGTTTAGAAAGAGTTCATGTGAAGATAACGGTAAAAGCATTATCGTGTCTGCATAGCTGACATATTTTCCAGTGATCCGTGCGAATTAACACTGGTTGCGCGAATGCAAATTTTTAGTTACATCCACGTAAAATTTAGGATGCTTTAGTTTGTTATACTGTATTTGCAGACACTGGGAATTGGTTTGTTCAATGTAATGAATGGATATGTTTATCGAGGTTTTGTTGCAATTTTTGAACACATGAATTTATACTGCTCTTTATTTTTAAGCACTCAAATCGATTGATCATTTCGTTGACGCTTGACCTGTGCGCCGCCAAGCCACGCTGTCGATAGTTTTGTTATGCTGCCTATTTTTTAGATAAACGATCAGACTAGCTCATCAGACTAGTGGTGCGATCAAACACCACTGGATTTATGAAATCGTATCACAGTAAAAAAATATCACCTAAGTTGACATTTGACCTCTATACAATCTCCCAATGAAATTGGGAACATATTCTTTGAGGAAGGTACATTTATTTAAACCGGATAAATATTTTTTCTTTTTTTTTCATATTTTCCGAACAAAATTTTTTTAATGATTTAAAATAATATTAGTGCAAAAAACGAACAAAACAATTTGAAGCCAAGAACGGATAAAAACCTAGCCATTGCACGGTGGGAAAAATGGACCAAAAACGATGACTTTTTTGTAAATTAGTCAGTAAAATTGATTTCACGTAATTAGAAGAACCGCACGAAACATTAAACCAAAGTGCTTTCAGATAAAGTGTTTCATATATATTTTATTTTATTTTATATAACAAATTGTTTGTACATAGTTTTAATGATAGCAGTAAATTCGTTATACCGTTTTACCCCAATTAGTTTCGTTAATCCTATCATTGCACAGTGGGGAAAAAACGATCAAAAACGCGACTGTGCTCAACAATTTTATAAAAACATGAGCAAATATTTTCAAAATTAGTATTTCTTATTCAAATTTTTCTGTAGAATCGATTTATGATAGTAAGAAGATTCGCAAAATTCACTATCATGCCCGTTTTGCTTAAATTCCTCTTTTTTCTGACTTTACTTTGAAAACTAACTGTGGAACTCAGGAAAAAATTCAATTCCACCAATTGGAAGGTATTCCTGACATGCTCATATGTTAGATAAAAGAATTGTTTTTAATAAGATTGGCCGCAAACAACTGTATTCTGTTTTACCCTCAGTCATCTTCTTCCGTGAATTTACAGAAAAAAAAGTTCTGCTGATCGATGTTTGGACCAATTTTGGTTAAACAAGACAGTTCTATGTTTAGCATATAACCTCAAATAATAGTTTACAGATAGTGATCGCATGCTTCGTGCTACATCGTTTTACCCCAATTTTCCGACTAATATAATTGTATGTTGAATTCAGATTTACAATTCCAAAGCAGATCCAATATGTCCTACCAATATTGGTTCATTTTACGTGCAAAACATCTATGATCCAATCAAACACAATGAGAATGACAGTACTAGCCTGTTTAGCCTGTTTTACCCCAATTTAATTCATAAGTCGTATTTCTGGTTAAGCTTTCTTTCACATACCGAAAGCAGGCTGATTGCGGTTGATGAAAACCGATTGATATTACGCAGAAAGACCTGAAAATAGGATTACAAATAAATTCATTGACCGCACGAATCTTGCTATACCGTTTTACCCCAATTTATCCTTTAACTGAGTCCTAAGATTTTGCTCCACATTTAATTCATTTGTAATCCTATTTTCAGGTATTTCTTCGTAAGATCAATCGATTTTTATCAATCGCAATCAGCCTGCTTTCGGTATGCGAGAGAAGGTTTAACCAGAAATACGACTTTTGATATGAATTGGGGTAAAACGGGTTGAACAGGCTAGTACTGTCATTCCCATTGTGTTTAATTGGATCACTGATATTTTGCACGTATTATGAACCAATTTTGATAGATCGCATTAGATCTGCTTTTGGATTGTAGATCATATTTCAACTGTATATTATAACTAGAGAAGAAATGGGGTAAACCGGTGCAACGAGTTTTCTGCTGTTTATAAAACTACTTGCAATCGATTTGCTAGACTTTTTTTTACATCGGAAACACTCTATTCGCTCTTCTGCAAGTTCTTCGGTTTCATGTTATATAGTTAAGGTAGCGCTTCGCCGTGGTCAAGTCGAAGCGAGACAACTCACTGCTTCCTCTTGCTTTGTCGCCGAAATTTCACTCTAAATTGCAAATTTCTCCAATACTAACCCGATTCACAAAAAATCAAAAACATACGATTGTAGGTAAATGATTTTACTATGCATTTGGCGAAAAATATTAGTTAGAAAGCTTTTCTTTCGCGAGATTTCGTGCGAGTTTTGTTAAACCTTTTGTATTCTTTTTTCCATTTCTCGCTATGAACAACTCGCATATGTAGGGATGTGCTACGTTTTCAACAAAGCTTCAAAGCTAGTAGCGATGAAAATCATTACTGATTTCTGGTTCTACTGAAACATGAATAGAAATTATTTTACAAAGTAGGAACACTTACATTTTCTACTCATCTTTATTCAACGTTTACACAGAGAGAACGCACAACGAAAACAAAAGAAATGTTGTTAGCGTCTACCGCATGTGGCATTTTTCACACCCCAATGCATGCGTTGACATTGTGTGCGTGCGAAAGAATAAGGAAAAACTCATTTATTTTTAAAACTCGCACGAAATCTTTCGATAAAAACGTTTATCAGGCACAGTTTATATACGAATCGATAGAAAAATTAATTATCCAGAATCGTATGTTCTTGGAATTTCCGTTTTCTTTACCGTTTTCTCACAATTTTGGGTAAAGTGCGTGAAACCCCGGGATAGGCAGCGAACTCCCGTGACCACGGCGAAGCGCTACCTTAAGCTTGAATACAATGCAGTATAAAAAGGGAACTTGGGGTAAAATGAACATGATAGCGTTTCGTGCGGTCCTTCTAAATACATGGAATCGATTTTACTGATCATTTTACACCAAAAAAGTGCTTTGTGGTCAGCTGTATCATGCCTCCAAAAAAAAAATCGTCGCGTTGTTGGTCCATTTTTACCTACTGTGCATTGGTTTTCGCATTTTGAATGGAGCGAAACGAGCTAGTACTGTCATTCCCCTTGTATGTATTTGGATCGTTGAACTTTTCTAGGTAATATGGACCACTATTAATTGGTCGCATTGTATCTACTTCAGGATTGTAAAGTAGAATTAAACTTAAAATTAAGTTTGAGAGAAAATTGGGGTAAAACAATGTAGCAGGATTCATGTGATCATGGAAACTATATGTTAATTAATTTGTGGGGTTTTGTGCGCAACATATAACTATCTAGCTTTACCATAATTGGTCCAAACACCGATCAGTAGACCTTTTTTCTATAAATTTATGGAAGAAGTAGATTTGCGGTAAAACAGAATCCAGTGATTTGCGCTCGTACTAATTAACAACAATCCATTTATAGAATTAATGAAATTGTCAGGAGAGCCTTTTGATTAGTCACATTAATTTTTTCTGATTTATATAGTCAGTTTTGCGAATCGGACATGATGGTGAATTTTGCGTATATCTCAATTATCATCAACCATTTCTACAGTAATTTTTGCGTAAGAAATACCCACCACCTATATTTACAAAGATTTCTATTAAATTATTGATAAAACTCGCGTTTATACTCCTTTTTTCCCTACTGTGCAATGTTTATATCCAGTTTTGATCTGAAACTTTTCTAGGCGCCAGCATGTTGCAGCTGCTCTAGATATTTAAAACCTGTCCACGTTAAATTCGGATTTTTTTTTTCAGTGTAGATTTTGAATTATTTCACGGATCGCTGAAACGTTTCATTTATATGACTGTTCAGATTCGTCACTTCACTTCTTACACGCAGAGCAATTGAGCTTGTTTGAAATAACTGAACAGTCAGTAGATTATTAACTTTGACAATTTAACAATGTTTTTGTTAATTGAAACATGCTTTACTTTTGTATCAAGAAAAAAAATTGTTCATTTTATTTATGATCTTATTTATGTAATGATACAACAAATTATTTAAATTAGGGTTCATTTGCTTATCATTTTTGTTTTCTTAATAACCAGTGAATTTTTCTCCTCTGCGGACAATCAAAAAAGTGCACGCGTTTTAAATGGGATTTTTTCTGATTCTTTCGTTTCCTTGGGGCTGTTGAACAATTCATGTGTAAGTATGGATAATTAATAGTAGTGGAGACCGGGGCGAAAATGACCATAGGTCGGAAATGGCCACTCACAATAATTCGAACACTTAATGTCACATCCCATCGGCAAAGCCCTCAATACGTGGACTCAAGCACTAGCTACAATTGGTTTATGTTTATTTGACATGCCGTCAATCGCTCATGTGTTCGACAGTTGTACATCGCTGAATTTTCGAGTACGTACCAACAAAATAATTTAAAAACCCCCAAATCGACGGTCACAATTTACCGCTATTACCGACGACGTGTATACGTTACTAAAACACCTTCGGCAGCACAAAATTTAGTCAATTTGATTTGGACAAATTAGTCAATAATCAGATCCGCAAAGTTTGCATTGAATACTCTTACGAAGCACACCCGGATTGTGCGCTTAAGTGACAAAATATTCACATGTCTGAAAATGAGCCAGACAGTGAACTAAATTATTAGTGAAACTTTTTTTAAAATTAAACTCTGGTCTTAATAAATAAACAATTGCATTTTATTTCACATATATTTTTCTCATCACTTTCTTAATAAAATATATATTTTATTCTCTCTCTCTCTCTCTCTCTCTCTCTATATATATATATATATATATATATATATATATATATATATATATATATATATATATATATATATATATATATATATATATATATATATATATATATATATATATATATATATATATATATATATATATATATATATATATATATATATATATATATATATATATATATATATATATATATATATATATATATATATATATATATATATATATATATATATATATATATATATATATATATATATATATATATATATATATATATACATATATATATATATATATATATATATATATATATATATATATATATATATATATATATATATATATATATATATATATATATATATATATATATATATATATATATATATCTCTATCTCTCTCTCTCTGTGTGTGTGAGAGAGCGAGAGAGTGTGTGTGTGAATTCCATTCGGATCCGACTTCCGGTTCCAGAGTAACTCTGAAAATTCGCATAAGAAAAACCGCATAATTTCGAAACTTCGCATAAAAAAAACCGCATAACTCTGAAAATTCGCATAAAAAAGTCGCATAAAAAAACCGCATAAAAAAGTCCTCAGTGTACACCGTCACCTAAACCGGTGAAAAAAAAACATTAAAAAAATTCTAAACTGGTCTCAAAACTACACAAATCGATAGCCATTATCAGTAGGCAACTAAACAAACCGATTCCGGCTATCCTGGTTTCCGGTTACAGAAGCACTAAAAATAGTCGTCATATATTCCAAAAAAGGATCTCATTCACTTTTCACAGCGATGGTTTTGACCGATTTCCATAAATTTAGATTCAAACGGAACCTCTCACGGTCCCATACGGAATTCTTGAATTTCATCCGTATCCGAAGTCCGATTCCGGAGTTATAGGGTAAAGTGTGTTCAACATTGTACACTTAATCCGGTGAAACAAAAAGTTTTCTAAACTGGACTCAAAACAGTTATTCCCAATCTTAGGCTTAAATGAAAGGTCTTATGGTCCTACCAAAAATTACTGCATATTTTCGGATACAACAGAAATTTAAATCGTCGTGTTAGTTGGTGACCGTACACACCAAAAAAAATTTGAATAATGCAGGTGACTTAATTCCTCATACGATGTTATTCATAAAGACCTAATTCGTCAAATGGCGGAAAATTTCATTTGTATTGACTTAATGTTAGATTAGCTTGAATTTTACTGGTTTCGACTGAAACTTGCATTATGCTAGCAGGTGCGACTGTATGAATTTAAATGCACGTTTTACCAACCAAGCAGATGTGTACTTCTGTGGCTCAGTCGATTAACAGACGTACATGCGATCCAATGATTCTCGGTTCAAGTCGCGGCGGTAGCTACCAGTATTCTTTTATTATTTCAACGAATTTCATGTCATGGAGTTTCAGACACAATATTAAATGTTCTTCCGCGTGAATTTGCGTGAAGTGCGACGCTCCATTTATGTGCATCTAATAAAATGTGAAATCACAGGGATTTTTTTAAGTGTGTACTAATCGACTTCGATTATACCGGTTCTCGGGTTCCGGTGCTGGAAATACATAAAATAGTGAACCCATTTCGTTTTCTAATAGATGGACTAACCGATCAAAGAACTGTTTCTCTTCTTCTCTATGTTATACTAGTTAATACACCAACAATCTATTGGTTTCTTTCAAAATTAGAAGAGAAACATTTTGAATAGAATAGTACAGTATTATATATGAGAGAGGCATCATTACACCACTAAGGAGTGTATTGAAAATAAGCTATCCACAAAATTTTCTTTCGAATTATGATAAAAAACGATATTTTATTCTAACTAAAAATTGATCCTTTATTGTACGAGGTTAAACTTGAGCATAATGAAAACCGGATGAAATTTAAGTTATTTCTTTACGAATTTTCGAACTTTTGATCGAACGCTCTTCATCAATTTCCGGACCGCGGACCCACACGGACCGAAGAATGCGGCCAACATGAATATTCACCAACGCCATATGGAAGAAATCATGAAATATTTAATTCACCAGGCACTGCCGATCACCAGCTGAAGGCTGGATCTGCCAAAGTCAACCACTGCGACCCAAATATGACATTACTCAATGATACAACCCTAGTTTTAAGTTAGTCGTAAATTAAAATTAGTAAAAGCCCTTGGCATCTTAGAGCTTCAGCAATGTGCCTTAAACATTATATTCTTGAATAAAAAAAAATCAAGTTCCGGACAAGTGTTGCATTTAATTTTTTGGACGCTTGAGCCCAAATTTTTTTGAACTCATGCATGTTCCCAGCTGCCTTACCAGTCTTCTTGAAGACCCTCTTCAAGATTGCCCAGTAACGTTCGATGGGTCGAGGCTGAGGGCAATTTGGTGGATTGATATTTTTCTCAAGTAAATTTATACCCTTTTCCGCAAGCCAATTCAGAGTGGTTTTGGCATAGTGAGCCGACGCTAAATCTAGCCAAAACAGTGGAGGTGTACTATGCTTCTTATATAAAGGCAGCAATCTCTTGGGAGACACTCAGATCGATAGATTTCTGCATTTATAGTTCCGGTAGTGTAAAAAATGGTTGACTTCAAACCACAGCAACATATTATCTGCCATACCAATACCTTTCGACCGAATTTCTCCACTTGAATCGACCTGTCCGCATCGCTCACATCCTCCCCAACGACGACAGTAAAGTATTGTGGATCTGGAATGGTTTTTGAGTCCTCCTTTACATAAGTCTCGTCGTCCATCAAAACGCATGCATCCGGACACTGCAAAAGACGCTAATACAATTTCCGGGCCCTTGTTGCTGCTCGTTTCTTCTGTTCTACACATTGTTTCGTGATTTTCTGCTTCTTGTAGGTCTTCCGGCTATTTCGCCTCTTGATACGCTTGATCATTCCGACACTCGTTCCTGCTTTTTTGGCCAAATCACGTATTTTGTTCTTCATGATTAGAAATACCACTTTCTGATCCAGTTTTCTGTCTCTTCCTGGTAGCTCATTCAAATAATGGTGTTCCTCAAACTTATTAATGATGGTTTCAACACTGGCATGATGAGTTCCAAACCGCTTCGCCAATTTTCGCATAGTAATGCCCTTTTGATACACTTCTTAGGTGGATTAAAGCAGGTTTTTTCACTAGTTTCCATTCAACTATTCCGTCCGATGGCATTTTATCAAACTGTTTTTCAATTGGATACTAATGAGAGATACTGAAAGAATGGAAAGATAAAGTATCAAGCATTATGGCATGGAAGCAGCAATCAAAAATCTATTTTTGGCTAATTTTGTTTGACGTTGGTGGTGGCTTCAGACCCGAGAAAGTTAATAGATATTATCAATCTCCTGGTGGACTAAAATTCTTTAATTTGTAACTAACTCAGTCTACTCTTAATCAAACAACCGCATTTTCGGTTAGGTAAGTTTACGGGTTTTGGTTTAAGACAGCATTTGGTAACAAAAAATAATTTGATAAATATATATACGATCTATCGAATCAAAAGACGAGTTGGCTCTATTGTTTCGGTTACACGATGGATTTAATTGTCAGGTTTATCCCTTTACTGCAAGAATTGCTTCGCATGGTAAAACCAACTACCGGAGCATCTCAGGATCTCTTACTTCTGAACCCAGCTGAACGTTGAACAATGGACAGCCCGTGGGTGAGAGTATGAACTAACGCCTTTATCGGAGCCCGCCAGCAAGAGTCATTCATGTTTGATAAGCTTATGAATAGAAAACGAAGTCTGCCGGCAGCGAGCAATGGAAATACGAATGAGCATAATTGAAAACGTTGAAAGTTTTCATATTCATCAATAGATTAAATATGAATGGAAGAGAAGGCCACGCTGGTTTGCTCGTGTGAGTTGCTGCTGAGGCTGCTGCCGCCACAGTGAACTGATGGTGTTAACAACGGGACTCCAGACCACACCACACACAATAGATTGCGAACAACATGCATGGCTTCGTTACCAGACGAAGGCCAAAGTTCTCCGGGAGAAATCACACTTGCTTGTCGAAAATGAATCGAATGTCTAGTTGCGAAAGCACGATGGGATGAAATTGGGATTGTTTGAAAAAAAAAATCATCTATCACTTGCTACTTCATACTTCTACGACATGTGAAATTCAAAGAACCTACGTTAAGTCAAGAGATATTATATAATTATTGAATAAAAAGTTTTTTATTAATACGATTGATAACAAGTCCTGAAGAAAACTATTGTTTCAGCAAGGTATCTTCAGTTGTGGAATGAAAACAGCGGTTTAATTTCTTCGGTTTAAAACAGTTACAATTATCGAAACTTCCGAGATACCACACTTTCGTTTTTTGCGTTCTACATAGAGAATAGTTCCGAAAAGAGAATTACACCGAAACCTCAATTTACGCACCTTATATATGTATATATGAATTCATGTATTCATAAAGCTAAAGTCTGTTTGAAAGTAAATCATATCGCTCGAGTTAATCTGCAACTTGATATTATCCTTATTAGCTGAATGCAACTCTAGTATCACCTTAATTCAATGACAATTGGAAGAATCCTAATAGCATGACCTTAGTGGATACAATTCATAATAAGGGTAAAATTCAAGCATTCTTCTAGTCACTCGCTTGATGTTATTGTAAGAAATGTGATGGAAAGCTGCATTTAGAGTGTTTCCTGGCAATCCATGTTTCCTGACAGCCCATTTATTTCTATCGAAGAGCTCGCACGTATCGCTCATGGAAATCTAATAAAGAGTTTTCATTTTTTTTCACTGAAATTACTATTTTGCTGTACATTTAAGCAGAAAGAAAGTAGAAGTTTCAAGTAATTGTAGAAATTTTGGTTTCTTGGTTTGTCACTTGTACAAAATGATGTTTTATCTTCAATTGGGTAGAACCCATGGGAATTTATTGATACGATGACTGATTGAAATGTCATTGACTTTAAGTGATATCCGTCGCATATCGGTCAACTTTTTTTATGCACATACTCAATTTTTGGGTAGGTAAAGTTGTGCGACAGAATGGAATAAGATGAAATTTTTAGGAGCAATCCCGATCAACATATCGTATCTTAATTATTTCTCTTTTTGATACTTGTTAGAAAATTTTGATATTTTAACTACTAACGAAACCAGACTTATATCAGCACTTGCTACGAAAACATCTTTTTGTTACAAATTTGTTACAGTTTGTTGATCGGGATATGGGGCGCACAGGTGTACAAATCGCTGATTTCGTGAAGAAATCCTAATATATATTGGACACTAAATAGTGGAGGTTGTTTACCCTAAACTGGCCTTGAATTGGTAATGTAATGAAACAGCATGGAATGAACATGTAAACAATCCACTGATACGATGACAATGACAGCTGTTGAACGATCTTTATCCAGAGTAGAAGTGTGCGAAACAGCGGAGTAGAAGTGTGCGAAACAGCTCATATTCGTGAGCAGCTTCGAATCGATCAGTTCACCAAAGTGAATCAATTTGATTGCGCATGAAAATGTGAACCAAGATTTCCGATTGTGAATCAAAAAACCGAACACCGTGATTAAAAAGTACGGGTGTGTAATGTCAGAGACATAACTGGATGACGTGAATACGAATAAAACTGACACAATTTCTTTATACTTTCGAATTTGAATTGATAGGTGATCGATTGTGTGAGTTATGAAGCTTTTGACGTCGTTTATCTCTTTTCGGATTTGCATATTTAATTGAAAGAATCTACAAGATTCATTTCTACCTTTCAGAAGGACCAAATTGTGGAATTCTCTACGATATTTAGCACAGTTCGGAAAAATTTCCTCGAACGATCTTCGCACAGCGAAAAGTGCACAAAGCAAATCAAATTATTTTGGATTTTCACTAAACTGGTTTTTACCTTCGATTTGCGAAGAAGTAATCTTAATAGTTCTTCAGATAACATTTAGAGCCATTAGAACGGCTGATTTTATATAATGTTGTCCACTTTTCGTTTTCTTTCTTTCCAATGCAAACGACCAGAAGCTTTGTTGTATGATGCAATCGCTCTTGTTTGAGTTGAAACTAGCTTTGCGTACGAACCGCAAGACATCCGCTGGCAAATGAGAACTAAGACCTGAGCGTTTGAGGTAACCACGCAGAAGCTGCGCTCTCCGATGCCGCTGTTTGAATGCGACTTCTCGCCCCGACGTCTGCTTTAGTTGTTCAGTTGAAAATATGTGCCTGACTACCTCAAAATCGTCGTCCGTTTTCCGCGTTGTTATCAAATTTTGAGAAAACTTCAATTTTTGAGTTGTTTGTGGTTATCTCACACTACTCAAATTATTATCCTAAAATCCTGATCATATTTTTTATGAAATAGTGAAAGAATTATGTTGCTGCCATTAATACAAGTCGAGATATTCACGATTAAATTCTGCCCATTCTTCCATATGGCTAATTTTGAAAAGGCGCCCCATAGTAAAGTAAGTCGTATTCACGACAAAAATTGGGTAACAAAACTAAAATTGTGATTATGTTTTAAATTGTGGGAAATGAAATTGAAGACCTTTTAAAATTCTAAGTAAAACCAAAATTTACCTCATCAAAAATCACTCATTTTTTTAATTTTTAATATTATCTACAATAAATACGTGATATAAGAAGACAATACTGACTATTTTTATTTACTGTGAATCAAAAAATTTACTTATTTCCACCCCTGGTTTATTTTTTGTACTATTATGAGCCGTTTCTCTTTCTTATGCAAGGTCCAAATTAAATCAATGAATTGCACAGCTATTTAACTTTAATTGATATGATAATAATCAACTTAATAGTATTTCTATAGAATTGTCATACTAGCAAAAATCTGCGAATCATTATTATGCCACATATGTTGAATATCTGCAAAAGTGACTATTATAATGACTCATTAAATCCCTTAAAAAAGAATAGTTGCACATTTGGAAGAACGAACGAAAGTTCGTGCACACATTTATTCTTGTTTAGAACTCGCTCAACAAAAGTCGAAGATCCGTTTAGTTCGTCGCATGGTCCCTTCATCATAATACAGTGAACTGAGTCGTAAATAAGTGAGCTTATGAGCTGTGGTTTTTTAAACAAAATTGAGAGCTGTCAGCTCACTTTTACGATTTGATTCACTAGAACAACTCAGGAGAGAATTGCCAATCTCTACTTCGGAGGTTACACCAAGCTTGTATTTGAGTTTTCGATTATAATTCGAAAATTCTTAGAGGAGTGTTTCAAAGAATCGAACGGTTGTTGCAGAGCCTTGGTAGATTCTTCAGAATTAAGAACTTTCAGCATTCATTTAAATGAATAAAATGTTTACCAGTCATTTACCATCTTGATCCGAATATGTTTGTAGGATACTGGTCCGAAGTTTTATCGGTGTTTCGTTCACATTTCCAGTATAAGATTTCGCACGAACATGACATAATCTCACAGAATTTGATGAATGAACATCATTTGACAGCTAACGCGGGTTTGTTCATCTAAACAAACCACCGGTACATGTCAAACATGAACTTTATTCATCACGAGTTCATTTGTGATGTCATCTTGTCAACCCTAATTACGTATATTAGTTTTTACCACCCGCTGCTATGGAAGTTGGTTCCTGAAACCGACGCATTTTGTTTTGATGGCGTTGTTTACAATATGTTAAGCTACGTTAATACCATACAATCAAACAGCACTGGTGTCAAAAGTTAAATTCTTCAAACCCAATATAAATATAACTCGAGTGTAGTATTCTCTATAAAACAAGTAATTTGACCTCTTTTTGAATAAGAAAAAGAAATTATAGTTTATTGTAGTTTGATTATATTCCATCGAAATCGTTTCCTTATGTTGGTGCAACTGCATGAAGAAAAATGTGACCGTGTGAACGCTGCTTAAGCACAGCATTTGACAGCGAGCTAGAACCAAAGAACCAAAATTTTCGGCTTCAAGCCAATTGTATTCAGATGACAATCGGGCCACCGGGGTGGTTTTTATACGAATCAGAGGTAATCTCACATGAGCAAGATAAACGTCATGAATTTCGTTTGAATATTTCGATCAAATGAGAAATTTAGTATTTTGTATCTTGTTCCAGTTGGAGCTTTCCATACGAAAGCATTACTCGGTCGAAATGCAGGATGAAGATCCTTCATTCTATTTTAAACGATTTGTTCATTAGAAAATATCTACAATCTACTGATAGTCGTGTGATATTCACCCCGATTCTGCAATCCGACGGATTTGTGATACGAACGAATCTACACTTTCGTTCGAGTTCGAAGTTTGCATTATTTATTCCGTTCGACTTGTATGATTCGATCGACTCTATATTCCGAATCGATCGACGTACAGAATAGGGGTGATTATCTTTTGAAACCTTTGTTCAATCAGCTTATTTTCTAATATTATGTCAGATTCGTGAATAATCTATTTGTAAAGTGACAAAATAACAGATTGGCAGATAAACTGCGTTTCAATTGATATTAGTTCGGATGAGAAATTTAGTGTACTTCGCCGATTACTCATTTGAAAATTTTGCTTATGTCAAATTTAATTATATTTCAGTTGGATGCGTCAATGCATGGAACGCTGGTCTAAAAAGCCAGTTGTCGTATGCTCGTATGTAACAATGTAAATGTAATTTCTACCCCAGAATTGAAATTAGTCTCAAATTATTCAATTTCAATGTATTTATAAATAAATGGTACAGTTTCATTTCAAAACCTATCGCAAAGAAGCCTCTATAATAATATTTGAGTTTGATAAATTTTTCTATTGAATATAATTTTTTTGTGAAACAAGTCCCTAAATACGTCAAAATTTTCATTTTACATTAATTTTACTATAACTCCAATATTTCACAACTGATGTTGAAATTTTTTGTTGTATTGTAAAAGTTTTGGAATGGTTTTTTTTCTATGAATGTTAAATGTTCTCCAAAAAGTTAAAAAGTGTATTTATTTCGATGTATTTGTGAGCAACCAATGCAAGTATTTATTAACGCTATATGTAGGTTTAGCTATTGTATACCAGTTAGCAGCTGCAGAGAATGAATGCGTTCTCAATAAAACACTAACGTAAACGCTCTTGTGGGGTACATGTCTTTCCCAGGCCAACTTTAAAAGACCATAGCTCAGCCGGTTAAGTGAAATAAAAATAGTACATTAGTGTGAATGAAAGAGTGAACATCAGATTCACTTATCGTAAAGGTTGATTTCGATTATAGTTAACCGGAACCAAATAACGGAGGTTTGAAGTAGCACTGGGGTAGAAATCTACCGCACGAAAGCGTTCTAGAGTTAAACATGAAATTATTTTATATTATTGATTTTCTTTTCAGTAAATATTTTAAAGATTTGTTCTCATACTCCAGTTGAAGTTTCTTATTTCGAAAACATCTTCCAAACTGTACACCGTTGGAGTTTTTTTCCTGATTCATTGATCCGTGGTCAACGCAGGCGTTCGAGCAGAGAACATTCGAATATAACTTTGCCCTCATCGTACACCGAGAACAGCATCCAATTGCTTTTAGCGATGCTACAAGAGCCTTGTAGCGGGGTCAGTGGTGGTGGTGGTGATGGTGGAGAAAGGGTGATGATGGTGCATCTGTCGTATCCAACCAGTAGCTTTCGGTACGATTCTATGCCACCGAGTGCAAGCTCGAAATGAATGTATTTACATAAAATGCATTTGCATATCATACATTTCGGTTCGGTTATTCATTTCGAAATGAAAATTTATGAAATGAGCAAAAAAGCCTTTTACTCGTGCACGGATTGGTCCACGGAACGGTTGGATGGTGCAGGATGGATATTACGGTCCAGTGGATCCTTTCAGGATACATTTATGATGCGATGGCGAGGCCGGCTTCGTTGACCGTATGTTCACATTTATCATAGATTTTGTTTAATCAAAGATCATCGAAGCCGAAATGGGTCCTCGGTGCACGGAACTCATGCGTAATATTTGCCCCTCTCCGACCGTGGACCGTGTGGATTGCGGCAAATGGGCCCGACGATTTCGGTAATAACCATAATGATAAAATGTGCAATGGTGCGTTTATTCAATTTAGTATTAAATATAAATGATTGTAATTTGAAATTTATAATAACCGAACCGGTGTTTTCATTATTGTAATCAGCCGATCGATGCCGGTTGAGCGGTTTTGCGGTTTTCGGTCGATGGAGCAAAAATGCCTTGCACATATTTGGGGCGAACCTGATTTGCATTTACTATCGCGATCGCTTTAGCCGATGAAGTGGAAATTAGATTGCCATTAAGTTCATTAGTGGTGTTGGCGCATAATATTTTTCGTACGATTAGATCGGACGATTTTTAAACAGAAGTCACGTGTTATGTTTTTAGTATCCTGTTGTTTTAGTTATATAGAGTTCCAATTGTAAATATTATAAGCAAATATGATTAAAATAAATTCGTTGACTTAATTTTTCCTTGCGGATGTTAATTTGTAGTAACAACTTAAATTTGATTGAATAAGAACGTCAACTTAAAGTAATAAATTGATTATTTAATTACTAGTAAGCATCACTAAAAATTACTAATTACATTAATTGGTTGCTCGAGGGATAGGAAATTGATCTTACAAACCAATAGTCCCGAGTTCGAGCCCCACCTGGAAGTATTCTTAGTGTCGTCAATAGAATTCTAACACTAAACATGTAATGGTTGTTTATGTTTGTTGAAATCACGGGAGTGACGTGTATGTATTAATTTGTACACACGATAGAAACAAAACTGCTGAACCTATCGACACGATTTTTTTCGTAAAATATTGAAACAAGTCTCCTGATTAATTTGGCAGGTAATTTGGATGTATCGAAGATCAACTTCGGACGATACCGTCTGAACGAGAGGCCGACATTCTTAAAACCTGCCTCGGGAGATGCTCGATATGTCTATCATTTTGATTTTTGTTGATTTATATAAACTGTTTTTAATATACTGAACTGTACGTCAGCAGATACTTCAAAAGTAATCTTCGTGCCGTTTTCTGTTTCTGTACAACAAAATAAAAAATTGGACCATTTTCCACCGATACTGTTAGTTTGGGGTAATAAGGATTCCGAAAGCACCAGAAGTAGTACTCAAAATCAAAACCCAAGATGGATCCCGAAACGACCTTTCAAAGATGACCAATCCCATTTCTTCAGCATTATATTCGAATGAAAGTTCTTACAGTCCCATAGACGCCTGTTAAATTTTATCCGGATCCGACGTTAAAAGTACTCATGTAAAATGACGATGTCATAAACGCTTGCTCTTAAAAACTGTTTTTATTTATAGGTTCTACTAGTTTAGGGCCATAGACTCACTTTACTCTTTCCGGGCTTCAGTCCCGAGAGCTTGGGCTTAAGCTTGGCCAACCACTCCGGGTTACTTATGGAAAATTGTGCAAAAAATTTTTAGATTATCATTCCTGGGACTGGCAAATCATCCTTTAATGTACATCTTCTGGAAATCCCTAGGTAGTTTGGTAAAGTTTCTAGTTCAAGTGCAGTCTCTGTAGTAATCTTCGTGAATTTTTATATCAGCTATGTATTTTGTCAGTACTTCCCCAATCTGACGTTGGGACTGATAAAAGTTGCTCCAAAGAGAATTGTCCTTCTTTTTGCTTTTCTCGTATAGAAAGGCTATGCAATCACTGTGAGAACAGATTTTTGAATCGAGGTCCGGAGGTGCCGAGTGTCATATATCATTCGCCTCAGTTCATCGAGTATGCAAAATGCCTGTATGTGTCTGTTTGTGTAACAAAACTATGCACTCGTGTTTCTCGGAGATGACTGGACTGATTTTCACAAACTTGAACTAATATGAAATTAAATATGCCAAAAAATTAAGAAAGAGTGCCCATAGGTTCCTACTGAATTTTATCTGAATCCGACTGTTTTTTCTCAGAGACCGCTTATCCAATTTTCACAAGCTTAACAGATCAAATGAAACCCCATATAAGCCTATCGAATTTCATGCGACTTTCGGTTCCGGAATTACAGGCTGTTAAGTATTCCCTTTTCATTTTCAGGAGTGTGGTTTTGTACATGACACGGAAAAATCAAGCCAAATACGTTCAAACAGCCGTAAAATTCTTCAGTTAGGCAGGTATGGTTAGTTGATGATTTTGGTTCCTGGTTCCGGAAACACCGGGAAAGTGCTCGTATGCTCACAACCGGAAATCACTACAATTTCTCAGAAACAGCCAGACCGATCTTCGCTAAATCAGATTGATGTAGAATTTTTACCCAGATCTGGCTTTCGGTTCCGGTGATACTGGGTAGTGTGTGTGAAATTGCTACATGTCACATGGAGCGTTAATGCAAAAATACGTTAAAATAGTTCTAAATTTGGTTCAAAACTGTTTCAATTTATAGGTTATGGTAATCGATCCAAATCGATTCCAGCTATGCTGGTTTTCAGCTCTCGGTGCCGGAAGTACCAAAATTCAAAAAATGGAACTTCTTTAATTCTTTCAGAAACAGCTGAGTCGGTTTTCACAACCTTAGACACAAATAAAAGTGTCAACGTTTAGCAAAATAGACTCGAATGGACTTTTGTTCGGATCTTCCTTTCGGTTTCGGAACAACAGGGTGAGATGTGTTTAAAATATTAAACCTTTTTTTTCAATTTTAAAACCTACTGTTAAAAATTTAAAAGGTTTTACTAATGTATGTCCAAACAAACTTTTTAGTTCTTATTAAATATTCAAAGAATTTTTGTTTGAAGAGTCCGTTAGTAATATCAATGAGAATATGAGTTATATGAGAAAGGCATCATAACACCACTAGGTAGATTAATCATTTTTTCTAGCGTTTCATAGAAAGACCTCCCTAATGAGAAAAGAAATGCTACGTTTAATATATGTTATACTTTTTCATCATTGGCAGTATATAACATCAAAACATTGTTCGTGAAATAGGGGAAGAAGGGATAAAATGCACCCCGAAGCAAAATGCACCTCTTGCTTTTCTCGGAGGTTACTATTTTTTCAACTGAAAGTCTGTCCCGACAATAGATTACTATAAAATTTCGGTAGTGATGGTTCAAGATTATCGGGAAAAATAACCAAAATCAATGCTTCGTTTTTCTAAAAATAGTTCTAATACAGACGATGCATTCGCAACTATATGGCAAAATCATCAAAGTTGTCGTCTTATGTTTTATGGGCAAATGCAAAAATGTTTTATGAGTAAAATTCTTAAATTACAAAAATTATGTATAGGTTATCAATTTAATGAATAATAGTGAACAATCATCCATCTGGCCAAAATTTCGTCCACGGACAAGCTGAAACTTTAAATAAGAAGAAGCTTTATCAGGGTGCCTTTTACCCCGTTGTTGTCATGAGTTTTGCTCCGTTGTTTTGACGGATATTCACCCGTTGTTTAAAATAATTCTGCCTCTATGTTCAGATAACCGTGACTGCGTGTAATTTAAAATGTATATTTTTTATGTTTTCCACGATCGGACGTCATGCCCCGCAGTTATTCCAATGGACAATTTTAAGGGTTCTAAAAAATATGATTTCATGTATTTTTCAATGCATCCAGCGAGTATTTGCTCGTAATTATAAGAAATAATGGTGACCGAAGGTCGTCATGCATATAACTCTCACGTGTTATTCTCTTTGGATAAGATACAGAAACATTTCCTTAGGGGGTACGTTTTACCCCTAATAACCGAACCGAACGAATGTTGTATAGTTTTTAGCATTTTCATCATAAGATATTCGGCTGCCGAGAGAGCAACAAAGGGTGTATTTGATAAAAATGGAATAATGAAAATCTTCTGTAATTTTTGATCCGTTTCAGTAAAACAAAACTGAAAATTTGAGAAAAAATCGGTGATTGGTCGAGTTTTGCTTTCGGAATATCTGTACTCTTTCTGGTTAGACTGTCTAACAAACGGTTTATTCCATCATGAAGGTACACCTTTCAAGTCCATATGTCAATTTTTTCTATCCTGAATAAAAATCAGGAAAATAGTTATTAACAATCAAGTGCGAAGAAAAAAATCGGCCAACCAACCTCAGTGCCAGGGTAGATTGGCCGAGTTTGATAACATATGTGAAACATATGAAATGTATCAATGGAAAATGTTTATTAGTAAAAAAAAAAGTTAGCGTGCACCATTTTGTATTGCGTGGGTACGTAAAGAAATCTTTCCAAATTATTTCTGACTTAGCTTCGGCAGCATTAGTGACCTTTTCTCAACTCTCGTTTCGATCCTTTTCTTCCTCCAACGTACGCTTAATAGGGACTGGAGTCCACTAGGAGATTGATAGTACCTTTTATCTTTCACCGCACAGTACCAGCCTAGATGCCGTGTGGAATCCGGCGAAAAAATAACTTAACCAAGAAAAGATTTACTGGGTTCCCACTTCCATGCCGTAAAAGACGATAATTGCAGGAGTGTTCCCTTTAGTTTATTTATTTGGTAGTTTTTCTTCTTCCGTGTTATTGCTTGTCTTTCACGATTATAAATTGAATGATAAAAATCACCTATTATGAAGATCTGTTAATATTACAATGTTTGTAACAGCGAAAACATAGATCTCGGTAGCCGGCTGCCCAGATCAACCAATATAACAAATTCATCATTTTTCGCGATAGATAATAAAGTGGAAATAATAAACAATCAAGACGCGCGTGAAATCTCTTGACCTTTGTTTGGTGATTTGAAATGATTTGATATAATGTATAGAATATGTCACTACAATGAATCAACTATTTTGTCTAAATCCTATTCACTCGTTTATTTTGTAGCATTCCATTTAGAAAAAATAGAGGAATTTTTGAGACGCGCGTGAATACTACCATTACTGAAATTTATACCAACAAATATGAGCGCAGTAGTATATACGGCCTCTAGTAACAAGTGTTGGACTAACATTCCTTCCCATTCCTTAGACGATCAACGTTCGGGCTTGGCCGGCGCGGTAGAGATGGTCGGGTATAGAAATTCTTATACCCGAACCCGACCCGTACCCGAGAGATCAGCGAAAAAATTTACCCGCACCCGATCCGTACCCGATTAAAAATTTAAAAAATTACCCGTACCCGACCCGTACCCGATCAACAATAAAAAAAAAATTACCCGTACGTGACCCGTTCTAGAGATGGTCGGGTATAGAAATTCTTATACCCGAACCCGACCCGTACCCGAGTGATCAGCAAAAAAAATTACCCGTACCCGACCCGTACCCGATTAAAAATTTAAAAAATTACCCGTACCCGACCCGTACCCGATCAATAATAAAAAAAAATTACCCGTACCCGACCCGTACCCGATAAAAAATAAAAAATTTTACCCGTACCCGACCCGTACCCGATTAAAAATTACCTGTACCCGTACCCGACCCGAATGAGTAGTAAAAAGTTTACCAAAATTCAGGATGGAAAAAATAAAGTGTTTTAGATAGCGAGCTAGATAGAGCGTATCAGGCTCTAGTTTGTCAGTAAAATACATTAAAATGCTTGTTTACATTTAAACATATAAACAAAGACAAATAATAAAGACATGTATGTGCTTACAAATCTATATATATAAAAATGGATGTAAGTTTGTATGTTTGTAACGCGATAACTTCGGAACTACTGAACGGATTGCCACCAAACTTGGCACAGGTACTTCTTGTATTTCAGAGATGGTTTAGGGAGTATATTTATATGGGAGGGAGCGTAGCACGTGTCATTACCAAGGGGGGGTCATGAAAAAATTCATATAACTTGACAAGAGTCGATACGTTTTGAAGACCGTAGAAACATTTTGCATACCTTAGATATGACTATATGGGGGTGGATGTAGCAAGTGTCTTTAAATAGGGGGGTGTAGTGTTTAAAACGGCATAATTCCGAAACTACTGAACGGATTGTCACCAAACGTGGCACAGATACTTCTTGCTCTTCTGAGATGGTCATAAGGATATTTTAATGGGGGAGGGAGCGTATTAAGTGTTCTTAACAGGGGGAGGTCATGAAAAAAATTGACTAATTTGACGAGAATAGATACTTTTTTAAGACCATAGAAACATTTTGCATGTATTAGATATGATTATATGGGGGGTGGATGTAGTAAGTGCCTTTAAAAAGGGGGGTGTAATGTTTGTAATGACATAACTCTGGAATTACTGAACGGATTGCTATCAAACTTGGCACATGTACTTCTTGCTCTTCAGAGATGGTCATAAGCGTATTTTTATGGGGAGATGGAGCGTAGCAAGTGTCATAACAAAGGAGGGGTCATGAAAAAATTCATGTAACTTGATGAAAACCGATATTTTTTGAAGATCTTAGAAACATTTTGAATACCGTAGATATAATTTAATGAGGGATGGATGCAGCAAGTGCCTTTAAAAGAAGGGTGTAATGTTTGTAATGGCATAACTTCAAAACTATTTAACGGATTGCTATCAAACCTGGTACATGTACTTCTTGCTCTTCAGAGATGGTCATAAAAATATTTCCATGGGGGAAGGGAGCGTGGGAAGTGTCCTTAACAAAGGTGGTCATTAAAATATTATCTAATTTGACAAAAATCGGTACTTTTTGAAGACACTTTTGGACAACTTAGATAAGATTATAAGGATATTCTGTGGAGAGAGGCTGTAGTAAGTGCCTCTAAAAAAGGAGTGTAATGTTTGTAACGGCATAATTCCGGAACTATTGCACGAATTGCTATAAAATTTGGTACAGTTATTTCTTGCTCTTCAGAAATAGTCATAAAGGTATTATTATAGGTGAGGAAGCGTAGCAATTATCATTAACAGGAGGAGGCATGAAAAAAAATTCAAAAATTTGACAAGAATCGATAATTTTTGAAGATCATGCAAACATTTTCAATACCTTAGATATGATAGATATGGGGAGTGGATGTAGCAAGTGCATTTAAAAAGGGGGATGTAACGGCATAGCTCCGACACTACTTAACGGATTGCTATCACACTTGGCATAGGTGCTTTTTGCTCTTCAGAGATAGTTATAAGGGTATTTTTAAGGGGGAGAGCGTAGCAACTATCCTTAACAGGGGTCATGAAAAAATTTATTTAATTTGACGAGAATCGATACTTTTTGAAGACCATAGATACTTTTTGCGCAACTTAGAGAATCGACATTTAGACTAGAAGGAGGGTTTTTGAAAATAAATTTTATTCTCCCATTTTTTATAAAACAAGAGAGTGGCAAGAATTTCAAGGTCGTATTTTTCTTTAAATAATTTTAAAAGTTCTGGTTCCATTTTGCGGGGAATTCAAAGAACTAAGGGAAAATAGTCTTTGTCTGTTTATGAACGTGAGTGTATTCAAGTCTCAGCATAACTACAAAACAACTAAACGAATCGCCATCAAGTTTGGCACATGTACCAAAGGTGGGAATCGATATTTTTTGAAAAGCATAGATACTTACTACACTACTCAGGGTAATCATGAAGGAGATCTGTAGTACGTTCACTGACAAATTTCTAGCAACTAAATGAGGTTTGTCGAGAAATGAAATTTATGATTATTGAGAGATCTGAGATGGGGCACTGATCATTCGCAATTTGAACATGAACGGAGTATTGTTCGATCGGGGTTCCGTCTAAGTTATGTTTCACTACAAGAGTATTTCACTAAGCAGGACAACTTCGAGAAGTTTTTTCGGTCATCCCTTCACGAAAAATTTCCGAGCAACGCCGGGTAATTCAGCTAGTATTAAATAAAAATCTGGTCCGTTCCCGGTCTTCTGAAATGACCGCACTCACCGCTTGGTGGAGCGCGAGATTAATTGCATTGTTATCATTTCGACCAAAGTGTGCCATGAAATCTCAATATATACAAATGAGCTAACGTATCGAAAGGGTTCTCACGGTTTGACATTGGCATTATGAATGCGATGATGGGAACTCAGCAGTGCAACCAATTTATCACCATTGGTGCCAGTTTCACGGAGGACCGTAGATGTGCGCCAAAAAAAGATCGTGACTGTCATGTCTGGAAATTCGTTTGTGATATAAATACACTGTGAAGCATGAATAGATTTCCAATGTCTTTGGTACTTTATACTCATTTACAAATGTCAACAAAAGGGAGTAATATCTACTCAAATTTTTCGAGAAGCATATTTATACAAAATGTCGTAATACCCATTCTATTCAATTTTTGGTAGGTATGGTTTTTACGAAACAGTGCGACTTTTGATCCAATTCTTTAGAACCACAAGTAAGCGTGCTCATTATCTTGACACACAAATAAAAATTCACATTAGAATCACTTGAAAAATCACGAACATCCCCTAAAATTGATAGAGTATCATCGGTTCGTTTACGTGAATTGACCAAACATCGAATAATTCACGTGTATTCCCGGTGTGAAAAATTCAATTTTGAAAATGGTGAACTGTGAGTCCTTCAAGTGTTAGTAGTTTGAACATTTGTAGGTACTTTGTAGGTACACGTGAAAATTAAGGAGATATTCACAAAAGAGAAAGTAAACAAAGAGAAACTCTCATTGGTTTATGTGCCCTTATGAAATGTTGACATCGAACTGGCAATATAGCTCAACTTGCTGTGCCATCAATCGGTGTCATTTCAAGTGAGGTGACACCACCCAGAAGTGAAGAATAAGAAGAACTTCTATGCAGATTTTCTGAAATAAATGTTCATGTTTTTATGGTTAGAATCCTAATGATTTATATGTAAATTTTGAAAATCTCCAACCAATATTTAAAATAACAGTTTTCTGGTATCTGAATGTGATATGAGTACTACACTACATTTTATATATTAATCAAATAATTTTTACTGGATTGTGCATTAAACAGCTTTAAAATGGGAGCCCGCCTGGGTTCGATTCCCAACCCCGCACATAGGGTCAGAAAGTTTTTCTGGCCCGAAGAGGTGAATGACATTAATGTTAAAGCCTCTATAATTGTAACAAAAAAAATGGGAGTCCATTAAAACCTACGTGGAAAGTAGGGTCTGACCGCAACATCTTAGAGCTAAGGCAGTGTATCTTATTAAATATGTTATAAAAAAGTAGGGTGGAAAATATTCACATAACTTTTCACGTAACTATGATTGATCGTTTTTTTTAAATGAAGAAAAGAAATGTTTTTTTCTGGAAAAAGATGCCAGTTTTCAGGTCTGGTTCTAGGCGCGAATGTCAAAACCCCTTGAATCAAATTGTTTATTTTTCGGAACAACTGTTTTGCAATAAAAAATTCTCGTCAACGTGTAAACATATTTATGTGAAGTACAAATGCTCGGGTAATCGATCAGAAAAAAAAATTTACCCGTACCCGACCCGTACCCGAGTGAGTAGTAAATTTTTTTACCCGACCCGACCCGTACCCGAGTAAGCAGTAAATTTTTTTTACCCGTACCCGACCCGTACCCGATCGAAAATAAAAATTTTTACCCGTACCCGACCAAAAACCCGTCGGGTACGGGTACGGGTCGGGTTTCGGGTAAAATACCCGATACCCGACCATCTCTAACCCGTTCCCGACAAAAAATTAAAAATTTTACCCGTACCCGACCTGTACCCGATTAAAAATTACCTGTACCCGTACCCGACCCGAATGAGTAGTAAAATTTTTATCAAAATTCAGGATGGAGAAAATAATGGTTTTTAGATAGCGAGCCGTATCAGGCTCTAGTTGGTAAGTAAAATACATTAAAATGCTTGTTTTCATTTGAACATATAAATACACTGTGAAACATGAATAGATTTCCAATGTCTTTGGTACTTTATACTCATTTACAAATGTGGAGTAATATCTACACAATTTTTTCGAGAAGCATATTTACCCAAAATGTCGCAATACCCGTTGTATTAAATTTTGGGTAGGTGTGGTTTCTACGAAATTGTGCGACTTTTGATCCAATTCCTTAGAACCACAAGTAAGCGTGCTCATTATCTTGACACACAAATAAAAATTCACATTCGAATCACTTGAAAAATCACGTAAAATGGTTCCAAATGTCAAATTAAATATTATACGTGACGAAAATGAATGGTAAGCGAACATCCCCTAAAATGAATAGAGTATCATCAGTTCGTTTACGTCAATTGACCAAACATTAAACAATGTACGTGTATTCCCGGTGTGAAAAATTCAATTTTTAAAATGGTGAACAGTGAATCCTTCAAGTGTAAATAGTTTGAACATTCGTGAGAATTTTTTTTGGTAACAATTTTTTACTACAAAGCAAAATGAATTATGATTTTGATATAAATTAATCTGTCAACTATGCCCGTTTTGTAAGCCTCACAAACCCACACCCACGATGTTAACGGTAGCTGGTGGTTTTTACAGCCACCTCCGGTGGAACCCCCAACGAGTGAACACGGTGAAAATTTGAGTATTTCGCGAGAAAAGATTTTCACCCGTACTTTTGCAACTTCACCTTGTTTTGCATCGAGATTTTCATTTGTAGTCCAGTGAAAAGGAACGAAAATTTTACTGGCAACATGGCCTAACTTGTTGTGTCATCAATCAGTAGGGTGTAACATATTAACATAACTTTTCACGTAACTTTGATGTGATCGTTTTTTTTAATGAAGAAAGGAAATGTTTTTTTCTCTGAAAACAGATGCCAGTTGTCAGGTCTGGTCCTAGGCGCGAATGTCAAAACCCCTTGAATCAATTTGTTTATTTTTCGGAAGAACTGTTTTGCAATAAAACATTCTCGTCAACGTGTAAACATATTTATGTGAAGTACAGATGGTCGGATAATGGATCAGAAAAAAAAAATTTACCCGTACCCGAGTGAGCAGTAAATATTTTTACCCGTACCCGACCCGTACGATGAACAAGTTTTGTTCGGGGTTGAGTCAGCTGCGAAAAATCCTGTCAGGAACTCTAAATGTTACAAGTTTGTTGCCATTTAATTCACACAAATATTGGAATCATCCTTTTATCGATAATTTCCAACCTTCAATCATTCTAATCTTTTATTATTATTTGTTAATAAATTTAACTGATGTGGTTTTTACGCTGTTTTTAAGCGGATTTCCGAAATTACGCGGTTTTTCTTAGGCGGATTTCCGAAATTATGCGATTTTTTACGCGGATTTCTGAAGTTATGCGGTTCTCTTGTTTTGTCTTAGAAATACATAAAACGTCGCGCTTTGGTGGTATCTTTTTTAAGTCGACTTTCTGAATTTTTAGATTTTTTTTAGATTGCACCATATTTCGATTTTTCATGCATTTCTAGGGCATCTGGCAAAATTTTTTTTTAGTTTTGTGATTTTTTTGTGTGGATTTCTGAAGCTACGCGTTTTTTGCGCGGTTTTTTACGTGTACGTACTGCCCATACTCGCATATCATTCCCATATCGATTTTCGCCAATTTTGAGTTAGCTTGAGGAATGAAATCTATCCTCAATATACTTTCAGAAATTGCAATAAAAGTTGAGGGTTTGTTCAATAAAATGTGAAAAAAATATCAACTCATGTCTCATTCAGTGCAAATTTCAATAATTTCGTTTTCTGCAATATTGGAATATCAAAGTGTATTATCGATATTTCATGTAATAATACCATGATTTAGCATTACTTAGCACAATAAATCAAAAAAATCGGAAATGAAATTCTAAATGTCTTTTTCTCAATATGCCGATTTTC
Organism: Malaya genurostris; assembly: GCF_030247185.1. Taxonomy (NCBI): domain Eukaryota; kingdom Metazoa; phylum Arthropoda; class Insecta; order Diptera; family Culicidae; genus Malaya; species Malaya genurostris. The sequence continues at coordinate 253,488,678 of NC_080571.1, read as the reverse complement.
CATATGGGATAAGAGTCCTCAGTGTATTTTCATTATTCATTTCTCATGTATTTTTTTCCTTTTAATCATCAATATTAGCATAATATTCAATTCCGTTCGAAAAAAGGGTTACATTTCACGAATATTCCAGTGCACATTGCTCTAAGCTAAAGTTATAACTCGGCCAATCAACCCCGCACAAACGAAAACCTTAATTGGGAAAACATAAATTTACGTTCTTCTGCACAAACGAAAACATAAAACAAACTGAAGTTACGGTGACTTAATACTTCACCAAAACTATTATAGATGTCGCTACTGCGCATAATAGTGTTTTCAGAAAAGCCACTCGGCTAATCTATCTCTTCGGCCAACCAGCCCCGGGTTCCCCTATTGTTTACACCTGTCAAGTTTCGTTGTTTTTTATGCTGTAGTTCCAGTCATGTCATCGGAATGGAAAATAAAACATCCGCTCCTGGAAACTTGCTAAAAGGTTTCTGATATGGCAGGTGATTGAAAAGAGAGCTTCTTCAACACTTTCTGATTAATCAAAGGTGCGATTTACTCGGAGAAGTGCAGTTGCATTCTGGAGCATCTTTTGTCGTTCGTAAGAAAGCTCAAACGATCAATACCGTCTTGGTTTAATCTAGCATCGTACCACTACGCTACAAACGTTGAAGTTGAAGTTGCGCCGGAAAAGCCGACTCGACGGCAATGGACAGAGAAACATAATCAAAAACACCCCATTCAATTTAATTATACACAAAATTTCGCTTCCAATTTCACAGAGTCGGAAAGGTATTAAAAAGTAAAAAATAATAGCTCCTAGTAGCATTAGTCGAAGAGCTACCACAAAGTACACAAGTCAGTGGAATGGGGCATCACATTGAATGAATAAAAAATATCCGTCGGTTGGGTGGCGACGACATTCTACACCGCGCACCCCAGCAACACCCGCTACCTACATCCGAGGGAAGGTTGAGGGGACGGTGCACGGCCAAACAACGACGTGAAAATTGTGATTTTCCTCGACCAGCCGGTTCGTTCAACAGTGTTCGGCTACGGTGAATGCAACGGTGGTACGACACACCCCGCGAAGAAAAACAATTAAACGACCGGTCGCTACCGGTTGGGTGGGTAGGCGGATTGTTTTGTGCCCAGGCGAAGCTCCTAGCTTCTGACATTGGAATCGACGAATGGAAAAAAAACAATTTCCTTGGTGACTACTAACACCCTCTTCCTCTGAGGGGAAAGGGGAAGTGGGGACTTTTCGTGGCCGACTGGGCGCCTTGTAGTTGGAAAGTGGAAGAGATTTTAATGAAATCAGGGAGCGTTCCTATCGCCATTAGTCGTTTCACGCTCGAAAGAAAATAATTATTGATACGTGATTTGAGTAGATTAAATGGATGAGATTAGGGAGAAATGTATGTAATTAAGAATAATTTTTCGTCGCGGAAGCTTTAAAATTTTGGAATGACAATTTTTTTTTGTTTTCTTTAATATTTTAATTTTAACATTACCATTTCATGTTGCGATTTCTTCAATCCAATCGAAGTAATGAGCATCGAAAATAATTCTTCCGACATTTAAAAAAAGATTCAATTTTCTTTCACTTGATTTAACTTAGACCATACAGAATGTATTACTCCAGATCTAGGGAGCAAAATGCGAAGGTCCCGATCAAAGAAGCGAAAGTAAAATTAATTGAATTTGTACAAAGCCCCGTTCCAGATTTCGTTTGCAACAGTGAAACACACCTCTTTCCGTCCATCCAACCGGACTGCATACAAATTTAGACGCATGGGTCTTTGGGATGGCCCGTTCCTTCCAGGGATGAACCCAAACTGAATGTGAAATAAAGCGAATTAAATTTCATGAAACTGATGCACACGGTTGAAGGGAAGAGGCAGTGAGCAGAGCTCCGCCGGGCATCGGTTCCAAGTGGTCGTAAAATCAAATTGTATAAATCTTTCCAATCGAATGTTATATAGAATCAGCAAAGGATAGTAGAGTAATAAGTTCAATACATATGTAGAAGCAGCTCGGACGGGTAGAGCCGACGCCGGAGAAACTCTTACGATGTTTAGGTCAACCAATGTCTTTTCCTTCACTTCCTGTAGTGGCAGACATGTCGCTACGGCAGAGAAAACGACTGGCGCGAACAGAAGTTAAATTGTACTTGAGCAAAACTAGGGATGGTTGTTTAAAGATTTACGACATACCGATTAATCTTGAACAAGGAAAAAAACTGGTTTCCCAACTATATTGGATCGTTTTGGGTGATCGACGTTTATCGATTGGTTTCCGGTATTAGTACCTTCTATCATTGCATCACAGTTGAACATAGCAGAAAAAAAGATTCAACTTCTCCGGCGGATAAATCTTTTCACCGGGAACACCAACTGACCTCGCGCCACAACAAAGACGAACAACCTGTTGAACGTCCGATCAAAAACACTCGCCTTTTTGAATGACACCTACTCTACGTGCTTGGTGGCACTGGTTGATGGGTACCGTAGGCTACCGTACCGCGTACGAGGGCGGTACAAAGCTTACCGGAAATGGTTCTCACGCAAACATAAAGCGATAACATCAAAACTTGTGGGCTTTTTTTTCTTGCCGCTGCTTCCATCTCGCTTTTCTTGGCGTGGCGTGACACGGCACGGTGTGCCTGTGATAGGTCACTTCTCGGTGATGGGCTTCGTCGAGGAAGTAAACTTGAAAGGAGTGAAAACACATGTTTTCCGTCACCTGATAGCCACCAGCAGGAACCGAGATTGTTTTTCATGTTTCAATTTCAGAGAGTTTCTTTCGAGGTGGCTTCGTTCCGATCAGAAACATTTTCAAACCTATTTGTAGAACGCAGATACGTGTCGTGAATGGCATCACATCAAAAAGCCCGATTGAATCAAGAACCCATTCGATTAACCCTGCGCGTCTTAAACATAGTTTTATTTCATTCTTATGCCAGTAATTTGAGTGAGGAAAAAGAGTAAAATCTAAGGCAGTAAAATCTTGACACAAAGTTGCGGACAAGTTGCGCTGAACTTCATTGTAAATTTCTCGAAACAATAAGATCTACTAATGATTTGTTTTAGTCTTGTTAAAAAGTAGAGTCGCCTTGAGCTTGTTTAAAATTTGAGCAGTATCTAACGAGGAAAACGGATTAGAAAACATTTGAAACAGAAACGAGAAGAAACAGATTAGAAAAATGACAATCGAATACAAATATGCTATGAAAACGAGACTTCAACCCGTAGCTAGCTCCTATCCGGGGAAATTTTTTTGTCAATTAAACTACTATGCATGTGAAAACTCATGAAGGAACAGCCCCATTGAGTAGAAGAACCAAGCATGCTTTACTGTACTCGGGTGCTACAGCATTCAATTATAGTCCTATTTCTATGGCAACCTCTCCTCTAGCAAATCACATACACGACGCATCGCAAGTCCATCTCCACTCTCTGCTTTACCGCCAGACGCTGATTTGAGATTTTGTTTTTTGTCTTTTTTGTTGCCTATGGGGATAGTTTAAATAGCAAAACAATTTTCCCCAATAGGAGTCTCTGCAGTAATCTTTTTGCGGTTTTCATTGCATAGTTGTATTCGCATGTCATTTTTCCAATCTGTTTTTCTCGTTAGATACTGATAAAATTTAAGATCTACTAGTTAAAATTTTTGCGCTAGCGAAAAACTAGATTATTTACTGCCAGCACTCATCTTTTTATTCATCTCAGAGTGTTTGCAAGTTGAGTGACAACATCTTAGTCAAGTGAATATAAATTAGTTGTCAACCAACCAAACTTACTTTTGGGAGGCTCCTTACCAGCTTACCAGAAGTATTCCTAATTAATTTCCGGTTTTTTTCCAATAGATAACATTCTATGTTTCATGTTACTACTGATAGAACACAAGTTCATTTCAGTTCATTTCATTGTATTGATAAGGAGTGTATCGATAAGTAGTTAGCAACATTCAAACAGTTATTACTCTGAAATGGCTTAATTTTTTGCAGCGTGTTTTGCGGTGACATGTTTGTTTACATGTCAATAAGAGCTGCGCAATCGGTTGGTTTCGGTACGGATTATCATTTCAATGTTGAGTCGAATTGATCCGGAAACGCGAATGAAAATTCTGCACACTTGGTGCTCAGAAAGTGGTGTTACCTATAACGTAATTGCAAAACGGGTGAAAGTGCATCACACCAGTGTCGAAAATATTATCGAGAAGTTCGGTAAGACCCTTTCCATGAAGAATTTGCCCCGATCCGGTAGGAAAACGCGTCCCAGCCAGCCTGGCCGGTACTTAAAAGCGGTTGAGTACATCACGAAAAACCCATCGGCGTCGACGCGGGATTTGGCCAAGCAGTTCAACACCAGCATCGGGATGATTCAACGGATCAAAGTTCGGAGCTCCCTGAAAACGTACAAGAAACAGAAGGTGCCGAAAAAGTCCCTGGTACAGCAAGTTCAGGCCAAAACAAGAGCGCGAAAACTGTATAACCGGATTCCACAGAATAAGGACGGATGCATCCTGATCGACGACGAAACCTACGCCAAGGAAGACTCTCGAGCGCTGCCCAGACCGCAATATTATACGAAATCGGTGTACCAGGACCTGGATGACGCTTGTCACCACGGTGGCGATGGAAAAGTTTGGGCAGAAGGTGTTGGTCTGGCAAGCAATTTGTACCTGTGGTTTGCGGTTTTCTTCACGAAGGGCACAATTAACGCCAAGGTGTACGAGGAAGAATGTTTGAAGAAGAGAATGCTGCCACTGTACAGAAAGCATAAGGCTCCTCCTGTCTTCTGGCTGGATTTGGCTTCATCCCACTATGCCAACTCTGTTCTACAGTGGTTGTCAAAAAATAATGTACAATTCGTGGAAAGGACATCAACCCACCGAACTGCCCGGATCTTCGGCCAATGGAAAGGTATTGGGCAATTGTCAAACGGCACTTTCGGAAGGAAGGTACAGTGTCCCAAAACATGCAGGAGTTAAAAAAAACTTCGCAGCTGCCACCAGGAAAGTCACAAAAGTAACTGTGCAGAATTTAATGAAGAATGTCAAGTCCAAAGTGCGAGCGTTTCACAGAAACTAGGATTTTCTTCAATATAATCAGTGAAATACATAAAAATGTAATTTTTCTACAATATATCGAAAACTGATTTCAAAATATGTTTTTTTCGCTTTTTTATTCAATAATCAATGTTGCTAACTACTTTTCGATACACTCCTTAGTCAAAACTAGGTTGATAGTTTTTCTAAAAAGTATTCTATATCAGCTTCTATCGCGCATCATAGATTCCGGGTTACGAATCAAATTTTTAACATGTGCGCAAGGCATTACTATTTATGTTAAATCTTGTTGAATCGGTTTTTGCACTCGAGGTTTTTATCCGGTTCAAAAATGCTCGAACGGGTTCTCCTAACTAAGTTGGACTTATCCGATTTTAGCATTCAGCCGATCGTATTGGATTAGCTTGCACCCCCGTTGCTAATTACTAAGCCATTCAGATTTCGTGAAAATTGTTTGTGTGATGACTCAATTCCTGATTTATAAAACAAAATAAAAAAAAACACAAGTATATTTCGGTGAACCCAAAGCGCCCCCCTTATTAGAACATCATTGACGAAGAACGCGAAAATCATTCGAAAAACTTTGAAGATGATGAACCAAAATCCCGAGCTCCTTAAACCCGATCATACAGTTAACACCGTTCGCACTTCCAGGCAAAGTGGTCAAAGAAGCCATGTATATGCTTGGTTAAAAACTTCTATCACATCCGCCATATTCACCAGACCTGGCACCTTTTGATTGCAACCTCTTTTCATCGATGGGACACGCACTGGCTGAACAATACTTCCAAACTTTCGAGCATGCACGAGAATGGATGTCGATGAAAGATCAAGATTTCTTATGAGATGGAAGCCATCAATTATCCAAGAGATGGATTGAATAGTTCAAAACGAATAAAAAATATTTCGCCATCGTTCTCCAATATTCGATTATTTTTGAAGAAAACAAAGATATTTTAAAGTTTTTAACCGAAGAAGAGCTGGTATACTACATACCATCGTAAACCGGCACATCAATTCAAAATATAAAATTCAAAAATCAAGCACACGCACGGAGAATTGGAGTTTAATGAACTTCAGAAATTAATAAATTTGTGCACCGTTTTTTCAGAGATTGTATTGTTAACCGAGTCATATCCCAACTAATAAAGTTTCACTGCTATGATCAGTGTTGTTCAGTTCAGTTCAGTTCATTATCGCTCGGGAAATAATCAATTCAAATATTTTACTAAAAACGTAATTAATCCACCTAGCAGTGAGATGATACCTTTTTTTTATCAATCCGCATGTGTTTTTTGCATGAATATTCTTCGGTGTTTAAGTTTTCATGACATTATTTTAATGACCGTCGTTTTAAGCGACAATTTGAGATTTTATTCACTCATTACTCTGTAATGTCGAAACTGCAAATACAATAGAATTTAAATCTAGAAGTGTGATAATCGATTAAACATGCCATGATATGTAAGTTCCACTTTAGAGTTTACGGTAATTTAAGGTACTTCCAGAGTCGGTATTCAGGAACCAGCATAACCCAAACCGATTCGTATGGCCATATGACGAATAAATTACAGTTTTGAGTACAACTTTGAAGCTTAATTGGATAAAATCGATTAATTTTTGTATGTATGTATAAAACTAATTATTTTGTATATAAGTTTAATTCAATTTGAATTTTTGTTTTTGAAATTTGATTAGGCTTTTTTGAGAAAACGATTGAGCTTTGAGAAACGATTTTATACTAGAACCGGAATTCTAAAATCGGTATGGCCGAAGTCAGATAAATTTACCTGAATAGCTGTATAGTTTACATTTGTTTCAAAATATTTGAAAATTAGTGAAGACATCTTTGAGAAATCATAGCACGAATTAAATGTTTAGGTGCCTTCTGAATCGACAACTGAATACCACTAAAACTGAAAAAAGTTAATTTTTTTCATTGACTATCCAAATCTGCTAACCCGATAAACCTGATTATTTTATGTGGAATAGACATTTTTATATTAATCACCCTTTATCCCCGAAACCGGAAGTTGGATCTGACTGAAGAGCAAGATGTTTTAAAGAATCTTGAAACTTTTCATTTGCATCTTAGATGATTCTTAGATTTCATTTGAATCTTAGATCGGTTCAGCCATCTACGAGAAGAATGAGTTACACAATTTTGATTTCGTTTCATATATCATCCTGTAGTTCCGGAACCAGAGGTCGGAACCAAACATAATTCAGGAACTTTGTTTGGGAGCATACGAATTTTCGTATGAATCTGAATTTGTAGAAAAGAAATTTTCAGAGAAAATTGAGTGAAATTATTTGTCACACACGCATTTGCTGATCTCGACGAACTGATTCGAATGGTATATGGATGTTATGTTCTTCCAGCATTTATTGCTGTAAGTAGTTTAAAACAATATAATTTAAAAAAAATCTGCCATCATCTGGTTTATATATGTCATATTCGAACGATTATGTTGCCAAAAACGAGTCGTGCTAAAATCGGTCCGAGGCAAATTGTCATGAAAAAGGATGCTGTAGACAGTCTTTTTGGTACTTAGAAACAATTGTATGTAACAGAATAAAAAATCGTGTTTTCCGTTGCTCCCAACCATTGCTTTGTCATATAGCGCTCAAAACTCCTACTGCTGGAATAGGGGGAAAAGTCGTTTACACAAAAATTTCGATATCTCCGTTAAAAATGGACGGATTTTAACAATCTATGGCTTGTTGAATAGGTATTATCGTGCGGAATCTAAGTCTGAAAACATATTCTGTTTTCAAAGTCAATTGTGACAGATACTGTCAAAAAACTGAAAATTTTGACATAAAACTTCGAATAACTCAAAAAGTAAACATCCGATCTCAAAACCATTCAATAGCGTTTTGGGTGACGGGGAGACCTTTCATTTGCGACTAGTTTGATCAAAATCGGTCCAGCCATCTCTGAGATCTCGACCTCTTAGTTGACAACACACATACAGACACACACACATACACACACACACACACAGACATTTGCTCAGTTCGTCGAGCTGAATCGATTGGTATATGTCATTCGGCCCTCCGGGCCTCGGAAAAATTTTCGAAAGTTTGAGCGAATTCTATACCTATTTTTTATATATATAAAAAAAGGTAAAAACTCAGTGACTAGAAAAATTACTCCTGAGAAATAATGACTGCGATATTTTCGATGCACGTAGGGTGGTGAATATGAACAACAATACATTTTAGCCACATTCCAAATAGAAATTATAGCGACCAAGTGCTGTTTTAATTCCAGCTGGTTAAATCGTCTGATTTATTTAGAATAAACCCAACCCAACCCGCTATTTAGCATGAATTCGATTTATAGAAGTAACAGGAGCGCAGAATTTTGCATGCCTCTAACAAACAGCAGGTGCAGTGTTTGAATGGCGCGTTTGAATTGGCGATGCGATAAGCTGCGCTCCTGTTATTCTGCGTATGATATTCAAGTTAAATTTGGATTTTTTTTTAATCAGCTGCATAACATGATTTGTGATTGTTTATTTTTTTAATCATGTTTTTATTATCATCATCAATATTAATATTTACATCACTTGCTGCTTTTATTGATGATATTACTCCAGCACCACGGTATTGCTGAATCAATTTCGAATACATCATCACTATTGGTCCATTTATCAACCACCCTACGCACACTGAACATTTTCAGAAAGGTTCAGTTTCTGGTCATAGGTATGTATTCTACAAAGAGTTGAGATATAACGGCTATGACAATTCATTTCCAAAAAATCTACTGTTAGAGAATCATATTAGATATATTCAATGCGCGAACGTTTTTCTTAAATATCATCGAGGAGAATGTTCGTTAGTGAACTTTTCACAACTGATTTATTGGCATGTGAGATCAGTTTTAGTGAGAATCGCGTTTGCAAAAAATCAGTGGCTAGCTATTCTTTAGTGAGTTTACTGATCGATGATTTTTTTTTGACTAAAAATCATCGTCACTAAAAAATATCAGTCGCGGTTTTAGAAATTTTGATTTTTTTCTCAACACTTTATGATACTCGTGGAAATGCAGTGGTAACACATGGATCAATAAGTCCCGAGACTAAAGCAGAGATGGCGCTCGTAGTAAACCAGCAACCACGTCTTTCTAGAGTACTAACCTTTGCTTGAAACGGGTCAAAATTTTAAGTCGATCCGACCAGAAACAGCTGAGTTATCGAGGTTGGAATAAAGTCGCTTTGTAGTTTGTTTAAAAATGGAAAAAACCGAGTTTCGTGTTTTGATAAAACATTGTTTTTTAATGGGTACAAACACCCTGCAAGCGAAACAATTGTTTGAAAAATGTTATCCGGACTCTTGTCCATCAAAAGCAATGGTTTGTCGGTAGTTCGCCGAGTTTAAACGTGGTCGTACCGACACAAATGACGCGGAACGCTCGGGTAGACCTGTGGAAGCCGTTACACCGGAAAATGTGAGTGAAGTGACAAAAATTATAATGAAAGATCGTAAAGTGAAGCTCCGTGAGATTGCTGAGATGACACAGATATCATATGGAAGTGTATTTACTATCCTTCATGAAAAATTGAGCATGAAAGAGGTTTTTTCCAAGTGGGTGCCGCGATTTCTTTCGACAGTGACAACGCACCCTGTCACAAGTCGATGAAAGCAATGGCGAAATTGAACGAATTGGGCTTTGATCTGCTTCCCCACCCCCCATACTCGTCAGATTTAGCCCCCAGTGACTACTGGCTCTTTGCTGATCTTAAAAAAATGCTCAAAAAAAAATTGGCTAAAATGAGGAGGTCATCGCTGAAACTGAAGCTTATTTTGAAGCGAAAGATAAATTTTTTTATAAACATGGTATAGAAAAATTGGAAAAACGTTGGAACCATTGTATGACCCTAAAAGGTTTGCAAAAAAAAATGTTGTTTCCATTGTTAGTCTCGGGACTTATTGATCCATCTGTGGTATCTAGCAAGAATGAGTATCGGACTAACATTCTTACTTTTTCTTTGGTCCTCTTCGTTCGTGGTCAACGTAGTTATTGACAGTTCCAGTAGTATTTCAATGGTTAATCGTGTATTTTCTCTTATTCGTTGAATGACAAAGTGCAACAACAAGCTAAATATATTTTTTGTCGTGAATACGACTTACTTTACTATGGGTTGCCTTTTCAAAATTAGCCATATGGAAGAATGGGCAGAACTTAATCGTGAATAACTCGACATGTATTGATGGCAGCAACATAATTCTTTCACAATTTCATCAAAAATATGATCAGGAATTTGGGATAATATTTTGAACAGTGTGAGATAACCACAAATAACTCAAAACTTATGTTTTCTCTAATTTGAAAACAACGCGAAAAAATCTTTACTTTCGCTTGGGTTTTTCGCCCAAGGACGACGATTTTGAGGTAGTCAGACACATATCTTCAACTGACTGCGTTTAAAAGGGGATCCGTGGTCGTAAATCGATCATTTCTTCTTGTGCGTTGGATGAAAGCAGACGTCGTGGGAATGATTTAATCAACCAGCAGCTTTGAAGAGTGCACCTTCTGCGTGGGTACAAATCTCAAACACTCAGATCGCAACTCTCATTTGGACTTCAGTCGTCCGGTGGAGCAGTTAGCAATGAAAGCAGACCTGTTGCGTGGTATAAAGCCTCAAACGCTTAGGTCGTGCTTTCATTTGGACAGTAATGTGAAACATTATGCAAAATCAGCCCATCTAATAGCTCTTAATGTTACCTAAAGAACTATAAAGATTGCTTCTTTGTAAATCGAAAATTAAAATTTTCAGTGTAGTGCACATCCAAGATAATTTGATCAGGTTTTTGCAATTTTCACAGTTCTAAATTCTCAACAGTGTTTAAAATCGTTTATATCCAATCAGTGTTTAACATCTTAGAAAATTATACAATTTGGCTCTTCTGGGATGCCAGAAATTAATCCCGTACAGCATTTTGATACTATCTTTTACTAAAATATTGAAATTCGAAATAAAATAATCGACATCAAAATTCTCAGAGGTGCCATTTAGAACCATAATTTTATACCCAGAGAATTATGCGAAATTTTACTTCAATATACTGTATACGGCCTATTTTTCAACCAGTTGTAGTTTGTAGTAAACTTTCGGCAGATTTGCTATATAAAATGCATAGAACCGGCTCAGAAGCCATTCATTTCCAATTTGGCTGTCATTGTCATCGTGTTCATTATAGTGCGATCGAGGAATCTCCAAGCGAAATACAATACCGCCAGCGGAAGAAGCAGGAGACTCCAACAGAACACATCAGTTTCGCATTCACGGACAACAGGTCATCCTGGAAATAGAAGACGGTATTCATCGGAAGTCAATGGTATCCATCGGAATTTGAACTCAACTCGTCACTCTCCATCACGAACGCCTTCATAAAAGGTTCTTTTAAGAACCACTCTTATTTTATCATAAGGAACTATACTGATTATTTAGTAATATTTGTGAGTTAGAATATTTAATGTAACTAATCTGTACTGTAGTTTAGGTGTATCGTTTCAAATTCTAGAAGCGTAAAAGGGAAAAACTTGCACAATTCACTCTATCGATCAACTAATTTATATTCGGAAGTATAAAATAAAAGTGTCAGTTTTATTCGTATTCACGACATCCAGTTATGTCTCTGACATTACACACCTGTACTTTTTGTTTTAACCATAAGGTCATTCACCTTTATTGGCAAGAAAAACTCGTTCGGAGTTGGGAATAGACTCCAGATGGACTACATGAAAGGCATCACGTGATTTTTCTTGAAATTCTGCTATCTTTGTTCATCCTTTCAATTTTCAGGAGGAAAATGCACCCGTTCTTCATGGAACTCGTCGAGTCAATCCTGTCATTTTTTTCTTTCTGCTTCCAGACTACTTAGATTGAAATTTGTCTGTATCGCAATAATTACCGTTGTTTTATAGAATTTAGACTACAATCTATAAATATGCTAAAACTACATTGCATCACGATCTCATTAGAAAACAGGAAATCATAAGTCCCTAATTTGACTCTCGTTGTACGTTTCATTGAACCGACTAGACTTGCTCGAACCTAAGTCCTTTTTAGCCCATCACCAGTGTAGAAAAAACGCTATGAACCAAAAATTATGATTGTCCAAATGAATGGAAATTAATTTGAGTGTCTTGGCTTTTTAGTAATCCTGAATGAAAAAGCACAATTACACATTTTCTCAGTCCAACACTGCACTTTTTTTTAAACTCACCGCTAATCCAATTCTCCAGTAGTGCCTGAACGAAGTAGCAGTTTATATCAGAGGCATGTGAAAAAAACGCAACATATTTTTTCATTACAGGCCACTCCACAGACAGGAAGATAGAGGATTTTGGTCAGAAAGGACTTGCTTGAAGTTTGGGATTCAGTGCTCAAAAAGCAGGCGACGATGATAGCCCCCCCGCCGAGTCCCCGTTGGATACTTCACTTTCGGAGCTTGAACAGCGGTATCAGTTTTCCCCCTTATATTTTTCAATTCCTTTTCTCGAAGGATGTAATCTGAATTTTAGATTTTCCTTTCAGTTTTCTCCAGCAATTCTCTTAATTGGATTTTTAATGAGATCTTACGGACGGAAGGCGTTTTTTTTTCTTCCTCATCTTTCTGCTATTCGACGCCCTCTGAGTGTCTATGCGGTGGTGTCTTGGGCGTAGTTTTCCAGATGAAAAAATGGTAGGAAAACTGATCAGGGACGGCTTCTCAAGTACATCCAAAAGATAAGAACCTGTAGACTTGTAGAATTTTTACATTTCGGTTTAACGAATTTAGTTGTTCCTTAGTTCGTCCATCAGCTTCAAAGCAAAACTGAACGTAATCCATGAACGAACCCTTCGGTAGATTTTAAACGATAACATTTTAGGTTACACCAACTTGTGGTTTTGTTGAGACTTGGATTATATTCCAACTTCTTTTTAGGCTTTAGTGAGCTCTGAATTAAATTCAGATTATATTTTATACGCTTTCTATAAAAACAATTGTGGTTAACTCCATACTGAGCAATGCGTCCTTCGTCAGGCACGCAATTCCGTTATAGGAGATAGTTTAGGGTCAACGAAATGAATTTTTACCGGATGCGAGAACGGCTCTCTATATTAATTACTGACATGAAAAAATGACTACAATATTCAAACACAAAAAAATGAGAGCTCATTACCTTCTTTCATGACGGATAGGAACTAGCTTCGTCACGGATAACATGTTCAACTCCGAACGAAAACGATTTCATGTTTACAGTCGGTCTGTTTAGAAGCGAACGTGTCTACTTCTATGTTCTGAAGGCTTCACTTTTCCAAATCCCTCACCTCAAACAACGAGGTAAGTCAACCACAGAAACTATCCTCGCAGTCCCTCGCATGGTAACCGCAAAAAATACTCCTGTATAATAACAGCATGTATAATCGATCAATATACACCCACCCCTGGACGTTTCTTCCTCCCTCAACTCCACCGTTGCCCACCATCGTGGCTCATCATCGGAGACTCTGTCGCCCACAAATGAGTCCTATTAAATAAACGTAACAAACGTAGATCCTCGAAACGCCAATTGAACTGTTCTCGTAACGGGTGCCATCCATAGCACGACACACCGGTCGGAATCGGGGTGGAGAATCAAAGTAGTTTTCGATATCGTGTCGTTAATAATGTTCGTCTCAACCTGGGCCCTCACCGCAGCTCCGCCACATAGACGAAGTCAACGGGTCGCGTTGATGTTGGTGTTTGGATTCGAGGGTAGGTTGGTGGATGGCTAAGTCAAACCGTTAGGTAAGAGGGTGTCGTAATTATTCATCGGAATAAAATCGAACTCTGCAGTATCAATTATTTTGCTGGCTTCCAAAGGGATGTGGTGCGTTAGCAGGGAAGTTTTCTTCTTCCACTAAAATTCGCCCGGAAATCACAAACTCAATCATTCTCAATTATTTTGTCTCGAAACAAAAAATAATGGAATTCATTACATTATTGACTAGATCAAAAATGAATTCGTTTTTATTTCGCAACGTATTTTAACTTCATAAATGCAGTCATCTTTAAAATTTCGTCATCTTTTTTAAATGTTTTCCAGAAAAATGACGATTTCGATCAAACATTATTAAACCAATCAAATCTCTTTGATTCTGTATCATCAGTCTTCGCAGTCTTTGGTTCTTGAATAAGAACAAAAGAGTTTGTTTAAGAATACACTAGCATAACCTTTTCCATTTATAAATAATTTTGAGCTAAGTCTATAGGTATTCTTCGTTTTCCTTTGAATTTTCGATCTACATGACGGGATACATTTTAAACACACTTCACCCCGAACCGGAAATCGCATCCGAACAAAAGTCATTAGGAGTTCATGAAACCATAGAACCTTTCCATCGAGTCTAAATTTGTGAAATTCTACTCAGCCGTTTTGAAGAATGACGGGAACTTGAATTTCCGGAACTGGAAGTCGGATCCGTACAAAATTATACACTTGATTATTGGAACATAATAGCTTCCATTCGAATCCAAGTTTGTGACAATCGATTCAGCCTTTTCTGAGAAACCGGAGTGAATTCCGGTTTGGAGTACATCAGTATTTTTGGTGCTTCCGAAACCGGAACGAAGATCCGGTATACCTAAAATCGATGTATTTGGTCATGAACTAACTACGGGATGAATGGGACAATATGGCATGGGACAATAGGGCAATTGTAAAAATGTATATTTAAGCTATTGTCATACTTTTCCATTGGAAGAAATGGTTTTAAATTCTTCGGTGATCTTTTTTTTTCATTCAAAACAAACTCACTTTTCGATTTAGGACACATTTTCGTCTCAAAATTTACAGTTCGTCATGTTTCTGAATATATACTAAACGATTACACTACTATTGAATGCTGGATGACTTTATAATTAGTAATGTTCACTTGCCACTTGTTTAATTAACGATTAAAAACTTCAAAAACTACCCGACAAGCAATAAAAGTCTTCAAAAATATGAGATGAAAGTTTTTCACTTAGTTCACTTGATTGAGCTATGTTTTCATCTTATTTGGTTTCGCAAAGTTGCCAAGTTTTCTCAAAATATTTCCAAACAAAAATTGATTTTCTTCTGCAAATTATCATTAAAAAATATGTTTCTGGTTTAATTATATTATATTATTGATATTAATATTTCAATAAAACTGTTTCGTCTTCAAATATTACCAGAAAGAGCGTGTTAAATCAGGCACGTACCCAGAGGGGGGGCCCAAGGGGCCCTGGCCCCTCCCGAAGTCGAAATATTTCAGAAACAAACTAACAAGACCCATATTTTGGAGTAATATTTAGCACAGGTCCACATCGTTACAGTTTTCACATCGTCACCACAAATGATAATTTAAAATTCTAAAGTTGGTTTTCGCAGTGATTGCATAACCCTTCTTAATGAGAAATTTCAATTTTTCAATTTTTTTAACATTTTTGCGAGGATGAATATTTTGGTGTTGGTGCTTCTTCAGATTTTTCCGTGAAGTTGTGGTTTCGATTCTGCAGATAGAAAAGATATCCTGCCACTGTAGGATAAACATGCATACTCAAGACTAAAAAGATGAACGCGAGTACATCTCGGATGCATTTTCGGTTATGGAGATTAAATTCGGTTGAACATTTGGTGTCGGTTGGAAATTTTTTACGAAACCAGGATCCATTATTATACGCCAGATAACAGAAAGATTATCCAACAATGGTCTGACGTCGGTATGAGTGCTCCGATGCGGTCTAGGGAGATTGAATAGAGCGAAAAGTTTATGAAGTCGATTCTTTTGGGAATGTCATGGTGAAACTTTCGAGGACTACCTCGAAAAAGGAGAAACACCATTGGAGTTCCATTTTGAAGTTCTGACCGCTACATACGGAACAGGAAACCAGAATCCGCCAAGGCACGTATGTATGGTCATCAACCAATATAGCCTACAAATTGGAGTAATTTTGATGCGTGTCAAGAAGACTTTTTCTGTTCTTCGCAAGTCGAAACAAGGGAGCCACTTTGAACCACTCCTTTTAATGCAATTCGTGAATGATCTATACAGTGAATCTTTTGAAGTAGTGTATGCAGATGATCTCAAAAATTATCGTATCATCGTAAGCCTTCAAATGGACATTAAAAGAGTGTTTTGCATATGTGATCAGAACGGCATCCTCTTTGTATTTGTCACTGCGAAAGCCTATGAAGTTTTATGACTTCAACGATGTGTATTGCCTCTATATTGTTTATGTATTCCGGCGCTCTTGAATATGGAGTTACAATGACTCTCATAAACCAACCTGTTTCGCAAAATAGATGAGTATTGCTATAATATCTCTTTGTTTTCGATTTTCTGATTAATAACACCGATTGACTCATTCTTTTGGGGAAAACAATTTCAACGTTCTGGGTAGATTAGTTTGTTGAGCGAACTTTTCTTCGAAGCTCAATTTATCGTATTGCATGCGGCCATGACAATCTCATGGATATTTATTATCACCGTTTCATTAGTGAACATCTTCGTTTGAATTGAAACTAATAAAAAAAATTACTCATCTCCCTGAAATTCCAGACCCGGAAGTTGAATCTCGATGAAATTAAATTCGATCATATAGGGCTAGGACTATGACTCTTTATTAGAATAAAGAAATATCAAAACTGATTCAGCCATCTCTGAGAAATCGATGAGTTATATTTCAAAATTTTTGAACGATTTTTCTGGTGCCTCCGAAACTGCTATAATCAACCAAATTTGCAAACTAGAAGAGTTGACTGAACAGATTAAAAGTATTTGATATCAATTTGAGTATCAATATGATAAGAGAATTGTAAAAATCTCTTCCCCTCAACACATAGAACTTCCTACTTCAATCCCCCATATTTCCATCCCAAATTTACCTAATTTGCAAGTTACAATCTATGCGAATTCGAAAATTCTTTCTATTTGTTTTATAATTTTGAAGCTGCAAGAGTCACCTAGAATTAGATACATAAAGAATCATCAGTTAGATGTTTTTTTTTATCTGTGGGCCCCTCCCGAAATGAAATCCTGGGTACGGGCCTGTGTTAAATACTAATGAAATAACCATTGTGGCAAATCTAGTAGCATTGGTTTCTTTCCGCTATATGTTAACATAACGCTATTAAGTGTGTGTGCTTCATCGGTTGTGCCCAGTGATGCCAGATATTTTCATAGAAAATATGTCTTGCTTTGCATAAAAAGTCAAATTGGTTCAACATTTTAATATCAATGTTTGTCAGTGTTCATCATCGATTATCTGCTCAAATGATTTCCATTTTAACATGTGATTTGTCCGTTGATTAATAAACTTTTAATGAATCACTGCAATCAAATACTAATTGATACTCAGAGAGAAAAGTCTATTTTTTTACTTCTCACTTTTTATGAACCTGTACAAATCTGTATTAAAATTAGGAAATCTGTATAAAATCTGTATTTTGATTTAAATCAATATGCGATCGCAAAAATCTATACAATACAGATAAATCTGTATAAATGGTATCTCTGGCTCTGCCTTTTTTTTAGAAGGGCTAATGCCTAAATAGTAACAATTCCTTTTTTGTTTTTATTAAAACTTCACCAAATTAAAATTACAGTGAAATTTTAAAATTAAAACGAAAGGTAACGAAAACGACTGAAGAATTTTTAAACGTCGAAATGGTTTCAAACTGGTTCTAAAAATATCGTGTGTTGTCTCATAGTCGGCATTAGGTCGTTTTTAAGAAGAATTCTGACATTTTGAACCTGTGAGTGTAATAGTGCAATATTTTGTTTTGATTGCTGTCGCTATTGCTAATTTATAGGATGAGTAAAGGACCAACGATAGGATGGATAAAAATCCATTGAGATGAAATTAGGAGCAGAGTAGTGAACACATCATAAGTGTTTTTAGCTGTTTTATTAATATTAGTTTTATTTTGAAGAAATGTGAATCAATTCTCAATGTGGAGCAAGGCGAATGAAGCAGAAATATGAAATATATATATAGTGATTTTAGTGGCTAAATCGGGGTATTGAGGCAACGTCCTTACAAATGAGATGAAATAGCCCTTACCCTATATAATTCGAATCAACTAGTCGAGATCTCAAAATGTTTGTGTGTATGTGTGTGTATATACAGAAAATATGCATTTGTTTTTCTTCGAGATGGCTTGACCGATTTTCACAAACTCAGATTCATACGAAAGGTTTTATTGTTCCATAAAACACTATAGAGTTTTATTAGGGTCGGAATTCCGGTTCCGGAATTACATAGTAATATGTGCGAAAAATGGCTACAAAACATGCACTTCACTTTCTCGGAGATGGCAGAGCCGATTTTCACAATTCATACGAAAGGTAATGTTTTCCCATAGAACGCATGCATTTCAAGAGCGTGTTTCTTTATATAACAAAGAAAAAACGAAAAAAAAATCCCCTTAACTAGCCACACACTTGCACCTTATTAGATGCACATAAATGGAGCGTCGTAGTTCACGCAAATTTACGTGGAAGAACATTCAATATTGTGTCGAAAACTCCATGACATGAAGTTCATTGAAATTAAAAAAAAAGAATGCTGATAGCAACCGCTGCGACTTGAACCGAGAATCATTGGGTCGCGAGTACGTCTGTTAATTGGCTGATCCACAGAAGCATGCATCTGATTGGCTGGCAAGAGGTGCATTTCAATTCATACAGCCGCACCTGCTAGCAGAACGCAAGTTACACTGAGGTCTCTCTTTACGCGGGGGATACGTACCGCGTAAAAAAATAGCGTAACTTTGGAAATCCGCGTAAAAAAACCTCCAAACTAAAGAAAAAAATTTTTTGATGCCAAATATCTTAGACATGCATGAAACGTCCAGATCTGGTGTAATCTCAAAAAAAAATTATTTTTGTGAAAATCGACTTTGGGACATAGAAAAATTTTGAGATTCCAAAATCGAACAATTGTTTTTAAACCGAAAAAAACCGCGTAACTTTGGAAATCCGCGTGATCCCAGTGTACAGTAGAAACCAGTAAAATTCGAGCTAATCCAACATTAAGTCAATGAAATGAAATTTTCCAATTCCAACTTCCGGTCCGTAACTAATACAAATTTTCAATTTCATGAGTATTTTTTCACAAGCGATGTTGAAACGAGGTGCAAATTTTTATAAAACTTACTGCTAAATTTATCTAGTTGGCAGATCATGTTAGTTCGCAGCGTGCTTTGTTCAATTTCGTATAGCGCGCAGGGCTTAAATCTATATATTTCAGGTGAAAAATATGTAAATTTGTAAACCTTTTATTCAATTTGTACCTACTTGTTAATATTATTACAAAATCATGATAACGATGCTGTTCTATAAAAGTACACTTATTACCTTTCTCATATAGACAGTTTATGCAATCACTCGAAAAATTGACTAGTGAAAATTGGCCCGGAGGGCTAAGTGTTCTATATCATTCAACACAGTTCATCGAGCTGAGCAATGCCTGTGTGTGTATGTATGTGTGTAGGTATGTGTCAAATAATGACAATCATAAAATAAAAAATATCATATCCCCATAGGTTGCTATTGAGTTTCATCATGCTTTCATAGGGTAAAGTGTGTTTAAAATTGCACACCGTGATTTGGAGCGACGATGCAAAAAGGGTAGATTTTTGCTAGATTTGGCCCAAAACTGATTTAATGTGTAGTCTATATTAGTTACTTACTAAACGAACCGATTTTGGCTATACCGGTTCCAGCAGTACCGGAAATAGTGGTCAAAAACTCTAAAACGAGACTCACTCAATTTTCTCGGAGATGATTTGATCGATTTCCTCAAACTTATGTCGTTTTCGTTTTTAAACTGCACTACACCGGTGCAGTGCTACACCATGGCATGAATAAACGAACAGAAATGATGAAAACATAAACAGTAACCCTTGACTACAATAAAAGATTCCATTGCACAGAGCTACACCGAACTTTTGATGAGTGCTACACCAGTGGTATCGGTGCAGAAAAAGTGTAGCACTGGAGTAGTGCAATTGATAAAAACGAACGGTTCCAGTGCAGCTTTCGCTGCACCAGTGTAGTGCAATTTAAAAACGAAAACGACATTAGGTTCAAATGAAAGTTCCTATAGTCTCATAGGTTGCTGTTTAATTTCATACGGGTCGGACTTCCTGTTCCAGAACTATACAGTAAATTGTGTTTAATCATTGAGTGCGACGATGCAAAATAAAGAAAAATTTTCATAAACTTGACATAACTGTTTAAAAATTGAAAAGATTATGTTTGTTTATACCCAAAGAAAGTTTCTTATTTTATTCAAGATTGAGAAAATTCTTCACAGAATCTTCTAGTGATATATTTGAAAATATAAGTAATATGAGGTAGGCATTATTACACCACTAGGTGTAATTTTTCAGTCAAACTTTGAAGTAAGGTCAGAAATGTAGACAAATTTAGCCAAACGTGATAACGAGACGAGATCCAATAACAAAAAGGTTTCGTCAACTAACAAAAATAGCTCAATTTTTTTTTCATGTACGCGATTGAGCCTGAATAATATTTAAAATAACAAAAAAAAATAAATGACAATGATCAAATTCGGTTCTCAATAATTTTAAATAATAACAAGATTATTTCAGCTGCCTTCTCTCAAAGACAGAATCGTGAAAAAGCTATGGTAAAATTGCATAATGTAGAGAAATAGGTGTCACATGAATTGAACGAACGACAGCAAGAGAACCGTCGAACCATTTTCCTTGAAAAAAAAGCCACTGGAAAGGTACAAAAGAAAATCGGTTTGTGACTGGCGATGAAAAGTAGATTTAATGTCGGAGTCCTAAGCTCAAATAATCATAAGTTAGTCCAGAAAACAACTCTCCAACATCGAGTACAAAACCAGATCGATTTTGTAAGAAAAAAAAATTGTATTGCGGGATCAGTGGGATGCTTTCTGTTATGAGCTGCTGAAACCGAGTGAAATGGTTACTACCGAACGCTACAAAACACATACGAACGTTTTGAATCAAGCAATTCAGGAAAAATAGTCAGACAGAGGAAAGTGCCTTCATGATATTCATGATCGAATGAGAAGTTCTACTGCATGCGGCTTACTCAATGTGCTCTTTCTCTCAGATCACCACATGATTAATTATAGATTAAATTAACCTCGGCTTTAACCGTTTGGTCTTTCGTTGAGGTGCAGATTCGACCACACGCATTCGCTGAGCAGTCCTTCACTAAGCTGGGAGAAGTCAAAAAATGGGACGATTTTTCTTTTTGAAGAAGACGTGTTGCTTTTGGAGAGGAACAACCAAACTTTTCATTTTCCTCTTCAAATAAACATTTGTTTTCCTCGCTCATTTTAAGCTCATGTACCTGATGGATTCTCAATTTAATTTATTACAAATTAATGGAAATATAATGAAAAAAATGAATGAATGCAAGGTGAGAAATGAAAACTTTGAAAAAGTACCCCCTTGGAGATGGAAGATATGATCGAAAGATCACTTGAATTAACAAAATCGCAACAATTATATGTGAAAAATCTGATTCACAAACTATCTAGAATAATTAGATGAATTATTTCACAATTTAATTACCGAGTGTAGTTCCAAAACCAGAACTATCTCGTTGAAGTTCAGTGAACCTGTTTCGCTCGAAATCGCAGGCATGATCGACCTCGCCATACATCGCCTCACTATAAAACAATATAAGCGACTCCCGAAAGACGGTAAACATCGTTTGTTCGGCAATCACACTACCTCTCCGGCAAGCAGCTTCCACGGAGCCACCCAATTTAATCTTATACCACCCAAGGCATTTCCACAATCCGCAGAAGGACTGCGGTAGAGGATAGAAAGAAGAGAAAAAAAAATAAAGGAGAAACCCACTTCCATCAGTGCTCTACGATTGTACATAGGAGACCGTCACGGTACCGCGCACCGTTTGATAAAACTAAATTTAAATTAAATTCACATATACATATTAAGCATTTTCTCGTTTCCATTTCGTTACCCTCCACCCCCATCCATCCATTCATCCCCATCTGGAGAGCATATTTACATACTTCGAACGACGAACATGAAGAACTTTTTTTCCCATTTGCGTTAGCCTTATATACCTCACCGCTACTCGTGGACGTGTTCGCCACTTCTGGGTCCGAATGGGGGTGGTGGAGCCGCCAGCGCAGGGTGAGATTTTGACATAGGTAGTGGGTGGTAAAAGCTCATATGTGAACTTTACATGTGCGAGCTTGTCGTGGCGTGGACTACTTCAGTCTCCCCGTCGTCGTTGTCGTCGTCGTGCTCTCGATCAACACCATCAACTACTAGCCGATGCTCTACACAGAATCGGAATTGTTGTACCACTGGATGTTGGGTGTGGATGGCAATGATTGGATTCCTTTTTTTTGTTCTGCTCTCGTTCTCTCAGAGCGTGACTTCTGTCGTCACCAGCAGCGTCGTTGCCGTCATCATCATCGTTATTTTCATTGTCATCGCGGTCCTGGTTGGCGGCTCCCACTCGAATGTTCATTTGTGTGTATGAGCCATGGCAAAGGACAACGGAGAGGCAGGGTATAGCAGGTTTCGATGGTGTTGCTGAAATGAGCCTGTTGATGAGGGCAACACGGAATGGAGTAGATAAGAAATTTGGTTCGAAATCATTGTGGACTCAGAAAAGTTTAATTTCACAATTCTTTCTGGATGTTTTCTTTTATCGTGGGCAACCTAGTTTTATTGAAATTTTCTCTCTGGAACAATGTAAAGCTGCAAAACTATAGCACTACTGGTTTCATTGTATTGATGAAGTAAACTTTAAGAACGAACGAAAGCGTTTAAAAAACCAACACTCTTATTCGTGAAGATCGTGAATGTTTGAACCTGAGAAGGATTGTTGTTAAATTTGTTCCTCACCTTCTCACTGACTATCAAAGAGAGTCGTCCGTGAAGCGATTTTTGATCAGAAACGGCATGACACCAATTGTAATAAATTGAATTAATACATTTCTTATCTTCCGGAACGATCCCTTTCAGAAAATCCTTTTTATGTATGCCGAAAAAAATCGTTTTTCCTGCTGTCTATCATTCAGCTCAAGAGGAACCCATTTCTCCACCATCTGAATCATTTCCATGACCAGTATTCGATCATAAATGACATTTAACGTCTCTGTTGTAGATATTTTTCTAGTTTGGGTATTACCTTCCTTGCAATTTGTCATCATTAGTTTTCTGATCTGTGCGATCTTTGTCCTACACACTGGAACCTCCACGTTAAATCACTCAAAACAACGTTCGCAAGTCGCGACTTGCAGCTTGTTCCCCGTAAGATGCAATAAGAATTCTGTGGAATTCAGCAGCACTGTTTAAAAAAAATAATGCATTGATACTACTCGCAATTGTACTTTACTTGGCAAGAATTTGGACATGTTCACTTTACCAAATGTAAGCTAACTTGCAATCGACAAAACAGCAAAAAAAATGACGCAATAGTTTCGACGGTGAACATCTCTTGAAAAAATTCCGCATTATTAACTGGAACACCTGGAGTAAAGCGACAACTAAAATCGAAGCGCCACTTCCTGAATCATCAAGGAAGTTTAATTTTGCGAAAGAAATCAAGAAGATCAAAACTCTTCAGTGAAAATACTACCATGATCAAAATGTTCACGAAATTTATTCAGAAAATTACAAATTCGAGATTATTTATCAAAATCGATATTGTCCCCTGCAAAATACTCTCCATCGACTGCAACACACTTATGCCAGCACTTGATCCAATCCTCGAAACATTTTTTTCTATTCAGTTTTCGCTGTGGCCATCAGAGCCATCTGCGGTTTTACCATAATCTCATCTCGGAGCGGTTTCTTGAGTCGACCGAACAGGAAAAAGTCGCAGTGAGCCAAATCAGGTGAATTCGGTGGTTGCTGAATGGTAGTCGTTTCGTTTCTAGCTAAATGTTCACGGATAACAATGGCATTATGTTTGCCCACAGTTCTCGTTTTGTCGTGAATACGACTTACTTTACTATGGGGCGCCTTTTAAAAATTTACCCTCTGAGAGAGTGATAAGTTTTTGATCGTGAATATATCCTGTTGTATCTAATGAATCAACATAATTTTTGCTACATACTATCGGAAATATGATCACAATTTTATGATAAAATTTTCAGTAGTGTGACATAATCTCGAATAATTCAAATTTAAACTTTTCTGATATGTTTGATATAAACGAGTATCAAAGAGGATAATTCATAAGGCGCGTTTGCCTTTCTCGTATTTTGAAAGCTCATAGCTCTGTGATGTGTGAAAGGATTTATATAATATAACTACCAATAGAATTGAAATTTATCAACTTAAACGTGTATAGCAACAGCATTGAAGTATTTCAATAGTACACTATTGAAAAACCTATCTCATTTGACCCATGTCAACACCAGCCAATCAGAACGCGTTCTGAGGAAGAGAACAAAATATCTGCTGCTGTACAACAAATCGTTAGCGAAAAATGTTCCGAACAGTGCTTAATATCGTAGTGAGTTCCACAATTTGGTCCTTTTGAAAGGCAGAAATGAATCTCGTACAGCATCCTGATAGTTTCTTTCGATGAAATGCAAATCCGAAATGAAAAAAATCGACATTAAAATTTTGTATGCGGCTGTTTTTATAGCCGATTAGTGAAAAAGTTACAAACGAAATCACGTAAAAAGAAACCTCTTAACAAAAATTGAATCAGTTTGGATTCTATCGCCACTGCAAGCAGATGTATAGTGTGTCGTTTGCAAAGCTAGTTTCGCTTCCGACAAGAACGATTACGTGACAGCTGCTAGTCGTTTGCATTGGTGAAAAAACAACGAAAAGATGACAACAGTGGGGAGTATCACACAAAATCAATTGTTCTAAAGGCTCTAAAAGTTTTCTAAAGATCTATTATGATTTGTTGTTTGCAAATCGAAAGTAAATATCCTCAGTTTAATGCAAATCTATAACAGTTTGGTTAGATTTGTGCACTATTCGCTGTGTGAAATTCATAGTAATCGAGATCAAGTGAAGCCTTCTTTGTTTTTGCGAAAAATGTGAAAAGGGGGAATGCTTGCATAACTCATACAATTGATCAACTAATTGATATTCGGAAGTGTTAAGGAACATGTCAGTTGTTTTCGTATTCACGACGTCCAGTTATGTCTCTGACATTACCCGCCCGCCTTTTTTCGGCGAATTTCTTCACGCAAACGTCTCATAACGCCCAAACAATACTCCTTGTTGACGTTCTGGCCTTGGGAACAGAATTAATGATATACAACCTTGTAATTAGTGAAAACTGTGAGCATCGCCTTCTTTTTCGACTGAAAACGACGGCCACTGCTGAAACGTTCGTAACACTGATAAACGACTGTTTTCTTCAGAGTATCGTTGCCGAAACACTCTTCTAACATTTGCAATGTCGTCGCACCATTGAAACCGTTTTTAACGCAAAATTTAATGCAAGCTCGTTGTTGCAAATTCAATTCCATTTTGAAAATTGTGCAAAATTGAGCACACGCACAATCGCAGATGTACTCAATACAACTGAAAATTTGATATGATGTGACCTAAAAGAATAAAAAATCTAATCGGGTGACTGAGAGCACCACACGGTGGTGATTCCGGAAACTTTTTGATGAAAGTAGCAGAGCCGGTGAAACATGTTAAGCCCAGGTGGGTAATTTTTCGTACCAGGGAGAACGACCCACTATTTTGAAGTATTATTTAGTCGATTTTTAAATAATATTTTGTTTTGATATAACTTTGCATGAGACGCGTAAATTCGAAGCTTGAAACGTTTTCGATATTTTGTTTTTCTGATTTTAACGTGACTAAATTAAGCACTCATCCGAAAAAAATGTGAGCAAGTTTTGATAATCGTTATGGATGAACACAAAATCAAAGTCCGACTGAACTGGAAGTGCTTTTATGATCGTATGCGAAAATCTGAGCATGAAAAAAATCTTTTCCAAATAGGTGCCTCGTTCGCTCACAATCTTTCAAAAGCAACAACGCATCAACAATCCAGAGAGCTGGTCGGCACTGTTTAGTCGCAATAAAAAGGATTTCTTGCGTTGGTATGAAACAGTGGACGAAACATGGATCTATCTTTTTTCTCCGGAGTTGTTTCTACATTTAGACGGGGAAAACGCAACAGGTAGCTGCAACAAGTGTGGTGTCAGTTTTTAGATGCTCGAGGTATAATTAACGTCGACTATCTTGAGAAGAAAGTACCAACAAAAGTTTTCAGTTATTAATGCGTTTGAAGTATGGAATCGTAAAAAACGGCCTCATATGAAGCAGAAAAAATCATCTGTAACCAAGACAATGCACCGTCATATCAATTAGAAGAATGACAATGGTTTGAAAAATAGGTAGAATTACACATTGTTCGTGGTTGAGTTGTAGATGTTCAAAACCTAACTACTGTCTAAATGGTTTTACTTCTATGTTTTGAATTTGTACCCCGGTATAGAAAACAAAGACGTAATCCTACGTCAAAAGATTTTGAGTGATTTCATTTATGTGAAGATAAAGAATGGAA
Source organism: Malaya genurostris (assembly GCF_030247185.1). Taxonomy (NCBI): domain Eukaryota; kingdom Metazoa; phylum Arthropoda; class Insecta; order Diptera; family Culicidae; genus Malaya; species Malaya genurostris. The sequence continues at coordinate 253,462,069 of NC_080571.1, read as the reverse complement.
AGGCGAGATGTGACAAGGTTGATTTTAGCAAACTGAAATCTTTTACTAACTCAACTTTCGCAAGAGGAGTTGAACTTAAGCATTTCATCAATGCAAATCACTCGAGTCTCTGGTATGCCGGAAAGTACCGATAAAGGTCTTTTACCACTTACTATCCGAACCGACAAAAGAATAGTTATCAGAAGTTGTTACTTTCTACTTGCGGCTGCATTCTCGTACACAATTAATTCTTCACTATCTCTAATAGTGAAAAAGTAAGAATAGCATGATGGGTTTTCATCAGGTAGCGGTGAGTGCAGCGCTACTGAATACCGCTTACAACCTAGGCTAAACAGCCAGCACGCTGTTTTTCTGGGGACATAAGCAATAGTTCGAACAAACCATTCATTCCGATGTTCAACTAGCTGTATAGAGATTGAGAAAAATATCCATACAGTGAAGAACTCAATGTGTATAAGAATGCTGCCGCAAGTAGAAACTGCCAACTTCTGGTAACTTTTCTTTTACCGGTTCGTATAGTAAATGGTAAAAGATTTTTTTCGGTACTTTTCGGCATACCAGAGACTCGAGTGATTTGCATGAATGAGATGCTTAAACTCGACCACTTTGGTTGAAGGTAAAAGTTAAGTCACTAAAAGATTTCTGCTTGCTCAAAAGACCATTGTCACGCTTCACCTTTTTGTTGTATATCTTCACATCCTTGCTCTATCTTGAGTACTAGCATTTTATAATTCTGATTTTATTTATTATTCTCAGTTACAAAAAAAAAACTATATTTATTGTTATAAATGATACTAATATTACTATTAGTGTTCGTTAGAAATTACAGGTGGGTAATTACCCACCTTTGGAATTTTCGGGTGGATAGTACTACCCACCGTACCCACCTCTTTCACCGGCCCTGCAAGGTAGTATGTACAATTGCACTACATACGTCTCTTACTTATAGTTCTTTGACGTTAAAAATGTACCATCAGACACTTTTAAGTTGTAAATTAAAAAAAAAGCTAGTTCTTCATACATTCACATAACTCCTACGAACGAAAACCACCACGTCCCAGTTTCGCCGTCTATTTTTCTACGAAACGAACCAAAATCAATTCCATAAAGATAATTAGTTTTCTATTCAATCCACAGCATGGAAAAAAATTAATTGGACTGAGTGGGCGGCCCTCGCACTCATTAAAATTAAACATCGATTACGTGCCCGCCATGCCATTACAGTAGGATTGGATTTCAACCACGGTTTATTATTGTACAGGTAAACGCCTGTTTCAATGTATGCGTGCGGTTGTCATTCTACTTCGGACTATCAAATGGATGTGGAGAAAATATTATATAAGCATGAATTCAGGTATTGTGGAAAATTACCCTCATCTAGTTGATAAAGTATTTCAACACGAAGACAAAATAATCCAAAACATGATGCTTTTAGTAACTTATTTTACAGTTTATTTCTTGTTTTGTTATTACGGAAAACTGTCAATAACTTTGCTATCTATTAACACTCAATGGGGCTATCTTGTCTATATTCAACACTCTTAGAAAAAATGAAATTTACGCTTGACGTAAATTCAAGTATGCCGTAATTTCTTCGGTGATGACACAATATTACATCTACTAACATGTAAATATAAATTTTGCGTCTGTATCGATCTAAACTTCAGTTATAATAACTGTGAAGTTAATGGTATGACTTATCTTTACATGCTATGTATTGTGAATGTAAGTGAATCGCGACGCTCCTTTTATGTGCATCTAAGAAGATGCAAAATTTTTTAACCGTGTGAAAGAATGCATACACTCTTAGAAGAAATGAAACTTACACTTGACATAAATTCAAGTAGGACGTAATTTCTTGGGTGATGACAAAATATTTTACCTATTAACATATAAAAATAAATTCTGTGCTTGTTTCGATGTCAAATTCAGTTGAATTAGTTGTAAAGTTGATAATATGATGCTCTGAAATGTAAATTTCAGTGACTTGCAACTCTCTAAAATTGGTTCTTTCTTCTCAATATGAAATACATTTTCCCCAGAGGACACGCAAGGTTAATGGCACCTCTTAAACCTCAATCAGTTGGTTGCAGGTCTAGTATTCTATCAATACGAGTGGTACCTCGAATGATGAAATGAAATTCTTCTGAATAATTTTGTTACATTCATTTGCTTTTGAAAATCTATTATTCTTTCGATGATGAAATTAGAATAATCGTAGCTCAACTTATCCATTAATCGCATACAATAATACCAAAGATGAAAATGGAAGTATTTCCTTCAAACTTTCGCCCTTCTTAAAAAAGTATTGTTTCACACTAATTTGACACTGAAAAATAAGACGAGTAATCTAAAAAAACACGACACTGTTTTCAGGTGAGATGACTTTATTTTCATACCATTTCTTCAGACGTGTTTCGTATCCGCTTACATTGATGTGAAAATTTTCAACAATCAACCTAGTCGTGTAATAATACTTTTCTTCTTAATATAATATTTTCTTTCGTTTTTAACCTGGGATTGTGAGTTTAAACATCTCCGAGAAAATTGAGCGGATATAAAAAAGTGCGGTATGTCGGTTAAGTCCCATTTACAATTATAACTTAGGAACCTAAAGTATCTGACACTTTCTCTCCGAACTTAATCAATGACGTTTTCGAACCAATGAGTTTTTTTTGAGTGACGATCTAAATAGCGATGATAATTTATTGAAACAATAAATTCACCCAATTTGCTGATCTTGGAAATTGATGGTCAACACATTGCACTTTGGTTCAATGGGTCCTCTACAATGGAGCTCACGTCGATTTCACTGAGGTTAATTGGTGCCACAGTCGATTTATAATGTCATCCTGATTCGATTTCCGGCTCCCGAGTTACAGGTGGATGAATATTTCGCACCGTTTTGTAAGTGACGAAGGAAGAAAAACTTGGCTTGGCTTCAGGAATCAGAACAAATTGGCTCAAACGTTTCCCTTGATATTTGGAGATTTTTTTTGAATTTCATATGAATCTGACTTTCGGTTCCGAAAATTGAGGGGGGCGAGTGGGAAAACCCGCAACCAATTTAATTTTTCAAAAATTGTTCATAACACATGGACCAATAAGTCCCGAGACTAACAATGTAAACAACATTTTTTTTCGCAAATTTTTTTTTTATTCATCAACATAATCACCTTTTAGGATGATACAATGGTTCCAACGTTTTTCCAATTTTTCAATATCATTTTTATAAAAAAAAATCATCTTTTGCTTCAAAATAAGCTTCAGTTTCAGCGATGACCTCCTCATTTGAGCCAAATCTTTTTTCCTGGAGCATTTTTTAAGATCAGTAAAGAGCCGGTAGTCACTGGGGGCTAAATCTGGCGAGTATGGGGGGTGGGGAAGCAGATCAAAACCCAATTCGTTCAATTTCGCCATTGTTTTCATCGCCTTGCGGCAGGGTGCATTTTGTTCCATCGAAAGCAATCGCGGCACCCACTTGGAAAAAACCTTTTTCATGCTCAATTTTTCATGAAGGATAGTAAATACACTTCCATATGATATCTGTGTCATCTCAGCAATCTCACGGAGCTTCACTTTACGATCTTTCATTATAATTTTTGTCACTTCACTCACATTTTCCGGTGTAACGGCTTCTACAGGTCTACCCGAGCGTTCCGCGTCATTTGTGTCGGTACGACCACGTTTAAACTCGGCGAACCACCGACAAATCGTTGCTTTTGATGGACAAGAGTCCAGATAACATTTTTCAATTCATTGTTTCGCTTGCACGGTGTTTTTACCCATTAAAAACAATGTTTTATCAAAACACGAAACTCGGTTTTTTAAACAAACTACAAAACGACTTTACTCCAACCTCGATAACTCAGCTGTTCGGATCGACTTAAAATTTTGACCCGTTTCAAGCAAAGGTTAGTACTCTAGAAAGACGTGGTTACTGATTTACTACGAGCGCCATCTCTGCTTTAGGTCTTACGGTTTAAAGGTCTTACGGTTCTTTTCAAAAATTTTGAATTTTGTCCGGATCCGACTTCTAGAAAAATCATTTGACTGTTTCAATGCATAAGTTCCGATTTTACCAAAAAAGGTTCAAATAAAAGGTATTTCGGAATTACAGGGTGAAGTGTGTTTAAAATTTCAAACCGTCATTTATACCGATACTGCAAAAGTCAGATTTTTTTCTAGTTTTGGTTAGAAACTATTTTGATTTGTAAGCTATGCTCGTTTACACCCGAACAAACTTCCCTGTTCCTATTCAATGAGCATTTTTCTCAAAAATACCACAGAAATATTGCTGAGAATACACGTCACTTGAGAAAGGCATAATCACACCACTCCATCTTGTTGTTAGTTGTCCGTCCGTGATTGATAAGATTGAAATGCTGAATCAAATGTGTGATACTTGGGAGTAATAGATCCTGCTAAACGTGCCACCTAAACTGACTTAGACCATGACGTGATCAATAACGTAGATGGACACTATTACTACTACTACTACTAGTGAATCAAGTTCGAATATCAATTGGTTATCTCTTCCGGTTCCGGAGATATAAGCGACGTTACCGACAAAACGCATTTTTTTCTCTGAGCTCGATTTTCGCTTAGATGACTAAATCGATTTTTTTCGGGCAGTTCATTTCAAAGAACCATTCAGTGATGCAGAGTTCTCTTAAGGGGGGGGTGTAGGTTCTAAACTATTAAAAAAACCTGTTTTAATCCACCTAGTGGTGTAATGATGCCTTTCTCATATCAATCATACTATCATACCTATATAAAACTGTGGTATTCTTCAAAATTATTTTTCTTCGATTCTTAAAAGATTAATCGAAATAGATTTGTTTGACCGTCTACTGATAAAAACTATCAATTGGAAAAGATTTGAGGTCGATTTAGAAAACTTTTTACGGTTTTTCGCTCTTTTCAGTGATGGTATAAAATTTTTAACACACTTTACCCTATATTTCCGGATCCGAAAGTCGGATCCGGATAAAATTCAGGAATTACGTATGGGACCACAGGAACTTTCATTTGAACCTAAGTTTGTGAAAATCGGTCGCGCCATCTATGAGAAAAGTTAGAACACATATTTTCATTTTTTTGCACATTTTACCCCATAAAGTTAGTGCAAAAAACGTTACACACACATACGCACATACACACACACACACAGACATTTTGCGTACTCGACGAACTGAGTCGAATGGTATATGACACTCGGCCCTTCGGGCCTCGGTTCAAACGTCGGTTTTCACAGTGATTGCATAACCAAAGAAGGCGAAAAAAAATTGTTTCTTCGATTCTTAAAAGAATAACCGAAATCGGTTTGTTTGACCGTTTACTGATAAAAACCATCAAATTGGAAAAGATTTGAGGTCGATTTAAAAAATTTTTTAAGGTTTTTCCCCATTTTCAGTGATGGTGTACAATTTTTAACACACTTTACCCTATATTTCCGGATCCGGAAGTCGGATCCGCATGAAATTCAGGAATAACATATCGGACCACAGGACCTTTCATTTGAATTTAAGTTTGTGAAAATCGGTCGCGCCATCTATGAGAAAAGTTAAAACAAATATTTTATTTTTTTTGCACATTTTACCCCATAACTCTCGAACCGGAAGTCGGATCCAAATAATATTCAGGAATTTTGTATGGGACCTCAAGACCTTTCATTTGAAACTAAGTTTGTGAAAATCGGTCCAGCCATCTCTGAGAAAAGTTTGTGCACTTATTTTCACAATTTTTTGCACATTTTACCCCATAATTCCGGAACCGGAAGTCGGGTCCAAATAATATTCAGGAATTTTGTATGGGACCACAAGACCTTTCATTTGAATCTAAGTTTGTGAAAATCGGTTCCGCCATCTCCGAGAAAAGTTAGTGCAAAAAAACGTTACATACACACATACGCACATACACACACACACACATACACACACACATACACACACACATACACACACACATACACACACAGACATTTTGCGTACTCGACGAACTGAGTCGAATGGTATATGACACTCGGCCCTCCGGGCCTCGGTTCAAAAGTCGGTTTTCACAGTGATTGCATAACCTTTCTATATGAGAAAGGCAAAAACATCATTTTTGCGAATTTTTTTCAGAACTATTGGTCAACAAAATAAATTCAAATATTTTGATTGTAAAAAGCATGATTTGAACAACATTTTGTAATTTTTTTGTGGAAAAATATTGAGAAATAAGTCGGTGAAGAGGCATTTTTGAGGACGCTTCTTAAAAATCATGATTTGCGGTGTCCACTGTATCTCAGCGCAGACTAATCAGAAGTGAACAAATCAAAGCAGCATAGTTAGAGCAGAAGTTCTTCTGATTTTTTTTAACTTTTTGAAATTTTGGGGATTGTTCAAATTCAAAACTACGATTTTTCACGAAAAAAACGGCCATTCTGTAGCTGTAAAATCTCCCCATAGTAACAAACAACGAAAAGGAAAACGTTGGGGTCTGTTTTTTATATGTAGAAAGTGTGTGCAAATTTTGAAAAAAATTGGTGCAGTAGTTTTTGAATGACGATGGATACGGACTTTCAAAACTTGTGGATCTTCTTTCAACTTTGTCAGTGCCCATTTGAAATGTTCTTCGTTCGTCGCAACTATAGTTATATGCTTCCTAGAACGTCTTTTTATACTGTTATGCAAAGAAACGATGTAGAGGAACATTTCATTACGAAAAAATGGCCGAATTTTCCAAAAAATTCCACTATCGCAACAAGGTAATATACTATGAAGAATGTCTAAAGAAGCGTATGTTCCAATTCCTACGCAGCCATGACGCTTTCTTGCTATTCGGGTCTGATTTGGCATTTAGTCACTACTCCAAAGATGTTTTGGAATGGTAGAAAACGAATGGAGTCCATATTGTACCGAAAGAATCAAATCCACCTCTGTGCCCGAAGTTGCGACCTATCGAGCGGTATTGGGTTCTCTTAATATAAACAACAAGCTACAACTATAGAAAAATTTCGAGAATCTTCGAAAGTGGTTAAATCGTTGCATAGAAGTCAACACAGACCATAATGGCTGAAGCAAATTCAGAAGCTCGTAGTTTCTTCAAGCAGTCTAACTAGGTAACTGTAATTAGTTTTAAGATGACTAAAAATCCATAACTAAATGAATTAAAAATGAATCTTGAATTGAGCTAACAGCTGTATCACGAACAAGCCTTACTTATTCCAAAAAAACATGATTGAGACCACAATCGAGTGTGAACAGTCACATAGCTATACTATAGTTCCTTCAAATGACATGGCCAAGGTAATGCTTTTTATTTTAGAAATACATGTAATTGTTTAATGTACAGGAGTGCCTCAAGAGAAGCAGTTGGAGTTTGAGAATTGTAACTAAATTCATGAAATTTTGCATGATTCACCTTCAAATTTTTCGAAGTATACAAACGAAACGCAGTCGCATCTAAATATTCCCGCTAATCCACTCCCAGGGCGCAGATGAATAATGATATTGACAGTCTTCTTCTGGAGCTGTTCAGCTCGTTACGTGCTTTCTACGTTGCTCGTATTCACGGCCGTGGTCTTATAATATGTTCATATTTATGCTCGCCGAATCCTTACTCTAAGAAACTCATTTTTTGTACTTCCTCGCATCCGAAATAAACATTGCCAGCAAAAAAGTTTAACACCCCTTCTTCAACGCCAGCGTTTCACTACCGAGAGCTTTCTTATTTCCGGTACTATTTTTCCTTTTTGATGGCAACAGCAACTGTAAGAAAAACAACAAGAACAACAGCAAGAGCATTGGCAGCAATAACCGTCGTATTTCATCATTCGGCACAAAGGCAGTGAAGGAAAATCTGTCGCCGTCATATCTTATTATTTTACCCGGGCACACAGAAGCAAGTTCGTACTCACACATCCGGATGCTTGTCATTCATCCTACACATATTTTCGCAGTTGTATATCAGCACATACACATTACAGTGCTGGTCGCGGGTTCCAATAAAATACCAGGCGAACGTATGTGAGCTATACTTTGCAAGTTTCATAATTTTCATCAGTGAACTACACGACAATAATGGGGAGCAAAAGTAGGAAGCTGCAAATCCTGTTTTTTATTATTTTTATGTACGATCTCCGGACTGTTTATGTCACCTAATCATCTGATCCACATGATATTTTATTTCATACATTTTATTTAATTTACCAGCTCTTACCAAATGCGATGGAATGTTAGAAACTTGAAGTCGATATGTAGTAACTCACCTGAAAAAAAAGAAAAGAAAATATGACGTTAATTTTGACTATTTGTAGGTATCACGGGAAAGCAACTATTTCCATCTAATTCAAAACTCATTCCAACCGATTGCCGAGTAAGCTCCCGGTTACTCGGTTATTTGGGATCAAATCAAAGCCACCAATCCAACCAATGGAAATAACGCCAATAAAGCAAGCCCAAACAAGATAGCACCACTTGAGAGGGGCCACTCACGGTGGTTCAAATTGTACCACCCAATCACCGCATTCACAGGATCCACCAAGAATTGCATCATAGTGGAGGGAAAACTGCTTCAATGATGAAAAATGAGCCTTTCTGGGATAGTGATCCTTTCGTCGTGTGTGCAATCCGACGGAGACGACCAACCCGTTCATACACGCACACACATACACTCACACCAATACAGGCGAAGAAAGGAGAAGAAAAAAAAACGCAAACTGCTTCAGGCAAGACGGTATGCATAAGAACACCATATTCACGGGGTACTACAACTGCGCTTCTGATGTGAAAGGATTTCCCACCATCCACCCACTAGCCACCCACCAGCCACCATATATCCTAACTTAGCCGATCAGCCGGATAGTTTTGCATCTCGTAATGATGTAGAGCGTACGAAGAAATGGCTGAAAAGGAAAGCCAATATATCCTTTCCTGTACATTGCACCGGTACATACCAACAAGCAAGTGAGAAGACCGCGTCCTTCAAGTGATGGTGACTGAAGCCCGTTCGGGTTTTCTTTTTATTGATGTCACGCGTGGGACGCTCCCTCGAACAGACGATTGCTAGAGGTACAGTGGAATGGCTACAAGTTCGCTGGAGTTGAGCACCGTGTTGAGCTTGGAATAACTTTCAAACTAGTTGGGGATATGAACTGTGTGGGGATGGAAAGCATAGTCCTTGAACTCGACAAGCAGTCGTGTCTCGTAGCAATTTGACAGCGAGTAAACATGATCTACAATTGTCTTCTCAAATTTCGAATGTTCTAATGATAGGAAAAGTACGCGGTTCGAGGTGGGAGGCACAGTGGTAGTCTAGAGCTGGAAATAATATAAAGTGAACAGAAGTTTCGAACTCGTGGGGTCCGCCCTGTGTGCGATCTGCTTGTTACGCATATTTGAGCGGTTGACGCTGATGCTAGACTCTGTTTCAGGGTGCAAGAACGCCCAACTAGAAAAGATACAATAGAAAAACAATTGGTGGGTAATGTTAGAGACATTACCGGATTGACGTGAATACGAACAAACATTGGCTCGCTGAAACTCAAACTGTGCTCTTATAAAGCACGATATCAACTTCGGTGAACGACGAATATAGGTTAAAATTGGACTACATAAAAGACATACCTTATGATAAAAAAAGAACCGGAATTTTTTTAAAAAACCTGTTTTAATCCACCTAGTGGTGTAATGATGCCTTTCTCATGTATAATATTGTGGTATACTATTCAGCAGGATGCATAAAACAGTGCAGAATAAAACAGTGCTTTGGTTGCGTAGGTCTTCCTTAAGAAAACGAAGTGGGTTCACTATTATATGCACTTCCGACACCGGAACCCGAGAACCGGTATAATCAAAGTCGGTTCGTACGGTCACCAACTAACATGACATACAAACTCTACTATTACGCACTTTTAATTACGATTTAAATGTTTGTTGCATCCGAAAATATGCAGTAATTTTTGGTAGGACCATAAGACCTTTCAATTGACCATAAGATTGGGATTAACGGTTTAGAGTCCAGTTTATAACATTTTTTTCGGTTTTTGTTCCGCCAGTTTAAGTGACGGTGTACAATATTGACACTTAACCGTTTTTTACACTTTACCCTATAACTCCGGAACCGGAGGTCGGATCCAGATGAAATTCAGGAATTCCGTATGGGACCGGGAGACCTTTCATTTGAATCTAAGTTTGTGGAAATCGGTCAAACCATCGCTGAGAAAAGTGAGTGAGATCCATTTTGGTAGATATGACCACTATTTCCGGTACTTCCGGAACCGGATACCGGGAACTAGGATAGCCGGAATCGGTTTGTTTAGTTGCCTACTGATAATGACTATCGATTTGTGTAGTTTTGAGACCAGTTTAGAAATTTTTTACGTTTTTTGTTTCGCCGGTTTAAGTGACGGTGTACAATATTGAACACACTTTACCCTATAACTCCGGAACCGGAAGTCGGATCCGGATGAAATTCAGGAATTCCGTATGGGACTACGAGACCATTCATTTGAATCTAAGTTTGTCAAAATCGGCCAAAACGCAAAATTTCAATTTTTAATAAATTTCTTCATTATCGCCTTCAAAGTACTCTCCTCCTGCGGTAATACATGCATGCCAACGCTTGATCCAATTTTCCATACAAGTTTTATAGGCCGCCGAAGGTATGGCCTTTAGTTCACGCAGCGAATTCTCTTTTATGGTCTCTAAGGTCTGAAAACGCGTTCCCCGCAAAGGCAATTTAAGTCTGGGGAAGAGGAAAAAGTCACACGGGGCCATATCTGGAGAGTAAGGTGCTTGGTTGATGATATTGGTTGAGTTTTTGGCCAAAAACTGCGACACAACCAAAGCTGTGTAAGCCGGCGCATTATCGTGGTGTGAAATCCATGAGTTTTCCTTCCATAAGTCTGGCCTTTTTGCGAATGGCCTCACGCAAACGACGCATAACGGCCAAATAATATTCCTAATTAACTGTTTGACCGCCCGGAAGGAATTCATAGTGCACCACCCCACGAATATCGAAAAAAAAAACAGTCAGCTTAACTTTGATTTTGGACCGACTTTGGCGTTCCTTTTTCGGTTTCGGCTCGCCTTCGAAGCGCCATTCGGACGATTGTTGTGCGGTTTCGACTTCATATTCATAGATCCACACCTCATCACCAGTTATGATGCATTCGATGAATGTGGGGTCACTATCTGCGTTGGAAATCATCTCTTTGGCCACATCAACACGACGCTGTTTTTGAATGAAATTCAGCTTTTTTGGCACCAGCCGAGAAGCGACGCGTTTCAAACCCAAAACATCAGTTAAAATGTGTTCGGATGATCCATAAGAGATGCCCAACAACACGACAATCTCTCTAATCGGTACAGAACGATTTTGCAACACGATTTGCTTCGCCGATTCAATGTTTTCTTCAGTAACAGATGTTGTTGGGCGGCCAGGGATCTCATCATGATCCAAGCTTGTACTACCACCTTTGAAGCGTTTATACCACTCGTATGCCTGTGTTTTTCCTAGACACGATTCATCAAAGGCCTTTTCTAACATTTTCAACGTTTCGGAACACTTAAACCCATTTGCAACACAAAATTTGAGGCACGCACGTTGTTCTAAATTTTCATCCATTATAAAAATCGCCACACGAAAATTTTTCAGCTTCTTTGTATAAACGCCAAACAAAAACTAATCGTACGATATGCGTCAAAATTTGACAGAATGTGTATAAAAGTGTTGCCAACGTTGAGAGAATAAAAGTTTACCGATTGAACAAGCGCGGAAATTTTAAAATGAAAATTCCGGTTCTTTCTTGATCATAAGGTATTATAATAGTAAGTCCAATAAGACAATAAACATATTTCGTCAGGGTGGCTTAGAATTGATAATGTTGTTTAAGTGAAATTAACCTTTTCCGTTGTATAGGGTACCAGGTTTTCATTTTCAATACTTGCACACTTTGAAAAATTTACATCATAATAGATGCACATAAAAGGAGCGTCGCGATTTACCTACACAGAAAGAAATAATGAAATTTACACGACATGTAAATCAATAGTAACATGGAATGGACATGGGTTGAACCGAAAATTTGATTGAAAACCATCATCGATGCAAAACTAAACTGGATTGCATTGAATTTTCAATGAATAGAACTGTATCTTTCGATTAACGCTTAGTTTTGCGATTAAATTCTATTGAAACGTACAGAATTGTAAAGTAACCTTATGTTTGATTGTCTGCTCCAAATATGTGCATGAAAATAGATGGAAATTCACAATACATTATTATCTGTGTACATTCACAATTCAAAGCATGTGAAGATGTCTTATCATTAATTTCACAGTTGATTTAGCTGAAGCATACATCGATACAAACGCAAAATTTATTTTTTATCAAGCGTAAATTTTGCTAAGAGTGTGGCATTCCCTGTTCCGGCCCCACATAAAGACATTTTCAATGATATTATCGTTAATTGATCACGTAATTTTCAAGAATCTTAGTTGGAAATGATATTATATTTATTAAGGAAGTCTTTACTTTTCGGGCTTCATATTTGGAAAAGACACCCGCATTACTTTTTTTGTATGTTTGAGCCCCGACCTGGAAGGATTCATAGTGTCAGTAGGATCGTAGTACTAGCCATGCAATGATTCTGTACGCTAAGAATTGGCTGCGAAGTTTGTTGAAACAGAAAGGCCACAAACCAAATGTAATGCCAAGTATTTGCTTTTTACTTTCTTGTAAGTTATAGGCATTGCGAAGAGTTATAAGCGTTACTATTTTGTAAATTATATTCGTTGCTTTTTTTAAGTTACAGGTGCTACGATCCGTTATAAGCGTCCTTCTTTCGATGGTTATGGGCGCTGCGAAGCGTAACATGTGTCACTTTTTTGTAAGTTATAGATGTTACGTAGCTTTACATGCGTTACTTTTTGTCAGTTTTGAAGCGTTAAAAGCTTTACTCTTTAGTAAATTATAAGTCTTACTTTCTGAGTTGTAAGCGTTGCAAACCGTTACTTGTGTTACTTTTCCGTGAGTAATAGGCGTTACGAAGCTTTACATGCTTTATTTTTTTGAAAGTCATAGACATTACGAAGCGTTATATGCGTTACTTTTTGGCAGTTATGAGGAGTTACATGTTTTACTTTTTTGAAAATTATAAGCATTACTTTTTAAGTTATAGGTGTTACGAACCGTTCCACGCGTTACTTGTTCGTAAATTATAGATGTTACGATGCATTACATAGGGGTTCCTTTTTTGTAAGATACATGTGTTACGAAGCATTACTTTTTTAAGTTAACACCTAAGGTTGATGCAGTTTATGATACAGGTGTTACGAATCGTTACATGCGTTACTTTTAAGTAAGTTATAAGCGATAAATGCGTTATTATTTTATATGTTATAGGTGTTGCAAACCTTTACATTCGTTACTTTTTAATAAGTTATAGGTGTAACGAAGCGTAATACGCGTTATGTAGGCTATAGGCGTTACATTCAGAGTTGCTATTTTAAAATCTGTGTTTCAACTTGAAAAATCTGTGTAGCATCTGTGTTGCATATTCTCGATCATAATCTGTGAAAATCTGTGAAAAATATTATGAAAATCTGTCAGAAATCTGTGAATTTTGATAAAATTTGTGTTCTGTGACACAGAATCTGTGTGATAAACCAGATAATATGTATTCGGTTTTACTCGCGAAAAAAAATAAACATCACTTTTTAAAGATATTGAACGAAAAGTTAATTTCATCATAGTTTTTGCAACTCCAGCACACGAACTCGCCAAAATAATACCTACAGTGCGTATCACAAAAGTCGGGCTTTCTAAGATAAATGACTATACTGTATTGTTGTTTAATTCAACTAGAAGATTTAAACTGATAAAAAACAAAACGTAGAGAATTTCTTTCCGAAATATTAACATATTAATGTTTCCTGTTATTTAGATAATATATGTCATTACGTTGGGTGAACCATTTTCTATTCAACTCACTGTTACCATCGATGTCATATTGGAAAATATTCAAAAAAAAATTCATTTCGAGATTTTTCAGGTTCAATTACATATTAGTTTGATCAAAATCGTCTGAGAATCTTGAAGAATGTTAGAATACACGTATTTTAAACACCATTCCGATGATTCTGACTGTTATTTTCACAGAAATTGGTGCACAATCATCAAAACACGTTAATTTAAAGGCGCTTATAAATTTGGGTCGTACGAAAACATGTTTCACCATAAAAATGCAGTTCGTTGCCGATTTTTCATTTACAAAAACACAAAAGATCAATTCTACAATATGTTGCATTATAATTTTTTATGGGCAGATTATTTAACAAGATCCATGTTTGTGTTAAGAGCAGTTGTATTGAAAATCATTCCATTTCTTGTTTACATTACGTAGTAGTTCTCACGAGTTTCACAATTGTTTTTTTGTTGATTTTATGACTACCTTTTTGATGGGATCGACGCATGAGTTTTTGTATCAGTTGCACAATCGTTGTGAATAAATGTTCGTCATAACGGATGAACTTGAAAGTATGTTGCACAACACAGAAAAATTGCGCTTTTTCCATAACACAACAGTTACTAGAATAGTGATATAAATTAACTTGATAAATTGCACATTCAGTAGAAAAATATAGGACAGCAACTTAACATGCTACTTGGGCGGTGTCCTGGTGCTGCTCTCAAAAAAGTATAATTTTAATGTTAATTTTTGGTTGAAATAGTTTTTTTGAGTGATAGTGCAGGTGTGGCAATTATGTGTTTAGTGGTGAGAGTGCTATTTATTGAATGTTAACCTGTTAACCTGTTAGCCAATCGAAACGCCGTCTGCATGTCATTGTCGGTGTTGTCGGATTTCTCTGGAATGTGTGAAAGTTTTCAAGTCGATCGTGTCATTCGGACTGAGGGTCTAGGGTTGGTCTGCAGCGGACCCAAACGCAAGTGTTTTTATTTTATTCTTTCAGTGGTCGTGTTTTATCTTGCGTTGCTGACAGCAGAGCGAGCAGGAGAAAAGGGATACTGGTGAGATCGTTCATTGGAGGTATTTTGTATTTTTCTTACTTATTATATTTCTCCTGAGTATTGAAAATCAGGTTTTGTTGAGATCATATTGTTTACCAAAACATATCCGGATCTTTTCCCCTCCCTACTAACAAATCTCCTATCCCATGATGCTCGTGGAGATACCCGCGGTCTCTAGGAACAACGAGTATCGGACTAACATTCCTTCCTTTCCCTCAGTAGCACAGCCTTTGGTTGTAGCCAGCGTCGTTATTGATCATTTAATGAAAAGTTAGAAGTGAGTGGGTATGTACAGTGAAAATGATTGGCTTCTCCCAAGCTTTATTTTCTTGGTTCATTGTACATTTTCACTCATTCGGTCAATCGCGAAGTGCAACTACGGGCGATCTACTTCATCTCAGCTCAGGTCAGTTTTAGGTGTTACGAAGCGTAACATGCGTAACTTTTTTGTATGTTATAGGCGTTACATGTGTTACTTTCTTAAGAACGAGACATTACGAAGCTTTATAAAAAGAACCTCGATAATGACCCAAGGTGAACCATTGAACCAATAGATACGCCAAAATTTGCCTTTACTAATTTTTCGATCAAAATCCAATGTGATTATTAATAGAATTTAGCTTCAAGTAAAACATCAACATGATGAGTCTAAGACGAAAAATTTAGATTATTCTGCGGTTCTAATTCCAACTGTTTTATGGATCATGTGATGTGATGTAGTCAGACTAAACAATTAAAATAATGATGTTCACAAACTAATTTTTATGGTCATAGAGTGTAAGCATATCTGCACTAACTAAGGCAACAGTTCAATTGGCAGCATTCAATATTGCCACTTATCTGATAATCTTTCCCCAAGTGTGTAGCCGATATACAACCACTGCGGGCATATGAAAGGAAAACAGATTTTTGATAAGCTGCTTCCGGTGCAGAAAGTAGATTCGTTTTCCACGCACCTTCAAACTGTAATCCTTTGAAGGAACGGCGGCAAGGCTTAGAGATTGCTCGATGGCACCGGAAGTTCAAGAGCCTACACTGAAACGGATGAAAGATGCTGGTTTGTATGCACACATCATCTAACACGATGAATGGGCCTTTTTCGGTGGAATATTGCACTCAGCTCTGCTTTGAAGTCAACATTTGCCGTAAGGATTTCCAATGCATGTACAGCAAGGATTTGTGCTACGATCAAAACAGATTCAGTGCAACCAAGGTCTAATTGGGTGGAATGGCAAGTCAAACACGATGGCTTGCATTCAACCAACGACAGAAAAATTGTCCACTTTCATCGATCGATTCTTAATAGTCCATAATTTCCCACTATTATTATGTCACCCATAATTAACTACAAATCATCCATGTAATAAATTGCCTCTATTAAGCGTCCGCAGTGCCACGAAGACAGGAAAATAAAACAAAACGAAAAACACGTTCATTACAGAAACGGCAGCTTAATTAAATCACTCCAGAATCGATAAATCATTCAACTGACCGAAGAATAACCGCTTGTCGGTCTAATCACACGGTAACATATGTTCCCATTAGAAGGAACTATATGTAGACTTCTCACTCCTTCCTCGGCAATGCAACGGGTCGCAAATGAACCATGAGCTGCTTATCTGCTTTATCTATAACACGTTTTTAGCGCGACTGGGTTCTACAAGCAGAACACGTATCCTACAAACCTGCTGCTGCCGTCGTCACCGCCGCTTCCGTTGTCTCTAACCGGAAGGATGGCGACCCAGTCCAGTCCAGTAATTCATAAAGTAAGGGGAGACAGTGCCAACCTAATGTGCTAGTCATGTCCTAGTTGACAGTCGGTGGGCCGAAGTGTTGTGGAGTGAGTATGTAGATGTATTGGCAAACAGAAGAATTACGGAGACGGAGACTCAGGCCAAGTTGTTATAAATTATTTGTCTCGAGATAATTACAAGGCCATTTCCCGAGTGTCCATTTTCCAAGCAGCCACAAAAGACGATGAGCTTGTTATGTTAAAGAAAAAATGTGGCTAGAGGTACTTCTTCGAGAAAGTTCCAAGAAATGTTTTGCTATCAACAGTGTTCACATTGGAAAAGAGCGTAGTATAGAAAATGTTTCCTGATACGGTAAGAAAATCTATACGAATATCGATTCGAATATCAATTCGTATAGATTTTCTAGTATTTTTTTATATATTAAATAATATTTGCATATGGAACTAAAGAGTCGCTGCTTCACACCCAAAGAGTCACATGTAGGTCACGAGCCGCAGGTTGCCGACCTCTGACTTAGCGGTTACTCAAGTTCTCATAAATATTTCTGTGAGACTATTCAAAATACTTGTCATTGATTTTTGAATAGAACAAATCAAATCAAAGATTTCCAGTTTTTTCGCACCGTTGCTTTAGATGACGGTTTCGAACTTTGAGCACACTTTACCCTGTAACTCCGGGTTCGGAAGTCGGATCTCGATAGAATTCAGTAACAATCTAGGTGATCATACCACCTTCCTGTTTGCGTTTGGGATTATAAGACCTGCATCGGTTCAGCGAACTCCAAGAAAACGGAGTAGTTCCAGTACCGAGATGAACTGGAAACCGATATGACCGACGTCAGTTCATTTGGCTATGAACTGTCATAACCTGCCCTCGGCATATTAAAGCTTAAGCTGTGTGTTTAAATAAATATGCATATATGCATATAACAGCAAAAATATAACATAACCTAATTTTTTGAATGATGATTCTATGTAACTTATCGTATCAGGAAACATAAATACGTTAATCGTAACGAGGTATACGCGTTGTAAATGTCGTCATTTCCGGTTGAAATATTGAAGGTCATTGTGCCTTTTTGCAGAATTTGAAACAAAAATGGAGACTCAATTTCCGAGCAACTTCTTTACAATAAAGTGCAATGGCTTTCCAAAAATGTAATGTTGGAACGTTTTACTTCGAGCTTGAATAAAATAAATACGTTTATTTGATCGAAAATTCAAAGAGTGTTCGATTTCTTTTACAAATGCCGCCTAATTTCCACGCCACAAATTGCAATAAAAAAATCGGTGAAATGATGGAAACTGTAAATAAAATCCAGACACATACCCGGCATATGCTTCTGACGTTAACGATTTTCCACTGGTTCTCACGTTTTCCAAAGGTTATAGTCGGGTAAGCATGTGAAATTTGCCCCCCAAAAAAATTATATTGTTATACCACATTTGAAAGCAATTGAATTGGCAATGCTCTCATAATTAGAAACCTTTAACTGCAAAATTGACGGCGATTCTGTTTGTTTTAATTTTATTAGATTTTTGAAGTAACCGCAGAATCAAAAAGCTTGAACAAAAATTTTCGTAAAGTTTACATTTTTTCTAGTTTTTTGAAAATGTTTTTTTTTGTATTAAAAAAATACTAAAAAAATTAGCTTCAAGAAAAACATCAACATGACGAGTCTAAGACGAAAAATTCAGATTATTTTGCGGTTCTAATTTCAACTGCATGCATTACATTTGTTCTAGTTTTTGAAAATGTTTTTTTTTGCATTTAAAAAAATACTAAAAAATGTTGAAACATACTTTCTTACAATTCCGATTTTGATTTTTAAATTCTTCTTCTTCCCTTCTAATAGAGTTTCAATAGAAACGCATCATTAAGTGTTATTTTTTTTAAAGAATTACATGTTTTGGTCGTCCACATTAAAAAAATGAAACCAAAGCAATTTACACGTTCAAAACTAATTTATTTAAAACTAAAAACCTGTTTTAATCCACCTAGTGGTGTAATGATGCCTTTTTCATATCAATCATACTATCATATATAATACCGTGAAATTCTTCAAAATAATTTTCTTCGATTCTTAAAACAATAACCGAAATCGGTTTGTTTGACCGTCTACTGATAAAAACTATCAATTGGAAAAGATTTGAGGTCGATTTAGAAAACTTTTTACGGTTTTTCGCTCTTTTCAGTGATGGTATAAAATTTTTAACACACTTTACCCTATATTTCCGGATCCGAAAGTCGGATTGTGAAGAAATTCAGGAATTACGTATGGGACCACAAGACCTTTCATTTGAATCTAAGTTTGTGAAAATCGGTTCAGCCATCTCCGAGAAAAGTTAGTGCAAAAAACGTTACATACACACATACGCACATACACACACACACACACACACACACACACACTGTCTTGTATCAGTCTACTGATTGTGCAATTTATCAAGTAAGTTTATATTACTATTCTTGTAACTGTTGTGTTATGGAAGAAACGCAATTTTCTGTGTTGTGCAATATATCTTTAAATTCTTCCGTTACTACGAACATTTATTCACAATTATTGTGCAACTGATACAAAACTCATGCGTCGATCCCATCACAGAGGCAGTCATAAATCAGCGAAAAAACAATTGTGAAACTCGTGAAAACTACTACCTACTGTAAACAAGAAATGGAATGACGTTTACAAAAACATAACAAAGCTAAGTTCTAATAAATAAGCTTCACATTTGATTTTCAATACAACTGTTCTTAACACAAACATGGATCTTGTAAAACAACCTGCACATGAAAAATGATAATGCTACATGTTGTAGAATTGATCTTTCGTGTTTTTGTAAATGAAAAATCGACAACGAACTGCTTTTTTATGGTGAAACATGTATTCGTACGCATGAAATTTTCAAGCCTTTGAATTAACGTGTTTTGATGATTGTACACCAACTTCTGTGAAAATAACAATCTAGTATTTTTAAAGAGAATCATCGGAATGATGTTTGAAATATGTATATTCAAACATACCTAAAATTTCCAGACGGTTTTGATCGAACTAATGTTTCATTGAACCTGAAAAATCTCGAAATGAATTTTTATTCAATTTTTTCTAATATGGCATCGATGGTAACAGTGAGTTAAATAGAAAATGGTTCACGCAACGTAATGGTTTATATTATTTAAATAATGGTATACATTAACATGTGAATATTTCAGAGAGAAATATTATACGTTTTGTTTTGATTTTAAACAAACTAGTTGAATTAAGTAACAATACAGTATAAAGATTCTTAACGGGCCCGACACTTGTGATACACACTGTAGGTATTATTTTGGCAAGCCCATGTGTTGGAGTTGTACAAACAAGTTGCACAATCAGTATCATGAGAGTAACTTTAATGAACTTAACTTTTCGTTCAAAAGTGATGTCAGATCTGCTCATTATTTCAGCAAGATGAAAACCAAACACAATTGTTCTGATTGAGTTTTGTTTTCATTGCGTATGTAATGTTGTATTTCCGCAACATTTATGATAATATTCTCATCTTTGTAAGTTTTGTTTTTATTTCAAATAGATAAATATTGCATAACGTTTTTGTATGTTTTGGATTTCATATCATTGTTTTTCTAAAAATGAAGAAAACTACTCACACTGACCTACAATTTTATGAGGCAGCCAAAACTATGCTTAACAGAAACTTTTTTTCACAGTAATGTTATGATTCGGCGTATCAATTTTTATTTTCAGGAGAGCATCATTTTGTTAATTTCTCTTCCACAAGAGATTAATAATCATTTCGACATACTTTGTTTCCAATACAATTTGGAAATTTGTTTATAAGTTGCACAATTGGTGTAGTTACTTCCATTTTACATGACGATGTGAAATTTTTTACAAAACTTCTAGAGCTGTTAGTGCAATATGGACAAGTTGGTAATCTGCTGCATAGTTGATTCACACGTACTGGAAGTAGTTCTACAGTGATTTTTTCGGTAGCATTGTGAAACTTTACAAGGATAAATTGCACAATCAATTTTAATATGTTTCAAAATCTTTCTGAACATTGATAACAAAAATAATAATTCTAAAACAATTGTAAAACATCTTGAAATTTCGATAAGTTACATTTGCTACTTGGGATACACACATGCACACACACAGACATTTTGCGTACTCGATGAACTGAGTCGAATGGTATATGACACTCGGCCCTCCGGGCCTCGGTTCAAAAGTCGGTTTTCACAGTGTTTGCATAACCTTTCTATATGAGAAAGGCAAAAAAATTTTTTTTCTTCGATTCTTCAAAGAATAACCGAAATCGGTTTGTTTGACCGTCTACTGATACAAACCATCAAATTGGAAAAGATTTGAGGTCGATTTAGAATTTTTTTCAAGGTTTTTACCCATTTTCAGTGATGGTATACAATTTTTAACTCATTTTACCCCATATTTCCGGATCCGCATGAAATTCAGGAATAACGCATGGGACTACAGGACCTTTCATTTGAACCTAAGTTTGTAAAAATCGGTCGCGCCATCTATGTGAAAAGTTAGAACACATATTTTCTTTTTTTTGCACATTTTACCCCATAACTCCCGAACCGGAAGTCAGATACAAATAATATTTAGGAATTTTTTATGGGACCTCAAGACCTTTCATTTGAATCTAAGTTTGTGGAAATCGATTCAGCCATCGCTGAGAAAAGTTAGTGCACTTGTTTTCACAATTTTTTGCACATTTTACCCCATAATTGCGGAACCGGAAGTCGGATCCAAATAATATTCAGGAATTTTGTATGGGACCACAAGACCTTCATTCGAATCTAAGTTTGTAAAAATCGGTTTAGCCATCTCCGAGAAAAGTTAGTGCAAAAAAACGTTACATAGACACATACGCACATACACACACACACACATACACACACACGCACATACACACACACACACACAGACATTTTGCGTACTCAACGAACTGAGTCGAATGGTATATGACACTCGGCCCTCCGGGCCTCGGTTCAAAAGTCGGTTTTCACAGTGATTGCAGAACCTTTCTATATGAGAAAGGCAAAAAGTGGTATGGAAATAAGAAGTGTGACAAAATATTTTTCAAAATATCAAGTATTTTTCAATTCAACAAAATAGAAAAAAATGTCTTAAAAAAATAAGTTTTGCCTTTATTATAAAACCGTTAAAACCGACTTTTAAACTGAGGCCCGGAGGTTCATCGAGATCACAAAATATCTGTATGTGTGTATGTATGAATATGTGGACTTCCAGCTCCGGAATTACAAGGTAGTAAGTGCAAATTTAGGAGAAAATGTGAATTATTTATGAGTATTTTTTCACAAGTGATGGTAAATCGATATATAAACCTACATTAGTCAAGAAAAATTCCCAAAAAATCATTCATTCACTTCGATTTAAACCGATATTTACAAATCATGATTCAAATTAAAGCACTCATTGTCATAAAAAAGGTGTGCAATCTCATCCAGATCTGACTTCCGGTTCCGAAATTATAGGGGGATGTGTCAAAACTTTCAAACCATCTTACTAAATGACAATGCAAAACTGCTACGTGCTGGTACGGAAGACAAAACACCACCGCCTTTACACACAGCGTGCTATGATCGATTACATATAGCGTGTATGGCAGAACAAAAACTTACAACGAATTCATCGGCTGTGATCACATTGGTAATAATAAAAAAAAAATAAAAATCCAATCGCAATGCATGTTTCATTATATTGCTTGAAAACTATTACTACACTTATAAGAATATGAAGAAGTTTTTTTTTGTTTCAATTATAGAGGTTTTAACCTTTAGGTCATTCGTCTCTTTGGGCCAGAAAAGCTTTCTGACCCTATGTGCGGGGTTGGGGATCAAACCCAGGTGGACTGCGTAAAAAGACTCGACTAATGTCCTCCAAGTAAAGAAGTAACAGGAGTCCAGGTTTCTATTTGGTGTTATTTTCGTTTAATTTACTCAATCTAAATAGTGTAATAGTTTTTGCGCTGAACTTATTATATGTTGTTCAAAATGGCTATTCTTCATATAATTTAAGACACGACATTTTTTAAAAGATTTCACACTTATTCTGAATAAAGACGTATCGTTTTTTCGATCATATTACTTTTGTATTCTTGATAATCTTGTAAGCCTAACTATTTGATGGCCGCAAAAACTTTTTGCAACTGTGACGCTCTCCGAGTTTCGGCTCTAGAAATACATTGTCAAAAACTCCATCGGAACTTTCATCGATCGCTAATGAAATGTTGATGAGAAATTCATAATTACACCACAAAGTGAATTAAAACAGGTTTTCCTTTTCAATTTTTTCGTTGGTGAGGCTGCTTCAAAAATCAAATAAAATAAAAATCAGTAGAACTACCAGAGCTTCGTCAATATGGCATTTAAAGGGTGGACATTTAGGGGAAATTGCCTCCAGTCTCCAAGCACTGTAAAATGTGAAATAACAAAATGAATTTTCTTAGGGGACAGATTTCACATGCTGACCCGAGTGTAGCCTTTATTAAATGGTCGCAGTTTGGCAGTTATTTGTCATTTATTATCAAATTTACAGAAGTTTGGTGGTAATTGTAATACGATTATACAATTCATGCTGTATTTTTACCATACTCGTTGATTATCCAGATTTACCGTACAACATGAAAAATATTTAAAAAATTCTTTAGAACAACGTGTGATAAATTAATTGGTCTTTAAAAACTCGCACACATTCTGAATAACATAATAATTTTTTCTTATATTTACCAATAGTTTTCAATAGAAAAACTCCGAACAGTGAAATTAAATAAAAGAGTGTCAGGCTAAATTAAATGAGTTGAATCAAATATCGTTTCCGTTTGAAGAAAACAGAAACTAACCCAGCTCCAACCACAAGTGGAATCAGAACAAATTAGTTCAAGTGACAGGTTCTCCTGCTTATTTGGACATTTGACAGCAGTTGCATTCGGAACTGGAATGGGTTTTGCTTCAAACAAAAATACAATCTAACTGCAAGAACAGAAAAACCCAGCTTATACAGAAAAAACTATAAAATTCACAGGCGACGCAAATACATATATAAGGCAATTCATCGAAACGTTATTCCCAAAATGACGGAATTTTAGAATAATGATTCAATATGTATCAAACGTACTTTCAAGAAAGCGTTAATTTCAGCACGTTAAATATTTCAGAATGGATTAAACATGTGACATTTTTTTTAATTGAATATGTTGATCTCAAAAGATCTTAATTTGCATTGATATTCACACGATATATGTGTTTTTTGACACAAGAATTGATTTGTTTCAAAGAATTTTCTTCGGAGCATATCAATTCTTATGTCATTAATTTTATTAAATGTCATTAATTTAGAGCAAAAATTACTGTATTTTCAAATTTTCTTCATTTTTGTTAAGAAAATATTTTGTGGCTCTTTGAAATTTTGTAAATAACATTCTTGGCTCTTCTAACTCAAAAGGTTCCCGACCCCTGCGTTGTGTGTATTTTTTGTGTAATTTTCTTTCAACTGAGCACTCGGATGCTATTGTATAAACTCGTATGTACCAACTACCTGACAAGCAGATATGTGTTTCAGAACTCGTCTGAGTCTCGGTTCAAGTTCCAGTCGCTAATATCAATCCATGTAATTTCAAAATCACACAAAAAATTCAATTTTATGTGATGAATGGCACTTTCGAGTCGAAATGCAGTATTCTGACGGTGCTTCATTGTCACTTCTGCTCGAAGGTGCAAAACCAGAGCAATCCACGCCACCAGTGTTCTTCATTGAAAAACGCCATATGACAGAGTGCCCTCTGATGACGAATAGTGCTGCCAGTGTTGCCAGGTCATTTTTCCAAAAATCTGTATTCGGCGCAAAAATCTATCTGTACCATATCGGTATCAGAATCTCGTCAACATAAGTTCACGGAAATGTGACCAAAGCTCATTTTCGTGAACAAAAAAAAGGTCTCGTAGCAACCTTTTCGCCTGTCAATCCATGCTATCAACAAAAATCAATATTTATCTGTACAATCCGTGAATTATCGGTATTTTGGGAGTACATATCTGTATTGCAGTATAAAGGTCAAATATCTGTATAAATACCGATAAATCGGTATACCTGGTAACGTTGAGTGCTGCGTCAAATTAATTTTATTGTGGTTTTTTCGGCCTCCGGTCACGAAGCCATCTTGATGAGATCAAAATCGGAACTTCAAAATCAGCTGATTGCAACGTAACCGAACTAACGGTAATACATTTCAGCATAGAGTAATACATTTGTTTTACGCGTTTACCTTGTTTAGTGCACGAAAATTAGTGAATTTTGGGTCGACTCTCTCACAAGAACTTGGCGATTTACCTAAAGTACATCGCAGTGTTTGGGGCTCGAAACGCGAGGGGCTCAACGTAATCGGTATACTTTCAAATGGCTGGTGTGATGTGATGTGATGTGAAGTGAAGCCACCATCAGTTCAAGGACTTGCCAGTGGATGCGGGTAGACTTACAGTAGCCCCGATATGACTCATCCATTCACCTTCTTACTATAGCTGTTACCGAAAAGCGAACAAAAAGGGTTGGGCGGATATGTAAGTAGAGTTACTTACTCGTATTCCGCGGGAATAAAGGATGCTCTTCCAACCATAATATCCAGTGCATGGATGAAGCATATCGCTATACTTGCTTGAACCCGCCTGATGGTTTGTTTGAGAAGGGCGCGTCAGACTTGGGCTGGCTATCCACAATCCCTCGTCCAGTCATCAATTCGTCCGATGCCCTGATGCTCCCTACCCTTTACGCCCCTGTGCAAAATGTTTTATATTGAAAAATACAATGAAACATAGTGTAATGAAATTAATATAACATGAAAAGATATAATAGATTACAAAATTATACAATATAACATAATATAATATAATATATTTTAATTTAATATAATATAATACAATGTCATAAAATATAATATAATATATCATAAAACAATATATAAAATAACATTTAGTGTAGAGTGTCAGTTATGCTCTTCTATCTTCGCAATACTGCAGGAAGTAGAATGTTTCTCTTCTAATAACAATAATAATATTCACATCTATAAAAATAATATATGTTATTATTATTGATGACAAATTAATAATAATAACAATAAATATAATAATGAAAATAATAATAAAAAACAAAAAAAAACAAATCTAATATATTACAATGCAATATATAATAAATAATATAATGAATAAAATGATATGTTGCGATATGCTATGATATTATATTACTTGAATCTATATGTCATTTCTCACCCTTTCATTCTACCATCAACGCATTCCCTCGACCAATTGTCACCACAGACACACATGTAGGCATGAAACAGGAACCAGTGAGGACCAAGCTCAGCTTGTGACGACCTTGATAGTTAGTTAAAAGAGTACTTAAAAAATGATAACTTATAAGGAAAACAAATTTATATTTTGCGCAGAGGTACGTAGTACTACTCATAATATTCTAAACCCTATAATATAATATAATATAATATAATATAATATAATATAATATAATATAATATAATATAATATAATATAATATAATATAATATAATATAATATAATATAATGCAATATAATATGCTATAATGCAATGCAGTATAATACCATACTAACATAAAATAGTGTAAGACGATAATATATGAAACAATATGCTATGATATAATATAACAGTTAATATCGCAGTGTAAGTTGCGCTCTTCCAATAATAAAAATAATACTAATAATACATGATGTAACAAACGACAGAACTATATGTTATAACATACTATGATGAACATTGCACTTTAGGATGGGCTTCAACCTACAAGCCATTTCGCACCCTCTCATTCTGCTACTAACGCAGAAGGCGATAGCACCCAGTCGACGCCGTTCTATTGACCAAATGTCATCATAGACGCTCGGGGAGGCATGAGATAGGGACTTGTGAGGACTTAGTTATCTCACCATTTGACGACCGGTATACTTTCAAATGGCTGGTGCTCACATACCGGTGTTCGATGGTTGGGTTTTTTCGACTGACTTTTCAAGTGTAGATATCGTTCGAAGTCTAGATGATGGAAGTTAAAATCGGTGGGGATTATTTCATCGAAAGCCGTTTCGCCGTGAGAGACATTTCGCCGAAAAGGTAATTTCGAATACATCACATTATTAATGAAAAAACGAGATATTCTCGCTTTTCATCAAATATATCTATTTGTTTTCATGTTTCCCAGATAAACCTAGATGCCCTTTTGTTTCGTTGTGTTATAAAAATTCTCTCGCTCTAGCGTCAGAATTGCCATCATATGGGAGTTTGATTTTTCCTATCACTTGACTTCATTTCCAAGATTGTATGGCGTTGTTCGAAAAATGGGATAGTTGTTGATAGCTCTTCCCCAGCCGGGATGAGAAAGGCGACAGTAAATTACAAGGTACGGGTGACAGTGAACATGAAAGGAACTGAACGAACAGCAATTTGAAGAGTTTATATGATGTTGCAAGGATACTTTATGCTGTTGTGGGGAGAAATTCAGACAATCTTGACGGTCAAATGTTGATTAGAGCATTCAAAGTAGATGGTCCATTTTGTAGCAACTCAGTTAGTGTATTCGAAACATTGATCCACATTCGAGAAGCAGAGAACAATACCACCGAATTTGCAACGAGTGTGGAATATAATTTTAACAATTGGAAAGTTTGTTTCCAAAAAGAAAATTTGGTCACTATTCTACCCCGAGCCCTACTTCCTCGATCAAAAATTACAAATCAAACGGAGGTTCAAGCTGGCGCCAGGAAGGTTGGTTGGGCGCCAAAACAAAATAAAATGGCACATGTTTGCCAGAATTCCGCTAACCTTCCGGCTGTTCCAACTGACCGCGGTTCTTGGTCAGACGACGTAAACGCTGCCGGATAATTGAAAGTAAGAGACAAAACTTTTTCCCATCCTTGAACCAACACTGACGATATGTCGGTGTGTGTGTTTGTTTCTTTTTGTGGGGGAGGCCGTACGATCTGTATTCCTACGACCCGCACGCATTTCAATTAGTAGATTCGGAATCGGAATCGGAATCGGAAACGAAAGCGAAGCGAAACGAAACGAAAAAAAAAACTTTCCGATTCGGTAAGTACGACACCGAACAGAAAGCGTGGCAATAGTGAGGGAAGATTTTCCCCGGGAAAACACAACAACGGATACGGAAAAACAGCAAGAACAATCATTGTGGAATGGGCAAAGTGTCGGTGCGTGCTAGAAGTCACCATGTAATTGGTGATTGTTTGGAGTACTTGGCGAACTGCTGCCGAAGTGTCTAATTGGATCAATTATTTGCTTTCCTTCAAATGACCAACGGATGATTGTAATAGAATGGAACTTAATCTGCCTTCATTGACCACTGCGGAAGTCAGATGAACGGACGGAGGGCAGTTGATTTGCCATCAAACGTACAAATTCTTGTGAGAAAAAAAAAGATTCCAATGAAAGGTGGATTATGGTGTATTAGTTAGGTTAATGAATGAGAAAATTAGGTTTGAAGCGTGGGAAATTAGGGTGCAATTCTGTGCACCACAACTATGCTGCTTACATCTAACCTCTTGTACCTCTGACTAGTGACATATTGGGGATAAGTTAAAAAGAAGTTAAAACAAATTGTCGTTTCGTTGCAAGGACATATAGTAATAGAATAACTGATTCTTACATAACATGAAAATATTTGTTACACATTGTCATCAATATCAATGTAAATAATAGATTAAACTTTTTCAATCATAAAAAAGCTATTCTAAATGCACCTAGTGGTGTGCTAACGCCATTCTCTTTCATCGAAACAGTATCATTAAAAGATTTTTTTTGCCTTTTTGTTAAGATAATTTCTGACACTAATTTGGATCTAATTTTGACGCAAATTTATTACTGATTAATTGAAGTAGTTCACAAAAGCGTGCTTCATCGTTTATGTCACATATTCGGCAACATTTCTCATATCAAGCGTATCAGCAATCATACATTCGAACGTGATCATAGGTAACTATCGGAAATAACTATGCGGATAGAAAAAAATGATTTGACGATTGCGTTACTTTTACGATTTTATCTTCGGAACCTGACTTATCACTTATCACTTATTCGACCTTCGAAAACGACCCACAGCCCAATTTTAGTCTCGAAAAAGCTTAAAATGTTTGATTTCAGTGAACTCATATCCGAGAAAATTATGCGGTAATGAGTTTTGATGTTTATGTTACTTATACCATTATTTGAAATGAGTAAACGATTATTGTTCTATTCCACAGGAAAGATTTTAAGACTGAAAAAAATGTATTTGAAGCAAAATTTCATGATTTTTCATTTGAATCTAAGTTTGTGAAAATCGGTTCAGTAATCTCCGAGAAAAGTTAGTGCAAAAAACCCCTTGCTAGTTACCGGAGAATCAAGATAAGTCATGGGTAAACTAAAGCAGAAATGTATTCGGGCATCCCAAGTAGCACACGTTATTGCATTTCAATGACAGTAACTTATATGACACAAATTCATGGAAGTTGCAAGTTGAAGACTTTGCAACGTGCATTATAACTACTATGTGACCTGAAAAGCGTAAGAGGCGGAGCTTGTGCGACTTACCAAGGGTTGCCAAACAACTTCTCAGTAAAGAATATTTGATTTGATTCAGCGCGCACATCAGTCACAATGAAATAGAAAATATAAGTTTGTGTCAAGTTACAATTTGTTGATGTTTTTCCCATTCAGCATTTACGACCAAAAATTGGCATCCGATAATGAGAGCTGAAATATAGTATTCAATATTCTTTAAACTCACTATATCTACTCAAAATCTAAGTGCCATTCAATATATATGGTGAAGTTGATCTTTGTACTTATTGAAAACGCGTGCGCCTTCGATATTTTGGGTTTCAGAACATCGACATACAAAATCATATTCATATTTTTATTCTCGTCATATGAAATTTACAGCTAAAAAGTCGAAATGTGTTCAGTTAGAACTTTTTTGTGAATAATAATAGTTTTTCATATACCAAAGTTAAAACAGTTGACCAATCGCAATAATTAAAAATTGCATTTAATTCCCTGGTCATAATTTGTAACGGTGACCAGTTGGCGACTAAAAACAGTTAATGCGAGCACGTCGTGAGAGTTAGTTACGTTGGAACTTATTGTAACTTAGTATGATGAGCTGTCAATTCGTAACACTATTTCGACTCCATTGTAACCATCATAATACGACTTGCCTCGTCGTGTTTGTCATGCGACCATTATGCAGCATCTGTTTCATTTTTAATTTTTATGGACAAGATACATGTGCTACTTGGGATATAAGGAGTGTATCGATAAGTAGTTAGCAACATTCAAACAGTTATTACTCTGAAATGGCTTAATTTTTTGCAGCGTGTTTTGCGGTGACATGTTTGTTTACATGTCAATAACAGCTGCGCAATCGATTGGTTTCGGTACGGTTAATCGTTTCAATGATTAGTCGAATTGATTCTGAACACTTGGTGCTCAGAAAGTGGTGTCACGTACAACGAAATTGCAAAACGGGTGAAAGTGCATCACACCAGTGTCAAAAATATTATCGAGAAGTTCGGTAACACCCTTTCCATGAAGAATTTGCCCCGACCCGGGAGGAAAACGGGTTCCAGCCAGCCCGGCTTAAAAGTGGTTGAGTACATCAGGAAAAACCCATCGGCGTCGACGCGGGATTTGGCCAAGCAGTTCAACACCAGCATCGGGATGATTCAACGGATCAAAGTTCGGAACTCCCTGAAAACGTACAAGAAACAGAAGGTGCCGAAAAAGTCCCTGGTACAGCAAATTCAGGCCAAAACAAGAGCGCGAAATCTGTAAAACCGGAATCTACAGAATAAAGACGGATGCATCCTGATCGACGACGAAACCTACGCCTAGGAAGACTCTCGAGCGCAGCCCGGACCGCAATATTACACGAAATCGGTGTACCAGGACCTGGACGACGCTGACACCACGGTGGCGATGGAAAAGTTTGGGCAGAAGGTGTTGGTCTGGCAAGCAATTCGTACCTGTAGTTTGCGGTCGTCGATTTTTTTCACGAAGGGCACAATTAACGCCAAGGTGTACGAGGAAGAATGTTTGAAGAAGAGAATGCTGCCACTGTACAGAAAGCATAAGGCTCCTCCTCTCTTCTGGCTGGATTTGGCTTCATCCCACTATGCCAACTCTGTTCTACAGTGGTTGCCAGAAAATAATGTACAATTAGTGGAAAAGGACATCAACCCACCGAACTGCCCGGATTTTCGGCCAATTGAAAGGTATTGGGCAATTGTCAAGCGGTACTTTCGGAAGGAAGGTACAGTGTCAAAAAACATGCAGGAGTTAAAAAAAACTGGACAGCTGCCACCAGGAAAGTCACAAAAGTAACTGTGCAGAATTTAATGAATGTCAAGTCCAAAGTGCGAGCGTTTCACAGAAACTAGGATTTTCTTCAATATAATCAGTGAAATGCATAAAAATGTAATTTTTCTACAATATATCGAAAATTGATGTCAAAACATGTTTTTTTTCGCTTTTTTATTCAATAATCAATGTTGCTAACTACTTTTCGATACACTCCTTGTTTATAGATTCCCTTTTGTGCTATAGTTCATACTGCGCAAAACGGACGAGAGTTTGACATCATTCACTGCGACTGTCATTGGCTCGTGAAAACATAGGCCAACTCAATCCAATTTTTCAATGTTATGCAATTGAAATACTTAAATGACGTTTCGCATAAGTTTAGGCTAAATGTTTTTGAATCGATTGGTAGTTATATTATATAAAATCATCAGCAAATGACTGAGTTATAAGCGTTAAAAATTATGACAGTAAAAGGTTACGCGGCTAGTTTTGCATTTTTTTAAATTGACACCCAGCCTCGTACAGTGAAGAGTTAGCAAAAGCGACAATCCAACAAACGAACGCATATACAGGGTCCGCCATCTAATTTTTTTTTAACTAGCGGTTATTTCGGCATTGGTAACCTTAATGTCACTTCTGATTTGACAGAAACATAGTTTTACCCTTCCGCTGAACGAAAATGGTTGTGTATACGCTTGAGGGACGCGTGATAGTGTCAACTGGGCTTGCGATCAGCTTGAAGAAGACACCGATTTTTGCTTAAAAAAATCATTCTCTCGGATGAGGCACATTTTCATCTCGGCGGGTATGTTAATAAGCAAAATGATCGCATCTGGGGGAAGGAAAACCCGCACGTTATCATGGAGAAGCCGATGCATCCTCAAAGAGTGACGGTTTGGTGCGGATTTTGGTCTGGCGGCATCATTGGGCCATTTTACTTCGAAATTGAGGCAGGAGTCTCCGCCACGATCAATGGCGAGCGCTACCGCGTCATGATTAGCGATTGGTTCTTCCCGTTACTTGAAGAGGAAGACTTGGACACCATTTGGCTCCAACAAGACGGCGCCCCGTGCCACACAGTCTACGCTACGATCGATCTTCTGCGCACAGTCTTCGAAGATCGAATTATCAGTCGAAATTCGGATGTCGTTTGGCCGCTTCGGAACTGCGATTTGACGACGTTAGACTATTATCTTTGGGAGGTTGTCAAAGATAAGTGTTATGTGGACAAGCCAGAGACAATTCAAGCCTTGAAGGACAACATTCGTGCAGCCATAGCTGAAATAAAGCTGCAAACAATAGAAAATGTACTGAAAAACTGGACCGACTGTATGGCGTACTGCAAGGCCAGTCGAGGCAGTCATTTCATTGAAATTATATTCCAAAATTAACAGGAAGAATTGTTCTTTAATATGAAAAAATAAATTTTGAAATCGGATGAACCGTTTGTGTTTTATTGCATGTTTCAAAAAAAGTTACTTGACGGACCCTGTATATGAGAAAGGCAAAAAAATTGCAAAGCATTTTTTTTTCGCACAAAACCTTTCGTTCACAAGCTAGCTATGGTATAGAGGAACAACACCTAAAAATTTAGAATTAATCGATTCATTGGTTTTTGAGAAATCGTGCTCACTGCAAAATACAAGTGTTTTGCGATAGGGGTCGTAAAATCTACAATCTTCTACATATAACGATAAAAATTTATTCACTAACACAACAAAGTTTGTACAATTCGATGCTTTTTAATTCATTGAAATAGGGTCACTTTCACACTTTCTAGAGTAAAGATTAAAGAGCCGGGAGGTACGTAACTCTTCACATTTATAACGCGAGAGCTCTAAAAGCAGACTACAATCTGTAAGGCCAGTAAGTCGAAACTTCTTTTGTTCGAGACGTCAGCTTATCCATTGCATTTCGTTGCAAAAGCAACACGTGTTTTGTAATTAGTGTTAACTCTACGTCAGCTTAGCGGTTCATGTTGAACTGCCAAGTCCAGCGTTAGCAGTTCAACATAAGCTGCTAACGCACTGATGAGTCGAAAACGAAAAGTAGAAAAAAAGAATTGCTTGGTTTTGCCCCTTCCCAAGTAATACTTATGAAAAAAAGAGCGCATGGTACTTCTAAACCACGCTCTGGAATTTCCCATGAACTTTACCTAATACACTTCAATCGAAGTGATGTAAACAATTTGAAAACTTTAGAAAAAGTACGTTTCATTTCCCACATTAAAATTCATTGGGAACATTATAAACGGCATAATCGTATTGCAAACTTAACGCAATCTCGTCGTTGCCAAGGCTTCGGTCATGGAACCAAAAATTGTTATATGGATATACGGTGTTTGAATTGTGGTAAATCACATTCGAAAGACGTTTGTCCAATGAATGAAACCACTGATAAATTTTCATGTTCAAATTGCAATGGAAATCATAAATCCGCAATTATTTGAAATGTCCTGTCAGGGAAAAAATTTTAAACGCTCGTTCGCTTAGACAACAAGTCAAATCAACGACCTTAAATTTACACAACATACCTGAAAATCAAAAAACCGTTACAAATGCCACGCCTAATTCTTCTAAGGCACTGATTTCTTCGAATTTGAAACAAAAAACAGGTACGCCTGCCAATTCGTCTTCTAACGAAAACAATTTATTGACAGGTAGATCGACCTCGTCATCATCTTCTTCTAATGTCAGTTATGCTGGTATATTAGGTAGAAATCAACCACCTATTTCTTCTAATGTAAAATCAAAACACAGGACCGCCTTGCAGTTCATCTTCGAACGAAAACAATTTATTAATAAGTAGACCGGCTTCTTTAAATGAAGTCGATTTAGGCAATATAACTGAAAATAAAATGATCTACCTACAAGATCAACTTTTTCAAATGATCATCCAAATGAATTCGACTTCATCTCTTTTTGAAGCATTTCAAATCGGATGGCAATTTGCAAATAATATTATAATGAATTTAAAATTTAACAGTGATGTTAAATAAATATTTGAATATGTTAAATTGGAATGCTCGATCTTTGAAATCGAGTGAAGATGAATTTTATAATTTTCTCGAAGTTCACAAAATCCATATTGCCATTGTGACAGAAACTTTTCTTAAACCAAATGTCAAATTGAAAAGTAATCCACATTATGTGGTTCATCGATTTGACAGGTTTACTGGAATGGGTGGTGGAGTTGCCATTTTTGTCCAACGGCAAATTAAACATCGAATTTTACCTTCTTTCAATACTAAAGTTATTGAAAGCTTGGGAATCGAAGTTGAAACCATTCATGGAATTTATTTCATCGCTGGAGCATATTTGCCATTCCAATGCACCGGCGAACAATTAAATTTCTTTAAAGGCGATTTGGAAAAACTTACAAGATATCGATCGAAATTTTTCGTAATAGGGGACTTAAATGCTAAGCATGTCCAGTGGAATTGTAGGCAAAATAACAGTAATGGTAAAATACTTCATATTCAACTCTCAGCTGGTTACTTCACAGTTCTTCAACCCAGTAATCCGACTTGTTTCTCTTCAGTGAAAAACCCGTCTACAATTGATCTGGTTCTAACAGATCAAAGTCACATTTGTAGTGAACCGATTACACATGCTGACTTTGACTCAGATCATCTTCCAGTAACATTCAGACTTTCCAACGAAGCTATAATTAATCCAATTAGTTCTATTTTCAACTATCATAGAGCTAATTGGTTGGATTACAGATCGCACATTGAAAATCATGTGGATCATGTAACTATTTTAGAAAATTCTGCGGACATCGACACAGCAATTGATAATTTGAATCATTATATTATCGAAGCTAGAAATCTTCCAGTTCCCAAAGCTCAAACTAAATTAAATTCTCCTATCATCGATGACAATCTTCAACTGCTCATTCGGTTGAAGAATGTTCGTCGACGACAATATCAACGTTCTCGTGATCCTGCTATGAAAAATATAGTTAAGGATTTACAAAAAGAAATTAAACATAGATTTACTCTTTTGCGAAATGAAAATTTCGCTAATGAAGTTGAACAAATTAAACCATATTCTAAACCTTTCTGGAAACTTTCTAAGGTTCTTAAGAAACCTCAGAAAACGGTGAACGACCATTATTAGGTTAAAACCGGGGGTAAATAAACGATATAATAATAATAAAAAACCTCAGAAACCAATTCTTGCTCTCAAGGAAGGAAATCAAATACTTCTTACAAATGGCGAAAAAGCTCAAAAACTTGCTTAGCAGTTCGAGAGTGTCCACAATTTTAATTTGAACGTTGTGAGTCCTATTGAAAATGAAGTCTCACTGAAATATGATCATATTTCAACCCAAGTATTATCACACGATGACATTATTGAGACGAATTTTGATGAAATTAAATCAATTATTAGAAAACTTAAAAACATGAAGGCTCCTGGTAATGATGGAATTTTTAATATTCTTATTAAAAATCTTCCCGATGTTGCCTTGAGACTCCTGGTTAAAATTTTCAACAAGTGTTTTTCATTAGCTTACTTCCCAAAAAGATGGAAAAACGCTAAAGTAATTCCTATCCTCAAACCTGATAAAAACCCAGCAGAAACATCAAGTTATCGACCAATTAGCTTACTTTCTTCTATCAGTAAACTTTTTGAAAAAATTATCTTGTTGAGAATGATGACTCATATAAATGAGAATTCAATTTTTTTACCAGAGCAGTTTGGATTTCGTCATGAACATTCAACTACTCATCAACTTGTCAGAGTAACGAACATGATAAAATCAAATAAATCTTCTGGGTTATCCACTGGAGTTGCTCTTCTAGACATAGAAAAAGCATTCGACAGTGTTTGGCACAAAGGTTTAATAGCAAAAATGTCTGATTTCCAGTTTCCTATTTATTTGATCAAAATGATTCAAAATTATTTAACTGATCGTACTCTTCAGGTTAGCTATCAGAATTGTAAATCTGAATTGCTACCCGTACGAGCCGGTGTTCCGCAGGGTTCGAGTGTAGCTCCAATCTTGTATAATATTTTCACTTCTGATCTTCCAAATCTACCCGTTGGTTGTCAGAAATCGCTATTCTGTGACGACACAAGTCTGTTAGCCACGGGTAGAAATCTAAGAGTGATCTGCAGTCGCCTACAAAGAAGTTTAAATATTTTCAGTGATTATCTGTCAAAATGGAAAATTAAACCAAATGCAGCAAAAAACGCAATTAATTATCTTTCCTCATAAGCCAAGAGCTTCTTTTCTTAAACCAAACAATAATCACATTCTAAAATTGAATGGCTTGGAATTGACATGGTCTGATCAAGCTAAATACTTAGGTTTAACGTATGACAAAAAACTCACTTTCAAGGATCACATTGAAGGAATCCAGGCAAAGTGTAATAAATATATTAAATGTTTATATCCTCTTATAAACAGAAATTCTAAGCTCTGTCTAAAAAACAAATTGTTAATTTATACACACATTTTCAGACCAGCCATGCTTTATGCGGTACCAATTTGGTCAAGCTGTTGTTCCACCAGGAAGAAAACGCTTCAAAGGATTCAGAATAAAATTCTGAAAATGATTTTGAAGCGTCCTCCCTGGTTTAGTACAAATGAGTTACACAGACTCACAAATATAGAACCATTAGATGTAATGTCACATAATATTATAAGCAAATTCCGACAAAAATCGATGCAATCTTCAATTGAATCGATTCGCTCTCTGTATTAGTTAGTAAGTTAGTATATAAGTTCCTTTTCCCCATTACACAATACAAGTAGGTTTAGAATTTTCCCTACACAAAAATCTCAGAATTGCGGAAGCAAATAATGTCCTCATGGTAATAACCAAATCATATATATAATAGGGCTGAAAAGTCACCACTTGTGGCTGAACACCCAATTTAAATCTTAATAATTTAATTTTAACTCATATTCCAATAAATAGTTATTAAAAAAAAAAGAAAAGTAGAAAAAAAAAATTAAAATTGGTTTTGCGCATCAATTACAGTTTTTAGAGTTCATTTCCAATCTTTGGGCTCACTTGTTTGTTACGGACAAGCTGATCCATACTTCGTTCCATAGGGACAGTCGCTCCAAAAACGGATAAAACAATTTGTTTCAGACAAGCTTACTGCGTTTTTATTTAGTACTTACATTTAAAGGTCTATCAACAATAATGTTACTAGATAGTTTATGTCCGGTTTTTCGTACTAAATGTTTTTATTTAACTTTTGCATACAAGAATACATATACGGGTTTTACAAACTAAGTTGCTCTTTTTCAATCTGACCAAACTTCAAACTTCAAACTTAATTTGAGTATCAGAAATCTAAAATATGTCGTGGAATTCTTCGTTCTGAAAGATTGTTAATGGAAGTAGAAAATGTGATAGATTTTTCTGAATTAAGAAAAGATTAAAAAATCGCTCTGTTTGGCCTCAAAATTGTGTCGTATTATCTAGTGAGGCAAATCCTATTTCCTGCTAACGTGAACAAGGGAAATCTTTACTATTTCGCCACTAATACTAGTATTTCGGAGTGCTATTTGCAACCTTTATCAGTATATCAGTTCTAAATGAACGGGCTGTCTGTTAATATTTCGTGACTTGGATGGGCAAAATAGTTAAGTTTTTTTTTTAATATAGTGGAAAATTATTTCCCTTAGAAGCGATTTAGTTCATTCTTCTAACCGAGCATAAAAGTATAAGACAATCTTTAAGCAAGCTGAACGCAAGTTCGCTACTCAAGATAACCTAACTATTTGACAAAACTTTACACTTTACACAAAATCAGATTTAACGTGAATATTTGAATAAACAAAAGTTACTGGATACCTCACGAATCCATATTAGTTTCGTGAAAATTGAAACAATTTCATTTCCAAGTCCTGAAAAGCTACCCTTACTGAATTTCCTGCTCAACGTTTCTTTTCTCCTGTTTTTTTTTCATCCTGTGTCTGAGCCATCCACCCTGCTGCTATAGGACAACTCCGGAAATTCTATCCGTCGTTTTCTTTTTTTATATATATATATATATATATATATATATATATATATATATATATATATGTATTTATTTTTAATTATTATCGATGAAGCACTCGCAACCGAATCGAAGGCGACATAAAAAATATAATGAACGAAAAAAACTCTAGGGTTGAGCAACGACGCAGCTCACCACCACAAGTCGAACTTCTGTAGAGTAAATGAAAAGAAATAGGGTGAGAAAAGAGCGGTACAGGAAAGGGGAGGGTAAAAAAGTAATAAATTATAAATAAGCAATAAGGCTGGACGAGGCAAGAGGCTGCGGAGGTGGTTGATCGCTTTGAAAAAATAGACGACGGCTCCGAAGGCTAAAGGGAAAAAAATGTACACGCTCGAGATGCTGTCGGGATGAGAAATTATTTTCTTTTGCCCCCATCAGGACAGTTTCTTTCTCTTTCGATCGGCTGCAGGAAATCGTCGACCGGAGGAAAAAAAACGGAAAGATAGGAACGGAGCAGAGCAGAGCGGGCTTGCATTAGCCCATTGCCGTGTTGCTAGTGAGAGGAGTAGGGTAGAATGGAAAAGCGGAAAGCGATCGAACCTGATTATCATTATTTTTCCTTAGCCTCTGTGCAGCCCCGCTCGTCATCGACGTCCCTTCGGTTGCTGGACCACCAACACCACCATCACCATCACCAGCGCATCAAGCGATCGGCAGCAACTCATAGACACATAAAATAGGAGAATAGATTGGAAAATGCTCTGAATGAGAAAAAATGCTTTCCACTCACTGATGAGCAGGGGATTGGCCCTGGGATGGACGTGGGACGAAGGTTGAGAGGTAGTTTGAGGTTGGCAAGAAAAAAAAATCAATAAGGATTATTTGCTGAGCTTAGAGCCGTACAGTGGAGACGGTACAGACGCTTGTGGCGGGTGGCAAATGGATCCGAAAATGTACACTTCGGAGCGTCTTCCAACGTGAAGGCTGCACCGAGACATCGTTTGACTTGCTCAATCATCTAATTTCTTGATTAAATTAGAACCGTCGGACCTCGCTACACGGCACGGCAAGAACACGAGGATTGGTGGATGGTCCCGCTGAGACTGGATGATGGAAATTATGAGTGAGATAATGTGGTTGATGGCCACTGGCTTAGCGCTTTCAGTTCCGTGGTGGGGGCAACCGCGTTCGGACTGTAGCTTATTTAGCTTTTCCATTTAGATGTTGGTTCTGAATTGGTGTAATACGATTTTTGTTTTCGATAATATAAGCCTAGTGTTTTGGAAAGTTTTGTTGTTTTATAGCATCATTTGGCATTTGTTTCTTAAATGTCTCGGCTGGTGCCATTTAAGCGTTTCGCTAAATTTTACATGAAATCGATCAATTTCGTATTCTCATTCATCAAAGGAAGAATTTCTATTATATTCTAATTTATTTAGTGTCTGCAGACTAGGACAAAGTCGACAAAGATTTTTTGGCACAGTGAAAGAATGTTCGAATGTTTGCCCACGGGCTGAAAACAATGTGATGGCGATTGAAGAGACGATAATGAATGCAATTATTATCCATTGTTTGGAGTATTCATCGCCAACAGTCACTAAGAAAAGTTAGTAAAATCTGCATAGAGGATGTGTTCCACATGGGCTAAATATGGTCTCTATTTTCGATTGACAAAAATAACTAAGCGACTAACTGCTTGTGATTTCCATTTCCATGTTTGATTATTAGTATCATCGGAATCAGCATTGACCATCGTTAACTAAATTTAATATTGAATTCATAAGATTTATACATAGTTCAAATATATGTAACAATTAGTAATATTATTTAAATATTCAATTAAAATGTCTCATGAAAACATTAATAAAAAGTAGCTAAATAGAATCAAAACTAATTCTAAATGTAAAATAAAAATATAAAAACAATAGAAAGGAGAGTCGAAATAAGGAGCACGACGATTGGCCGACGCTCAATAGTCATATATCGGGCTTACGTCAACCCAATGCGTAGATGCGTTTCGCTTGTTCGAAGGTCGACGCGGTTGATGCAAATGGTGCAAAATTGTCCGATGACGGCCCGATAGAAACGCTACGATCGGACCCATATCATGCTCAATCGGTCCGATAATCGGGCCGATGATCGGACCGATGCAGGTCGACAAAGTTCACTGGGTCCTAATAACGCTAGCAAAATCAAAGGTTGCTGAGATTTGATTATATTGAACCATATTCGATAGAAAAATCAATACACTGTTATTCAGAATAAGGGTGAATAGTACACGCCAACTACTCACTGTAAAACTTTCTATTCGGTCGGAAAAAGAACTTTAATGCACTATACATCAATCTCAAAGAAATAATCAACCTGAGCATCTAACAAGAAACCTTCCTCTTGTACTTCCACTACCTAGCACTTAAGCGCCCTCATCGAAATAAAGTTAATGAAAATTAAGAGCAAAGGGGAAAATTCTCCCACAGTGATTAGACACCGGCTGAAAAGGGTGAAAACAATTTGGGTGATAATTATCCGATCTAATGATGCCGTAAAATATGCTGTATCTTTCGCAACCGGTGGCGGTACGGCCAACCACAGGGACCCTCTGTTTGTACTTGTAATACCAACGCTCATAAATAAGCCGTAAAGAAGATTGTCAACGGCTCCCCTGTTCCTGTACAGCGACTCTGGCACGGTACTCAGTATAATTAGCACTCCACAAAGGGAAGGGAAGAGTTGCGGGCGAGGTGTTTTCATTAACCTGTTGCTTTTAGGCTGTGAGAGAAATTTCTGGTGAAGTGCATAATTAATTGCGTTCGGTGTTTGAGAATGACTATGTGTGAAAGGGACAATCAACCCTTTTGTCTTTATTAGAAATGCTGGAAAAACAAACTCCCGAATGGAGCCTCGAAGACCCATAGTGTCCCGAATGGAGCCTCGGAGACCCATAGTTCGAAGATATTTCTACCGCTCAATTACCAGAGATGGTTGAGCCGATTTTAATAAGTTATTATTGGACCATTATTCAAGTTCGAAGATCAAATAATTATGACTTCGGATTCTGGAGATATAATGGTAAAAGTGACGTAACCGACAAAATACGTTGTCGGTGCTCGGCCATCCATGGAAGTTGACCATCAATGTCAACTTCCCTCTCTGAGCAGCCTAGATAGCCGTGTAGTGTCGGTAGCGGTTTCCCAACTGGCTAAGAATAACGCTACGGTCCACCTGTACCGGTGGTATAAGTCCACCAAACAGGTAAGCCGTGTGGCATCCGGCGGAATTATTTTTTACCAAGAATTGATCCACTGGTTTCCTGTTCCACAAAAAAGGCCACAAAAATAGGAACTCCTAAGCCAAGGTGTATTTCCGTGCCGATGGCTGAATGGCTGCAGGAGGTTAAACAATGCAGTCGTGAACGGAATATCTTGGGGTGTTCCCTTACTGTGTTAAGCGAAGCTCTGACACAGTGGACGACTTCTTTCTTCGCAACTCGTGGGATTTAAATGATAATAACATTTAAAAAAATCCTTACATGGTTCGCTATAGGCGATTATAAGCCAATATATTTGGTTTCTTGTAGTTGTTGTACGGTTGGTGCTGGAGGTGGAATGTTCGTTACTCTAATTTATAATGGTTAGAGTGGCACAAATCAATCTTCAGCATAAACGTACAGCAACTATGAATCTATCCAGACTTCTTCAAGAAGGTAAAGCTTCTATAGCTTTGGTTCAAGAACCATATTTCCAAAAGGGAAACTTCTACGTTGGAAAATTGTTAAACCCAATCTTTGTTGCCTTCAACAAGATCGGTATGACTAATCCACGTGAAATGCCTCGAGCATGCACACTTGCAAATAGTGCTCTCGATGTTTCTCTCATATCGGAGCTCACAACTCGGGATATTTGTGCTGTCACAGTTGGTATGACTATTGATGGCATAGACAGGAAATATGTCTATTGTTCGGCATATTTACCGCATAACCAACCTTCGCCAAGCGATGACTTCAAAAAGGTTATATCATACTGCTGCAAGAGTGATATACCGCTTGTAATCGGCAGTGACATAAATGCTCACCATATCATTTGGGGCAGCACAGATATAAATTCGAGGGGCTCTGATATGATGGAATTCGTGAGCAGTACAAACCTGCACATAGTCAATGCAGGAAACCGCCCAACTTTTGCGAGATCTGGAAGAGAGGAGGTTTTGGACGTAACTCTCTGCTCTGATAGAATTGCGCATGAGTTGGTGAATTTGCTCGTCTCCGATGAGCTCGAACCTTCGTTGTCTGATCATAAGTACATATTCTTTGATCATTCAAACGTTAAATTTGATATTATCACATATCGTAATCCCAAATCTACAAACTGGGACCTCTATGAAGAGGGCTTGGCGACTAGATTTTACGGGTACCAACCAACAATTGAAACCCCAATTGATTTGGAAAATGTTGTCGACGAGACAAATTCACTCATAGTTGCAGCATATGAAGAGTCTTGTCCACTTCGGATTGTGCGAGCTA
This sequence comes from Malaya genurostris, assembly GCF_030247185.1. Taxonomy (NCBI): domain Eukaryota; kingdom Metazoa; phylum Arthropoda; class Insecta; order Diptera; family Culicidae; genus Malaya; species Malaya genurostris. The sequence goes on along the minus strand of NC_080571.1, from coordinate 253,419,394 downwards.
CTAGAGGAACTCCTTGGTGGAATGCTGAACTTGCTAGACTAAGGAAACTATGCAGAAGAGCTTGGAACCACCGACGCAGAGATGGGTCGGAGGCATTCGTGTTGGCTCGAAGGGCTTACAAAAATGCTCTTCGATCGTCTGAGCGAAGTGGTTGGAAAAGCCTCTGCACAAATGTCTCTAGTCTCAACGAGGCTAGCAGATTAAATAAGTTACTTTCGAAGTCTAACGACTTTAATGTCAGTTTCTTAAGAACTTCAGATGGTGAACACTTGTCTGATGAAAGTGATGTACTTCACTGCCTTCTTAACACTCACTTTCCAGGATGTATGGATCCATCACCGACAGCTCTTCCCGAGACTTTTTCAGGTAGTTACGATTCTTGGGCCCTTGCTCGAAGCGTTGTGACGATTGAATCGGTCAAATGGGCAGTTGAGAGTTTTGCTCCGTACAAATCTCCTGGAAAGGATGGAGTTTTCCCAGTGTTACTGCAGAAAGGGTATGAACATTTCAAACATGTTTTGAAGAAAATACTTACTTTTAGTCTTGCGACAGGATATATTCCAAGAGCCTGGCAGGAAATAATTGTCAAATTTATTCCCAAAGGCGGTCGTGACACTTATGAGGAAGCGAAAAGTTTCAGGCCTATCAGTCTTAGCTCATTTCTTCTTAAAACAGTGGAACGCATAGTCGATCACTATATCAGGAATGTTAGTCTGGGCGTGCAACCGCTACATGGAATGCAACATGCTTACCAGCGTGGAAAGTCCACTACAACCCTGTTACATGATGTTGTGTACAACATTGAAAAAGCTTTCTCGCAAAAGCAATCTTGCTTGGGAGTTTTCCTAGATATTGAAGGTGCCTTTGATAACGTGTCTTTCAATTCAATTCTGGAAGCAGCCCGTGGTCATGGCATACCTTCAAGTATCACAAATTGGATACACGCAATGCTTAGCAATCGACTTCTTTGTTCATCGCTTCGGCAAGCAGAGATTAGAAAGATGAGTGTCTGTGGATGTCCTCAAGGTGGTGTACTATCCCCACTTTTATGGAACCTAGTCGCTGATGGTTTGTTAAGGAAACTTAATAACCTTGGATTTCCGACTTATGGTTTTGCCGACGATTATCATATATTGATGACCGGTATAAGCATTAACACTCTCTTTGATTTAATGCAGCAAGCCCTGCGATCTGTTGAACAATGGTGTTGTCAGGTTGGATTGTCTGTAAATCCGGGCAAAACATCAATGGTTCTTTTCACTCATCGTAGGATAATCACAGGAGCTCGTCCGTTACAGTTCTTCGGTTCAGAGGTCACTGTGGTCGATCAAGTTAAATACGTCGGGGTTATTCTTGACTCAAAACTAAATTGGTCTGCTCACATTGACTTCAGGATTAAGAGAGCTTGTATGGCTTTCGGCCAATGCAGACGAGCTTTTGGAAAATCATGGGGACTCAAACCCAGATATATTCATTGGATCTACACAACTATTGTTAGACCAATTTTAGCATATGGTTGTCTTGTATGGTGGCAGAAAGGAGAAGTCGCGACAGTTCAGTCAAAGCTAAATCATCTCCAAAGGATGGTCCTAATGGCGATGACAGGAGCATTCACAACAACTCCTACTGCTGCTCTAGAGGCGCTACTGTGCATTAAACCACTACATGTGTTCCTAAAACAAGAAGCATTATCTTGTGCATACCGTCTTAAGGTTACAGGGCTTTGGAACAGTAACCCATTAGATTATGCTACCAGCCATACTCGCTTGTGGTCTCAAATGGTTACATGGGATGAGTATTTACTCGCTCCTAGTGACCTAACTCTCACATGCAGTTTTCCTTTCAAAACATTCCATGTGAGCTATCCTCTTCGTGAGGAATGGTTGTCTGGTTGTCTGGAACGACAACTTGATGAACACATAGTTTGTTATACGGACGGTTCTCTGATGAATGGTCGTGCAGGTGCTGGTGTCTACTGTCGTGAAATGAGGCTGGAGCAGTCTCATTCACTTGGTAGATACTGTACTGTGTTCCAAGCAGAAATCTACGCGATTCTGTGTGGAGTACAATCGGCACTTCAGCAGAGGATCTGTGGTAAACGAATTTATTTTTGTTCCGACAGTCAGGCAGCCTTAAAAGCACTCAGTTCGAATGACTCACGGTCGAATCTAGTGATCGCATGTCGAACTCAAATTGAAGACCTCAGCATTTCAAATGCTGTTTACTTCTTATGGGTACCCGGCCATTCTGGTATTACTGGAAATGAATGGGCTGATGAGTTGGCTAGAGCTGGTGCAACGAATGATTTCGTTGGTCCTGAACCAGCTTTACCACTTTCAACTAGTTGGATAAAGCACAAGATTCGTTCTTGGGCTGCATCCAAACATGCCAGCTACTGGCGCAGCTTGCAAACTTGCGCTCAGACGAAAGCATTTCTACCAGATTTAAATCTGAAAATGTCAAAGTGTCTACTGCATTTCTCCAAGCAACATTGCAGTATTCTGGTCAGAGCTCTGACTGGACATTGCAAACTCAATTATCACATGGCTACTATTCAACGTGCTGAGTATTATTCGTGTGATTTGTGTGAATGCGATTATGGTACTTCATATCATTTGATATGTAACTGTCCCGCATTGACGCAGCTACGTATCCGGGTTTTTGGTTCTCCATACATGGTTGAGTCTGTGTATGCGGAGCTAAAATTGAAGGATATTCTCTCGTTTCTCACCCAATGTGGTAAGGAGCTATAGTCAGAAGGGTTCATCGTTCTTCCTGGAGTGAATGAATCCCTTCTGTATTCGCCTTAAATAGGGTTTAGCAGATTGTTTGGCATCCTTTAGGGGGTGCCGAATTTACTTCTGCTCGTACATACTGCGAATCGTTCTGCATTCTTCCGGGAGTGCAGAATGGTGTCGCTTTTGTAAGATCTCTAAATCCTCTCGGGGGTTGGAGGTTTTATTAACAGCAGACTGTTCGGGACCTCGTAGAGGTTCAGAATTTACTTCTGCTTCCACTAAATGTGATCCTCAGCAGATTGTTCGGCATCCCTTAGGGGTGCAGAATTTACTTCTGCTTTTATGTGTTTTTGTGTCGTCAATTTTTCTCATCCTCCTAGTCCAACCCTTACCATTTCCTTTCAATCCTTCCCTCTTATATATCGGGAAAATGATGCTAAAAACAAATTGATGACAAGGCACAAATCTCCAAATATCAAGGGGAACGTGCCATTTGAGCCAATTTGTTCTGATTCCTGATTCCTGAGCCGATTTTAATAAGTTATTATTGGACCATTATTCAAGTTCGAAGATCAAATAATTATGACTTCGGATTCTGGAGATATAATGGTAAAAGTGACGTAACCGACAAAATACGTTGTTTATTTACCGTTCAATTTTCTCAGAGTTGGCTTAGCCGATTTTAACAAGTCTAGGCTCATTTAAAAGTTACTATTGTTTTGTAGACCAAGTTTGAAGATCAATTGGCTGTCAATTTTGGCTTCAAACATATAATGGTAAAAGTGACGTAACCGAATAACCGCACATTTTTTATCGGCTGAATTTCCTCGAAGACAACTCAACAAATTTCGATAGACATGGGCTTATTTGAAGGCTAATAATGTCAATCAAATTTGGAAGGATAATAAATTTCGAAAGACTTAGACTCGTTTGAAAGCTACACACTTCGAAAAAACCTGGTGATTATACATCTTATAAGATGCACATGAAAGGAACGTCGTAGTGCATGTAAATTTACGTGGAAGAACATTCCATATTGTGTCCAAAACTCCATGACATGAAATCCATTGAAATAAAAAATAAAAAATACTGATAGCGACCACCGCGACTTGAATAGAGAATCATCGGATCACAAAGTACGTCTGTTAATCGACTGAGCCACAGAGGCACATATTTGCTTGACTGGTAAAAGGTGCATTTAAATTCATACAGTCGCACCTGCTAGCAGAGTGCAAGCTACAGTCGAAACCAGCCAAATTCATGCTAATCTAACACATTAAAAATGAAATAATCCGTCATTTGACAAATTATGTCTTTATGAGTTACATCGTATGAGGGATTCAAGGCGAATCGGATGGCTAAAATCAGAGAAGTCAAGAAAAATTGATCGGTTCAGTTTACCAAAAACAACAGAAGAAATCGTTCAAATACGCAATCATGAAAAGACAAATTCCGAGATTACCTTCAAATTGTTTCAACTATAACTTCTTCATTCTTCAAAATTATTAAATTTATATCAAATATTGGTTAGTCTTTTTTTTTGAAGTAGTCTCAGTGGCAGCAGTCCCTTGCTTCGGTTCTACACTGGACCCTTTATAAGGCTTCTATTTTAAATCAACACACAGACGTTCCTAGGCTATGGTGCCCACTTGGTCACTGTTTTTTTGTGCTGATTCAAATAGATTGTATAAAATTGTCTTTATAATGTGTGGTTGTGTTCTATAGTTTAGTTGTTGTTTTTGTAATGACAATGGTCGTAGATCTGGTTTTGTGATAATGTAAATTGTGGTATGTGGTTCTTGTAATGGCCTGTATGGAATGTAGTGGTAACAATTGTATTAGTAATGTAAAAACGTAATAATGGTAGTATTAATAACAATAATAATAATCTTTCAAATGGGTTTACCTGTTGGGTACTTGAAGTAATTTTTTTTTACATGCTTATCTATACTCTTGCGTTATTTATTCGTTTCTTTTTTATATTCCTGATATTTTGCATCATTCTTCTTCTTTTCTTCTTTCTTCTTCTTCCTTCTTTTCCAAGTTTAAGAGCTTTTCTTAGTTCGATTTTCCAGTTTTCTCAGTGTCAAAGTGACAACAGATCTCACGCTAAATAATGGTTTTCGTATATGAGATGACTTATGGAGCAGAGATAAATGAGGGTACCGTTACCCTACTTTTATCTCTAGTATTGGTCGATCGTTAGTTCTGAGCTGAAACGGTGGCCTTTATTACCGTTCTTGCATACACTTCCTCTTACACTTCACTCACAGATCATCTCACCCATCAGGTCTCACATGAAAACGACACAACCTCACAAAATGAACTGGATGAACATCGTTTGAATGCTATCAGTAGTTTACTCATTTGTTCAGTCTGTATTATTTTATTCTATTCTACAATATTCTGTCTCATTCCACATTCCACAGTATTCCATGGTACACAAACCACCAATAAACGTCGAAGATGGACTGAATTTACCGCTCGTTTGATGTCATCGTGTGAAACCCAATTGGGATACGTTCACTCCATTTAATTTCATCATTTTACCAACTTTTTCTGCTGTTCGCGACAAAATCTGAACAGATTAAATTTGGTGTTAGTTCAATCCAAGATACATTATTATTCATTTAATTGTGCATTATTAGTCATCTTATAACTTTTTATATTTGATTATTAATTACTAACCGTTTTTTGAAACAAAAAATGAAGATTCCTATATGAAATACTTTTTACCTATTTTGTTATAATGCTAACGTAATAATGACAGACAGATACCAGTATTTCGAATTCATCCTCAGTGTATCAGCTTAGAAGTCTGTTTTGAAAACATTGAACTAATTACAGTTACTTAATTAGGCTGCATGAAGAAACTTCGAACTTTTCATTTTACTCCAGCCATGAGGGTCTGTGCAGACTTCACTGCAACCGGTTTGGCTGCTATTGTCCAAGATTTTAGAAAAAACATTGTAACCTTAGCTTGTTGTGTATATTGAGAGAATTCTCTCTTCACCGAAGCTGCACATTGCCTGCCAAAACAAATTTATGTTAGTAAACTTGACCTCTTTCTTCGTCCTGCAATGCTCCTCTACGCCATTACATAGCATGGCAGTTTAAAAAGGCATTCCGGAAAGCTACTCAGAGTCTCTCTAACACTATTAGCCCTCACATGATGTACAGTTTTCACCTTGAACGACTTCATACCTTGCCGGTGCACGGAAGTATGCGCGAAAATTGGAGACATTTTTATTTTTCTAACCACAGTACGTGCCGAAAGATCTGGTATCTTCGGCAATATTTGTTTCACCTTCGCGTCCTTCTGGTAGTTCCGTTTTCGTTCCGATCCCAATCTTCCTGGCTGTTGTCACACTTGTATCGACTATCGACACTATGGACAGTACTTGCAGGAAAACCCACCTTTTTTGCAAGTTTTCTTTCTGACAGATCTTCTTTCGACGCAATCTTCGATCTTAAAGCGTATATGGGGGTGTCCAGCTTTGATTTTGGAATTGCACACTACGACGTTTCCGACCACTACAGTCAGGGCCGGTGAAACATATTAAGCCCAGGTGGCTAATTTTTCGTACCAGGGAGAACGACCCACTATTTTGAAGCATTTCTCAATTCTAATGAAAATTATATTTGTCCTTTATAAGACCAAGGTCGATTATTTAATATTATTTTGTTTCGATTTAACTTTGCGTGAAATGCATAAATTTGAAGCTTGAAATGTTTTCGGTATTTTGTTTGAAAACAATATTGCGCATTTAAAGTTGAATACGACATAAAACTACTGTGGGGTTGTTCGAACTGTTGAGGTAGGACTACCCAACCAGATTCAAAATCACTGCCAATATTTGTTTGAAGGTAGCAGTATTTTGTGTTCCGTATGAACTTATTTGTGTTTGGAAATTTTCTAAATTTAATCTTTGAGAATGTTGGGTTACTGGGGTTAATGATGAAAGGTGACTATCCCAGAAGACGTTTGTAATGTCAAACTAACCTCATTTTTCGAAATGCTCGAAAGTCCAACCTTCAGATGACATGTGTCAAATTTTCACGTCAATTCAACCACATCGACGTGTAAATGACGTTACTAATTTATTTATGAAAAAAAAAATTGGAAATAACGAATTCCGTATATTGATAAAGTATTGCTTTTTAAAGAGAAAAAACCGTGCTACTCGCACTCGGAACCATTAAGGAGGAAAAATTTGTGGTGTTCTGATTTTAAACATGGCCAAAATAATTAATCAAATTTTGATAATCGTGATGAATGAACGCAAAATCGAAGCTCGTGAAATTAGCTACGCTGAGATAATTAGCACATCGACTGAAGGGACTTTTACGATCTTCCGCGAAAATCGCTCAAAAAACGAACAAAAACAACAACGCATCACCTATCCAGAGAGCTGATCGGCAATGTTTAATCGCAATTAAAAAGATATCTTGCGTTGGTATGAAACAATGGACGAATTATGGATCCATCATTTTTCTCCCGAGTTATATCAGCATTCAGGAAGGAGAAGCCGCCCGAAAACCGCAACAGGTATCTGAAACAAGGTGCACAGGTGATGAGAATTAGAAATGGTCGGGTAAGCATTCTTTCAAACCCGAGCCCGACCCGTTCCCGATCGAATAAAAAAACTTTTACCAGTACCCGACCCGAACCCGAGATAAATCCTAATCCCGATCCCGACCCGTACCCGATTAAAACACGAAAATCTTTTCCTGTACCCGACTCGTAAAAAGTCCCGAACCCCGAAGCCTGGTCACATATTTTAACCCGAACACGACCCGTACCAGTTGAAAAATGAAAATATCGGCACCCGTATCCGACCCGACCCGAACAAACATATGTTTTTCTGTACCCAATTCTGATAAATACTTGTCGGGTTCGGGTTTGGGTCGGGTTTTGGGTACAAATCTCTTATGATAATGACGATATTCAAAAGTGTGGAAGAAGCCTGTCAGTTGTTAGTTGCGCACGTCATACAGTTATGTCTCTGACATTACCCACCCGAATTTATTAGAGGTTCTAACTTTGTGGTTATTCGTCTTTTTAGCTCTTATTCATTTTTCAGATTCATTTTGTAGAAAATAGCTAGGATGGAGATTATTCCACATATTAAGTATGTTTATTTCAGAATTTTTACTAAAATAAAGTAATTGGTAAGCAAAATTTAAATTTACTCAATTATTTTTCGTTTTGTACTCTATTCAAAGATGTGTATGCCGAAAACTTTTGTATTCTAAATATGAAATGTGTTCCACGATGTTGAAGGTTGACAGGTATTTTGCGAATAATTTTGTAATTATTTGGAGCTTATCCCCACATTATAAACTGCTCAAAAAATGATCAAAACACTTGCCACTCCATGAGCAACCACCACCTCGGATTGTCACGTGAAGCTTGATCTGACCATTTTCTCCTGATAAAGCTTAGAAAACTTTTTTCCACTGCTCGAAGCAAGGATCTGCTTCTTACATCCTCGTGTGTTCAAACTCAGGAAAATGAGCCACGGTAAGTCAGAGCCGTTTTGGAACGGGTCGTGGAAGAAAAAAAACCTCACAAAAGAGGAATAAAAGACTTCCTCACACACCACTCGTTATAGCGAAAAATATTTTTCCATCGTAGCAAGTAGAAAGTCCGGCGGCTATACTCCTATTCCGTCGCTTGTCGTTTTTCCCGACCAACCACACGCTTTCCCGGGGGTTCCATAAAACCATGACATATCCTCATCATTTACCATCCCTGCTCCTTGCTTTGGCCAGGGCAGGCAGGTTGCTTTTCTTCAAAGGTATTTTTCATTTTTTCTGCTTTTCTGCTTCTTTGTTTGAAATAACACAATTAAGAAATTGTATACTTTGCCCCCCGCACTTCAACGGAGACTTCACCAGAACCGACCGGATTGTTGAGGTTGTGTGAGTTACCAGTAGCAAATCCCATGGTCGCATTAATCACGCGTGTGTGTGAGTGAAGATTGTTTGAAATGAGAATAAATTGAATATGTTTGTGTCCATTGGTATTGGTTCTGATCTGTTTTATCGTCTAGGCAAACCATGTGGTTAGAGTTTTAAAAAAAGAAATCTATATCCCTTTGGCGACGACTTGTTCTTGAAGAATCAGTCTAAAATTAAACAGACCTGTTGCAGTATATCATCAAAAAATGTATACTAATATCATAGAAGAGTCAAGTAACGTAACAACCCATGTCGCTTCCGGTGAAGAAATGTAAACAAAACTTATCTCGATTTCCGCTAAATAGTGGGTCAGCATTTTCTCATTCCCCATCATCATGGAGTCATTTCCCATGTGTGATCCGGCAATGATAAGCTTTCGAGTTTGTGTGAATCAAACCTCAACGGTTTCTTTGTTTTGATTCTGTTTCCGCAGCTATGAGGGGAGTGGAACCGCTCGAATGTTTTTGTTTCGGTGGAAATCCCTTCCGTAGTGCAGCAAGTGTTCCAAGCACTTCGCATTTCGCTACGGGCCACGGCGTTACGTGGCGGCGACGAGAGTGACTAGGCACGTTTTTCTTTTTGGATTTTTCGAGAGAAGAATAGTTCTCAAAGGGGACCGAGTTTCACGGACCGAGCACGGAACGGACGCACATCATTTCTTGCGTTGAAAGTACAATTTTCACCCTCGATTGAGTCTGCCGCTCGTAATTGTGATCTAATTCGAAGCGATTCCGAGTAGACAATGGGCGACCGACCAGACCGCCTGATGGGGATGATCCCGGCAGGATGAGAGTCTGACTTATATGAAACCATCTTAAAGATTCTCTAATTAAGATAGAAATCCTGACAATGGGTTTTCAAGGATTGATTGATTTGCTCTATTTTGTTTGCTTTTTCGGTTCTTCCACAACAATAGTTGTGGAAGATTTTTGATTACAGCCGAAGAGTATTATAACTGAAACGCTATAACGGGAAAAATCTGTAGGGTTTCTTTCAAATGCTTCTGAATTTTTCGGTGTATTGTTGAATAACTTGCAGCTAAAGTGGGGAGACAAAATGAAATGATAATCGAAACATCCATCAAATCACTGCCTTCTATCTCACCTCGTAAACCATTCGATCAAACTTTCTCAATAGCGGCTTGTTTTCTATAATTCTACATCGCTTCTTTAATTTAAAATTTTCCCGACGTAACTTCTGTTTCCGTTCCAGCAGATCGCACAGATAAATACGATTTTCCACTATATTGCCCTGGACTTCCGCTAAGTCATCCTGCTTATCAAGAATGTTGTTCTGAAAGGTGAACCATTTTTCCCGGACGTGTGCCGCCTTCAAAATGTCACTTTCGTACTGGGTCCGTGCTTTGGTCATCTCTTTGCTAGTTTCGTCGATCTTCTCGCCGGTACGGCTGACTTCCGCCTGCAGGTCGTGAAGTTCATCCAGTCGAATGTTCTTAATTTGACCATCCAGCTGCGAGTTTCGACGATTAAGAAATTCCAGCTCCCGATAAACGGCAATCAGCTTGCTGCGTTGCCCCGACAGAGCGGCTCGGGCGGTACTCATCCGATCCAGAAGGGATTCCGTTGAGGGCATAACTTTACTGTCAACCGACTTACGTACCGTCATTGCAGCAAGCTTTTGCAATTTGAGGTAGCTGAGTTCCATGGCTTTGTTGAAAGTATCCAGCTGTTGGGCGTGTTTGGTTTCCACCAGCAACTGGTATTCCGAAGCTCGGTACTCGAGTTCCGGTGGCTCTGACTATGCAGTAAAATTCATTCAACAAAACATAAAATGGCTAGATAGTGATGCTAGGATTGCCTACCTCTAAATCAATGGTTTGTGATTCAAATCGTTTGACACTAAGTTTGCGAAAACTTTCTACCATCAGCGATTCCCGCTGTACACTTGAAACTTGCCGAAGCCTTGCCCGGATGTCATCATCCGATTGTGAACTTTCTTTGAGTTTACTGATTTCTGGAGTTTCCTGATCCGTATTTGTTTTAGATGATGTACGAGAAGCTTGGCGAAACGGGCATGATTAGGGATACTGTACAGAACAGCTTTTCGGTCTTACCTTCTGTTGCATCCTGATTACCGAATAGAGCATCCAACACGCTAAAGGAGGAGCAACTTTTACTTCTTTCCGATGTTTTGACAATCGGCATTTTTGCGAACGTTTTTAGAAGTAACTATTTTTTAAATTTTTAGAAGCCATCCACAAATGCTAACTTGATTTAATAAATTTCTGCAAATATTAGAAGACAATTACATGAACATGACATAACCGCAAACTGTTCACATAATTTCACAAAACGAGCTGGATGATTGTCATTTGACAGTTATCAGTAAACATTTGGGGGTTTTTGGTTTGTACGTAAAGTACATATTTAGTTTCGATGGACATGTAAACAAACCACCGGTAAATGTAAAAAAATTAACTTTATTCATCATGAGTTCATCAGTGATGTTATCTTGCAAAACCTAATTATGTTTCGCACAATGTCGACACTAGTTTGTATAAATCTGTTTAGAGTGGGGCGACTTGCAATTTTTAAATTCAAACGAATTCTGATGAACTTTTAAATTGTAAACAAACCATCAGCGGCTGCCAAAAAAAGTTCATTCTGTTCATTTTGTGAGGTAATGTCATGTTCGTACAAAACTTAATAACATGGAATAGAATGATGCGGAATGAATATGTAAACAAACAACTGATAGCTATCAAACGATGTTCATTCGGCTCATTTTGTGAGGTTACGTCACTTTTGTGCAAAACCGTGCGAAAGCTGCACTTAAACCGTTCGTTTTTACCAATTACACTACACCAGTGCTACACTTTTTCTACACCGATACCACTGGTGTAGCACTCATCAAAAGTTCGGTGTAACTCTGGGCAATGGAATCGTTTATTGTAGTCAAGGGTTACTGTTTATGTTTTCATCATATTTGTTCGTTTATTCATGCCATGGTATAGCACTGCACCAGTGTAGTGCAGTTTAAAAACGAAAACGATATTAGAAACATGACATAACCGCAAACATGAACATGACATAACCTTAAGTTTATGTTTCGTCTTCGACTCATCAGTGCGTCAGCAGATTATGTTGAACTGCTGACGCAAACCCCCGGATCAACATAATCCGCTGAGCAGAAGTAAAGTTAATGCTACTTGCAAGACCCTTTTTTTGCCAGTAATATTAACTTTACGTCTGCTCAGCGGATTATGTTGATCCGGGGGTTTGCGTCAGCAGTTCAACATAATCTGCTGACGCACTAATGAGTCGAAGACGGAACGTAAACTTAAGTAAAAATGGTTATGTGCACCTAGCATAAATTTGGGGGTAAAAGCAAACTTTTTCCCCTTCAAATTACCATGACATAACCGCAAACTGCTGACATAATCTCACAGTTATCAATGGTTCGATCACGCGTTCATTCCGATTTCAACGCGCATACTCGAGTAGGTAAAAAAATCACTGATAGCCGGCAAATATGAACTGTTCTCATCACGAACGACGTCATCTTGTAAAACCTCATTAGGTTTTTCCATTCCGATATAGAAGGGCTATGTAATCACTGTGAAAACCGACTTTTGAACCGAGGCCTGGAGGGCCAAGTGTCATATACCATTCGACTTAGATCATTGAGTACACAAAATGTCCGTTTGTATGTATGTGTGTATGCTCAAAAACGTGCAGTTGATTTTCTCGGAGATGGCTGAGCCGATTATTACAAACATATGTCGTTTTCGGTTGATGCCAAACCTAACACAGTTTCCTCCCAAACTGCTGTCAAATTGTTTGTTGGAAGCTAGTTTCAAGCATAATTTCAAAATTATTGAACTGAAAATCGAGTCAGTTTCGAACCTGGTTTTTATATCACGTTTGATCAAACCTCCGATGCTAAGTGCGAACCCAAAGAAAGTTTCGTGGAAAGTGTTTGTTTGATGAAACTACTCTGGGTCAGTTTCAGTTTTCTCAAGCGAAAACGACAAAAGATTCAAATGAAAGGTCTTTCGGTCCTATAGCCTGTTATTGAATTTTACCCCAACTGAATTTTCTGTTCAAGAGTAACGGGTTAAAATGAAAAAAATTAAAGAATAGTGCACTCCTTTTTCTCAAAGACCCCATAACCGATTATCTTAAACTTAGATTGAATTGAAAGGTTTCTTTTGAATTTCATTTTGATTTGACTTACAGTTCCGGAGTCACAGGGTACTATGTGCATAAAAAGGGCACTCGATTTCCTCTATGATCGCTCAACCAATTTTCACAAGCTTTAGTTCAAATGAAAGCTCTTATAATCCCATGAAGTATGAAAAATTCATAGTTCTTCAATTGAACAGATTTGCTTTGTTCATGACCAAATACACTGATTTTGGGCATACCGGATTATCATTCCCGGTCCCGGAAGTACCGAAAAAAGTGATCGTGCTCTTCAAATCGGAGATCACTTCAACTTTATAAAAACGGCTGGACCGATTATCAGAAACTTAGCCTATAAATGAGAGGTTATATGGTCCCATAAGTAAGGGTAGAATTTTGTTCGGATTCGATTTCCGGTTCCGGAGTTATAGGGTCGAGTGTGTATAAAATTGCAACCTGTCATTTAGAGCGATAATGCAAAAAACAAGGGAAAATTCTTCTAAATTTGGCTTAAAAATGTTTTAATTTGTAGGTTGTGCTAGTTTACTGGTAATACGAATCAATTTTAGCTTTGCCGATTCCATGTTCCCAGTTCCGGAAGTCCCGGAAATAGTGGTCAAAAAATCAAAAACGGAACTCTCTTCATTTTTTCAGAGAAGACTGAGTAGATTTTCACAAATTTAGACTCAAATGAAAGGTTCTATGGTCTTATAGACAGGTAATTATTTTTGTTCGGATGCGACTTCCGGTTCCGGAACAACAGAGCAAAGTGTGTTTAAAATTTATACTGTCATGCAGAGCGAAAATGCAAAAGAATACGAAGAATTCGCATAAACTTAACTTGAACCTTTTTATTAATTTGAAAGGTTATGCTAGTGTATGCTCTAACAAACTTTTTTGTTCTTATTGAAGATAGAAATAGAAGTTTGTTTAAAAAATAGTGTAGTAATATAGTAATCATTACACCGTAATCATTACATTACTAGGTGGATTGAAACAGGTTTTTGGTATTGAATTTGAAATGTCGTCTGTTTGTTTAGAATGACACTGACAGCAAATATTTCTGTCAAACGATCAGTCGCACTCTCTTTACACTAACTCTGGATATACTAAACCTGTTCTTCTTTTTTTTTAAGTACAGTTATGTGCAAACCAGGGCCGCTTTTACATGGTGCAAACACAACTCAGTTTCTTAAAAGAAATTACTTTGTTTGTTAGAATAAATTACTTTGGATCAGTTTCTGGTTTCTCGTCCTTCATAATAGCTCAGAATTTTTCTATTGGACCAAGTTCTAGTGAGCAGAGATGTCCATCTCCTCTGTGTGACGAAGAGCAAGCAACACTTCTCCCCTCGCACTGACAACTTCAACGAAAGCTCTTCTCTTTCACATATAACACATGGATCAATAAGTCCCGAGACTAAAGCAGAGATGACGCTTGTAGTAAACCAGTAACCACGTCTTTCTAGAGTACTAACCTTTGCTTGAAACGGGTCAAAATTTTAAGTCGATTCGACCAAAAACAGCTGAGTTATCGAGGTTGGAGTAAAGTCGTTTTGTAGTTTGTTTAAAAAATGAAAAAAACCGAGTTTCGTGTTTTGATAAAACATTGTTTTTTAATGGGTAAAAACACCGTGCAAGCGAAACAAGGGATTGAAAAATGTTATCCGGACTCTTGTCCATCAAAAGCAACGATTTGTCGGTGGTTCGCCGAGTTTAAACGTGGTCGTGCCGACACAAATGACGCGGAACACTCGGGTAGACCTGTGGAAGCCGTTACAATGGAAAATGTGAGTGAAGTGACATTATAATTAAAGATCGTAAAGTGAATCTCCGTGAGATTGCTGAGATGACACAGAGATCATATGGAAGTGTATTTACTATCCTTCATAAAAATTGAGCATGAAAAAGGTTTTTTCCAAGTGGGTGCCGCGATTGCTTTCGATGGAACAAAATGCACCCTGCCACAAGTCGATGAAAACAATGGCGAACTTGAACGAATTGGGCTTTGATCTGCTTCCCCACCCCCCATACTCGCCAGATTTAGCCCCCAGTGACTACTGGCTCTTTGCTGATCTTAAAAAAATGCTCCAGGGAAAAAGATTTGGCTCAAATGAGGAGGTCATCGCTGAAACTGAAGCTTATTTTGAAGCAAAGGATAAATTTTTTATAAACATGGTATTGAAAAATTGGAAAAACGTTGGAACCATTGTATCACTCTAAAAGGTGATTATGTTGATGAATAAAAAAAATTTTGCAAAAAAAATGTTGTTTCCATTGTTAGTCTCGGGACTCATTGATCCATGTGTTATACACCACTGTGGTATAAAGTGTGCACGCATCATGAGTGCGTTTGTTTATTTCTTTTTGCCTCCTCCACTGAATCGCACCAAAGTTCTAGAGCATTAGCTAATAAATTCTCTGAGGTGGATGCAGATACTTTCACAGAGGTGTACACGCCGGTGAGCACTCTGGTGTATGGTTTGCGTAGAAGAAGCGTGGGACACGCAAAATCAGCAAAATAAAACAATTTATCGTTAAATTTTCGGTTTTCATTGCAAATTTTTTATAGCAAGGCCAGATCTATCTCTATTAATTGAAGTTCACAGAAGTTTTCGCTCACCATCACGCGCCAGTGATCACTTGGATGTATTTAGGCGAGAGCACGTGAGATCGATTCGTGCGAAGAGAATTTTATTCTCTCACACCAGCTTCGTTCAACACAAGCACGCACTCAAAGTCTGTCCGCAGTGTATAATTGAAACCTACGCCCTGGTGTATCACTCTAGTGAAATGCCATCTCTGCTAGTGAGTATGGTGGATTTTTCTCCTTCGGCACAAAAACAACATCGTTGGCTTCGTAAGACCGACACAGAATATCGCCTTTGTGGGACCGGAAGAAGGGTACATTTGGCCGTTGATGCTCCGGTCTGCTGAATTTGACGCGCCCACAGATATCTGTCACACTAGCTACTTGATGGAAAATTTGTCCATCTTCTTCTTCTTCTAGAACATCCAGACAGAACTTGCCGATTAAAAACTCCAAGCCTGAGAATTACTTGGCTTTCGCTTTAATGTACGTCCCTACTTTCTGTGGTGAAGCTTTCTGGCGCGAGATTTGGCCATCGTATTTTATTCATCGGTTTGATTAGGCTCCTTCCTTGTCTCTCTCGAAAACATGAAGTCCGATCCGCTTCATTATCAGCAAGACGAATCAGACGAATTGACCTTCGTGGTCACGTCCCTATTCAAAATGTTTGGATTGCGCTTGAAGTAATTCCACACCTTCGTTCACGTTGCGTTCACGAGGTTGCATTTCTTCGTTTATCTTCCACGCCAACTCACCGTTAGATCGTCTGGGTCTGGGACTCTGAAAGATTTTACCACACGGGACCCGGTCAAATTGTCAATTCCTAGCTGCTTCGCAATCCAACACTGGTACTATCCAGAATCTAGCAAGAATGCGCCCTTCATTTTGTGTATTGCCTGGAAGCCATCTCGATAACCACCATAACCATAACCATCTAATGCAAAACTATTGTAGAAAATTTTAACCAAGAATCATACACAGAAAGAAAAGATGAAACTTACACGACATGTAAACCGATAGTACTATGAAATAGACATCAGTTGAAACGAAAATCTGATTTAAAACCATTATTGATGTAAAATTACATTAAAATTCATTCAGTTTTTCATTGAACAAGACTGTATATTTACAAACCGCTTCGTTTTGTAATGTAAATTTCTATATAATTGCCTGCTCCAAATATGTGCATGAAAATAAATGTAAAATCACAAAATATTTTTATCTGTGTATGTTGCCTTGAGAAGAGACATTGACAGAAGTCTTCATATTCTAGAGTTTCCTAATAATTGACTTAATTTCATCTTAATTCGTCTCAGTAATGCCATCTTGTAAAAATATTTTTGTTGAATGATGATCTTATTTCCGCACAACATTTTTTGCAATTGGATTCTCAATTTTCAAATAACGCTAGTGAACACTATCAGCTGGTTTTTGAGGTTTTTCGTCGTTTGTAAGAAGTATTTGATTTCTTTCTTCGAGAGCTGGAATTGGATTCTAAGGTTTCTGAGAAAGTTTTAGAATATGGTTTGAATTCTTCAGCGAAATTCAACAATGAGTCAATACTTCCTTCTTTTTTTTTACGCACGTACGCAGATATATCTTTTAATTTGCAGATTTCTGATTAGCGCTGCTGATATTACAGGATTTTACGAGATGGTGTAACTGTGATGTCTTGGATTCCCTGGAGTACGCAAGATCTAGCTAAACGAAATTTTCTTGTAGAAACGGCTACGTTAAGCTCATGTCTTAAAATAAATAGGAAATTAAAATCAAATTAATACTCAAAATAAACATAAACGTTTCGAAAAGATATTTTCATCTTCTGGAACCTCCGACCGGCACGAACTGTTCTGGTCGCAACGCTGCAAATTACTCATTGGCCATGGAGTGCCGGTGGTGGTTCGCGCGTAAACACATTCCAGATAATATGCCCAAAATTGCTTCGTTAAGTAAGGGAGGAATTATAGATTTCCAATTAATTATGCATGGAAAAGCGGGTAAATTGAACGTGGCCGTTGCGGTGCTTCGTGTGTGGACGAACGAATGAGGTGGCATCTCCGGTTGCGTCGGATGGGACCAAGCGAGACCCGAGAAATGCGTACAAACGAAGGATAATGATTATGATGAATGATGATTTGATTTCATAATTTATGCCTGGAGTGGAGCCGCTTCTGATTTATTGTGCTAACGAGCACCTGGTTGCGAGAGGGATTGTCGATCGGATGGTGTTTGATGAGGGAAGGTGAGAAAAGCTAGAGGGCAACAGTTTAATTACTTCTCACCCTTCTCGTGGCGATTCCATCCACGCTTCGCTACACTCTGGTGGGTGGAATGAAAATCATGTTGATTATAATATTCGGATGATATCATCAATCACGTTTTGCATTGTGTTCGTATTGTGCCCTACTACCGACGGCTTACTATTCAGGTTTCGGTGTGATGACATCGAGAGACACCACTGGGATCCACTTCTGATGGGTGGGGAGGAAGGTGCTTCGTCTATCGGTGACGAAGGTTGATGATTTTCATGGGAGACATGATTTTTCATACGTCATGCTAATTGGAATCGATGTAAAAAGGGGTGACATTTGACGTGAGTGGTTGGCAATCTCATTAGGCGCCGACGTTTCTACATCATTGCTGATATGTTTGGCTTGGAAATCTTCGAATGGTTAAGTTTTGGAAAGATTCTGATCCATCCAAAAATCGTTGCAATTAGTTTATATGCAAAACTTTGTGTCCACAACATAGACATTCTGCAAAAAAAAATGCTTCGAAGTTCTTGAAATAGTTGTTGGGATTATAGTGTTTTTTTAGTTTTAAGACTGAACACTGAGAGCATGGAAACAAAAATACTATTTGTTTTAAGAGAATTATACCAATTGTCATTTGATTGGCCAAATCGTCACAAAATTTTGAAGGCGTGCCCGGCAATCAACAGTTGACGAGTCAGTACTTTCGTTTCGGTACCTAAAATCACAAGGAATCGAACCGGGGGGTTTTGTAGTGAGTGCTGGGGTTACTTGTAGTTTGTGTAGAAGGAGCCTCACTGTCCTTAGATATTGGTGTCTTTTTGTTCATTTTCTTACAAAGCTTGCCACAGTGAGCGATTTCCTGACACTATTGACACGTGATCTGCTGGTTATCATACGTGACCAGAGATCTACAAGACCTCCTTCCGTCAAACTCGAAAGTCACATAAGTTGGAAATGGTTTCGTTGAGCGCATGCTTGAAACACGTACACCATTCAGAATACAGGGAAAACGTTCTTTCATTGTTCACTCTCGATAGAGAGATTTTCTCGGTTTTGCGACAGATTGTTGTAGAAGTAAGCATCAAAGAAGCAACAACAAAAAGATATAACAGAAAAAAAATTAATAAATCGAATCTTTTTTAATACAGAACATATTTTATTCAAACATCAAAAGAAAGGCCATTATGAATATTTCTGTTATGAAACACTATCCTCCAAGCATAATAATTGGGCTGTGGATTAATATGCAGATCTACGGATTTATGTCTTTTCTACGGATCTACGGATAGACCCCTCAAAATCTAAGGATTTGACATAATTTCTTCAAAAAATTATTCACCATCCATTTTTTATTATTTCTCTAGAAAATTTCAAAGAAAAATAATCAAATATTGTCACATCGTTGTTAGAGATATTTTTTTCCTCATGTCTAATTATCAAACATCTATCGTCACTGATTGTTCATCTGTCTTTATCGCTTAGAATTCCAAACTATAAATTTTACGTACCTATTGATCTGGTATTTACTTATTTTTGTATTTGGTATTTACTAATTTTCATTCTAAACATGTAGACACATTTAGCGAGTTGTTTTGTTTTTATTGGGAAGGATGAGTCGAAAGAGTTCCGCACGGAAAGTTCGTCTCAATGGAGCATATACGAGCATAAGTAGACTTGAAGCCAAATCCACGTATTTGACCTCACGGAAAAGTGGCATCACTGGCCTGAACGATGCCTGTTCAATGTAAATTTCAAGTTTAACAAGTTTACTATGGGAGGTGTGGCTTACACCAATCGTAAAACTTGTCGGGTGGAGCTTTCATCAAACATCAATACGCTATAAAACTACTAGTGGCTCGCAAATACGATTCATTCCATTAACAAACGGCTGAACGGACGGACATCAATTTCAGTAGCAAAATCTTCTGCTCTGAAAACGAAATTTTCTGTGGGCAGTAGGCCACAGTTACCTTGGCGAAGGGCAGTCGCGAGTCTCCAGTCCAGTGTCAGTATGGAGGAACAACAGTTACCACGCAGTCAACCTACAACCGAAAATCACGACAATTGTTTCTAATGAATTTCTCTCCAAACAGGAGAAAAATATTAGATTGACTATTTTTTGATTTACTATTAATATTGTTATATTAATTTACTCAGTTTTATGGAAATTTTAATTTTTAAAATATTCATTAATGTAATATACATTTTCCTCTAAAGCGGGAGATAGAATCCATATAACCAATAAGCACATACGAATGCCGCATTATGACAGCAAATAATCGCTAATTGGTACTCCAATCGCTCTTGAGGCTGAATTAGGACTGACTTAGGCAAAATATACGGCTATTCACTGATAATGCTTATT
Source organism: Malaya genurostris (assembly GCF_030247185.1). Taxonomy (NCBI): domain Eukaryota; kingdom Metazoa; phylum Arthropoda; class Insecta; order Diptera; family Culicidae; genus Malaya; species Malaya genurostris. The sequence continues at coordinate 253,399,338 of NC_080571.1, read as the reverse complement.
TATGACAGGTGAGCATTCTGAAAGCTGAATTCTGATTGATTTACAACAGATGAGCTTTCAGATTGTAGAATAAGGCTATAAGAATTGTTGGTGCTCATAAAGGGTGATTTTAATGCTATTATTAGAGCTTACTGGTTACCGGGGAATGATCGATGAGTAGGACTACCTCCAATCAGTTGGTGTATTGTGCGGTTTTATTTTAATTTTTTACCTTTTTTGCCTATACCAATCACTTGAAAAATCAACTAGTAAAAACTGACTCGGAGGGTCAAGTGTCATCATTCGACTCAGTTCTTTGAACTGAGCAATGTCTGTGCTCGTGTGTGTCAAATAATCTCAATAGGTTTTCTCGAAGATGGCCAAGCCGATTTTGATCAACTTGGGAACAAATGAAAGGTCTTGTAGTCCCATATGGAACTCTCGATTTCCTTTTTTTACTTTTCACGATTTTTATATTAAGAAAAATAACGTATAGATTTCGCTCAAACTCAGTAACAATAATCCAAAACCCGGACAGCCGAGTATCGTATGCCAATCGACTCAGCTCGAGACGTCTGTTTGTGTCTGTGTGTGTACAGAACGTAGAGGCGTAGATCTCAGTGCACAAGCTTTGAGCGGCGGGAGAAGAAATTTCACGAGCGGAATTAGAAAAAGAAACAAGTGTTCACGTACGGTGTTTACATATTTTCATCAACCGTCTTTGGATAACTACAGTTCGCATTCCAGTTCTTGTTTCTACAATATCAGAAAATTAAAAGTCTAACTAGGGTAAGGGCTCCCTATTTCATCTCATTTGTAAGGACGTCGCCTCAAAACCCCGATTTAGCCACTAAAATCACAATAACTATTTCATATTACTGCTTCATTCGCCTTGCTCCACGTTGAGAATTGATTCACATTTCTTGAAAATTTAACTAATATCCATAAAAAAGCAAAAAACACTTATGAAATGTTCACTACTCTGCTCCTAATTCCATCTCAATGGATTTTTATCCATCTTATCGTTGATCCTTTATTCATCCTATAAATTAGCAATGGCGACAGCAATCAAAACAAAATATTCCACTATTACACTCTCAGGTTCAAAATGTCAGAATTCTTCTTAAAAACGGCCTAATGCTAACTATGTTATGAGACAGCACACGATATTTTTAGAGCCAGTTTGAAATCATTTCAACGTTTAAAAATTTTTCGGTCGTTTCCGTTACCTTTCGCTTTGAATTTAAAACTTTATTGTAAAGTTCATTTGGTGAACTTTAAACAACAACCCAAATGTAATTGTTACTATTCATTCATTAGCCCTTCCTAAAACAAAGTGTAGAGCCAGAGATGCCATTTATACAGATTTATTTGTTTTGTATAGATTTTTGCGTTCGCATACTGATTGAAATCAAAGTGCAGATTTTATACAGATTTCCTAAATTGAATATTCTCGTGAGCGGGGCAATGACTTACGGAGATATAAAGAACTATCTGTTAACATCATTTCATTAGTGAAAACAGATAGCAGATATCGACTTTCTATGCAACGGAATACATATTTTCTATGAAAATATCTGGCATCTCTGTGCACAGCCGATGAAACACACACACTTCACAGCCCTATGTTGACGTATAGCGGAATGAAACCAGTGCAACTAGATTTCCCACAATGGTTATTTCATTAGTATTTAACACGCTCTTTCTGGTAATATTCGAAGCCAAAACAGTTTTATTGAAATATTAATATCAATAATCTAATTAAACTAATGACACGGATACCAAAAACATACTTTTTGATAATAATTTGAAGAAGAAAAACAATTTATTTTTTGTAACAAGATGAGATAACTTGGCAACTTTGCGAAACCAAATGAGATGAAAACAAAGCGCAATCAAGTGAACTAAGTGAAAAGTTTTCATTTCATATTTTTGAAGACTTTTATTGTTTGTCGGGTAATTTTTTACGTTTTAAATCGTTAATTAAACAAGTGGCAAGTGAACATTATTAATTATGAAGCCATCCAGCATTCAATGGTAGTGTAATTGTACGAAATAGTGATCATGTTTTGAGACGAATCGATTAGTAGATTTTTAGAAACATGACGAACTGTAAACCTTGAGACGAAAATGTGTCCTAAATTGAAAAGTGAGTTCATTTTAAATGAAAAAAACGATAACCGAAGAACTAAAACCCATTTCTTTCAATGGGAAAGTGTGACAATAGCATTTATAATCATTTTAAAACATTTCACAGTTTGGTTCAGGTAGGTTGTAAAATATTATTCGTGTTCAAAGTAATGAGGTGAAGGGATGAGATGGAAATAGGAGCTCAGATGAATTAGGGAGCCCTTACCCTACATAACGTTTCAATTTAGTTTACTTGATGTCTTATGTCCTGCTTTTCCGTGAACGTTGGTGTCCAAGTTTGATTACGGTTTTACCCGGTCGCACGAGGACCAACACTCTTACAGGTGAAATAAGAAGCTTGCTAAAGTCTGTCTTTTATATGACCCAGACTATTTTCAGCTTTAGTACCAAATGTAAACTTCGTAGTGAATCTGAAGATTCACCCGACCTCTCTCAATTTTTTCGCGTAGCATCATCAATGGTACGATACGAACTTTTCCCTACAGAACAAATGTGTTCCGACATACAACTGCACTTTACTATCTTATTGCTATCGACGGTCCACCGTAATGTTTGATTAACTCGACCCAAGCTTAAGAATGTTTTTCCTAACTTCGAAATGCTTCAGCAACGTTCTGTTTCCATGAAAATGTTATACCTAGGGATGTCGGAAATTTCGAATTACTCGATTATTTAATAATCAAGTATAATTTTGAAATTAATCGATTGAAATTTATTCGATTATCTGCGTTATTTATCGATTACTCGATTATCCATTCGATTATCACTATGCGATTTTTTTGATTATTCGATTAGCTCAATAATCGAATATTAGTTTTAAGTTAATCGATTAAATATTACTCGATTATCTGGGTTATTAATCGATTACTCGATTAATCGATCGATATTATGACATCCCTAGTTATACCGTGCTGGTTGATGCAATAGAACATCTAAAACTACTTGAGATGAAATTTGCTGGCTTCTGAATGATGTTTCTATACCTTAATATATTGTTGAATCAAGAAAATTCTTATATTAACCTATCTTAAATTCAATATCTTATCGTGCAATGGAACAAGTGGGAAAAGTCGTTTACATAAAAATATCGATATATTAGTTAAAAAGGACAGATTTTAATAATCTATGGCCCAATGTATAGGGCGCTGGTCTTACATGCCAGTTGTCGTATATTCGAGTTGCAATCTGGAAGGATTCTTAATGTCAATAGGATCATAATATAAGACATGCAATGAATTCTGTTCGCAAAGAACCGGCTGCGAAGTCTGTTGAAACAGAAAGGACAATTCCACAAAAAAGAATGTCTATAATCCGATCCCTATAATCGCGTGTACAGGTCCACGCAAATTAACACAGATTTCACGGCAACGTTTGATAAAATATACCATCAAATAGCAATAGCCAAACTAGACAGACTTGGCTTTAACGGTGCTCTACTGGAATGGATGCAGTCATATCTAACTGGTCGTGAAATGTCTGTGAAAATCGGAAACAGGATAACAACACCATTTGCTGTTAGTTCCGGAGTGCCTCACAGAAGTCATTTAGGACCGTTTTCGCTCTATCTCAACGATCTCAACTTCACCGAAAAATGTTTCAAGCTATCATATGCTGATGATTTCAAGCCATATCATCGGATAAATGGTCAAGATTACGCATGCTTTCTGCAAGTTCAATTGGATGCTTTCACAAAATGGCGTAATGTCAAAATAATGATATTGAATGTCTCGAAATGTTCCGTTATATCCTTTTCTCGAAAGCGCTCAACAATGATATATGACTTCAACCTCTTGCAAAACCTTCTTTGACGTGAACCGTTTGTGAAAGACTTTTTAGACAGCAAACTTGATTTTTAGAATCACTTCGTCATTTCAAACTCTTAGGTTTCATTTTTTGAATTGCTAAAATTTTTCGTAACATACACTGCTTGAAAGCAGTGCACTTCGCAATCTACTGTGGAGTGATTTATTAAACATTCCAAGCTACGAGGATCGCTGCCGACTTATAGACTTGGATCTGCTGTCTGTTCGAAGGAATGTTTACAAAGCCGTTGTCATCCCGGACTTAATACAATCACGTATCGATTGTGTTGATCTCGTATGGTTGGTAAATTTCGACATTCATCGTCGCAGTCTCCGTTCACACTCGTTTCTTAGAAATTCCAAGCAGTACCAACTACAGATTAAATGAGCCTTTCGCTAGTATAAGTCGTTTATTTAATAGTTTCTCTGATAATTTTGATTTTCATCTTTCCCAAAATACAACAAAGTGATTGTTTCGTGATAGCTTAGTTGTAGTTGTAGAGCTAGGGCAATTTTAATCGAAGTCTTATATTGTACCATTTGGATATTGTAATCTGTTGGCATAAAAGATGAGGAGGTTTTATGCCTTTTGGAGAAACAGATTATAGATTTCATCTCCAGAAGGCCTTTACGTGCTCCCAAATAAATAAATGAATAATTAAATCAAGAACAGACATTCATTTGTAATTTATGTTAACGAAAACAAATATCAGGTGTACAACTTTGCTTCCGCCGTTTTTCGATAGGTGGCTGTACCGGCTGAGGCTGGTTAAAATACAAAAATGATAATGCCTTTAAAGTGAGTGTGTACAGTGCCTAACGAATTGTCATCGCCGTTTCAGTGACAATTGTTCTTGTTTTCGTATTATTCAGGCTCGAAAATGTCTGTTTATGTGCCCAATTCTCTCCATTTGCTGGAAGTTTTACTTTTCTGTTACAATTCGAAAAAAAAATGCAACTGAAGCGCATATAATGCTTTCAGAAACTTACGGTGATGCTGCTCTGAGTTAAAGAACGTGTTGGAAATGGTTTCAACGTTTTAAAATTGGTAATTTCGATGTCGAAGACAAACATGATGGTGGAAGAGAAAAAACCATCAAAGATGAATAACAATTTAATACGAGCTCTTAAAACCGAGTGAAACCATCACAGGAGATCGCTACCGAACGCAACTGATGCGCCTTAGTCGCGCGCTAAAAGAAAAGCGGCCACAGTATCAAGAGCGACATGGCAAAGTCATCCTCCAACACGACAATGCTCGGCCTCACGTCGCAAAAGTGGTCAAAAAGTACCTGGAAACGCTGAAATGGGAAGTCTTGCCCCACCCGCCGTATTCCACAGATGTCGCCCCTTCTGACTTCCACCTATTCCGTTCGATGGCACACGGCCTGGCAGATCAACATTTTCAATCCTTCGAAGAGTTGGAAAAATAGATTGCTTCATGGATAGCGTCAAAAAAGGACTCCTTTTTTTGAGCCGGGATCCGAAAATTTCCGGGTAGATGGGAGAAAGTTGTCGCTAGCGAAGGACAATACTTTGAATAATGCATCTGTAAGCACTTTTTTCGCAATAAATCTTTAAATTTTGGTAAAAAAAACGGCGGAAGCAAAGTTGTACACCTAATACCTCCGTCAAAAATTCAGCAACGTGTCGCAGCCTACCTTAGTTTTCAATCTGCCGAAGAGTTTTTATTTTGAAATCAGTGCTAATGTGTCATAGTTCTTGCTAGAGTTAGCTCAAAACTATTGAAATTTCAGTACAATCTGTTCAAATTCAAAGAACATGTTATTGAGATATTTCATATTTCATATCATTTTGAAAATTTTCATCTGAGCATTCAGGTGTTTTATCTGTATGACAGCATTGTGTGAAGTACACAAAATTATTTTTATTTCTTGTAAATTTCGCGAAAACAATATTAATATTATTTTCCATTATTACAAACCTTGACTGTGTGAAACGATTTCTTAAGAAGTATGCCATCATTCATTCCGCCATGCTTGTTTGTGCGGTTAATCATCATTCCACCCGCCATGTTTCTTTCAACGAACAAATTTAGTTCGAGTAGCTTAAGAGGATTTGATAATGGGTAAATACATCGGATCCTTCCAAGTCACATGCAACAAAACATAAAAGACCAAAGACAGATTTCCTACGCACATCAGAGAGTAAAAAAAATGGAAAAAGCTTCCCAAACAAAAAATATGATTTTAATTACATTTCTTGATTTCTTTTGTTCCGTCCGAACTGAGGAGAGCAGGGGGGGAGTCTAGAGCTACGAACAAAAAAGGTTTTTCCGGATAATGGATATTGCGCGCAGTCTTCCCCACTTCGTCCAGTCTCACTGTGGGATACCGTAAAAATACTCTGGGCAAGTGATATAGGATGGATGATGCGGTAGGAGCGAAAGGAAGAACGGAAGAAAATAGCACATATGGTTAGCGAAACACCCACGAGAGAAAGCCGATGTGGAGCACCGAAATGGACGGATTTTTATTAGGTTTCTGGAAATATGATATGAAAATTTATTTCTTCATTCGCCGCCGGAGGTTTTTTATTTGATGTAGCAAATGCTTCGGAGGATCTCATTCCCGGCTGATTCCATTCGGTTGGACTATTTGATTTGCACTTCACGTTGCCGGATGACGCTTGGCGAAGCAAACAGATTTCGGCTAAAGTTGTAACCAATACCGTAGTCTTCAAATTAGGCAGCACAGCTTTCCTTCTGTTGCAGTTCAATGTATCAGAAGTAAATCATAACATATTTTATTGATTTTAGCCCGTCGTATAGCCTCTGCCGGAGTGCAGAGAAATAAAACCCTTCAACCGCACAAGTACCAACTGTCCCAACTGTCGCTTTGATTTATCAGTATTCCAGGCGCAGTAGAATAAGAACGACTGCTTACGGATTGCATGATTCCTGATAGCTGCACATAAAGACCGAACTCATCGCATGGCACAAGAAAACGAAAATAAAATATAAAATAAATCCGGAAAATGCTCATTCTCTTCGGCTCCACACTCTTCGGTGCACATTAGCACAGAAAATCGCGTCCCGTCTTTGCAAGCTTTCTTTTTTTTTTGATTTTCTTCGCTTTGCTCCTCATACCTCGAGCGCACTCCAAATGGGAATTCTATCGAAGAAAGTAAAATAAAATACATGAACCTCCTCTCGAAGTTCCTCGCTACCCTCATCATTCCCTCGGCCTAACATTTCCCAACTGAACTTCTATCCTAAGAATCCGAAACAGCGAACTCATCCCCATCCCGCAGTTTTATCGATGGATCTTTATGTATTTTCATTAAAACACAATATATGCTAACATGCTTCGCTTCATCCCCACCTCGCGTTACTCAGGGGGTGAGATGGAAAAGGAGGGAGCTGTGGGGGGAAGAGAAAACTCCATCCTTTCTCGGTTACTTCTCGCCGAACGCCGAAGTCCTCTGCCGGGGTCTTATTCGTCGAGTTGGCACATGGTCCCGGACAAAAACAGAGAAGCATCGTCTTGAGCTTTCCATCTACATCCATTTAGTGAGTCTTCTTCTTCTTACGACCCACCACCTTCCCATTGTTATTCGTCATCTCGGTACCTACACGCTTTTCCTACTCGGAACTCGGCAGCCATTCCACACCAGAGTAAACGAGTTTCGAGTATGTATGTTTGAACAGCACCCACAACACATGCCATCCACATGCATATACGGCACACGACAAGGATATTTGCGTTTTAAATCCATTTTTTTATACTTCTTGGTTCTGTCTTTGCTCTCATTCATTCGCTAAACCACCCACCACCAACCACCACCGGCAGCTCGCGCGTCATCTCGGCCTTTTTCCACTGCTGGGACTGCCTGTCGTAACTAACCAACCCGTAGCACACTACTACTAGCACACTTGCAGATTTGCATACGTCTGTCCGTACCGAGAAGGAGTGAAATTTCCGCACATTCCACCCCCTCTATTTCGTTTAATTTTCGTCTCTCGTTACATAGCCTTACGACGACGATCCGAGCTGAGCTGGAGCTAAGCTACTGGGCCTCGCCGGGGAACGGGAATGGAAATTTTCATCAACGGACTTGCTGGTATCATCGATATTCGAAGTAATTGAGGGGCTGGACGCTGGACCGTAGTAAATGATAATCGCTTGAAAGGATGCTTTGGGATAAAAATTGAACATCATTTTCGATAATTGCTTGAAATTTGGTTTTCTCTTAAATTTGAGATCGAACTGAATCACTAAATTTTCAAATACCCAACAGCTTCACAACACATTTGTCGGTGTTTACTTTATTTTGAAAACAAAACTCTGTAATTTTACTTCTTATTTGATGCACATAAATGGAGCGTCGCAGTTCACGCAATTTTACTTGAAAGAACATTTAATATTGTGTCTATAGTTCCATGGCATGAAATTCATTAGCATAAAAAAATGATAGTCGAATCCTCTAAAATTCATGCTAATCAAACATTAAGTCATTACCAATGAAATTCTCCATCATTTGACAAATTAGGTCTTTATGAATTACATCGTATGAGGGATTGTCACCTGTAAGATTCAATTTTTTTGGTGGATATCATTTCAGGATAGAGGAGTCAAACACACTTGAACACTTGCACGAAAGGCTTTCGGAAAATTACCATTGTTTTTTCGCACCAGCAAAAATATGGATTTTACCGATGATTATACGACTATTATATTACCAATTTTAATTTAATATGAATACACATTGTTCAAGACCCCGCGTGACGTCGCGTAATGCGTAACACTTTAAATACAAAATAAATATGCCAGCACACAAAAAATGAATTTTACAGGTGATCTAATCCCACATATGAAGCAATTCATTGAGACTTAATTTGGCAAATGACAGAAAATTCCATTTGTAATGACATAATATTGGATGAGACTGAATATTACCTGTTCCGACTGTAATTTCCATTTGGCTAGCAAGTGAGACAACATGAATTATACACAATTAGAAAAATTTATATATCTATAGATGCACATATAAGGAGCGTCGTAATTCACTTACATTCATAATTCAAAGCATGTAAAGATAAGTCATATCATTAACTTCACAGTTAATTTAGCTGAAACGTACATCGATAGAGACGCAAAATTCATATTTACATGCTAGAAGATGTAATTTTGTGTCATCACCGAATAAATTACGGCATGCTTGAATTTACGTCAAACGTAAATTTCATTTTTTTTTTTCTAATAGTAGCTGGCTGAGTTTAATTGACAAAACAATTTGCCCGGTTAGAAGCTAGATACGGGTTCGTGTCCCGTCTCTGTGGTAACATTTTCGCGGTTTACATTACATAGTTGCGTTCTCATGTAATTTTTTCAATTTGTTTTCCTCGTTAGATGCTGATCAAATTTAAACGACGTAAATTTTAGACGTGCTGAACATCAAATGCAATAATTTTCTGTTTTCGAGAAATACTGCAGACAAATTACATGATATTACGTCGAAACAACGTATTGAGTAAGATTACATCAGCTTTACTGAATACTGTATACGACTCTGATAGGAATTTATACATCTTTTCGAGTAAAAACAAACAACAACAACACATTTGTGATATTACATATAAATGGTTGCACATCACTACTCCCTACTGATATGCAGCGATTACGATTTAATATCACAACAATCTCGGTGTCGTTCTAAAGATTGTAATATTACACGAAAAGATACATAATTCTATATCAGAATCATATACAGCTTTTAGTTAAGGTGATGTAATGTACTCAATACGTTGTTTCGATGTAATAACGTAATAATGTGTGCCATCAAAGAGAGACGGATATCATTGCAATAACAAACACTCGGCATGGCTCATTTAATATAGAATCGACACCAGTGCGAGAACGCATTTCTCTCGATGACATTTCTGAGAATCAAAGGTTAGCACGCAGCTGTGGGGATCCTCTCTGAAGCAACAAACGGTCGCTTATTCTCGTTCCGCGATCCGATTCTATACAGGCAGTTGATAATTGCGATAGAATCATTTTACTATTGCCGTTTGTTCTAACTATGTGCATATAACCTTTGTATAAGTTGTGTCTATGAAAATGTCTGTGAATGCTCCACACAAGGGTTTTGTAATATTGCAACCTAGTACGAGAATCATCAAGTTGAATCATCGATCAGATTTTCTGCGATAATTGTCAACTTGCGATTCTCTCTTGGGAAATTCCACACAGCAACGATCATTATCAGACTGTACATTTTTTTAAGGGCGTGAAATACTCAAAGTATGAAGTGGAGCGAAGAAATGTAGCAAAACTCTCTCACGGATCATGCATTGAGAGACTCGAGTTCTTGTAGCATCTTCTACCGGAATGAAAATGTTTTTTACAATATAGATAGCAATATAGCAGCTTCTGTCAAATTTTCGGCAATCACCAACACTGATTTCAATAGACACGTTTATTCGCTTTTTTTAGCACTATAAGTATACTAAAGACACGTAAAAAATTTGGAAAGCGATTTTTCAGACGAGAAATATTACGATCTTTTTTTTTCTTGATAAAGACCAAAGCCAGTAGACGAAACGTCCGATTGAAAAACCGCTATTCTTATTTGAGAGACCGCTAGAGTCGAATAAATACATCACATTATCACATTGCATCTACGGTCGTTTTATCGTAGTAAAAAGCGATATCCATGTTTTGTGCGTAATTTACATACGAAATATAAATGCCTATGGACCCATTTGGTAAAATGACCCTTTTGCAAAATAACCACTATGGTGAGACAGCCTTGAGAAGCGATTTGCGGAAAAATGGCTTTCGTCGAAATGATCCGCTCTCTCACTGAAGATTCCAATTGTTATTGCGAAACTGGAAACCAGATCTGGACAAAATTCCAAAGTAGGCTATGGAATCATGAGACTTTTCAATTGGATTCTTTTTTGTGAAAACTAATCAGGCATATATGTGAGTTCTCCGTGTCAGTCCATGGATCAAAACAATTGTTGGTTTATGAAATATTAAACCCGGTTTAGCCCCGGTCTTCCTTATATTATGACCACTATTACCTAACGTTTTCTTAATTTTAGTTGGTTTGACGTAAATTCGCCATAACTAAGTTCAACTTTGCAATGACAGTTCGTGCTCTCATCTCACCCGACGCAGTCGATAATCGTTTACGGTCGAAACAACAGAAACAAAGACAATACGCCAGTGAACAATAGAGTGTACAAAATGGTCAAATACGATTTAACAAAGTCTGAAACTTGGCCTGCAAAACCGAATTCAGTTTGTATAGATTTCAAGCGTTGCAAAGTTAGACCAGCAGCAAATGAAATTGAAATCTTACTTAAAGAACGAATGCATCTAGACGCTAATAATGTAAGTGAAATTCAATTCAACAAGGCGTCTAACTGTGTGTACATTATGTTTAAACATGAAAGCGATGCACTTGCATTCGCTTCGGTTAACAACGAGGTGCACAGCGTGACAACATTAAATACAAAATCCCTGTGCACATGGTGGACAATGCCATAGAAGTACAGTGGGGTCTCGTACAACGCGGATTCGGTTTTGCCGGTATTCGTTGTTGCCGGATTCGTTATTGCCGGATAACCGCGATAAACGGGACCCAGAGCATATGGGATTTCGACTGATTGGGGCTGTGAACGATTATCTCGCTTCGGTCGACAGATAGAGCCACACAATCTTCGGCAAATTTGTTGTAGATACTTAGACCAACAATTTAGTGTAGTTTGACAGACAATTAGTTGAGAACTGCTCCACTTGGAGCGCATTGAAAAATGCATGATACAAATCATTCGCTTAGTACAAACAAAACGATTTGAGCTTCAAGTAACTCGCAAATTATAGTATTTTGAAGAATGCGGGATATTGGGAGTATGTCAAACAGCAAAAGTATTAACTCGGACTTAACCCATCAGATGTAGCTAGTGTGCTTGAATATAAATATCAATTATCAGAATTATGTTCTTATAGAAAAACTAAAAGATATAGAGCGGTTTTGTTTGTTGGAAAGTTGTTAGGAATGTTATAGTTTAAATTATGAAAACTATGTTAGTTGAGAACTTGCCCACAGAATGGCGCTTGTGTGATCACAATCTTACAATATAAAATTTATTATGTGATATCTCTAAAACCTGATGATATAGATTGGCGGTGTTTTCGGAAAGAAAGTTGAGGAGGTAAAAACAGATTAAATAGTGTGAACAGTTGTAAAATTTTTTCTCACTTGGTGACGCTGGTGTGCAATTCTGGGTTGGAAATTCCTGTAATCTTGATTTATTTTGATTTATTAAGATCGTTTTTTCGAGGGTTTACAAACTGGTTAGAAGATTGATAAAAGCTTGTGTGTGATAATTTAAGAGCAGTGTATCTTCCTCAACATTGCTTGGGATATCAAAAAGTATTCGATAATGTGAACAGTAGTTCAATATTCGAAAAAAAGGTTGCGTTATTGCGATCATGATGACTTAGAAAGCTATTTTTTTAGAAAATTATATTTGTTTGTTTCGTGATTTATACTAGTTGACGGCAGAGATTTCTTCTACAATGCTTGTGTAGGAATTAATAGCTGTTTGGTCGCGGACAAACTTGGTAAGAAATATGATTACTTTTATGGGATTTCTCAAGTTTAGAAACATGCGGTTTATACAGGGTGATTTTTTAAGAGCTTGAGAACTTTTTTAAACAATAAAACGCATAAAATTTGCAAATCTCATCGGTTCTTTATTTTAAACGTTAGATTGGTACATGACATTTACTTTTAGAAGATAATTTCATTTAAATGTTGACCGCGGCTGCGTCTTAGGTGGTCCATTCGGAAAATCCGCTTTTTTATCGACAAATTTTGTTCAGCGATGAGGCTCATTTCTGGTTGAATGGCTACGTAAATAAGCAAAATTGCCGCATTTGGAGTGAAGAGCAACCAGAAGCCGTTCAAGAACTGCCCATGCATCCCGAAAAATGCACTGTTTGGTGTGGTTTGTACGCTGGTGGAATCATTGGACCGTATTTTTTCAAAGATGCTGTTGGACGCAACGTTACAGTGAATGGCGATCGCTATCGTTCGATGCTAACAAACTTTTTGTTGCCAAAAATGGAAGAACTGAACTTGGTTGACATGTGGTTTCAACAAGATGGCGCTACATGCCACACAGCTCGCGATTCTATGGCCATTTTGAGGGAAAACTTCGGAGAACAATTCATCTCAAGAAATGGACCGGTAAGTTGGCCACCAAGATCATGCGATTTGACGCCTTTAGACTATTTTTTGTGGGGCTACGTCAAGTCTAAAGTCTACAGAAATAAGCCAGTAACTATTCCAGCTTTGGAAGACAACATTTCCGAAGAAATTCGGGCTATTCCGGCCGAAATGCTCGAAAAAGTTGCCCAAAATTGGACTTTCCGAATGGACCACCTAAGACGCAGCCGCGGTCAACATTTAAATGAAATTATTTTCAAAAAGTAAATGTCATGTACCAATCTAACGTTTAAAATAAAGAACCGATGAGATTTTGCAAATTTTATGCGTTTTATTGTTTAAAAAAGTTCTCAAGCTCTTAAAAAATCACCCTATATATAGTTTTTTGAATTTTTCGGTTTGCTAAAATAGCTGTTTTATGTCCTCCGTCATAAAATGATTTTGTGTCATACGATTCTCTAGCAAATCCACTAAGCATACATTTTACGCGACGCTATCGTAATTGTGTAAGTGTGTTTCTGCAGAATTACTTTCTTGCATACATACTACTATATACTAGTTGAGTCGCGTTGAAATCTAGAATATAAAAACAACTACAGTGCAACAGAGAGAACGATCATAGATTCTTTCTTTCGTTTCATTTGGTTGTATTAGAGACGTGAAATGGATTCCTATAAATACGTTGTAGCTACCTTTCTAACCATCCAGTAGAAATTAAGCAGATAGGGCATTTTGGGCGTGTGAAAAATATCTGGAACGGAAAAAATCAAATTTCATTTTCCTTTACCAATCGTCTGCTACAAAGTTTTTGAATCAATTTACGAACTTCACAAAATTCGAGGGTGTAAAATTTATTGAGATTCGTTGAAAAACAGCTGAGCTATGGCAGTTCGAAGTTACCGTTCCAACTTTTTTCAGGCTTGGTATTTGGAGTGTTAAAAATGTAGCTAATCCATGTGCTTTAAAAAATTTGTAGCGTTCGAATCTCCAAGTACACTACCGTAGCAATAAAGAAGGCTGGATGACTTGAGAAATTTTCCAAGATTGGGTGCAAAACTGTTTCATTCTCGAGTTAGAACAATTTTGCTTAAATCGCAACATAATAATTGCTTTGATTGCATTCAATCAGTTTTAGTTCAAATTAAGTCATCAACGCTGAAAAATTGCTAGAAAAAACTACTTCCATCTTTTTTTTTTAGCCTGGTACACAAATCGATGATATTGAGAACGAAAGAATAATTTCTGAAATTAAGGATTTCGGTGAAAAGATGGGTGCTAAACATCTTTCTCGTGAGGAAATTGATGACATCATTGCTGATAAATTGATTACGGCAGAAGAAATTGTCACTGATGTTGATCCAGATACAGATGATATAGACGAAATTATTATTCCACAACCAAGCACTGACGAAATCAATTCAAAAATTTTGCTACTCAACGAATTGGAAAACTTTTGTTCGTTGGATATCAGAATCGAACGACGAGAACAAATGCAACACATCCTTAGACAATCTAATACACAACTAAAGAACTTATTGATTGAATGGAAGAACGATCAGAGTGAACAAATCTAACCACAAATATAACTTACTGTACGATTAATAATTTGAATAGTATCTTCATTTTCGACTATTTTTGATACTATTTGTTATTTAAATAAACTCAACCTTCCACAACAATTCCTAAAACTAACATTAGCCAATGAATTTAAATTGATTAATCCTTTCAAAGATCTGGGTAATACTAAATTCCCGCAGAAACAGTTCGATTTTTTTTCTCCAATTGATGCGGTCTCAATAGAATGGTTTTGTATGCATCAAAATAATTCGTAAATTCTTTCTATCGCAAACGCTCAACAGTCGTATTCGACCATATCGTTTCCCGAAATGTTTTCAAACGGAATTCGACCGTAGAGGATTTGTGAGCCCTGTTGTAAACAAAACTTAATTTTGAGGATAACATCAAATACATAATTTTCGAAATACTAGGGTTTACATTTACTATCACAAAGACCTTTAAAACATGTATTGCCTAAAGGCACTATATTGTGAACTGTTTTGCAATTCTTGAAAATAGTATTGTCTTTTTGGCTCTTTATTGTTAACTCGACATCCACTGCGTCGAAGCCATTCAGAATAAACTTCTTCGGTTTGCTTTTCGTTGTTTTCCTTGCAGTGATCCCTACAAACTTTCCAGCTATCAGAAGTGTTATAAATTTCTCGATTTTTACTTTTTATCAGTTCACCGAAATATGTCTTTGGTCGTTTACGTAGCAGCTTTTGTTACAATTTCGAATTGGTTATCCGCACTTGTTACAAAAACTGAATTTAGAGATTTACTGCCTGATGAAGAGTTTGACTATGAAATTTTCGCTCCATTGGGCTTTTCCCTGTTCAATAAAAAGGTTTAATTCAAATAAAAAACAAAATGAAACTATATGAGCACTATATGTCACATTTTATGTAATTAAAATTATATATAATTGTATAAATAATCAAAACATTAAGTATGAAATTCGAGTTTTCACTCTATCAAGTCCCTCAGATTTCAGATGTCGATAGCTTATTCATCTTAATACTTTAGTAACTCACTAACGCCTAGAAAAACAGTTTAAATTCTGTCTCTCCTTCATCAACTTATTCAAAAACTGATCGATAAGATCACTCTCATAAACAAGTATGGTATTCAATTACAGAAGATCACATTGTAGATACAATAAGAGCTGTTTCATCAATCGTTCAATAGGTATTGGAACCTTAAAACACCTTCTCGAAGAAACCATCTTAATAAGTCAACATGATTCTGAGTTGCAGGAATTTCGAACGCCGAATTGCACACTAGAGTCAGCCATGCGAGAAATTTCAATTACTGTTTACACCATCTGATCTGTATTGACCTCCGGAACATTCTTTCCGAAAACACCGACACCACCGAAAGTAAAATATTCGTGATATTTCATGTACAAACTGTTTTTCTATTGTGAACATATGAATTATTTCATGCTCTTTTCAAAGCGCCCCTGGCGAAGCAGTTCTCAACAAATTGTCGGTCAAACTACACTAAATTGTTGGTCTAAGTACCTACAACAAGTTTGCCGAAGATTGTATAGCTCTATCTGTCGACCGAAGCGAGATAATCGTTCACAGCCCCAATCAGTCAAAATCCCATATGCTCTGGGTCCCGTTTATCGCGGATTCGCTTTTCACGCCCCCGGTGTACCGCGTTATACGAGACCCCTCTGTACGCGTGCATGACCTCCCCCCGCAGGCCACCGATCAGTACGTTCGGGAGAATATGTCGCAGTGCGGTGAAATCCTTTCCATCGAAAGGGAAGTATGGCGGATTTTTTTCCCCGGCATCCGGAATGGCTTGCGAGTTGTGCGTATGCAACTACGTAAGACAATTCCATCTTACATCATTTGTGATCAAGGTGGGACACGTCCGTGTAAAACGTTGATTACCTATGAAAATCAGCTGGGTACATGCCAGTTTTGTGAACAACCTGCACACTACGGTAAACCTTGCACAGAAACTACGAAAAAGACATCTTCAACCAAAGACAAGGTCAACCGTTCAACAACGAAAACTAGTGAGCGCAGTACTCATGTTTCACCATCAAACCAACCAGCAACTGCAACCAATGTACAGCAAGGCGCATCTAAAGCAACTAGCAACGAGCTGAAGACTACGAACAACAAGGAAAACGAAACGAAGACGGACACCAACAACAATACAACCGATGAGGCAATGGATGACGAGACGAGCCACGAACAAAGTGCCCCTCAACCCTCGCAGGAGGGAAATGGAAGCTCTTCTTCTCCTAGAAAAAGAGTGACAACGAAATCCACTTCAAAAAATTTATTATTCAAAAAATCGGCTTATTCGGCCACGTAAAGCTTGTATGCAGATAAGCCTGAATAAAAATATCTTTAAAACAAAAAAAAATTCCAATGACTGAGTGGAAACATATATTAATGATGCCAAATGAATGAGAAACTCACAGAAAAGTTGCTCAGAGACAGGACTGAATCTGCGTTCATATGCAATCCGTACATAGGCGTTTAACATTTCCACCACCCTGTGTAGTGGTAGACACAGTTCAACCACAAAACTGCGTTGATAAGCGTACATCGAACAATGGTCTAAATCCTAGCCGCATCACGACCGGTAGCATATATCCAAACATCTTCTCTATTCAACAAACAATATATTTAGTCATCTCGCTCTATACCTTTTTTCCGCCCAAGCACTGGGTAGGAAAGTATATTTATAATCGCTTGTTGCCTTCTCCACTGTGGCAGTCGAACGCAGGTTCGAGTCCTGTCTCTGACCGTACCATTTTTTCAAAAAGTGTTTTTTTCTGTGAGTTTCTTATTCATTTGGCTTCTCCAATAGATGTTTCCACTCAGTCATTGCAACACTATTACCTGTTCATCCAAAAACGGAAATTTTGAAATGTTTTAGCCAAGAAACTAATAAGGCCTGCAAATTGAAATAGTATCTTTTTCACGTCGTAATTTTCATTACGGTTCATACACACAGAAAGAAATTATGAATTTTACAAGTGACATAATTCTTCAAACGATACAATTCATAACTACTGAACTTCTCAAATGACACAATATTCCATTCGTAAAGAAATTTACTGGCTCCGATTGTAATTTGCACTCAGCTAGCAAGTGATACTGTATGAATTTATGCACGATTTATCAGCCAAGCAGATATGTGCTTCTGTGACTTAGTCAACTAACTGGTGTGCTTTGTGATCTAATGTTTTTCGATTCAAGTCGCGTTGTTGATGTCGATCTTTTGATTTTTTTTCCTTCCGTTTTAAAGCC
Source organism: Malaya genurostris (assembly GCF_030247185.1). Classification (NCBI taxonomy): domain Eukaryota; kingdom Metazoa; phylum Arthropoda; class Insecta; order Diptera; family Culicidae; genus Malaya; species Malaya genurostris. The sequence continues at coordinate 253,381,361 of NC_080571.1, read as the reverse complement.
ATGTAATTTTCAAATCACACAATTTTACATATTCTTGAATATAAATTTGTGTGAAATATGACGCTCCATTTATGTGCATCTGATAAGATGTAAAATCACAAGAATTTTTCGAACTGTGCATGTTTACACTCATCATCTTGCAACTCCGAAGCCGGAAGAAGGATCACGATAAAATTTCACAACAGGCTATGGGTAGCCATAGAACCTTTCATATGAATTTCAATTTGTGATAATCGGTTCAGTGCCGGAAATCGCGAACCCGCATAATTCACTAATCAATATCAAGAAATTTGATTTCTTTTCATATCATCGTGTTCAAAGCCATGCATGTTAATTTTTTTTCCACTCACCCCCTCATCATCCTGGAACTTGAAGATCTTTAATTTGAATCCGAATTTAAAGGAAAAAATAATGCCATCCCTAATAAATTTGAGCTAATATTGTATCACTTTTTGCACTAGTCACCCAGGAACCAGAAATCAGATCCGGATGAAATTCAATAGGGTGGAACTGTAGTACACAGTTTGAAGAAATCTAATGATTCTACATCTTATAATATGCACATAAATGGAGCGTCGTATTTCACACAAATTTATATTCAAGAATATGTAAAACTGAGTGATTCGAAAATTACTTGGGTTAAAATCTAATTAAATAAAAGCAAAAGATTGATTGCAACAGCGCGGCTTGAACCGAGAAACATTAGATTATAAAGTACGTCAGTTAGTTGACTGAGCCACAGAAGCACATATGTGCATGATGAATAAATGATACATATAAATCCATACAACGGTATTTGATAGCCGAGTGTAAATTACATTCGGAACCTGTAAAATTCTGAACGAGTGGAAGATTACGTCATTTGAACAGTTAAGTATTTATGAATTGTATCGTTTGTAGAATTATGTCACCTGTAAAATTTTTTACTGTGTACTTTTCTTAAGTTCTTAGTTTTTAATGTAATTGGTTCAACCAGTTCTCAGAAATTTTAGTGCATATTTGTTCACATGCGCACACAGACGTTTCTCGATTTCAACGAACTAAGTCGAACGGTACATGACACCTGATACTAAAATCGCTTTTCATTGTGATTATATGGCCTTTTCATATGAGGAAGGTACGAAATTTATGAACTAAGACAAGAGAGGGAAAACTGTATCATAGAGACAAGACTTGAAGCCGCAAATCTGTAGAAATACAATCATTTAAAATTTCCAAATGTTGAAACTATCACTATTTCGAATGAATATTGTTTACATTCTTAGCTCTTTATGATTGTAGAATAAAGTACATTAGCTGTTCAGAGCAACAGTTATTGTAAAACCTAGTGTCATCCGAACTGATGATGTTTTCAATGCCTCACTTGCTGTATGATAAATATGCACTTGGTTGCATCATAACATTTCTTACATGTCGTAACATATAGTAGATATTGAGCATTCCCCCAGATTTTATTGGCTTCCCGTTTACCCTAGCCATTGTGCTATCCGACAGGGTAAAACATAATCCTTCTACGTTCGCAAATGTTTCCACAATCGAGCCCAGTACAAGAAATTCAGTTGCCTTTTCTTGGTGCGATCCCTTGTTTGTGTAGGAGTGTGTTTGTGTGTTCGAACAGATTATAAGAGATAGGACGATTTTTCATAAACGTTAAGCCTTTTCGAGCAACATCTAAAAATTGGGATTTTTTTTATACTGAACAAAACATTTTCCCTACCCGTGGAGCAGGACATACGAGAAATAAAAATTAATAATAATGATAATAATAATAATAATAATACAATCCGGAGGCCGTTCAGCAGGGTAAACAAAACGAACACACAAAAATTTACCACACATTTTATCTTTACCCTCCCGTCCGACAGAAGCGGAAGCGATGAAGGTAAAGCAAAGTAAGAAAATTATAGAATTTTTCGTCGTCGGATGGTCTTCCAGCTTCTTGTCTTCGAATATAACATCTCATAAGCCGAAATGTGGGTTTATGAAGTCTCATATCGTGCCTCGTGGGATTCGAGCGGTCGAATGGTTGCCAATCATCTAGTTTTATGTGCCGGTGGCCAGGTTTGAGTATATCGATATTGCTATTTCGGAATTCGAATTCGCTATTAATTGACTTACATGACATTGATGTACTGAAATGTGGATGTTTACCTGAAACGAAAAAAATGTAAACAAAGTCAAATAAATTTCTTGGCACAAGAAGCAACAACAACATTGATTACATCACTGATATCAATTCCCGATGCTCTCCAAAGAAACCAATAAAACTCGATTAATTTCTTCCATCTTCCCTAATCAACAGTTTTGTTCTCAATAAATTTGATTATCTTCCCCGATATTTACGAGCTTCAGTACCCTTTTATTTTACTCCTCAGCGCAGTTGATTCCCTTCTCGCACCGGAATCGACTAAAGGGCCAGCAAGCATAGAAGATATCACAATATCCTTATAATGCAATTGTAATTCCAGATAAAACTTCCCAACCCAACCGAATGGATCGGGATCGGCTTGGGATCCTGTAGCCGCCTACGAGCGAACGAGTAAAAGAATGGCCTTCATGCTCATTGCCGACATCGCCATCGCCGCCGTCGTCGTCATCGCGTATTAATTCGCTTTCATTACAGCAAATTGATACGGTTGAATCGGATTGAAAGCCAAGTCCCGGAGTGGCAAGCATGCAGAACAAAACGAACAAAAAAATAGCAACCCGGTGATTCCCGGAAGGGATAATTTATGTTTGGTTTAATTTATGTTTGTGGCGATCGATGGAGGAGTGTGGCAGAAACATGCTAGAAAAAATGGGTTCGAATACCTGAACAAGGCGAAAGGAGATTGAGAAGTATTGAAATCTTGATATTCGGATGAAATTTTGATAACCCATAAGAGCTACTGCCCATACTCGCAGATGTGTTCAATATGAAATTTTCTCATTTTTTAATTAGCTTAACGAATGAAATCTATCCTTGCTAAGTTCTCAGAACAACGCAATAATACAATTGAGTAATCTTTTCGAAACAATATCAACTCTTGTTTGTCCCATATAAAAAGTACCCGTGTTTCTATCTCATTCAGTGCACATTTAGTGAATATAACATTTCAATATTGTTTATGTATTGGGAGTACAAATCAATTCGGTCCGTTTTATGGGATGAGGCATGCATTTATTTCAAAATAAAAAAAAAGATTAGTCAAAATATCGTCCATCGCTAGTTACTACTTTTTCCCAGCTCTCTGGCAATTTTTGAATCCCATCCCGACAAAATGTCTCGCCTTTTGAGGTGATCCAAGTTTGAAGCCTACTTCCGATTTCGTCAATAGAAGTAAACCGATGAGCTGCCAGATCGTGCTGCATCCGTCGGAACAAATAGTAATCAGAAGGAGCAATGTCCAAATATTTTTTCCTGACTTTTGTGACATGTGGCCAAGCGTTGTCAAGCATTGGAGAATAACAGTATCATGTATTTGCTTGAATTCCGACCGTTCTTCTCGTTTTGCACGGCTCAAACGCATCAATTGCAGCCTACACCCACCACACCTAGTAGTATCGTGTGGTTGTAGCAGCTCATAGTATACAAGACAAGAGCTTAAAATTGTCACGCATTCTCAATGAAAGAAACCATACCAACAGTTTCATTTTCAATGTTTTACTGTCTCATTCGTAAATGACCGTCACCAGAACAAACGAAGAGAGACGAAGCATTTTCGTTTCTCATCGAAAAAATGAGAGAGTATAACTGCCACGTCACTCTTTCCTCTATGACAAGACGAAACCAAACTAACGTCTTCAGGGAGCATCAGCAGAATTTCAAAATTCTCATTCTTTCATCGACGTATTGAAAATCTGTGACGCTTGGCTATGAAAACCTGTTTTAATCCACCTAGTGGAGTAATGATGCCTTTCTCATGTATAATATTGTGGTATTCTATTCAAAAATTTTCTCTTCGATTTTTGAAAGACCAAGAGATTGTTTGTGTATTAACTAGTATAACATAGAGAATGGAACAGTTCTGTGATCGGCTAGGAAGTGGGTTCACTATTATATGCACTTCCAGCACCGGAACCCGAGAACAAGTATAATCAAAGTCGGTTCGTACGGCCACCAACTAACATGACATACAAACTCTACTAGTACGTACACTAAATTACGATTTAAATGTTTGTTGCATCCGAAAATATGCAGTAATTTTTGGTAGGATCATAAGACCTTTCAATTGACTCTAAGATTGAGAATAATGGTTTAGAGTCCAGTTTATAACATTTTTTACGGTTTTTGTTCCGCCAGTTTAAGTGACGGTGTACAATATTGAACACACTTTACCCTATAACTCCGGTACCGGAAGTCGGATCCGGATGAAATTCAGGAATTCCGTATGGGAGACCTTTCATTTGAATCTAAGTTTGTCAAAATCGGTTCAGCCATCTCCGAGAAAATCTAGTGAGATTATTTAACACATACATACACACACACATACACACACACAAACATTGCTCAGCTCGTTGAACTGGAAACAGGAATCAGAACAAATTGGCTCAAATTGCACGTTCCCCTTGATAATTGGAGATTTGTGCCTTGCCATCAATTTGCTTTTAGCATCATTTTCCCGATGTATAAGAGGGAAGGATTGAAAGACTTGGTTGGACTAGTGATGCAAAACACGGAAGAATGGGGTTGCTGGGGGCTCAAATCAGTTCCAGTCGATAGGTTTTGTCAGTTGACGGCCGAACGTATCCATTCTGGCTATACCAGTCAGTCCCCGGCTTCGGGTTCCGGAGGCACTGGAAATAGTGGTCACATACTCTGAAACGGAACGAACATACTTTTCTTAGCGATGGTTTCCGGTTTTTTTGATTCAAAAAATAGCTCCGGAATTTCGTTCGTTTCGAAATTACAAGGTTATGAGTGTTCAAAATTTTAGTCCGTCTAAATGCGATGAAATCCATGATGATCTAACTCTTTATATACACACCTGTACTGTAGACAAATTATTAGGCTAATTATTTTACCATTTGTTTAAGTTTCTCAATGTATTGAGCATCTGACTGTTTTAGAATTGTTTTTGTAATGTGAGTTTTTGAAAAACGACAGGTTTTGTACCTATTTGAGAATGGTACATTGTACACCAACTCAAACTGGTTTTTCCCTGTCAATAGTTATTAGAAAAATCATAGTTAATAGTTATTAGAAAAATCATCAGGACGGATGATAAAACAAAAAAAAATTAAAAAGAACCTAAAAAGAGCACCGGTACGTACATGCGGTGGTACGGAAAAATAAAGCACAACACCCCCTCTACGAAAGAAGCACACTGTGTGTGGTGTTCGATTTCGTACACGCGGTGAAAATGAAGAAACACCGAGGCTCGATTTTGAAAACACTAGCGATTCCATCGGCACCGAGCACACATGAGTCCGATTTTTCAGCCAGAATTACGGCACATGCACGAATACCAGTTACTGTTGTGTGATTTTTGTTGAATACGGTGCTGAGGTGAAGACAGAATGAAATATAAAAATGTCTAACTTTCAAGATGTTTGACGACACAAAAAAGATTGAAATTTTCGAAGCAGATTATGAAACTATTCGAAATTGTAGGTCTGGCTATTTAAGGACCCTAAAAAGTTACTGCAACTTCGACAGTCTCCCGTTTCCGGTTCCGGAAACAGTTCTCCCAAATGTCCAATATGAAACTTATATCGATTTCTCGTGAAATGTTAATGAGAAAGGCACCATTACACCACTGGATGGATTGAAACAGGTTTTTCATTTAAAGTAATCAAGTAATCTTGATGAAAGTTTCATTTCACTTACAGTCAAAGAATCTAATAAATTCATTCAATACTTTTAGATAAATCACGAGTAATCCAAGGTGCCGACTCTCACCTATTCTATTCTAATACCAGAAACTGAAAGTTCAGCTCGGCGAATGCTTAATGAATTAGTTAGTTTAGTTGTTTAGTTTCAATGTTTTGAATTAGTTCGGTAAAATTACCATTACGGGAGATAAAAATTCTTTGTCAGACTCGCTTATCGATACCGCCTGAGTTCTCGTTGAACGGAATTAAATTTCTGTCGCCATCATCACTTCATCTACTCCCAGGTATTATTCTTCTGTATTATGTGCCACGTAAAGTTGTTTCTTACTCCGCCTTCGATCTCGCACGATAAAACATAGCTGCAGGAAGGGTAAGGTGAAAAATAGCACCTTCTGATGTCAACGTTTCTGTTGTTGTTATTTTTTTGTTTTTCCTCTTCTTGAGCTGCGTCTGTTTGTTTATGTATGTGTAAAAAAGAGATGGTGTACCAAAAGTTCCACCTTTTTTTTCGTAAAACTCAAACACTCACAGCATCCCGTAGCGCCGATGGTTTTAGTTCAGGGGGAGCTAATCTCTGTCAGAACGTGTTAGCCAGAAACAAAATAAGAGAAAAAGGACGAAAAAGTTGAACACGCTTGCCAGGAGCACGATAAAAGATTAAAAAACTGCCTCGAATAACGGCAAAATTGAACATTATTCATAAATGAGCACACATTATATTTATTTTTACCATTTTTTTCCTTCTTCCAGGGGGGAGACCTTTGTTTGTAGCTTCTGCGTGTGAAGCAGCGCGGAGGAGGGTAGTTCGGTCAGCAGTGAGACGATGGGCCACCGAGATAAAGGCAGCAAAAACTAATATATAATTTATATAGGAAACAGAACGAGAAAAAACAACATAATCCGTCCCTCAAAGCTGCGAAAGCTGTATCAGCGAAGAATCCTTGAACCGTTCATAAAAATAACAAGAAACAATCCAAGCGCACGTGAGCACCCATTAAACGGCTGTATCTTAATCCAATTAAAATTATTTATGGCTAGCGTTATTACAAAAAGGAACCACCCCGGGTTCTTAATCGCTTTTATTACCTGGATCTGCTAATTCCGGATCCAAATTGATCTTTATGATTATGATAGCCATTCTGCTGGAGAATGGTCGCGAATGGTCGGGATTTCAGATCCTACAGAAGCGGCATTGGGCTTCGATTTCGGGCGAAATGTAGAACCGCATACTCGAGCATTAGTCGTGCATAAAAAAATATAAAACAAAATTTCAAGTTAATTCAAACCCGAACCCGTGTGTCTCCGTCCATTGGACAGGAGTTTTTCAAAACTGCGATGATGACGATGACGACGTAGACTACTCCTCTGAATACCGCCACAACCCCTTCCGTCGCGCCCGTCATTGATGTGTACGATAACATAAAACTGACCATGACCTTTTTATCTTTGGGGATCCTGCGGACCGCTGTCTGTCCGCATTCTGTCTCTCGTTCCTCTCTTCTTCTGGTTTCCTGCCGTTCTGGAAAAGGCTCCCACCGATAAGCATAACCAGTGAGGTGAATATCCTGCCTTTTCCTGTAGCAAGATCTGCTACCCCCCCCCCCCCCCAAAAAAGAGAGAAGCGGAGGCACAGACCGGTGGTCGGATTGTGGACAGACGATCGAACCCGTACACACACCCATCCTGGCATCGGTTACGTACACACATCCACACCGCGTGCAGCAGCCTCGATTGATGTTTCACCATTTTCCAATCGTCTCACTTTTCGATGGTGTGTTTTTTTTTTATCTGTCCCGATTCGGCAATCGATTTTCCGTGGTCAGCAACTTAGGCTTTAAAGGTGAGAAGTAGGTTGATTTTCGTTCGGGGGATTCTGGAAATGGTTTTCCTCTGAGCTCAGTTGCGTGTGTTTTCATCGCTGTCATGAGCCATCAATACATATTGTGACCATCGGTTGAATTGCAGGAAACATAATGCGTCTCCATTGGAAATAGTTTTATGAGAACGAGTTGTGGCATGTTTCCTCGTCCATTGGATAGCTTTAACGACTGTTAGTTGCAATATACAACGGTATAAAGTCATCGAGTTTAGCGTTCGAAGCCCCCCCGAAAACCATGCAGACAAACCACACTCATCAACAAAAATAGATCGCGTAGCGCCATGGCAATCGCAGCTCGTTATTACAGAAACATTTGTGTAAGAAAAAAATCGACTATCGTAAAACCATAACCGACAAAACAGCTCCTCAATATAAGACAAAAAATCATTTAATGCCGTAAAACACTCATAAATACTCGAAGGCAAGGCAAGTTCTTAGTATTCATAACCGCCATCGACTCCGTCAAAAGAAAAAAAAAGCCATCCTTTTTCTTCATTTTTAGCGTCGAACAATAACCGAACCCAATTCGCCAATTCGGCTCGTAATGATGACTTTAGTGCCATTTCCCATGCCACCGTTTCGGTTTTAATGACGACCGGTGAAATAAAACGCTAAAATTTTGTGTGTATTCAATCCCTGGCCGGAATTCGCCACTACCAACTGTGCATGACATGACAATTTTTCACTGTCGCATTCGTGCGGGACCTTTCGTGGGACCGGGAACGAACAAATAAAAACCGGAAAGTCGAAATGAGTTGCAACATTGAATTGTTACTTTGTGGGCCGACTTTGTGCTCGAAACCGAAATGCAGTCAGTCCGTTTGCGATAGACTGGAAAATGGAACAGCCGAAAAGTGCACCACCGTCCGCGCCCAGTTCGTTGAGGTGGTAACGGTAACGGGACTGAAGGCGAACGAAATTTACACCACTGCGAATCTCGAAACTGTGTTGTCGTGTACAAGAAAAATCAATATACACTTTTATGGGATTGGGGATCCATCGTAAGGTCAGACAGTATCTTTTTTTTATTATGATAATAATACGAACTTTACTGCCATCAACATGATACATGATGCCATATTGATTCAAGAGATTTCTTCATACCGGTTTGTTCAATTGATAGTATTGAGTTCACTCATTCGTACAAGCGGAGAAATAAAGGTTTATAACTTTTTTCCTTTGGTGTACTCTTAGTTTTAAATGATGAGTATGGATCAGACAGACTACCCCAAGATCGTTCAGTTGTAATACGTGTAATACATCATCCGAAAACGGTGGAAATCATTCTCTGCACTCCACCGGTTTTCATGCAATCTTAGTTTCAAATTAAAGAGCTTATGATCCCATAGAACGGTACTGAATTATATCCGGATTCGAATTCCGGGTCACATTTAAACAAGTAACAGATCGGCTGAAAAGTTCGTATCGTTTCTATGAGAGGGCGCCACTAGAATTAAATCGATACCATTTTCAGTAAGTACCAACCTTCAAAAGATACGTGTATAAATTTGACAGCTGTCTGATTATTAGTTTGTGAGATATTGCATTTTGAGTGAAGCTACTTTTGTTATTGTGAAAAAAATGAAAAAAAAGGAATTTCGTGTGTTGATGAAACACTACTTTTTGATGAAAAAAAGTGCCGCCGATACCAAAAAATGGCTTGATAAGTGTTATCCAGACTCTGCACCGGGCGAAGCAACAATTCGTAAGTGGTTTGCAAAATTTCGTACTGGTCATATGAGCACCGAAGACGATGAATGCAGTGGACGTCCAAAAGAGGCTGTTACCGATGAAAACGTGAAAAAAATCCACAAAATGATTTTCAATGACCGCAAAGTGAAGTTGATCTAGATAGCTGACACCCTAAAGATATCAAAGGAACGTGTTGGACATATTATTCACGAATATTTGAATATGAGAAAGCTTTGTGCAAAATGGGTGCCGCGTGAGCTCAAAATCACAATGTCACAAGTCGATGAAAACCATGCTGAAATTGAACGAATTGGGCTTCGAATTGCTCCCTCATCCACCGTATTCTCCAGATTTGGCCCCCAGTGACGTTTTCCTGTAAAAAATTTAGAAGCAATGAAGAGGTAATCGCTGAAACTGAGGCCTATTTTGAGGCAAAGGACAAATCGTACTACAAAAATGGTATCGAAAAGTTGGAAGATCGCTATAATCGCTGTATCGCCTGTGATGGCAATTATGTTGAATAATAAAAACGAATTTTGGCAAAAAAATGTGTGTTTCTATTAAACGATACGAACTTTTCAGCCGAATTGTTACACTTCGAATCAACTGATATATGTTATAAGAATTGTTTCAAAAGTCATTTGTAACGCAAAAGAAACCAGAGATACTTCTGAATTTCATGATCATATGCAATCTGAATGCGTTTCTCGTAGATACTTGTCGACTGAATAATATTTCAATATAAATTATGCAAATTATGGTTTGTACTTGAAATATCCGAAATCCGAAAAAAATTTGATGCCAAAAGTCTTAGAATTGCATTAAACGTCGAAATTTAGTGTCATCTAAAAAAAATTTTTTTTAATAGAAAAAATAAGTCCCTCAAAATCGAAAAAAATCAAAGTCCCAGAAAGTCGATTTTTTCAAAAAAAAATGATATAACACTAAATCTTGACGTTTCATGCAATTTTAAGATTTTTGGCATCAAAAAAATTGTTCGATTTCGGAAATTTCATGTACTCCCCCCTATGGTGCTTTTTCAAGATCGAAAATTTTCAAACTTGAACCGCTGGGCAGCACCCCTTGCCCATGTCCGATTTGGCTCAAATTTTGCATGAGGACTGGTTAAACTTTTGAAAAATAGCGCTTTACGAAATTAGGGGTGATCTCAAAATGTTGGCATATTAGAGGGGATCACGTTAGAGCGGTAAAAACAACGTGTCTTGTCAGTTACGTCTCTTATACCATTATACCTCCGGAATTAAAAGTCACAGCCATTTGATCTTTGAACTTGATCAATGGCCCGACAGTAGCTTTCAATCGAGCATAAGATTGTTAAAGTCAGTTCAGCCATCTCTGAGAAAATAGAGCGCGTATAAATATCTTCGAAAAGTGCACACACACATACACACACATTTTCCAATTTCGTCGAACTGAGTCGAATGGTATATAACACTATGGGTCTCCGAGGCTCCGTTCAAAAGTCGGTTTTTCCAGCAGTTCTAATACTTTTCTATAGAAAAAGACAAAAACCTGTTTTAATCCACCTAGTAGTGTAATGATGCCTTTCTCATGTACAATATTGTGGTATTCTATTCAAAAAATTTTTCTTCGATTTTTTAAAGAAACCAAGAGATTGTTTGTGCATTATACCATACAGAATAAAACAGTGCTTTGATTGCGTAGGTCATCCTTAAGAAAACAAGGTGGGTTCACTATTATAAGCACTTCCGGCACCGGAACCCGAGAACCGGTATAATCAAAGTCGGTTCGTACGGCCACCAACTAACATGACATACGAACTCTACTAGTGCGCACTCTAAATTACGATTTAAATGTTTGTTGCATCCGAAAATATGCAGTAATTTTTGGTAGGACCATAAGACCTTTCAATTGACCCTAAGATTGGGAATAACGGTTTAGAGTCCAGTTTATAACATTTTTTACGGTTTTTGTTCCGCCAGTTTAAGTGACGGTGTACAATATTGAACACACTTTACCCTATAACTCCGGAACCGGAAGTCTGATCCGGATGAGATTCAGGAATTACGTATGGGACCGGAAGACCTTTCATTTGTATCTAAGTTTGTGGAAATCGGTCAAACCATCGCTGAGAAAAGTGAGTGAGATCCATTTTGGTATATATGACCACTATTTCCGATACTTCCGGAACCGGATACCGGGAACCAGGACAGCCGAAATCGGTTTGTTTAGTTGCCTACTGATAATGACTATCGATTTGTGTTGTTTTGAGACCAGTTTAGAAATTTTTTTTACGTATTTTGATTCGCCGGTTTAAGTGACGGTGTACAATATTGAACACACTTTACCCTATAACTCCGGAACCGGAAGTCGGATCCGGATGAAATTCAGGAATTCCGTATGGGACCACGAGACCTTTAATTTGAATCTAAGTTTGTCAAAATCGGTTCAGCCACCTCCGAAAAAACCTAGTGAGATTATTTGACACATACACACACACAGACATTGCTCAGCTCGATGAACTGAGTCGAATGGTATATGACACTTCACTAGTCGGTTTTTCAAGTGATTGCATAACCTTTCTATATGAGAAAGGCAGAACGGAATCATTTTACTGCTAGGTGTTTTTTACTAAAATAACTTTGGGAAAATCGTCTGATTGGTACATCAATTATACATACTGTTTCAATAAATTATAATAATAATTAAAAAATACTGAAATAGATTTAGGTGAATCAAAACAGCCTGTGTTATTTGTATGAAGATTAAAAAAAGTTGTTAGATTAGGTAATTTTTATGATTTTTATGGCGTTCTAAATTTACATTGTCGGTGAGAAAATTTAAATAACGAGTACCGTTATTACATTCCAAGTAACGCATATTCCGAACATTATGAATTTTCATAGGAGAAGAGTTATTGTTCACGACTTGAAACATTTTGATCATAAAATCGAGAATAATTGTCAGGATTTCATGAGAAGATGAAATGATTGGTTTCATGATTTTATATTTACTTTACATTTAGAAGCAGTAATTTCGAGAAATTCGAAAGATTTCGCGTTCTTGTTCAACAAATCACGTTAATAAACTCCTCGGAAGAAAAGTCAATTTGAAACGGTAGGACTAACTACACTGTGTGGTAATTGATGGCATTGTTGAGGAATAAACTTCATACACGTGGTCACAATGATTTAAGGAATACAGTTTCTAGGAAAATGGCCAATACTAATTTTGGATATTGCACACTGTCATGTAGCAAATTAGATTCACTTATTTGAGCACGACTTTAGCCACACCCGACAAAATTTAGACCACTTTCCACATTTCTCTAGTCTAATGTGTGTATGCAAATAACAACAACCAAGAAATGACTGACATAAATAATATCAATCTGCGCTTCATTTCCATTCCACTGCATAAACGGATTCCGTCCCAGCACCGAAAAGGACCCCAAGCACGATGTAATCCAGTGATGATGCAGTCCTGACTTTTCGCCTGATTCGAGTAATGGCTTTCACCTCGTTCTGCTACTGTGTGTATGCAGTTCATTTAGATATCCATCAAAAGCTATTGATTGCACTGTTTTCTCCATATATCATATTACAAAAAGGCAACACCCCCTGCCGTTGAGGATAGGACTCGTATTCTTCGGTGCATCAGTCCGCTAGCTCACAGGTAAATTATTTGCAAATGTGATGCACGTTTCTCGGTTTGGCTGGGGATTCGCCATATCTGTCTGTCTGCCCGAGGGTGGGTGGCTCATCGAAACGGTGGTGGAAGGAATTCATATATTCTTCTGCACCATTTTTCCCATTGCAGAATGCCGAAAAAAAAATCTTATTATTATGCATTTCCCTGCCTATCTACCCGCTTGCCTTGCCAGTATAGGGTTAGTTTTTTTTCTACCTACACTTTCGAACAAAGCAGAAATATGCTGTGCAAGCCACCACCGAGCCACCCATATAAATTTGGCCCAAATTGCATGAATGCAGTAATCATCTTTTCAAGCCCGGCGAACTGCACCGACCGTTGAACAGTGCAGCGACGCGCTAGGCTGCAAAGCAATTCGGTTCCAGCGCAGACAACCGGTGTGCAATATGCATGCACTGCATATCCAATCGATGGCACAAGATAAAACGAAAAATACAATCCTTCCGAGTGGCGCGTGCTTTTCCGTGTAATGGAAGATTGGTGGCGGTGGGCGAGTGAGACAGAGAGAGAGACGAAACACCTCAACCCCCTTCATCAGATTGTTGAAGAAGGAAATAAACAAAGTGTAATAATTTATGGAAAGAGTACCTAACAATTATGTTTTTCGAGGAAAACGATGAATTCCACATCGTACTACAAAATACTTTTCGGATTTCGACGAAACCAATTAACAAACACATTCGCATTCGCCTGCAAGTCGATAAACTCGAGATGCTTGAATGCTTATCATATTTCATCCGCTTCCTCCCGAAATCGCTTGGGCTCGCATCCTAGAATGTTACATTATTAAAAACCATACCTTCAGAGCAAAATACATGGAGAAAAAAAAACGAAAAAAATGATTTAATGTTGCCATATCCACACACATGTGAAAATTTCCCCCTTTTTCCCCCTCGGTTGTGACGTGTGTGCGATGCTGGCCAAATAAGGAAAATCCATCATACAGGTTCGTTTGTACCGCGTGCTCTGCCGTCACCCTCGCACCGTCCACCGACTGCGGAATGAATGCGATGCAAGCGTACACACGGGATTCCAATTTTCTTTTAACTTTCTTACCCAAGCTAACCCGTCCCATTCCTGCGTTATTCCGTTCGCAATAGCGGTCTCCGATGGGAGAAAGTGAACGCCGTTCGTGGCGAATTCGACGGGACAGGGTGGGTGAGTATTTTCGCTAACTTTCACCATCACCCCCTAGGAGTTCGATCCAATCAATTTCGCAACGAAAAATTCTGCCAACATGAGCTCGCGAAATATTTTTTATTAATATTAGAACCTTTCGGAAGCAAAGGAGACCAGCTCCGGCGGTAGTAGAATCTATTGATTTATTTTCGAGATATGGTTCGAATGGTGGTGAAATGCTTCGTTGCTTTCGGGAAAGTCTGCTCGGGTGGGTTTCCATCTGTTTGTCGTGTCAATTACGTTAAGCGCTAGAGCAGGCAATTTATTTCGTTCCACCTTTTGTAGCGAGGAAATGTTGAGCCATATTTCTATCATGTAGTGATTTTCAAAAACCTTACTTTCCATGCGCGTGTTGCAAAAAAATATCCCTTTACCCTTGGTAGGGATAGTTTTGCACACTTTACCGGCTTTACCGGAATGAAATCAAAACCAGCGAAATTCAGCTGAAAAAATCCAAATAAATATTAATTGACACTTAGCAATTCAATTTGAACCGAAAAATTGTACTCTACACAGAAAGAAATTATGAATTCTACAGGTGACATAATTCTTCAAACGATACAATTCATAACTACTTAACTTCTCAAATGACACAATATTCCATTCGTGCTCGAAATTTACTGGCTCCGAGTGTAATTTGCACTCGGCTAGCAAGTGAGACTGTATGAATTTATATGCACGATTTACCAACCAAGCAGATATGTGCTTCTGTGACTCAGTCGACTAACTAGTGTGCTTTATGATCTAATGTTTCTCGGATCAAGTCGCGTTGTTGATGTCGATCTTTTGATTTTTATTCCTTTCGTTTCAAAGCCATGTAATTTTCAATTCACACAATTTTACATGTTCTTGAATATAAATTTGTGTGAAATATGATGCTCCGTTTATGTGCATCTGATAAGATGTAAAATCACAAGAATTTTTCGAACTGTGTACTTAACTAACTCCTTTACACGACTTATTATTATTTTTAAGGGTTATTTATGTAGATTAATCTTTATACTTGCTTAGACTGTCAAAAGTGTAGTGTAAGAGAACTTAGTGTAGCAGAATGAGAGGGCGCAAATTGGTTTGTATGTAATTACTTTTTTCTAATGTAACAACGATTAAAAAGCCTTCGCCTTGACAGCCTATAGTCTATAGGAATAATAATGTGTATATGTGTTAACCTATCCCAAGCTTCACTATCTGGCAGTGGTTTACAGAAAAAGCTGTTTTGATGTACTTTGATTATACACTCAAATAACTCTAGTCCAGGACCCAGGGAGGTGTTAACTTAATTTAATTCCGAAGACCCACTTCGTATGCATAACAAATGGTGTTCCGATATCACCGTTCCACCGACCAGCCCCACCTCAATGCAATGTTTGCATCAAATGGATTCACATATTACAAGAAGACTTTCGCTCCCTTGCAAATGGCAAGCAATTGACGCGTATTTAGGCTGTGAACCATTTCGCGGTTAATTTTAACTTTTGATGAAAATCTGCCACTTGATTGACGGAAAGTTATTTGGTTTTTTCCACTGGAAATAATTTCAACTAAAGAATTTTCATTCCAAGATTTTTTTCAGTGTCGGAAAATAACCATTGATCTGTCAAAAATTAAAAAAAAATGCTATCGAGCAGGATTATTTTTGACAACATCAAATTAACCGCTCGATTGTCAGGAAATGGTTCACAGCCTTAATTTATGTTTTCCAGTTTGGTATGTACGATTGTATTACATGCAATGTCCCATATCAAACCAATCTTATCCAAATATTCTATCTTCGGAATCTGCCAATTACACCCTTGGGGCATAGTGTGATATTGCACACATCTGAATATTTTTCCTATACACTAATAATGAGAACAGCGAAATTATTCGTACCCAAACATTCACTTTTACTCATAAAACGTATTATACTTCATGCGCCGAATTATTTAAGGATGATGCAAGAAATATAAATCAATAAACAATGCAAGGTCTTTTGATCTGTAAAATCATATTATAGTGTTCAAATGACTATTCCTTATTGAAACCTTGTAGTTTTGTTATTTTGTGTATGTGAATTGTTTAAGCTGTAATTTCTTCGTTCTTAGAAAGATACTAGGGTCAGAATTAATCTGAAAAAAATATTACCCAGAAAAAAATTACTATTTAATTTTTTATTTTTGTTCGAATATTGGTAATTTAATTCTATTTGATCATTAATATGCCTTGCCAGAAGAAACATTTCAACAAAATTCTTTCTCTTGGCTAACGTAAAACGAACATTTCTGTCACTTTTTCAACAACTCCATACCATTCTTTAACAAATACACATATTCGATTGAAACTTTGACATATCACAGGTATCATGAAAAAGTAGTAATTATTTTATACAATTTTTATAAACAATAGATTATTGTCATGTTATGGGCCTTTGAAAACTGGATAAACTATAACACAGTGCAATAAAACATCGTAAATTAAAAATCCGTCGGAAAATTTACGGGCCTGCAATTATTTTAAAACTTACATGGTACTTTCACACGCCATTTACTTTTCTTATAATTTCTATTCATCGCACGCTCGGCAGCATCCGGCGCGTGTGAAAACACCATGTCGGTAGTCATTGTTTTCGTCAGATGGTTTAAAATAGCTGCTGGCCGGCAAATTTTTTAACATGACAAAAAAATCAATTGTTTGTACAAATTGTATAAGATAATGTTGAAAAAAAAATATTTCTTCTACTACACCGAAACCTCCATTTACGATGATTTGTAAATCAAGTTAGCTCGTGAAAAAAGTTCACGTTATTTGGAACTAACTTCGTGAAATAAGTTTGCGTTATTTGGAATTTATTTCGTAAAAAAAGTTGTGCAGTGAATGTTTAAAACCTAATCATATGAATATTTTCGGAATGAATTGATGGATTTTTGAGTAGAAGCCGAAAAACAATGCTTGGGGTCGTTCCGAAATCCAATATGGCGGCTTCCGGTTTATTGATATTCCTTTAAAGCCCTTACAATATAGATATTTTCGAAACGGTTTTGATTTGTAATGTCGTATTCGCTTGAGAAAACTGAAACTGACCCAGGGCAGTTTCATCAAACAAACAATTTTCACGAAACTGTGTTTGTTTCGCACTTAGCAACGGGGGTTTGAGCAAACCTGATATAAAAACCAGGTTCGAAACTGACTCGATTTTCCAGGAATCCAAGATGGCGAATTCAGGTTTATTTTTTTTTTTTTTTGAAATCTTTATAAAATGGATATTTCCTGAACAGGTTGAAAGAACAGATTCTGAAAAGCTATGTTTGAGGTTGTTTCGAAATCTAAGATGGCGGTTTCCGGTTTATTGATACTCCTCGAAAACCCTTACAATATGAGTAAGGATTTTCAGAAATATAGATATACCGGAAGTCATCATATTGAATTTCGACACCAGCTCAAACATCGTTAGTTTCCATTCATTCCGTTTTCAAGTAATATCGATAAACTGAAGGTCGCTATCTTTGACGACATCAAACATTGTTTTCCGGCATCTGTTCATTAAACCCTTTCCGGAAATACTCATATTGCAAGGGCTTACAAGGAATATCAATAAACCTGAAGTCGCCATCTTGTATTAAGAAACGAAGTTTACCGGTACCTACACATCAAATCCGTCTAAACATATTCGTATTGTAAGGGTTTTCAATATTAATAAACCGGATGTCGTCATCTTGAATTTCGAAACGATCTCAAACATTATTTTTTGGTACTACCATTTTTTGGTGCCATCACATACGTTCAAAAAATATCGATATTGTAGGATTTTTCAAAGAATGTCAATAAGCCGGAAGTCGTTATCTTGGATTTCGAAATGATCTCAAGCATCGTTTTTTGGTACTTACACATCAAACCAGAGGTGGGAATAAGCCCATTTTGTGCATGAAAATGTGAATCAAGATTTCCGATTGTGAATCAAAAAACCGAACACCGTGAATTAAAAATTGGGTAACAAAACTTAAATTGTGATTTTGTTTTGAATTGTGGGAAAGGAAATTGAAGACTTTTTAAATTCTAAGTAAAACCAAAATTCATCTTATCAAAAATCATTCGTTTGAAAATTCATTGTAATATCTACAATAAATATGTGATATGAAAGGATAATACTGACTATTTTTATTTACTGTGAATCAAAAAATTTGCTTATTTCCACCCCTGCATCAAACCGTTCCGAAAGCATCCATTTTGTAAAGGTTTTCACCAAATATCAAGAAACCGGAGATCATCATTTTGGATTTTGAAACGACTCCATTCATTGTTTGCCGGCCAATTGCCGGCTCCTACAAATCAAATCCGTTCAAATGCCCATATTGTAAGAATTTCGATAATCCGGAAGTCGCCCCCTCGGAGTTTGAAACTACCTCAAACATCGTTTTCCAGCACCGTTCCATCAAATGCGTGCCAAATTTGTAGTGGTTAAAAAGAGTTAAGGATCAAATGTAAACCAAGTTAACTTGTGTTGGTAATTTGTATATTATGTACATTTTATATGGTACGAATGTCATAGATCTATGATATGCAGTTTATCAAAGTGGCTTGAACGATTGAGTTTAAAACAAACTTTTTAGCAATAATTTACTTCCAAACGAATGTTGAGCCTGACTTTTTGGATGATGTTTTGATCAATTTTTCACCAATGATGGAAAATAGCTTACATTTGATGAATGTACACAGAAAAAATAATGAATTTTACAGGTGACATAATTCTACAAACGATACAGTTCATAAATACTTAACTGTTCAAATGACGTAATCTTAAACTCGTACAGATTTTTACAGGTTCCAAATGTAATTTACACTCGGCTACCAAATGCCGCTATATAGATTTTTGTGTATAAATTATTCATCATGCACATATGTGCTTCTGTGGCTTAGTCAACTAACTGACGTACTTTATAATTTAATGTTTCTCGGTTCAAGCCGCGCTGTTGCAATCAATCTTTTGTTTTTTATTTAATTCGATTTCAACCTAAGTAATTTTCGAATCACACAATGTTACATGTTCTTGAATATAAATTCGTGTGAAATACGACGCTTCATTTATGTGCATCTTATAAGATGTAGAATCACTAGAAAATCTTCACTCTTCGAACTGTGAAGATTTCAATTTTCTAATAAAAAAGTTAGCTACACTGCTTTAATGCATTTGTATTAGATCGCACTATACAAAATAAACAATACTATATATTTTCTGTGAAAAAAGGAGTTTTCCTGAAAAATAAATAGTTTCACGACAACCTTCCATATTCATTGCCTTTTGCGTATTAAATTAAAGGTTCCTATTTTGGGGGTTTACTTATAGAAGATAAGCAAATCTTTATTTCGTAATCATTTCTGCAAGAGAAAATTAATATAGGAATGTGTCCGTTACTAATCAAATGTGTTAGTTGAAGTAAGCGGAAATTGTAATAATTTTTCTCGACCAGTTTTCAAAAAAAAACGAAAGAGTTTTAGACTAAGATTTTCGCTTTTCTTGAATTGCAATTCTAAGCAGAACGAACTGATTTGTTTATTTTTAAACCATATGGAAGATTTATTGATTAAAATCATGGAAAAAGCGCAGGAATTTGTTTTTACGTACACATTGTTGACATTACTCATACGCTTGCAATATGTCTTGCAACTTAAGGTAAAACCACGTGTACGTAAATGGTGGTTTTGGTGTATTCATACGATAAGTTTAAATTTATTATATTATCAGTAATATCAGTAATCAGCGATTTAGAGAATTCTGATTCAAATTAAAATAGTGTGAAGGAAGTGTACCACACTTTTTAAAACGAAGTCTTGAGTTGTATTGATATTTATATCCGTTTAAAACGAATCATATGCCACACTGAAGATCATATGAATCAGACTGATAAGTTCCGCATTTTAACCAAATATGTTATCAATTTCTGCCCCGGGTTAGCGGTTTAATACACAGGGTGCTGGTCTTACAAGGCAGTTGTATATTCGAGCTCCGACCAGGAAGGATTCTTAGTGTCAGTAGGATCGCAGTCCTAGCCATACAATGATTCTGTACGCTAAGAATCGGCTGCGAAGTCGGTTGAAACAGAATGGTTAAACTCCACAAATGAATCTAATGCCAAGACTTTGCCTTTGGTAATCAATCTCTGGAATTATCGGCGAATGACCTTGAGGTTGAAACCTCTATAATCAAATTGTAATTGGCAATTGTAATATTGTAAATTGAACCTTAAGGAAATAATAAGTAAATTTTCAATCTTAATATTGTTTTTAATTAAAAAAACTTACATTATGATTACACTTGAAGAGTAGCATAACAAGCGGAATTTGAGGACATTGCAGTTATAGAGGAATGATAATCTACTCTTGATTTTACACTTATGATTGTTTTTCCTCTGCATTTTGCTGTACTCGTATGTATTGATCAGGTAGTAGGTTGGTATTAGGATAATGAGCTAATGAGTTTTAAAATAATGTAGCAAGTTTTCATAATATCCTGTTCTCGTAATCTACTTAAACACTAGACAAAATCTGGAAGTATTTAAACTGAAAGTTAGTAAATTATAGGAATAATATGATTGGTGCGTTGCTTGCAATATCCAAAAAACTGCAAATGAATAAATCGAGAACCTTTGTGTTATAAAATCAGTAGCAAAACTAGACCAAATGTTACTTTTCCGATTCAATTATTCAACTGGAAACAGCATGGAAGCGTTGGACGTGATGTATTCAAATTAATTGTTAAAAATTAATTTCTAATGATTCTTGTTGACACAAAATTAATTATTACTGTTCATTATCCAATACATTGAAATATTTACCGCTCTCGTGGAACAAAAGTTGTTCGAGAAGTGAATAATCGAAGTGGTGGTCAGTCATGCATTTTTCCCCGTAGTCCTTTCTCTTCTTCCTTCTGGCCGATAGCGATTGGATTTATACGCGGCGAGGTGAAACGTGTCGAGTATGCCCTTATTTATCTTGCACAGACCGTAACAAGGAAAGTTGTTTTCCTGTTGTTGCTGTTGTTGTACTAGGTACTGCTGGCGACTTTTTATCTCTCCCCCACGAGCTGCAGGAGATGTTAGGTTTCACACATTCCGTGTGTTTGTCCACCAACCAAAACGACAACAAACAGTTTTCTGGTGTGACCTTCCTCCTACAACCGGACTTGTGTTTCGCTGACCCCTCGCATCGAGATCGATTTAGGATATATGGGAATGCTCGGCCAACGAAGCCCTTTGTACATGTGGTACATCGCACAAAACGTTCTTCTTTTGTTCAAATTACATCGATTATCGTTTATTTGTTTTGCTCCGGCCACCACACTTACAGGCGCGCACACACACACCGACACCAACTTACGCACCGACAGCAAACCGGAAAATCGCGATTCAGATCAGCCCCTTCCAGTAAGTTTTTCCCACAATCGCTTGGTGGATTGCTCTCTTCTTTGAAGTGGTTATTTCAATTTTAAAGCGATTAAATATTTCAAATACAAAAACGCAAAAACTTTTCCCGACTTTCACGCTGCTGTCGTTACTGATTCACAAGAACAACTTTTCATTACAGCCGAACAACCCAAGCTGGTGGGGTTGGCTGATGACCTTAGGAAACCCCGCTTTGCCTAGCCGTCCCCTGTCCGGTTTCTCAACCAGCCATGCACCGAAAAGGAGTTTGCGGTATCGATCGAGTGTAATTATCTGAAGAGCTTTCTAAAAGTTTCCGCAATCAAATTAAACTCGGCGTAGTTCTGGACTCTAGCGTTGCCAGAAGGATTTAGCTGTGGTGCTGCATTGCACTGCACTGAAATGCAAAGAACCGGTGCCAAGAAGTAATGCCACCCACCCCCGCCCCCCCCCCCCCCCCGTTACCCCTCACCAATGTCTGAATAATGAACGGCCATGGCAGTCGTTCGTTCGTCGTGGCGTAATTTCAACTTTGTTTCTAACTGGCAAATGAAGAACGGCTATGGCGTTGGCAGCAAATAATAATAATAGTAATTTTAACACCACGTCTTTTCATTACAGCCCGTTGGGGTTGCTCGAATTTGTGCGGAACTAGGGTGATCTTGACAGCTTTGCCGTGATTCTGAACGGGCTCACTAGCAGATAATGATATAACTAGTTCTGATTATGCTGACATCAGCTGAATACGAACAAATGATAATTTTGTGTTGGCAACTGCAGAGAAACACAGTTACTTTATTGGCTACCCTAGTATTTTCCTCCAGCACACGAATGTCAGCTTATAGATCAGATTTAAACTGCGGTGAAAAGTTCTCCAACCACCGCTGCTTGACTTCCCCATTTCCATCCGTAGCTGTCATCGCACTCCATTCAAAAACCCATCTGCAAATGAACTCGACTGAGAAAATATAATTTATTCATAGAGTTCAACCCTTTCATAATTTCCTCCGGCACGGAATACTCTGCAGTAGGAATATTAATTGCGTGTAATTTCCTTAATTTTCCCCCACCTCCGACGGACGGCAGCAGCACCAGCTAACCCTTCGCAGCCAGGATAGGACCGGATTTCTGCCAGAGTGATTAAACAATCTGGCCATTCTGTGTCCATGAGCGGTGTGGGAAAAAGGGTCAAAAGGCGATCCTTGATTGGAGCAAACCCTCGGGCCATCAGTTGGTCGGTCGGGCGATTTGAAGCTACTCAGAGTTGCATAAATACTGACCTGCCGGCATTTGAAACTACATAATGAGCACACACACACACACAAGTCATCAGCCCTTAAGCGATGTAATTAGCACACATTCCGGGTTCGGTTAGCGTGGACGTGGACGGCAACAGCTTCCGGCTGGGGAATATTATTTTAATTAGAATTATATTTAGGCACGCGTGACGAACAATGGAACGATCCTCATCGTAAGGAATGTACGTCAGTGCGGCCTATCTGTATCGGATTACAAGAGGATGTGTGGAAGTGTTACATGATGTTTACATGGGTGTTTAATCCACTTTATTGTGATTGTTAGGGACGAAGAACCAGTAGTTCATGATCATAAAGCCAATCCTTTTTTGGGTTTTATTATTTTTAGTGGTAAGTATGTTTATGATAAAGTTATGTTATGTACTTATCGACTGGGAGTAAAGTTAATAGTTCTTATTTGTGGTTTTCTCAGTTTAGTATATTAAATAGACGGTGTATTTGTTAATTTTTTGATAGCCTTTTTCAAGGGCTCGAATGATAAAATCTCCCTTGAAAAAGGCCATCGAAAACGGTCTAAACGTCGGTCAATTTAACAAATACATCGTCTGCCTAATATATTAGACTGTGAAAGCCACAAATAAGAACTATTTATTATAAGGAGTTTTCAAAATGGGCAACACATAAGCAAAAAAAAAAAACAAATCGGTACCAACATGTGATTAGGGCCTATCGTGCGATAGGCCCTTCGGAATGTTACAAAATGTAATACTCATTGCTTCCAAGGTGCACAATACTCTATTAAAACTTGTAGATGGAATCCCTATTATTTACACTCAAACGCTAGGGTTGAGATTTTCATCGATTTTTTTCAAAATTTTATAACTTCTGTAAAAATTGACCGATCTTAATGCGTTTGGTGTCAACAAACTGGGTATTCTTTAATTTTATTATGTGTTTATCGGTGTTGATATAGTCAAAAAATACCAGAGTTATTCAAGATCGCGTTGGGGTAAGTCGGTTTTGCCATTTGGCGATCTAAAAAACTATAAATATATACATATATGGGAACAATTATGATATAATCTGAAATGTGTAAAATTTACTGAACCGTTTCAATATAAATAAAAAAATCATTTGACATGCCTTCAATCAACTTGTGGAACCCAGTAGATGTTTTTTGTCACAGTTTAAGAGCAGCGGTTCTGCGGTCTCAATACAGTTCTACATTGTATTTTGTTTATTCTTACATATATATATTTTTAATCCTCAACAAATGGCAAAACCGACTTACCTCGAACGCGATCTGGTAAAACTCCGATATTTTTGGATCATATCAACACCTGTTTTTTTTTTGACACCACACTTTTCAAAATCGGTCAATTTATACAGAAGTTACAAATTATTGAAAAAGAAATCTATTAAAATCTCAACCCAAGCGTTTGAGTGTTAATGTGCATAGAATTGAGCCCCGTGTAATTTGGTAATTTTTGTACTACGCTAAAACCTCAATTAACGCGAGTTCAACTTACGCTACTTTTAGTTTTTCCTTATAGAAATGTAATAGAATTGCTGGAAAACCCGAACCTATAGTGTTCTCTTTCGGCACAGCTCCTTTCAAAGATTTGTTTACCGTTCAATTTTTTCAGCGCTGGCCGCAAGCTTAGGCTCGTTTAAAAGCTACTGTTGCGGTATTGATCGAGCTCGAAGTACAAATGGCTGTCAAATTTCGTTTCCGGAGATATAACGATATAAGTGACATAAACGACAAAACCGCGCACAGCTCAATTTTCTCAGGGATGGTTGAATTGAATTTGAACAACTTTAAACTAACCCACAAAAAGCGATGTTTTCTTACCGCTCCATTTTTTCAGAGATAGCAGAACCAATTTCAACAAACTTAGGTTCGTTTTGAAGCTACAATTGGACCATTGATCAAGTTTGAAGTTCAAACGACTGTCACTTTCGATTCCGGAGTTATAACGGTACAAGTGACGTAAACGACAAAACCGCTCAAAGCTCAATTTTCTCGGAGATAGCTGAATCAATTTGAACAATCTTAAACTCGTTTGAAAGCTTCTATTAGGCTATTGATCGAGATCGAAGAACAAATGGTTGTTACTTCTGGCTCCGGTGATATGATAATATAAGTGACATAACCGACAAAATGTTGTTTTTTTACCACTTAAGGATCAAGAGTAAACCAAGTTAACTTGTGTTGGTAATTTGTGTATTACGTACATTTTATTTGGTACGCATACCATAAATCTGCACAAATGAAAATAGGGTAACGGCTCCCTATTTCATCTGAGCTCCTATTTCCATCTCATCCCTTCACTTCATGACTTTGTACATGAATAATATTTTAGAACCTACCTGAACCAAACTGTGAAATGTTTTAAAATGATTATAAAAGCTATTGTCACACTTTCCTATTGAAAGAAATGGTTTTAAGTTCTTCGGTTATCGTTTTTTTTTATTTCAAATAAACTCACTTTTCAATTTAGGACACATTTTCGTCTCAAGATTTACAGTTCGTCATGTTTCTGATTATCTACTAATCGATTCGTCTCAAAACATGACATGACTTTTTCGCACAATTACACTACCATTGAATGCTGGATGACTTCATAATTAGTAATGTTCACTTGCTACTTGTTTAATTAACGATTCGATACTTCAAAAACTACCCGACAAACAATAAAAGTCTTTAAAAATATGAGATGAAAGTTTTTCACTTAGTTCACTTGATTGCGCTTTGTTTTCATCTTATTTGGTTTCGCAAAGTTGCCAAGTTATCTCTTAATGTTACAAAACAAAAATTGTTTTTCTTCTTAAAAATCTCATCAAAAAGTATGTTTTTTGGTATCCGTGACATTAGTTTAATTATATTATTGATATTAATATTTCAATAAAACTGTTTTGGCTTCGAATATTACCAGGAAGAGCATGTTAAATACTAATGAAATAACCATTGTGGCAAATCTAGTAGCACTGGTTTCATTCCGCTATACGTCAACATAACGCTGTGAAGTGTGTGTGTTTCATCGGCTGTGCACAGAGATGCCAGATATTTTCATAGAAAATATGTATTACGTTGCATAGAAATACTATATCTGGTCTATCTGTTTTCACTAATAAAATGATGTTAAATCTGTTTTCACATATAAAATCTGTTAACATCAATTAGTGAAAACAGATAGACCAGATATCGACTTTCTATGCAACGTAATACATATTCTATGAAAATATCTGGCTTCAAATAGTTCAAATTGGTTCCAAATTTGTTTGTTTGTCAGTGTTCATAATCAATTATCTACATAAAAGATTTCCACTTTAACATGTGATTTGTCCGTTGATTAATAAACTTTTAAAGAATCACCGCAATCAAATACTAATAGATACTCAGAGAGAAAAGTCTAATTTTTTACTTCTTCCTTTCTATGTACCTGTACAAATCTGTACTAAATTTAGGAAATCTTTACGAAATCGGTACTTTGATTTAAACCAGTATGCGAACGCAAAAATCTATACAATACATATAAATCTGTATAAATGGCATCTCTGGCTCTACACTTTGTTTTAAGAAGGGCTAATGAATAAATAGTAACAATCACAGTTTTGTTTTTATTTAAAGTTCACCAATTTAACTTTTCAGTAAAATTTTAAATTTAAAGCGAAAGGTAACGGAAACGACTGAAAAAATTTTAAACGTTGAAATGATTTCAAACTGGTTCTAAAAATATCGTATATTGTCTCATAGTTGGCATTAGGCCGTTTTTAAGAAGAATTCTGACATTTTGAACCTGAGAGTGTAATAGTGGAATATTTCGTTTTGATTGCTGTCGCCATTGCTAATTTATAGGATGAATAAAGGATCAACGATAGGATGGATAAAAATCCATTGAGATGAAATTAGGAGCAGAGTAGTGAACATTTCATAAGTGTTTTTTGCTGTTTTATGAACATTATTTTAATTTCCAAGGAATGTGAATCAAATCTCAATGTGGAGCAAGGCGAATGAAGCAGTAATACGAAATAGTTATAGTGATTTTAGTGGCTAAATCGAGGTTTGAAGGCGACGTCCTTACAAATGAGATGAAATAGGGAGCCCTTACCCTATTTTGTGATTTTATATTTATTTTCATGCACATATTTGGAGCAGGCAATTGAATGGAAATTTACATTACAAAACGAAGCGGTTTGTAAATATACAGTCTTGTTCAATGAAAAACTAAATGAATTTTAATGTAATTTTACATCAATCATGGTTTTAAATCAGATTCAATTTGATGTCTAGTTCATAGTACTATCGGTTTACATGTCGTGTAAGTTTCATCATTTCTTTCTGTGTGTGTATTCATATATGCAGTGTATCGAGTTTATCAAAGTGTATTGAACGATTGAGATTCAAACAATCTTTTTTCACAATAATTTATACTCAAATGAATGTTAAGCCTAACATCTTGGATGAAATATCAGTTTTGATCAATTTTTCACTGGCGTTTAATGTAAAATTGCTTACATTTTATGAATGTAGATTTTATTTCTCGAATAAAAATGTTAGCAACACTGCTTCAATGCATTTGTATTAGATTGCGCTACACAAAATAAACAAAACTAAATATTTTCTGTTACAGAAGCATTACGCGTGTTAAATTCAAG
This sequence comes from Malaya genurostris, assembly GCF_030247185.1. Lineage (NCBI taxonomy): Eukaryota > Metazoa > Arthropoda > Insecta > Diptera > Culicidae > Malaya > Malaya genurostris. Next base: position 253,353,792 of record NC_080571.1, on the reverse strand, counting down.
GTTCCTTTTTGCCGGATTACTTATAGAAGGTACGTAAATCTTTATATTGCAATAATTTCTGCAAGAGGAAATCCATATAGGAATGTGTTTGTTACTAATTAAATGGGTCAGTGGAAGTAAGCTGAAACTGAAATAATTTTTCTCGAGCAGTTTTAAAGAAAACGGAAGAGTTTTAGACTAAGATTTTCGCTTTTCTTGACTTGCAATTTTAAGCAGTATGAACCGATTGGTTTTTTTCAACCATATGGAAAATTTATTGAGCAAAATCAGGAAAAGAAGCGCCGGAATTCGTTTTTATGCACACATTATTGGCATTACTCATACGCTTGCAAAGAGTCTTGCTCCTTAAGGGCTGAGGCCAGTAGGTCGCATAAAAACACGTGGCTCGCTGTGCGTATTACATTTTTCTCCATGCTCTCTCGTAAATGGGCAAAATGACTCTCGATGTGGCCGGGTGGCCAAGAAAGTTTTGATATTCTCGGTTACAAGTTTAACTACATCACATAAAATCCAATAAAGCTACCGCTTGTTTGGCAGCCTTTTCGAGCCGATTTTTTCTCTCTCTCATGTTTCGTTACGTTACCAGGGAACTAAAATGGCGCCGCCATAGAAATCGACTTACCTTTACAAAAATAACATTCACTTCATTTTTATCGCGAAAACATATATGTTTTTATGCACTAATCACGTCTAAATTAAATTATCTAGACATTGACATTGAAAAACCTTCAGAAAAAAGACTTTCCCGCTAATGTTAATGAATCATTCTGAAATTTTCACGGAATAATCTAAACTAATTTTCTAAGAGATTGTCAGTTGGGTTTTTTTTATATTCGTCACCGTTTCTGAGAAAATCAGATTTGAAGCCTAACTGGCCTCACCCCTTCTCAGAGACGGTGAACCAATTTGAAGAAATTTAGGCTCGTTTTAGAGCTACTATTGAACCATTGATAAGGTTCGATGATTGAATAGCGGTGACTTTTAGTTTCGGAGATAAGATTATATATGTAACGTAACCGACAAAACGCGTTGTTCTTCCACCGTTCAATTTTCTCAGAAATACTAGTACCTAATTTAGCAAACTTGGGCTCGTTTTGGAGCCACAAACGATCAAGTTCGACAGTCAAATGGGTGTGACCTCAGGTTCCGGAGATATGATGCTATAAGTGACGTAACCGACAAACACACGTTGTTTTTACCGTTTTTTCTCGGAGATGACAGACTGATTTGAAAGCTTTTTTTTACCTAGTTACCAAGATCGCTGTAAACTTATAGGCTTGGATCTAACACATGGATCAATAAGTACCGAGACTAACAATGGAAACAACATTTTTTTAACAAAATTTTTTTTTATTCATCAACATAATTACCTTTTAGGGTGATACAATGGTTCCAACGTTTTCCAATTTTTCAATACCATGTTTATAAAAAAATTTATCTTTCGCTTCAAAATAAGCTTCAGTTTCAGCGATGACCTCCTCATTTGAGCCAAATCTTTTACCCTGGAGCATTTTTTTAAGATCAGCAAAGAGCCAGTAGTCACTGGGGGCTAAATCTGGCGAGTATGGGGAGTGGGGAGGCAGTTCAAAGCCATTTACTAGTATGTGTCGTTTAGTCGTTAATTTATATAATGTCTTCAATTTTCATGTATCTCGAAATGTAATCAAACGATTGTTTCTTAATCACTTATCATGTTAGTTTTAGAATCAAATATTGGTACAAAGACGAGGAGGTTTTATGGCTGCTGGAGGCAGAGGTTTAGAAATTCTCAACTTCAGTGGGCTCTCCACCATCTCCATTGGAAACTAACTAGATTCGCTCGCCGAAATTAACACGGTCGTCTCTTCTTCTTTCTCTCTGTCTTCCACCATGCTTTTATCGATCACTAATTAGATCTACATGCTGATTCTAAGCCCGTTTTTTTCTCTGCCTTCCACCTGCCTTCTTTTTGGCCACTAATTAGATCTTCGTGCCGATTCTAACACAATTGCTAGCCTACGCTCGTCTACCACCTTCTCCACCAACCCTATTCCCACTTTTTTCTTCTCTCTCACTTTTTAAGTAAGAGCACTATTACTGCCATGTAAGGCTTGGTGTCATCAACTAGTTATAGGGTTATAGATTTAGTTTTAATTGTCAGTTTTAATTGTTGGTTTCAATTGTTAGTTTCAATTGTTAGTGATAAGTCCGAATATATCTGTTGGATCATTGTAATCTGTTGATACAAATAATGAGAAGTCTTTATGCCTACTGGAGAGAGAGAATACCAAATTTCATCTCCATCGGGCTTTTCCTATGCTCCAAATAAATAATAAATAAATATATTGGTATAAGTGACGTAACCGACAACACGTGTTGTTCTCACAATTCGCACTGAGATTAAAGAGCCAATTTCAACAAGCTTAGCCTTGTTTTAAAGCTATTTTTGGGTCAACGATCAAGTTAGAGTATCAAATGGCCGTCAATTCTGATTCCGGACATATTTTGGTATAAGTGACGTAACGGACAAAACGCACTTTTTCTCTCCGCTCAATCTTCTGGTGGTTTGCTGGAATGATTTAAAAAAAGTTATGCTCGTTTGGAAACTACTATTGGTTTATTAAATAGGTTTGAAGTTCAAACGGCTGTCACGGTGTTATAATGGCATAAGTGACGTAACCCTCAAAACACAAACCGCTCAATTTTCTTGTGTATGGATTAACCGATATTAATAATTTTAGGCTCGTTTGAGACTAAAATTGAGGCTGCGAGTCGATTACGAAGATCATATGACTGACACGTTAAGTTCCCGAGATATAATCGTACAAGTGACGAAATCGTTTAATAATTTTTTCTATCCGTATAATTATTTCAGATAGTGACCTACGAGTACGTTCAAATGTATTATTACTAATACACTTAGTTTGAAAAATGTTCACGAAAATGTGACATAAACACTGAAGCACGCTCGAGTAATTCTAAATATATTTTTGTGCGTAGAAATGAGCCCAAAATACTGTCTGAAATTATTTTAATAACAAATCAATAAATATTTTATTGAGACTATTTAGATGAAAGAGATAGGCATTATTACACCACTAGGTGGATTAGGAATAGGTTTTTTTTCCTTAAAAGTGTCCAACTTGAATTTTGGTCGGTAGGTAAAGAATACAATTATTGGAACAAAATTGTATAAAATCAAAAATAGGGTTTTATCGATTTTTTTTTCAGTGTAGGATTTGAATAAGAATTTTTCCAATATTTTTATCAAAAACTAGAATAATTTTGTGAAAATCACTCGCACATTTTTCTAGGATTTGTCATTATTGAACTATAGCCATTTTTACAAGTTGATTAAAATAACATTTCATTTGTTAAACAGCGTTAAACAAAAGCAAAATAACCATCAACTCATTCCTTAGGTTCGGTATTAAGCATCCAAATATTCGAAAAATCATAAATAACATAATCAATAACCTATTTCACACTTTCAAAATTTCCTTCCATCACAGACGCCCGCTGACAACAGTTGGCAAACTAGCGAAACATCACCCACGCCACCCACTCTGCGACCATTCTTATTTCTCATATTATAAAAGAATTCCCGCACCAGCACTATCTTTGACTCCGGGCAAAGGCGAGCGAGCTCTTATTAAACTTTACTTCCGTCTTGGAGTGAAAAATATCCAGCACCCACCTCCCCGTGCCGTCCAGAACGAGCTGTTTGGCTGACAGCCACTGCCTTCGTCTTCACCGCGCCTTCCCCGGACTAGAATCCGGCTGTTCGCATAAAAAGCAAAAGAAGCGATATCGATTTTTTAAGGGATTTTTCCCTCTTCCCGTTTTTTTTTTATCTCTGACAACACACTACAAACTCATATTATATATGCAATAAATTATGCTGAGTAGAATTTTTTTCCTCTCCTTTCTTCCCGTGGGCTCTTTAAGAGAAATACATAAATATACGACAACAATTACACAGGAAAACGCCACCGCTGCCGATCCGAACGGAACGGAACGAACACAACCAAGAGTGGAAATTTGTCCCAGCTAGGATCTGTCTTTATTTCTTTTATTTTTTATATTTTTTGTTCCAACAAAGCAGCGAAGTAGATAGGGGAGAATTTTTGTCTCATTTCCAGCTATTTTTGCACGAGTGCATTTTTTCGCACAAAGCGAACTGGAACAAAAAAAAATCGCACGAGTAAATGAGTGAGCGAGCGAGACGGGAAACAATCCGCTGCACCAATACCGGGAAAAGTAGTCGCATCAAGGACAACACTTACAATTACAACGAACCCGAGCGGCCTGATTTTCATATTTCCCGTTGCTGCCGCGCGCGTTTAATAAACACCAATGATAAGCTAAAGATTGTTTATGTAATTATGATTAGCTCGGAACCGGTGAGCGAGAGTATGCTCCGGAGGTAAGTACGCCGACTCCTTGACTTAGCGGTGTTGGTAAGTCCGCTCTCGATGCTGCCAGGAATCTGCACGGATCCCCTCCTCGTTGCTTGGGGAAAAGTCGGGGAAAATTTTGCTAAAGGAAAGAGCGAAAAAACTGCATCCAAATTCGCACACCACCACGTGGCTGAGAAGAGAAGCATTTTTGCACACACCAAAAGATAAAACCGACAGCATAAGTGGAAAATTTTATCCTTTCCTTTCGCCGACGTCGTCGGGCGGAGAATGTGCTCCACTGCAAACCCGTTCCAAGCTCGGGAACGGCCGTACCGAGACGTGCCGTTTCCATGTTTTTTGTTGTTGTTGTTGTTGTTGCTGCTGTTATTGTGCTTCACTCATTCGCGCAAAGGACCAAAATTTTTATACATAAACATTAAGACAAATTCCGTATTTCCACTAACGCGGTGACAGCGGCTGGGGATGTGAGATAAAATTAAAGTGTGAGTGTGTGCATAAGGATCTGCTCTGAGCGTGTGTGGATCTGAGTCGTGTACGAGCTTTGTATGCAAAAAAAAAATCGCCAGTTCTTGGAAATTTTTCCGGGACCTAATGATGGTCATTAGTGTGCCTGATGAAGGTGAAAAATGGAAATTTTTCGTGCTCAAAACATCACAACTAGTCATCCTGTGGAACATGTGCAAGTTGATTTTAATTCCCAGAAACAACAGTCGTAAACAATTCCACAAAGCTGTTTTAATCACTTATTAGTGAAATTTTTCAATGAATTATACAAAGTATAAATGTGTAGTTTTAATAAGCTTACTTAACTTTGTAAGATTATCTTACCAGAGTGAGATAAAAATGCGATTTCATAATTTGAATATTATAATCGTAAATTTATGATTCCTGTTAGCAAGTCATTTCGAATGTCTATCTTTTATCAGAGTTAATTATTCTGTCATTTAGTTTTCAAATATTTTTATGCGATACGCAATGGACTGCTCGGGCAATCTAGTCAGTCGAAATATGGTTATATCCCATCTCCCAAGTAGCAAATGTGACTTATTGAACTTTCAAGATGTTTTACAATTGATTTAGAAATGTTATTTATGTTAGATATGTTTAGAAATATATATTAAAACTGGTTTTGCAACTTATCACTGTTAAGTTTCACAATACTACCGAAAAAATCACTGTAGAACAACTTTAAGTACATCTAAAACAATTGTGCAATAAATCACCAACTTGTTAATGTTTCACTAGAAGCTCTACAAAAAATTTTACATCGTCATGTAAACCGGGAGTAACTATAACAATTGTGCAACTTATCAAAAACTTTCCAAACAGCTGTCATAATTGTACCGGGCACAATATACGTCAAAATTGCTATAAATCTCTTGTGGAAGAAAAATTAGTGAAATGATTGATGCTCTCCGCAAGGCAAAAAATGCTAAACCGAATTGATAACGTTGCTGTAAAAATATATTTCTGCAGAGTCCGCATTGTTTTTGCTGCCTCATGAATTTTTAAATCAGTGTGTGCAGTTTTCTTCAGTTTTAGAACAACATTGATATAAAATTCAAAACTTGCAAAAAAGTTGTGCAAGATTTATCTGTTTGAATTGAACGCAAAACTTGCAGACATGAGATTATTATCATAAAAGTTGCAGGAATACAGCGTTATATACGCAATGAAAACAAAAATCAATCAGATAATTTGTATTCGGTTTTCATCTCGCGAAAAAAAAGCAAACCTGACATCACTTTTTAAAGATATTGAACGAAAAGTTAATTTCATCATAGTTACTCCCACAGTTATATATTACCGCTTGTGCAACTTGTTTTTGCAACTCCAGCACACGGACTTATCAAAATAATACCTACAGTGCGTATCACAAAAGTCGGGCCCGCTAAGATGAATGACTATACTGTATTTTTGTTTAATTCAATTAGAAGATTTAAACTGATAAAAAAAAACAAAAAGGTAGAAAATTTCTTTCCGAAATATTAACATGTCATTACTTTGGGTGAACCATTTTCTATTCAACTCACTGTTACCATCGATGCCATATTGGAAAATATTCAAGAAAAATTCATTTCGATATTTTTCAGGATTAATTACACATTAGTTTGATCAAAATTGTCTGAAAATTTTAAAGAATGTTTGAATTCTCGTATTTTAAACACCACTCCGATGATTCTCATTAAAAATAATAGACTGTTATTTTTACAGTAATTGGTGCACAATCAGTAAAACACGTTAATTCAAAGGCGCTTGAGAATTTCGGCCGTACGTACGTACATGTTTCACCATAAAAATGCAGTTCGTTGTCGACTTTTCAATTAGAAAAACACAAAAGATCAATTCTTCAATATGTAGGATTATCACTTTTCATGTGCAGATTATTTTACAAGATCCAAGTTTGTGTTAAGAGCCGTTGTATTGAAAATCAAATGTGAAACTTATTCATTCGAAATTAAGTTTGCATGTTTTTGTAAACGTCATTCCATTTCTTGTTTACATTACGTAGTAGTTCTCACGAGTTTCACAATTGTTTTTTCGCTGATTTTATTACTGCCTTTATGATGGGATCGAGGCATGAGTTTTTGTATCAGTTGCACAATCGTTGTGAATAAATGTTTGTAATAACGGATGGACTTAAAAATATGTTGCACAACACAGAAAAATTGCGCTTTTCCCATAACACAACAGTTATTACAATAGTGATATATACTAACTTGATAAATTGCACAATCAGTAGAAAAATACAGGACAGCAACTTAACATGCTACTTGGGCTAATTACTAGAATCATGGTGGTGTGATTATAAATGAAATATTATTTCGACGAACATTCTCTTCAAACGAGTTTGAGCTTATGGGACTGATAGATTCGTACTTTTAATTATGTAATGGCTGAACCGATTTTCAGCATCTTAGATTGAACTGAAGATCCTAAAAAGCCATAAGAATGTTCCTATTTTCTTTCGGATCAAACCCATGGTTCCGGAGATAGGGTGATTAGTGTAAAAATGTCAATATCAAGAATTATTTTTCATAAGCTATAGGGTAAGGGTTCCCTATTTCATCTCATTTGTAAGGACGTCGCCTTCAAACCTCGATTTAGCCACTAAAATCACTATAACTATTTCATATTACTGCTTCATTCGCATTGCTCCACATTGAGATTTGATTCACATTCCTTGGAAATTAAAATAATGTTCATAAAACAGCAAAAAACACTTATAAAATGTTCACTACTCTGCTCCTAATTTCATCTCAATGGATTTTAATCCATCCTATCGTTGATCCTTTATTCATCCTATAAATTAGCAATGGCGACTGCAATCAAAACGAAATATTCCACTATTACACTCTCAGGTTCAAAATGTCAGAATTCTTCTTAAAAACGGCCTAATGCCAACTATGAGAGAATATACGATATTTTTAGAACCAGTTTGAAATCATTTCAACGTTTAAAAATTTTTCAGTCGTTTCCGTTACCTTTCGCTTTAAATTTAAAATTTTACTGAAAAGTTAATTTGGTGAACTTTAAATAAAAACAAAACTGTGATTGTTACTATTTATTCATTAGCCTTTCTTAAAACAAAGTGTAGAGTCAGAGATGCCATTTATACAGATTTATATGTATTGTATAGATTTTTGCGTTCGCATACTGGTTTAAATCAAAGTACCGATTTTGTAAAGATCTCCTAAATTTAATACAGATTTGTACAGGTTCATAGAAAGAAAGAAGTAAAAAATTAGACTTTTCTCTCTGAGTATCTATTAGTATTTGATTGCAGTGATTCTTTAAAAGTTTATTAATCAACGGACAAATCACATGTTAAAGTAGAAATCTTTTATGTAGATAATTGATTATGAACACTGACAAACATTTATTTTAAAATTTGGAATTAATTTGAACTATTTGAAGCCAGATATTTTCATAGAATATGTATTACGTTGCATAGAAAGTCTATATCTGGTCTATCTGTTTTCACTAATAAAATGATGTTAACAGATTTTATTAGTGAAAACAGATTTAACATCATTTTATTAGTGAAAACAGATAGACCAGATATAGAGTTTCTATGCAACGTAATACATATTTTCTATGAAAATATCTGGCATCTCTGTGCACAGCCGATGAAACACACATACTTCACTGCGTTATGTTGACGTATAGCGGAATGAAACCAGTGCTACTAGATTTGCCACAATGGTTATTTCATTAGTATTTAACATGCTCTTCCTGGTAATATTCGAAGCCAAAACAGTTTTATTGAAATAATAATATCAATAATATAATTAAACTAATGTCACGGATACTAAAAAACATACTTTTTGATGAGATTTTGAAGAAGAAAAACAATTTTTGTTTTGTAACATTATGAGATAACTTGGCAACTTTGCGAAACCAAATGAGATGAAAACAAAGCACAATCAAGTGAACTAAGTGAAAAACTTTCATCTCATATTTTTAAAGACTTTTATTGTTTGTCGGGTAGTTTTTGAAGTATTAAATCGTTAAATAAACAAGTGGCAAGTGAACATTACTAATTATGAAGTCATCCAGCATTCAATGGTAGTGCAATTGTGCGAAAAAGTTATCATGTTTTGAGACGAATCGATTAGTAGATAATCAGAAACATGACGAACTGTAAATCTTGAGACGAAAATGTGTCCTAAATTGAAAAGTGAGTTTATTTTAAATGAAAAAAACGATTACGGAAGAACTTAAAATCATTTCTTTCAATAGGAAAGTGTGACAATAGCTTTTATAATCATTTTAAAACATTTCACAGTTTGGTTCAGGTAGGTTTTAAAATATTATTCATGTTCAAAGTAATGAGGTGAAGGGATGAGATGGAAATAGGAGCTCAGATGAAATAGGGAGCCGTTACCCTACTTCTTTAAATTGGTTAGTGAATTTCTCTAGTTTGCAGGCCATGAGAGTCTGTAACCAAATAAACCATTGATAGTCTGATAAATGATTTGTTGAATTCTTGTGGCGAATTGATGAGGATCTCATGGATGAGAAAACATTACTTTAACAAATTTCTGCACGGAAAGACCGAAATCAGCGTTTTTCAGAAAAAAATTAGTTGATTTCCGATTTTTTTTTTTTTTTTTTTTTTTTTTTTTTTTTTTTAAATAACTATTTATTGGAATATGAGTTAAAATTAAATTATTAAGATTTAAATTGGGTGTTCAGCCACAAGTGGTGACTTTTCAGCCCTGTTATATATATATATATATATATATATATATATATATATATATATATGATTTGGTTATTACCATGAAGACATCATTTGCTTCCGCAATTCTGAGATTTTTGTGTAGGGAAAATTCTAAACCTACTTGTATTGTGTAATGGGGAAAAGGAACTTATATACTAACTTACTAACTAATACAGAGAGCGAATCGATTCAATTGAAGATTGCATCGATTTTTGTCGGAATTTGCTTATAATATTATGTGACATTACATCTAATGGTTCTATATTTGTGAGTCTGTGTAACTCATTTGTACTAAACCAGGGAGGACGCTTCAGAATCATTTTCAGAATTTTATTCTGAATCCTTTGAAGCGTTTTCTTCCTGGTGGAACAACAGCTTGACCAAATTGGTACCGCATAAAGCATGGCTGGTCTGAAAATTTGTTTATAAATTAACAATTTGTTTTTTAGACAGAGCTTAGAATTTCTGTTTATAAGAGGATATAAACATTTAATATATTTATTACACTTTGCCTGGATTCCTTCAATGTGATCCTTGAAAGTGAGTTTTTTGTCATACGTTAAACCTAAGTATTTAGCTTGATCAGACCATGTCAATTCCAAGCCATTCAATTTGAGAATGTGATTATTGTTTGGTTTAAGAAAAGAAGCTCTTGGCTTGTGAGGAAAGATAATTAATTGCGTTTTTGCTGCATTTGGTTTAATTTTCCATTTTGACAGATAATCACTGAAAATATTTAAACTTCTTTGTAGGCGACTGCAGATCACTCTTAGATTTCTACCTGTGGCTAACAGACTTGTGTCGTCACAGAATAGCGATTTCTGACAACCAACGGGTAGATTTGGAAGATCAGAAGTGAAAATATTATACAAGATTGGAGCTACACTCGAACCCTGCGGAACACCGGCTCGTACGGGTAGCAATTCAGATTTACAATTCTGATAGCTAACCTGAAGAGTACGATCAGTTAAATAATTTTGAATCATTTTGATCAAATAAATAGGAAACTGGAAATCAGACATTTTTGCTATTAAACCTTTGTGCCAAACACTGTCGAATGCTTTTTCTATGTCTAGAAGAGCAACTCCAGTGGATAACCCAGAAGATTTATTTGCTTTTATCATGTTCGTTACTCTGACAAGTTGATGAGTAGTTGAATGTTCATGACGAAATCCAAACTGCTCTGGTAAAAAAATTGAATTCTCATTTATATGAGTCATCATTCTTAACAAGATAATTTTTTCAAAAAGTTTACTGATAGAAGAAAGTAAGCTAATTGGGCGATAACTTGATGTTTCTGCTGGGTTTTTATCAGGTTTTAGGATAGGAATTACTTTAGCGTTTTTCCATCTTTTTGGGAAGTAAGCTAATGAAAAACACTTGTTGAAAATTTTAACCAGGAGTCTCAAGGCAACATCGGGAAGATTTTTAATAAGAATATTAAAAATTCCATCATTACCAGGAGCCTTCATGTTTTTAAGTTTTCTAATAATTGATTTAATTTCATCAAAATTCGTCTCAATAATGTCATCGTGTGATAACACTTGAGTTGAAATATGATCATATTTCAGTGAGACTTCATTTTCAATAGGACTCACAACGTTCAAATTAAAATTGTGGACACTCTCGAACTGCTGAGCAAGTTTTTGAGCTTTTTCGCCATTTGTAAGAAGTATTTGATTTCCTTCCTTGAGAGCAGGAATAGGTTTCTGAGGTTTCTTAAGAACCTTAGAAAGTTTCCAGAAAGGTTTAGAATATGGTTTAATTTGTTCAACTTCTTTAGCGAAATTTTCATTTCGCAAAAGAGTAAATCTATGTTTAATTTCTTTTTGTAAATCCTTAACTATGTTTTTCATAGCAGGATCACGAGAACGTTGATATTGTCGTCGACGAACATTCTTCAACCGAATGAGCAGTTGAAGATTGTCATCGATGATAGGAGAATTTAATTTAGTTTGAGCTTTGGGAACTGAAAGATTTCTAGCTTCGATAATATAATGATTCAAATTATCAATTGCTGTGTCGATATCCGCAGAATTTTCTAAAATAGTTTCATGATCCACATGATTTTCAATGTGAGATCTGTAATCCAACCAATTTGCTCTATGATAGTTGAAAATAGAACTAATTGGATTAATTATAGCTTCGTTGGAAAGTCTGAATGTTACAGGAAGATGATCTGAGTCAAAATCAGCATGAGTAATCGGTTCACTACAAATGTGACTTTGATCTGTTAGAACCAGATCAATTGTAGACGGGTTTTTCACGGAAGAGAAACAAGTAGGATTACTGGGATGAAGAACTGTAAAGTAACCAGCTGAGAGTTGATTATGAAGTATTTTACCATTACTGTTATTTTGCCTACAATTCCACTGGACATGCTTAGCATTTAAGTCCCCTATTACGAAAAATTTCGATCGATATCTTGTAAGTTTTTGCAAATCGCCTTTAAAGAAATTTAATTGTTCGCCGGTGCATTGGAATGGCAAATATGCTCCAGCGATGAAATAAATTCCATGAATGGTTTCAACTTCGATTCCCAAGCTTTCAATAACTTTAGTATTGAAAGAAGGTAAAATTCGATGTTTAATTTGCCGTTGGACAAAAATGGCAACTCCACCACCAATTCCAGTAAACCTGTCAAATCGATGAACCACATAATGTGGATTACTTTTCAATTTTACATTTGGTTTAAGAAAAGTTTCTGTCACAATGGCAATATGAATTTTGTGAACTTTGAGAAAATTATAAAATTCATCTTCACTCGATTTCAAAGATCGAGCATTCCAATTTAAAATATTCAAATAATTATTTAACATCACTGTTAAATTTTAAATTCATTATAATATTATTTGCAAATTTCCATCCGATTTGAAATGCTTCAAAAAGTGATGAAGTCGAATTCATTTGGATGATCATTTGAAAAAGTTGATCTTGTAGGTAGATCATTTTATTTTCAGTTATATCGCCTAAATCGACTTCATTTAAAGAAGCGAATGGCATTGAAGGAATATTTGTAGGTAGACTGCCATTAGAAGAAGATGATTTGGCCGGTCTACCTATTAATAAATTGTTTTCGTTAGAAGAAGAACTGCAAGGCGGTCCTGTGTTTTGATTATTTACATTAGAAGAAATAGGAGATAGATTTCTACCTAATATACCAGCATAAGTGAAATTAGAAGAAGATGATGACGAGGTCGATCTACCTGTCAATAAATTGTTTTCGTTAGAAGACGAATTGGCAGGTGCCTTAGAAGAATTTTCAGGTATGTTCTGTAAATTTAAGGTCGTTGATTTGACTTGTTGTCTAAGCGAACGAGCGTTTAAAATTTTTTCCCTGACAGGACATTTCAAATAATTGGATTTATGATTTCCATTGCAATTTGAACATGAAAATTTATCAGTGGTTTCATTCATTGGACAAGCGTCTTTCGAATGCGATTTACCACAATTCAAACACCGTATATCCATATGACAATTTTTGGTTCCATGACCGAAGCCTTGGCAACGACGACATTGCGTTAAGTTTGCAATACGATTATGCCGTTTATAATGTTCCCAATGAATTTTAATGTGGGAAATGAAACGTACTTTTTCTAAAGTTTTCAAATTGTTTACATCACTTCGATTGAAGTGTATTAGGTAAAGTTCATGGGAAATTCCAGAGCGTGGTTTAGAAGTACCATTCGCTCTTTTTTTCATAAGTATTACTTGGGAAGGGGCAAAACCAAGCAATTCTTTTAGTTCATTTTTAATTTCATCAATACTTTGATCATTTGATAATCCTTTCAAGACAGCCTTGAAGGGTCTGTCTGATTTTATATCATATGAATAAAATTTATGAAGTTTTTCGGACAAATATCGAATAAGACGTTCGTAATCTTCCAATCCATCCACCAAGACTCGACATTCTCCTCTTCGTCCGATTTGAAATGAGACTTTTACTTCCGGGAGAAAAGTAGAAAGCTCAGTACGGAATGCTTTGAAGTCGGAAATCATCACCGTCACTGGTGGCATAGATTGATGTTTCTTCCCAGAACGACAAGCGTCCATTTTGGGAATTTTTGAAGAATTTTCTTCTATGTCGCTACAATCGGATTCAGGAAGAATCTCGTAAATATTGTTAGACGGCATAGGATCAGCGGAAGGGAAATCCGTCCGTTGTCTTTTATTTTTACATTCAGATTCTATAAGATCGTGAATGTTATTAGAAAAATGTTGAATAACGGATTGTGATTTATTCCGTATTGAATTATTTTTAGCCTTAGGCTTGTTGCCTTTCCGGTTGGACGCAGGCATTTTTGAAATTAATGAAATTTTAAATTAAATTAACTAGGCTAAATTAGTCTTCGATTAGACTCCTAGCTAGCCTTAAAAAAGGCTGATTAATTTCTTAGTCACTCTAATATCACTCTTTGTATCACTTAGTCACTCTAATATCACTCTTTGTATCACTTAGTCACTTAGTTAGTGATTCAGGTAGCCTTGAAAAAGACTGAAGCCTTGAATCAATGAAACTCTAGGTAGCCAGAAAAAAAAATTTCAGGAGCCAAGAGCTATACGCGTGCGGTGCGAACGACTGTTCAACACCGACTGTTTTCCGATTTTAATTAGTTATTTTTTGAGACAACTAAAAACTCTTGATTTGGCTAATTTAGATTTTTTAATTCTCATTCCCTTAATAATGATATAATATTAGTTGGAATGGCTATTTTTTAGTTGAATTCACCAATTAAACGTGCTGTCATTTCTTAGCTAAGGTACACTCCATTTCCATTCAACTAATTTTTTCGTTAAATTAGAAAAAAAAGTGTTTTTAACCAACATGAAAGGTTGAATTGGCTTCAGCAATCTGCAGCTATATGGCGTCACCGAAAAAACATTAATACTGTAATGACTACTAGCTACTAGATGGCACACTACTACCGAAAAGAATTTTGCAGTCGCGGTTATATTTTCCTTTAATGGCTGGCATAAATACAATAGCGACTTTCCGTGTTGTATTTACGGAAAAAGACATAAACGAAACATAAACTTCTTTTTCATAAAATTTTTCTTCTGAATCACTGTTTCCTTCATTCGACTCAGCGAAATCGACTCTCTCACTGAAAACTTTGAGCACTCGGAAAGCAATAATTTACCATGAAATAACAAGAAGCCACAGAGAAGAGCAACCGCCTACTATGCCTTACTTTTTTTTCGATATAATCTTCAGCTGAAAAAACTACAACCAGTTGCAGTATAGGTTGGAAGATATGACGACCTTCGTTTGACAATTACAATTAAAGTGCAACATTCGAAGCTCACTTCACTGTTACACGTAAAAACATTTTTACGCACAATCGCATAAAATGCGCCCAAATTCTGAATAAATATAATATATTGTAACACATTAGAGAAACATTATTACAGTTTGCAAGCAGTTTTAACAAGGCTATCCTTTTAGGCTTTTTATTGGATTGTTTTGCTTTAAGACTTCCCATAATTTTTTGACAAATAAACTTGTTAAAAAACCAGTTTCAATTTTGTTTTCTTTTTGCTGGCTTTTAGCAGAGATGGTAACAGATAAATAGAGTCTAATTTTAATCACAAACTTAGTTGCCAATAAGAATTTCGTGTTGGTATGAAATTTGTTTAGTTTGTGTCCAGGATATCCGCCAACTAGACACATTCTCCAAAAACATAAGTTTTTTCAGCAAAGTAAATTCGGAATTCCAACTAATTTAATAGTTGTTTACAAAATTTTGTTGTTAAAATCAACTAATTCAAAAACAGTAACACGAATTAGGCGCAGAGCTAGTTCCGGTCGTTCCGTGTGCCTTTCTCATACAGAAAGTCTATGCAATCATTGCGAAAACCGACTTTTTACCCGATGCCCGAAGAGCCGAATGTCATATACCATTCGACTCAGCTCGACGAACTGAACAAATGTCTGTGTGTGTCTGTATGTGTGTGTGTATGTATGTGTGTATGCAACAAAATTGTGCACTCGGTTTTCTCGGAGATGGCTCTATCGATTTTCACAAACTTAGATTCAAATGAAAGGTCTTTTGATCTCATATGTTGCTATTTAATTTTACTGAGATAGAACTTCCGGGTAAAATGTACAAAAAATGAAAAAAAGTGCGCTTGGTTTTCTAAGAAATCGCTCAACCGATTTATTAATCCTTTATTGTACTAGGTTAAACTTGAGCATAATGAAAACCGGATGAAATTTAAGTCATTCCTTCACGAATTTTCGAACTTTTCATCGAACGCTTTACGTCAAGTTCCGGACAAGTGTTGCTTCGCTTTTTTTGGACGTTTGCGCCCAAAAAAAACATGGTTGACTTCAAACCACAGCAACATGTTGCTTGCCATACCAGTACCTTTCGACCGATTTTCTCCATTTGAATCGACCTGTCCGCATCGCTCACATCCTCCCCAACGACGACAGTAAAGTATTGTGGATCTGGAAGGGTTTTTGAGTCCTCCTTTACATAAGTCTCATCGTCCATCAAAACGCATGCATCCAGACACTGCAAAAGACGCGAATACAATTCCCGGGCCCTTGTTGCTGCTCACTTCTTCTGTTCTACACTTTGTTTCGAGATTTTCTTCTTCTTGTAGGTCTTCAGGTGATTTCGCCTCTTGATACACTGGATCATTCCGACACTCGTTCCTGCTTTTTTGGACAAATCACGTATTGACATTGATTTGTTCTTCATGATTAGAGATACCACTTTCTGGTCCAAATTCGGGTTGAAAGAACCGGGTTTGCTTGCCTCATCCAAAGAATAGTGTTCCTCAAACTTATTAATAATGGTTTTAACACTGGCATGATGAATTCCAAACCGCTTCGCCAACTTTCGCATAGTAATACCTTTCTAACTTAGCCATGTGTCCAGAACTTTAATTTTCACTTCCTTTTCAATACACGACATTTTGAAAACGCAGAATTTCAACCGCACAAACAAGTAAACAAACGAAAGCTGACAGCCGAACGCACAGCATGCTGTGATCTGAGCATAAAAAACCATCACAAATACATGCGTACAATACAAATGTATGTGGATAGCTTATTTTCGATACACTCTTTAATGTATACCCAAACAAATTATTCAATATTCAAAGAAAAGTTTTTTCAAAACCTGCTTTCGATAAAAACGCACTTAAAGTTTATTGTCCATAAAATCGAAGGAAACAAATTACGTTTCTAAGGGGCGCGTCGGGTTTAACACATCATGACTTTTCTTTATATTTTGTCATAATGAAATATTTTAGAAATGTTTTGTCAAATTTTCAAGTCAATCGAAAAAGAACTCTAGAGTCTGTGCGCCGAGCTTTTGTCCCTTCTCAGTATGAGATAAGTGAAAATAAATAATTTTACTGTTCTTTCTTGAATTATTTCTGAAACATGTTCATAATACGTGGTAGAAAGGATTTTATGCGATTTAAAGTGGCTCAAAAGTTACACGCGCAGGTATACGGATCGTCAAGCACCCACTCAAATTTCCAATGCGTGTTTTGTTTTCAGAATGTGATTTATTATTTCACACACTCTTTGATTGTTTCTGGTCAAATTCATACAGCATCTTCAGCTAATATACATCTACAAGTTGAACTAAAGTAAAATAGATCTACTGCCCGGAGGGTCGAATGTCATATACCATTTGAGTACACAAAATGAATGTATGCATGTAACAGTTTTCTTCACTAACTTTTCTGGAAGATGGCTGGAGCGGTTTTCAACTGAAAGGTCTTATAATTTCATATAAAACTTCTGAATTTTATCTGGATCCGACCTCTGGTTCAGGAATTAAAGGTTCAAGTATGTTGACAATATCAAACATTTATACAGAGCGGCGATGCAAAACACGAAAATATATTACAAAACTGGGCTCAAAACAAATTTCAATCGATAGGCCTTGTCAGTTGACGGCCAACGAATCGATTTTGGCTCTACCAGTTCCCGGCTTCCGATTCCGAAAGCACAAGGAATGTTGTAAACAACATTTGGAATTGATTTCACTTTTTCTTAAGAACTCATACTAAATTCCTGAATTTAATCCCTTCGGTTGCGTGACCAACTTCGGTTGCGTGATTACAAAGAG
The DNA here is from genome assembly GCF_030247185.1 of Malaya genurostris. NCBI lineage: Eukaryota > Metazoa > Arthropoda > Insecta > Diptera > Culicidae > Malaya > Malaya genurostris. The sequence goes on along the minus strand of NC_080571.1, from coordinate 253,336,072 downwards.
ATGACAATCAAAAATTCCATAGTGTCATATAAAGTGCACCGGTACGTACATGCGCTGGTACGGATGAAAAAAACACAACACGCCACAAACAAGGCGGGTGGGTAATGTCCCATACATAACTGGAGGACGTTTATACGAATAAAACTGACATACTTCTTTCACATTTCCAAATATAGCAAATCGTTCATATTAGTTGATTGTGTGTCTTTTACAACTTTTACTGTTTCACATCCAGAAATGTAATGGTGCACCTATACAAAAGTACGACTTATCGATGACAAACATATTCTACCATACAATTAAATAACACGGAACAAATGAAAGTAGGAAATTATAGAAAACAATGTTATGGCAGTTTTTTTGGGATTTGCATACTCAGTAGAGGAGGACTTCGCGTAATCCTTTGGCAATATTTTAATCGTCTTAAAAAGATGAACGCAAAAAGCGTTTCGAAATACCGTTATTTGATCGTTCACTATCACGTTAGTACCATAACGAAATAGTTTTTTCTTAGTGGAATCGAATGGAACCTATCATTTTTATTTTTAAGTCGGTTTAGTTTCATTCCACTAACGGCTCAAAATCCAAATGTTGAATATATTAATGATTATAAAAAGACCCGATTCGTGGAATTCATCCGATGTTTACATCTGCTGAGTACTATTTGCCATGATTTATTTATAACCAAAATCTTGGATTCGGGAACTGAAACTAAATTCAAGTACCGAATTTAGCTCCACCAAACAGGTTCTGAATTCTGAAACTGGATTCATAAATTAAATTCTGAAACTAGATTCTCGTTCGGAAGTCAGTTCCAAAATTCAGGTTCGGAGCTCAGATCTAATATTTAGTTCCAGAATTCAGATCTAAAATTCATATTCTGAATTTTGTTCCAGAATTCATAAGATGAAATCCTAAATCAAAATTCTGGATTCGAATTTCGAACACAACTAAATTCAGTTTCAAAATCTAGTCAAGGAACCAGTTTCAGATTCTAGAAGTTGGATTCAGTTAAAGAGTCATAATTTCAATTACTGAACGTGTAAATCTGAAGCTGAATTCTGAAATTAAATACTAAAGAAATTTAGTTCAGAGTTCAGGTGAACCAGAATCCAGTTTCCGAAATCAGTTCCAAAATTCAGTTTTATATTCCAGTTTCAGGATTCAATCCAAAAGTCAGTTGGATTAAGGAAATTGAACATCGGGACTGACATGTGCCTGACTTCCTCAGAACCGTTGTCGCGGATACAAGAAAGGCAAGCAAGTGTTTTTCCTCAATGTTTTCAAAACTTTGAGATAAAGCAAATTTTAAGTTACTTATGGTTATCTAGAACTGTAGAAAATCTAAGCATAAATTGCTGATCTTATTTCTGATAAAATGGAGAAAGAATTATGGTGTTGGGTTAAGTAAAACAAGAGATATTTACGATTGAGTTCTACCCATTCTTCCACAAGGCATATTTCGAAAAGAATCCCCATAGTAAAGTAATTATTTGCACAACCTTTTGTCAGAGAAACGCATGCATTTTTCACATGGCGATTTGGCAACATTTAGAATTAGCTACATGGGTCTACCACAAGGCTCATGCCTCAGTCCGCTCCTTTATAATTTTCACGTGAATGACATTGACAGCTGTCTAGTAACCCCACACTAAGACAATTGGCTGATGATGGCGTAGTTTCAGTTACTGGACCCAAAGCTATCTGCAAAAACCGTTGCAAGATACCTTAGATAACTTGTCCGTTTGGGCTGTTCATCTTGGTATCGAATTCTCTGCGGAGAAAACAGAGCTGGTCGTCTTCTCAAGAAAGCATGATACCGCGCATCTCCAGCTCCATATGATGGGAAGAATGATCGCGCAGGTTTTGACTTTCAAATACCTCGGGGTGTGGTTTGATTCCAAATGCACGTGGGGAGGACACATTAGGTTTCTGATAACAAAATGCCAACAAAGAGTAAATTTTCTTCGAACAATAACAGGATCTTGGTGGGGTGCTCATCCGGAAGATCTAATAAAATTGTATCAGACAACGATACTTTCAGTGATGGAATATGGATGCGTTTGCTTTCGTTCCGCTGCAAACTCTCATATTATTAAATTAGAGCGAATTCAATATCGTTGTTTGCGAATTGCTTTAGGGTGCATGCATTCGACACATACAATGAGTCTTGAAGTTCTGGCGGGAGTTCTTCCATTGAAAGATCGTTTTTGGGAGCTTTCATCGCGACTGCTAATAAGATGTGAGATACTGAATCCCCTGGTTATTAATAACTTCGAAAGGCTAGTTGAGCTTCAATCTCAAACAAGATTCATGACTGTATATTTAAACCATATGTCACAGGAAATCAACCCTTCAAGATATATTCCTATCCGTGCCAGCCTCCTAAATGTCCCTGACTCAACCTTATTTTTCGACACATCCATGCAGCGCGAAGTGCGTGGTATCTCGGAACACCTACGCTCGTTGGAAATCCCAAAAATGTTTACAAGTAAGCTCAAGCATATTGACTCTGAGAAAATATTTTACACAAACGGATCACGAATTGAAGAGGCTACTGGGTTTGGTATATTCAACAATAATGTTTCGGCTTCATTTAGGCTTCAAGAACCTGCATCTGTTTATATAGCAGAGCTAGCAGCAGTTCATTATAGTTTGAGTGTAATCGTCACTCCAAACCATTATTTTCTCTTCACAGATAGTCTGAGTGCAATTGAAGCCATTCGCTCAAACGCTGCTGGCAAAAATGAACCTTTTTTCTTGGGCAAAATAAAACAGTGCCTGAACGACATATTGAATAATAATTATCAAATCACAATAGTTTGGGTCCCGGCTCATTGCTCCATTCCAGGCAATGAAAGAGCCGATATTTTAGCCAAACGTGGTGCTATTGAGGGTGAAATTTATGAGAGACAGATTGCTTTCAACGAATTCTATAGCGCGTCTCGCCAAAGAACACTTGCCAGCTGGCAAGCTTCTTGGAATAAAGATGATCTGGGTCGGTGGATGCACTCAATAATTCCTAAAATATCGACTAAGGCATGGTTCAGGGGACTGGATGTGAATAGGGATTTCACGTTAGATGCACATCTCCTTCGAATTGGACTTTCCTAGACCAATCGTTGTGCTTGTGGCGAAGGTTACCGCGATATTGACCATGTCTTTTGGACATGCGTGGAGTATCGTGATGTCAGATCTCAACTAATAAATTCCTTGCGTACCCAAGGTAGACTATCCAATGTCCCAGTTCGCGACATTCTTGCTTGTCGTGACGTTCCTTACAGAAACTTCTTTATTATTTCATTAAGTTCATTGGAGTTCCAATTTAAATTTCATTTTATGTTAGACTGTTTTCTCTTCCATGAGTTCAATCAATAGCCAACTATATGATATTGAATAAAAGTGATGAACTGATACAAACAAACCTGAAATAGTTATAAGATCATGTACAAAATAAATGTATTTCATTTAATGTAATTTATAATAGAAACTCGCTTGATAAAAACAGTGTTTAGATTAACTAATGAATACCAACATACTAATATGATATTCGAAATGATTAGGTTTAAAGTACTATGTATTGTAGATGCCACAGCGAAGAAAAACTTATGTATATTGCCTATGAAATAAACGTATTTATGAAAAAAAAAAGTTCTGCGAATGATGCATACTTTAAGGATATGTTGAAAGGATGTAATAAGATGGAAAGAACGATTTTTATGACATTCGATAAACTGAGGTTCGGCTAATTGACCCCTTTTTTTTAAATAATCTCAAAGAAGCCATAAATCCGGTGAGCTCATTATTAGAGCGATGATTATAAATTTAAATTTATATATATATATATATATATATATATATATATATATATATATATATATATATATATATATATATATATATATATATATATATATATATATATATGTATATATATATATATATATTTCAACCATATCCATAGTACATACAAATAACTCGAGCGTTCTGTTATGTTCTGTTCCGCGCCATTCCAGCGACAACCGCTCGTGCGTGGAGATTTTTCTCATAAGTATCCACCCTGGGCACCATCATTAACATTTTCCAAATTCCAATTTCGCTCCCATTTCGGGAGACAATATACATAAATTCATATACGTAATGTGTATGTGCCAACCCGAGAGAAAACAGGGGTATCGACGGAAAACCTTCCCATAAGCATATCTTCATGTTTTTTATCCTTCGGGGGTTACAAATGTACCACCCATTAAGGCGAACTGGGCGCACGAAATAAGAAGAAAAAATACGTGCGATGTACAAGTTTCACACATGACCGTATATACAGGCGAAGGAGCGCACCACAACCGTGACACACACGAAAAAAACCGGAATCGTGGTGAGGAATATTCACACATGTGCCCTTCCACTCTATTCGATATGCTGCCGTTGCTAATGTACGACTTTCTTTGCTCTTATTAATAAATTCAAGAAATAAAAATCTAAAAAGGAAAAAAACTCACAGCAAGTTTAGCCAACCGTCCGAACCACCCACGGCGAAAAGAGCTCTGTAAGAGTAATGGAAAGTAGACAGTGTTGGAAGCATGGTTTTGTCTGGGTTTTCGCAGGAAAAAGTTATATTAGATATATTTTATTTTTATACGTCTTCTAGCAAATTTGAATTTGTTTGTAAAAGAATCGTTTTATTTTCAAAACAGGGAAGAAATTGTGTTCAATCAAAAATGAAATTCTTTCGCCAGTAGTCATAAAACCACCTCATTTTTGTATCAGCAGATTATACATTGAAACATAATTTCAATGGACAGAATTTAAACCTGAAGAAAGCTCCATCAGGATAAAATCTACCCAACAGATATAAAATTTTAACGTTTTTTTTTCATTAATTATGTGATTATATATAAAATGGCTAAATCCCTTCATTTGAACCTGCCTGCACTGCCGTTTGATTCGCGTTCAAAGGACCTTTACCACCCTCGATGCTTCACCCCTACAAGCTTTTTATTCCCGCATCCACCGACCGTCAAGCCACAAAAATTGTCCCAAAAATGTAGAGAAAAAAAAATGAAGCTGAACTCTGAGTCCGTTCGTTAGCGAATGCATTAGTGAAAGAAGTAGGTAGCGCCAGTGCCCGTGAGTCGGCGAGGAAAAACAAGCGCAAAAAATCAGCCCTCGGTTTCTCTCGTTCGTTGGCCCGCGAGGGCGGCGGGCAGGCAGGCAGGTTGGCTCATATGTGGAAAATCTTCAGGCCGGTTTTTTTTCGGTGACGAAACGAAGACGAAGACGGGCGGTTTGAGCGGGCAAACATGACAGTGTTTATATGTTTTCCAGTTACTGGGTGAGGGTGGTTTGGCTGCTGAATGAATGACGGAACGGACGGACGAACGAGAGCACGGTTTGAAGATGGCATTCACCAAACAAGGTAACGGTGGAACGGGAAACGTGACACCAGTGCCCGGGGTAGGAGGAGTAGGTATGTGTGTATGAAAATATGTGATTTGCATTTAACTCGATTGAATTTAGCGAGAAGAAATTTTTTCTTTTTTTTTTGTGCGCTGCTGTTCGATTCTTTCTATTCCCGGGGTTCTCGGTTTTGGCCTGGGCTTCGGATCACGCTGCCGATGGAGGTCGGTGGCGGAAACGTGTCGCGGGGAAAAAGCAATAAGAAAATCGAAGGGATGGCGAAATTACTCTGAATCCTGACAAATTCAACGGACGAGTCTTGAGCGCTGATGGCGAAAATGTGGATCGATATTAGTATATTCGGTAGTGCTTCGTAGGAGACGCTATAAAATGGAAATCATGTATGATTTGAATGTGAGATTGCACGACGATGGCACGTGAGCAATTATAATGATGTCAATAACGATCGGTTTCATCCCAATCCGTTTATACGAATACAGTCGATTTGAGGAGAAATGGATTTACATCATATTTGGTTGTTTGAGAGGACATAAGCCCTTGAACCCTATATCTTCTTTCGATGAAAAAAATGAAAAGATTTTCGAACGAGTTATTCTGGCTGGGATATCCGCTACCAAAGAACTAAGAATAAATGTTTACGTTGTCAATCGTAGAAGAATATAATCTCTCTTTAGTTGACATCGCTGATAGGATCTACAAATTTTCATCAATTTGCATTCTTTTAATAGAAAAGAGTATGTAAGTCTTGAGTGTTTTAACAAACCTCCCACAATTCGAACTAGAAGAAGTATATGTACAATTGATTCTTGCTTTTGATCAATCTAGAAAAGTTGAATTTTGAACAAATACAACAAATTACAACAACATGAAATTTTCCATTTTATTAACCACCTTTCATATTCCCAGTTGTCAGTTAGTTTATTCCGAAGAATGTACATAAATAATAAAATGATTCAAACAAATTTACAGTTCAATCAAACTAGTTTGTATTTAGTCAGTATTTTGGAGTATTCGTATTTAAAAAAAACAGTTTGAAAACAAGAAAGTGGTCAACATGTCCGCAAGATTGTGAAAGAATAACAAAAGAAGATTCAATCACGTATTTAGATGGAGAGCTTGAGGGGCACTGGCCCCTCCCAAAATCAAATGCATTCATCCATTGTTTTGTTACACGCTAATTAAATGCACAATTTTCATACAAATTATGAATTACTTTTAAGAATAGTTTTCCTTTCTCTCAAAAACATCGTTTTGGGTCAAAACCGAGAAAGAAACCAGAGAAAAGTTTGATAAATATTACGGAGCTAATGCTTCTTCCGATTACACAAAACAATAGAGGTTTGGAGAGTTTCGTAGTGTTCAAAACTCTACTTTCGATGAAGCCCGCAGCGGTAGGCCTTACAGTACGATCACACCGGACTGTCAAAACTACATAGACTACAGGTACTGGATGACCGAAAAGGTAAGGTACGCGAGGAAGTACTTTACAAAACGCACACTTCACAGTTTGGGCAAGATTCTATAGAAGGAAAAGTAATACTGCACATGCTTATTCAAGACTAAAAAGAAGAACACGAGCGCACTTCGGAAGCCTGTTTGGTTATGCTTGAGCACATTTGGTTGGACTTTTCGTGTCGGTTGGTAACTGTAACTATTTCTGGATCAATTACTAAACGCCAGAGAATAGAGTGGTTAGTCGACTATGGACTGAAGTTGACACGAATGCTCCGAAGCGGCCTAGGGAGGCTCAATAAGTCGAAAAGGTCATGACATCAGTTTTCTGAGATTATCATGGCATACTTTTGATGCTTTGAAAAAGGAACAACTTCCGATATAACGTTTAAAGTGCATTATTCGAAAGAATATAGGCCGAAGTTGCTGGAAAATGACCATGAAGTAAAAAATATCGTTCTTTTTTCGAGACAATGCTCTAGCGCACAAACGCATCGTTACCATGTTCAAAATCAACGATTTAGGGTTACAATTTTTTCCCGTTCACCTTATTTGCACGATTTGGCATCCTCGAACAATTGTCGGTTGATTTGTTTCAGTCTTGTTAAGACGTAGAGCCGTGAGCTAGTTTTAAATTTTATCAGTATCAGTATCTAAAGGAGAAAGCAGATTGAAAAAATGGCATGCGAATGCAACTATGTAAACCGCTAAAATGCTACTGCAGAGGCGGGACTCACTTCTACTTAGCCGTCAGACGCTAATTTGAGATTTTGTTTTTGTTTGCTGCCAAATCTCAAATCAGCGTCTGACGGCAAAGCAGGCAGTGAAGATAGACTTACAATGCGGTGTGTGTTGTTTTCTGTTGGAAGGGTTTCCATAGTGATAGGACTATAATTGAATGTTATGCCGGGCAAGTAAAGCGAAGCATGCTTGGTTTCTAGTCAATTAGACTGTCTCTTCATGTGTTTTCATATGAAGCATAGTTTAATTGGCAATACAATTTCCCCGGTTAGAAGCTAGCTACGGATTCGAGTCCTGCACAGTTTCATTCGCATGTCATTTTTCAAATCTGTTTTCTCCGTTAGATACAAGTCATCTTTGAGAAATATATGTGAGCTCTGTTATTTGTTCTAAATTTACAGCTGATTCAATCTAGAATATCAATCCGTCCGTAATATCTTTCGCTTCTCCCGGTTAATTGTTGCAGAAAAAAATCAAATCAAATCGATATATATGTTAGTACTGTTTTGAAGATTTTAACCGTTATACTATGTTCACACTATGAGTTAAAACATGTTATAACTACGATTTCATGTTTTAAGCGAAATAACATGTTTTACTTTTGCGTTATTTCATATTCATAAACGTCACATTAAAACGTGTTTTCCCGAAATTACATGATATAATTGTCAGTAAAGCACAACCCTGCTAGTATTTTCCTTCACTTTTCGACTATGTCAAGTTCAACAACAGCAGTTTTCCATCAAAGTAGCCATGTAATCATAAAAAACAAAACTGAAAACTGGTACCAACGTGGCCAGGTATACCGATTTCTAGGTATTTATACAGATTTTTGACCTCTATATCACAATACAGATATGTTCTCCCAAAATACCGAATATTCACGGATTACACAGATAAGTACCGATTTTGATTTTTAGCTTGAATAGACATGGGAAAAGGTTGTCGTGGGACCTTTTTCTCGCTCACCTTTTCTACTACTTATGTAGAAAAGATATCGATACCGATATGATACAGATAGATTTTTGCGCCGACTACATATTTTTGAAAAATGACCTGGCAACGCAGATAGGGACAACCAATTTTCTTAGTGTGAACAGTGGGGTTTTAACTGTATATTACTATCGTTAAAACATGTTATTTTCGGCCAGTGTGAACATAGTATTACTGCCAGGACCGAAAACTGGTATAGCTAGTATAGAGTTTTATTGCAGCCTACTAATAAGACCTTTTATTTTGAAATTTTCAACACTCATCACTTTAAATTTCCGGATCCGGAACCTTAAAACTATTTAGTTAACTGTTCTAGTTTTCTAATTTTGTTACATTTTGCCGAACAAATATCCCAATTAGCAAATTAAATTTATTGAAATTTCAAGATGTTTGAGAGAATTGTTTTAGAATTGTTATTTTTGTTAGATATGTTCAGAAAGATTTTTAAGCATAATAAAATCGGTTGTGCAACGTCACTCACTGCTGAGTTTCTTAACACTACCGAAAAAATCATTGTTGAACAGCTTTTGACATTAAAAATTCCTTACTCTTCACTATATGGGGCCGGGTGTCAATTAAAAGTTCCAAAAATAGTCGCGTAACTTTTTTGTGTCATAATTTTGAACGTGAATAACTCGGTCATTTGTTGATGGATTGTTATAATTTAACAACCAATCGATTCGGAAACTTTTAACTTAAACATGTATGACGACGTCGTTTCAGTATTTCAATAGCATACTATTGAAAAAATGGTTGGAATCGACCTATGTTTTCATCCACCAATCCCTGTTGTACAAAATGACGTCAACTTCTTGTTCGGCATAGGAGGCTTTGCGTCATGCATAAAAAACACCGCATCGTTATGCGTAGTATGAAGAGAAATCTATAAATATAGGCGGCAAAATATTTCTTTGCCTAGTTGATGTTTGACTGTGAATGAAACAAGTAGCTCGTCCAGTGAGCTGATGACTGAATTGTATATGCGTTCACTTGCTGGATTGTCGCTTTTGCATTATGTGTTGGTGAAATTTCCTGCTATCAGCGCAACAACGTTTTCATCCAGTATTGAAGAACCGAATCAGCGTTATTACCGGTTCTTTCGAAATAGCCCATGTTTTTAGTAAATCTTTGGCTATAAAAATGTCTTACTCTTCACTATATGGGGCCGGGGGTCAATTAAAAGTTTCAAAAATTGCCGCGTAACCTTTTTGCGTCATAATTTTGAACGTTAATAACTCAGTCATTTGTTGATGGATTGACATAATTTAACAACCAATCGATTCGGAAACTTTTAACTTAAACATGTATGACATCGTTGTTTCAGTATTTCAATAGCATACTATTGAAAAAATGGTTAGAATTGACCTATGTTTTCATCCACCAATCCCAGCTGAGGAAATTGACGTCATTTTCTTGTTCGGCATAGAAGGCTTTGCGTCATGCATAAAAACACCGCATCATTCTGCGTAGTTCGAAGAGGAATCTATAAATATAGGCGGCAAAATATTTCTTTGCCTAGTTGATGTTTGACTGTGAATGAAACAAGTAGCTCGTCCAGTGAGCTGATGACTGGATTGTATATGCGTTCACTTGCTGGATTGTCGCTTTTGCATTATGTATTAGTGAAATTTCCTGTTGTCTGTGCAACACCGTGTTCGCTTGAGTATCTTATTTATCATCTAGCTATTAAAGAACCGAATCAGCGTGGTTACCGATTCCTTTGAAATATCCCATGTATTAGCAAATTTTTGGTCGATTTTACCATTAAAAATGCCTATTATGAGATTGAAGCTACATTTGAATATTTCAATTGCATCCCATTGAAAAATTGGTTTGAATTGAGTATTTTATTTTGATTCTCCAAATTAGCCCAATTTAGAATTATTATTTAGCCAATTTAGAATTATCGGCGATTGACTTTTTGGATCTAATTTGCAGCGCTTGTTCCTCGATGATTTGTTAATGGATTTTCCTAATTCAAATTATTCCAAAGCTTCAATATTGTAAACTTAAATATGTTTTAATTTGCCAACGGATCGGTTTGCATACTTAAATCTCAATTCCCATACGAATAAAACGTGACAATGTGACTGAACAAGTTGTTGTCCCACCAGGAATTAAACGCTTCAAATGATTCAAAATTAAATTCTGAAACTTATCTAAAAGCGGCCTCCTCGGTTTAGTAGTATAAATGAGTTTCACAGACTCACATATACAGTGCAAATAGATGCAATATCGTATAGTTTCAAAGATAAACTCAAGGTAAGCTTACCTGCGATTTTACATGTATCGTTTGAATAGGAACCCTCGTAGAATTTGGTTAACCGCCAGTTTCAGTTTAATTATTATTTGCTTCAAAACAATAAGCGTCTGATGGCTACACGCGTTGTAACTATGACAATGTTCATTCATGTATTAATAACATCAAGTTACAATATGAACAAAATTTCGGAATATTGTTGCGTATCCATGCCGTATATTCCGTATATGCCAAAGCGAAAATCAATGTAAGTAACTAAATATTTTATGCGGACTGTTTCACATGTTTTCTTCCTCGTATTGTTGCCATATTATTTACCGACACTTTCCGAAGATTATCGACAATTTTGAAGAAGGATTAATAAAATTACACTCTTACTGAGCACAACATTTTTCGTTAAAATCAATAAAATCTTCTCTTGGATCTATAAACTGTTCATAAAATTAATAAGTTTGTACGTTTCTCGAAAATTATTATCATAAAATAAAATAGTTTTATTTGTACAGGTTCAAATCTTTAGGTTGTTTATATCTAAAATTGAGATTTCGAGTAATTTTGAATTCATCATAATTGACTTCTAGTTGAAGAACGTTATTCAAAAACTTAACAATGTAAAAATTTGTGGAAGGGATCAAAATTGAATAGAATCAATTATCAAGAAAGAATCTAATTGTCAATTTTATCATTCGCTAACAATCTTAGCGCTTAAACTAGAGCAAGTTTGTAATTAGTCAATTGAATTAGTTTTTAGTTTAGTCTATCATCATCATTATCACCTTCATTTTCGTATTTATTATGGGAACCCTAGAAACATTTCATTTTTAATGTTATTGTGCTCGGTTGTGTCTTGAATACAACCCTCTAATTTTTTTTACGTCTAAAACAATTGAGAAACAATTCACCAACTTGTGCATTTTGCACTAGTACAGTTATAAAAGCTTTGCAAAAATTTCTTCATCATTATGTGAAAAGGAAGTATCTATATCAATTGTGCTATTTATCAAATATAACGGACACAATATCTGCCAAAATGATGCTCTCCGCAAAACAAAAATAAGATAAGCCGGGGTAAAAACTCCCGGGTTGGTGGTTCAATGCATAGGGCGCTGGTCTTACAAGCCAGTTGTCGTATGTTCGAGCCCCGACCTGGAAGGATTCTTAGTGTCAGTAGGATCCATAGTACTAGCCATGCAATGATTCTGTACACTAAGAATCGGCTGCGAAGTCTGTTGAAACAGAAAGCCAAATTCCACAAAAGGAATGTAATGCCAGGACTTTACTTTTCGGGGTAAAAACTATGCTGGAAAAAAATTCCTTCTCAGTCTGCATATTTTTTGGCTGCCTCATAAAAGTTAAGGTCAGTGTATGCAGATGGCTTCGTATTTTTGTTGTTACTGTTATTAATTATAAAAGTTATTCTCTGCATGAAACTGCACGAATCGCGACCTCACTTTAGTCTGGGAAATGTTTATTGTGTTCCACCTGTGGTACATAACTACATAACAATAATTGTTATCGTAAATACATACAAATTTATTCATTTTCACAAAAAATTTGAAAAGATAAAAAATTTTTTTGCCGTCTTGAAAACACATCCAATCTGTTAATGATTTGTTGAGATACATGAACCACTTTTTGTGGGGTTACATGAACCACTTTCGTCAATGCTGCTGGAGGTTTTCTACCACATGCGTTGGTATTTCCACGGAATAATTTCCTTCCTAAAATGTTGAAAAACAGTGTGCCGAATACACTCGACCTTGCAAATAAAACAGGATGCATGAATTTTTACAATTTTAACTTCACCACCACACAATAAGATGCAACCATTAGACAGAACTTCATTTACAGTTCATTTAAAACAGCTTACGACCATTCTCTGCATGCAGATCTTTGCAGCAACCATTTACAATTTACGAGGTTGCAGAATGCGTGAATGCTGCGCATGACACTGCAATTACTCCAACGCATGCATGGGGATACTTGAACCATCTGACATAATATTGTAAAAAGCTGCTATTTATGTCAAAAAGCGAATTTACATTTATTGATTACAATGAATATCGAAAAGAAAGGTTTGTTTTGATTAACCGTAGGTGAAACATATTTTACCCCAAATAGTTTAAAAGATATATCAATTAACAAAAAAAGTGGTTCAAGTAGCCCCACTCTCCCCTATATATTGCCGCCTTAGAAACAAAAGCATGAATGACTATACTGCAATGTAGTTAAATTTAACTAGTTTGATGAAAATAAAACGTTAAGCATTTCTTATTCCTGCACGGAGAACCCTTCGATCATAAAATTGCGATATCGCAGTTTTTGATTTTTGCGATAGTTGATTTAACTAATTTGTTTTTGATTCAACCAAAATGGTTTTTGATTTGCATATATTCAAGTAGTTGAAAAATATGTTGATTTGAATGCTGTCGAATGCCGGAGACAGTTGAAAGCAAAACAATTATCGCAATGCAAAATCAACAACTTTTTTAGTTGAAATCTGTTCGCGTCGCTTCAAAATGTCAATGAAAACAACATCGATGGTTAAAGCGTTTGGTGAAATTGTGTTCATTCGATTTGAGAATTTTATGATAACAAGTGTTTATCTAACAGCGGTGTTGTGATAAAGTTAACCTTGTTTGAGATGAAAAAGATTTGGTGACAAATTAGAAAATGTTAATGAATGATCATCTCGTAATCTTTCAGGTATGCGCAAAAATTTTATGCTTCAAATTCGATCATTATTTACTTCCAGCAGACTGTTTTACTTCCAGCTGTTTGATACCGATAATGATGTTCATGCATTAGCAATAAAACGCTTTTTGACATGAATTTAATTTATAAAAGTAACAGGAGCGAAGGGTTTCAAACGCACAGAACGCGCTGCGATTGAATGGCGCGTTTGAATTGCCGTCGCAAAATTCCAATTCCCAGCGGTTGATGGACCCAAGCTCATATAAATTGACTAAAATTATCAGTGCATAACTTTAGTTCAACCGTTTGAAGGCATCATTTTAGGTAAATTTAATAATTTCGTTAGTTCACTCGCCCCTTTTGGCACTTTTGCTGATTAAAAACGTTTTTCTACATCAATCATTTCCGATCGAATCAGAAGTATTTTTTAGAATTTAGATCTTTACTGATCTCAAAACAAACAAACAAATAAAACCGATTTATTTTTCAACTAACAGAATTTTGTTTCAATAACAACACCAGTTATTTCAACTAAAATATTTGTTGAAATTGAAAGGTATGTGTCCTCACTAATTGACAGCATTTTTTTTTTCAAACAGTTGAATTAGTTGTTTCAACCATCGTTTCTGCTAATCGAAAAACAAAAATGACAGTTTAGTTAAAACAACAATCGATTAGTTGTACCAAATTTTAACCAATCGAATTCAGAAAATCAACTAATATTCTGGTTGAAATGGGATCGCGGGTGGTTCCGTGGGAGAACCCGCAGACCACAAAATTTCAATATTGCAATTGTTGTTTCACGCCCTGGTTGTTTCAACTAAAATGTTGTTGATTTAACTAACATATCTGTTGATTTTGACATAACCATTCAGGTAACCGAAATTGTTGTATTCAAATGCTGTCGCTTGGTGGAGAACGAAGACAGCAAAACGCAGAACAAAAAACCGCGTCATTTCACCAGAAGCGTTTCATATTGAAAATTTTCAATGGTACATGAACGTCATTTATGTTAGTTACGTAGTGGTCGTTTTATGTAAGTGAAAGTATGCAGAAGAATGTAACAGATAATTGTAAAACAGGTTTTCCATGTGTTAAATAGTATAAATGTTTTAATTTCATCTGAGAGTAATGTATTCTAGGACAGTTCATGTCAATGCTATTGGAACCGCTTAACGCTTAAAAATTTGCTGCTAAAGTGAAGTGGTACTATTTGTATTTTCTTTAAAGTGTATCTGTAGTATTAGCACAGACTAACAGACAGGACACTCAAATTAGATTCTTCAATCATTTTAACGGTCATTTCGAATATTCCTTTATTTGGGACAGTACTCACATGTGTCATGATGGCGCCACGTTACCCTGTGAGGAACATCCTGTCTGTCATCTAGACTGTGTTTAATTTTTTTATTTACCAACAGAGTTGCCATTCATACAGAATTACCTGTAATGTATTGATTTGTATACGTCCATGCGAATGTCATGCACGATACAGATTTAATACATATTGCCAAAACTATATATACATAATTGTGCCTACTTCTCATCCTCCAACGCGATACAAAATCGAACCCGTTTTGTTACAATATTTACTTGCTTCTTGTCTGGCGCCACTTAATTTCGAGTGAAAATTACCAACACAATAAAAAATAATCTTGATGAGCAACGTTGAGAAAAATGAATGGTTACCTTCTAACATCGCGAAAAAGTTAAATATATTATCAACGTAATCCAATATTATTGTTACGATTCATTTTCAAATATTTTGATGAAATCAGGCATCCCTGCAAGCAACTGATCGGTGTTGACAAACGAGGGGAAACCAACTAGTAAGAAAACTTTTACATAACACAAGGGGTGTACAGATAGTAAATAGTTCGCGCAGTACAATATAGGTGGAGCTAGTGCATCACGAAAAATTATTTTTTATAAGAATTTACTCATACTGTCATGTCTGTTAGTCTGTGGTATTAGGTTTACAAGCGAGTAATTCTGCAAGTGAAGGAAAAATTTCCTAATTCCCTGTGACCATTTTTCTGGTGAGTACCCTTTTGAGAATAGTAATCTTTTGGTTCATTTCTATATCCTAGGTAAAATTTCGTTGTTCAAGCAGTGAACGATTAGCTGCCCCCCGAAGAGGCTAACAGTAAACATATTTGTTGCAATTGGCGTCTTAAGTTCAAAGAATTGAATAATTGGTTGAAACAACTGAGACATTTTTTTACTTTCATGCATACAAGTAACTTTGCTGGGATTGTGTCTTTGCTCAATTGCACAGTGACATCTCATTGAAACGTTTCATTGTTCGCTCAGGGTGTTTGGCATTGCTCAACTGAAACGTTTCATTATGCTTATGACAGACATGTGATATCGGAATCACTGTACACCGTGAAATCACATGTCTGTCACCCTAAATCACGGTGGTATCACGCGAGCATCATGATACAACGGTGATTTCCGTACTACGGTCATTTATCGTTGTACTGTGCAAAATCACATCACTGTTTACTGCTACCAGCGCCATTGACGAGCGATGGTGAACTCACTCATCCGAAGAACGCTCACACACAAAATTAGTTTTAATTCAGAGAGGCATTGATTATATCTGTCATAAATCAGTTACTAGGAATACACTTCAAACCGCAAAAATTATTGGTTTCTATATTATCGATCATCGGAGCTGGGAAATTAAGCAAAGTTTTGAGTTGTTTCGTTTCACTGTATATTCTTTCTGTGCGCAAAACATGTCTGTCACCTCATCGTTGTACGCATCTGTTTATTAATCTTATTTTTGTGTATTACATCAACATTTTACAGTACAAGTGTTTTGACCCTTTGGCCTTTCATCTTTGTTGTTCATACGATTCGTTATTAATAATAGGTGTTTTAGTTACTCTTGTTTTACATACTAATGTTTAATCATAATATTTATTTTAATTATTTATAAAATGTCTACCTACTTATAACTATCCCTAACCTAATACGTACAAATTTTGAATTATTTGTATTTCAGAGATTGAGCACCTCTCTTCAAATTTCGTGCAGTATTGTTCGAATTTTTGTTCTAGTATATCCAGTGAGGCCATCTCATGTACTTCACTAGTCCTTGTCCAAGGGGGTAGATTTGGAATCATCTTTAAGATCTTACTTTGAATGCGTTGAAGCCTAAGTTTGTGTGTTCGTGCACAACCCCGCCAAACAGGGACTGCGTATTCAATTGCGGGGTAGATGATTTGTTTATAGACAGCCATCTGATTCTTCAGGCATAGTTTAGATGTTCTACAAATCAGCGGATACAGAGACCTAATGAGTATGCTGCATTTTTGAACGATTTTGTCAACATGTGACCTGAATATCAGATGTCTGTCAAAGGTGAGTCCTAGATAGATAACTTCATCGGACCATTGAATGACCTCATCACCGAATCGTATTCTGCATTCGTCTGATGGAACAAGTTTTGGAGATCTTGAATGTGGAAACAAGATGACCTGAGTTTTTGCTGCATTGATCACAATTTTCCAGCTTGTAAAATATTCTGTTAAAGCGTCCAGACCTGTCTGTAGTTTATTTTTCAGAGCATTAATGACACGACCTTTGTAAAGAATGGCAGTATCATCAGCAAATTGTGACAGAACACCACCACCTGGAAGAGGTGGGATGTCTGATGTGAAAATGTTGTATAGAATGGGACCTAGGATACTTCCCTGGGGTACACCAGCAGGAATAGTAAATCTTTCTGAAAGTGCATTATTCAGAGAAACCTGGAATGCTCTATCTGCAAGATAATTTTTGATAATTTTAATAAGATACATGGGAAAATTATACCGATGCAGTTTGAACACCAGTCCATCGTGCCACACATTATCGAATGCCTTTTCAATATCCAATATTGCCATGGCAGTCGTTTTGGACACTGATTTGTTTTGCTGGATGACGTTGTTAACCCTTGTGAGCTGGTGGATGGTGGATCTTCCTTTCCGGAACCCAAACTGTTCTTCCAGAAATATATCCTGTTCATCTGCAAAAGCAAGAATTCGCCTTCGTATTGACTTTTCAAACAGCTTGGATAGGGCAGAGAGTAAGCTGATGGGCCGATAGCTCTTGGAAAAGGAAGGATCTTTCCCCGGTTTCAAAACTGGGATAACTTTAGCTAACTTCCACATTGAAGGGAAGTAACCAAGCTCCCAGCACCTGTTAAAAAGTTTAGCTAAGAAGACAAATGAGCGAATACTCAAATGTTTCAGCTCAATGTTGAATGTGTTGTCGAAACCGGGGGCCTTCATATTTTTGGATTTTTTCACAAAAGCCATCAGCTCATTCGCAGTGACTCTACTTTCCTCAGGAACTAAGCTGTCTGATTGGTCAACCTCAGCTACGCTATCAGCAACGGCTCTTTCATATGGACTAACAATGTTGAGTCCTAAATTGTGAGAACACACAAACTGCTGGCCTAGCGCATTTGCCTTCTCTACTGGTGTGATTAAAGGTATTCCTTCAGCTGCGTCCTGGGGTGACATCAGAGGAGGAATAGGCTTCGGTTTTTTCTTAAGCACCTTCGTTAAGGACCAGAAGGGCTTTGAATGTGGGAGAATTTCTCGAAGCTTTTGCTGGAAGTTTGTTGCGAAGCTCAGATATCCTTTCCTGGATTATCCTAGTTAAGTTGTTATAAGTAGTCTTCCTATCTAGGATGCCAGTTCGTTGATACTGCCTCCGGTAGATATTCCGAAGTCGGATGAGTTTCTTGGTGACACTGTCGATTTGAAGAGAGGAACTCGGCATATGTTGTACTGGAACCGTCCTATCACGAGCGACTGTGATTGAATGCTGGAAGGAAGATAGGGCCGCATCGATTTCCATCGGGGAATCTAGTGGAACATTGATATTAATAAGTTGGTCGGCGATTTGTTGAAATTGGACCCAATCGGTGCGATAATAGTTCCTCCGTGGTTGAATAGGCACTGTTTCTGGTGAAGATCCCAACGTCAATATTACTGGAAAGTGGTCAGAAGAGAGCTCGTAGAAGACAACCGGAGAGCTGTCTATGGCGATGTTGCTGATGAATATATCCAAAATGGAATGAACTCCCGATCTGGAAAGTCGCGTTGGTTGATCCGGAGCGAAGATGTTGTATTGTCCAGCTTCGTAATCTTCGGCAAGTACGAATCCGTTTCGATTCTGTCTTCTGTTTCCCCACAGCTCATGCCGTGCGTTCAGGTCCCCAGCAATGATGAATTTGTTCTGTCGTCGAGTGAGCATAGCCAGATCTCGCTTCAATGATGCACACGTACCATCTCGAAGATTGGTTTGTTTGGGGCAGTACGCTGCAATGATGATGATGGGTCCCATCGTCGTTGTAATCTCAATTCCGATGGCTTCTATGAGTTGCAATTTAAAGGCTGACAGAAGCCTGTGCTGAATGGATCGTTTAATGGCAATGGCAACTCCCCCTCCTCTGGTAGTTGCCCTGTCGAGCCTGTGAATCCTGTAATTGGAAATAAAAATAGAAATTTCAGGTTTGAGATGAGTTTCAGTTAAAATAGCAATATCGGCATTCTTCTCTTGAAGAAAGTCGGACAATTCAGCAGTTTTGCTCCTGAGTGAGCAAGCATTCCAATTTACTATAACCAACCCATTATATTGCATATTCGATGATGAATTTGCCTAAGGCGTTGATTTGCTCTAACCGCGTTCTGCAGTTTCGTAGTTTTGTTGTCATTGTTTCAAAAATGACGATCAGTTGTTCAGCAGAGAATAAATCACCAGAGTCATCCTTTGCTTGTGGTTGATTATTGCCCCATCCAGGAGGGATTCTTGAGTAAGATTCTTTTTGAGATCCAGCGGCTGAAGTCTTTGGATTGCTGCGAGGAAGTGGCGGCAAATTCGGAATATCCCTCTTCGGTGGGAGCCGTGGGAAATTAACTTCATCCTTCTGTGGAACATTCTTGCGCGTTGATTGTTTGCGGGACGCCTGTTGTCGAATTTTTGTGAACTCAGCACGTTTGGGACACGATTTGCTAGTAGATGGATGGTCGCCATCACAGTTCACACATTTTACAGCGATGTCATCTAGTAGGCAATCGTTGGTATTGTGTGGTTCGGCACATTTCCCGCACCGACTTTTCATGTGGCAATTCCTCGCTCCATGGCCGTAGTTCAAACAGTTCGTGCACTGTGTGACATCCCGATGTACCGGTTTATACTTTTGCCATTCGATGATTATGTGAAATAACGATTTAATCGTTTTCAGTTGACTCATGGTGATGGAGCCATTCTCCAGATGAATCAGGTACAGTTTTTTTTTTTTTTAGATTATAGAGGTTTTAACCTTGAGGTCATTCGCCTCTTCGGGCCAGAAAAGTTTCCTGACCCTATGTGCGGGGTTGGGAATCGAACCCAGGTGGGCTGCGTGAAAGGCATCGACTTACCCATCACGCTATACCCGTCCCCAATCAGGTACAGTTGATCTCTAAACTTTTTGTCCGTATTATGGCGCTTCATTTTAAATACCATCAAAGGCTTTAGTCCAGCCTCCGACAGTGCCTGCTTTAGTTCGGCTTCCATCATGTCGGGTAGTCCTCGAAGTACAACCTTCATAGGTTTGTTGGCGGCAATATCGTGTGTGAAGTATTCCGCTTTTGTCTGCTTCAGATAGCATTCCACTCCTTTGTAGTGGTTCAAAGCCGGAACAGTTATTTTGTAGCCTTCAGTACATAAACGGATTGTTGCCTGTAGTCCTTTGCTGATCAGTGTGTTGAAATCCGAGCGTAGAGTTGGTGGGAAGCCCTTCAGGTAGAAAGGCGGCATTTTTTCCTTCTTCTGCAGTTCCTCTTCGACATCTACTGGCAGATCAGCATATTGGTTTTTACTCAGCAAACGGTCGTTTACCTGTACATCACTTGGCTTCAGACGCTTAGCATCCTTTGGATCCTTCTCGGATCTATGGCGGTTTTTACCCATAGCTTGGGTAGGTAGACAACTGCGAATAAAAAATAAAACAAAATCGAAATTAGTCGTAATAGGTTATTCGTCTATCCACATCGAGTGTTAGATGACGAATCAACGTTGTACGCGTACAGCGTTGTACAGATATCATTGTACGGAAATCACATGTCTGTCAGTGGTATTACTTGTTTGTGGTACGTGTTTTTGTTGGGTGTCGTTGCTAAGCTGCCAGCACGATAAATAAAAAAATGACAGATTAGTTAAAACAACAGTCGATTAGTTGTACCACATTTTAACCAATCAAAATCATAAAAACAACTAATATTTTAGTTGGTTTGCGATCGCTGACTTTTCCGTGTTATGTTTTTGTAAACATAAGAAAAAATCTTGTTAACATTACAGAGTAATCCGTCGTTCGTCGGGGAAATTCATAGCTTCGAAGCTTAGATATTCCTTGCAGAGATGAACAAAACAAAAAATGGAGTTTGTAGCAAATGCCTCTATAAAGGGATGTTTTTTGTAAAATTTTGATTGTATTAGCTAAATCGTTATTCTATACGAATGTAAAACGGATGAAAACTTTAAAATGAAACGCACACCGATTTTTCAGGCATTGCCAATATCCACGATCTCATATTCAAATTGAAGTTCTGACCCCATTTGAAATTAAATTTCATCGAGATTCAGATCTTCCTTAAATTTGATTGTCTTAGGATGATTTCGAGGCGCTTGCTTCATGATGCCACCGGTGCGTTCGGGGGATTGAAGTCTTTTGACACAACGTTGACCTCATCAGCCTTGTATCTCTCCAAAACATCTTTCGAATTATTGTGCGATGTTAAATACGGTCTAAAAAGCGTAGGACCATTGTTTGACTTTAAAAGTGGAAGTAGGCGCCTTCGGAGGTATTCCTCTATGTATACGTGTCTATTGATTGTACCGGTTGTCACAAATGGAGTGCTCTGTTTTCCACATCAGCAATTTGATTGCCAAACCATGTATTTTTTTGGCAAATTTTGAATTCTGCTGCCTGCTAACTTCTTCTGGAACATCCAACTTATGATGGACAGTAAAAAACAGAATTCTCGGAAGCTGCCGGAAGTCTGCTTTCACGGTTGTCTCGTCATCCATAATGAGACAATGATGTTTTGTCAGAGGCTGTGTGTAGGGCTTTCGTGCATGAGATTTTTCCACCCTCTTCTGCCGTTAATTGCGACTTGGTGCCTTTTGAACTTTGTACGTGTTTAGTCTTTCACGTTTTTTTGAGTCTTGTACGAAAGTTTTAATGAAATACAGTTTTTTCGCCTAATATAAGACATATTAGGTGTATTTCATGCATTCTTTTATGTATTCAAAGATATAAGAACAATTTAGTTTTTTAAGGGAACTATGTAACTTAGGTCTGTTCAAAACTAGAACTTTAAAACAAAGAACAAAGCTAAAATTTGAAAAATGTGATACGTAGCATAATAGTGATTCGAAGGTTTTATTTGGTTTCTGAAGATTATTTCAAGTGAGCAATAATTATCGATTGTGAAAATGTTTGTTCATTTGAGCTAATATTTTTTTTTAGCGCTGAGCAAATGGTACTCAGAATTTGACAAATACCAGGTCTAGTCAAAAGTGAGTAAATCTAACTTTACTCACTGTATAGTAAGCATAGTAGTTCCACTTTTAGTGAAAAGAAGTGAACTTGTACTAACTTTTAGTACCATTGAACGGACATGTAACAGATCGGCTGAAAAGTTCGTATCGTTTCTATGAGAGGGCGCCACTAGAATTAAATCCATACCATTTTCAGTTAGTACCAACCTTCAAAAGATACGTGTATAAATTTGACAGCTGTCTGATTATTAGTTTGTGAGATATTGCATTTTGAGTGAAACTACTTTTGTTATTGTGAAAAAATGGAAAAAAAGGAATTTCGTGTGTTGATGAAACACTACTTTTTGATGAAAAAAAGTGCCGCCGATACCAAAAAATGGCTTGATGAGTATTATCCAGACTCTGCACCGGGCGAAGCAACAATTCGTAAGTGGTTTGCAAAATTTCGTACTGGTCATATGAGCACCGAAGACGATGAACGCAGTGGACGTCCAAAAGAGGCTGTTACCGATGAAAACGTGAAAAAAATCCACAAAATGATTTTCAATGACCGTAAAGTGAAGTTGATCGAGATAGCTGACACCCTAAAGATATCAAAGGAACGTGTTGGACATATTATTCACGAATATTTGGATATGAGAAAGCTTTGTGCAAAATGGGTGCCGCGTGAGCTCACAATCGATCAAAAACAACAACGAATTGATGATTCTGAGCAGTGTTTGGAGCTGTTATATCGAAATAAAACCGATTTTTTTCGTCGATATATAACAATGGACGAAACATGGCTCCATCACTTCACTCCGGAGTCCAATCGACAGACTCGCTGGTAAAAAATTTAGAAGCAATTAAGAGGTAATCGCTGAAACTGAGGCCTATTTTGAGGCAAAGGACAAATCGTACTACAAAAATGGTATCGAAAAGTTGGAAGATCGCTATAATCGCTGTTAGTTTTACTTTTACTTTGAATGACCAATAAGAGTGATGCTTCCCATCTGATATGTCATTTATTCCTTCTAAACAATAGTCTCCGTTAGAGAAGGACAGTAAGCCAGCATAGCATTTTATATTTTTAGCTGGTGAAAAAGACATTGCTCGTTTGAATTAATCAAAACTTCAATCATATGTAATTGAAAAAGCGTGGTTTCAGCCGTTCAAATCGATGCGTACAAATATTTCCAATCAGTAGGTGAAATAATTAACTAATCGGAACGAAATTTATTGAGCTGTAAGTGTCCGAAACCTCACCACTTTTCTATATATTTATTTCCCTATATTCTCTAATTTATAATTTGAACCCCTATCTAAAAAACAAATATCTGTTCCGCATCAGCAAAATCATTGGTTGTTTTCGAAATTTTGCTGCTTACTCTAACTAATCCAAAAACGGAAATACGAATTAAACGCGAAGCTAATTTGCATCTTTCGGTGTACCCATTGCGTTTAAGTGAGTTACGAAAAACATGTATTTATTTAGACAATGTTATTCCATTTAAATTTTCCCTTTGTTCAATTTTATTCTATAGATGAGTAGAATTACAAACACTGATATCTTTCATACTGTCATTGGACAGTATGACATTTTTTAGAATTTGTAGTTCACTATATTGCGAGTAATAGTAAAGTAAAATTAAACTTCAACGTATACATAAGCCGAAGGTTCATCAGATTTCATACGTATCTATTAGAAATGTATAGCTGCCAAATCGATTTCTTGTCGTAATTTCTTGTAATATCAAATGTTACGTTTCAATCATTGGCTATATAGAGTTCTTACACCACTTGAATTGATATCATGTTTTTGATGATATTTTTCTTATTATGCGACCTAAACTGATTTGCAATGTAGTTGCACACTCCTTTCACTCTCAATAATTATTCCAAATCATATTACAGTCAATGTCACATAGGTCCTACCTTGTACTGTAGAATCCCCGTAGTCACACGAATCTTCCAATAGTAACTACGTTTACCGGGTTCTGCAAGAAGAAAACAAAAATTTGTATCACTTCATTATTATTACAACTGATGGAGTAACAAAAGCAATAGTTTGTTTATTTTTTCGAACAATAAAAAACACAATCACAACCAGCATGCAATTTTCATTCACAACACTGCGGCAAACTTTTCCAACAATCGTGCCCAGAAAGCCCTCGATGCTTCAAGGCAAAGTTCGTCACCACGAACAGCGCAGCAAGTGTTTAATCAATAAAACTAATTATTACGCTAAATTATCCTTTCGGCAAAGGCCGTCCACTGTTCGATTGTTCCACAATGAAAACAAAACATTCAATTTTTCCACTCACCAGCATTAAAAATTGGTAATAATCCACAGACGCTCTGAATGGGCGACCATCCACAGAACCAAACCCGAAAGGAACATGAACGTAAATATCGGCAAACAATTTTCTCAAGTCATCGTTTTCGTGGATGCCGCTTTCCCTGCACCAGGTGACCGAATGTACATGTTGTTATGTTTCCGGGCTATTTCTGATGAACCGGCGGACCACGACGATCGAACCGAGAGGGAAGGACGCGGCTGGTTGATGGCGGTATGTCCAAATGTTGCAGGTGATGTTTGTTTTGGTCAATCCTTTCACTGCTTCACATTCTGGTGTTTCGCCACTTTTTCTTCGTTCGTTCATACGTTCGCTCGTTCGTTCGTTTTTTGACGGACGATCGAGCGCGGGCGGTCTGTCTGCTTTGGGTGGTAAACAACAACGGCAAAAGGATTCTCGGCACTGAGAGGGGTCGGCGTTTCTTTTCGTTTTTTTTTGCTACTTCACACGCATAACTGGTACACTGCTACTAGCGCGCCCGTCCGCTCGTGCGAACACGGGCCCGAAATAAACAACATCCTCTTCAGCTGACCCCGGACAGTCGGTCAAGCAGCAGCCCACGTAGGGACAGCACATCGCACTGCACTTCAGACAAAACCGTCTCGAGAGCGGTTCGTCACCGTCACTGTTGCATGTTTTGCACGAATTTAGCACACAACGGATGTTATCCATGGTTGATTGATTAGTGATTTTTCGTTTTCAAAAAACAAAACTCAACTCACAATGGCCCAACGCACTAAGTCTAGCGGCTAGAACACCGCAATAACCGATTCACCTACACTGCTGCTGCTGCTGCCCAACCGAGGCGGGCTCACGGCAGCTCGCGAGCAGCTGGGAGCTGCCCAGAAAAGACTCCGCTGCGTTCGCTGCCTGATTCGCGTATGCATGCATAAACAAAGTAGACAGCATAATGATGTAAAAAGTTACGAAGCAATTATTTCACACCAGAATGAAGTTATCACCGAATGAAATATTAAAAGGAAAAATTATTTTCGTATATAGAAATATATGCAAATTAAGATTGCTCTCTCTTTCTCTCGCTCACACGCTCTCGAGAGCAATTGCCCGCACACATTGACTCACTATCAGCGAATGGATGTGTTTGTAGCTGATGATTTTTTTCTCTCCGGCACCCTAACACCAACACCACCAAGCGAGCACGTACTAAATGCACAAGGACGAATTCTCTCTTTTTTTCTCTCTCTCGCCCTCTCTCGTTTTGTTCCCATCCTTAGCGAAACTGATTGCCGCTACTATCGAGACGGAATCCTCCGACAGGCCACCTGCCGGGAGGAAAACACGTCTCTGTCGTTTACTTGCTCACTTGCTATTAAATGCTAGCCGTTAACACGAAGGATCAGTTCCGTGCTGCGTGGTGGTAGTGCAATGCACTTCTGACAGTGGAACGAGGGGTGGATATTGCTGAAGAAGTTTGGTGTGGTGATACACTGAGCGGTTATGTTGATGAGTGGGTGGCGGAGGGTGAGTACAAGAGTAGATATGGAAGTCATCACCGCCCGATCAGCTCATTTCAGTTTGTTCAGTGAGTAGAGATTTGGGTGCTGAGGGTGGGCGATGGTTTTGCCTAACTGAAACATTTCCGATATAACTTAAATCAGCACGCAAACCTATGAAGTTATGGGAAGATATAGCAGAAGCAAAGATTATTGTATTCGATTTTATCACAATTCATGGATTGAAAATCGAGTAATCGATGAAATAGCATGGTGACACTAGTCTACTAATGAGCTGATTATTGGTTCAATAGCCCAATATTTTAACGAAAATTGCAAATCCAGTTGGGATTCCCGAGTGAAGTCTATCATCAAAATGAGAAAAAATTGAAATCTGATTATGATAGCAACATCAGATTGAAATCCTAATATGATATCGACTCATCAAATTTTCAATTAATATCACATTATGTTATTATTTTGCTGTCTAAAGACAAAAGTTTTATGAAACTCAAAAAATGAAACTATTAAAATAAACAACTTAGTGAATCGATTGAAATTGACCAAATTTCAAATGACAACACAAAAAACAAAGTTAAGTTTCAATGGAAGAATTATTCCTTCAATCTTGCCGAGATCCTGCAGTTGACCGCAACCATAACCGCGAAGAAACCATTTTTTTTAAATATTTTTTCGCAAATAATGCTCCTTCTTTTTAACCACGAGAATATTGGTATCAAACCACACGTCTGGGAGGCATTATTAAATTGGCGATCATCGGTACCACGTTTGTCTGAAGCAGGTCAATCTGAATAGGGGCTTTGGCATTCCCATCTCGCTGATCGTCTGCCGTAGAAGGAGCTTATTTCAGAATTTGATATGAGAAATATATTTGACGTCATCGATTTCCTTCTAGACACGTTAAGTATCCGATCCTGTAAAAGTTTCATTTCGATGTTTCTATATTTGTAATCATACGACGTAGCAAAGTTCATTCCAAAGTTTTTAGGCCATTATTTTCAGTGCATCCAGAAATCGGGGACCTGGATGGCGAAAATAATCTACTCGCTAAACCCGTTCTGAAAATACCCATAACTCTATATCCAACAGTATGGAAAAATTCATTGTTTGCGAAGTTCGAATATCGAACATTGAATTTCTCAGATTTCAGAACCTAGAGCTAATGTTTAATTTGTATATTCCTAAGTAATCCACAAACTGTGTCGAAAACAGTCTTCAAGACAATTCTCATTCCAAGTTATAAATGCTTAGAACTTCATATATAACGCTAGATACTATGAGAAGTATTTTATAAATCATCTAATAGATCTTGGAACTTTAATACACTTTTCTAAAGAAACTGTCTAACTAAATCTTCATAATTTTGAATCACAGGACTAATTCTGCATCAAATGATCGTAAATTATAAGTCTACACAAGAACTAAACATTTACTGAAGAGAATCTAGTTCTATCTGTGGTCAGAAGCGAGATAGTCGTTTATTGTCCCAATTAGTCGAAAAAACATATGATCTGGGATACCTTATTGCCGGATTCCTAATTTACGTTCCCTGTGTTGTAGAAGACTTCACTGTAAAACGTTCGGTCTTCAGAGCCTCTAAATTCATATTTCAAAGTGATTACATGTTCGAGCTGTGTGAGATCATGTAGATAACTCAATTTAATGTTATAATGTTTGAATGCTACAGCTTTGGATATGAGAAGGACAAAGAGAACATTTTTATACTGTGCTCAAATAGCCACACTGCTATTCACGATGGATGCGGGATGGAAGCGACGCAACGAGTGTGCATTGACTGAAACTACCTGCATACAACTTTGTGAAACAACACTGCTTGTCATATAACCGAACATTTTCCGTCTCCTTATAGCTAGCACTTACAGTCCATAGCAATCGCAAAATTTTCGCAATCCAAATCACTTAAGTTCGAAACCGGATTCTCTTCGCGGTAGTGTAGGGGGGAGATTGCACGAAATCTTTTTGGCATTAAAAATGCCTTACTCTTCGCTATACGGGGCTGGGTGTCAATTAAAAGTTTCAAAAATAGCCGCGTAACCTTTTTTCGTCATAATTTTGAACGTTAATAACTCAGCCATTTGTTAATGGATTGATATAATTTAACAACCAATCGATTCGGAAACTTTTAACTTAAACATATAGGGCAACGTCGTTTCAGTATTTCAATAGCATAACAAATCGGCTGAAAAGTTCGTATCGTTTCTATGAGAGGGCGCCACTAGAATTAAATCCATTCCATTTTCAGTTAGTACCAACCTTCAAAAGATACGTGTATAAATTTGACAGCTGTCTGATTATTAGTTTGTGAGATATTGCATTTTGAGTGAAGCTACTTTTGTTATTGTAAAAAAAATGGCAAAAAGGAATTTCGTGTGTTGATGAAACACTACTTTTTGATGAAAAAAGTGCCACCGATACCAAAAAATGGCTTGATGAGTATTATCCAGACTCTGCACCGGGCGAAGCAACAATTCGTAAGTGGTTTGCAAAATTTCGTACTGGTCATATGAGCACCGAAGACGATGAACGCAGTGGACGTCCAAAAGAGGCTGTTACCGATGAAAACGTGAAAAAAATCCACAAAATGATTTTCAATGACCGTAAAGTGAAGTTGATCGAGATAGCTGACACCCTAAAGATATCAAAGGAACGTGTTGGACATATTATTCACGAATATTTGGATATGAGCAAGCTTTGTGCAAAATGGGTGCCGCGTGAGCTCACAATCGATCAAAAACAACAACGAATTGATGATTCTGAGCAGTGTTTGGAGCTGTTATATCGAAATAAAACCGATTTATTTCATCGATATATAGCAATGGACGAAACATGGCTCCATCACTTCACTCCGGAGTCCAATCGACAGTCAGCTGAGTGGACTGCACGCGATGAAACGAACCCAAAGCGTGGAAAGACTCAACAATCGGCCGGTAAGGTTATGGCGTCTGTATTTTGGGATTCGCATGGTATAATTTTCATCAACTACCTTGAAAAGGGAAAAACCATCAACAGTGACTATTATATAGCGTTATTAGAGCGTTTGAAGGACGAAATTTCAAAAAAACGGCCTCATTTGCAGAAGAAAAAAGTTTTGTTTCATCAAGACAATGCACCGTGTCACAAGTCGATGAAAACCATGCTGAAATTGAACGAATTGGGCTTCGAATTGCTCCCTCATCCACCGTATTCTCCAGATTTGGCCCCCAGTGACTTTTTCCTGTTCTCAGACCTCAAGAGAATGCTCGCTGGTAAAAAAATTAGAAGCAATGAAGAGGTAATCGCTGAAACTGAGGCCTATTTTGAGGCAAAGGACAAATCGTACTACAAAAATGGTATCGAAAAGTTGGAAGATCGCTATAATCGCTGTATCGCCTCTGATGGCAATTATGTTGAATAATAAAAACAAATGTGTGTTTCTTTTAAACGATACGAACTTTTCAGCCGAACTGTTATACTATTGAAAAAATGGTTAAAATCGACCTATGTTTTCATCCACCAATCCCAGCTGTACAAAATGACGTCAACTTCTTGTTCGGCATAGGAGGCTTTGCTTCATGCATAAAAAAACACCGCATCGTTATGCGTAGTATGAAGAGAAATCTATAAATATATGCTGCACAATATTTCTTTGCCTAGTTGATGTTTGACTGTGAATGAAACAAGTAGCTCGTCCAGTGAGGTGATGACTAGATTGTATATGCGTTCGCTCGTTGGATTGTCGCTTTTGCATTATGTGTTGGTGAAATTTCCTGTTGTTTGCGCAACACCGAGTATCTTATATATATATATATATATATATATATATATATATATATATATATATATATATATATATATATATATATATATATATATATATATATATATATATATATATATATATATATATATATATATATATATATATATATATATATATATATATATATATATATATATATATATATATATATATATATATATATATATATATATATATATATATATATATATATATATATATATATATCCTAGCTATTGAAGAACCGAATCAGCGTAGTTACCGATTCTTTTAAAATATCCCTTCTATTTAGCAAATTTTTGGTCGCTTTTGCTATTAAAAATGCCTTACACTTCGTTTCCCGAGACTGGGTGTCAATTTAAAACATGCAAAACTAATCGCGTACTATTTTTCTGTCATTATTTTGAACGCTTACAACTCAGTCATTTGTTGATGGATTTATATAATTCAACAAACAATCGATTCGGAAACATTTAACTTAAACTTATGAGACAACGTCATTTGAATATTTCAATTGCATACCATTGAAAAATTGGTTTGAATTCAGTTGTAGTTCATTTTGGTTCTCTGGTAACTATCAGGACAATTTAGAATTATCGGCGATAGATTTTTCGGATTTAATTTGCAGCGCTTGTTCCTCGATGATTTGTTAATATATTTTCCTAATTTAAATGATTCCAAAGTTTCAATATTGTAAGCTTAAAAATGTTTTAATTTGTCAACGGATCGGTTTACATACTTAAATCTCCATTACCATACGAACAAAACGGTGCACAGTGATTCCAAGGTGGCAGAAATCCAAAAAACAAATTTATTTTTTTTCTGCACTGTATTTTTTTTTTGAATTCTCAAATAAGTGAAAGATTACAGTTTAAAGTATAAAAATTTGTGAATAAGAAATAATCTCTACATATCCTCTCAAAGATAGGGTATTGTAAACTTTCTTTTCACCCTTACATACAAAATATATGGCGCAATGATGATGTTTTGCGATTAGAGTTCTATATAGGTAGGAAAGGGCTGCCACTGTTCAATAGTATTTGAGTTGGTAGCACTTTTTCTCTACTTTTCAGAAAACACTATGCAATCCTGCACATTTCTGCACCTTAAAGGTTATTTTCAATAATTTGCCGGGTCGACAATAAAAATCACAGAAACAAGGGCCAGACTTTTGTAACTGAAGTCGGTGTCAGTTAAATTTAAATAAACGACTTTATGATAAATAAAATCAGTATATTTATAACATACCTAACATAAAACATCTATATAAATGTCGTTATATAAATCTATTTATAATATATCAGGCGTTGGAATAAACTATTAAAGTTTCATGATTTTTAGTGAGAGTATCATTGCAGTACCGTTTTACCTTTTTTTATATATATAAAAAATAGGTATAGAATTCGCTCAAACTTTCGAAAATTTTTCCGAGGCCCGGAGGGCCGAATGACGTATACCAATCGATTCAGCTCGACGAACTGAGCAAATGTCTGTGTGTGTGTATGTGTGTGTCTGTATGTGTGCTGTCAACTAAGAGGTCGAGATCTCAGAAATGGCTGGACCGATTTTGATCAAATTAGTCGCAAATGAAAGGTCTCCCCGTCACCCAAAACGCTATTGAATGGTTTTGAGATCGGATGTTTACTTTTTGAGTTATACGAAGTTTTATGTCAAAATTTTCAGTTTTTTGACAGTATCTGCCACAATTGAGCTTGAAAACAGAATATGTTTTCAGACTTAGATTCCGCACGATAATACCTATCCAACAAGCCATAGATTGTTAAAATCCGTCCATTTTTAACGGAGATATAGAAATTTTTGTGTAAACGACTTTTCCCCTTATTCCAGCAGTAGAAGTTTTGAGCGCTGTCTGGCAAAGAAATGCTTGGGAACAACATAAAACACGATTTTTTATACTGCTACATACATTTGGTTTTAAGTACCCAAAAGATGCTGGGTTATGCTGGTTCCTGAATACCGGCTCTGGTAGTACCTTAAATTACCCTAAACTCTAAAGTGGAAATTATTTCGACATATCATGGAATGTTTAATCGATTGTTACACTTTTAGATTCAAATTCGATCCGATTTGCTGTTTCGACATTACAGAGTAATGAGTGATTAAAATCTCAAATTGCCACTTGAATCGACGGACATTAGAATAATGTCATGAAAACTGAAACACCGAAGAATATTCATGCAAAAAACACATGCGGATTGATAAAAAAGGTATCATCTCACTGCTAGGTGGATTAAGCACGTTTTTTAAAGTATAGTCCATCGATTTTCAAAGTATAGTCCATCGTTATATACCACCACTAAGACTCGGATACCACGTTTGAAAAATTCCTCGATCCAATTTTTGGTGGTGTCGTAGTTTTTGAAGCTGACCTGACAAGTTATGCGCCATGGATTGGAGCAAATGGCAACCGTATGGAACAAAGTCAGGAAAAAAATGACGGCTTGGGCAAAACTTTTCATTGCAGCGATTATAAAAATAAGCTTTTACAACTTTCGAAGCATGCAGTCTTGCATTGTCATGAATCAAAAATACTATGCCATGAAGATCATCATATTGCGTCCGCTTTTCATGCAATGCTCAGTCCAAACGCATTTGAGTAGCTCATAATAAATAGCGCCCAGTTGATTCCACCACATGCTTTTTATGTTCTCCGGAACTTTCTTGTAGTCCATATAAAAATTTCCGAATTCGAACCACGAAAACCACTTTATGCATGTTTGCTCAGCGTAATTTTTTTCGTTTTCAACCAAATTTTTTTTTTTGTTTTAATTATAGAGGCTTTAACATCTTAGGTCATTCGCCTCTTCGGACCAGAAAATCTTTCTGACCCTATGTGCGGGGTTGGGATTCGAACCCAGGCGGGCTGCGTGAAAGGCATCGACTATCCCATCACGCTATACCCGTCCCCTAACCAAATTTTATTTTGTATCATACTTGTGTTTGTGTTCTTAAAAAATGCCAAATGCAGAGCATTTTCCAAAAATTAATATTTTTGGTAAAAACAAAAAAACACTTTTTTTAATGTTACTCTCCCATCTTCAATCATAGTGCAATAAACTACAACAGTTGTATGTTACAACATATCAGAAAATAAAAATATTAAGATAAGCACTTCTGGAGAGAATTGATGTTTTCAAGATATAAGGAAAAGTAATTTTTCGCTGTGTATACATTTTCCACACAGGTTTAATCATTATTTGAAACATTAGGTAAAGCTCCTAATCAATCACGAAATAAATAAAAATACACAAGTTAATTTATTTAAAAAAAAGTCGTCATTTTCCGGTCCATAGCAAACGGTGCATCTTGTCACTTTTAGGTGGATCGAATATTTTTTCATACATTATCAAGACGGAAATATATTCAGAGACTCCAAATTATTAATAAAAAATCATCCAGCTGACGTCGATAAAGTATTTTTGATTTTTGCCAACTTTTGTATGGAGAGGCATCACTGTGCGGTGGCGCGAAAATGGATTCAGTATAAAGTTGTGTTATGATGATAATCATAGATACTTCTTTTTCATTATATGTGACTGAACAAGTTGTTGTCCCACCTGGAATTAAACCGTTAAAAAGATTCAAAATTAAATTCTGAAACTTAAAAGCGGCCTCCTCGGTTTAGTAGTATAAATGAGTTCCGCAGGCTCACATACACAGTACAATTAGATGCAATATCATATAGTATCAAAGATAAACTCAAGGTAAGCTTAGCTGCGATTTTACATGTATCGTTTGAATAGGAACCCTCGTAGAATTAATTGCTAGTTTCAGTTCAATTATTATTTGCTTCAAAACAATAAGCGTCTGATAGCTACACGCGTTGTAACTATGGCAATGATCATTCATTTGTTAATAACATCAAGTTACAATATGAAAAAAATTTCTGAATTTTGTTGCGTATCCATTCCGTATATTCCTAATATGCCAAAGCGAAAATCAATGTAAGTAACTATATAGGGCTGAAAAGTCACCACTTGTGACTGAACACCCAGTTTAAATCTTAATAATTCAATTTTAACTCATATTCCAATAAATAGTTATTTTTAAAAAAATGTAAGTAACTAAATACTTTATGCGGACTGTTTCACATGTTTTCTTCCTCGTATTGTTGCCATATTATTTACCGACACTTTCGGAAGATTATCGTCGATTTTGAAGAAGGATTAATAAAATTACACTATTACTGAGTTTACCGATACAACATTTTTCGTTAAAATAAATAAAATCTTCTCTTGGATCTATTAACTGTTTATAAAATTGATAAGTTTGTGCGTTTCTCGAAAATTATTATCGTAAAGTAAAATAGTTTCATTTGTTCAGGTTTAAATCGTTAGGTTGTTTGTATCTAAAATTGAGCTTTCAAATAACTTTGAATTCATCATAATTGACTTCTAGTTAAAGGACGTTATTCAAAAACTTAACAATGTAAAAATTTGTGGAAAGGGATCAAAAATGAATAGAATCAATTATCAAGACCCTCCCTCCTGCTTGCACTGCAATGTTAGGCTCACGGCAGAACACATCATCACCACCTGTCCCGAATTCCACAGCCTAAGGTCACAATACAACATTAGTTCCTCAATCCGCAACGCCCTTTCCAACGACCCCGTCTCCGAAACCACCGTAATCCTCTTCCTTAAAGACGCCAAACTCCTAAATGCACTATAAATCCCTCCCAACTAATCTCACCAGAACTGGGGCGTCGTCCGTGGCCACACTACAATGGATACCGCGAACCAACAACCAGGACCGTCCGCAGCAGACCCACACAGCGATTCAACTCAAGTCTAAGCTTCTTCTATCTGCACCCCCTCTACATCTCTCTCTCTTTCTCTCTGTCTCACAAGGAACCAACAGTTAAATGTAGTACCCCCCTCCCCCCCCTCTTTTTTTCTCGACCCATCCCACTGATATCAAAAGAAATGTAACTATCTACAAATGCAATGTAATTTGATCGACACAAATGTAAAAATTTCCCCTCCTCTTCTCCAAACCTCACTAACCACCCCCCCCCCCCCCCCCCCACCTCCCAAATCCCCCCTCAAACGATACAAACCCGGCGAACGACCGCAACTTGGTTAAAGCCGGGTATAAATAAACGATATGAAAAAAAAAATTATCAAGAAAGAATCTAATTGTCAATTTTATCATTCGCTAACAATCGAGGCGCTTAAACTAGAGCAAGTTTGTAATTAGTCAATTGAATAAGTTTTTAGTTTAGTGTATCATCATCATTATCATCTTCATTTTTGTATTTATTATGAAGACCCTAGAAACGTTCCATTTTTAATGTTATTGTGCTCGGTCGTGTCTTTAATACAACATTGGATGCTTTTGGACGACGATGAACACCGATAAGTACGACAAGTGACACGGCTGTGGTGGTGGGATCAGAAGCTTCCATAATTTCACTTTTGGCGCGTCCCTTCTATTGCTGCGACGTTGAAGATCAATTCGACTTAGGACTAGTAGTTCAAATCTATTTTAGATCTGCATGTGTTGGTGTGAATAAAAAAGGCGGATGGGTAATGTCAGATGCATAACCGGATTGACGTGAATACAAATAATTTCCTCTTAGCAAAAATTATGTTGATACGTTAGACACAACGAGTAAGATTTTTTAGTGGAATGACATGAAACTTAATTTATTTTAAAGAGATTTAGTTAATTGCACTAACCGTTTAAAAAGTATTTTTTCACAATCAAAAAATAATTTATAAAATCGCCAAACCGTAGTTTCCATGGTTGTATATGGATGACATCAAGCACAGTAATTCGGATAACATTAAATCGTACTTTGAATTCCACATTTGACAAGTCTTTTTTTACTATTTTTTCATCGTAAACCCTAAGCATCCCTTGATAGCTCACAGCTCACGTCTCACCGTTCCTAGTGATAACCCATACTCACCCTCATCCATCACAGCCGCGGGAGCGGGAACCGAGCGGCTTGATTTTCCTCATTTGTGTAAAATTAGAAGCGCGTTTGTTCATTGGCTAATGACCACCGCCCGGATGAGGGTGTACTAGTATTCACATTTATGTACGCGCACATCTACATAGCGAAGGGGAGCACCGAACCCTTGCAGTCTCGGGCGAAGTGTCACAGCTGCGCATTGGTGGAAACCCGAAAGTGTTCAGGAATACCAATTTGCATGTATGAGTAAAACTCCAACGTCGCCTCACTGTCACACCAAGACTGGTTCCACTGCTACGGACACGTTAGTGTGCAGGACTAAATACTCTCCGTTTTCATAATTATTCCCGAATCTTGCAGCCTCTGGCGAACGAGGGAAGGGATGAAACAATGAGAATAATTATTTAATTTTTTCCTTCTCACTCGCTGACACTTGGCACACAAACTATACCGACACTAGGGGCTCTAGTGTACACAAGATTTGTGGGTGTTGCCAACGATGCGACGAGAGTGCGAAAAAGCGCAAATAGCCAATGCTTGACGCGAACTCATCTCGTCTTGCCCGTCCACCGCGGAGAGGATGGATACGAGCTGATTGCCCTTACACGATGTATATAAGGTAAATTAATTAATTAAACGTTCCTAAAAGGGTGTTGGCCGTTCCAGGAAAACGCCCGGAGAGTTCATCTCATTAAAGCAGGCAGTGCCGATCTTGCGCCTTGCGTCCACATCGGCGGGGTCTTTAACCCAATTCTTAATTATTTTAATTGGAATTGATCAGACGACACTGACAAAAAGGAACCGTCTTTGCCTACCGCCGACCGACCGTGCCAGTCCACTCTAAATTTCCAAACCCTAAAAAGAGAAGAGTTTCTTTTTTCTTTCCGATTTTCCACGGTCCAGCGCGAGAACCGAATGACGGCGAAAACAACAAGAAATATTTGAATAAAATTCGACGCGCAAGTGCAACAAACGGCTCTCGCCTTCATCCCTTAGAGTCTGGGTTTTGGTCGTCAGCATTTTTTAACACTATCCGTCCGAGAGTCCCAAGACAGAAAGCTAGCCGGAGAGGACGAGTGATTTTTATGCTCTGAAAGGCTACTATCGGCATCGCTGCTGCCATTGTTGTAGTAGTAGTAGTACAAGTAGTAGTAGTGCTGCTGCATGCTTGGGTGGATGATGCATGTACTTTAATTATTAAACTTCCCCTCCAGGAAGTGGCATTTGAAAAATAAAAAAAAACTTGGTTCGAAATAGAAAAGCAACAGCGACAGAGAGAACGAAGGATGATCGTGAGAAGCACCAAGTGCCATCGCGGACATTGAATGGGAGATAGACAAATGAAAATTACTGATGCAGGTATCCTTTTGATTCTTTCTGTGTTGTAAGAAAAAATATTACAACAATATTTGAAAAAAATACACATAGATTGGGTTGAAATAATTTTCGAATTACAAATAATTTGAATAATATAATAAATAATCTCATTTCAATATTGCTTTGAGTTTGTAAAGTGTGCTGAAGAAAGTAGGAAGTAGAGTAAACTCAAACAAGGTTTGGTGATTCTCAGTCAGAAAGGCTAAACTTAATTTGGTGAAAATGAAAATTAAGACAAAACGAGCACGTTGAGTGTGGGTCAATAAAAAAATCTTTATTTAAAATTGTAAAATTCTTGTAGGGCATTACAAAATTTTCTGTGCCCATTTATCAATTATGATTACTTGTAGATAAATCCTTTTTCGAATTATAGACCACTACCTCCGGTATATCCGGCACTGGGTCCTGGAACGGATGTGATCGAAGCAATTTTCCTATGGTCATTAACTAACAAAATCTATGTATTGGAGTAGTTGGGCAATTTCATAAGTTAAAAACAGAAAAGGTGGAAAAATTACGGTTGACTTTCTTCGATATGGATTAAACTTTGTAGACATCTTCAGTATAGCAAACCATTAATTTTTCACTGATAAAGAGACCAATTCAACTAAACACTATTTTGACGTGAATATCGTCTTTTTAAAATTCACCCTACGAAAGAATGGGTAGAAGTAATTGAGAATATCTCGAGTTATACTGAACGCAACAACATAGTTCTTTTTCCATTCTATTAAAAATATGATCAGCAATTCATGATAAAATTTTTAACAGTGTGAGATAACCATAAATAACTAAAAAATAAGTTTTCTGAAACTTTTGGAAACAATGAGAAGAACTCATCATGCTTTGTAGATAACAAGACCAACAGACCTCCTGCGTTACTCGTTTATATAAATTTTGAGTGTTACGGTGCGTTATTTTTTTATTATAGGCGTTACGGAACGTTACATGCGTTACTTTTTAGTAAGTTGTAGGCGTCACGGAGCGTTACAAAACGTTTCCTTTTTTAAGGTAAAGGCGTTACTAAGCGTTGAATGCGTTACTTTTTTTGTGAGTCATAGGCGTTACGAAGCGTTACATGTGTTATTTTTTTGTGAGTCATAGGTTCAATTTATAGGCGTTACGAAGCGTTACAAGCGTTACTTGTTTTGTAAGTTATAGGCGTTACGAAGAGTTACATGTGTTACTTTTTTGTGAGTCATAGTCGTTACGAAGCGTTACATGCGTTACTTTTTTGTGATTCATAGGCGTTACGAAGCGTTACATGCGTTACTTGTTTTGTAAGTTATAGGCGTTACAAAGACCTTCTGCGTTACTTGTTTGTATAAATTTTGAGCGTTAGGATGCGTTATTTTTATAATCATAGGCGTTACGGAACGTAACATGCGTTACTTTTTAGTAAGTTATAGGCGTCACGGAGCGTTACAAAACGTTTCCTTTTTTAAGGTAAAGGCGTTACTAAGCGTTGAATGTGTTACTTTTTTTGTGAGTCATAGGTGTTGCGAAGCGTTACATGCGTTACTTATTTTGTAAGTTATAGGCGTTACGAAGCGTTACATGTGTTACTTTTTTGTGAGTTATAGTCGTCACGAAGCATCGCATGTATAATTTTGTGAGTCATAGTCGTTACGAAGCGTTACATGTGTTATTTTTTGTGAATCATAGGCGTGACGAAGCTCTACATGCGTTACTTTTTTTTGAGTGATAGGCATTACGAAGCGTTACATGCGTTACTTTTTTGTGAATCATAGGCGTTACGAAGCTTTATATGCGTCACTTTTGTGTAAGCTATAGGCGTTACGAAGCGTTACATGTGTTACTTTTTTGTGTTATAGGCGTTACGAAGCGTTACATGCGATACTTGTTTTGCAAAGTATAGGTGTTACGAAGCGTTACATGCGTTACTTGTTTTGTAATATTATATATATTTAATTTTTTCATTTTTTTTAAAGGCCCTCTACACTTCCTGCACAAAAAGTTATAGGCGTTACGAAGCGTTACATGTGTTACTTTTTTGTGAGTCATAGTCGTTACGAAGCATTGCATGTATTATATTTTTGTGAGACATAGTCATTACGAAGCGTTACCTGCGTTATTTAGTTATAGGCGATCTCGCATTCTGCTTCGGAATACTGGATCAGAGTTCGGGAATTGAATTTTGGATTGAAATCTAGAACTGATTTTTAAAACTGAATTCAGAGCCTGGGTTCTGGCTCACATGAACTCTGAACATAATTTCATCTATGGAATTTAGTTTCAGGCTTCATTTTTAGAAGATAATTGAAGATTACAGGGGCAGAATTTATGACTATGACTGTGGAACTGAAACCTAATTCCGGATTCTGGAACTAGTTTCTGGACTATATTTTGGAACTGAATTTAGTTCCTTGTAACCAGAATTTAATTCCTGAGTTCAGTTTCAGAATTTAAGTACTGAATTCAATTTCAGAATTTTCAGAATTCAGAATCTATATACTGGAACTAAATTCGGAACATGGAATCTGATAATGGGTTCAGTTCCATAATTCTAGAACTAAATGCACTGCGACCTAAATTCAAGATCTGGATTCTGAACACGAAATTTGCAACTGAATTCTGAGCCTGTCCTTGATTTCAAATTTAGTTTTTGAATAAAGTTCGAGAATTCAGTCCTGGTTCAGAATTTTGGCTCGGGTGTAGATAAATAAATGATGGGAAAAAGTACTCAACAGTTGTAAGCACCGGGTAAATTCTATAAAAAAAAAGTATTTGTTCCGTGTTATTTAATTGTATGGTCGAATATGTTTGTCGTTAATAAGTCGTACTTAAGTATAGATGTACCGTTATATTTCTGGAAGCGAAGCAGAAAAAGTGGCAACATGCACACAATCTACATATACGAACTATTATCTATATTCGGAAGTGTGAAAGAAGCAGGTCAGTCTTATTCGTATTCGTGTCCTCCAGTTTTGTCTGTGACATAATTCAACCGTTTTTGCCTTTCTCATATAGAAAGGTTATGCAAACACTTGAAAAACCGACTAGTAAAAATTGGCCCGGAGGGCCAAGTGTCTTATCCCATTCGACTCAGTTCATCGAGCTGAGCAATGTCTGTGTGTATGTCAAATAATCTCACTAGGTTTTCTCCGAGATGGCTGAACCGATTTTGACAAACTTAGATTCAAATGAAAGGTCTCATGGTCCCATACGGAATTCCTAAATTTCATCCGGATCCGACTTCCGGTTCCGGA
Source organism: Malaya genurostris (assembly GCF_030247185.1). Lineage (NCBI taxonomy): Eukaryota > Metazoa > Arthropoda > Insecta > Diptera > Culicidae > Malaya > Malaya genurostris. The sequence goes on along the minus strand of NC_080571.1, from coordinate 253,295,809 downwards.
GTTATAGGGTAAAGTGTGTTCAATATTGTACACCGTCACTTAAACCGGCGAAACAAAAACCTTAAAAAATGTTGTAAACTGGACTCAAAACAGTTATTCCCAATCTTAGGCTTAAATGAAAGGTCTTATGGTCCTACCAAAGATTACTGCATATTTTCGGATACAACAAACATTTTAATCGTCATTTAAAGTGCGATGGCGAAATTGTATAAAATCTTCAAAATTTGAATAAAAACTAGTAGCGTACGAACCGACTTCGATTATACCGGTTCTCGGATTCCGGTGCCGCATATGATAGTGAACCCACTTCGTTTTCTTAAGGATGACCTACGCGAGTAAAGCACTGTTTCATTCTGTATGTTATACTAGTAAATGCACAAACAACTCCTTGGTTTCTTTCAAAAATCGAAGAGTAAAATTTAAATAGAATACTACAATACTATACATAAGAAAGGCATCATTTCACCACTAGGTGGATTAAAACAGGTTTTTTTTAGGGCAAATGCATCTTTTTCATGCACTTCCTTCAAATCGTGTCCTGGAAGAAGTTGTAGGAAATCAATCTGGCTCTCTAAAAATATTTTGAAAATCGTTTCTTAATCCTAGTGGTGTGATAGTAACTTTATTTTACTAATCATAAACACATATATTTTCATTGAGCTACGTTTTGAAACGTATTCAGAATGATCCGAGCAAATAAAAGAAGGATATTTTAAAAAGTTTTAGTTATGGGCATTGTGAAATTATCAAATAACCTAATAGTAAACGAATGACGACCTAATAGTAGCTTTCAAAATCATATAAGATTTTCGAAATCCGTTCCGTACATTGAAAAAAAACTGCGTTCTCCCGAAACGGAAATGCACTTTGAGCCACTTCCGAGAAAATTAAGCCAATAGAAAATATTACGATTTGTCAGTTACGTCACTTGTACCAATAGAGCTCTATAATCGGGAAAGTCAGCCATCTGATCTTCGTACTTGTTCATTGAACTAAAATATAAACTAGCCTAAACTTAATAGAATTGATTCAACCATCTTCGAGAAAACCAAGCGAAAGAAAAATAAGTGTGTTTCGTCGGATACGTCGTTTATACCGTTATTATCTCCGGAATAGGAAGCGACAGAATTTCATCTTCAAACTTGACCAATGAACCTATAGCAGCATAAATACAAGCCTGAGCTCATTCAAATCGATTCAGTCATCTCCAAGAATCAGATCAATAGTCGGCTATTCCAGCAATTCCATGCGAAAACGACTGAATGTTGGCACGACCCCTTAGGTTTGCACGAAAACTTGCGTGCGTGATCGGAATTAAATATTTTCACCGATCTTCAGACACAGGACTAATGTTTGAAAAAGGCGTATGTGTTTTAAGTCACATTATTTTTAAACATTTATAACCCGAAATTTATAACTTCTACGAAAATGCATAAGAAGAAGTTATAGGTGATCAATTGAACTTTCTAAAACAAATATACCACAAAAGACGTCAAGTTGGAAAGATAACTGATAATGAAGTTTACCGAACAAAAACTATTTTATGATTTTCCAAAAATGGTATTTGTATAGGAATAAATGTGCCTGAGCAATGAAAAATTATTTTTTATACAAGCTGCGCTCAATAAAATAGTTCATAGAGAGCTAATTCCTAAATAATTTCGAGATTCATACAAAACAAAATCAAGGAAATATATATTTCATGAGAAAAATAAATTTTTTTAATTATTTTTGTAATCCTTATACAATTTTGAATTGAAATTTGGAATTTTGTCCGGACACCAGAGAATGTTGAACGAGTTTGTTCTGCACTCTTGTGAAGAGTCCTACGCGTTCGGGTAAGAAACATGCGTCTGCTCTTCAAATTTCTCGTCGTTCTTACCATCGAATGGTCAAAGAAGATCGCCATCTTTTCATCCATATAAGATCGTCATAACCCAGCACCAGTTTTCGAACAGAATGCTCGAAATGATAGGCAGTAATGAAATTTCTCTAAGTCACATAGTGATGAGCGACGAAGCCTACTTCCACCTGGACCCTACTTCCCTTGTCGTTATTATGCAGATACGAATCCGTTACAGGTTGTGGACAAATCCCTCCATAAATTAAAAATTAAAAATCACGAATAATTGTAACATACGACTGATTCTTCAAAAACGAGTTATAATGAATACGTGGTGAGCGACACTCCCGTGTTCCATGATGGACAACTACTAATCAAAAATAATCCTTCGTTGTTTTACGTTTCAATGCCATGATAGGTTTCTCCCTCTCTTGTTGAGTTCCAGTGAAGCCGGAGAACAAAATTTGTCAGGTTCCTTTGCGCAACCATGTAGTTTTTACACTGACGCTTTGTATTTAAAAATGCGCTTTTATAGTTGGTTGTAGATAACCTTTTGTACCATAGGTAAACTTTTATAACAGAGGAAAATACGTAAACCGGTCACCTAAAAGCCGTGTCTTCATGTTTCTGTGATGTCATAGCAATACTTGATATTTTCTTGATATTTCGTCGATGGAATCAATAAATTGTACAATATATATTTAGAGTTTAAATTAGTTATTATATTTTATTTCGTTAATGCAATTTCATTAACTGCAATTGTTATAGTAGTTCTATTTCCAAATAAAATACTATTGAATGAGCTGAATCAGAAAAGAGAAATATGTTTGATCTTATTCTATTCTGAATACTAGAATATAAAATTACTGAAAAATTTGTCTTTAATAAATATTTTGTTCTTGGTTTGATATTAAATGAAACAATTGTGAATTTGGTTGCTATTTTCTCATGCAGACTTTGTTATGATTTTTGATATTTTAACTCTTATTTCAAGTAGATAAATTCTACAAAAAAGGTGTTATTTGATTGTATGGTCGAATATGTAAAGGGTGATTTTTTAAGAGCTTGAGAACTTTTTTAAACAATAAAACGCATAAAATTTGCAAAATCTCATCGGTTCTTTATTTTAAACGTTAGATTGGTACATGACATTTACTTTTTGAAGATAATTTCATTTAAATGTTGACCGCGGCTGCGTCTTAGGTGGTCCATTCGGAAAGTCCAATTTTGGGCAACTTTTTCGAGCATTTCGGCCGGAATAGCCCGAATTTCTTCGGAAATGTTGTCTTCCAAAGCTGGAATAGTTACTGGCTTATTTCTGTAGACTTTAGACTTGACGTAGCCCCACAAAAAATAGTCTAAAGGCGTCAAATCGCATGATCTTGGTGGCCAACTTACCGGTCCATTTCTTGAGATGAATTGTTCTCCGAAGTTTTCCCTCAAAATGGCCATAGAATCGCGAGCTGTGTGGCATGTAGCGCCATCTTGTTGAAACCACATGTCAACCAAGTTCAGTTCTTCCATTTTTGGCAACAAAAAGTTTGTTAGCATCGAACAATAGCGATCGCCATTCACTGTAACGTTGCGTCCAACAGCATCTTTGAAAAAATACGGTCCAATGATTCCACCAGCGTACAAACCACACCAAACAGTGCATTTTTCGGGATGCATGGGCAGTTCTTGAACGGCTTCTGGTTGCTCTTCACTCCAAATGCGGCAATTTTGCTTATTTACGTAGCCATTCAACCAGAAATGAGCCTCATCGCTGAACAAAATTTGTCGATAAAAAAGCGGATTTTCTGCCAACTTTTCTAGGGCCCATTCACTGAAAATTCGACGTTGTGGCAGATGAAATTATCTTCAAAAAGTAAATGTCATGTACCAATCTAACGTTTAAAATAAAGAACCGATGAGATTTTGCAAATTTTATGCGTTTTATTGTTTAAAAAAGTTCTCAAGCTCTTAAAAAATCACCCTTTACTTACTCTTACTCTTTCAGTCGTAGATCACGCGGGTCTCTGCTGTATACAGGAGGCGTCTCCATTCAACTCGGTTCATGGCTGTTCGCCGCCAGCCTCGGTAGCTGCGAGGGGTCCGCAGGTCGTCCTTAATTTGATCGATCCATCTTGCCCGCTGCGCGCCTCTTCTTCTTATACCGGTCGGATCATTATCGAGAATCATTTTAACCGGGTTGTTCTCCGACATTCTAACAACATGCCCGGCCCACCGTAACCGCCCGACCTTGGCCGTTTGGACAAGGGTTGGTCCTCCCAGCAACTGGTGCAGTTCATGGTTCATTCGCCTTCTCCACGTACCGTCTTCCATCCGCACTCCGCCGAAGATGGTTCGCAACACTTTCCGTTCAAAAACACCTAGTGCGCGTTGATCCTCCGCAAGCATTGTCCAGGACTCATGCCCGTAGAGGATAACCGGTCTAATCAACGTTTTGTAGATAGTTAACTTCGTACGACGGCGAATTTTGCTCGATCGAAGCGTCCTGCGCAGTCCACAGTAAGCACGATTTCCTGACAATATGCGTCTCTGAATTTCTCTGCTGGTGTCATTATCGGCAGTCACCAGTGAGCCCAAGTACACGAACTCGTCGACCATTTCGATTTCATCACCACCAATCAGAACTCGTAATGGGTGGCTGACGTTATCTTCTCTCGAGCCCCTGCCTTTCATGTACTTTGTCTTTGACACATTGATGTCTAGTCCGATCCGCTTGGCCTCAGCTTTTAGTCCGATGTACGTGTCTTCCATCTTCTCGAAGTTGCGTGCTATAATATCAATATCATCAGCGAAACCAAGTAACTGGACGGACTTTCTGAAAATCGTGCCACTCGTGTCTATCCTCGCTCTTCTTATCACACCCTCCAAAACAATGTTGAATAGCAGACACGAAAGGTTATCACCTTGCCGTAGCCCTCTGCGAGTTTCGAAGGGACTCGAGTTTATCCCCGATACTCGAACAACGCACATCACTCGATCCATCGTAGCCTTGACCAATCGTATCAGTTTGTCCGGGAATCCGTAGTCGTGCATGATTTTCCATAGCTGTTCTCGATCGATTGTGTCGTAGGCTGATTTGAAATCGATGAATAAGTGATGTGTGGGCACATTGTATTCGCGGCACTTTTGCAACACCTGGCGGATGGCGAACACTTGGTCCGTGGTAGCGCGTTCGCCCATAAATCCTGCCTGATATTGTCCCACGAATTCGTTTGCAATCGGTGAAAGTCGACGGCATAAGATTTGGGAGAGTACCTTGTAGGCGGCGTTCAGCAGAGTTATCGCGCGGTAATTGCAGCAATCCAGCTTATCGCCCTTTTTGTAGATGGGACACACGATTCCTTCCATCCATTCCTCCGGTAAAATCTCGTCCTCCCAGATCTTGGTAACGACCCAGTGCAATGCTTTCACTAGTGCATTACCACCGTGTTTTAGTAGCTCGCTTGGTAGTTGGTCAACGCCAGCGGCCTTATTATTTTTCAACCGGCTTACCATCTCCTGCACTTCTTGAAGGTCTGGGACCGGCAGTCTATCGTCCTCCGCACGCGTTCCCAAGTTCGTTACTGCGCCGCCACTTTCGTATTCCGCCACATCGCCATTGAGGTGCTCGTCGAAATACTGCCGCCACCTCTCGATCACCTCACAGTGGTTCGTGAGAAGATCCCCGTTGGTGTCCTTGCACATATCGGCCTGTGGCACATGGCCTCTGCGCGAACGGTTCACCTTCTCGTAGAACTTCCTTGTGTCATTAGCACGGAACAGCTGTTCTATCGCTTCGCGATCTCGGTCTTCCTGTTGGCGCTTTTTTCTACGGGATACCGAGTTTAGTCTGTTCCGCGCTTGTCTGTATCGCTCCTCGTTTGCTCTCGTCCGGTGTTGCAGCTTGCTCGCCCAAGCTGCATTCTTCTCGGTCACTAACTGTTCACATTCGTCGTCGAACCAGTCGTTCCTTACGTTCGGAGCCGCCGTACTTAGTGTTGCTTATGCAGTTCTACCTATGGCAGAACGGATGTCTATCCAGCCATCTTCAAGAGTAGCTGCACCAAGCTGCTCTTCCGTTGGTAGTGCCACTGCCAACTGCTGCGCGTAATCTTGGGCTACTCCAGCATCCCGGAGCCGCGCGATGTTAAACCGCGACGTTCGGTTTCGACGTTGGGTAGCCACCGTCGAAAGTTTTGAGCGCATGCATACAGCAACCAAGTAGTGGTCCGAATTTATATTCGCACTGCGGTAGGTGCGAACATTGTTCATGTCCGAGAAAAATTTTCCGTCGATCAAAACGTGGTCGATTTGGTTTTCGGTCTGTTGGTCAGGTGATCTCCAAGTAGCTTTGTGGATATCCTTGCGGGGAAAGAAGGTGCTTCTGACTACCATTCCTCGGGAGGCCGCAAAGTTGACACACCGTTGGCCGTTGTTATTCGATGCGGCATGCAGGCTGTACGGCCCGATTACCGGTCGGTACATTGCCTCCCTTCCTACCTGGGCATTCATGTCACCGATGACAATTTTTACGTCTCTGCGTGGGCAGCCGTCATAGGCTTGTTCCAGTTGCACGTAGAACGCTTCTTTCTCGTCATCGGGTCTCCCTTCATGTGGGCAGTGTACGTTGATGATGCTGTAATTGAAAAAACGGCCTTTAATTCTCAACTTACACATCCTAGCGTTGATCGGCTGCCACCCAATCTTGCCCAGCACTATAAAGCCAGTTCCCAGCTCGTTCGTTGTACCACAGTTTTGGTACAAGGTAGCCGCTCGATGTCCACTTTTCCGCACCTTCTGTCCCATCCAACAAAGCTCCTGCAGCGCTACGACGTCGAAGCTGCGAGGATTTAGTTCGTCATATATTATCCTGTCGCAGCCTGCGAAACCTAGCGACTTGCAGTTCCATGTTCCAAGTTTCCAATCGTAGTCCTTATTTCGTCGCGTATTCTCTCCTGTATTGCTTGCTCTGTTTAACGTCCCAACTAGCACTAGGACGATCCCGTTGGTGGGGTTGCCACCTTGGATTTAGCTGGACGGGATGCAGCATTTCATACTCAGCCGCTGGATACCAGAACAGACGCTGTTTGAAGCCGCTCCTAACATGGAGTACAGACGCTCCGACATCCTCTAAAGAGGACCCCCTTCCCTGTCAGCATACGACCAAGGTCCCACCGGGGTTGGTTACCCGATCTTTCCTATGGTTGCTCGTATCCCAGCCGGCACCGCGAGGAGGTAGGGATAGGAGTTACTGGACAAGAGGCTAAGAACCACACTGGGGCCTGAATTGCGCATTGTCCAGTCTTTTACTAACCAAAAAACCATGGTCAAATGTGTTTGTTGTCAATAAGTCGTAAGATGCACCGTTAAAATTATGGAAGCGAAGCAGTAAAAGTTGCAACATTCACGCAATCTACTAATACGAGCGATTATTTATATTCGGAAAAGTGTAAGAAGCATGTCAGTTTTATTCGTATTCATATCCTCCAGTTATGTCTGTGGTATTACCCACCCCTTTTTTAAAAAAAGAGCAAAAACATTTTTTTCGTGCACTTACTTGGCACTCTAAAAAAGTATTATCTGAAAAAATATTGATTTCGAGTTATAATTGCTTAAAATTAATGTAGCTTCAAACACATACACCTTTTTCAAAAATTAGTCTTGAGTGAAAATCTCTAGACCAGTGGAAAGTACTATATTTGCCATATCGATCACACGTGCAAAGTTTCATGCAAATCGAAGGGGGTCGTGCCAGAATTTTGCCGTAGAATTGCTCTATAATTAAATTAGTGGTTGGTTTTGCTTTTAAGGTGTATTGAAAAATATAGAACCGTAGAGTTATTTAATATTCAATTTTCAAATTAAATGTAAATTCATAAAATATTTTTATCTACACACACTTAGAAAAAAAAATCGTGTAAATTTACGTCTTTATAAATGCACATGAAAGGAGCAGCGTAATTTACTTATAAGAAAGGTGGGTAATAGTGCGCGGTACATACTAGTGCGCATCTCATTGTGAGCTGCTGTTAAAATCTGTCATTAGAAAATAAGCTTTATATTTATTCCTAAAAGAATCACGTTATTTTTGGTTTCGTAACAGTTTTTCGACCCAAACGAAGTTGTTATCGAGTATACCGAGTATTATGGAAAATTCGAGTATTCGAGTACTACGGAAAATTCATTGTGCGCATAATTGTGTACCATTGTGCACTATTACCTTATTTTGCGTATTATTAGGAACAAAACACGGTTATTTTGTAACTTTCATGCTCGTAAGTAACATAATAATTGTAATCGTTCAGTTGAGGATTTTGAAAACTATTTTATCTGCATATTTTATTTGTAATATTTCAAAAAGCTTAGGTGCGCACTATTCGCCACCTCTCGCCTAAATTTACAATTCAAAGCATTTAAAGATAAGTCATATCTTTACAGATAATTGAGCTGAATTTTACATCGATACGAACGCAAAAAATTATTTTTACATGGTTGTAAATGTAATAGTGTACATCAAACAGCTAATTATTTACGGCATGCTTGAATCTACGTCGATCTTGAATTAAATTTTTTCTAAGAGTGTATATGAAATTGAACACAGTTTGAATTGAGCTAAGGCAATTACCAATGAGATACATTCTTCGAAACTACTGTAGCAAGCTATGTTTCAGATACATACTTAGAAACATTCGTGTAAATTTATGTCTTCTGAAAACGACATATGGTAGCGTCTAAAATGACACATTTTTACAGTTGATTTTACACATTTTTCAGGGATTCTGATAATTTTTTAAGTACTGAAATGCGATTTTATGTGGCTCTGTGAAAGGATGGGTATGTTTGAAACACATTAAAGCCTTTCTTGTGAAGTCAAGCGCAAATTTATTTTTTTTTCTAAAAACGTGCGTCACCTGTGATTTTTCGTGCTGCTCAAATTTCTAAAAAATTATCTCGTTAAAAGCACAGAAAATTTATTAATAATACAAATTTAAATGGGTGTCCCGTACATTTTACAACAAAGCATTCTTATACTGTATGTTGAGACGCATATAGTTTTCTCGATGATTTTAATACCGAAAATAAATTGTAGTAGTGCTAATTAGCATATTTTAGATGCCCTATGCTGTATTGCTTCAACAAGGGTTAATTAAAAACGCAAATGAAGAACTCCAATTCGCTCAGATTCTATCGATGAAAACGTTTCCCTATTTAATTCACTGCTAGACACGGTTGTGCAAATGAATTAATTCGTTTCGAAACAAAATTAAAAAAAACGGCGAACTCTAAAATGCAAAAAAAAAAGAAGAAGAAAAGTACCCTCCAAAACTAGACGTGAAAGACGTGAAAAAATCGCTCCCAAACTGACAAGATCCCGCCGTCGAACATTCAAATTGCTTCGGGGAAGTTTGAGACACAGTCTCCCGCACTGGCCTTGCTCGGTTAAAAACACGTCTAGAGAATGCAGAGCAAAAAAATCACCCTCCTTTTCCGGCATCATAATGTAATAAAAATAAGACAAAAGCACCCTCGCTTGTCGATGACGAGAGCAGAGCCCAAGAAAAAAAAAGACGCGATACGCGCTTCTCCACTTGGTCCTTGTTGTTTTACCGTGCTGCAAACCGGAGCGCTATCAGCAGCAGCAGCAGCAGCAGAATTGAAAAAAAAAATGTTGCGAAGGGTAGCAAAATCACCCTCTCGATTTTTCAAGAGCATAAAAAATATAAGTAAATGTATTGTACTCGCCGGTTCGTGTATGGGTGAGACACGCGTCAAATGTAAATCGCGTCTTCCACAGAGCAGACGATTTTCGCGAGGGCTTGATTGAATGCATCATCGTCAAGGGGTCGAACCGAGCAGGACAACGCAGGGAAGCTCAACGAACGCTGGTGAGCTTTCTCTACTGAAGCTCCTTTAGGGGTAATGTTTTGTAATGTTATTCAGCGAAATTAGTGTGAAGCAAGAAATTTGAAACGTTTCGGTAGCAATGTGATAATGGTGAGTATCGTTCTAGAATGACTTTCTGACATAGTAACGGATCGCGGATTGAATTGGCAATCAGGATTAAATTTTCATTACTGATAACAGAAATTTTTAACTGTTATCAGATATCATCAAAACATTGAAACGAGAGCATTATGAAACTACGAAATTTTCATTTCCTTTAATCTCACAATGTTCTCATTTCAATGTTAAAATGTGAATTGCATAATTTATAATTTGAAAGATTTGCCCAATTATTGGTTAATAATTTAAAAGAAAGCCTATTATATTTAAATTAACTCTCGATGTTGCATATAATATGTCAAAAGTCACAAAAGATACGAGCGCTTTATAAAAATTCTTTCTAAAAACTCTTTCATTTCATTTCCAAAATGTTTCGTTCAGGGAAGGATGGGGTGAAGTGCATCCCCTCAGGTAACGTTGCTGATAACCATCTTTTCCGGCCACCCCCATTCCCATCGTTCACAAGGTGGGATAAAGTATAAGGAGGAGAGGAAATGTTGATGCTTTGCCTACTTTCCGGAAGGACGACGACTCGTCATTCTCTTCCATTACGTGTCATTTTTCAACACTTTTCATCGGTATTAGTGATGTCCATCTCCTCCGTTTGACGAAGAGCAAGTATAATTTTTCCCCTCGCACTGACAACATCAACGAGAGCTCTCCTCTTTCACACATATACACCACTGTTATATAAACTGTGCACGCATCATGAGAGCGCGTGTTTATTTTCTTTCAACTCTAGCACTGAATTACACCAAATTGCTAGAGCAGAGCTCTGAAATTCTTCGAGGTGGATGAAGATATTTTCTCCGAAGTGTGCACACCGGTGAGGACTCTGGTGGACGGTTCGCATAAGAGAAGCGTGGGACACGCATATTTAGCAAAAGTGCAATTTATCGTTAAAACTTAGTTTTTCCTTGCTGCGCAAAAGGTTATCATAATAAGGCCATCGTCACCTTCTATAAATATAAAAATTAAGTGTTCGCCCGCTAGCACGCACCAGTGGTCTTCGCTAGAGGAATTGTCCTTAATTTATTAGATCTACCGACACCATACCGAATTTTGCAATCGAAGATAAAGAGGCGTTCGAATATGAAAAATTTTACAAGACGAAAATATTAATCGACTTATCATAATTGCGCCCTGACTGAATTACAGATACTGAATTGTGTTCGCATCTTTGGGGTATCTTCAAGTGAAAACATCGAACTACGAATTAGTAGTTTTCTAATCAAACAAAACTATCATGTAACGAAAAAATCCATGGGGTCTATTTTTTTTTATTATTTTCATTATAGTTATTTAATCTTGATTTTTCGCGATATGGATACAAAACTTTGTAAACTGTGCTTTTCTCTCCTAAAAATAGGGTAACGGAGATATTTTGGCCGTCCCGGGTTCAATGCATAGGGCGCTGGTCTTACAAACCAGTTGTCGTATGTTCGAGCCCTGACCTGGAAGGATTGCACTGGTTCTGTACACTCTGAATCGGCTGCGAAGTCTGTTGAAACGGAAGGTCAAATTCCACTATAAGAATGTAATACCAAGGCTTTGCTTTTAGATATTTTGACCACTCTAATATATTTTGGCCTGGCGCTTATATTTTTGGTTGTAGTCAAAATTCACATGTTCATACCTAATATGTTAATGTATGGAACAATCTTCAAAACCTGGACACACAATGAATTTAATTTTGATTACATCTAGAAATGTGTACGCCTTACCAAAACATATTGGAGTGGTCAAAATACATCCGTTACCCTACATAATCAACTGTTGGACCTGGTTTTGATGGAGGATAATTCTGTAATTCAGATTAAACAAAAATGTTTAATACGATCGAAAAGACTACTTTCAAACTACCTACAGTGTCGCAAAACTCTTAAATCTCCTGGAAACCATAGATCAAACCATTTCTAAATCGATATATCTTTAGATGACCAATATCGCCAAGCACCTTAAGAGATTATAAAGTCCGTCTAATTTGCAATCAAAGCTAGTGCTCGAATCGCATTCGGATAGGCAACCAATTCTTGATCACATTCTCGATCAATTACAGTCCTCAAAAAGCCAGCCTCCCGACATGTTTTACCGGGTACAAAATTTTTGAGTGTTTGTTTCATGCGATTTTCGAGTGTTTGGTTCACGAGATCTCGAAGGTACAATGAGCTTAAAACATCAGATATTTGCATTATGTCCTGATACTTATTATCCGGACGCGTGGCTCAAGCGTCATATTTGGTGTCCTGTAATGATCCGTCATAATAATCAGGTCAAGATAATTTAACAAATAATATCATTCATTAATATATTTATATTCGTACCTAAAGAAGTTTGAAATCAATTCTGGTTTGTTTATTTACTATGGAGCTCCTTGGTAACTGGTTCATAGCAACTTAAACAGTGTTGCACAAGAAGATAATTTTTATCACTTCCAAGGGTCGCTCACGAACACTTTTTATTCCGATTTTTCTTCGGAGTGCCTGGTCGTGTCGTCGGTATATCCGTCATATAATTTACGACAAAAACAAGTATGAAATTTTTAAAACATATTTTAGAACTATTTGAACATATAGGTTTGCTGTTCTATGGCCATAAAAGCTTATTAAGACCATGACAGCCTCCGGGTTTCGGCTCTGGAAAAGGATTGTCAAAACACCAAAATGAAATTTGTTTTTTTATGTGAATATCCGAAGTTATTCGGAATTTTATGAGGTACGTACCCCCGCTTGAAAAAAAGTTTTGAGTTTATCATGAGGATACCGGAATCTTAACATGACTATCAACAGTAGTGCAGTAAAACTTCATTCACTTCAATTGAAACTGAATGTGGAACACATTGACGATCTCTCCACTGCAGTAAACTTCACTCTCTGACACACACAATGTTTGCTGACGGCCCGAACGAGCAGCATTCAGTTCATCACTCGTTTCTCTTCAATCGAGGCTCAGTTTAACCACCGTCAGTTGATCTCTTGAAGTAATAAAATATCTCTTTCAATAGTGTGAGAGCGGCCTTCAAATGAGATTCATGTAAACATTCGAATTGGTTCAAGATAATAGATGAAAGACTAATCAGATAGCTGAGATGTCAATCACAGAATACACAAAAATTAATTGTTTCCTCCTTCAGTTTTCATTTTTAATACTTTACTCCATTTATAATTCTATTCGTTCGAATCTGCTTACTACCAAGAGCGAAGACACTGAAGCAGTTATACTACTTGGCACTTGAAACTGAGCAAGCAAAACTTCAAACGACTAGGTACGATTATTCAACTGACGATGAATTCTGGGAGCTTCACTTGAGAATGGCAGCAAAAGTCAAATGAATTAGTAGGGATACGCTGACGCTCAGCGGCCATAAATTTCATTTTCATCTTATATTATTCGAGTGAAAATGAAATTTTACCGCACTGATCAACAGTCATTGAGACGATTTGGAATCAGTCTGCAATATGTCAGCAAGTATTCAAGCATTTATAAGCGGATCTATCACAGAATAGGGCTATTGTAGGGGAAGGTGTTCGGTTGCCGGCACCACACCGTAACTTTTGACAGAAAGCAGATAGCGCCATTCCGACAAATGTCATGTGTGTGTAATAGTAGCACGTTCTTTTTGTGCCGAATACCGAAGCAAACAGACGCTTGTACTTATTGCTGTGCTCAAAACAAATTTTAATTGCGTGAAAATCAACACAAAAGTTTTTTCTGACAGTTTTATAGTGTCATAAATTGAAGAGCATCAATCGAAAAGGTGAGTGGATTGAATATTAATGAAGTGAAATCGATCTATTAGTAATTTTCTAAATATCTACCGATTTCGGTTACCGGCTCCCGAAGGTGTTCAGTTACCGACACTCCATTTTTTCGACAAATCGTGAAACATTGTCAGTGATAGGCAGAGATGGCAAATCTGCAAATTTGTCTGAAAATTATAAAATTTCTTAGTTTACCTGCAAACCTTTTTTCGTCTGAAGACTTTTTACATACTTTTGAAACTTCGATTGTTTGTCGACATTCATCAGAATTTACAGACTTTTTAAAATTTTCTCTATCAGGCATCTCTGTGATATGCAACACGTGGACCTCTGAAATGACAGCTTCAAAACATCCGTCATATAAGTAAAAACTTTGGTTCTCTGGTTCTGTTAGCTATGGCGACTTCAAACAAATCGTCAAAGTCGAGGAAAATGAACTTTAATGCACTGGTAAATACCATTAATTAGTGGATAAGAAGCAAATAAATTCGGCTGCTGTATTCAATGCCGCGAAGCCGGTGGAAGGCCGGTGAAGTCAACACCAAAGGCATCTCCATCCAAAATATCGGCTAAGAGAGCCAAAGCAAAATCAGCATCAGGCAATGAAGACTTTTGTTCAAAACGCCTTCGAAAAGAATAAATTCCGTTTTTTCCTCGAATAATTGCAGTCTTTACATATATTTTTCCTTTCTTGCCGGTGCCGGTAACCGAACACCTTTTTTGAAATGGCCAAAATTTATCAGTTTTCTAAATTGATAATAATGTTTTCCAAAGCAAGTAAATCAACTTAGTTGCTTAATCAGTTGTTAGCTAGGGGCTTTAGCTTTCCATTGATGTATATAACATATGTCCGCATAATGTGCACTTAGTCAGAGGTTATAAGCTTAAAATAAAAAGGGTGCCGGTAACCGAACACTGTCCCATACCAATGGTCATCTCATTAACAACGTGGCCATATTATTTTGTCCATTACATGACTTTTAATCGACGAATTGTGATAAATTTGGATATAATTTTTTTGCTTCAGCTCTTAGAAGCACTACCACAGAAAAAAATAGTGCGAAAAATTTATCAATACTGCTGTAACTTAACTTTTATGCTCATAGTCGTGTCCGTTCAAGTTCCGAAACTGTTCCTAAGATGAGTCAAAAGTTTCAAGTTTCCACAAGCGAAGAACGTTTTTTACACTACACTAGTCAAACAAATTGCGAAACACGCCTTAGAATGGACGGTTTAGAATGAATTACGATAGTTTCAGTAATTCCGTGAAAGAAATACTTGCCGGATGAAAGATGGCTGACTATTATAATAATAGTCATATGAATAATAAACTAACAAGAGATCGTGAGAGGAGAAAGAATATGAAAATTATAGAGCCATAGTACTCAAGGAAGAACAAGGATATGAAGATAAAGTGCGGAAGGTGAGATTCAGTAGTTTGATATCGTTAAAAAAAAAATAAAGACATTATCGTATTTCATTTATTTTTCCAGACACGATTGAATTATCGCTATCAAAATTTTTTAGTAATCTATTGTCATGACAGACGCATTCCATGCTTTTCTGAGAAGTTTCCAATTTTTTTCGCAGAAATTTTAATGTAACTGGAAGTCTGTCATGACAATAGATTACTATAAAATTTTGATAGCGATAATTCATTCTTAATTTTGGTGTGAAGCTTTATAGTCTACCTTGCTCCATAACGAGTCCGGTTTAGCTCCGCGGTTTTAGAAATATTGGGCTTTGGCTTCATTTCTGCGCGACTTGTCACAAAAGCTGAATTGTTTTCCAAATCACAAATTAAGAATTGTAGCGGAAGGTTGAATCTACACAACAGGAGAGATAACTTTTCTTCTATACAATTAGACTGTTTCTCCATGTTTATCAAATGATGGAAATTTAATTGGAAAAATCAATTTCCCCGATGGAAGGATTCGTCTCCCCGTATTTTTCTAATTTACAATGTTCTGATACGATCAGTGTAGTTGTTTCCTGAACACCAGTGCCTGTAAACTTGTTGTTTAATCGTACCAGTAGTTAAGAAGATGTTACACTTCGAATCACAGCTACTAATAGCCTGCCAAACCATGTATTTTCAAAAGCACTCCACCAACTTTTTGGCCTTGATACGATCGCCTACCATGCCATGTTGTGATGCAATGTAAAATTCAGGACTAGAAAGAAGCTTAAAATCTGCTTTGACATTTGTTTCATCATCCATAATCATTCAACGTCAATGTCTGTCAAAAATTTGTCGTACAGCACGTGCTCTTGTGTGTAAAAAAATTGAAAATGGAAATTGAAAATGACAATTTAATTGCTTGGCCTTAGAGCTGCACAAGGTTCGAATTAGGTAAGACTTACGCTAGTATAATGAAAAGGTTCTCTCTTTTAATGTTTGCGTCATCGCACGTATAAGGCGAAGTTTTAGACAAGATAAGGAGAAGCTAACTAACCCAAAAATACTACAAATAAAATTAACATTGGTTATTATGTTACATATTTGTTTATTTGGATGGAAGAAAATATCAAACAGATGATTACAACATTGATCAAAAAGTTCCCGGAATCACCACTGTGTGGCGCTCTTAGTCACCGAACTAAATTTTATTTTTTTATGTTGCCACATCTGTCATTGATACCTGGACATTTGTAAAAGTTACGCTGTATTGAGTACATCTGCGATTGTGAGTGTCCTCGATTTGATCAATTTTCAAAATGGAATTGGATTTTACAACAACGAGTATGCATTAAATTTTGCGATAAAAACGGTTTCAATGGTGCGACGATATTGTGGAAGTTAGAAGTGTGTTTCGGCAACGATACTCTGAAGAAAACAGTTGCCCGAACGTTTCAGAAGTGGACGTGAGCCTGTGAATGATAATGAGAGAGGGAACATTTGGCTAAAAATGAAACGAATACCATTCAGGAACCACCGAATTCACCTGATTTGGCTCCCTATGACTTTTTTCTATTCGGTCGACTCAAGAAACCGCTCCGTGGAACGCGTTTCAGCACCCGAGATGAGATTATGGAAAAATCGCAGATGGCTCTAATGCCATACCGAAAACTGAATGTGAAAAATGTTTCGAGGATTGGACCAAACGCTGGCATCCGTGTGCTGCAGTCGATGGGAAGTACTTTGAAGGGGACAATATCGATTTAAATGAATAATCTTGTATTCTTAATTTGCTGAATAAATTCCGGGAACTTTTTGATCAAGTTAGTATATCGATTTATGGTTCTTAAAAGAACAGATGCAAAAAATATCACTGGTTAGATGCGAACGGCGCACAAAGCAGATCTTCCAATGAGCCGGTTAAACTCAATTGTACTAATATTATTATTTAATGTTACTCAATTGAGTAAGTTTTTGTCTAACGAAAAAAAACCAGTTCAACTATACCGGACACAGTTTTCAGTCACTTCACATGGTCGCCGGTTTTTAGACGCCTAATGATTACGGATATACCGAAATGTTACTTTTAGTACGACTTTTTCTTTTATACTCGTCTGTTGGAACAGCGCGAGTGGTGTGTAGCTGACTCCATCATAACTATCGTCCGAGTGAAACGTATGCATGCCTGATGAGATTTCCTCCTTGGCGCTCCGTTACAAAAACATGTTAACAGTTCGGCTGAAAAGTTCGTATCGTTTAATAGAAACACACATTTTTTGCCCAAATTCGTTTTTATTATTCAACATAATTGCCATCAGAGGCGATACAGCGATTATAGCGATCTTCCAACTTTTCGATACCATTTTTGTAATACGATTTGTCCTTTGCCTCAAAATAGGCCTCAGTTTCAGCGATTACCTCTTCATTGCTTCTAAATTTTTTACCAGCGATTAGTAGCATTCTCTTGAGGTCTGAGAACAGGAAAAAGTCACTGGGGGCCAAATCTGAAGAATACGGTGGATGAGGGAGCAATTCGAAGCCCAATTCGTTCAATATCAGCATGGTTTTCATCGACTTGTGACACGGTGCATTGTCTGGATGAAACAAAACTTTTTTCTTCTTCAAATGAGGCCGTTTTTTTGAAATTTCGTCCTTCAAACGCTCTAATAACGCTATATAATAGTCACTGTTGATGGTTTTTCCCTTTTCAAGGTAGTCGATGAAAATTATACCATGCGAATCCCAAAATACAGACGCCATAATCTTACCGGCCGATTGTTGAGTCTTTCCACGCTTTGGGTTCGGTTCATCGCGTGCAGTCCACTCAGCTGACTGTCGATTGGACTCCGGAGTGAAGTGATGAAGCCATGTTATATATCGACGAAAAAAATCGAAGCCATGTTATATATCGACGAAAAAAACAACATCGACTCCTTTAATTCCTACTTGCAAAAGTTCTATTGGCTGAAGGAATCTAACCAATAACATTAATTCCCTAGCAGCGTGAAAATTTAAAGACGATCTTTGTCAGAAAAAAATGATCCCGCAAGTTTGCATATTCAAACAACCTAATGACTAATTTTGTTAAATCTCAACAACGGCTAACGGTAAATTCTAGCACAGCGTCCCCAACGAATGCGGACCCGGTTTCTATAAAACGGCCTCGAAAATATGTCGATGCTGAAAACGATGTACTGATGATGGTGAATACAAAAATGTGGAACGAAGCAACGATAATGCAGACCAGATCTCACCTGGAATCGTGGGAGCCAGAATAGCAAGCTTATCAACTAGTTGATATTGCAAATATGTAAACTGAACAGCATAAACGTGGGCAGACCGGCCGATTGCGTTGGATCCAACGGTGACCATCCTTGATGAAGTCAAGTTCGACGTGACTCATAGAACCATCTCAGCCGACGGTGGCAATCCATATGTATTCAAGTCGTCATCATCTGACTGCAACTTGAATCGAATCTGCGAGGGTTTTCGATTACGACGCCTTCTGACTTCTCATTCATCATTGCCTTTTTTACCATGATCGTGACCGTGATCGTACCAATTGCCAGTTTCAGCTTCTTTTAAAAAAGGTGCCACATAAAAGTTATTTGAAATGATTGGAAGCGGAACTGGCTCTATTTCTTCGTATCAGTTAATCGATTAAGAACAAATGAATGTTATGCAGAAATGATGCACATTTTTTTTAGAAAAACATTATAACATGCAGAAATGAAACAATAAAATAAAACATTTCATTACTAGTAACGGTTCAACCAAAGTCACGATTTAGCTCTTGCCCATTTGTCTTTCGTAGCGTGTCGAACCAATATCTGCATTGAACGAACCACCGTACGATACAATGCAATTTGAATTAGAAAGGTAAATTTAATGCAAAAGTCACATGCAGCTTACAGTTTATTCGCTAGTATTCAAGTGCCAGCCAAGGTTGAGTGAAGCATTTGTTTTGTTTTTTTCCTTATGCTCATATTATTGGACAATGTTTTTAGTCCGGATTATCAGTAATGTGGTTATGCACCAGCACACAGAGTTATGCCCAGTGAACCACACAAAACTAGCTTGAAATATTAAACCAGTTTGCTGTTCCATGTGAGATCCAAGGATAAATGACGCCTTTTTTAGAATTATTATCACAATCGTAATTATTATTTTTTTTAATCCCAATGATTTGACTTTAGCGAAGACAGTAACTTATTTTGAAGAAAAAATATCAGTAATCTCTTTTCAATATAATTATTGCCTGGGTTAAAATTCCAAGCTAGGGGACGAGTATAGCGTGATGGGTAAGTGGTCGCAAAGTTTTTGTGGGCCGAAGAGGCGAATGACTTTAAAAGTTGAAACCTCTTTTATCAAAACAAATCAAATTCCACGTCGAAAAGTTTTTCTGATTCGACAACCGAAGTTTAGAGTATCACTTTGATCTAAATTTGAAATTACTATTTACTATTTCTATAGTAATTAATATTAAACTGAATAGAGCTTAAAATATAAAAGCTATTACCTTAAATAATGGCCAAACATTCAACCAAACGCTGACTGGACAATTAGGCTAAGTGATTTTCTTTCGCTCGGGAAAAATGCACTTTCGTTGTTCACAAAGTGTGAAATGGCTATGAATTTGTTTAAATTGTTCAAACCGGCTGTAAATGTTATAGACCACAAAATTGTACATAGCCTAATGCGATGGCATGCGGAATCGCGATTACGAAAATAACGTAATGTACACGAAAGTTGTGCAACTTTATCTCTAGCTAGATGTACATTAAAGTAGTAATACATTGCATATGAATAAACAATGCACAATAAATTTGTTGCAAGACGTAAGCTTTACAATACCAATTTTTTTCGAACGCATCGTTTTACTGTTTTGAAAACGAACAGAAAGCGATAATTTTTTACCTAATAAACTACAAACTTTGTAAATAACACATAGGATGAAAAGTTCCGGGCCTAACAAAGAAAACACGAGACTTTTTTGGTTGAAAATTAACTTTATTCACCAATGTAATCTCCATCAAGAGCCACGCAATCATTCCAGCGCATTGATAGAGCGCTAACATTTCAATACAACTTTTGTAGAACGATTTATCTTTTGCATCAGTTTCAGTGATAACCTCTTCATTCGTGCGAAATTTCTTACTGGGGAGCATTTTTTCCGATCTGCGTAGCCAAATCTGGAGAATACGGTGGATGTGGTAGCAATTCGAAGTTCAATTCATGTAGTTTTGCCATTGTTTTTATTGACTTGTGATACGGTGCGTTGTCTTGATGAAACAAATTTTGTTCTTTCCCATATGCGGTCGTTTCTTTGCCATATGTGGTCGTTTCTTTCAGCATTCAAACGCAATAACGCTATAAAATAATTACTGTTAATGGTATTTCCTTTCTCAAGATAGTCGATAAATATTACACCACGTTCATCCCAAAATACCGTGGTCATAAACTTTCCAACCGATTATTGTGCTTTTGGGCGCTTTGAACGAGGTTACCGACCACTCAGACGACGAACGTTTTGATTCCAGAGTGAAGTGAAGAATCCATGTTTCATCCATTGCAACATATCGACTCAAAAATTCTGGTTTATTAAGTTTAAACATGGCCAAACACTGCTCAGAATCATCAACACGTTCTCGTGTTTGGTCAACAGCGGCACCCACTTTGAACAGAGCTTTCTCATAGTCAAATGCTGAATAAAGGTGACTGCAATAAAACTAGCGCCATCTATGTGTTAAGCCCGGGACTTTTCAGCCCATGTGTTATGGTATAAGGCAGTAATTTGCAATCTAACGCAAAACTAATTTTACCTGACGGGCCATCTGGGTATCAGAATAAATTGGTTCATAACGTTCCCCATATTTTCGGGGATTTGTGCCTTAACTAATTTTACCTGACGGGCCATCTAAGTTTCATTATTTGAACCTTTCTTAGTATGACGATTGAATTTTACACAGGTTCTTATGGGGAATTCATATAATTTCAATTATATTGTAAAATTTTAGGATCTGTTACAAGAACTGTTCTTTCGAAAATGTAAAATTTTCATTTATTTCGTGTAACCATTTTTGATTTTATAAGATGCTATGTAGACAAAATATCGAGATACGGAATTTGTTTCGGTTCGGTTGAGGTTATTTTGAACGCTAGAGTAATAAATCAAAAGGCGGTAAAACACTATTTCTCATCATAATATCGCATTTTTGGTTCAGTTTGCGCATCTGTACGGTCTTTCAAGTCCTTAAAGTCATATGAAAATGATCAACATAACTTTTTCTTCCATGCGAAAATTGGAACTGAAAATTTTCATTGCTTAAAACAGAATCTTGGGTGCTGCAAAAATTACAGATGTAGAAAATCAGTTTTTTCACGCTAAAATTAACTTTTCACTTGAACAAATGACGTTGTAAATAAGTAATAAATGATTTTACAAGTGGAAATTGGATTTCCCTTGTATTTTGACAGATAACAATCACAACGTTAGATCGCCCATAGCAAATGGTAGTTTCTCGTTCTTAAGTTGCTCTTTCAATTATTGCGGAGCGATTATGAACATTTTCAATAAATTTTCAGTAGAGAAATTCCCAAAATAAGAAGAAATTCATCAGATTTGACGTACACACTTTTATTTTCCCTGAATCCTTGCAAAATAATTACCAGTAAATGCCGATCTGTCTCAGCATTTTACTTTACCGAGTTTGGATTTAAGTGTGTGCACAATTAAATTATAACTGAAAAAGGTAAAAATGCGGAGTTTTGCACAGCCGAGTGCTCGGCAAAATGTATAATTACTAAGAATCAATCCTAAACTAGTCAACTGTCAATTATTGCCGAACTTGTCAGCAACAATTTCGGTGTTAGCTCAGCAAAATCGATCAGGATTGAATCATGATCGGTTTTATTTCGATATAACAGCTCCAAACACTGCTCAGAATCATCAATTCGTTGTTGTTTTTGATCGATTGTGAGCTCACGCGGCACCCATTTTGCACAAAGCTTTCTCATATCCAAATATTCGTGAATAATATGTCCAACACGTTCCTTTGATATCTTTAGGGTGTCAGCTATCTCGATCAACTTCACTTTACGGTCATTGAAAATCATTTTGTGGATTTTTTTCACGTTTTCATCGGTAACAGCCTTTTTTGGACGTCCACTGCGTTCATCGTCTTCGGTGCTCATATGACCAGTACGAAATTTTGCAAACCACTTACGAATTGTTGCTGGATAACACTCATCAAGCCATTTTTTTGGTATCGGCGGCACTTTTTTTCATCAAAAAGTAGTGTTTCATCAACACACGAAATTCCCTTTTTGCCTTTCTCATATAGAAAGGTTATGCAATCACTGTGAAAACCGACTTTTGAACCGAGGCCCGGAGGGCCGAGTGTCATATACCATTCGACTCAGTTCGTCGAGTACGCAAAATGTCTGTGTGTGTGTGTGTGTGCGTATGTGTGTATGTAACGTTTTTTTGCACTAACTTTTCTCGGAGATGGCTGAACCGATTTTAACAAACTTAGATTCTAATGAAAGGTCTTGTGGTCCCATACAAAATTCCTGAATATTATTTGAATCCGACTTCCGGTTCGGGAATTATGGGGTAAAATGTTCAAAAAATTGTGAAAATAAGTGCACTAACTTTTCTCAGAGATGGATGAACCGATTTTCACAAACTTGGGTTCAAATGAAAGGTCTTGTAGTCCTATACAAAATTCCTGGATATTATTTGGATCCGACTTCCGGTTCCGGAGTTATGGGGTAAAATGTGCAATAAAATGAAAATATGTTTTCTAGCTTTTTTCATAGATGGCGCGACCGATTTTCATAAACTTAGGTTCAAATGAAAGATACTGTGGTCCCATACGTAATTCCTGAATTTCATCAGGATCCGACTTCCGGATCCGGAAATATAGGGTAAAGTGTGTTAAAAATTGTATACCATCACTGAAAAGGACGAAAAACCATCAAAAAAATTCTAAATCGACCTCAAATCTTCTCCAGTTAATAGTTTTTTATCAGCAGACGATCAAACAAACCGATTTCGGTTTATTGTTTTTAGGAATCGAAGAAAATTATTTTGAAGATTATAACAGTATTATATATGATAGTATGATTTATATGAGAAAGGCAACATTACACCACTAGGTGGATTAAAACAGGTTTTTCCATTTTTTTCACAATAACAAAAGTAGCTTCACTCAAAATGCAATATCTCACAAACTAATAATCAGACAGCTGTCAAATTTATACACGTATCTTTTGAAGGTTGGTACTAACTGAAAATGGTATGGATTTAATTCTAGTGGCGCCCTCTCATAGAAACGATACGAACTTTTCAGCCGATCTGTTATTTTAAAAATGGAACCGCTGCCCTCAAACAAAACAATGCGTATCTCTAAAGGAGAATAGCAGTACTTTTTCGGGGAACTATGTTTTTAGTTACACTCATATATATTAAAGAATTTATTCATTTCAATTCATACGGCTCCATACTTATTTAGTTGGGAATAAACTCTTCGAGAATATCGGCTCTCTTCGTGCAGAAGTGTTCGCTGATTGTAGCGGTTTTAAGTTTTGTGCTACGTTCATTTTAATTAATTAGAGACTTAATTACTCACCGAATTCTTACTCATCACTAATTGTTATAGCTCGTCTCGATTTTGACTGCAGACCTGTATTTTGAATAAAGCCAATAAACCAAAAACTCAATTGTATAGAAGTTCGAATTGTAAGATCGATGTAAAGAAGAAAAGGACTTTTTTCTGACCCTTCTACAAATATTCAGGACATTTTCGGATAAAATAAGCGAAAAGCAACCGAACAACCACCAGCCCGATTAATTCGGTAATTTTTATTACTATTTTTACCATCACTGTCATATTGTTTGTTATGTAATTCAAACGTCTAGAAATGGTTCGGTCTTCTACACTCGCTATCTAGTCAGGTTCTGCTCACTCAAGACTTCGTAGTCCGATTGTATCAAATCGTCGTCTTGTCCAAACGATCCAGATGTCCACATCGAATCGATTTCATATTACGATCCTGTTCGTTGAAAATCATCGAATTTTACTCTATATTCGCTAGATTGATAATGGCATCGCATCGTCCAAGCCAATCAATTTGTCGGTCTATGTCTATACGCGGTGCAATCGAATCACGGCAGTATGGGAAAAAATGTTGAGTTTCAAAATGTTTTATTTCTCATTTAAATTTATCATTCACAATTTTCTGAAGTAGATATAATTACTTGTTTTATATTTTTGCATTGAATTTATTTATTTAGATTATGAAATTTCAAACGCAGTATTTCTAATGTGAACACTTTTCATGATTAAGCGATGACTGTGCGACGATTTGCTTTCTGTGATTTTTTCATCTTTGTAATTGAAAATGATAAACAACTGAAAAATCTAACACATAAGTCAAATTTATGGTTTAAATAGCGACTCTAAAAGAATGAAACATATCAAATTTCGAAAAATATGGAAGATTGAAAATGAAGGAAATTTAATGAATGTAATTTTTTCCACTCGGCTCATGCTTCGATTGATCGGCAATTCATTTTACTTGAAAGACAATCAAGTTAGTTCTACCAACTTACCAATTCATTAAACGATTTATCTACACTTCGACTTTATATTTTCGAGCATAAACTGCCACAATTTTCAGGAAAACTTCCATCGAATCCAAGTGAATAACGAACCAAACAAACATTCGGCAGGTTTTTGTCAGTGCTGGCGTCACAAGCGTCACACATTGCGCCTTATCAGTAAGGACACAAACCAATTGTAGCTTGAAATTTGTATTCAACTTCTTGCATGCAAACGACTACAGTAGATTCAGTAATTTTCTTTCCTTTCATATTTGGAGTTTCCTTTTAGAATTGTACGGTATAAAAGTGCGGTGCAGAATATATTTAAACTGAGACTATCACACTTATTATCAATTTTCAACTCGATTATGAATATTATGGTTTTCAAACCAATAGCACGCTTAATTTAGATGACATTAGTGAAAAACCTATCTCCTAAAAAGAACGAAATATGCAACTATAGCTATGAACTCTGCTCAATTGTATGATTGACGGCTAAATGTTTTGTATATTTGGATGAAAATTTAAAATTTCAGATTTAAAGTTCACGGATAAAACTATTATATTCAAGTATTTGCTATTTTGTTAAATGTGTGAATACTAATAGTTACAGATTTTACTGTGCAACATTTCAAAGAATTATTGATAATTTTTTATTGTTGTAATTATAGTTGGTCATATGATGGTTTGTTCTAGTTTGCTTATCAGTAAGAATGACAGTGTTTTTTTTTTATTAATCACCTAACAATTACTAATGGGATGTTATCTCGTGATCCGCAGGATGCAGACAGAAAATGAATTGTGGAAAACAGGGCCTCAATTTTTGGCTGAGTAAGTATAATTTTGTGGAAGTCTTTATGGATTCTCGCATTGGTTCTTCTATTGAAAATATGTCACACTAACTAACTAAGATATTGAAAAAAGAGAAGTTATGCAAAATAAGGCTTCCATTTGCACATAAGTCATTTTGAAAAGACATTCTAAAAATAATGGATGTATTTAGTTACCTGTAATATAATTTCACCTCTTATGAGAGAAATAAAAATGCCTTAAAAAATATAAATTGAGCTCGTTGTTACACAATCATCAAACTAACCTGGTAAATTTAATAAATCAACACCATGCTCTTCATTAGTGGTTTTTTTCTTTTGTTAACTTCTGTGGCTTCGTCTGTCTGCTTGTGGGATTGGAGTGAAAATGAATGCTTCTGTCGAACGAAGCGCCAAACAAAAGATAAAATCAACACACATTTCCCGATCTTTGCCATCATCGTCCTGAGCATCCGAGTCTCGATTAGCTACAACCGATCCTGACCCCCTTCCTAGAACACTCCAATGCTGCCAGTTTTGCGATGATGCCACGGGACAATCGGGTACCACTGTGAGGGGGATGGGAACAGTGCATGTGTCTTTTATCTGTCAAAGAAGGGAACAAGGAAGAAAAAAATGGAACCTGTTGAGGCAAGACTGCGAGGTCGGACGCAGAACAAAACACAGAGAAAAACGAACGATTCAAGAACCATAACGAAAACCAATGAAAGGATTTGCTCAATGTTTGGGCACCGGAACTGGAACAATGCGCGGATTTATTGTACAGCAGGTTGTCACAAAAGTCAAATAAAACAAAGCTTTCTGCAAGATCATGCTTGAGATTTACCGATCATCTCATCGTCAATTTCGAGTATCTTTATTTCGAATTATTTACTGGTCTCTGCTTGATACAAACACTAAACGTAAGCCAAACATGGACGCAAAAAACATTTGAACATAACCAAAAACAAAATGCACAACACCAAACGGACGATTGGAATTTGTCCAGTGATAGTCTAATTTAGATTCCTAGTAGATTCTTTGTAAAACAATTGTTTGAATAGTGGTAAAATATTAGCAAGTTGCATCAGTTGTTTCTAGTAATAGTAGTAGTGGTATTATGGCAGGTGTAGAAGTACGTGAGTAAGGTTGTATGGGTGGATGTATTGTAGTACTAGTTAAGGTAGTAGTTGCGGTAGTAGTGGTAGTAGTAATAGTAGTAGTAGTAGTAGTAGTAGTAGTAGTAGTAGCTGTTGTAGTTATAATGGAAACAGTGGTAGTAGTAGCTGACGCTGTTTGGATGGTATTTACATGATGACGCATTTGCCCTTTTCCGCCCATGGGTTGTTTTTCTTATCGGGTGCGTGGATCAGTGGGTCATTTTTCTCGTTTTCCTCCACGTATTCCCGCATCCT
This sequence comes from Malaya genurostris, assembly GCF_030247185.1. Lineage (NCBI taxonomy): Eukaryota > Metazoa > Arthropoda > Insecta > Diptera > Culicidae > Malaya > Malaya genurostris. The sequence continues at coordinate 253,268,980 of NC_080571.1, read as the reverse complement.
GAAGAATATATAGAGAGATACAGAGATTGAATTAGTTGTGTAATATGTTACCTATAGTTACTTAATTTTATGAATAAAATTGCTAAAAAAACTCATTATCGTTTTATTCTGGATAAGGAAAATTGCGGAAGGACTCATGATTATCAAACTCACCTCACCTATTACAACCATAAGCTCAAAGGATATGATGGATATGATCGGCGCCTTTATTTCAAATTTTAGAGTATATCAGTAAGTATCCCATAACTTGAATATAAATTTTACCGTGATATTCTTTCTTAGAACTGAAGTGAAAATACAAACATTTTTTGCATGCCGAGTTATCAACAGAACAGGGGGTAGGCAATGCCAGAAACGTAACCGGATGACGTAAATATGAATCAAAAACGTTTGTTCAAGTTCCTTTACGGTAAGTCAAGCAATGAAGGCTTGAATGAATCCTGGACCGTGATCTGAATTTTCGAACTAAATTTTAAATTTTATTTCTAGATCTGAATTCTATAACTTAATTCAGGAACTGGTTTCTGAAACTGAATTCCGAACCTGAACACCTAGAACTCCGGGAACTAAACCTAGCTTCTGAAACTGAACTCTGGGCATAGAATTAAACTTTTGAACTGAAAAATGGACCCGAATTTTGGTCTAAGTCTGAATTTCAAATCCAGAATCCCAAAATTCATGTTTAAAACTCTGATTCTAGAACTGGATCAGAATTATGTAACGGAATTCTAGACTTAGATTCTGATCTGAACTAGAATTTAAGAGCTCAGTTCCAGAATTCAGAGTCCAGGTACAGAATTCAGGTTCATAATCAAGATCCTGAATTTAGTTCTAGTTCTGGAATCTAAGTTCCACTTTAGAGTTTTTCGTCATTATTTATGGTATTTCCAGAGCCGGTATTCAGGAACAAGCATAACCCAAATGATTCATATGGCCATAAATTAATACGCCTAACAATTTACATCTCTATATCTGTATGAATTTTGAAAACTCATCATCCTGTCAAATTTGTATGGGACCATAAGTCCTTTAATTTGATTATTTGTTTTTGAAGTTCGATTTGGCCTTTTTGATAAAATGATTGACCTTTGAGAAACGATTCGATACTAGAACCGAAATTCTAAAATCGGTGTAGCCGAAATCAGTTAAATTCACCTGAGGAGTGTGTAGACATCTTTGAGAAATTGTAGTGCGAATTAAATTTTTGGGTACCTTCCGAATCAAAAACTGAATACCGCTTAAACTGAAATAAATTTATTTGGAAATCGACTATCCAAATCTGCAAACCCGATAAACCTGATTAATTAATATGAAATGAACATTTTTATACTAATCACCCTGTATCTCCTAAACCGGAAGTCGGATCTGACTAAAAAGTAAAATGTTTTATAGGATTTTAGGACCTCGCATTTGAATCATAGATAATTCTTAGATTTCATTTGAATCTTAGATCGGATCAGCCATCTACGAGAAAAATGCGTTACACAATTTTAATTTCATTTCACATATCATACTATAGTTCCGGAACCAGAGGTCGGAACCAGACATAATTCAGGACCCTTGTTTGGAAGTATACTACTTTTCATATGAATCTGAGTTAGTAGAAAACGGTTTAGCCATCTTTGAGAAAATTGAGTGAAATTATTTGTCACACACGCATTTGCTGATCTCGACGAACTGATGCGAATGATGTCGTGAAAAAGGATTTAAACAATCTATGGCTTGTTGGTTAGCTATTACCGTGCGGCATCAAAGTCTAAAAACATATTCTGTTTTCAAGATCAGTTGTGACAGAAATGGTCAAAAAACTGAAAATATTGACATAAAACTTTGTATAACTCAAAAAGCAAACATCCGATCTCAAAACCATTCAATAGCGTTCAGGGTGACTGAGATACCTTTCATTTGCGACTAGTTTGATCAAAATCGGTCCAGTCATCTCTGAGATCTCGACCTATTTGTTGACAATACACATACGCAGACTCACACACACACACACACACACACACACACACACACACACACACACACACACACACACACACACACACACACACACACACACACACACACACACACACACACACACACACACACACACACACACACACACACACACACACACACACACACAATTTGACTAATTTTGTGAAAATGAAATACACATTTTGTAGGATTTATCATTTTTCGGCAATAACTGTTTGAGAAAATTGATAGAAAAAAGTTTCGCTCTTTTCTAAAGACAGCGCATTTACCTTTTGAAAAAACAAAGTATGCAAAGTGGCTAATTGTAACAAAGTCAACAGGTTCAGGAAGTTTCATTCAAATCTGAGAGGGGGCTGCCAACATTTGTTCGAGTTGGCGCGTATTTCGTCTATAAATAAAATTTATTGCTTTTAATCTGTAAAACCGTTTTTCTACTAGAAGTAATCATTCAAACCATTCAACCCAGAAATGTTAGTAACGTCTTTCTTTCCGGAAGAACACTAATTAGCTTAAGGTCAGGTTCCTAAAGGAAACTTGTTTATTTTTGAAGAATTCCACTTATTGCTTAAACATTATTTTAAAATTATACTTTTTACAGATGAACGGTTGAATGCAAAATACGGGTAAGTGCAACTTAGTATGGAAAACCCGTTTCGAGTGCAAAAACCGGATAAAAACATTGAGAGCAAAAACCGGACATAGACTTGGCAATGCAAGAATCGTTTAAAAACATCATTTTTGCAAGAATCGGCGAGAAACATTTTTAATGCAAAATCCGGACAAGAACTTAACCGGTTCTTTGAAATCGCATTTATTTTTTTTTCGAATTTTGCATTCAAAGTTTTTAAGGACTGTGGACAAGGCATGCTTTGCTTGTTTGTTATGGGCAACCTGATCTATGCTGCATTCCTAAAGCAAATTCAGCAGCTACAAGTTATATATGAAAGATCTATAATAGAACAGAAAATGGAACAAACGTATCCCCTACAAGCCTGGTTTAAAACTGGTCTACGATGCCGTTCTATTTTTTGTATATTTGAAACACGAGTAAAACACTGCAGGGGCTTCCAGTTTTTCTTGTTATAAAATGATTTAAATTTTGTAACTGACATAACTTATGCACCTAGAACTAGAACACTACTGAATATGCCCTTACAGCGGCAGTTTGTAAAGTCCGGATAAACACGTTTGTTTAGAAAGAACCGGTAAAGTTTTGGTCTGGTTTTTGCATTCAAAGTTATTTTGTCCGATTCTTGCAAAAAAGATGTTTTTAAACGATTCTTACATTGCAAAATCCATGTCCGGTTTTTGCACTCAATGTTTTTATCCGATTTTTGCACTGAAAAATACTTAATGGGGTTTTCCCAACTAAGTTGGATTTATCCGATTTTTGCTTTCAGCCATTCAAATAAAAGTACATATATTAAATTTCATGAAAAAATTTTATTTTATTTTTTAACGATATTGCGGCTCTGAAAACAACTGCTCAAACTCGTTCGATTTGTTGGTATGAGTAATATTTTGTTAGAAACGAATCATCGGAAAGCAAAAAGTAAAAGAGTTTCATATTCTGTATCGAATTGGAACTAGACTGAAAAATTTCCACTGAATAAAACAACGAAATGGCAGCCATTTTTCGATTTTCGACCCTTGTTTTGATCTTTAAATTGTTAATAACTTTTGTGAATAACAATGATTTTGGTTATAGTTTCGAGCATAGAGTAAAAGAGTAAATTTAAAAAAAAAATTAGACATGCGTTTATTTATTGATATTTTTTATAATTTTTGAAAAGTGTGCAACATTCCTTTCCTGTGTATATTTGATTTTCTCCCGGTTTTTTTACAGGCCGTTTCCGTAAAAGTAACAGTTGCAACGGTTTTGAGAAATTTTCCAAGCAATACAGCTTATATTCATCAATATTTAAACATCAGTCTTGAGTCTATTCAGTCTCTCTCTATCCGTACATAATTAGTGGTTCGGCATGCTGAAGACGTGTACAAAGTATCGTCAAAATTGGATAAATGCGATCCTGATTTTGCCTACTTTCCTGCTGTTGATTTCTGGGATTGCTCAGCTGTAAATAGTATCCGAACATAGGGACTCATTACCGGGCTATTCGGGAGAGACTACAGAGTTAAGAAGCAAGAGATGTTTCAAACTACCTCACTATGTAGCTTGATGCATGCATAATTTTGGAGATTTTGAACACGATTTCCGGTGCATCTGGAAGTGGAGACCAGGAACCGATGCAGCCAAACTCGGTTCGTTCGGCCTTTCATTAACAAAAATAATTATGAACCCACTTTTGAAGATTTGGCACGTGTTTTGCACTGTCATTTTAAATGAGTATAATTCTAAAACAGGAAGCTGAGTGCGGATTAAATTTAATGACATTCTAAGCTTTTCATTTGAATCTAAATCGTTTTAACCCTCTCTGAAAAATCGAAATTAGTTCCTATTTTGTGTTTTTGACAACTGTTTCTGTTACTTTCGGAACTCAAAATCGGGAACTGAGAGCCCAAGTGAGTTTTTTTTGTTTGGCATCCAACTAATAAATCCGCCAATCAGAGGAAAAACCGTTCAGCCATGTTTGAGAAAATGGAGTGCTTTTTTGCACATATCATCCTGTAAGTCCGGAACCGGATTTTGAATCTGCATGAAATTCAATAGCAGATTATGAGATCATATAGTCTATGGTTTGAATCTGAGGTTGTAAACATCGGTCTCATCATCTCCCAAAACAAAATTAGTGCTCATTTTTGTTACATTTGCTGATCTCGACATAATTGCACAGCCTTTCGAAATTATTCATGTCGTCTTTGCTGGAGAAATATTGAACAGATCCAGGTTGTTTCATTAAACAAACAATGCTCACGAAACTGAGTTAGGTTTACCCTTAACAAAGGGATGCGAACAAACCCGATATAGGAATCAGGCTCGAAATAGACTCGACTTTCCGTCTAATGGCATTGAAACTAGGTGCGAAACTGGCTTCAGATAATATTTCCAATGTTATCTTTTACATCGTAAGGACGAAATAATTCGATTGACCGAAATTACATTGTGAAAATGTACAAGTGACAAAGCCATGCAACAATAGCAACAATATCCGATCCAATACATTGAGGAAAAATAATTTATGTGCGATTTTCTTTTATGTAGTTCGAAACAACGTTTTGAAATGTATTCATCGCAGAAGATCAGACTTTAGTCAAAGAATCAGTTTCTAAATTATATTACAAAACAATACCTTCAATTAGAAAGCGGCCCGAGAGAGAGAAAACAATTTGTCATAAGCAGTCTTCATTGCAACGAAGGATACATTTTTGGCATATGCTAATCATCATTCCGTCAAACGTGAATGCCTGATAGTTTTCTATAGTCACAATTCACGCTATCAAGAAATAGTCTAATACACAACAATTAGACCGGATAATTTCTTCGGCAAAAAGTGCATGTCATCTTTCATTTGCAGTCACTGGAGCTAACAAAAAACGAAGGACACAAATTTATCTGTCATGACAAGCTATCCAATTCAGTTCGGTTGTCGTTCAATCGATAATCGGCTTTTGATAGCCAAACATAGACACGCATATCTCAATTAATCACAACGGATTTCTAAGGAACAGTCAACGGGCGATGAATTTTCCTTGCAAGCTTTTCACGATGAGAATCCGTTTTCCTGCAAATGACGAATACGACTAAATTCAAAACGGGCGAAACGTTCAACTTGATTCTGCGAAATTTGCTCTTGATCGATACGACGAACAAGATTTAGTGGAAAATGTTAATCAACGAAAGGTAAATGTTTGTATTTACATATGAAGCATGGCTCATGTTATCGCAGTCGGGGTCCGGAATGGCAACGAATGGCGTCAGGCGTGGAAATCTAATATTGCTGATTATAAAAGATTCGCTTATGAAAGGTTTTGTGGAGTGGTGTGATGTAAGAAAATTTTCACATAGCTTATTTGAAACACTAAATTTTCCGGTTTAGTTTGATAGCACTCTTGTTGATATCTTCTAGCCTTTGGCAGGAAGCATGAAATTTTACGCACCAACCAAAGAGTATAGAAAAGTTATAAGCCGCCAAATGCAACTTAAATCTACTGCTTAACAAATTTACTTAGAATCAACGAACGGAGCAAATTGAGTTTATCGGGTTGAAGTTTGGAACTTTTACGATATTACTCATCATAGTATCCTGAGTTATGGTCTAGCTACAATGAGTTTTAGTATGATGAGAGGAGTGTGTAAGCGGAGTGGTCTAGAACAAGATAGAGAGCAGCGGATAGTGAGTGAAGACTGCGTATGGGTGTTGGCATAGAAGTGTTCTAACACATAGGCTGAAAAGTCCCGGGTCTAACACATATATGAGGCAAGTTTTATTGCAGTTTCCTTTTTTCAGTTGATACTAACTTTTCAAAGACAACTGTAAAATGACATTCTATTCTTTAGTTTGTGAGTTTTTGTGCTAAGAGTGACGCTACTTTTCTTATTTTCAGAACAATGGATTAAAAACAATTTCGTGTTTTAATTTTACACTGCTTCTTGATCAGAAAAAAACCGTTCAAGTAAAGCAATGGCTTGAAAAGTGTTATGGAGACTCCGCTCCATCGGAAACAACAATAAAATGGTATGCTGACCTCAAACGTGGTCGTAGAGACACCGATGATGCAGAACGCAGTGGACGTCCGAATGAGGCGGTAACACCAGAAAACATTAAAAAAAAAACACAAAATCGTTTTGAATGATCGAAAAGTGAAATTGTGTGAGTTTGCTGACATTGTAAAGATATCAAAAGGCTTTAAATAGCATGAGCATTTGACTATGAGAAAGCTCTGTTCAAAATGTGTGCCGCGTTTGCTCACTAATGCCCAAATACGAGAACGTGTTGATGATTCTGAGCAGTATTTGGCCATGTTTAAACTTATCAAACCAGAATTTTTGCGTCGATATGTTGCAATGGATAAAACATGGATTCATCACTTCACTCCGGAATCAAAACGATCGTCATCTGAGTGGACAGCAACTGGTGAACCTCGTCCCGAAAGCACAAAAATCGGCTGGAAAGGTTATGGCCTCAGTATTTTGAGATGTGCGTGATGTCATTTTTATCGACTAACTTGAGAAATGAAATACCATAAACAGTGAATATTACATAGTGTTACAGGAGCGTTTGCAGGCTCAAATTGCAAAGAGACGACCGCATATGGCAAAGAAAAAACTGTTGTTTCATCAGGACAACGCACCGTTTCACAAGTCAATCAAAACAACGGCAAAACTACATGAAAAGAACTTCGGTTTACTCCCAAATCCACTGTATTCACCAGATTTGGCTCCCAGCAACCACTGGCTGCTCGCAGACCTGAAAAAAATGCTAAAGAAATTTCGCACGAATGAAGAGATTATAAATTTCGCACGAATGAAGAACTGAAACTGAGGCCTATTCTGAGTCAAAATATAAATTGTTCTACAAAAGTAGTATTGAAATGTTAGAGCAGCGCTGGAATGAATGCGTTGCTCTTGATGGAGATTACGTTGATGAATAAAGTTAATGTTGAGCCGAAAATATCGTGTTCTCTTTGTTAGTCCCGGGACTTTTTAGCTCATGTGTTATAGCTACGAAAAGGTGAATACCACAGTCATGTAGTTGGTTCAAATACTACTAATGGAGACCCGATCAACAAGAGATAACAAAATTGTTTTCGGAGTTGTTTCGGTTTTTTCTATCTAAATTAGTCATAATCTTGGCCTTGTTAATAGTAAAAATAACAAAAATTATAACTCAATTTAACCTAGGTGATAAAAAAATTGTTACAAACCTTGATATGTAAATATCAATATTATATCTAAATTTGTTACAAATTTAGTACGACTTTTCTGCTGTTATTACCCATTTTTTTGGGGGAAAGGCTTTATCGTGCAAATCTAAAAATAAATTTCGCGAAGTAAGATGAAATTGCATACCTTTAGGCAATTTGATTTGCGATAAAAAAACACGAACAGTTAAGCGGACTGGTTTCGAACCGGGAAGTTTTGAGTTGCCAACATACGCTACGATTGCATCGGGGCATGAGAACCAACTGAGGTTGGGAGGATATAATGGCATCATATAATAACTAGTGTAAGTCCATATTGCTACAAAAATAATCTATCGCTTTCCACCTCTTTCGTCATTTCCTTCCAACCGACATAGGAATGACAAAGGGGCTATTTTAGATTTTCGTAAACTTAGATTAGAATAAAAATTCGTTTAAAAGTCAGTGAAAAATCAGAAGTGTATATAACATCAATTCGAATAGCAAGTTTTTATGATTGATGATCAACCAATTGCCTATTAGTCACATATATCCGCAGCCAGAAGCTCCGCATGTATTGTTTAAAAGTCATCAAAATTGAACTTTCATTCCGGTTTGATTGTTTGATATTTACCTAGATTGACTCACAGAAAAATGATTCAAATGGAAAGTCTCATAATGCGGGTCGGTCGCTTTAAACTCTACATAGAAAATTTCGAATCCCAGCTCATGGTTCGGAATTTGAAGTAATCAAAATACTACGAAATGAGACTATCATAAATTTATCAGATATGGATAGATTGAACTTTTCAAATCGAAGGTATTATGGTGCAATAACTCGTTTTTGTCTGATTCATCAAATTTAAAAATGTTCATGCAATGATATAGATGACAACGGCAAAATTCGATATCTGCAATTCGTAGATCTTATTATTTGATGACCTAACCAACTCATTCGATTTTACTGATTTTTGATCCAAACATTGTGAAAGTGATTCGATATTACTTTAGTTTGCGTTAGGCCATGATGATCAGCGCCAAAGGTAACATTTTCCAATGTAATACTAACAAAGTTTTTTATTTGGAACTACGTAAAAAATCATCAGATCCACATAGTATAAAGTATAGCAAGAACTAAACATAAATCGATAGAAATTTTCAAGATTTTTTTTCTCTATTTTCAGTACATCCGGGGTCCCTTAAACTAACATCGCTATTTTCAATCTGCAACTAAAAGACCTATAAATCGAGAAAGTATTGAGCTAAGTTTAGATTTTGTTTTTGAGCCCAGTTTAGATTTTGTTTTCCGTTTATTGCTGAAGACGTTTTGAAAGTTTTAACACTTACCACTTTGTGTTTTCGGCAACAAAAATCGGCCACCGATAAAATTGAAGCATTCATTTTACTCCAAGCTTGTGAAAATCATCTCCAAGGAAACATTGCGGATTCAATGAACTGAGTCGAATGCTATATCACTATTTCCAATATATATTAGTCGAGTTTTGAAGCTTCTGCCTTACCTTTCTTTGTTCATGAGCGAAATAGCGCAAAATCATCTTGAAAAATATTTATTTCAATTTAAAACTGATATTTGAATAAAAACTTTACACAATTTAAGTAGGAATTACTTAGGAACGTTCTCAAATTTAAAATTAGGCTGTCATTTCAAAATCAAATATCAAATTATTGTTTTCAAAAGCATCTTCAGGTATGTGAAATTGGAAAAAAATGTTTGTTACTGCTCTTTATTGAAGCATAGCATTTTTCGGGTTGAAAGTCAAAAACATGATCGACAAAAGTGTTTAAACTCTTTTTTTTCAATTCTCTAGTACAGTTTTACCTGAAATGTAACGGCCGTTAATATAATATCTGGACTTGCTATAATCTTAATAAAATCTTAATCAAATTGCTTCTGATTTGGAATCATTTTCATAGGATAATGAGATATAAATATTAAGATCACATATAATTTTGATAGAATCCTGTTATGCTCTGTTGATCGGGGAATCTTAAGTCATGCGCGCTACAAAAGAATGCGAATCTCCCACGAAACTTTGAAGTATAAAATTGTGTTTATAAGAATAGCAGATTTTGAAAGGAGCAAAAACTTGGGTCTGACAGCAAACGTTTGCTTATATTATACCTTATGACCAAAACAGAACCGGAATTTTATTAAAAAACGCAAAATTTCTATTTTTAATAAATTTCTTTATTATCGACTTCAAAGTACTCTCCTCCTGCGGCAATTCATGCATGCCAACGCTTGATCCATTTTTCCATACAAGTTTTATAGGCCGTCGAAGGTATGGCCTTTAGTTCAGGCAGCGAATTCTCTTTCATGGTCTCAAAACGCGTTCCCCGCAATGGCTATTTGAGTCTGGGGAAGAGGAAAAAGTCACACGGGGCCATATCTGGAGAGTACGGTGCTTGATTGATGATATTGGTTGAGTTTTTGTCAAGTTATTTCAAAAATATGAATTTTTGGAACAAAACCCTCAAAATAATCATCTCGTTTTACTCTTGGCATATCAAGAATATTGTTAAACATAAATACGATAACAAAGCGTAAGTAATATATTATTTGTTCAAGGAAGTGGAATGACATTGAATTGTTTTTTTCTGTTCCGGAATCGTTCACAGAGCCCTTCGTGAGACACTGATTCTCGACAGAAAATGGAACTACTGAAGGAATATTTCGATAAATCGGAAATAACAAATGAGTAAACAGTAAGATAAACAATGTAGTGTACGGTTAATACATGATAAATAAATAAATAAATAAACAAATAAAACATAATTCTATCAAATACATTTTTTCTTGAATATTATGTTACTGTTTTGACATCAAAAATAAGGTGTTAATACTAGAACATAATAGAACATGAAAGGAAAGCGAAAAGCTCTTGTCCCAATAAGAGCATTTATACATTTTTACAAAGACGTGCTCCTAATTTAAAAAGTTAACCTTTCAAATTCAAAATGTGTGTAGTCTTTAACACTCCCAAGAATGCATTCATTTCAGGCCTACTAAAAATAAAATAATAATAGGGTGACGGAATCCCATTCTTCTTGGCTCCAGTAGTTATCTCACATACAAAAATCATTGGTGAGAGTGTGATCGATAGATTCACTATAATGGATAAGTGCACTCGCTTCAAGTTTTCGTTACGCTATAACAGCAGTAGTGCATAATTTACGAAGTATTTTTTCGGCGATATTACTTCTTGAAGCCGAAGCAAACATATTGTATACTATTTTATCACAATTCATTGATTGAAAGTCGAGTAATCGGCTAAATAACATGGCGACTCTACTTATAAGATGACTATTGGTACAATGGCTCTATTTTAACAATAACTTTAATCCATCTCAAAATTGTACTCTGGATTTTACAACCATTGGTTTGTCAAAAATATTCAGGAAAAAGAGGGCCTTTGTTTTTATGTAGCCCACGTATGACAAGCGTTGGTAGTGTGCTGCTCTCAGTATTCAGGTATGATATCACATTGATATCTATGCATAATAAGTATACCTATTTTATCATGCGACAGACAGAAAGGATATATCAAGCAACTCGAAGAAGCAACTTGTCTTAGAGTACGCCTGCTGTGCCCAAAATCCAGGTGAAGCAGTTTGTTGACTCGCTATAATGATGCGACGACAGGAAATATCTTAGACCTATGACAAGACTTGTCAAGTGGGAGAAAGAGGTGATCCTTGTTTTAATGTTATGCCAAAATATTACAGTTCCAGATTGGTTGATTTTGAATACTCCGCACGGACAACAAGAAGAATAAAAGTACCTACAGGGTTTGTAAGCAGTATGAAGGAAAAATTGAGTATATGAGAAATGAAAATTTGTTTCAATCCATCTGGTTGTGTAATGAAGCCTTTCTCATGTTATCCATTATATCTTATATGTTACACATACCACATTTGAATATTAGTTATTGAAAAACGATTCAATCGTGTATATAAAAAAGCTCTATTTTGAAGATTTTTTCCACTATTTCCGATACTTCTGGAATCGAAAACTGGATACCGGTGTAGTGAAATTTGGTTTATTCAACCATAAACTAATATGAGCTACAAATTGAAATAGTTCTTAGAAGAATTTAAAAGAATATCTAAATTCTCTGCACCTTCGAATAAAATGGCGATTTGAAATAAGTGACGAGTTGTAATTCTAGAACCGAAAAAACGGCCTTGGAGAAAATTATACTTCAAATTGTTATCGAACTATAAGTCATTTTATTAAAATTTACTTTTATGACAATGTGATATAAGTTTATTTGGCCAAAGACTATCATGATCTGCAAACTACAGAAATTTTTTAGTTACTTCAAAAAATTTGCTACTCATCACAAGGTTACTTATGAAAAAATACTCATGAAATTTTTATTTTTTTTTATATCGTTTATTTATACCCGGCTTTAACCAAGTTGCGGTCGTTCGCCGGACTCATGAAATTGATATTTTTACTCTAAGCACACCATCTCTAGAACAGGAAGTTGGATTTGAATATAAGATACAATTCAAAAGTTCCAGGACTTTTTGAACAGTGCGGCTCCTAGTGTCGCCATCGGTCTGAAATTTTTATCCGTCAATTGTGTGTCTTTCAGTGTTGTCGTATGTATCACGCTAAATGTGACAGTACATTTGTTGTGTCGACCGGCAAATGAGCATCGAACAAAGAGCCAGCATTAAGTTTTATTTTAAACTAGGTAAAACTTTTACCGAAACTCATTAAATGATGAAACAGTTCGCTTTCACATCTCATCCAAGTCAGTCGATATAACAAAACCGCTTACGTTCGGGACGAAAGAAACCAAGTACAGTATTGTGTAGTGAACAATAGAACGACCTCGAAAATGAGTGAACCAAACGAACAAAAGCTGCCGCCGACACGAAAGAATACAATTGTTGTTGACTTCAGGCAGTGCAAAATTCGACCTTCGATACGAGAACTTGAAGGTTTGCTTAAGGAGCAAATGCATCTTGACATTAAACCTGTGCATTTACTTCAGTGCAATAAGATAAATAATATTGTTTACATCCAATTTTACAAAGAGTTGGATGCAATTCAATTCGCAAAAGACAATAATAATGTGAACTATGTGCAGCATGAGAACATTAAGTACAACATTCCAGTATATATGGAAGATAGTGCTATAGAAGTGCGTGTGCATGACCTCGAAAATGAGTGAACCAAACGAACAAAAGCTGCCGCCGACACGAAAGAATACAATTGTTGTTGACTTCAGGCAGTGCAAAATTCGACCTTCGATACGAGAACTTGAAGGTTTGCTTAAGGAGCAAATGCATCTTGACATTAAACCTGTGCATTTACTTCAGTGCAATAAGATAAATAATATTGTTTACATCCAATTTTACAAAGAGTTGGATGCAATTCAATTCGCAAAAGACAATAATAATGTGAACTATGTGCAGCATGAGAACATTAAGTACAACATTCCAGTATATATGGAAGATAGTGCTATAGAAGTGCGTGTGCATGATCTTCCCTCAAGCGTCATCGATACTTATATTCGCAAAACTATGTCCCAATACGGAGAGATTCTCCCTATCGAAAAAGAAAAGTGGAAGAACTTTTTCCCCGGTATTCTAAATGACGTACGTTTGTTACGCATGCGCTTGAGGAGGCCTATACCTTCTTATGTGACATTCGGTCAGGATACAAGAATACCGTGCAAATCACTTGTTACCTATGACAATCAGATGGCCACATGTCAATATTGCCAAAAAGCTGTTCACTACGGTAAGCCATGTGATAAACTGGATAAGGAGAGAACCACACCAAAGGACAACGGTGCTTCCTTCACACCAACCCCAAGCAACCCCAGTACACCTGTGACAGTCACCATCAACAGTGAAGTATCCCCTTCAACGAAACCATCCAACGTAACCCCTATAGAACAAAGTACACCAGCTGCAGTTAACAACTTAACATCCTTCCAACCAGCAACTGCAAACAATGTACAACAAGGCGCATCTACATCAACTAGCAACGAAATCAATAACAATACCACGGCAATGGATGACGAGACGAACCACGAACAAACTGCCCCTCAATCCTCGCAGGAGGAAAATGGAAGCTCCTCTGCCCCTAGAAAAAGGATGACAACGAGATCCAATACAAAAAAAATTTTAGCTAAAAACTCAGCTCAATCGGCTACGTAAAGTTTGTACGCAAATAGGCCTGAATAAAAATATCTTTTATAAAAAAAAATGATGAAACAAATTTATGGCGATGATTGTCTGTTCCGTAGCAGTATTCACGAGTGGTTTAAACGTTTTCAAGAGAAGCGGGAGGAGGACGAACGTTCGGGCCGGCAAAAAGATGTTGTGAAAGAAAAAAATACGGAAATTGTGCGTGAATTCATAGAAAAAGAGCCGCAATCATCGTTTAAATATATGGAATCGAAATTATCAATATCCGTAGCATCGATTAATCGTATTATATTTTTTTAGAAAGATTTGTGCTCGATTTGTTCAGCACACTTTGAAACAACACGAAAAAGACCTCAGCATTCAACATTCAAGAGACATCATTAACGAGATATAGATATAGAGCGAGAAGACTAGGGTGAGGCTGCTAGGATGTAGACCATGTTCGATGTACGCTTTACCATGCCTAGTCGCGTGTTATAGCTGTGTTTATCACACGACTTAGGGTGTCGGTAGCGGTAGCGCGTATGCACGGAATGCAACAGAACGCAGGTTCGAGTCCTGTCTCTGAACGTATCTTTTTCCAAAATATCATCTTCTCAGTTTTTCATTCATTTGGTTTCTCCATTATATGTTTCCTCTCAGTCATTGCAAAAACTGAACTTAGTTATGGTGACCTTACGTCAAACCAACTTAAAATTAATAAATCATCATTAAAGAGGCCAAAAAGAACCCAAACTTTTTTGAAGGATGAAAAATGCAGACAGATGGCAACACTAGGAGCCGCGCTGTTTAAAAAATCCTGGAACTTTTGTACAATTTAAATACTTGTTAAAATCGAGACATTTTTATAGCCTCTTAACAGGTCGGCTGAAAAGTTCGTATCGTTTCTATGAGAGGGCGCCACTAGAATTAAATCCATACCATTTTCAGTTAGTACCAACCTTCAGAAGATACGTGTATAAATTTGACAGCTGTCTGATTATTAGTTTGTGAGATATTGCATTTTGAGTGTAGCTACTTTTGTTATTGTGAAAAAAATGGGAAAAAAGGAATTTCGTGTGTTGATGAAACACTACTTTATGATGAAAAAAAGTGCCGCCGATACCAAAAAATGGCTTGATGAGTGTTATCCAGACTCTGCACCGGGCGAAGCAACAATTCGTAAGTGGTTTGCAAAATTTCGTACTGGTCATATGAGCACCTTAGACGATGAACGCAGTGGACGTCCAAAAGAGGCTGTTACCGATGAAAACGTGAAAAAAATCCACAAAATGATTTTTAATGACCGTAAAGTGAAGTTGATCGAGATAGCTCACACCCTAAAGATATCAAAGGAGCGTGTTGGACATATTATTCACGAATATTTGGATATGAGAAAGCTTTGTGCAAAATGGGTGCCGCGTGAGCTCACAATCGATCAAAAACAACAACGAATTGCTGATTCTGAGCAATGTTTGGAGCTGTTATATCGAAATAAAACCGATTTTTTTCGTCGAGATATAACAATGGACGAAACATGGCTCCATCACTTCACTCCGAAATTCCCACTTCACACACGAAATTCCTTTTTTTCCATTTTTTTCACAATAACAATAGTAGCTACACTCAAAATGCAATATCTCACAAACTAATAATCAGACAGCTGTCAAATTTATACACGTATCTTTTGAAGGTTGGTACTAACTGAAAATGGTATGGATTTAATTCTAGTGGCGCCTTCTCATAGAAACGATACGAACTTTTCAGCCGAACTGTTAAGTCCTAAGACCCTTCGTTTGAACCTCTGTTTTTTCAAATCGGTTCTGCCATCTCTGAGAAAATAGAATGACAATATTGGTCATACACACATACTGTTTTGAATGGTATAGGTAACTCGGTCATTTTTTATGAGAAAGGCAAACATCTGTTACATAAAATGAATGCTAATAAATCGACACTATCAGAGCTCAAAAAAGTTAATTTCATTGACTCAGAATAGACGAAAATAATAAACAAAAATGTCACTTAGCTCTGCTTGCAAATTTTGAGAACGAAATCCATGTCCAGTCAACGACAAAAGTGGAAGAATAGTTTTAAAAATTGTGTTGTTTTTTCGTTTATCCTTTCAGTCATTTTCGGTTTCCAGTGAAATTGGTCTACTGTGCAGTATCGATATTCAGCCGAAGCTGGGATAATCGATAATGACATAAAACGATACACAAAGGATTTTTACCTGTTGGTGCATGTATCTATAGTAGTTTCGATTTTAGACTCTATTTATAGCAAAACTTCACAGATTTTCATTATATCGAAAAAATAATAAGAATTGAAATCCGACAAAATTTCCATGCAGAACTGTCTTAAATACTGTCAAATCCATACATCATTTGAACGATTGAATGCAAAAGTCGGATAAGTGCAACTTAGTTTGGAAAACCCGTTTAAGTATTTTTGAATGCAAAAATCGGACAAAAACATTGAGAGCGAAAGCCGAACATGGATTTTGCAATGCAAGAATCGTTTAAAAATATCTTTTCTGCAAGAACCGGACAAACTAACTTTGAACGCAAAAACCGGACAAAAACTTAGCCGGTTCTTCCAAAACAAATGTATTTATCCGGTTTTTGCATTCAAAGTTTTTACCGACTGTCGCTATGGACGAAGCATAGTTTGCTTGTTTGTTAGGAGCAACTTGATCTATGCTGCGTTCCCACAGTGGCAGTTTGTAAAAACTTTGAATGCACTTTTAATTGTCTTTCTTTACTATGCTTACCTGGGTGCATTTTCAAATTCCACATCACGAAAGTGTAACGAAATTACTTCCGATTCAATTTCTTAATAACTTTTTCATTGTTTAAGTACTTTCTCTAATTTCTTCACGAAACTGATGAAAGATGAGTTAAGATTGTTGTTAATACCGCGTTTATTGCGTAAATAATAACATTGTTTAAACAGTGAAAACATAGGTTCAAGCATAAAACATCAAAATCAACCGAATCTACAAATAGACCCAGTTGGAAGTTTACTAGCATCAGTCTATGATAATCCATGAGACACATCGAGTGCGCAACCACGCCAAGACAGAGGAACTACCCGTCATGATTCAACTGGTGCTTCAGTCAGTTCATCTAAACGCAGAAAAAACAAATGGTTCTTCTGTGAGCATATCTGCTGTTGGATGTTCGCAGTGTGAGTTTCGCTTCAAACAAGAGCGATTGCGTCATCCAGCTGCTGGTCGTTTGCATAGGAGAAAAAGACAATGATGAGAAAGATTATTCAAAATCAGCCGTTCTAATGGCTCTAAATGTTATCTAAAAAACTACTAAGATTATTTTTTTGCAAATCGAAGATAAAAATCATCCGTTTAGTGCAAATCTAGAATAATTTGATTAGCTTCGTGCATTTTTCGCACAGTGTTTATATTGTAGAGAATTCCACAATTCTGCTCTTCTGAATACCAGAAATGAATCCCGTGCAGCATTTTGATAGTTTCTTCCACTGAAATATCACTGCAAATCCGAAATAGAATAATTACCATGAAAATTCCATACGTTGATACTGTTGTGGCCGTTGGGACCGCCTATTTGTGAAAAAGTTACAAACGAAATCACGTATAAAGAAGTTGGTTAGTTTGAAACCAATCGGCACTGTGAGCAAATGGGTTGCGGTCATTCGCAAAATCAGTTTCGCTTCAAAAAAGAGCGATTGCATCATCTAGCTGCTGGTCGTTTGCATTGGAGAAAAAGAAAATGACAAGTGGACAACGATGGGGAATATTACACAAAATCAGATGTTCTAATGGCTCTAAATGTTGTCTAAAAAACTATTGAGATTACTTCGTTGCAAATCGAAGATAAAAATAATCAGTTTAGTCCAAATCTAGAATAATTTGATTTGCTTTGTGCACTTTTCGCAGTACATTTCGCACCAAACTAGCGCAAATGAAGCAAGCATTTGGCTGATTCGCATTCGATCAAAATGCTCCGAACAGCGTTCAATACCGTAGAAAATACCACCTTCTGAAATGAATCCCGCGATTACGTCACTCGGTGCAAACGAAATCACGTAAAAAGAAAACCCTTCACAGAAATTACTTTAATACTGAATTGATCCGCACTGTGTGCAGTTCCCAAGTAGCAAACATTGTTCTTGTATTGTATATCTTAACTATTCCCCCGACGATTGTGTGATTGGAAAAGCTCACTTTGCTTGTATGATGAGCAACTGTGTTGAAAGTTGGAGAAACGATAACAGTCGATTCTTTTCAGAATTCAAAGCATTTTACAAAGACCTAATGAGATTTTACTTGAAATGGATGTTTTATTAGTAGAATAATGTACCAAAATAAATGTACATTTTTAAAGTGATCTGTCCCTTGTCGACAGCAACCCTACGTCAATCTCGCGGTTATGTCTCTAACATAACTTACAACAAATTTTTCCAATTTGATTTTTTGGCTTTCATGAACATTCATTCAACTTTTCTTTCAGTTCATATGTTTTAGACTGCTCAATCGATTCTTTAGAACTTATTCCAATAACAATTTCCGAGCTACAACAATTTGAAGAAATTTTCAAGCGAAAATATATTTGCCTATGTTAAAAATTAGTCTTGAATCAAAGTGGTCTCTACATCCGTTCAAAACAAATGGCTTATCATACTGAATATGTCCGCAAAGTTTCACCCAAATCAGAACAGGTCGATCCTGATTTCGTCAGCTTTTCTGCTGTTCCTTTCTGGAATTACCTAATAACATTTCTATTATTGTGGAATACTTGGCCTGTAATGCGATTAAATTGGGTGCCAATATCTTTGCTTCGTCTTCAAGCAGTGATCAGTGTGTGAAAATGTGAACATGACGTCATTTTCTTTTTATGCTTCGAGCAAGTGCATTGAATGGACATGACTGATCTCCCTCTCTCTCTTTATGTAATGATTTAAAAAAAAATTAAATGAACAAGGGAGACTTTACCCATATTTAAATAAAAAGAAACATATAGTACTGCAGCTTTTCTTCAACAGACTTATTTGGACTCTTATGAAGATCATAACTAGTTATACCAACATGAATACAGTGTAACTGGTATCATTACGTACTTAGTGTAAAAATTTGAGTAATAAAATAATTTTAGTTTAAATATTTAAACAGCGCGATGGCGAGTTTTTTAATAGAACACGGTTTCGATGTTTTATCCAAAAATCTTTTTGACAAATTACCACTTTCCATCCTTCAACGTAACTCAAAAAAAAGTTCTTAGCTTGTCAAAGAACATATTTATCATGGATAAATGACACGTTCCTAATGGGCCATTGTTGAGCGCTCCCGAAAGGGCATGCCGATAATCGACAGGAATGTTTTTTTTTCGTCCATTGACAGCATCATTATTTCCGTAACAAGGCAACTAGCATATCGGTTATACCACCAGTAGGGGCTGAAGAAAAACTGGTCCTTTTTCAACGACGTGGTGCTCGCTCATTCCAATCATTCTGTTGCTCTTTCTCTGCACTCTGTCGTATACTCTGACTAAAAGAAATATATTTCATACGTTAATCATAGCAAGAAGCTATATATTGCAACATTTGACCCCAGCTGTGTCCTTTGTGGAACGAACCATTTCTCATCATTTAGCGAAAAGCGTGAAGATTATTATTACCAAGGGGCGATATAAAAATGACCCGGTGTGACGAAATAATATAGCTATATTATGATCACTGCAAAACAGTTTTCGGTACTTAATTTATGCCTCCAAGTTATCTGAAAACAATAACAATGTGAAATACCAATAAATTCATCATAACCGGTTACAGCAGAAAGGGCCATTTGTTTGAAACAACAGAAAACCATTTTCCAAACATGCGATGGTTTGGTGCTGCCGTCGTTTAAAACAACGATTTCACCTTTCACAAACGGAAAATGATCCGTCGGCGGGTCGAACTACGTCAACCCAATGACCGAAAGGGTCGGCCTTGGTTTCACATGCCAAAGAAAAAAAGCTTCATATTCCTGAATTGATCCAGGCTCATATTGCTGAATAACCTTTTGGACTTTTTGTCGACGTCAGGTTCTATTTTCGACCGTTCTCTAGTCCTCAGTCTTCGAGCAGCTGCGGTGTTGCTATTAGGCTTTGTAATCCGCCACCGTCCTACCCACCGACCGTTCCATTCGATCTCTTTTCAATCGCTTTATCTGTTTCCTCTAGACGAGGGAAGATGGGGCATAGCGCACGCCTACAGACAAATACAGCACTTGTTTTTCTTGGGAGAAAATTTCTTAAGACAAAGTTTAGAGCAATTCCAGAAATGTGTAGGTCAGAGCAATTCCAGAAATGTGTAGGTCTTAAGACAAAGTTTAGAGCAATTCCAGAAATGGTAGGTGGTCAGACTTCATATACTTTGATTTAAATAAAACTTTACACACGTTGTCAATATGACAAATCATTAATTTTTCACGGAGTGAGCAATCCAACTCAAGACTGACTTTTAAAAAGCACGAATGAATTTTTGTAGGCGCTTTTTTTTAAATCGTTGTAACTCGGATACTGGTCATTAACTCAGATCAGGTTACTCCAAACTTTTTCCTCATGTTTTTTGAATTTTTCTTATTGTTTAAACGATATTTCAAAATTGAACTTTTTACAGATATACATTTTTGTTTTTTCTTAGCTTTCAATCTATCATTTCTTGGTAACCAATCATCGGAAAGCAAAAAGCAAAACAGTTCCATATACTGGATCAAATTGGCTATGATCGGAATTGGAAAGAAAAATTTCTACCATGAAAAAACAAAATGGCGGCAATTTTTCGATTTTCGAGCGTTTTATGCACTTTTAATTGTGAATAACTTTTTAAAATAACAATGGTCGTAGTTCTGACCGTAGATATCTAACGATTAAAATGCCGTTTGGTTCATGTTGATACGTGCAATAGTTTTGGAATACGACTGACACCCACTTGGAAAAACGTGGTTTCGAGTAAAAGCCGAACCAAGTTTTTATTCGCCGCTAATCGTGTCCTTAGATTTTTCTACCAACTTCTTGGTCGCGTGTACTCTAGGAAATAATACTATATCATTTCAAAGAGTCTTTTGTAGCAATTCAAAGAATCCTTTTTCTTCGATTTTTGGAAAATTGTTTGGAGGAACCTGGCCTTGAACGAAAACGGTGTAGAAGAAAAATTTGTAGGAAATTCGATACTTTCACCAAAGAAAAATGTCTAAGTTAAGTATTGAAAAACTAACCAAAGAAAAAATCTAATTGAAAATACTACTTACTTTATTTGATTAGTGTAAATTAAGTCGTGAAAGAAGTGAATTTTTTTAACTTTAAAGTCTGATGAAAACCATTCGTTTAAAAAATAGAATAAGATTTTTGTGTTAAAAGGCAATAAATTTGGGCAGCAATACCTTTTCCCTAGAAGTTGTCTTCTTCGGGATATTTAGACATGAAATACAAAGAGCTCAGATTTTTCATGAATAGAGTCGTTTCAACAAGTCTGCTTATGCTAAAAAAGTGATTCTAAATAAAACATACAGGGTGCTCCATCTTTTATGTCGGTATATAAACATTGAATAGCTTTAAGAAAAAACAACCGAGTGATGTATTATTATTCAGTTTGGTGCCTTAAAATTTTTTGGACCAGTTTTTGAAAACAATATGAATTAAATACCTTTATTAGCAAAACAAAAAGAAGTCCGGAGGGGAGGGTGTGGTTAAATCAAGTGATCGCCTTTTTGCCGCGATATTTTTTTCCGATATGCACGTTGAATTAACACAATGGAACGACTGTTTTCGATGTAAAGTGTCACTATTTCAGCGCGTTGTTCCGGTGTGAAACGATTTATGGGAAAAATGTACTGATTTGACATTTCCAAAATAAATCGGATGCTCGGTTGGGAAATTTGAAAGTTATTCAGCGGTTACATATCGACATAAAAGATGGAGCACCCTGTACAACTATCCGTAACTTATCGAAACAGCGTGTTTGATATTCATTTCACTCAGAGTATTTAGTACTTTATTTTTAGAACTAAGATTCTAACTTCATCATAGTAAGCGATAAGCTAAGGAAGCACTAAGGTTGCTAACACATGGGTTGAGAGATTAGTAATCAAAAAGCAATAAAAGTCATCTAATTTAGGAGGATAACACCTTGGTTGTCTTGTCCTGCATTAGAAATGTCCATTCATTGTCAACAACTAAAAACAACTATGCTGTTGCATACGACGTACTTGAGTTATTTCTTCTACGCAATCATTTATCATCACAACCTACAGATTACAAAGAATAATTTTCGTACTTTTTGCTGGTAAAATAACTGGAGTCAACTGTCAAAGCATACAGATTTCAATATGTGATTAGAATATTGAGAACTCAACGTTAGCCGTTCCAAAATCTAACCTATGTCAACCCATTGATTTATTACTACACAGAAAAAAATTATAAATTTTACACGTAACATAATTCTACAAACGATACAATTCATAACTACTTAACTTGTCAAGTGACGCAATATTCCATTCGTACAGAATTCCACTGATGGATTTATATGTATCAATTATTCATAATGCAGATATGTGCTTTTGTGGTTTAGTTGATTAGCGGCGTGCTTTGTGATCTAATGTTTCTCGGTTCAAACCGCGCTGAAACTATCGATCGATCATCTGTTGTTGTTTTTTATTTATTCGATTACAAGCCATGTAATTTTCAAATCACACAATTTTACATGTTCTTGAATATAAGTTTGTGTGAAATATGACGCCCCATTTATGTGCATCTTGTAAGATGAAAAATCACAAGATTTTTTCGAACTGTGTAGGAGTAACAATAATGTTTAAAGTTCTTCCCAATAGGAATCTACAAATAGCCAATAATGCCATTACTGCGAAACACGAGGATGGATAATTGAAGAAAACATGACCAACATGAACACATCTGAAGGAGCTTCACGTTTGATCAATGACCAAACTATGACTTTAAATTCTGATGGAAGCTTTGTAGTATGATTTCCATTACAATCAAATATGGTAAATTTAGGGGAATCCAGACCAATGCATTTAGAAATATTATCACAATTTGAAAAGAAATTTATGAAAAACAAAGCGTTCCACTAAGACTATGTAACATTCCTACGAAAGTATGAAGAAATGGGATATACGGAAAGAATAATAAATAAAAAAATGTCAAGAGACCAGTTTTCTACTTGCATTAAGTCCTGATAGTAGCACAACTAAAACAAGAACTATTTTCAATGGGTCTGCAGCTATATCTAGTGGAATTTTCCTGAAAGATACTTTCAGGACGGGGCCAATTGAACAGGACGATTTGTTCAACAAAGTACCAAGATACCGTTTCCCACGATATGTTCTTGCCACAGATTTGATAAAAATAGAGATTGATGATGCAGATCGTCATTTGCAACTCGTATATTTCAATCATACCAGTTGAACACAATAACTTATGGCACGTGTACAACTCCGTATTTTTTGTTGAAATACACAGAGAAAAAACTCTGAATCATTTGAAGAAGGAACATACGACGCTGAACATTCACATCAAGTCACGAACGAGGAAACAAATATATAAATATTAAACGTACAAATGTCAGGGCGGCACTATGTTAGATATTCATTTTGCTTAGAGTATTTAGTACATTCTTTTTAGAACTATAATTCTAACTTCATCATCATAAGCGGTGAAGTAATATTAACAGCTCGCGCGTAGTTTTCCCAACAATTCACAAGAGTTCTAATTTTTTATATCATCTCCATGCATAAAATTACGACAATTCACTGTACAGACTAGCATGAAAATGAATGGTACGAGATGGCATCCTTGTGGAACACCCGGTGTAACACACTCGTACCGACTCATGTATAGAGACTACGGCTCGTGAGAAACAAGAACATCCAATTGGTTATCCAATCAGGGAACCCGTATCGCATGAATTATTCCATAACGAGCTGATCAGGAATATGGTTCAAAGTATTCAAAATTTGAAATAATACGCACCGATTCTATTTTTTTTCAAGTTGGTTGATGTGTTTTATTGAGGGGTGAAGAAGATCCAACAGTTTGCACTAGAACACTTTTGACAAACAGCTCCGAATTAAGATACCTCTGTAATTAGTAGCGTCATGTAAGTAACCGGTTTTCTAAACTGGGCCAATCAAAGCTTTTTTCCGCTTTGCTGCGAAATTGTGCTTAGCAAGAGTGCGGTTGAAAAGCAGAGATGTAAGTAAAGAACACTTCTTTGCGAAAGACGTTGGTAACCCGTCTGATCCTGGCGCTTTCGATCCATTGACTTTTCGTACTACCAGTAGCAGATGAATTCAGAGAATACCTCTGAAGACTACTCATGAACATTTCTAACAAGAGCTATAGTAATTTCTTAATATGCTTTGAATGATTGACGAGAATAGGTTAACTGAATGCTAATCAGTTATTGACCATCGATTATGATAATAGACGCTAACAGGATTTCTACGAGTATTTCCTTGTGCCATGACACGATAGTACATTCTTCTTGTCTATTTGGACCATGACCTTGTCGTCTTATTGTTCACTAAACTTCATTGATCTTTTATTCTATCGTTTCGAGCGTTGGCGGATTACTGTATCGACTGTTTCGAATGAGACAAGAAAGTAAACTGGATTGCGTGTTTTGACTCGTTGTTGGAGTGAATTCGTTCTTTATTTTGAGTTACGAAAAAAGTCTTAGCATTGCTTTCCTTTTTTGGAATTTGGTCTTTCTGTTTCAACAGACTTCGTTGCCGATTCATAGCGTACAGAATCATTGCATGGCTAGTACTACGATCCTACTCACACTAAGAAACCTTCCAGGTCGCCCTATGCATTGAACCGCCTACCCAGGGACGTTTTGACTTACAATACATTACCATATACGTTAATATTTCAATAAGCAATTTTTATCGATTTTGAAAAGTTAAAAATTTTTTGAATTCATTGAAGATATGAAATTGTCAAACTTCTTATTCGACAGCTAAAACAGAGCGATTCATGGAAGGAAAAATTTTACCCCTCTTTCCTCACACATAGAATCACGTCGTCGGATATCATTTTATACCAAGTGACGCTGATTGTTTGGTAATGTTTCCGATGGCTTAACGCGACAGATTTAGCACGCCTTTTTGTTTCAATCTTGAGCAAAATAGCTTCTGCTAATCGAATTAGACAAAACTGGAATTTTTTGTGCTCGTTCTTCGTTCTCCGGAGCCAGTCAAAAATGGCTGAATCTTTATTTCATCGAGTGAGAAAAACAAATTCCATCAACTTTTCGATTCCGACTTGGCAAAGTCGTAACTTTTGATATGCTCATGTAGCAAAGGATAAATGATATTCATTAGGCTGTTTATTTTGACGCCGCAAATGTTCTTGGTGTTGTGGCATATTATTTAATCCATACATAATTTGGTGAAAGACCCTTAAACCGGAATCACATCAATTGTGATTTTAGATTCAGCTCAAATGAGCCACGGCATTGCTTGTATTGCTGTCACGTTGTAATTTGTTATTATTCACTCGTAGATGTGGGTCTGTAACAATCAAAGGTTTAGCTTCTTTCCTATCTATGCTCAAAATCCATCTAACAAATTATCCATTTCAGTTGTGACTGTAAGTACAGTGACTGATGGAAAAGTATTTCAGGGCAATTTCGTATCGATAGGAACTACCCATTTAAGAAAGTTGACAACTGTTTATCAATGGTTCAGAGTTAAAACAACAAAAAAATGTGAATTTTCGTTCAATGTGTGAAAAACACAAGAAAATCGAAAAAAGGGAGAAATTGCGAGCGATGTGCCGGACCAGCTTATCAACTCCCAGATTTATTCTGAACTAAAGAGTTTTGAAAAATATTGCCGTTTTGAGAAAAGGCAAAAAGCGTGAAAAGGAACTGGCAGCGGTTTCGTTTGAAGTTTAAAATCACTTAAACCATTCGTGAACTAAGCTGAAAATGAAAATTACCGTCGGGACTGTGCCGAATATCGAAAAGGTTCATCCTCTTTAATGTCCGTATGCTGATTACGTGAAGAATCACGATTCCTGCTGAAATTTATCTACGCAATTGTTGCGTAGATAAATTTTCAATTCCAACCCCGAATCCACCACGTAGTGACGTCCTCTCCTATGTACGGCAATATGCAAGTGTAATGGAATTCGTTTATTGCTACCATTAATGGTAAACTCAGCTCATAAATTCATGGAGACGCGACCACATTACTCATTCAGATAGCGTGAGCTTGAAATCTTCAGAAGCGTTTCCGTGGATTAGTTTTATGTCCACAATATATAGTCCATCGAAGAGGATACCGGCATGGCTCAGACAGGTGGATTTGATGTTTAACTATACGTCAATAATTTATCATCTCGTTCAAGTGACTTTTACTTTCAAAAACGAAAACACACGTTGACGAACGAAGCTGGTCCGAAGCGTTACTAAATGAACATTAAAAGAAGTTTGTTTATGTAACGGGCTGTCATTAATAAGCAAAAAGAAGATTTTTCTACTAGCCAAGTTAATCGTGATAGGTCAGTCGATGTGTTTCACGCAGTCTGCCTGGGTTCGAATTCCAAACCTGTATAAGAAGCACACAAAACAGACAATCTATCGGTTGTTTGGAATAGTAATCAATAAATTCGCCGCTTATGGCCTATTTCGTTCGACTCAACGGTGATTTTCATCGAATTTTCACATGAATGCTTTGCAAAGATTTTGATGTGGAACACATCTTCATTTTCTATATAGGGGTGCAAATCAGAAACTCAAGGAAAAATACACGTAGAAATGTGGTCTTATCACTTACAGCTCAGTATATTTTGTATCAATTGTTAATATTATTTCTTTGATTGGAAATATTTGTAAGATTCGATTACATTCGGCATATCGGATTTCCCTGTCATAGACGATGGTTTTGAAGGAGTAAGCGATATATCAAAGGGAAAGCATCGCTCTTATTGGTCAATCGATGCAAAAGCGAACGAAATTATAGCTAACGTTTCAGTCCTACGTGTAGCATGCCCGAGGTAGGTTGTTGCTAGACAGAAATACAGCAAGCGCTATAAAACGATTTAAAGCTTTGATTGGTATGCTCTGATCTTGTGTGATGCAAGCTCGGATGAAATTTCATATTATGTCGTTTCGCCTGAGGAATTGACAACTACTTCAGGGTAAATTTTGAATGTTCAAGATTAATCGCTTCAACCGTAATCGCAGAATGGTAGAAAAACTTAACGCTATAAAAATAACTGCTTGCATACAAAACTTGAACACAAACTTGGTGAAGAGAAGCTTAAATATCGAAATCCGTATCGCAAGTACAAAGATATAATTGCATACATTTGGGATATTGGTGTAATTTCGTCGGCTATAAAACAAAAGTGTGACGATTGATTGAACTGTTCGATTTTAGATCATTAGAAATTTTAGTTGCCTTGTTCCACATCAATGGCTCGAACAACCCCATGGGGCTGATCCTTGTAGTTTTTTTAAGTTTATATGAGCTTGGATGTCCGTTCTCTGGGTAAGAAGTTGAGTTTTTTTCTGGTCCGAAAAGAGAACGGCAACCACGTCTATCATTGAGAAATATTTTTATGATTCTCCTAAATGCAGAGGAAATTATTCACCAAGCAGACCAGAACATCGCGAAAGTAATACATTAAAAACAAAACGAACAAAAATTGCCGATTTTTCATGGGTTTACCATCACCCGCACTGACGTTACTACCCATGTAACATCAATCATAGTAACCTATGAGTCAGCATACATAATTTGACAGTTCTATCAGTCGAACTGATGCCAAAAACAGTGAAGCAACTTCGTTCAGAAGTGTGCGCGTTAGAAGAACTTGGACGCTTTGTGGACGGCGGATTCGCCTGTTCCGGCATCTACAACATATTGGCACTATTAGACAACAATCGGAACATCGAAAGAAGGCCCGGATCCGGGCAGCCGACTATACTGAGCGACAAGAAGCTGGCTGGCTGCAACCGGCCAAACAGTGAAAAAAACGTTCATAAATATATCAGGTGTACAACTTTGCTTCCGCCGTTTTTTTCCAAAGTTAAAAGCTTCATTGCGAAAAAAGTGCTTGTATTATTCAAAGTATTGTCCGTCGCTAGCGACAACTTTCTCCCATCTTTCCGGCAATTTTCGGATCCCGGCTCGAAAAAAGGAGTCCTCTTTTGACACTATCCATGAAGCAATCCATTTTTCCATCGCTTCGAAGAATTGAAAATGTTGATCTGCCAGGCCAGTGCCATGAAAGTGCCATCGAACGGAATAGGTGGAAGTCAGAAGGGG
Organism: Malaya genurostris; assembly: GCF_030247185.1. NCBI lineage: Eukaryota > Metazoa > Arthropoda > Insecta > Diptera > Culicidae > Malaya > Malaya genurostris. The sequence goes on along the minus strand of NC_080571.1, from coordinate 253,240,704 downwards.
CGACATCTGGGGAATACGGCGGGTGGGGCAAGACTTCCCATTTCAGCGTTTCCAGGTACTTTTTGACCACTTTTGCGACGTGAGGCCGAGCATTGTCGTGTTGGAGGATGACTTTGCCATGTCGCTCTTGATACTGTGGCGCGCGACTAAGGCGCATCAGTTGCGTTCGGTAGCGATCTTCTGTGATGGTTTCAGCCGGTTTTAAGAGCTCGTAGTAAATCATGCCGAGCTGATCCCACCAATATACAAATCAACACCTTAGCGCCGTGAATATTCGGTTTTGCCTTCGACGAAGTAGCATGCCCGGGCTTTCCCCATGATTTTCTGCGTTTAGGATTATCGTATCGAACCACCGGTTACGATTCGATGTAAAAACCCCTTACGATTTTGTCTTTGAAGCAGTTGCTCACATACAAATAGACGGCGCTTGATGTCCCTCGGTTTCAAATCGTACGGCACCCAGTTTCCTTCTTTCTGAATCATACCCAGGGCCTTGAGACGTTGAGACGACTCTCAACGATTCGACAAGCTCAATTATTACGGCATATTCCTGTATTTTCCAACAATTTCTTAACTACAGATCGAAAGTCGATGGGTTCGGTCGATATTCTAGGTAAAGAGTTAGAGAGAGGGATAATCGAAAGAGAAAGTAAACAAAAAGAAACTATCATTTGCACTCAGGACCTTTTCTCGTGTTTGTCTTCAAATATAATATGAATATCCAATAACACATGGATCAATAAGTCCCGAGACAAAAGCAGAGATGGCGCTCGTAGTAAACCTGTAACCACGTCTTTCTAGAGTACTAACCTTTGCTTGAAACTAAACTTGGGTCAAAATTTTAAGTCGATCCGACCAGAAACAGCTGAGTTATCGAGGTTGGAGTGAAGTTGTTTTGTAGTTTGTTTAAAAAATTAAACAAACCGAGTTTCGTGTTTTGATAAAACATTGTTTTTTAATGGGTAAAAACACCGTTCAAGCGAAACAATGGAATGAAAAATGTTATCAGGACTCTTGTCCATCAAAAGCAACGATTTGTCGGTGGTTCGCCGAGTTTAAACGTGGTCGTACCGACACAAATGACGCGGAACAATCGGGTAAACCTGTGGAAGCTGTTACACCGGAAAATGTGAGTGAAGTGCTCCGTGAGATTGTTGAGATGACACAGATATCATATGGAAGTGTATTTATTATCCTTCATGAAAAATTGAGCATGAAAAAGGTTTTTTCCAAGTGGGTGCCGCGATTGCTTTCGATGGAACAAAAACAGCAACGAATCACCCTGCCACAAGTCGATGAAAACAATGGCGAAATTGAACGAATTGGGCTTTGATCTGCTTCCCCACCCCCCTATACTCGCCAGATTTAGCCCCCAGTGACTACTGGCTCTTTGCTGATCTTAAAAAAATAATAGATTTGGCTCAAATGAGGAGGTCATCGCTGAAACTGAAGCTTATTTTGAAGCGAAAGATAAATTTTTTTATAAACATTGTATTGAAAAATTGGAAAAACGTTGGAACCATTGTATCACCCTAAAAGGTGATTATGTTGATGAATAAAAAAAAATTTTGCAAAAAAAATGTTGTTTCCATTGTTAGTCTCGGGACATATTGATCCATGTGTTATAAATAGTTCAACAACCATTTTTCACTTGCTTTGAAACTTGATAAAGCGCTGTTTTGCAAGTAAGTGGCCAATCAAGACAAAAATGTGAAAGTCAGTTGGGACGAATTCTGGAGGGTTTCTAAGATATTGCCTAGCCATTTCTCCGAGCGGCCAATACGTCAAAGGGTCAATTTGCCGAACGACCAATTCGCCGAACGCTGATTCATCATTAACATAATGCCTTAGTGTACCAATGGGATTTTTTTTTTATAATCTGCCTCTTGATTCCGCTTAATTGGATTAAACTGAGCTGCTCTCGCGCTAACCGGTACTTCTTCCGCCAACGTATCACCGGTTGCAGTCGCTTCCTACCACAGTCGCGCTCTAAATCGTTTATGAAAAACCATAAACAAGCCATTTCATATATTGGTCTTATTTATAGGTACAAAAAATATTATATCTTCAGCATTATTGATGCTATTATGCACGATATATTCCACCCAAATAATGAGTTTGCTTTCGACAAAATGACACATTAGATGGAACAGTTTTCAGTGAATTAACAACAAATAGGAGCGGGTTCCCAGGGAAAAACTAGAAGCCTTATTCCTAATTCAACTTCGCGGTTGGTTTATAATTTTCTTGTACTTCAAACCATCAAACCAGCCGAAAGAAGTACATAAAAGTTTCAAATAACAAAATTTCGAAAAATGAACAGCTATAATTTAATGAAAAATTCTCTACAGTTTCTGAATTCCGAAACGGAAAAGAATTATTTTATAGTAGCGACCTCCACCAACGGATGGGAAGCTCAGTTGGTTAAACGGAATAATTGAATGGAAAACTTCTTTAAATTTCATTCATGAAATTTCAAAAAGAATTTCATAGCAATTACGCCCGCCAGGATCGCTCCAGAACCGAGCAATAGAAACTTCAATATTTTCCCAGCCATCCTCCCAAACCCCGTGCCCGTGTCGATTCGCGGATTCAAAAAAGAAAATTCCAAAGTGTCACGCTTCGCATCAGTGCTGATAAAGCAATCTGAACCTTCTTGGAAACTTCTCTGCGAACATAAATCGTTAAATCTCATCCTGTTGCTATTGTGGCTCTGCTTCATTAGATAGGAGCTCCGAATAATCGTCTGGGACTGATTTTCGTTTGCCTTGCAAACAGTCAACGTCCGGCATCAAGCAGAACGATGTAACCGGTACGATAAGCCCGGGAACCGGTCTTCCCAATGAACGCCACACAACCACTTGGTTTGCAATTTCAATCTCGCCAGTCATCGTTCGAGTTTCCTGAACAAACACCGACGCTCTAAGCGACCGTGCGTTTCCGGGGATAGGAGTTTTTGCCGGGCAGGGACAATATAAATGACCAATTTATGTTCTCAGTCAGATTGATGTCGCTACTCTTTTGACTTTATCTAATCTAGCGCCATTGTTTACCGACTACCGGAACTGTGATACGGTGCAACCCATGAACGGATATCTCTATATCGGAAATTAAAATACGACGAAAGCTCAAAATCAATGCCACATATTCAGTAGCATTCCACCTTCTCCGAGTAGAAGTTATTTTCTGTAATTGAACTAGAAAATTTAAGTTAAAAAAAACAAAAGTGTAAGCAATTACGGTTTTACAAAAAATTGCAAAATGTATTGCAAAATTAATTGTTCTAACGAACTTGAGAATGCTTTACAGAAAATACAATCCTAAATTTATCCCTTTCCACTGACTAATCTTTACATTATTGTCACTTTGTTTGATCCTATCACCTCCGCCCTACGACAGGAAAAAATAACACCGAAACGAAAACGAGAATCCGTGAACCCACAGGAAAATGTCAATCCATACCACAACACGAATGAAGCCGACCATCATCGGAAAAAAGTAAATCATTTCTGTCGGCGACATGTCCGCCTCGCCGTTTCCAACTGATCGCCTCCTTGATACTCAAGAGGTAGTCCACGGGAGGGAATTGAATAGAATATCAACTGACAGGCACGAAAAAAATGTAGAGTTCCATTCCCATCCTAGCTAAGCTAGCCCGCAAAATGAAAGTGACAGGTTGAACGGAGCAAAAAATAACGCGAACGTGACAGCTGGATGAAAAAAAAAGAAAGTCCGATGAGTATGATTAGATTGAGGGCACTGGAACCTTCCTTCTAAACGCAAGGAAAGTTATAATTAGTTTAAGCGTTACAAGCCTCCTGCACTGAAAAAGTTTCCCGATGAAGTAAAATCACGGATGTTCCCGAAAAGGATATTTGCTTGCTCACAGCTACGATACTTGTCAGTATTTTAATGCTTGTGGTGGTCGTGAAACAAAGCGGGATCGGAATTCATAATTTTGTTGATATTAACTTCTTACGAAAATGGAAGGTCTTGTTCGATAAAATCCGAGATTATCCAAGATTCAAAGTCGGCATCTACAGATTTTCAATGTTGAATCCTGTTCGAAGAAAATTTTTATCAAATTGGAGATTGAAAAGTGCAATACTTGTCAATAAGTAAAATTGTTCAACGAAATCGATCAATTTTACCTTACTTCTCCCATTTTCGGAACACTTACTACACTTCCTCTTTTTTAAATTCGCTTGTAATCCACTATGATGTGTAAATAATGTCTGTATTCGTTAAGAAGTATCGTTTCTTGTTGAACCAATTGTCCAATCAAAACTCTCCTTTTTTAGTAAAACTTACTACATTTATTGTAAGCGTTATCAAGAAATATCAATAATTACCCATACCTAACGCTCGTATCCGTACTGTATTTTACAGTATTGTACTGTATTTTCGACTCAAACACTGTGTACTGTTTTTTACCCTCAAATGTACTGTATTTTAATTTGTACTGTATTGTTACACTGAAATGTACTGTATTTTGCACACTAAAAATTAATACAAAATTTAAAATTTTTAATGCATTGAATTTCGATTTGTGGTAGAACAAAGCGACAGACAGGACAGTGACATCAAGTATCGAACGTGAATGTAAGTACATGCAAACAAAATTTTTTTCAATAATCATTCGTGTTCAGAGCGCGTTACAACAATTTTGCGAAATTTCGATGATTAAAAAAAAAGAAAAATGTCTCAACCAAGAAGAATCATACGCTTCTCAAAAAATGTTTGATGAATAATTCGTGCAGTTTTTAGTTTTTGTGAAACTTGCCCTAGAAAGGATTTTAAATCAGAATATGAAAATGAAAAAAAAAGTGCCGCAGAGACGTAACTCGAACTCGTAGTTAGCTCCTATCCGGGGAAATTGTTTTGCCAACTAAGCTACCCTTTATGTGAATCACACAAAAACAAGCAGACTAATTGAGCGCTGAAACAACAGGCGGAGGGGTTGCAATAGAGAAATGACTACAAATTAACGCCGTGGTGCCCGAGCACAGCTTGGTTCCTTTGTTCAATTAGACTATTTCTTCGTGTGTTTCACATGCAGGATAATTTGATTGGCAAAACAATTTACCCGGATAGGAGCTAACTATGTGTTTGAGTCCTGTCTCTGCGGTGGCTTCTTCGTGGTTTTCATTAAATAGTTGTATTCGAATGTCATTTTTTCAATCTGTTTTCCTCGTAAGATGCTAATCTAATTTATTTGCTTCAGAGTTTTATTCACTATTTTTAGAAAAATGCGTACTGTAAAATGTACTGTTTTTTCAAAGTCGATGTACTGTGTTTTCTTGATTTTTACGCCAAATGTACTGTTTTTTGTCAAAAAATGTATACGAGCCTTACCCATACCCATAGTATAAGGATTTCAAAGGAAAATCAACAGATCGGAAGTCGCCATCTTGGGTTTCAGATCGACCTCGAACATCGGTTTTAGATACCTGCACATCAAACCCGTTGCGAAAATACCAATATTGTAAGGGTTTTCAAGAAATACCAATAATTCGGAAGTCACCATCTTGGATTTCAGTTTAACCTCAAACATCGTTTTTGGTACCTGAACATCAAAACCGTTTCGAAAATACCCATATAATAAGGGTTTTCACGAAATATCAATAAACACAAGTCGCCATTTTGGATTTTGGAACGACCCTAAGCATCGTTTTCCGACTCCTACTCATCAAATCCACTTCGAAAATATTGATATGATTCGGTTTTGAAACATTCACTGCACAAACTTTTTTTACGAAGTGATTCCCAAATCCCCAATTCTCGATTAACGAGCTTTCGTTTAATTCATGGAGTTTAATGTTTTCCGATTACATAGATAATAAAACTATTATTGCGCCTCGAAAATAAATTCCTCATGCGGGACTAGATCAGACACATAATTTTAGACTTGAAATTTCTTAAAGGATTCTTCAAGCACACCCAAATATTGCTGTCTACATTTCTATTCTATTTTATATCACTTTGTTAAACTTGATTTATATCTAGTTCAGATCAGTTTGTGCATCATCTAGTTCAGATCAGTCCAGATCAGTTTACGCATCTAATTCAGATCAGTTTATGCATAAATTATTGGGTACAGCAGGACGTCAAGTTTCCAGATAGTACCTTTGTTTTGGTGAACAGGAGGGACTAGGGTTCACAAGGGGCTGGGGTTCACTACGAGATTGATAGTACCTATTAGCTCTCTCCGGACAGTACCAGCCTAGATGCCGTGTGGAATCCGGCGAAAAAAAAAAACCAAGAATAGATCCACTGGGTTCCTGCTTCCATGTCGTAAAAGGCGACAATTGCAGAAGTTTCTTTCTCCTTTCAGTTATCAGATATTTTCAACGTTTCACTTTTGATTACTATTTTACTAAATTATCTCTTCATTCAACCTATCAATTTCCGTCTAGCTTCGGAGAAAAGTTTTATTTAGAATGTTTTCTTCTTCCATGTTATTGATTGTCTTTCAGGATTATAAATTGAATGATAAAAACCAACTATTGCGCAAATCCGTTAATATTATAAAGTTTTTTTTTTTTTTTATTCAATAATATATATTAAGGCACACTGCGTTAAGCTATAAGATGCCGAGGGCAATTATTATAAAGTTAATAACAGAGATAACATATATCGGTATATTGAATGCATAGTAAAAAAAAATACAATGCAATGAATCAACTATTTTTTCTTAATCTTATTCACTCGTTTATTTTGTATCACGTAATTTCATTTATAAAAAATATGGAAGTTTTTATTCTTTACGCGATAGTATTGCAAATTTTTCTTCAGTTTCCTCGAATAAGAGCTGTGAATCAAGACTTCCCGGGACTTCAATATAGGATATTGTTGAAACGTTCACTCGGGAAGTCAGTGAGTTTAGTGGTGGATCCGAGCATCTTGAAACGGGAACATACTGAGTCGCGCGCGAGTAATACCAATACCGAAATTTTTACTAACAAATATCCTTCTTCCGTGACACTTGTGGAGTGCGCAGTAGTATATACGGCCTCTAGTAACAACAAGTGTTGGACTAACATCCCTTCCCATTCCTTAGACGATCTACGTTCAGGCCCTGGCCGACACGGGTACTAATCAATGAATTCTGGGGTTACCAGAAGATGTACATTGAAAGATGATTTACCAGTCCCAGGTCGGATCATCTAGAAACTCCCTGTACAATTTCAGCTAATCCCGATCAGTAACGGAGTAGCAACCAGGGGTGGTCGCTCAAGCTCAAGCTCTAGCTCAAGTACCTATGTTTTGGTGAACAGAGTTATGTCTAACGAAAAGTTGAAACAAACAACCAATCCATTCGTGCTCATAAAAAAATCTGGATATGTGGTGCCCTACAGTATTCGTTCTTCATTTTTGTGTAATAGATTATAGTGAGGTTTAGTCCCACAGTTTCTGAGATTTTGGATTATGAGTTGGTCATCTCATCACGACTTAATACGAAAACTAATGCATATTTTTCCAAGTCACAAGTTTGGAGCTACATAACGGTATAAATAACTTGGATAAAAACCTAGTTTGTGATGGGTGTTTTTTCATTTCAATCCCCAAAATTTTCCGGTTTAGCCCCGGTCTTCTCTATTTATTAAAATTGAAAATTTTACTTGGGCCTAGAGAATCAGAACTACTATCAGCTAATCACATACCAATTTTCGTGCATAGTTACAAGAAAGCTTACGTCAAACAGTTACAAATTCCAACATTGACCGTACTTGTCTTGCTTATTTTGCTTTTCCTTCTTATTTTTTGTTCGACTTCATTTGCCGACTGCCGCAAAAAAAGAGCCTTGAGACGAGGTAAATGAAATTGATATATGGTAAATGAAATTAAAATAGAAATGTTATGGTCAATAACATTTTTCATAATAAGTATACTGCCCATACTTGCATATCAGTCCCATATGGAAAATCGGCAAGTCGAGAAAAAGACGATCAAAATTTCATTTCCCAATTTTTTGATTTATTGTGCTACCTAATGCTAAATCATGGTATTATTACATGATATATCGGTAATACACCTTTGCTATTCCAATATTGCAACAAATGAAATTATTGAAATTTGCTCTGAACGGGACTGACATGCGGGTACTTTGCATATGGGACAGGCGTGACTTGATATTTTTTTCACATTTTACTGAGCAAATCCTCAACTAGTATTGCAATTTCTCATAGTATATTGAGGACAGATTACATTCCTCAAGCTAACTCGAAATTGGCTAAAATCGATATGGGACTGATATACGAATATGGGCAGTATATATGAAGGGCAATAACTTATTGCGTTATTACTATATGTACTTTTTAACGGTTCTGTCAGTATTGTATGGCAAGAATCCGGGAGAAACAGAACCGTTTATAACCGCTAGGCGAAATTCTAGGCAGGAAACCGCGTGTTGAATTGTTGCCAGACTCATGCCGGAATTCTGACAGAATGCCGGCAAAAATGGCTGGCAGACATAGCAAGCCGTCTGGGGAGAAATTTTCCTGTCGCATACAAGTGGGTTAAGTACAAGGAGGGCCATTTAAAGTGGAATCATTTATTTCTGATCAAAATATATGAAAAACACATATCATTTATTTTCATTTCGATCATAATTGATTTTGGTTCAAGGAGATATGTTACAACTATTTTTTGAAAATGATATTGCATAAATGGTCACCTTTGGTCTTGAGTACAAAATGTGCCCTTTTTGCGGTGTTTTCCATCACTTTGGCCAATGTATCGGCCACCGAAAAAATCACCGTTTTTCGATATGACTCTTCCAGGGAACAATGGTCGTAATAAATCGATTGATTGATTATATCGCTTATTTATACCCGACTTCAACCTAGTTACGGTCGTTCGCCGAGTAAACAAATCGATTGTTAGTCGAGCTGTAAGGTATGTTGCACTGTCCTGTTAAAACCAATCAAACCATTTTCACGAACAATGTGCATCACAAAATCATTTATCTTGGCTCGATAACGATCGCCATTAACAGTTTTTGTTACTCCATCATCGTCTTGGAAAAAATAGGGACCAATATCCGCACAAACAGCACATCAAACTGTAACCTTTTGGTCGTATAGAGGCTGTTCAATTAATTTAGGGTTTTCAGTGGCATGAAACCGATAATTTTACTTATTAACGCATCCTTTTACCGTGAAATGTGCCTCGATTGTCATGTTGACGTTCGCCAAAAGTTGGCTTTGTTTTGAATGTTAAGCTGAACAATTTCAGTGCGTTGTTTTGGTGTGTACTGTTCCATGGTAAAATTGTCTTGGAATGACGCTCACAACGTGGTGTGTCATTAGTCAATCTGATATCTCTGTCAAAAGTTAATAGTGGCCCTTACACGATCATGAAAAGTGTCATTGCTTAAAAGTTATGACACTTTTAATGATCGTGTAAGGTCTGCGAGTTCAGTAATGACACGAGTAATGATGGAATTCCAGATTTTCCATCATTACCAATATTATTTCTTCTTCTTCTTATTTTTTTGTGGAAGTGCTGAATATCGTCAGTTGTATTAGATGAGAAAATTTGACAACTATGAAGTAAACATTCTCTTCAGAACTGTACGTGAAAAAAAATTCTGGAAATGACAAATCTTAACGTTTCAATGGCAAATAAAATTTATTTTCGTCTAAACAAAGATAAAGAATATTGCTAATATTCTTTAATGCTGAGGAAAAGTTATTCCGGTTACAAGCCCAGTACTGGAATAGTTATAAATATTCATAATTGATAATGAACGTGTAATGCTAAAAAGTAATGATGTACAGTAATACAGTAATGACGAGCGTTTGAGCAGAAGTGTCATTACTTAGTAATGACACTTTTAATGATCGTGTAAGGGCCGCTTATGGGTTGCCCGCTGCTTTCACTTTAAATGGCCTGTCCTGTAGTATGCAACCATGATGTTAAATGAACAGGTGGCGAGATTTTTTTATGTGAGAGTGGCGTAGTATTTTTTTTTTGTTTTTTGAAAGTCGGAGAAATGTAGGAAAGAAATGGGGAAGAAAATGAAGAAGCATCAACAAGTATGTATCGGTCAAAGACGACTTAATTTTTAGAGTAGGCGATTTTCATCGTGGTTTATTTTTATAGTTAATATTGATAATGTTTCGAGTAAAGCACGAGGTTTTCAAGAGATATACGTCGATTAATACAAAGTATCATTGTATAATTACTCTGGTTATAAAAACATTGTCATATAACGGTCAATATTTATTAGTTTTTGTTTAAATCACTCAATTTCCACAGTATCATGGAAAATTGGTTAGAAACCTGTCATTAGGAATTAAAATAATTATTTTTCTTTTTGATATTTTATCGAAAATCGGTTGACCAGGCTTCTTTCAATCATTATTTTTAAAGTCACACATGGAGTGGAACAAGTTAGTGATTAATTTACTTCAACTCAGTTGGGAAATATTCACTAGACAACATCTTCAGGTAAAATACATAACTAAATTACACAATCACACATGGAAGAAAAGCCACCCCTCACTTACCTGGCGTAGGGGTTGGAGTAGAGATGGGCAAAATAGTTCGTTCCAAAGAACCGTTCAGAAATTATTAGTTCCATCGAAAGAACTAGTTCTCTTGAACCATTTTTCCGTTCTTTATAAATTTTATTTGTTTCCACGAAAAGGATAAGAGAGTAACAAACTGTGACTATTTTATGCATTTATTAGTAGTTAGTATTTATTAGTACTATTAATATCTACCACTATTCAATTCTTAACAGAATTTAATCAATTCTTTTTCTATTGAAAATAATAGAGAATTCTATTTCCAAAGTAAAGAACTACTGTTCATTAATTCATTCATTGTTCTAGAAGAACTAGTTCTATTGAACAGTTCGCAAACGGATTGCCCATCTCAAGTTTGTAGCACTGTTTGAACAATTTTGATGACACATGTCAATACTATTTCTTCTTCTTATTCACTTTTCTTGAATCACTTACTACAATGCATGTATCTTCAGCCATCGTTTGGGCCAGGTGGTTAGTAAAAGTTGTTAGTGCAATTTATTAGTAGTGCTGGTTAGTTGGCATGCAATCTTACTGTCTAAGGTTTAGTTGGTTTAGTTCATGCAATCATGCTTTGTGGTTAGTGTAGTTAATTAGTACATTAAAAATAATTTGTTAGTGTTTTCTTCGTTTGTCTTCTTCTTGACTTCAAGTTGCTTCTCTTCACTAGGGGACTTATCTTCCACATAATTATTTATCATAGTGATTAACCAAGCTATATTCCACAACTGAGTCGTTTGATTCGCAGCTTATAAAAAATTGACATTGCGTGAAACTTCTAAGTGGTACAATTCGAGTTCTGCCATTACCCCAAAACTGCTAAGTTGCGCTTGTTATACCATCCCAATCAAATGAAACAAATGATAGTCATAAATCACACTGTTGGGCTTCTTCTGTTTTGACCTACTGTTCGACAGTCAAACTGTAGGGTGTTGATGCTTATTTCACCCTGTTACTCTTATTGTCTAAACCAAGGCGCAATTGGCCAGAATCACTCAAGTTTTTCATGCGATGATCATTGAAATAGAAGAGGAACCCTATCTCGTAAGTTCAAAACAAACCGAAAATTTGCACAATGTTTCCTTTTTTCTGTTTCACTCTTCCTATCTTGATTGGATACGCCGCTCCGGAACGATACATTTTTTTTGTTGACTTCACTTTTGAACATGGAACGAAAATCGGATGCGCAATCAGCAGGTTATCTGGCTCTGGTTGTGTTTTCTTCTCTTATGCAGAGCGGTAGTTGCCGAGGAAAAATAAGGCAACCAGCGGAATTGAGTTTTCCGTAGGAAATCAGATTAATGTCGTTATGTCAAGTCGAATGAAATTTGATTTACTGCGAATTGTGCACGGGAATAAGATTAAGGGCTTTGTTTTGCATTCATCATTCGCTTAGCATAATGGGCAAAGTGATAAACGAAGAGGCAAACCAACTTGATTTCCATCAGATAAAACACAGATTTACAAAGTATTGTTCGAATATAACCCGTGGAAAGCATTGGCCATGACGAAAGGTAGGCACCGAGCTCCCTGAAGTACTAACGAGCTTAATGTACGGGTCGTCCTTATTGCCACCCTCAAAAGAGACCACCGAAAGTTGAGTGAATTTTACGAAATTTATCAGCACCAGGTACCACAATTCCCTGCAGGCGCGTTTGTCAAAAACCCGTCGTTTCGTATAGTCTCTACCCAACCCAACCTATCGGTGTTAGGACGGTGTAAAGAGGAGCATCTGTACAGGTAGCAGAACGACATCGCCACTAAAGTTAACTCGAAAGCGGGTTAATGTTACTTTTAGCGGAACCGGCTTGAAGGGCCCGGGCCGTTGAAGCGAAGCGGGAATACATGCGGGTCTTATTATGCGTACTCAAAACCAATTGGACTTTGACATGTTTTGTGCACTTGTAAAAGTATTCGTTTTAGATCGCCCAATATGGAAGTATAAAACTCCACTTGAATTATAAGAATCGTGAAATGTCGATTATTGTAATGTAAAAATGTAGTAAAAATTCGATCTCAATTGATGTAGGCAGTATTTTTTTTTCTTTCGTTAGATTGACGGTTCAATATGTAGGTGCTGGTGCTTGCATGTTCGAGCTCCGACCTGGAATAACTCTTGTTAATACGATTATCACAAAAGGAATGAAATAACAAGACTTATCTCTTAAGATCTAACGATTCACAGAATATATTGGAAAATTCAACCAACATGTTTTCCATGAGATAGCTACAATATTTTGAAAACTCTTTGCAGTCTCTATCAAACTGATACACTGATGCAGACTACGAAATGCAGTTAGAACACCTATCTGAAGTAGGACGCGTAGTTGAAGGAAGTGTAGAAACGTGATAGTAGAATCAAAAGAAAAATATGTAAACTTTGGTTGGATCGGGCTCTGCACATGGTGGGAGTGTTGAAAACTAACGAAGCTTTCGAGTAATCAGTTTGTCAGAAGATTATTGTATCGAATACAACCAGTTAGTTTGATGCGGGTCACTACTTTGGCTAGAAACTATATCGCATTTACGATCATTACGAAATTCTGCCTCAACCACTTCAAGGCTCCGCTTCAGCACAATCCGACTACCACATAGTCTCGGGCTGGTGGTTCAATACATATGGCGCTAGTCTTACGAGCCAATTGTCGTATGTTCGAGTCCCGACCTGGAAGGATTCTTAGTATCAGTAGGATCGTAGTACTAGTCATGCAAAGATTATGTACGCTATGAATCGACTGCGAAGTCTGTTGAAACAGAAAGTCCAAATTCCACAAATGGAATGTAATGTCAGAACTTCGCTTTGCGACTACCACCTGCTTTAATAGATGTAGTGAAATCATCAGTTGCATAAAATGTCACTTCTTTTCATTCCATTGAAATCGACTATACACAGCGGGTCAATCGACCATTTCCGAGAAATTGATCAGATGAAAAACAATGCCGTTCGACGGTTGCGTCACTTGTGCCTTTACTTGTCCAGAACTGGGAGTGTCTGTTATTTGATTTGTTATTTGAATTTGACAAATAACCCAATAATAGCTTTAAAACAAGCTCAGGATTCAATCATTCCCCAAAAACTACAAGGATCAGCTCATGGGTTGTTCAAGCCATTGATTTTTAATGATCTACAATCAAACAGTTTAATAAATCGTCACACTTTTGAATCCGCAATTGCACGAGAGTCTGCTTATGTCGTTTTCGTGTTTAAATTGCATTGTTCGTTTTTATCCATTGCACTACACCAGTGCTACACTTTTTCTGCACCGATACCACTGGTCATCAAAAGTTCGGTGTAGCTCTGTGCAATAGAATCGTTTATTGTAGTCAAGGGTTACTGTTTATGTTTTCATCATTTTTGTTCGTTTATTCATGCCATGGTGTAGCACTGCACCGATGTAGTGCAGTTTAAACACGAAAACGACATTAGATTGATCTTCATTCGGCACCAACACCGAACATTGTTTGTTTTATAACCGACTAAATTACACCAATATCCCAAATGTATGCAATTATATCTTTGTACATACTTGCTATACGATTTTGATATTTAAGCTTCTCTTCGCCAAGCTTGTGCTCAAGTTTTGTATGCAAGCAGTTCTTTTTATAGTGTTAAGTTTCTCTACCATACTGCGATTTCGGTTGAAGCGATAAACTTTTGCTCATTATCAATCGAGTTCATCTTATATAAATTAGAAATTAATTCTAAGCACTCATTTACCCTGGGAAGTTGTCAATTTCTCAGGCAAAACGACATAACATGGAATTTCATCCGAGCTTGCATGACACAAGATCAGAGCATACCAAAAGTCAAAAAGTGGCATAAAGCTTCAAATCGTTTTATGGCACTTTTTGACTTGCTGTCTAGCAACAACCTATCTCTAGCATGCTACGCGTAAAAATGGAATGTTAGCTATAATTTCGCTTCTATTTATAGATTCGCGTGCTTCCAACAGCTTCGCTTTTGCATCGATTGACCAATCAGAACGATGCTTTCCCTTTGATAGATCGCTCACTCCTTCAAAACCGGCGTCTATGGCAGGGAAATCCGATATGCCGGAGATTTTTAGCAAACAAAATAGGACACTGCTCGCTACTCATCAAAATTTCAATTATTTATAATTGAAAATATGGGGCTTGATACATTCAAATCGAATCTTAGAAATATTTGTAATCAATTAATGAAATAATATTAATAATTGATACAAAATATACTGAGCTGTAAGTGTTTAAAACCTGACCACATTTCTACTTGTATTTTTCCTTAAGTTTCTGATTTGCACCCCTATATAGCAAATAAAGATGTGTTCCACATCAAAAGATTGAGCGTAGAAAAGCGCACATACATACACTCGCAAACATACGCACACGTATTCCAATTTTGTCGAACTGAGTCGAATGGTACATGGAACCGGGAAGCTATTTAATTGAATACTTTTTATCGGATTCCGGATTCCCTGAAAGGTTGTTTACAAAAAACGATCGATTGCAATGACAGTTCCTATACTTTCGTTTTGTGTTATCATATTTGATATTGAACTTATTATTATTATTATTATTATTATTATTATTATTATTATTATTATTATTATTATTATTATTATTATTATTATTATTATTATTATTATTATTAATATTATTATTATTATTATTATTATTATTATTATTATTATTATTATTATTATTATTATTATTATTATTATTATTATTATTATTATTATTATTATTATTATTATTATTATTATTATTATTATTATTATTATTATTATTATCATTATTATTATTATTATTATTATTATTATTATTATTATTATTATTATTATTATTATCATTATTATTATTATTATTATTATTATTATTATTATTATTATTATTATTATTATTATTATTATTATTATTATTATTATTATTATTATTATTATTATTATTATTATTATTATTATTATTATTATTATTATTATTATTATTATTATTATTATTATTATTATTATTATTATTATTATTATTATTATTATTATTATTATTATTATTATTATTATTATTATTATTATTATTATTATTATTATTATTATTATTATTATTATTATTATTATTATTATTATTATTATTATTATTATTATTATTATTATTATTATTATTATTATTATTATTATTATTATTATTATTATTATTATTATTATTATTATTATTATTATTATTATTATTATTATTATTATTATTATTATTATTATTATTATTATTATTATTATTATTATTATTATTATTATTATTATATAGGTTTTTGACATGTTGGTATCGTGCTAAATAAGGACAGAGCTCGAATTTATTTGTATAATAACCCTAATTAGATTATTAGATAAAACGCTAATATGACGAATTTGATTTATAACAGTAACAGGAGCGCACGAACATACAGTAGTCGCAGCGTTTCTGTTATTATTAGATTTTTTAAATTTTCATTCAATAAATATTATTAATCAAAGCATGCATAACATTATTTGCTGTTTTCATTGTCGACTAACGGTTGAGAAAATTTCATACACATCGCGAAGCATGAAATTCCGATGTATATTTTTTGGAATGTACTCCAATCCATTGAAATTTCATTATTTTTTCACCCACGCTTCCTGTATAGTGGCTTCTGGTTTCTTCCTAACCATCGTGGATCTGGTTTTTTCAACGCGGTTGAAAACTTGTGCTCATGCGTGCTCGGTGCCTCGATGGGCTCGATTGTGTTTTCAAACCCGAGTTTCGGTTTCGGATTTCGTTTTCTTTACCGTGTGTACGAAATCGAACACTGCACGCTGTGTGCATCATTCGTTTGCGTCGTTGTGTTTTCGTCGTCGCATCGTCACTTTATGTATAAGACGGCTTGAAAGTTTTGGCACTCATCGCCCTGTTATAATGGAACCGGAAGTGGGATCCGGATTAGCAATAACTTAGCAAGCCTTATACTGTAGAGCTGCGATGTCTTCAGGACAAATGATCAGTGTCAAAGGAGATTTTTTTTGATATAGACTGTATTAGGGTGGCTCTTATTATTAGGGTTATCCGACAATTATTTCTAAACGTGTTGAGATAGAGGTTTACTTCTCCGTCAAAATTAAAGAACAACTTATATCAAACAGTTTTGCTGAAGACGCTGTTGTGGTATCTCTAGTGCTTTTAGTAGTGAAGCTATTTTAATCAACCAACTTGAGGTGTTCCTGAGAAAATCAGTCTTTTTGTTCTTGCATTTTTATTTTCCCTTTTTATGTTTGGTGTCTGTGAACATTTTGTAGAGCAAATAAAACAAGTTTTTCATGACTGATGCATTCAGATAGCGCTTTTTGAACTGAAGTGATTGGTCATTTTGAAACTGTTATATTTAAAGTTGAGGCAAACGAAAAAAAATTCATTTTCTTACATTTTATAGAAAATGCTTTCAAAAATGTTTTTAAAAAAAATGGCGGAGGAAATATTTTCTGAATTTTTTCAGTTGTGTTTCCTTCATTGAAAAACGTAACCTATTTTTGACAATCGGCTGTAGTCGAAAAATGGCAAGTATTGTATGAGTAGTTCTCGCAAAGTTAGTCAAATTTTAGAATAAAGTATTAAGAAAACTTATTTGATCCCTGCACTGGAAACAATCCATTTCAAAAGTTTAAAGTCAATTAACAGAAAACGCCTTTTTAATTCGGGTGAAGTTTAGTCCCAAGATAGGTAATTATGTTTCCTACCATCCGTACATACATTGAAAGTTAAGCGCTTTAAAGGAAAAAATAGTTTATTTTTATGGAAACTACACTAAACTGAATGATGACCAATTTCGCGTCAAACAAAACGGCGGAAAAGACTATTTTTTTCAAATGGACATAATCCCAAAATGGTAAACCTTTCATTGTATGGAAATTTAAAAAAAAAATTCAAGTTATTATTAGTTATCTATTGATAATATGTTTAACAAATTCGCATTCAAAAAAAAAATAAACGTATTTGAATATTTGAAGTTGGAACACAAAAAGCATCGTTTTCATTGGCTTGAAATTTTGACTGACTTTGTAAAAACGACTCATACAACACTCATTTGTACGACTCGTCATTTTTCTACTACAGTAATTTGACAAAAAGTGGTTCCGTTTTTCAATAAAGGAAACACAATGTTTGAGCACAATTGAAAAAATTCAAAAAAATCTCCTCCGCGATTTTTTCAATAAACATTTTTGAAAGCATTTTCTATAAAGTGCGAGAAAAAGAAAATTTTTCTTTTACCTCAACTTTAATTACAACAACATCCATTTTTTTAACTAACTTTCTCAATAACAGAAAATCAGTTCAAAAAGCGCTATTCGAATGCATCAGAAACGAAAAAAAAATGTTTTAATTTGCTCAACAAAACGTTCAAAGACATCAAACACGAGAAGAGAAAAATTAAAACGCCAGAGCCAAAAGAGTGGGTTTGTCAGGAACACCTTAAGTTGCTTTATTAAAATAGCTTCACTTAAATATGATCAGTATCTAACGAGGAAAACAGATTGGAAAACCTACATGCGAATGCAATTATGTAATAAAAACGTGCTTATTCCACCTAGCAGTGAGATGATACATTTTTTTATCAATCCGCATGTTTTTTTTGGCATAAATATTCTGCAGTGTTTTAGTTCTCATGACATTATTTTAATGACAGTCGTTTTAAGACGCAATTTGAGATTTCAGTCATTCCGACATTACCGAGTAATGTCGAAACTGCAAATCGGATCGACTTTGAATTTAAACGTGAGACAATCGATTCCATTCGATTCCATGAGATGTCGAAGTAAGTTCCACCTTAGAGTTTACGGTTATTTACGGTACTTCTAGAGCCGGTATTCAGAAACCAGCATAACCTAAAAGGGTTCGTATAGCCATAAATTAATATGACGAATGAATTGCAATAGTTTTGAGTCCAACTTTGAAGCTCTTTTGGGATGGTAATCTTCTATATCGGTTTGAATTTAAAAAAAACTCATCACCCTGTAATTCCAGAATCGGAAGACAGAATTGGATAAAATTCATTAATTTTGTATGTGACCATAAATCCTATAATTTGAATTTTTGTTTTTGAAATTCGATTTGGCCTTTTTTGAGAAAACGATTGAGCTTTGAAAAACGATTCGATACTGGAACCAGAATCCGAAAATCGGTGTAGCCGAAGTCAGTTAAATTTACCTGAGGAGCTGTATAATTTACATTTGATTCAAAATGTTTGAACATCAGTGTAAACATCTGAAGCGCGAATTAAATTTTTGAATACCTTCCGATTCGAAAACTGAATACCACTAAAACTGGAATAAGTTTATTTGGTGTTCGGCTATCCAAATCTGCAAACCCGATAAACCTAATAAATTTATGCGAAATAGACATTTTTATACTAATCACCCTGTATCCCCTAAATCGGAAGTTGGATCTGACTAAAAAGCAAGATGTTTCATAGGATTTTGAGACTTTTCACTTGAATCTTAGATGGTTCTTAGATTTCATTTGAATCTTAGCCATCTACGAGAAAAATGAGTTACACAATTTTGATTTCGTTTCACATATCATCCTTTAGTTCCGGAAGCAGAAGTCAGATCCAAACGTAATTCAGGAACCTTATTTGGGAGCATATGAATTTTCATATGAATCTGAATTTGTAGAAAACGGTTGAACGATTTCCGGGAAAATTGAGAGAAATTATTTGTCACACACGCATTTGCTGATCTCGACGAACTGATTCAAACGGGTGTTATGTTCTTCCAGTATTTATTGCTGTAAGTAGTTTAAATCAATATAACATAATTATAGAATTACTTTCAACTCGAAAATGCTGCCGTCATCTGGTTTACATATGTCATATTCGAACAATTATGTTGCTAAAAATGAACCATGCTAAAATCGGTCCGAGGCAAAAAGTCATGAAAAAAGATGCTGTACACAGTATTTTTGGTACTTAGAAACAATTGTATGTTACAGTATAAAATATCGTGTTTCACATTGCTTTGTCATACAATGCACAAAACTCCTACTGCTGGAATAAGGGGAAAGGCCGCGTAACATCTTTTTTCTGTAAACCGCTACCAGACAGTGGGACTAGGGATAGGTTTAACACACACAATCCATTTTAACGGAGTAGAAAATCCTACAAAAATTATCTTAAAAACGCATAATCTTTTAATGAATAAATGAATATTATCAATTCGAAATAAATTTCAAACAACCATTCCCATTTCAAATCACAGCCGCTTTCAAGTTTTTATTGAAACCGAAGTGGTGAGCACTCTATTTCCATTACGCGTTCAACTAAATCATCCCTATCTTCAGAAATCACAGCAAAATGATCATGTTTAATTTAGGAACCGTGGTTTTCTGCTCTTCACCACCACCGTTTCATTCACCAAAGCTTTTCCGGATGTGATCTTTCGAAAAGAAGAATTATGGTGACTACAAACAGTAATTTAAGACCACCACCCGACCCCAGTCAATGGATTACTGTAGTTAGATTATCTTACTTAGCCATCTCAGTCAACAGAGTATGCCAATGAGCAGCAGCCGAGATTCTGTCCAATTTCCATTTTCAACAAAGTAGAATCCAGTCGATTCAGACCATTCGAAAGTTCGTTTTAATTCTTGCGAATACTAATTCATGGCACCTGTTGTAACAAAGAAGAAACTTTCTTCCTTTGTTCCGCCAAATTAAGGCAAAAACGATACCCATCCAAACACCGCCATTTGTGACAGCTCTCAGAAAGCTAGAAACGGCGAAAGAATATATTTCAACCAAACAGTCTGGCGTTGGAAAAAAAAATAAAACAACATACCCTCCTTGCTTTGATTCATTAAACTTTGATGCCGTACCATATTTAAATGCGTTACGTTTTTCGGTTGCTTCGGATAAACTTCGAGAGCACTGGTGACTGTGTTCAGTTCAGCACTTTTAGCATAGCATTCCACCGATCCCGTAGAGGGATGAAGAAAAAAAACACCGTGAAAATAACAGCACTGGGTTGACTGTGTCGGTTGTTTTACAACACCTCTCTCGTTTATGCTCCGACTACCCACTCGAGTCAGTACCTCACTGGGAAAAACCACATAGCTCAGCACATAACAGCGTTCACCAGTTGAGCTCCCGAGAGGATGAGGTGCACTTCCGCGTTCATTCGGTTATCATTACAGGATCCTCTTACCGTCGTCGCCTCGCCTCGGATGAACGAATGCTGTGAAAACTTTCCAACCAATGCACAGTGGTGGTGTTGAGGAAGACTTAAGGAATCATTGCATCTCCTCTTATTTTTTTCTTTTTTTGTTTTTCTTCTAGTGGGAACTGACCGTTGGGGTAACGAGCGCCGCCACCATGGTTAATTTTCACACTGTGCTGAAGAAACCGGAAACGTTTTTCACCCGACTCGACGGTGCAAATCGACCCATTGCATCAAATGACCATCAGCAGCTAGACTTCCCGCACTGAAGTCGAAGTTACTTACATCCTATCTGCATTGCACAAACGAGTATGCACTGTAAAATGTTTGGTTCTCCGAGTGTAAATGGTGGAATGCATTCATAAAACGCTTCAAGCATTAGATAAACAGCAGTGTTAAATGCTTCTACACATGTCCGTTACCTACGGTATGATTCCAGCTAGCGTAGTTAGAAACTCGATGTGGGGGCGGACAGAGAATTTTCAAATAAACCACAGGACAAAAATTGTGAATTGTGCTGGCGACCTAATTCCATAGGCGATTAAATTCATTAAATCGCCCTTCTTGTCAAATGATGTTAATTTCATTCGCGATGGTTTTATGACGACAGTAGTTTGCACTGGGCTTGTGAGTGTAATTCATATTTAGCATTTACCTGTCAAGTAGATACGCATTATTCCAGTTAATTATGCGGAGTTTTTTGAATGTTTATTGTAAGTCATAGGTAAGGCAAAGTCTTGGCATTACATTCCTTTTGTGGAATTTGGCCTTTCTGTTTCCACAGACTTCGCAGCCGATTCTTAGTGTACAGAATCATTGCATGGCTAGTACTATGGATCCTTCTGACACTAAGAATCCTTCCAGGTCGGGGCTCGAACATACGACAACTGGCTTGTAAGACCAGCGTCCTATGCATTGAACCGCCAACCTGGGCCAGTCAAAGGTTCAAGATACTTTATTCAATATCCAAAATGCCTATCCTTCTAAGTCTATGCATTTTCC
Organism: Malaya genurostris; assembly: GCF_030247185.1. Lineage (NCBI taxonomy): Eukaryota > Metazoa > Arthropoda > Insecta > Diptera > Culicidae > Malaya > Malaya genurostris. The sequence continues at coordinate 253,218,977 of NC_080571.1, read as the reverse complement.
CACCAACTCACGAATGCCACGTCAAAAGAACTATTCAACTTTTGAAGCGATCCAGTCATGAAGTAATTTGTCTACATCTTCATAACACAGCAAGTGTGTGGAACGTCGATGAAAACAAATGATAGTCAGAAGGGGCCAAATTTGAGGAGAATGACTCCTGCGGCACATGTGGGCTCAGAAATTATATTTCTGATCGCCTTCGATTTCGCTGTGGAGGCGTTATCAAGTCCTGCGGAGCTATTTATTTATTGTTTAAGGAATTTTTTATGTAAGTTGATCATTTGCTTGTCGCACAAGTAATTTTTGTTGATGCCACCAAATGCACAGCATCGAAGCGCTTAGGCTTCTGCGATTGATGTCGATGGTTGGTCAGAAAATTCACCCACGTTTTTCTGCAACTGGGATTCTCACAATAAACCCATGTCTCACATTCCGTCACCTGACGGGGCAGCAAACCCTTAGTTTCATGCCTTTTTGCCTTTCTTATATATTCCTGTTGTCATTCCACTCATGAGGTACTCATTTTTCCATCGTCTGAATCTTTCCAATGACGTGTCGTCGATCCATAATGGTTTAGCAAGCTACGTTTAATCTCTTCGCCATTTGTTTTTGAGTTTGAGAATTTTCTTCATTTAATTATTTTCTTTCTGTTTTATGATAGTAAAACATTTCAAGAATATTCTGTGAAAGTTTAAACCCTATCGGAACAAAACTCAGCAAGTTATTAGCCTTTATCTTTGCGATCTCATCTTACGAAGAAATAAGAACTGCGTTCACAGACCCAAGATTTCTGCTTCAATTAAAAATTAACTTAAAAACTTGACAAAACATTCTCGAAATGTTTCATTATAATAAAATAGAAAAGAAAAAATATGGCTTTTTGAGAATGCTAGAGCCTACGTGCTCCCTTGAGTAATAAGCTGTTTCGTTCGATTTTATAGACAATGAACTTTAAACGCGTTTTTCTCGAAAGCAGGTTTTGAAAGTCCGTGTTCATCGTCATTTAAAAACTACTGCACCAATTTTTTTCAAATTTTGCACACACTTTCTACATATAAAAAACCAGATCCCAACGTTTTCCTTTTCGTTGTTTGTTACTATGGGGAGGTTTTACAGTTACAAAATGGCGGATTTTTTCGTGAAAAATCGTACTTTTAAATTTAAACAACCACCAAAAATTAAAAAAATTTAAAAAAAAACAAACTTCTGTTCTAACTATGCTGCTTTGATTTGTTCACTTCTGATTAGTCTGCGCTAAGATAAAGTGGACATCGCAAATCATGATTTTTAAGAAGCGTCCTCAAAAATGCCTCTTCACCGACTCATTCCTCAATATTTTTCCACGAAAAAAATTCAAAATGTTGTTCGAATGATGCTTTTCATTATTCAAAAAAATCGCAAAAATGATCATTTTTTTCATCATTTAGACCATCCCCCCCTTTAACATTCTTTGCAATTCGGCATCTTCAAATTTTTGTGGGTTTGCGTTCTTAGTCTTTCTTCTACTTTTAAAACGTTCAGACCAACGTACTATTTTCAGTCCTACTGGCTTCTTTGCTACTGTTCTAGCATACAAACAACGTTAAAAGATCAGTGTCATAGTAGAAAGAGTTGACGTCTTCTGAGACGTACATACTACATGGAATGAAAAGTACCGGGTCTCTCACAGAAGAGATGTAAATAGTTTCGAACCGTGTATATTTTTGTTGGGAACAAGCCTCTAGATGGCCCAATACCAAATTTCATGATAATTTATCCACTAGTGTTTGAATAACAGCTGATTGTGTCAGACGATTTCTAGTTTTCATCAAGCTGTAGAAAAAGACGATCAAACAAGCAAAGGTGAAATCGAATGATTTCACGGTACGGATTGGTCCACCATCCCCCGTATTCTTCAGACCTGGCCCCCAGCAACTATTATTTATTTCCAAATCTGAAAATATTTTTTCAGGGAAAGAAATTTTCGTCGAATGCTGAGGAAGGTGGCACGAAATTGAATATAAAGCTACTCTTCAGGTCTTCACTTTTCAATTTACTTTAAAAGCAAAACTAAGCTCAAATTTAAATATGTGTTATGATTCATTTAAAAATTAATGCATTCCAATCCATTGCCGTTTCAACCTTCCGAGCGAACGGACGTGATTTGGGTTTACTGCGAAAGCATTGAAAACCAGTTGTGTGTGTGTGATAAAGTGGTCGGACGATATTGTGTGATAGACAATAGTGCTTTTTCCTCTGATAGGTTTTTTTTTCGTATTATATAATAGAACAGTGCCTTATTGCGAGCGGTCGATCGAAACGGTACCGTTAGCCGATTATTGTTTCGCCGATCAAGGCCAAGTGTGAGGATTATAAACAAGCGGCCATTGTGTGAGGATTATACATAAGTGTGCCTTTTCCTCTCGGAGGTTTTTTGCACATCATCAAAGCGGCAATACGCCGATCGACGAAGTCCAGCTTGGTGTCCCCCGTTGGATCTTTGTTAAGTACCTTTACTTCGTTTATTTTTATTTCTTTATTTGACCATTATATTTCCCCCCGAATCATTTGTTTTTGCGCGGAAGTAGTTCCGCTATGTCTAATTTAAAACCTGCCCCCCCCGCTCCCGATGTTCAAATGGAGACTTCCCTTGTCAGTAAAAAGTCCCGCATAAAGAGCTATCCTGATGGGCTCGCACTACCGGCCGGGCCTTACGCGGTCTATTTCCGGACCAAATCAAAGGAAAAAAAACTGAATATTTTAAAAATATCGCGGGACCTGAATTCGCGATATAATACCATAAAAAGTATAGATAGAATACGGCCAGACAAGCTCAGGGTCCTGTTTACCAGCTCAAAACAGGCTAATGAGCTTGTTCAAAATGATCCTTTTACGCTGGAGTACCGCGTCTACGTGCCAGCTCGTGAAGTCGAAATCGACGGTGTGGTCACCGATTCGAGTTTGACTTGCGAGGATATTCTTAAGTACGGGGCGGGTTGTTTTAAAGACCCCTCACTTAAGAATGTCAAGATACTGGATTGCAAGCGATTGCATTCAGTATCGATCGCCGGGGATGGAACAAAGTCTTATCCCCAATCAGACTCTTATCGTGTGACCTTCGCCGGCTCGGCATTGCCCAACTACATCCTCTTGGACCGGGTTCGTTTGCCTGTTCGTTTATTTGTACCCCGGATAATGAATTGTACCAATTGCAAACAACTGGGGCATACAGCTACCCATTGCAGCAATAAGCCACGTTGTGCTAACTGTGGGGAAGCTCATGCGGACGGCTCTTGCGGTAAGGATGCTGAAAAGTGTCTCTACTGTAAGGAGGGTCCGCATGACCTCTCTGACTGTCCCGCTTACAAACTGCGAGGAGATCGGATGAAGCGTTCCCTGAAGGAACACTCCAAGCGTTCCTTTGCCGAGATGGTTAAGAGTGCCACCCCTCCTAAACAGGCAACGAATCCATATGCCTGCTTGTCAACTGACGAGAGCGATTCTGACGACCCTTTGGAAGGTCCATCTTCAGCGGTCCCTCGTAGCTGTAGGAAAAGAATGAATAAATCTTCTCATAAGCTACCTAGTAAGGGTTCGAAGGTGTCTTCCGAAGGGCTTCGAAAAGTTACAGCTAACGGGAATCGGGAAAAATCACCGAAGCAAAAAGCTCCTGGTCTCGGAAAACTCAATTCCGAGATGGAATTCCCACCGCTTCCAGGGACTAAAAAATCCCCAAGCGTCCCTGAAAATCCACCAGAGAACCAACTAGGTGCTGGACTTATAAAGTTCTCTGATGTTGTGGACTGGATTTTTACAACTTTCAATATTTCAGACCCTCTTAGAAGCATTTTAATTGCTTTCATGCCAACAGTAAAAACATATTTGAAGCAGTTGACTGCAAATTGGCCCCTTCTTTCAGCGATTGTATCTTTCGATGGCTAAATCATCCACCGAGGTCACGGATCTAATCACTGTTTTACAGTGGAATTGCAGAAGTATTATCCCAAAAATAGATTCATTTAAATTTCTAGTAAACAATCTGAAATGTGACGCATTTGCATTGTGCGAAACTTGGCTAACTTCTGAAATATTCTTAAACTTTCACGATTTTAACATTATTCGTCTGGATCGAGATAATCCCTATGGAGGAGTACTTTTGGGGATCAAAAAGTGCTATTCTTTCTATCGCATTAACCTCCCCTCGATACCAGGTATTGAAGTTGTCGCATGTCATGTTACAATCAAAGGTAAGGACCTTTGCATTGCTTCCATCTACATTCCCCCAAGAGCCTCGGTTGGGCATCGGTGGCTCAGTGATATCGTAGAGCTCCTTCCTGCACCGACGTTGGTTTTAGGAGACTTTAACTCACACGGTACGGGATGGGGCTGTCTTCACGATGATAACAGATCAACTATGATCCATGATATCTGCGACAACTTCAATATGGCAATCTTGAATACGGGAGAAATGACACGGATTCCTGCACCACCAGCAAGACCAAGTGCGCTGGATTTATCCCTTTGCTCGACATCGCTACGGTTGGATTGCACGTGGGAGGTAATTCCTGATCCCCACGGTAGCGATCACCTACCGATCGTAATATCAATCACCAGCGGCTCAAAACCATCGAAGACAATCAATGTTTCGTATGATCTCACACGAAATATTGATTGGAATAGCTATGCGACCTCGATATCTGAGAAACTTGAAAGAACTCAACAACTTCCTCCGGAGGAAGAGTACACGTTTTTGGCTGGCTTGATTCTCGACACCGCGACTCAAGCTCAGACGAAACGTGTACCCGGCGCGAAAACTAACATCCGTCCTCCCAACCCGTGGTGGGACAAAGAGTGCACAAATTTAAACGCGGAGAGAGCCTCCGCGTATAAAATATTCAGAAAAAATGGAACACCTGATAATTACCGGAATTACGCGGCGTTAGACGTTAAAACTAAGAACTTGATTAGAGCCAAGAAACGCGGTTACTGGCGTCGGTTTATAGACGGCTTAACGAAAGAAACATCTATGAGTACTCTTTGGAACACAGCCCGACGAATGCGCAATCATAACACCACGAATGAAAGCGAGGAATATTCCAACCGCTGGATATTCGATTTCGCTAAAAAAGTATGCCCAGACTCTGTTCCGGAACAGAAGATCACCCGCGCCGCGACACCAAATACAAACGAAACACCGTTTTCGATGGTAGAGCTCTCACTTGCACTCTTGTCATGTAACAATAAAGCCCCGGGATTAGACAGAATAAAATTCAACTTGTTGAAAAATCTGCCAGACCCCGCCAAAAGGCGCTTGTTGAGTTTATTCAATAAGTTCCTTGAGGACAACATTGTTCCACATGACTGGAGACAAGTGAAAGTGATCGCCATTCAAAAACCAGGAAAATCAGCCTCCGATCACAATTCGTATCGGCCGATTGCTATGCTTTCCTGTATCCGGAAATTGTTCGAAAAAATGATTCTCTTCCGTCTAGACAATTGGGTCGAAACTAATGGCTTACTTTCAGATACACAATTTGGTTTCCGCAGGGGTAAAGGAACGAACGATTGTCTTGCGTTGCTCTCAACAGAAATTCAAATGGCATTTGCTCGTAAAGAACAAATGGCGTCAGTTTTCCTAGACATTAAGGGGGCTTTTGACTCAGTTTCTATAAATATCTTATCTGAGAAGCTGCATCAGCATGGTCTTTCGCCAGTTTTGAACAACTTTTTACATAATCTATTGTCTGAGAAACACATGTATTTCGCGCATGGTGATTTGTCGACAATACGATTCAGTTACATGGGTCTTCCTCAGGGCTCATGCTTAAGCCCCCTTCTATACAATTTTTACGTAAACGACATCGATAAATGTATCAACACATCTTGCACGCTAAGACAACTTGCCGATGACAGCGTTGTGTCTATTATAGGACCCAAAGCTGGCGATCTGCAAGGGCCGTTACAAGATACTCTTGCCAACTTATCCACATGGGCTCTTCAAATGGGTATCGAGTTCTCTACGGAGAAAACTGAGCTGGTTGTATTTTCGAGAAAGCGAGAACCAGCACAATTACAGCTTCAACTAGGGGGTGAAACCATAGCTCAGGTCTTCACATTTAAATATCTCGGGGTCTGGTTCGACTCCAAAGGCACCTGGGGATGTCACATTAGGTATCTGAAAAGAAAATGCCAACAAAGAATCAACTTTCTTCGTACAATAACCGGGTCGTGGTGGGGTGCCCATCCAGGAGACCTGATCAGGCTGTACCAAACAACGATATTGTCCGTGATGGAATACGGATGCTTTTGCTTCCGATCCGCGGCGAACACTCATTTCATCATGCTGGAAAGAATTCAGTATCGTTGTTTGCGTATTGCCTTGGGTTGCATGCAATCGACTCATACGATGAGCCTCGAAGTGCTGGCGGGTGTTCTCCCATTGAAAAACCGGTTCTGGGATCTCTCATATCGTTTGCTCATTCGATGCGACATTTTGAATCCTCTGGTGATTGAAAATTTCGAAAGGTTAGTTGAGCTTAATTCTCAAACCCGTTTTATGTCCTTGTATTTTGATTACATGGCTCAGAATATTAATCCTTCTTCGTTTGTTTCCAACCGTGCTCATTTCTTGGATACTTCTGATTCTACTGTGTTTTTCGACACATCCATGAGAGAAGAAATTCGTGGAATTCCGGCTCACGTGCGCCCTCAAGTGGCCCCAAATATTTTTTATAATAAATTTAGAACAGTCAACTGTGAAAAGGTGTTTTACACTGACGGATCAAACATTAACAAGTCCACAGGCTTCGGCATCTTCAATCAAAACATCACCGCTTCTTACAAACTCAGTGATCCGGCTTCAGTTTACGTCGCAGAATTAGCTGCTATTCAGTACACCCTCGAGATCATTGAAACCTTGCCCAAAGACCATTACTTCATTGTCACGGACAGTCTAAGCTCAATAGAAGCTCTCCGGGCAATGAAGCCAGGAAAGTGTCCCCCATATTTCCTGGGGAAAATACGGGAACATTTGAGTACTTTATCTGAACGGTCTTATTTAATATCGTTAGTCTGGGTCCCTTCGCATTGTTCCATTCCGGGCAATGAAAAGGCAGACTCATTGGCTAAAGTGGGCGCATTAGAAGGTGATATTTATGAAAGACCAATCTGCTTCAATGAATTTTTCAGTATCTCTCGTCAGAAAACTCTCGAAAGTTGGCAAACTTCATGGAGCAATGACGAACTGGGACGATGGCTACACTCCATTATCCCTAAGGTATCGACGAAACCTTGGTTCAAGGGGATGAACGTGAGTCGTGATTTCATTCGCGTTATGTCACGACTCATGTCAAATCACTATACATTCAACGCACATCTCCGGCGTATCGGGATCGTGGAGAACGGGCTCTGCACCTGTGGCGACGGTTATCAGGACATCGAGCATGTCGTGTGGTCGTGCGTAGAGTATCGCGACGCCAGGTCGAAGCTACTGGAATCCCTCAGGGCCCGAGGTAGACCGCCTGAGGTTCCGGTTCGGGATGTGTTGGCGAGTCGGGATAGTTCATATATGCTTCTCATATACCAGTTTCTCAAACACATTAATATACAAGTGTAATCTGTTACATCTGGCTTAGAAAGTTCCTCCTATTTATCGACGTTGTTTCAACTGTGGCTAAGAATTATTTCTCAACTGCAGGTTCGACACTAACTTCCGCCGATTATCCCGATTCCTCATCTGTCCACCATCTTCATCGGAACTAACAAGATCTTTTTGCTGTCACTAACCTTCGCTTCCCCCCTCCCCGTCTTTTCACCATCTCGATGTCAACTAATTAGATCTCTGTCGTTTTAGTCATTTCATTCCCATATCCCCATTTTACTTCGTTTTCCGCAATATTTACTTCGCTATCTTTTTTTTTCATTTTCTTCTGTAACAACACCATCATCGCCCACGGAAACTTATCAACAGCATGCGGGCCACCCGCCGGGTATTCGTAACCTGGGGGTGTTTCCCGCGGACCCACACGGACCGAAGAATGCGGCCAACATGAATATTCACCAACGCCATATGGAAGACTCTCATGAAATATTCAGATCACCGGCCGATCACCACATGAAGGCTGGATCTGCCAAAGTCAACCACTGCGACCCAAATATGACATTACTTAATGATACAACCCTAGTTTTAAGTTAGTCGTAAATTTTAAATTAGTAAAAGCCCTTGGCATCTTAGAGCTTAAGCAGTGTGCCTTAAACATTATATTCTTGAATAAAAAAAAAAATGCATTCCAATTTACTTTTACATCGATGATGGTTTTCAATCAAATTTTGTATTCAATTGATGTCTGTTTCAAAATATCATTGAATTACATGTCGTGACCGTCGTTTTAAATGACAGTTTGAAATTTCACTCATTAATTACCTTGTTATTTTGGAACTGCAAGGCGAATCGAAGATAGATATTGTATGAAACTTTAAAACTATTCCTTTTAATCTAAACGTATGAAAATCGATTAAGCATTCCATAAGATGCAGAAGTGAGTTCATCTTTAAAGTTTTTGTCATTATTTATGGTACTTTCAGAAACGGTATTCAGAGACCAGCATAACCCAAAATAGTTCGTAAGTCCATGAATTAGTATGACGAATAAATTGAAATAGTTTTGAGCTTAACTTTGAAAATTTTTTGGTATCGTGATCTTCTATGACGGTTTGAATCACCCTGTAATTTCAAAATTGAAAGTCGGAATCGGATAAAATTCACCAATTTTGTATGGGACCATAATTTTATTTTAATTTGTTCATTTTTTGTATATTAAATTCGTTTTGCCCTTCTTTCAGCTTCTCTGTTCCCGATACTTTCGAAAATCGGTGTAGCCAGGCACGTACCCAGAGGGGGGGCCGAAGGGGCCCGGGATCCTCCCGAAATCGAAGTAAAGTAATTTCCATTTTGGGATTTTTAACTTTTATTCCCGGAATCAGGAACAGAAATGATTATTTTGGTTATCAACTAACAAGATGTGCTAATTAGAAGATTTTATCAACCAGTTTTAAATAGCCCGCTTCTTTTTGCAATCGAATTTATTTTCGAGGCTCAAAAGTCGGGTTTCACAGTGATTACAATCAATGTCAAGCTTAAAGGAAATAGTACTGGATGATCAGAAAGTGCCATAATGATTAGTACTGAGCAAACATATCATAGTATTAGCAAGATTCTGCGAATGAAAAAGATGTCCTGCCGCTGTATGTTGCACTTGCATACTCAGGATAAAAAAGATGAACGCGAGCACACTTCAGAAGCATGTTCGCCTATGCTGATGATGATGGTGTCGGTTGGTTACTGTTGACTTACTCCATTATTATACGCCAGAGAACAGGACATTACCGATTTCGGTAATATAAGTATAAGTGTGAATTATTGGAGCGATTGAAAATCGGTGTGAGCTCTGAGAAATTTATGTGAGTTCCGTTTTTAAGTTTTTGAATGCTACTAAGAAAATTTTTCTTTTGTTACATCATCACTCCCAATTAGGAATTTAAATATTTCACTCATCACCCTGTAAAATTTCAAATATATTCATGCATATATTCCCCTGAAAATCTCAAATATATTGAAAAATTAAAACTCGAAAAAAAGTCCACGAACTCCAAATTTTCTTCAAAGAATGAAGCAAGGAATTGGTATAGCGAACAAAAAAAAAGATCGCGGCAATTTAAAAAATCGGTAAATTGTTACAAACGTCTACTAAAAACGTGATTTTCAAAAGTCTGCAACTGAATCATGTCTACAGCTTATTTTATAAATCTGCTGATTTACAAACAAATCTGCAGGCATCTCTGATCCAGACACGGAAGTTGACTCGATGAAATTAAATAGGATCACGTGGGATTATAAGGCACTTCATTTGAATATAAATTTGTTAAAATCGGCTTGACCATCTGTTCGACAAATAACCAACAAATTTTGCAAAATAGAAGGGCTTACTGAATAGTTTCGAAATATTTGTTCCTTCTTACATGCTTATAAGAACACACCATTGAAATTGAAGGTTTTAATACTCATCACACAGCTTTTCCAGAACTAGAAGTCGAATTCGAACTATGGGACTAGGACTAGAAGAAATGTAAAAATCGATCCCTTCCCTTTGACACATAGAAATATTTGCTTAAATCTCTCATTGTCCAATCCGAAATATGTGAGTACATATTCACTTAAAATGCTACATACTTGCACTCACTATTCAATAAAAAATAAAACAAAAAACACTAAATGCACAAGAATCATCACTTAGACACATTATTTCTTTTTTGTGGGCCCCTCCCGAAACGTAGCCGAAGTCAGTTAAATTCGCCTAATGGATTCGCTAACCATTTCATTAGATTAAAAGTTTTTTTTAAATCATCATAGAGAAATCGTCTTGCGTCCCAAATGATATTTTTGTGTGCCTTTCGGAATCGATAACCGAATATCGGTAAAACTGAAATAAGTTTATTTGGTCGTCGACTCTCAAAATCTATGAACTCGATAAACCCGATAAATTGATGTGGAATTTTTACATTAATCACCCCGTATCTCCTGAACCGGAAGTTGGATCTGATTTAAAAACAAGCAGTTTTTATGTGAACTCAAAACCTTTCATTTGAATATTAGATTGACAAAATCGGTTCAGCTACCTACGAGCAAAATGAGTGACATTATTTTAATTTCATTACATATTTCATTCTGTTGTTCCGGAACCAGAAATCAGATCCAAATGAAATTCAGAAACCTTGAATGGGAGCATAGGACTGTTCATATAAGTCCAAGTTTGTAGAAATTCGTTAAGCCATCTCCGAGAAAAATTATTGACATTATTTTTCACACACAAATTTGCTTATCTCGACGAACTTCTTTGAATGGTATAAGGGTAATCGCAAAAAAAAGTATTGAAAATCGTGTTTCACTTTGCTCCGAAACATCGCTCTATCATCAAGCGCGTAAAACTCCTACTACTGGAATAAGAGGAATGGAAATGGAAAAAAACGTAATAAATGGTCATTCAGGGGTTAGCCAAATTTTGTGCTAGGGAACATAACCGTTTTTATTATTTTTACGTTTCGTCTTTGACTCATCAGTGCAGAGCAGTTCGTTCGGCATGTCAGAACACACTCCGTTGCAAAACAAAAAGTGCTCTGTAAATAGCAGAAACTTTACGTCTGCTTATGAACCGCTAACCATCAATCAATTGAACTGCCGAGTTTAGCACTAATCAGTTCAATTTGAACTGCTCTGCACTGATGAGACGAAACGTAAAAACGTAATAAATGACTAAGTGTAAATAATTTTTGTTCGTGCTACTTACACAATTTCTCATTCAAACTGACAGGGTGTACAATTTCTTTTCAAGAACTCCTCAAAAAATGTGATCGTAAGCAAACAATTGGCAATTGGACCTTTGTAATTATCGTCGATTTCAACAGATCTGAATTGAAAGTTTCGTTGATGGATTTATTTTAAAGTGTATATACTCAATTTCAGCGAATCTATATAACACATTTGACTTTGGGTAGCTCCTCTGTCTTTCGAGTTTTCCCTTTCAACGTCGGATCTGTGGCACCCCGAAGCACAACACGCAAAACATCACATCCCCTTAGAAACAGAGCCCAGTTCAGCCTAACCAAGCTGAGGTAGAACGGTTCTACATTAATTATTATTAAACCGAGAAACAGACAAACCAATAGAGCATGTGAAATGCAAAGCATCCCACCATCCTCCAGCTCCAGCCCTGTCTGTGGGTTTTGACGTTTGGCGTTAATGTGTGGGTGAAAACGAGGAAGCCTTATGTGATTATCATACAGCCTAAAAGCATCGATAAACGGAAAACCGAACCGAGAGGAAACTCCGAAAGCAATGAAATTGCTGAAGCAATGAAAAGCAGCCCATTTTTTACGGAACGAATTTTTCCTTCGATGAATTTAAATAGGGTGATTGTTTCTTGTAGGTGGATTTATTTTCCCCGTCGCCATTACCGTCAGTGATGGATTCTATGTTTCTTATTATTGTGCTGTATTCATGTTATACTTTCCAGAATTAGAAATGTTTCACAAAGCAGCTTGGTTTCCGGTATTCGTCAGCGACGATGACGTAGAAGCTGAAATTTCATACACTCAGTAAAAACGTGCCTGGAATTGGTAATACCTGCCATACACCAGTAAAATAATTTGCATTCCGTATTTCAATTCCACAACCATTTGCTGTGAAGTTTTTTTTTACTCGGTATGAATAAATGTAACAGAATGGTGTTTGGGTTACAACAAGAAATGAACATCGTACGTGCAGCTCATGCTCGATGATGTAAGCGTCTAACTAACTTAAGTTGAGTAAAATGTCAAATAGACGCATCAGCAAAATAATGGCTCTACCAAGGATGTGCGGGTTTGGTTATCCATATCTTCGTGTTGTGTGAAAACGACAGCTGAATTAGTGGCCATCCGGACGTGGCTTCCATCACAGCAGTGTGTACATACTTAGAACAAATTCTCGAACTTGGTCTAGTTAATTGTCGGCATGACGAAATTTCACTGTTCGTTCAGTAATCGATGTACGGTATTATCTGAGATTCGTTTAACTTTTTTACTAATATTCCAGCGAAAAGACGTGCTCTGTTTTTACCGAAAATGGGCTGAAATCTTCAGTAAATAACATATTGGCCGATATCAGTAACTGCATTTGCCGAGATTTTACTTATGTGTGTCAACTTTTACCAAAAATTCACAAGACGCTAGTCACTTTATGCCCCTTGTTGATTCTGCAGCGAACTACGTTGTCATTTTTTTCGATAAAATGCTAACTTTATACTTTGTGATCTTATCACAAAAAGGAAGAAAAATCAATTGAAAATCGGTTAGAATTGACCTGCGTTTTCATGATTTCATTATTCATTATTTTCTTTCACATTTCTTGATCCGCGTCGCGTAGGTCCAGACGGATTCGATTCAGGCCCTTATTCAGTATCTAAATACCACGGCCGAGTCGAACGAATTATTCAATCATATCGAGTCATTATTGACCGACATTCAAACGGAGCTGAGCAAAATAAGCAATATAAATACTTCAACCGAAAATAAAATATCACTGCTATTCTCTAAGTTATCAAAAAAAATGAGTATGCCTGAATCTCTTGCTAAAGATTTGGGTAAATCATTGGGTACATTGGCAATTAATGCGCAGTCGGCAATCGAAAACTGCACTGCCATTTTTTCCGATGAAATGCAATGTTTGTACTCTGTGATAAGAAAAAGGAAGAAAAATTAATTGAAAATCGGTTTGAATTGACCTATGTTTTCAAGAGCCAATAACACTCCACTTTCCTCCATTGCAGTGAAAAAACTGCAATCAATCGTGAGTTTCGCTTCAAACAAGAACGATTGCGTCGTCCAGTTGCTAGTCGTTTGCATTGAAAAAACGTGCTTAATCCACCTAGCAGTGAGATGATACCTTTTTTTTATCAATCCGCATGTGTGTTTTGCATGAATATTCTTCGGTGTTTCAGTTTTCCTGACATTATTTTAATGACCCAAAACGACGGCAATTTGAGATTTTAATCACTCATTATTCTGTATTGTCGAAACTGCAAATTGGATCGAATTCGAATCTAAAAGTGAGACAATCGATTAAACATTCCATGATATGTCGAAGTAAGTTCCACTTTAGAGTTTACGGTAATTGAGGGTACTTCCAGAGCCGGTATTCAGGAACCAGCATAACCCTAACCGATTCGTATGGCCATATGACGAATAAATTGCAATAGTTTTGAGTCCTACTTTAAAGCTTTTCGGGATTGTCATCTATGTATACCGGTTAGAATTTTAAAAATGCATCATCCTGTAAATCCAGAATCGGAAGTCAGAATTGGATAAAACTAACTAATTCTGTATGGGACTATAATTTTATTTTTATTTGAATTTTTGTTTTTGAAATTAGATTTGGCCTTTTTTGAGAAAACGATTGAGCTTTGGAAACGATTCGATACTGAAACCAGAATTCTAAAATCGGTGTAGCCGAAGTCAGTTAAATCCACCTCAGGAGCTGTATAGTTTACATTTGATTCAAACTATTTGAAAATCAGTGTACGAATCGTAGTGCGAAATAAATTTTTGGGTACTTTTCGAATCGAAAACTGAATACCGCTAAAACTGAAATAAGTTTATTTGGTTATCGACTATCCAAATCTACAAACCCGATAAACCTGTTAAATTTATGTGAAATGGACATTTTTATACTAATCACCCTGTATCTCTGTATCCTAAACCGGAAGTCGGATCTGACTAAAAAGTAAGATGTTTTATAGGATTTTAAGACCTTTCATTTTAATCGCTTATGGTTGTTAGATTTCATTTGAAATTTAGATCGGTTTAGCCATCTACGAGAAAATGAGTAACACTATTTTAATTTCGTTTCACATATCATCCTGTAGTTCCGGAACCAGAATTAGGATCCAAACGTAATTCAGGAACCTTGTTTGGGAGCATACAACTTTTCATATGAATCTGAGTTTGTAGAACACGGTGGAGTCATCTCCGAAAAAAATGGAGTAAAATTATTTTTCACGCACGCAATTACTGATCTCGACGAACTGATTCGAATGGTATAGGAGTGTTATGTTCTTCCAGCATTTATTGCTGTAAATAGTTTAAATCAATATAATTATGGAATTCCTTCCAACTCGAAAATGCTGCCATCATCTGGTTTACATGTGTCACATTCAAACAATTATGTTGCTAAAAACGAACCGTGCTAAAATCGGTCCGAGGCAAAATTCCATGAAAAAGTATGCTGTACACAGTCTCTTTGGTACTTAGAAACATTTTTGTTCCACGTTGCTCCCAAACATTACTTCGTCATTCAGTGCTCAAAACTCCTACTGCTGGAATAGGGGGGACTTACACAAAAATGTCGATATCTCCGTTAAAAATGAACGGATTTTGACAATCTATGGCTTGTTGGATAGCTTTTACCATGCGGAGTCCAAGTCTGGAAGCAAATTCTGTTTTCAAGATCAAATGTGACAGATACTGTCGAAAAACTGAAAATTTTGGCATAAAACTTCGTATAACTCAAAAAGTAAACATCAAATCTCAAATCCATTCAATAGCATCCAGGGTGACGGGAAACCTTTCATTTGCGACTAGTTTGCTCAAAGTCGGTCTAGCCATCTCTGAGATCTCGACCTCTTTGTTGACAACACACATACAGACCCACAAACATACATACACACGAACATTTGCTCAGTTCGTCGAGCTGAATCGAATGGTATAGAACATCCGGTCTCGGAAAACGAAAAGTGTACAATGATGGGGAACATTATACAAAATCGGCCGTTCTAATGGCTCTAAATGTTATCTAAAGAACTATTAAAATTACTACTTTGCAAATCAACGGTAAAAATTAGAAATGGGCAACCATTCTTTCCAAAATGAATAGATTTGATTGAGTTCCATGAGAAATTATATTAATCAACTACGTATATTCCGAAACGGTCGCAGTTTTTATGAATTAAATAGTTGCATATTTTCTTATAATTTTCGTCGAAACATATACAATACGAACTATTTTGCCCATCTCTAGTAAAAATCAACAGTTTAGAGCAAACCTAGAATAATTTGATAAGCTTTGTGCAAAATTCGCACCAAACGAGCGTAAATAAAGCTTCTATACACATCTCGAATGCGGTTTTGTCTCTGGCATTACCTACTCCAAGTTTTTCTTATATTAAACAATATTTATTAAAGTGGCTTTTGGATTGGATTTTTTCATTTAAGAGGTTTTTATTGTGTATTCGCCTTTTGGCTTTTTAAAAAGTTTAAAATTTTGTGAATAGCGTTTTTGGCTCTTACGACTGTAGAGGTTCCCAACTGATTGGATTAAGAAGAGGCTTTTACTTTTCGTGTGCTCATTTTAAGGTTGAGACGATAACCAGGACTTTTTCAAATGTTCAAAATTGCAAATGTTTCAAACCATGTTAATTTTTCAAACACTCATTTCTTATTCATTATTTTAAAACTCGTTTTTACACGAAAATGACATTACCTCGCAAAACTGACAAAAAGAATGTCATTTGACAGTTCGTAGTGATTTGATTACTAATTATTATTGAAATTGTACACATAGAGTGTGTGAGTGAGTGTGTTAACAAAGTACTAATAACTGTCCATCATTAACTGTATTCATCACGATTTCATTAGTGACGTCAGCCTGTAGAGATTCTGCTGATGATGATCAATAAAACCGATCTCTCGTCCTTCGCTTCTGTGTTCTGTCTTCTATACATTGGTTTAATTTTCTAGGCACAAATAAATTCATATTAACGTATCTGCATCATCCAATCTGACATCACTGTAACTGACACGTAGCCCAGCAGTTGAAATATTTTCAGCAAGGCTAATGTGACGAATATAAGAACCCATTTTCCTTTACTTGTATTGCAATTCAGATTCCTGAAATCGTTCACAGCTCCAAAACTGAAAAAAATTACTTGAAAATTCTCATTTTATTCTAATGCTAATCCACATTCAACACGTACACACAGGAACGGTTTCAACTGGGAATAGAATGTTACATATTGAATGGATAATTCAATTTTGTACTGTACTTTACAGTAGCATGATGATGCTGGTCGAAGTTTTCGACAACAGAACGTGAATCGGTTTCCCATGTGAAGGCCGTTTTCTCCCCAGGTAAGCAGATCTTATGCTTAGTGAGCTGAGGGGGTAAAATGTACAACTGATTACCGAACAATTAAACCATAACCAATATCTACACAATCTTTCTATTGTATTGATGAATTCTGTCAACTCTTTTCCTAGTTTTTAAATTTATTTCTCATGAATAGAATACTAAAATACAAAAACAAACACCTATGTCGTGCGTGGTTTCCAAATTGGTGGTATGAATTCATCGAAAATATCTTCCAGACTTAGAAATGCTCAAATATTGGAGGACTTTAAGAACACCGTAAGAAAGTTGGAATATAAACGAAAGAAAACGTTTGTGGAAAGTTAAAGGTTGCTAAGGTGGCGCGAATTTCACAATTTTCCCTTACCTAGGATTTTGTTCGGGAGGGGCCCAAAACAAACTCATTCTAAGTACGCTTTCAATCATTTTGTAGATTCTAATGCATCAGTTATGGGTTGCCAAGTTCTAAGTTGTTATCATTCTCTATTAGAAATTGATGCAGTGGAAATTTTATGTAAAACTATCAAGTTGTTCCTGACTTATGGTTGCTCAAAATGGATGGTTCTGTGAGGGATTGAAGCAAAAATCTCTGATATTAAATTTTGTCCAGATTCGACTTCTGATTTTGGAATACCATTGTGATGAGTGTTAAAACCATTAATTTGAAGAGAAATAATTACATTAAATCTATTCCGTAAACCCTTCTAGTTTTGATAGTCATTTACTTAAAAATTTACTTCCACTATACCTTCCTAGGCTAGTCTACCAAAAGTATACCATGACAATGCCAGAAAACATGCAGCCATGACGTTTCCGATCCATGGAGTCTTCCTAGGCCGCTTCGGAGCAGTGGTTACGATTTCAGTTCATTATTGGATAATCGGGCATATAGTAATGGATCTTGGTTTCATGAACAGTTCCAAAATGCACTCGCAAAAAGAAAGAGCATTTTTTATGATTTTAAGTCGTTTTGTATCCCATAAAAATGTTTTTTGAGAAAACGAAAATATTTGTTTTTTGAGAAAAAGAAAATATTTGTGAAAAATATGTATGAGTGAATAAGATGTGAAAGAACAATCAATAAAATTGGCTGACTTCGGAAGGGGTCAGGGCCCCTCAGGCCCCCCTTCTAGGTACGTGCCTGACTCTAAGAGCATAAATTTTTAAATGCTATACTTTTAAATTAAATAGTTTTGTCCAACAAGTTGCAACCGTACAAATATTGAAAAAATAGTAAATATAATTATTCTAAGGATAAATCTGTGGAATGTTTTCAAGTCGATCAGAAAAATTTGAAATTATCAACCTCATACCATAACAAAAATTTATATCATAGAAATAAAGGGAGATTTTTTGCTGGTATTTTTTGGACAACAATAATGTTATTGCTGTAAGCAATTTGAATCAATATAATTATGAAATTGTGTTTATTCGTTTTATCATTGGAAAACCATTTTTGTCATCAGACGTCTTAAAAATATATGAAACATCGAGATCCTGTGTTATTTAAAGAAAATGTTTTGAAAGAAATCGAAAAGTCCCAGAGAGTTGCGTTTCTAATACAAAACAAGAAAACACCACACAACTTTGAATATTCGCATAAAGCCGCATTTGTTTGAAAATTCGCATAACATAACTCGCATAAAAAGACACTAGATGTGTTGGGAAAGGTTCAAACGCAATGAAAATATTCAAACTTTAAAACATTGCGGTAAATCATGATACTGCCACAAAACCAAGAACAGACCGGCCCATCGAACCAGAAAACCAACAAAGTTTCCGATGTGCTCATTTTACCTTTCCTTTCCTCAGCTCGGAATGGAACGAGCAAAATAAATAAATACACATAAGCATAAAGATGAACAGGTGTCTAGTCAAACACAGTCACGCTGCTCATGGGAAAAGTTGGCCCTATTCATCTCTAGCTGTATTTTATTTCCATTTTTAGTACTTTAGGATTATGATTCGGGATGATGAAATCGGTTGGGAGGTGCTATTTTCCAGATAGACTGCCATTATGTAAACACTCTTGAATAGAAAAAGTTTTCGCTGTTGCAGTTACACACAAAAGATAGAAAGCAAAGGCTTGGCACTTTAATCGAGGTCCAGAAACTGGAGCCGGATTGTTCTGTTGTGCGGTGAAGAAAACTGGAAACTTCTTAAAGTGTACATTTTAAAAATAAAAAATGAACGGAATTGTAGCATCTGTTTTTTCGAAACAAAAAAAAAATCGCGCGTTTTAGTATTATAGAATATTGCTGGGCCATCAACCGTCAAGACCAAAATCGAAATAATTTGATGTATATTTTTATGTAATTTTCGCATGATGTCAAACCTAATCCAGTTTTCACAATAATTTCTGTTAAGTTCTTTGTTCAAAGTCAGCTTCAACCCTAATTTCAACGTCATTAAATTAAAATTCGAATTCATTCTTATACCGGGTTCACTCACACCCCGTTGCTAAGTGCGTACCTAACTCAGTTTTGTGAAAATTGTTTGTTTGAAGATACTACTCTGGGTCAGTTTCAGGTTTCTTGAGCGTAAACGATAGACAATCAAAAAGTGCCGAAGGTTCCATAAAAAACATCTTTCAAAATACTATTCAAAGTCTCCATCGTATAATTATAGACACGATACTTACATCACAGTTGTATGTGATTGGCTCGAAAAAAATTGTTCAAAATTCTGTTTAAATTTCAAACTGTCTTTTAGTTGGAAACACTATTGTCAACTACTCTGTTCGCCACGATCTTTAAAACTTTTCACTACGTTCCGGAACGATAACAAAATCCTCCTGCCTGTTATAGAAAGATTCCATCGGCAACAATTTAAACACTTTTCACGCGATTTCCCTAGGTGTAATAGACAACTTTATTTCCAAGTCCTTCAAACCACACGAGAATTCGATCGGAACAAAACAAAAATAAACGTGTCAATTTAACCAACAGCAAAACAAATACGGACTGATCCACCATCCCCCGTATTCTCCAGACCTGGCCCCCAGTGACTATTATCTATTTCCAAACCTGAAAGGTATCTCTAGGGAAAGAAATTTTTGTCGAAGGCTGAGGTCATTGCAGAAACGGAATCCTATGTTTAAGGCCTTGACAATTTTTTTATTTTTCAAAGGGCATCAAAATGTTGGAGGACCGATGGGTCAAGTGTATCGCTCTAGATGAAGATTATACTGAAGAATAAAAAAATTCACGCAAAAATTGAATTTTTTTGATAGGCCCGAAATTTCGCATTCCAGTGGAAATGGTTGCAGCTGTGCCTACTTGCATAATACGAAAACATCAAAGTCCAGTACAGTTTTGGCCGGATTTGGCATCAGTGCACTACGCCCGGGTTGGCGGTTCAATGTGTAGGGCGCTGGTGTTACAAGCCAGTTGTCGTATGTTCGAACCCCGACCTAGAAGGGTTTTTAGTTTCATTAGGATTGTAGTCTTAGCCATGTAATGATTCTGTTCGATATGAATCGGCTACCAAGTCTGTTGAAACAGAAAGGTCAAATTCCACAAAAGAAATCTAATGTTAAGACTTTGCTTTGCTTTCTAGCGTTCAATAGAGATATCCTTCAGTTGACATCTGTCAAAATTTCATGTCATTTGAACCCCGACACTGATGCTAAGCATTATCCGGGCTCTACTGCGAGCCAATCAACCATCACTGACTAGATTTGTATTGGATTCAAACGTGGTCGTACAATCACCGATGGCGCACCACTCTCTGGTCGTCTAAGTTGTTACGCAAATCGTCTCAAAAGCTCATTCTATCGTTATGGAAAACCAAAACGAAAACTTGCAAGAGATAAACACACATCGTAAAGATATCAAAAGAAAGTAAACCACTTATCGTTACGAAGGCTAAGTTCTAGACATTGAAATTCGAATTGCATCCACCATATTCGCCGGATTTAATCCATAGTGACTATTTCTGTTCTCAAATTCAAGAAAAGAAGCATAGAGAAAAGAGATTCGTATCAAATGATGAGGTCATCGTTAAGCGACGTCGTTGGAACGATTGTATCGCTCTTCGAAGACTGAATGCTGAATAAATTCTAAATTTGGACTTTTTGACCGTTGAAACCGTTAGTGGGTTAGAAATTCCTCACATGGTCGTAAAAGCTTCATGATGAACATGGAATTTATAATAACAACTTATCTGCATTGGATAGACAGAATTTAATCGATTAGATTTTTTTTTAATTAAAGCCCTATGAATTTAAATGAGTTTCTGCACATTCTTCTCAAGCGTGTAATTGCTCACAGAGCGGCTTCCGATGACATCATTCTTAGTTACCGCCAGCTATGACATTGACAACAAACTATTATTGCTGATGCAATAACATTAGTGTTAGCTAAAACTTCTACTTTCAATCAGGAGAAATAAAAACAGTATGGATTTGACAGAATTGAGTACTATTATTAA
This sequence comes from Malaya genurostris, assembly GCF_030247185.1. NCBI lineage: Eukaryota > Metazoa > Arthropoda > Insecta > Diptera > Culicidae > Malaya > Malaya genurostris. The sequence continues at coordinate 253,197,854 of NC_080571.1, read as the reverse complement.
CACTTCATGCAGCGAAATTTCACCCAGTAATACATTATTCGGTCAGCCTCATTTCGATCGGCCTAACAACGGTACTAACATGAGCAAACTTCTTGCAAACATGTGGATCCAGAAAAGACATAACAATCGCACGTATTGATCCTACATCATCCCTCAATCACCAACTGAAAAATTCCAACAAAACACTGTACTATTTCATATCACTAAAACTGACTGCCATGTTTCCGTCATCATCAGCCAACTCGTGAGGGTGGCAGTTGTGTGTGCCGCTACCCGGGGTGTGCGACGCGCGGCTGGGAAGACACAGGAAAATCGATACTTCTGTTTCTGTCTTGCTCCGTCGCATGCAACAGCCCATTACATCGTCATCGTCGTCGTTGCCGCTGCTACCGTCGTCGTCATCATCGCTTTATAGCTATCCACCCCTCGGTTGCAATCGGGCACGGGAGAGAAAGAGAGCATTGGAAAGAGAGCGAATATCACGGTGCGGCAGCATAATTATGCGTGTGGATTTTCTTCTTTCTTTGGCTAGGCTCTCGTAACACCGTTTCACAAAATTCAACAATTTCCATCTCTAGAGTAAACATGATTTTCCAAATTATATCAGCGCAATCTACACGATTGACCCACATTCGATGAACGCAATTTTGTCTGTCAGTAGTACACCTGAAAGTGGTAAATACACACCCCGAAAATATCGACAATCAGTTAGTGAGTATCCTTCTTATCCTGACACACAAATTCACACACCTTTTCCTATCTTTTCACTATCATTAACACTACTGTTCCTCGCACCACCGTAATCCATTCAGTTCCATTTTTGCAATTCTCCCAGATGATTCATCTTGGCTCTTGGAAACCATTACAGATGACCGATATTGAAATATAATGATAAGAAAGGTACTTACGCGGCGATGCTCTTCGATAATGGCCACCGCTCCATCGAAGCCTGGTACTTCATGTTCTCGATCTGCTTCTTCAGTGCGTCACGGTCCATGGTTGCTAGAATACTGGGATCCATCGCGCCTGCAAGTAGATCAACACATCATTTTTAGAGCGGTGGGCAGTTCTCGGCTAGTGTGCGAAAAGACGGTGATACGCACCCGCCTGCCAGGGCTATCGGTGTGTTAGTGTGGAAAATCGAGCCCAACATGGGAGGGAAATTTTTGGCGAAACATTTAATTTGACAGTTCGAAACGTTTCCGAAGTCACCAAGCTAAATGAGTTTTATTTGTAATTTATTTCGTTGGATTGTAAGATAGCAGAAAATAATATAAAAACAAAATAAGATACATTACGAATACGGATACTCTTCTCATCTTAATGCAGAATAAATGACTGATTCGTAATGAACGGGAAACCGTTATATCAGACATGCGCCCTAAATTGAAAGGAAATTCTCTCCAGAAACTGTGGGCGCTACCAAAGCAAAGAAAGTGCCAGAATTTTGGCGGCGAAATGCAATAGTTGGACGCAAAGGATGCAAAATAACAACTCGCCTACAGAATCAACCGTCTTGATTCATTCGACCACAAAATAAAAGTCAACAAGTTTGATAGGAACGTTTATACGAGTGGCGGTGGCTGTGGCAGTAACTAATATGATGGTAAATACATCCTAACCTCCATCTACGAATACTTTTTTATACGTTACCTCTTTTTACGTAACTCTTTTTACGAATCAAATCCCAAATAACGTAATCTTTTTTTACGAACCAAATCCCAAATAACGTAAACTTTTTTTACGAACCTACTTCGTAAAAAGAGGTTTTGGTATACATCGAAAGCGATTTCCGGCTCATTTATATTTCATGGAAACTACTACAATATGGGTATTTTTGGAACGGGTTTAAAGAGTAGATTCCGGAAAATGATGATTGAGGTGGATTTGAAATTAAAAATGGCGACTTCCGGCTGCTTGATATTGCTTGAAAATCCTTACAATATGGGTATTTTCGGAATGGGATTGATAAGTAGATTTTGGAAAACGTTAAACATCGGTGGTTCTGAAATCCAAGATGGCCACTTCCAGTTTCTTGATATTCCTCGAAAACCCTTACAATATGGTTATTTTCGGAGAGAACTGGATTTCAAAACGACCACAAACATCTTTTTTTCGGTACCCACACACCAAATCTGTTCTGAATATATCCATATTATGCGTATTTTCAAGGAATATCAACAGACCGGAGGTGGTCATCTTGGATTCGGAACAATCACAAACATCGTTTTAATGGCAACACATCAAATCCTTTTCTAAAATACCCATACTGTAAGGGATTTCAACGAATATAGATGATACGGAAGTTGCCATCTTGGACCCTAAAATTGTTTTCCGGAACCTTTTCATCAATTCTTTTAAAAAATCCCGTATTGTAAGGTTTTTCAAGGAATATCAAGAAACCGCCATTTTAAATTTCGCCATTTTAAGTCGCCATCAATCCCGTTCCAAAAATACCGCCATCAATCCCCTTCCAAAAATACCTATATTGTTAGCGTTTTTAAGGTGTATCAAAAGACCGGAAGTCGCCATCTTGAATTTCAGAACCACCGGGGGTCAGAAATTAAATTTCGCTCAAAATAAATAAAACATCGCGTTATTTCCAATTTTTCGCGTAAAAAAAGTTTTTCAAATAACTCTGAGTATGTTATGAGACTATGGAAATGCTTAAGAGATGTTCCAATATCCAAGAACTACTTGGAGTATTGTTCTTAGGGACTACACTGTGTCACAGCAAGAACTAAAGCTTGCTTCATTTAGAATTGGAACAAACTTTTGCTCATATTGTGGATTTGAAAGTTCTTGGCGCCCACGTGTCGGAAATTTTATCAGCTTCACGTATGATTTTTGACATGCCACAAATCGACTGTACTTTGTAAACAATTAACATGGAAGCCGAATGAACGGAAAAAATTTTGCACAGTTATTTGGAAAATCCATTGTGGTCTGCATCTAGACTAGCTAAACCGCTGAAATTGCCCAGAAACACCGTATGGCGTGTTATCAAACGGTATAAGGAAACATTGACGACGATTCGGAAGCCTCCAGCCAATTGTCGGAGTGGAACTGTCGACCGGAAACTGCGTGGTAAGATTTTGAAGACGATTAAGAGGAATCCAAATCTGTCGGACCGTGATTTGGCCAGAAAATTCGGTGCTGCCCATAGTACCGTTAGGAGAATCCGACTCCGGGAAGGAATCAAGTCGTATCGAGCTGGCAAACAGCCAATTCGGACCATAAAACTGAATAGTGTGGTCAAAATTCGTGCTTGAAAACTATATAACCAGGTGCTGACAAGGTTCGACGGGTGTCTTCTGATGGACGATGAAACCTATGTTAAGGCTGACTTCGGGCTAATTCCAGGTTGAAAATTTTACTTTGCAACGGCTCGGGGGGATGTTCCAGCCTAATTTAAATTTGTTTTTGGCGACAAATTTGTAAGAAAATTTATGATTTGGCAGGGCATTTGCAGCTGTGGCAAAAAAAAACGAAAGTTTTCGTTACAAATAAGACAATGACATCCGAACTATACCAAAAAGAGTATCTCCAAAAATGAATTTTGCGTTCATTCGATCCCACGACCATCCCATAAAGTTTTGGCTAGATTTGGCAAGCTGCCATTACAGCAAAGTCGTTCAAGAATGGTATACAGAGAAAGGGGTCCAGTTTGTTCCGAAAAACCTTAATCCACTCAACTGCCGCCAGCTCCGCCCTATTGAGACTGGGCAATCATGACGAGGAGACTCAAGGCAAAGGGAAAGGTTGTCAAAGACATCAATCAGATGACGACCAGGTGGAATAAGATAGCTAAAACGATGGACGAAGAAGGTGTGCACCGCCTAATGAGCCGTGTTACAGGAAAAATTCGAGAATTTCTTCGAAACCGTGACGAATAATTTTATCCGTATTTTTTCTTAAAAGTATGAAAAAAACGCTACATTTTTATAAAACAAGATCTTGAATTCAATAATAAATAACTGAAATACAGGCAATTGTCTTTGCTCCAATGCTATCTGAAGCAAGCTTTACAAAGACTAATGCATTTTTTGTTTATGGTTCATACTTTTAGAGCGACACATTGCTTATTTGTCTATTTATAGCTGTTCCAGGTAGGTTCCCAGCTGTCGAAGAACTTCAGTAAAAATAGGTCTTAAGATCCACTCGAGCATTCAGCAGTCTATCAACCTTTATTCTGAATAACGACGTATCGTTTTTTCGATCGTATTTCATTTGTATTCCTAATAACGCTAGCAAATTAAAGGTAGCTAGGATTCGATCGAACCATATTCGATCGAAAAACAAATACGTCGTTATTCAGAATAAGGACGTATGTTTAGTTTTTCATTGCTGCTCATAGACGTAGAACTACACACTGTTTTGTTTGTGTGTTTTGATCTTTCTTCCGAACATTCCCAGTCGTCCAAGAACTTCAGTGAGAACAAGTCTTAAGACCTATACGTAGCTTATTTTTCAATGCTGTTCATAGTCGTAAAGCTAAAACTCCTAAATTTCCTTCATTATGCTAAAGCCTTGTTTTACGCGTCATCGCGTAAATTAAATAAAAAATCGCGTTATTTCAAATAAAACGCGTAAAATGTCGCGTAAATTAAGTTCGCGTAAATTGAGGTTTTAGTGTATTGATCTATTAATAGTAGCATTGATGTCATTGTTAATATGAAATAGTGTGTACTGTGTCGTTAGCAAACAACCGCGGAATCCCCATGAGTTGTAAGTTTATTATCAACGGGAACGTGCCATTTGAGCCAATTTGTTTCGATTCCTGTGAGTTACGTAAGTAAGCGCATTGTTTTCTATTCTACAAGTAGCGATACAAAGTGTCCAAAGCTTTTCTTGAGATCTATAAATAAGACAACCATGTTTTTTATGATGTTGTCTACTAATTCGATGATAGCGGTGTGTGTGCTGGAACCTTGTCTAAAGCAATACAGAAATTTATAAATGTCTATTAACCAAAAGTTATTCAAAGAATATTAACCAAGTAATTTTACAAGTTACGAGATTTGATTGAAATTCATTTCGCAAGTAATACATATTTCGACAATGATGATTTTTATGGGAGAGTAGTTACCTCTCATGATTTGGATCATTTTGATTATAATATCATGAATGATTGTCATGATTTCACAAGATTGGTTTCACGATTTTTTTATCATGACACCGTTAACGAATTTCATTCCGTGTGGGGCATTTTTCATTAAGGTTTCTTCAACAAGCTATATCAGGATTGGGAACATGATATGAAATTACCGTTATTTTACTCTATTTTACATGGTACATGAATGAACAAATTGTAGATTTGCAGGCCACTCGATCTTGGGTAGCCATTCGCTATTCTCTCGTCACTCTCTTCGCAAGCGGATCTCTCTTGATCACACACATCCGTAGTGTTCTAGGTCCATCCTGCTGATGGCTTCTTTAGTGACCCTGATACGAAATAATATTATTGTCCATACAACCTAACAGCTATAGGCCTGGGGTGTCTTTTTCTGTATCAAGCATACGTCTCCACATAACTCGGTCCATGGTTGCTCGTCGCCAGCCACTAAAAGCACGGATGCTTCTGAGATCACCCTCCACTTGATCGATCCACCTTGCTCGCTGCGCTCCTCTTCTTCTTGTACCAGTCGGATTAGATTCAAGAACCATTTTCACTAGGCTGTCGTCCGACATCCTTATGACATGCCCAGCCCATCGTAGACGTCCGATTTTAGCTGTCCGTACGATAGGTGGTTCTCCTAGCAGCTGTTACAATTCGTGATTCATACGCCGTCTCCACGTTCCGTCTTCCATTTGCACACCACCAAAGATGGTCCTCAGTACCTTTCTTTCGAAAACACTGAGGGCGCGTTGGTCCTCTGCCAACATAGTCCAGGTTTCGTGGCCATAGAGAACAACCGGTCTAATGAGCGTTTTGTAGATGGTCAATTTCGTACGGTTGCGTACTTTTCTCGATCGGAGGGTTTTTCTGAGTCCATAGTACGCACGATTCCCTGCCAAAATACGTCTATGAATTTCTCTGCTGGTGTCATTATCGGCGGTCACCAGTGAGCTCAAATACACAAACTCGTCAACCACCTCGATATCGTCACCGTCTATCAATCGTGGTGGGAGGCGTAGTGTTTCTCTCTTCCTCTCATGCATTTTGTTTTTGACGCATTTATGGTCAGTCCGATACGCCAAGCATCAGCTTTCAGTCCGATGTAGGTTTCCGTCATCTTCTCAAGGTTACGTGTCACAATATCAATATCGTCAGCGAATCCAAAAAGTTGTACGGACTTTCGGAAGATCGTGCCACTCGTGTCGATCCTCGCTCTTCGAATCACACCTTCCAGGGCAATATTGAACAAGATACAAGAAAGTCCATCACCTTGACGTAGCCCTCTACGAGATTCGAAGGGACTCGAGAGCGTCCCAGATACTCGGACGTAGCACATCACTCTATCCATCATTGCTTTGACCAATCGCGTCAGTTTATCCGGGAAAACCGTGCATTATCTGCCATAGCTGTTCTCGATCGATTGTGTCGTATGCCGCTTTGAAGTCAATGAATAGGTGATGCGTGGGTACGTTGTGTTCACGACACTTTTGGAGTACTTGTCTTATCGCGAATATGTGATCCGTAGTGGCGCGGGCTCCAGTAAATCCCGCTTGGTACGGCCCCACGAATTCCTTAGCTATTGGTGATAGACGACGGCAAAGAATTTGGGAGAGTACCTTGTAGGCGGCGTTCAGCAAAGTGATTGCGCGGTAATTGCAACAGTCTAGCTTATCGCCCTTTTCGTAGACGGGACATACCATTCCATTCATCCATTCCTGCGGTAGAATCTCCTCCTCCCAAATCTTAGAAATCATCCAGTGCAGCGCTGTAGCCAGTGCCTCTCCATGTTTGAGCAGCTCGCCTGACAACTGGTCATTGTCCGCGGCTTTGTTGTTCCTCAGCTTGCCGATCTCATCACTTATCTTCGACAGATCAGATGCTGGAAATCTGTTGTCGGCTGAGCGTGCACCCAGATTGATTCCTGTACCGTTCTCTGTATCTTGTGCTTCGCCATTCGGATGCTCGTCATAGTACTGCTTCCACCTGTTAGGTTACCATTGGTATCTCTGCACATTTCGGCCTGTGGCGTGTAGCCTCTACGTGAGCGGTTCATCTTCTCATAGAACCTCCGTGTGTAATTTGCGCGGTACAGATGTTCCATCGGTTAGCGATCTTGCTCTTCCTGGTGGCGCTTTTTCTTCCGGAAAACCGTGTTCTGTCTGTTCCGCGCCTGTCTGTATCGTTCCTCGTTCCCTCTAGTGCTGTGTTGTAGCATCCTCGCCCTTGTTGCATTCTTCTCTTCGACCAACTGCTGACATTCGCCGTCAAACCAGTCATTTCCTCCATTCGATAACCTCGTACCTAGAGCGGTTGCAGCAGTGTACCAAGAGGAATTCAGACTTCGCCATTAGAAGGATCCGAGTCCTACTTAGATTATACAATTCGTAATTTTCTTTGTTGGTCATACAAACACTAAACAAAGCATTAATACAGCATATTTATTACGAAAATATGTGTGGTAGTTAAAAAAAACTACGCACATTTTTCTAGTGGAACAATTTTATTGGACGCGAACAAATTTGGCTCACCACCATCCAAACGGCTTAGAATATGCATTGTAAAATTGAATTTAAGTAAGTAAAATGAGCGTGTGAAATGAAGATAACTACACACAGCTAAGCGGAACACTTCCAAGAAAAGAACCGCTAACGAATCAAAATAATTCTCCCAGATTAGGCTATTCATAAAAAATACTTTGTTGAGCGGAGTGATAGTTTAGTGAAAAATGTGCTCTGGTAACTGAAAGTAGGAAAAGAGAAACTTCTGCAATTGTGGCTGACTCATACACTGAACAAAAAAAAATTTACAAAACAAAACATTTTTGATTTCGATAAAATTTTGTCCCAAAATAGGCACTAAGGAGTGTATCGAAAAGTGATTGAACATTGGTTATTGAATAAAGAAGCGAAAAAAAAAAATTTTGACATCTGATTATATTGAGGAATATCCTAGTTTCTGTGAAACGCTCACACTTTGAACTTGACATTCTTCATTAAACTCTGCGCAGTTACTTTTGTGACTTTCCTGATGGCAGCTGTTCAGTTTTTTTTTTGAACTCCTGCATGTTTTGGGACACTGTACCTTCCTTCCGAAAGTGCCGCTTGACAATTGTCCAATACCTTTCAATTGGCCGAAGATCCGGGCAGTTCGGTGGGTTGATGTCCTTTTTCACGAATTATACATTATTTATTGACAACCACTGTAGAACGGAGTTGGCGTAGTGGGCTGAAGCCAAATCCCGCCAGAAGAGAGGAGGAGCCTTAAGCTTTCTGTACAGTGGCAGCATTCTCTTCTTCAAACATTCTTCCTCGTATACCTTGGCGTTAATTGTGCCATTTGTGAAGAAAATCGACGATCGTAAACCACAGGTACAAATTGCTTGCAGAACCAACACCTTCTGCCCAAACTTTTCCATCGTCACCGTGGTGTCAGCGGCGTCTAGGTCCTGGTACACCGATTTCGTATAATATTGCGGTCCGGGCGGCGCGCTCGAGTCTTCCTTGACGTAGGTTTCGTCATCGATCAGGATGCATCCGTCTTTATTCTATAAAATCCGGTTATACAGTTTTCGCGCTCTTGTTTTGGCCTGAACTTACTGTACCAGGGACTTTTTCGGCACCTTCTATTTCTTGTACGTTTTCAGGGAGTTCCAAACTTTGATCCGTTGAATCATTTCGATGCTGGTGTTGAACTGCTTGGCCAAACCCCGCGTCGACGCCGATGGGTTTTTCCTGATGTACTCAACCAGTTTTAAGTCCCGGCCGAGCTGGCTGGGACCCGTTTTCCTACCGGATCCGGGCAAATCCTTCATGGAAAGGGTCTTACCGAACTTCTCGATAATATTTTTGACACTGGTGTGGTGCACTTTCACCCGTTTTGCAATTTCGTTGTACGTAACACCACTTTCTGAGCACCAAGTGTGCAGAATTTTCTTTCGCGTTTCCGGATCAATTCGACTCATCATTGAAACGATAAACCGTATCGAAACCAATCGATTGCGCAGCTGTTATTGATGTCATGTCACATGTCACCGCAAAACACGCTGCAAAAAATTAAGCCATTTCAAAGTAATAACTGTTTGAATGTTGCTAACTACTTATCGATACACTCCTTACTAACCACTCATAAATTGCAAGATAAGAAGTTTTAAATAAAAACAAAATTTCTTACAAAAATTATTTCTTGTCCAATCATTCAAGATTCCTATGAAACTCAATTTGTGAGAAAATTTCCCCTAATACCCTGTTACTAGTTGCCCTATATCTGCAGACAGCATCAGTGCTGGATAAGAAATTTTTGTTGGAAAACTATTTTTCCTTAAAAATGCCAATCTTGCAACATACGGAAGGACAAAATTCCATTCGTATAAAGAATGTTTATTTTTGTAATTTGACTTCGAATTTTTTAGATCAATTTTAGTTCAGGCATCCACTACTATTGACCGTTTTTAGCAAAGGTGCACATAACTTTTTTCGTTTAAGATTTACGTTTTGTCTTTGACTCATCAGTGCAGTAACAGTTCATATTAAAGTGCTATTGCACTTTGCCGTTCAACATGAACCGGTAAGCAAATGTAAACGTTCATTCTACTTTCAGTTCCGTGATTTTAATAATTACGCCGGAACGCAATGTCTGCTCTGACGTCTCGGACGAAAACAGCACTATCTTTAGAAAAATTCTAAACACATTTCTGCAAAAGGATATAAAGAAATACAAACTATACAGTAAAGTGTTGTAATATTGACTTACAGAAAGTTAGTCAAATTTTTTAGTTAAAACATTGCAAAAAATTAAGATCGTACTCTCAAGATAGCAAATTATGTTTTGACCTGTGTGCAACCCCACCACCCCACCGCTACCAACAGTTTTGTTACGCTGCCGATGTTAAGAAAAAACACGTCAGCGCGAATACTATCTTATTTTAATTGCAGCACCCCATATATGTTCTCTCTTCCAAAATCACCAACGAAAAGCATTTGGCAAATATTTTTCTTCATATAAAAATTGCGTGAGTGCAATTTATTGAAACTTAACAAGCACTTTTACATTTTGACCGCAATAAAATTTTGAGAACACAGCTGGGCATGAACTTCTTAACAAGAACCGAACGAAAAAAGTTTAAAGCCAAAAAACTGGATAAATATATAACCAATGCTTTTATCCGGTTTTTGCACCGGAACTTTTATATGTGTCACCACTAAACGCATCATAGTATAAACTTTTTTATATACGAAGAAAACAGAGCTATGTCAGGATGCTATATTCCGATACGAAACATGACTTCTTGTTTCAACAGACTTCGCAGCCGACTCTTGCAGTCAGTGGTGAATCGGTGGCGAAGTTTGTTGATAGATTTTTATGTATCTAGTTCTAGGTGTGACTTTAGTACCTTTTGTTTTTTTGAAGGCGTAAGTACAGATTCAAAAATCAATTAACAACAGTTTCCGAATTGGAATAGAATATAATTTGCAATTTAGGGGAATCATCAGGACTATGAGGGATTGAATCATAGTCCGGATTCTGCTTTTGGTATTCCAGAATGAGTGTTAAGACTATCAATTTCAGGTGTGTGTTTTTATAAGTGACCATATAAGCTCTTCTGGTTTGCAAATTTCGTTGATTATTTGTGGAACAAATTCAGTTCAAATATAGTGGCTTCGGAAGCACCGGGAATCGAGGCTCCGACCAGAATCAGTTCCGGAAACAGTGGTTAAAAACACCAAACGCCAATCAGTACCGGAAACAGTGGTTAAAAACACCAAATTGGATCTTACTTCGATTTATCGAAGACGGTTAGACCGATTTTCACAAACTTAAATTGAAAGTAAATTTTGTATCATCCACAGATTACTATGAAATATTTTTGGATCCGACTTCCGATTTTGGAACATGAACTGTAACTAAGACTTTTCTAATACGTAAGTCTTATTAATTGTTGGCCTAACTAAGTGGTTTCGGCTATACCGGTTCTCGGACTCCGGTTCCAAAAATATTGGAAATACTGGTCAACACCTCCGAAATAAACGGAAATTGCCAGGATTTCTCTGGGACAGTTAAACTGAGTTTCAAAAGCTTTGGCTTAAATGAAAAATCTTATAGTCGCAACCAGTTTCTATGAAATTTTATTCGAATCCATCTTTCGGATCTTTTATAGAGTATTCAAAATTTTGAACTATCAATTGAATTGCAAAGAACTTGAAAATTCTGTGAAATTGTACTGAAGGCTAGTCCAAACATATGTCTTGTTAATTTTAAACTTAACAAACTTAATGTGTTATTCCGATACTGATAATAATAATCTAAAATCCTGAAATCGAATTTGCAGTAATTGCTAGTATTACCAGTAGTGAAAAAAGCTTCATTACACTACTAGGAGAATCAAAACTGGTTTTTATAAAATTTCAAAATATGTATGAAAAATGTAGTAAGTGTAAATAGTATGTATCAAACCAACCAATGAGTGTCCGTTTTTGGAAGTGGCCAGGGCCCCTTAATCCCCCTCCCCCCCTCTGGGTACGTGCCTATACCCATGTGCTGTTCATGCCATTAAATATCAAAATATTTCTAATAGTCACCCAGAAACATAAACTCACGTGCCTTAAATCACCCTGAAACATATCCATAATCTTTTTCTTCTTCCATCATCTCAAGTTCAGCGTTTCCATCGTTAGTGCCCTTCATCACCTAGACATTAACCACTCCAGCTTTGCGCAATTTTCTCATGGATTGTGCAATTATCAGCATTTAAGCTGTTTATTTTTTCAACAATTGCAACATATTAGCATTGCTCGTACAGGTTACTGCCGTCGCATTTGAAAACCGTTTTTATCGTGATGGGAGTGGGTGGATAGGATTGCAATTCATCGGAGCTATCACCTGAGCTGCTTCAACTCCGATGTAAACTAGGGATGAGACAAGTGAGACGGAGTTTTCTGGTGAACACAAACGCAAACAAACGGCCAGCCTCCGTTTGTCGGGGGCTCACGGAGGGGTGGGAGGGATGGAACAGTTCCCATCGCTTCCTCTCAATCAGTGGCGGTGGATGCATGGCAGCCTACACCGACACGATAGATCGAATAGAATAGACGCAACGCAACGCAACGCAAGGTTACCGGTAGAACACTTAGCATTGACCATATAACAAAAACTACAAACAGGTGAAGCCAGTGATCATCTCGTTGGATTGGTTCTTAAATGGTCAATCGGTTTGTTCTGTTTTCTAACTAGGGCTATTGTTCCAATAGTCATCTCATTAGTAAAGGGTCCCTTGAGGTTACTCTTAAGGTCAATCTATAATAAAAATTCAATACTTTAAAAACAATTAAATAATTACAACTTTGTGATTCACTTTGTTCTAGTAAGATTATATCGTTTTCATTATTCAGAGAAAAAAGTTTACTGTGATCTTCCTTATCATTAATTTTTATAGAATACTAATAGAAAGACAATACTTTCTGTGATCTTCGGTTTTATGTGAGAAACTTCGATTTGTCAACTCTGGTGATAACCAGAGTCTATGATATATCCGAAGGAGACGAAATATCTGAAACTGGTTGCGCGGCCACTGAATGATCATTTCATTATTTGCCCCGGTAACCAGGCTATTTTTATGAACTTCAATTTTTTTTTCATTTGAAAACTTGTAATCGGATTTGCTTTTGGTTTGTTTTACGAATAAAGTTAAGATATAATATGTTAAAATGAAGCTAATTTTGTGCATAAATCATCTGACATTTTAATACCTTCATCCAGTTACGGTAGATATTAAAAGTTTGTGCAAGTTGAAGCTTACTACCATAAGAGTATGTTGCACCTTGTGTTGACATTAAAATGCCTTAAACTTCTCACTTTACAAGGCCGGGTGTAAATTAAACATTCACCACTATTCGCGTTAGGGTTTTCTGCCCTAATTTTGAACGCTTATGATTAAGTCATTTGCAGATGGATACAAAGATGTAACCATCGATCGGTTTGAAAATTGAACATGTAACAAAACAAAATTAAGATTTGTCAATAGTACACATTTGGAAATTTTTTGCCTCATATAGAAAGGCTATACAATCACTGTGAAAACCGACTTTTGAACCAAGGCCCGGAGGGCCGAATGTCATATACCATCCGACAACCTGAGTAAATGTGTGTGTATGATAAATATTTTCACTCATTTTTCTCGGATATGACCGAACTAACTTTCACAAATTTAGATGCAAATGAAAGGTCTTATGGTCTCATACGAATTTCCTAAAATTCGTTTGGATCCGACTGCCGGTCCCAAATTTATAGGGTGATATGCACCAACCAAATTAATGTCACTTACTTTTCTCGGAGATGGCAGAACCAATCTTCACCATATTAAATTAAACTGAAATTTCTTAAGACGTCAATTTTTATTCTTATCAAACCCCTGGTTCCGGAGCTAGGGTGCTTAGTGTGAAAATGTCAGTTTCAAGAATATTTTTAAGCCACAACTCTATACATATAGGATAGTTAATTTCTCTAGTTTGCAGACCATGAGAGTCTGTAACCACATGAACCATTGATAGTCCCATAAATGATTTGCTGAATTTTAAAGGTAAATCTAGATCAAATTAGACTAAATATCGATTGCATAGAAAACCTTGCCACAAAACTCAAGGTAGCAAATCACCTTGAACAAACTTTTCAAAACAAAATTATTTGATATTTGATTAGAAATGGCCTTTTTTAATAGTCTCCTAGATGATCAATCAATCAATTTTCATAACATTTTTCCCACTATTCTTGATTTACGCCCAAAACATGATTTTTGTACGCTTCGATAGTTTCTTCAACAGTATTGAATCGCTCTCCACGCGGTTTATTCTTCACGGAAGGGAACAAAAAGAAGTCGTTAGATGCCAAAGCATGACTATACGGCGGGTGGACCATCAATTCGACTATTTTTGGGTGCTTGAGCCGATTTGTTAAAGCTTGCATTGTCGTGATGAAGAATGATTTTGCGTCTTGCAGTTGTTTTCCTTATTTCACGAAAAACTTCTGGAAAACAAATGGTCGCATACCAATCAGAATGAACGGTTCTAAAGAAACGGTAGCGACATTTTCTTTGAAGTGCTTCGAGCGCGAACAACATTTGTTGGATAAGGTTCTTCTTAGAACACCCATACAGTCTACTGCTGCTTAGTTTCAGGATCAAACTGTCAAATTATGTGGTAACAACGACTAAATGTTCATGTAAAACTAAACGTTAAAGTTCAAGGGAGAGCAAGGATGTGAATATATAGAACGAAAAGACAAGACGTGACTGAGAGTCATTTAAGCAAGCAGAAATCTTCTAGTAACTTAACTTTAAAAAAAAGTAACTTAACTTTAACAGTTAAGTCTAGATTTCCGCTTGCTTAAATGACCCTCTGTCACGTCTCACCTTTCCGTTCTTTATATTCACATCCTTACTCTCTCTTGAGTACTATCATTCTATAATTTTCATTTTCTGTTTCTACAAATGTGAACTAAATAAATAGCGCTCAAATGACAAAATGTTCTGAAGATGGTTATGGTTAAAAATGTCAAACTGTATGATTGAAACGTCAAAGCCACATATATAATTCCATTATATTCATGTTTGGCATCCTCAAATTAGCTTAGAAACTTACTGTTACTGAAACAATCGACAGCGAAAATATGTGCGTCACCACTGTTTAAATACACTTTTGGGTTATATACCCCTCAATTTTCAAGTGTCCATGATTTGCCCCAGTCTCTCCTAGGTAATGCAACATTTAAATTGTAATCAGTAGAAAATGTGATGAAATTACAACTACATTGTGTGAGCGAGTTATGAAAATCAAAATTCATTATGAAAATCAATAAGTTTTGTACAGCAACTCTTTAAACACGATGAACATATAAAAGAAAATTTTTGCACATAGTAAAGATTTTATGGCAAGTCATTGTGAAAATCTTACCAACTAGATTTTTCTAAAAAAGTCATGGTTTGTAAAAAAGTCATGGTCTGTATGGTTTCGACATACAGAGAAAGAAATAATGAAATTTACACGAGATGTAAATCAATAGTAACATGGAATAGACATGCGCTGAATCGAAATTTTGATTGAAAACCTTCATCGATGCAAAACTAAATTGAATTGCATTGAATTTTCAATGAATATAACTGTATCTTTCAATTAACGCTTATTTTGCGATTAAATTATATTGAAACGTACAGAATTCTAAAGTAATTTTATGTTTAATTACCTGCTCCAAATATGTGCATGAAAATAGATGTAAATTCACAAAATATTTTTATCTGTGTAATTTAATTTTGATCAAAATTTTATGACATTCAAAGACATGTTGAAAATTTAAAAAAAAAATGTTTTTCAGTCATTTTCTCGAAATGAAGTTACATACTTGGTTCACATTAAGGTTATTCCGCTCTTCTCAAATTAATTGAAATATCCGATCAATGTTTAGTATTTAATACCATACTATGTAAAGATTTCAATCCAATGGGATATCAAACCTCCAATCCAAGAGAAAAAAGCTTTTTTATTTCAATTATAAAGGGTTTAACCTTAAGGTCATTCGCCTCTTTGAACCATAAAAACTTTCTGACCAAATGTGCTGGATTGGAAATCGAATCCAGGACTGCGTGAAAGGCATCGAATCACCCATCATACTATACCCGTAGCTAAAAGTTGTTGGGAAAAAATCACGACTGAAATTTTTCACAAGTGATTTTCAGACAAAAAAATCATGGTTCAGAAAACTCATTTCAAAAAAATTCAGTACTTATTTTTGGCAACCGAATTCACACTGAAACTGATTTCACATGGAAAAAATCAGTTGCGAGAAACGCTTAGTAACAGTTATAATGATAGAAACATCAATAAAAATAATCAAAAAGTATGCTATGCAGCTGATAAAGAAATATTTGCCAATTTAGCTTGAATATCATACGCAGAAGTAACAGGAGCACAGATTATCACTATGCCAGTTCAAACGCATATGTTTGAGACAAGCACCTGTTCCTGCTGTATGTTTGAGACATGCATAATGCTGCGCTCCTGTTAATTCTATAAACAAAATTCATGCTAAATAGCAATTTATTGAGTTTAATCTGTATAGTGAAGCGTAATCCAGTTGCGAGTTTATTCAGAAGAGATTTCTTTATTAATGAAAATATAATAACTAAACCTTGCACGAATAACTTCGGTGTCGAACTGAAACATAGTGGAAATTCAGCATCCAAATATCATCGGAATTCTTCTCTCTTTCAATTATCTCTTTGGCGATATGTCAGTGGGTAAAAATTCGTCAAGTTTCGCTGATACAAAAAATTACTTTTAAACTACGAGGCTTAGAGTTTAGGGGATGCTTGTTTCGTTAATGAAAATCTCGGAAGTGATTTTTTCAGTCACTGAGCTTTTTTAGAAAACCTCTTGAACTGATTTTTTCATGAGTGATAATGAAATGAACTTTCCTGATCATGATTTTCCCAACACTAGTTTTCATTAATTAATAGATCAGCCATCAGCTGAAAATATGTTGCTAAGAATAGAACTAGCCCTCTTAGACAAAACCATGCGCATCTGTTAGGTATAGTAGATCTTGCGGTTATTATAGTCCTAGTTAGATACATGCACCCCCAACAAAGAGCGCATACTATGGTATAATCAGTATTCAAGGACGTCTCTTAAATCGATTTTATATATGTTTCCGGCGTATCACGAATTATTGATTCTTCATTCACTGAATCTTTTATCTCTTTACTAGAGTGCTGCTTTGAGAGGGATTCAACCCAGATGGTAACCCTATGTATATTCTAGAAGCTAAATGAAATAAGCATCTAGAATAAGCTTGTTATACGATGTGGTACAGAGATGTTAAAACTGACAACACATTTGTGTGTCAATCACACACAACATGGTTCCGTTTCAATTTACAGAACAACGATAGAAAAAAAACATAACAAAATCAGCATTAACTCGCTCATCCAAACTTATATCTTGAACCAGGTTGTCATATCCATTTGCTGTCAAATCGAATGCAATACGTTTTCTTTGAGCATCCGTTTCACATGCGGTAGAATTATCAAATTGACACAATGTCATTCGGTGACCTAGTTTCTTGCCTTCAAATGGTAGAAATGCATAGTGAAAAGGAAGAAAATTACATCCCTTTCGATTAAAAATGAAGAACGAATCTTCTACTGTAGGTATGATAGAAAAACGGCACTGCACTACTCATTCAAATTATTCGTGCAAACTCAAAGAATAGTGAGCAGAAGTCGTTACCTATTTACTTCTAGTGAAATGCATTTTAGCCTATCTTTGTGATGTTTAATGGTTCACGCTCACGGAAGGAAAACTATCAACTTCCTATCACGAGCATGAGGCCTTCGATGTCACAAAAGAAAGAAAAATGATTTCAATGAATGGGATGAAGGGCACTCTAGAAGCATTCACCTTAGTAGGCAAAAAATACACTACGAAAAGCAATAACTTCAAAGATCGGGGAAGTTAAAATTTATGGAAAAAATGTCAGTAAAAACTGGCACCTAACTAAATCGCGATAAGTAGCGTATTTTTCAACACAATCATGGTTTAAAAAAACATACATACATAGCCTTAAAATAATATGGCTAGATAAAAAAAAAATAGGTAATTTCGGATCCGGGAGTCGAATTGGGATGATACTCAATAGCGCTCTATGAGAAAGCGGGGCCTTTCATGAAAATCTATTTTTTTTGTCTTGAATACGACTTACTTTACTATGGGGCGCCTTTTCAAAATTTACCCTCTGAGAGAGTGAGAGAGTTGTTGATCGTGAATGTCTCTTGCTGTGTCTAACGTATCGACATAATTTTTGCTACATGCCATCGTAAATATGATCATCAATATATGATAAAATTTTCAGTTGTGTGACATAATCTCAAATGATTCAAAATTAAAGTTTGTTCTAAATCTTTCTCGTACCTGGGTAAGTATAAAAGGTTAACACTTAATATATTTCGTTTGTTCTAGCCTGCACAGTTGGCTGAGCAGGAAGTGAAGCAAGTGCAAGTCATTCCGGTTAGTTTAGGTCCAAAGCCTAGATCCAGTTCGAATGCCAAGAATTCAGTACAGGATTGAATCATTTGCGGGACGTTTGCTGAGCCAGTTTCCCTTCAAAGAAGATCAATAGCATGATCCTGCTTCTGGTCGTTTGCATTGGAGCGAAATACTACGAAAACCAGTCCTTCTAATGCCTCCAAATGTTATATAAAGAACTATAATGATTGCTGGGGGACGGGTATAGTGTGATGGGTAAGTCGATACCTTTCACGCAGCCCGCCTGGGATCAGTTCCCAACCCCGCACAAAGGGTCAGAAAGTTTTTCTGGTCCAAAGAGGCGAATGACCTTTAGGTTAAAACCTCTATAATCGAAACAAAAAACAATGATTGCTTTTTTGCAAATCGAAAATAAAAAACATCTGTTTAGTGTAAATCTATAATAATTTGATTAGCTTTGTACACTTTTCGCAATGAAAAATTCGCACCAAACAAGTGCGAATCAAGAATTTTACAGCTCTATGTTCGAAAAAATGCTCCGAACAATGTTTAATATCTTATAGAATTCCACAACTTGGCCCTTCTGAATGCCATAAACTAATCTCGTACAGCATTTTGATAGTTTCTTTCACTGAAATATGCAAATCCGAAATAAAATAATCGACATAAAAATTTTATATGTTGCTATTTTTGTGACGGTTGAGGCCACCTATTTGTAGAAAAGCTACTAACGAAATTACTCAAAAAGAATGATCCTAATCAAAATTTGTTCAGTTGAAAATCAATCGGCACTGTGAATAGTTCTATTGGGGGACGTTCGCAGAGCCAGTTTCGCTACAAACAAGAGCGATTGCGTCATCCTGCTGCTGGTCGTTTGCATTGAAGCATTGAAGTGGACAACGATGAGGAGCATTATGAAAAATTCAGCCCTTCTAATGGCTCCAACTGTTATCTAAAGAACTACTAGAATTGGGGATTGTCGTCAGGGTTGAGCCACTGTCTAGGTTCGGTCATTGCTTTTACTTTTATATGACACGTTCTACCATCGGTGTTATATCATGGAAGTATTATTCTTAATGATAGCAAACTTTTCAGTGCATTGTTTGCCACGAAGAATGTTTTGTGCATTTGTCTTGTTTTTGGCAGTCCTAAAAATTTCGGAATAACCGTGAAAAACAGATCAAAGCTAGGACAAAAATGATGACACCTCATAAGTAAGTATATATTTCCATTATGTGGTTAACCATTAACAAGTTTTTCAAGAAAATATTATTTATTTAACCTGTTCGCATGTTGTGTTCCGCGATTGGAAAAAAAACGCTTGTTGATTAGGTTGGGCCACTTATGTAGTCAAGAGACCGTTTTTCGCTTGTTTTCAGAATAACGATACATCTGAAAAGAGTAAATTTCATGTGAACGACGTTTCTCGGGCTATCAAGTCTGTAATGTTGGAAAACGAATCCATAAGAGCTGCTGCAGGGCGGTCAGTGACCTTAAAATTCTTATTGATAGTCTATTAAAACTGATTGATGTTTCATTAAAATAATAAAAAATAGTTCCATGTGTGATCATTTGAAATTATTTAAGTACATATTTCGTTCAGAATCAATAGGGGCCTAACATTCCTTATGATCAAAAAAGAACCGGAATTTTCATTTTAAAATTCCCGCGCTTGTCCAATCGGTAAACTTTTATTCTCTCAACATTGGCAACACTTTTATACACATTCTGTCAAATTTTGACGCATATCGTACGATTAGTTTTTGTTTGGCGTCCATACAAACAGTTGAATAATGGATGAAAATTTATAACAACGGCTCGCCTTCGAAGCGCCATTCGGTGTATTGTTGTGCGGTTTCGACGTCATATTCATAGATCCACACCTCATCACCAGTTATGATGCATTCAATGAATGTGGGGTCACTATCTGCGTTGGAAATCATCTCTTTGGCCACATCAACACGACGCTGTTTTTGAATGAAATTCAGCTTTTTTGGCACCAGCCGAGAAGCGACGCGTTTCAAACCCAAAACATCAGTTAAAATGTGTTCGGCTGATCCATAAGAGATACCCAACAACACAGCAATCTCTCTACAGAACGATTTTGCAACACGATTTTCCGCCGATTCAATGTTTTCTTCAGTAACAGATGTTGTTGGGCGGCCAGGGATCTCATCATGATCCAAGCTTGTACGACCACCTTTGAAGCGTTTATACCACTCGTTTGCCTGTGTTTTTCCTAGACACTAATATTTTCAACGTTTCGGAACACTTAAATCCATTTGCAACACAAAATTTGATGCACGCACGTTGTTCTAAATTTTCATTCATTATAAAAATCGCCACACGAAAATTTTTCAACTTCTTTGTATAGACGCCAAACAATAACTAATCGTATGATATGCGTCAAAATTTGACAGAATGTGTATAAAAGTGTTGCCAACGTTGAGAGAATAAAAGTTTACCGATTGGACAAGCGCGGGAATTTTAAAATGAAAATTCCGGTTCTTTTTTGATCATAAGGTAGACTACTTTTTTATTTTTTCGTTTTGTTAATAATTTTTTTATATATAATGCGCAGCAATTCACCCTAATTAGAAGTTTCTTATGGCGGACCAAACTTTTAAATAAGACATCAATATTGAGAATATTTCAATATAAACAAAAGATACAGGACAAATTCATATAGTGGTCCAACCTAGACGACATTCCCCTATCCGTTGAAATATGCCAATCGGGAGTGAATATAATTAGTTTAGTGAAGGCTCACAGTCTGATAGATTTTGATCAGAAAATTGTCGATTTTTTCCTCGGCTCGTTCTTAATTGGTAATTCTCCAACACCAACGCCTTCGTAAACGGTTCTTTTCAAAACCACCTATTATTTATTATAAAGAATCATACAAATCATTTAATAATATTTAATGGTATGTCAGATTGTTTGATGTTACTAATCCGCACTTTAATGTAGGTGCGTCGTTTCAATTTCTAGTTTTGAAGAAGAGGAGAGTTTGCACAATCAACACAATCGAATAACTAAATGATATACGGCAGTGTGAAAAAAGGGCGTGTCAGTTTTATTCGCATTCGCATCATCCAGTTATGTCTCTGACATTACCCACCCGTATTTTCTTTTTAATTCGGCTCAGCCATCTCTGAGTAAATCAAGTGTATATTTTTGTTACAAACACACACAGATATTCTGCGATTCTGACGAGCTAATTCGAATGGTATACGAAAGTTCTATCGTCACCAGTGCAGTAAAACTTCATTCAATTCGATTGAAACTGAATGTAGAACACATTGACGATCTCTCCACTGCAGTAAACTTCACCCTCTGACACACACAATGTTTGCTGACGACCCGAACGAGCAGCATTCAATTCATCACTCGTTTCTCTTCAATCGAGGCTCAGTTTTATTACCGTCAGTTGATCTCTTGAAGTAACAAAATATCTCTTTCAATAGTGTGAGAGCGGCCTTTAAATGAGGTTCATGTAAACATTCGAATTGGTTCAAGATAATAGATGAAAGACTAATCAGATAGCTGAAATGTCAATTACAGAATACACATAAATTAATTGTTTCCTCCTTCAGTTTTCATTTTTAATACTTTACTCCATTTATAATTCTATTCGTTCGAATCTGCTTACTACCAAGAGCGAAGACACTGAAGCAGCTATACTACTTGGCACTTGAAACTGAGCAAGCAAAACTTCAAATGACTAGGTACGATTATTCAACTGACGATGAATTCTGGGAGCTTCACTTGAAAATGGCAGCAAAAGTCAAATGAATTAGTAGGGATACACTGAAGGTCAGCGGCCATAAATTTCATTTTCATCCTATATTATTCGATTGAAAATGAAATTTTACCGCACTGATCGTCACAATGAATGCATATCTTTTATATATATGAAAGACAAAACTTTAAACGACAATTTCACTTATTTTTGCACTTCATATTCCACACCAACAAACATGGTGATATTTCAATTGTTTCGAGAAAGAGCAAAACTTTTTTTTTCGTTAGTTCAGATGTTGCTCGAACTTTTTCCAACTGAAAATAATAAATTACATGCACATTTTTCCTAACCGCGAATACCAGTCAATTTCACGGAAAGAGCATGAGGGTGAAGGGAACAAATCGAAGGAAAGTAAAACTTTTATTTTATTAATGTTTTCATTTGAAATCATAGGAAAATGGAAAAATTCGCATGTTCATCAAATATTGATCGAATATTAAACGACCGCTTTTAGTAGGAATTGAAAACAAAGTAATCTTGCTATTAGTGTGGGCCTCGCCGTCTATTAAAAAACAACCGACATATTGGAATAGCATGGTCGTTATTGTTTTTAGAAACTAGCTGAACTCTAATAAGAATTGTAAATTTTATTCAAATTTTTCACTGACCCGATTCAGATCACGTATTTTCCAATATATGTTGTAAACTACTTCCACAATCTTTCCCAATTAATTTTAAATTCAATGATTGTAACCAAACTAGTCAGTCACATTGATCGAGTAATATCATTCAATAGAAAACACGGAATAAAATACTGCGCCGAACTACAGCATGTCACGATACAAAAAATAAACGAAACGAAAATTCCAGACATCGACAGCTCGGGACAGTTGAAATAGCTACCGTGTGAAAATAGAACTTGATCGAACTGAAAAATGACAAAAGAGTGGTTTCAGTGGTTAAGTGTAATTTAGATCACCGACAGATTTAATTAACGCGTACATCCTAACTGATAAGCAACCGGGGAATAAAGATGTCATTGAGTACACACACCTTTACAAAGATATTCCTCGCTTTCGAAATAACACAAATAATCTCTTTATCAGAGGCTTCACAGAACGTTATCACGATTCCTGATAAGACCTTCGGACGATTCAGTGTTATCCACAGCAAGTCTTGCACCACTCACTGGAATTCACTGCATTCGAAGAATTAAATTTACACCGTCAAGCACTAGAATATGTAGTCGTTGGTTGAGACACTGCAACCGACAATGGCTACTTGGATCGGGGCCAGTGTCGTTGGTTCAGGAGATTCCAAAGAAACTATTAAACTATTTACCGCCACGACGCAACACCAATGATCACCGTTTTAGGTTTCGGTTCGTGGTCGTAGAAACCGCTGCTGCTGCTACTGTTTATGGCACTCTGCTTCACGGGGTTCTGTTCACGACGAGCTACGTTTAGCGACTAATTTGAGTGGCCACTTTCAACCGTTTTTTTTTCGCCTGCTGCCGATGTTCGTTTCATTCTTGCCTCCATTCTGTGTATACACATTGGCTCAAACTCTTCGATACATCGTTATACAGCCAGGTTGCAGCCGTATCTAGCTATCTGCCTATCGACTAGCAGAGCTCTGCGAGATGCAAGCCTACACTGCAATATCGGTTTGGAGCTGGGCGGCCGAGGCCAATATGTACAATGTTCTGCTCTATTGTTGGTATCTGCATACATACTGGGATGCCAGATGGGGGCGGGGTGGGATGCATCATCGAACGACAGCCGACAGCATTGTATGGCACCTGTGTACCTATCAGCTGATAAAAGGGTGTCAAGTTTGGTGTAATGAATACCAGCACACCAAGTTAAAGAGGCTGCATGACGACCAATGTTTCGAACTGAAGCATTATCAACCAAATTTCGCAATTAACTTTGATGTTGGTGACGATGGTTCCACCTCGTTCTCGTGCTTGATACAGCAGTCTAAGTGGGTCTAGCTAAATTTATATTAAGTGAAAAATTTATTAAAATTATTATTTCTGTGTAAAGTGCCAAATGAGTGATGCTGCCCATCAGAGCTCCCTTATTCCAGTGCACAGTGGTCCCAGTTACTCCAAAATGCGTTTTCTGTTTGCGCTTCTGACGTTGATTTTGGAGCCTAAATGCCTTCAAAAGAATTTTCGATTGGAGTTGTCCCCTTCTCCTAGAAGTGAGACTAAAGTAATAATTTGCCTACATTGCGTGATGGAGAACTCATTTCTTCGGAGGAGTTGTAGAGTACCATATTATTTATTACAAGAAAACACGCCGAACACAGTGAACTCTTTAAAATGGATTGGTGTCGAGATATGAAGCATTGTTTATCGGAGGCCCCAAAATGTATACTTTAACTTTTTAGTAACATTGGCTTCTACTATATTAATTTAACGTCACTACACGTTCACAAAAGTCACTGTTTAACTTATAGCTTAAACTTGTAAAACCGATACACTGAAATAGGACGTACAAAACATTCCGATATACGAATCTGTATTATAACTCTAGTAATACTTCTGTGAAAGTTTAGTGTAGTATTAATACAGTTGAATTAAAATGTACAAAAAAGTTGAAGCATTCAAATAATTCTATTAACTGCTGCAGTTAGTCAGGGCCCAAAATGTAGTTTTTTCATCATAGATTTTTTCAATGATTTTTAAGAATTTTCTAATATTCTGCAAATATTTATCTATTTTTCTTATAAATACAATAAATAGGAAAAGAGTTTTTTTTGGTTGTAGAATTACAAATGAGACTTTGAAATTCCAGCTTTTAATAAAATAAAATCACGTCGAACCATGGCTAAATTAGAGTGCCTATAACCAGAGTGGCGACTTCTCATCCGTAATGTTGGCAACAATTCAAAACATTCCATTAGCTTTATATTGAATTGACAGGTCGTTTGCTCGTTTGGAACTGGTAGCTGTCATTCCAAACGAACTGCTGTCGCCACTCTGTTTATAGTCACTCTAGGTTAAATTATAACTTTCTGTGTCAATTAGAAAACCTGTTTTAATCCACCTAATGGTGTAATGATGCCTTCTCATTTTCACTTTTTCCTGTATATTACAGCAGAAATTCCCCGAAATACTACAATTTGAAAAGTTCAGAAAGTATGTTAGAATATTTCTGTTTCATAATACTACTACATTGATACACTACATTTGAATTTAAGTTAGTAAAATCTATTCAATCATATGTGGATATCGGCATAGTGACATTCGGTTCATTCAATCATACACTAACATGAACTACAAATTTATTACAAACGTGGGAAAAAAATGTACCGGTCGGATTTGGATAAAATTTAGCAAATCATTTATTGGACTATCAATGGATTATTTGGTTTCAGAGTCTCATGGTCTGCAAACTAGAGAAAATCACTAGCCAATATAAAAAGGTAGCTTATGAAGGTAGCTATCTCCGAAACCAGGGATTTGATCCGAATAAAAATTAGTATATTCTTATGACATCTTAAGAACTTCCATCTCCGAGAAAAGTGAGTGACATTATTTTCACATTTTATGTGCATATCACCCTGTAATTCCGGAACCGGAAGTTGGATCCAAATGAAATTCCGCAACTTTGGCCGAGACCATAAGACCTTTTATATGAATCTAAGTTTGTGAAAATCGGTTCTGCCATCTGGGAGAATAGTGAGTGACATTATATTCACATTTTTAATGCACTATTTCCATATTTTCTTTCAAGTTGGATACTTATGAAATTCCGGAACTTTGTTTGGAACCATGAGACCTTTAATTTGAATCTAAGTTTGTGAAACTCGGTTCTACCATCTTCGATCAAATTAAGTGATTGGACATTAATAAAAATTAAAAACAACTACCTAAAACGATGTCGTCGAGACCCCAATGATGTTCGCTTAGCGGGTTTGCTTAGCTAAAAAGCGAGCAAAAAGGAGTTATTTAGAGAGGCTATTGAACAACACACCGCACTCAAGCATGTGGAAGAACATAAACCTATTACTAGGTAAAAAGCAAACCAAATCAACTCCATCTTTGATTGTCAACGGAAATTGTATAACTGACAAGAAACTAATCTGTGAAGCATTCAACAAGCACTTTGTTACAGTTGGATCCAAGTTAGCAGAGAATATAACCCCAAATGGGTCTTGTCCACTGCAACACATCGATCCAATTGCAAATTCAATTTTCCTCCAACCATCGTCGGTGAATCAGATTATACTTCTCATCAATGAACTGAAAACGAACAAAAGTCCTGGCCCTGATCTTATTCCAGCAAAAATAATAATAAAAAATAATTCCGAATCCTTTTCTCGGATCTTATCTGACTCATTTAACTTGATGATACAAGGAGGATTCTACCCAGACTGCCTTAAAGTTGCTAAAGTTGTTCCAATTTTAAAATCAGGTGACTCTGCAATAACCGATAATTACCGACCTATAGCGACACTCTCAGTTTTTAACAAAATCTTCGAAAAATTGCTGATAAGTCGTATAGGTTGTTCCCTAGAAAATCACAGAATACTCTGTAGCATGCAATATGGTTTCCGAAGCGGAAGTAGCACAACCGTTGCTATAACTGAGCTCATAGATAATATTCTAGAAATAACGGACTCCAAAAGATATGTGGGTGCTTTATTTTTAGACTTAAAAAAGACCTTCGACACTCTGAATCATGAAATACTACTCCGTTAACTGGACAAGTATGGAATTAGAGGGATTGCTAATAACATAATCCGAAGCTATTTAGAAAACAGAATCCAATATGTTTCAATCGATGGAGAAACAAGTTCTTCAAAACTAGTAAGCATTGGCGTACCACAGGGAAGTAATATCGGGTCCTTACTGTTCTTGCTATATGTTAACGATATATGCAAGATTAATCTCTCTGGTATTCCAAGGTTATTTGCGGATGATACGACCTTGTTTTATCCGAATGCCAATACAAGTTCTATTATAACAAACATGAATAACGACTTGCTGATTTTAAAAGAGAACTTCTCAAAAATCTCCTCTCTTTGAATCTACCAAACACTAAATATGTCATGTTCCGATCACCTAGGAAAGTTGTTTCCACTCTTCCCAACTTAATTATTGAAGAAAATCTTATAGAAAAAGTGGAAGTTTTTAAATATTTGGGAATCCATCTGGATTCTACGTTGTCTTGGGAACATCATATAAAGGAAATCGAAAGAAAAAATCTCATCATTGTGTGGAATTTTAAAACGTGTAAGTCATTTTCTACCACGGAAGACACTTATTCTGTTCTATTTCTATTTCTCATATTCATCCTCGCTTGAGTTACCTCATAGTTGTCTGGGGTAGAGCCTGCAAGTCAAAATTGAAGAGATTGCAAATATTGCAAAATCGTTGTATCAGAATAATATTCGATCTACCCTTTCTATTTCCTACAATTCAGCTTTATATAGATCTTCCTCATAAAACTTTACCCATTCTAGGTATCTGCGATGAACAAACATTAATCTTAATCCACAACATAATCCATAATCCGGAGACTTTTCACAATATCACAATAAATACAACATCTCGAATTCACAACACAAGGCAATTTAATCATCTTTCGCAATCCCGTGCATTTTCAAATTTTGGTCAGAAACGAATTACATTCATTGGTCCAGCAATATATAACAAACTGCCCAGAGAAATACAGAATATTACACATCGTCATCCAGCATCAAAAACTACTTAAGAACTCGTATACGCCAATTACTAATCTAAGTTACTAATTATGTATTTGTGTCTTTTATTCCTACGTGTTAAATGTAAACCGTCTACAAACAGCTAAATGTAATTATTAATTCAACGCGTTAGAATCACCTAATTTGTAACTATTCTTGTTAATATATGTGCTTCTTTAAAAGGACAAATAATTCACTAGAAGCACACGTTTCGTTTTTGTCATATTTAGTATAGCTCTCTATTCATTAATGTAACTTCAAGAAATTTAATATTTTCAGCCATTTTAGATATAGTATAGTAGTAATTCAATATTTGTTTTATAATTGTTGTTGCCAATGGCTGAAAATGGTGCCCATTACCAGGGGGCTCAAATGCGAGCCTTTTGGTGTGGGGGAGAGTGGAGGGTTATTAAAAAAAGTGATATTAATTTCACATTTTTTGGTGCATATCATCCTTTAACTCCGGAATCAGAGTTCGGATCTAGATGATATTCAGGGGAAGTTTGAATGGGACTATAAGACCTTTCATTTGAATCTAAGTTTGTGAAAATCGGTTTAGCCATATCTGAGAAAAGTGAGTGACATTTTTTTCACATTTTTAATGCATTATTTTCACATATTTGGTGCATATCACTCTGTAATTCCGAAAGCGGAAGTCTGATCTAAATGATATTCAAGATCTTTGTAACATTTAAATCAAGGTTTGTGAAAATCGATTTAACCATCTCCGCGAAAAGTTAATGGCATTATTTTCACATTTTTGGTGCATATTCTGGAGAAGCCACTCAATAGAAAAGATGATTTAATGGAAAAAGATACGCTCAGAGACAGGGCTCGACCCTCTGTTCTTAAGCATTCCATGCATACGCGCTATCATTTCGCCACTCTGAACCTTGTAATAGAAACAGCTCTAAAACGCAGTCAGACATGGTAGAACGTACATCGAACATGGTGTACATTCTGGCCGTCACCTGACCGCTACCATGCATCCGAACATCTTCTCTGTCCATCAAACACAAGTCTTCTCACTCTATACCTATTTTCCGCTCAAGCACTAAGTAGGAGAGTGTATTTATAATCGCTTGTCACCTTCTCTACCCATATGAAGGTTGTATTGATAGTCTACCCTTTCCTACCAGAAGCAGATTGCTACGGAAAATCAAACCGCAATTGTTTTTAACGATTCATCCATTTTAGTTGGTTTGACGTAAAGCCGCCGTAACTAAGGCCAGGATGTAGATCATGTTCGATGTACGTTCTACCTTGTCTGACTGCGTTTTAGAGCTGTGTCTATAACAAGGTTCAGAGTGGCGAAATGGTACCGCGTATACACGGAATGCATAAGAACGCAGGTTCGAGTCCTGTCTATGAGCGTATCTTTTTCCAATAAATCATCTTTTCTGTTAAGTTTTTCATTCATTTGGCTTCTCCAATATATGTTTTCACTCAGTCATTACAAAACTGAACTTAGTTATGGCGGCTTTACGTCAAACCAACTAAAATTAATAAATCGTGTGCTTTGTTTCTATGCCTCAAGCATCTCTACTTATTGTTTCCTTACTTAACTCGATAATTTGCTTTCAACTATATCAGTTGGTGCGCTTTAAATTAAATTTCAATCAGAGTTGATAATTTAGTGACTGCACATACATAACATAGTTTAGTTGGTGATTACTCGTAACTTCTACAATGTACGTGTATTATAATGTCAATTGGCAATAGAAGTAACAAGAAAATCCTTATACAGTTTGTTTTCTTCCTGAAGACT
This sequence comes from Malaya genurostris, assembly GCF_030247185.1. Taxonomy (NCBI): domain Eukaryota; kingdom Metazoa; phylum Arthropoda; class Insecta; order Diptera; family Culicidae; genus Malaya; species Malaya genurostris. Next base: position 253,168,476 of record NC_080571.1, on the reverse strand, counting down.
TTTGAAGCGGTGACAAATTTTTCCACGTGGACGATTCGTTGGATTTTATGTTGGTAAGTATATAGTCTGTTACATAAGAGCGTTGTGAGAAAATGAATAGACTCAACTAGAAAATACTTTTGAATATTGGTCTATTAGAACAAAAACTTACATGCAAATACATTAATAGCAAGTCCAACTCCCCTTCAGCGTTAATAATGGCTTGACACCTTCGATACGTACTTTGAGCGAAATTTTGCTCGAATTCTTCTGAAAACGACCTCCAAATTTTGTTAATACGACGAACAAGCTGCTTCAAATTATGTGGTCGGTTCTTCTCGAGGTTTATCTTCATTTGAGCTCAAACGTTCTCAATTGGATTGGCATCGGGCGACTGAGAGGGTCAATCCAAGGTCACGACACCATTCAAGACGTTTTTGCACATGTTTTTCACTCAACATTGGTTTTTGCAAAGTACTTCGAAATTTCAAATGATTTGCCTCAAATGTCTGCGAACAGTTCCGTACGATATATTTAAACCTTTCTTGGTCTGCGTAAAGTTAATGTCGGAATCTTAAAAAAAAACAGGTCACAAAACGTCGGAATTTTTCACCTCTTTAAAACGATTCACCCACTTACTCACAAACTGTTTCGACTTTTGCATGTATTTTTCCGTACCAGCATAGATTATTTTGGGACCTTTCGGGTGCAAGCACAAAAATAACTGCTTCGAAGTGCGAAGCTTACGCGATACTCATCTTGGAAAAAAATCCTGAGATCCAATTCTAAACAATTGTCAGCAGATTTATTCTCGCATTGCATGAAGGACAGTACTGCCCTCTGTGTTAAAAGAAATAATCACACCATTCCACTTTACCGATCGCGAGAAATCGTGACCACGCTCTTATGTAACAGACTGTATTTCTAATGATATTCATTTTGGATTAAGCTCTCCTTACATATGCAAAGCTAAGTGATAAGTTTTAAAGCTAAATGTGAATTCTAGAATAAGATCGATTGGTTGAAAAACTAAACCTGATGGTTTCTTATTCAATGGAAAATGGCGAATGGTGTAGTTTTCTTTTACCCGGCTTAAAACTTCATTATTCATAACCGATACGTTTTCTATAAATAAATTTTGTAAAAAGAATTGAAATATTGAGTTTGTTTTTATATTCGCAAGGAGTTTTCAACCCACCTAAATGTGTATTGACGCCTGAGTTACATGTCGCATAATCAACATGTTTTATACAACGGAATATAATATGATATGATTCCTCAACACTTCCGAATATAAATTAGTTGATCAATTGTATGAATTATGCTAGCAATCCCCTTTTTCACATTTTTCACAAAAAAAAACAAAGAAGGCTTCACTTGACCTCGATTACTGTGAATTTCACACAGCAAAAAGTGCACAAATCTAATCAAACTGTTCTAGATTAGCACTAAACTGAGCTTTTTTACCTTCGATTTGCGAAGAAGAAATCCTAATAGTTCTTTAGAAAACTTTTAGAGCCATTAGAATGGCTGATTTTGTGTGATGCTCTCCACTGTTGTCCTCTTTTCGTTGTTTTTTCACAAATGCAAGCGACTAGCAGCTGTGACGTAATCGCTCTTGTCGGAAGCGAAACTAGCTTTGCAAACGACACACAATACATCTGCTCGCAGTGGCGATAGAATATAAACTGATTCAATTTTTATTAAGAGGTTCCTTTTTAAGGGATTTCGTTTGTAGCGTTTTTCACTAATGGGCGGTCCTAACGGCTATAAAAATAGCCGCATACAGAATTTTAATGTCGATTATTTCATTTTGGATTTGCATTTCATTGAAAGAAACTATCTAGATGCTGTACGGGGTTTATTCCTGTTTTTCAGAAGGACCAAATTGTGGAACTCACTACGATATTAAGCACTGTTCGGAACATTTTTCTCGAATGATTTTATGTACAGCAGCAGATATTTTGTTCTCTTTTTCAAAACGCGTTCTGATTGGCTGGTGTTGACATGGGTCAAATGAGACAGGTTTTTCAATAGTGTACTATTGAAATACTTCAATACTACGCTTAAGTTGAAAAATTTCGATTCTATTGGTAGTTAGATTATATAAATCCTTCCACAGATCACTGAGATATGAGCTTTAAAAATACGAGAAAGGCAAACGCCCCTTATGAATTACCCTCTTTGATACTCGATTATACCAAACATTGCAGAAAAGTTTTATTTTGAATTATTTCAGATTATGTCACACAACTGAATATTTTATCACAAAATTGTGATCATATTTCCGATGGCAAGCAGCAAAAATTATGTTGATTCGTTAGATACAACAAGAGATATTCACGATCAAAAACTTATCACTCTCTCAAAGGGTAAATTTTGAAAAGGCACCCCATAGTAAAGTAAGTTGTATTCACGACAAAATCAAAATCTCTTAGAGTTGAGTTGATCAAAAAATCAAAATCACTTAGAGATGAGTTTTTCTTTGGCTAAGATCACTTGTGATAAAATCAGTAGTGATTTTTTCGTGTGCGAGATCAGTGATCTTAAGATCAGCAGTGATTTTGAATTTTGGGTGATTTTCCAGCCCTGATAAAAACAATTTCCAGATCCAGCAGACGTAAAGTTAACGCTATTTGCGAAACACTTTTTGTCGTGAATACGACTTACTTTACTAAATACACCAGCTGGAAGAGTGATAAGTATTTGATCGCGATTAAATTTAACTTTTTTTTCTTGTTTAATTTAACGCAGCAACATAATTCGTTCTTCATATTATCGGGTGAAATTCAGTGTCAAAGTAAGGTGCACAAAATTTTCAACCACATGAAATGAAATAATCATCGCACAAAGTGTATATCGCAAAACCGACACATAGGAATACCGAATATTTTCAGTGATTGAGTGCAGTAGACTTTTGACATGTTTTGTTCGCTAGTAGAACACTAGCTATGTTTGCTTATAAACCATGAGTATTTGTAATTGGGCTAGATGCATTTGTGCAAATGTTATCTAAAGAACTATTAAAATTACTTATCTGTTGAAATATATTAGCCGGAAGTGAATATAATTAGTTTAGTGAAGTTTTATTTAACTTATTAACATTTTTTCTTCAAGTTATCGGAGATATTATTAGCAATTTGCGATAGAATTTTCAGTAGTATGAGATAATCACATAGAAATTGAAATTTTTTCTGAAATGTTTGATAAGTAAAGAAGGCAACAATTTGATACTTTATTTATTCTAGCTTACGCAGTTGGCTCGATCAGTTCAGACCGTGGATCAGAATCCAATTCTAGTGTCCAGCTCTGAAACTCAGTTTCAAAATACAAGATTTTTTTTCATTTCCAGAATCCATATCTCAAATTCAGTGTGACAGAATTCAGAAACTACATTCTGAAGATTTTTTAGATTCTAGTAATCAATAACTCTGGATTCGAATTTGAAAAGTGAATCCTGCAATTCCGTAATTCCATAACTAACATTTCGTTTCAAACCAGAATCCAGGTCCAGAATTCAGTTTCAAACCAGAATCAATTCCAAAAACCAGTTCCAGAACACAGTTATTTCAACAATCCAGAATTCAGTGTTAGAATTCAGTTCCAGAATCTAGCTTCAAAACTGTGTTTCAGAATTCTGCTTTAGCATTCGGCTACAAAGATCGGTTCCAGAATTCCAGGTCCAGAAACGTCCATTATATTCGTATTCACGTCATCCGGTTTAGAGATGGTCGAGTCTCGGGTATTTTACCCGAAACCCGACCCGTACCCGTACCCGACGGGTTTTTGGTCGGGTACGGGTAAAAATTTTTATTTTCAATCGGGTACGGGTCGGGTACGGGAAAAAAAATTTACTGTTCACTCGGGTACGGGTCGGGTACGGGTGAATTTTTTTTTCTGATCAATTACCCGACCATTTGTACTTCACATACACATGTTTACACGTTGACGAGAATTTTTTTTATTGCAAAACAGTTCTTTCGAAAAATAAACAATTTGATTCAAGCAGTTTTGACATTTGACCTGACAACTGGCATCTTTTTCCAGAAAAAAACATTTCTTTTCTTCATTTAAAAAAACCGATCAATCATAGTTACGTGAAAAGTTATGAGAATATTTTCCACCCTACTTTTTTATAACATATTTAATAAGACACACTGCCTTGGCTCTAAGATCTTGCGGTCAGACCCTACTTTTCACGTAGGTTTTAATGGACTGCCATTTTAAAGCTGTTTAATGCACAATCCAGTAAAAATTATTTGAATCATATATAAAATGTAGTGTAGTACTCATATCACATTCAGATACCAGAAAACAGTTATTTTAAATATTGGTTGGAGATTTTCAAAATTTTCATATAAATCATTAGGATTCTAACCATAAAAACATGAACATTTATCTGGGTGGTGTCACCTCACTTGAAATGACACCGATTGATGGTATAGCAAGTTGGGCTATATTGCCAGTTAATTTTCGTTTCTTTTCACTGGACTACAAGTGAAAATCTCGATGCGTGACAACGTGGAGTCGCAAAAGTACGGGTGAAAATCTTTTCTCTCGAAATACTCAAATTTTCACCGTGTTCACTCGTTGAGGGTTCCACCGGTTAACATCGTGGGTGATTTGGGTTTGTGAGCCTTACAAAACGGGCATATTTGACAGATTAATTTAAATCAAAATCATAATTCATTTTGCTTTGCAATAAAAAATTGTAATCAAAAAAAATTTCTCACGAATGTTCAAACTACTTACACTTGAAGGACTCACTGCTCACTATTTTCAAAATGGAATTTTTCACACCGGGAATACGCGTACATTATTTGATGTTTGGTCAATTCACGTAAACGAACTGATGATACTCTATTCATTTTAGGGGATGTTCGCTTAACATTCAATTTCGTCACGTACAATATTCAATTTGGCATTTGGAACCAATTTACGTGATCTTTCAAGTGATTTGAATGTAAATTTTTATTTATGTGTCAAGATAATGAGCACGCTTATGGCATGTTCAGTAGTGTTCTAGTTCTAGATGCATAATTTATGTCAGTTACAAAATTTAAATCTGCATTTTATAACAAGAAAAACTGGCAGCCCCCAGCAGTGTTTCACTCGTGTTTCAAATATACAAAAAATAGAACGGCATCGTAGAGCCGTTTCAAATTTGACAGAAGAACTGGTCGAATAAATGAATCTAGAACGGCTTGCTGGGGATACGTTTGTTTCAGTTTCTGCTCTTTTATAGATCTTCCGTATAGAACTTCTAGCTGCTGAATTTGCTCTTACTTGTGGTTCTAAAGAATTGGATCAAAAGTCGCACTGTTTCGTAAAAACCATACATACCCAAAATTGAATACAACGGGTATTACGACATTTTGGGTAAATATTACTCCCTTTTGTTGACATTTGTAAATGAGTATGAAGTACCAAAGACATTGAAAATCTATTCATGCTTCACAGTGTTATATGTTAAAAGTTTAGATGTAAACAAGCATTTTAATGTATTTTACTCACCAACTAGAGCCTGATACGGCTCGCTATCTAAAACACTTTATTTTTTCCATCCTGAATTTTAGTAAAATTTGTATTGTATTGTATTGTAATTTCCAGGCGGATTTGACAATTAAATTATTGAAATATTTGAAATATCATATTAATCCTAAAAATTTAGAAATCCAAGACGACTGAAAACGATTTGTAGTGAATTCTTCAATTCATGAATGAATTTGAACATTGGATTTATGATTTAATCGGTTTTGTCCCCTACACAATTCCGTAATTTATTGCTTTCGTAGGTAATGTTATCGTTATTCGGATGTGTTGAACAAGCATGTCAGTTTTATCCGTATTCACGTGATCCAGTTATGTATCTGACATTACCCTCCCACCTTTTTTTACATTGCGCCGAAGCGCAAGATTGCGGTGTCGAGGGCTGTCTTTGGTTTGAAGATTAGATTGCGGTGTCGAGGGCTGTCTTTGGAAATTTTTTATTATACAAATCAAATTTTCTCTATATCATTCATCAATCGTTCCCTAGTGTGCCATTTGAGAAAATATCACTTCTCACTTTCCATACCGACGTCAGTGTTGCATTACTTTGGATGTGTATTTGAATAAGGTCTGCACTGAAATGTGCATCGAAACGGGAGCTCGGTTACAGTCCATTCCATTCCGAAACCATCAAAATTGTATGCCTATATAGAACATAAATACCTATTAGGTCTTGAGGCCAAAACACCAACCAAAATCATTCTACGTATCGGATACGTCATCCGCCGAAACAAGTTTCCTTTGTTCCTTCCGGTCGAACTTCGATCACATCAGCCTGTTTCAAAATCAATATGTGCTTTTGTCAAGTAGAAGAAACGTTTCAGTTCAATGACATACTACATCGGCCAACATCGGCTGCCACGGTTACCATCTCCTGGTACGGAACGGAATGCTTCAACGATGTATTGTGGAAAGGAAACGTTCGAAACTTGTCGAACAAAAAGTACACCTGTACCTGAAGCCAACGACTTCATCGACGGTGGAATTCGTTCCTGCAGAAAACTGTTCGGACGAACGATGAAACCATCCATTTCAACTATAATAGGCTTTCCCGGTGCCTCACGTGCTTGCTTGCCGGGGCAGGACAAATAATTTAATTATCGTAACGATAATTCGATAGGGTATCGGTATTCGGCCCAGGGGTGCTTGGCATGTGTCATACGAGTAAGGACTTTCGACTAAACAATACGACAAAACGGATGGCGGTACGTTTTCCTGGTGTTTTATTCTTGTTTTCAGTTTTTATTAAAGTTATACATTAGGAATGTATCAATATAATCATAATCTGGATATCAATTTAATCAAATGCATTGATATATAACTATACTGCTCACAGAAACACAATAAAACATGTAGAAATTCGCTGGTTATTGAAATTGTTAATTACATATTTTTTTGTTTATTTAAATACTTCATTTCGTGTTTATGAGTGTGAATGTGACTGCCATACTAATGCTTTATTTAAAACTGATATTACTCGTCACCATCAATGATTAACGACAAACGAATTGTATTTCACTTGTTTGACAGATAATTATAATTTTCCAACAAATTAGTATCTACGAATGGAAATTTTCTCAAAACTGACATTTAAACATCCTCAAAAATAACAAACATCATCATTTTTTTTTTGGCCAATCATCCTTACTGGCAACAAAGCCTCATTTTTTGGAGTCACGAAACAGATCAGCTCTGCTTTTTCAAATGAAAGTTCAAAAGCTAACCTTTCAACGGCAATCAAAACATCAACCGATTTACTTAAAATTTATTCCAAATTAGATATTTCTGAAAGTATAATATCATACAAGGTGTCGGGATGTTCTTCCCTTGTCTTCCACTGACTGAAAGTATCTCACCTTTCTCGCCTCAATTTCTGCTTCCGTCAACTAAGCGTACTTTCGCTCACTGTTTCTAAACTCCATTATCTTTTGGTACATAGAGTAGGACATAATTGGTACACTGTTCGTTTCATGAATGTGTGTTAAACATTTTATTTAAATTGTTTATCTTATTACGTTGGCCCATGTTTGTATTTAGTCGGTAATTTTAAGTTTGGTTACTTTCTCTAATCGTCATTGCTTCTGGATTTCACTTTTGTCTGTTACTGTTCGGCTTCATTGCTTCTAAACACAATTTCGCATTCACTATTCACGTTCCCATTCCGTCGATTTAATCGACATTCAGTCGCTAAGATCGGCACTTTTCAAGTACCATTCTCCCGATAAGCCTAGATGATTTTGATTTGCTTTTACAACTGCTCGTTCAGTTTTGTTTTAGTACCATATTGGATTCCACGGGTTTTTCTTACTCGGATTAGTTGTTGTTGATCTCCTATAAAATGTTCGTAAAAAACACTTACGAATTAGTGCAGCAGGTTTTGTATGTGTGTCTGATTCAATCTCGATTGCATGATTTCAACCCATTTGCGTGGCATTGTTTCACATCTCACGGTTAAAAATTTTACTAATGATTTTTTTATCACATTTGGCAGGAATCATTTTTAATATACTCTATATATATTAGTAATAACTCTTTGTTTTGTCTATATTGTTTCTGTTTATCATTGATTCTATATATGTGTAGGTTTTTTTCGCCTCAGTTCGTGTGTCCATTGAGTGATCAGTATATAGTATTGAGCGGAATCAGTCCGTGTCTGATTCGTTTTATTTTACTCGCTGGTTGCAGATCGATCTAATTTCATGATTATTAAAACAACTGGCGTTATGTGAGTTCCTACGTACATAAGAATTACATCAGTAATGAGCAAACCTTGTGTCACTCTCGTTGGGTTTAGTTTTTACCGGTACCGACGTTGAACGACGAAGATGAATCGCATTGGAAACCCACCAAGAAAAATATTCTATTCGCTAGTAAGCACTAAGGTGGACCAACATATTTTAATCCCAGCTCCAGTAAACTTTTCGTATTCCATTAAAACCCCATAGGAAGTATGAAAAATTTGAGCTGGATCGATGAAACTATATTTTTGTGCTCGCGGTTTAAAGTGTGTTAGGGGCTTCAAAATGTAGAAATTGAATTTCCACGAAAATCTTTCGACATTTATAGATGAAAACGTAAAAGCCTATTCGCACTATTCCGAGACGACCGGGACGGGACCATCCGGTACTATCCGGGATGTTTTGTTTCATCAGTGATGACTGAGCTGCCGGCGTGTGCATGCATTGAAATCCCGGATCCGGGATAAAATCCATTTGGTTGCCACCGATATTCCTCGCCAAGTTTTTCCCGGCGCCGTCCCGGGTAGTCCCGGATGGTCCCGTCCCGGTCGTTCCGGAATAGTGCGAATAGCGTTTAAGGGGCAAATCACTCTAAACTTTGTCTGAACCCAAACACCATTTTGCGGGCTTAGAAAAACTTCGGATTAACCGGTGTACGTAAATTTAAAAGGGATTGCACATGACTAAAAAAAGTGTAGGAGCGATTGCGTTGGATGAGCGAGTTTAGAAAAGTTCAATAGGAATCAAAAAAGTTTAGGAGGGACCATGCGGAACCAGGTGAGATTGTTTCGGATCAGATTTGTCTGAGTTAGTTTACAGTGTAGAGTGATTTTCCCCTTGATAAATCCCAGCAGCAATCCCAACAATTCTCAGTGGAAAAAAGGTTCGAAAACGCAACATTACTTAATAACTTGATATAAATCGAAGAATCTATTTTCAAAATATTAGTGATGCTGCAAAAGTGTCCGTAGAATCGAATTATGATAATTGAAGACTGACAGTAAAACTGTGAAGAAATTGAATACGTCTAACCGAAAAGTACCTCTGACATGTGAATAACTTCAATGAATCAATTTCTGTTACGTAGGAAAACCACCAATAGTTGGATCCTGTTTTACCACACATCATTTTCTTACTTAAGATTCTGGGGAAAAAATTAAAATAACAGCAAAAGGTTTGCAGCTGAAAACGCAACATTGATGTCGCATTATACCCAACTGAGGTTGACCAATAAGGTGAAATACAAACAAACAAACAACATTTTTAATTCATTTCTTATGCTTTATTTCAACAAAAAAGTTAGTAAATTTAAAGCACTACAAATATTGATTTTACAGTTCGTTCATTTAAAACTGAGTTTTCAGAGTAAATTTACTGTGCAATTGTTTGCCAAGAAATTGACATTATAGACAATAGACAACATGTTACTTTATGACGTGTACCTTTGAGTTAAGCTTGAAAAATTAACTCGTTCAGATACGCAATCCCAGAGAAAGTAAACAAAATGGATGCCAATTCAGGAAACGATTGCGATACCATTGTGGTTCTGTTGGCAGGAATCCCAACTTTGAACAAATATGTAGGCATAATTCTGTGTGGTGTTTCAATTGCAGGGTATTTCAAAAACGGCAATACGATTTCCTCGAAAAGGGGGTTACGGTTTCGAGTTCTGTCTTTGTGGTAGTTTTGTCGCGAATTACCATTTCGGCGAAGGATGGTTTTTATCGTATCAAAGAACGCTCTCTACCAACTCTTCACACGATTCAATCAGTGCCATCAAAGAAAGACGGATATCATCTCAGCAACAAAAAACCGGCATGATTCATTACACGTAGAATGCACACCAGTGCGATAGCGAATTTCTCTCGATGACCGGTCTGAGCATCACGAGTTAGCACGCTGCTATGGGGATTCTCTCTGAAGCAACAAACGGTCGCTTATTCTCGTTTTGCGATCCGATTCTATACGGGCAGTGGATAATTTCAATTTGATTCGATTTGATTTTCAAGGGCCGTGAAATACTCAGAGTATAAAGTGGTGCGAAGAAATGTAGAAAATTTTTCTCACGGTTAATGCTTTGAGAGACAAGAGTTCTTGTAGCATCTTCTACCGGATTGAAAATGTTGTGTACAATATAGAGAAATATCAAGCAGCTTCTGTCAAATTATCGGCAATCACCAACACTGATTTCGGCCATACGTTTTTGTCAGTTCTGTTCCAATTCGTTTGCCCATTGAGAAGTTCAAGGCGACCTTACGTCTCAAACAAACAAAATAAATCGATAATAGTGAGCAATTATATGGATTCCCGGACAAACTGAAAATGTCATCTAGGGAAAGCAAACCACAATCTGAGGAATCGGCGATTGTCGAACCGAATATATTGGGGGAAGAGCTGCAGTGTATAACAGATATTAGGTTTGAAATGCTCTTTTCGCTCAATGTAGAATTAGAAGTAGCTAATATTCGAGCTCGAATAGATATAATATCGGCAGGAAACATGGGTTCCTAGTTAGAACTGTTGATTTTCGTTTTTTCCCGAAAACCCGATCCGCTTGATGACTCGAACTCCGCCTGACGAATGCTGTGTATTGTTGCTGACAAGTAGTCGCAGAATTACCTTTCCCCTTGGTTAGTTTAGTAGTTTAGTAGGTCTCTGCTGAGAACTCTTCACCTAAAACTGCGTTTTAGTAGTTGATTCATATAATTTATCATCTTTATTTCAAACAGCTAACATTTCACTGAGATTAACACAAAATTGCTCCACACAATTCTCGAGCTCCGTAAAGTAAAATACCGAGACAAATCGGTAACACACAATTTTGTTGATTGCTCAGTCATCAATATTTTGTTTTCAGTGATTCATTTAGTAAATTTACTGATTTATCGGCAAAGAGCTTTTTTACTAAATTTACCGAAATTTCGAAATATGTGTTAGCTTTTGCCGATATTCGGCTAGGCAAATGTCTTAACGTTTTACATTTTCACTTGACACTACGCAGTCATTTCCTGACAAAATATTTCGGAGAAAATTACCGGTGATCATTAAAAAATGTTATTATTTCAAAGGGAACATGTGAGAATCTACGATGTATTTAGTAAGTATAATAACTACAAATAATTGTTGATTATATAAAGAAAGCTTCATTCCAGATCCTGCTATCTCTGTCGGGAAGTCATTATAGATTATGTCAAAGAATTTCAACGGAGTGTCAAGCAACACATGCGACAGTCGGCGTTTAGTCCAAACAATAAAAGGAAATATTTATCCCCAGAAATTTAAAGAAATCGAATTCTTTGTATACTTTCAATTACCCATCGTTTCGCGTTCTGTGTGGCATGTGGTACCGTATTGTTGAAACCACAAGTCAACCAGATTCAGGTCCTTAATTTTGAGCAATGAAATCTAGGAAATCATCGCACGATAGCGTTATTTTTGAAGAAGTACGGGGTAATGATTCCTTCGGATCATAAATCGTACCAAATGGTGCAATTTTCTGGATGTACCAAATACCAATTTGCTTATTGACGTATCCGTTCTAATAAAATGTAATTCATCGCTGAAGACACTTCAACTTTTCTAAGGCACATTCACCGATAAGACTACGCTGTGATGAATCCGTCAGCTTCAGTTTGATAAAGCTGCATTTTATACGTCTTCAAACCAAAATCCTTGCGAAAAATCTACCACGCAGCGGAATAATACGATTGCTGTGAAAAAACAGTTAAAAATAGAGCACCAAATAGAAAAAAATCACCCTTTAGTAGCATTTTATTGTTGTGGTATGGTTTACTCATCTCACAATTATCTTATTGTTCTCTACAGAGAACAGACATCCAAGTTCATACAAACTTTTCTAAGAAACCTGTGTACACCTAAACCTCCGTTTACGAAAACTTTTTTTATGTTATCTCTTTTTACATAACTCTTTCTACGAACAAAATCCCAAATAACGTAATCTTTTTTTAGGAACAACTTTTCCTGCAAATACTGATAATATTCGTTCTATAATTATCCAATATTTTATACATATCCAATAATACATACACATAAAGAAAACTTTTTTCACTTTGAATATTCCAAATAACATAAACTACCATCAAAAAGGGGCTGGGGTCCACTAGGAGATTGATAGTACCTATTAGCTCTCTCCGGACAGTACCAGCCTAGATGCCGTGTGGAATCCGGCGGAAGAAAATGAACCAAGAATAGATCCACTGGGTTCCTGCTTCCATGTCGTAGAAGGCGACAATTGCAGGAGTTTCTTTTTTCTTTCAGTTATCAGATATTTTCAACGTTTCACTTCTAATTACTCTATGTACTAAATTATCTCTTCATTCAACCTATAAATTTCCGTCTAGCTTCGGAGAAAATTTTTATTTAGAATGTTTTCTTCTTCCATGTTATTGATTGTTTTTCAGGATTATAAATTGAATGATAAAAATCAACTATTGCGCAAATCTGTTGATATTACGAAGTTAATAACAGAGATAACATATATCGGTATATGGAATGCATAGTAAAAAATATTTGATATTAATATTTCAAACAATAAATTTATATTTTTCTCGGTATCCGGCTGCCCAGATCAACTAATATAACCAATTAATAATTTTAATAAATAATTAAAATAATAAATCGGAAATAATAAAGAATCAAGACGCGTGTGAAATCTGTTGACCTTTATTTGGTGATTTAAAATGATTTTAAAACAACTGTTTAGAATATGTCAATGCAATGAATCAACTACACTGAAGTCTTTTTTATGCGAATTTACGTACCGCATAAAAAACGCATAACTCTGAAACTTCGCATAAAAAAAACCGCATAACTCTGAAACTTTGCATAAAAAAAAACCGCATAACTCTGAAAATTCGCATAAAAAAACCGCATAACTCTGAAAATTCGCATAAAAAAAGTCGCGTAAAAACCGCATAAAAAAGGACCTCATGTATTTTGTTTTAATCCTATTCACACGTTTATTTTGTATCACGTAATTTCATTTATAAAAAATAGGGAAGTTTTTATTCTTTACGCGGTAGTATTGCAAATTTTTCTTCAGTTTCCTCGAATAAGAGCTGTGAATGAAGACTTACCAAGACTTCAATATAGGATTTTGTTGAAACGTTCACTCGGGAAGTCAGTGAATTTAGTGGTGCATCCGAGCATCTTGAAACCGGAACATACTTTTTTTACGTCATGATTCGATTTACGAATCCCCGATTATTACGTAAATGGAGGTTTGGGTGTACAGCATATAAGTGAAAATTTGCACGCATGAATTTCCATTGCATGCAAGCTCGAATGCAAGAGTCCAAAAGGTATATTTTGATCAAGATATGTAAGCGAAATGACACAAATATGGTTGCTATGGTTTCTATTTCCATTGCAAATGTAAAGGTGAATTGTTCCGTTATGTTTGCCAATTGAGAAATCGCTGAAATTTATTAGAAGAAACGTGACATACTATACACACTTTTTTTTTGCAAATAACTGCTTTTTTTATGGATGTGCTTGAAAAAGTTAATGAAAATTGGACTTTTTGTATGGATCACCAAAGCACATTGCAGTGATTTTATTATTGCTTAAAATTTATTAGATAAACCGGCTCTGTTTAGTTTTAAGGATCTTGAGCTCTGTCAAATAAATCAATGAGAAAAACCCGTATTTGTACAGTCGATCGGTTGCAGCTAATGTAACACATAACAATTTTGTTTCATTTCTAACTTATTTAGAAGTTACGCTTCAAAAATATGAGCGATATTCCGTTTCAAAGTTTAACTGAAAACTCAGTTAAAGGGAAAATTAAGGTGAAACGGTTAAAAACACGATTCATGTGGTCATTAGAACTATTCTACTTAATATAAATCGATTTGGGTAACCGCGATCAGTTTCCTTTCGGAATGCGGAAGAAAAATTAACTAAAGAGGCGGTTTATGAAATAAAAAAATTGAATGAAACTGGTTAAATGAAGTGATACGCTCATTTCTACTATATGTTACTGGATCACTGAAATTTTGGTACGACACATTTGATCTGTTCCGGAAATGTAGATCAAAGTACACGGTTGCACAAAAGAACCGGACATATTTTGTTCTCCGGTTACACTGGAACCAAACAAGGGAGGTAAAAACCGAACACGGCATCGGAAAGTAGAAGAATAAAGGTTTATTTTCGCCTAGTAGCTTTCCATCATGGATCACTGGAGTGTCGATCATCGCGTTTTCATTTATAACTCGTTTTTGAAGAGTCAGTCGTACATTACAACTATTCTACGAGAATCACAATTTTTCGTAACTGTAGATGGTTCCATTTCGTGACTTCAGATGGTTTCCGAACTATCCACTACTGAAAATAAGGGCAGGTCCCCGAACTTCGACCGAGAGAGCCAAATACTGTTTCGATACAAGTTAAGACTTTGATCCACAATTATTAACAGGTCGAACTGAACACAAATTCTAGATGACATAACTTTCATGTAAATATTTGGTCATTGTTAGATGCCAAAATTAACTCACTCGTGATGATCAACGATTCTCAAGCGAAGTCATCGAAACTTGGAGCTCAAATCGAAAAATTCAATTGATTTTCATCCACATCGTTCAAACGCGGTACCGAGTTAGAATCTCGCCATTTTGTTTTATCTTCTTTTGTGTCGGTTGGTTTCTAGTTTGGATCACTATGCAGTTATGTTCCCCATTCTTGCTGAGTTATCGCTAAATTACCGGTCGATTTACTGTTTCAGAAATATTTAAATAAAATAAATTCAAAGTCCTCCGTTGTTTTTGGTACCAGTTTGCCGCTCATTGCTTGGCTTTTCCGTCGATTACCTGTAGCTGATGTAAATATCTCCGATGCGAAAACTGAAAAACTGTTTCCTAAGCTAACGTCTGTAGATGTATAGTTTTGTTTGGTGTTTTTAGCATTCATTGTGTTTCCCTTACTCTACTTATCTAAAAGTTGGACAACTAATATAGCTTTCGTTACCGGCGGCATTAGGACTAAACAACGAAACACACTCTTACTAAGAAGTATGTTGAATGCAATGAACGGTAGCTAATTATACTGCCCGCAGCCTCAGTGGACCGCTAGACGAACGTTACACATCAATTATATTTTTTCTATAAACTATAGATCTTGTTTCTGCTAGTTTGGTAACCACTTTTCGTTTGATAAGGTTTTTAGTTTTGTAATATTGAGATAGGAGGAATCATAAATCTCGAAATACACTGAAAAACATACACTTAAGATCATATTTATTTACCTATGGAATAACTTTCTGTTTGTATTAAAATTTCACAAATATATTTAATACTTCATTTCTGTTCTTTAGTCTCCTTTACTTGATAAATACTGCTATAAGAGATAATTCTAGAATGAAATCTATGCATACAATGTTTCATCGTAAAGATCTTTTTTTCTTCTTCTTGTTATAGGGGAAATGATAATGCATTTGGCTATAGGTGCTACCTAGACATGAAAGTAATTAAACTTTACGCAATCGTAAACGTTGAGTTGCTAAAATGTTGCTCGATCGAAATGGAAAGAGACTGAACTAGTAGAACTATATCCTAGTAATACGTATTATTTCTTTAAATTGTATAAATAGGCAGATACATACTCCGAGCAAAATATGGTTTTAGTACTAATTGTGAGAATTATGACAATCTTTTTTTCTCTGCTCTTTCATGCGAAATGATTTTATGAAGTGCGTTGACTACCGACAGAAAATGTATGTCCTTGTTGTTACTATCCTTTTCTATTTTGTTTTGTTTTTCGTTTGTCGATGAGTTTTGCTCCTATATTAAACATCAAATAGCAATTATAATAGTGCTTCTATCTTATTCAATCAATATGCTGGGAAATGGGTATATTCATATCAAAGTTCACTACAGGTGTTACTGTTACACAATATAAAATTGTTCTCTATATCGTTGTATGACATTGTTCTTATTATTTTGGTAACGTTCAATCATTCTCCTCGTCGTCACTTTTTGTGGTTCCCGTTTTCTAGTAATACTGTCGATTTCCCGTGAGCTTTAAAATACACTGGGGATCAGCATGCGGCAACGAAAATCGATAATGGGAAACGAAATCGAAACGATATGTTGTCGTATGAGTCGTATCTGTCAAACTGTTTATACTAATTGGATTACTTGTGTTCAACCGCTCGAATCAATATTTTACGGGCGAAGAACACGGCTAGCACAGCAACTATGTCTTTTCTCCTTTCTTGGTGAGCTTCTTCAGCTAATCACCAACGGACAACGAATCCACCAGAGTCGGTATTCTATCGGGACCACGGTAGTTCGCCTCGTGGCTGAAGGACGGAATCCAAGATCCCGTACGTTATACATACCTATCCAAAACCGAAAACTCAACTACATCACCAGAACCATGGAATGGAATAAAATGAAGAAAACTGAACGGCAGAAATAAATACAGTTGCTTTTAAATTGTTTTCAAACCAACAGTTCTGCATTACGATAAAGATTGTGACAACACAGCCTGTCACATGCGAAATCGCAACAGCAATAACGGAAGCATAAAATATGTCAACCACTGAATGTTAGATTGTGCCAAACAAGTCCGTCCGAGCTCCACGAATGAAATGATTTGTTAGATAGTAAGAATTTCTATTAACCTACTATCGTGCAACAATAATGCTCCAGGCGACCACCAGAGAATCATCGACTTGGTACCTACTTTTATCGATCTAGTGGGGTTCGAGACTTTTTATTTCAATTAGTTGCTTACGACAGCCATGTATTTTTCCATCTTTCCACCAACTGACGAATAAAACGTCGGAAAAACTGTTCGATGTGATCCAGCCGTGAAGCCATTTTTTCATGTCTTCATATCTAGTGAAGTGCTGTTCAGCAAGTTCGTGAGACATCGATATAAGCGCTCGGACACTGTCGTGCTGCAAAATTTCTCATGTCTTGTCAAGCATTCGGATCATTTTTCAAACAACGCTGGATTCAATTTCATCATTTGCTTTCGGTAGCGATTATTATTTACAGTTTCCTCTGGTTTGAAAAGGTTGTAGTGCAAGAAACCATTTTGATCCTACCGAAAGAAAAGCATCGTTTTGAAGTTAATTTCAATGGCTGATCATCATTTACTGCGCTTGTAATTTCCGAAATAAATCTATTTCTCTACCCTTTGTTTCAAAAATCGCAAGTAACATTTTGCTCACCGTTTTTTCTCTTTTCATGCTCTCTTCATTCAGCACATGAGTATCCCATTTTC
Organism: Malaya genurostris; assembly: GCF_030247185.1. Lineage (NCBI taxonomy): Eukaryota > Metazoa > Arthropoda > Insecta > Diptera > Culicidae > Malaya > Malaya genurostris. The sequence goes on along the minus strand of NC_080571.1, from coordinate 253,150,957 downwards.
CCACCTTCTAGATCTTTCCCATGAAATGTGTATGATCGAAAATTACATAGGGACTAACGTTCAAGCTTTCAACCGACGGCTCTCAGCCATTTGTTTTTTGAGTTTGTGTAAATTCTTCGCTCAACAATCCTTGTGATTATTTCATGGTTGATTATTCGCAGTATTGGTGTTTGCATTATTTTCCGATAGTCAATAATCATCCATTTAATGTTGGCCAAATTAAGACAAAATTTCTTCGTTATCCAAGTATTTTGTTAGATCTTCTAATTCAGCGTTTTTTCATTCTATAATCTCGTTTTGGTTCTTAACTTTCCAGTATAAGGCAGAATCATCTGCGAAAAGTTCCAACTTTCCCCTACCCAGACGATTTTTTATATCATTCATGTATATAAAGAGAACAATAGTGGACCTAAGAAACTTCCTTGAGGCACACCCAAATCGTTGTGTCGAATATTTGAGAAGAAGTTACCAAATTTGATCCTTTGTTTCGTGTTTGACAGATAATTCTTAAACCACTGTAACACAACTTCACGTAGCCCAATTTTATATGATAGTCTTAGCAACTGCGCTCTGTCAATTGTCTCAAATGCTCTATTGAAATCTAAAAAAATCGCTACAGTGCATTTAACACCTTCAAAATTACACTTCCAATTACGCAAAAGAAGTTTCCTTTGAGTGATTTTTTCTAAAACCTGAGTTTTCCGCAATCAAAAGATTATTCGAATTTCAAATCTTAATAACTGTTCTTTGACTATAACTTCCAATATCTTCTCTTGCAATTCCAACATGTTGACAGGTCTGTAAAGCGTAGCATCTCTCGTATTTATTGTCTTTGGAATTGGAACAATAGTCGACACTTTCCACGATTCAGGCACAATTCCTGTTGTCAGACTTTTATTAACTATTTAGTCACGGAAAATTGTATCATTTCCATGTGATGATGAATTCACTGTATTCTTTATCATAATAATAATTTACTTTGAATTTACAATGACATTTGATTCCCGAATATCGGAAGGATTCTTATATCGTTTTCGTTTGATGCTAAACCTAACCCAGTTTCCACCCTAACTGCTGTCAAACCGTTTGTTTGATGCTAGTTTCGAACCTAGTTTCAACGTTGTTAAATTGAAATTCGAGTCAGTTTCGAACCTGATTTTTTTATCAGGCTTGCTCTAACCCCCGTTGCCATGTACGAACCAAACACATTAATGACATTAATGTCAAATGGTCAAATTACAATGGTTCTGTTGAACTATAATGGTCAAGCTACGCATAAAAAAGTGTATTGTCTAGATTTTGTTTGTGAAAGTCGATCTCAAAAGACGTTAAATTACACCCTTTTTCCCAAGTGAGTAAATCATGAATACACGCTCATTGAACATAACTCCTGATTTGAGTTTCGATTACTAATATTCATAACCTGGAACAATATGTCAAGATTTGGGTATCAGTTTAAGAAAAAAATTGCGCTCTCTTTTAGAGCAAGCGTTGAGTTTTCAAACATTGGAGTAAACATAACACTTCAACCGCATTGCGCTGTTCGGTGCAGGGTTACCAGATATACGGATTTTTCAGTATTTTATTGATATTCAAGTACATTGGTAGAATTTACTAAATTTTATACGAATTTCGCTAAAAACACTGGTATTATACAGATTTTCAAGCAAGTTTGGTTTTTCCACAAATATAAGTAATATTACCAAAAGTTTATCTTACTTTATCATACGGTGATTGATACGGGGTTGAACTTTCAGAGAGCATAAAAAGTTTGTAGAACATATACAAACTTTGTGTATTCTTCTCATTCAATACACTCACCCGCCTTATTTATCATCAGTTTGCTCTCTTGTCTCCATAGATTCTTGTCGATTCTATATATCAATTATGTAATTAACACCGAAACTGTATCAAACTTTTTCTACGAACAATGAGAAAAAAAAATTAACAACAAAATTTATGATAATTTTCTATATTTTCTTTGAACATTAATAATAATAAAATTTCCTTTTCCGTCCTGATTGATTTCTCCTGGATGTATTTAGGCACTTCAATGAGTACAATAAAGAAGCTAGAGATAATTTACTCTGGATTAAACTACATTTTTTCGTATGAAGTTAGAAACTTTCGTTTGTACACCAAAAATCACCATACATCAATTACGCAATAATTGATGTATTGTGCTTGCAGAAAAAAATCAGAAGCGACGTTCCTCTTGCCTGGTTATGTTCCTCCAGCGAAGTTCACAGTGCACCATTGTTATGTAGAGTGTCATACGATATATAAATCACTCTAAATTATACGAAATTTCACTACCTTGTACCATTTAGTCTCAAACCCATTGACTCCCAGACATACATTATCAACTTGAAACGTATGCAGAATAAGATATTAATTTGCTATGAACTCCGATAGTGAAAGCAAGAAAATTTATTCATTACTGTAAGTGCACGTGGCTCATGATCAAAACAACTAAATATGTCTGATGTAACATGTGTCTATCAATTGATGAATAGGAAATGACTATTCATCTGACGTCGCTCGGAATTATCGCTGCACTGGACTGTCCAGCGAACTGCAGGTTAGTGCTACAGCGACAATAATCAATCATAAATAAACTCCTACACGGATTTATACTGATTTTTTCTCTATCACCACCCCGATACTACATGGAATACGGAAATTCAGTGCGAACGATCTGGCATCGCTGGTTCGGTGCGATTTCTTTTTTTTTTTTTTAATTTAAGATCTGCAGCATATAGTATTTCGTTTTTCATTGCCGTTTCTAGATTCGTTGATGATTTTGAAAGAAACTTTGTCACTACTATATGTGTCAAGTGAGGAATCCAACACAAATGTATTCAAAATTCGAAGTTCAATTTTGACCCTAGACTGTTTAACGATTTTAATCACTTTCTTACACTTCTCACTCGGGAGAAAACGAACTCAAACTAGGTATTTCATGTATTAAAAACAAGTGAAAATGAGATTGCAAATTTTGATTGCAAAAATCCTAAATTTAAGTAAAATTGACTTAACTGGAGAAAAAATGTTACTTCCAAATTACTTAAATGTTGACTGCTTCGTTCCTTAACTTAAAAATTACTAGATGGATAGAAACCTTTATTTTGACTGTGAAAATTTTTTATTGAAATTGAGTGACCTGTCATTTTTGAGTTACGTCCAGTTATGATAGTGTAGAACATTATTTGACATCGGGTAGCTGTACGGCTTTGTTTTTTCAGACAAACGTCCGAAATACCATTATTTTTAGGCCGCAGTTTTCACAGATTCAAGTCGATATTGTAGAATCTAATCATTTGATAAATTGTGTTTTCATCATTAGGGAGGTTAATTTCCTGTAAAATTAAAAATTTATTGCTGAGTATTGAGTGTTATTAAAGTAAATGGAATTCAATATGAGCTTTTACCTATTCAGACTAATACAAGAATATTACATATGTAAATTTTCTTCAAATTTCAAATTGGGGTCAGCGATATAAAAAGGTTGGGAACCATTGCTTTATATGAGAAAAATGCTTGCACAAAACAATAGATCCCAATTGGCAAGCTAACTCCGACGAGCATAAAACAGTTTGACTTTGACAGATTTACTTTTGAATTACTTTTTATCCTAATTTTCACAGTGAATCAACAATATTGAAATCATCCCAGTGTGTATACATTTTGTTATTGCACACAAGACCAGCAAGGTGTCCATTTAACACAACGAAGGAGCACAGATACACGTGCGGCAAATGCAACATTAAACGATGAACATAGAAAACATTTATACAAACCATAAACGCGACATGTACGATGAAAAGTTGAGCAGTTTGTCAATGATTATGTCGCATTAAATTCGATAAAAAGGTGAATTCAATTTTTTGTATTTTTCACCGTTATTTGCGATTCATTTTATAAAATGTTAACACGTGCTGTTGATTCCATATTCTCATAGAATAAGTAATTTTCTCTCTGCCTTATCTAAAAATTTCACTTTTCCACATTCTTCCTTGACATTACCTAATAAATGGTAGATCGTTTCCTCTGGGTTTCTTGTTGAGTATTGATTTATTCTTGGTGGGATCACATTTTATACATTCTTAATTTTTGTTTTGTTTTTTGTTTTTGTTTTGTTTTGTAAGAATTTGATTCGTGTTTCGATCGCTAGAACAAACAGATACATAGAAATCGCAACGTGGGCTGCCTGTTCTTCGCTCTTATCACCTACCTATAGTTCGTATGCTATTTGCTGCTAAATTCACTGCATTTTTGGCGGTTCGACATAGAGTTAAGTTTAGTCTCGGTCTCGGAAGGAAGGGATGAGGGAGCACCAAGCCTGAACCGAACTAAGCTCGGTAAACTACATGCATTAGTTCAGTAGGTGTTTGTTGTTTGCGTTTTTTTTTTCGCTTGTACCCTTATGGAAAGATTTTAAAATGTTTTTGTTTTGCTTTTCGTTAATAGACGTTGATAAATCTGAATACAACTGTTCGGAACAACATCAAATTATTACTGAATATTTTCGTGAAGGACAAGTAATTAGTGTTCTGTTCTTATTAAATGTTTGTTTTCTATCTGCATGTAAATAGTCGATTTTGTTAAATTTTATGTTTCATGTCAATGGATAAGTCATACTCAATCTAATATTTTATTTACTATATAGATCTACTCAAAGACTAATCCAAGTATCGTTTGAATATGCTGAAGCATTGTGTTTTATTATGGATAATTCTTCTTTTCATCATGATTGTTGTTGATGTTGTTTTTTCTCTTTTGTTCTGTTTCTTTTACGTCGCGAAAAGTGTGATAATTGCTATGGTAAGAACTACTATGGCTTTCTTCTTCGACTTTCGCGTCTATTTCCGGTATTTCTGCTACAGCACATGGATCACTACGGTAGTTCATAAACTAGCACAACCTCTATGTTTATTGGTATATATGTATGTGTAGCTTGTGATTTAGGTATCGATTTGTTATTGTTTCCGTCGTTGGCGTCTACTACTTGCTCGGATTACGTACGACACTGGCAAAGGTATCGATCCTCAGGAATGGTAAGAAAAATCATACAAACTTAGCTGCAGTCTAATAAACTAACTTGATAAATTTCAACATGTGCTATGTATCGAATATTGTACAATGTGATAAATGTAAGCTTTTTCATTGATTATTGTTAAAATAAGTTCTAAGTTGTTCATATTTTATAAGCTGATAGAGCTATACGAATATCATTGAGCCTCCTAGAGCTACATCTGTCAGCTTATGTTTGAATGACATGAAAAAAATTTTGTTAACAGAAAGGTTGGTAGTATGTAAATTCACTATTAGGATGTGGTCCCGATGAATTACATTATAGGACGTATTTGACAGTCGACCTTCATTCCATACAGAAGTAATTTTGGTTTATTGAATAAACTGACAAAAAATATAATTAATAAAAAAAACTTCAATAACCCCGATCTAACACTTTGAATTCTAGCTAAGTTGTGTACAATATTGAAACCAAAAGTTTCTATGAGAATATAATAAAATAGATAGCGAAGCAATAAAATCACACAAAAAACGAAACGCATTCATAAAATAACGACTACGGGCTTGTTCGAACTGTTGACGGAGAGATACAAAACTACTATCAAAACAACTGTTCATTTTAGCTTTGAATACGGAGGCAGCCACATCTTTGTGTTCCACGTATACTTATTGAAAAATTATTCATTGAATTTTGAATGGAATCTAAAAAGGACCGTTAAATCCTTTAGTGATGCCGATGAGAGGTGCTGATCAAGCATGACAAAAGTCGTCCACCCTTATCCTCAAATGCAAAAGGATCAGCAGTATTCCGATAGAAATAATTGCGTCTCATGCTAGGTGAACGGGACAAACAATAAATCTACATATGGTTCCCTTGTTGACGTGTACGGAAGCCTTCTCCACGGCGTTAACGAACAACATAGAGTGCAAATCGGTTCAACATGAATTCTTGTTGTGTAAAGGGACTCTGTTTACATAATAACATCAATGCTATGCGAAATGCAAAGTGAGCTTAATTATACAGAATTTTCGTCTCTGTTAGGGAAAGTCATGGTAATGGTTTGAAAAACAGAGTAAATTAGACAACCACTCTAATTTGAAATATATGATATAATCTATCAGGTGTACAACTTTGTTTCCGCCGCTTTCCGATAGGTGCCTGTACCTGCTGAGGCTGGTCAAAATACATAGATGATAATGCCTTTAAAGTGAGTGTGTACAGTGCCTAATGAATTGTCATCGCCGTTTCAGTGACAGTTGTTCTTGTTTTCGTGCTATTCACGCTCGAAAATGTCTGTTTATGTGCCCAATTCTCGCCATTTGCGGGAAGTTTTACTTTTCTGTTACAATTCGAAAAAAATGCAGCTGAAGCGCATCGAATGCCCTCAGAAACTTACGGTGATGCTGCTCTAAAAAAAAGAACGTTTCGGGAATGGTTTCAACGTTTCAAGAATGGTGATTTGGATGTCGGTGGTGGAAGAGGAAAAAACCTTCAAAGATGAACAACTAGAAGCACATCTTGATGAAGATTCGTGCCAAACCCAAGAAGAGCTTGCCAAATCGTTGGGAATGAGTCAGCAAGTCATTTCAAAACGTCTCAAGGCCCTGGGCATGATTCAGAAATAAGGAAACTGGGTGCCGTACGAGTTGAAACCGAGGGACATCGAGCGCCGTCTATCCATCCACAATATCAAGAGCGACATAACAAAGTCATCCTCCAGCACGACAATGTTCGGCCTCACGTCGCAAAAGTGGTCAAAAAGTACCTGGAAACGCTGAAATGGGAAGTGTTGCCCCACCCGCCGTATTCCCCAGATGTCGCCCCTTTTGATTTCCACCTATTCCGTTCGATGGCACACGGCCTGGCAGATCCACATTTTCAATCCTTCGAAGAGTTGGAAAAATGGATTGCTTCAAGGATAGCGTCAAAAGAGGACTCCTTTTTTCGAGCCGGGATCCGAAAATTGCCGGAAAGATGTGAAAAAATTGTCGCTAGCGACAGACAATACTTTGAATAATACATCTGTAAGCACTTTTTTGTAATACTTTTGGAAAAAAATGACGGAAGCAAAGTTGATACTTTGAGTGATGCGTAGTAATATTCCCGAGTGGCAGGTGTAATGATATCGAAAATCTGTCTAAAACAGCTTCGGAGAACGACCCAAAGAGATAAACCCGTGGCCAGATAAGCGACAACTAACTGTTTAAAGTTTGACGATCGGCTGAAGATATTCAAATCCTGATCACTGTTAATTACCTGAAAGGTTTTATTTTTCGGCAGCCGGATTGTACGAATATATTACGTTCGGCAACCGACCGCTTTATTGTATATACAATATCTACACACTCAAATTTGATTTCTAAATCCTAAATTTGGAGACTGTCAATTATTGCCGAGCCTGGTAGCAATAATTTCTCTATCATGAATCATGAGCTACCGAATCATGAGTTAGCGTGAAAGGAATGTTCCTTTATTAATGTAATAAAAGGATATCACAAAAGTTAAGGTTGTCGAAAAGGGAGTATTTTAATGAATACTAACTTTAATAAAAAAAAAACTCGTCCTAATCCACCTAGTGCTGTGATGATGCCTTTCTCTTGTCGTTCAAACAATCTCATCAAAACACACTTTTTCAATGATTTGTTTTAGTCTTGTTACAATGTAGAGCCGTTTTGAGCTAGTTTTAAATTTGATCAGTATTTAACAGGAAAACAAATTGGAAAAATGACATGTGAATACAACTATGGAATGAAAACCACGAAAATGTTACCGCAGAGACGGGACTTAAACCCATAGCTAGTTTCTAACCGGGGAATCATTGAAAGTCAATCGAAGGTTTGATTTATCTTCAATATATCGTATTCGAGATCATAATCGTCACTACTGCTACCATATATCAGCTGAGATTATCATTTCTGTCGGATGTGTTCCCATAGAGATAGGACTGTAATTGAATGCTGTGGCGACTAAGACCTTGTCTTTCGTTAGGATAATTTATTACACGAATTGGGCTGATTTTCAACACAACTTCATTCAGATTGTTTTGATTAGTTCATAGAAGCATGACTCAACGCATACGTCACATATTCGATAACATTCTCGAAACCAAAAGTATCAGCAATAATTCCTTTGAACTTGATCATTGGTAACTTTCTGAAATAAGAGCGGAAAGAGAGTCCTTTTGTCGGTTACGTCACTTATACCATTATATCTCCGGAACCGGAAGTGACTGTCAATTGATCTTCGAAGTTGATTCACAACGCAATAGTAGCAGTCAAGCGAGCCTAAATTTACAGAAATCGGTTAGGCTATTTTCGAGAAAATTCAACGAAGAAAGAAAATTAGTTTTATCGGATACTTCACTTAAACCATTATATCTCCAGAATCAGAAGTGACAGCCAATTGATCTTCGAGCTTGATTCACAACTCAGTAGTAGCTTTCAAAAGCTTGGTAAAATCAGATAAGCCGTACCCAAGAAAATCAAGCGGAGAAAAAATGCGTTTTGTCGTTTACGTCACTGATACCAATGTATCTCCGAAACCGGAAGTGACAGTCACAGGATCTTCGAATTTGATTCGCTTCCCAATAGTAGCTTTGAAACGCGGCTGAGCTTATTAAGGTCGATAAGTCACATGTAAGAAAATTGAAATGTGTTTTGTCGGTTACGCCTTTTATGTCTTTATATCTCGGGAACCCGAAGTGACAGCCACTTGATCCTTCGAACTTGATTCACAACCCAATAGTAGTTTTCAAACCAGCCTAAACTTGTTGAAATCAATTCAGCCATCTCCGATAAAATTCAGCGTATGTATAAAAAGTGCGGTTTGTCAATTACGTCACTTCTGCGGTAATATCTCCAGAAATTAAAGTGGCAGCGTGTTGATCTTTGAAGTTGATTCACAACTCAATAGTAGCTTTCAAACTAGCCTAAGCTTGTTGAAATCGGTTAAGCCATTTTCGAGAAGAGTTAGCGTATAGAAATGACGACGTGGTGCTATGCAAAATCGGATTACAAGTATCTTGCCGAATTTCAGTAAAAGCTAACACTTTGTTCAAAATATCGGCAGATGAATCTGCTGGTTTCAGTATACTTGCGTTTTACTACCAAGTTATGCAATAATATTATGCTAAACTTTGGCAAAAAAGTGCGCTTTAGCAAGTTATCTACTTCAACCTAAACTTTACTTTCACGAATGTCTCAAAAGAGCACAGAGATGCCAGGTGAAAATTTCAAATATCTGCAGACAGGGTTTAAAAAGTCTGTAAATAATGTGAAAAAAATCTGCAGTTAGCAAGCATGCCTTGCTGGCAGCAATTTCTCTATTAAGTATGACACGCAAAACTGATTTGGCGTGCAAAAAAAAGGTCGCGGCAATTTCAAAAGTCTGTAAATTTGGACGAAAGTCTGCGAAAAACTCTATTTTCAAAAGTCTGCAAACAAAAAATGTCTGCAGCACTATGTCCCACATCTGCAGATCTGGCTTCTCTGAAAGAGCATATGGAACCACGTTGGTAAATGGGCAGGTGGCGAGATTTTTCTATGTGAGAATGCGATTGTTATTTTTTTGTTGGAAAACAAGAAGATATGGGGAAGAAAAGTATAAGCATCGAGCGATTCAGGATCATCCGTCGAATCACGTCCAGTTGCTACAACCAAAAACAAAGTTTACACCATATGTATCACGGGAATACTTGAAAACACCACATATTAGCTCGGAAATAGAATTTTGACCCATGTTTTGTTCCGATGTTTACTTGCGTGGATCCTGATGCCATACCTATTTTCATGAAAAAATTACGAACACAGCCAAATCCGCCCTATCTCGCCACCAGTGTAATTCTACATCGTGATAGGGAACAATCAACAAAATTACGTGTTGCCAATCTAATTTGACATTTTATTAAGGAGTGTATCGATAAGTAGTTAGCAACATTCAAACAGTTATTACTCTGAAATGGCTTAATTTTTTGCAGCGTGTTTTGCGGTGACATGTTTGTTTACATGTCAATAAAAGCTGCACAATCGATTGGTTTCGGTACGGTTTATCGTTTCAATGATGAGTCGAATTGATCCGGAAACACGAAAGAAAATTATGCACACTTGGACACGATCCGGTAGGAAAACGGGTCCCAGCCAGTCCGGCCGGAACTTAAAAGTGGTTGAGTACATCAGGAAAAACCCATCGGCGTCGACGCGGGATTTGGCCAAGTAGTTCAACACCAATATCGGGATGATTCAACGGATCAAAGTTAGGAACTCCCTGAAAACGTACAAGAAACAGAAGGTGCCGAAAAAGTCCCTGGTACAGCATGTTCAGGCCAAAACAAGAGCGCGAAAACTGTATAACCGGATTCTACAGAATAAAGACGGATGCATCCTGATCGACGACGAAACCTACGCCAAGGAAGACTCTGGAGCGCTGCCCGGGCCGCAATATTATACGAAATCGGTGTACCAGGACCTGGACGACGCTGACATTACGGTGACGATGGAAAAGTTTGGACAGAAGGTGTTGGTCTGGCAAGCAATTTGTACCTGTGGTTTGCGGTCGTCGATTTTCTTCATGAATGGCGGCACTTTCGGAAGGAAGGTACAGTGTCCCGAAACATGCAGGAGTTAAAAAAAACTGGACAGCTGCCACCAGGAAAGTCACAAAAGTAACTGTGCAGAATGATGAATGTCAAGTCCCAAGTTTCACAGAAACTAGGATTTTCTTCAATATAATCAATGAAATGCATAAAAATGTAACTTTTCTACAATATATCGAAAACTTATGTCAAAATATGTTTTTTCGCTTTTTTATTCAATAATCAATGTTGCTAACTACTTTTCGATACATTCCTTAGGCCGAACTCGAGAATCGGTTTTAAGTGTGTACGCTTTATTCGAAACGTTAACGACTGTTTCATTACTGAAATAGAATAAATAATTTATCCTTATTAGTAAGATCACACGACTGACTATTCGGTTGGTTCACGATCATACAACGACTTAGAACTTGGCATAGTGCGATTTGAGTTTAATGAGAAATGATTTCGTTACAAATCAAAAAATAGAAATATCCGCCACATGATCCATTTTTGATAAGCTCATATATACCACTCGAAAACACTTTCAAAAAATGACGCATTCGTCGCTTTCACTATAAAAAATGAAAAATTAAGTATAGGAATTCCTGTTTCTTGCATACAATCAATTCATGGTTCAATTATTCTTCCAACAAGCTCTATTTCCATTGCCGTGAAAAGCGGGCAGACCAATCCAAGAACGGCATTCGATCGCATAGACTGCCGAATTCTATTCCGTAAACTGTCGCGACTTGGTACATCACGTAAACATGGTTGAATGGTTGAGTTTCTACTTGTGAGGTAGAGTCTTAAGAGTACAGTTAGGCTACATAGAATCTACTCCGGTTACGACAAATTATGAGTTTTATAAGGTAGCAATATGAGTCCCCCTTTGCTAGCACTGTTGCTCAACTATGTCACCTTCGTGCTTGGGTATGGATGCAAACTAGTTAACTCCGCCTATTTGAAACTGTATTCGTTAGCTCAGAATTATGAGGATTGCATTCATCTTCAAAAACGAAACCATCTCGTGATCGGCTTTGTCAAATGTCAAGTAAAGTGAAGTACTCCATACCCTTCGAGTACAAAATTGTTAGGCAAACGCTTACAACAGTTTATCTTGTTAGCTACGTTTGTGTTTTATTGGATTTTTTTGGATGTAAAACTTACCTTCAATCTTCATTGTTCTAGTTCAATGTCTAGAGCAACGCGAAAACTCGGATTAGTAGCCGAATCGGAAAGGATTTCTGCATAGTGATAGTGCTCTTGCTCGTTCGAAGGAGTTTTGATGGCATAAAATGTTTCAGAAGGGGTGTTAAAGCATAGAATACAAGGCGCGATGCGGGATTTCAGTTGACTGACTGACTGACTCTCGAGGCAACTGTAAATCACAGTACTCGAAAAAAGACGGAAACGAAAACAGGGTGCGCTCAAATCGTTTGTAACTGGATCCTTCATCACGACAACATCAGCGTGTCCCAGTATTCGGTATCTAAAGGGATCACCGTATCGCAACAACCACCTCGCCATCGCCCAATATGTCCTCCTGTGACTTTTTTCGTTCCCTGGTACAAAATCGGTGGACTAAGAAACTTATTTTGAGTCGATAATCGTCGTCGATAGGGTACTCGCTGACATCTCAGTCAAAGCGTTTCAGAAATGTTACGAAGCATGGACAAACGCGCTGGAATCGTTGCATAACTGCTCAAAGAGACTACTTCGAGGGGTATGGTAGAGATGTGAAACAATTTTAAAATGTGCGGTTTTTATGAAATCAGTCTCATTACTTAATTGTCACACCTCCTAATTTGTGGACCCGTTGACGTGGTTCGATTTCATATGGTTTCAAAATGTGGAAAACTTCAAATTTTTAATAACATTAAACTCTCCATTAGAGTTCTGTGAGATGAAAACTCATGATGCATAACTACTAGAACTAAGCACCTTACGTTTCCTTCTAATAGATTATCGTCCACATTTTTTTAAAATATGAAACCTTTGAGCGCATTCAAAAAATATTTTTATACTACTAAAAAAAATCTTAATTGATATTAAAATCGGAAGTTGGAAAAAAATTGGTTTCAAATCTTTTGAGTATTTTTTACTGCAAGAAATACATCTCCAAAACATATTGAAAAACTACAAGGATCAGCCCCATGGGGTTGTTCGAGCCATTGATGTGGAACAAAGCAATCATTATTTCTAATGATCTACAATCAAAAAGTTCAACCAATCCGAACCAACACCGAACATCATTTGTTTTGATTTGCATTTGTTTTATAGCCGACGAAATTACACCAATATCCCAAATGTATGAAATTATATCTTTGTACATACTTGCGATTTCGATAGTTAAGCTTCTCTTCGTCAAGCTTGTGTTCAAGTTTTTTATGCAAGCAGTTTTTCAAGCGTTAAGTTTCTCTACCATTCTGCGATTTCGGTTGAAGCGATAAACTATTTCTCATTATCAATCGAGTTCATCTAATATAAATTAGAAATTAATCTTAAGCACTCAAAATTTATCCAGAGGTAGTTGTCAATTTTTCATGGGGAAACGACATAACAAAAAATTTCATCCGAGCTTGCATGACACAAGATCAGATCATACCAATTAAAGCTTCAAATCGTTTTATGGCACGTTTTTGTCGTGCTGTCTAGCAACAACCTACCTCTAGCATGCTACGAGTAGGACTGAAACGTTAGCTATAATTCCGCTTCTATTTATAGATTCGCGTGCTTCCAACAGCTTCGCTTTTGCATCGATTGACCAATCAGAGCGATGCTCTCTCTCTTTGATACATCGCTTACTCCTTCAAAACCGACGTCTATGGCAGGAAAATCCGGTATGCCAAAGATTTGTAAGTGTTTAAAACCTGACCTCATTTCTACGTGTAGTTTTTCTTGAGTTTCTGATTTGCACTCCTATATAGAAAATAAAGATGTGTTCCACATCAAAATAATGTAGACCTTTTTAACAAGCACCAGTATTTAGCATCGATCTTTTGCCGAAATGTGTACTAATAAGAAATTTATGCAATATTCTCGAGTAAGTTTGCATGCGTTTCTCTGAAATCAAACTTCAGATAGCCTTCCACGCAACCCACCTGGGTTCGATTCCCGAACCCTACACATAGGGTAGGAAAGTGTTTCTGGCCCGAAGAGGCGAATGACCTTAAGGTTAAAACCTCTTTAAAAAAAACTTCATATACAGCATAGTAATCGCTCATTTATCTCTAAAGTATTGAGTCGCATCATATATCAAGTAAACCTAGATTTCGCACTATGACAGCTGACTGACAGCTTTTCTAGTGAGAAACGGGTGTACTTTTTTCCATTAGCTACTGTGGTTGTGTTAAATGCGCTGGTAAATTCATACATACATTTTAGGAGCATTTACGAACCCATTTTTCACCAGACGGCGCTTTTGGTGTCACGGGCTGCTCAACTGCATAACTATTGCACTGGATAATCTACATGTATTTTATTTATGGTAAAATACAAATAATGTCACTATTTTTTACCTGGAGCTGTTAGTGGAATGTATTCAACAGTTTCACTTTTTCTGTACCATTTAATTCCACTATTTCACTGTCACGTTATTACACTTTCACAAAGACACTATACTTTAATGAAGCATAACAAACGTTACAATACAGATACGCGTATTTCGGAATGTTACTTACATCCTTCTTCAGTGTAAACCGATACACTGAAGAAGGATGTAAGTAACATTCCGAAATACGCGTATCTGTATTGTAACGTTTGTTATGCTTCATTAAAGTATAGTGACTTTGTGAAAGTGTAATAACGTGACAGTGAAATAGTGGAATTAAATGGTACAGAAAAAGTGAAACTGTTGACAAATAATGTTTGTTTCGTTTGAGAAAACTTAAACCGACCCAGGGCAGTTTCATCAAACAAATACTTACGGAACCATAAAATTAATGTTTTGAATCTAAACGTGTAACAAATGATTAAGCATTCCATGAGATGACGAAATAAACTCAACTTTATAGTTTTTGGTCATTATTCAATTCAGAAACCAGCATAACCCAAAACGGTTGACATGACCATGAATTAACATGATAAATAAATTGGAATAGTTTTGAGCCTAAATTTGAAGATTTTTTAAGATTTTTGGTATCGTCATCTTCTATGACGGTTTGACTTTTAACCCTGCTATTACAGAATCGGAAGCCGGAATCGGATAAAACTTATCCATTTTGTATGGGACTTTGAAGTCTTTAATTTGAATTTTTGTTTATAAAATTCGTTTTTGTCTTCTTTGGGGAAACGATTGAGTTCCTCTATTCTCGATACTTTCGAAACCGGAATTTGGAAATCGATGTGGCCGTAGTAAGTTAAATTCATTTAAGGGATTGTAAACCATTTCATTTGATTCGAATATTTTTGAAAATCGGTGTAGCCTTCTTTCAGAAATCGTAGTTCATTCCAAATCAAATTTTTTGGCACCTTCCGGAATCGAAAATCGAATACCGCTAAAACTGAAATAAGTCTATCGACTATCGAAATCTGCAAACCCGATAAACCATTTCTACGCTAATCACCTTGTATCTCCTGAACCGGAGGTCGGATCTGATTGAAAACCAAAAAGTTATTATAGGGTTTTAAAATCTTTCATTTGAATCTTAGATGGGGAAATCAATTAGGCCATTAGGAAACCGTGAAAAAGTATTCCAAATCGTTTTTGAAAACCGTAAATCAGAACAGAGTTAAATAGCTGACAGATTAAAGCTATGTGTATACTGGTTTCCGTAAACATTTGTCTACGAAGAAGCTGTTGTCAAAGTGAGTGCCGCATTTGTTCACGATGGATCAAAAACGACAAGCATGGCTAGACTGCGTGAATTGAACTTTGAATTGCTACCACTCCCACCACATTCACCGAATATGGCCCCCAAATACTATTACCTGTGTGTAGGTATACTCCATCGACGACTGAATAAAATGCTTATTTCGATATAAAAGATAAATCTTTCTACGAGAAAGATAATGAAGTATTAGAGAAGCCCTGGACTGCTTGTGTTGCTTTTGCAATAGACTATGGTGATGAATAAATATGTTTTTTTTGTTGTTTCGAGTTAGTTTCGGGACTTATTGATCCACGTATTATCTTGTAATCGAGTGGTTTGCCTAGCTCACCGTCATTGACATGATTGTGTCCCAAATAAGCAAACATGCTGATATCGGAAGACCGATTAAACACAGCAGATTACAGAGAGCTAGATGTGCAACACGAATGCCGAAAGCCCGTTTTATTACCCTCTAGACTTTTTCCATAATTGCGAATACACTCGGGCGACGTGCGAATTAAAATTCATAGCTGAGAGATCTGCAGGACGCCCCAAAACCAGTTGTTAGTTGTGTGTAGTCGTTTCTTCGTCAGTTAAAACTCTATCAGATGTCGAAGCAATACTGTACGAATTGGAAGTAGACGGCAACTTTTATGTCCATTCAGCAGAATTGCGTGTCCGACATCTCGCTTACTCCTTCGACACTGTCGGCTCAGATAGGCAAAAGCAGTATGACAGGTATAATAGTACGTTTCACTCGCGATGAATGTGAAGTAAGGTACAAGTTTTTCTCAAATAAAAAATATAAAACCTAGTAATAATAATAATAATTATAGTTTTGCATAGTGTATTTTACTCCTTGTCATTATCATTCCAACATAAAGTGCACGAAATCAAAGCAGTTGACCAGCCAAAGGTTTAACTTAATCGAATGAATAAGTCGTTGTAGTGTGTTTCGAACATGTAAAAAGATATTGAACGTACATAAATAAATTAACACAAACTATAAACTACAACTCAAACACTACACATCTCAGCGACAGTTTATAATAAAATACATACGAATTCGATAAATAATATTAAACATATTAAATATACTAATTATAATAGTGTAATAGGTTCGTAATCGAAAAGACTAGAATAAACTCTGGTTCGGCGACGGCTGTCCCGATTATGTGGTGACTTAGATTGAATCAGGTGTAGTTTGCCGCTCGAAACTTGAACGGTGTGTTTTCTTGTTATTTTATTACGTTCAACATAAACAAATACAAATATAACTCATATGTGGTTAGCAGACGAACGCATCAAGTACAAAGAAAGTAGATAATGGTAACCAGTGAGACATTTTAAAATAACCTTTCAGATAATCAAACGAAACAATCTAACTCGAAATCAATCCAGAAGAACCTTCCATAACTGAAAAGCCATTACTAATCTAACCAAAAAATCCAACAAATAATTAAGAACTAACGCAAAAAAACAGTACTATCCGGCAAGTTGTTCACTTTTCTTTCACTTCCACCGATTGCTCCTTTCCGTCATCACGTTTCTTCGCTACACTGTGTGTATAAAAAATTGCCCTAAATAGCTAAATCCATGCATACCGGTTTGTTCCGATAAATTGATCTAAAAATCTACTAGATGAAAACGTTGTCCTAATGGATTTGGAAAAAATGGAGCCTCTGAATGGAGCAAAAATGCCCCACCTGCTTTATAATCGCCCCCACATGGACGGAAGATGTCACATGCGAGAGGCCCTACCGTGTAACTTGTTCGATTAAAAAATCTTGGAATTATTTCTGTGTTTCGATTGCAGCCTTGCTGCAATCATCATCGCGTATTCGTTGGCCAGTTTTTTTTGTTTGTTTTGTCACAATCACTACTTCCTTTTTTCTCTCGTGTATTCGCAATCTCCCTTTTCTTTGTCCTACGGTATTTTTATAATGAATGTTCTAGGGAAAATGGTATCGAGCCCTTCTTCCACGTTTCGAGATCGAATACTGACATGTTCGTTCGTCTAACTTGTGTGTTGTTTGTTGTTTCAGTAAATTTCCCATATTTCGGATAACTTAAAATAACGAACGCAAATAAATCTGCTTTCCTTCGCTCGGATCATTTTTTGAATGGGATCTCCCGCTGTCCTTCGTCTCACTTTTTTTACGCGTTCTTAGATTTGTTGGTTTTAAAGCTAACCTGCAGAACACGATTTCCGAGGGTATAACCGTTCAACGATTGAATGGCGACAACGGCCTCATCGTAGTTTGTCATGGTGACAAAGCCAAAACCTTTGCATTTGTTGGTTTGCAGGTCTTTGATAACCTGAAAACATACGTCAAACATTTGGTAAGTCTTTCATAGTCACCAATTTTACGTATCTCACCTTGACGGACTGAACCGCTCCAAATGGTCCGAACAACTGCCACAGAACATTTTCCTCCGTCTCCGGAGCCAGGTTGTACACGAAGATACACCAACCGGACCCGTTGGCGATAGCATTCGTTGGGATCATGGTGTTGGCCAGCAGGTCCCCGGCCAGTGGCGAGTATCTGTAATTCGGAATAGCACTACCCCATATGAAAAGCGTTAGAACGTTCACTACGGTTTTTTTACGATCACGTTAAACTATATCTATATAGTAACCAAAAAGAAAAACGTTTTCACAAAACTCAAGATCACCTGAATCGCCCCGTCGCGTGATGAATCGGTCCGGGAAAACGTCGAGCCGCCTGAGGACCCAGGTAAGCTGCTAGTGCAGGGACGGTTTTCGTATTGCTTGGATTGTTGGCAAATTTTACGGTTATCGGTTCGGTGGATCCCTTCGGTACTGTACCGTTCAGCTCCTTGATGGCCTTCTCAGCTTCCATGCGTTGATCAAAGCGGATAAAGCCCACACCTTTGGAAAGACCTGAAAGTAGAAAATTGCTCGCTTATACAGATTTGACATTTTTTGCGCATTTTCGATGTTCATGAAGTTCTATTTTCAACATCTTACTAATAAGTGCAGTTTCGATTGGTTTATCAGTATATTTTATCGTGTGAACAGACTCTTGAAACTATTGATTAAAGCAACAAAAAAATTTAATTTTGTACTTATTTTATAGATACCCCTTTTAAAATTATTCCAGGAATTATAGAGGTTGCGTAAATAGTCACTTAAATACCCGTTTCAAACAATTGCGCTTACTCAAAGAGTTTTAAACCATCCTTTCTACTCCGCGTAATCGATAGTTTAAAAGAGTTTTAATAAACATGATTGCATTTAATTATGTCAAATTGAAGAACTTGCTAATAGAAATCGTAGCTACTATTCCTGAAAGCCTGTCAATGAAGTTTCACCATCCCTCCAGTGGATAATTAAATATGCATACACAAAAACCGAAAGTGTAAAACAAAGGTTTGCGTTAAAGGTGCCAAACCGCAAACCGGAACCTAACACCAATGTCGGGATTCCTATTATTATCAAATTTCGCGTGAATCTGTTTCCGTTTCGATCCTTTTTGTATATACATATAAATGACTGAATCAAAATTCGGACAGGTGCAAATTAATTTGGAAAATCCGTTTAAGTATTTTGGAATAGAAAATCCGGATAAGAACTTTGAGTGCAAAAACCGGACACGGATGCAAAACAAAAATGGTTGGTATTTTTTTGCAAAAAGATGAAAAACAAAAGTTTTTATATTAAATTATTTTTATTTATCTTGCATTCTTCTCTGCACCAATAACAAACAAGCAAAACATACTGCGTCCGCAGTGGCTGCCGGAGAAAAAACAAACTTTAAATGCAAGAACCAGATAAAAAGACGGGTGGGTAATGTCACAGATAAAACTGGAGGGCGTGAATACGAATAAAACTGGCATGCTTCTTTCACACTTCGGAATATAGATAATCGTTCGCATCAGGTGGTTTTGCCATTTTACTGATTTGCTTCCAGAATTGTAATGGTGCATTTGTACTAAGGTACGACTTATTGACGACATACACAATCTACCTTACAACTAAATAACACGGAACAAATATAGTTTGGTTTTACTTTACTATGGGGTACCTTTTCAAAATTTACCCTGTATAAGAATAAGTAGATCTTGATCAAGAAAATCTTTTGTTGTATTTAACGGTCAGCTATATGTGATAAAATTTTCAGTAGTCTGAGATAACCACAACTAACTCAAAATTGAAATTTTCTCAAATTTTTGGTATGACCGAGGTGAAGGTGAAATTCAGTGCCAAAATAAGGCGCGTAAGTTTTCAACATGATTTGAACAAATCATCAATCAAAAAAGCATGTAAAAAGCATGTCAGTTTTATTCGCATTTACATCATCCCGTTACGACTCTAACGTTACCTCCCCCACATTTTTTCTGTAGATTTAGACACTCAGTAGAGGTAAACTTCGCATACTTCTTTGGGAATGTTTAAATTTTTTTACATAAATATCTGTTTATTAATCTTATTTTTGTGTATTACATCAACGTTTTACAGTACAAGTGTTTTGACCCTTTGGCCTTTTATCTTTGTTGTCCATACGATTCGTTATTAATAATAGGTGTTTTAGTTACTCTTGTTTTACATACTAAAGTTAAATTTTAATATTTATTTTAATTTTTAATAAAATATCTACCTACTTATAACTACCCCTAACCTAATACGTACAAATTTTGAATTATTTGTAATCTTTAAATTTCGTTCAGTATTGTTCGAATTTTTGTTCTAGTAAATCCAAAGAGTACTTCACTAGTCCTTATCCAAGGGCGTAGATTTAGAATCATCTGAATGCGATGAAGCCTAAGTTTGTGCGTTCGTGCACAACCCCGCCAAACAGGGACTGCGTATTCAATTGCGGGGTAGATGATTTGTTTATAGACAGCCATGTGATTCTTCAGGCACAGTTTAGATGTTCTACAAATCAGCGAATACAGAGACCTAATGAGTATGCTGCATTTTTGAACGATTTTGTCAACATGTGATCTGAATATCAGATGTCTGTCAAAGTTGAGTCCTAGATAGATAACTTCGTCGGACCATTGGATGACCTCATCACCGAATCGTATTCGGCATTCGTCTGATGGAACAAGTTTTGGAGATCTTGAATGTGGAAACAAGATGACCTGAGTTTTTGCTGCATTGATCACAATTTTCCAGCTTGTAAAATCCGTTAAAGCGTCCAGACATGTCCGTAGTTTATTCTTCGGAGCATTATTAACACAACCTTTGTAAAGAATGGCAGTATCATCAGCAAATTGTGACAGAACACCACCAGCCGGAAGAGGTGGGATATCTGATGTAAAAATGTTGTATAGGATGGGACCTAAGATACTTCCTTAGCGTACACCTGCAGGAATAGTAAATCTTTCTGAAAGTGCATTATTCAGAGAAACTTGGAATGCTCAATTTGCAAGATATTTTTGATAATTTTAATAAGATACATCGAAAATTCTACCGATGTAGTTTAAACACCAGGCCATCGTACCACACATTGTCGGAGAATGTTTTAATGGTTCTAAAATGCAGTAGACTTACGAAATATTTTGTTCGTTAGTAAAACAGACACTAACTATGCATGCTTATAAACCATGAGTATTTTTAATTGAGAATATATGGATATAATATTGTGGGCAGAACCACGGTACGCGAAAGCGGACAAATAGACCGAAAAAGGAACCGAGAAACAAGTCAAACACATTCGATATAACAAAAGGTTTAATCCACGTGTTTACCGTACAAAGTACTTCAGGATAATAAAAAAGGAAAAACGTGGCATGTCTATGCGCTCTTGTTTTGTGTCGTTGAGGTTGCAATCGTCTGCTGTTGGTAACGGTCGAGATGATTAAACGTGAAGGTGCCGGGTTGTTATCTCCTACAAATATAAGAGACGCGTACGTTTTAACAGCTCAATTACTTCCAGTGACAATTCTTTTCCAGCTTCGACAGGTTTGTTAACAAAAAAGTCAGACGTTACTAGGAGTCTACAAAGAACATTCGTCATCGTTTTTGCGTGGCTGTTTTTTCTTGAAAAATCACGTCGAAATTTTTTTACAGATTCGTTACAGGACTTTGGCGCCTCCTCGGACATTTATCCGATGGGCAGGAGAGAATATTTCAATTATTTTTCCACCATGAACCAAACTGTTGCGATTTACTTTTTGTCGTGAATACGACTTACTTTACTATGGGGCGCCTTTTCAAAATTTACCCTCTGAGAGAGTGATAAGTTTTTGATCGTGAATATCTCATGTTATAACTAATGAATCAACATAATTCTTGCTACACGCCATCGGAAATATGATCACAATTTTATAATAAAATTTTCAGTTCTGTGACATATTCTCAAATAGTTCAAAATTAAACTTTTCTGAAATGTTTGGTATAAACGAGTATCAAAGAAGATAATTCATAAGGCGCGTTTGCCTTTCTCGTATTTTGAAAGCTCATAGCTCAGTGATCTGTAGAAGGATTTATATAATCTAACTACCAATAGAATCGAACATTTTTTTAATTTGAACGTGTATTGCAACAACATTGAAGTTTTTCAATAGTACACTATTGAAAAACCTATTTGATTTAACCCATGAAAGCACCAGCCAATCAGAACGCGAGATGTCTGAATCTATACAAGAGCATTCATATAAAAGTTGAGTGGTTCATTTTTCCTACCATTTTCAGAGCAACTATTCCCGAAACAAGACACACGAGAGCAACATCGAGGACCTGTCGTCTCACTGTTTCCCGATCTGAATGCACGAGACACCGTCAGAACAATGACAACGAAAATCGGTAGAAAGGCAGCCAAAAAGTCCAGCAAGGCCCATTGCTGAAACAAGACACACACGAGAACCATATCAGATCTCAATATTTACTACCAAAAGATTCATCAAGTTGGAAGCTAAATTAATTTGCACCGTCACTAACACATTCAATTACGAACGGCAATGCGAAAGCGAAAGTGATGATTTTGAACACATCTTTATACTAGTATACAAATATGCCGTACGAAACAGAGTTGAACAAATTGAACAAATGAAAGAGATGAACAAATGTTTCCACTTGATTTGCGCATTCTACTTTCCAGGCGTATCAGAACTGGCTAAACTTAAAGCAATCCTAAATATTTCTTTATCACAGTGATGTTGTCGTCCTGAAAACGACGGGGTTTTCAACTCCTCATCGTTACGGATGGCAAGCTGCAGATGGCGAGGGATGATTTTCGTTATCTTGTTGTCACGGGCAGCATTACCGGCCAATTCCAACACTTCGGCAGCCAAGTACTCCATCACTGCCGCCAGATAGACCGATGCACCGGTACCGACACGCTCTGCGTAGTTTCCCTTCCGGAGCAGACGATGGATTTTGTCAACTGGGAACTGCAAACCAGCACGGTTCGAGCGGGACTTTGCCTTGCCTTTAACTCTTCCTCCTGTGTGCGTGTTTCTGCGTAAAAATTCCACAAGATGCTGTTAACAGCTCGACAACCAATTCAGTATTACTGGCTGCTGCTATACTAACTCTCTCTTTCATATCGTCTCACTGTTTCCCGTTCTGCGAAGGGGAGGTCCGTACACCGCTACCAGTAGCAGGTATAAAATGAAATGTGATGTGAGAAATAGCGTCATTTAAGTTAAAGCAGCTACTCTGAACGTACGAGACACCGTCAGCACGATGGCACCGAAAACCGGTAGAAAGGCAGATTTGTACCGTCACTAACACATTCAATTACGAACGGCAATGCGAAAGCGAATGTTGAACACATCTTCATACTAGTATGGGGTCGTGTGAAAATATGCCATGCGAAACAGGGTTGCCATATATACAGGTTAATCTGTATTATTATTATTATTATTATTATTATTATTATTATTATTATTATTATTATTATTATTATTATTATTATTATTATTATTATTATTATTATTATTATTATTATTATTATTATTATTATTATTACTAATTATAATTATATAATTATTAGAATGACTCTTGCATACCGAAGATCGTCGATACATTTCAGACCAGGCCATTGCAATTGTCTCGTACTGAAATTTTGAGAAGAATCAGATATCTTCGAAGTTCATAGCTTCGATAAAAATAAACTACAAAATTGTTGTACCTAGCCTCCTATATTAGCAAATTAAAAAGGAATTGTTTCAAGTTTGGAATATATAGTTGTAGAATAGTAGCTGTTTAATGTAACTAATCTGTACTTTAATGTAGGTGCATCGCTTCAAACTCTATTAGTGAAAAAGAGGAAAGCTTTTTTCGTATTCACGGCATCTAGTTATGTCTCTGACATTACCCACCCACCTTTTTTTTACTTTTGACAATGACCAATACTAAAAAAAAAATCTAAGTGGAACTCAATGGAACTTTTTTTAGGCCTCAGTTAGTTTTAACTATTGAAAATCTGGAAAATTATCAAAAATTCAACACATATTTTAAAAACAGCAAAATTTCAATAACCAATATATGATAAAATATTCTAAAAGTACATACCTTTACGAAAAGATTCCATGTTTAAACGTGTAAATCAATTGAGTTTCTCAACCATGCATTGTTTCACCATGGCCATAATGAAAACGAATGCCACGAATAGTACTCAAGATATTATCATTGGAAAATTAAGTTTTTGTCACTTTCCGCCAGATTTTTGAGGTGATTTTGTGAGGACACTTCATTCTATACTGGTTATTGAAATTTTTCCGTTTTTTTTATGTGTGTTGAGCTTTTGATAATTTTCCGGATTTTCAATAATTAAAACTAACTTTAAAAAGGCATAAAAAAGTTCCATCGAGTACCACTTAGATGTTTTTCTAGTATTAGGAATATCTTTTCCTATAAGTATTGTTAAAGTCAGCTGCATTAAGTTACATACTTCACTCGAAACAAGTTTTGATAAAAAAAGTGGTTTTAAAGGGGTTGCCTTAATTCAACTCATTGTGTAAAAATTACAACAAAAATTGTTTCATCATTTTTCTATACAATTTTTAATAACAATTAATTTTTTTTTTGTGTTCTGGACTTTTTTAAACGAGAAAATACATCAAAATGCAGTAGAACATCGTAAACTTTAATGAGCGTTTAAAAATGCAAGTATGAGTGAGTTTCTCATTCATTTGGCTTATCAAATATATGTTTCCACTCAGTCATTGAAAGTTGCATTGTTTCTGATAAAAATTATCCATTAAGGAAAGCCATCATCAAAAGATCGAGAATGAGATTACTGGATACAAAATTATACATACCGGGCGAAGTATCTCCAGAAGCCGAAGCGTACTGTCGTGCTACAAAAATATAGGGAAAAAAACATAATAACAAAATACTGTAATAAAAACTAAACAACAAATAATTATAATATTTTGTATGGTTGCAAAATAAACAATTCAATAATACTTGCGCTTTACGAAAACGATATCGTTGAATATAAACAGAATTACCAAAACCAAAATTATGTAATGAATTATACAAAATCGAAATTGTAATGAGCTACGAGTACAGCGGAAATTTCACAATTAATTTGTATCAAGTTTCATCATGTTTCCTGATGAACATGAACTTAGCGAAGAACCTATCTCCAATAATAACGCGAATAGGTGAGTAATTTGTTACTAATTATTTATGGTGGTTTGTTGCTTAATTTTTATTTATTTATACGAGTGCTTCCCTAGATTTAATAAAGTTAACGAAGCACTCCTTCTAAATAAGCCCGAAACCATATTGAAACCCAGTGCACAATTTGTTTCTAATCGGTGGCTAATTGGTTGCGATGGCTTTGAATTTGTTGCTTATTTTTTATGAGTGCTTTACTGAGTTCATACGAAGTTAATGAAGCATCCCTCCTAAATAGACTTGAAAACAAATTAAAACCCAGTGAATAGTTTGTTTTTAATAAGTTGCCAATTAGTCACGGTAGTTTCGAATTTGTTGCGAAGCCCCCCTCTCAAATAAGCTTTTGCGACTGCTTCGCTAAATTCATATGAAGTTAATGAAAAAAAAATTGGACAACAAATCCAAAACCACCAAAATAAATTAGTAACAAATTATTCACATTTTCGCGTTGCAACAGGGGATAGGTGCTTCGCCAAGCTCATGTTCATTGTTTCCTTCTCAACAGATAATGAGAGGAGAATGGCATTTTGAGATTTTCCATTAAAATCTCAAAACTGAACAGCTTGACAGTCACTATTACTGGGTGTCATTTGGTGCAAAGAAAAAGGTTAATACTTCACCTACTTTGCAGAAAGACAACACCTCGTCAGATCCTTTTATATGCAACGAAATTTCACATTGATGTCAAGTACTTATTCGTCCAAGTCGAAGGGGTTATTTGAAAAAGAACATGATAGTTTTAGTTATTGTGCATTAAACTCGTGGAAACTGGCTGCCGAGAGTGACATCACATCACATCACGATCACATTGCATGTTTTCAGCAAAATGTACAATTGATTTGTTCATTACATACGTTTCCACGAATACGAAAATTACAAGAATGATAATCTCCAAAAGCCCCTCCTCTACTTATTAAAATCACACGGAAGCTGGTTTGGCGTATTCTACTAAGCGCTATTGCTTGCAGCTTGTGTTAAACTGTTACAAAAAAATAATGATGTTTTTGCTGCTGAATATCTAACTATCAGAACATGCTGGATTTTCATCCAATCGAGTAATATTGAGCTGAGCGATTCGAGAAATTATCAGCAGAAAAAGTGGCAAAATAAATATCAATTTGCTTCTATTTAGATGAAACTTTGTACACATATCCGGTATCGCAAACAATTAATTTTACACGGATAAAAAAGATTGATTCGATACAAGACTGTTTTTTTATTAAAAGGGCGAATGTTTGTTTTGCTTGTACTATCTTCGAATCGTTGTCCAAGAAACAGTTGTTAAAAATCAGATAGACACTCTAATCGAATTACGCACTGAAAAAAAACAGTTGAATATCTGTTCAAGAATTAGAAACTTAATCGAAAAAATAAACTAAAATAACACGCTTCTCTATTGTTCTTCTGGTAATATTTCAAACTTGTTATAATAACAAACATTCGGTTCATTGTTTGTTTTTCTTTTCGGTTTAAAAAAGTGCTCTGCAAACAGCATAAACTTTTGGCTTTGTTTGAACACTGCTTGCTATGTTCCCTTAATATTTGGCATGTTCTGACGCTGCCTGAATCGAGCTAGAAGAATGTTCTGGAATCAATACCACTGGTCACTGTTAGTTATCAATCAATATCAATTAGTTAGCAATCGTTAAATAAGTGTTTTGTAAAGCTTCCTAACTGTCCGAGTAGAAATAAATTCCATAATTTGCCACAGAAACCTTTAAGGGAATCTATAGATATATGCAAAATGATTTCTAAAGCTTCAGTCTCACATGAAACATGTCAAATGCAGGTTTATGCTAGACAGCAAACATTACACAAAATACTATCAAACGATTTAAAGCTCTAGCTGGTTTGCTTTGATCAATTGTAATTAACTCTCAATTTCGTAACTTAGCTTAAGAGTCATGAAAGTTTGGATGGAACGCTACGGTATGTCGTTTTCGCCAGAGAAACCTGAAACCAGGGTGAATCTTGAGCGCTTAAGATTAATTTCTAATTTGAATAAGATAAACTCGGCTGATTCGTGTAGTTTTTTTAAAATAGAAAACAGGAATGAGCATTTATAACAAATTACAAACATGATCAGGGTTGCCATGTTTATTATTTTTATTGCAGTAATCTGTGAAATCAATTATGACTTCTCTCAGTTGGCTTTGAAATAATAATTGTTTTAGTCGTTTCCTTGCACTAGATACTTGATTCAGTTTCAGTCCAATAATCTTTATATTCTTTTATTTGCTTTGTAGGGGTAGGGGGTGCAGAGCGGGGACATTTTAGTTTAATGACTATTTTTACTAATGTTTGGGGTTTATTTGTACTATTTAAATGAAATCTTTATTGCTTATAAAAATTTACATTGTCTTTAGTAACTAATTACATGAATAAAAACTATTTTTATCTTAAATATTCGTTACTTTAATTGTTGATAACGATCCAAAAAAATTTTTCTTGCCGTTCGATTTTATATAATGTCTCCTTCAATATCATTTTAGTAAAATTATGTTTTTGGATTACATTGCTTCGAAGGAAATGCATTTAAAAAAAATACGCCCCTTTTAAAAATCAATTTCAAGTCGAATATCTATCTCCATCCGTGAAAAATAAACACTCAATACTGAACCTGCGTGCAAAGTTTCATCCAAATTGCAGTACGTGAAATAGGATAATGTAGTATCCATTTCTGAAATTGCTCAACTCTTATTATTATAAAAGGGTGCCCAACCTCTCAATGTTTTGGTAAATAAGTTGAATTTAAAGATAATTTGGTTGAAAACACCAAAAAAATAATAGGTTTTAGTCTTGTTAAGACTTAGAGCCGCCTTGAGCTAGTTATAAATTTGAACAGTTCCCTAACATGGAAAACAAATTGGAAAAATGACATGCAAATACAACTATGCAATGAAAACCACGCAAAAGCTACCACAGAGAAGGGACGCGAACCCGTAGTAAGCGCCTATCCGGGGAAATTTCATTTCTAATTAAACTATCCTGCATGTGAAAACTCACAGCAGGGTAGTTTAATTGGCAAAACAATTTCCCCGGATAGAGGCTAGCTACGGGTTCGCGTCCTATTTCAACGGTAGCTTTTTCGGGTTTTTATTACATAGTTGTATTCGCATGTCACTTTTTAATCCGTTTATCCGTTTTCCTCGTTAGATACTGATCAAATTTAAAACCAAACAAATGCTGACTTATTCTTGAAAAGTTTGAATACGACCAGTTTTGAGTCACATTTTTTCCTAATGAAGTTTTAATCACATTTCAAGGCTAATGTTTGCCCCGAAATTTCCTTTTGTTATAGTTATTACGAGAGTACATTGCTTAAGTTTAACCCATTTCACAATCTACTCCCAAACACTCACCAGTTATATTGTCACACAGTATGCGAGAGGTGATGATGCGTCCGTATGGGCTGAACAGCGCTTCCAGATCCGCTTGAAGCATATTCTTCGGCAGCCCGGATACATACAGATTAGCTCCCTTGATTGCTTCGGAACTTGGCCGTGCAAATGATACCTACACGGAAAGGGTGAAACCCAGAGAAATTTTTACGAAGCACGAATGAATAACAAAATTTACCGAAACTTACCTTAATCTGCTTGTTCTGCAGTCTTAGGCCGTTCAATGTGCTGATTGCTTTGCTGGCATCCTCCGCTCGTTGATAGTTCACGAAACCGTAGCCTAAACTTTGACCTATTGGTAAAACGACGGAAGAACGGAAAAAGAAAGTAATTGAATCCATCTGTTATTGAACGAAACTTTTCCTCGTTCGGCCTTTCCCGAGTCCCTGACTTACCCGTAACTTTATCTCTAATCAGTTTGCAGCTTTCTACTTCACCGATGCTGGAGAAAAGTGACCGGATCTCCTCCTGGGTCATTTGCTGTGGCAGATAATTGACAATGAGATTGGTTTTGGAGTCCTCCTGGCCTCCGCCACCATTCTGTTGGTTATCCGCAATTCCGTTCGTCATCATGTCAACCTTTTGGTGGGCGGAGATGGTATGCTTCGAAACTACTTCCTCAATCGTTACAAGTGAAAAGCTCCGAGTGGGATGAGAACGAGGATGACGGGGATCAGGATGCCGTGTATATGTAAAAGTTCTAATGCAGTCGTCGGTTATACGCTCCGAAATAGTTCTCTGGGTTCGATAAAAACGTATACGCTGAAGCTTCCCCGTACAGTCAGTTAAAATTTTTTGGATTTCTCTGTCAGTTTTGCCGCTTATTTTCGTTAAGACTTATATTATGTAGTAATACTGATGATAATCGTTCTGTTTGTTCTTCTTGACTTGACTAGCGAAAAGCGTCATACAGTTTGCGTGATAAATTCAGTGCTTGTCGTTTCTACAGTCGCTTCGGTTTCCTCGTATTGTTTCATCAATGTTTGAAAACAGTTCTCCTCTGGGAAAAAAAGTGAAGAAAAAACAACATAAATTACAATAATGGTTAGAGACGTTGTTCAAAATGATTCAACAAATGAAGGGAGACTATGCAATGATTTCAACCCAGATAGCATACCTCTATTAAATTCAGTTTACATACATTGGATCAATTATATAAAGCTATTTTTGGGGTTTGTGCTATAAAGAATTCTTGAACTCAATTTTATAGATTGATAACGAGTAACAAACGGAGATAGATGATGAAAATGCATGAAACAGTAAAAAATGAAAATTTGGGAAAAAGTATCCCTCAGACTCGAACCTTCACCATTCTCCTCACCGTAGGAACGCTCTACCAACTACGCTACTTTGGAATGGAATGTATAGATCTCGCACACTCGGCTTGTGTGCAGTCACGCACAAGTTCATCACTATTTCATCTGTTGCGATCTGAAGCGGTGAGGAGAAGGGTGAAAGTTCGAATCCTTCCTCTGGGTGATACATTTTCGCAAAATTTTCATTGTTCACTGTTCCATTCATTTTCATCTTTTTCTCCGTTTGTTGCTTGCTAGTATAGATATATTGAAAACTGTTTGATAAAAGTCTCTACACTTTCAGTTCACACAGTCCATACGAGCTTGTACAGTCGTATCTTGGGCCGTTTTAGCAATTTTAATCCACTTTCTAAGCATTTTATTTACCTCCTATTCATAAGATTTTCTAAGTCATCATCATGGCCAAAAATGCACCGAAAAAGCCTCATACCATTCTGGAAAGGTCTTTAGAATGGTGCCATGAAACCATATTCTACTCGTATCTTTGTGAAACGTCTCGTGTTATAATGATTGTATTTCGAATCGAATTACCGATCCTTGAACCTCCTTGGTACTCTACGTGTGACGGTTGAATTGGAAATTTGCAGTATTGTTCCCAAAACCTGATGAGACTGCAATCCAATGCAACGCCATTTCAGTCGATCCAATGAAGAAGTCAAATTTATTTCCGAAATCCATGGATGCATTCGAGGAAAATTCCATCCACGTTGTGAAACATCAGAATGATTCAATTATTCGGTTCTTTTTAGAACTAGCGAATTTATCCCAAAGCATAATGCGCCAATGATTTTACCATTGGAATGAGCAAATCCAAATTTTTGTTCTCAAAAATTTCGTCTTTTCGATTGAATTCACACCGAAGCTGTGTGCCATCCGGCGGTATTAATTCAACCAAAAATTGATCCACTGGTTTCCTGTTCCATGTCGTAAAACTCCACTAAAACGGGAGCTCGCAAGTCAAGGTGTATTTCCGTGCCGATGAGTGAATGACTGCAGGAGCCTAAAAAAAGGCAGTCGAAAACGGAACATTTGTGGGCTTTGCCCTTGCGAAGCTCTAAATTCCGTGTCACAGTTAGACTGACTAATTGGAGGTATAAACAGAAAAATAGGTCTATTTTTGGCATATTTGCCGTATAACCAGTCTTCGCCGAGCGATGACTGCATATTATTCTTATTATATGAATTCCATTGGAGCTAAAGCCATCAATAGTAAATTCATTTCTATTTATTTGCTCGCAGACAATACTTAGTTGTTTATAGTGTTAGTTCATCAAGCTGCCAAGAGAAGTGTGATATCCTACATAATCTTTCTTATCTCTTTAGAACACTGACGATTGTGGGTGGTTTGTTGGTTCTTTAAAGCAAAAGGCTTTTGGTAAGGCTTATTGAGATGGTTACGTAATTCACTAAAGTATTTGAGTTTCAAATGCGGGATGATGTAACTATCGCATATTCATCCTAAGAGACAAGACCTCATAAGAAGCGCCGCTGAAAATTCGGATACTTGAAATCTTCGGACGAGTTGGTTAGAGCTGATAAAGACTGTCCCAGAAAGTATAGACGCAACCAAAAACCGCTGCCATTTCGCAATGGTTCAGAATCTGTCAATTTTTTTGAGTGCGTCCTGTTGTTCTCTTCTCTAACCACTTGTGCAGTTGTTTATTCGTTTTCATTAGTTTGTTTCGAAATGCGTGGACTTTCAGCAGAACAACGTCGAAAAATTGTGTACAAATGGTGCACAGAACGCGGACTGTCACTGAGAAAGATAACAAAAATGGAAGGAGTAAGTGAAAAAGCCGTGTGAAATGCAATCAGGAAGTTCGGCGAAGATAACACCTTTGAGGATAAACCGAAAACGGATCGAAAAAAGGTCCTGCTAACCCTCAGTTGGATAAACGTATACTGAAGGCATTCGAGCAAAAGGTTTCAGTTCGAGATGTGGTCAAAAAAGTGGGCACTTCAAAATCAAATGTTCTTCGTGCTAAAGAACGTTTGAATCTTCGAACCTATAAGAAGTAGAAACAACCAAGCAGGCCGAGGGTTCGAAAGCTGTACAATACGATTATTTCTGGAAATTTGAACTGCATAATCATGGACGACGAAACCTACGTGAAACTCGATTACAAATTCTTGCCGGGACCACAATATTATACGGTGCGAGAAGGGCAAGTGTTAGAAAGTGATCTTGCTTCTTGCTACTACTCGAAATCAACAGTAGAATGGTATACTACCAAAAATTTCACTTTTGTCCCAAAAAACATGAATCCATCAAATTGCCCACAACTTCGACCAATTGAGGAATTTTGGGCATTAACGAAGGCACATCTTAGGAAACATGTCTCGGTAGCCGAACAACCTTTCAACAGTTCGAAAAAGAATAACAAAAAGTGTCAAAACTTGTCGCCAAGAAGTCTGTACGGAATTTACTGAGGAACGTTCGCAAGAATGTGTGCCAGCTACAATGGCTAAGTAGCATATGTTGAGAATAATATTCTGTTGTTGTAGTCTAATATTATCAGTATTTCGAATGAAATTTGAATATCTAACACTTGTGAATTATTTACAGCGAAATCAAAGTGCGTCCATACTTTCTGGAACAGTCTTTATTGCGAATGAAAGATCCAGCTGTCAACTAGTAGAATCAAGCACAGGATTCGTTCTTGGGCCTGCATCCAAACATGCCAGCTACTGGCAAAATATTTTTAGCAAATTCTAATCTGAATATGTCAAAATGTCTATTGCATTTTTCAAAGCATCATTGCCGGATTCTCGTCAGAGCTCTGACTGGTCATTGCAAAACCAACCGTCACATGGCTACTATTCAACGAGCTGAGTATTATTTTTCGTGAGTTGCGTAAGTGCAATTGTCACATGTCCCTTCCATGTTCCTTTTATCCTTTTCTTCACATTAGGAAAATTATGAGAAGTTACGACAAGGCATAAATCTCCAAATAACTAGGGAAACGTGCCACTTGAACAAAGTAGTTCTGATTCCTGATTTCTGAAATCAGTTCTGCTGCCAAACAGTTTAGTTTCTCTCGTCCAGGGTTGCGAACGGTACTGGAGAATGACACGAAACAGCAAACATTCAAACCGCGCAAATGACAGCAGTCGCCGATTGTACTTCGCCACGACTGCAGGAGATGAAAAATATCATAGGTCTCATGACATTTTTTATCGTGAATGTTGCCGTTTGCTCTCATCGATAGCTGTTCTAATCTTTTCAATCTGAGAATGGCTAGCCACAATAAACAGTAGCTCCTTCCAATTTCAACAACTTTCGAGAGACAGTCGCCAACAAGGCTTAACTTTGAAATTCGTTTTATGTCGATTCTCATGAGGTGTAGGGGGACATGCACAAGAAAGTCTTGCTTCCCAATGCAGACGGTTTTTCCTTACGTGTTTTGTTGCTCTACACTCCCGTTGGAAGGAAGAGGTTCAGTGAGAAAAGCAAAATAAATGCTTTGACTTCCAGAATTTGGATGCACTTTTTCGATCAAACAATTAAACCCCGTTTAGCAAGAACCAGAATTGTAGAAGTAATAGGAGCGCAAAACTTATTGTCTCTGCTGTAAGATTTCTTGCCTTTGCGTCATATTAGAAAGGCAAAAGCTGCGCTCCTGATACTTCGTGTATTAAATTTATGTAAATAATTGTAATATTTTTGAAACATCTGCATGAACAAGCATTGTGATTGATTTTTTTCAAAACTGAAATTGAACCGGTAATAAAAACACCGCCGTTCGCATTAAATTTATAGCCACAGATCAATCACAGCGGATATAACAGTCCCGTTATGAAAATGTCATGACATTTTGAGCTCGTGACATTCTCGAAAGCCGTGACCAAAAATAAACAAAGCAGCTACTTATCCAGTATGTACCTACACTACCACAAAGCGAACGCTGTGGCTTTGACTGCTGTGAGAGAGTGCGACAAAATTAACTGCTCTCAATATTGCTGTCGTGTGTCGTGGCTCTCATGATTGCGCCAAGCTCTCGTGTCATTGCGAGTTGGCTACTGTTGAACGTAGCAGCTGCGCATATTGTTGGCAGTAACTGTCTTATACTTGGCAACAGTATAAAAAAATGTCAAATTTTCGCACCCCTGCTCTCGTCAGGCGCGGCAACTATGGGGAGGCAAATTTGCAAGAAATATCTTATTATATAACCCTTTTTTCTGTTATCTCCGTAGTTCGTCTTCGTAATCTTTCATATTTCTTAACTAAGTTACTAAAATTTTTGAACTAATTTTCTACAATGTGAAATGTGCTATACTTTCCCGCTTTCGAATATTGGTTATTACTGGAATGATAGGGAAAATATTTGTGATTTTTACATTGTTGCTTTGTTCTAACCTCTCCTTTCCTTTATAAAAATGCTTTATATATAGCAAAGTTCAATGATCTGTAGTAATAATTTTTTGTGCCCCCCCAATATTTCATGGAACTTGCCGCCCCTGGCTCTCGTTATCTCCACCATATTGACTGTAACCTTGTAATGACGCAATATTTATAGAGAACCTATTATTTTAGTTAGTGTAAATGTTTAATTCGCACCATGTGCAATTCAGCAATCATGCAATTCCATGGATGCATAGAAAAAAATCCACACAGTTAAATAAAATGATAAAGTCAATATTTATTAAATCGGCACCGTATGCTGATCTGATGCCGGGAAATATATTTACTCTATTTCTTCCTGCCTTATTTAATTGCATGTTAAAAAAAGATTGTCGTGAATCAGACGTACTATAGAATAGGTACATTGTTACAGTTCTGGAAGCTGAGAAGAGAAAACTTGCGCAATTCTGTGTGAATCTAATCTAAGAACCGCCATCCACACCTGCAATTTTTTATTTGCTTCAACAATATCATTAAAATGACAGCTTTTCAGTTTTTGATCACTATTTCCGATACTATCGGACCCAAGAGCCAGAAATCGATGTACCAAAGATCGGTTCGTTTGGTAACCAGCCTAAACAAACTACCTTTTGAAACAGTTTCGTCAATATACGGGTTTGAAGTTTTAAACACACTTCATACTGTAAGTTAAATGTTGAGACAAAAAAAAACAAAATGTAGCGATTAGTTTCTATTCTAAGATTTGAAAACAAAACTAGCTGAAAAGAAATTTGCATCTAATCATGAGATCATAGCTAAGAATAAAACTCTTTTTAAGTCTAGGGAGAAATCGTGATAGAAAAGTGATTTAGAAAGGTTGGAACGCCGTTGGAGCAATTGTATTGCTTTTCAAGAAAAATACATTGATGAATAAAATAGAAGTTCGACAAAACACACAATGTTCTCTTCGTTAGACCGAGAACATTTTGGCCGACGTGTTAAATTCTAGATAAAATTTTTCATTTGGCAAGCTATTTGCCACAGTGAAAAATAAAACTTAAGTTTTCATTACAAATGAGTCTCGAGTAGAAGCTAGAATACCCGATAAAATACGTTTTATTATTCATCAAAGCATACGAGAGCACGATTTATTAATTTTAGTTGTTTGACGTAAAGCTGCCATAACTAAGTTCAGTTTTTGCAATGACTGAGCGGAAACATATATTGGAGAAGCCAAATGAAAGAAAAACTAACAGAAAAGATGAATTTTTGAATCAGAGACAGGACTCGAACCTGCGTTCTTATGCATTCCGTGCATACGCGCTACCATTTCGCCACTCTGAATCTTGTTTTAGTCACTGAGCGTATCTTGTTTTAGTCACTGAGCGTATCTTTTTCCAAAAATTCAACTTTTCTGTTAGTGTTTCTTTCATTTGGCTTCTCCAATATATGTTTCCGCTCAGTCATTGCAAAAACTGATACGAAAGCAGTCTAGTAAACCTTTTTGAGATTTCGGTGAAAAATAAGTTGAGGTGGCATTATAAGTCCACCATAATTTGCTAATGCACGGATGAGCCGAAGGCGAACCGTTAAACACTTAGTCCTGTAAATTTTTGGCTGGATTTGGCAAACTACACTCGAAAGACACGTCAATCAAACGGCGACAATAGAGTGTGTTTCATCAAAACTGATCTCTACTCACCTAAATGTCCTCAATTTTGCATGATAAAGATACTGAAAACGCCAGAAAAAGTAGCTTAGGATGTATCTATGATAAATAGTGCAGAAAATGACCATCAAAAGAACAGCCTAGGTATTACGTTGCTTTATGTGGTCAGATCCCCATAAATCCCGCTATTCAACTGGACGAGTATAAGAGGAAAACCTTCGTAGAACTTCAATCATTTCTTGTGCGTTAGATAGAAAAGAACTAGAGGTTTTACTCAATTCGTCACTTGCAATAAAAATTTGCATTGTTATTCACATTGGACTGCTGACCTTCGTGATCAAGGCGTATCTAAAAGTCGCCATTCACGACAAGTGACTGAAAACTGTATCCAGCAGTATTAAATAATTTCGTATCAACGGAAAACGCATTCGAATCTGTTCAATAGCAACTGTGACTTTTCTACTTTGAATATCGCTCGAACCGAAAAAGTGGAAAATATTTTCGACATTATTTAGTGACTGAAGCTTTGCATTCAAGGAAAATACTCTTCGAATTTGTTTATTATGGAAACAATACCACAATTCGGTTCTTCTAAGATCCAAAAATCGATACCAAAAAAGTATTTGATTGCTTTGATTCCATAGAAATTCTAGTGCCGGTATTAACGAAAGTCGCACTTGAGTAAATGTACACCGTTACAATTATGAAAGCAAAGAAGTAAAGCTTGCACAAACCAATATTCGATATTAAGAAATGTGAAGTGAGCGAGACAGTTTTCTTCGTTTTCACGTCATCCAGTTATGTCTCCGACATTACCCACCCGGCTTTTTCGGAAAGTGATTTTAAACACCTTCATTTTTGTATTATTTCTTTAAAATAATTCCGAGATACAGTAATTATCTCATTACAGATATTCAGTGTAACAATCTTTACAAGCTCATAGATTTTCAATTGAACAATCTTCTTTATCAGTAGTCTAAAGTCTGGAGACGTAGTTTTTCACATAAGAATTGAAATAATAATAACATGTTATCAAAAAATATTTTATGTATCCTGCAAATGCTGCATATTAGCCAATTTTTTAGAAACTATGTCGGAGAAATCAAATCAACGACTGAAATCAACAAGAACACAATCGAAAATTGCATATTCCTAAACAAAACAGAATGGAATTAGTTCAAGTCTGTATCTGCAACTATTCGGAAAACCACGTACAACTCAACATAATGATAACCTCATATCTTTCAACAACTCAAATCCACGATGATAACAGCCTACCCACTATCCGTGGGGTGGATCCAACAGAGCTATGTGCGGGCTTGACGACACTAACGACGATCAGACGACAGACAACAGGTACGCAGTTTTCCTCTTTGTCGGCTTTGAAAAATATCGATTTACGTACGTAGAATACTGTGGAAAAAAGAGAATCGACACATAATGTATGGCGTTACTAATATTATTAACGCGAGCAACTGCCGGCAATTGTTTAAAAACGTGCAGCTGGCCGGGGTGGAAGACAATTACAATAATCGTTATATCCACATGATTGACTTGTTAGGTTGGTTGTGTTGTGTGGCTGTGCCAGGTTATTACCGGTAGTCATTGGGCTTCCTTCCGGTTTGGATATTCCTTGTTGTTGAATTTGTAATTTCCGGAACAACAACTACAACGAATTGCAAAGCATATTTCGGAATTTAAATGATGTGGAACCTTTGATCGATTACCTTGCCGCTGTCAGACCAAATCGCTGAAACATATCTTTAAGCTGGGTCTTTCCGATTCTTTTGGGTGACAGGCAGTTGTTTTTCAGGGATGAGAGTTGGGACTATTGCTTCGCTAATCTCGGCTTCATTCATTGATTCGTTGTAGCTGTTACTACTTTCAATGTTGTAGGAAGTATTATTATGATTTGTAGGATTTTCGTCTTTACGTCTTATTTTATTAGTTCCTTTGGCATATTATTAAGGGGGTAGGGTCTAACAAAGGTGAATGTCCATAACTTGCAGCTTCCTGCACCTTTTGATGATAGACAAGTTGAAATTTTGTAAAAAAAAACATGAAAAATTTCTATTTCATTAAACTGAAATTATAGCAGCATAGTATGTTTGAGAAAGTTGTGTAGTTTTTAATGATGAAATATATGAAAATATATATACAAAAACTGGTTTTAGGACACCCTTTTCAGAAAATACATTATATCATGAATTACACTCAAGTTATGGGAATAGTAGCTTCAGCAAATTTTGTTTGAAATAACATTCTGAACAACTTTGTCGAAGTAACTTAGCCCCTATGTTGACCATGAACTGAAATAATATTTTCATCTCACTTTTAGGGGGATTAATCAGATAAATAAAAATTGCCAAAAGATGGCGTCTATCATTTCGAGCAACTTTACTAAAGACACTGTACCTCAAAAACCACGTTCCTATCAGTTATCAATTAAGATCGTGAATTTGCGCTTTTGAACCACTGTGCACTGTTTTGAACGTTTATCAACGTATTTTGAAACCAAAAAAGTCACCGTTCTTGACTGGCCGGGAGATTCTCCAAACATGTCCCATAGAGTCATTGCTCTGTACAACATTGAGGAGTAATATTGCGACGAAACTTTTGCTAACTTTTCTTCGTGACTGGACAAGTACTGTGCGCATATGGTATTATCTAACTAGTTCAGCTGCAACTCTTGTACCTTTTCTATGTCGAATCGAAGAAAGATTTCAATCCAACAAGATTTCAATTTCGCTTCTGAGCAATTCCACCACAAATGGCAGATTTTCTTTGAAATTTTTCTTTGTATTTTTTATTTGACTCAAATTCGTAATTTCCGAATCATCAGCCATGTTAACTTTAGCCTCACTTTCTAGAAGGGGCTGAGAAAACATTCCTTGAAAATATTGAACAATCTATTCCAGAAACGGTGGGTCCGATCAATTTGATATTTATGTGCAATGTTTTAGGTAATTATAAGCACTATGTACAAAAAATTAAGCGCTGTTTGAATTTTTTTTTTTTTTGTTATTTTTCAAAAATCTTTTTTATTTTGAAAATAACACTTGATACTCAAATATCTCAAAACACGTATTTTTATATTTTTTGATATGTTGTAGCTGAAGTCCAAAATAAGATATTGTACAATTTTTAGCATGGAGAAATAATATTTGAAAAAGTTACATTTTTTTAAACAATAATTTTTTTTGAAAATCATGAAAATTTATTTTTTATTTTTCAATCAAATTTTATGAAAGAATGTTAGATTTCCAATAAAGAAGATGTTAATCAAAATGTTCCTATAAGCTACCGTTCTCGAGATACAGCGGTTTAAAAAAAATCGGGAAATTTTTATTATTATAACTATTTTGAATGATCTTTGAGTCTTGTTTACATAGAAATAAATTTTCTTGGAACAGTAGATCAATTGTAAGGCAAAAGCTAGTATTCATTCTATGACACGGTATTTTTCTAATAGTAGAATGTAAATTATATACTACCTTGATCAAAAAGTTTCCGGAATTTGTTCAGATAATTAAAAATACTAGATTATCCATCAACATCGATATTGTCCCCTTTAAAGTGGACAGTGGCCATCAGAGCCATCTGCGATTTTTCTATAATCTTATCTCGGATGTTGAAACGCGTTCCACGGAGTGGTTTCTTGAGTCGACCGAATAGGAAATAAGTCGCAGGAAGCCAAATCAGGTGAATTCGGTGGTTGCTGAATGGTATTCGTTTCGTTTTTAGCCAAACGAATATCGATGGTATTGTGTGACGGTGCGTTATCGTGGTGCAAGATCCACGAGCTGTTTGCCACAAATCTGGTCATTTTTGGCGAATTCCTTCACGCAAACGTCTCATAATGCCCTAATAATACTCTTTGTTGGCGATCTGGCCTTGTGGAAGGAATTCATGATACACAACACCCTTGTAATCAATGAAAACTGTTGTTATGTATAGTGACATGAATATAGTAGAAATAAATGGTGTTAAAAAATTCTTCTAGTGAAACATTTCTACTCAACGTTCAAGTGACATATTGGTGAAAGAAGAAAGTTTTGATGAAGGAAGAACAAACGAGCTGTATGCAGAAATTAAACAGCTGGCAAGCAATTTGTAGCTGCGGTAAGATTTCGAAACCCTTTATCACCACTGCTTCAATGAACAGCGAAATATACATCAAGGAATGTTTACAAAAACGACTTCTACCCATGATTCGAAGCCACAAGGATCCTGTTGTCTTCTGGCCAGATCTTGCTTCTTGCCACTACTCGAAATCAACGGTAGAATGGTATACTACCAAAAATGTCACTTTCGTCCAAAAAGACATGAATCCACCAAATTGCTCACAACTTCGACCAATTGAGGAATTTTGGGCATCAACGAAGGCACATCTTAGGAAACATGTCTCGGCTGCCGAAACCATTCAACAGTTCGAAAATGATTGGAAAAAAGTGTCAAAACTTGTCGCCAAGAAGTCTGTACGAAATTTAATGAGAAACG
This sequence comes from Malaya genurostris, assembly GCF_030247185.1. NCBI lineage: Eukaryota > Metazoa > Arthropoda > Insecta > Diptera > Culicidae > Malaya > Malaya genurostris. Next base: position 253,110,710 of record NC_080571.1, on the reverse strand, counting down.
TTCGCAAGAAGGTGCGCCAGCTAGTCTACAATGGCTAAGTAACAAATGTTGAGAATAATAATCTGTTGTTGTAGTCTAATAATATCAATAAATCGAATAAAATTAGAATATCTAACATTTGTGAATTATTTACAGCGAAATCAAAGTGCGTCCATACTTTCTGGGACAGTCTTTATGACGATATATACGGTAACGGAAGCAAAAAGATTACTGAATGAGAGCGGTGTGGATTCTACTTTTCGATTGAGGGCAGTCAGTAGACTAGATAATAATATAAAGGACACTGTTTTGCAATTTTACGAGGATGATGCAGGCATTTGATCAATTCTTAGGAATGGATGGATGGATGGAAAACAAAGCTGTTCTAAAAAAGCTAATGAGCACTGCATTGCGAGAAGCCTACAATCGATTTATGGAATTGAACACTGATATACAATTTGGATTTTCATCCTTTGTTCAACTCCGGCCTAAGAATTACAAACTATTAACAGACTCAGGATTCACAACGTGTGTGTATTTACCATTCACAAAAATGTGAATCTCCTCATCCATAGTTTAAAAAAATATGGCTTATCCAATTAATTGAAAGCGTTTACAAATAGTTTGACATGTCAAAACGTTACAGTAGAATGTTTTTTACGTTAACGCGAAAATTTTATAGATTCAGCCTGATTGGAAAAAAGAAATTATTTGAAGAAATGGATGAAAAATGTATTGATGAAATTATTGTTGAACATTGGGTCATAACTAACAGATGTAATCTAGAAACATGCATAAAACAGAAGAAAGAGCTTTTTTTCCTATTTTGTTCAAAAGTTAGAGAAAATGATACCACTACTTTTTTGAAAAATACCAAAAATAACTTGCAGGAAGGAGGATTTTTAGCTACATGGGATTATCCAGAAAACTACACTTTTTTACTGCAAGATGAAATTCAAATTCACCACTGGAATGCGCAACAAATCACTATTCATCCGTTTGCGATTTATTTTAAGCGAAACGACATGCTCAATCATTTAAGTGCTGTAGTAAATTCCGAAGATTTGCGTCACGATCCTATATCCGTTAACTTTTTTTCTCAAAATTGATTGATTTTATACATTTTATACGACAAGAAAAAATTACACGTGAATAAAAGGAAGAAAATATTTAACTTTTTTAAATATCATTCATCCATTCTAGAAATTAGACAGTGTTTTACTCTGGACTTCAGCTACAACATATCAAAAAATCAAAAATACATATTTTTAGATATTAGAGTTTTAAGTGTACAATACTAAATTATTTGCAGAATTGAAGAAGATACCAAATCGATCGGACCCACCGTTTCTGAAATATATATTATTGAAAAATTTCAAGGAATGTTTGCTTAGTCCATTCTCAAAAGCAAGGCTAGAGTAAAAAAGGCATTACTCTATTATGCGAATTGTATATTTTGGCCATTAAGAATGCATATGCAAAATTTGAGAGAAATAAAAAAATATAACAAAAAATCGACCTCCAATTTCGTATGTTCGTTTTAAAGTCAAAATGGCTAATCGTCTTTATTCACTAGACTGTATTGTATCTTTATGCCTTTCTCATATAGAAAGACTATGCAATCGCTGTGAAAACCTACTTAACAACCGAGCCGAGTTTCATATACCATTCGACTCAGTTCGTCGAGATCATAAAACGTCTATCTGTGTGTATGTGTGTGTATGTGTGGGTATATGTGTGTATGTATGTATGTATGTATGTATGTATGTATGTGTGTATGTTACAAATAATGCCACTCAATTTTCTCAGAGATGACTGAACCGTTTTTTACAAACTAAGATTCAAATGAAAGGTCTTAAGTTCCCATATAAAGTTTCTGAGTTTCATTTGGACCCGACTTCTGGTTCCGGAATTACAGGATAAAGACTGTCCCAGAAAGTATAGACGCAACCAAAAACCGCTGCCATTTCGCAATGGTTCAGAATCTGTCAATTTTTATGGCTGCGTCCTGTTGTTTACACTCTTCTCTAACCACTTGTGCAGTTGTTTATTCGTTTTCATTAGTTTGTTTCTAAATGCGTGGACTTTCAGCACAACAACGTCAAAAAATTGTGTACAAAAGGTGCACAGAACGCGGACTGTCACTGAGAAAGATAGCAAAAATGGAAGGAGTAAGTGAAAAAGCCGTGTGAAATGCAACCAGGAAGATCGGTGAGGATAACCTTTGAGGATAAACCGAAAACGGGTCGAAAAATAGGTCCTGATAACCCTCAGTTGGATAAACGAATACTGAAGGCGTTCGAGCAAAAGAAGAAGGTTTCAGTTCGGGATGTGGCCAAAAAAGTGGGTACTTCGAAGTCAAATGTTTTTCGTGCTGAAGAACTGAAGAATCTTCGAACCTATAAGAAGCAGAAACAACCATAACGTAGTCCGAAACAAGAAGCATCGATCAGGCCGAGGGTTCGAAAGCTGTACAATACGATTCTTGCTGGAAATTTGAACTGCATAATCATGGACGACGAAACCTACGTGAAACTCGATTACAAATCCTTGCCGGGACCACAATATTATACGGTGCGAGAAAGGCAAGTGTTGAACCAGTCCGAGACATCGATTGAAGTCGAAAAATTTAGTGAGAAAGCTATGGTCTGGCAAGCAATTTGTAGCTGCGGTAAGATTTCGAAACCCTTCAACACCACTACTTCAATGAACAGCGTAATAAACATCAAGGAATGTTTACAAAAACGACTTCTACCCATGATTCGAAGCCACCGAAAACATGAACTATGCTTTCCAGAAACAAAGCAACTATTTCGTGAAAAATTATAATTACTTTCGTTTTTTTTCGGTTTATGTTGTTGGTTGAGACGTCAGTTCGCCTTGAGCCTAGATTAACTTTCATAAGCACCCAACGGTAAAAGAGATTGGAAAAGCAATGACGTAACAATTACCAGAAATGAAAATTTACGAAAAGCAGAAAGTCATTCTGTGTATTAAATAACCCTGCATGTGGAACACCAATTGAATAAAACATTTTCTTCGCGATTTGTCTTCGACGAAAAGGTATATTTTTCGTCTGCTTCGCGATTCAGGTTACATTCATAAGTGGCATGCAGAGATGAATTTGAACTGCTATTTCACTGATGGATGGAAGACGAAATAAAAAGAAAAGGATTTACTAGGGGTGGGAAGGGTGATGCTTACTTTGAGCGATAAATCCGGCTCGTTAGAAATCTGAACCTAGATTGTTTTAGCTATTTTTACATTTTTTTATTATGTTGAACGAATATGACGGATCTCGCTCCAACTGTTGAGTTTGGTGATCAGAGATGAGAATGCTTACCATATATGTAAAGATGATTAGTATAAAAAAAAAGAAAACACCAATATTCGATAAGCTATGAAAAAATTTTAAGTCAATTTGTTTGAAACAAAACCGAAATATTTACTGAAAAAAATTAAATTAAATATTAAATATACCTGTAATGTCTGGTCGTTCGTTAATCCCACTACTCAGTTTCACTCGACACACCATCAAACCATAATCGAACGGCGTAAAAATTAACCGCAATAAACAACAATTCCGTTGCCTATCGCGCGTCATTCGAAACTGAATTTGTATACACATAACTGAGCGCTCCGAAAATAGACGCATTCATATTTTCGGCAGTCTGCGCTCGAGTAGTCTATTTTTAAGAACACTTATTTTCTCATGTTTTACGTTCTGTCGTGTCAGGCCCTCGGGATCAGATGTTCGAAGGGATTTTTTGTTTGTTCTACTCGAAGCCCCTAATATTGAGAGTGCAGTTTTGATGCTGCTACTGAAGAAGATGTTCGGAGAAATCGAAACTATGCTAACATTCACAATGAATTGTGTAATCAGACGCTAAAAATTTTTGCCTCATTAGCAATCATGAAACTGTGAATAAGGTTTGGTTTTTCGTTTTGTTTGAGAGGCCCGATTTTGAACAAAAAAAAACACAAGGCACAAGGTTTGGCATCACCAGTAGATGAAATACATGTTAATATGCTAACGCGAGTGTTTCAAACCGACATTAATCCAACGGGAGCGAACTAATAATGCTTTGCGGTAGACTCATCAGCACGTACCCGGAAACAAATTGAGCATGAACGAAATGAAACTATCTTTATAACACAATCTCAGCTCAGCACCACGTTCCTGAGATGTTAATTTAACGAATAGAGGCTTCACTGGTATTGGAAAACGTAGTTGATGGAAAGAAATCATTTAAGATTCAAGATTCACGAACCGTGCAGGTGACCGTGCCCTTGATCATCTAAGATTCACTATTCATGTCATATATAAAAAACATTTGGGTGAAGTGAGATCTGCCCTCTCTGTCCAATGTTGTTACATTCGCTACGAATTTTCGTGTCGCTTCAACAGATATTTTGCCCTTGAACAGTAAGTGAACAGTTTGCTGGAGATATTACTTCTTAGAGTAATCAGAAAAATAAATTGGTTACTCGACTAATCAGATGATTATTGGTACAACCACTCTTATTTGAATAATCCAATAGAGGTGCGTGTAAAGCATGATGGGAAAGTCGATAACTTCACACAACCAACCTTGGTTGAATTCCCATCCCCACAGTGCAAGTTTCTCTGACTCGAGAGGCAAATAACGTTAAAAGCTCTGCAATCGAAATAGAATAAAAATAAATCGAAAAACCACCCTCGTTTAATTTATATTTTCGACTTCAACTTGTCAGTACTCAATATCTGCTCACCGGTTCAAGTGGAACTACGAAATAGCACTAGCAGTTCAATTTGAAAGAGAGAAACCGACATAAAGTAAATTAATTCTGTGCTAACCGCTAAACAACATCCTGGGTTCGATTACTCAATAGGATAAAACAACTTCTCTGGAAAGGGGAAAACTAATCGATTTTTTCTTATCAGAGAAAAACATCCCAATCCATATATATTCGATACTATAAGCGCTCGTCGCTCCCATCACCCAGGTGTGACTTATCTAATCAGGACAAGTTGAACAAACAACATATGGTTTCATCTAGGATACGATATATTATAGCTCATATCCGAGGTACAATTTTGCAGGTTTGAACATCGATAGCCGTTATCTTTCTTAGAGAGCAGAGCATTGGTTTGATCACTTCACCGAAAATCGTTGAGAACACCGTGTTATGTTATCTGTGGAAATAATAATTCTTCACGGATTTGATAAATCTGTCTTAGCACTCGTATTTCATCGATTGCAGAATGGTTCCATTTTATTCTGAACTAACTGTTATCATATATTTCAGAATGTACGTACTAGTCAAGGACCAAATTTACATGAATTTATCGACTATCATGAGTTCAATTCTAATCAAAAAGCCATTATATACTTAACAGATCGGCTGAAAAGTTCGTATCGTTTCTATGAGAGGGCGCCACTAGAATTAAAACCATACCATTTTCAGTTAGTACCAACCTTCAAAAGATACATGTATAAATTTGACAGCTGTCTGATTATTAGTTTGTGAGATATTGCATTTTGAGTGAAGCTACTTTTGTTATTGTGAAAAAAATGGAAAAAAAGGAATTTCGTGTGTTGATGAAACACTACTTTTTGATGAAAAAAAGTGCCGGCGATACCAAAAAATGGCTTGATGAGTGTTATCCAGACTATGCACCGGGCGATGCAACAATTCGTAAGTGGTTTGCAAAATTTCGTACTGGTCATATGAGCACCGAAGACGATGAACGCAGTGGACGTCCAAAAGAGGCTGTTACCGATGAAAACGTGAAAAAAATCCACAAAATGATTTTCAATGACCGTAAAGTGAAGTTGATCGAGATAGCTGACACCCTAAAGATATCAAAGGAGCGTGTTGGACATATTATTCACGAATATTTGGATATGAGAAAGCTTTGTGCAAAATGGGTGCCGCGTGAGCTCACAATCGATCAGTTTTGTTTCATCAAGACAATGCACCGTGTCACACCGTGGAAGATCGCTATAATCGCTGTATCGCCTCTGATGGCAATTATATTGAATAATAAAAACGAATTTTGGCAAAAAAATGTGTCACCCTTCATCCAACACCCTCGAACATCGCTTACGATCGAGACGACAGAAACAAAGACAATACCGTATAGTGAACAATAGAGTATACGAAATGGGCAAATACGATTTACAAAAACCTGAAACATGGCCCTCAAGACCACATTCAATTTGTATTGATTCCAAGCGCTGCAAAGTTGGACCAGCAGCAAACGAAATTGAAATCTTGCTAAAAGAGCGGATGAATTTAGACGTACAAGATGTTCATGAAATAAAGGGTGATTTTTTAAGAGCTTGAGAACTTTTTTAAACAATAAAACGCATAAAATTTGCAAAATCTCATCGGTTCTTTATTTTAAACGTTAGATTGGTACATGACATTTACTTTTTGAAGATAATTTCATTTAAATGTTGACCGCGGCTGCGTCTTAGGTGGTCCATTCGGAAAGTCCAATTTTGGGCAACTTTTTCGAGCATTTCGGCCGGAATAGCCCGAATTTCTTCGGAAATGTTGTCTTCCAAAGCTGGAATAGTTACTGGCTTATTTCTGTAGACTTTAGACTTGACGTAGCCCCACAAAAAATAGTCTAAAGGCGTCAAATCGCATGATCTTGGTGGCCAACTTACCGGTCCATTTCTTGAGATGAATTGTTCTCCGAAGTTTTCCCTCAAAATGGCCATAGAATCGCGAGCTGTGTGGCATGTAGCGCCATCTTGTTGAAACCACATGTCAACCAAGTTCAGTTCTTCCATTTTTGGCAACAAAAAGTTTGTTAGCATCGAACGATAGCGATCGCCATTCACTGTAACGTTGCGTCCAACAGCATCTTTGAAAAAATACGGTCCAATGATTCCACCAGCGTACAAACCACACCAAACAGTGCATTTTTCGGGATGCATGGGCAGTTCTTGAACGGCTTCTGGTTGCTCTTCACTCCAAATGCGGCAATTTTGCTTATTTACGTAGCCATTCAACCAGAAATGAGCCTCATCGCTGAACAAAATTTGTCGATAAAAAAGCGGATTTTCCGAATGGACCACCTAAGACGCAGCCGCGGTCAACATTTAAATGAAATTATCTTCAAAAAGTAAATGTCATGTACCAATCTAACGTTTAAAATAAAGAACCGATGAGATTTTGCAAATTTTATGCGTTTTATTGTTTAAAAAAGTTCTCAAGCTCTTAAAAAATCACCCTTTACAATTCAACAACATGACCTTCCCCCGCAGAACAATGAACATTACGTTAGAGAAAACATGTCGCTGTACGGAGGAATTGTTTCCAACGGAAGGGAAGTGTGACGGATTTTTTCCCCGGTATCCGGCATGGCGTGCAAGTATGACGCAACTACATAAGGCGATTCCATTTTACAACATTTTGGACAGGGCGGGAGACATCCTTGTAAATCGCTAGTGACCAACCAGAACTACGTGGTAACATGTCATTTTTGTGAATAGCCTACTCTCAACAGTAAACCTTGTACGGAAACTGCGAAAAAGACAAGTTCAACCGAAGACGAGGAAACTCGTTCAGCAACGGTAACTGGTGAACCCAGTACTCTTGTTTCAGAAATACTTTCATCATCAAACCAACTAACACATGGATCAATAAGTCCCGAGACTAAAGCAGAGATGACGCTCGTAGTAAACCAGTAACCACGTCTTTCTAGAGTACTAACCTTTGCTTGAAACGGGTCAAAATTTTAAGTCGATCCGACCAGAAACAGCTGAGTTATCGAGTTTGGAGTAAAGTCGTTTAGTAGTTTGTTTAAAAAATGGAGTAAACCGAGTTTCGTGTTTTGATAAAACATTGTTTTTTAATGGGTAAAAAAACCGTGCAAGCGAAACAAATGAAAGTTCTTTTGATTTCATATGGAACTTTGGAATTTCATTGTTTATGTGTGAAATGATTTTACGTTTCGTCTTTGACTCAACAGAGCGTAGCAGTTTATGTTGAACTACTAGCGCGACCTGACGGCTTAACATAAACCACTAGGCAGACGTAAAGTTAATCCTATTTGCAAAACTCTTTTGATACCCCTATTTAGCTAGAATTTTTCATATACAAAAGTAGCAAAAATCCTCGATTTCACTTAGTTCGTTTGTTTTCGAATAATTGGTCTAATAGAAATAGGGCATGAGAGGTAAACCAAACAATTGGAATTACAGCAAAAACTTTGTCTCTATAATCAATATCCAGAATGGAATAATTTTCAAGTTTATTCTTATATCAGGTGTACAACTTTGCTGCCGCCGTTTTCCGATAGGTGGCTGTACCGGCTGAGGCTGGTTAAAATACATAGATGATAATGCCTTTAAAGTGAGTGTGTACAGTGCCTAACGAATTGTCATCGCCGTTTCAGTGACAGTTGTTCTTGTTATCGTATTATTCACGCTCGAAAACGTCTGTTTATGTGCCCAATTCTCGCCATTTGCGGGAAGTTTTACTTTTCTGTTCCAATTCGAAAAAAATGCAACTGAAGCGTATCGAATGCTTTCAGAAATTTACGGTGATGCTGCTCTGAGTAAAAGAACGTGTTGGGAGTGGTTTCAATGTTTTAAAAATGGTGATTTCGATGTCGAAAACAAACATGATGGTGGAAGAGAAAAAAAACTTCAAAAATGAATAACAATTTACTACGAGCTCTTAAAACCGGGTGAAACCATCACAGGAGATCGCTACCGAACGCAACTGATGCGCCTTAGTCGTGCGCTAAAAGAAAAGCGGCCACAGTATCAAGAGCGACATGGCAAAGTCATCCTCCAACACGACAATGCTCGGCCTCACGTCGCAAAAGTGGTCAAAAAGTACCTGGAAACGCTGAAATGGGAAGTCTTGCCCCACCCGCCGTATTGCCCAGATGTCTCCCATTCTGACTTCCACCTATTCCGTTCGATGGCACACGGCCTGGCAGTTCAACATTTTCAATCCTTCGAAGAGTTGGAAAAATGGATTGCTTCATGGATAGCGTCAAAAAAGCCGGGATCCGAAAATTTCCGGAAGGATGGGAGAAAGTTGTCGCTAGACAATACTTTGAATAATACATCTGTAAGCACTTTTTCGCAATAAAGCTTTAAATTTTGGAAAAAAGGGCGAAGGCAAAGTTGTACACCTAATAGTATTCAGGTCTTATAAGCTCATAACTACACAAACTGTCTATGATTGAACCGATCGAATATCGATTTGAATAAATATTTTGTTATCCCTGTTGTTAAAAATGTCTAACCTTCATGTAGTTGACGACACAAAAACGTACGAAATTTTCAAAACAGATTATGAAACTATTCGAGCTTGAAGGCCTGGTTATTCAACGGCCCTAAAAAATTACTGCAAGTGCGACAGTCTCCGGATTCCAGTTTCGGAAACAGTTATTCAAAATGTCCAATATAAAACTTGCATCGATTTCTCGTGAAATGTTAATATGAAAGGCCCATTACACAACTGGGTGGTTTAAAACAGGTTTTTTATTCTTTTATCCCCACTGTGTATTAACTGTAATTCTAAATATTATAATTAAAATATACTATAAACCGAAATCGAAGCAATGTGCTAGGATTCACTCTCTCTCTCTCTCTCTCTCTCTCTTTCTATATATATATATATATATATAGATTTAATGAAGTTCACAAATACAGGTTTGAATAGACTAGCATAGAAAACACAGTAACAAGCCCTTTACTTGCGACTCTTTATGAAGCTGACATTTCGAAGAATGCATTTGCCAGACGCGTCCCCGAACACAAGAACGGCTTCCAACGAAAAAAATATCACCTGTTCATTTTGATTCGGCAATAAGTCGTAAAGAAAACCAAATCGCGGCATGTGCGTGTTTTTTTTGCGTTTTGAAAACTGCTACTATAAGCGTAGAAACGAATGTCTGACCCAAATAAAGGTCATTAACGCGAACGCCATCATCGCACATTAGAATGAGATTTAAATAACTTCTTTACATTATATCGTGAACATCTCCCCTTTTTATTCAGCGATCTTTAATTTTTACGTAAGCTACAAACAGCTTCGAGCAGTTTTGCCAGCTGCTGATATTTATAATACTCAAGTTGTACGTTTTTTCACTAAACTCTAAACTATTATTAACGACATTGCGCTGCAATTTAGAATGGATCTAAGATGTCAATTCAATGCGTTGGACGCAATTTCACATCGATGAACCCTGCTCCATAGCGGTATTGTTATAATTCACGGGCAGAATTTTGATGCTGTAAATGAGCAAAATGTCATGATTTCAGAAAAAGGAGTGTATTTTCATGTTACGATTATATGTCATGATCAAAAGTTATCGGATCGTGAACGTCTTTTTTGACTGAATCTGAACGTAACGCATATTACATTGGTGGATATAACCTCAGGGGTATAAATGTTACCACGGTCTTCCTTGCAGTATAAACTTAGACGTCATGTCTAAAAATAAATCATCAAATAAACGACTGAATGCCAAAACCGCATGAGTGAATCTAAGTTTGGAAAACCCCGTTAATTATTTTTGAATGCAAAACAGGTATAAAAATATTGAGTGCAATATCTGAATACGGATTTAGCAATTCCAAAATTATTTGAAAACATATTTTTTGCAGGAAACGGACAAAAACATTGACTGTAAACACCGTTTTTTTACTTTTGCTTCGATTTCTGACCTTATGTGCGGGGTTGGAAATCGCACACATGTAGGCAGCGTGAAAGGCATCGAGTTAGCCATCACGTTTTATACCCGTCCCCAAAACCTAATAAAAATTAAGGCGGTTTTTTCAAAATCAAATGTTTTTATCCGGTTTTTGTTTTGCGATACCAGTTTGTGCATTAGAAAACACTTAAACGGGATTTCCAAACTAACACATGGATCAATAAGTCCCGAGACTAAAGCAGAGATGAAGCTCGTAGTAAACCAGTAACCACGTCTTTCTAGAGTACTAACCTTTGCTTGAAACGGGTCAAAATTTTAAGTCGATCCGACCAGAAACAGCTGAGTTATCGAGGTTGGAGAAAAGTCGTTTTGTAGTTTGTTTAAAAAATGAAAAAAAAACGAGTTCCGTGTTTTGATAAAACATTGTTTTTTAATGGGTAAAAACACCGTGCAAGCGAAACAATGGATTGAAAATTGTTATCCGGACTCTTGTCCATCAAAAGCAACGATTTGTCGGTGGTTCGCCGAGTTCAAACGTGGTCGTACCGACACAAATGACGCGGAACGTTCGGGTAGACCTGTGGAAGCCGTTACACCGGAAAATGTGAGTGAAGTGACAAAAATTATAATGAAAGATCGTAAAGTGAAGCTCCGTGAGATTGCTGAGATGACACAGATATCATAAGGAAGTGTATTTACTATCCTTCATGAAAAATTGAGCATGAAAAAGGTTTTTTCCAAGTGGGTGCCGGATTGCTTTCGATGGAACAAAAACAGCCTGCCACAAGTCGATGAAAACAACGGCGAAATTGAACGAATTGGGCTTTGGTCTGCTTCCCCACCCCCATACTCGCCAGATTTAGCCCCCAGTGACTACTGGCTCTTTGCTGATCTTAAAAAAATGCTCCAGGGAAAAAGATTTGGCTCAAATGAGGAGGTCATCGCTGAAACTGAAACTTATTTTGAAGCGAAAGATAAATTTTTTTTATAAACATGGTATTGAAAAATTGGAAAAACGTTGGAACCATTGTATCACTCTAAAAGGTGATTATGTTGATGAATAAAAAAAAAATTTGCAAAAAATGTTGTTTCCATTGTTAGTCTCGGGACTTATTGATCCATGTATTATGTTGTACTTATCCGTTTTTGCCATTCTCATATAGAAAGGTTATGCAATCACTGTGAAAACCGACTTTTGAACCGAGGCCCGGAAAGCCGAGTGTCATATACTATTCGGCTCAGTTCATCGAGTACGCAAAATATTTGTTTGTGTATGTGTGTATGTAGCGTTCTTTTGCACAAACTTTTCTCGGAGATGGCTGAACCAATTTTCACAAACTTAGATTCAAATGAAAGGGCTTGTGGCCTGTTCCAGAGTTATGGGGTAAAATGCGGCCTGTTCCAGAGTTATGGGGTAAAATGTGCAAAAAAATGAAAAAATGTTCTAACTTTTCTCATAGATGGCGCGACCGATTTTCACAAACTTAGATTCAAATGAAAGGTCCTGTTGTCCCATACGTCCCTGAATTTCATCTGGATCCGACTTCCCGATTCGGAAATATAGGGTAAAGTGTGTTTAAAATTTTATACCATCACTGAAAAGGGCGAAAAAGCATAAAAAATTCTAAATCGATCTCTGAAATTGGTATTTTTTATCAGTTGACGGTCAAACAAACCGATTTCGGTTATTCTTTTAAGAATTGAATAGAATTATTTTGAAGAATACCACAGTATTATATACCTATCATAGTATGATTGATATGAGAAAGGCATCATTACACAACTAGGTGGATTAAAACAGGTTTTTTTTCATTCAGCCGTTCAAATATGAAATGATATCGTATTTTGAACGCATTTGCTACGTATGATTTCAACATTTTTCCCGAAATCTTGGTCTTAAGGTGCAATGTAGCGTCATAAAATGCGCGCAAAATTTTATCAAGAAAAAAAAATGCGCGCAAAATTTTATCAAGAAACAAGAACTTTTTTCAATGGGTAAGCGCAGTGGGCTTACCTCTCGTTATATTGGCTTGTAAAATAGACTAGAAGTAATTGATTTTTGATTCCTTTACACTTTGAATATATGCTAATTTAATCGTTATTGTTAGTGATTACTCTTACACTAGAGCTATAAATCATGAGTAATTATGAATGACTAACATGATGTTATATGTATATGTATTGACCAACTTGTTAACCATGTATATGTCTGTTGTTTTTCAATGTTTATCACATTGTTTTTGTATCACGAGAATACTTGGTTTGTATTTAATTCAGTAGCTTGTCAATGATGAAGTTATAGTTTTGCTATAAAAATTGCTACAATCTAAAATAATACCTGTTATACGATATCACACAGCCAGGCTTTATTGCTTCAGCTACATCAATGCATTGAACTCAACAGAATTGGACATTGTTAGCATTATAAATGACAGTAACTTAGAAAATAAAGAATTTCTTACAATACCCATTTTATTGTATTCAACTCGTTTTTATTTCAACACAAAACCCAATGCTGCATAAATTCGCGTCATAATTTTATATGTAGTTTTTGCTCACGATATAATGCCACCGTGCCCACCGTGCATTTCTCACACCACCTCAATACGAAACAGCAGCGCGCAAGCAATATAAAAAATGCGGAAAAGTTTATGTAAACTTTTTCAAATTTCGGTTGTTTTAGCTAATATTTTATAATTTTGAGTTGCATTTTCAGATTCTTTGTGAAATTCTGCTACAACCACTACTTTTCAGTTCTAAAATCATCCCCGTAGAACGGAACAGTTACCGTTTATACATTTCAAAAATCAATTAGGGCTCGGCAAAGCAAAATTTCAAAATTCTAAGAATACTTAGTTATGATAGATTTAATTTCGAAAAGTGTTTTTGGTTTTTCGAAAATCGGTCTAGTTTTTGAATAATTGATCAAAAACGCGATTTTCGCATTCCGCTACATTTAACCTTAACTAATGTTTTAAATACTATGCTTTCAAATAGCCAAGTAGCGATTTTATTTTCATTTTCATTTGAGTTCATATATTTTGAATCATTTTCAGTATTAAAATATTGTGGACAACGACGTAAAAACACGGTGTTCTATAAACAGTTTTGTAAATTTGTTTATTACTTCGGGTATACTTTTATACTTTTTTGCAGTTATTAGAGAATCCAGTCAAAAGATTGAACATATTTCATATTGAATTATGCAAATATTTCTGTTGGATACTGCGGTATAGATTTTTTTCCGCAAAATTGTTTGGAACTAAATAAACTAATTAATATAGTTATAAGCATTTCTATGAACATTAAACCAAGTAGTTAGTCGAGAACATAATGTCTTTTATTATATGCTGTTCTAGATTCATAAATCAAATATATTCTACGGTTTTTGATAGTAATCGAAATGTTGTTTTAACAGTAACAAACATATCAAAAATACAAAAAAATCAGTTTCAATAATTCAAAACATTACTTTAGTGTGTGCCAACCGTACTTAGTCAATTCTTGTTATTATATGATGTCAATTGTCTATAAGTCAGTTTATTTCTCAGAATCAAGTACACAACTTTAGTTGTGCTTTTACTCCCATGTCTACATTTTACCCACCAATCTATCACATTGTCACTTTATTCGGAAGGTTCAATGTGAAACCCGGTTTCAAAAGTGAAGTTACGATTTTCGAATAAAATGCATTCCACATGTAACGCAAATAACGACTAAGATGAATTTTCATGAGAGGAAAGGATGATTGATTTTTTAATCATGACAACGATTACGGATTTCTTTCCGTGTTTTGTCTAAGAACCATAATGGCAAAATATTTAATTAAAGTCATTCAATCGATTATTCGTAAAGCATCATTGATTCCTTTGTGAATAGCGTTCCGTAAAAGTTGTTCCGAGTCCTGATTCCTAAGAGCGTTCAACAAGCATGCAATAACCGGTGGGTTTGCGTTCACGAATGTCCACATTCTCTCAACCATTCAGGTCCTGGTTCCATTCTATTCGTTCGCCACAGGGACACTGCTCATGAATGGATTATGCATCGACTATCAATTATGTGTGTTATCGCTCCGATAGACACGGCCGATATCCGCACCACGTAATTCATGGAAAGTATTTCCGGTGCAAGTTGAAACGTTCGCTGCAGCATGCTTTAAAAATCGATCGAGGAAAATTCATCATCGCCATCATCACCACCGTATGCCTCACGGTCTTCCAAACATCGTCAAAAATTATAAATAAAAACTTCGAACTCGCAAAGCAGCGCTTTCGAATGGATTTCGCCGAACATCTCAAAGCGAGAGCATACTGATGAAAATAAAACTCACCTACAATAATAAACAAGTTTTCAAACAAAAGTCATAAATAATCCTATTTTTAGTCGACAGCAATATTCTGCTCTTCTAAATTACATTTGCACTATCCTTCGCGCCTCGATTGCACGTAGCTTCTGCGTTTTATCACTTTACGTAACACAGTACTTCATACCACCGGTTGGAAAGATTTATAAAAAAAAATACTTTCCCCGACGTTTCTTCGTTTGATTGTACAGCAAAACTCAAGCGTAAATCAATCACACTTCGGAAATTATTCCCTGCTGTTGAGGCCTACCACTAACTCGTTCATCGACACGGCGACATAAACGAAATCACAATCAATCGCACTAAATAAAGGGGTCTCTTCTCAATAAAGGTCCAAGAGTGCTCCAATCAATGTCACGGACTTAAGCCACGCATCCCGTGGTTTAGGCTTTCACGTGCCGAAGATTTTTTTTTTATTTTTTCGAGTTTTAAAGAAACGAATTTTGCCAAAAACCAAAAAACTTAAACAGAACGTAAAAAACGGAAAAACAAAAACGAAACGGAAAGGAAAATAAATCGAACGACCGAGAAAACGCGACTTGTTCACTTGGCGGAGGGCGAAACAAAATTGAGCCAAAATGTAAATTTTTCTCCCCATAGAACCAGCCAGTAGTCGGTGGATTGGTGCAGTAGGCAGCCGGTGCCAATGTGCGTAGGGAAAACTGAAGGAAATGAGTCGCTGGGTAGACATGTGTGAGTGTGTTTAATAGAGCATTCCTGCTTTACCTTCTCTATGACGGATGTCTGGGTGGAAAGCAGTCGAATCAAGCAGGCTGCGGCTGGACTGCACTCGACTCAACTTGAAATGAGCACTAGGGTAGGACAAAATGTTGATTTCAACTTCACCAAACTTTCCGTGTTCGGTTTAGATCCCAGAAGAACTACGCTAAATTTTAGCTCGATCGGTGTAACGTTTGTATGGGATTTAGTATTGGGAAACAGACTTTTGACAAAAAAATTCGGTTGGATATTACCCTATAGGCTCTAAAAATCACTGCACGTGTTATTTTCATAGAAAATTTAACGAAATAAAAATCCTTCCAGGATCGCAAAACAACCCGACATTTGTAGAAAAAGTATAATATAGTTTCACCGATCGAGCTTAAAATTTGTATAGTTCTTATGGGACCCAGAAGGAACACGAAAAGTTTGGTGGAGCGAGAAGATAAACACTTTCATCCTTCTGTAAGATGAAACGAGAAATAGCAATGCAGAGAGTTTTCCCGGTACCAAAATTCGTCACTTATTTTTCGAAAAAAAATATAAAATTGAATTCTAAAGAAAAGCCTTTGGTATTACATTCCTGTAGCGGAATTTGACCTTCTGTTTCAACAGACTTCGCAACCGATTCAGAGTGTACAGAACCATTGCATGGCTGGTGCTACGATTCTACTGACACTACGAATCCTTCCAGGTCGGGGCTCGAACATACGACAACTGGTTTGTAAGACCAGCGCCCTATGCATTGAACCGCCAGCCCGAGACGCAATGAATTCTAAAATCATCTTGGAATCACTTATCAGTGAGATCTCTATAAACAAATCATTTCAACTACAATTGAGATACTTGCATCAATTTAGTAGCTTACACATGAGCAATGCCATAAATTCATAGTAGGAAAAGATTATTACTGCAGATCATTAAATTTTGCAAAATATAAAACATTTTTATAATGGGAACGGAGAGGTTAGAGCAAATAAAAAATAACCAAGTTTAGTTTCTTTTCCGAATGTTGTGACATTATCACAAACATTTTCCTTACTATTATAGTAATAACAAATATTCGAAAGTGATAAAGTGTAGCACATTTCATATTGTAGTAAATTAGTATAAAAAATTTAGTACCTTAGTCAATGAATATGAACGAGTACGGAGACGAATTACGGGGATAACAGAAAAAAGTGTTATACACTGAGGTCTCTTTTTACGCGGGGGATACGTACCGCGTACAAAAAACCGCACTAAAAAAACCGCGTAACTTCGGAAATCCGCGTAACTTCGGAAATTCGCGTAAAAAAACCGCGTTACTTCGGAAAACCGCGTAAAAGAAACCTACAAACTAAAAACAAAATTTTTAATGCCAAATATCTTAGAAATGCATGAGACGTCCAGATCTGGTGTAATCTAAAAAAGCCCCTCCTAGTTGTCGATATAATTGAGCATAATATAATATAATATAATATAATATAATATAATACAATGTAATACAATATAATATGATATAATACCATACAACATAATATAACATAACAAAACATAATATAAGACGATAATATATGAAGTAATATACTATGATACAATATATAACAGTTGATGGCGCAGTGTAAGTTATGCTCTTCTTTCGTCGCAGTACTGCAGAAAATATAATATTTCTTTTTTAATAATTATAATAATTATAATAACAATACTAATAATAATAATAATAATAATAATAATAATAATAATAATAATAATAATAATAATAATAATAATAATAATTATAATAATAATAATAATAATAATAATAATAATTATAATAATAATTATAATAATAATAATAATAATAATAATAATAATAATAATGATAATAATAATAATAATAAAAATAATAATGATAATAATAATAATAATAATAATAATAGAAATAATACTTACAACAATATAAAATACAATGTAATATAATTCAATTCAATATATAACAAATAATGCAACAAACAACAGAACCACATGTTGTAATATACTGTGATAAATATTGCACTTTAGGATGGGCTTCAACCTACAAGCCATTTCGCACCCTCTCATTCTGCTACTAACGCAGAAGGTGATAGCACCCAGTCGACGCCGTTCTATTGACCAAATGTCGGGGAGGCATGAGATAGGAACTTGTGAGGACTTTGTTATCTCACCATTTGACGACCTGTTCAGTTTAATTAACGAAGTGCATATAAAAGAAATTTTAGATCGATTCAATGCGTTCTTCATGAATCATATTATATGGATTTCATATTAGGCTGCATTATTCCAAAATGGGTCTGACATATGTACTATATAAGGAGTGTATCGATAAGTAGTTAGCAACATTCAAACAGTTATTACTCTGAAATGGCTTAATTTTTTGCAGCGTGTTTTGCGGTGACATGTTTGTTTACATGTTAATAACAGCTGCGCAATCGATTGGTTTCGGTACGGTTTATCGTTTCAATGATGAGTCGAATTGATCCGGAAACGCGAAAGAAAATTCTGCACACTTGGTGCTCAGAAAGTGGTGTCACGTACAACGGAATTGCAAAACGGGTGAAAGTTCACCACACCAGTGTCAAAAATATTATCGAGATGTTCGGTAAGACCCTTTCCATGAAGGATTTGCCCAGCCGGGACTTAAAAGTGGTTGAGTACATCAGAAAAAACCCATCGGGGTCGACGTGGGATTTGGCCAAACAGTTCAACACCAACATCGGGATGATTCAACGGATCAAAGTTCGGAACTCCCTGAAAACATACAAGGTGCCGAAAAAGTCCCTGGTACAGCAAGTTCAGGCCAAAACAAGAGCGCGAAAACTGTATAACCGAATTCTACAGAATAAATACGGATGCATCCTGATCGACGACGAAACCTACGCCAAGGAAGAATCTCGAGCGCTGCCCGGACCCCAATATTATACGAAATCGGTGTACCAGGACCTGGACGATGCTGACACCACGGTGGCGATGGAAAAGTTTGGGCAGAAGGTGTGGGTCTGGCAAGCAATTTGTACCTGTGGTTTGCGGTCGTCGATTTTCTTCACAATTAACGCCAAGGTGTACGAGGAGAATGTTTAAAGAAGAGAATGTTGCCACTGTACAGAAAGCATAAGGCTCCTCCTCATTTCTGGCTGGATTTGGCTTCAGCCCACTACGCCAACTCCGTTCTACAGTGGTTGTCAAAAAATAATGTACAATTCGTGGAAAAGGACATCAACCCACCGAACTGCCCGGATCTTCGGCGATTGAAAGGTATTGGGCAATTGTCAAGCTGCACTTTCGGAAGGAAGGTACAGTGTCCCAAAACATACAGGAGTTAAAAAAACTGGACAGCTGCCACCAGGAAAGTCAGAAACTGTGTAACTGTGCAGAATTCAATGAAGAATGTCAAGTCCAAAGTGCGAGCGTTTCACAGAAACTAGGATTTTCTTCAATATAATCAGTGAAATGCATAAAAATGTAATTTTTCTACAATATATCGAAAACTGATGTCAAAATATGTTTTTTTTTCGCTTTTTTATTCAATAATCAATGTTGCTAGCTGCTTTTCGATACACTCCTTAGCAATTTGAATTTATATGGGTCTTGAAAGTTATGACGGAATCGTTTAATAGAACCCAGCTTACTATTTGCTATATTAATTATAGTATTGAAATATTCGACAAATGTGAGTTTGTAGTCTAAAATTACGCCTAAATCTAGTAGAATTTAACGTTTTTCTACCTTTTGATTTCTTAAATATACGTCCACAGATTGAGTTTCATTTTTCCTACTGAAAGTTATTGAGTTACATTTTTTTACATTGAGCTTGAGTAGATTTTTGCTGCCCTAAATATGGGACAGATTGACTTCGTTCTGAAATATTGCCGCGTCGGTGATATTTCTAGTTTTTCTAGTATTTTTACACACTTGAGTAAAGAAAACGTCGTTTAAATGTAAAATGAAAAGAAGAGGCCCTAGGTGAGAGCCCTGAGGTACGCTAGATGTTACATTAATTGGTTCAGAGCTTGTATTTTGGAAGCGAACTACTTGTACACGATTCGTTAAGTATGTTTTGAGCCATTTCAGAAGCCTATGCCATACTTTTGAAGTTTGTTATATGTCAAAACGGCCGAAAGCTTTGCTAAAATCAGTATAAAGAGTTTCTACGTGGTCGCCAGCGTCCATAGCATTCAGAGTGAATGTCACAAATTCTAGGAGATCGTTGTAGTTGAGCGTTTTTTGCGCCAGATTTAAATATTGGTACAATAAAAGAAGATTTCTATGTTTTAGGAAAATTATTTTTATTAGGTGACAAGCTAAAGGGTATTTTTTATAAGCTTGCTGATTTGAAATTTAAATAAAACACATGCCAAATTATGAAATGGTAATTTTTTTTCATTTGGTAGATAATTTCAAAGCATTTCACGTTTAAATACGATTTCAGACATACGGTCGCCACGACTATTTTTCACAAAACACATTCTGGAGGTACAATTTTCGTTGTTGGTTTATCCACATAAAAATCCCGTATCCCCACAAAAAAATCACGTATCCCCACAAAAAAATTGAGTGGCGTCAAATCACACGAACGTTAAGGCCAATTCACCGGTCCATTTCTCGAAATAATGTTGTCGTTAAAATGTTCTTTCAATAAGTCAATAGTTTCGGCCGCCGTATGACAAGTGGCATCATCCCGTTGAAAACACATTTCGTTCACATTAATATTTTGAAGATTTGGCAACAAAAATTCATTGATTATGGTTCTGTATCAATTTCCAATCACGGTAACGAGTCGTTCTTCCTCGTTTTTGAATAAATTAGAACCGTTGATTCCACCAGCCCATAGACCGCACCAAACAGCGCATTTATCGGGATGCATCGGTAATTCTTAAACGGCGTCGTGTTGATGGGCCTCATAACTGAAGAGAATTTTGCACTATAAACAGTTTTAAATTAACACTGATTTAAAAAATAAATTTCCATTATTTGAAAGCGTTATTCTGGAGTGATTTACCGAACAATACTGAGTAGAGATGTCACTTTACACTGTCAAAACAATTTTCAGACAATAGAGTAATACCTATTGAAAAAACAAACTCTCTACAAAAACACAGTAGAGGTAGTATAAATTCTTCACCATTTTCTTTTTTGTAAATATTGGTTCGCCCACTCATTTTGAGATTCTGGATTTCGAGGTTGGTGAACTCCACGCCAAATTGTGCCCGTATAAATTTCCCCGTTTGCGTTTTGTAGCTGATAGCTACAAGATGATGGTTATAGTTTTCGGAAAGTATATAACATTCTGTGTGAAAATATTGTTTTCTCTACTATTTTCGCGTATAACCAGAAGTGGCCATTTTCACCTCAGATTGCTCTAATGCAGAAATTGTGGAATTCTCATGAAATATATTCTGTTATTCACAGTATTCCCAAGCTAACAGTTTTTCATGCAAAATAGCTAAAAATCCCCTACAAGTTCAGAGGGTGTTGTAACACTATTTCTGATAAGTGATTTATATCGTATTCCACTTCATGATAACGTCCCAACTCTGAAGGAAATTCATTTTACACTGTTCCAGCTGCACCGTTGATTACACATTTTCACGGGCAAGTACCATATCGGCTGTAGCAATTGGTGTCTTTCGAAGGAAACACGTTGCAGGAACGCGTGTTCCTGCTTGCATTTGACAGTATGGCAATATATAATAGATACATGTGTATATGCCTGGCTGCATTGACGGTTGTTCATTTAACGCTACCAATAGTTTTTATATGGCTTCAACCGTTCGATCGCGGTGGGTGTCAATTTCGGCTCTAGTCGGTGCTAGACTCATGTACACTTAGAAAAAATCGTGTAAATTTACGTCATTTAAGACCGACATATCCGAGCATCAGAAATAACTCATTTTCATTTTTGACAGTTTATCTAATAATACATATTACTTGCATATTTTAAAGTGTAAAATCTTTTAAGTTTACACGCTTGCTTGAAAGGTTGGGTAAGTTTGACCAATATTTAAATCATCTAATTTGCGTCGCTAGTAAATCAAATAATTTCTTGCTGTGTATGTGTAGACACCGCTGCCATACCCCTGAAAAGGCAATCATTCGGAGACATAGCTGATGACTGATGCATGTGTAGTTAGAATGATTCAGCAGTGAGTTTTAGATTTAGATACTAACTTAAAACTGACGAAACTTCATCATAATGAAGAAATGAAGATGGGATCAAGTGGGCTTCTTTATACAAAACGGTCAAGTTTCTACTTTGGCGGGGCACGGCTCTCCATCCAATGGTTGGAAAAATTAGAAATGTCTTCGAACTGACTGGATGGTCTCATATACTTTTATAAGGCCATAAACTGGATTGTATTTGAGTGCTCTGTAGGCCGGGTTGACGGTTCACTGCGTAGGGTGCTGATTTTACAAGCCAGCTGTCATATGCTCTAGCCTCGACCTGTGTGATTGGTACCGATAGACTCGCTTGTGTTTTCAAACCCGAGCATCGGTGTCCGTTTTCTTTTTCTATACCGCGTGTACGAACTCGAACACCGCATGCTTCATTCGTAGAGGCGGTGTTGTGTTTTCTTCTTCCGTACCATGCACGTATCGGAGCCTTCATATGAAGGTTTGAAATTGTTGACACTCAAAACCCTGTAATTTCGGAACCGATAGTCGTATCGGCGGCTTTTTATGCGGATTTCCGAAGTTACGCCGTATTTTTTATACGCGGACTTCCCAGTTACGCGGTTATTTTAAGCGAATTTTAAGCCATCCGGTTTTCTTGTTTTATCTTAGAAATGCATGAAACGTCGAGATGTGGTATTATACCTAGTTTTGCCTTTCTCATATAGAAAGGCTATGCAATCACTGTGAAAGCTGACTTTTTAACTTTTTAACTTGTTTCATATACCATTCAGCTCGACGAACTGAGCAAATGTAAGTGTGTGTGTGTGTGTCCGTTCGTGTGCGTGTATGTGTATGTGTGTATGTATGTAACAACAATATGCACTC
This sequence comes from Malaya genurostris, assembly GCF_030247185.1. Lineage (NCBI taxonomy): Eukaryota > Metazoa > Arthropoda > Insecta > Diptera > Culicidae > Malaya > Malaya genurostris. Next base: position 253,087,980 of record NC_080571.1, on the reverse strand, counting down.
ACTTTTCTAGCAGATGGCTGAACCGATTTTCACAAATTAAGATTCAAATGAAAGGTCTTATAGTTTTCTAAAAAATTCTAGAACATTTTATCCAGATCCGACTTCCGGTTCCGGAACTAAAGCGTGATAAGTGGAAAATTACCAATTTCATTAGTATTTTTTCAAAAACGAATCTCAAAAACAGGTACAAATCCCATAAAACTGTCTGATAATATTTTTCTAGTTTGCAAAGCTTGTCAGTTTGTGAGCATAAAACCTTAATCCGGCACTACTGGTCCCCCCCTTTTCCTGTTCCAGAAGCACCGAAAGTTGTGCAGAAAAACTTCGATTTCTCTGCGATGCTTGAACTGATTTTCACATATCTTGATTTGAATTGAATATCATTTTATCTTTAAAGCTACTGTGAAATTTCATCCGGATCCGACTTCCGGTTCCGCAGTTACTGGGCGACGAGTGTCAAAGTTTTCAGATCGCCATATAGAATGACAATATGTACCACACCGAAAGAAGAAGAAAACACAAAACAAACAATGCGTGCTTTGTTCTATTTCGTACACGCTATGAAAATATCGAAACGGTTACGGATGTCTGCTACTAGATGCTGTTAGATTTCGTTTAATTGATTTAATCGGAATAGAGCATGAGATAGTAAGTTCAGGTTCAAAACTGTTCCAATTTTAGGTCATATTTGTTGCTGGCAAACAAACCAACTTCGGCTATATCGGTCATCTGAATCCGGTTTCGGTAGAATTGGAAATGGTGATTTAAAACTACAAAAGGGTCTCACTCACTTTCCACTTTCATAAAATTATAGGTTCAAAAGAAAAGACTTACAGTTTCATATGGAATTCCTAAATTTGTTGTGGATATGTGGATTTGTAGAGTTGGTCAGATTAAGTCTGAACAAACTTTTCTTATTTCTGTTCAAAGAACAGTTGTTTTTGCTAATTCCACAGTAATATATTTGATGTTATGAGTAATATGAGAAAGGCAGCATTACACGACTAGGTGGATAAAAACAGGTTTTTTTTCAAGTCAACTCTCTGACACAATTTCCGGTTTTATTAAAAAAAAATTAATTGCGCCAGATCTCCATGTTTCATGCAAATTCTAAGACGCATTTTTCCAAAAAAAAATTTGAGATTACACCATATCTCAACGTTTCTTGCATTTCTGAGACATTTAGCATCGAACAAATTTTTTCGATTCGGAAATGTAATAAATTTTCTAAATCCGATTTGTTTAAATTTTTTTTTTTCAGATTACACCTGATCTGGACGTTTCATACATTTCTAAAACTAAAAAAAATTTCGACTCGGAAATCTCAAAATCCCAAAGTCGATTTTTTTTTTCAAAAGAAATTTTCAGATTATACCAGATCTGAACATTTCATGCATTTTAAAGACATTTGGCATAAAAAAAGTTCTTAACTTTTGCTTTTTTTTTTCTCCGCAGATTTTCGAATTTTTTATTTGTTTTTACTCGAATTTCCGAAGTTACGCAGTTATTTTTTACGCGGATTTCCCAAGTTACGCGGCTTCTTGCGCGGCTTTTTTAAGCGGTACGTATCCCCTACGTAAAAAGATACCTCAGAGTAATAGGTCAAGCCATCGCGAAGAAATGTGAGTTCGATTTTAGAGTTTGTGAATAATATTCTCGGTGCTCCCGGAAGCGGAAGTTTGTGAATAATATTTCCGGTGCTCTCGGAATATTTTCTCGGCGCTCCCGGAAGGCCAGTTTTAAAATACATTTTTGTGCTTTGCATCGCCGCTCTGTATAACTGTTTGACATTTTCAGCACTCTTCATCTTGTAATTCTGGAACCAACAGTCGGATTCGAATAAAATTCCTTTCATTTGAATCTAAGTTTGGTAAAACCAGAACAGATATCCCCGAGAAAAGTGACGAAATAACAAAATAATGACAAATTTTACCATCATATCTTGTCTTAATGTTTCTGTGCTGTCAGAGCGATACTTGATATTTAATCAAAGGATAAATCAAATAGTACACCATCTGTTAAGCATCAAAATTTATCTTATTTATAAGTTTTTTTTTTAATTTTTTTATTCAGGCCAATTTGCGTACAAGCTTTACGTGGCCGAATGAGCCATGTTTTTATTAGATAAAATAATTTATTTACCGTTGGATCTCGTTGTCACCCTTTTTCTAGGGGGAGGGGAGCTTCCATTTTTATCTTGCGATGAGTGAGGGGCACTTTGTTCGTGGCTCGTCTCGTCCTCCATTGCCGCATCGGTGGTATCGTTGTTGGTTTCCGTTTTTTCTTCGTTTTCCTTGTAATTCGCATTCTTGGGTTGGTTGTTAGTTGCTGTAGACGCGCCTTGTTGTGCATTAATTGCAGTTGCTGGTGGGTTTGATGGTACAACAGGAGTACTGCGCTCACTAGTTTCCGTTGTTGGGCGGTTGTCCTTATTTTTGTTTGAAGATGTCCTTTTTGCAGTTTCAGTGCAAGGTTTGCCGTAGTGTGCAGGTTGTTCACAAAACTGACATGTAACCAGTTGATTTTCATACGTAATCAGCGTTTTACACGGATGTATCCCGTCTTGATCACAAATGATGTAAGATGGGATTGCTTTACGTAGTTCCATACGTACCACTCGCACGCCATTCCGGATACCAGGGAAAAAATTCCGCCATACTTCCCTTTCGATGGAAAGAACTTCACCGTACTGCGACATACTCTTCCGAACATACTCATCACTGGTCTGCGGGGGAAAGTCATGCACGCGTACTTCTATGGCATTGTCCACCATGTACACAGGGATTTTATATTCAACATTGTCATGATCAATACTGTGCATCCCGTTATTAACCGAAGCAAATGCAATTGCATCTTTTTCACGTTTGAACATAATGTACACACAGTTAGACGCCTTGTTGAATTGAATCTCACTTACATCATTAGCGTTTAGATGCATTCGTTCCTTAAGCAAGGTTTCAATTTCGGTTGCTGCTGGTCTAACTTTGCAGCGCTTGAAATCAATACAAATTGAATTTGGCCTTGTAGGCCAACTTTCAGGCTTTGTTAAATCGTATTTGCCCATTTCGTATACTCTATTGTTCACTACACTGTATTGTCTTTGTTTTTATCGTCTCGACCGTAAGCAATTGTCGACTGCGTCTTATGGGATGCGAGCACGAACTGATTTATAAGTTTATCTTATTAGTAATTAATAAGATATTTCAACTTAATAAAGTACAATTTATCCCGTAGTTCTATATTAATATAAAATACAATTTAATAAACTAGATTAGAAACAGATAAGAGAAATGATTATGACATTATTCTTTTCGGACTGCTAGAATATCCAATAACTGAAAAATAAGTCTTATATAAATATTTTGTTTTTGATATTACAATGACATAATTTGATATTCTACTGTTATTTTCTCATACAGACTTTGTTATAATTTTTGATATTTTAACTCATATATAATAACACCCTGTGATTCCGGAACCCGAAATCGGATTCGAATAAAATTCAGGAACTTCGTATGGGACTACAAGACCTTCCAAATTGGATCAGCCATGTCTGAGAAAATTGAGTGCTTAGAAATATTACATACTTACATACACACACATTCAGACACGCGTACTCGAAGAACTGAGTCGAATGGTATACGACACTCAGCCCTCTGGACCTTGGTCCAGAGATCAGTTTTCACAGTGATTGCATAACCTTTCTATATGAGAAAGACAAAAAAGATTGAACTTTCTTTTATCAGAAAATTTTCCAGATAGAAACACTACATTTTTGTCGTGAATACGACTAACTTTACTATGGGGCGCCTTTTCAAAATTTGCTCAGTACAAGAATGAGTAGAACTTTAACGCAAATATCTCTTGATGTACTTTACCCAACAACATAACATAACAACATAATTTTTTCTACAAGCTATCGGAAGTATGATCAGGAATTTGTGATTAAATTTTCAACAGCGTGAGATAACCATAAATAACTGAAAAACAATTTTTTTAAAACTTTTGGAAATAATGAGGGAAATTCATCACGCTTGCTTGCCTTTTTCGCACCCGGACGATGGTTTTGAGGTAGTAGGGCACATATAAGCTCCGATTATCTACTAGACAAGTATAAAAGGTAAACTTTGATTGAACATCGTTTTTCTAGTGGATGTCGAGGTGAGTCTTCCACCAACATCAGTAAGAACAAACCAAGTATAAAGCGTGAAACGCTCAAGTCGTGCTCTCATTTAGACTTCAGTGCTCAAGAGGAGCAGTCGTCGGCAATGAATTCAGATCTTTTGCGTGGCACAAAACCTCAAACGCTCAGATCGAAGAGCCAGTTATCCTTCAAAGAAGATCGATTGAAGCATCTTGCTGCTGGTCTTTAGCATTTAAGAAAAATACAATGGAAAATAGAAAACATTGGGGAATATTATGCAAAATCAGCCCTTCTAATGGCTCCAAATGTTATATAAAGAACTATAAAAATTGCTCCTTTGTAAATCGAAAATTAAAACCACCAGTGTAGTGCAAATCTAAGATAATTTGACTAGCTTTGTGCAATTTTTGCAGAGCAAAATTAGCAACAGTGTTTAATATCGTAGAGAGTTACACAATTTGGTCCTTCTGAATGCCAAAAATTAATCCCATACAGCATTTTGATAGTTTCTTTCACTGAAATATTCAAATCCAAAATGAAATAATCGACATAAAAATTTTGTATGTTGCTATTGTTTGTTCTGTCATTTGTTCCGCGTTATTTAATTGTGTGTTTGTCACCAATAAATCAATCTAGTCTAAATGCACCGTTATAATTCTGGAAGCAAAGCAGTAAAAGTTGAAATTCACACAATCATCTAATACGAACGATTATCATTTTCATTCGTATTCACGTCGGCCAGTTATGTCTGTGACATTACTCACCAGCTTTTTTATCAAAGTGTATCCTGTGATTAGTTACCTAGTTACCTAAAACATTGCCGTAAGGTAATGGCAATTGGTAATCTTACCAATCTTACAAACCGTTTATGTGATAAGGGTTTTTGCAAATTTACAATTTTCGTTTGTTTTGCTTAGGCCCTTCTCAAATGTAACGCTAGAGTTAAAACGGCAAACTGATGAAGCAAATTGTTTTCTTTTTGGTCATGAAGAATACTTATGTAAAGTTTGAACCAAATCAAGAAATACAAAACTTAAACGACCTTCGATTTTATATAGAGTTGACTTTCGGTGAAATTGACTATCTAATGCCATTTTTCATTACCATTTCTGCTCGAAAATGCAAAACCAGAGCAATCCACGCCCCAGTGTTTTACAATGAAAAAACGTCGTAAAAATCTACAACGAATGTCAGAAGTGATTATTAAAATGATTGAAAATTATGCCAATGAAAACTTGATTTCCGTAGAAAACTTCGAACTTCATCATATTTCTCGGAATCCGTATATCTAAGAAGTTTTCCGTATATCTGATATCGCTGTTGAACGACAGGCACGACAGGAATCATGTTATTGCATTAGTTTTCTAAAAGTTCGCTTGACACATTACTACTTAACTAACATGACTGAACATCTGTCGATTATGTAGAAACGGATTGAACAAACTGATATAATATTATTAAATTTTTAATTTTCGAAACATGTCCAGTGGGAGCGTCCGGCTCGATACCATCGACTGAAATAAAGGGTGATTTTTTAAGAGCTTGAGAACTTTTTTAAACAATAAAACGCATAAAATTTGCAAAATCTCATCGGTTCTTTATTTTAAACGTTAGATTGGTACATGACATTTACATGACATGACATGGTCCATTCGGAAAGTCCAATTTTGGGCAACTTTTTCGAGCATTTCGGCCGGAATAGCCCGAATTTCTTCGGAAATGTTGTCTTCCAAAGCTGGAATAGTTACTGGCTTATTTCTGTAGACTTTAGACTTGACGTAGCCCCACAAAAAATAGTCTAAAGGCGTCAAATCACATGATCTTGGTGGCCAACTTACCGGTCCATTTCTTGAGATGAATTGTTCTCCGAAGTTTTCCCTCAAAATGGCCATAGAATCGCGAGCTGTGTGGCATGTAGCGCCATCTTGTTGAAACCACATGTCAACCAAGTTCAGTTCTTCCATTTTTGGCAACAAAAAGTTTGTTAGCATCGAACAATAGCGATCGCCATTCACTGTAACGTTGCGTCCAACAGCATCTTTGAAAAAATACGGTCCAATGATTCCACCAGCGTACAAACCACACCAAACAGTGCATTTTTCGGGATGCATGGGCAGTTCTTGAACGGCTTCTGGTTGCTCTTCACTCCAAATGCGGCAATTTTGCTTATTTACGTAGCCATTCAACCAGAAATGAGCCTCATCGCTGAACAAAATTTGTCGATAAAAAAGCGGATTTTCCGAATGGACCACCTAAGACGCAGCCGCGGTCAACATTTAAATGAAATTATCTTCAAAAAGTAAATGTCATGTACCAATCTAACGTTTAAAATAAAGAACCGATGAGATTTTGCAAATTTTATGCGTTTTATTATTTAAAAAAGTTCTCAAGCTCTTAAAAAATCACCCTTTACAACACTAAACGGCACAGCACGGAGAGCCCAAATCCTTCTCTAACGAGTAACTTTGGCTTGCTTACGGCTATGAAACGACAAACTTCAAATGCGGAACAATGTGGTGTTTCTATTTCGACACATAAAACTTCTAACCTATGATCTTTATGGTAGAAAGGATTTGACGGGAAAGCAACGTTTCAGTACTACAAAGAAACTTATTCCCAACTCTATTAACTACATGTATAGCCGGAGGTCACTCGGTTCGGCTGAACAGCACTACAGTCTGTGCTACAAATAAATTCCCCACCGGCAGTCGGTGATGTTACCACGAAAGCCTGAAAATTGGACCCAGCCCAAAATTGAAATGACAGCACGAATGCACTGCTGACGGCAGACCCGAGAGACTATGTGCCTTCACATGCCTGGCAGTCCTACTATTATTGAACAATGGATCGCAATTTCGAATCTGTCATAAGTCGATCACAAAATAAAAACGAAACGAACGTCTGTATTTATGTAATGAATTTCTATTGTTTTATCGGATTTCAAATTTTTAACTTGTATCCACTTCGAAACCAAGAACCAAAAGCGTTATAAGTGTAGAATTAAAAAAAAACTAGAACATGTTCTTGATAGTATCTTAAATTTTTCTGCTCATCACAATCACACCGTCCAACTTCGGTGACAGTAACATATCTCTGTGTAATATCATCACATTCCTCCACCGGTACAATACCGAAACCTCGGGCGGAACGAGAATATCAACCGAATCAACTCCCTTCAAACACCTTCCGCAGCCCAGAAGCCCCAGCTGGAAGCAACTGTGGCAAAACTGATCTAGTAAATAGCTGCAAGGGATCAGCATAAGAATACCTATCGGGAAGGACGGCTCTCAATTGTCGCTGGAAATATAGGAAAATGTAAGTAACATAGATTGGAGGCATCATTGCATTCTACATCACGTGTAAAATTGTGCCAGAGGATGAACACAATGGAATGACTACAACGGAAATGGTACATTTTACTGTTGGCTTATTTTCGTATCGTTGTTACCTACATGTGAAAGAGAGCAAAAAAAGAAGAAGAAAAAACATATTCCACATACGGGGAAATTCCAACAGTTTGAAAACTACAATGCAATGAGGAATTTATGGAATAGATAGGAATGACCATAACCACAATCATTTAAATTAATTCAATCAAACAAATTCTTTCGTAACATTGAAATTAGAAGGTAAGGGAGAGTTGGGCAAAATGGTAAATTGTCTTTATAAATTGTAATTTGCATTATCCATCGATCTAACACAATTACCGACGCAAAATTTGTATTCTAGGTGGCTTTTGGTACCAAGAACAGTTGACGAAAGTTATGAACGATTCCCTTGAAAATTGAGTGGTACATAACCGAAAGTGTATTTTGACTGTTGTGTCGCACATATTTTCGCTGCCGATTGTTTCACTTGTAGACTACATTTTGCAAACGGATTTCACAAATATAATGGAATTATCAATGCATTTGTAGGCATATTGTATGTATTTGCCAGAGTTGAGAAATTCCAGGAATGAGTAGACGAAAAAGTGACAAAATCAGAATCGACCTTCTCCGATTCGGATGAAACTTTGCACATGGCTTCAGTATGGCAAACCATAAGTTTTGAACCGAAGGAGAGATCAATCCGACTCACGACTGATTTTTAAAAAGGGCGTATGTATTTTTGCATTAAACAAAAATTGTCTTTTTCAAATCGTTGTAACTCGGAAACCATTAATTGTACAAAAATGGTGTTCAGGAAGAAGTTACTGGGAATCGATTGGGTACTCTAAAAAAATATAAACTGAAACAAATTTTTGATTTTTTTCTCAATAATTACCAATTAATCCGAAAAAGTTAAATAAAAAAATCAGGGTTTTAATTTTTTTTGATAATTTTTATTTTAAAGATGTTATTAAAACCTACAGATTGATGGCTATACCATCCGTGCCTTTTCAAAAATGAAGAAGTTACAGCTAAAACAATTTACAGATATAATCGAAATTTCAAATTCTCGTTGAAAGATAATCATTTAAACAGTATAACTAACGTAACTACGTCAAAACGAATAAACACATGTAGAATCAAAGAGGTGTGCCAGTTTTTATTTACCTTTTTCGGATTATTTTGTAATTATTGAGAAAAAAAAATCAGAAATTTTTTTCAGTGTATATTTTTTAGAGTGCCCAATCGATTCCCTACAACTTCTTCCTGAACACCATTTTTGTACAATTTACGGTTTCCGAGTTACAACGATTTGAAAAAGGCAATTTTTGTTAAATTCGAAAATACATATGCCCTTTTTAAAAATCAGTCGTGAGTCGGATTGACCTCTTCATCGGTTCAAAACTTATGGTTTGCCATACTGAAGCCATGTGCAATGTTTCATCCAAATCGGAGAAGGTCGAGTCTGATGATCTGCTAAGCATTTCTGGAATTGCTCAGTTGTAAAAAAGTGACATGGAGCAGATTGGTTGAAAATTGGTGGGGCAAATTGGTACACTAGCATTTATTTTTACATGTCATGATTTTTTTCGAAAATTTCATCGATTTAATCAGAGAGATAATAAGAGTATTAGGAAACGAAGAAATTAGAAATTTTAGTTATTCAACTTATAGAAAAATCCTGAATGTGTCTAAAATAATATTTTATCAAATCTTTCATAAAAATAATCCGCAAAAATATATGCAAAAAAGATTTCATCATCTAGGATCCTTTTTTATTTGTACTGAAAAAATTGCTTTGGAGAGCTGCTTGATTTTCCATTGTAAATACTTATACCTCGGAAAAAAGCTCACACCCCAGTTAGAGATGGTCAGAGAAGTATTTTTTCAAACTCGTACCCGATCGAAAAAAAAACTTTTACCCGTACCCGACAAATACAATAAAAATCTGTACCCGTACTCAACCCGAACTTGGAAAAAGTCCCGAGACCCAAAAAAAAAACCTGAAACCCGACCATACTTTTTCGCCCGAACCCGACCCGTAGACGTTGAAAATGAAAAAATCGACACACGAAACCGACAAACATATTCTTTTCTGTACCCGAACCCGACCAACACCCATGGGTTTCGGGTTCAGATCGGGCTTCGGGTGCAAATACATGAAACCCGATTACCTCTAACCCCGATTGTCACTAAGTACTAATAATAGCAGTAAAATAGCCCTTTACGAACACCAAAAATTCTTACAGCCTTATAGTCTGCAATCTGAAAGCTCATCTGTTGTAAATCAATCAGAATTCAGCATTCTAAATGCTCACCTGACATAAATAAACATTATCTAAGAATAGCCGTATATTTTGTCAAAGTCGGCCCTAATTCACCTACAAGAAGCGATTTGAGTGCCAATTAGCGATTATTTGCTGTCATAATGCGGCATTTGTATTTGCTTATCGGTTATCTGGCAAACATAATTGATTCGATATGTAATCACAAAATATTGTTAACAATCACAGAGAAGATATTATGCTTAAAAATGAATTAAATTTTATGTATGTGTATTTCTGTTTCAACTTTTGATATAAAAATGTATGAAAATGGCTGTATTTCCGGAATTCTGATGCACAATGCACCTTAAATTTTTTAATTGTTTTTCGTCAAATTTTCTATTGGGCTATGATTTAAATTTACATTGTAGACAGGCCCGTACCCACGAATTCGTTTCGGGAAGGGACAGATAAAAAAATAAACATTTAACTAACAGTCTTATGGTAGAGCCGTGTCTACCACAGCTCATGGTGGCTAAAATCGTAACGCGTATGAACGGATTGCAAAAGAACGCAGGTTCGAGTCCTGTCTCTGAGCGTTTCTTTTTCCAAAAAATCATCTTCTCTGTGAGTTTGGCTTCTCCGATATATATTTTTTCATTTGGCTTCTCCAATATATGTTTTCATTCAGTCATTGCAAAAACTATCAAACAGTCTTCATCAGTTCGCACGTACATCTCATCCAAGTCAGTCGATATAACAAAACCGCTTACATTCGGGACAGAAGAAACAAAGCACAGTATTGTGTAGTGAACAATAGAACGACCTCGACATGAGTGAGCCAAACGAACAAAAGCTACCGCCGACACGAAAGAATACAATTGTTGTTGACTTCAGGCAGTGCAAAATTTGACCTTCGATACGAGAACTTGAAGGTTTGTTTAAGGAGCAAATGCATCTTGACATTAAACGTGTGCATTTACTTCAATGCGATAAGACGAATAATGTTGTTTACATCCAGTTTTATAAAGAGTTGTGATTTTCGGTCAAGAAACAGGAATTCCGTGCAAATCACTTGTTACCTATGACAATCAGATGGCCACATGTCAATATTGCCAAAAAGCTGTTCACTACGGTAAGCCATGTGATAAAATGGACAGGGAGACAACTACACCAAAGAACAACGGTGCTTCCTTCACACCAACCCCAAGCAACCCCAGTACATCTGTGACAGCCACCAACAATGAAGCATCCCCTTCAACGACACCATCAGTATCCGCTATAGAACAAAGTACACCGGCTGCAGTTAACAACTTACCCTCCAACCAACCAGCAATTGCAACCAATATACAATAAGGTGCATCTACAGCAACTAACAACGAAAAGAAGACGGAAATCGACAACAATACCATCGATGCGGCAATGGATGACGAGACGAACCACGAACGAAGTGCCTCTCAATCCTCGCAGAAGGGAAATGGAAGCTCCTCTCCCCCTAGAAAAGGGTGACAACGAGATCCAATGGCAAAAAAAATTAAGTAACAAAAATGTAAGCCGATCGGCCACGTAAAGCTTTTACGCAAAAAGGCCAGATTAAAAATTTTATTATATAAAAAAAACAGTCTTCATAGGGTATGTCGCTGACGACAACCAGGCAGCGACTGGCACAGTAGAGAAGGTAACAAGTGATTGTAAATATACCCTCCTACCCAGTTTTTGAGCGAAAGAATAGGTATAGAGCGAGAAGACTAGTGTTTGTTGTCTGATGAACAGAGAAAATGTTAGGATATATGATACCGGTCGTGAGGCGGCTAGGATTTAGACCATGTTCGATGTACGATTATGCTTATGCTTATGACAGACATGTGATATCGGAATCACTGTACACCGTGAAATCACATATCTGTCACCCTAAATCACGGTGGTATCACGCGAACATCATGATACAACGGTGATCTCCGCACTACGGTCATTTATCGTTGTACTGTGTTTTCAAATTTGTACACTACTGAGTCATTGTTTCCTATTCAATGACAAGTAAATTTATTGTTGAAATGGATGTAGAACACATAATGATTCATATTTTGAATGCACATGTGGTAATAATTAACAATATAAATCCAATACATCAATAAACCAATTGTGTAGTCACAACTTTAAACTCCTCAAAATCCTAATAAAACCATTATATTCCAGCCTAGTAGACCGTTTTCCATAAACGTTGTGAAGTAAAACAAAGCATCAAACCTATGTCAAATCTATTTCGGAATGATTTCAAATTCAAGAAGGTTTTAGAATCAGCTCTATGATAAACATAATCCTTTTTATGAAAATTTCGCAATGAATAAACTGTTTCGTTGAAAGCATTTTTTTTAAATAAGTGTGTGCCATTCCGTTTTTATTGGTTACATAATAAGAATACCTTAGAATTATTTACTATTTTGAGGCTTAATGTTAAAAGTTTATGCGCTCTTATTTTTATTGTGAATATGCGGGTAAAAAAGGAATTATTACTAAACAACTTGAAATTTTTGCGGATTTTGCAAAAGTCGGCATGATTTACAAACAAAATTTGGTGATTAATCACCTTTTTGGTACAAATCAGCTTCGTTGCATAAAAAATAGTGCTAGTGTTCCAAAAATTAGTTCTAAAAGCCTTTCATACTTCCTCCATTTTCTATTTTTATTTGATTTTACGGTAGAACATCAAAATTGTGGACATCAAATTTTCCCTAAGGCTCGACATTTAAATAATGAAGGTAAAAATCATGTATCCCAGAACAAACGTGTCATAAATGTACCTTAAAACATTAAAATTTGATATGAGTGAAATTTTCATCCGAAGAACACTCACACACAAAATTAGTTTTAATTCAGAGAGGCATTGATTATATCTATCATAAATTAGTTACTTGGAATACACTTCAAACAGCAAAAATTTTTGGTTTCTATATTATCGATCATCGAAGCTGGGAAATTAAGCAAAGTTTTGAGTTTTTTCGTTTCACTGTATATTCTATCTGTGCGCAAATCATTGTACGGAAATCACATGTCTGTCAGTGGTATTGGGGGCAGCAAAATGGTCTTGCATAAGAACGCAGGTTCGCATCCTGTCTCTGAGTGAATCTTTTCCAAAAAATCATCTTATATGTGAGTTTCTTATTCATTTGCCTTCTCCAATATATGTTTCCACTCAGTCATTGCAAAAACTGATAATTGTGTATGTGTCTAGTTCTAGATGCGCCTTAAGTACCTTTTGTTTTTGAAAGCACGAGTGTAGATTCAAAAGTACAAATAAATTAAAAAGAATTTCCGGATTCGCATGGAAAGTAATTAGCAATTTAGGTGAAGAGTCGCACGTTTTGGAAGGGATTATTAAAGATTGAATAAAAAAAATCTACGCGTTAAAGGGAAGAGATCGATATTCACATTTCTCAAATTATTTAGCCCCATAGTCCGAATTCGATCTCCGATTCCGAAATAACAGAGTGATGAGAATTCGCGTCAAATCGTATTCGCATCTACTTAGATTGCCATGAAACTTACTGAACATGTAAACTGAAGAATGGGTAGAGCTTAAACGTGAACAATTTTTTACTCTATTTTGCCTGCCTTATTAATTTGTGTGTTAGAATAAGCGTGTCGTGAATTCATCGTACTTCAGTGTAGGTACACCGTTACAATAAAGAAAGTAACGAAGTGAAACCTTGCGCAATTCATACAATTTATCAACTCATGAGAACTATTTTAGATATTCAGTATGAAGTTTTATTCGTATTCACGTCATCCAGTTATGTCTCTGACATTACTAACCCTCTTTTTTTCGCCAATTTTTTAAAGTGGTTATTTTCGAAAAATGAAAAATCCTATAAAAATGTGTTGTACAAGCGATTTTCTTAAAATCAGTCGAATTATTGAATCGAATACTAAACTGAAAAAAATCAGCTTTAAAAATTTAAAGTCGATTTATAGAAAAAAATAACTAGAAGTTAGAAAACCGTTTTTCCATTACAATTCTCATCTTGCAACATACGAATGATTGGTGGGAAACATAATTACCTATCTTGAGACAAAATTCCATCAAAATCAAAAATGAAGTTTTTTAGTAAATTTGTCTTAGGATTTTTATGTCATTGGTAGTAAATTCATGATTGTCGGAAAAAGTCTGCTACTTTTTCAATGGCAGCATTTAACCGTATGATTCATAAAATACTAATCTTTCCCCACAGAGAAGATAGAGATGCAATTAAAGAGAAAATGTGTATCTTCAAAATTGGATATCCGGAACGCTCAATACGAACAATCCTCGATAAAAAATTAAGATTGTTGAAAAAACAATAACTTACAACTGGTGGACTTCAATGCAAACATGGTACATCCACTTGAATTAAAATTGAAACTTTTTGGTTTAAGTGTAGTATTTAGTAGTACGAGTAACCAATGGAAACCTTTACTAAGATCTACAAAAGATCCCACTGATTAATGGATATAATCTGGGATATACAACATTTCGTGTTCACATTGCGATAAAATATACATTGGACAAAGAAAGAGAACTCTAGTTATTCGGTTCAGGCAGCACATCACAGAAATAGGGAAAGCATCGAATGAATTGGAAAAGGCATTACCGCACCATTTCAAGTCAAAAGTAGCAAAGCATGCATTTTCCGAAAAGCATAAATTATCTATAAATGACATAAAAATCTTTGGACAAATGTCCATCCCATGGAAATTAGATACAGTTAAGAAATTTTCAAAAATACAATTCTAGTAAATTTATTCTACTAAAGCTTGCTTCAGATAGAATTGGGACAAAGACAATTGCCTATCTATCAGTTATCTATTATTGAATTCAAAATTTTTTTGTATACAAATGTAGCGTTTTCTTCATACTATTAAGGAAAAATACGGATAAAATAATTCGTCACGGTTTTGAAGGAATTCTCGAATTTTTCCTGTAACACGGCTCATTAGGCGGCGCACACCTTCTTCGTCCATCGTTTTAGCTATCTTATTCCACCAGGGCGTCATCTGACTGATGTCTTTGACAACCTTTCCCTTTGCCTTGAGTCTCCTCTTCATGATTGCCCAGTATTTCTCAATAGGGCGGAACTGGGGGCAGTTGGGAACAAACTGGACCCCTTTCTCTGCATACCATTGTTGAACGATTGTGCTGTAATGACAGCTTGCCAAATCTGGCCAAAACTTTACTATGGTCGTGGGATCGAATGAACGGAAAAATTCGGTTTTGGAGACACTCTTCTTGGTATAGTTCCGATTTCATTGCCTTATTTGTAACGAAAACTTTCGTATTTTTTGCCACAGATGCAAATGCCCTGCCAAATCATAAATTTTCTTGCAAATTTGTCGGCAAAAACAAATTTAAATTTGGCTGGAACATCCCCCCGAGCCGTTGCCAAGTAAAACTTTTAACCTGGGATTTGCCCGAAATCAGCCTTGACATAGGTCGAACTTGATCAGCACCTGGTCATATAGTTTCCGAGCACGAATTTTGACCACACAATTCTGTTTTATGGTCCGATTTGGCTGTTTGCTAGCTCGATACGACTTGATTCCTTCCCGGAGTCAAGTTCTCCTCACGGTACTATGGACAGCACCGAATTTTCTGACCAAATCACGGTCCGACAGATTAGGATTCCTCTTAATCGTCTTCAAAATCTTACCACGCAGTTTGCGGTCGACAGTTCCACCCCGACAATTGGCTTGAGGCTTCCGAATCGTCGTCAATGTTTTCTTATACCGTTTGATAACGCGCCATACGGTATTTCTGGGCAATTTCAGCTGTTTAGCTAGCCTAGATGCATACCACAATGGATTTTCCAAATAACAGTGCACAATTTTTTCCCTTTTTTCGGCTTCCATGTTGATTGTTTACAAAGTACAGTCGATTTGCGGAATGTCAAAAATCATACGTGAAGCTGACAAAATTCCCGACACGTGGGTGCCAAGAACTTCCAAATCCGTCCACCAGTAGCGCCACAATATGAGCAAAAGTTTGTTCCAATTCTAAATGAAGCAAGCTTTAAACGCTCAATTCACAAATTCCTGAAAATTAGTTTTCAATTCGAATCTATTTATTTTATCAAACCAATATTATTGCATCCCAAACATACCCGGAAATGTGGGAATTGAGAACTACGTGATTTCACATAAAAAAAAATGATATATACTTTTAGCGCACTATCAACCCGTTCGATAAAAGCTTGCAAAGAGCAAACAAGATTGACGTGTTCTCCCTACCTTCCATTCACAAGCACGTGACATTGAAGAGGGAGAAAAAGAAATTGAATTCAGAAGCTCAAGCTCACAGGAAAACTGAAAAGCAATATCTTTCAAACCCGTTTGCTCGATTTTCCACGGTGGAATGAAATCCAAGATTTAGGAGCATCAATTTGTCTTTTGGTGATGGTATTATCGACACTTCCTAAATTCCATTTGAATCATAGTCAAGAGTGCATGTGCATCTGAACGTTTGTGAGTAATTGAACAAGTCAACAGTTGAGATGTTATTTTTTATCAGGCCGACAATTTCTACAGCAACTCCATTACCTTTTTATAGACAAAGGCTAAAGCATTTGATCTATAAATCAAAACGGTTTGATATTTGAAATACAAATCCTCCTGTAATTGCGGTTCCAAAATTATGAAACAACACGGCAGAAAATCGTGAAATTAGGTGGTGACACAAATCTACGTATGAATAAATTCATACGAAGTAATTAGTAAATGGGCTGAATTTCTATGCATGATTTAAATATCTGTCGAACATACCCTGTCTTTCAAGCTGTTGTGTAAACATACATGTTTCAACACGCAAAAATGTGTCCGATTATTAAATATGTGTTAGATCATCTGTAAAAATTAGTCATTTTTAACTCTTGTATATGTCAGTTTCAAATGACAATAAGAGCTTTGATTCCAACCTCATTTTGTGAAAATCGGTCCTGACCAAAAAAATAGCATAACCCACAAATTTGAGTAATTCGAGCCCGATTTTTTTAATTCTCGCTGTATGCGATTTTAAACATTTATTCTTCTTTATTTCCGGAACTGGAAGCCGTATTCGGATAAAATTTCCGAAAGTCCGTATAGAACTGTGAGAAATCAACAGAAAATTTAAGCAAATCGCTTCCGCCATTTCTGGGAAATGTGAGTAAGTTCTATTTTCAAGTTTTTGACAACTATTTCCGGTACTTCCGGAACCACAATCCAGAGACCTGTATTGACACATTGATGTTGAAATGAAATGCACCGACGCTGCTCGTGTAGAGATGATATTTCCATCAAGAGCTGTTAAATCAGCAGGAAAATTTTAAATTAGTTCATGTTTTTTACTATTTTTGATAAAAAACAGGAGAATTCATTTAAAAATTCATTGTAAAAGTTGAAGAAACACCTTTTGCTCTGAGGTGGTAATATCGATCTTAAACCATTGTGCGAAAACTAAAATTTATTTAGAAAGAAATTTAAATATCATATAAACCATCAATTATTTCGATTTCGTAAACTTTGTAAATGCACTTCCATGGGACGTCGTGGCAGCCATCGGTTAGTTGGATGATACTGAGTCTGTTCAATTTGGCGTCAATCGTGATCATGCCAAAACGTGCACCTTTTTTACTGAAATTTTTGTCTTGAAATTTCTGACTGTAACGACGGTTTGGTTATTGATTATTGAATGTTTTCGATTATGTGGAAAATAAAATTATTATTTCATCTTGAAAATATATTGGCAAATTCAAACATCAGTCAATTCAACCCAATTTATTGAAAGTACTTCAGTGTTGGGAAGAAATTTAAATTACGAAAATTTATCACAAGTGATATTCAGACAAAAAAATCATCGATCAGAAAATTCACTGAAGAAAAGTTCACTACTGATTTTGACGTGAATACGTCTTACTATACTGTGGGCGCCTTGTCAAAATTTATCTTCTGAAAGAGTGATAAGTTTTTAATCCTGAATATCTCTTTTTTTTTTATAAAAAAATTTTTGGTCAGGCCTATTCGCGTACAAGCTTTACATGGCCGAATGGTCCATGTTTTTATTAGATAAAATATTTTTTTTTTACCGTTGGATCTCGTTGTCACCCTTTTTCTAAGGGAAGAAGAGCTTCCATTTTTATCTTGCGATGATTGAAGTGCACTTTTTCGTCTCGTCCTCCATTGCCGCATCGGTGGTATCGTTGTTGGTTTCCGTTTTTTCTTCGTTTTTCTTGTAATTCACAGTCTTGGGTTCGTTGTTAGTTGCTGTAGACGCGCCTTGTTGTGCATTAATTGCTGTTGCTGGTTGGTTTGATGGTGCAACGGGAGTACTGCGTTCACTAGTTTCCGTTGTTGGACGGTTGTCCTTGTTTTTGTTTAAAGATGTCCTCTTCGTAGTTACAGTGCAAGGTTTGCCGTAGTGTGCAGGTTGTTAACAAAACTGACATGTAACCAGTTGATTTTTATACGTAATCAGCGTTTTACACGGATGTATCCCGTCTTGATCACAAATGATGTAAGATGGGATTGCTTTACGTAGTTCCATACGTACCACTCGCACGCCATTCCGGATACCCGGGAAAAAATTCCGCCATGCTTCCCTTTCGATGGAAAGAACTTCACCGTACTGCGACATACTTTCCCGAACAAACTGATCGCTGGTCTGTGGGGGAAGGTCATGCACGAGTACTTCTATGGCATTGTCCACAGGGATTTTATATTTAACATTATCATGATCAACACTGTGCACCCCGTTATTAACCGAAGCAAATTCAATTGCCTCTCTGTCACGTTTGAACATAATGTACACACAGTTAGACGCCTTGTTGAATTGATTAGATGCATTCGTTCCTTAAGCAAGATTTCGATTTCGGTTGCTGCTGGTCTAACTTTGCAGCGCTTGAAATCCATACAAATTGAATTTGATCTTGTAGGCCAAGTTTCAGGCTTTGTTAAATCGTATTTGCCCATTTCGTACACTCTATTGTTCACTGCACTGTATTGTCTTTGTTTCTATCGTCTCGACCGTAAGCAATTTTCGACTGTATCGGATGAGATGCGAGCACGAACTGTGAATATTTTTTATTGTATCTAACGTATCAACATACTTTTAGCTATATGCCATCGGAAATATGATCAGCATTCTATGATAAGCTTTCCAGTTGTAAAGCTTGCTTCAGATAGAATTGGAACAAAGACAATTGCCTGTATTTCAGTTATTTATTATTGTATTCAAGATCTTTTTTTATACAAATGTAGCGTTTTCTTCATACTTTTAAGAAAAAATACGGATAAAATTATTCGTCACGGTTTTGAAGGAATTCTCGAATTTTTCCTGTAACACGGCTCAGTAGGCGGCGCACACCTTCTTCGTCCATCGTTTTAGCTATCTTATTCCACCAGGTCGTCATCTGATTGATGTCTTTGACAACCTTTCCCTTTGCCTTGAGTCTCCTCTTCATGATTGCCCAGTATTTCTCAATAGAGCGGAACTGGGGGCAGTTGAGTGGTTTAAGGTTTTTCGGAACAAACTGGACCACTTTCTCTGCATACCATTCTTAAACGGCTTTGCTGTAATGACAGCTTGCCAAATCTGGCCAAAACATTACAGGATGGTCGTGGGATCGAATGAACGGAAAAATTCGGTTTTGGAGACACTCTTCTTGGTATAGTTCCGATTTCATTGCCTTATTTGTAACGAAAACTTTCGTATTTTTTGCCACAGATGCAAATGCCCTGCCAAATCATAAATTTTCTTGCAAATTTGTCGGCAAAAACAAATTTAAATTTGGCTGGAACATCCCCCCGAGCCGTTGCCAAGTAAACTTTTGACCTGGGATTTGCCCGAAGTCAGCCTTGACATAGGTTTCATCGTCCATCAGAAGACACCCGTCGAACTTGGTCAGCACCTGGTCATATAGTTTCCGAGCACGAATTTTGACCACACTATTCTGTTTTATGGTCCGATTTGGCTGTTTGCTAGCTCGATACGACTTGATTCCTTCCCGAATTTTCTGGCCAAATCACGGTCCAACAGATTAGGATTCCTCTTAATCGTCTTCAAAATCTTACCACGCAGATTCCGGTCGACAGTTCCACTCCGACGATTGGCTTGAGGCTTCCGAATCGTCGTCAATGTTTCCGTATACCGTTTGATAACGCGCCATACGGTATTTCTGGGCAATTTCAGCTGTTTAGCTAGCCTAGATGCAGACCACAATGGATTTTCCAAATAACTGTGCACAATTTTTTTCCTTCTTTCGGCTTCCATGTTGATTGTTTACAAAGTACAGTCGATTTTCGGAATGTCAAAAATCATACGTGAAGCTGACAAAATTCCCGACACGTGGGCGCCAAGAGCTTCCAAATCCGTCCACCAGGAGCGCCACAATATGAGCAAAAGTTTGTTCCAATTCTAAATGAAGCAAGCTTTATGACATAACCACAAATATTTCAAAAATAAAGTTTTCTAAAATGTATGGTATCATCGAGTATCAAAGAGAGCACATCATGACGCATGTATACCTTTTTCGTACCTGGGACGACGGTTTTGAGGTAGTAAGCGACATTTCATTTCTGCCTTATCACGTGCCGGAAGAATTCAATTCAGTCACGTAAATAAAATAAACCATTGTGGTTGATTCAGGTCCAGAGCTCAGTTCCAGTATCAAAAATTTAGTTTCTGAGTATAGTTTCAGGTTCAGATACAGAATCAAGCATTCAGCTCTGTTGCAAGACGAATTGGTTTTGTTCGCCGCCTGCAGTGTGAGTTTCGCTTCAAACAAGAGCAATTACATCAGTATTCAGCTACTGGTTGTTTGCATTGGAGCAAAACATACCGAGAAGTGTACAACGACCGTGAAAATTTTACAAATCAGCCCTTTCAAGGGCTATGAATGTTTACAAAAGTACTATCAGAATTACTTATCTGTTGAAATATGCAATTTTATTGAATCAGCTTAGTTACAGTCCGATAGATTCCAATTTGAAAATATTCGCATGATTTTGTTGGTTTTTTTAATTAGATGTTTTGTGTATTAGTCTGAATGCGTATTGGTGACTTCAGGATATGCAAATGGTATCAAATACATTATTATTTATTACATCTGCTTTAAATTGAAGGAAATTATTCGCATTCACGTCATTCCGGTTATGTCTCTGACATTACCCACCCGCTTGTTTTACAAACACGATTCTCGCTGAAACTGATCTCTCATGGCATAAAATCAGTTGTGAAAAGTTCACTTGCGAACATTCTCCTCGATGAAAATTAAGAACCAAGTTCGCATATTTAATATATCTGATATGATTCTCGAACCGATGATTTTTTGGAAATAAATTTTTATAACCCTTATATCGCAATCCTTCGCAGAATACATGATAAATAAATTCGTAGATAATCAAAAACTGAACCTTTATGAAAATGTCCATTGCGCGTAGGGAGGGTTGAAATGAAAAACAATGATAAATTTTTAGCTCTTGTAATTTTATGCTCTGTTGATAAATGGATCAATAGTTGGGATGTATTCGGCAATACTGTCGTAGTGGAGAAATATCATCAATAAAAGCAGCCAGTGCTGTGATGAATAATAGTTTCAATGATAGTAAAAACTTTAATAAAAAACCAAATACAAAGCATGTTATGCAGCTGATTGAAAAATATTATCAAACGCAGCAGTAAAAAAAGCACAGGTTATCGCTACACCAATTCAAACGCTGCGCCTGCTGTGTGTTCGAGACATGTAAGATGCTGCGCTCCTGTTACTTCTTCAAATCAAAATCTTAATGAATAGTGTTTTATTGGGATTGATCTAAATAGTGCAGTGTAATAAACAGCCATTCATCGCTAAAATTACTATTTGGAGTGTGGAAAAATATATTGTTGGTCATATTGACCACCCTACGTGCATCGAAAATATCCCTGTCATTATTTCTTAGTTGCAAATTTATTTAATAGAAATTTTTTTAGTGGTGAAAATATAATAATTAAATCTTGCACGAATCACTTCGGTGTCGAACTGAAGCGTAGTGGGAATTCAGCATCGGAATATCGTCGGAGACTTTTCTCTGTTTTCGATTATATCGCGATATTTCTGCGGGTGAAAATTCGTCATGAAGTTTTGCTAACACAATTACTTATGAACTACGAAGTTTAGAGTTTTGTGAATGCTTGTTTCATGAATGAAAATCTCGGAAGTCACTGAGTTTTTTATAAAGAAAATCACTTGAACTGACTTTTTCACGAGTGATAATGAAATGAACTTTTTGCTGATCATGATTATATATTATTATATCGTTTTATTATTATTATTATTATTATTATTATTATTATATCGTTTGATCATGATTCTCACAACACTGGTACTTATCACAAACAACAAATACTTTTGCCATGCTCGTTTGAGTTAAATATTTTCGAGCCTACTGGTTGTTAAACAATGTGAATATATTTCAAATTACCTTACTAGAAACGTTAAAAATTGCGGTAATTCTTCTACTCTGTTATTTTGTTTTCGCTTGATACCAAACCTTATCCGATTTCCGGGAACGGGTAATTTCGCCATAAGTCGTTTCGCCGAAAGAGTCATTTCGCCGAAAGTGTCATTTCGCCGAAAGGGTCATGCCTCCTGTATGTTGTCTCCTGTATAATTGATGTGGCGCAGCCACGTAACCGAAACCAAGATGGCTCGGCGGTACAAAGCCGCCGAACCGACGCCAGCTGAGTCGGCCACCAACCCGCCATCGGAAGCGGTGGTCTCTTGCCTTGTTTGCCCGGTCTACTCAAAACTAGGTTTCTTCGTTTTAGTTAGGTACAGTACATGAATCAAAACGATGTGGGGTAGCCGCATTAGATATTTTTTCATTTTCACTTAATAAACGGAAAATACCACATACATTTACCTTAATAAACGGAAAATACCACATACACCTATGCAATTGTTTTGATGCTTAGTAGCTAATAGTCAACAAGTTCTCCGTTCTGAGGTTCATGAATCAATCTTTATTCAAGAAGTACAATTGTAGGTCAACAAAACGGGCGTTAACACTATCATCTGACGATTTCAGGATTCGGCGAAGTGAATTTCGGCGAAAAGACCCTGATCCCAATCTTCACCCTAATCGCTGGCAAACTGTTTGTTTGAAGCTTTGAGACTAGTTTTAACGTCATTGAAATGAAAATCGAGCCAGTTTCGATCCTGATTCTTGTATCGGGTCTGCTCACACCTCCGTTGCTAAGTGCGAACCCAGCACAGTTTCGTAAAAGTGTTTGTTTGATGAAACTACCCTGAGTCAGTTCAGTTTTCTCAAGCAAAAAAGACATTAGCACAGCTTTATCTGCAATGCTCATCGGTAAACCAAAATAATAACAAACTGCAGTGCAATGGACCGAACACCGCGTACAGCAAACAAGATCAGCGCCGCACTACACACCGACCAGTTGACTACTAGTCGCGCGTATTTCAACCATCCGCTCCGAACGAAGGCAGCCACCGACTAAACTGGAAAATGTGACAGAGCATAGATTTATAGATTCCGTTTTGTGCGAAAGTTCGGATGACATCATTATGGCATGCTGTGATTGACCCGTGGAAACATAAGTCAATTAAAAAAAAGATTTTTTTATGACATACTATTGAAATATCAAAACGACGTTTAAGTTAAGTGTATCCAAACCGATTGGTTGTTAAACTATATTAATCTATCAACAAATGACTTAAGTTGAGTTATAAGCGTTTAAAATTATGACAGAAAAAGGCTACGCGGCTAGTTTTGAAATTTTTATTTGACACCCCCCGCTCCATATAGTGAAGAACAAGACATTTTTATGGTAAAAATTCCTGTGTAGATACAGTGCTTTTCTTTTGAGCCTAAGTTTATGAAAATTGAATCAACCATCTCGGAGAAAAGTGAGCATACACACAATAACCCTCGCTTTGTCAAGTTCTACAAAAGCATAAATTTACCATCCAGAAATGTCGGCCCCATAAATGTTCCACCGGATGATGTTACCATTGAATATCTATGCTGGAGCACGGCCAAAGAGTGTCAACGGTAGAGGTGACAACAGCCATAATGAAAAAATAAATAATGAACTAGAAGTCGATATGCAAGAGCGGCTCCCGAAACCGAACCTGGCCCGTTGATGATTAAATTCGGTGTCTGACTCATGCTTTTGCTTCTGGGTCAATGGGGGATGGCTTTATTTATCAGGTTTCTATTAGGGCTGATTGATCCCGGCGGTTTTATTAGGTGTTGTCTAGAAAATCGACACTGCACTTACGACAGCACTCAGAGGAGGACTTTTGAAGCTGAATTATAAACTAACTGAACAAACGAGAATGCAACGCGGTACCAGCCGGATCCATTAGAACATTAGATTTCGAAATTAGGTTGAGTGCCGAGGTCGGACACAAGTTGCTTCGAAGAACGATGATTGTTGCATCCGTGTTCGGAGATAGAATATTTAAACTAGATTTGCTGAAAGTTAAATTTAGTGAAGGTTCTTTTCGTTTTATTATAATTTCATCAAGATTGAAGCGAGTCCTGTTCTAGTCCTGTGATTTTCTGATTTAATATTTTATGGCTAACAAGCCATAGAACTGAGTTTGAGCTTCAGCAACAACTTCTGGAAAATTCAACTAAGGTAACAGTGTAGTATGCACACTGTTGCTTCCTTAGTACAGAACAGAAGCAACACAGATACAGTTCTGAAAGTAATAATATGCGTATTAGCAAACAGAAAAAACACTATGTACAAAATTCCAGAGCAAGTAAAAGACCACGTATACATGGCTTTATTCTGCACATTTAAGAAGGTTAGGTTCGTAGAGCCATACGACAAGCTACTTTCCGTCGTGGAAGATTTTTCCAGAGATGCATATTCTTTCTTACGTGGTCTTCGTGTTCTTACGATTGATGATACCGATGGAAATCGTTTGGGACCTACGAAAATCAGTTAGTTTTATGTGAATACTGTCAGCAATCAGCTCGCTACAGTATTTCGGTAAGGAAAAAAACAAACAACATCTGAATAGTTTCATGTGAATACGAGGATCGATTTTGAATTCTACGTATTTTATAGGTTAAGCTATTTTTTAATTATTTTTCAACAATTTAAAAAAAATCCACCTTTTAAATACTGTGCAACCTTTATTAAAACTGTGGCATTTCTTTAATTCTCATTTATTAATTTAATTCTCATTATATCATGAAATAAAAAAATAATAAAAATACCCTTTTGAATCGAATCGGATCAACATTTTTTGTGATATATGTTTTAGAAAATGTCCAAAGAATTTTCGCTTAGGCCATTCTAAAAACTAAAGCTTGTAAAAATTTTGTACTTATCTATGGCGTAAATTTTATGACGATTAGACATTTTGGTATAAGCTCAGCGAAAAAACTATTTCATTCAAATGTTGATTATCGAAACAAAGACTTAGTTTGAATTAAAGCTGATTGATTCACCTCTCATGCAATCTTTCGATTGAGTCAACTAAACGAAAATGAGACCAAACCAAAACCTGTGCTCATGTTACTGCTGTATAAGAAATTCAAGTTTAATAGATACTAATCCTTTTCAAGCAGCATAATGAAACATGCTTTGTGGTTGGATTTTTATGTTTGTTATTATTGTCAATATAATCATTTGAAAGCACGGCGTTGTAAGTGTTCGTTCTCTTTTTGTTCTCACGTACACGCTATACGAGAATCGAGGCGATGGCATTTTTTTCTTCCTTACCAGCACGAACCGATGCGTACTGGTTTTGCATCGTCATTTTGTATGACGTTTTGAAATTTTTGACACTCACACTAATGGTGTTTTTCATTGAAAAAAAAACTGGTGGTGTGGATTGCTCTGGTTTTGCCCTTTCGAGCAGAAATGGCAATGAAACACCGTCAGAATATTGCACACTTTGAGACACTGAGAGCTTCAATTTGATTCAAAATTTGTGAAAATTGGTAACCGTTGCTGATAAGTGAAAGAAAAACTAACAGAAAAGATGAATTTTGGAAAAAGATACGCTCAGAGACAGGACTTGAACCTGCGTTCTTATGCATTCCGTGCATACGCGCTACCATTTCGCCACTCTGATCTTGTTTTAGTCACTCTAAAACGCGAAACAGACATAGTAGCAACGTACATCGAACATGGTCTACATCCTGGCCGTCACCCGACCGATACCTTACATCCAAACATCTTCTCTGTCCATCAAACACCTTGTAATTCCCAAACCGGAAGTAGGATAAAAATAAAATTCAATAGCAATCTATGAGACAATAAGAAGTTTGAAGTTTGTGAAAATCGGTTCAGCTATCTCGGAGAAAATTGAGTGACATTATTTTTACATACACACATTCATACATACACAGACATTTCGTGATGCATGTATATATGTATGTATGTAAATATGTGTGAAGCCACCATCAGTTCAAGGCATTATCAATGTATGCGGGTAGACTTGCAGTAGATCCGAATTTGATTATTAGATATCTTTCATATAACTGCTGTTAAGAAAGCCAAAATGGGTTTTGAGGATCCGGCGCCTTCCAGCAAGAACATCCGGCTATATAATAAAGAATTTCGCTGTACCAGCTTAAACCCGCCTGATGGTTTGTTTGTTAGAAGGGTGCGTCTTACTCATTTCAAACCTTCAGGGAGAAACACAAAACTACCCCCGCGTGACTCAGGTTGGCAATCCACTCCATCATCCAGTCATTCACTTGTAAGATACCCTGATGCACGCCCTGCCCCTCCTCGTTGTCGATATACTTTAGCATAAAACAATAAAATATAATGTAATATAATATAATACAATATAATATAATATAATATAATATAATATAATATAATATAATATAATATAATATAATATAATATAATATAATATAATATAATATAATATAATATAATATAATATAATATAATATAATATAATATAATATAATATAATATAATATAATATAAATAAATATACAATACTACATATATCACATCCTAATGCAATACAAACTACATAATATAACTACAGAGAACAGACATCCAAACTAGTACAAACTTTTTTAAAAAGCTGTATAAAGCACACAAGTGAGATCCATTAAAAATCACCGTTGCATACGACTTTGCACGTATGAATGTCTGTTGGATATCTGTTCTCTGTGATGTAACATAATATAAAATAACATAATATAATATAACATGATATAATATAATATAATATAATATAATATAATATAATATAATATAATATAATATAATATAATATAATATAATATAATATAATATAATATAATATAATATAATATAATATAATATAATATAATATAATATAATATATGAAATAATATGCTATGATACAATGTATAACAGTTGATGTCGCAGTGTAAGTTATGCTCTTCTTTCGTCGCAGTACTGCAGGAAATGTAATATTTCTTTTTTTAATAATAATTATAATAATAATAGTAATAATAATATTAATAATAATAACAATAATAATAATAATAATAATAATAATAATAATAATAATAATAATAATAATAATAATAATAATAATAATATTAATAACAATAACAACAATATATATAATTTTATTCAATATATAACAAATAATGCAACAAACAACAGAACCACATGTTGCAAAATACTATGATAAATACTGCACTTTAGGATGGGCTTCAAACTACAAGCCATTTCGCACCCTCTCATTCTCCTACGTACGCAGAAGGTGATAGCACCCACTCGACGCCGTTCTATTGACCAAATGTCATCATAGACGCTCGGGGAGGCATGAGATAGGAACTTGTGTGGACTCAGTTATCTCACCATTTGACGACCTACATACACAGACATTTCGTGATCTCGACGAACTCGAATGGTATATGACACTCGGCCCTCCGGGCTTTCTTGTAAGGTGGGTTTTCATAGTGTTTGCATAGCCTTTCTAACACATGGATCAAAAAGTCCCGAGACTAAAGCAGACATGGCGCTCGTAGTAAACCAGTAACCACGTCTTTCTAGAGTACTAACCTTTGCTTGAAACGGGTCAAAATTTTAAGTCGATCCAACGAGAAACAGCTGAGTTATCGAGGTTGGAGTAAAGTCGTTTTGTAGTTTGTTTAAAAAAATGGAAAAAACCGAGTTTCGTGTTTTGATAAAACATTGTTTTTTAATGGGTAAAAACACCGTGCAAGCGAAACAATGGATTGAAAAATGTTATCCGGACTCTTGTCCATCAAAAGCAACGATTTGTCGATGATTCGCCGAGTTTAAACGTGGTCGTACCGACACAAATTACGCGGAACGCTCGGGTAGACCTGTGGAAGCCGTTACACCGGAAAATGTGAGTGAAAGATCGTAAAGTGAAGCTCCGTGAGATTGCTGAGATGACACAGATATCATATGGAAGTGTATTTACTATCCTTAATGAAAAATTGAGCATGAAAAAGGTTTTTTCCAAGTGGGTGCCGCGATTGCTTTCGATGGAACAAAAACAGCAACGAGTCGATGAAAAAAAAATTGGAAAAACGTTGGAACCATTGTATCACCCTAAAAGGTGATTATGTTGATGAATAAAAAAAATTTTTGCAAAACAAAATGTTTCCATTGTTAGTCTCGGTACTTATTGATCCATGTGTTATATGAGAAAGGCATACGACTGAGATCCTTAACGCACACTGCTGATTCAGTAGTTGCACCTAATTTTAATCTCTTTTGGGACAGTGAACGTGATGATCGACCATTTGTCAATATTCAAATTAATTCGATACATCTGACAAAATTTTGCAAAAATTTTGAAGTTTAAGCATCCTAAATATTTTAATATATCATGAGCATCACACGGATAATCTCATGTCACGTATTTGCATTTCTCCTACCCTGAAAATGATTTTTAATTAGCGATTAATCAGTCCCTTTTACAACTGAAAAAAAGACGGATAGGTAACGACAGAGACATACCTGGATGACGTGAAAATTTTTCTTAGTTAGAGCGAATTTAATACCCATTTTAAAAAGGTAAACAAGAATAATAGAAAATCAAGTCGATTCTTATCAAAAATTCGAAATAATTGCACTTTTCATGATACTGTAAGATGATAGCGAAAAACGACGTATAACATGTAGAAAAATCAAATCGAATTTAAACTACCAGTAAATTTCATAAATTTTCTTCTGTAGTTTCGCCACTTCCAATTAAATTTGTAGATAAAATAGAGACCTTCATGATATTCTATTCATGACTTCGGTATAACGGCCTTTTCTATGCACTGATGAGAAAACTAATTTACCAAAGTTAATCCGGAATGGTTCGGATTTTTCCATAATGGAATATTTTGAAGCTAAGCATAGAATTCAAGATAGCACGCAAAGCTATTCCATCATTAAAAGAATATTGAAGCTATGGCGTTACACGTGATTGGATTGAACAGATTGATATCATCAGATCTCTTTCTACTTCAATATCAATAGGCCTAGTCGTTAAAGGTGCAATAACACGAAATTAAATTTGCTCAAATCCAAATTCAATCGATGAAAAAAAGTATTCTGATCTACCCTTAAAACATGCAGGTAAACCAGAATTGACTCCAGTTTTCCGTAACAGTTTTTAAAGAATCCCTGCTCCACTTGACATAAAAATTGCTTCTATTGAAGGAGCTCATTAGTAGCACAATTTCGTTCCACATACCAAAAAAAACAGGTGAAAATATAGGTAGTCTTACTCTATGTAGAACATTCAAGCCCCTTCGGAACACTCCACTTCTTCCTTCCGCCGTTAATCTTTCAATCTTTCGAAACGCTAAACTAAACCTCACTGGTCGACAGTAGATCCGGTTGAGGATTTCTTTTCCTTAGTCGGTCGTCCTAATTTCCCACTCACCAGGACCGGTGTTACAAGCGTCAGTTTAATTTATTCTGCTATCTTTCAGCCTTATTCTTTGACTGTCTTTTTTATTCTTGTACCACCCGAGACTTGTTAATACTGCATAGATTTAAATTAATCCTTGTGGCGTTTCGGTATGTGCTGCTTTTTCTTATACTTAAAAGTGTGAGCGAAAATAAGGAAAAAAGAACTATGGATCCAGGCTATGAATTTTTACTAAACGAACGTCTATAAAATGTACATGGCCCTGCGGCATTGCAAATCCCGACACAATAGTTGCTGGCGCTGTTGTTAGCTGGACATCGGAGAAAATAGTTTGCCTTGGACGTTGGAAAACTATTTTGCAAAATATTGTTATTTATTCGACAAGCAAAATTTTCTATAGTATCTTCAACAACCTGTGCCCTGGAAAAACTCTTTTAAAAGCATTTCTTTGTAAATGTGGTTCAAAAAATTCCTTTACAAAAACAGCTTAGGCGTTTTTAAACGAATTTAATTTTTAATTCTATATTCCTTATCATACTGTTCTCTACAACTCAATGTGACATTGTCCTCTCCACTTGGTTGATCCACCCAGAGTTTGGATATTTTAGATTCATGGGTAACAGCTGGGCGCAGCTTCAAGCATTCTCCCCAACGTAAACATAAGCTGTTATTCTATCATTGTATTGTTACAAATGGATTTGAAAACATTCAACATTCACAAATTGCTTGCCAAACCATTGCTTTTTCACTGTTTTTTCGCTGTTAAGTCTTGGTGAGTCGGAAATATCTTTCGCATAGCCCCGTGGTAGAAAAGTTTATCTGGTTTTTGGTCCAGGGTTTGGTTCACAGAGTCCACTTTTCGTTTCGATTTTTGTTATACCGGGATGGAACCCAACTCACCAAGCTTTCGAAGCTCACACCATTTATTTTCGACAACTGACTCAGTGAAACATTGGAAATAGTGAAAGATGCACGCGCAACCGAACGAGAACGTGTTGATGATTCTGAGCAGTGTTTGACCATGTTTAAACGAAACAAATCGAAATTTTTGCGTCGATATGTGACAATGGATGAAACGTGGATTCATCACTTCACTCCGAAATCAAAACGATCGTCATCTGAGTGGATAGTAACTGGCAATTCTCGTCAAAAGCGCTCGAAACCACAACAATCGGCGTGAAAAATTATGGCCTCGGTATTTTTGGATGTGCGAGGTGTAATATTTATCGACTATCTTGAAACATGGAAATTCGTACATTGTGAGAATGGAAATACTATTAACAGTAAATAATTTATAGTGTTATTTGAGCGTTTGAAGGCTAAAATGGCAAAGAAACGACCGCATATAGCAAAATTGTTTCATCTAGACCACGCACCGTGTCACAGACCAATCAAATCAATGGTAAAACTACATGAATTGAACTTCGAATTGCTCCCACATCCACCGTATTCGCCAGATTTGGCTCCCAGCGAGTAATGGCTGTTCGCAGACCTGAAAAATGCTCACCGGTAAGAAATTTTGCACGAATGAATAGGTTATCGCTGAAACTGAAGTCTATTTTGAGACAAAAACATGAACCGTTCTAATAAAAGTGGTATTGAAATATTAGAGCGGCACTGGAATGATTGCGTTGCTCTTGATGGAGATTGTGTGGATGAATAAAGTTAATTTTGAACAAAAAAAATCGTGCTCTCTTTGTTAGTCATGTGTTATATTAGAAAAAAAATCACTGAGAAGTGCAGGGCAGTCTATTTTGTTATTCAATATTGCGGCGATCAACTTAGCATGGGACAAATCACTAAGGAATGCCAATAGTGTTGAGTCCAATCAATAATCTACGGCTTTCATTAGTGTGGTCACTAGGCCGCTCGTAAGTATTATTCCAAGATAGCCGTCGAAGAACAAATTGAACAAATCTGCGCAGTACTGATTCTATTCGGTGGGTGCCGTTTAGACAATATGGGTTCCATATCGTAGAGCAGTACTGTATCATCATTACGAGAGATTAAGCAATATAGAGTCTTTAAACTGGAAATATCTGCCAACTGTTTTACTATTCTCATTTCAAACCCTAAACAACGTGATGGCTTTACTACAATAAAGCTGATATACTGCTTGGAAGACAATTGATCGTCTGAAATTACACCGAGATACTTAACACATGTGGTTCTGTTGATTACTGCTTCCCCAAGGCAGTATCTTTTTGGAACTTATTGTCATTTGTTAATATTCAAAGGCATTCGATTTACCTAACACCAAATTGAAAAGAAATTAAGTTGGTGTTGGAGAAAAACGGCATCTTCGTTGCTTCGAACTATTTGATATAGTTTGAGATCATCAGCGAAAGATAAGCGTGGACATTCCAAAGAAAGATTCACTTCGATGTAGTAACGGGTGTTTTTTTAGGAGGGATTACTCTATTATCTGAAACTTGTTTTGATAATGTAAAATGACGTTTCTACTCGATATTGTTTGGCAAATCATCATGAATAGGTTAACTCCAGAATAACGATTCCAAATCATGGAAATTGATTTTCAAAATCGGTGTTCATTTAAAACTGTTTATAGTGCAAAATTTTCTTTAGTGATGAGGCGCATTTTTGGTTGAATGGATACGTCAACAAGCAAAATTGTCGTATTTGGAGCAAAGAAATCCACACGCCGCACAGTGGTCCAAAACTGGAAAAAGACGGTCAAAAGTCTGTACTGACTTTCAATGATTTTTAAAAGCTAACGTGTCTTCGCAGAAGTTTTACAAGATTATATTATGCTTCTTTTGAAAGTGGCACCTTAATTTTTGTTGTTGTTTTTTTCACAAAAAAAAATCATTCTATCTCATTTTGAAGAAAAAAACATTTGAAGTATTTTTGCTGAAGATATAAATAGTGTAAAAAAAATTTTTTTGAGACATATTCACTTTATTTTAAAAACAATTTTTTTGGATTTATCTACGTAGAATCTACCTCTATTACCTAAAACTCTACTACAAAGTGCACGTAAACACGCATAAACATGCTTATGCTTGCACGCGCAACTTAAGCAAATTGTTGGGATTTTTATATTGATTACGTTTAGACAATTAATAATATTATAAAAAATCTAAGTGGAACTCGATGCAATTTTATGCCTTTTCAAAGTTAGTTTTAAATATTATAAATCCGAAAAATTGTCGAAAGTTAAACACATATTAAAAAAATGGAAAAAATGTTTTCCAAAAAATATATGAAAAAGTATTGTAGAAGTACAAACCTTTATGAAGAGATTTCATTTTAAACGTGTAAATAAATTGAGTTATCGCGAAGCAACACGTTTCTTAAGACGATATGTTGATCGTGCGACACCCACTTAGAGATGTGCGAAACAGCTCATACCGGTGAACAGCTCCGAATCGATCAGCTCACTAAAGAAAATCGATTCAATGTATCAGCTCATCAGCTCATTTAAAATGAACTGAAGGTTTGTTTTGAGCGCCGTTTTTTGGGGGCCGTTTTTCTTTCATATGCATGATCGAAATCATTGATGCACATAGAACAATGCTATGCGAGCTAACTTGTTCGCGAATTATTATTATGTCATATTTTAGAATATCTGCAAAAGTGGCATCCCTGAAAGTTCCTTAGCCTACTGAGTGAGAGGTAAGATTTCTTATTGACAACGGCTCATTCAATCTGTTAAAGAAGGATAAATACACATTTGGAAAAACGAACAAAAGTTCATGAACACATTTCTTCTCATTTATAACTCGCTCTTCAAGAGCCGAAAATCCATTCAGCTTGTAGCTTGTTTCCACCTTACCAGCATGCGAGGTCATTTTTTCAAAAATCTGTGATCAAGCCAACAACCTGTCTGTGCAAAATCTGTGCACGTTTCCCCGTTTCCATAATAACTAATCGGAATCATTTTGGTAAGCAAAAATAAAGGTCTCACTATTTCCTAACGCTCTGTAATTTTTGGTGCTGTGATCAATTTCAAAAATGTACTGTTTGATGCGGTCTGTGGGCTGGTGGAATCATCGGTCCTTATTTCTTTAAAGATGAAGAAGGACGACGCGTTACCGTGAATGGAAATCGATACAGAATCATGATCAATGAATTTTAGTTGTCAAATCTTCAAAAAATGGGTATGGACGAAATGTGGTTTCAACAGGACGGTACCACTTGTCATACTGCGGCCGAAACAATCGACTCATTGAAAGAACATTTCAACGACAACATTATTTCGAGAAATGGACCGGTGAATTGGCTTCCGCGATCGTGTGATTTGACGCCACTCGATTTTTTTTGTAAGGATACGTGAAATCATTGGTTTATGCAAATAAACCAGCAACGATTGATGCTTTGGAAACCAATATTAAACGTGTCATTATTTCAGCCCTCAAATACTGAAAAAGTAATCGAAAATTGGACCTCCGGTCATTCTGGAGGTTTGTGGAAAATAGTCGTGGAGGCCATATGCAAAAAATCATATTTAAATTATCTACCAAATAAAAAAATTTGCATGTGCTTTATTTGAATTTCAAATTAGCAAAATCTCAAAAAACACCCTTTACCAGTATGTCTCCGCAACCAGAAATCACAACCAGAAATGTTGACAGGTGCGCACACCAGTGTTGCTAAGCTCGCCCATATTCTGCACATAATTCTCACTCGTGTGCCATCATCACATCTAAAACTTCCGTGTGAGTGCGCTCCCCGTGGTTATTTCCATCCTTTATTTTGTTATCGCAGTGCTCTTCTGTGAGTGACGGTGAAACACCGAGCACTCCTATCGTGCAATTTCCGCCGCTCATTCTTTTGTTGGCCAATTCGTCGGCGTGCACACTGCCGCTGTTCCATATAAATATTCGCACTCTTGCTCCCACTCGTACTGTTATACCGTTTTTGGTTTAGGTCCCATGCGCGGAGCATTAATATGCAATCTGATCAAGCTCGATCATGCTGTGATGAAAAACAATTATAATGACAAAAAACAATAACAAAGCATATTTCATGCAGCAGTTTCAAAAATATCAACACTATTTACTTGAATTTCATACAAAGAAGTAACAGGAGCGCAGTACTTGGCTAGAGAAAACACAAACAAGCTTTCAAGCCAGCCCGGTGGCAAGAATAGAGCGTCCTACCAAGTGCTATAGTAGCCAACATCTCGGACGTTCGGCGAGCGATCAGACATAATCTGAAATAGAGCGAGCTGACTCGCATCCGTAAGCTAATTAAGCGCAATTAAGCTGAAACTGAAATAATTTTTCTCGAGCAGTTTTAAGGAAAACGGAAGAATTTTAGACTAAGATTTTCGCTTTTCTTGAAATGCAATTTAAGGCAGAATGAACTGATTGGTTTATTTTTCAACTATATGGAAGATTTATTGATTAAAATCAGGAAAAGAAGCGCCGTAATTTTTTTTTCACGCACACATTGTTGACATTACTCATACGCTTGCAAGGAGTCTTGCTCCTTAAAATGTACCTTTTTGTGAGTGACTCATAAGCGTGCGCGGAGAAGTGCGAGTAAGATATAATACACCTCGCACTCACTCGAGAATGTGCTGCATTCACTGGGTCTCGCTCTATTAGCAACACTGGTGCACACATACATACACACACACATTTTCCTCATCGAGCTGATTCGAATGATATATAATCACTATGGGTCTCCGAGGCTTAGTTCGAAAGTTGGTTTTTCCAGCAATCCTAATACAAAATGCATCTTGGATTGAACTGAAGCATAACATAAGTATTGTCAAAAGGCCAACAAAAAAGTAATCGAAGCAAGTAATCAAGAAG
This sequence comes from Malaya genurostris, assembly GCF_030247185.1. NCBI lineage: Eukaryota > Metazoa > Arthropoda > Insecta > Diptera > Culicidae > Malaya > Malaya genurostris. The sequence continues at coordinate 253,052,547 of NC_080571.1, read as the reverse complement.
TGTCTCCACCAATTCGCTTTTGGATGGAGACGCAGGGTATTTATCACTTAACGTTTGCATTTAAAACAAATGGACAAAAATTTTCGATTTTTTATGGGTTTACTTTCACCCGCACTGACGAAACTACCCATGCAGCATCAATCTCTATCAGTCGAACTCAAAAACAAAAAAAAAGCAAAAACAGTGAAAGCAAAAACAGTGAAGCAACTCCTTGCAGAAGCGTGTGCGTTCTAAAAAGCAGCATCCCGCCGCATCGAAAACGAGCATCATGCGGCACTTTGTGAACGCCCGATATGCTCGCTCGCCGGCATTTACAACATCTTGGTACTATTAGACAACAATCAGAGCATCGAAAGAAAGTCCGGTTCCGGACCACCGATGACCCTGAGTGACAAGAAGCTCAAAAGGAAGCTGAAGATGCAGAGCAAGGGAAAAGTAGCTACATCGATGCGGGCGCTTGGCCGGGAGGTCGGTGCAACCGGCCAAATAGTGAAAAAGTACCTGGTGAACCTGAACATACAGAGGGGCCTCGAATGACGCGGTTCACCCGGGGCGTGGAAAGCGAATCTACGATAAACGAGACGCAGAGCATATGGGATTTAGATTGATAGATAGAGCTATACAATCTTCGGCAAACTTGTTGTAGATACTTAGACCAACAATTTAATATAGTTTGACAGAAAATTAGTTGCAAACTGCTCCGTCAGGGGCGCTTAGAAGAGAGCATGAAATAATTCATATGTTTACAGTAGGAAAAAAAACAGAACATGAAATATCGCGAATATTTTAGCATCTGGAATCTTCAAACAACTTTTCGAGAGACTTTGAGTTTATCGACAAGTTAAAAGTATATTTTGTAATCATTCCATCAGATGGAATTAGTGTGCTTGCTATGGTACAACTTTCAATATCAAAATTAGGCTCTAGCGCGAAAACTAAAAGATTTGGAGCGACTTTGCCTTCTACAAAAGTACTCGGAATGTAGCGGTCTACATTATGAAAATCATATTAGTTAGAAACTCACCCTCACGTTCCGGAGCTCTAAACAGATCAAATAGTGTAAATGTGTATCTGAAAATTCTCCAATTGGTGGCGCTAGTGTGCAATTCAGGGTTGAAAATTCATGTTGACTCATTCAGATGGTTTCTTAGAGAAGGTGTTCTATGGTTTCAATACATATTAAATGATCGACTAAACATCTACATTGTATCTACAAGGTGGTCTTCTGTAACTAAAACTGTAACTGAGTCTACCACTTAAGAACTAAGAAGGCAGATTAAAAATAATTGGGAACAATGAATAAATAGACGATACATTTAAAAAAAGTCGTAATCAGTTAATGCTGATTGAATTCTCAGGAATGGATAAGATCGCAAAAAACGAGAGTGTCTAAATTCAGTGTTTGTCAACAAGTCAGGATAATCAGCTCGAGATTGTAACCAAATCTGCTATGCAAACGGCCTAAGATACATTTAGTCGAATTGGTTAAGAAGTGCAAATCGATAAATTTATAACGCTTCTGATGGCTGGGAAAATTGTAAGGATCCCTCCAAAGAAGACTACAAAGAATGAACCGGAGAAATTTATTCTGAATGACTTCGACGCGTTGGATATCGAGTTAACAATATGAAGCTTAAACTAAAGCACCTTTTTCAAGAATTGCGCGAATCACCTTACAATCTATAGCTCCTCCTCCTCCACATTTAAGATACGTAGTAATCTACGTTCTATTGAACACTAGCGCATATGATATGCGGAGAGGACAAATTTTATGCTAAAACACCATCCATTATGCAGTTAAAGGTCTTCCGAACAACTTTTATGTAAACGAAACGAGTATTCTGATAGATACTGTAAACATTACGGTACACGAGCTCCACCTGGTAGAGTAATTACTTTTAAATACATTGCGAAAAAGTTCTTACAGATGTAGATGAAAAAGTTCTTACAGATGTATTATTCAATGTATTGTCCATCGCTAGCGACAACTTTCTCCCATCTTTCCGGCAATTTTTGGATCCCGGCTCGAAAAAAGGAGTCCTCTTTTGACGCTATCCGTGAAGCAATCCATTTTTCCAAATCTTCGAAGGATTGAAAATGTTGATCTGCCAGGCCGTGTGCCATCGAACGGAACATGTGGAAGTCAGAAGGGGCGACATCTGGGGAATACGGCGGGTGGGGCAACACTTCCCATTTCAGCGTTTCCAGGTACTTTTTGACCACTTTTGCGACGTGAGGCAGAGCATTGTCGTGTTGGAGGATGACTTTGTCTTGTCGCTCTTGATATTGTGGCCGCTTTTCTTTTAGCGCACGACTAAGGCGCATCAGTTGCGTTCGATAGCGATCTCTTGTGATGGTTTCACCCGGTTTTAAGAGCTCGTAGTAAATCACACCGAGCTGATCCCACCAAATACTAATCATAACCTTGGCGCCGTGAATATTCGAAGTAGCATGCCCGGGCTTTCCCCATGATTTTCTACGTTTAGGATTATCGTATCGAACCCACTTTTCATCACCGGGGTCGATTCGATCTAAAAACCCCTTACGATTTTGTCTTTGAAGCAGTTGCTCTAATACAAAAAGACGGCCCCCGATGTCCTTCGGTTTCAACTCGTACGGCACCCAGTTTCCTTCTTTCTGAATCATGCCCAGGCCCTTGAGACGTTTTGAAATGGCTTGCTGACTCACTCCCAACGATACGGCAAGCTCTTCTTGGGTTTGGCACGAATCTTCATCAAGCTATGCTTCTAGTTGTTCATCTTTGAAAGTTTTTTCTCTTCCACCATCATGTTTGTCTTCGACATCGAAATCACCATTTTTAAAATGTTGAAACCACTCCCGACACGTTCTTTTACTCAGAGCAGCATTACCGCAAATTTCTGAGAGCATTCGAGGCGCTTCAGCTGCATTTTTTTTTAATTGTAACAGAAACGTAAAACTTTCCGCAAATGGCGAGAATTGGGCACATAAACAGACATTTTCGAGCGTGAATAATACGCAAACAAGAACAACTGTCACTGAAACGGCGATGACAATTCGTTAGGCACTGTACACCCTCACTTCAAATGCATTATCATCTATGTATTTTGACCAGCCTCAGCCGGTACAGCCACCTATCGGAAAACGGCGGGAGCAAAGTTGTACACCTGATAATATAATATAATTTTAAAGGAAACAGTGTCCGCTCTTGTATTGACATTTGTCAGTAGGTGAACTACACAAATAGCACACGCTCATGAGTCTGGTTTGAAAAGCACAGCACACGAGTTTAATAGTCAGACACTGCAGGTATAGAGCAGCTCGTGTGTTGTGAGCTCGGACATCACTGGTTCAGAATGCTCAAAATTAATCCAAGTAGAGTGATTTCTTATTATTTTAAATTCATATATCATGATAATTATAATATCACAATCGATGGTTAATCCCTATATTGTTTTCTTCGAGTTTATAATAGTGCATGGACAAAAATGCCTTCCATTATTTTCACCAAAAAGTAGTTTTGAGAAAAGTAATATCCTGGTTTTATTTATGTTTTATACACTTCTTGCGACTCCATGGTGTGATCGCCATATTCAAGCCAACAAAAGTTTTTTAGGTTGCATTTCCGTTATCATTACGTTGGGAAAACCTACCAATAGCTATCTGAATCAATGCAGATTTTGTATGTTAAAATCTTATAATATCTAAGTTATCGCTACATCAATTCACCGTAACGATTTACATATACGCTTACGTATTTATAATGGTTTCACACCTTTTTTTCAACTAGTAGCTTAAATCATAGCTGTAATTAAAGTTATTTTAGAATCAAGTAACGATAACTTACAAAAGATAGCTAGTTCAATGTTTATGTTATAAAGAAACACTGCCGTCACCTTGTTTTAACCAGCATAACATAAAAAACATGTTCGTGCTCTCGTTGCAACATAGTTGAGCTAAGTGGTATCAAAACTAGTTGCGGATTGCTACTTGGAACGGATGCTATTTACACGGATCTTTTCGTAGCTTTTGATAAAATCAATCACGATCGCCAAACTGGATGGGCTGGGTTTCGGTTCCAGTATTCTTCGATGGACAGCTGGCGGTTAAAATCAATGACAGTCAATCGCAGGAGCTCTTAGCTTTTTCCAGAATACCTCAAGGAAGCCATCTCGGTCCACTGATTTTTCTCCTATATTTCAACGATGTAAATTATTCACTGGAAGGCTCACGACTATCTTTTGCTGATGACTTGAAGTTATACCGAATAATCAAGAGTGCAGAGGATGCTGCATCCATTCAGCGTCAACTGACAAATTTTTCAAGGTGGTTAATAGAATCACGTTCACTCGTAAGAAAGACCCTGTGCGGTTTGATTATTGTCTCCATGATGCAGCGATTGAAAGAGTCACTTGTGTCAAGGATCTTGGAGTTTATCTAGACGAACAAATGAATTACAAGCAGCATATTGGTTACACAGTTACGAAGGCTTCTCGTTGTTTGGGATTTGTTACGAGAACTGCCAAGCGCTTCACAGATATATCCTGTTTGAAGTCGCTCTACTTATCACCTGTTCGCTCAACACTCGAATACTACTCGGTGATATGGAACCCTCACTATGTCAATGTGTTTTCAGAATCGAGTCAATCCAACGACGTTTCGTTCGTTTCGCTTTTCGCCGAATGCCCTAGAACAACCCTCACTATCTGCCGAGCTACGAAAACCGTGGAATACTTATCGGTCTCGACACTTTGCCGTGATCTGTTCCGTGCAATATCGATTGCCCAGCACTTCTTAGTCGAATCAACATCAATGTTCGTTCCAGAGCTCTTCGCAACAACAACCTCCTCAGATTGCCTCTACGTCGTACTAACTACGGAATCAACGGTGCCGTTTTTGGATTTCAACGAACCTTCAATGGTGTTTCTACGGAATTCGATTTCCATTTTTCCCGTAGCCGAATAAGAGATTTTTTTTTAATATTCTTAGAAACAATCATTAGGACTTAAGTTTGTCTGTTGTTAAATAAATAAATAAAATAAAATAAATTATACTTCCCCAAGAAGATGCTGCTGTGGCTGACAATCAACGAAGAGGGGATGTCTTTCGCTCCGGACTGGCAGTGCACGGGGGAGTTTATAGTACGAAATGCCAGCCGGAAGTTGCATCGTTGATCAACAAATACCATAAAGACGAATACACCTAGTTCTGGCCGGATCTGGCGTCGGCCTACTACTCGAAGCGATCGTTGGAGGAGATGGATCGACTGAATATCGAAGTCGGTGAGGCCGTCCCCCAGCTGCGTCCTCTAGAGAATTTCTGGGCTAACCTCAAACGTAAGATCTACTCCAACAATTTTGTCGCGAAAACTAAAGTGGAATTGATAAACAAACCGAATAAAGAACTCAAAAAACATACCTACACGCATGTTTTCGTTCGCCATACCGAATGTTCCGGTTAACTGCCAACGCAAGGGCGTAGAATTGTTCGCAAGTAAGCTTAAACAATTATCTTCCTTGTGAAGTTGATCGAAAGCAATTATCTGTCCTAGCTTTTTTTATCACCATCCGAAAGAAACCTGTTTTTCAATGCAAACGTTATATAGTCATATATTCAGTTCGAGTTCACAGACTGAAGCTTCCAATATTATAATTAACTTACTATTGAAGGATGGGGAATAACTCTGAAACGCAATCACAATGTGCAGTAAACTCATTTTCAATATGCTCGAATTAGTTCAAAGCAGAAGCAGAACAACAGAAATAACTGCATAATAAACTGCCGATGCATCCCGATCCATGGCGGTGTGACCTCGTGTTACACAATCGAACATCGACCACAGAGCAAAATGTAGGCAAGCCTAGCGTAGGCAACTGGTTTGCCCTGTGTAAGCCATTAACCGACCAACCGAGGAAAATATCTAATTTGCAGCTGTTATCTTCATGCTCCTACGCCGCCTTTGACACACATATTCGATCGTACGAATGCAGCAGCCCAAGCTTTCGAAACATCACGCGGAAGGAACAAGTTGAACGAACAGCACAAAGCATACCGATCTCCACAGTTATGAGAGAACAGGACCAACCATAGACAAACACACACACAAACATACACGCTCGTTTCAGCACAGATGTATACTAAATGGGCGTTTTCCTCCTTCCACCCAAATGTTGAAGAAGATATAAAAAAACCTAGTTAAACCACACAAAGGCCGGCAATCGAGAGCCCCAGTAATGATGTGATTGGAAGATAAAATTACTTTCGAAGGTGTGTGTATTGTGATAACGTTGCAGAATTCTTTCGTTTCGATGTCGGTTGTTGAAAGACGAAATAGAGCATTGAGAAAATGATTACGAATTATATAAGGCTCTACTTAGGTCATTTTATTACTTACACTTTGTTCACAATTATTCCAACTGAAGTAGCTACAGCATACCAGAGAATAACAATATAACCAGGGATACGAGATATACTCTATTATTCCTCCAGCATTCGCAAAAAAAAACTGAACGTTATTGCAACATCGTAATAATGGGTGGGTTAACTACTATCAAAAGCGTCTGTGGCGAGGCCCAGACAAAAAAAAACCACTTGCAGTCCCCGTTTTCACACCTCACAACTTAAATGGGACACTTTTCGCTTCGTCGATAATAACACTCATTTGCAGAGCACCCTTTCCCGTCACTTTTGAACCTCCAGCTGACACCGAAAAGCGACAAAAACAAACAAAACCACCCAGGTTGTGTCGATTGCTTCCTATTATTACTGGCTCCGTGGAAAAAAATGATACAGAGAACACACTTGGAGACTTTTAGACCGAGATTAAAAATACACACAACTTTATTCCGTGGAGTGCGGCAACTAAATGACGACCGGATCACGAGAACCTACCAGGAGAACGAGCGATTCTGTTCGGCGAATCGTGACCGAGAAAGCCCACGAACTCGCTCTGGTCCAGCGACGATACGGACCTGTCACCCTGAAAGGACCCCAGCCACGCCAAGCCCACACACACACGAGATCTCTAGATAACATCTCGCCGTTGTCTCCGTCGCATGCCCAGACCCCATGCAATCGGGCACAAACGGCATGGTGAGTTCTCACCACACACACAGAGGAGGAAACACCGGAAGAGAGAATTGTTTGTTCCTCTGCTGAGGGGAAGATGAGTGAAACACTCGCGTAAGGACCAACATCCTTGCCAGAATAGAGTGATGCCAGTATTGCTGTGAGTGGTTCAACCCCGGAAGGAACAGGAACTACCCATGTTGAAAATAATCTAGAATTCAATTTTAATCTTACGTCAGTTTCTAGTTGGAACATTTTTTTTTATTTCGATTATAGAGGTTTTAACTTTAAGGTCATTCGCCTCTTCGGGCCAGAAAAACTTTCTGACCCTATGTGCGGGGTTGGGAATCGAACCCAGGTGGGCTGCGTGAAAGGCATCGACTTACCCATTACGCTACACCCATCCCCAGTTGGAACATTTGAACATTCTTTTTTACCTTTTAAGTTCATTTTCGTGTCTCCTTCGCTACAGCCATTAACCATTCAGGACCACAGAAACAAAGAATATGGTAGTGTTGAGTGCAATCAAATGATTGGTGTGATGATGCCTTCCTAACATTCCTAATATTTCCTCTTTTGCATCATCGCTCTAAATGACGGATTGAAGTTTAAAACACACTTCACCCTGCAATTTCGAAACTGGTAGTCGGATCCGGAGAAATCTCAATAGCAGCTATCTTTTTATTTGGTCCTAAGGTCGTGAAAATCGGTTGCGTCATCCCTTTTGAAGTTCTTGACCTATCTTTCTGGATTCTGGAGATCGGTATAGGTAACAGTTTTGAGCCCAATTTAGAAGAATTTTTCTCTCTTTCGCATCGTCGCTTCAAGCGATGGCCTTAAACTTCTAACACTCATTACTCCGTTATTCCGGAACCGGAGGTCTCATAAATTCGGGAATCTTGTAGAAGACATTTCATTTGAATCTAAGTATGAGAAAATTGAATTGGCCGTCTCGTAGAAATGCCATCTCGTTCCATTTTGGAGTTTTTTTTATCACTATTTCTGATACTTCCGGAACCCAGTACATCCGATGAGAACGTGTGTAGCCATCAAATTACAAAACCTGTTAACTAAAGAAGATTCTTTACTACTCTTGAGAAATTAATTAATTTTTACCTTTCTTCTATAAAAGTAAACTATAGAATTCGCAGCATTTTCTCACTCATCATCTTGTAATACCGGAACCGGAGGTCAGATCCATATGAAATCCAAAATATTTTCATTGGGCATTACTACGTTTCATTTGAGCCTAAAGTTCTGTCCAGTTAGAACCCGGAATTACTAATTGTGTTGCGGAAAAGACCGCTGTCAGAATTCTTTTACAGCGGTTTGTTTCCCTAGGCTTCCTCTTTCTGTGATCTGAGTTTCACGGTGTTTCGTTCAGTGAGTCAAAAATTATTCCATATGGAGATAAAAATATAGACGAGATAAAAAATTCTGTACCTCTATATTTTTTTTTTTTTGATAAATATTTATTGAAATATGAGTTAAACTTGAATTTTTAAGATTTAAATTGGGTGTCAGCCACAAGTGGTGACTTTTCAGCCCTATTATACACATGATTTGGTTATTACCATTAAGACATCATTTGCTTCCGCAATTCTGAGAGACTATATACCAACTTACTAACTAATACAGGGAGGACGCTTCAAAATCATTTTCAGAATTTTATTCTGCATCCTTTGAAGCGTTTTCTTTCTGGTGAAACAACAACTGCCTAAAGCATGGCTGGTCGGAAAATTTGTTTATAAATTAATAATTTGTTCTTTAGACAGAGCTTAGAATTTCCTTTTGTAAGAGGATAAAAACATTTAATATATTTATTACACGTTGCCTGGATTCCTTCAATGTGATCCTTGAAAGTGAGTTTTTGTCATACGTTAAACGTAAGTATTTTGCATTCAATTTCATACTGCACACCTACTTTGATAATCCAACGAGGCCCGCAAACGTTTCAGGGAACGAAAGAGCATGAACCGAGTGCCTCAAAGTAAGCGTCGTACTGGGACATATGACCGCAAGCTGAACCAGAAAGTGTTGAGAACCGTCAGAGCAAACCATGGACTAGCAGATAATGAAAACGTACGAAAATACGCTGCTGATCGCAGTATCGTTCGAAGAATTCTTTTGCGAGCAGGATATCAATCTTATCGAGCCAGCAAGCAACCAAACAGAATGCTTCGTCACCAAAACTCATGCTCGGAAATTGTACCAGCAGGTTTTGACGAAGTACCAAAGATGCCTTCTTATCGACGATGAAACCTACGTCAAAATGGATTTCGGACAGCTTCCTGGCCAAAAAAATCTGCATGGCGACGGAACGAGATGTTCCTGCGAAGTTGAAGTTTGCTTTTATGGACAAATTTCATCAAAAAAAAACCTGTTTTAATCCACCTAGTTGTGTAATGATGCCTTTCTCATATCAATCATACTAACATATATGTGGTATTCTTCAAAATCATTTTCTTCGATTCTTAAAAGAATAACCGAAATCGGTTTGTTTGACCGTCTACTGATAAAAACTATCAATTGGAAAACATTTGAGGTCGATTTAGAAATTTTTTTAAGGTTTTTCCTAATTTTCAGTGATGGTATACAATTTTCAATCCACTTTACCCTATATTTCCGGATACGGAAGTCGGATCCGCATGAAATTCAGGAATTACGTATGGGACCACATGACCTTTCATTTGAACCTAAGTTTGTGAAAATCGATCGCGCCATCTATGAGAAAAGTTAGAACACATATTTTCTTTTTTTTTTTTTGCACATTTTACCCCAGAACTCCCGAACCGGAAGTCGGATCCAAATAATATTCAGGAATTTTTTATGGGACCTCAAGGCCTTTCATTTGAACCTAAGTTTGTAAAAATCGGTTCAGCCATCTCTGAGAAAAGTTAGTGCACTTATTTTCACAATTGTTTGCACATTTTACCCCATAATTCCGGAACCGGAAGTCGGATCCAAATGATATTCAGGAATTTTGTATGGGACTACAACACCTTTCATTTGAATCTAAGTTTGTAAAAATCGGTTCAGCCATCTCCGAGAAAAGTTAGTGCAAAAAAACGTTACATACACACATACGCACATACACACACACATACACACAGACATTTTGCGTACTCGACTAACTGAGTCGAATGGTATATGACACTCGGCCCTCCGGGCCTCGGTTCAAAAGTCGGTTTTCACATTGATTGCATAACCTTCCTATATGAGAAAGGCAAAAATGATGATTTGTCAAGGGATATGTAGCTGCGGAACAAATACCAAAGTGTTCGTGACGAATAAGACGATGGACTTGAAGCTGTACAAGAAAGAATGTCTCATAAACCGCGTACTACTTTTCATTAAAGCCCATAACGGTCTCGTGAAGTTTTTATCAGATTTGGCGAGTTGCCACTACAGCCGGGAAGTCGTCCCGTGGTATCGCGATAATAACGTAGATTCCACCGATAAAAATATAAATCCAACCAACTGCCCGCAGTTCCGGCCCATCGAGATTTTGGGAAATGTTGAAGCGAAAGCCTAAAAAAAGTGGAAAAAGGCTGTATTGATATTTTTCTAGAGCACAGTGAATTACCTTTGTTTTGATGTATTTACTTCATTTGTGCGTCAATTCGTTACCGAAATACAGCTGATTTTATTATTCCGGATTCTAAATGGACATAGCTTTAGGTTTTCGAAAATCGATCACAGCTAAAATTGGACGACTACGATGGGCTGGACATGTCATTAGAATACCGGATGACAGTCCAGTGAAAATAGTTCTTGAATTTGAACCGAAAGGATAAGAAAAAGAGGAGCGCAGCGAGAAAGATGGATCGATCAAGTGGAGTGCGACTTACAAACGATCCTTTATCAGTAGGCAACTAAACAAACCGATTCAGGCTATCCTGGCTTTCGATAAACGACGGAAGATAATAATCATATGTTCAAAACTGGATCTTACTCGCTTTTCTCAGAGATTGCAGAACCGACATTGTCAATGTTAGGGTCAAATGAAAGGTCTTATGGTCCTACCAAAAATTACTGCATATTTTCAGATTTACCAGAAATTTGAACCGTCGTTTAGAGTACAATGACAAAATCGTATAAAATTTTCAAAATTTGAATAAAAACTAGTAGAGTTTGTACGTCATGTTAGTTGGTGGCCGTACGAACCGACCTCGTTGATACGAGTTCTTGGATCCCGGTGCTGGAAGTACATATAATAGTGAATACACTTCGTTTTCTTTACCTAAGCGATCAAAACACTTTTTTTATTCTGTAGGTCATACTAGTTAATGCACAAACAATCCCTTGGTTTCTTTAAAAAATCGAAGAGAAACATTTTGAAAAGAATACCACTGTACTATATATGAGAAAGGCAAAAGACAAATCAAAAATAATTACTCCCATTTTGTTGGCCTACAATCGTACTTCTAAAATAATCCAGAGACTTGAATAATTTTTGTTGGTTGTGATCTTCAGAACGGAATTCCCAAAACAAACTTGTTGACTTTATTGTACCTGTAAGGCAATTGTTTGCGGTATTTTCCGATAACTAAGTGCAGATGAACAAATATCTAATTCGGGTTCGCCACATCGTTTTGTTCGTATGCTATCCGACCTCGCTACCGCTCGTTCGGACCTAATTGAAACAAAGAAACCTCGGTTTTGTGTCACCGAGCCATCTTGGCTTCGGTTATGTGGCTGCGCCACATCAATTCAATTAAATTAAATTATTATGTTATGTGTTCAAAATTACCCTTCCGTAAAAAATGATTCTTTCGACGAAATGGCCCTTTCGGCGAAATAACCCTTTCGGCGAAATAACCCTTTCGGCGGAATGACCCACTCCCTTTTCAAATGGTTATAGTCGAAAAACTTAAAATCCTATAACAATGTGTTGTACTACTATTTTCCCAAGATGAATCAAACTTTCGAATGAAAATACTGAAAAAAAAGTCCAAATTGTATACTACTGATTTATTTCTCAATGTCTTGTTATAGAACACTAAACTAAACTGATAAGTCCAAGTTTGTGGATATTGAGTCTATGTTAGATTAATGAAGTCTATTAATATGAAAGTGATCATCATTCAGGGTCGTTTCGCCGAATGACATTTCGCCGAATAGGCCGCTTCGCCGAGTGTCATTTCGCCGAAAGCCATTTCGCCGAAATCACCTATTCGGTGAAATGGCATTCGGCGAAATGACTTTCAGCGAAATGACTATCGGTGAAATATAAAAAACTAAAAATTAGTCCTGAGCACTTTCCACAAAAACCACAAAATATCAAAAACCTCTAAATGACATTCTACGTGTTTTATTCTTCCCTCTTAATAATAGTTTCAAATCCAGTTTAGTAGAAATAAAATTCAAAGTAGAGCAAACGATCTTATTTCATAATGTTCGAATGAAACACTCCTGTGTACGTCATTCGATCCTCTAACGGATAATTTTTTTGTTTCTCATATACCAGAAGCATGCTAGTTGAATTCGGAGTCGAAGCTTTTGTCTCCGGTTGCAAACTGAGTTCCGCCATGTAGAAGCGCAACGGACGGTTTACCACGTGGTCAGAGCATCTATCGGACCGATGAATGGGTGAACGTGAGAGCGAAATTGAGAATCTTCAGTGAGATCGTAATGCAAAGCAGCTGAGAAATCGAATATGATAATAGGAAAATTTGTAAAAAGTGCACTATACACTCACCCAAAAGCAGATGCAGTGAGTTCCACTCCTGGCTCCTGCTAGGGGGGTGCATGCGTATTAGCGAACTAATCCGTACAGCATCCGTTAGACGTCATTCGTCTGGATATAGGATATTGCAATGGCATTTCAATTTCTCTTTTCCCGTACTTCTTCTGTGTTAATGGATCTGCTATGCTATGATGTGCTCCATGGAACACATGGTGTCCATATAGTGTAAAATATATATTGTTCAATTGCCCCTGAAAACATGTTGGAACTTTATTGCCAACTTTCCGATAAGTAGTTTGTTTTGTTTTCAGTTCACGATGGCTAGTGAGTTTTGTTCACGATAAAGAATCGGTTACTCAATCTAGTTATTTCATAATCGGTATAACCCTATGCGATGAAAACAACGAACGTTAAATGATTTTACTATACACAGGGTGTGTATGGTATTAGATGACAAAATATTAAAATTTATTGTTTCCCATAAACGGCAATAACAGACTGAATCCGAGATAAAAAAACAGACTGAATCCGAGATAAAGGCAACAAATGTTTTTGAGATGCATTGGTCATTGCTGCTGTAATTAGGTTTTGCACGAACATGCCATAACCTCACAAAATGAACAGAATGAACTTTTTTTGACAGTCGACGTGTACTTGTTTACATTTTAAAAGTTCATCAGCAGTTCATCGTTCGAATGTAAAAATTGCAAGTCGCCTCACACTAAACAGATTTATACAAATATCGCTCCTTGATGCTGGAAACGCATACGAGGCAAACTTTTTAGTTCTTTTCACTGTGGAACACGTTTTAAACAGGCACTTTTTCGGCATTTCTCAATTTTTAAGTTGCAGTCGCAAAACAAACACACGGTAGCTGTCAAAGATGAACTTGAGTCATCGACAGTTCATTTGTGTCGTCATCGTGCAAAACCTAATTAGGTTTTGCACGAACATGACATAACCTCACAAAAATGAACAGAATGAACTTTTTTTGACAGTCGACGTGTACTTGTTTACAGTTTAAAAGTTCATCAGAAGTTCATCGTTCGAATGTAAAAATTGCTCACACTCAACAGATGCATACATATATCGCTCCTTGATGCTGGAAACACATGCAGGGCAATCTTTTTAGTTATTTTCACTGTGAAATACGTTTTTAACAGGCACTTTTTCGTCATTTTTTTCAATTTTAACTTGCAGTTGCAAAACAAAACAAGTACACGGCAACTGTCAAAGATGAACTTCATTCATTCATCAGTTCATTTGTGTCGTCATCGTGCAAAACCTAATATCTCCCGTTCATTGCGATAGTGTGAAAATGTGAAAGGAGATCGTTTCTGGCAACGCTTTACGCTAGTTGCCAGGGCCGGTGAAAGAAGTGGGTACGGTGGGTAGTACTACCCACCTGAGAATTCCAAAGGTAGGTAATTAACCACCTGAAATTTCTAACGAAAAACAAGGGTAATATAAATATTATTCATGAATATCGAAGGTTTAAGAATAAGTGTTATTTATAACAATAAGAATGTTTTTAATGTAACTCGGAATAATACATGAAATCAAAGCATCTGCATCTGATCAATGAATCACTCGTGTATTGGAAAGTACCGATAAAAAAATAAAATTATTCAAAATCTTTTGACGTAGGGCTTCGTCCTTGTTTGCTATACCGAGGTGCAAGTTCAAAATACAGGAAATAAATTTCTAAATTTCCAAGAAAAAACTTGCGAAACTAAAAATTGTTCAAGTGACGTATACTGTGAATTTATCTCCCAAAATTAAACTATGTCAACCGATCGTAGCGCCACCTGCATCTCATTGTCGGTGTTATCAGATTTATATGGAATGTGTGAAAATTCAAATGTCAATCAAATGTGTCCAGCTGCAAATCCAAAACTGGGCTGCAGCAAACCCATCCGCGATTGTTTATTTTATTTCATTTTTTCAGCAGTTATGTGTCATCTCGGATTGTTTACAGTAATGCGAATAAGAGAAGCAGGATACTGGTGGAATCGTTCCCTAGAGATATTTAACATTTTTCCTATTTACAATGTCTTATTGCATTATTCTCCTGACTAAAAATCGGGCTAAACTAAACTCCGTCGATTATTCGGGGAACGTTTGATCAATGGATCTATTTCTCTACGGGTTAAATGCTAAGTTTAGGACGCGCGCGTTACGTTTATAACCGTGCAGATAATTTTTGATGATCGAGTGATATCTTGTCAGTATTACGGCTGTCTATTGAAAAAAAAACAGATCGCAATTATAGAGGTTGTAACCTTGAGGTCATTCGCCTTTTCGGACCAGAAAAACTTTCTGACTCTATGTGCGGAGTTGGGAATCGAACCCGGGTGGGCTGCATGAACGGCACCGACTTACCCATCACGCTATTCCCGTTCCCAACAGTGCTAAACTTTGTTTTACATAATTGTCCTTATAATTTTCTAAAACATTGCAGAAGAAACCAAATCGATCGAACCCACCGTTTGTGAAATATTGTCTCTTTTGATCATAGTGAAACATGCACGTTTTGAGTTAAACAAAAAAAAATTCTAGAAAAAATCGACCTTCGATTTCGGATGGACCTTTCTTGACCGAAAATTTGGCTATATGCAGCTTCTAATTTCGGGGAAATCGGCAGACTTTGGTGCTTCTTGGTTCATTTATAAAAAAAAATAGGGAAGTTTCTATTCTTTACGTGATAGTATTGCAAATTTTTCTTCAGTTTCCTCGAATAGGAGCTGTGAATAAAGACTTCCCGGTACTTCAATATAGGATATTGTTGAAACGTTCACTCGGGAAGTCAGTGATTTTAGTGGTGCATCCGAGCATCTTGAAACCGGAACATACTGAGTCGCGCGCGAATAATACCAATACTGAAATTTTTACTAACAAATATCCTTCTCCTGTGACACTCATGGAGTGCGCAGTAGTATATACGGCCTCTAGTAACAACAAGTGTTGGACTAACACCCCTTCCCATTCCTTAGACGATCACGTTTCAAGCCTGGCCGGCGCCGGTACTGATCAATGAATTCTGAGATTACCAGAAGATGTACATTGAAGGATGATTTACCAGTCCCAGATCGGATCATCTAGAAACTCCCTGTACAATTTCAGCTAATCCCGATCAGTAACGCAGTAGCAACCAGGGGTGGTCGCTCAAGCTCAAGCTCAAGCTCATTCATCGCGATTATCAAAACGTGCTTGACTTCTTCTGACGATTGCATCATTTGGTCCCGTTTGGAATCATAATACACACAAATCATTATTTTCAATGGATCCGAGTGCGGGTAACACCTCTCAAACCGTTGCTTTATCAGCGTACAGTGCTTCCTGCGGAAAACAAACAACAACATGAAGATGCCCACGATTGTGAATTTCCGAATGTAAAAATTTGTATTCTCTAATTCGATCGAGTGATGCTTTTGTATGGATAACTCGAATCGATCGAGCTATAGAATGCCAAATTTCGAATTCGATCGAAACAATCCGATTCGAACGAAATACAGAATCGGGGTGATTATTTAAATTAGCCATACATGCGACCTAGGAAATCTCGTTAATTGTTTGTATTGTAAAAGACACAGTGGAAGCGATTGAGTTGTCCTACAATAAATTTATTTAAAGTGAATCGAGGATCTGAAGAACGAACGACTTATAATTGTTCGCGGTTCTTAGATATTGTTTTGCTTTACTTTGATTACAAATTTGTTGGATTCAGTATCTGCAAACAATAATGTTTTTATTATAAAATAATAAAAAATCTTATAATTAACAATTCCAATTTACATACTACTATTTTGAACAAAACCATACACTTATAGTTATTTCCTACAGTATTTAGAGCTTTTTTGAAAGTTATACTTTGTTTTCTTTGAAATTTGTATATGGATATATTTTATTAAATCGCTTACCACAAAAGCCCTATTCACTTCGATTGCATCTTCCTCTAGAAACTATACTTATCGACTGTATCGAATCTGTTTTGAAGCTAATTATAAATAATTAAATAATTAAACAGTCAAACACACAAACATATATATATATATATATATATATATATATATATATATATATATATATATATATATATATATATATATATATATTATATATATATATATATATATATATATATATATATATATATATATATATATATATATATATATATATATATATATATATATATATATATATATATATATATATATATATATATATATATATATATATATATGTTTGTGTGTTTGACTGTTTAATTATTTAATTATTTATAATTAGCTTCAAAACAGATTCGATACAGTCGATAAGTATAGTTTCTAGAGGAAGATGCAATCGAAGTGAATAGGGCTTTTGTGGTAAGCGATTTAATAAAATATATCCATATACAAATTTCAAAGAAAACAAAGTATAACTTTCAAAAAAGCTCTAAATACTGTAGGAAATAACTATAAGTGTATGGTTTTGTTCAAAATAGTAGTATGTAAATTGGAATTGTTAATTATAAGATTTTTTATTATTTTATAATAAAAACATTATTGTTTGCAGATACTGAATCCAACAAATTTGTAATCAAAGTAAAGCAAAACAATATCTAAGAACCGCGAACAATTATAAGTCGTTCGTTCTTCAGATCCTCGATTCACTTTAAATAAATTTATTGTAGGACAACTCAATCGCTTCCACTGTGTCTTTTACAATACAAACAATTAACGAGATTTCCTAGGTCGCATGTATGGCTAATTTAAATAATCACCCCGATTCTGTATTTCGTTCGAATCGGATTGTTTCGATCGAATTCGAAATTTGGCATTCTATAGCTCGATCGATTCGAGTTATCCATACAAAAGCATCACTCGATCGAATTAGAGAATACAAATTTTTACATTCGTTCGACAAAATCCGATTCGAAAGAACTTATCCTTGTTTTATGAGTTGCTGTAAGCATTAGAATGATCAAATTTGATAGTTTTATAACACTCTTTTCTTTATTTTTCAAACCTAGAAGATTAACAATAACCTAACACATTCCATACATTTTCGCGTTGTACGAAAATGTCATCGTAAACGTAATCTCTACAATACTTTGAAACGCAACGCAATTCACATTGAGGGCAATTTAAATTTTCGTGGTACCGAAGCACCACGCCTCTCCTGACGTGCCGAACGAAAACGTTGTTTTCGGCCTATTCTGGCCGATGCAGTTATGGTCATTTAGGGGTTAGTCTATGTTTGTGCTTAGGGCACATAATCGTTTTCACTGTTTTTTTTACGTTTCGTCTTAGACTTGTCAGTGCAGAATAGGCCGAAAACAACGTTTTCGTTCGGCACGTCAAGAAAGACGTGGTTCTTCGGTACCAAATTCGGTTTTGAAAATAGCATTAACTTTACGTCTGCTTAGCGGTTCAAGTTGAACTGTTTAAGTTTGCAATAAGCAGTTCAATTTGAACTGCTCTGCACTGACGAGTCTAAGACGAAACGTAAGGAACAGTAAAAACGGTTATGTGCCCTAATCACAAACATAGGCTAACCCCTAAATAAAATCTCATAATTATTAGATTCAATGTGCGAACGTTTTTCGAGAGGAATGTTCGCTACTACAGTTTTTGAGACATGTGAGAGCAGTTTCAGTGAGAATCGCGTTTGCAAAAATTCAGTAGTAAACTTTTCTTTAGTGAGTTCACAATTCGCTGATTGAAAGTCAAGTTATTCCACACACTAATTAGATTACTACTGTTACAATAACACTATTCATATGTAATAAAACTGATTGAACTGATTGAACATTCTTCTCGTAGCAAGGAGAAATGGATAATTCAAGTGTTTTTGCACTATCTAAGCCCTAAAATTATTTCTTAATATTCGTTCCCTTCTTCTATATTTACTAATTGAAAATACAAACAAACAGCAGGAACTTTATTGGAATGACTCTGATGATTTCAGAGATAATAATAACATAACACTTTTTTTCTACGATATAAGTGCAACTAAAAACTTTCGTTACAACCTACACAAGACAATAACATAATATAACCGAACGGTTGCCGAGAAAAATAACTCTTCAACTTTTGATTCCTCTGCTCCGGATTGAAAATTTTGAGATTTTCAGTATAGGTCCGAATTTCTATAACTATATTCTGTGCGCATCAAAATGGTATGAACGTAGCTTAACCTATTGTTGACAACAACGCCACCAAAGCAAAATACGGAGATGGTTTGCTCACAACTCCTAGAATTATGACAGATGCAAAAGAACTTCGTGTTACGCTTGTTTGTTACGTTACTAATGGCTTTCAAACGAGCCTAAGATTGTAGAAATTTATAGTCATTTTGGAGGAAATTGAAAGCGCAGAAAATGCACTTTGTCGTTTGCGTTACTTACACTTTATGTCTACGGCACTAGATATGTCCAACTTGATCCTAGTAGCTTCAAAACGTGTTTAAGATTGTCCAAATCGGTAGCCTCCGAGAAAATCTTGCGGAAAGTAAAAAACTACAAGGATCAGCCCCATGGGGTTGTTCGAGCCGTTGATGTTTAACCACCGTTCACTTTGATAACGCGTGAAAATGAAGACACTTTTAATAAGTGCTCTTTTTAGAGAATCGCATCAGTACTTAATTCAATCCCGTTGTGTGCGGAACTGCTGCTGACCAATTCGACATTAAGCTGCACTTTACCAAAATGAACCGAACAGTGGGAAACTTTGGAGAAATTCAACAAATCGGCCTTTCTTAGGGCTAGAAATATATCCCGAAAAAGCTTTACGTTATACGAACTTCAACTGCAACTGACCTAAGGTACTTTCATCAAACAAACACTTTTCACGAAACTGTGTTGGTTTTTCACTTAGCAACCAGGTTTGAGCACACCTCATATAAAAACCAGGTTCGAAACTGACTCGACTTTCATTTCAACAACGTTGAAACTAGGTTCGAAACTAGCTTCAAACAATAGATTTGACAGCAGTTAGGATGGAAACTGGGTTAGGTTAGACATCAAGCGAAAACGACATTAGATGCAAACTGACAGGACTTATGATCGCATAACCTGCTATTGAATTTCATCTTCATCCGACTTCAGGTTCCGGAATTACAAGCTAATACACCCAAACCTTCGTTTACGTAAACTTTTTTTACGTTACCTCTTTTTACGTAACTCTTTTTACGACAAAAATCCCAAATAACGTAATCTTTTTTTACGTTGAAAATACTTCGTAAAAAGAGGTTTTTGCATACAAGGAAAATCGTTTCCGGCTCATTTATATTCCATGGAAATTAGTACAATATGGGTATTTACGGAACGGGTTAGATGAGTAGATGTCGGAAAATGATGTTTAAGGTGGTCCTGAATTCCAAGATGGCGACTTCCAGTTTATTGGTATTCCTTGAAAACCCTAACAATATGGGTATGTTCGGAACGGGTTTGATGAGTAGATGTCGGAAAATGATATTTGAGGTGGTTCTGGATACCAAGATGGCTACTTCCGGTTTATTGATATTCCTTGAAAACCCTTACAATATGGGTATTTTCGGAACGGGATTGATAAGTAGATGTCGGAAAACAATGTTTGAGGTGGTTCTGAATTTCAAGATGGCGACTTCTGGTTTATTGATATTCCTTGAAACCCCTTACAATATGGGTATTTTCGGAACGGGTTTGATGAGTAGATGTCGAAAAATGATGTTTGAAGGGGTTCTGGATATCAAGATGGCTACTTCCGGTTTATTGATATTCCTTGAAAACTCTTACAATATGGATATTTTCGGAACGGGTTTGATGACTAGATGTCGGAAAACGATGTTTGAGGTGGTTCTGAATTCCAAGATGGCGACTTCCGGTTTATTGATATTCCTTGAAAGCCCTTACAATATGGGTATTTTCGAAACGGGTTTGATGAGTAGATGTCGAAAAATGCTGTTTGAAGGGGTTCTGAATATCAAGATGGCTACTTCCGGTTTATTGATATTCCTTGAAAACTCTTACAATATGGATATTTTCGGAACGGGTTTGATGACTAGATGTCGGAAAACGATGTTTGAGGTGGTTCTGAATTCCAAGATGGCGACTTCCGGTTTATTGATATTCCTTGAAAGCCCTTACAATATGGGTATTTTCGGAACGAAATTGATGAGTAGATGTCGGAAAACGATGTTTGAGGTGGTTGTGGATACCAAGATGGCGACTTCCGGTTTATTGATATTCCTTGAAAACTCTTACAATATGGATATTTTCGGAACGGGTTTGATGACTAGATGTCGGAAAACGATGTTTGAGGTGGTTCTGAATTCCAAGATGGCGACTTCCGGTTTATTGATATTCCTTGAAAGCCCTTACAATATGGGTATTTTCGAAACGGGTTTGATGAGTAGATGTCGAAAAATGCTGTCTGAAGGGGTTCTGAATATCAAGATGGCTACTTCCGGTTTATTGATATTCCTTGAAAACTCTTACAATATGGATATTTTCGGAACGGGTTTGATGACTAGATGTCGGAAAACGATGTTTGAGGTGGTTCTGAATTCCAAGATGGCGACTTCCGGTTTATTGATATTCCTTGAAAGCCCTTACAATATGGGTATTTTCGGAACGAAATTGATGAGTAGATGTCGGAAAACGATGTTTGAGGTGGTTGTGGATACCAAGATGGCGACTTCCGGTTTATTGATATTCTTTGAATATGGATATTTTCGGAGCTGGTTTAGTGTATATTGCGTTGAAAATAATGTTTGAATATTAGTGGATTGCTGATCGTATCCTATATTGAATTAATATATTCGCCAGTGTCATATGCCATTCGACTGAGTTCGTCGAGTAAGCAAAATGTCTGTGTGTGTATGTGCGCATGTGTATGTAACGTTTTATTACACTAAATTTTATAGGAGATGGCTGCACTGATTTTCACACTCTTAGATTCAAATGAAAGGTCTTGAGGTCTCATACAAAATGTGAAAATAAGTACACCAACTTTTTCCGGAGTTGAATAAACCGATTTTAACACACTTATATCAGTTAAGAAAGCTCTTCAGGTCTTATACAAATTCTTGAATTTTGTTTGGATCTGACTACTGGTTCCAAAGTTATGAGTTGAATGTGCAAAAAAAAAAGTTTTTGTACTAACTTTTCTCAGAGATGGCGCGACCGATTTCCACAAACTGATTCAAATTTTCTAATAGTCCATTACAAACTTTCTCAATTTCATCTGGATCCTACTTCCAAAATAATTGGGTAAAGTGTGTCTAAAAAATGTGCACACTATTTTTATTTCAAATGTTACACGTATGAAAGTGCGTCGCCATATGCCATTTGCGAGTGTCATTATATTTGAATCTTAAGCGTGGCCATGCTGATATGGACCGATTTGTGCATGAGAATGAATAACAGTTCAGGTATTGAAATCAGTCAACGAAAACGAAAACAACAGTTTTAACAGTAGTTCAAAACTTGAATCTATTCAAATAAATCATATTTACTATAATACTGAAAAATAAATATTAACATTTCTTCCACCAAAAAATGAACCTTAAAATATTTACATCGAAGCATTTTCATCAATTTATGTATTTGTTTGACAATTCGATTGTAAGTGTCAAGCTAATATTATGTTGAATTTGGAGTAAAGTTCCTGAAGTTTATTTGAAACAACTTTCTTCCTAATATTGACTCGTAAAATCCATTCCAAAAGTAACAATATTATAAAATATTCGACAGTAAGTCATAATTACTCAAACAACGTTGACTTAGAACTGCTCTTTAAACTCGTTCCGAAAACATTCGTTTTGCTACAGGTTTCGAGAAACACCATCTTGGATTTTGAAATGACTTTAAACATCATTTTCCGACATCTACTCATCAAACTCGTACCGAAAATACCCATATTGTAAGGGTTTCCAAGGAATATCAATAAACCGAAAGATGCCATCTTGGAATTCAGAACAACCTCAAACATCGTTTTCCGACATCTACTCATCAATTCCATTCCGAAAATACCCATATTGTAAGGATTTTCAGGGAATATCAATAAACCGGAAGTCGCCATCTTGGAATTCAGAACCACCTCAAATATCATTTTACGACATCTATTCATCAAACCCGTTCCCAAAATACCCATATTGTAACAATTTTCAAGGAATATCAATAAACCGGAAGTCGCCATCTTGGAAATTGATGTTGCTTATAACATCCTTTTCCTGTAAATACTCATAATTTTCGTTCCATAACTATCCAATATATTATACATATCTAATAAGGAAAACTTTTTTTACGTCGAAAATTCCAAATAAAGTAAACTTTTTTTACGTCATAATTCGATTTACGTAGTCCCGATTACACCCAAACCTCCGTTTACGTAAACTTTTTTTACGTTACCTCTTTTTACGTAACTCTTTTTACGACATAAATTCCAAATAACGTAATCTTTTTTTTACGTTGAAAATACTTCGTAAAAAGAGGTTTTTGCATACAATGAAAATCGTTTCCGGCTCATTTATATTCCATGGAAATTAGTACAATATAGGTATTTTCGGAACGGGTTTGATGAGTAGTTGTCGGAAACGATGTTTGAGGTGGTTCTGGATATCAAGATGGCGACTTCCGGTTCATTGATATTCCCTGAAAACCCTTACAATATGGGTATTTTCGGAACGGGTTTGATAAGTAGATGTCGGAAAACGATGTTTGAGGTGGTTCTGAATTCCAAGATGGCGACTTCCGGTTTATTGATATTCCTTGAAAACCCTTACAATATGGGTATTTTCGGAACGGGTTTGATGAGTAGATGTCGGAAAACGATGTTTGAGGTGATTTGGATTCCAAGATGGCGACTTCCGGTTTATTGATATTCCTTGATATATGGGTATCGGTTTATTGATATTCCTTACAATATGGGTATTTTCGGAACGGGTTTGATGAGTAGATGGCGGAAAACGATGTTTGAGGTGGTTCTGAATTCCAAGATGGCGACTTCCGGTTTATTGATATTCCTTGAAAACCCTTACAATATGGGTATTTTCGGAACGAGTTTGATGAGTAGATGACGGAAAACGATGTTTGAGGTGGTTCTGAATTCCAAGATGGCGACTCCCTGTTTATTTATATTTCTTGAAAACCCTTACAATATGGGTATTTTCGGAACGGGTTTGATAAGTAGATGTCGGAAAACGATGTTTGAGGTGGTTCTGAATTCCAAGATGGCGACTTCCGGTTTATTGATATTTCTTGAAACCCCTTACAATATGGGTATTTTTGGAGCTGGTTTAGTGCATATTACGTAGAAAATAATGTTTGAATATTAGTGGATTGCAGATCGTATCCTATATTGTTATAATACTTTCGAAATGGGAAGAGTCGCTTAAAACAAACTATGTTGTGCCTCTAAAAATCACGTGATATACTGTGAGTCCAAGTGTTTCACTCTGTACTCCAGTACTTTCACACTTGATGAATAAAAAATTTATTGTAATCCGTCCAATGTAATGTAAAATTATATTGGCTATATTTTGCAAATATTATTTAATTTAATTCTCAATTTATTGAATAGCTAAGGTTTTTCATTGCTTAAGTCATAGTCCTCCATTGATACCTTCCACTATCTATATATGTAAGACATGGTGACTGGTAATAGGTGTTACACCCGAAAAGAGGTCATAGTAAACCTTTTATATAGCCAAAATTTGTACAGAAAGGTAGGTCCGAAAATCATCCTCAATGAGTTTTTGCCAAAATCAATTTGATTATTGTGTTTACTCTCTAATACGGTCGTCGACGTTTCAAATATATACCGAACGCTTTTGGATGGAAAACTGTGGTTATTTAAAAATAGAACTAAAATGTCTTAGTTCTTCATTCATCGAGCTGAGTTGATAACGATAAGTGTCTCCGAGCTTTAAACAAATTTTTATTTTCATTCAAATCTTTATTCTTTCTATAGAGAAATGCAAAAATAATGGAATGTACACGACTCAACAGTGATCAAAATTGAAATAGATGTTGAATATGGTTGACAGTGCCAAACCATATGATGTACGTTTTCTTTAATCGGTCAGTCTAAACCGGAGCTTTATTGTTTAAGTGTAGTAAATGTACTTGTGAGATTTCCGACGTCTACTCATCAAACCCGTACCGAAAACACCCATATTGTAAGGGTTTTCAAGGAATATCAATAAACCAGAAGTCGCCATCTTGGAATTTAGAACCACCTCAAACATCATTTTCCGACACCTATTCATCAAATCCGTTCCGAAAATACTCATATTGTAAGGGTTTTCAAGGAATATCAATAAACCGGAAGTCGCCATCTTGGAATTCAGAACCACCTCAATCATCATTTCCGACACCTATTCATCAAATCCGTTCCGAAAATACTCATATTGTAAAGGTTTTCAAGGAATATCAATAAACCGGAAGTCGCCATCTTGGAATTCAGAACCACCTCAATCATCATTTTCTGACAACTACTCATCAAACCCGCACCGAAAATACCCATATTGTAAGGGTTTTCAAGGAATATCAATAAACCGGAAGTCGCCATCTTGGAATTCAGAACCACCTCAATCATCATTTCCGACATCTACTCATTAAACCCGTACCGAAAATACCCATATTGTAAGGGTTTTCAAGGAATATCAATAAACCAGAAGTCGCCATCTTGGAATTTAGAACCACCTCAAACATCATTTTTCGACACCTATTCATCAAATCCGTTCCGAAAATACTCATATTGTAAAGGTTTTCAAGGAATATCAATAAACCGGAAGTCGCCATCTTGGAATTCAGAACCACCTCAATCATCATTTCCGACATCTACTCATCAAACCCGTACCGAAAATACCCATATTGTAAGGGTTTTCAAGGAATATCAATAAACCAGAAGTCGCCATCTTGGAATTCAGAACCACCTTAAACATCATTTTTCGACAACTACTCATCAAACCCGCACCGAAAACTCCCATATTGTAAGGGTTTTCAAGAAATATCAATAAACCGAAAGTCGCCATCTTGGAATTCAGAACCACCTTAAACATCATTTTTCGACATCTACTCATCAAACCCGTACCGAAAATACCCATATTGTAAGGGTTTTCAAGGAATATCAATAAACCGGAAGTAGCCATCTTGGAAATTTATGCTGCTTAGAACATCCTTTTCCTGTAAATACTCGTAATTTTTGTTCCATAACTATCCAATATATTATCTAATAATACATATACATAAGGAAAACTGTTTTTACGTTGAAAATTCCAAATAACGTAAACTTTTTTTACGCCATAATTCGATTTACGTAGTCCCAATTATTACGTAAATGGAGGTTCGGGTGTATTACGTAAATGGAGGTTCGGGTGTATTACGTAAATGGAGGTTCGGGTGTACGTGCAAAATTATGAGGAAACCGGCACTCAGTTTTCTCGGATATTTCTCAACCGATTTCCACAAACTGAGACGCAGACGGTCTTCAAACTCTATAAAAAAAAGCCCTGAAAAGTCGATCCGGATCCGACTTTCGGTATTACAGTTTCATGAGTATTTTTCCACAAGTGATGACGGAACGAGATGCAAGTTTGTATAAAACTTACTGGCAAATTGACTTAGTTGGTGGATATATAAAACGTACTTTAGGACTAGTAGTCCCCGGCTTCCGGTTCCGAGAGCACCGATAATAGTGAAGAAAAAATCAAATGGTCGAAAGAGTAAGTGACATTTTCTCTTTGTTCACTTTCTCTATCGATTATTGTGACTAGATTATATAGTATTTCGAGGATTTTACAATCCTGTTTCGAGTATCATTTCATACAAAGAGTTAAGTGATAAACGTTAAAACCGCTTGGTATTTAATCGAAGAGAAAGTAAATAAAGAGAAACTTTTACTTGCTCTTACGGCCTTTTGAAAAATCAACCGAGAATTTACAATCTCCGGAAACAGCCATAGTTGCTAAACGTAGAAGCAGTTTTCTTCGCTATCGTTGAGTGGTAATATCAGTTTTATTGATATATTTTCCAAAATAAACATATATTTTCTTGAAAATTCAGTATCGGAGAAAACTGCCTTTGCGTCTTTTAACTATGGTTCTTTTCCTGGGATTGTAAGTAGGACCTTAAGAAACTTGACGGAAGAGGGTTTACAATTACATTATAGGGTAACGGTACCCTAATTCATTTCATATACGATGCTAAAACGAAAATTTTGCACATTTGCCAACTATTTTTCTGTTTTATTGCTTCTTAGATCTGAACGAAAGATTTTGTATACGATGTTATCACAATCCATTGATTGGAAGTCGAGTAATTCGGAAAATAAACCTTAAAAGGGCAGAGTGGTGAATTAAGCATACATATCGACAGTCCCACGACAAAAGGGCCTAACTGCAAATGAGAGCCTCTCTCTGTTTACTTTCTCTTCTGATCATTACGGAGCCATTACTGCAAATTCTTGAAAGTTTCCAATATAAATCGAAAGCTTGTAGTTTTAACTTGAAAGTTTTGCGAAAAGTAAATCGTCAAATATAAAATCAATGAAAAAAATTGTTCGAAGATTGTACATTACTGCTGTTATTGTGACGCTAAAACTCGAAGTGAATGCACCTATTTTCATCTCACTCTTAAAGTTAATCTATTGATCAGAGAAAATAGATCTCACTCTGACTAATACTGTTTGTATATGAGATGACTCAGATGGAGCTGAGATGAATTAGGATACCGTCACCCTAGAATAGTTTAAATTTAAATATCAGAACACACTTTATTCTAAAGATAGATTTAAAAATGTGGTCATTCGCTTTTTCTGCTGCTCTTACACTAAGCGCTGTGTTGGGAGTTGATCCAAGATAGGCAGCGTGGAAGACGATTGCCTTGCCCATCGCGCTATAGGCAAGGCAATCGCCTTTCATAGCCCAGCTACACTTTTTTCCAGAGTCAAATAACCTCCCTATCTCACTACAGTAAAAAAAAATCAATTTCAACGATCGTTTATTTGATACCAATAAAAAGTTCAAATAAACATTCACTTAGTACATTTAATCCAAAACTTCCAATTTTCATGCATACTGCTAATTTTGGAAATCTATCGAACAAACAGAACAAACTCCGTACGCATAAGCATTTCGCCCAAAATCAATAGGATATTCGGCTCGAGCTTCCAGATATTGTAGCATAACATACCTGTCCGTAGATTTTAATTAATATAAATCAGTCAACAAAATTTAATACTGATATCCTTTATCATGTAACAACACTCAACGTCACGCACTTGAATTTACTCGCTCACATTTCACGAATTTCTCTATCTAAATATCCACAATCGAACCACAGAATTACCATTCACTTTAAAAACGAAGCGTTATTTTCACCTCAGAATATACTTTCAAATAAAATAAAACAACTTTAAAATTTGCGTACAAAACAAAACAAACGTCCTAAAACAATGCAAATCGTGCATCGAAATCCCGTTACTTCCGAACACCATAAGCACTTACCGTTATGTCACAGCAACAACACTATGAATGCAACAAGACACATCCAGATCGGGTCACTGCATTGGTTAGAAAAGGCAAGGAACTAGGATTTCGCGTACTGTTGTCCGATATGTTGCCGACATGGAACTGTTGTGTGGTTCCGCGCGACAAAATTTGCTGTGTGCGACATGTTAGACCAGGGTATCGACAACAATTTGTCGTATCGATCGGTATCGGAAATCGATATTGGAACAGCAAAAGCAGTTTTTTTTTTCGTTCTCATGATTTATCGGCATTTTCAAGACTGCACACTTCACACAGTATCTTTGATAAAATGCCAATAAACCGTGTATCGACGAATAAACAATCCGTCGAAGTGAATTTGCAGGCAAACGTTGACCAATTGAGTATTGAATTTGATATTAAAACCTGTTTTAATTCACCTAGTGATGTAATGATGCCTTTCTCATATCAATCATACTATCATATATAATACTATGGTATTCTTCAAAATAATTTTCTTCGATTCTTAAAAGAATAACCGAAATCGGTTTGTTTGACCGTCTACTGGTAAAAACTATCAAAAGGAGAAGATTTGAGGTCGATTTAGAAAACTTTTTACGGTTTTTCGCCCTTTTCAGTGATGGACCACCACAGGACCTTTCATTTGAAGTTTGTGAAAATCGGTCGCGCCATCTATGAGAAAAGTTAGTCCAAAAAAACGTTACATACACACATACACACATACACACACACACACACGCGCGCGCGCGCGCACACGTACACACAAACATTTTGCGTACTCGACGAACTGAGTCGAAGAACTAAGGATACATTTGAACTGCTTTAAGTGGTAATTCCGAAGATTTAGGGAAACAGCCGTCGTCTCAAAACACAAAGCAAAGCAGAACCTTAAGTTTTATCTAAGAGTTATTACTTAAACTCTTAAATAACCACAATTTACCACAATAAACCATGCTCCGATGAGATAAGGACAAATCTTAAGAATCGATTCCGGGTAGAGAGACCAATTAGACTCTAATTTTCGATAAGAGCGAATGTTTTTTTTTTTTTGTATACACTTTCCTTAAAGAATTGCAACAGACGAAAACAGTTAATTGCACAAAGAGGTGGAATGGAAAAGTTTCAGCTAAAATAGTTTGAAGGCATTCTCGAAAATTCAATTGAACACTGAAAGGCAATTTTACAAATTAAGGGGACACTATATGAAATGGTGAATAAAATGGTCCCTTTTCTTTTTTTACAGTACAGAAACAGAAAACGATAGAAAAATTCAGACAATTTTTATAAATAAAAATATCAAAATGGCGGATATATTGAAAGCCTGAAAGTGGATTCATAAAAAGTCGTCATCTCGTACAGACGATATCGTCCGAAGTTGAACTTCCAAACAATATATTAAATTGCTCAGAAGCCTTGTGTCAAGTGTGTGAACCTTTGATACTGTGAGAATATCAAATATTTAGCGACATATAAACATATAAATATATACACGAGAAAGTCGCCAAAGAAAAATGTAAAAATTGCTTTCAATAAAATGAACTTATTCCTTGATGTATTCTCATTTTTTAACACATTTTGAAAGTGTATCCAAACTGATTGAACACGTTGGATTCTTCAGCAAATAGAAATAAATATAATGTGAAAAAAAGTTTTATTATAATTCTGTCTATTGTTGGTAAAGTATGCACATTTTAGGAGTACATTATTTTAGTGCGCAATTGATCTCCCACGACTTCTTTCCAGGCATTATTTTTATAGGGGAAAGTAGGACATATCAAGCCATACTATGATTGGTTCATTTCTGGCTGACAACTTACTTAAAAATCGCAGATGGAGAGGTCAATCCGACTCACGACTGATTTTTAAAAAGGGCGTATGTATTTTTGCATATCACGAAAATTGCCTTTTTTCAAATCGTTGTAACTCGGAAACCGTTAATTGTACAAAAATGGCGTTCAGGTTGCCTTTAACCTTTAATATTCTACTGTTTAAATGATTATCTTTCAACAAGAACTTGAAATTTCGAATGTATTTGTTTTAGCTGTAACTTCTTCATTTTTCAAAAGGCACGAATGGGATAGCCATCAATCTGTAGGTTTTAATAAGAGCTTTAAAATAAAAATTATTAAAAAAAATCGAAACCGTGATTTTTTTTTTATTTAATTTTTTTGGTTCATTTTGACATTATCGAGAAAAAAAATCAATTTTTTTTCAGTGTATATTTTTTTAGAGTGCCCAATCGATTCCCTACAACTTCTTCCTAAGCGCCATTTTTGTACAATTAACGGTTTCCGAGTTACAACGATTTGAAAAAGGCAATTTTTGTGAAATTCAAAAATACATGCGCCCTTTTAAAAAATCGGTCGACAGTCGGATTGACCTCTCAATCGGTTCCAAACTTATGGTTTGCCATACTGAAGCCATGTGCAAAGTTTCATCCAAATCGTAGAAGGTCGACTCTGATTTTGTCTACTCATTCCTGAAATTGCTCAGTCCGGACTTGAATCTAACACCAAACGAGATCTCAATAACCGACGGAAACTATTTTCTCTAAAAATTTTAACGGAAGCGAAAACTTTTCACTTGATATCATTTTTCGTTTTACAACGTAACGCCAATGTGCAATTAATAGTCAAACATTTTTTTAATGGTTTGAACAGTCAACTAACAAATTTTTTGACAATAAGTTATCATTATTTTGCATGAAAAAGGCGGGTGGGTAATGTCAGAGTCCGAATATTAATTAGTTGATCAATTGTATGAATTATGCAAGCATTCCCCTTTTTCACATTTTTTCGCAAAAACAAAGAAGGCTTCACTTGATCTCGATTACTGTGAATTTCACACAGCGAAAAGTGCACAAATCTAACCAAACTGTTCTTGATTTGCACTAAACTGAGTATAATTACCTTCGATTTGCGAACAACAAACCCAAATAGTTCTTTAGAAAACTTTTAGAGTCATTAGAACGGCTGATGTTGTGTAATGCTCTCAACCGTTGTTTTTTCACCAATGCTAATGACTGGAAGCTGTGACGTAATCGCTCTTGTCGAAAGCGAAACTAGCTGTGCAAACGACACAAAACACATCTGCTCGCAGTGGCGATAGAATCCAAACTGATTCAATTTTTGTTAAGGGGTTGCTTTTTATGTGATTTCGCTTGTAGCTTTTTCACTAATGGGCGGTCCTAACGGCTATAAAAATAGCCGCATACAGAATTTTAATGTCGATTATTTCATTTCGGATTTGCATTTCATTGAAAGAAACTATCAGGGTGCTGTACGGGATTCATTTCTGTCTTTCAGAAGGACCAAATTGTGGAACTCACTACGATACTAAACACTGTTCGGAACATTTTCCTCGAACAATTTGTTGTACAGTAGCAGATATTTTGTTCTCTTCCTCAGAACGCGTTCTAATTGGCTGGTGTTGACATGGGTCAAATGAGACAGTTTTTTCAATAGTGTACTATTGAAATACTTCAATGCTTTTGCTATACACGTTTAAGTTGAAAAATTTCGATTCTATTGGTAGTTAGATCACTGAACCATGAGCTTTAAAAATACGAGAAAGGCAAACGCGCCTTATGAGTTATCCTCTTCGATACTCGTTTATACCAAACATTTCAGAAAAGTTTAATTTTGAATTATTTGAGATTATATCACAAAACTGAAAATTTTATCATAAAATTATGATCATATTTCCGATGGCATGTAGCAAAAATTATGTTGATTCGTTAGATACAACAATAGATATTCACGATCAAAAACTTATCACTCTCTTAGAAGGTAAATTTTGAAAAGGCACCCCATAGTAAAGTAAGTCGTATTCACGACAAAATAATTCAGGGGTAATGCCATTGCATTAGAGAGTATAAATCTACATAATGATTCGAGATTGCTCTCATACTATGTTATACAAAATAGCTGCCTATGAGACAAAGAATCAAATTTCATGTACAATCTTTTTTGTGTGATTTTAGATATATTTATCTGCTGATTTCACGTTCACGGCTTTAACCTGGTTACGGTCGTTGACCGGAATTTTTTTAAAAATTACTTTCCTTTTTTTAACAATCTTGAGTGGAATCAGCAACACGAGATTCCCTTTTTCAGGAAGCCCGCTAAATTCGAAGATTCATAATAATATAATATTGAGAGTGAAAGCACAATTTGCATACGAACTTTCTTGTTAAGTCAATGTATTAAAAAAAACTCTTAAGTCGACGATATTCGCATTCCCACAAATTTTTAAGAATTTCCCTAAAATCCATAATATTGCCAGCGGGCCCGAACTTCCTCTCGATGGCCCTGTTTGTCATGCTGAAGACACACGTGTAAAGTTTTTTCGGAGCGAAGAATGTGAAGCATGGGATTGCTTTCTTTCAAGTTACGGTAGGAAACGTAAGTAATTATACTGATTTTTCAATCTTTTTATTCTAAAATTTCTACATTATTGTAATAATATAATAGCAATAATAATAATAATAATATTAATAATAATAATAATAATAATAGTAGTATATAATGTTGTATATATAACTATGTACAAATTATTCTGATTTCTTTTTTTTCCTTCTGCTCAAATTGCATTTTTTCGCATAGTTTTATTAGTCATTCGCTGAAACATGTTTTGTTTAGTAGCATGTTCAGCCGTAGTGCCTCACGACCAGCACTACTAGTAGGATCAATTCAACACGCTTCCTTCCAATTGCATTTTGTTTACTGTCTGCCACCGCAGTTCAATAAATTTTCTTTTTATTTCGTGTTTGTCTTAATGCGATCAATGTTCTTAGTAACTCAGAAATGATCAATTTCGTCGAACGATATTGCTGTAGTTCTGCTGCAGAGTTTGATTCGTTTCATGATCAACACAGTTTTGCATGCATCGACCAAAAACCGATTCCGCTTTCGTTACTATACCTGTGTTTTTCTTATCAAGAGAGTACCCTATCGTCACTAAAATCGACGGTGTATATATATATTCAATATTATATAGTATTCATTCTGTTTACAGTTTCCTGCTCTGCTCTACTCTGTCGTTAGGATTATAAGTTGTTGTTGTTGCTGCTTTGTTTTGCTATATAGTTTAGAACTTTTTACTTCAATTATTACTGTTTGTTCTAGTTCCAGTGGGCTGTGACGCGACACGACGATTTTAGTTTCCCTTACTTTAGACTTCGTGTTCCGATTCGATGTGATGAAAAAAATCACATACGATAGGTATAATAATATTGACTTGTCTTAACTGTTCTAGTAAACCTAAAATAGTACATTGGTTGCAAGTTTGCTTTTCTTTTTCATTGTTTACATTTTCTTCATTTGTTATTCCATTTACTTGGTATTGTATTGTTGCTGTAGTTGTTAAACTTTGAATCCCTTTCCGATTTGTTAAATCGCCGTAAAAAGTTTGATTGATTTATAGTCCCGTTTGGTCACTAACTGTTTTAGCGTTTACTTGATTCTATGTCTTTCCTAGAAAATTACCACATCACACGCTTGTTTTCGGTCAGAGTCGATTGCGGAAGATTGCTCTTAAAGAGTATTATGTACTATGTTTGGTTGCTATACTTCATTGTAACTATAGGGAATCGAATGCATATCTTTTTTTCGTAATCATGACTGCCGCAAAACGAGTTTTAATTGATGTTGTTTTTCAATGTACCCACGTTGTAGAATTGCACTTTTTGTTACTCAATGGTACCTGGAAATGTGTACAAACTAAGTCCGAAGCAGTGGAATATTTTATGCAAAAAGCGATCAATCAAAAACTTGACTCTATGCTCCTGATATCTTTTTACTGTCAGGATCTCGTGAATAAATTTTTAAAAATGCTAGAGCAAACTAAAGTTTAGCAATCATGAACACACATCAAAATTGTAGGACATATTCGAAAAAAAGATTCCCACGCTACTTAAGAGTTTTTTTCTGACGAAACAATCGACCAAACAAAGCGGAGATCAAATAAAGAATTGCGCCGTTCATGGACTGCCTTGCATTATTAATAAGAACCTTTTGTATTCGTTTTAAGACAGCGAAACACCACATAGAGGAAACATGAAACAGAACCTTTCAACTAAACTAAAATTAATAATAAAAGAGCAACGAATATAAATAAAATGAATGTCAAACGGAATCTACACAAAAATAACAATTAAATCTACACTACTAGCGAAAACAGAAACGAACAGACTACGCTTGTCTTTTCAGTTTAAGGTATATTTTAATAAAAAGCAAATTTCGCTACCCATTCGCTAAATCACGACC
This sequence comes from Malaya genurostris, assembly GCF_030247185.1. Classification (NCBI taxonomy): domain Eukaryota; kingdom Metazoa; phylum Arthropoda; class Insecta; order Diptera; family Culicidae; genus Malaya; species Malaya genurostris. Next base: position 253,018,068 of record NC_080571.1, on the reverse strand, counting down.
AGACAAAGCGATATTTCAACGGTTCGCAATCATCTTGTTTCATCATTGCTTACAATTTACTTGGAATACGTTGGTAAGCGCGCTCTTTCGTCGTATCAGTATTCTGGTCTGTTGCATTCTAACTAGCACACACGGTTCACTGCTCGCCATCTAATACAAAGCATTTAAATTAGCTACATCTAGAACAAATTAAAATAAAAAAAGCATTTAAATAGAGGAATTTCGTATAACAAATAGGCTGTCCAGTTGGCTGCCATTGGCTGACGGCACACTTGTCGCTAGTTGAGTAACTAAGATTTAACTAATCTTTGATGTGAGTTTCATGTTAGATGATTTTTGTTTTCAAATAATTTAATTGTAATCCTCACTAAGTAACTTGATTATACTATGCTGCAGCACGGAGTTTTACATGGTGATTGATGTTTAGTACTACCGCCATCAGCAAACATGCGGTGCTTCTAATGAGGCTGTGTTGGGATCCGTCGATTTCTGATTGATTGAAGTATGGTGAACATGTTTTTTTTTTGTTCTAATCAGGATCACTGATCACGTTCGAATCTCTGACGCCAAAAGTATCAGTTGATTGTGTTCGTTGTTGAATTGATATTTTAACAAGAAATACTAACCAATGCGTTTCAACATATTCCCAAATGTCACACACAAATTCATCAATATTAGAATAGAAAATTTATTCTCGGTCATTTCCTTCATTTTCGCTCTTTTTCAGAAAACTAGCGGTGGAGTTCGCTTGCTTTCTAACTGCACTAAAGAATTGAAATCATTTCCGGCATTTCTTAACTCGTTTGAAACCTTTAATCACAACTTACTGACAACCAGAAAATTTTCATTTGTTTTGTTGTTAACCGATCAGCAAAAATGTTTTTCATCTTTTTACATTCATATTGTACTAAGACGATCGAGTTCATTTAAACAAATCATTTACTTACTATTCCGTAGAAAGTCATTCCAGAGAATTAATTTCCCAAATATAGCATTCTCCAGATCTTTTATCAGAAAAACCTCTGCCAGACCGAGACCGGACGAACTAAAGCATGAAGTATTTCCCTAGAACGGCTAGGTATTAGTCAGGAAGAAAATTACCAGAATGCTCATTAACTGTACTTCTTGAGTTAACTCGTCAGTCAATAAGTCCCTGGACTATCAGATAGGTGGTGTCACTAACTGAAAATTCCGCTAGCGCTCAATAGAGACATTTTGGAGATTACATCTGTCAAAATTTCTTGACACTCGGTTCATAAAATGTATTAGATGTTGTACTAGCAGTGGTTCTTCTTTTGAAAAATTAGTAACAATTGAGATCGCAAGATTGCATGTGTTGATAAAACACTGTTGAATGAGCACTTGGTTCACAAAATGGGTTCCACGTTTTCTCACGGCTGTCTGAAGTCCATGTATTGAAATTCGAATTGCACCATTGTGGTGCATCCACCACATTCGTCGAATTTAGCCCCCAGCGATAATTTGCAGATCTCAGATTAAAAAAGACGCTTGCTTGAGAAAGATTGAAGCGATTTCCAGACCAAGGAGAAATCGTGGTATAAAAGTGGTGTAGAAACGTTGGAACGCTATTAAAACAATTGCTCTTCAAGGAGCAATACAATTTTTTTTGGAATAAAAAACGTGTTGTTTTATATGTCTGACCGGGATCTTTTGTATCGACATTCAACAAGATAATGATTACCAAATCATTTAGCTATAATTGTTCATACTCAGTTGTAGCTTCCTAGAGTTAGTTCGGTCTATTGTGCTTGGCCAAACAAAAGTTTGTTAGGATACGTTGTTTCAGTTACAATATAGCATAAATTTAAATCTTCTTGTTAAAATAATTCGAATGATGTAGCCAAAAAAAGGGCTTAGTTTTGTGGAATATACTTCCGTTCTACGCCCGATTATCCCATATTCCAAAATAGACAACTGAGAGAAATGCGAGTAAAGAGTCAAACTAAGATTTCTATTTGGAGAAAAACGGTGCAATGAAAAAAAAACCTCTTCTGTCAGAAACTATACTTAGAACCAACTTATTTTTACCTGCCGATGTTTTCGTTTGTAAATTGAATTATAGCTATTTTTCATGATGCGACAGTTATGCCTAGAAATGTACCAAAATAGGCGAAATTCTACGCAAATCAGACCCATTGTGATTTCACTACGCTACAGAAATCTACAGAAATGCCAGATCTGCAGATTTCTTATAAAGTGCTGCAGACGTTGTTGTTGCAGATTTTTTGCAAAATTTTGAAAATCGAATTTTTCGCAGACTTTTTTCAAAATTTACAGACTTTTCAGTTGGCTGCGCTGTTTTTATTCTTCTCTCTGAATCAATTTTGTGTATCATACTTTACAGAGAAATGAAAGCCCGCAGACAGACAGAAGAGAGTAGATGGGCTCAAGATGCTGTCCTACGATTTCTTTCAAACGAAGCTGACGGTTAGCCAATACAACTTTAATCAAATTAATCCACGTTCGAGAAGGGACGATTCAAGATCGGCTATACGGATTCCGTTGATGGCAGAAATTTAAATTATTGCTTTTACTGATAAAAAAAATTGAATTAATGCTCCGGCTCATACTTTGAAAACCGATCCTGAAGTAGATATAGAAATTCGGATGGGGAGTGCTATCGCATGCGGCTTACTCACCAAATGTAGCCCCTTCTGATTATTAGTTTTTTACTTCGATGTAGATTTCTTTTTATGTAGCTGGGAATGCCCAACACTTTGAATAAATATATTTTTTTTTATTTTCCTTCTCGAATAATCTTTATATAGCGGTGTTTGAAACTTAAATACCGGTATTTCGATAGATTATTATATAAAATGTATATTTTTTTCTTTACGTGCTACTCTGGCCGAGGGTGGATAGATTATCATACTAAATTCGCGATTTTAAAAAACTAACATTTGTTCTCATATTCTGCAAATTTAAAAACATTTGATTGTGGTTTTTCTGGAATTTTTCAATTTTTCTGGAATTGGCCTTTGCATGTTGGATCAAGAGGAAAGAGATTTTACATCTGTTTTAAGGAGAGGAAAACCTTCATCTCAGCCATAGACGGCAAAGATTGCCTCACGTTTGATATAACGTCAGATGGCATAGCGATCGTTTGAAAAAATCAGAAAGTCGTATACTACGCCGACATGAACCGACTACCAGGAGACTGCGTCACCTAGACGGTTTTGACATATATTTCGCACACATAAAATTAGATATACATATGTTGGCACCTTTAGGTCGAATCTTCCTTCCTAAACGATAATACCAGGTGTATTTCTAATAATTTCTGTTTTTTCGGTAACTAAAAAACACTAATTGCAAGGGAATCGTTACAATTATTTCATTCGAAATATTTTCCATCGCTTTTTACACCTTTCTGCCTTTGGTCTTAAAAAACAGTCGTATGTTCGAATCCCGACCTGGAATGATTCGTACTGTCAGTAGAATCGTAGCACCAGCCATGCAATGGTTCTGTACACTCTGAATCGGCTGCGAAGTCTGTTGAAACAGAAGGTCAAATTCCACTACAGGAATGTAATACCAAGGCTTTTTTGCCTTTGGTATTGAACCGCTGGGAGAATTTTTATCGCCAATTTTCATAAGAATCCGTAAGCCGTAAGCAGCATGGTCAAGCACTTCCCAGTGAGTCGCAAACTTCTATCGTTCTTTGGATTTTGGTCGATTTTTCGCAATGGTTCAGTTCAAATCGTTCATTTGTAGTTGATAACGAACGCCGTGGATAGTTTCAGCAATTCGACCGTCTCCGATTTACATACAATTTTCGCTTATATAATTCCCAACTTAACTTGCGAGTAGTTCGGAATTTCGCAAAACGCGTGCTAAATTTTGACGCATTGCTTCACTTGCTTCGATGCCATATTCAAAACTGAAGAGCGAATTTCCCTAATCGAACAGTAGAGATGACGCTACACACACACGTTTTTAAAATGAAGGGTGAGCAGGTTTCATTTATTAGAATTTTAGAAACCGCGTGTTATTGTGATAGTGTTAGAACACGATCGTCATAAACTTCCACAAGCGCTCGGATACTTTTTTCCTTGATAGAACATGAGAAGCAATACAAAGCGATGAAAACTGATTCCAAGAACTTTTTCAACGCAAAACACTTAACGTAACGTAAAATTTCATCTATCGGAAGAAAACGGATATTAATTTGGGGTACACCTGGTACACTGATAAACTACTGTTACTTCTCCGATGTCATCTACTGAATGACACCTCCCGCGAGTCGAACATCAATTTTGTAACACTTTCTTATGATGATATTCAAGGTACAGGTAAGATTGTCCGGCCATGAAAGAATTACGGGCGTGGCAGTATCATTCGATTGATCATACGCAAGATAGTCAACCCGAATACAGTTGAGTACGTTTGGAATTCCACAGAGGAATTATCTCATCCCTTCGGTTTTCTTACTGTACTCATCGGTACTAATTTTTCACTGGATGGACCGTGGATATATTCGATTTTTTTTTCTGAAATGTTGTTCAGTAGTTTAGGAATGTCCAACTGATTTGCTGTTTGCAGTTCAGTCAATCAATTGACACTGAACGATTCTCGGTTGCGCGTCCAGCTGCTAACGGGGCAAATCTAGAGCATTTATAAAACCACATATAACAAAGTAGCAAACATTATTTTGGATTTATTAACATAACTGTGCAAAAAGAAAAGAAATTTCAAACCTCGAATAAAAAATTGTCAAATAGAAATAACTACATCAGCAAAGTACGTTGCAATACGTTTAACAAAAGTAGTGAATAAGCTATTATTTCTGTAAATAATATAAATCGATGTAATGAGGACTCGTCACCATACTTAAGCCGTGTGTGACGATCGTTGAACGAAACCGAATGCGTCTATTTCATGAAATCTCTCCGGAAAAAACAACAACCTGGGTTCAAATTATGCTAGATATCACCACCAACTCTTCAGTTGCACCAATGCACAGCCGAGAAGCACCGACAACAGAAGCACAAGAAAAGAAAAAATAGATTCCCAGTAACTGAAGAAAAATAAAATACCGCCAAATGATGAGCGCGGTTTTTCCTCCAATGATCAACTAGCGTCGTACGGAATCTGATCACCTACTACTACCTATACTCAATCACTAAACACATACAAAATCACAGCTGTTCCCCTTCTTGTCGCCCTATGGGCTGTTGGCTCATCTTCCGTTCCTTCTACGTTCGATCGTCTACCACTGATAACGTGATCCAGCTAGTCTCGGGTTGTAATTTGTTGGGTGGATTATTGTCAGTCATTGTCGGCACGTGTCGCGAAATCTTAATTACCATCATTCACGAACTTTCTGTTCGCTGGCACCCAAATTTCCACACGTCTTTCATAGTTTGTCGGTACCATTTTCCTCAGGCTGGTTCTGTAATAGGCTAGCTTATGGTCGATCGGTTTGTGGTGTTAAAAATCTATTCAGACTGTCTGTAAATGTGTTTGCTGCTAGTTGGCTAGGGTGTACACACGATTTCCTTGTAGGATTGGACCCGCATAATTCACTGATTAATTGCTATATGCTTACATCCTCCGCAACTTTTGGATGCCAGCCTGTACGTACTTGACCACATTATATAGCGAGCTGTGTAACGTCATCGGTCCGTTCTCGTGGTCCAGCTCGATGAAAAAATCTAAAATAATTTGTCAGATTAAATATGATGTGGAAACAACCTACGGAAGCGTTTACCTGTATGATAACCCCGAATCACCAGATTGTCCGCTTGTTCCCATAAGTCCTGACAGTTGAGCAGATGGTTGAAAAGTGTCGCTTGCTTTTGAAATGCCATATGCACCTTTGAAAATAAAAATAGGATAATGACCGGTTAGGATGTATTTCTGTGTGTATTGAAAATTTTATCATTACTTGAACAGGCATCAGCAAGCACGGTGACGGGGATGAACTGATCGACGAGCACTGGATTGGATTGGTTTGGCCGGTTTGCCCGGAGCAGTAGCCGGAACTCTGAAACAAGAAAAAAAACAATACTTTAGCTAGCGAACTACTATTTCGACTGTTGTTTAGGACGGATGCGTTCATAAACCACGTAAGACCGATATTTGACACTTTTGAACCTCCCCGTCATTACTCGTTTTGTTAAATATCTCCTCCGTAGACTTTCTACGTAGACTTTTAAATTGTACTAAAAATAGGAAAAAACATTATTTTTATACCAAAAAACCAAAGTCCCTCTTCAAAAATCGCCGTAGACTTTCAGTTGTAATAAAAAAATGGATTTAAAACGAAGAATTTTTAGCTTATCAGGTGTACAACTTTGCTTCCGCCGTTTTTTTTCAAAGTTAAAAACTTCATTGCGAAAAAGTGCTTACAGATGTATTATTCAAAGTATTGTCCGTCGCTAGCGACAACTTTCTCCCATCTTTCCGGAAATTTTCGGATCCCGGCTCAAAAAAAGAAGTCCTTTTTTGACGCTATCCATGAAGCAATCCATTTTTCCAACTCTTCGAAGGATTGAAAATGTTGATCTGCCAGGCCGTGTGCCATCGAACGGAATAGGTGGAAGTCAGAAGGGCCGACATCTGGGGAATACGGCGGGTGGGGCAAGACTTCCCATTTCAGCGTTTCCAGGTACTTTTTGACCACTTTTGCGACGTAAGGCCGAGCATTGTCGTGTTGAAGGATAACTTTGCCATGTCGCTCTTGATATTGTGGCCGCTTTTCTTTTAGCGCGCGACTAAGGCGCATCAGTTGCGTTCGGTAGCGATCTCCTGTGATGGTTTCAACCGGTTTTAAGAGCTCGTAGTAAATCACACCGAGCTGATCCCACCAAAATACAAATTAACACCTTAGCGCCGTGAATATTCGGGTTTGCCTTCTACGAAGTAGCATGCCCGGGCTTTCCCCATGATTTTCTGCGTTTAGGATTATTGTATCGAACCACCGGTTACGATTCGATGTAAAAACCCTTACGATTTTGTCTTTGAAGCAGTTGCTCACATACAAATAGACGGCGCTCGATGTCCCTCGGTTTCAACTCGTACGGCACCCAGTTTCCTTCTTTCTGAATCATACCCAGGGCCTTGAGACGTTTTGAAATGGCTTGCTGACTCACTCCCAACGATTCGGCAAGCTCTTTCTGGGTTTGGCACGAATCTTTATCAAGTAATGCTTCTAGTTGTTCATCTTTGAAGGTTTTTTCTCTTCCACCACCATGTTTGTATTCGACATCGAAATCACCATTTTTAAACCCTTGAAACCACTCCCGACACGTTCTTTTACTCAGAGCAGCATCACCGAAAGCTTCTGAGAGCATTCGATGCGCTTCAGCTGCATTTTTTTCGAATTGTAACAGAAAAGTAAAACTTCCCGCACATGACGAGAATTGGGCACATAAACAGACATTTTCGAGCGTGAATAATACGAAAACAAGAACAACTATCACTGAAACGGCGATGACAATTCGTTAGGCACTGTACACACTCACTTTAAAGGCATTATCATCTATGTATTTTGACCAGCCTCAGCCGGTACAGCCACCTATCGGAAAACGGTGGAAGCAAAGTTGTACATCTGATAATAAAACAAACCCTATGTCAAGAAATGCGACAACAGCTAGTTATTGAGTTTTAAACATTTGCTCAACTTCAGAAAGATTTAAAATCTTGCCATCCGGTGATGATCTCGCTGAAATGTTAGTATGAGCCAAGATATGAGCTCTCTTTTATTGAACTACCAAATGCAACATTCAAGCTAGATCGGTAAAATGTATGGGAAAACTGATTTTGTACAGAAAAATCGTATGAAGGTCACTGTATAGACTCTAACATTGGTAATTTGTATTTGGATTATATCGAAATAAATGAGATGGTAAAATTTCTAGCTCCACTAAACTATTCGTGTTCCATCTTAATACTGTGCGATGGCGAAGACTGATTTTGCTCTAACATGGTAGGGTCTGCTTGGCGGTTTATGTTAAAACGTTAAGTGGCGTTAACAGTTCAACAAAACCTGTTATTGCAATGACGAGTCGAAGACGAAACGTAAACAAATATTCTAGTGTTTAAATGAAAGTATTCATCAGAAACTTGCAAATGCTTTTAAATTATTTCAGTTTCAACTTCAAATATTCAAATGTCAAATGGTAGTTGTATTTACAAGTTTATAATAAAAACATATAACTTTTTGTTCAATTTCTATTTTTGAATAAATTCTCTAATTTTTGAAAAAAGCATCAAAGTTTTTTTTACCTTTCTCTATAATAAGGTAATAAAATTGCCAGAAAACCCGACTTTCGATAGGAGCCTCGAAGACCACTAGTGTTGCATACCTTTCGACTCAACTCGACGAGATCGGAAAATGGCTGTTTTTGTGTTAGGGTATGTGCACAGTTCGTAGATTTAATCTTTACGCTCGGGTATGGTTGAACCGATTTCAATAAGCTTAGGCTCGTCAAAAAGCTACTATTATGTTGTGGATCAAGTTCGAAGATCAAATGGTTGACACTTCCGGCTCCGGAGATATAATGGCATAAGTGACGTAACTGACAAAACGCATATTTTTTCTCTGCTCAATTTTCTCGGATATGGCTTAACCGATTTTAACAAGCTTAAGTTTGGAAGCTACTGTTGGATTGTGAGTTCGAAGATCAATTGGCTGTCAATTCCGGTTCCTGAGATATGAGTGGTATAAGTGTCGTAACCGACAAAATGCATTTTTATCTCTCCGATTTTTTTTCTCAGAAACTAGCTAATGATCAAGTTCAAATGTATTATTTCTGATACTTTTGATTCCGAGTATGTAGTCGAATCTGCGACGTAAGCGTTTTTCCTAGATGGCCGAATCGATTACTACATGTTTGAGCTTGTTTGAACGCTACTATTGTGATGTGAATTTAGTTCAAAAATCGATTGGTTGTGACTTCTGGTTACAGAGATATATTGGTATAAGTGTCGTAATCGACAAAACGCGTTTTTTCCATCCGATTTTTTCTCAGAAACTAGCTAATGATCAAGTTCAAATGTATTATTTCTGATCTTTTTGATTCCGAGTATGTAGTCGAATCTGCGACGTGAGCGTTAAGTCATGCTTTTCTGAACTAACCGAAACAAACTTATACCGTTCTCGTTTATTGATCAGCCCGAGAGCTGACCCAGAGTCGCCCAAACAACATTTTAGATGTTTGTTTTAGCAACCTGAGGTCGCTCTAGATCGGACTCCAATCGCGTAGTTTCGCTCTGAAAATTTTCTCGGGTCGCACACGACATCCATGCGAGTTTATTTTTTCTTTTTATGAGTTGTTGTTTAGGGCGCGTACCACGTGTTCGTTTTACTCGGAGTCAGAGTCGCCCGCGTGTAGGTTCAAAAACGAAAACGGTATTAATGAATGTGTTTTAAAAATCAGCCCAAATTAGGGTCAAAAATTATTCTAACGATGTTTTAATGAGACTATTTTAATTACAAGAGACAGTCATTATCAGGCCACTAGACGGATCAAGAAAAGATTTTTCATCCAAGAAGTGCATTCGCCATTTTTAGAAATTAGCCGATTCGGTGATTTCCGTAAAACAAATTATAGTTTGCCACACGAAAAACGTATGCTAAGTTTCATCCAAATCGGAACAAGTCACCATTTCTGGTGTTAATTTCTAGATTCGTGAACTTTCACTCCCCGATGAATCTACGTGTTTTATGAATGTGTGCTTGGTAGAACTCGAAAACCACACTAACCTGCGATCCCACGGAGGTGGGTGACAGCGGCGACGGTGTATTGCCATTCACCATATCGGCTGATACGGTTGTGTTTGGTTTCTGGTTGTACTCTGCGATAATCCTCTGCACTTCCTTTATGTCATGACGTCGCATTTTGTACAGCTTCAGATAGATTAGCGACTGACACCGTAAACTGGATTGAAACAGATTGGTTAGGATTACACTGAATCAAGGCTTGCTACAGAATAATTACCTTAATATCGCCACTTTGCTATGGATGCTACCCTGTACCGTGAGATGCTGCTGTTGACTACGAAATTTCGATGAAATGTACCTACGAACAAAGATAAACGTTAGACGGCAACCATGGTAAAAACGATCCAAATGGCACTCACTTGATCAAACTGAGCGTATCTTTATACATGGTGAAAGCGGCCTTCTCGGTGATCGGATCCCTCTCCATGGTGTCACCGGTAAGAAGAAAGAATAGCACCGCTTCCAGGTAGAGCATGGCTTGCGCCAGATGATCACCCTCTCGGTCAGCGGCATGCTTCAGTCGTTTCGCTTCTGACAGATACCGGTTTTGGTCCCGAATTTCCAGTTCGTCGTCGTTGGAACGCTCGAAATACGATACGTATATCATTTTGACCGGAGCCGTACTAACTCCGGTCCCAATTGAGCTGCCCAGTGCTGGTTCTACGGCCGTCGAAGCCGGAGCTACCTGTTGTTTTGTGTTGGAGATTGCGGTATTTGGGGCACATGTGACAGGAGCAGGTGGTACAGGAAGCTGTTGTTGTTGGTCCGCTTCTAACCGATCGTGATTGGTTGGAGGCATTTGGTCAAGTGCTTCGGTCTGAAATGGTTTACAGTGTAAGATACTTGTAGGACTAGAACGAATAATTACACTTTCGTAAGTGGCTATCGCTAACTCGCACCATGTTTAAATGATTGGAAAATGGTAAAGCTCACAACTCAGATGAATGATCGATCGCACCGCCGGTTGCGGTTGATTGTGGTAGAGAAGGCCCTCGTGAGTATGGTTGTTGGATGAGCGTTTTGCGCAAAAGTGTATCAAATTGAAAATACCTATAGTAGATCAGAGCAGCAAGTTTGCGGACAGCGATAACAAGAATCAAAACAAAACTTCATCATTGGACTAACTAGTTGAGATCATCGGTTTCAATAATAGTGTAGCATAGTTGGCGTTCAGTAACGTCGCTCATAGGAAGCGTGCCCGTTCCAGGAACTTGATTCCCGCTTATCAAGCAAATTTTTGAAATACTCTGCTTTCTGCTTGTAAACGCGCAGAAGTTCTCTTGCCTGCTGGAGCTCTCTTCGAAGCTGCCGAACTTCGTCCCATGTTTCCGTTTGGACTGATACGTCTTCCGTCGTTGCCACCGGCCGCACCACCGAACGGTGCCTGTGCCGGCGATGATAATGATGGTGATGATGATGACCCATGGTAACCGTGCTCACTTGCTGCTGCTGCTGCTCACAGCGAGATAGAACGATCTAGAATACAGAAATAAATGCGAGTGCAATTCCGATGTGCTGGAAAATTCAGTACCGATACCCGCTCGTAGTTTTCGAATGCGTATGTGATGCGATGTTTTGTTAGTTACGATGTATCCTGAACTTCGCAAACGGCGAATTGTTGGTTGCACATGAGAGGAATTCACTTAAGACTAGTTTTACGACCAAGCACATAATATTCCGGTATTATCAGACCCTTGTTTTTAGTTAGCAAATGAATTATTCCGCAGTTAATGTTAATTGAACGATACATTATTATCTAACCGAACAGTGTGATTATGTACAGTCGAATGATAGAAAGATTCCTAAAATGAAACGGAATCGTTTTATAGCTTTATCGTTTTATAGCTTTATTTATTTTATAGTTTTATCAATTATTAAATTTCAATTTCTTTCACGATTGTAGTAGTCTAATTTTAACTGTCATTCCCACTTAGCAGTTTAATTTAAACAGGCTGTTTTTGTTTTTTTTCGGACGAAAACGAGTTTAGACTTCTATGTGGGAATGGCAGTTTAATTCGAGGAATGAAATCAATTGTGTGCATTTCGCACAAACCAGTTACATGCGTAACTAAAAGCCCTAAATATTATTCAAAATGTTCGTTGCCCCAGAAAAGCCACATAGGATTTTCGTATATAATTTCAAATATGTTAAGGTTAAACTGATGGTATGACGAACGTCGATCGCTTGCTACAGAATAAACAGTAAAGAGAATATACGTTTAAAGTGACATAGTAGAGATTGTTTATCTAGTCAAACAGAACACAAAATCGCGATCGAATTGATTGTTACATCCTAAACATCATTATCTATGATTAAAAAACCGTTTTCGGAAATTTTTTTGGTAATTGAAAATTGCTACACGAGACTTTTTCAACCGATTTCCAATTTTTTCGGAGTGGTCAAATAGTTTTGTACTGTAGCTTTCGTAAAAAAAATGAAACATTGATTGTCTCGAACGAGAAATACAAAAAAATACGAAAAAAAACCGGAAAAATTTGTTTTTTTTTTCGTGTTTTTCAACTTTGACGCCAATTTTGCCTTTCTCATATAGAAACTCTGTGCAATCACTGTGAAAACCGACTTTTGAACCGAGGCCCGGATGGCCAAGTGAGGTATATGACTCTTCGACTTAGTTCGTCGAGTATGAAAAATGTCTGTGTGTTTCGATTTTCTCAGAGACCACTTAACCGATTTTCTTCAACTAAGATTCAAATGAAAGGCCCTTTAGGCTGATTTAAAACAGATTTTTTTTAAAACACTTAAACAATGCCTTGATGCCGAACCCTTATCGATCAATTTTGACTAAAACTAGATAAATTTTCACTAAAAATAATGAAAATTATACGGCATTTTCCTCAAAAAAGAAATTCATTTACTGGTTTTACGTTTCGCCTCAGTCTCGTCAGTGCGCAGCAGTTTCATTTGAACTGCTATCGCGACCTGATGGTTCAACATAAACTGCTAGGCGGACGTAATTTGAATACTAGGTTAAAGGCGGATATAAATAAATGATATATAAAAAAAAATAATGCTTTTTGTGAAACACTTTTTGTTACGCACTGGTGAATCTAACACGAAACGTAAAAAAAGTACAAATAATTTCGTGCGCCTAGCATAAATTTGGAGGTTTAAAAAATAAACCATTTTTCCCCTCCAAGTTACCATAGAAATTCAATATTGGGGACACTCCGGATAACGGTATATAAAGGAAAGGCATATGCGCAATGGAAGGGCAATTCAGAGATGAAATGCCAATGACAGTTCTCAATTATAGATATAATTTAGAAATGTTTGCTTGATCTTCTGCGTTTATAAAATAGTTTCATCGGTTTCACGTTTTGGTGACCAGCCGCAGTTAGGTTTCTTGTAAATTGTTTTTCTACAGTTGATATTTCTTGATGAAATGCTAAAAATGAATGTCTATAGATATGTTGCCTCCCATTTCTCCATAAGCTTCCAAAACTTCATGGACCACAATGACATAATTTGAGTTTCTTTCGTTCCCAAGAAAGTTTTGGCACAAATAAATCAGCTGTTTTACAAAAAAGGGTGAATCTTACAAACGTACACAAATCAAATTTCTCTCACCTACTAATAAATGCATCGAAATCCTACAGTTTTACCTTAAAATTCGAATTCTACAAAAATCTCCATCTTAGAAATACAAAGAACTAAAGGGTGATTTTTTAAGAGCTTGAGAACTTTTTTAAACAATAAAACGCATAAAATTTGCAAAATCTCATCGGTTCTTTATTTTAAACGTTAGATTGGTACATGACATTTACTTTTTGAAGATAATTTCATTTAAATGTTGACCGCGGCTGCGTCTTAGGTGGTCCATTCGGAAAGTCCAATTTTGGGCAACTTTTTCGAGCATTTCGGCCGGAATAGCCCGAATTTCTTCGGAAATGTTGTCTTCCAAAGCTGGAATAGTTACTGGCTTATTTCTGTAGACTTTAGACTTGACGTAGCCCCACAAAAAATAGTCTAAAGGCGTCAAATCGCATGATCTTGGTGGCCAACTTACCGGTCCATTTCTTGAGATGAATTGTTCTCCGAAGTTTTCCCTCAAAATGGCCATAGAATCGCGAGCTGTGTGGCATGTAGCGCCATCTTGTTGAAACCACATGTCAACCAAGTTCAGTTCTTCCATTTTTGGCAACAAAAAGTTTGTTAGCATCGAACGATAGCGATCGCCATTCACTGTAACGTTGCGTCCAACAGCATCTTTGAAAAAATACGGTCCAATGATTCCACCAGCGTACAAACCACACCAAACAGTGCATTTTTCGGGATGCATGGGCAGTTCTTGAACGGCTTCTGGTTGCTCTTCACTCCAAATGCGGCAATTTTGCTTATTTACGTAGCCATTCAACCAGAAATGAGCCTCATCGCTGAACAAAATTTGTCGATAAAAAAGCGGATTTTCCGAATGGACCACCTAAGACGCAGCCGCGGTCAACATTTAAATTAAAATATCTTCAAAAAGTAAATGTCATGTACCAATCTAACGTTTAAAATAAAGAACCGATGAGATTTTGCAAATTTTATGCGTTTTATTGTTTAAAAAAGTTCTCAAGCTCTTAAAAAATCACCCTTTATAAAGGGCGAAATTATTCCATCTGTTGATGTAAGGTTCGCCCACCGTGTTCCATGCCAACAAACAGGGCGATACTGTAATTGCTAGTAAGGAAGGGCGAAACTATTTATTTTCTTTATTTTAGATGGTTTCCGGACCGTTTACTACTGAAAATAGTGAATAAGACGATAAAATTGCCCGCAGATTTGTCTTAGTCGCGAAAACGAACTAATTTTATGAAAAATGCGCAAGAGCATAACTTCATAACTTACACAGGAAGTATAAAAGTAAACAAATCGAGTGAAACTCTTTTTATGTTGATTTATTCAGTTGATATACAAGGATAGTGGTAAAATTTGCACGCCTTTTGAAGGCAAACCGACAGTTCATCGACTAATCAAAAATTGAGCTGTGAATATACGATAATTTCTAAATAGGATTTGAAAGTCGAAACATTCATCGACGTTTTCCTCCATTTGCTGTCAATGTTAGATTTCCTTTTTTGAAAAACAGCTGATACTAAACCAAGCTGAAATGATACTAAACCAAGCTCTTTTCTCTAAATGGTTCAATTTTTCCATTATCCGGGAGCAGCGGGAGCACGAATGAAAAATGCCTACTTTGATGCATGTGCATTTCAAATTTCGTTGCACCTATTCACTGCTGCAAACCGTTTGTGTAAAGCTAGTTTCAACGTTGTTGAACTGAAAATCGAATCAGTCTCGAACCTGTTTTTATATCAGGTTTGCTCAAATCCCCGTTGTTAAGTGCGAAACCAACACAGTTTCGTGACAAGTATTTGTTTGATGAAACTACCCTGGGTCAGTTTCAGTTTTCTCAAGCGAAAACGACATTAGTAAGTCAAATATAAATGTCTAATAAACACAGATGATCAAGTAAACATTTTTAACTGATATATATGTTGAATATAGCCATTTTATCAATTTTTTTCACTGATATCCGAATAGTCACTGTCTTTCTGCTTTGAGTGTGAATTTTTACAGATCAAATTGAAAAAAAAATACGAGAAACAGTGTGTAAAGAACTATATCAGCAATAAAAATATAATCTTTAATGTAAATTTTTCGTTCCGTTTCTGAATTGCCCTTCAATTAAGCATATCCCTTTATTATACATTGCTATTCCACAGCGTCCTCAACGGTGAATTTCGTCTTTTGGTCCTAGCTATGACAGTTTTCAATATTTTTAGAAAACATTAAAGAAAACGTTTGCAAATTTTGTCTGGTTTCATTCAGAATTAATTGAACAACAACGGTATGGGTCCTACATCAAGAAATTTTTAGTAAGTTGTGCCAAAGAATGGTGTATAAGTTAAAAAAAACTCAGATATATAAGTTAAAAAGTTTTGTTCCTCGCTTCAAAAAATCCATTTTGCTGAGACACCACAGTACGGAATTTTTCAAAAAGAAAATTTTGAAATTGATTGAAAAATTCCCGTATAGAATTGTTTAATCTAAAAAAATAGTTCCGAAAAACGTTGTTTAACAATAATGATTTTTAAAGTTTGCCAACTTTTCAAGCAAATATTTTACGTGATGTTCGACCAGATAAACAATATCTGCTATATAATTTCAAAAGTATATAATCACAGTTGCACTGTGTAATTCGAACTATTAGGTGATCTGAAATCTTCGTTGAACTGATCTGCTGCAAATAACTGATCACATTTTTCTTCGCATGTCGTGCTAAAAACATTCTTCTCGAACACTACGAACCAATTTTTACGGGTGTACGTTATTTGGCCGAATTTTGTTTGGCATAACTTTGTTTGGCATAAATTTGTTTGGCATAACTTTTGTTTGGCATAAATCTTTTTGGCATAATGTCGTTTGGCATAAAATAAAAAATATATACTGTTTCATTTGGCATAATTGTTGTTTGGCATAATTTTCCGATGAGATTTTGCAAATTTTATGCGTTTTATTGTTTAAAAAAGTTCTCAAGCTCTTAAAAAATCACCCTTTATAAAGGGCGAAATTATTCCATCTGTTGATGTAAGGTTCGCCCACCGTGTTCCATGCCAACAAACAGGGCGATACTGTAATTGCTAGTAAGGAAGGGCGAAACTATTTATTTTCTTTATTTTAGATGGTTTCCGGACCGTTTACTACTGAAAATAGTGAATAAGACGATAAAATTGCCCGCAGATTTGTCTTAGTCGCGAAAACGAACTAATTTTATGAAAAATGCGCAAGAGCATAACTTCATAACTTACACAGGAAGTATAAAAGTAAACAAATCGAGTGAAACTCTTTTTATGTTGATTTATCCAGTTGATATACAAGGATAGTGGTAAAATTTGCACGCCTTTTGAAGGCAAACCGACAGTTCATCGACTAATCAAAAATTGAGCTGTGAATATACGATAATTTCTAAACAGGATTTGAAAGTCGAAACATTCATCGACGTTTTCCTCCATTTGCTGTCAATGTTAGATTTCCTTTTTTGAAAAACAGCTGATACTAAACCAAGCTGAAATGATACTAAACCAAGCTCTTTTCTCTAAATGGTTCAATTTTTCCATTATCCGGGAGCAGCGGGAGCACGAATGAAAAATGCCTACTTTGATGCATGTGCATTTCAAATTTCGTTGCACCTATTCACTGCTGCAAACCGTTTGTGTAAAGCTAGTTTCAACGTTGTTGAACTGAAAATCGAATCAGTCTCGAACCTGTTTTTATATCAGGTTTGCTCAAATCCCCGTTGTTAAGTGCGAAACCAACACAGTTTCGTGACAAGTATTTGTTTGATGAAACTACCCTGGGTCAGTTTCAGTTTTCTCAAGCGAAAACGACATTAGTAAGTCAAATATAAATGTCTAATAAACACAGATGATCAAGTAAACATTTTTAACTGATATATATGTTGAATATAGCCATTTTATCAATTTTTTTCACTGATATCCGAATAGTCACTGTCTTTCTGCTTTGAGTGTGAATTTTTACAGATCAAATTGAAAAAAAAATACGAGAAACAGTGTGTAAAGAACTATATCAGCAATAAAAATATAATCTTTAATGTAAATTTTTCGTTCCGTTTCTGAATTGCCCTTCAATTAAGCATATCCCTTTATTATACATTGCTATTCCACAGCGTTCTCAACGGTGAATTTCGTCTTTTGGTCCTAGCTATGACAGTTTTCAATATTTTTAGAAAACATTAAAGAAAACGTTTGCAAATTTTGTCTGGTTTCATTCAGAATTAATTGAACAACAACGGTATGGGTCCTACATCAAGAAATTTTTAGTAAGTTGTGCCAAAGAATGGTGTATAAGTTAAAAAAAACTCAGATATATAAGTTAAAAAGTTTTGTTCCTCGCTTCAAAAAATCCATTTTGCTGAGACACCACAGTACGGAATTTTTCAAAAAGAAAATTTTGAAATTGATTGAAAAATTCCCGTATAGAATTGTTTAATCTAAAAAAATAGTTCCGAAAAACGTTGTTTAACAATAATGATTTTTAAAGTTTGCCAACTTTTCAAGCAAATATTTTACGTGATGTTCGACCAGATAAACAATATCTGCTATATAATTTCAAAAGTATATAATCACAGTTGCACTGTGTAATTCGAACTATTAGGTGATCTGAAATCTTCGTTGAACTGATCTGCTGCAAATAACTGATCACATTTTTCTTCGCATGCCGTGCTAAAAACATTCTTCTCGAACACTACGAACCAATTTTTACGGGTGTACGTTATTTGGCCGAATTTTGTTTGGCATAACTTTGTTTGGCATAAATTTGTTTGGCATAACTTTTGTTTGGCATAAATCTTTTTGGCATAATGTCGTTTGGCATAAAATAAAAAATATATACTGTTTCATTTGGCATAATTGTTGTTTGGCATAATTTTCATTTGGAATGATGAAATCATGCATATTTTCTTTTGATTCGTTTTATTCTGGGAGTAATTTAAAAGGTTGGAATACATAACGGCCTGAAACACTTGGATTATAGGTTTTCCGATTAGCGATTGGACGACTCGGACTGCGTTACCTCGGCGGCTTGGCGCCGCCGAGGTTGCCTTGTCCTCGTTATGGTCTAAAACTAGAAAATAAATTCTAAAGCTAGGATAGCTCCTAGCTTTGAATAGACCGGGCAAACGAGTGGATTACAGGTTTGTGTGCGGGGGCCGCCGCTTCCGACGGCGGGTCGGCGGCCGACTCAGCCGGCATCGCCTCGGTGGCTGAGTGCCACCGAGTCTCCTTGGCTTCGTTTATGTGGCTTCGCCACATTGATAGACACATAACAAAAATATTCACTTAAAAATCGAGAGTAATAATCGAGCACTAATCGGAAATACTCCCAGAATAAATAGTATATCTAAAGAAAATATGCACAATTGAAATTATGCCAGATGAAAATTATGCCAAACAACAGTTATGCCAAATGAAACAGAATGTCTTTTTATTTTATGTCAAAAGACATTATGCCAAACAATTTTATGCCAATCAAAAGTTATGCCAGTCAAATTTATGCCAAACAAATTTATGCTAAACAAAATTCGGCCAAATAACGTACACCCAATTTTTACCTAGGTGGTAAAATATTATACCTAAATAACTGATACATCTGAAAGTCGAAAGATTTCTAGCTTGCTGGTTTCCGACCATAAAAGAACCTTATGCATACAAACAAGTTGGGTCAAAAATCTTGAATTGGACACCATGCGCTCCCTAATGTAACCTAATCCGTTCTCTGGATATTTTGGGAACGGTTTCCTCTCTAACAACCTTACACAATGAAGCAACCGAGATGTTCAATACCTCATGAGAATGAGTGAACCGTTGATAAAAAAATATCGAAGCACCCAAGCGAAAGCCACCCACAATAAATAATAAAAAAAAACAAGCAAAATCACCACCGAAACGTACCTGTGCAATGGTACTAGATTTGTCCCTTTTTCGTCGTTTTTCCTTGTAGGAATTGCTGCTTGAACTAGAAGTGCGTTTTCGCCGACTGACGCCCTCTGGCGGAGGCTGCTGCGGTTGTTGCTGTTGCTGCGCGGGAGGTTGCACTACATGCTGTGCGGCCACTGCCAGTTTCGATAGAGCTACGGTGGACATTTTGCTATCCTCAGCTTCCGGATATTCCTGCTTGATAAGATTTTCGTGCTTGATATTGAATGGTTTGGTGTTTGCACCGCCGGGGCCACTGAAAACTAGCGCTGACTTATCCTCCTTAATCGGATAGTTAGTGCTGGTGGCACCACCGCTGCTGTTATGACCGTACAGCAGTTTTTCGCTTTTGGTTGGTAACTTCTCGTCGTAGGTCAGCTGCTGTTTGGCGGTGGACGCTGATTTTTGTGCCGAACCAGATCCTGATGAAACTGACGAAGCTGAGGTATTATTGTGATTGTTGTTGTGGTGATGGTGTTGGGGTGGAAACAGTGGAGAGGCGTTTTCTTCGCGATACTCACGCGAACGCTCTCGCGATTGGTGTTCGCTAGCATTGCTATTGCTCCGGTGGCGTCCATTCTCCAGTAGCACCGGATCGTTTGCCACCAGCTTAGGATCGATCCCATCGGTCAGTCTGTAGTTATTGGATGAAGATTTGTCGTCATTCATCCGTTGCGGGGCACTCGTTTCGAAATAATTGCCGGCTATCGAGTTTCGCCGCTTCTTCATTTCGTATGGGCTTTTGCTCTTGTGTCGAGCGGAGGCACTGCGCTGGGCACTGTAGCTTTCATTCGTTTTCGCCAACTGTTGTTTGGCTGGCGGTGGCGGTGGTATCTTGAGCAGACGATTCAAATCGATGCGGCAGATAAGGGAGATGTTGTTGAGTAAGGCAGTTCTGGCGGGTGATAAAAGCACTTTTTCTACGATCGACGACGACGATGCTGATGCAGAGGTACCACGACTTTCCGCGCCGACCGAGACAGGAGGTGGTGTAGTAATACGGGACAAGTCCGTTTGAGGCACACTAAGTAGGTGCATTTTGGAGTTGGGAGTTGTATTGATGGTAGTCTGAATGGACGAAGCCTTCGTGTGATGTACCTCTTCTATCACGACCTGACCTTTACCTTTACCTCCTTTACCTCCCTTAGCTCCACCTTCTTTGTTGATGGAAAATAGTTTCCGTAAAGTGTCCTTTTTGTTTTTGTCACTCTTGATTTTGTTGATTTTCTAGAACATAACAAAAACATTATGTTTACTGAATAACAATTAATTCAATGGCTTACCTTATCCCGTTTAACTCCTCCATCGCTGGCACTACCAGAATCACTGAGAGACCGGCCCAAATTGTCCTCATCATCGTCATCATCATCGTCGTCATCAATAGAAGCTGACGTGGAAGTCGATGGTTTTCTCGGTACTACTTTGGAAACCGATGAAGGCTGACCAACCGTTGTCATTGGTGGGAAAGGAGGTGAGATGATTGAAGTTCTTCGAGGTGATGACATGCTGGAAAAAAATATTAATACAAGTTACATTTTGAGACACAAAAACAGCATCAAACCATGCACTTACTCATCATTACTATCCGATGTAAACTGATCAACTCCTAGAGGCTTCGGTGGCAACATGTTCACACTCTTGATGGGGCTCGATTTGGTACTCTTGGATTTTTCAGGCAGCCTCTTCTTTTCGTCCATTTCGCTGTTGCCCACGTTACTGTCTCTGGCCGGTTCCGAATCTGAATCGTCAGTTGTGGTGAGAACTTCTCGGCTGGTTATTTTTTGATTCGCTCTGGAGGAACGTCTTCGGGCTGCAGTCTTTTTGGCGGGTGTGTTTGAAGTATCCTTTTTAGTAGGTGTTGAAGATATCGTTTTAGTGGAAGAAATCGATAATCGTCGTTTGCTGTTAGTACTGGCCACTGAATCCGCATCCGACTGTCTGGTACTAGAAGAACCAACAATGGAAGATGCACTCGTTGTAGCTGGGTTCTTCTTTGGTCTGCCTCGACCTTTTTTCTCCTTCTCGAAGGATTGCGATCGACTTCGCCGAGAACTCGAGAACCCGTCGTCGTCACTACTACTGGACCCATCTCGTTCCCGTTCTTGAAATGTTTTCGTTGGCTTTCGCTTTCGTTTTACCTTCTGCCCTGCCCTTGGTACAGCATTGCTTATCGCCGTGTTGCCCAACGCAGTCGCACCCGTTTCCATATTATTGTCCTCAATATCGGATATTCCCGATAATGGTTGAATGTTTTGGAGTTCTTTGACCGTCCTTAAAGCACTACTTACTTCATCCGATTCTATGCTATCCACCTGATCGTTCGAATCTTTCTCGGGACTTTTGGCAGGGCTCGACAGGTCCATATCGTCTTTTATCTCAGTCAACTTATTGAAATCTTGCAAGCCAGCACCACCTAAGCCCCCATTCAGACCGGGCAGGGCCGAGCTGGATGTTGCGGTCGGAACTCCACCCGCACTCGGTGATGATGTACTGTTCTCACTTGGAAAAGGTTCCTGTTTTACAAAAACACCCTCGGGATTACTACTTCCGTTCGAAAGATGATCATCTTCTATCGGTGGCGGCTCGTTTTTAATGATTGTAAGCGGGGATCCGGGCAATCGCGGCGAATTAGAGTTTTCGTTCATGTTCAAATTTTGAATGGATCCCATCGAGCCTGAGTTGCTCGACCCAATCATCTGCGAATTATTGCTGGCTTCGTTTGGCACCTGCGGCGGAAGAAAGTTTTTCAGTGACCATCGATCGCTGGTCGAGATCGATCGCTGAGGACTGCTGGCACTACCGCCATGTGCGTTGGTCCCACCAGAAGAGGTGCTCCCCGGCAAGCCACCAGAACCGATACTGCCCGGCATACTTCCTGCACCACCTCCATTGTTGGCTTTGTTTCCAATATTAGAGTCCTCACTGGATGATTCATCTCCGCTTTCGTTCGATGACGTATCACTGGAGTTACGCTTTTTCTTGTAGGCACCGTCGTCACTGTCCGAACCGTTCGCGTCATCATCACGAGCACTACAAGCAGAAAGATTGCATTAGCTAGGAAAGTGACAGTAAATTCACTCACAATATTTCTTACCCTATCGGTTTCAGCATAGCTGGTAGTGCATCCACTTTTCGCGCAAATGTCCATTCCAATATGGTAGAGGCGTGAAGATAAACGAATTACAATTTATTAGCTTAAAATGTCTAATGCATGATTTATTCAAATAAATGACAACCCATGTGTTGGCTCACGACTAGTTCAATGGCGCTTTCTCATACTATTGGCGGTCATGCTTCTCCCATTAGTAGTTCAATCTTCTTTATTTAAACATAAACTTTTAATAATCAGTCGTGAATTATGTCTGAAGGCATTCCAACAAAAACAGAAAAAGAACGAATGGAAAAATTGATTTTATTCAGTTCAATTATTGAGCTTTCTGCGTATTACAGAAAACAGTGTCACTAAGAAGATTTTGCATAGGAATGTCAGATACAAGATAGGGCAATCATAGTAATTCGATTTGATTTCGAATATCGATTTTTTTTTATAAATTTTTCATTGAAACAATTTGCATTTTTATGACCAAGAAAGACTATCCGAATCATACAGTCACAATTTCAACTCCAACTTTTCAAAAAGACCTGATGAGAGATTCCATGGAAATTTTCAATAACTTATAACTCAAAAACAGTTGGTCCGATCGATTTGAATCGATTCGGAGAAGTTGAAGCTAATTACAAGGGCTACATAAGGAGAAAGTAGACACGAAAAATCGGCTTTTTTGACGTAAGACTACGTCTTTATTTTCTATATAGGGTTGCAAATTCAAAATATGGAAAATAAAACAATACAAATAGTGATCAGGTTTTGAACACCTACTGATCTGCTAAATTTGAACAGATTTTTGATTCATATATACTGCTTGGAAATATTTCTACTCATCGATACAAGCAGATATATCTTATATATTAGAAGATAAGTGACCAGGAATTCCATCATTAACAAACAGTGTCTAATTTCCCCTGATTTCCAAGCCACATTCATGGACTTCATGAATGTGACTTGGACGACAATTCCGTAGTTATAAGATTTACAATTGCATGCCACAGGCGGTAATATTTAAGCAAAGCCCATAAAAGATTAGTATTGAACCGAATTGCACAATTCGTTACTTCTAAGAGTCAGAAACAGATACCAAAAAGCGTTTTGATATTTTCTTCTACTGAAATATTTTGCGTAGAGATAATTTTTACATCGACTTTCAGTTTCTGATCATTTGCATTTGTGGGAAATGCACTGATATAATAAAAGGCTATTTATTACTCAGATCTCTCAAGTCTCAAATGATCCTTTTCAGGAATCGCAAAATCTCAGCTGCAAGGACTTGAGTAATATTTAGATACAGAATTTGTATTTAGCACGACTAAACTACCCGTACTTTCATATTAGTCCTATATGGAAAATCGACAAATTGAGAAGAAGACAATTTAAATTGAATTTCAGATTTTTTTTTGATTTTATGTGTTTTAAAACGCCAAGTCTTGGTAATTTTGCATGAAATATTAGTAATACAACATTAATATTCCAATATTTCAATGCACTAAATTTATGAAATTCACACTAAATGGGACTGATATTCAGGGAATTCCCTATGGGACTCAAAAGAGTAGATATTATTATATTGAACAAACCCATAATTCAGTTCGCTTCCACATCTCATCCAAGTCATTCGATAAAACAACACCGCTTACGTTCGGGACAGAAGAAACAAAGCACAGTATTGTGTAGTGAACAATAGAACGACCTCGAAATGAGTGAACCAAACGAACAAAAGCTACCGCCGACACGAAAGAATACAATTGTTGTTGACTTCAGGCAGTGTGAAATTCGACCTCCGATACGAGAACTTGAAGGTTTGCTTAAGGAGCAAATGCATCTTCACATTAAACGTGTGCATTTACTTCAATGCAATAAGACAAATAATGTTATTTACATCCAGTTTTATAAAGAGTTGGATGCAATTCAATTCGCAAAAGACAATAACAATGTGCACTATGTGGAGCACGAAAACATTAAGTACAACATTCCAGTATATATGGAAGATAGTGCTATAGAAGTGCGTGTACATGATCTTCCCTCAAGCGTCACCGATTCTTATATTCGCAAAACTATGTCCCAATACGAAGAGATTTTCTCTATCGAAAAAGAAAAGTGGAAGAATTTTTTCCCCGGTATTCTAAATGGCGTACGTTTATTACGCATACACTTGAAGGGGCCTATACCTTCTTATGTGATTTTCGGTCAAGATACAAGAATTCCGTGCAAATCACTTGTTACCTATGACAATCAGATGACCACATGTCAATATTGCCAAAAAGCTGTTCACTACGGTAAGCCATATGATAAACTGGACAAAGAGACAACTACACCAAAGGACAACGGTGCTTCCTTCACACCAACCCCAAGCAACCTCAGTACACCTGTGACAGTCACCAACAACAGTGAAGTATCCCCTTCAACGAAACCATCCAACGTATCCCCTAAAGAACAAAGTACACCAGCTGCAGTTAACAGCTTACCATCCAACCAACCAGCAACTGCAAACAATGTACAACAAGGTGCATCTACAGCAACTAGCAATGAAAATAAGACGGAAATCGACAACAATACCATCGATGCGGCAATGGATGACGAGACGAACCACGAACGAAGTGCCCCTCAATCCTCGCAGGAGGGAAATGGAAGCTCCTCTCCCCCTAGAAAAAGGGTGACAACGAGATCCAACTCATAAAAAAAATTATTTAAAAAATCGGCTCAATCGGCCACGTAAAGTTTGTACGCAATTAGGCCTGAATAAAAAAAATATCTTTTAAATAAAAAAAAATTTATTGCAATTTCCGAAAGTATATTAAGGATAAACTTCATCCATCAAGCTAACTCAAAAATGACGTAAATCTATACGGGACTGATATGCAAGTATGAACAGTGCATTAATACGTCAGTCTAGCGGTTATGTCCCTGACATTAAGAATGTGTTATTTCATAAAAAGAAATTCATATAATTCATATATGATTTTTTTTGCTGATAATTGAAGAATTTGGTCTAGATGGAGAGACATTAAACAAAACAAAGTTACAGTCTTTTGAACTTAAGTGAATTTTCGAAAATCGTTCAAATATTATTTATTAATAATTTGCAATTCAGTTTAATGAACATTCAAAATTTTAAATTTAAAACGTGCTTATTAAGTTTTGACTACAATTCCCGCGATACTGCGATACATTGCCATTCTACGCATAAATGTCCCATATACATTGGAAATCCTATAGAATATACTGCCCATACTCGCATATCAGTCCCAAATGGATTTTCGCCAATTTTGAATTAGCTTGAGGAATGAAATCTATCTTCAATATACTCTCAGAAATTGCAATAAAAATTAAGGGTTTGTTCAGTAAAATGTGAAAAAATATAAACTCATGTCTGTCCCATATGCAAAGTACCCGCATGTCAGTCCCATTCAGTGCAAATTTCAATAAATTCATTTGGAATAGCAAAATTGTATTACCGATATTTCATGTAATAATACCATGATTTAGCATTAGGTAGCACAATAAATCAAAAAATTTGGAAACAAAAGTTTGATCGTTTTTTCTTGACATGCCAATTTTTCCATACGGGACTGATATGAAAGTATGGGCAGTAAAGGACCATTATGCATAGAGACAATTATGGGACAATGACGTATGCATAATGTAAAAATGAGAAATCTGTACCAAATGTGAAAATCTCCAAAATCGTATAAAAACTTAAAATAAAGTAAACATTGTATAACAACTTGAAATAAAGAAGTAAAAAAGCGTCTTATTTGAATAAACTCAATAAATAAGACATCCGAATAAACTCAATAAATAAGACATCCGAAGTTAGCATTTAGCACAAATTCGATTGGAAATTGCAATCGATTTAAAATTTTTCAAACTTTCATAAAATTTAAATTTTAAAATAAAATATTTTCCAAAGGCTGCGACTATTTTGGTCATTTTTCGACCATCTAGACCTAAACTAAACATCTTAAATTATCAACCATAACATATGAAAAATGAGGCCTCTTCTTCTTCGCCTCTTCGGACCAGAAAAACCTGCTGACCCTTTTTGCGGGGTTGGGAATCGAACCCAGGCGGGCTGTATGAAAATTGCCAAATCCTACAAGAATGTGCGGTACTAGTGATTTTTCCGAAATCAGTCACATTTTCGGAAAATAACAATAACGGCGAAGAAAAACTAATGCCTTATGAAATACACATATTTATGAAAAAAATTAAAGAAAAAAAATCGTGATTTCCGGTTCCGATAATTTGTCCAAAACATTGCATCATTATGTTCGTGCATTTCTAGCGGTGCTGTATATTTCTTCTAATGAATTCAAAGTAAATTTCGAACCAAGGAAGCATCATTTTGGGTGAAACGATTCTTAAATATCAAGAAAAGTGTAGCTGAGAGCTTTTTTGGAATCGATGCAGTCACGTACAGAGAGGGAAAATCAAAAACATATAATTATTTAGAATGTCTCAGACATGTGTTACAGAAATAACAAGTCAGTAAACGTAATGAAATGTAATACAATATCAGTTCCAGTGGAAAAGTTTAAAGTGTATATTAAAAACAGCCGTAAAAGGCACACCGAGAATTAAATACATAAGCAATCTTCAGTAACATTATTTTTTAATCTTTGGGCTCCTCCCGAAATGAAATCCTGGGTACGGGCCTGAATCGATGTGTCATGCAAAATTTAAACGGTTCAGAAGTTGATATTTTGACATTGAAAACAATTCCAAAGAGGAAATTTTACTGCATAAGAATCCGTGCCAAACGTGTGGCGTGACACAAAATTCAAACTTTACCTCCGAGCAAAAACTTTGAATTTTATTCAAAAGATTGGATGTTTCGTGCCAATTCTCAGGAGTGAAATTCGTGAATAGAGAATTCATCTAAACCGTTTGAATCGAGCATAGAAGGAAAATCGGACAGCGTATAAGACCAGTTACGCATCCGTAATTGATCATCACGACAACGTTCGGTCACATATTGTGACTATAGTCAAAAACTGTTCACATAATAGTAGAGGGAAATTGCCGTCATTTGAAATATTTCGAAAATGGTGAAAGTATTTATTTCTGTTATTCTTTGTACTTACTAGTGTAGTTGTCGGGTTTTCATCATCTTAGCTGGTAGGATTGATTTCTACAAGATAGTATCTAAATTAAAGGTTATCCGACTTCTGATTCCGGAGTTACAGAGCGGTAAAAATTATAATTTCATAAAACTTTTTCGAAAGAGACGTTGTAAAAGTAAATTCTTTCAAACTTATAAGTAAATTTCTCTACTTTGCCGATCTTGTTAGCTGGTGGCAACACGAACTTAATTCAATACATCCGGTCCCCTGTTTCCAGTTCAGAATGCACCGGAATTTGATTATTTAGCGCCGGCTGAACCGATTTTCAGAAAATCGGATGCAAATGAAAAGTCTTATAAGCTGTTTAGTAATTTTAGTTAGATTCGACTTTTCGAAAGTAAGTCCTAAAACAGATCCAATTTAGAGGTCTGGTTGGTACCCGGTTTCGGAAATATCGGAACAACAGGTTGAATAATCCTACATGGAACTCATACTGATATCTCAAAGGTGGCCGGACCGACTTTTACGAACCTAGATTCAATTGAAGGGTTTTACGTTTTCAAAGGTTCTGATGAAATTTATTCGGATCTGACATCCGATTTCGGAAGTATAGGATAGCACGTGTGAATAAAATTAAAATAATGTCAGACATTTTTCAAGCTTAATCAATTCAAACAAAAATAAATGCGAATGAAAACTTAGTATGACACCAACAATAATCCTCGAGTTCCATTCGGATTCAACTTCCGATTCCAGAATTACAGAAATGCATGTGGTAAAAATTTTAGTATAAAGAGTACGAAAAAAACAGCAGCAAATGCTCTAAAACTGGCCAAACAAACTCACTGTTGCTATGCCGATGTCTGGTACACGATTCTAGAAGCATCAGAAGTAGGGTTCAAAAGACTTTGAAATGGAACTCTTACATATGGCTAAACAGATTTACGCAAATTTAGATTCTAGTGAAAGGTCCTATAGAGGACTGCAATAGAATTTCATTCAGGATCATTAGTAAAAAGACCGGAATGAAGCTCACAATTAGCACCTGGAGGGCAAATTTAGTGGATATGGTGGATGCGGTAACATTTCAATATTCAATTTTGTTATCTTAACGGTAAGTTGTTTTTGATCAGCTGTGAGAAAATGCGGCACTTTGCAAACAATTTTTCCATATTCTAGAGCTCATGCAGAATTGTGAATACTCTTTCTTTTGATTTCTCTACGATGTTAGCTAACTCCTGTGAATTCGTGTCTGAATTTTCCATAAAGATGGAAGACTATTTCTTGAGTAACAGCCTCATTTAGACGATCAGGGCGTGGTTCATCATCGGTATTTGCACGACCACGTTTAAATTCAACTTACCAGTCAATATTGGGTGATTTTCTTGAACCAGAACCCAAATAATTCTTATCAAGCCAGCATTTCTGTTTTCATTAAAAACAGTGTTTTATCAACTCATGATGCCTTTTTTCTATTGCTTTTAATTTTCTTAAAGTGGCGTTACAGAGAGCATGTCAACATGAAATATTGACAGACGACATTTGACGAATGTCTCTATTGAACGCTAGAGGGATTTTTAATTAGTGATGCCATCTATCTGTCAGCAAGGAACTTATTGACCGACTAAATGCACAGGCAGTATCATATTGGCACATATCATATCACTAGTCGAGAGCACAACAAAGAGCAAGGATAGAAAAAAAACATAAAACCCAACCAACGATACTCACGTGGCGTCTTGAACGAAGGAGGCTTCATTAGCACCGGTTTCGGTGCGTACTTATGTTTTGGCATGTTTGGATTGTTAAAGCTAAACTTGCTGTCCAGTTCCTTCCGGGGTGTAGCACCGATCTCCGTCAGCGGTGTCCCTACGTTAAAGGTTTTGATTTCGCTCAGGATTTTCTCCACGTTGCCGCCGGGCGTTTTGAGCGGTGTCGAGAAATCACTCTGCAAATTGAATAACAGTAAAAAATAAGGATCGAAAAAACAATTCCGCATCGGTACGGTGTGACTAGAAAACATGGCATTCCAAATCATCAAACGCTAGAGTTTCTTCGAAACATGCTTTCCGAATGCACTCAGTATTGAACGGATCATAGGAAAAAACGAACGAAATAAACACATAAATCCTGGAGGTTGCCATGCAGAATCGGGATGCAGCGTCGGGATGCGTTTGTGACAAAATAAACAAAAAAATACTGAATAAAATAAAAACAAACAAGAACTAACTACTCTAGGAGGCATCTTTGCGTTCGAAACCTGAGGAAGTAGACGTCCGTTCGGCATTTGCGAGGGTAACTTATCACCAATGGATCCGGGACCGGGTGCCGTGCGGCCGTTCATCAGCAACGTGGGCACCGTGGATGGTCCTTTCGAATGCACCTGAAATAGAATGTAGCGAAGAGAAAAAAAAATGAGAACGTTGAATACAATTTGCAGTTTTATTTTACGGTTGTTTAACTCTACAGACATGTTCAGACTACGCACACCATACCACAACGTTTTGAACTCTTTCAAAAATTCAAAGATAAGCTTGAAAAAAAGTTCTCAAATTAATAGTTTTAAAAGTATATTTTGCCACATCAAATTCGCTCTCCAGTTTCCGTTGTACGGTAGATCAATCAAAAACAAAATTGCGACGAAGTGTAATTTAATTTTCTTTTTACTACTGTTGGTATTTCGGTATAGTCTAAAAAACAAACCTACCAAACTGATGCACACATTCAGGAGCGTAGCCAAGGGGAAGTGTGACAATTTAAAAATAATCAGTAGAACACTCAAAGTTACAACTTAGACTGTGAACCAGTATCCAACAATTGTACTCTCGCTAAACGTTAGATTATCTGTCTCGAAAAAGAAAGATTTCACACTCACACCGGAGAAATTATTTTGCCATTTCACCCGTCTGTGATTGCTTTTGTCTTGCTACTGACGCGGTCGAAATCGACATGCTGTCAACGACCTTGACATGAACAGTGCTTCCAAATTCAATTATAGCCTTTTGAAATCTATCGCCATTCGCCAAGCTAGAAGAGTTGAACACAGCTTTCGATCGACACAATCCAATTCCGAGTGGGTGCCATCAATGCCACAAGGATCTTCCATTAAACTTCTTAATTTATCGATAAGAAAAGAGAACTTGGGACGCTAACACAGGGCTGAAATTTATATTTGGGTCGCATTTGTGGTTGATGTGATCCGTGCTGGAGGGTGGAAGATGGTGTGTGTCATCTCTGTGAGCCGAGAGCCAAGATTCGCTTGGGTTGGAGGACCTCGCGGTGTCCAATTTACACCGCTTTCTCATCCGATGTTGAATGAATACAGGCCAAAGCTGCGTACGTGAGAAAAATTCTTAGTAGAGCTTAGAGTCAATGGAAAAGTATATAAAAACAGTGATGTCTTAGAAAGACTTGCGATTGATGGAACGTTTTGAAGTTTGATGATTATGTCCTTTGTCTTTCCGTTTTGTTATTCAGAAATCATCGTGGCTTTATTTTACACTTGACAAATTACAGCTCAAATGTCATGGAATAGTTTCTAATTCTATCACCAACAAAGAACCATATGAAGAGGAACCTACAATGTCGACCATTGGAAGAATCATCATTTCTCGATGATCATTACAAATAGTCCTATTTGCAGGTGAGCAATTCCAGCAAATTAACAGCAGAAAAGGTGGCAAATTCAGAATCAACCTACTCCGAGGCCAATTTAACTCAAAACTGATTTTCGGAAAAAGGCGAATGAATTTTTGCACGTGTTTTTCGTTCTAACTTAGAAATTATTATTCGTACAAAAATAGTGTCTAGAAAGAAGTTGTAGGAAACCGATTGATATGCATATGATTTTCAATTTTGCCCGGAGAACCAAGTATCATAATACTTATGGAAACAGATCGTCGCTGAGTTCACTGATCTTATTTTCATGTATGGTTGAACAGATTTGCAAGAAGTTAGATTCAAATTAAGGGCATTGCGATCCTATACGGAATTCATGAAATTTGTCCTGATCCGACTATCGGTTCCGGAATTAGGAGGGGGTTAGGAATGTTCAATATAATGTACTGCTATACAAGGTAAAGTAACAAAACCTGTTTTAATACACTTATGGATGCAATGATGCTAATGATAATATAACTCATGTTTTCAAAAATGTCACTGAGAGATTGTTCAAAAAACTTTTATTTGTATCTTGGACAAAAACAAAAAAAAGTTTGTTAGAGCATACACTAGTACACTAAGGTCTTTTTTTTTATGCGGTTTTTTATGCGACTTTTTTTATGCGAATTTTCAGAGTTATGCGTTTTTTTTTATGCGAAGTTTCAGAGTTATGCCGTTTTTTTATGCAAATTTTCAGAGTTATGTGGTTTCCTTTCTGCGATTTTTTTATGCAAAGTTTCAGAGTTATGCGAAGTTTCAGAGTAATGCGGTACGTAAACTCGTATAAAAAAAAGACTTCAGTGTATAACCTTCCCAATTTATAAAAAGTTTTGAGTCAAGCTTATAAATATTCTTCGTTTTTATTTGCTCTACATGACGGTATAAATTTTAAACACACTTCACCCTGTTGTTCCAGAACCGGAAATCACATACGAACAAAAGTCAATAACAGTCTATGAATCCATAAAACCTTTCATTTGAGTTTAAATTTGTGAAAATTGACTCAGTCGTCTCGGAGAAAATGAAGAGAGTTTCGCTATTGAGTTTTTGACCATTATTTCCGAGAATCTCGGTCGTCAAATGGTGAGATAACTAAGTCCTCACAAGTTCTTATCTCATGCCTCCCCGTGTGTCTATGGTGACATTTGGTCAATAGAACGGCGTCGACTGGGTGCTATCGCTTTCTGCGTTAGTAGCAGAATGAGAGGGTGCGAAATGGCTCATAAGTTAAAGCTCATCCTAAAGTGCAATATTTATCATAGTATTTTGCAACATATTGTTGTTTATTCCATTATTTAATATATATTGAATTGAGGTATATTACATTTTATTGTATATTATTATTATTATTATTATTATTATTGTTATTATTATTATTATTATTATAATTATTATTATTATTATTATTATTATTATTATTAAATGCTATCAAATGGTTTTGAGATCGGATGTTTACTTTTTGAGTTATACAATGTTTTATGTCAAAATTTTTTTTACAGTATCTGTCACATTTGACCTTGAAAACAGAATATGTTTTCAGACTTAGATTCCGCACGGTAATAGCTATCCAACAAGCCATAGATTGTTAAAATCCGTCCATTATTAACGGAGATATCGAAATTTTTGTGTAAGCCACCTTTTTCCCTATTCCAGCAGTATAAGTTTGCTTGGGAGCAACATAAAACACGATTTTTATACTGTTACATACATTTGTTTCTAAGTACGAAAAAGACTGTGTACAGCATCCTCTTTCATGACATTTTGTCTCGACTGATTTTAGCACGGTTCGTTTTTGGCAACATAATCGTTCGAATATGACATATGTAAACCAGATGATGGCAGAATTTTCGAGTTGAAAGCAATTCCATAATTATATTGTTTTAAACTATTTAGAGCAATAAATGCTGGAAGAACATAACACCCAGATACCACTCGAATCAGTTCATCGAGATCAGCTAATGCGTGTGTGATAATAATTTCAAATAAAAATTTTATTTGATTATTTTCGGAGATGACTAAACCGTTTTCTACAAACTCAGATCCATATGAAAAGTCGTATGCTTCCAAACAAGGTTCCTGAATTATGTTTGGTTCCAACCTCTGGTTCCGGAGCTACATGATGATATTTGAAACGAAATTAAAATTGTGTAACTCATTTTTCTCGTAGATGGCTGAACCGATCTAAGATTCAAATGAAACCTAACCGATAACCAAATAAACTTATTTCAGTTTTAGTGATATTCAGTTTTCGATCCGAAAGGCACCTAAATCAAAGATGTTTACACTGATTTTCAAACATTTTGAAACAAATGTTAACTATACAACTACTCATGTGAATTTATCTGACTTCGGCTACACCGATTTTCAAATTCCGGTTTCAGTATCGAATCGTTTCTCAAAGTTCAATCGTTTTCTCAAAAAAGCCAAATCGAATTTCAGAAACAAAAATTAAATATTAAATAAACTTATAGTCCCATACAACATTAATTAATTTTATCCAATTCTGACTTCCGATTACAGGATGATGAATTTTTAAAATTCAAACCAATATAGAAGGTGACAATCTCGAAAAGTTTTACAGTTGGACTCAAAACTATTGCAATTTATTCGTCATATGACCATACGAATCGGTTTGAGTGATGCTGGTTTCTTAATACCGGCTCTGAAAGTACCTTAAATTACCGTTAACTCTGAAGTGGATTTTACTTCGACATATCATGGAATGTTTAATGGATTGTCACACCTTTAGATTCAAATTCGATCCGATTTGCAGTTTCCGCATTACAGAGTAATAAGTGATTAGAATCTCGAATTGCCGATTAAAACGACATCAAATTGTACCAATTGAAACTATTTAATTCTCATACATTTTTTAATTGGAAAACAATGAATGTACAGTTTGTGAATTTACATCAATTTTCATGCACATATTTAGAGCAGACAATTGAATGGAAAGTTACTTTGCAGTTCTTTACCTATACATAAGTCGTTGGTCGTTTACAACGATCAGCTAACCATGTGTGTGTGTGTGTGTGTGTGTGTGTGTGTGTGTGTGTGTGTGTGTGTGTGTGTGTGTGTGTGTGTGTGTGTGTGTGTGTGTGTGTGTGTGTGTGTGTGTGTGTGTGTGTGTGTGTGTGTGTGTGTGTGTGTGTGTGTGTGTGTGTGTGTGTGTGTGTGTGTGTGTGTGTGTGTGTGTGTGTGTGTGTGTGTGTGTGTGTGTGTGTGTGTGTGTGTGTGTGTGTGTGTGTGTGTGTGTGTGTGTGTGTGTGTGTGTGTGTGTGTGTGTGTGTGTGTGTGTGTGTGTGTGTGTGTGTGTGTGTGTGTGTGTCTGTGTGTGTGTGTGTGTCTGTGTGTGTGTGTCTGTGTGTGTATGAGTGTGTCTGTGTGTATGTGTGTCTGTGTGTATGTGTGTCTGTGTGTGTATGTGTGTGTGTATGTGTGTGTATGTGTGTGTGTGTGTATGTGTGTGTGTGTGTCTGTGTGTGTATGTGTGTGTGTGTCTGTGTGTGTATGTGTGTATGTGTGTCTGTGTATGTGTGTGTGTCCTAAATGCTATCTATTGTGCATTTTTCTTGTCTATTGTTTTTTTTTGTATATATCGTGTATTTAACCCCGGCTTTAACCTTGTCTATCGTTATATGTTTTCAACAGATAAGCTTTCGATCTCTGATTTACATCTAGAAGCATCTACCATATCAATGCAAAACGATACTGTAGCAAATTGTGTAGTCTTTTTTGTGTTCAGATGCCGACATTATTGCATCCATTCATAAGTTATTGGTATATATGTATAATATAATAATATAAAGAATAAATAGGTATATAAGTATAATATGTATAATATAAGGAATAAATAAGCCCCATTAACCCAAGATCAACTCGCATACCTCATGCTTGGAAAACGCCCCTGCTCCGGTCCCGGACGACGTTTGGCTGTAGTGCCGGCCGCTAGCCGAGGAGGAACGTCCGTTGTAGACCGGTCGGTTGTCCGTGGGCTTGACGAAGCTTCCGCTGCCACTGCCACCGGTGCTGGAATTGTTACTGCTACTATTACTACTGCTACTGTTATTGGTGCTACTATTGCTACTGGTTTTTGGCGGAAGCGTTCGTTGGTACTGCGAGGACGTCGACGTGCCCGAGGCCGACGACTGTGACATGAATATCGCACTGCCGGCCAGCGGACTAATGGTGTTGGTGAGGCTGTTTGGCATTTGTGACGAGGGTGCATTGGAACGCGGCGTACACGAGGCCGGACTGGTGGCGATCCCGATCACGTGATGTGCCGTCGAATCCAACAGGATATGTCGGCGGGCCATTTCAAAGTTGCCCAGCTTCGACTGGATCTGGATGTCCATGTCCGATGGGCTAAGCTGAAATGGAGAAAGGGAGATTGGAAAAACTATTAGTTGATTATGGTAGACTTAGTAAGATATATATTTGAATGAGATGATGACTGAATAGAAACTAAACATTATTTCGTATGTAAGAGTAATTATAAGCACTCTTTCAGTTTTTTAAGTTTTAGGTTCCATTTTTTCACAGAATTCGATGTTGTGTATTTTATTTGCAGCTTCTATACATTCGAAAAAAAAATTCCTTTCCATTTTTTTACACAATCATTCTTGTTACTATAGCTTACTAAATAGTTATTATGATAATTTTTATTTTGTAAATTTGCCAGTGTATTCGACTAATAGCATGATTAAACATCAAATAAAACATTCGTTACAGAAAAACTCATTAAGCAACCTTTAGGTAGTCGCATGAATTTTTATGTATGCAAGGTCTCATACAAATTAGAACAACTCCAACCAGATTTCGCCACCATTTCTGCTTTAAATATCTGGAATTTCCCAGCTGAAGATGCTTTTGCATATCCGAATTTTACTACATCGAACTTTACTTCTCAACTGGTGGAAGCAATTATTATCGCGGACGTTGTTTATTGTACGCACAGATAGGCAAATCTCTAATGAATCAGAACAACTCTTCAAATAGTTGCACGGGAAGTGCATGAATAGATAGGCCCAAGTTTAAATATGTTACAGCTAGTCAATTTCAATATATAAGCAAACAGGCCTCGTAAATACTCAAATTTTTATTTCAACTATCGAAACTATCGAAATCGAAACAGTATGTAGTTAAAATCGCTGTTTTA
This sequence comes from Malaya genurostris, assembly GCF_030247185.1. NCBI lineage: Eukaryota > Metazoa > Arthropoda > Insecta > Diptera > Culicidae > Malaya > Malaya genurostris. The sequence continues at coordinate 252,981,823 of NC_080571.1, read as the reverse complement.
ATCCACCTATTTGTGTAATGATAGTACTCATCACATCACAAAAACTGTGGAATTCGCTGAAACAACTGTTCATTGAATAGAAATAGGAAAGTTTGCTCGGACCTAATCTAACAAACTCTACAAATCCTGTTTACCCTGTAGTTCCGGAACCGGAAGTAGTATCCACAACAAATTTAGGAATGCCGTATGAAACTGTAAGACTTTTCCTTTGAACCTATAAGTATGTGAATATCGTTTTGGCCGACTAGAAGGAAAGCGTATGGGATCCTTTTTGCAGTTTTTAATCACCATTTCCAATTCTTCCGAAACCGGATTCAGATGACCGGAATAGCCGAAGTTGGTTTGTTTGCCAGCAATAAATATGACCTACGAATTGGAACAGTTTTTAAACTAGTTAAACCTAGACTTACTATCTCATGCTCTATTTCGATTAAATCAATTGAACGCAATCTAACAAACGAAGCGAACCTACGTTTCTGTTACTTCTGCATATGAAAAGTTGAACAGCATGAATTAGCAACATAATTAGGATTATTATTATTATTATTATTATTATTATTATTATTATTATTATTATAATAATTATTATATTACTATTATTGTTATTATTATTGACATCACTACACAACTGGAACGGTATTACTGCACTACCGGCTGTGAAAATTGCATATTTTTTCAAATAAAATTTAATTCAATAACATTCGTTTATTACTTCGATCTCTCTTATCATAGAATAGCTAAAATTTTTATGAACCACAGTACCGTCTTTCAACAATATCACACACCAGTAGAAAACATCCGTAACCGTTTCGATTTCTTTATACACCCAAATCTCCATTTACGTACCTTATATATGTATATACGTACACATGCGTGCAAATATTTGTATTTCTTAATACATATAAATATTGGTGAAATAAAAGCGATCATTTATATGTTTATATATTTATACGTATATATTGTCAATCTACATGGTGATTTGAAAACGTTGACACTCATCGCCCTGTAGCTGCAGAACCGAAAGCCGGATCCGGTTGAAATTTCACAGTAGCTTTAAAGATAATATGAGCTTCGATTCAAATCAAGATTTGTGAAAATCGGTTCAAGCATCGCAGAGAAATCGAAGTCAGTTCTATTTTTGGAGTTTTTCTTCACCACTTTCGAAGCTTCCGGAACAGGAAAAGGGGGAACCAGTAGGGCCGAATTAAGTTTTTATGTCCACAAACTAACAAGCTCTGCAAACTAGAAGAATTTATCAAACAGTTTTACGGGATTTGTTCCTGTTTTTGATCATCGTTCGTGAAAAAATACTAATGATATTGGTAATTATCCACGCTTTAGTTCCGGAACCGGAAGTCAGATCCGGATAAAATGTTCTAAAATTTTTTAGGAAACTATAAGACCTTTCATTTTAATCTTAGTTTGTGAAAATCGGTTAAGCCGTTTCCGAGAAAATTAAGTGCACATTTTTTCTCTAATTTTTATATATTACTCTGTAACTCCGGAACCGGAAGTCGGATTCAAATGAAATTCAATAGCAGACTATGGCACCATTAGATCTTTCATTTGAATCTAAGTTTGTGAAAATCGGTTCAACCATCTCTGGAAAAAGTGAGTGCATATTTTTTCCATTTTTTGGTGCATATCATCCTTCATCTCCGGAACCGGAATGAAATTTAATGGCAGGCTATGGGACCATGAGACCTTTCATTTGAATCTTAGTTAGTGAAAATCGATTCAGCCATCTCAGAGAAAAGAGAGAGAGAGATTTGCTCAGTTCGTCGAGCTGAGACGAATGGTATATGACATTCGGCCCTCCGGGCCTCGGTTAAAATATCGGTTTTCACAGTGATTGCATAGCCTTTCTATATGAGAAAGGTAAAACCGGTTTTAATCCACCATGAATAGAATATAAGGCTGAAGTCGGTACCGTGGAGTGGAGTTTCTGACCACTATTTCCGATACTTTCGGAACCGAGAACTAGAAACCGATATAGTCGAAATCGATTCGTTTGGCCAGCAAGTGAATAAAATACATTTTGTAGCCTGTTTTGAGACAAATTAAGAAGAATTTATCCGTTTTGCTTTTTCCTATGAAAAGGTAATAGAATCGCTGGACAAACCGACTTTTGATCGGAACTTCGGAGACGCCTTATATACCATTCGACTCAACTCGACGAATTCGGAAAATGATTAGATTTTCTCTCCGCACATTTTTTTCGGAGGTGGCTGAACCGTTTTTAACAAACTTAGGCTCGTTGGAAAGCTAATAATGGGTTGTGAATCAAGTTCGAAGATCAAATAGCTGTCACTTCTGATTCCGTAGATATACTAGTATAAGCACCGTAACCGACAAAACGCATTCGTTTTTTCCGCTTAATTTTTTCCGAGATGGCTTAGCCGATTACAACAAGCTTAGACGAGCTTGAAAGTTATTAATGGGTTGTAAATCAAGTTCGAAGATCAGTTGGCTTTTACTTTCGGTTCCGGAGATATATTGGTATAAATGACGTAAACGACAAAACGCGTTTTTTTTCTATCCGCACTTTTTTCCACAAACTAACTATTGATCAAGTTGAAAAGTTTTCTTGCTGATACTTTTGGTTACGAAAATGTTGTCGAATATGCGACGTAAGCGTTGCGTCCCGCTTTTCTGAACTAACTGAAACAATCTGAGTTGTGAATTTGTGTTTGAAATCTGCACTAATTCATGTTAGAAACCATACTAAAAATTATGTTTTTATAAGACTATTCGAATTTGAAGCGAAAGGAACTAGCATCCACCAGGTGAATTGAGAAGAAGTTTTTTTTTGCATTGTCGCTCTAAATGATGGCTTCTAATTTTAAACACACATCACACTGTAATTCCAGAAGCAGAAGTCGGATCCGGATACCTATTTAAATAGCAGTTTATTGGAAGGTAAGACCTTATTTACCCAATTTTGTGAAAATAGATTTAGGCGTTTTTGAGCAAATGAAGTCAGCTCCGACAGTTTTAAACAAAATTTAGAAGACTTTTTTTCGTATTTTGCATCGTCGATACGAATGACGATTTGAAATTAGAAACACACTTCACACTGTAATTTCGGAATCGGAAGACGGATCCGGATGAAATTGAACAGGAATTTATGATACCGTAAGGTCATTAATTTAAGCTTAAGTTTGAGAAAATCGGTTGAGGAATCACTGAGAAAATGAAGAAAGTTCAGTTTTAGAGTTTTTGATCGCTATTTCCGGTACTTCAAAAATCGAGAACTGCGAACCGAGATATCGAAAATCAAAACACTATAAGAACTATATGCCTAGTTCAAAGGACTTTATTCGTTTTTACGTCGCATGTATGTAAAAATACCCGTGAAATTGGAACTTTTTGCTTATCAACCCATCATTCCGAAATCGAAATCACGATAAAATTCGTATCAATTCGATAAAATTCAATAGCGTTCTATGGGATTCTAAGACCTTCTATTTGAATCTAAATTTATTAAAATCGATTCAGCCATATCCGAGAAAATAGAGCGAATATATTTTTTTTGCTTGAATATTTCACTCTGTAATTCAGGAACTGAAATTCGGATCCGGTTAAAATTCAATAGCGTTCTATGGAATTGTAAGACCTTCCCTTTGAATCTAATATCGTTTTCGTTTATTGATCAGAGTAGCCCGAGAGCTGACCCGGAGTCACCCAAACAACATTTAAGATGTTTGTTTTAGCAACCTGGGGTCGCTCTAGATCGGACTTCAATCGCGTAGTTTCGCTCTGAAATTTTTTTCGGGTCGCACACGACATCCATGCGAGTTTGTTTATTTTTTCTTTTTTTTATGAGTTGTTGTTTAGGGCGCGTACCATGTGTTCGTTTTACCCGTAGTCAGAGTTGCCCGCGTGTATCTTCAAAAACGAAAACGGTATAAGTATGTTAAAATCGGTTCAGCCATCTCCGAGAAAATCAAGTGCAAATTTTTTGCACGCACACACAGACATTTTGCGATCTTGACGAACTGATTCAAATGCTGCATGGCACTCGATTCCTCGGGCCTCGGTTCAAAAGTCGGTATTCACCAGAGATGCTCTCTGAGGTCGATCTTCTTTTTTGCAAACCTGTCTGAAAATATTTGAAATTTTTACATGTTATCTCTGCACGGAACGACCGAAATTAGCTATGCGCCTAATTCGAATTACTGTTTTCGAATTAGTTGATTTAAACAACAAAATTTCCAAAATAACTATAAAACTAGTTAAAATTGAGAATTTACTTTGCTGAAAAAAACTTTTATTTTTAGATATGTTTAGTTGGCGAATATTCTGGACACAAACCAGCAATATTTCAATCCAACACGAAATTCTCATTGACAACTAATTTCTCTATTAGAATCAGAAAATTTGTTTCTATTTATCTATCACCGTCATTACTGAAGGATAGCACAAAGAAAACAAAAATTAAATTGGTTTTATTAACAAGTTTATTAGCCAAAAACTCATGAGAAGTGTCAAAGCAAAACAATCCATTAAAAAGCTAAAAAGGACAGTCTTGTTGAAACTGCTTGCAAATTGTTTAGATGTTTTTCGCATGTGTTACGATATATCCATATATAAATTTCTAAACCGATATGTAAAAATGGCGTGTATTTATTCAGAATTTGTGCGCATTTGAAGCGAAATAATGTTTTTACGCGGAACAGTAAAGTGAGTTTCGAATGTTGCACTCTAATTGTATATGTCAAATGATGTTTTTTGTATCTTCTAACATTCCGGGCTACGCCGCCCGGTGTACTACATGTATTCGGTTTTTGTTTTCCGAGTGCTCAAAGTATTCAGTGAGAGAGTCGATTTCACGAAGTCGAATGAAGAAAACAGCGATTTAGAAGTAAAATTTCCAAAAAGAAGTTTATCTTTTGCTTATGTCTTTTTCTCCAATATAACATCGTATTTATACCTGCCAATATAGAAAACATAACCGCGACTGACATTTTTTTCGGTAGTAGTGTGCCATCTAGTGGCTAGTAGTCATTACGGTATTAACGTTTTCTCGGTGACAGAGCGCCATATAGCTGCAAATTGCAGAAACCAATTCAACCATTTATGTTGGTTGAAAACAACGTTTTATTTCTCTAATTCAACTAAAAAATTAGTTGAATGGATATGAAGCGTGCCTTAGCTAAGAAATGACAGCACATTTAATTGGTGAATTTAACTAAAAAAAATAGCCATTTCAACAAATATTTTATTATTATTAACGGAACTAGAATTAAAAAATCAAAATTAGCAAAAGTAAGATTTTTTTAGTTGTCTCGAAAAATAACTAACTAAAATCAGAAAATCAAATAATTTTTTCGCCAAAATGCTGATTCCGGTCTTTCCGTGTGGGATTCACAGTGATTGCTCATCCTTTCTATATGAGAAAGGCAAAACGTAATTTTTGAATAATTATTGACTGTACCAAAATGAGAAAGTTCCTATGAATCCCAACCGGGAATCGAATTCGGGCTAAATCCGTGCATCTAATTTGGTGACGTAATATGGCATTGGGCTTTTATGCGCTAAATAGCAAATAGTTCGATAGAGTAATCCTAATCGGACAATGAAATGCGATGACAACCACCGATCCATCGCCTCCAGGCACTGTCGGTTGTGTGCTATGTTAAACAAAAACGGTAAATTAGACAAATCACGGTTTCATCCTTGTTTAGTCACTGCCTCGGACCGTCATTTTTTCCCCTCTTGGAAGATTTATAACATTTATAACAGAAGATCAGCAGTCCGCGATTCACTTTACAATTCGTGCTCCACTGGTTCTTCGGTATCTTCTCACTCGCCGATGAGCGGATGAAAAACCATTGCAATGGCGTTTCGTTTCTTCTTCCTCTATAGTACCGATAGCTCTCTGCGCGAAAAAAAGCCCCACAAACAACCTCGGGATAATAAAATTAATCAAAATGTTTCACAGACAATAAATTTCATTCATTGCGCAAAGGGTGGAAAAGCCACTGCCAGTGGATGTTATGGAAACCACAGAAAAACGAGAAGTGAATGTCAGCAAAAAAAACGTCTGAGGGCAATTGTAGAAGAAGTTGCGCGGTTTGTAGTTAGGTTCTAATCTACTAGATTTTCCTTTTCAACAGTTCATTGCATGAAAGAGATATGAGGAAGATTCACGATGGAACCTTCTTAATAACTCCAACCTACCTACCTACCGATCCGGCAGTTAACTTTAAAGGGTAACCTAAGCGTATTTCATCTTCCAAGGTTAATAGCAGTAAATTAAACCGGAAAATACGATACTGCATGACACCCGGTACGACTACCGTTACAAGCGAATCGAGTATATTCGGTACTAGGAAAAACACTTGGTAAAGTGAGCATTTCGCTCACTGGAGCCATCTCCTATGCAATCTCACCACTCGAGGATGTCGGCGTGTGTATGTTTTCGTTGGCTTCCCCTGATAGTAAGACTGTAGATAACTCTACGGTCGATGCCATCCAACCCACACAAAATAGAAAGACATTTCCTTCCCGTTCCCGTTTGCTGTTAGGTTTAAAATAAGAATCCATCCAACACCGTCTTTCTTTCTTTCTTTCTCGCCCACAGTCTCCCTATGTTTGTCTGTTTCTCTACTGTTAGCAGGACTATCCCTGGGGGGAATGGAAAACTCTCGTTACACTTCCTTCTCGACAGGACGTCTTAGGTTGCCTGTTGTGCTCGAATGCACATCACTGCAGTGCAAAGTGCAGCATCCTCCAACAGCCTTACGTCGCACAACCCCCTCGATAACCACGCTGGAACCATATTGTCGTTTTCATTAGGTATGATGGAAATCGAATTTCAATTAATTAGAGAACTAATTAGGTCCAAACTGTGACACAAATGTCGTCTGCCAGCGGGAAATTACGGTACTGGCGGGAAAATCTCCGGTGCAACTTCACTCGATGAACCTAACGGTTTAGTGGTTAGCACGCACACAACCCACCCCTAAACTTTGTGCTATGGCAAACTAAATCAATTCTTGAAATCGTTTAATTTACTTCGCAAGATTCAATTCCGTGCTTTATCCCGTTCGAAACAGTCAAGCAAGAACATGGCAAAGTTCATATCTGTTGCTTTCCTCCTTTCAATGAACGATGCCTATTCGGCAATCTCCTAAGAGAGCCATGGATATAGGATCCCATCGAGTGAATGCCAAGAAAGTCTATTGCAGAAGAAAAGGGATTCAATTTTGAGCATTTATTGCCTTCCGGGTACTGTTCGCTCGTCGGTATCCACAAAAGTCCTCATTGTGCTATTGCCATCCAGGCGTAACAGTTCCAATTTAGTCACCACATGTCAAAGCCCTTCTGATATATGGACGACGGATGGTGGCTGGAAGGCGTTTCCCGAAAAAGCCTTTTCTTACTGTGTTTGCCGCCTCCCATTGGGTTCGCCTTTTACAAACTTCCCAAAACTCGTACTACACACACACAGGAGCACTAGAGCAATCCAGTAGCAATCGAACGAATACGAACTCGAGTCCTGTCTAGTCGCCACCCTTCACACAGGTCCTTGTCAATAAAGCAACCGGCTAGGATTGCCACTGAAGGAGCAGCACTTCACCGTATAATGACTGTGTGATGCATGTATGCGAAAGGTACTACACATTTCCGCAGAATTGTCCGCCCAACAAGACACAAAAAGATGCCCGTAAGGAGCTGTCGACAAAAGAGTGAACAAAAATTGCCGACGTCGTCTTCGTGACCTATAAGCTTCTCTCTTCCCGATGAGGTGGTCGGTACGAGTCAACAATCTAACCGGTTGATATCTATCGGTGTGGAAAGACGACTGCCCACCGGAACTTTTCCTCGTTTTTGGGTAGGTACTCAGAACCGTCCGGATACTGCGGGGTGATGGACTTCTTCCGTAAAATTTCTGAACTGAAAGCATCAGGTTGAAAACTATGATATAAACTCGAACCTAGTCGAATCGAGCTTGAAGAAAGAAGGTTTTTTTTCCAAGAGAAGAGGAACTGGTTCTAAAGCCGAGAAAGGTCAAATTTCATGTGGGAAACAGAGCGCAAAAAGTGATTGATAGATATCTACTGTTTTGAACCTTTTCAAAGAATAAACGGTGTAGCCATTTATCAAGCTTTATTTGGAAACATCTTCAGAGAAGCGCAGAGTTGCAATCAAGTTTGAATGTCTTTACTGAGCAAACGATAGAGAAAAAACAGACCGATGATTTGTTAAGACTTGTGAATACTTGCTTGCGATATGATAAGATCCACATCTTCAGTTGGGTTTCTATTCAATCTGTTTTAATCGCCTTTCCAGGAATGCTCGATTGGTAAAGCAGTTTCGCGAACTAACGGAATTTTATAAGATCGAATCTTACATTTAGAATTTATTTATTTTTCAATATTTGTCGCATTTGCAATAATCTAACCTTCCCCAATCTGTCTTTTGTTATATTTAAAATCGTATTCTGACAGTACATGGAGACACTGATCTCATAAACTAATCGCTTTGGCTTCGATAATTTTTTTTAACATGGCGATAAAGAATCTATCTCCGTTTTGGACTCAGAACAGAGGGGCTCAAATAGCACGTACTCTGGGGTCTTTTTTTTACGCGTTTTATTATTGCGGTTTCTTTTTACGCGGATTTTCGAGGTTACGCGGATTTTCCAAGCTACGCGGTTTTCATATTTTGTCTTAGAAACGTCGAGATCTGGTGTAATTTTCTAAGACATTTGGTTTCAAATTTTTTTTTATTTTGCGATTTTTTTTTAGATTTCACTAGATCTGGACGTTTCATGCATTTCTGAGAAACTCGGCATCAAAATTTTTTTTTTCTCTAGTTTTGCGGTTTTCTTTAGTTTTGCGGTTTTTTTGCGCGGATTTCCGAAATTACGCGGTTTTTGTTTACGCGGTACGTATCCCCCGTGTAAAAAGAGACCTTAGTGTACTCCATTTTTGAGGGGATTTGTGCCTGTTGTTGAGATCTGTTCAATCTACTTTTTTATTTTAATCTCAGAGGAATCTCACTAAAAAAATATGTTCACCAGTTATTGTTTAACAAATTTATAAGCAACATTGAATGAATCACAAAGAGAACCACAACTTTTACGCGCATGTATCGCATGTATCGAAAATAGGCTATCCACAAATTTTTCTTTCGAAATATGATAAAAAACGATATTTTATTCAAACTTAAAATTGATCCCTAATTGTACAAGGTTAAACTTGAGCATAAAGAAAACCGGATGAAATTTAAGTTATTCCTTCACGAGTTTTCGAACTTTTGATCGAACGCTCTTCATCAAGTTCCGGACAAGTGTTGCATCGCATTTTTTGGACGCTTAAGCCCAAATTTTTTTGAACTCCTGCATGTTCCCAGCTGCCTAACCAGTCTTCTTGAAGACCCTCTTCACGATTGCCCAGTAACGTTCGATGGGTCGAAGCTGAGGCCAATTTGGTGGATTCAGATTTTTCTCAACGAAATGTATATATACCCTTTTCCGCAAGCCAATTGAGAGTGGTTTTGGCATAGTGAGCCGACGCTAAATCCAGCCAAAACAGTGGAGGTGTACTATGCTTTTTATATAAAGACAGCAATCACTTCTGGAGACACTCAGATCGATAGATTTCTGCATATATAGTTCCGGTAGTGTACAAAATGGTTAACTTTAAACCACAGGAACATATTGCTTGCCATACCAGTATCTTTAGATAGAGTTTCTCCACTTGAATCGACTTGTCCGCATCGCTCACATCCTCCCCAACGACGACAGTAAAGTATTATGGACCTGGAAGGGTTTTTGAGTCCTCTTTGACATAAGTTTCATCATCCATCAAAACGCATGCATCCGGACCCTGCAAAAGACGCGAATACAATTTCCGGACCATTGTTGCTGCTGCTTCTTCTGTTTTACACTTTGTTCCGAGATTTTCTGCTTCTTGTAGGTCTTTAGGTAATTTCGCCTCTTGATACGCTGAACCATTCCGACACTCGTTCCTGCTTTTTTGGCCAAATCACGAATTGACATTGATTTGTTCTTCATGATTAGAGATACAACTTTCTGGTCCAGTTTCGGGTTGGAAAAACCGGGTTTTCTGCCTCTTCCTGGTAGCTCATCCTAAGAATAATGTTCCCCAAATTTATTAATTATGTTTTTAACACTGGCATGATGAATTCCTAACCGCTTCGCCAATTTTCGCATAGTAATACCCTTCTCACTTAGCCATGTGTCCAGAACTTTAATTTCCACTTCCTTTTCAATACGCGACATTTTGAAAACGCAGAATCTCAACCGCACAAACAAGTGAAGAATCGGAAGCTGACAGCCAAACGCACAGCATGCTATATGTGGATAGCTTATTTTCGATACACTCCTTATTACAGAGCTGTACATTTGATAGATCATTCAAGAGCTTTATAATGTCATTCTGCGAGGTATATTCAAAAAGAACAATCCATTCACTCATATTTCAAAATCGAAAAGTCATCGCACGATTAAGCTTGTGCATATCGGTGCATGCACGACTCGTTCATTCGATCTGAATTACTGAATCGTTTGCCTATCTATGTCTACAGTAAACAATATCCGCGATCATCGATGCTCTCGTCAGATGAGAATTTTGAGATTTTTTTTTGAGCAAAAGGATCATCAGTCGCTCTCATTCAGCGGAAGTTTTGCCTAGTCTATGGACCTACAGTAATGAGCCAAGAAGCAACTATATTGCAACAATAGCATGTTTTATATGTTACACTAGTTAAAACAAGGTGACAGCAATGTTTCTTCATTAGAATAATCAGTTACCAAATAGTTGATTTGGTCTCCAAGCACATCTTTTTGTCATGTTAAACTAATTATAATTCATAAATTATCGTTACTTATTTCAAACATATGTTTAATCACAGCCATGCATTCAGTTACTAGTTGAAAATAAGTTTCTATATTCAGAATAGTTCTTTTTCTTCTCATGTTTATGATAGATAAACACGTATGGATTTAGCATCGATCGCGACCATTTAAAAATTTTATTATAGAAGATTTGAAATAAAAAATAATAATAATTTAGTGTATATGGATCACTTTTGAGCGTTAGGAATATCATAGTTTGTTTGTTTTTTCATATCTTTATAAATAGATTTTCGTTAGACGCGCATAATAGATTTTCATTCGGCAGTTTAAAAATCGTTGCAAAATTTGTTTATTTGTTCGTAGTTTCAAATACTATACTGTTTACTTATTTTTTAGATAAAAACATTCTGGATTCACGTAATGTTTACAATGTCGTTGATGAGTAAGTTTTAACTAGTCTACTTTTGAACAAGTTATTTTCATTTTATGAAAAATTAAGTTTTCAACGTGACATTGCAACGTAACAACTTATTTTAACTGATCTCCAATATGTCACTAGTCAAAACTGCGCTTTTTGAGTCACCGAAGTGGTTAGAAAAACTATTACTTGGGTAGGTTAATCAATGGTGTTGTATTTGTTTAAATCAATTTTCACATGTTTATGGCGAAAAGCGAAGTGGTAGACCCAATATGCAAACCGATAAAATTGTTTATCTACAGGACTGTGATCTGATTGTTGTTTGACGACAATAAAGACTGTCCCAGAAAGTATGGACGAAACCAAAAACCGCTGCCATTTCGCAATGGTCTGTCAATTTTTATGGCTGCATCCTGTTGTTTACACTCTTCTCTAACCACCTGTACAGATGTTTATTCGTTTCCATTGGTTTGTCTCGAAATGCGTGGACTTTCAGCAGAACAACGTCGAAAAATTGTGTATAAATGGTGCACATAAGGCGGACTGTCACTGATAAATATAGCAAAAATGGAAGGAGTAAGTGAAAAAGCCGTGCGAAATGCAATCAGGAAGTTCGGTGTGGATAACACCGTTGAGAATAAACCGAAAACGGGTCGAAAAAAAAGGTCCTGCTAACCCTCAGTTGGATAAACGTATACTGAAGGCGTTCGAGCAAAAGAAGGAGGTTTCAGTTCGGGAAGTGGCCAAAAAAGTGGGTACTTCGAAGTCAAATGTTCTTCGTGCTAAAGAACGTTTGAATCTTCGAACCTATAAGAAGCAGAAACAACCAAAACGTAGTCCGAAACAAGAAGCATCGATCAGGCCGAAGGTTCGAAAGCTGTACAATACGATTTTTGCTGGAAATTTGAACTGAATAATCATGGACGACGAAACCTACGTGAAACTCGATTACAAATCCTTGCCGGGACCACAATATTATACGGTGCGAGAAGGGCAAGTGTTAAACCAGCCCGAGACATCGATTGAAGTCGAAAAATTTTGTAAGAAAGCTATGGTCTGGCAAGCAATTTCTAGCTGCGGTAAGATTTCGAAACCCTTCATCACCATTGATTCAATGAACAGCGAAATATTCATCAAGGAATGTTTACAAAAACGACTTCTACTCATGATTCGAAGCCACAAGGATCCTGTTGTCTTCTGGCCAGATCTTGCTTCTTGCTACTACTCAAAATCAACGGTAGAATGGTATACTACCAAAAATGTCACTTTCATCCCAAGAGACATGAATCCACCAAATTGCCCACAACTTCGACCAATTGAGGAATTTTGGGCATTAACGAAGGCACATCTTAGGAAACATGTCTCGGCAGCCGAAACCATTCAACAGTTCGAAAAAGATTGGAAAAAAGTGTCAAAACTTGTCGCCAAGAAATCTGTACGGAATTTAATGAGGAACGTTCGCAAGAAGGTGCGCCAGCTAGTCTACAATGGCTAAGTAGCAAATTTTGAGAATAATATTCTGTTGCTGTTGTCTAATATTATCAGTTTATCGAATAAAATTTGAATATCTAACACTTGTGAATTATTCACAGCGAAATCAAAGTTCGCTAGTGAGGAAATAAAATGCATCAATTTTTAAATTTCACTTTCCATTGTATGTCTCCGATTACAATAGTAAAGGGTGATTTTTTAAGAGCTTGAGAACTTTTTTAAACAATAAAACGCATAAAATTTGCAAAATCTCATCGGTTCTTTATTTTAAACGTTAGATTGGTACATGACATTTACTTTTTGAAGATAATTTCATTTAAATGTTGACCGCGGCTGCGTCTTAGGTGGTCCATTCGGAAAGTCCAATTTTGGGCAACTTTTTCGAGCATTTCGGCCGGAATAGCCCGAATTTCTTCGGAAATGTTGTCTTCCAAAGCTGGAATAGTTACTGGCTTATTTCTGTAGACTTTAGACTTGACGTAGCCCCACAAAAAATAGTCTAAAGGCGTCAAATCGCATGATCTTGGTGGCCAACTTACCGGTCCATTTCTTGAGATGAATTGTTCTCCGAAGTTTTCCCTCAAAATGGCCATAGAATCGCGAGCTGTGTGGCATGTAGCGCCATCTTGTTGAAACCACATGTCTACCAAGTTCAGTTCTTCCATTTTTGGCAACAAAAAGTTTGTTAGCATCGAACGATAGCGATCGCCATTCACTGTAACGTTGCGTCCAACAGCATCTTTGAAAAAATACGGTCCAATGATTCCACCAGCGTACAAACCACACCAAACAGTGCATTTTTCGGGATGCATGGGCAGTTCTTGAACGGCTTCTGGTTGCTCTTCACTCCAAATGCGGCGATTTTGCTTATTTACGTAGCCATTCAACCAGAAATGAGCCTCATCGCTGAACAAAATTTGTCGATAAAAAAGCGGATTTTCCGAATGGACCACCTAAGACGCAGCCGCGGTCAACATTTAAATGAAATTATCTTCAAAAAGTAAATGTCATGTACCAATCTAACGTTTAAAATAAAGAACCGATGAGATTTTGCAAATTTTATGCGTTTTATTGTTCAAAAAAGTTCTCAAGCTCTTAAAAAATCACCCTTTATTAACAAAACGAAAGTCAAAGCAAAGTCAAAGTCCTGGCATTACATTCCTCAGGATAAGATTTGACGTATTCAAACAAAAAAAAAATTGAATTTGATGCAAGAAATGTTTCTATTCAGAAATTCAAGCAAGATTGGTTTTTTTCGGTTGCATATTCATTTCATGTTTCCAGAACAAAGAATATCAGTGTTGAATGGATTTCAAGAAATGTCTGGTCACTTTTATTACATTCTTTATATTCTAAAATTTCATATATTTTTGTGGTAGGTTTTGACAACCATTTCTGAATTGGAATGATGTTTTGACAACGTTTTCTGAATTGGAATGATGTACTCGTTAATTACAATACCATTCGAACTGCTGCTGTATTTCTCTATGCCATTGATCAATTTGTACCGAAAGTTATAAAGTCTCACACACTTCAGCCTAAATGGTCATGCGAGAGACTCAAACAATTGAAAACTGCAAAAAGATCCGCTTTAAGGAAATATTCGAAAAATAGAACTGATTACCTTCATTCACGATATGTGTCGATAAAAAGCACATACAAACGTCTGAATAAACAGTTAGTTGAAGCTTACCAACAGAAAACACAGGATATTTTAAAAAACAACCCGAAAGCTTTTTGGAAATATGTAAACGAACAGAGAAATAAAGTGGGCTGCCGAAAACTATGGTAAACGACGATATTGAAGCAAAATCGACTGATAGTATTTGTAGTCTTTTCCGTGATCACTTCAGCAGCGTTTTCTGCGACGAGAAACTCGACATCGATTCCATTGCTGAAGCCGCTAATAATGTACCTTGCTTTCCATCTGTCGGCTCTAAACACTATATCGATTGATGATGTGATCGAAGCGTGCAAGCGTCTTAAATGCGTCAATTGTGCTAAAAAAATCTGCCGCCAGTATCGCAACTCCATTGGCCAAAGTTTTCAATAGCTCGCTGTCATCAGGCATATTTCCAGACATCTGGAAAACTTCGCTATTATTCCCCGTTCACAAGAAAGGCGATAAACATATAATCTCCAACTTTCGTGGTATTGCGTCATTAAGTGCACCTTCTAAGTTGTTTGAGCTGATTGTCATGGATTTCTTGCACCGTTGTAGCTCACAGTACATATCTACCGACCAACATGGTTTCGTTCCTAAGCGTTCTACAAACACAAATCTCATTTGTTACACATCGCACATCATTTCTGAGATGGAGAAGGGTCATCAAACTGACTCTATCTATACCGATTTATCAGCTGCTTTCGACAAGATCAATCATGATATAGCGAAACTCAACCGCATTGGATTCCATGGTAGATTTTTAGACTGGATAAAGTCCTATCTCGTTGACCGCAAAATGTCGGTAAAAATTGGTGACACTATTTCTAATTCGTTTTCCATTACCTCGAGTGTGCCACAAGGTAGTCACCTTGGACCTCTCCTGTTCCTGCCTTACATCAACGACGTTAATCTCTCCTTGAAGTGCTTGAAGCTCTCGTACGCAGACGACTTCAAACTGTTTTTAAAAATTGATAGCCAAAGCAACGCTAAATTTCTTCAACAACAACTTGATATTTTCGGAAATTGGTGTCAGGTCAACAGGATGGTACTAAATGCTTCGAAGTGTTGTATAATAACGTTCAGTCGCAAAAGAAAACCAATAATTTTCAACTATTCGCTTCTTGGGACCGAATTAAATAGAGTAAGCTGCATTAAAGATCTAGGAGTCCTACTTGATAGCAAATTAACTTTTTGCGATCATGTATTATATATCGTTTCTAAGGCATCCAAACAACTCGGATTCATCTTCCGAATGACGAAATCATTCAGTAATATACACTGCTTGAAAGCATTATATATTGCTCTGGTTCGCTCTGTTCTTGAGTTTTCTGCAGTTGTGTGGTCACCTTATTACCATAACGGGGTACAATTACCATAACGGGGCATTGAAGCTGTGCAGCATAAATTCGTCCGTTTTGCCCTACGTCGGCTACCTTGGAGAGACCCCCATAACCTTCCCGGATACGAACTTAGATGTAATTTACTTGGACTTGAATTGCTTAGTGATCGACGCAATGTTTCGAAAGCAATGTTTGTTTCCGATTTAATTCTGGGAAAATCGACTGCTCCAGCCTTCTCGGGCAACTCGATATAAATATTAGACGCAGAACTCTTCGGAATAACCTATTTCTTGTTTAATGTTTCATTAAATTCAGCACAGTTACTTTTGTGACTTTCCTGGTGGCAGCTGTCCAGTTTTTTTAACTCCTGCATGTTTTGGGACACTGTACCTTTCTTCCGAAAGTGCCGCTTGACAATTGCCAAATACCTTTCAATTGGCCGAAGATCCGGGCAGTTCGGTGGGTTGATGTCCTTTCCCACGAATTGTACATTATTTTTTGACAACCACTGTAGAACG
Source organism: Malaya genurostris (assembly GCF_030247185.1). NCBI lineage: Eukaryota > Metazoa > Arthropoda > Insecta > Diptera > Culicidae > Malaya > Malaya genurostris. The sequence goes on along the minus strand of NC_080571.1, from coordinate 252,965,559 downwards.
GAGTTGGCGTAGTGGGCTGAAGCCAAATCCGGCCAGAAGAGAGGAGAAGCCTTATGTTTTCTGTACAGTGGCAGCATTCTCTTCTTCAGACATTCTTCCTCGTACACCTTGGCGTTAATTGTGCCCTGATTGTGAAGAAAATCGACGACCAACCACAGGTACAAATTGCTTGCCAGACCAACACCCTATGCCCAAACTTTTCCATTGCCACCGTGGTGTCAGCGTCATCCAGGTCCTGGTACATCGATTTCGTATAATATTGCGGTCCGGGCAGCGCTCGAGAGTCTTCCTTGCAGGCCCGTACCCAGAGTTTCCTTTCGGGAGGGGCCCAGATCAAAAATAAATTCCCAATTTCAGGTTCCGGAAGAAGCGGTCGAACATTCCAAAATGAAACTCACATCGATTTCTTGATAGTTTGAAACAAATAAGCGCAAGGAAATCGTGATAGTTCGAGGAAGCCAAATTGGGTGAATAATGTGAATGGGGAGGCCATTGGAACCCTAAATCGTTGATGATGACGTTGCTCTTATGTACAGGCACTCTGTTTGTTTTTTCGTTATTCAATCGCTCCCATAATGCATGCATATTGATTCACTGTCGATGGTTTATTTTTCCTTTTTCAAGGCAGTTCATGAAAAGTATGCCATGTCATTCCCAGATAACCGACGTAATAACCCATTGAGCCTCTCTAGACTGCCTCGGAATATTCATTCCGGTTTTAGTTCATTGTCGGATAATCATTACATTTCTTGGCGGGTAACAATGAATCCAGGTTTCGTGATGGATCCAGGTTGAACTGTTAGGCGGAGATGGCGGTTCAATTTGGATCCAGGTTGAACTGTTAGGCGGAGATGGCGGTTCAATTTGAACTGCTTTAAGCACTGATGAGCCGAAGGCGAAACGCGAAGAAATCGAATGGATCCAGGTTTCGTGAACAGTTACCTAAAAGTCCAACCTAATTTGCTGCAGCATAGTGTAACACGTTTCGGAAGTGCACTCGCGTTCGTTTTTTTTCAGTTTTGAGTATGTATCAGCGGCATCCAGTGGATATCTTTCTCATCTGCAAAATCTTACTCAAACTATGGTAAGAGCGCTATGTACTAATCCTTGTTGCATCTGTGGGCTCGCGCACCTTCTATTTCCAGTCATCCAGCACCATCTCGTGTAGTTTTGACATTGTCCTTTATAAGCGCATCGAAGTACCTGCCGCTACGGGCTTCATCGGTAGTGGAGTCTCGATCACCGCGAAATTCTCGAAAATACAATTTCACAGTGCAATCTAAAGGAGCACTAGACTCATGATATTATATCATAAATTTTGTTCGGCTTCCTCCGCCGTTTTGCCTCCCAAAGATTATTTTTTAAACCAAAATCTTTAACCAAAAAGTTTTCTAAATGGGTGATTAGTATGTAAAAAGCAATCTATAATTTCCGATTTCGGGAGGGGCCAGGGCCCCTTGGGCCCCCCCTCTGGGTACGTGCCTGCTTCCTTGGCGTAGGTTTCGTCGTCGATCAGGATGCATCCGTATTTATTCTGTAGAATCCGGTTATACAGTTTTCGCGCTCTTGTTTTGGCCTGAACTTGCTGTACCAGGGACTTTTTCGGCACCTTCTGTTTCTTGTACGTTTTCAGGGAGTTCCGAACTTTGATCCGTTTAATCATCCCGATGCTGGTGTTGAACTGCTTGGCCAAATCCCGCCTCGACGCCGATGGGTTTTTCCTGATGTACTCAACCACTTTTAAGTCCCGGCCGGGCTGGCTGGGACCCGTTTTCCTACCGGATCGGGGCCTTCATGGAAAGGGTCTTACCGAACTTCTCGATAATATTTTTGACACTGGTGTGGTGCACTTTCACCCGTTTTGCAATTTCGTTGTACGTGACACCACTTTCTAAGCGCCAAGTGTGCAGAATTTTCTTTCGCGTTTCCGGATCAATTCGACTCATCATTGAAACGATAAACCGTACCGAAACCAATCGATTGCGCAGCTGCTATTGACATGTAAACAAACATGTAAACGGCAAAACACGCTGCAAAAAATTAAGCCATTTCAGAGTAATAACTGTTTGAATGTTGCTAACTACTTATCGATACACTCCTTACTACCATATCCTACTTGAGGAAAAAGATCGATACCGGCTGTCAACAACTAAATGTCTATCCGCACTAGGCCGATCGGAGCTCTCCGGCATCAACTATCTTTTCTGCTTCGGCTATGACTGAGTTACACATGCCAAAGCCGAAGCTGAAAAAAAATCGGTGCCGGAGAACTTGGATCGGTCGGATCGGCCTAGTGCGGATAGACCTTAAGTTGTATCGCGAGCACTCTGTATAAAGAATCAATAGCGATTTTTTACAGGTAAATCTCTACATTTAGAGTAAATACCCGTAGTAATACAGCTATTGCAGAAAGCAAAGTAGGCAACTTGTACTGCCCGCTTGTTGGTTTATCGCCGTACTACCACAAAATAGAGTCTTTTTGTTGCGGAACAAATTCTTTCCGTCCATTCGTTCGTTCTCTCACTGGTCCTTGTGCTTGTGCTGGAGTAGTTAAGCATCCGGAAAGTTTACACGAAACGACCAGCAAACCCTCCATCAATTATTCCCGCTCGTTGTGCGGATGTGAATATCCCCTAGATTCCCGTACGACTTTCGAGTGCACACCAGCGATGTCAGATCTACGGAAATCTCCGTAGATCTACGGATTCGACCATTTTCTACGGATCTACGGATCCGTAGACAAAATCTACGGAAATGGGATTTTTTCTACGGAAATCTACGGAAATCTAAATTTATCAACGGAGAACTACGGGAACTAGTTTGGTCTGAAGAGCAAACAAAAAAAAAAAGGTTTTCACCGCGAGAGTTTCCGAGAAAAATGCCAATCTACGGAAATGACACTACTACTATCTGGCATCGCTGGTGCACACATAAACAGGCATCGGAACGGAGACACGGCATAACACATGAAGTATGGCGGGTAAAAGGATGACTTTTGTGCTAAATGGTTGCAGGAATGTAAAATTTACTACCGTCCCATTGTGTGGCGTGAATGCTCAAACATTCTTTTCTTTTCTCATTTTTTTGTTGTTGTTGCCCCGGTTGGTTCCCTTGAACGGTGACGACGGTGTGCGGAGAAACGGGGAGAAAGAGAGAGAGAGAGAGAGAGTCATCAGGATAGGAGAAAAAGCACGTCGTTTCGTTACGACACACAGAGAACGGTTGTCGTCCTGAGAGCAACAGCAGCAACCAGTTGGAAGGTAATTCACTATGTGACTAACGGGAAGGACATTGACCACTGTTGCACTAGGGAGGTAACAATGGGCTGAAGGTAGACCACAGCACCGCGTAGTCCATGGTGACAGCGGAAGGATACTTGTCAATTGTGATGGTGCTTTAAGCTCCCCTGTGTTGATGAATAGTAATTCTTGAATGTGAAATTCTAATTACTCCGGCCAGTATAAGGCATCTAGAGCTATTGTACTGAATTTATATTGTAGTGCAGTATATTTTTCCAAAGGATATGATGATTCACTGTTGGTTTCGAGACTTTGTAAGGATCATTAACGCCGGATACATGAAACGAGTCAAATAATGTCACAAATACATCGAAGGAAACATTTTTTTTCTTACAAAATGTTACACTTCGCTTCAATTATAATTCATTTATCGACATCATTACTAATCGCTACGTTCTACTGAAAACACAGCATTAGTATTTATGGAAAAAATAATTCAATAACAAATCGATCCACGGATGTCTATTATCGCGGCCACTCAAATTGCTTACCCAATCAAACAAGCAGACCGATAATCCACCACACCAAAGCCGGAAACGTGAATCGTGTTTATAATTCAATCGCTTCTACTAACGAACGAACACAATTCCAAGCTGTACACACACACACACAACTCTGAACACACCGATACCTGTGCGTACAACCACCTCGCGCCATCAGCCGAAAACCGTACAGCCTCTGTCGACATGGTGATACTAATTTTGCAAAACAAAAAAAAAATACGGTCATAAAAAACGTGAAGTGTAATGTTGCATATCGGCGACGACCTCGCGATTCAAACCGCTAAACCGTAGAACATAAACTCACTCAACAGTCACCGAAACACGGGGAAAGAAGTGTTAGTGCCGGACGACGGGGGCACTGGCTAGTACCTGAATGGTACACTCCGCCACAACATTGTAAAATATTGTGCTCGAACAGCTGTTCCACGTTCTACGAACCGTACAACCGCCGCTGTGCGAATGTGGATGTAAAGTACGCGCTTATACGCTTCACGGTTAGATTGACCATCGAGCTGCCTCGTTTACAGTGGTGGTCGATAGTTTGTAAGCACCACCAATCAAAGTGAACGAGAAAACGGCGATAATATTGTTGTTAGATATTGCCGCTAGGGTGAATGACCTCCGAATGGCGAGGACAGTGATTTAACTGATCAGCCGATTATGAGTCAGCGTTACTTCTTTGATGTAAATCACGAACGACCATCATCATTCGTATAGTTGACTTTTACAATCAATCCGTCCGATGACACTTATTTAGTAGGAAAAATTAAACCAAACTGAGCAACGCCATCTCTGTAAGTGACAGCGAGTTTTAAAATCTACTGTATTACACTGTTATATCATCTGTTACACCACCACCCATCACTGTAGTTTGTAACACCGACTGGATGCGTGCTTTAGTATGCGGAACTAGATTGAACCAATACCAGGAAAACCAAAAAAAAAAATAACACATAGTAGCTACTAGCGAGCCGTGCGTGGAGTATCGGTGGCAGTGATGATAATGATGCAAATAAACGCCAGCTAACTGACATTGAGTGAGGTGTTTGCTGTTGATACTGTGACGGCCTTTGTTTAACCGTGTAATTGATTTATTTGTTTCACGCTCATACGGACCGGGTGTGGAAGGGTTTCGATTTGAGTGGCCGCCGCGATCTAGCAGCTCTTGTGCAATTACCCACATAGGGCAAAGTGTTACGGTTCTGGTATGTGAGATGGAATATAATATTGCACATTGAACGGCAGGGAATTGACATACTAATATTGTTACACCAGTTGAATTTTCCTATTGTTTGAATTATTATTGTTATTTAATTTTTCAGTCATTTAGGTTTGTGCTAGGGCACATAACCGTTTTTAATATTTTTACGATTCGTCTTTGACTCATCAGTGCAGAGCAGTTCAAATTGACGTTCTGCTACTTACAGAACACATTTTGTTTTGCAACGGAGTGCAATATCTTTTCTGACGTGCCGAACGAAAACGTGTTTTCGACTATTTCTGGCCGATGCAAGTTTGGTCATTTAGGGGTTTTGCCAAATTTCGTGCGTTTTGTGTTGAATCAGAAAGGCCAAATTCCACAATAGGAATGTAATGCCAAGACTTTGCTTTGCTAATAGTGAAAAAGATTGAAAAAAAACTGCGAAATGAAAATGGTCGCAAAAGAGCAATTCTAGAAATGAGTAGATGAAAAAGTGACAAAATCAGAATCGACCTTCTCCGATTTAAATGAAACTTTGCACATGGCTTCAGTATGGCAAACCATAAGTTTTGAACCGATGGAGAGGTCAATGCGACTCACGACTGATATTTTAAAAGGGTGTATGTATTTGTAACTCTAAAAAAAATATACACAAAAAATGATTTTTTTCTCAATAATTTCAAAATGAACCAAAAAAATTAAATTAAAAAAAAATCAGTGTTTCGATTTTTTTTGATAATTTTTAATTGAGCAAAGCAAAGTCCTGGAATTACATTCCTTTTGTGGAATTTGACCTTTCTGTTTCAACAGACTTCGCAGCCGATTCTTAGTGTACAGAATCATTGCATGGCTAGTACTATGGATCCTACTGACACCAAGAATCCTTCCAGATCGGGGCTCGAACATACGACAACTGGCTTGTAAGACCAGCGCCCTATGCATTGAATCACCAACCCGGGCGATTTTTGATTGAGGCTGTTATTAGAACCTACATATTGATGGCTATCCCATCTGTGCCTTTTGAAAAATAAAGAAGTTATAGCTAAAACAATTTACAGATATATTAGAAACTTCAAGTTCTCGTTGAAAGATAATCATTAAAACAAAAGAATATTATTCTACAGGTTAAAGGCAATAAATTTGTTCATGATATCCTTTCTTCTAAAAGTAGCTGTTCTTGAGATACTTGGATATTTAATTATAACACCATTTTTTATATTTCCATGAATTGTTTATTTGTTTGCTATATCTACAATTATTACATGAACATGAATAATTTTTAATTATATTTAAGGTTTCAAGTTTTTGTAAATTGTATGAGTACTACGTGCATCATCATTCGAATACAGTCTTGTGACGATTGTGGTTTCTGAAATCGGAACGAAAGAATGGTATTTCTGTGTGCCTGGAATCATTTTGGTATCCTTATAAAAACTTAAAACTTAGACTTAAAAACTTAAAACCTTAAATATAATTAAGAATTATTCATGTACATGTAATAATTGTAGATATAGCAAGCAAATAAACAATTCATGGAAATATAAAAAATGGTGTTATAATTAAATATCCAAGTATCTCAAGAACAGCTACATTTAGAAGAAAGGATATCATGAACAAATTTATTGCCTTTAACCTGTAGAATAATATTCTACTATTTAAATGATTATCTTTCAACGAGAACTTGAAATTTTTAATATATCTGTAAATTGTTTTAGCTGTAACTTCTTTATTTTTCAAAAGACACGGATGGGATAGCCATCAATCTGTAGGTTAACTAAGAGCTTCAAAATAAAAATTATCAAAAAAAAAATCGAAACCCTTATTTTCTTTTGGTTAAATTTCTTTGGTTCATTTTGAAATTATTGAGAAAAAAACTTTTTTTTTCAGTGTATATTTTTTTTAGAGTGCCCTATTGATTCTCTACAACTTCTTCCTGGACTCAATTTTTTAACGATGAACGACTTCCGAATTACAACGAGAAGAACAAACTGTTTTGGCTGTAGCTTCTTCATTTTTCAAAAGGCACGGATGGGATAGCCATCAATCTGTAGGTTTTAATAACAGCTTTAAAACAAAAATTATCAAAAAAATTAAAGCCCTGATATTTTTATAATTTAACTTTTTCAGATTATTTTGTAATTATTGAGAAAAAAATCAAAAATATTTTTCATTGTATATTTTTTTAGAGTGCCCAATCGATTCCCTACAACTTCTTCCTGAACGCCATTTTTGTACAATTAACGGTTTCCGAGTTACAACGATTTGAAAAAGGCAATTTTTGTGCAATGAAAAAATACATACGCCCTTTTTAAATATCAGTCGTGAGTCGGATTGACCTCTCCATCGGTTCAAAACATATGGTTTGCCATACTGAAGCCATGTGCAAAGTTTCATCCAAATCGGAGAAGGTCGAGTCTGATGATCTGCTAAGCATTTCTGGAATTGCTCAAAATGTGAGATAACTAAGTGCTCACGAGTTCTTATCCCATTCCTCCCCGTGTGTCTATGATGACATTTGGTCAATAGAACGCCATTGATCAGTAGCGTTAGTAGCAGAATGAGAGGGTGCGATTTGGTTTGTATGTAATAATTCACTTGAAACGCAAAATTTATTAAAAATCCTTCAAATAGGTCAAGTGTTTCGCCTTGACGTCCTATTGCTGATGTGTATTTGAACCCTTAATGTGACTTTCAATAGTCAATCTGTTTTCTTGAAAACTGTTTGCAGCATTTCTTGCAATTCATAAATTAGCATTTTGCATATCATCCTTACATAATTTGACGCATAAAGCAAAATTAAGACGTAAGAATACCTTTTTGTGTATAACTAATTCTTCTATTTATTTAGGGGTTTTGGTACCGCATGGGTACCGGTTTTGTCCTAAGTGCACATAACTATTTTCTATTTCTACGTTACCGTTATCCATGCGATACCAAAACCCCTAAATAACTACAATCTGCTGACGGCCAGAACGCCGTCACGTAGTTTCGTTTCTTTCGGCACGTTAGTAAAGACATAGTACTTCAGTGCAAAGAGCATTAACTTTACATTTGCTCAGCGGTTTACGTTGAATCGTTAGGTGGCGTTGGCAGTTCAACATAAACTACTGACGCACTTATGAGTCGAAGGAGAAACGTAGTAATTCTATTCTTATTACAAGTATTTTATGCAGGAGCGTCTATAGAAAAACTATTCAGAAGTGTGCCATCTCATACTATGTTCCAAGGTTGTAATTGGCTAATTCAGAAAACTGAAGGTTTGGAAGGTTTCGTTACGGTAAAATATTAAACATTGAACGCAAACTCGAATATTGGTAAGATCAGATCTTTTTCCCATAAACCGCAGCCAGACAGTGGGGTCTGGGATAGGTTAAACGCACACCCATACATACACACGAGTGCAACTGCGAAATTAAAATTTAAAAATTTACCGCATATACGGGACTCGAACCCGTGGCTTTCTCGTATCCAAAGAAATCTCTTTACCGATTAAACTGTTCTCAGTCGCCTTAAATGGTAAGGTAGTTTTATGTGGTTTTTCATTGAGCCCACTCGTGGCGTGTTCTGTTCGTTTTGGGCACATTTCATGCAATCGATAATTCAAACAGATACACTGTGTTTCATTGATTTGCACCACCCGAAAAAAAAAAAATGCGGGTTTGGGGTAATTCGCGGGACAAAACTGTTTTTTGCACCCGTTTTCTTTTCCGAGCAGCAATCGTGCAAACCAGTACCAACATAAATGAACATATAGCAGTACAAACGTGAATATTATCAATCACTACCGCCATGGATATTGAAAATTTGACTTTTGGAAACTAGTAGGTCCGACGAAACTTCATCAAGTTCTGTTGCATTTACTTCGTCTCAAAAGATTTTATTTCCAATATTGATGAGTACTTTACAAAATCGTTTCATTGATCAAATTTCAGCGCAAAACACTGGCACCGAGCGAGGGAATCGAAGAAAAACGACATAAGTAACAAAAAAATTCTCCGGATATGAGAAATCTACGAGTTCGAGTCCCGTCTCTGCGATAACTTATTCGTAGATTTTCATTCCGCAATTGTCGTCACTCTTTTTTCAATCTGTTCGTTTCGTTAGATACTGATCAAAATCTAAATAACTTCTTGCTACATTTCAGTTAGGAGGTACGTAAACGTATAATTCAAATTGAATTAATGATCACTTCCTACTATTTCAGTGTCTCCTTTCTCATACAGAAAGACTTTGCAATCACTGTGAAAAAACCATTTTTGGAACGGAGGACCAAGTATCATATTATTCGATTCAATTCGTCGAGAACACTAAATGTCGTGGATTTTCACCAGCTTCGACTCAAATGAAAGGTTTCGTGATCCCATAGCTATTGAATTTTATACGGATCCGACTTCCAGTTCCAGAGTGATGGTGTAAATTGTGCAAGATTTATGAAAAAATGAGCACTTGATTTTTTTAATTCGATTTACACAAGGTTAAATTATAGGCTCTACAGACCGGACTTTTTCAGAAAGCGCTCAGCTAATTTCCACAATCTAGTGTTTAAATGGAAAGTCTTTCGATTTCATAGAAAGTCATTTATCCAGATACGTTTGCCGGTTCCGGAATCACAGGCTGACGAGCATAAAAAATCAATTTCAAAAAACTGTTTTTTTAATACAAAACAAGGCGAGAAAAATTCTTTCAACTAATAATACCCAATTTCTTTTCTCAAAGATGAATTAACCTATTTTCGCTCACTTATGCTTATTATTGGATGGTTTTATGATCCCACAGTAAACATTTCATCCGACTTCCAGTTTCGGAACTACCGGGTTAAATGTGTTGGAAATTTAAAACCGACATTTTGAGCGACGATGCAAAACTTCACTTTTTTTTTAAGAATTGCCGCAAGTAACGATTTAATCCAAAAATTCCTTTTCGTAAGATAAAATTTAGACCACTCAAAAAAAACATTTATCTTATTTGTAATTTGAAACGCTCATACGTCAGGTGAACCAGAAAAAGGTACATTTTAAAGTATCAAATTCCACTCTTTTTGGACTGAGTCATGCATACTGCCGAGCAAAATTAATTCCTTTTTCAACCAGTTCCTAGAAAAGTTGTAAAAAAGCCGGAGGTGCAATGTGACGAAATTGTTCTCGCGCATCAAGAAAATCCAAACAACTCGCACGTCAAGTGGGTGCAATTGTTGAACGTTGAAAAATAAATAACTTAATAAAAGTGTGCGAACATCATTTGCCGACGGCAAAAAAGAATGTTAACCGCACCTCGCCGGAAACAGTAACTAGCTCTTTCAAGTGGAAACCCCCTCCGGAAATTCCGTTCGAGATATCGCAAGCATGTTGGTAGTGTCATCTAATATCGTACATCGAGCTAAAAAACGTGTCACGGAAACTGTACATGGAGATGCTGACGTAATTTGATTGTTCCGTTCTATTTTGGATGTCACGGAAACTGTACATGCAGATGCTGACGTAATTTGATTGTTCCGTTCTATTTTGGATGGATTTAGCATCATGCCATTACGGAAAAGTCTATGTAATCATATGCCACGAACAACGTCCAAGTGAAGCCCAAGGACATAAGCTCTCCAAACACGCCAGAGCTCCACCTAATCAAATGATATGGAACCCCAAACAAGACGCGAAAGACAATTGTCAGCGAGATGCAGATCAAGACAAACTGGCGTTCTGCTGCGACGAGAATGAGTAAGGATTCTGTGCAAAATATGATTAAAGGAGTCAAACGAAAAACCCGGCATTTCGCACACGCTAAAAAGAAAGTTAGGGTGAATATTTTTGTGATGTTTGGGTAAACGGAAGGCCCCTAATTTCAGCACCTTATCGCTTCGCATTCAAGGAGAATTTTCGCGACATATCGTATTCGCAGTTGGCAACACTCTCTCGGATTTGAGTGAAACTTTCTGGGCATGTAGAATTTGTAACAAAAAGCCACTCTACGCTGTCTTTTGAAAAGGGCTATTTTTTTTCAAACAGTTACTGTCAAAAAATGACAAATCCTACAAAAAAGGGTTCCACTAGTGATTTTCACAAAATCAGTCGAAGTTTCGATAAAAAATACTAAAAAAAATCATTATCGAGTTTAACACTGAAAAAATTGACTTTAAAAATTTCAAATCGATTCACAAAAAAAACAGCTTAGTTTTCGATCTAAAGACACTGAATAAAAAATCAGTTTGGACAAGAAATAGTGTTAGTGACATTTTTCCTTAAAAGTGCAATGTATGAACGGTTGGTAGGAAATATAATCACCTTCGGATGAAATTTGTTTTTTTTTTGTAAACCGATTTTAAAATTTTAAATTAATTTTTTTCAGTGTTGGACTCGATATAGATTTCTTTTTCAGTATTTTTACTCGAAAATTTGATTAGAAAAACGTTTTTTTGTAGGATTTGTCGATTTTTCGCTATAAATATTTGAAATAACAGATTTAAACTGGTTGGATTTTTTAAAAGACAGCCCAGATCAATTTAAAAAAAACAAAGCACGCAATGTTTTTTTTGTGTCAAAGTCTACATGTTCAGAAAGTTTCATTCAAATCTGAGACGGTGCTGCCAACTGTTGTTCGAGTTGGCGCGAGATTCGTTGTAGCTCGGAATCTATTATTTGCACAACATTGGTGTCGAAAAAAAGGTTGAACAAAAAAGTATACACTGGAAAAAAGCCGAATGTTATTTCAAGCATAATAATGTTAGCTGAAAGAATCAAATTGAAAAAAAACGTCTCAGTTGTTTTCTTTTAAATTTAATTGTAAACCTAAAAAAATATTTCGATCACTACAACGGAACTAACAATATATTATCAGTTATAAATATTAGCAGATAAAATATTTTTTTTTTTTATTCAATATTATAATATAATTTTAAGGCACACTGCTTAAGCTCTAAGATGCCAAGGATATTTACTAATCTTAATTACGACTATATTAAAACTAGAATAGTATCATTATGTAATGCCGGTGAATTGGATATTGCATGAGGGTCTTCCATATGGCGTTTGCAAATATCCATGTTGGCCGCATCCTTCGGTCCGTGTGGGTCCGCGGGAAACACCCCCAGGCTACGAAGGCCTGGCGGGTGGCCCGCATGCTGGTTTTCGACTGGAGCGGTCTTCCCTGGACGATGATGGTGATGTTACGGAAGAGATGAAGAAAAAAAAAGTAAATATTGTGGAAACGGGGTAAAACAGGGGATGTGGGGACAAAATGTCTGAAAACGATAGAGATCTAATTAGTTGCCATCGAGATGGTGAAGAGACAGGGAAGGGGGAACGAAAAAGTTAGTGACAAAAAAAAGATCTTGTTAGTTCCAATGAAGATGGTGGACAGGGACGGGGATCGAGAGAATCGGGCGGATGTTAGTGTCGAACCTGTAGGTGGAGTTTATACTTTCTGAACGAGGATAAACACATTACACTTGTATATCAATGTGTTTAAGGTACTGGTATATGAGAAGCATATATGAACTATCCCGACTCGCCAACACATCCCGAACCGGAACCTCAGGCGGTCTACCTCGGGCCCTAAGGGATTCCAGTAGCTTCGACCTGGCGTCACGATACTCTACGCACGACCACACGACATGCTCGATGTCCTGATAACCGTCGCCACAGGTGCAGAGACCGCTCTCCGCAAGCCCAACACGCCGGAGATGTGCATTGAAGGTGTAGTGATTTGACATGAGCCGCGACATAACACGAATGAAATCGCGACTCACGTTTATCCCCCTGAACCAAGGTTTCGTCGATACCCTAGGGATAATGGAATGCAGCCATCGTCCCAGTTCGCCATTGCTCCATGAAGTTTGCCAACTTTCGAGAGTTTTCTGACGAGAGATACTGAAAAATTCATTGAAGCAGATTGGTCTTTCATAAATATCACCTTCCAATGCGCCCACTTTAGCCAATGAGTCTGCCTTTTCATTGCCCGGAATGGAGCAATGCGAAGGGACCCAGACTAACGATATTAAATAAGACCGTTCAGATAAAGTTCTCAAATGTTCCCGTATTTTCCCCAGGAAATATGGGGGATACTTTCCTGGCTTCATTGCCCGGAGAGCTTCTATTGAGCTTAGACTGTCCGTGACAATGAAGTAATGGTCTTTGGGCAAGGTTTCAATGATCTCGAGGGTGTACTGAATAGCAGCTAATTCTGCGACGTAAACTGAAGCCGGATCACTGAGTTTGTAAGAAGCGGTGATGTTTTGATTGAAGATGCCGAAGCCTGTGGACCTGTCGATGTTTGATCCGTCAGTATAAAACACCTTTTCACAGTTGACTGTTCTAAATTTATTATAGAAAATATTTGGGGCCACTTGAGGGCGCACGTGATCCGGAATTCCATGAATTTCTTCTCTCATGGATGTGTCGAAAAACACAGTAGAATCAGAAGTATCCAAGAAATGAGCACGGTTGGAAACAAACGAAGAAGGATTAATATTCTGAGCCATGTAATCAAAATACAAGGACATAAAACGGGTCTGAGAATTGAGCTCGACAAGCCTTTCGAAGTTTTCAATCACCATCGGATTCAAGATATCGCATCGGATAAGCAATCGATATGAGAGATCCCAGAATCGATTTTTCAACGGTAATACGCCCGCGAGCACTTCGAGACTCATCGTATGAGTCGACTGCATGCAACCTAAGGCAATACGCAAACAACGATACTGAATTCTTTCCAGTTTAATGAAATGGGTGTTCGCGGCGGATCGGAAGCAGAAGCATCCATATTCCATTACGGACAATATCGTTGTTTGGTAAAGCCTGATCAGGTCTCCTGGGTGGGCACCCCACCAAGTTCCGGTTATTGTGCGAAGAAAATTGATTCTCTGCTGGCATTTTTGTTTCAGATACCTAATGTGACATCCCCAGTTGCCTTTGGAATCGAACCAGACCCCGAGATATTTAAATGTGAAGACCTGAGCTATGGTTTCACCCCCTAGTTGAAGCTGTAGTTGTGCTGGTTCTCGCTTCCTTGAAAATACAACCAGCTCAGTTTTCTCCGTAGAGAACTCGATACCCATTTGAAGAGCCCATGTCGACAAGTTGTCGAGGGTATCTTGCAATGGTCCTTGGAGATCGGCAGCTTTGGGTCCTATAATAGACACAACGCTGTCGTCGGCAAGTTGTCTTAGCGTGCAAGATGTGTTGATACATTCATCAATGTTGTTTACGTAAAAGTTGTATAAAAGGGGGCTTAAGCATGAGCCCTGAGGAAGACCCATGTAACTGAATCGTATTGTCGACAAATCACCATGCGCGAAATACATGTATTTCTCGGACAACAGATTATACAAAAAGTTATTCAAAATTGGTGAAAGACCTTGCTGATGCAGCTTCTCAGATAGGATGTTTATGGAAACTGAATCAAAAGCCCCCTTGATGTCTAGGAAAACTGACGCCATTTGTTCTTTACGAGCAAATGCCATTTGAATTTCGGTTGAGAGCAACGCAAGACAATCGTTCGTTCCTTTGCCCCTGCGGAAGCCGAATTGTGTATCTGAAAGTAAGCCATTAGTCTCGACCCAATTGTCTAGACGAAACAGAATCATTTTTTCGAACAATTTCCGGATACAGGAAAGCATAGCAATCGGCCGATACGAATTGTGATCGGAGGCTGGTTTCCCTGGTTTTTGAATGGCGATAACTCTTACTTGTCTCCAGTCATGTGGGACAATATTATCCTCAAGAAGCCTATTGAATAAATTCAATAAGCGCCTTTTGGCAGAGTCAGGCAAATTTTTCAACAAGTTGAATTTGATTTTGTCTAACCCCGGAGCTTTATTGTTACACGATAAAAGCGCAAGTGAGAACTCGACCATCGAAAAAGGTGTTTCGTTTCTGTTAGATGAGGCGACGCGCATGATCGTCTGTTCCGGAGCAGAGTCAGGACATACTTTTTTAGCGAAATCGAATATCCAGCGGTTAGAATATTCCTCGCTTTCGTTCGTGGTGTTTTTGTTGCGCATTCGTCGGGCTGTGTTCCAAAGAGTACTCATTGATGTTTCTCTCGATAATCCGTCTACGAATCGACGCCAATAACCGCTTTTCTTCGCTTTAATCAAGCTTTTCATCTTAGCGTCTAATGCCGCGTAGTTTCTAAAATTATCAGGTGTTCCGTTTTTCCTAAACTCGATAAATGATGAAGTTCTCTCCGCGTTTAATTCCGAGCACTCTTTGTCCCACCACGGGTTGGGAGGACGGATGTTAGTTTTCGCGCCGGGTACACGTTTCGTCTGAGCTTGAATCGCGGTGTCGAGAATCAAGCCAGCCAAAAACGTGTACTCTTCCTCCGGAGGAAGTTCTTGTGTTGTTTCTAGTTTCTCAGATATCGAATTTGTGTAGCATTTCCAATCAATATTTCGTGTGAGGTCATACGAAACATTGATTGTCTCCGATGGTCTTAATCCATAGGCGATTGAAATCACGATAGGCAGATGATCGCTACCGTGGGGATCAGGGATCACCTTCCACGTGCAGTCCAACCGTAGCGATGTCGAGCAAAGGGATAAATCCAGCGCACTTGGTCTTGCTGGTGGTGCAGGAATTCGTGTCATTTCTCCCGTATTCAAGATTGTCATATTGAAGTTGTCGCAGATATCAAGGATCATAGCTGATCTGTTATCGTCGTGAAGACAACCCCATCCCGTACCATGAGAGTTAAAGTCTCCTAAAACCAACTTCGGTGCGGGAAGGAGCTCAATGATATCACTGAGCCGCTGATGCCCAACCGAGGCTCTTGGTGGAATATATATGGAAGCAATGCAAAGGTCCTTGCCTTTGATTGTAACATGACATGCGACAACTTCAATACCTGGTATCGATGGGAGGTTAATGCGATAGAAAGAATAGCACTTTTTGATCCCTAAAAGTACTCCTCCATAGGGATCATCTCGATCCAGACGAATAATGTTAAAATCGTGGAAGTTTAAGGGTATTTCAGAAGTTAACCAAGTTTCGCACAATGCAAATGCGTCACATTTCAGATTATTTACTAGAAATTTGAAAGGATCTATTTTTGGGATGATACTTCTTCAATTCCACTGTATAACAGTGATTGTATCCGTGACCTCGGTGGGTGACTTAGCCATCGAAGGATACGATCGCTGAAAGAAGGGGCCATTTTGCAGTCAACTGCGTCAAGAATGTTTTAACTGTAGGAATAAAAGCCATTATCAGGCTTTTAAGTGGTTCAGAAATATTGAAAGTAGACATGATCCAGTCCACAATATCAGAGAATTTAACAAACCCAGTATTTGGTAAATTCTCTGACTGATCTTTAGGGACTTTCGGGGGTTTTGAAGTCCCAGGAAGTGATGGAAATTCTTGCTCGGAATTTAATTTTCCAAGGCCTGGAGCTTTTTTCTCTGGTTTTTTGCCATCACTACCAGTTGTTGTAATTTTTCGAGACCCATCAGAGGACATCTTCGAACCCTTACTAGGGAGCTTTTGAGAGGATTTATTTCTTCTCTTTCTAATTGATGAGCTATGAGGGACAGCCGAAGATGTACCTTCGAGGGGGTCATCATATTCGCTCTCGTCAGTTGACAAGTAAGCGTAAGGATTTTCGGTAGGTGGCGTAGCACATTTCAACATTTCCGCAAATGAGCGTTTGGAATGTTGCTTGAGTGAACGCTTCATTTTATCCTTACGCAATTTATACACGGGACAATCAGAGAGGTCATGCGGCCCTTCCTTACAGTAGAGACACTTTTCATTGTCTCCACTGCAGGAGTTATCCGCATGACTCCCTCCACACTTTATACACCGGGATTTATTGCAACAATGGGATGCTGTATGTCCCAATTGTTTGCAATTGGTGCAGTTCATGACCCGCGGTACATAAAGACGAACAGGTAAACGAACTCGGTCCAGGAGGACGTAATTAGGCAAAGCCGAGCCAGCGAAAGTCACCCGATACGAGTCTGATGGGATATAGGACTTAGTCCCATCCTCAGCGGTCGATACTGAACGCAATTGCTTGCAGTCCAGTATCTTAACGTTCTTGAGTAGGGGGTTTTTAAATCCGCCTGCCCCATGCTTAAGAACGTCCTCGCAAGTCAGACTCGGATCGGTGATCACGCCGTCTATCTCGACTTCGCGAGCTGGTACGTATACGCGATACTCCCGCGTGAAATTCTCACTTTGAACGATCTCATTAGCCTGTTTTGCACTGGCTAACAAGACCCTAAGCTTGTCCGGGCGTACTTTTTCAATTTTTTGTACAGTATTGTATCGCGAGGACAGGTCATTAGAAAGTTTTAGAAGGTTCAATTTTTTACCATTCGCTTTGGTCCGGATGTAAACCGCATACGGTCCGGCCGAGAGTGCAAGCCCATCGGGATAGCTTCTAATGCGCGATTTATTGCCATCTGAAGCATCCATCTGATCATCAAGGGGAAGGTCAGGCAATTTGATATCGCCTGTCATGTCACGGACTTGTGTCCGTGCGGTCAGATTCGGGGTGCAATTGAAGTGGTATTAAACAACAGAGAAAATAAAGTTTTACTTAGCTTAAGCTCCAAAACGGTGAACGGCTGCCAATACCCAGTCCGAGGCAATGGGTAAATATTCCTCCCAGTAGAGTGGAAAAAACCTCTTTCAGGAAAAAGCACTTTTTTTTGTCTCTCACTACACTGTCCAATGAAACGTTTCTCTTTTTATCACTATATATATTTATCACTGTTTCTAATGTACAACGATATATACGCAGCGCCCAGCGCTGGCGCTGGCTAACGGTACCGCACGCAGTGCTGCTTCACACAAGCTCACAGTCGGCCTTGAGAACGGATTAATTCGAATTATCACTGATGCAAACAATAGAATACGGAATGATCTTGATAACGGAATAAAACAATTCACCACGCGATTGGAGAAAGCCGAATTTACGTCCGATCGATCCGATAGTCACGGCACGAATGGCAGATAAAATATGTTTCGCTATTATTAAATAACTTTTTATTGTCGTCTCATGAGGTGATTTAACACAGACGCTCACAACTATAGAGTACTACCATAACTACAAATTCGAAAATGCGACCACTCTTCCAGAGTGGTATCTCGCCCCACTTTACCCTATGTGTAGGATTGTTGAAACGGCGTAATTCATTTGAAGTCTGAGTTTTGCGAATTTTATGTCCAAATATCTTGAAAACGACTACTTCTAAGACGAAGGTTACCATATGTAAATTTATTGATTTTTGATATTCTATTTTTATATTTTTATCAAGTGCTTAGAACTGGAAAGATGTCAAAAATTTAATTCAGCTGTAACATCTTCATTTTTTATCTGCCACTAATCAAATTTCGTTGAATGAGGATTTAAAATTTTAGTTAAAAAAAATTAAAAAGATTTAGACATTTATTTTTTAATTTGATTTTTTCGAATAATTCTAAAATTATTGAAGAAAACATTCGAGTTTTATTTTCATTGGATATATTTTTAGAGTACGAGATCGATTTCCTACAACTTCATCGATACCATGTTTGTACAGTCAACAGTTTCCGAGCTACAATGATATGTAAAAAGTGCATACAAAAAAATCAATCACCCGTTTAAAAAGTTAGTCTTAAGCCGGATGGATCTCTCCATCCGTGAAAAATAAATGGTTCGTTAAATTGCAAACGTGTGCGAAGTTTCTTCCAGATCGCTGATGACCTGCTACATATTTCCTTGCAATGTTCATCTTTCAATGAAAAAAAAAAGATTACTGAAACAATTTACCAGCGCCGCAAAGCTAAACTTGATAAAATTATTTACAGCATTTAATCTCTTATTATCTCAGCAACAAAAATTCATGGGAGACAGAATGCCAGAAAATCAAAACTGCTGCCTATCACCAGAGAACCCTTATCGTGGATCGTTCTGTCATTAACATTAACGGATGATAATATCGCCAACATTCAAGTCGGGTTGAAAATAAATACAAATATTATGACGCGCATAAATCACTCCACTTTCGCTTTAATCAGATTTCCGAAGCATCAACAGGTTGCATTCGCTACTGATATATATTATTTAATAAATTTTAATTCCATTTACCGTCCCCGTGTCCCTTCCGTAGTGCCACCCGTGAGACATAGCCGGTCGATGAAAGGTTGGAAAAACAGTCTAAAAGCAACGGGAGCAGCAAGTCGGCCCCATACGACGCACGCACACTCCTACATGGCTATACGTATGTATTCGACGGTTGAATTTGAGGCTGAGAACGACACTTGAATTCGTTTGCCGAAAGGTCTTGCCTCTTACCGTAATGATGCATCCGTCTGCTGCCGGTGACGGCGCTGGTAGTCGTCGGTGACGTATATAACGCCGGTACAAGCTATACACAACTGCGGAGGACGACTTCGAAGGTATTTATAGTAGAACCACCCACATTTCGCTCCGCACGGTTCGATGTATATGAGACCCGAAACGCTGTTTCTGAGTTTGATTCACGCGATATCAACCAGCTTTTCACAGAAATTCCGGTGCTTCCGTGAAACCCTACCAACTCGAATGAAGAACTGGGATCGATTTGAAGAGAAGTTAGCCTCGGTGCTTTTGAATTGTTGTGGAAACGAACCGAATAAAAAATTCTCACACAAACTTCTCCGGGACCCAGTCCCACCCGATTAGGAAACGTGCACGAACTGTGTTAGAATGGCCGGTCCGAAAGGTTAGCATTTATTACTACGAACTTCCTCCAGTGGTCAGCGAACAGAGACTTCTACTTCCCGCATGGGTGGACAGTTAATTAACGATGAATGTTATCCGTAATTAAATGTACACGTGAAAACTGACGCCGCAAGCAACGGTATTGTTGTGCCCGTTTTGCCACCGACATTATTCCGATACACGGGCTTCAGCGGAATTTTAATCATTTAACTTTATTCGAGCTGATTCGCCGTGCTAGGCTCGGTGCTGTTGTGGAATAGACTTCGTAGCACGATAAAATGATGATTATCAAAATCGATAACGACTGGGCGAAATTATACGTATGGCTGTGTTTCGCTTTCAGCGGTCGGTTTTCAATGCCGGCATTTTCAGGGTTTATGAAATTCAACAGAAATAACGACCAATCACCATAAAAGCACTTATCCCGTACAATCGTCGATTGTGTGCTAAATGATTTTATTATTTAATTATGTCGTCATTCTATGTTTTCATAATTGATCTCGAAAAGTTCTTTTTTTTTTTTTTTTTTCATAAATACGTTTATTTCATAGGCAATATACATAAGTTTTTCTTCGCCGTGGCATCCACAATACATAGTAGTTTAAACCTAATACATTTCGAATATCATATTAGTATGTTGGTACTCATTAGTTAATCTAAACACTGTTTTTATCAAGCGAGTTGCTATTTTAATTACATTAAATAAAATACATTTATTTTGTACATGATCTTATAACTATTTCAGGATTGTTTGTATCAGTTCACCACTTATATTCAATATCCTATAGTTGGCTATTGGTTGAACTCATGGAAGAGAAAACAGTTTAACATAAAATAAAATTTAAATTGGAACTCCAATGGATTTAATGAAATGATAAAGAAGTTTCATGTATGGAAGGTCACGACAAGCAAGAATGTCGCGAACTGGGACATTGGATAGTCTACCTTGGGTACGCAAGGAATTTATTAGTTGAGATCTGACATCACGAAACTCCACGCATGTCCAAACAACATGGTCAATATCGCGGTAACCTTCGCCGCAAGCACAATGATTAGTCTCGGAAAGTCCAATTCGAAGGAGATGTGCATCTAACGTGTAGTGATTGGACATGAGTCTGGACATCACACGAATGAAATCTCTACTCACATCCAGTCCCCTGAACCATGCCTTTGTCGATATTTTAGGAATAATTGAGTGCATCCACCATCGAAAAGTTCTGTCTGATTTCATTTATCACGAAAAATGCTTCCGTAAAGTCACAGCTTATGGCATTTTCGATTGCTCAACTAAATACCTGAAACTAAGTTTCTAAATGAATTTATATCATTCAATTCATTATTTATAGGAGACATCTGCGAGAAGGATCTCGCTCTTTACGGGTCAGTAAGCGATCAAACAAAACACTGATATATAGCATAATGGTCAAAAGACGCGCCCGGAAGAGGTACAGTGAGTTTATTGTGAAATACGAAGGATGCATTGTCATGGTTGACGAATCGTATGTGAAGATGGATTATGGACAGCTTCCCGGATAAAAATTAAAAGCAACTTTAAATTCTAGCAGGTTCAAACTTATATTCGCCGATAAATTTGCAAGAGAACTTATGAACTGGCAAGATATTTGCAGCTGCGGACAAGTAAAAAACTAAGAATTTCGTGATAAACAATACGATGGTTTCGCAAACGATCGAGGCAAGAATGTCCGATAAAGCGTAGTCTTCCGTATATTAAAGCGCACAATTGATTGATCTCTAAAAGTGCTGTCTGATTTCATTTATCGTGAAAAATGCTTCCTTGAAGTCACAGATTATGACATTTTTGATTACTTTACTAAATACCTGAAACTAAGTTTCTTAATGAATTTATTCATCATTTATAGGAGTCATCTGCGAGAAGGATCTAGCTCTTCACGAAAGATGCATTGTCATGGTTCACGAAACATATGTGAAGATAAATTCCCTTCCAGCTTCCCTGACAAATATTCTATAGGGTTATGTCCCTAGCAGGTTCAAACTCATGTTTGCCGATAAATTGAACTGGCAAGATATTTGCAGCTGCGGACAAAAAACTGAGAATTTCGTGACAAACAATACTATGGTTTGGGAAACGATCAAGCAAGAATGTCTGATAAAGCGAAATCTTCCGTACATTAAAGCACACAATGTACCTTTAAATCTTTGGCTTGATCTGGAAAGTTGTTACCACAGCGGAGAAAGACTCCAGTGGTATCGTGCCAACGGGATGAATTTCTTCGAAAATAACATCAAACAGAGTGTCCCAAATGCGAAAGATGATCGGATAAATGTTCGAGATTTCATTAAAACCACATCGGATAATTGTCTTTTAAAGTCCTATAAAATTATCTCCATTTTGAGTACTCAAAATTGTTTTTTTTTTTGTTCCGAAATAAACCAGTTTCATTATGTCCAGATATTAAATGGATCAAGTTTTAGTATACTATTCATCTGCATCCGTGGAGCTAAGGTACTCTTCTCGTATATCTGGTGTTGTATGTTTTAAGGTGAAATGTAATCCCAAAAAATGCGCGCAAAATTTTAATCGCTTGAGTTGAACGAATCGTCGCACAAAGCATAACAGGCAAAACCGACACCTAGAAACCAGTAATATTTTCAGTGATTCAGCACAGTGGGCTTACCACACGTTTTGTTGACTTGTGAAAAAGAGACTCTTATTAATTCTTAATTTATTTTTTATTTTTTATTTTATAGATCTATGAACCATTAGTATTTACAATTAACTAAAATGAGGTTATATACATTAACTAGCATGCTGACAAAATACATGCCTGAAATTAGTAGCAAACAGAGATTCTCCTTCTAAAAAACGATTGAAAACAAGAAGTATACATCGTTGTACATCGAAGAATGACTGGTCAATCCCACAACTAATCAACTGTAAACTTTGTATACAATTTCTCTATCATAAAACAGAGTAGCAACCATAAGTGATCACTTGTTCTCAAAGTTCATTATTCATTGATTAACTTCATTCATTATTTTATCACTTTCAGATCGTTAAATTTTTTATTAATCTAGTAGTATATGTATAAAACTCTTCAATTTTGATAAATGGTATCACTTCGTATTGAATACGCTGTATAAACAAAAGATAAATGCCTTTTCTAATCAGAAAATTTTACTAAAGTTCAATATATTGCCAGCACAGCACATTGAATTGATGGCACCTTAAATCTAGTAACTAAGACTAATTAGACAACAATCAGAGATCAATTTCCTGATAACATTAAGTGATGAATAAAAGTCTAATGCATTTAAACAGTGTTAAAGAAAGTAGCATATGCTAGAAAATGTCTGAAAATAGTCTATAAAAAATTATTAAGACTACAGATCTAAAGCTTACTTCGTATAGAATTGGAACAAAGACAATTGCCTGTATTTCAGTTATTGATTATTGAATTCAAGATCTTTTTTATACAAATGTAGCGTTTCCTTAATACTTTTAAGAAAAAATACGGATAAAATTATTCGTCACGGTTTCGAAGGAATTATCGAATTTTTCCGGCGCACACCTTCTTCGTCCATCGTTTTAGCTATCTTATTCCACCAGGTCGTCATCTGATTGATGTCTTTGACAACCTTTCTCTTTGCCTTGAGTCTCCTCTTCATAATTGTACAGTATTTCTCAATAGAGCGGAACAGGGAGCAGTTGGGTGGGTTAAGGTTTTTCGGAACAAACTGGACCCCTTTCTTTGCATACCATTCTTGAACGACTTTGCTGTAATGACAGCTTGCCAAATCTGGACAAAACATTACGGGCTGGTCGTGGGATCGAATGAACGGCAAAATTCAGTTTTGGAGACACTCTTTTTGGTATAGTTCCGATGTCATTGTCTTATATGTAACGAAAACTTTCTTTTTTTTTTGCCACAACTGCAAATGCCCTGCCAAATCATTAATTTTCTTGCAAATTTGTCGGCAAAAACAAAATTAAATTTGGCTGGAACATCCTCCCGAGCCGTTGCCAAGTAAAATTTTTGACCTGGGATTTGCCCGAAGTCAGCCTTGACATAGGTTTCATCGTCCATCAGAAGACACCCGTCGAACTTGGTCAGCACCTGGTTATATAGTTTCCGAGCACGAATTTTGACCACACTATTCTGTTCTATGGTCTGATTTGGCTGTTTGCCAGCTCGATACGACTTGATTCCTTCCCAGAGTCGGATTCTCCTAACGGTACTATGGACAGCACTGAATCTTCTGGCCAAATCACGATCCGACAGATTAGGATTCCTCTTAATCGTCTTCAAAATCTTACCACGTAGTTTCTGGTCGACAGTTCCACTCCGACGATTGACTTGAGGCTTCCGAATCGTCGTCAATGTTTCCTTATACCGTTTGATAACGCGTCATACGGTATTTCTGGGCAATTTCAGCTGTTTTGCTAGCCTAGCTGCAGACCACAATGGATTTTCCAAATAACAGACCACAATGGATTTTCCAAAAAAAATTCCCTTCTTTCGGCTTCCATGTTGATTGTTTACAAAGTACAGTCGATTTGCGGAACGTCAAAAATCATACGTGAAGCTGACAACAATCCCGACACTTGGACGCCAAGAACTTCCAGTTCCGTCCACCAGCAGCGCCACAATATGAGCAGAAGTTTGTTCCAATTCTAAATGAAGCAAGCTTTACTAAGAGGTGAAGTAGCTTTTGGAGACATTTAAAAACATTTTGTCGACACTACACTAATTTGCTAAATTATTTAACTGTTCTTGTGAGAACTCCATGTCAGCTGTGAATTCGATGATACAAAGTAGTATAAAGCCACCAGCAAACGATAGTTTTATATACTTGACCGAAAGCTTAGAATCGTTGAGATAGAGTAAAAATACAATCAGTTCAAGGTGACGTCCTTGATGAACCCCAGAGGTAACAGTAAATGGAGAAGCTGTACAGTCATTTATTTTCACTTTGATTTCGTGACTAGTTAGATATAAATAAACCAGAATAAAAAAAAATAAAGCTAAAAAAATTGTTCTGCTATTATTCCGAAATTTAGAGGTAATATAATTTATTTAGGTATAATACCAACGTATTTAAAAAAAATGTTAGAAAATTTCGATAACTTCTAGAGAAGTGTAGACAATTTTCAGTAAATTAAGTATAACTGCAATAAAAACTCAAATATTGTGTTATATTCATTAAAATTATGGATTATAAAATGTACAAACTTATCAAAATAGTTAATCATTGTTCTATTTCAGTGTGTCATTCATGTGGTATTCATCAACAATAGATAAATACTTTTCGAAACCGTCAATCGTGTTCCATCAAAGATAATTCAAATACATTTCAAGCTGTATTCTACATTTTAATGTTACTGTGCTATTCTGGATTCATAGCAGGGTGGCAAGTGAATGGTCAAATGGTCACTAGTACTGATACAATAAACTCCAGCGAGCTCACTATGAATTATCAATTAGTTTTTAGGTTTCTCAAAGACATCGACAGCAAAACTGTTATTATTAGAATGCAAATACATATTCTTGCTCACGCCGGACAAGCCGCTAACGGCCGTCATATCGATTAAGCAGTTGATTGTTTCTTGTTTCCACAGCGTTTCTCTAGCCTTCAGAAATTGTGCTTCAGTCGACGCTATCAGTTCTTGCTCCACTCGATTCCACCTGTCCCCTCCACAACGGGTCCGTCACTGTGTTCGAGAATCGCAGAAATCACAAGGCTGCTCGCCAAGTACTAGTGCCCAGTAAACAATCATATGTCTGCCGGACCGTTCTCGTTCCAACAAACACACACACACGAACAATAAAGGGTGGCGCATTCAATGGTGTGTTTATTTATCTGTTCGCATCGTGATGCGAGAGCAATGATAGAAAAATCTATTTATAATTATTGGTAGGAAAAAAATCAACAACATTCCGTGGATACTTCGAAGTGTCTCCGGCGTCACGTGGGGCAGGCTACAGGTTAACACACTCACAATAAAAAAAAACTAAATACACAACCGAAGCGGTGTGATTGTGATGGTTCGTTTTATTTTATTTTTTTCATTTTTCACACTTGAATTGAATTTTATGAGTGAAACTCGTTTATCGGATGCGTTTGCTTTTCCTCTTCGTTGCACACTGGCCAATAATAGACGCTTTAAGTGACGTTTTCGTGCACCGAAGCCGGCAGAAAATTGTTGATGAAATTTAATCTTTTTCAAATGGTTAAATTTTGGTTTTCGGAAGTTTTTTGAAGAATGACGAAATAATCATGTTGTTACAAGAAATGTCGATATGTATCCGGAATATCGAGAAAAAAAATATATCTGATGATTTTTATTCCCTAAATTTAATTGTACCAACCAGGGTATAAACGATCGTCTTTAATTATTGACAAGACCAAAATCACCCCTACAAAGAAGACGTGAGCTACTCAACAACAAAGAAAACCAAATTAATCTCAACTGTCTTAATCCGGCGAATGTTCGAAAAAGACAAATCGATCAGTGTTTATTGGGATGCCAAAAAAAACGGTCATCATTAGATTTCTTCTAGTTTCGACTTCGACTCGTCAGGGCATAACAGTTTATGTTGAACTGCAATGCCACCTATCCGTCCAGCAAAAACCGCCAAGCAGACGTAAAGTTTCTGCTATTCGCAGAACACTTTTATGTTTTGCACCGAAGTGCAATGTCTATATTACGACTTTTTCTGGTCGATTCAGGTTTGGTGATATAGGGCCTACCCTTTATTTTGTGCTTAGACCACATAACCGATTTTATACTATGTTCACACTATGAGTTAAAACATGTTATAACTCCGATTTCATGTTTTAAGCGAAATAATATGTTTTACTTTTGCGTTATTTCATATTCATAAACGTCACATTAAAACATGTTTTCCCGAAATAACATTATATAATTGTCAGTAAAGCACAACCCTGCTAGCATTTTCCTTCACTTTTCGACTATGTCAATTGACAAGCTGTTCAACAACAGCAGTTTTCCATCGAAGTAGCCATGTAATCATAATAAAACAAAACTGAAAACTGGTACCAACGTTGCCAGGTATACCGATTTCTCGGTATTTATACAGATTTTTGACCTCTATATCACAATACAGATATGTTCTCCTGAAATACCGATAATTCACGGATCACACAGATAAGTACCGATTTTGGTTTTTAGCTTGAATAGACATGAGAAAAGGTTGTCGTGGGACCTTTTTTTCGCTCACTTTTCTACTACTTATGTAGAAGAGATATTGATACCGATATGATACAGATTAGAGTGCCTTAAACCAGAGTGACGACAACTGTTCGTTTGGAATGACAGCTTTGTTCCAAACGAGCAAACGACCTGTCAAATACAATACAAAGCGAACGAAACTGTCAACATTTCGGATTATACGTTTTGAGTTATTGCCAGCATTACGGATGAGATGTCGTCACTCTGGTTATAGGCACTCTAATACAGATAGATTTTTGCGCAGACTACATATTTTTGAAAAAAAAAACCTGGCAACGCAGATAGGTACAACCATTTTTCTTAGTGTGAACAGTGCGGTTTTAACTTTATATTACTATCGTTAAAACATGTTATTTTCGGCCAGTGTGAACATAGTATTAGATTTCTTTACGTTTCGTCTTAGACTCGTCATTGCGTAACAGTTTATACTGACCTAGTTTTTATCACTTCCTAAAGTTTCGTAAATCAAATGCATAAATTCTTTAACACGAAAAATTTCTTTTCAAAATTGGAGCTAAATCGGAAACGGTTGAAACTTTCTGTGAAACTTTCGAAATTGAATTTTTTATGCCACAAATGAAATTTATGATCATGAAACGACGCATATTTCTCTCCGCACAATTTTTGCAAAGTTGTAAACTACTCCTGGGAAGTGAATAATGTTCGAAGATGTATTGGCTGTCATTTCCGGTTCCGGAGCTATAACGGTAATTTTTTTCTCGAAGATGACTGAACTGATTCTAACAGACTATTAAGTTGTGAATCAATTCTAATATCAATTATCGGTCAGTTCCGGAGATATATTCGCAAAAGGGACGTAACCGAAAAAATGCATTTATTCTCTGCGCTCAATTTTCTCAGAGACGGTTGAACCGATTTCAACAAACTGAAGCTCATTTGAAAACTACTTTTAGGTTTTAAATCAAATTCAAAGATCAAGTGCCAGTCACATCCGGTTCCAGAGATATACTGATATAAGTGACGTAACCGAAAAACGCGTTTTTTATCCGCACCTTTTTTTCAGAAAGTAACCAACGATCAAGTTCAAATGTTTTATTGCTGATACTTTTGGTTTCGAGAATGTTGTCGAATGTATGATTTTAGCGTTGAGTTACACTTACCTGCACTAACCGAAACCATCTAAAGGAATTTGGGTAAAAAATCAGCCCAAATTTGTACCCGAAAATATCCTAACGAAAAGAATATGTTTAAATAAGACTGTTTGAATGACAAGAGAATGGCATTATCACATTATCAATCCACCTAATGGGATTAAGGAACAGATTTTTTTTCAAATATCAACTCTTTCACATACCAAATGAGAAATTCCAGAAACGGGTGGATGAAACTTTGTGTAGGTCTTCAGTATGACAAACCATTCATTTTGCACGAATGGCGAGACCAGCCAAACTCGAAGCCTAATGAAAAATGCGGTTATATTTTTTGCATACACTTTCTTCGAATCGAAAAGTTTACGATACAATTCTCGAACCAGAAATTCACGCTGCTATTGTTACGCACAGAACTGTTATTGTTAAAGTTCGTGTTATTTGGAAAAGAACTTAAGTTTAAGGATAGGTATCAAAAATATATTATCATACGTTTTCTCACAGTAGTAGATAAACGATGATTTCAACGAAATGTTCATAGTTTATGTTCATAGTTGAATGCAAGAAGAGAAGTTAAATTTTCATTTACTAGAGAATGCTTCAGATATTTGATTTTCATACTTAAATTAAGTTAATGAGAATGATAAGTGTAGCTTATCTGTAATGGACCTCAATACGAATAGTTTGTATAATTTTTTTTAAATACCAATTCACGACCACGTCTAATTCCGCGATTTCTATGTGACATACGTCAGGTACAGTTCAAATTCTTAGGACGATAGTCAATCGATTTGAAACCAATCAATTTCCCAATCGTACCTCGAATCGCGATAACAAGGAGAATTATTTTATAAAAACAATCCACAAAAATGGAAATGACGGCATATTTATAATAGTAAATTTGAAATAGTCCAAATGCATTGCTAAATTTTTAACAAAATATTAGTATTAAAAATTTATAGTTTTTGTTCCTCAATCTCTAGACAGCCAGTTACTGAGAGAGAAATATACAGTTATTTTAATTTAAGGTCAATTAGTCATAAACTGAAGTGCTATGAAACGATAAAAAAGTCGACAGTTAGTTTATTTGAATTTATATTTCCCTATTTTGGCATTAATTATTCATAGATTCTACTCTCACCCTAACTGGCCCAAGACAAATTTTGAACTTGTCTTAATCTCGTATCCATATCTGGGACCTAGTCAAGAAGAATTCAAACCTCGGCATTTGAAGGATCCGAGACCTATATAGAATTTCTTCTGGACAGATTCCTAGTTGATCATACATACACTAAACTAAAAATTAAAACAGCATATTTAGTAAGAACATATGTGTGCTAGATTAATAAAATTATGCATATTGTTCTAGTGGACGTTGCTGACAAATCGCAATATTCGAAAGAGATAAAGAACGCGGACAAATTTGGCACACCACTATCGAGACGACTTTGCAGTAGAAAACTACACTCAAAGATAAAGTTTGTAAAAGAAGTGTGTAAAATAAAGAAAACTACAAGTAGCTAGGCGAAACACTTTTAATAAAAGCTTCGCTTACGAATTACCACATAAGAATAAGCGATGAGAAACACGTATGAATTGAGCTCACCACAACCTATAGTTTTGAAGAAATAACACGAAAGAAGCTTACTTCTCCCAGATTAGACTATTCTTAAAAGCTCGAAGGAATAGAAATATAGAAATCGAGGCACTTCGTTGAACCAAAGTGCTAGCAAAGTAAACAATTGTAATGGTAACTGAAAGAAGGAAAATAGAAACTCCTGCAATTGTGGCCTTTTACGGCATGGAAGCAGGAACACAGTGGATCTACGAATTCCACACTATACTGTACTATACTATACTTGTTTTGCGTTGAAAATTGCAGAACATGCGGAAAATAACTTTTCTAAGTAAGAATCAACCAACTATTTCAAGTGAAAGACGGGAAAATAATTAGAGTACGCATTAAATACAAAAACATTGCACGATATTGTTTTACCATTTGTAAAAGCGAGTTCCGTCTTTTGTTAAGAAACTATGCTTAAAAATTATTATACTGATCAATAAAACTCTGGAGCTTCTCGATTTGCAGGACCATCGACACCATTTGGACATTATGACCCTTATAATCTGTGTAAAGAACTGAACGAAAATCGAAACGCAAAAAATTCACAAGCTCAAAAATTGGCACACAATTATCTTGAATCGATGTATCTTCTTTGACATTCGACGATGTGTACACTTTCAATTGGAAACAATGTATGTCCGTTGATCTGTTCTGTCTACACCTCATCCGGTCCAAACTCCGGAAAACCAACATCCTGTCATGCTCTGCCCTCGAGCAATGGCTAATTCTCTCGGATTAGGTTGCCTGTCCCGAAGATTGAGCGGAATCCATACAGGAACACAGTTTATACGATGCATTCTTCTTGCTTTTTTACCGGACCAGTTCTACCCGAACTGACAATCGCACGATAAAAACGTGCACCAACTGAACGGTAACAATGTCGTTAAATGGCAGAACAAAGGCGACCGGCTCAAACACAAATCTCCCGTGCAGTTCCGACAGCCTAATTCCAAACAGCTTTTAAGTATGGGAGCCTTGAACTACTATGCTGGCAAAACAGTAGCAACCCGCAGCAAGCGACAAGGTTTTGCAATGGCGTCAGAAATCTTTCGCTCACTCACACACTGTTCATCGGAGAACCCGCTGTTAGCTTTATGATCGTCGTGCTGTACTGGAAGAGGAAAGTAAACTTTCGTTTAATTAGCGATGTTTTGCTACCTCAATCCCCGTCAAAGAGCATGAAATCGTATTATTTTATATTGCTTTTGACATTTTCGACTTGCATCTGTGTCAAGGCCAAAGTCACACGACACAGTCCAAAGATGGTTCGCTCACACAGAGATCCACTTTCACATTGAAACTATGCTCGCTGATTCAACTCACACTCATTTTGGGTCTTGTACTTCATTAGCAAAAAAAAACGCACTCTCGGGGTTTTTTTTTTATTCAATAATATAATTATTTTTAAGGCACACTGCTTTAGCTCTAAGGTGCCAAGGACTTTTTCTAATTTTATTAACGACTAATTTAAAACTAGGATAGTATGATTGGATAATGTTGTATTGGGGTCGCAGTGGTCGACTTTGGCAGATCCAACCTTCAGCTGGCGATCGGCACCGGCCGGTGGATGGAATATATCATGAGTCTTCCAGATGACGTTGGCCGCATCCCTCGGTCCGTGTGGGTCCGCGGGAAACACCCCCAGGCTACGAATACCCGGCGGGTGGCCCGTCACTCTCGGGGTTTGCAATATAGTAGTTCGAGCTCATATCAATCTAATATCGCTTAGGTGGATTCGAAAACATTCTTTTTCTCGTGGTAATAGTTAAATATAAAGCAGCTCCTAATTATTGTTTGGTTTGGAAAAAAACATCACAGTAGAATTAGCATTAGCATGGTTACTCTTTATATGTGCGTTTTAGAAAATCAAGATTTTAATTTCAAAACCGAGAAGGAAATCGAAAAAATACATTCATTGCTTCACTTAACCATAGAATTTGCAAAAATCTTGTAATTTACTTACGTGTATTTCTTCTGAGACGACAACGAGCGTCAAAAATGACACATTTAAAGAACGTACTCCAAAAAAAATGCAACACTTTCTTTTGTGTATAATATTCTATGGTTCCCCATGGATGTTCGGAAGAAATTTCGAAAGAAGATGGTCGAATAACTTTCCTAGAAGTACTTGATGTGGCAGGCGATTTGTGGGTGCGGCAAATTAAACAAACCGTACATAACGACTGGCACCATCAACTCCCAAATATATGAAGAAGAATGCCTCCGAAAACCCGTCTGTTGCCCTTCCTCCGATCCCAAAATGTATCTGGCAATTACACGAAACCGGTGATGGTGTGGTACGAAGTAGAGAGGTTTTTGAGTATTTGTACCCGAAACCCGACCTGAACCCGAACCCGACAAATATTGGTCAGATTCGGGTATAGAAAAAGATATGTTTATCTGGTTTTATTTTCAACGGGTACGGGTCGGGTTCGAATTTGCAAGAAATATCGGGTACGAGTTTAATAGTTTTTATTTTCGATCTAGTACGGGTCGGGTTCGGGTTTAAAAAATGCTTTCACGACCATCTCTAGTACGAAACTAATGTTGTTGTTTTTTGTATCTTAGGAGACAAATCCGACAAATTCATCAGAACTTCGCCCCATGGAAAAGAAATTTCAAAAAGAACAAGGATTTGATGAAATAATGGATGAAAGTGTGTAAGAAAGATGGCGCAAGTGTTGCACAGAATTTGAGGAGTAGTAGCAGCAGTAGCCTTAGGTGCAGGCATTTACTGTACGAGACGAGGTTGAATAAACCTACTTTGCAAAACCATTGCAACTTGGTAATACTTGACACCGATTTAAGTTATTCTTGCACGGGCAAAATGCCGATTCTAGAAATAAGGAAAACGATTCATGAATTAGGGGCAAAGTGTATTTTCATGTTATGATAATAAACCATAATTGAAAGATCTCGGATGAACCATTTGGATTATTTTGATGAAATTAAAGCGTAACGAACATTGCATTGATGGGTATAACTTTAGGCGTTATTGTACCAAGAGGATGATTTGCAACATAAATTCAGGTTTTATATTTCTATATATGAAAATTTGAAACATAAATGAAATAAAATGATTTGAACATTTTTATACGCGATTCATAAGGTTTCAATTTAATCAATCTGGATCATAAAAACAAACTTTATATTGAAATCTTCTTTCAAATACTTATGTTATCGCGGAATAATTTTTCATTTTTTCTCGAGAAACTCGTTTGAAAAAATCATTTTATTTAAATATTTAGGTGGATCAATACAGCCTGTATTGTTATATCTATGAAACAAATTCGAAAGTGTTTAAACAAGGCAATTTTTCTGATTCTCATTAGATGGTGTTCCATATTAGTAATCGAATTTAAAAACTCATTTTCCGTTTTTTGAAAGGTGCTGTACTTAGTAGGTTAATTATGATTCAAGATGTCAATTCTGTGTCAGCCGGTGGATGACAAAACAAAGTTTATAATTCTCAGAATCAAGTCAACATTTTAAGTACACTTAGGTTTCTTTTTACGCGGGAGATACGTACCGCCTAAAAAAACCGTGTAACGCGTTACTTCGGAAATCCAAAAATTTTTTTTTTCAAATCGAGAGTTTGCAACCGTAACTTCGGAAATCCGCGTAGAATTTTTTTTCTATGCCAAATGTCTTAGAAATGCATGTAACGTAAATGTAAATCTTATGTTATCACAAAAAAATTGTTTTAAGGCAAATCGGCTTAGGAACAGAAAATTGGAGTCACGCGTTTTGAATGAAATACATTCCTCGAGTAACGCATTTTCTGACCAAGAATAATTGTCATAGAAGAAAGTTTATTGCTCATAATTTGATTTTTTTTTCATAAAATCATGAACAATTATCAAGATTCCATGAGAAGATAAAATGATCGTTTTCATGATTTTTTAGTCATGACAACAGTAACGGATTTCTTTCCGTGTATAAAGTTATTGAATTTTATGAATTGCGTTATATGTGGATTTGCTTCATTACATTATACTAAAAATCGTTGAAAAATTTCATTTTTTCGGTGTATCTGTGAAGTTGAACTTGATTTTAAAATTTCAACCTAATGATTCATTTCCCCACATCCACATATCGCTTGCTAGACATGAATTTTTTTGACAAATGACAAAATTCCATTAATATTTTCCGGACGACTATTGCTTACTCCAAGTTTTCGTTCGGCATGTCAGTATAGACATTGCACTACGATGCAAAACAAAAATAATCTGCAAATAGCAGATTTTTTTGGTCTGCTTTACGGTTGAAATTGAACTGCCGCGTTTCGCATTAAGCAGTTCAATTTGAACTGCTGTGCACTGATGAATGCAAACATAATTAATATTGCTAACTGATTTAAGCCCAATTCTAGCAAGTTCCACTTCCTCTCTAAAAATTACAACCAAATGAGTGTTTCTGTAGTTTTTTTTCGGGAAAATAGTCTCCAAGTTGAATATTTTAGGAACAATATTCGAAATAAATGAAAATCCTGCAATACCTTCGATAATGCAATCAAGTATTTACTTAGAAGAGGCGTATATCTAATGAAATTATGAAGAAGGCAATTATGTTTTTCTCGATTTCAAAACTAAATTTTACCATAACAACCCTAATGTTATTTCAAAGCTACTCTTAACTATTCATTAACAATAACAACAACAAAACTTTCAATTGCCAGCAATCCTTTCTCTATTGCGAATCAAAGTACTATCGAAATCAGTTGATCACGAAACCCATTGAAATTGGCTTAGTGTTCAACGGATCGATTCACTTTCACAACGTTGCTATCGGATGTCTAGCCACCGATAGTGCTACTGCAGCCATCGATAGTAAAAAGCATCCCCATCTCGGCCCAGCGATTGACAATCACGGTGCTACATAATCTAATTGGAAAGTAGAGTTCCGTCACGTTGGCAGCGTTGGTGTTGTACAATTGAAACGTGCAGGATGCACAAGTAATGCTAGCAGTTTACGTTTCGGAGAAGTTGATTCAGTTTCATTTGGAACACGTTAAATCTTGTCTTTTGCTATAGAAATCATTTAGAATTACTTAAAAAAAAACAATTTGACCGATTTAAACAATGTTAGGGTGGTTTAAAAACTACTATTGAACAATTGCTCAAGTTCCTAGAACAAATGGTGGGCACTTCCGGGTCCGAAGATATAAAAGTGTTAGTGGCGTAACCGACAAACCGTCCTTTTTTGCATTTGTTCGAATTTCTCAGAGGCCCGATTTCAACAATCGCAGGCTTATTTGAAAACTACTATTGAGGCAAAACAATGTACGCAATCCTTTCATACACTACCATCAATTCACTCCATCTATCCATCGTTTGTCGGGTAGAGACACTCGACAATTATTTTGACCTCTTAGCCAATCTCTTCTGAATCTTTTTCGTAGTATGGTTTCCTCATGCTTAAAAGATTTGACATGTTTCTCGTTAAGTCAGCGAAAAGTTAATCTACTTTTGTTTAATTTTAATTTTCCACAAAGTCTTCGTGTACTTGTCTAACGGAGCACCATCACCCGCAATCTAATGCAGCATTCTGACACCGATTATAGCATCGTTTAGAGATGAAAAGCGCAATAACATACCGGAAACGTCCTACGCTTTGCATTCACCCATTTCACGAGAGGTCATTCCGAAACAAAAACCACAAAAAATGATCTAGCGCCAAATTGCTGTTTAATACCACATACAAAATATCGAATTCGCTACACTGCACTCGTCCATTATTGATTGATTCGAACCTGAAAATCGGGAAGCGGCATATATTTGGTTGCATCGAACAGTTCACGTTTTATTTTTTTTTTTTTGTATGCAAACCAAAGGGTGCGGTGCCACGACTCCTACCCGTTTAGCGTGTGAGTCATGGTTTGGGGATGGTGAAAATATGTTTTCGCTCTTTGTTCAGAAGGGAGAGGAGAAGAGGGCGAACCATGTCTACCTCGCAGCGTCAGTCACTTTCGACATGAGCGATGTCGGGGTTGATATGACAGAGGAAGATTTGACGATTTTCGCAGAAGAGACATTTGGCCATAAGAAATAACCAATTTATTGTAAACATTTTCGAGCGATTTGTTTGCTCCCATATGTTCTTAACCTTCAAATTTGCCGGTGCAGTATTGAAAATGAAATGATATTTTTTTCCAACAGAACAAATTGTCACGACACCCATCAGTATTCAATGCAGACGGACATCAACCTCATTTGCATATTGTTTAATCATTCTTATTTCTAAAATAAGATACATCTTCTGGTAACAAGTTTCTCGGTGAGAGATGATTCATGTAAGAATTCGTGATCAAAATGAGTAGAGCGGATATTGCATGAAACTGTAATGATTATCCATTTAGTCACAACAAATCGGAAAATGGATGATTCATAGTTAATCAAGGATTCAAGAAAGAGACATTCTCAAACACCGAAACGATTCTAGTGCAAATAATAAGTGATAAGAATTTTTAATATCATAGTTCTCACCACTGAAATTCTCGTATACTATGAAGTCTGTTAAAACAAAAGAACATGTTCAGCATCAGAAATTCTAACATAAATAATTGGAAAAATGATGCTGACTGTGTGACATAAACACTGAAGCATGCTTTTGTGAACTACTCGAATCAATCTGAATCATTGGTGTCAAAATTAGTATCCGAAATTATTTAATAAAAGTTTGAAATATATTTTCATGAGACTGTTATGAAAGAAGAGTAAGGCATTATCACACCACTAGGTGGATTAAGAAGGGTTATATATATATATATATATATATATATATATATATATATATATATATATATATATATATATATATATATATATATATATATATATATATATATATATATATATATATATATATATATATATAACCCTTCGCTGGGCAGAACCTCTTACCCACGTCCGATTTAGCTCAAATTTTGCATGGAGACTTTTTTCGAGATGCTTAAACTTCTGAACAATAGTGCTTTACGAAATTAGAGGTGATCTCAAAATATTGGCACCCTTATATACATTAGAGCGGTAAAAAACAACGTGTTTTGTCGGTTACGTCACTTATATCATTATATCTCCGGAACCAAAAGTCACAGCCATTTGGTATTCGAACTAGATCAATGGTCCGATAGTACCTTTCAAACAAGTATAGGTTTGTTAAAATCGGTTCAGCCATCTCTGAGAAAATTGAGCGCGTAAAAATACAACGCGTTTTGTCGGTTGCGTCACTTATACAATCATATCTCCGGAACCAAAAGTCACAGCCATTTGATCTTTGAACTTGATCAATGGCCCGATAGCAGCTTTCAAGCGAGCATAAGTTTGTTAAAATCGGTTCAGCCATCTCTGAGATAATTGAGTGCGTATAAATATCTTCGAAAAGTACACACACACAGTTGTCTAATTTGACGAGAATCGTTACTTTTTTAAAACCATAGAAACATTTCGCATATTTTAGATATGATTATATGGGAGGTGGATGTAGCAAGAGCCTTTAAAAAGGGGGGTGTAATGTTGGTAATGGCATAACTCCGGAACTACTGAACGGATTGCTATCAAACTTGGCACATGTACTTCTTGCTCTTCAAAGGGATATTGTTAATGGGGGAGTAGTGTAGCAAGTGTCATTAACGGGGGGGGGGGGGGGGGTGGGGGTCATGAAAAAAATTAATTTGACAAGAATGGATACTTTTTGAAGAATATAGAAACATTTTGCATACCTCAGATACGACTATACCCCATATAGTCACCCCCCAGGTGG
Source organism: Malaya genurostris (assembly GCF_030247185.1). Classification (NCBI taxonomy): domain Eukaryota; kingdom Metazoa; phylum Arthropoda; class Insecta; order Diptera; family Culicidae; genus Malaya; species Malaya genurostris. The sequence continues at coordinate 252,928,149 of NC_080571.1, read as the reverse complement.
ATGTAGCAAGTGCCTCTAAAAAGGGGCTGTAATGTTTGTAACGGCATAACTACGGAACTACTGAACGGATTGCTATCAAACTGGGCACAGATACTTCTTGCTTTTCAGAGATCATCATTTCCATTTCCATACTTTTTGAAAAACTGAAATATGGTATTTAGGGTATTTGTGGATATAATGAGTGCCTCTAAAAAAGGAAGTTTAATGTAAAGTTGATAGATTTTTCCAAAATACGATAATTATTGCAGAGTACAGATATTATTTGCACATCAGAAGATCCTATCCAAACGAATCGCCACCAAGTTTGGCACATATACAAAAGGTGGAAATCGATACTTTTTGAAGAGCACAGATACCTCCTACCAGATTACCAGTTATTTTAAGGAAGAGGGAGACTAGCAAGTGCCCCAAACATGGAAAATGTAAGCTAAAATTGATCGAATTTTACAAAAAACATAAAAACAAAAAACTGACTCGATATGACGAGAATACGGTGAAAATTATGCTTATTGTGAGATCTGAGAAGAGACACTGGCCGTAAGGAATCTGGACATGTACAGAGTATTGTTCAATCGGGTAGCCCTCTAAGTTGTGCTTCATTACAATCTGAGTATTTCACTGGGCAGGGCAATTTCGAGAACATTTTTTGCTACATTACCATCCCGAAACATTTCCGAGCAACGCCGGGTAATTCAGCTAGTCTGAACTATAAAAGAGAATCAGCTAAGTAATTTTTCAAGTAAATTTATTATTAACAAAAAAGCACCTATTTCAAGACTATCTATAGACACATATTGAACGGAGAAAAGCCGAGTTTGTTTGACCATCGTATTGCAGTAGATGAGTCACTAGCCACTGCCACACAGCAACTCATCTCATTAAGTTGACGAGAAAGCTGGTGTGACAGAGAGACACAATGAAATCTCAAACATCTTCATTCAGTGAACGAGAGAAGAGAGCAGTTGAAGTACGATGCTTTGTTCAAACTAGTTTTCTTCTTAAGTTGAGTATCATCACATCTACTTCGGTCGGCTCTGAATGATTTCCTCGGATTGGAGAAGATTGTGGGTTCGAGTAATATCTCTGGAATAATTTTTTCGCCAGTTTTAATTTTTGCTATTCCATAAGTTCATCGTTTTCTACTACCATGTTATTAGTCAAAAAGACACACAATAATGCTATTACAGTGTGAACCTGACGGAAACAATTATTCACGTGGACATTGCTTACTGTACGCACAGATGGGAAAAAGACTACTGGAAACAACATGCAAAAATAACTGATGCACAAATTTTGTGTTACGACTTGTCGATATTGATATAAGAGTGGGGCTCTTTCTTTTTGAATAAAATAGGAAAGATAGATTACGTATATTAGGAAAAATAGCTTACTGAAAAATAGCTCACTGAGAACAATCAACAATAAAGACATCGTAGTCTGAAATTGAGTCTCATTTCGATTGTAGTGGTCGTTCCGGAGTTGTGGTTTTGTGAGATTACTCACCCACGAAATTCGTATGTGAAGCAGCTCTAATATGATACCAATAATCTTTTTTCTATCGCTTCACACAAAAATTCAACATAAATCGTTTCCTTGTGACAAGAAGAAGCAGAGCTATCGTTTGTTACTCAATTTCGATTTAACCTTTTTATCTAACGAAAATAGTAAAGAAACACTTGGTAGAATATCGATACTGCACAGTATACGCACTTTCGCTCAAAACGAAAATGAATGAGTAAAGTGTTGTCGACAGGATATGGATTTCGTTTTCACAATTTGCGAGCGGACCTGGGAATAACAGTTTTTTATTTTTGTTTACGTCTATCATTCGTCAGTGCGTTAGTATTTCAAATTGAGCTACTGCTGCACTCAACAGTTTTACATGAATCGCTAAGCAGACGTAATAGTTCAATGTACTATATTCTAAATTCCAGTATTTTAAAAATTGCACTGAAGCAATATTTTCTTCCTGATCCTTTTCCCCGAGTGTTGCGGAATAAAGGCGATAGGCCCTTTTGATCGAGCAAATTATATCGACGTGAAAAGATATCGACGCAATGCGTCATATCCAGTTATGGTGACAGGTCATATAAGATAAAGAAGAAAAAAGTTAGAAACTAGTTAAGCCGTCTGTTCTGATTTAATCTAAAGGTTAATTGTATTTCCAATTCAAAGCAGTTCTTTGATTTAAAGATTATTCTACGTAATTAACTGTAGACGATTACAGTTCAAGGTTGTTTATTTTATTCGATGAATTGATTAATAATACTAACTGAATTTATGTATTTCTATTAAATAACCTAAAATCACAGACAGTTATCACAGCTAATTGGAAAAGCCTAAAGAAAATGTATACTTAAATCTAAATAGTACGGATACGTAAGTACGTTTATTAAATGAAAAGGATGTTTGCTAACGGAATAATTCTATGAGCAGTATATAGATATTCATTGTATAAACACGTGGTTCTCTTTGGATTTATTTGATGGTTAGGAAACTAATTTGTAAGTTGATTTCATTTCATTATTAATTAGATACAATAAAAGTATATTTGCAGTCGAGTTGCGGAAAACCGAACTACGGAAAAGTTTACAACATTCTCGAAAATTATAATCTGAAGAGATCCCTTTCGTTATGAGTACGTCCGGAGACCATCCTACAGGCAGCTGCAAGGTCTGCAACCGACCGGATCATGCCGAAGATATGGTCGCTTGTGACTGTTGTGAAAAGTGGTTTCACTTCACGTGTGCAGGAGTACAGGCTTCCATCTGCAACAAACCATGGCGTTGTGGTTATTGTTCAAGTCGAGATGACGACCGTAATTCAACAGTGTCAATCTGCTCGACTACCTCAAGTGCTCGTTTACGATTGAGGCAGCTCAAAGAAGCGAAAACACTCGATGATCGTCTGTTATTACAACAAGCGGAAAGGGAACGAGCTTATTTAGCTGAGAAGCACCAACTGGAAGCCGAGATTCATACAGAAATGCGACTAAGAACCAGTACATCAAGCCGAATCAGCTGTAAAAGTAGTCACAGTCACAGAACTAAAATAAAAACCTGGATTGATCAGTCTGGAAGCACAATGGCAGTAAATCCAAACGCGGATGCAAAAGCATCGACACCCGTTATTTCTATAGGGAATATAGTACAAGCAGATAAAAACAAAAGTGTAATAACGCCAGTCCAGTCGATATCCACAGGTATTCGTTGTAGTGTAGTTCCGTCCACGTCAACCAAGAAAGCCGTGGTTGAATTCAATAGAATGTCAACAAAAACGCACGTTCCACCGATTCCCATTTCTGGTTCAGCATACAGTAAATTTCCATCGCAAGTAATCAACACTGTTAATTCAAACTCGTCTACACGACTGTTTCCAGCATCGCAGCATAATGCCGTCCGTCTAGATCAACAGAAACAACATCCATCAGGTCCGTCTAAGCAGCACATCCCACCGACGAGTCAGTCAGGTCCACGAGAAGGCTCGCAGTTAGGCGCGGAACCTATAATGGAAAGTCAAGTTCCTGTTCGGACTGATTCCGGTGAGCGGAATCAATTGGATATATTATGTAAACAGCGAACAGTACAACAGCAATTTGGAAATCGAAACAGCAGTTATTTTACGCAACCTAGAGGAAACCAATCGGGAACATCGTTTATGCCGTCATTACCACCAGAAGGCACGCAATTAGGCGCGGAACCTATAATGGAAAGTCAAGTTCCTGTTCAGAATGATTCCGGCGAACGAAGTCAATTCGATGCATTTGGTAAACAGCAAACAGTGACGCCACAACTATTTGACTTGCGACGAGGAAATATTATTTCGCATCCTAAAGGAAACCAAGCGGGAGCATCGTTTGTACCGCCATTCTATTCTACACATTGGCCCGTGAATGAAAACTTGAGTTTTGGTAACAGTCAACAGCAAACTCCTTTCATGGCTTCAATTCCCGTGCACCCATATACACCGTCGAACTATTTGAGATGGTTCGCAAGTGGAGCACCGAATATGGAAGAATCAAATGCATCACGTCCTCGGACAAGTGCGACAGCAAGCGCTGAACCGCTTCAGAGCGAACAAGGACGCCCTGATAGGCAATCAAATATGGGACAATCATCTAATAATCACTGTACATCGGCGACTGAAGGAGTTCTGAATGCACAGCAATGGGCAGCACGTCAAGTAGTGTCGCGTGACTTACCAAAGTTCTCGGGTGACCCGCTTGAGTGGCCACTGTTTATTAATGCGTTTGAGTCTACTACAATGATGTGTGGAATTCAGCAAGACGAGAATCTAGCTAGATTACAAAAATCCTTAGTGGGAAGTGCAAGAGAAAAGGTTCAGAGCATTTTAACTCTACCAGCAGCGATCCCCGAAATAATTCAAACATTGCGAGATGAATGCGGGCGGCCTGAACAATTGGTTCATTGCCTCCTAGTAAAGATTCGTCATGCTCCTCCTCCAAATATCAACAAACTTGATACACTTATAAATTTCGGAAGGGAGGTAAAAAACCTGGTGATTTACATCGAAGGTGCCAAACTACACGACCATTTGGCAAACCCCATGTTACTATCGGAATTAGTAGGAAAACTACCACCAAATTTACGGTTGGAATGGGGGCTACATACCCAGAAAATACCGGAAGTATCGCTGAAGGCATTTAGTGAATACGTTACGGCTATCAGAACTGCTGCTTGTAAGGTCTTGCTGCCAGACTGCAGTCATGACGAAGGTCGTCGGAGCAAGAAGGAAAAAGGTGGTTTCGTGAGCGCACATTCTTTCGGACAGAATGATGAAATTGAGATACATTCGAGAAAAGAACACCAAACTAAAACTAAAAACGCCACCTCGAAATCATGTGCAGCGTGTAATGAGAATGATCACAAACTGCGGAACTGCGATAAATTTAAGAATTTAAGCCTAGATCAAAGAAGACAACTGGTGGAACGTTTGAAGCTTTGTCAACATTGTTTGGGAAGTCACGGTAAGTGGCCGTGTAGATCCAAACAGTTGTGTGAAATCGATGGTTGTAAAGAGTATCATAATAGTCTGTTACATACAAAGCCAATTCGCTCAGTTCAACGAACAGTTTCCACTGGTGTTATTTCCGCTCACTGCTCTAATCAGGAAAGTATTCTCTTTAAAGTAATTCCTGTCATTCTGTCACATAAAGGAAAGTCTATTTCAACCTTCGCATTTTTGGACGACGGATCTAATCTTACGTTGATGGAAGAAGAAATCGCTGAAGAGCTGGAGTTGAATGGAAATGTCACTCCACTATGCATCCAGTGGACAGGAAGTGTGACAAGAAAGGAGTCGACCTCACGTGAGGTTCAAGTGAGCATTTCGGGCACTCGTTCTCAGCAATACACTATTTCAGGTGTTCGCACGGTTCCTCGCCTTGACCTTCCTCATCAAAGTTTGGATTACGATTATCTAGCCAACAGATTTGCTCACCTGAAGAGGCTTCCAGTTAGTAGTTATTCGAATGCAATACCTCGGATTCTTATTGGTTTGGATAATGCGAAACTGATCATGACTTTAGACAAACGTGAAAGGCATTATCGTGAACCTGTTGCAGCTAAAACACGCCTTGGTTGGACGATTTTTGGTGGCGAACAAAAAGAAACACAGCAAACCCATCATGTATCGCTTCATATGTGCGATGGCACTACAGATTTTTTGCTCCATAATCTTGTCAACCAATATTTTGATGTTGAAACCGTGGGTGTAAAACCTCTGATTTCGCTGGAATCGCCAGAAGAACGACGTGCCAAGCAGATCTTGTTCGATACTACTAAGCGTACTGAATCAGGAAGATTCGAATGTGGGTTGCTATGGAAGAGTGATACTATTGACCTACCAGATAGTTACGCAATGGCCACGCGTCGTTTAGTTTGCTTGGAGAAAAAAATCTGTAAAGATCAAAGCCTGAAATCGAAAATCTTAGAGCAAATTGACGAGTATCTGCAGCGAGGTTATGCCCACAAAGCAACAGAGAACGAGTTGCGTAATTCGGAAAATTATCTCGTTTGGTATTTACCACTTGGTATTGTTTCTAATCCTCGCAAGCCGGAAAAATTGCGTATCGTGTGGGACGCTGCAGCACGAGTGGGAGATGTATCTCTGAACTCAGTATTGTTAGCTGGACCAGATTTGTTGACTCCGCTGCTAAAGGTTATGTTTCAATTCCGCCAACGGCAGTACGCTGCAGTAGGAGATGTTCGGCAAATGTTTCACCAGTTATTGGTTAGGAAAGAAGACCGACAGGCGCAAAGGTTTCTCTTCCGCCCAAAGCCGGATCAAGCACCAACAGTTTATGTCATGGACGTTGTTATCTTTGGTGCATCGTGTTCGCCATGTCTGGCGCAACATGTAAAAAACACTAACGCGAAAGAGTTCGAAAAGCTGTACCCTGAAGCCTCATCGGCTATCATTAATAACACTTACGTTGATGACTTTCTGGATAGCCGAGATACGGTAGATGAAATAGTGCGAATCATAAAAGATGTGCGATACGTTTTCGATAAAGCGGGATTTGAGATACGGAACTGGCAGTCAAATTCTCAGGAAGTTCTCCGACGGGTCGGGGTTGACGTCTTAGAAACAGCGAAACGTTTTTCAATAGAGAAGTCAACGTTAGCAGAGCGAGTGCTTGGAATGTCATGGAAACCAAAGGAGGATTTATTCGTATTCGCCACACAGTTCCGCGAAGATCTTCTACCGTTATTATCTGGTAACGTCGTACCCACCAAGAGGCAGGTTCTCAGGGTTGTGTTGAGCCATTTTGATCCGCTCGGCATCGTAGCTAACTACACAGTACACGGAAAAATATTAATACAGGACGTTTGGAGATCCGGTGTAGATTGGGATGACCCAATAAAAATGGAAAATTTCGAAAGTTGGCAGCGCTGGGTGAGTTTGAATCAAAATCTGTCGAAAGTTCAAATTCCCAGATGCTACTTTCCGAACTACAAGTTAAGCAGCTACGAAACACTGGAGCTGCACTTTTTGTTGATGCGAGCTTGTTAGCCTATTGTGCCGCAGCTTACTTCAGGATTGTTGACGACGGTGTACCCCGCTGCGCTCTAGTAGCTGCCAAGACGAAAGTGACTCCTTTGAAACCTCAGTCTATACCACGCAACGAATTATGCGCCGGTGTGCTTGGTGTAAGACTTGCCAAAAGTATTCAAGAGCATCATTCGATACCAATCCAGAAACGTTACCTGTGGACTGATTCAACAACAGTTCTCTCTTGGCTAAGAGCAGACCCACGGAAATACCGGCAATTTGTAGCCTTCCGAGTGGCAGAAATTCAGACGGAAACCAGTATAAAAGAATGGAAGTATATCCCATCGAACCTGAATCCTGCAGACAAAGGTACCAAATGGGGAAACGGGCCTTGTTTCGACCCGAGAGACCCGTGGTTCTGTGGGCCAGCATTTCAACTTCGACCGGAGTGTGAGTGGCCACGTCAACCGTCCAGATTTTCAGACCCACCGCAAGAAGTCAGAGTGATGCATCACCATGCAGCAGTTTGTGATTCAGTCATACAATTTTCAAAGTTTTCGCGATGGGATGACTTGTTAAAAAAACTTGCCTATATTTACCATTTTATACATTGTTGTCAAATAAAACAAAAACGATTGACAAGTAATGGATTCGTCACCTTAAATCAAACAGATTTTGTTGCCGCTGAAGCAAGCTTGTGGCGAATAATTCAAAAGCAAGAGTATTTCGAAGAAATCAAAATTCTTCACAAGAACGTTGATAGACCCAATAGCGAGAAGCAGCCCTTGAAAATAAGTAGTCCAATCGGAAAGCTGTCACCATTTCTAGACGAAAAAGGTGTAGTTCGTATGCAAAGTCGGATCAATATTACTGCGGCTTACTATTCCTTCGATTTTAAGAATCCGGTAATCGTTCCTAAAGAATCCCACGTCACGAATCTGCTGATCCTTAAATACCATCAACGTTATGGACACGCTAACGAAGCTATCGTCGTAAACGAGCTGCGTCAACGGTATTACATACCCAAGCTTCGATTCGTAGTGAAAAAGGTCGTAAAACAGTGCATGTGGTGCAAAGTCTATCGGGTGAGGCCGACAGAACCTAAGATGGCTGCATTGCCGCACACGAGAATTACCCCGTACGTTCGCCCGTTCACATTTACGGGCTTGGATTATTTTGGACCGCTGATCATAAAGCGTGGACGCATTAATGAAAAACGATGGGTGGCACTCTTTACGTGTTTAACTATTCGCGCCGTGCATGTGGAAGTAGTACATACTTTGTCAGCTGATTCCTGTAAAATGGCAATTCGTCGTTTCGTGGCTCTCAGAGGAGCTCCGCAGCAAATTTATAGCGACAATGGAACAAATTTTCGGGGAGCTTCTCGCGAACTTGCAGACGAAATCAAAGCTATCAATAGGAAACTAGCCCCAGTGTTTACCAACGCGGAAACTGAGTGGTTATTTAACCCTCCTTCCTCCCCTCACATGGGCGGTGTGTGGGAGAGAAAGGTACGTTCGATCAAAGATGCGTTGAAATCTCTTCATCATAAACATCACTTGAACGACGAAGAATTGATGACCTTTTTATCGGAAGCTGAGATGATAGTCAACTCGCACCCTCTGACTTTTGTACCAATAGAAGATCCATCTGATGAAACCGTGACACCAAATCACTTTTTACTCATGAGTTCGAGTGGTGCCAACGTATCTACAAGAATATCCATAAAGGAAGAAGTACCGCTGCGAGTCAACTGGAGACTGATGCAACATCTGCTCAACCAGTTTTGGAAGGGTTGGATTAAGGGTTACCTGCCCACCATAGCGCGCAGAACAAAGTGGTTCAATGACGTGCGTCCGCTTCAGGAAGGGGATCCGGTGGTCATTGTAGACGAAGCAGTACGTAATGGTTGGTTGCGAGGTCGCGTTGTCAAGGTTTATCCCGGAAAGGATGGACAAGTAAGAAAAGTGGACGTCCAGACTTCTTCAGGCGTATATCAACGACCAGCGATCAAAGTAGCCCTGCTTGACATCATAGAAGGAAGTAAGACCATTACAGAATAAGGTATTACGGGTCGGGGTGTTGCGGAATAAAGGCGATAGGCCCTTTTGATCGAGCAAATTATATCGACGTGAAAAGATATCGACGCAATGCGTCATATCCAGTTATGGTGACAGGTCATATAAGATAAAGAAGAAGAAAGTTAGAAACTAGTTAAGCCGTCTGTTCTGATTTAATCTAAAGGTTAATTGTATTTCCAATTCAAAGCAGTTCTTTGATTTAAAGATTATTCTACGTAATTAACTGTAGACGATTACAGTTCAAGGTTGTTTATTTTATTCGATGAATTGATTAATAATACTAACTGAATTTATGTATTTCTATTAAATAACCTAAAATCACAGACAGTTATCACAGCTAATTGGAAAAGCCTAAAGAAAATGTATACTTAAATCTAAATAGTACGGATACGTAAGTACGTTTATTAAATGAAAAGGATGTTTGCTAACGGAATAATTCTATGAGCAGTATATAGATATTCATTGTATAAACACGTGGTTCTCTTTGGATTTATTTGATGGTTAGGAAACTAATTTGTAAGTTGATTTCATTTCATTATTAATTAGATACAATAAAAGTATATTTGCAGTCGAGTTGCGGAAAACCGAACTACGGAAAAGTTTACAACACCGAGAGTTTCTGACCCAATTTACCAGGTTTAGAGCAGTATCAATCTGATAAGTCTCAGTTTGTTAGGTATAAATTTATTTGATTTTCTTGGTTACGGTAACATTCACAGTAACAGGACACAAGACAACTTTTGAATTAGAATATATAGTGATAATTAGATTTATATTTATTTACAACCTTCTAAATCATTTCAATATAAATATTTTTTTTCATTAATTATTACAGACTCAAGAACCAGTTATCAAGTATTAGTCGACATTCTTTCAACTTGCTTAATAGTACATTACAATCGCAGATCAGGTCTAGTTTCATTGAATTCCCTCCGACCATGATGCAACAGTTTGGATCAGACACCATCCCATCAGTCGAAGGCATTCTTTGCGATTAGAAATGTACATATCACAAACTAGGAAGACAACTTGCAATGTAATTAAAATCACCTTTCGGAAGCAACTCTGCACAACGTCCTGCTCGATTCCAGAGAACAACGAGATACACACTTTAACAGGCCGGGAAATTCTGCACCGACAGTCAGTCGAGCGTTACTGTAAATGCTGCCGATGATGTTTTTCGCTTAACAACCAGCACAGTAGAGTCGATAATGATGCAAAGGTTGTAGCAAATCAGTACACCACAACGACAAGCACCACGGTATCAAGACCTGCTGAACGGCTACAGCTTGGGAAACATTGACTGTCGAAACGGTTCCGTGCGTCATGATATTGCTCTTGGTTGGTCCTCGTTAGGCTTCCATCCTCCAGAGGTAGTGGTTGTCGGTCGTTCCATGGTAGGTCGTCGGTTGGACTCATTCGATCCAACTGAAAAGTTGTTCGTAGAAATTTCCAGTTCACTACAGAAGCGTAATCAAAATGAGCACTGGTGTTGGCGCCAATAATGACATTACACACCCATAAAACTCAATCAAATTCGTCGATACGTCAACTTAAAGCCCACCCTTAAGACGAGCCGGACAATAATAACTTTTTCTAGTTACGGTCTAAAATTTTCTACGCTACCAATGAAAGCATAAATAATTTAGTGTCAGTGCCTTAAATTTTGTTTTTTCAAAAAAAAAATGTTATATTGACCAGCATAAAAAAGCACACGATTGATTTTCGGTTATTATAGAGGATAGTTTTTCGAAAATTTTGTGCTTTTTCATTATGCATTGAGGAAAATTTATGCTAAGTTGATGATGAATTCAACGAAATTAATCAGTCGTACTCCATCTATTGTCTGCTTACCCTTGGAGGCGCGAAGTAATTTTTAGTGACCGCGAATCGAAGTAAGTTTTACACAAAAGAATTGGGTTTTTGTGACTCAATGTCGTTATTTATCAAGCATAACATTCATTTAGGGGTTTTCCTTTTTTAGTACGCAAGGCATTTAACCAAATTAGTTTATTTTCTCCCATTTTTCGTCTCCGACTCGTCAGTGCGTAACAGTTTATGTTGAATTATTATGCCACCTAGCAGTACTAGATAAACCACTCAAACTCTTCTTCAGGAACATCTTCATTAGATTAAACTAATGCGCAATGTCTTTGCTGATGTGCTCAAAAAAAAATAATTTGTTTTGTGCCACAAGCACAAAATAGACTAGTCCCTAAAGTACCATCGGCCAATATAAGCCGAAAACATGTTTTCGTTCGGCACGTCAGCAAACACTTTGCGCATCGGTGCAATATATTAAAATTTGAACTAGAGTTTGACCTTTACGTCTGCTTAGCGGTTTATGTTGAGCTGTTAGGTGGCATAACATAAACTGTTATACCCTGACAAGTCTGAAACGAAATGTAATGAAAAAATAAGCATAACATTGTAAATGTCATCGAATTTGTTCTATTCTTTGTATATCTATGAGACATGATCGGAAAGTGAGGGCTGTTCACTTCTATCTATAGCTTCACTTCTTCTATAGCTGTACTTCCTCGTAACAGCTGTGTCGAGTGTTGTTGTTGTGATTCAGTAATCATTTGCCTATCTGTGCGCACAGTAACCAATTTCCGCAAAAATCAATGCTTCCACCAAATGTAAAGCTAGCCCTGTAATAGTATTTTTATGTGAAAAATTATTTTCAGCTGCTATAATTCACCGAGAGCTAGGTCTAGTTTATGGACCTACTATAATGACAACGGCGTTTAAAAAAATGGACGAACGTGGAGTTGTAGGCCCAGTATGCAAACCGATGAATTTGTAATCTGGCCAACCAAAAACAATGATCTGATTGTAGTTTGACGATAGGGTTCCCTGGTTGATTAATTTTCTCACCTTAGTAGCACTACTGCCTATGCAATTATCACGGAAAAACTTGGATACCCCAGGCAATGGCGGAAAGCTGTTATGGAGAGGTATAAAATAGTTCAACGGTACGAAAAATTCTTAGAAGCAAACAACGATTAGAAAAGTGCAGTAGATTTATAAGAAACTAAATATGATTAAAAAAAACTATTACACACGATTATTAATTTTTTTATGTGATGTGTTTGACAAATGATTAAATCTGTAAAAATGTGTATTCTGGAATTTAGCTCTTAGCCCGTCGTCTTTTCTTACGCATACTAGATTATGATAACCATTAAGCACGGACTAATGATATACATGATGACAACATATAATCGCTTATAAGCATTTTAGTCGCTCTTGAGACTACTTTAATACCGTTTTTAGCAAAATATACATCCCAACATTGAATATTTATTGGCAGTTCTTGCACAATGAGAATTCTAAATACTAATCGATTTTCAACACATCAGTTTTCAGATTGCTGATTTGTAGTTAGAAGAATAGTTGGCTTTTATAAGAGGTTACTTTTCTAGCCAATATAAATGCACATTGGCTGTCTGTGTATGCTTCGTTGAGATTTTCGAAATCGAGTTGCTCGGTCAACAACACAAGCGGGACAGAAACTATAAAATCGTATTCTTTTTTTCGTTTAGTTGCTCATTCCTTTCCAGATTTTTGCGAAAAGCGTATATTGTGCAGTATCAAAACTCAACCAAAACTTTTTTTCCTAATCTGACTAACTGAAACTATGACAATCTCCTAAAAAAACTTCAAGAATCGATAATGATAAAAATCGATTCACAATTATGTTACCTGGTGTTGTTTGTATCTAATACGTTTAGCATTCAAAGGGGTTCATCTCGATGCAACTAATTGGATCTCTGTTGTTTTCAGACATTTTGTTCCCACATCCCCTTTTTACCCAGTTTCCACAATATTGACTTTCTTTTTCATTCTCTTCCGTAACATCGCCATCCCCGCCCACGGAAGACCGCTCCAGTCGAAAACCAGTATGCGGGCCACCCGCCGGGCCTTCGTAGCCTGGGGGTGTTTCCCGTGGACCCACACGGACCGAAGGATGCGGCCAGCATAGATATTTACCAACGCCATCTGGAAGACTCATGCAACATTCAATTCATCGACCACTGCCGATCGCCAGCTGAAAGCTGGATTTACGAGAAACCGAGATGACATAGTCTAATGATACTATTCTAGTATTAAGTTAGTCGTTAATTAAGATTAGAAAATACCCTTGGCATCTTAGAGCTTAAGCAGTGTGCCTAAAATTATATTACATTATTGAATAAAAAAAATCCAAAGGGGTTCTGGAAAGTAGCACCTTATTGAAGTCTCAGGAAAACCGTCTTTGTTGAAATATGCAAAAACTGTTTCCTTCCCTATCGCTAAATGTTCGAGAAAAAACATCCGTATATTTAAAAAAATGCATTGAATAAACTTATATTTCATATTGGAATTTCCGCTCAACAACAGCAAAAAAAACTGCACTTGTGTTTCGCAACAATTGCGCTGTTTTCCTAAGAATGTGAATTCCCTTTGAACGGACCGATAATGCGATAAAGGGTACATGTCCGTAATTTTCCTTCACCACAGCATTCGGCCACTTGTTGCGACTCCTGTCAAAAACTGCTTACAAAGCCTTATTAGTTATTCACACAAATTCACTGTGGCTAAATCGATCGAACTTCGATTCTATTCAGTGCGGTTGAATTTTATCCGAATCCGACTTCCAGTTTCGAAAATACAAGGTGATGAAAGTTGAAAATGTCTAGCCTTCCAGACTAACAGATGAAATAATGAAAGTAGGGAATTTTAAAACTGGTTCAACTTGTAGGCCTGGTTATTTGATGCCCATGAAAACTTACTGAAACAATGACAATCTCGTGATGATTCTGGTTCCGAAAACAGTTAGCCAGAATTTCCAATATGAAACTCACATCGATTTCTCGTGAAATGTTATGTCTTACAATTAGGTACAATTACACCACTAGGTGGTTTAAAACAGAGGCCTTTTTTATCCTGCGTACCGCTCTTTTCTAAGATGTGTGTATCATCATGTGTACTGTTTGGTTTCGATATTTGCTCTTCAGTTGTAGAAATGACAACAAAGCAATAGGAATAGTTTCAAAATATTGCTCGTGCATTGCGAAAATTCGAGCTACTCGCAAACCATGTTGGCGAAATTGTTGAATTTGGTTAAATTAATGTGATGAAAGCGATGGAAGTGTTGGAAGACTGAATCGGGAGGAAATCGAAAGTTAGAGGTCGCAAAAAAGTACAAAATAGAAAACAGCTGTTTCAAACTCTATCAACTACACCCATGACATGTCGCATGCAAACTGGGAGTGTCATCTACAATTGCGTCTACTTATAAAATTGTGGTAACTTCAAATCAAGAAGATAAGCAAAACCAGTCGGCTAGAATACGATCTAGGAAGCTATACACGTAGAAGATGATTAAGTTCAATTAAAAGTTATTGAAATCTACTTCAAAACACACTTTAAACAGTTTCCTGGACAGACATATTAAAAGACAAATGGAAGAGGAAAAATGACAGAGATAATTGTACACAGTAAGCTGTCGAAATTCGCAAACAAATATCTCACGTGTCAAGCTATCTGTTCCTGTGGCTTGAAGAGTGACATTTATACTGCGACCGCCACCACCAACCAAGGAATTTATGTGCAGGAGTCGTCCCTCTATCTGTCCTCAAGCAACACAATTATTCCGTTCTGTATTGGCCGGATTTGGCATCTTGCCGTTAAGTGAAAAAACAATGCCGAGAATAACATTCAAGTGATGCTCCAGAACATGAAATTTCTCAACACACTAGAGTTTCACCGAATAGATAAGTAATGTACTATCAAGAAGAATGTTGTCAGTGAGCTGCCATTCAAGGCGTTTTGCAGCGAGGAAAGTGATTAAGAAGACTGTGCAATACTTGATGGAAAAATTCAAACCAAATGCTCGGAAATTTGCATTCACTAAAAAGGAAGCTAGAGTGACTAATTATCTTTTTATTCTGTATGATTTGAACTTGAAAGAGAAACATGATCTCATTTATTAAAAAGTATGATCGATTAAAAACATTATTGTTTGAACAATGTTCGATCGTAACACCGTTTATGTTTTGGAAATGAACTGACAGATGACAATTTTTTTGTTCTCTACAGCTTGCTTCAGATAGAATTGGAACCTGTATTTCAGTTATTTATTATTGAATTCAAGATATTTTTTTATACAAATGTAGCGTTTTCATCATACTTTTAAGAAAAAATACAGATAAAATTATTCGTCACGGTTTCGAAGGATTTCTCGAATTTTTCCTGTAACACGGCTCATTAGGCGGCACACACCTTCTTCGTCCATCGTTTTAGCTATCTTATTCCACCAGGTCGTCATCTGATTGATGTCTTTGACAACCTTCCTCTTTGCCTTGAGTCTCCTCTTCATGATTGCACAGTATTTCTCAATAGGGCGGAACTGGGGGCAGTTGGGTGGGTTAAGGTATTTCGGAACAAACTGGACCCCTTTCTCTGCATACCATTCTTGAACGACTTTGCTGTAATGACAGCTTGCCGAATTTGGCCAAAACATTACGGGCTGGTCGTGGGATCGAATGAACGGCAAAATTCAGTTTTGGAGACACTCTTTTTGGTATAGTTCCGATATCATTGTCTTATATGTAACGAAAACTTTCGTTTTTTTTTTTGCCACAACTGCAAATGCCCTGCCAAATCATAAATTTTCTTGCAAATTTGTCGGCAAAAACAAATTTAAATTTGGCTGGAACATCCCCCCGAGCCGTTGCCAAGTAAAATTTTTGACCTGGGATTTGCCCGAAGTCAGCCTTGACATAGGTTTCATCGTCCATCAGAAGACACCCGTCGAACTTGGTCAGCACCAGGTCATATAGTTTCCGAGCACGAATTTTGACCACACTATTCTGTTTTATGGTCCGATTCGGCTGTTTGCAAGCTCGATACGACTTGATTCCTTCCCGGAGTCGAGTTCTCCTCACGGTACTATGGGCAGCACCGAATTTTCTGTCCAAATCACGGTCCGACAGATTAGGATTCCTCTTAATCGTCTTCAAAATCTTACCACGCAGTTTCCGGTCGACAGTTTCCTTTCCGACGATTGGCTTGAGGCTTCGGAATCGTCGTCAATGTTTCCTTATACCGTTCGATAACGCGCCATACGGTATTTCTGGGCAATTTCAGCTAGCTAGCCTCGATGCAGGCCACAATGGATTTTCCAAATAAGAGTGCACATTATGAGCAAAGGTTTGCTTTATTTTTAAACAAAAATAAGCGCAAAAATGTCATATTTGATTATGAAACATTCAACATAAGTTCTATGTTTACTTTTGTAGTTGTTACAAATGTGAACGTAGAACTTATGCACTTGTTGAAATCCAAGCATCAGATAATCTAATCCACACTTCGAAACAAATTTTGCTTCCTAAGTTATTCAGTGAAGACAGAACTAGTATGATTTCCACTTCACACTCGATTGCATTCTTCATTTTCCCATCGGTGCATCTGGAAGCGCACCGAAGAACTTCCCTGTTAAACGAATCGATGTTGGCCGAGTTAACTTTTGCATAACGGCAAGGCGGACCAAACGCAAAAATCTACTTTTATTTTATTAAACTTTTTATTGCGATAATTTACGAGCGACGATGCCAAAGGTGATACTGCTGACCGTTGCCTGAGTTCGCTTCCACAACCGTTGCTACTGCTGCTGTTGCTGATGCTACTGCTGTTTCTGCAATAATTTCTTGGTGGCAGAGTGGCAACTTCTTCCTGCACGGGATTTCGAGCTACCACCGCAACCCCGCTTATGAACAGGCAGTTGGTAAAGTTGCCCTTTCCTGTCTTTGCGAAAAATAACCTCGAGCATTCGAGTGCTGGTAACAAAGTTGCGCTGGTTAGGTGCATTCGAGCGCATCCCAGCTAGGAGCTTGGATACGAATAGAACAAGCAGATAAGGTGCAGTGGCAGCGGGGCTGGTACATGCCAGCTTGGATGTGCATTATGAAAACATTTATGCTCTATGTACCGTTGCGGGGATGTAGCGAGAAATATTGGCCCAAGCCGGAACATAAAGAACACTGCTTAGGTGCCGATGGGGTGGATCTCGATTTGTTTGATGTTTAGGTGACAAAAAAACCCCTATGTGATGTCAAACTTGTGTCAATGTATACTTGTGGCAATGGAATGCGATTTCAAAACCAAAATATCGTAAGGACATTTCTATAGATATTATTACACAAAAACCACCACATTGCAAAGCCAGCAGCTTACCGGCTGTGCTCGAAACTATTAGTGCCATCAACTGCGGTGGATTACATTGTTGACGTTTCTCTATAGAAAGGATAAAGAATTGCTGAAAAAACGATCGGAACATCGGAGATGCCTTTTATTATATACCATTCGACTCAACTAGTTGTAACGTACGACTAATTCTTCAAGAACGAGTTACGAATAAAAACGCGGTGAGCGACACTCCAGTGCTCCATGATGGAAAACTACTAGAGGAAAATAAACCTTCTCGATCTCAATAGTAAGTACAATGGACGAAGCGAAAAACTTCCGGAATTCGAAAAACTACAGACAATTGGCTGGCAGGAGGTCCGTCACATTATCAATTCGTCTTCGCGATGCACTGCACTGCACTGAGGTTTTTTTACGCGTTTTTTTCGCTGGTTTTTTTTTGGGCGGATTTCCGAAGTTAAAGCGATTGGGTTACTAGGGTTACCACATGTTAAATTCTTTCGGTCGGCAATTAGGCTGCGATTGCGCTGGTCGTGAACAGAAATTTTTATTTATGAACGGAAGCCGAAATTCGCAAAAAAAAACAAAGAATGCTATTATAAACACTTTTTGGACGCAGTTGACGATGATGTATTAGTAACGTTAGTGTTTCACAACTATTTACCTATTTTCAAACCAAATCTGTTGATGAGAGGGTTTTAGAATTGCATTTTTACGGTTATTATGATCGGTCGTGTCTCGTATACAACCCTGTAATTTTTTTACGCGGATTTCAGAAGTTACGCAGTTTTTTAACGCTGATTTTCGAAGCTGCGCGGTTATTTTTAGGCGAGTTTTCAAAGTTATCCTGTCTTCTTGCTTTGTCTTAAAAATGCATGAAACGTCGAGATCTGGTATTATCCCGAAATTTATGTTAAGTCAACTCACTGACGCTTAGAAAATTTTCAATTTTTTCAAAACATTTTTGCCTTTCTCATATAGAAAGGTTATACAATCACTGTGAAAACCGACTTTTTAACCGTGGCCGAATGTCAAATACCATTCGATTCAGCTCGATGAACTGAGCAAACGTCTGTGTGAGTCTGTATGTGTGTATGTAACCGATTTTCACAAACTTAGATTCAAATGAAAGGTCTCTTAATCCCATAGGTTGCTATGGAATTTTACCCGAATCGGACTTCCGGTTCGGGAGTCCGGGGTAAAATGTGCAAAAAAAAAAGAAGAAAAAGTGCACTCGATTTTCTCAGAGACCGCTCAACCGATTTTCTTCATCTAAGATTTAAATTAAAGGCCTTGTAGTTCCATAGGTTACTACTGAATTTCATCTGGATCCGAAATGATGAAATTCAATATCGGGAGTTACGCGGTAAAATGTGCAAAATGAACTAAAAACGTTTCATCGATTTTTGCAAAGACCGCTCATCTAATTTTCACAAACGTAAGTTCAAATGAAAGGTCTTACAATCCTACCAAATCTCATCCGGACATGACTTCCGGTTCCGGAATTACAAACTGATAGGTATGAAAATTTTATTTTCAGGGGCGTGTTTTTATACATGACAAGGAAAATGTCCATCAAATACATTCAAATAGTCGTATAATTCTTGAATTAGACAGATTCGGTTAGTGGATGACCAAATACATTGATTTTGGGTATACCGGATCTTCGTTTCAGATTCCGGAAGTATAAAAAAAAGTGATCGTGTACTCCAAACCGGAAATTACTTCAATTTCTTAGAAGTGGATGAACCGACTTTCACAAACTCAGATTCAAATGAAAGGTCTTGTAGTACAATACCGAATTTCTGAATATTATTTGGATCCGACATACGGTTCCGGAAATATGGGGTAAAATGTGCAAAAAATTGTTAAAATAAGTGCATCAGCTTTTCTCATATTGCTAAACTGATTTTCACAAGCTTATATTAAAATGAAAGGTCTTGTGATTCCATGTGTTGATTACATTACGCTCCAACATCCATGGTTGGAGAGTCCGGTAGGGCTTAAACGAAGCTCTTTTTTATGTTTCATTTTCATACTACCGGCCCTTATTACCAGTGGAAATTGAGTGGTGTGAACGTATTGGGTTTCACACGATGACAGCAGATGAACGGTAAATCAAGTTCATCTTTGCCGTTAATTGGTGGTTTGTATACCATGAACACTGTGGAATGAGATAGAATATTGTAGAATAGAATAAAATAATATAGTCTGAACATGTGAGCAAACCACTGATAGCCACGATGTTAATCCAGTTTATTCTGTAAAGATGTCTGATGGGTGAGTTTATGTGTGAGTGAAATGTAAGAGGAAGTGCATGCAAGAACGGTAATAAAGGCCACCGTTTCAGCTTAGAACTAACGATCGACCAATAGTAGAGATAAAAGTAGGGTAACGGTACCCCCATTTATCTCAGCTCCAGTAGTCATCTCGTATACGGAAACCATTAGTTAGAGTGAGATCTGTTGTCTCTGTTCGATAGATTAACTTCAAAAATAAGATGAAATTATGAGCATCCGCTTTGAGTTTTCGCGTCGCTATAACAACAGTATTGAACAATTTTCGAACTACTTTTTCTGCGGTATGGCTTCACAAATCCGAAGCAAATATATTGTATTCGATTTTATCACAATGTGTGTATGAATGTTTGTATGTATGTATGTATGTATGTATGTATGTATGTATGTATGTATGTATGTATGTATGTATGTATGTATGTATGTGAACATGTTCGCGTGCATATGTATGTGTAAATTACATATGTAAACAATTACTAACTCGATATTTCTTTCCCATATGAAATTAATGCACACTGAGAAAACTAGAAAATCGAACGAAGAGAAAATTTTAAACTTGGAATAGAAGAATGGAACGAATGAATAAGGCAGGAAAAATACAAAAAAGATAAGTATACAAAAAAATCCCAAAATCAGAAAATGCCCGGTTGAGATTTTATGCGTCTCAAGTACCCAACAAGTAAACACATTTTAAAGATTATTATTATTGTTATTACTATTACCATTATAAAATTGTTACATTACTATTAGAATTATTACCATTGCATTCCATACAGACATACATTACAAAAACTGCTAAGACACACGAGCACACAATTTACATTATCACAAAACAAAACGACCATTGTAATTACAAAAAACAACAACTATAAACCACAACCACACATTATAAGGACAATTTTATATAATCTATTTGAATCAGCACAAACAAAACAGTGACCAAGTGGGCACCATAGCCTAGGAACGTCTGTGTGTTGATTTAAAACAGAAGCTCATAGAAGCAAATCTTATCAAGGGTCCAGTGTAGAACTGAAGCAAGGGACTGCTGCCACTGTGACTACTTACAAAAAAAATATGACTTCCGGTTCCGGAGTTATGGGGTAAAATGTACAAAAAATGAAAATAAGCGTATTAATTTTTCTTAAAGATGGCATGACCAATTTTTACAAACTAAAATTTAAACGAATGGTCTTATGATCCTATACACAACTTCTGAATTTCATCTGGATCCGACTTCCGGTTTCGAAATTATAGGGTAAAGTGTATTAAAAATGTTATACCATCACTTAAAGGGGCGAAACAAATTACTTAAAAAAGGAATTCTAAATCGACATCAAAACTGCTCCAATCGGCATAGTCATTATCAATAGACGGCCAAACAAAGCGATTCCGGTTATTCCTTCAAGATTCGAAGAAAATTATTTTGAAGAATACCACGGTATTATATATAATAGAATGATTGATATGAGAAAGGCATAATTAAACCACAGGTTTTTTTAGATTCCACACGGCATGTATCCCGCGCGTAAAAAAAGACCTCAGTGATCTTATATCAACCGATTAAACCGTTACATAAAAAAAAAACAATAAACCTGTAGCGCGATAAAAAACTATTTCGAAATATGCTTTCAAGCTAATATATTGAAACAAGATTATCAGGGCAGCCGGCTACCGAGCAAAAAATCATTAGTTTATTCTTGGAATTGTACGACGCGTAATCTAACTAAAATATCTTCTATCGGTTATCAGGACTGAGATGATCAATTATATCAAGTATTATCCTTTCATTTATTCAACATACCACAAAAGCAGTGAGATAGATCCACATGCATTATTATTGTAATTCTATTAATATTTGTAAGTTTGACAGAGTCGGTTCTCACAATATTAGATTCAAAAGAAAGGTATCTATTGAATTCTATCCGGATCTAACTTCCGGTTCTGGATTATGGAAGATTTATATTGATGTATTAAAAAACTACAATGGACAGCTCAATGAGGTTATTCAAAGTTGTTCAAACTAATGTAGGAGTACGTAACTGTTGTAAAACTCTCTGTTAAATTTTGTTTTGAATATTCAGGCAGCAGTTTTTAATATATATACTTCTTTGTATCTACGCGAGAATTTTTTTATCAAAATAATGCTGTGAGAATTTGAGAAGTTTTGAAAACGGTCGTTTATTTTGTTTGTGCTGGTCAAAACCATCAAGCACTCGTTAGTGCAGCTGATGACACTGTAGACAACTCTGTTTTTGACAGATCACGCGTGTCTTGTGTCATTATCAAACTTGTTCAGTTTGGTTTGTAATTTAATCATGAATCGACTTACGAAATTATTGAATTTTACTAGGCTCGGATAAGAGAGTGTTTATCGAAAAATTGTGTTCAGTGACGAAGCTCATTCCTGGTTGTATGGCTACGTCAACAAGCAAAATTGATGCATCTGGAGTGAAGACCAGCAAGAAGCATTGCAAGAGCTATCAATGCATAAAAAAAAATCACTGTTTGGCGTGCATCATGGGTCGGTGGCATGGTATCGGGCCGTACTTCTTCAATGGCGACGATGGGCGAAGCGTTACTGTGATTGGCGAGCGCTACCGTGTGATGATTGACGATTTTGTGTGCCCAAAGTGGAACAATTAGACATGCCTGACATGTGGTTTCAACAAGACGGTGCCACATCCCACACGGTATGCGAAACAATGACCAAATTGAGAGCTCTAGGCGGCTCATGTGATTTAACGCATTTGGACTATTTCTTGTGGGGCCATTTGTTGGTCACTTAATTCTTGTTTTTATTTCAGAATCGAGAAGTATTTTTTTAATCCCACAGTAATATGAGAAATGTATCATTACTCCACTAGGTGGATTGAAACAAATTTTTCTTTGTATTGTATCTATCTATCTATCCCGAAATGCACTAAGCGACGGAGAACAGAGATAAAAAATAAAATTTTCAATGCATGCAACAAGGCAAAAACAAACGGAACTTTGCGCTTTGTAGTGATGTAGCAGCGGCGAACGTTTGGGACGGGTCAAGTTATTCCTATTATGCACCAACAAGTGCGGCAAACAGAAAATCCTTAACCATCCCTCCGACACACCCACACTGGGAGATAGATAAAAAACAACGGATGTTCAAACCGGTTTACGACAGCGACACCTTCTCCCGGTTTTATTTTTTAGTTCCGACAAAAAAAACGCCCTGGACACTTTGGTAGCGCACCGAAGGTGGACGGACTTCAATAATTCGCATAATGGATACACACTGTTTTTTTCCACGATTGCGGAGAAAGTGCCGGCACTTCGGGTAACAACGACAAACTTTACCAACTGTGTGACCACAGCGTAGTTGGATCCTCACTACCTACATACCGACGCAAAACACCGCCGTCGTCGACACGTTCGTTCCACCCTGGTGGAATAGAGACCGCAGCGCTCTGGTCAAACAGTGACCATTCCGGGGATGCCACTGTCCATTGCTGCACCGCCGTCGCTCTTGTTGTTGTTGTTGTTGTTCTCCTTTATAACACACAACAACGGTCAACTCATTTCAACTTTACCTTCGGAGACAACAGAGAAACGAGGCTGCAGCGGGGAGTGTGTCAGCAAGTTTAGAACTCTCTCTCTTTCACTCTGGCTGTTAACTTTGTTACGTTCCTAGTTGTTGGCACTGACTTTATTCCCCCATACATCAAGCTCCTCACTGTGAAGCGACCGGTCGGACTTGGGAAACACTACTCAGCCATTGCCGAGATGTGCTTTTGTAAGTTTTAAAATTAAATAAATATTATTTTGCCTCTGCCAGCCAGGAGCTTGTCGGTGATGGTATAAGCTGCCTTGTACTGCTGTTACACAAAAGTTACATTTAATGGCTGTTGTGTTATTATTTTCATTCACGCTGCGATGATTCACGAGGCAGGCGCACGAGTTGAGCTGCTGCTCTAGAGACGATTGGAACCTACGGTGGAATAGTTTACAACTTGAAGAAAGAAAGAAAAATGAACGTGTTCAAGGTAAAACGTGCATCAAGTTCTAAGTTTGATTTGGTTTGGTGGTTCGATGCAGTTCTCGTACGTCTCAATCGGAGGTTATTTATTAGTAAGATAAAATGCCAAGTGCTCAGGTTTCGAACGATTTGAATAAAGTTTTCTCTGTCTTTGTGAAGCCAATCAAGTAGATATTCATGGTTCCTTATAGTATCAAACTGTCACTATTAAAATTTCAGTTTTTGAAAAAATATTTGCTACTAGATTGCTTCGTGCAATCAATCTCCGAGAAAAACCTCCCACAAACATAGCCCAGAAAGGTCATTCGCGGTTCGAAAACTGTATCGTCATCTGGCAAGCACAATATCAATCAGGGTTTTCGTTTACCATACTACCATTGCGGGTTTTATGTGGGCGAATGATGACCAACAGCAAATTTAGTTCAGGTACGGATTGTGCGCTAGGATGGTGATTGATTGAAGGTAGCCCTGGATTATACACACGTGGAATAATACCCAGTTGTTGATTGTGACTGTTGGCAAGTCATTCGAAGAGACTTTACTTTCACAAAATAACTGATTACATGACAAAGTGACGGACTACAATAAAGTTGCAGATGCAGTTTGACGTTAGTATAGCAAGTTGGTCAATAAGTCCCTCGTCTGACAGACAGATGCCGTCATTGATTAAAAATCCATCCGGCGTTCAATAGAAACATTTTTCAAATTTAAATTTGATCAGTATTTAAAAATGAGTATAAAAAATCGAAAATTGGGATACGACGTGTAAGTGATTGCTGGTGCTGGGGTTGCCGTATATAGATAGGACTATAATTGAATGCTGTGGCGCCCGAGTTCAGCGAAGCATGCTCGGCTCTTCTAGTCAATTAGGCTGTTTTTGACTTTCTCACATAGAAAGGTTATACAATCACTGTGAAAATCGACTTTTGAACCGAGGCCCGGAAGGTCGAATGTCATACGAGGTCTGTTCAAAAAGTTCCCGGAATTTTTTAATTACGCGCGTCTGGAGAGTCCGGTGATCAAATTTTTTTTTTATTGTGTTGGTACATATGTCCCTAATGTATGGTGAAATAAAGTGTAACCAAGTGTGCGAAATGTTACAGAGAGCCTACGGTGAGTCTGCTATGAAAAAAAACAAGTGTTTACGAGTGGTATAAGCGTTTCCAAGATGGCCGCGAAGACGTTGAAGACGACGAACGCTCCGGTCGACCCAGCACGCCAATAATCGATGAAAATGTGGGAAAAGTGGAAAAAATGATTATGGATGATCGCCGAATCACTATTAGAGAAGTTGCTGATGAAGTTGGCATATCAGGTGGCTCATGCCATCATATTTTTTCAAATGTTTTGGGCATGAAACGAGTGGCAGCAAAATTCGTTCCAGAACTGCTGAATTTTGATCAAAAAAACAAACGCATTACCATCGTAAAAACAAGACTTTAATCATGCCCCAACCTCCTTATTCACCAGATATCGCTCCGTGTGATTTTTTCCTGTTCCCAAAGTTGAAGAGACCCATGAAAGGACAGCGTTTTTCATCGATTGAAGAGATAAAGGTAGAATCGCTGAGAGTGCTACAGAGCATTACAAAAAGTGACTATCAGGGGTGTTTCGAAGACTGGAAAAACGCTGGCATAAGTGTATTATAACTAGGGGGGATTACTTTGAAGGGGACCATATAGATGTAGACGAATAAATAAATATTTTTTTAGAAAAATGAGAATTCCGGGTACTTTTTGAACAGACCTCGTATACTATTCGATTCAACTCGACGAACTGAACAAATGATCCAATATATGTGACAAATAATGTTACTCGATTTTCTCAGAGTTGGCTCAACCGATCTTCACAATCTCAGATTCAAATGAAAGGTCTTACGGTCCCGTAGATCGCTTTTAAATTTTATCCCGCTGCGACTTCCAATTCCGGAATTACAGGGTGATATGCACCAAAAAAATGAAAAAAAAAATTGCCACTCGCTTTTCTTCCTGTTCCGGAATTACAAGGCAATATGTACAAATCTATGAGAAAATGCGCATATAATTTGCTCGGAAATTTTTCAACCAATTTTTACACACTAAGATGCAAATGAAAGGTTATAAACTTATTTAGAAAGTCCCCGCAAAATTGATCGAATTCCGGTTCCGGCATTACAGTGCGATTAGCAAAATTTTTAAATTGCATGAGTATTTTTTCACAAGCAATGGCGAAACGAGGTGCACATTTTAATCAAATTTACTGGTAAATTCATCCATTCAGCAGACCTTGGTGGATATATAAATCTACTTTGGGACTACTAATGCACTGTTTCCGCTTCCGAACGCACCGGTAATAGTGAAAAAACACTCCGAAACCGGAACTCACTTCGATTTCGAGGCAACCGTCAAAACGATTTTCACAAATCATGATTCATATTAAAGCTCCCAATGTCGTAAAAGATACTGTCCAGTTTCACCCTGATCCGAAATTATGGGGCAATGAGTTTAAAAACTTTCAAATTATCACAAAATGATCCAAAATCGGTATGCATCGGTACGTGGTTATACGGAAGAAGAAGAAAACGAACCCGCCTAGCACACAGCGTGCTTTGTTCAATTTTGTATAGCGTGCAGGGTGGCCACATTAAACTCTATATTAACTTGACATAATTGATTACAAATTAAAAAGGTGATGGTAGTTTATACCAAAGAAAATTTTTGATTTTATTCAAGTTTGAAAGGTAAAATCTTGACAAAATCTTCTAGTGATGTTTTTGAAAACATAAGTAACATGAGAAAAGCATCATTACACCAATAGGTGGATTAAAAAAGGTTATTTCACACATTTTCACATGCAGGGTAGTTCAATTGGCAGAACAATTTCCCCGCATAGGAGCTACGGGTTCGAGTCCCGTCTCTGGGGTAACCTTTTCACGGTTTTTATCTGTCATCTGTCAAAGTTTCATGATCTTTTTCCAATGACTCTACTTTTTAAAAATTTGAAATAATGAAGAATAAATAATATCGTGTTATTACAAACAGTAAAAATATGACTTGATATGCATCAAGCAAACCATCCATTATTGACTGGTATGCTGAATTTAAATATGGTCGTGCAAACACTGATGATGCACTACCCTGTGGTTGGAAAAATGAGTCTGTCGTTTAGGGAATCATTTCAAAAATTTCAATCTATCGTTGAAAAAAGTCGAAAAGTAAAGTTACCGGAAATAGCTCACGTTGTTTGCAAAGTGAGTGCCGCGTTTTCGCACAATTGATCAAAACCACCTTATCATTACGAAGGCTAAATTGCATGAATTGAAATTTGAATTACTACCGCATCCATCATATGCGCCGGATTCAACCTTTTGCGACTGTTTTCTATTCATAGATTTAAAAAAAAGCTTGTTGGAAAGTGATTTGCATAGAATTACGAAGTCAATGGAGCACTTTTTGAACCTTAGGAGAAATCGAGGCATGAAAGTTGTATAGGAATGTGCTTACAGTGCTTTTCTAGAAAAATAACGAGTGTTCAAAATAAAATGAAAATGATTCCAGGAATCAGAACTAATTGGCTCAAGTGGCACGTTTCCCTAGTTATTTGGAGGTTTGTGCTTTGCCGTGTCTTCTCATCAATTTCCTGATGGAAGGGGAAGGATAAAAGCAACATGGAAGGGAATTGCACAAAACATAGAGAAACAAATCGTTCTGCATCCCCGAAAGGATGCTGAACGATCTGCAGGTGTCAAAATGCACAGTTAATAAAACCTCTAATCCCCGAGAGGATTTGGAGATTTTACAAAAGCGACACCGTTCTGCATTCCCGGAAGAATGCAGAACGATTCGCAGTGTGTATGAACAGAAGTAAATTCGGCACCCCCTAAAGGATGCCAAACAATCTGCTAAACCCGATTTAAAGTGAATACAGAAAGGATTCATTCACTCCAGGAAGAACGATGAACTCCTCTGACTATAGCTCCTTGCCACATTGGATGAGAGACGATAGAATATCCTTTAGTTTTAGCTCCGCATACACAGACTCAACCATGTATGGAGAACCAAAAACCCGGATATGTAGTTGCTTTAATGCGGGACAGTTACATATCAGATGATATGAAGTTTCATTCACACAAATCACGCGAATAACACTCAGCACGCGGAATAGTAGCCATATGATAATTGAGTTTGCAATGTCTAGACAGAATTTTGACCAGTAATGATGCTTGAAAAAATGCAGTAGACATTTTGACATATTCAGATTCAAATCTGGTAAAAATGCTTTTGTCTGAGCGCAAGTTTACAAGCTGCCACAGTAGCAGGCATGTTCGGATGCAATCCAAGAACGAATCTTGTGCTTTATCCAACTAGTTGAAGCGAAATCATTCGTTGCACCAGCTCTAGCCAACTCACCAGTCCATGCATTTCTAGTAATACCAGAATGGCCGGGTACCCATAAGAAGTAAACAACATTTGAAATGCTGAGGTCTTCAATTTGAGTTTGACATGCGATCACTAAATTTGACCGTTAATCATTCGACCTGAGTGCCTTTGAAGCTGCTCGACTGTTGAAAAAAAAAAAGAATTCGTTTACCACAGATTCTCTGCTGAAGTGCCAATTGTATTCCACACAGAATCGCGTAGATTTCTACTTGGAACGCAGAACTGTATCTACCAAGTGAATGAGACTGCTCTAGCCTCATTTCACGTCAGTAGACACCAGCTTCAGCACGACCATAGATTTCTACTAGAAACGCAGAACAGTATCTACCAAGTGAATGAGACTGCTCTAGCCTCATTTCACGTCAGTAGGCACCAGCTTCAGCACGACCATCCAACAGAGAACCGTAGTCCGTATAACAAATTATGCGTTTAATGTGAGAATAACGGGTGTTCAAGAAAAAATGAGAATGATTTCATTATCTTTCTGTAATTAAAGAGCGTAAATATTTTTCTCTCCAAAAGAATTTCTCTCTAGAAGATGAACGTCAATGCCGTCCGGTGCTCTTGTAACGACTAAGTTGCGTCGTACGGCTGACCAAGGCCCCTTCACCAGTATTCATTGACGTTTTTTTTGTGTTTTTTTTAAAATAAACTTTATGTATCCGATAAAAAAACATGATACATGACTGAGAAAATTCTCATATTTTATTGAACACTCGTTACATTGATGAAAAAATCAAAATTTGAAGAAAAAAGTGTTGTTTTCTATGTCAGATCGGTGACATTCCAACCAATGTGTTACTCCTGACGAATTTTGCGCCAACTCGAACAAATGTTGGCAGCACCCATTCCAGATTTTAATGAAACTTTTCGGACCTGTAGACTTGTGGGCTGTTTTTCAAAATTGAACAAGACTGTCTTCTGAAAAGGGCCAAAGTTTGTTTACCATTATTTTTCAAATGGTCCCAGTGTGTCATACTAGTTATTTTCCAAAATCAGCTCAATTTTCGATTAAAAATACTAAAAAAATAATCAAATCTAGTCCTACACCGAAAAAATCGATTCTAAAATTTAAAAGTCGATTTTTTTGACTTTGGAGAATTTTTGTCGCAAAATGGGTAATTATGTTCTATAGTAACCGTTCATCGACAATTGCAAGATCGACACTTCCAAGAAAAAAAAAGCTTCTCTCACAAAAACTTGTTCTTGTCCAAACTGAATTAGTTTTCGAATGTGTTAGTACTGGACTAGATAAAATTTCACTTAAGAAAAATAGTTTTCCTACACTATAAAAGAAATGAATTTTGCAGGTGACTTAATCCCTCGTACGATGTAATTCATAAAGACCTAATTTGTCAAAAGACTGAAATTTGTTTTTTGTAATGACTTAATGTTAGATGAGCTTGAATTTTATTGGTTTCGACTGAAACTTGCGTTCTACTAGCAGGTGCGACTGTATGAATTTAAATGCACCTTTTACCGGCCAAGCAGATGCATGCTTTTGTGGCTCAGTCGATTATCAGACGAACTTGCGATCCAATGATTCTCGGTTGAAGTCGCGGAGGGATGCTATCAGCATTCTTTTTTTATTTCAATGAATTTCATGTTATGGAGTTTTAGACACAATATTAAATGTTCTTCCACGTAAATTTGCGTGAACTGCGACGCTCCATTTATGTGTATCTAATAAAATGTAAAATTTTTTAAGTGTGTAGAAAGTTGCTGTCTTGCAATATATGGACATTTGATAGGGGACATAATACCAATTTCCCTCAAATCCACTATGGTGTTTTACGTAAATCGATTTTAAATTCTAGGAATTGATTTTTATCAGTGTAGAGAGTTGAGTGGTGTATTGTAGAGTGTAGTTTCAAATAGACGAATTTCGCTCCAAACCGTAGTCGCAGTTGGCAGCACCCTCTCACATTTGAATGAAACATACTGTACATGTAGACAAAAAGTTACTTCGCATAATTGTTTATTCCAAATTTATCTAGACTGTCTTTTGAAAGCGACCTAACTTTTTTAACCAATTTTTTTTCAAACGGTTCTAATCCAAAAATAACAAAAGTTATATAACAATTTGTTGTACTAGTGCTGTTCACAAAATTAGTCACATTTTTGAACAAAAATATTGGGAAAATTACCCATCTCATCCTACACCGAAAAAAAAATCGGATTTAAAATTGTTTAGTCAATGTACAAAAAAAACACTTATTTTGATGAAGTTTTGTCCAAAAGTAAAGTTCGTTATGCTCCCTACCAAACGTCTATTTATTGCAAGACAACATATAAAGAAAAACATTTTGCCTAAATGAAACTTTATCGAGGGTAACGGCTCCAGTAGTCATCTCTCAGCTCCAGTAGAAATCTCATATACGAAAACCATTAGTTAGAGTGAAATCTGCTGTCTCTGTTCGATACATTGAGCTTAAGGGTGAAATGAAGAGAGATTTGGGGACGGATATAGCATGATGGGATAGTCGATGCCTTTCACGCAGCCCGCCTGGGTTCGATTCCCAACCCCGCACATAGGGTCAGAAAGATTTTCTGGTCCGAAGAGGTGAATGACCTAAGATGTTAAAGCCTCTATAATTGAAACAAAAAAAAGATAGATTTTGCTTCGAATTTTCGCGTCGCTATAACAGTAGCATTGAACAATTTGCGAACTATTTTTTCTATGGTATTGCTTCTTAGAGCGCAAGCAAGATATTGTACCCGATTTTATCACAAATCGTTGCTTGAAAGTCGAACAATCAGTAATATAATATGACGACTTTACCAATGTAATGACTGTTGGTACAACAACCCTAGTCCAGTACTGATACTTTTTGTAAACTTAGTTTCATTGGATTCTTGTATGATTATAACTTTCAGTTTAGTTTAGCTTTCAATAAAGACACTGGGAAAAATCAGCTTGGACAAGAAAAAATTTCTATTAGAAAAACATTGTTTCTTAAAAGTGCCCATTTTACAATGTATGAACGGTGGGTGGAAAACATAATTACTTTTTTCAGACCAAATATTATCAAAATTTCAAACTGTTTTCGGTGTATCAATTTTAAATTTTTAAAATCGATTTTTTTCAGTGTATGTTCAATTTAGAGTTTTTCAGTATTTTTATTCGAAAATTTAGGAAAATCATTTTTGTAGAGTTTGTCATTTCTCGATTTTAACCATTTGAAATAAAATGGTAAAACTAGTTTGGCTCTTTACAAAAGATAACTAGATCAATTTTGGAAAAAGAAGTTATTCAAAATGGCTTTTTGGGGACAAAGTCTACATATTCAGCTTGTTTCATCAAAATCTGAGAGGGTACTGTCGGCTTCGAATACGATTTGGCGCGAAATTGGTATATCTTGTTTATACAAAATACCAAAATAGTACAACATTTGAAATCGATCACAATCATTTCTGTTTTCCTCCGACATCGTCCACTACAACTTGATCTAATTTGAACAGAACCAGCTTGCCAATTGAGCATTAAACTGCAATCAACGTTAGGAAACTTTTTACATGAACCTCTTCTTCTCTAACTGCGCTTCATAGATTTGGAAGTTACGAAAAAAATGAGGGTAGGGAATGTCCGAGACATTACCGAATAACGCGAATACGAATAAAATTGCTCGTTCAGTTTCTTTGATGTTAAACCAAATTTTTAGCCTAGAACTCCAAGTTCTGTAACTCAATTTTGATGCTAGATACTGGTACTGAATTCTGAACCTAATTTCCGCTACTACATTCCCAAACTGAATTCTCAAAATGAAACCTGAATCTGGATTGTTGAACAGATCTCTAAACCTGTATTTTGGAGCTGAATTCGAGACCAGGATTATGGTTCGGCTCTGAATTTTGAATTTGAATCCTAGCATTGAACTCTGGAACTGGTTTCTGATCCACAGTTGAATTTTAGTTACAAAATTTCGGTCCAGGATTTATTTTTCATATTCAGTTTCCAGAATTCAGCTCAGAAATTCAGTTCTAGAATTCAGATCCTGAAGCTTCAGAAATTAGTTCCAGTAACTGAATGTTACTCTTCTAGAATTGTGGAACTGAGTTTTGGAACCAAATTCAAGACCTGAATTCTGGTATATAATTCTTAGCCTAGACTCTGGAATAAAGTTAAGAACTTAATTGTGGAAATACAACTTAATTTTTCATCTGAGTTGTGTTCCTGGATTTCGGTTTGAAATTTCAGAACTTCAGTTTCAGAACTCTGAATCTGAATTCTGAACTTGACTTCCGCAACTGTATTCCCAAACTGAAACCTGAACCTGGATTGTTAATCTGATCCCTGAACCTGTGTTTTGGAGCTGAATTCTAGGCCAGGATTTTGGTTTGGTAATGAATTTTGAAGCTAGATTTTGATCCGCAGCTGAGCTTTACTGAATTCCAGGATTTAGTTCTCAAATTCAGATTCAGTTTCTAGAATTCATCTCAGAAATTCAGTTCTAGAATTCAGATCCAGAAGCTTCAGAAACTAGTTCCAGAATGCGGTTACACTTCTAGAATTGTGAAACTGAATTTAGGAAAAGAATTTCGGAACTGAATTCTTGTCTGTGCCTCAATTCAAGTTCCAGAATTTAGTTTCAATATTTAGATTCTAGCCCTAAATTCAAAGTTTAGTTCCAAAGTCTAGGTCTAGAATCTAGATCCTGATCTCAGATCCAGATTTTGGCTTCAGCTTCAGAATTCCGGTACTCGATACAGGGCTTGGATTCTGGACGGGAGCTGAAACACAGATTTTGAAAACGAAAAAAAAAATCTTGGATTCTGAAACTGAGTTTCAGAACTGAACTCTTAACTGAACGACTCAACTACGAAGAAAACGTTAATTACGTGTTATTTGAGGTAATTATACTACTGAAAACTCTATCACAAATTGCTGATCATATCGCCGATGACGTGAAGGAAAAGTTATGTTGATACGTTAAATAAAACAAGAGATATTTACGATCAAAAAATTATCACTTTACCAGAGGGCAACTTTTGAAAAGGCACCCCATAGTAAAGTAAGACGTATTCACGTCAAAAAACTTTTATGACTGCCGCTACAAATTTCTTGCCTAACGAGGGATTTTTGAGATTCTTGTCCAGTAAGCAACCTTGCAGTATATTTTATCACAATTATCGATGTTATAATGTTTCGTCCGGAATGAGAAATCAGAACAAACTGGTATTAGTGACTCGTTTTTTTGGTTATTCGAAGAATTGTACCTTGATCAATTTTAGAAAAAAAATCCTTCTAAAATTGATTGGTAATTTGTATCTAGACTTTTATGTGTTCAACTCTAATCGCTAATATCGTTAGAAAATGTGTGAGCACTACAGCAGAAACATAGTGAAATTTAAAGACTCCAGAATCAATCACTTGAACCGGAATTTCGAACGTAAAATTAAATTTAGAAGCTTTGATTTTTTTACTTGACAAAATCGGAACTTTAAATAGTAGCATCACGATTCACATAAAATTTCTTACTCGAGAGGGGTACAATGAGAAAAAGTGTAAACTTGGATTCCAATAAACGGATTTTTGTTAGTTTTCACTTCGTTATTTTATCATGTTCATTCGAATCATATAACTTACTTACGTATTTTGGTTTTTCTAACAATCAAACTATTTCCAAATTTGCTTACCTGTAAAGAGAAGAAGAAAAAAAGACGATATCAGTACTAAAATCCAAATCCAACAAATAACGAATGGCAAACGTTGATCCTAACGCTCACAGTCACAGGCTTATTACGACAAGGGATCTGGGATATGCGTAACGTAACTCAACCGAAAACATTCCGGTCGATACTCGCCGGGAATATTTCCAACACGTGTCACCGGTTTGCTGTGCCAGCCACACATCGATACTTTGCGAATGACAACAAACCGGGAAACGGTTTTCAAGCGTCTATTCCAAACAAAATTAGTCGGCTCACAGTAACTACGTGCCCCGTGTGCCGCCGGTACCGGCAGAGTTCATCGGTTCGCATGTGTTTCAATTCCACCGATTATCGATGCCAATCAACCGACCTTCGACAGCCAACGAATGAATGGAATGACGCTTCGTACGGAAACAATTCGAAGTGGTGTTCTGGTTTGAGGCTAGGGTACTGAGGATATTTTGAGCTTATTGGGTTGGCTGTTCACACATATGGTAAGTGGTATTTCTTATGTATATCGCTATGTTTATGAACGAAGAAATAACTTACTATCAAAGTAAGTGCCTAAAAATATGTTAAGATTTTTGGTCTGCTTCTAGCCACTCCTAAGCTTTGATTTTGGCCGTTGTCTTCCATAACATTTATATACAATCAGTGTAACTATCTTTGGTTGCTCACATTTTCCTTCATATTTTTTTCAATCCTTTATTATGATTTTTTTCTTCTTCGGAACTTATTGAACCCTTTTCAAGGGTTCGACAATCAATGATGTTCTTTTGTCTGTTACTTTACACTGAACGTATATTGGTCATAATGTATCTAAAGTTTAATTTTTCAACTTTGAATCGGTTTATCAGATACACTTCTAACGTTTGTTTAAAACAGACACTATCGGCATCACTGCACAACTTAAAACTTTATTATAATTTTTCATTTTTTGTTTTACTTTTCAAGAGTTGGGAATTCCGTTGAAGGTCACAACTAAACTATGGATGAATTTTAAAAGATTCAAAAAAATTGAACATAAAAAATATTTCAATTTTCAGAGTTCGTAAAATCGCCCATAAAAATGACCGTTCTATTTTTTGTTCTATTTGATCATTAAAATGACTTTTCAAAAGAAACATCGAAAAACATTTCTTAAGAGTAATTGTAGAATGAAATTATTCATCACATACTTGAACAAAACTTCTGTATATCTCAGATAACACAATAAACTTAAATTTATTGCATGAAAATAACAAAAAAAAGTTGTATAAAATTTTTGAAAATAATTTTTTCTATGTTCTGGATCTTTGAAAAATCGGAGAAAAATATCATAATACAGAAAAATCTCGTAGAATCTCAATTAGTTGAAAAATTTGTATGCTAGCAATTAAACGATAATAAGCGTTTACGTAACTTAGGCCATTATATTTCCGGAATCGTGAGTGACAGCCATTCGAACTTCAAACTTGTTCAATGAACCAACAGGAGTTTCCAAACGAGTCTAAGTTCGTTTAAATCGGTTCAGCCATCACGAAAAAATTGAACGGAGAGAAAAAAAACGAATTTAGTTGCTTACATAACTTATACCATTATATCTCCAGAACCAGACGTCACAGCCATTTGAACTTCCAGCTTGGTCGATGTCCCAACAGCTTTTAAATAAGCTTAAGTTTGTTGAATTTGGTTCAGCCATCTTCGAGAAAATTGAGCTCGAAAAAAACAATGCGTTTTGTCGGTTAAGTGACTTATATCATTATATCTCCTGAGCTCGAAGTCACAGCAATTTGAACTTCGAACTTGATCAATGGCCCAGTAGTGGTAAACGAACCTAAATTTGTCGAAATCAGTTCAGTTATCTTCGGGAAAACTAAGCGGTAAAAATACAACGCTTCGAACTTGTTCAATGGCCTAATAGTAGCTTTCAAACGAGTCCAAGTTGCTCTAGGCTTCCTTCGAAAGTCGGTTTTTCCTGCAATTCTATAAAGAAAGGCTCAAGTGCAACATTCTTCAAGTGATAAATAACACAAAACACGTCTGCTCTGCGCTTTGTTTTGAAATGCAGAGTGGTTCAACACAAACTGCTGATGCACTGGTAAATCGGAGACGAAATAAAAAAACAATGGAACTGACTACCATCTGAGGATGACCAGAACATTTTTTGTTCGGCACTCAAATAGCATTGAGTGTAGGTCTTGTAATTGGTTTATGTTGAACCACGAGGTGGCATTTGCAGTTCAACATAAACTGCTCATGCACTGATAGGTCGAGGACGAAATGAAAAAATTTAATATCTTTTGTAGTTTTTGGCGCTGCGATAAGCTATAAATCCGAGACCCGGTTGTCATATACCATTCGAATCAGTTCGTAGAGATCGCAAGCTGTCTGTATACACTCACTTTCCTCCGAAATGGCTGAACCGATTCTAACAGTTTTATGCTTAATTTAAAAGCACTATTACTCCAGAGGGCTTTTTTTTCAATTTATATGGATCTGACTCCCGCTTCTGGAATTACAAGGAAATGAGTGAAAAACTGTAAATTCAATAGTTTGCTTTTATAGAAGAAAATGTAAGAATGAGCTAATTTTTCAAAAATAGTAACAAAAAACATCTCTAGTTCACAGGTTTTGCAAGTGAATGGTCACACAAATTCACATCGGATATACTGCCGTTCTACGCGTAATATAAGGGACAATTATGCGTAGAACGGCAGTAAACTGGTGGCATTTGCAAATACTCTAAAACGGAATTCATTTCCTTTTTTACGCGATAGTATTGTCAGATGGTGCCTTTTTACCGTGATATTTTTTCCGATCTGCACGTTGAGTTAGCACAATGGAGCGACTGTTTTCGATGTAAAGTGTCACTATTTCAGCGCATTGTTTCGGTGTGAAGCGATCCATGACAAAAATGTACTGAATTGACGTTTGTAAAACATATCTGATGCAATCGCTCGGTTGGTAAATGTGGAAGTTATACAGTGTTTACATACCGACATAAACGATGGAGCATCCTGTATAGAATTCCTGAAAATTTGTCCGGATTTGACTTTTGGCTCAGGTTTGAATTTCAAGTCGTTGTATGAAGTAACCATGCAAGAAGTAAAAAAAATGTTCCGAATTATATGTCATGTTAGATTCTGGTCATACGAACCGATTTCGACTTTACCGTTCCCCGGAACTCCAAAAAGGATTTCATTTCTGTTTCGCAGAGAAGACACAACCGATTCTCACAAATTTAGGTCCAAATAAAAGGTATTCCGGAGCTACAGGGTGAAGCGTGTTAAAAACTTCGAATCGTCGCATAGACCAACGCTGCAAGAATTTTTTTTCAATTTGTAGGTTATGTTGATATATGCCCAAGCAAACATTCCTGTTGTTTGTTTCATTGAACAGTATTATAAAGAATACCACAGTTATACTCAATCGAATATGAATAAAATGAGAAAAGGATCATAACACCATTAGATGGATTAAAATCAGGGTTTTGATTGCCTTTTGAAATTAGCCAATTTTTGTACTGCATACGAAGCTTTAAATTACGAGTTCCGAATAGGTTTGAAGTTTAAAAGATCCCACAACCCCAGCATTTTGTTTAAAATTTTTACACTTAACTCATTGTTATTAGCACTTTTTAGAAACAGTTTATGTTGGCTCGTTTGAATTGGCTTGAAATGCGTTTAGGACTCACTCATCGTCGACAAGTAGCGAAAACAGGCAAAACGGATGTTTGATGCATTTCTAGCGAATCCAAATTCAGTTAGACGAACTTTCTAACGGTCAATTTCATAAACGATAGCTGATGTTGCAAATTACTTTAGTAACGTAGCTAGACCTCGTTCTTCAATTTTTTTCCTATTTAAAAATTCATCATTTCAAATCTATCCAAGTCATAGATTTCCTCGGCACACAAGCATTTGATATAATAACATTTTGCTCACATGAACGCTAAGAATGATTTTAAAGAGGGAGCTGAATATTACTTGTCGCCTAGAATGGATTCTATTCAAGTATATTGACTCGAACACTCGAAGCGTTTTTGGAACACTTATAGTGAAAATGAAAAGGCTGAGTAGACTTGAAGTGAATGATCGTGGGAAAGGTGATTTTAATTAGAAATACCGAATTTCGATCAACGTGGTTTGAGACAGACAAATTTTCAAATATATGAACAAAACATGTAATATTCTTATATTATTTGAGCAAATTTCGGATAAGATCATCGTTAATTTATTATATTCCTAAGCGGGGGAAGGCGCCGTTACAATTTAGCTTACGGAAAACCCACACAAGCATCAATGGATGGGAATTCATCGCAATTTTAAATACACAGAACCTCTCCTTTTGTTGTTTCCTGCAAACACCCTGAATCTATTCATAAACGTCCTTTTCACGCATTGTTTGCATCTTCCGAATTTCCCGCAAAAAAACCAAACCTACAACAGCTCACACGGGTGGCCGAATAGACGGTCAATCACTCGCATGGTTGGTTAATTACTTTGAGTGTGATTGTTATTTATATATTGGCGAACCACCCACCCTCCCGTCCGCGGTGACATGTTACGTTAAACTTACAGATGGTGGCATCATCGGAATAGACATACCGCGTGCGCGTGTAATGGCGGCGCGTGGACAGCGATTTTCCGCCCCATGATGGGTTATTTTACAGAAACACAACACACAAACGATAGTCACACATCGCTACAGGCTATTTTATCACTACCGCATAGATTTGCTGGCATGACTGTTGATGTGGTTACAAAATTTTAAATAGTAAATAATGGCATCGGCGGGATGTTTTACGAGGGGCCTGAGCTGCTGCTGTCAATTGAGGAGTAGGAGTAACGTTAGGTAAGCTTCTCTCGGACGGAGTCAAGAAAAACTTCTCGCTTTGTTCCATAAAATCCGGTAATTAACAATTAGCATTGGAACAATCTTTTTATGGCAATGAAAAAACAATAGCCGTAAATCAAAAGAACCAACCATTTCTTTTTCTGTATTTCTTCGATTCTGCTACGAAATGCGTTCGAATGGCACTCAAACGGCACAGGTGGAATGCTTTTCCTTCGCGTGATAATCGACAGTTGCAAGCATATTATTTCGTCAAATATTTGAAGGGATAAATCGGTGCTCGCAACTAGAAATATATGGGTTGGGGATCGCGTGTAGGGCACCAGTGTATGACACACAGAAAAAAAAAACTACCATGTTTTCACAGTGTCCGAAAAGAAATATTCGCGTTCAACACGAATACTTTCCACGACATCGATCCAACTAAACGGTTTGATTGGAAGACCAAGCCCAGTTCGTTTTAATCTTCACAAGAACGCAGTTCAATCTTTAACGCCCTATTGGTTTGATAGTGTTTTTGGAACAGTTTATCATTTGTGTATTGTTCAAAAGAGGCTCTTTACTCAATTGCATACATTTTATTTATTTAAATCCACATAAAGTATTACGCGAAGAAACAGAAAAAAATCACATTTAATAATCCTCTCAAAAAGAAAATCTCTCATAACTTCAATCAAGTTTATTCATATTGGACTTCCAGAACTGAACTGAATATGGTATGATATCAGATGTAACAGTTCGTTGTAACTTCATTTATAAAACCGCTTCGACGTTGCAACTGAGACAGCAATTTATTTTCAACTGCCATAACCAAAAACCACCGAATCCTCTCTCCTGAAGGTCTGCATACAAGTTCTTACAGAACCAAACGTGACAGAGAGAATAACATTTCTCAAAACTGAGCTGAGATTATTTCTTCTTTTCTTGAATCTGTGCAGTAACTCATGTGCACGGAAAAAATACTAACAAAGCGACAAGAGATAGTTAAATTTTTTAGTTGGATTTATATGAGATGTGTGTAAATACACGCAATTTCGTCACGGCAATGCGATATGAACAGATCGTTTGGCTTTCATTGACCAGCAAGCGCAAGCAGCTTAGGGTGAATTTGTGCATATTGTGCTCCAGACAACGTCGCTTATAATTTTTAATTGGTACCATACCACCTGCTTTTCATAAATAAATATAGAATCTAATAATAATAGAATGCGGCTGACGATTCTTCAATTTGACCGGTTGTACAGTGCACGAGGTGCAAATGAGGACGAGACGCCACTGGTCAAATCAATGAAAAATTCACAAAAAAAGATAATTTTTGTATCATGTTCGTTATCCTTTCTTTTTAGAAACAATCATAAGCCACCTTCAGTAGAAACGGTTTCTTTTTGAACGCCATGTTTTATACAATCAACAGTT
The DNA here is from genome assembly GCF_030247185.1 of Malaya genurostris. NCBI lineage: Eukaryota > Metazoa > Arthropoda > Insecta > Diptera > Culicidae > Malaya > Malaya genurostris. Next base: position 252,888,233 of record NC_080571.1, on the reverse strand, counting down.
TCCTTTCCAAACACCAGTCAGTCTTGAGTCGAACTGGTCGAATGGTTTGCCACACTGCCAAGAAGCGTGCAAAGTTTCACCAAATTTGAAGCAAGCTAAACATGATGTTACACGACATTGTTAGCCTACAAAAAACTTTATCGAAATTCGTTGTACCATATTTGAAATTATTCAGCCTATGGAAAATGTGCGGTTAGTCAGTTAAACCATTATATCAACGAAACAGGAAGTGACACCCATTTGATTTTCAAACTTCATACAAAAAAATCAATAGTAGTTTTCAAACGAGCCTAGACTTGAATAAATCGGCTGAGCCATCTCTGAGAAAATAGAGCGGTAAACAAAGCGTTCTGTCGCTTACGTCAATTATACCATTATATCTCCAGAACCAGAAGTGACAGGTTTTTTATCTTCATATTTGATCGATGATTCAATAGAATCCTGCAAACGAGCCTAAGCTTGTTAGAATCGATTCAGCCATCACCGAGAAAATTAAGCATTAAGAAAACAACGCGTTTTGTTGCTTACGTCACTTATACCATTATATCTCCGGAACCGGAAGTACCAGCCATTTGATATTCGAACTTGATCCACAATTCAATAGTAGCTGTTCAAACGACCCTAGACTTGTTAGACCCAGCTCAGCCATCTCTGAGGAAAATGCAACGGTAGAAAAACAACGCATTTTGTCAGTTACGTCACTTATGCCAGCTTATCTTCTGAACCAGAAGTGACAGCTATTTGAGCTTCGAACTTGATCAATGGTCTAATAATAGCTTTCGAACGAGCCTAAGCTTGTTGAAACCGGTTCAGCCGATTCCGAAAAAAATAAGCGGTAAAATATTTTTTTGAAAAGTACACACTCATGAAACACATACATACTACACACATATTTTTCAATCTCGTCGAACTAAGTCGAATGGTATTTAACACTATGTGTCTCTCAGGCTTCGGTCGAAAGTCGTTTTTTGCAGTAATTCTATCACCATTCTATGGAAAATAGCAAAAAGATTGAAAAAACTCATCTCCACTTTATCCAGCAATGTTTTGATTTTCACTAGTTATTTAAACCAAAATTTGGCGAAAAATTTTGAAATTACTTCCAACGCAATTTAAAGGCATTTGCAAAACTTCACGTTTTTGACGGAAAATAGCCAATTGAAAAATGTAAATGAAAATTTTTTGAAAAAATATCGAGTTGTTCCTGAAATATGGTTACTCAAAGTGGGACCTGTTATTTTCGCAGAGATAAACGGTGTGCATTTTAGAACCTCAAGTGTTGATTCTGGAACAAAAAATATATGTATTTTTGTTTGTTTTTGAGTTCTCTATGGCAAGCCGATCATTTTGTTTTTATATTATCTATACGAAAACTACAACAAAATTTTCATTTTTTGTCGTCTAATTTGTTTTAAAAAAATGGGATAATTTTTTTTAAATTTTCTCGATGATGCTCCTTATAAAGTTTATTATGCTTTAATCCGATATATTTGTTTTAACAGCTCAAGTTGTTTTTCAGTTATCGTGCACAACAGTTTGACAGTTTGTCCCACTTTGAACGACCATATCTCAGGAACAACTCGATATTTTTACACAAAATTTACTCTGTAGCTGTCTCTGATACCGAATAATAACTACATCAAAATTGAAGATCATGTAACCAATAGTATTTTAAACCCACGCTCGAAAAGAAGAAATGAAAAACTACAACTCTGCAGATTAAAAGCAATTAATTTACTCATAAAGATTTTTCTCCCAGACGTGGCCGTTCTCGACACATTTAAACGTGAAATTCGAAAAACTCGAATATTTGTTGAGCTGTGTCGGTTTCCCTTAAGTTGCAACTCGAAAATTATCATTTGTACAAAGAAGAAGTTGTAGAAAATATAAACTTGAAAATAATTTTCTTGAGAATTGGAAATTTATCCGAAGAAATTAATTAAAATCAGTTCATTCTAACTTTTTACTATATTTATATGATGATATTAACTCCAACACTTGTTAATTTTATTAGTGTCTATATAAAAACGAAGAAGTTGCATCTGAAGCAGCTTCAAGGTATTTTTAAAAAATATTATAGAAATAATCATTTACATTTAAACAGCAGGGAACTAGCTCAGGAGTAATAAATTTAACGAGTTTCAAATAAAAACATTGAGCTCAAACTTCTTTCAAATTGTTTTTTTTCTAACTTTTTACAAAGTGTATTTTTTAGAATATTCCATTGATTTTCCACAACTTCTTCTAAGGCACCATTCGTGTACAAGTCACAAGTTTTTAACTACAACGATTCGAAAAAAGTCTTCGACTTTACCAATGAAATGACTATTAGAATAACAGATACTACCTATTTTAGAAGAGAATTATAACTGGTGGTGAAAAATAAGTGCAACAAAAACAATGATGGAGCAAGAGAGATAAATCACCAGAAGCCTTGTCAAAAGTGGATATTCACGAAAGAAAGGTAATGAAATCTGTTCAGAAGAATTTCAAAAATATCGTCTTTTTGTAGCTACTAACCAGCAATTTGGAAATGTAGTATCACAAGCCTGATTTTATAGAAAAGAAATAAAAACCAGCTCTCAGACTGGTGAATCAAAAAGGTGTCGTTTTCCATCATGACAACGCACGGCCGTATACATGTTTGGACGCTCCATAATATTGTTGAAGGTGAATTTGCGGAGTTTTGCTACATCCACCGTGTAACCATGACTTCGCACCTTCAGATTATCATCTTCCGATCTTTCCACAATTTCAAACATTTATTCAATTCTTCAATTTATAGAATACATAAAGTACAACACTGTATAACTACGTATTCCGTAACATATTTACTTCAAATAAACATTTAATTTACTAATCAAGAATGCAAAACCCTGTCAAGCCGGGGGGAATTGATACCGAGTAAAGTAAAGAACATTACGCCAGATGAAGTTTAACAAAACGAAAAAGCACTACCATATCCGGCAGCTCTCGAATTCCGAGTACAGGAACCGGAAACATTATTTTCCCTATTTTTCTGCTTTTGAGAACATGGAAGGACTGAACATGGAGCGGGGAGGAGACCGCCGGTAGGCTTTCGCAGAACCGAGAACTGATCGAGAAAGCAGCAGGATGTTCTTATCGAAAGCTTTTAGCGTGGTTAGCAAAATTGAATTCCTCAGTGTGAGACCGCTGCTCGCTTCGGAACGGCATACTTAATGATATTACATTTCGCTGACTCTTCCGGTGATTTTCTCTCAGGTCACATATTCTATGGCTCTTAGCTGCCATTCCTCCGACGGATCGACTCTACCACATAAAGCTACTAACTGACAAAGGTCACACAGGCGCTAGAAACAGAGACGAATTAATATTCCACAGGGTTCCAATTGTAAACTCCCGGGTCTGACCGGAGATCCCTGCCGCGGGTTCAATCATAATAGCAATAATTCAGGAAAGGAATTAGCGTTTTTTTCTGCTTGCTTCCTTTGTAGTCCTTCGCTCGTTGAAATTCACTAACAGAATTTCTATTGTTTTTTCTCCTATCTGGAAATCCACCGGTTACCAACCGTTGAAATCTACCAGAGATTGAGGAGATGGTTCAGTTTCTACAGTCCACATGTATGCGAGCGAATGTGGATAATTTACGTGTTCTCCAGGCATCGCAGGGTGTCTGTGTGTATGGGAAAGAGAGGTTGGAAACCTTTTTTTTTCTACCCTGATATTCGTTTTCCCTTTTCTCTATTGCATCAGCGTCAGTTGGTTAAATCCCACAAAGCTGAAGCCAAGGTAGGAATGCTAGCGTGAGATGACTTTCCATCGTTCGCTTACACGGGGATGCGGAATTTTAGGCGATCAGATTTACAATGCTTATTTTGCCAACTGACGTGTGTGTGCGGTGCGGTGGCGTACGTGCATGCACGTAATTTTATATGCATTTTTTTGTCTACGATTCAAAACTGCACACATTCGAGTAACCAAAGCACAACTCTTGTGCTCAGTTTGATACCGGCACGGAATGGGTTCGTTGTAAAAATGGAAACGAGTCCAAAATCTGTCGTTCGACAATTTTGTCACGAAGAATTACGTGTTCTCGCGTAAGAAGCTCTTGACGCAGTCAAATGCGAACTCTGAGTGAAAGTTTTATAGTTTATTCAAGGTGGAGTTACTCAAAAAATTTTCGGGAAAAACAGGGTTATCAAAAGTTTCATTTTGTAATATGCCGATTTTTCTTGACGAACGGCATCGAATAGTACAAGACACTCAGTCCCCCGAGCCTTGGTTCATAAGTCGGTTTTCGCAGTTATCACATAGCCTTTCTATATGCGGAAAGCTATGCAATGACTGACCGTAATGACTATTATTAGAGATAGATCACAAACCCCGTAAACCGAAATTCGCCTTTTTATGCTAATATTACGTTCCTTTTCAAATAAAAGGTTCTCTATGTTCCTGTAGACTTTCAATTTCTAATGAAACTGATGAAATGTAATAATCATACGATCGTACATAGCGTACATGTACGGTGCTCTACTGCTCAATCGGGTCACCTACCGATTTTCTTTTTGGAGTAGAACCAAACTTTTACACATCTTTTGTTTATTTTCTACTAATACTATACTGTATTGGGTATGATTGAAAATGACTTTTATTTGTCTTTATTTTCAATCAATTACAATTAAGATCTCAAAACAGTTGAAGGATTCGGCGAAATGATCCTTTCGGCAAAACGGGTTTTCGGCGAAATGATCCTGATCCTCTCGAAACCTACTCCATTTCGGAGTTTTTGTTTTTGACTACTGTTTCCGGAGTTTTCGGAACCGTAAACCACGAGCCGGTAATGCTTAAATTGGTTCGTATGGTCATCAACTAACAAAACCTTCGAATTGTAATAATTTCCCAGTTTTCAATACGTGGTACCTGTTTATTTTCATATGCTCTTCATCCTATAATTCTAGACCGGAAAGTCTAGGATGCAGACCAAATTCATTAGCAACTTAAGATATCTTAAGACCTTTCATTCAAATCTAAGTTTGAAAACCTTGGTTTAACCATCTCTGAGAAATCGATATTAGTTCCAATTTGTAATTTTCCAAATATTAATTTTGCGTTAAAAACCGACGTTCCGAAGGAGTATTTATCACTTCTGGGAAAAACGACAGCATATATATTTTCGTCAAGTAGTTTGAAACATTGAAATATTTGTGTCGTTTTGCCCTGTGGATCGGAACGTCGACCTTTAACGCAACACTTTACCAATAAAGCCAAGTATTTAAATAACCTATAACAAAGGTTGTGTTCCAATTTGAAGTGTGTGACCATAATTTTATGTACTTCCGGAACTGGTAATTGCAAAGTAGATTTTAGGGCCGTTAACCAGCGAATCCTGCGAACTTGGAGATCGTTGCGTTAAAAAACACTCTCTTGGATTTGACATTTTTTTCACGCATTACCCTACAATTTCAGAATCGAGGGACGGATTTGTATGAAATGCAATAGCAATTTATGGAACTAGGGCTATTGTACCAATAGTTATTTCATTAGTAGAATCGCCATGTTATTTTATCGATTACTCGCCTTTCAATCAACGAATTGTGATAAAATCGGATACAATATCTTTGCTTCGGCTCTATGAAGCAATACCGAAAAAATAGCTCAAAAATAGTACATTACTGCTGTTACAGCGACGTGAAAACTCTAAGCGTAGGCACCTATTTTAATCTTACCATCGAAGTAAATCTATCGAACAAAGACAGCAGATCTCACTATAACAAAAGATTTTCGTAAATGGGATGACTACTGGAGCTGAGATGACTACTAATACCGTTACCTTATTAGACTATTTTGATTCAAGATTGTGAAAATCGACTCACATCTCATCCAAGTCCGTCGATAAAACAAAACCGCTTACGTTCGGGACAGAAGAAACCAAGTACAGTATTGTGTAGTGAACAATAGAACGATCTCGAAATGAGTGAACCAAACGAACAAAAGCTACCGCCGACACGAAAGAATACAATTGTTGTTGACTTCAGGTAGTACAAAATTCGACTTCCGATACGAGAACTTGAAGGTGCATCTTAACATTAAACGTGTGCATTTACTTAAATGCAACAAGACAAATAATGTTGTTTACATCCAGTTTTATACAGATGCAATTCAATTCGCAAAAGACAATAATATTGTGCATTATGTGGAGCACGAGAACATTAAGTACAACATTCCAGTATATATGGAAGATAGTGCTATAGAAGTGCGTGTGCATGATCTTCCCTCAAGCGTCACCGATTCATATATTCGCAAAACTATGTCCCAATACGGAGAGATTCTCTCTACAGAAAAAGAAAAGTGGAAGAATTTTTCCCCCGGTATTCTAAATGGCGTACGTTTATTACACATACACTTGAAGAAAGCTATACCTTCTTATGTGATTTTCGGTCAAGATACAAGAATTCCGTTCAAATAACTTGTTACCTATGACAATCAGATGGCCACATGTCAATATTGTCAAAAAGCTGTTCACTGCGGTAAGCCATGTGATAAACTGGACAAGGAGACAACCACACCAAAGGACAACGGTGCTTCCTTCACACCAACCCCAAACAACCCCAGTACACCTGTGACAGCCACCAACAACAATGAAGCATCCCCTTCAACGAATCCATCATCATCCCCTATAGAACAAAGTACACCAGCTGCAGTTAACAACTTACCCTCCAACCAACCAGCAATTGCAACCAATGTACAACAAGGTGCATCTACAGCAACTAGCAACGAAAAGAAGACGGAAATCGACAACAATACCATCGATGCGGCAATGGATGACGAGACGAACCACGAACGAAGTGCCCCTCAATCCTCGCAAGAGGGAAATGGAAGCTCCTCTCCCCCTAGAAAAAGGGTGACAACGAGATCCAACTCAAAAAAAAATTATTTAAAAAATCGGCTCAATCGGCCACGTAAAGCTTGTACGCAAATAGGCCTGAATAAAAATATCTTTGAAAAAAAATCGATTTCGCAGAAAATGGAGTGCACATTCGGTTTTGCGCATATCATCTTGTAGCTCCAGAACCGCATTCTGGATCTAGATCAATTTTACTAGCAGCTTATTCATTCGAATCTAATTTTGTGACAATCGGTAAATCCATCGCTGAGAAAATTGAGCACACATTTTTTATCATTTCCTGCACATTTCATTCTGTAACTCTGAAATCAAAAGTCGGATCCCGATAAAATTTAATAGCAGACTAAGAAACTACAACTTTTTTTCGAATCTAAGTTTGTGGAAAACGATTAAGAGACATTTACTGATTTCGACAAACTGAGTCAAATGGAAAAAGGCACCCGACTCTCCGAACCTCAGTTGCAAAATTGGTTTTCACAGGCAAAAAATTTTAAAGATTGAAATGGGAAACTTGCTAGCTCTGACTGTCACTATCGACCAAATTTCAAATTGGTACTCTCAATAACACATAAAATTTAAATTTACAAAAAAAAACGCCATCTACCCATAAACCATGAAAGCCGTCAAATAGTAAAACAATCAACGTTCTCAAGCAAAAATATCCAATTTTTCATGTTTTTATAATTTTTTATCAACACCAACATGGATTTTTTTGTTCCAACTAATAGTCTATCTAACGCGTATGTATGCACATATTCAGCAATGCCATGAGAAAATGTACGATCTTTAGAAATTCGGAATATTTGATACAATTGTTCTCCATCGGAAAATTTTAGACTAGTATTTTTGCATGTTACTATTAGGACGACCATTTCCATGTTGGGGTGGACAAAAAAATGAAAATATAAAAAATTGAATATTTGTGTCCGAAAACTCTGATTGTTTCACTTTTTAACGGCTTGCATGAGTTGTGGGTAGATGACGTTTTTCTTTAAATTTAGACTAAAAAGTAATTTCAATTTGAAATTTGGTCGACAAATGAAAGACTTGAAATTTTCTAAATATTATAACTCAAAAAAGAAAAATTTCACTTCGCTAACTTCTCAATATGCTATGCAAAAAAACAAAATTTTCATAAAAAAAAATTTTGTTTGAAGATTAAAATTAAAAAAAACTTTTTGTTCCACCTTAACATGGAAATGGTTACTCTAATGGCAAAATGAAAATATTCGGGTCATATATTCTTCAATGGAAAACGATTGAAAGAAATATTACGAACTTCTGAGAAAACGTATATTTCTTTCTTATGGAATTGCTTTATTATACGGATTTTTTTAATTGCCCATTATCACCGCGGATATAATTACTTCAATCGTTCTTTCGAGGATAATTTATGTACATATGAAGAAATCAAAAGTGGGGAAAGGATATAACGTGATGGGAAAGTCGATGCCCTTCACGCAGCCCACCTAGGTTCGATCCCCAACCCCATACACAGTGTCGGAAAGCTTTTTTACGGAAAGCTCTGAGTCGTACATCAATATCAACTTCATTAGACAACACGAGACAGTCAATCCTATCGCTGAAGATATCTGCCATTATTAAGGCGCGTGATAATTCTCCTTGCACTTGTAGTGTGTCGTGACCAATTAGTAACCCGCTCTTTTCAAAGACTCGGTAGTTGAAGAACATCGTTCCACGATAATCGGCGAAGAGCGAAGCAAATCCGCATTGAATCGACTCGAGTCTATTGGCACTGTACAGATAGCAGATGTTCCAAACTGCCGACCATCGTACGAAAGTTGAACGAACAAGCGAATAGTCAAGAGATTTTAAACACTCAGTCATCTTCATTAGGAATCCTAGACTACGGGAAGCTTTAGCTACAATGCAATTCATGTATTACTACTGTACTACCGCCAAAATCATTAACGCCAGTCGATCTGGCTATCAACTATTCATTCAGATAATATTCGACATGAAATGGCCTTTTTGATGTGGAACACATCTTCATTAGGGGTGCAAATCACAAACTACACGTAGAAATGTGGTCAGGTTTTAAACACTTACAGCTCAGTCTGTTCTGTATCAATTATTAATATTATTTCATCATTTGATAGGAAATATTTCTACGTATTGATTTGAATGTTCATAGCCATGTATTTTGAATTGTATATCATTGAAATGTTGATTAATAGCTAGCAGTGTCCTATTTTGTCTGCAAAAAATCTCCAGCATACCGGATTTCCCTGCCATAGTCGACGGTTTTGAAGGAGTAAGCGATGTATCAAAGAGAGAGCATCGCTCTGATTGGTCAATCGATGCAAAAGCGAAGCTGTTGGAAGCACGCGAATCTATGAATAGAAGCGAAATTGAAGCTAACGTGTCAGTCCTATTCCTAGCATGCTAGAGGTAGGTTGTTGCTTGACAGCAAGACAAAAACGTGCCATAAAACGATTTCAAGCTTCAAGGGCTGATGCCAGTTGTTAGCGTAAAACCGTGTCGCTCGCTGTGCGTATTACATTTCTCTTCATGCTCTCTCGTAAATTTGTAAAATGAGTCTCGATGTGGCCGGGTGGCCAAGAAAGTTTTGATATTTTCGGTTACAAGTTTGACTACATCACATAAAATCCAATAAAGCTACCGCTTGTTTGGCAGCCTTGATGAGCCGATTTTATTTCTCTCTCATGTTTCGTTACGTTACCAGGGAACTAAAATGGCGCCGACATATAAATCGACTTACCTCCACAAAAATAACTTTTACTTAATTTTCATCGTGGCAACATATATGTTTTTATGCACTAATCGTATCTAAACTAAATTATCTAGACATTGTCAGGATAGATTTTTGATCCATGCTTTTGAAGGCGAGATTTTCAATGAACAAGATGAAAGTTGCCGTTTTCAGCTATGCAACTCTTCCTTCAGAAAATAGACTTTCCCGACCGCTAAAATCAAACAATCATTCTGAAATTTTCACAGAATAATCTAAACTAAATTTCTTAGAGATTGTCTGTTGGTTATTTTGATATTCGTCACCGTTTCTGAGAAAATCAGATTTAAAGCGTGAAAATAGCCCTTTGAAACGCCCTAGAACACACTTGCCTCAGCCCTTAATTGGTATACTCTGATCTTATGTCATGCAAGCTCGGAATTCCATGTTATGTCGTTTCCCCATGAGAAATTGACAACTACCCCTGGATAAATTTTGAGTGCTTAAGATTAATTTCTAATTTATATTAGATAAACTCGATTGATAATGAGAAATAGTTTATCGCTTCAACCGAAATCGCAGAATGGTAGAGAAATTTAACGCTGAAAAAACTGCTTGCATAAAAAACACAAGCTTGGCGAAGAGAAGCTTAATTATCGAAATCGCAAGTATGTACAAAGATATAATTGCATGCATTTGGGATAATGGTGTAATTTCGTCGGTCATAAAACAAATGCAAATCAAGACAAATGATGTTCGGTGTTGGTTCGGATTGATTGAACTTTTTGATTGTAGATCATTAGAAATTTTGGTTGCGTTGTTCCACATCAACGGCTCGAACAACCCCATGGGGCTGATACTTGTAGTTTTTTCTTCGTGAACGTGATTTACTCACTTTACACCACTCTGCGAAGATTAACGAGTGCCGCTGGAGAAAGGGTACATCTTCTCAGTTGCCGATTATAGTAGATATTAACATCAAACGATATGCAAGAACATCAAATGTCACGATAAACCAAACTGTATGAATCAAATTTATGAAAGGCCCAGACCACGTTAAATTCTGGACACTTTTCTTTCAGAGTAGATTTTGGATATCACAGTTGAAACTCTTCACTTTATTTAGTGGTGTTTAAATTCTTGTTACATTTAGTAAAATGGCGTCGAATCAAGTGAAAGTGCGCAAATGCATTTCGTACGAACGGTAGCAAAGTCCGATTTTATCAGTAAGTGACCTTGCCATTAATTATCCACTAAAATTATGCGAAGAAACGCCGTTACCGGGCAATTCCGAATAAATATGGTGCCAAAAGAAATATTTGATTTGGCAGGCCCTATGTAGTTGTGGTAGAAAAGTTAAGTTTCGTTTCTATCGTCACTATCAATATCGGTGTTTCTTCGGAAGCAGTTGGTACTATTTATCAGAAGGCACAACTCTCCAGATCTGTGTTGGTATGCATTGGCTTCTAGCCGCTATGTGAAATACGTCCTGGAATGCTATAATGTATAAGAATTTACAAATACGTGCCAAGAACAGCCAATACACTGAAAAGTTTTAGCTTTACATTCTTTTTGTGGGCCATTGACCATTCTGTTTCAACAGGCTTCGCTGCCGATTCTTAGCGTATTGCATGGCTAGTGCTACGATCCTACTGACGCTAAGAATGCTTCCAGATCGGTGCTCGAAAACACGACAACTGGCTTGTTAGCCCATATGACGTACTGCTATTGGGAATACAAATTAATCAGTCTGTTTTTTGGGGTAAAAAAAAAACATATATTTCAGAAAAAAAAAATTTAATCAAAGATTGATCAAAGTATCGTCCATCGTTAGTGTTTACTTTTTCCAATTACAAGCAATTTTCGAGTTTAAATCCAATTTTCGATTTCTGTGAAAGAAGGTGGTGATGAACTCACTTCGTCCGCGTTCCTTGTCACTAGTTTTTTTTCAAATAGTCGTTTTCGTCAGCAATGCTATAATTTTTTCCACCGATTCATATACTTAAATTTCGGGTTAACGGTTCAATGCATAAGACATTGGTCTTACAAACCAGTTGTCGTATGTTCGAGCTCCGACCTGGAAGGATTCGTAGTGTCAGTAGAATCGTAGCACCAGCCACGCAACGGTCCTGTACACTCTGAATCGGCTGCGAAGTCTGTTGACACAGAATGTCAAATTCCACTACAGGAATGTAATACCAAGGCTTTGCTTTTTATCAACTTAAATTGTATTGTAATTTGATCATCAGTTGCTTATGTACGTGAAAGTGATGGCATTGTAAGGGAGTACGTAATCACCGGGTAACCAAACGAGCACACACATTTTCTCAATAAAGTTACAATGCTAAATCAATTGGAGCAGAAGCCTCAGGACATCAGAGCATCTGAGGAACTTATGGAATGAAATGAAACTTAAGAAGTAAACCGATGATTTTCCAGATCGTGATGAATCCGTCGGAACAATCAGTAATCAGAAGGAGCAAAGTCAGGAGAGTACGGCGGGTGTGGAAAAATGTCCCAATTGAGCGGTTCCAAATATTTTTTCACGACTTTTGCGACTTGAGGCCGAGCGTTGTCATGCAGGAGAATAGCATTTTAATCGCTTGATTATAGCAGGTCATAGTAAACAACACCCTTTTGGTCCTACCAGATGCACAACATGACCTTCGAATCATGAATATTCGGCTTAGGTGTTGTTGTTGAGGCCGATGGCAACAGTTGACCGGGCATAGCGTAGTATTTTTACTTCTTGGGTTTATCACAGAATATTTATTATTCATCCCCAGTAACAACCGGCTGTTCGGCCATCCATGGAAGTTGACCATCAATGTTAACTTCCCTCTCTGAGCAGCCTAGATAGCCGTGTAGTGTCGGTAGCGGTTTCCCAACTGCTAAGAATAACGCTACGGTCCACCTGTACCGGTGGTATAAGTCCACCAAACAGGTAAGCCGTGTGGCATCCGGCGGAATTATTTTTTACCAAGAATTGATCCACTGGTTTCCTATTCCATGTCGTAAAAGGCCACAAAAATAGGAACTCCTAAGTCAAGGTGTATTTCCGTGCCGATGGCTGAATGGCTGCAGGAGGTTAAACATTGCAGTCGTGAACGGAATATCTTGGGTTTTTCCCTTACTGGATACACGCAATGCTTAGCAATCAACTTCTTTGATCATCGATTTGGCAGGCCAGAGATTAGAAAGCTGAGTGTCTGTGGGTGTCCTCAAGGTGGTATAAGCATTAACACTCTCTTTGATTTAATGCAGCAAGCCCTGCGATCTGTTGAACAATGGTGTTGTCAGGTTTGGATTATCTGTAAATCCGGGCAAAACATCAATGGTGCTTTTCACTCATCGTAGGATAATTACAGGAGCTCGTCCGTTGCAGTTCTTTGGTTCAGGAGTCACTGTGGTCGATCAAGTTAAATACGTCGGGGTTATTCTTGACTCAAAACTGAGTTGGTCTGCTCACATTGATTTCAGGATTAAAAGAGCTTGCATGGCTTTCGGCCAATGCAGACGAGCTTTTGGAAAATCATGGGGACTCAAACCCAGATATATTCATTGGATCTACACAACTATCGTTAGACCAATTTTAGCATATGGATGTCTTGTATGGTGGCAGAAAGGAGAAGTCGCGACAGTTCAGTCAAAGCTAAATCATCTCCAAAGGATGGTCCTAATGGCGATGACAGGAGCATTCACGACAACTCCTACTGCTGCTCTAGAGGCGCTACTGTGCATTAAACCACTACATGTGTTCCTAAAACAAGAAGCATTATCTTGTGCATACCGTCTTAGGGTTACAGGGCTTTGGAACAGTAACCCATTAGAATATGCTACCAGTCACACTCGCTTGTGGTCTCAAATGGTTCCGTGGGATGAGTATTTACTCGCTCCTAGTGACCTAACTCTCACATGCAGTTTTCCTTTTAAAACATTCAATGTGAGCTATCCTCTTCGTTAGGAATGATTGACTGGTTGTCTGGAACGACAACTTGATGAACACATAGTTTGTTTTACGGACGGTTCTCTGTTGAATGGTCGTGCTGGTGCTGGTATCTACTGTCGTGAAATAGGCTGGAGCAGTCTCATTCACTTGGTAGATACTGTACTGTGTTCCAAGCAGAAATCTACGCAATTCTGTGTGGAGTACAATCGGCACTTCAGCAGAGGATCTGTGGTAAACGTATTTATTTTTGTTCCGACAGTCAGGCAGCCTTAAAAGCACTCAGTTCGAATGACTCACGGTCGAATCTAGTGATCGCATGTCGAACTCAAATTGAAGACCTCAGCATTTCAAATGCTGTTTACTTCTTATGGGTACCCGGCCATTCTGGTATTACTGGAAATGAATGGGCTGATGAGTTGGCTAGAGTGAAGTGTTCTGGTCAGAGCTCTGACTGGACATTGCAAACTCAATTATCACATGGCTACTATTCAACGTGCTGAGTATTATTCGTGTGATTTGTGTGAATGCGATTATGGTACTTCATATCATCTGATATGTAACTGTCCCGCATTGAGGCAGCTACGTATCCGGGTTTTTGGTTCTCCATACATGGTTGAGTCTGTGTATGCGGAGCTAAAATTGAAGGATATTCTCTCGTTTCTCACCCAATGTGGTAAGGAGCTATAGTCAGAAGGGTTCATCGTTCTTCCTGGAGTGAATGAATCCCTTCTGTATTAACCTTAAATAGGGTTTGGCAGATTGTTTGGCATCCTCTGGGGGGTACCGAATTTACTTCTGCTCGTACATACTGCGAGTCGTTCTGCATTCTTCCGGGAGTGCAGAATGGTGTCGCTTTTGTAAGATCTCTAAATCCTCTCGGGGGTTGGAGGTTTTATTAACAGCAGACTGTTCGGGACCTCGTAGAGGTTCAGAATTTCCTTCTGCTTCCACTAAATGTGATCCTCAGCAGATTGTTCAGCATCCCTTAGGGGTGCAGAATTTACTTTTGCTTTTATGTGTTTTTGTGTCGTCAATTTTTCCCATCCTCCTAGTCCAACCCTTACCATTTCCTTTCAATCCTTCCCTCTTATATATCGGGAAAATGATGCTAAAAACAAATTGATGGCAAGGCACAAATCTCCAAATATCAAGGGGAACGTGCCATTTGAGCCAATTTGTTCTGATTCCTGATTCCTGAACAACTCGATGTAAAAAACCCTTTCTTTGTTGCCTTTGAATCAACTTGCAAGGGAAAATCGTCGTTCAATGTCTCTCGGTTTCAGTTCATAAGGCACCCAACTGTCTTGCTTTTGAATCATTCCAATGGATTTTAATCGTATAGAAACTACTGGTTCACTCATTTGATACACTTCAGCTGCACTTTTCTTCAATTAAATCAGAAAACTAAAACTTTCCGCAAATACTGTTAACACAAAATTGCTCATAATCAACACAGTGAAAAACATTTTTTTCTAAAACTCAAAGCAATATGAACTGAATATTAACGACAAGGGATGGTAAATATTAAGGACATAAAATTTAGCTCTTCTTAAATGACTACTAAAATTTGTTCTTGAACTCATATATTTTACTTGCTTAATGTATCGTAGCTGAAATAAATTCATACTTTATATTTTAGGGTAGGCATGACGCTATATTGAATAAAAAAAAGCACCTGATTTTGCTTTTCTACTTCAGCTCAGTAAAACAGCACAAAATATTAGCATAAAATTTGTATCAATAAACGTTGATTAACTCTCTCATCGGAAATTCAAAACACAAACTAAGTTTGCTCTATTTCGAATTCAGTCAGTCCATTTGATTTGATGGTCAAATAGAGGAGAGGAAAAACGAATTACTTGTTTCGTAATTCAAAACAGCAATTCCAGAGATAGTCCGTATTAGCATGCCACAAAACAATTGATAGGTTATAATAAGATGGTACATATGCATGCAAAGTACTTATTCAGCGAATCCAACCTGGCAAAGGTTTCACCAGCGGGTTGCACCACACACACACAACCTGTTCGAGAGGGACCTTGCCTTTATGGCTCAATATAATTTACGACTCACGTACCGAAAGTGCAAGTAGAAACAACCGGCGGATGAAAAATCAATATCCCATGCTGTGAGCGGGCCATTTGCCATACTTCCTCTTGGGCGAACACCATTTCCTCCCTGGACGCCAACCAGCCAGGATAAAACTTGCGGCACAAAATTGATTAGCTAATTTACTCAATTTAAATCGCCTCCACGGCAAGTTTTATGGACTTCGCACCGCTCGCCGCATCGCTCGTCGCTCTACTGTCCCATTCTACTTAGCGATTCTAATTCATTGGTGATGCGTGGTTCATTTTGGGGTAGGTCTGCAGGGCAGGGACCGGCAGTGTTCCGTTATATATTTATGAGTCCACTAAGCTGTAACTTCTGCTGCCCCGGCCAGAGAGGCAAGTTCAAATGACGACCATAAAACATTGAAGGGTAGCTTTGGTTGGTAGGAAAATAATTTCTGTCCTATTTGCGACTCCTCCTCCCTACTCTGCTTCTGCTTCTTCTTCTACTACTAATACTACTTCCCGTCCCCAATCGGGTATGTAAGACTATTTGTGGTTGGCTAAAACGATGCGATTCGACCCGGTCCGGCGATATTTGTTTGGTTCACGGTTGTGTAAATGTATAATTCCACTCACCAGCACATCGACACGGCACGAGCAGTGAGTGCTGGCATTTTCGGTTCCTAGAGGCTGATAAGAAGAACTGTTCGAGCACGGGAAGCTTGAATCAACACGCGGACGGCCGCTAGGATACACCGAGCTAGAGATGAGGACTACGATCGAATGCGATGGTATTTTTACGGATAGAAGCGTATATCGCTATAAAACATAAATTTGTTCACAACACCGCTTCGACCCCACCAGAACCGGAAAGCAGAGATATACCCTACCCATTGTTATATCATCCCCGAGTGGATTGTGGGGCGAGGCGGGGAAATTGGTGGCAGTTTTACTGGAGCCACATCAAGCTTAATGTCCGTGAAGTCACGTCGTACAAAAAGTTGGTTCGCCCACTTCCTGCTGGTAGCCACTACTTTCGCCGTTAGTCCTGGCGAGTTTCGATGCTACATTGTGTTTAGAGCGATCATCGGCAGAGAACGATGTTCTTGTCCGGTTTTACATTGGATTATTTTCGGTGTTCCAACAGTTCCTAATTAGATTAGCACTGTACAGTAATCAAGCATTACGGTGAGTTGTTTTGCGAGTTGACTGTACGTTCAACTTCGGTCACTTGTTTTGTTGGTCGTTGGATTGGTGGCCTGTCGATACGGATTACTGACTTCCGTTGACCTTGGCTGTGGTGATGATTACCAGTGGTTCATATATTTCACAGTTTAATTGGTATAAATCGTGTACTTTTGATGGTTTTTCTAACACCCGAATGCTCTTCGAAACAATTCAACTAATACTAATTGTGGTCGAATTGAAGAGAGTACTTAAACTTTTAATAGATTATACTTTTAGAAGATTTTAGATCCTATGCAATTCAATTTGAACGCTGCTTCACAGAGCAATACAATACGTGCTGCTTCACAGAGCAATGCAATGCGATGGATGACGAAACTTAATGTCAAGACCGACTTCCGTCAACTTACTGAGCAGTGTTCGATGTTTCGTAGTAAGAAAATCTCCTGAACTGGCAAGGGATTGGTGTATGTGGTGGAAAAAGCGCTTCACTCAATCAATGATGCGATTCACACGGAAGAAAGGTTTAACACATGGACTGAAAAGTCCCGGACCTAACACATAGATGGAGCTAGTTTTATTGCAGTCACCTTTTTTTTGGTAATATTAACCTTTAAAAGTCAGCTGTTTAAATTTCAGGATATTCTATTCATTAGTTTGTGAGTTATTGTGCTAAGAGTGACGCTACTTTAGTTATTTTTAGAACAACGGCTCAAAAACAATTTCGTGTTTCAATTTTACACTGCTTCTTGATGGGAAAAACGTGCTTAATCCACCTAGCAGTGAGATGATACCTTTTATTATCAATCCGCATGTGTTTTTTGCAGGAATATTCGTCGGTGTTTTAGTTTCTCAGACATTATTTTAATGACCGTCGTTTTAAGCGGCAATTTGAGATTTTAATCACTCATTACTCTGTAATGTCTAAACTGCAAATCGGATCAAATTTGAATCTAAAAGTGTGACAATCAATTAAACATTCCATGGTATGTCGAAGTAAGTTCCACTTTAGAGTTTACAGAGTCGGTTTTCAGGACCAGCATAACCCAAACCGATTCGTATAGCCATATGACAAATAAATTGCAATAGTTTTGAGTCCAACTTTAAAGCTTTTCGTGATTGTCATCTTCTATATCGGTTTGAATTATAAAAATTCATCATCCTATAATTCCAGAATCGAAAGTCAGAATTGGATAAAATTATTTTTGCCTTGTCGATTTGACTTTTTTTGTGAAAACGATTGAGAAACGATACTGGAACCGGAATTTCAAAATCGGTGTTGCCGAAGTCAGACAAATTCACCTGAGTAGCTGTATAGTTTACATTTGTTTCAAAATGTTTGAAATGTTTCAAATGTTGGAAAACTGAATAACACTAAAACTGAAATAAGTTTATTTGGTTATCGACTATCCAAATCTGCAAACCCGATAAACCTGATTAATTTATGTAAAATAGACATTTTTATACTAATCACCCTGTATCTCCGAAACCGGCAGTTGGATCTGACTGAAAAACAAGATGTTTAATAGAATCTTAAAACTTTTCTTTTGAATCTTAGATGATTTTTAGATTTCATTTAAATCTTAGATCGGTTCAGCCATCTACGAGAAAAATGAGCCCCACAATTTTAATTTCGTTTCACATATCATCCTATAGTTCCGGAACCAGAAGTCGGATCCAAACATAATTCAGGAACCTTGTTTGGGAGCATATGACTTTTCATATGAATCTTAGTTTGTAGAAAAGAAATTTTCCGTGAAAATTGAGTGAAATTTTTTTGTCACACATGCATTTGCTGATCTCGACGAACTGATTCGAATGGTATATGGGTATTATGTTCTTCCAGCATTTATTGTTGGAATCAATATAATTATGGAATTGCTATCAACTATATAATTATGGAATTGCTATCAACTCGAAAATACTGCCATCATCTAGTTTACATATATCATATTCGAACGATTATGTTGCCAAAAACGAACCGTGCTAAAATTGGTCCGAGGCAAAATGTCATGAAAAAGGATGCTGTACACAGTCTTTTTGGTACTTAGAAAAAAATTATATAATAAATCGTGTTTCACGTTGCTCCCAAGCATTTATTTGTCAGTCATACAATGCTCAAAATTCCTATTGCTGGAATAGGGGGAAAAGTCGCTAACACAAAAATGTCGATATCTCCGTTAAAAATCGACGGATTTCCACAATCTATGGCTTGTTGGATAGCTATTACCGTGCGGAATCTAAGTCTGAAAACATATTCTGTTTTCAAGATCAAGTGTGACAGATGCTGTAAAAAAATGAAAAATTTGACCTAAATCGAGAACGTTGCGTCGATATGTGACAATAGATGAAACATGGATTCATCACTTCACTCCGGTATCAAAACGATCGTCATCTGAGTGGACAGCAACCGGTAAACCTCGTCTAAAGCACCCGAAAGCACAAAAAACGATTATGGCCTCGGTATTTTGGGATGTGCGTAGTGTAATATTTATCGACTATCTTGAGAAAAGTAATACCATTAACAGTGAATATTATATAGGAGCGCTTGAAGGCTGAAATTGCGAAGAAACGACCGCATATGGCAAAAAAATTATTTTGTCACAAGTCAATCAAAACAATGGCAAAACTACATGAATTGAACTTCGAATTGCTCCCACATCCACCGTATACGCCAGATTTGGCTCCCAGCGACTACGGGCTGTTCGCAGACCTGAAAAAATACTCGCCGGTAAGAAATTTTGCATGTTAGAGTGGCACTGGAATGATTGCGTTGCTCTTGATGAACATTACGTTGATGAATAAAGTTAATTTTGAACAAAAAAAATCGTGTTCTCATTGTTAGGCCCGCGACTTTTCAGACCATGTGTTAAGTAGCATATCTAGCTATTCACAAGGAAAAACTAAATGATCAACTTTGTTTTGACCTGGTCTAGCATCCTTCCACTACGCACATGTGGGAGTTGTTTAGAATCTCTTAATTTACAGTCTGCCTTACAAGCAAAAAGGTGAGGCCCCTTTCAAAATGACCTGGCCGATTTCATTTTTCTACTTCGGACGTTCATATTATTATTTTTCAAACAGGTATGCTTCACTCGAACCCAAACCCCCAAGCAACTTTCCATATGGGTTACGCTACACAATTTTATAGAGCTATGTGCTACCATTTTGTGGTTTCGCTTGTTTTTTCACTTCCATATATATCCGAAAAAATGGAGTGTCGTTTACATCACTTTTACCATAATATTCCCGGAACCGAGAGTGACAGTCATTTTATCTTCGAGCTTGATCTACAAACCGAAAATAACTTTCAAATAAGCCTAAGTTTGCAGAAAATTGATCGGAAATAAATTGAGTTTTGTCATTTACATGACCATTATATCTCTGGAACAAGAAATGAAAGCCAAAAGTAGTTTCCAAAAGAGCGTTAGTATGTTAAATTCGGTTCTCCGAGAAAATCGAACGGAGAAAAAGACGCTTTTCGTCGGTTACGTCACTTATACCATCATATCTCCGGAACCGGAAGTGACAGCTAATTGATCTTCGAACTTGATTCACGGCCATTGAGTAGCTTTCAAATAAGCCTGAGTTTGGTTCAACCCTCTCCGAGGAAATTGAGCTGAGATAAAAATCTTTGAAAGGTGCACACTCAGACATTTTACGATCTTGTTGAGTTGATCCTATAAAGAAATGCAAAAACAATTTCGATTTCAAAGTACAGGGTTGTTACGAAAAATTTCGAAATCAAAACGCGCGAGATTCGCGCGAAGTCGACTACTAAAACGCGCGAAATCTGCGCAAAGTTGTAAACTAAAACGCGCGATATTCGAGCGACGCGTTTACACCATAAAAATACAGTTGTTATGTTCCGCAGAACTTAAAAATCCACTTGAATATAATCTAAAATTCTGCATAAGTTTTTTTTAAAGAAGTGAATCCGATTTTAATAAGGACATTTTTTTCGTTTCAAGATCTTCTTGCCCGGAAAACTATTAGTGAATATTAAGTGAAATAGCATTATTTTTTTATTTTTAAAATTCAGTATAGAATAGCACACTATCATTTTATATGAACTTATTGCTAGCACAATATTCTGTTCGTCATAGATGATTCAGGTCGAGGTGCGCCGGCGACCCGCCGTCGGAATCACCTCTGTCTAGTTGCGGGCGTTTGTCCGGATTACCCAAAGCTAGGAGCTATCCCTCAGTTAAGTCCGAACGAGCATTAGACCTTTCAAAATTGCAGTAAACTAGAATAATTTCTATTGAACAGCTTGTTCATCTGTTATGCCAAATGACCATTATGCCAAATAACCATCATGCCAAATAACCATTATACCAAACGGTATTATGCCAAACGTGGTAACCTCTTCAAAACCATGTTGCAGATGTTACACCAATTAGTTAAATTATCCAACTGTTCTTATAGGAACTCTGAGTCACTAGAACAATTGATAGAAAAATTTTGATCGTTGAGATAAAATAAATATATAAACGGTCCAAGGTGACTTCCTCGAGGAACTTCAGAGGTAACAGCAAATGGTTTTTTACGATGCTTTTTCGCGCGGATTTCCAAAGTTACGCGTTTTTTAAGCGGATTTCCGAAGTAACGCGCTTTTCTTACTTTGCCTTAGAAATGAATGAAACGTCGAGATCTGGTGTTATCTCGACACTTAGAAAAGTGCACAAAAAAAATATTTTTCAGATTACACCAGATCTCGACTTTTCATGCATTTCTAAGACAATTGGTTTAAAAAAATGTTCGATAACGGAAATCTCAAATTTTTTCTAAGTTCCTAAATCGGTTTTGACAAAAAAAGTTTTTTTGAAATTACAACAGATCTGGACGTTTCATGCATTCCTAAGACATTTGGCATCAAACAAAAAATTCTTCCATTCTGAGGTTTTTTTACGCGGATCTACGAAGTTACGCGGTACGTATCCCCCGCGTAAAAAGAGATCTCAGTATATATAGAATCTACTTGTAGTCGTGCTTGTAAAGAACGTATGATGAAGACAGTGTAGGTTAATAAATTTGTTGAAGTTGAATATTTTGGCATGAGACCATGCTAAGATATGTAGTCAGAGAACCTAAGTGTTATAAAACCCAGAACTATAATTCCAAACAACTTCGATAAAGCGCACAAAGCAGCACGGTAGTTGGATACTTTTGTAAAATTGAAGCACATAGGATTTCTTCCATATTTCACGAAAAATTCCAGAACGCAAAGAGGAAATGAAAATGTTGGATAGTGGAACTACCAAACTATTATGAGCAATTTATCACTACGGATGCAATTTTGTCGGGTCCAGTATTAGATAAACGTTTTAACCTTTTCTTCCTCGTTTCTTTTCTTGCCCAACTCGAGATCGGAGAGTATAAAATCGAAGTTTTGTCCACTGAACTATTTGCTTTCTCGTAAATTTTATCAAGGTTTTCACGGCTAACTCTACCAATTGCTGAAACGTTCGCCCACCTTTAATTTTTTGGAATTTCATAAAACTGCACTTTTTAACAAATGATTCACAAATGTGAAATAATGTTTCTTGAAATTCGCGCGAAATCCGCGCCATCGTATCAAAATCTGAGCAGAAACCGCGCGAAAACCGCGAAATCAGCGCGACCGTAACAACCCTGAAAGTACCTAATTAATCTCGAGCAACTTTCTCTTGGACATCATTTTTTACAATTGACAGTTTTCGAGTTACGAAATCCTGAGCCTAGAGTGTAATGTCTCAAGTATATCGGAAATTTTCATTTAAAGATTAGAAAAAACTTAGGCAAATCTTTTTTTATTTATTGAAAAACCATTAATCCTAATTTTTCAGTGTATATTTTTAGCGTGTCAAATCGATTTTCTACAACTTGGATCTTGGACACTGTTTGAATATAATTAACAATTTTTGAGTTACAATGATTTGAAGAAAATGCACCAATTTTCACGAATAGTGAAAATCGATAACGAAAATCGTTGACAAATTTGCACCACTGTGCGTCATCATTTAGGCACTGCATTTTACTACTGAAATTACTAGGAAAGTTTAAACGTTAGCATTAGGAAAGTGAACGAAACGATTAGGACGAACAGGAATTTAGCGATGATTTGCTGAGGTTTGTGTAGCTCAAGCAAATAACTTGCAGTTGCAGTATTATTGAAGAACTAATGTTTAATTTATGATATATACTGAAGACGAAGTCAGTCGAAATATATGTAGATGAAACGAGGCAAACGCTATTCATCATCGTAATGTTCCGAATACTTCTGGTTATTTCGTATATTCTAGTATCTATTTCGGTATGAATGCTCTGAAATATTGCATCCATAGCAAAGCTAGGCAATATCAAACCGGCCCAAAGGCTTAGTCCGAGTACGAGTAGTTCCTTATTGTACGGTTACGTGTTTGAATCCGAGTCAGAACGTCTCCACCAACACATTCGAACTTACTGCAACTGAACCGTTCCCAGCAAAACTCTTTCAATGGCACACAAAGTACCCGAGCAGGCAAATGAACCACTTGCTATATATCACCGGTTAGAAATTATATTGTACAACTCTTTCGTTCACCATTCAAGCATCGGACTGTCGAGGCAGGATATGCATAAGGATGCTAAATTCCTTGCCCTCGGCGATAAGAAGAGAAATTGAAAGTAAATGAGATGACACCGGTTTGCCCCTAACCATCCTACGCGATTCCTTTTGGATATACAAAGGATTAAAGCTGAACGTTGCTAATGCGAAATCCTGGACTGTTTTTAATCCGTGTCTGATAATGAAACTGGATACAGTTTTCCGCTGACGCATGATGTCCTGCTCAACCAGGCAGGGAAACCTGACGAAGGAACAAACTCCCAACAAGTCTGAAACTCGCTAACGGAACAACCGGCAAGAGCTTTCACCCGGATAACGGCGTGCAATACCGGCAAAAATTGAACGATGAAGCACACAACTCAAGCATCTGTGTTCCGACGAGTTTGAAGGAACGGGTATTAAACTGGTATAAACTATGTGTACATAGCAAAACCTCATCGGGCAGTTGCTGATGGAAAACAATAGAACTCGACGCTATCAACCCCCGGTCGCCGTCGACATGTCTGTGCACACTTCGGGCACCGAGCGTTTGAGGAGAAACTTCCAAGCACGAATTCTACGGAGGGCCGGGTCGGATCGGGCCGTCTGTTCGCATTGGCACTGCCACACAACAATCAAAGCCAAAATAGCAATATATGCTTCCAATATATGTCGTTCCAGGGCTACGGGATTTGACGTGGGAGAGGCTGAACTCCGTCTGGATGGGGCGAGGCGAAGAAAAATGACGGCACGAGAACCAAACATATGCATGGGAAAATGTGCTCGGTACCCGTTTGCTGGCGCTTGACGGTGAAAATATAGCTTCAGCTGTTGCTAGTGCTATACGAGAGCATGCACAATTTTTGTTCTGTTTTGTGCTCTGCTGTGTGAAGGGGATTCAGGGGCGTTTTTTTTTTTGCTGTAATCTCTACTGACTGGAAACGATACAACCGTTAGTAAAAATGTCACAAATCGAAATATTATTTTCGTTATTACCATGGTGTTGCACTGTCCTAAATGCTTTCCCGTCGTCTTCGGTACTTCTTTCGAAATCCTGCCTGTTCCCAACAGTATTTTTCTCGTACCAGATCTAAGGGTCTTATTCAGGAAAATGGGATTTTGAGCACATATTACGCTATGTAACTTTGATTATTTGTGCAATTTTAGTTCTAATACTCATTTAAATCATTCCAACTCACAATTCTAGTAACTAACAACGTCTCATAATTACTTTTCTTTTGATATGCTTTATTTACAAATATAAAAACAGGTAACATATTTCAAAACTGTAATTTTGATGCAGTCTATGTCCGTATCGAACATGATGCGAAAGAGAACTGTTCAGGATGTTGTTGTTCTAAATGACAAATGGAATAAAAAGTAGTAGACCGTAAAACATTTTAACAAACTTAGGCTTGTTGGAAAGTTACTATTAGACCATTGATCAAGTTCGAAGATCAAATGACTGTAATTTCTGGTTCTGATGGTATAAGAGACGTGAGCAACAAAAACGCGTTGTTTTTATTGTCGCTCAATTTTCTCAGAGTTGGCTCATGTAGGTCTATGGACTATACTTCGAATAATTTTGAAAATCTTCTAATGTATTTTTGACCCCAAAAAACTGACCGAATTAATTTGTACTCCCAATAAAACTCATCGATTTTTTTTTGTTTTGATTTTAAGGTTTTAACCTTAAAGTCTTTCACCTCTTCGAACCAGAAAAACTTTGTGATCCTGTGTGCCGGGTTGAGAATCGAACCCACGTGGGTTGCGTGAAAGGTATCGACTTAGCCAACATGCCCCTAACGATTTTGA
Organism: Malaya genurostris; assembly: GCF_030247185.1. Classification (NCBI taxonomy): domain Eukaryota; kingdom Metazoa; phylum Arthropoda; class Insecta; order Diptera; family Culicidae; genus Malaya; species Malaya genurostris. Next base: position 252,863,063 of record NC_080571.1, on the reverse strand, counting down.
AATATACGCGAATGGTCCTTACATTTCGAATATGCCTCGTATATCAACGATTTACATTTCGAAATGACCAGACACCAGGGAAGAGGAAATAGATTTCTTGAAATGCATACGCAACACACTTATGATGTTCTAGATGTTTTGTAAATTTTCAATACTTTCTATTCGACGGAACATAAGGCTTGTCCGCACCAAAATCTGGACACCCCTAAATTCGTCTGGAAATAGTTCATCAACGTGTGAATTATTTCGCAAACTGATGAACGTATGTCTGTTCATTGCGTAAAATCAATTTCTGGTGATACAAGCTTTTAAATTGAAAATGGCGTCGAAAGAAGAGCAAGTGCAAAAAGCATCTTTGCGGTACCAATGAAAATCCGGATCTGTCAGTAAGAAAAGTTGCAAAAAAGTTTGGTTTTCTTAGAGTTTTCGATACACTTATGTGCTGGAAGATTTTGAGCAGCTTCCCGGAATGTTTTTTTAAACTACCATGCAATGGAACAGCGTAGGGGAGCATTTCAGGACGAAGAAAAAGGACCTTTTCCCAAAAAATATTTGATTTGGCAGGCAATATGCAGCTGTGGTCGAGGAAGCCTTAGCGTCATCACTACTGGAACGGTAAACAAGGAAACATGCCTAAAGAAGCGATGGTTACCGTTTCTACACAGTCCTGACGCTCCCTCGCTATTCTGACATGATTTGTCACTACCTCAAAAATGGTATAAAGCGAATTGAGTCCAAGCTACAACTATAGCAAAATTCCGAGAATCTTGAACAAAAACAGCTAAATCGGTTGTAGAGAAGTCTGCACAGACCCTAATGACTGGAGTAAACTCTGAAGATCGTAGTTTCTTCATGCAGTTTAATTAAGTAATTGTAATTAGCTTTAAGATGACTAATAATGGATAATTAAATGAAGGAAAAATGCATCTTGGATTGAACGAACAGCAATTTTTTTTATACCAAATTTAATCTGCCACGACAAAGAGTAAGCCTTAATCTTCGGTAGCGTTCGAAGGAAGACGATGTACTAACAGCTCTGTAATATAAGCATTACTTTTAAGTGGACTCAGAGTAGTAAAACTTTGTAACAAAATGTAAAACTGAAGGGTGTTTTCTAAGATTATGAATTATGAAATGACAAACTTATTGTTTGTTTGGTAGATAATTGAGTATTGATTCCCAAAGCATCAATCGTTGCTGGTTTATCTACATAAACCAATGACTTCACGTATCCTAACAGAAAATATTCGAGTGAAGCCAAATCACACGAACGCGGAGGCCAGTATGACAAGTGGCACCATCCTGTGTTGAAACCACATTTCTTCCATTTGGCAACAAAAATTCATTAATCAAGGTTCTGTATTGATTTCCATTCACGGTAACGCGTCGTCCTTTTTCATTTTAAAAAAAAATTAGGACCTATTATTCCACCAGCCCATTGGCTGCACCAAACAGTACATTTATCGGGATGCATCGGTAATTCTTGGATGACGGGTGGATTATTTTTACTCCAAATACGGTAATTTTGCTTGTTGAGGTATCCATTCAACCAAAATTGCCTGGAAAAAAAAGTTCGGCAAAGTCTCATCAAAGCTTTGTTGAGGTATGTGGTGATCAGGATCTATCAGAAGCAACATGCAATAGATGAAATAAACGGTAATGGTCTAGGCGTAAGGAATAAAGAACTTAGAAGACCGAATCGCAAGCAATATTGGTTGAATGTTCTAGTCAAAATCGAATGGCAGCAATGTTAAATGTAGCACAACAAACAATTCCTGATCATTTTAAACGAGATGGGAAAAGTCCAAAAGTGTGGAAAATGGGCACCACATGAATTGAATGGAAGACAGATGGAAAATCGAAAAAACACATGTGAAATTTTGCTGCACAGACACGAAAGACGCATCAGTTTTGTATCGAATTGTTACTGGCGATGGAGTAAGGATTTATTTTAAAAATCCTAAAGGTTTAATCCGGGACAACCATCAACATCGACTGCAAAACAATCAAAGCACTTGGCAAGGAGCTACTGTCCCATTCACCGTATTCGCCAGACTTGGGCCCTTCTAACTACCATTTGTTTTCATCAATTGGGCCACGCATTAACTGAGCAGTACGTCGATTGCATCGAAGAAATCGAAAATTAGGTGTTTGATTGGTTTACATCAATAGATGAACATTTCTATTGGCTTGGTGTCCAAAAATTGACAGAAAGGTGATCAAAATGTGTTGCTACAATGGTCAATCATATAAAAAAAATAATTTTCCCATTCAAAATTAGTGTTTAATTTTAACAAAAAATAAAACGCTCGCTTCATACCGGTATATCTGGTAAGTTTGCGAGAACCAGTTTAAGCATCTCTGAGGAAATGCAGTGAGTTCCGGTTTGGAGTTTTTGATCATTATTTTAGGTACTTTCGGAACCAGGAACTGGGAATTGATGTATCGTTGTACTTTTTGGTAACTAACAAAATATGCCTAATATATTAATTATATGACTAATTGAAAGCGCTTTATTCGTTTTTACGTCACCATGTACGTGGGTTGTTCCTTATGTATTTAACCTAGGCAACACTAAGTGTTGCCCGATGGATTTGACGTTTCCATCATAAAGTTTGACATTTTGACCCATTACCATCTACAGAACATTCTGTCATTTGAGCACTACTTGTTTTGTTTACAGTGTGTTGAAAATTTTACCTCATTAAAAAAAATGGAATTGAATCGTGACTTCAATCAACTTAGTTCGACTTTTGGCAGTGTAGCATCATCGTATGCGACTGTGAAAAACTGGTATAACGAATTCAATCGTGGTCGTAGTTCCCTTGCCGATGAATTCAAAGAAGGTCGTCCAAAATCAGTGTCGTTTTGCCAGAAAACATCGATGCTGTGAAAAATCTGATAATGAAAGATCGTCATGTGACGTACTGTGACGGCTTTGGCGGCAGCCTTGGGCATTAGTGTGAAAAGTTTATATGTTATTTTGCATGAACATTGAGTTGTATAAAAAAAATTGTTCACGTTGAATCCCACATAATTTGACAATCGCTCAAAAAAGGCTCGTATCGATTGGTGCAAAGAAATGCTGAAAAAATTCAATCGTGATGCTTCAAATTTGGTGTATAACATCTACCCAGGTGACGAAATATGGATTTACTCATAAGAGCCCGAAACTAAACAACAGACGACTGCATGGGTGTTCCAAGAAGAACTAAATTCAACAAAAGTTTTTCGCGCTCGAAGCACTTTAAAGAAAATAGTGGCGTGTTTTTTTCGGTAAAAACGGGCATATTGCTACCGTTGTTTAAGATTATCATAAGAGTATCAACCCTGATTGGTATACTTCTATTTGTTTGCCAGAAGTTTTTCGTGAAATAAGGATAACAAACGCAAGACGCAATATCATTCTTCATCATTCATTCAAACGTCGAATTGATGGGTCACTCGCCGTATGGTCCTGACTTAGCACTTAACAATTTCTATTTGTTCCCTTCCACGAAGAAAAAAAATGCGTGGAGAGCGATTCAATAATTCTGAAAAAACTGTTGAAGCGTTCAAAAACCAAATTTTGTGGGTATCTCAAGAAGAGTGGAAAAAACACTCGGCCATATGAACCTCGGTTCAAAAGTCGGGTTTCACAGCGATTGCATATCCTTTCTAGAGAGGCAAAAAAACTAAATTTTTCACTACCGTTAAAAGGACAAGTATCTCAGAAGTGACACGAAATGATTGACAAGGGAATCATTTTGCATGACACAACCCCAACTATGGTTGCCAATCCCTGCTCGTTCAAGTGTTTTTTAACACGGAAATGAAAATAATGCCTGACACGATATAGTCTCTCCAATAATTTTTGAACTGAAAAAATAATGAAATAAACTATAGTGGCAAAATTTTGATTCTTTCACCTAATCAGTGCCGAGTTGCAAATTTGTGACGAAAGCCAAAAATATCCTGGGACGAATAGGCGCAAAACGGATACATCTTTTATTGCATTCTTACGCTTGGTTGCTGGTGCCGGTCGAGGTAACGGGACAACGGTAAAGTTCGTGATATGCATCGGAGCTTGGATCCGGGCTGGTTAAATGCTGGGTTATACTCCGGAATGGTGATTGCAGCACGATAACGACACTTGCTGTTCCGTTCAAAGAAAGCGTCCCGGTTACGGAGCTATATTTCATTTTATTTGCGCACAGAGTTTCCTCAATACCACCGGCCAGACCTGTGACAGTACCGATCTCGACGTGCAGGAAGTCTTCTTATCTGAACACGACTCACTGTTGAGCGCCGACGACTTCAAGCACGAAGAGATCAAAGCTTCAGACGGAAACAATTTTCCAACAGTAACAAATCCAACTCCCACCCCCCTGCCTAAGCCAACCGTGCCCTTCGAGTAATTCTGCAGCGAATATTTCAGACATTCGTCATACCGATCCGTGTCCGTCCCTGTGGCTCCGGTGTGTTTACGAAGGTTCAGCCAGGACCAGTGTAAACTACCCGGTAATGCGATGCAACACACGACCGCATGATGTGCGCTGATGGCATGATAAATATTCATCCCCGCAAGTATGATTTCATTTGCATGTGGAAATTATCACTCTCCGGCGGGTGTCCCTTTCGTACTGGCCCCACGCATTGCTTGCTCAGGTTGGCTGGGGTGATTCGAAAACCTGACTACCTCTATTCACACACACACACCGTCGGTCCCAGTGAGCCTATTCAAAGCTCGCCATTCTCGTCGTCAGGTTTTAGGGATACACGACAAGGTGAAGTTATGAATGCAAAATTAGTGTGTATGTGCTCGAGATTGAGAGCCGTTACTCACCGGGAATGTCGTAATTCCGTAACTGAATGGCAGTAGGAGGTAGGTAGGAGACCTTTGCGAAGGATGTAATCAAGAGCTACAGAATTTGCATACGCTCGAGGGGGTGAAAAGTTTTGATTTTTGTTTTGAAATTTTACTGTGTTTCCTTTGATGGGGTGCTGCAGAAGTCGCTGAACTGGCGCGCATTTGGGGCTGTTCAGCGTCAGTCACAATCGGAAACAACATGATTTGTGTGAATGTCTCGCTGCGGTGTCGGAACTGGAACGGAGGCGGGTGGTTAATTAAAACTTTGCTATTTTTCGAAATTGTTGCAAGCTCTGTGACAGTGCGGTGGTGCGTGATAAAACTCTTGACAACAACGTTGGCGTTGGAATGCTATTGAAAAATAATTCCGCACTTGTAGTGGGACGGCATTGGGTAATGTTGTATGAGTTGGTAATGTTCTTACAGTGTTTACAGAGTAGTTCTGATAATGCAATGTTTCGCGCTACACACTAACAAAATATATGTTTTTGTACGATTAGCAGTTGTGTTATGGAGCAGATCGATAAGAACTATCCAAGGAAACATGGATACCAACCCCTAATCCAAGGCGACATTTTACAGTGTGTTTCAAGTTTCTTGTTCTCTATTTTTTTCATAATATTTCTTTTATTCCGTCTCATTTACAAAATATGTTTAACGTGTAATGTAACGCCGTTAGCAATGTAAAATTGCGGGGAGGGGGTTTGGCTTCTTTTTGTATTTGCAGACACGTTAGATTTATTGTTTGGTGTGACAGTCGTACCTCATCATACATTATGATAGTGTTGTATTATTGTTTCATTTTTTTATTCTCGAAGTACTGGAATTGCTTTGGGCCGGTTTAGTAGAAGCTTGGTGCGACTTTTTTTCTTGACCAGCTTTTCACAGGGCTTACCACAATTAACAGTTTCTAACAACATTGACAAATGGCCAGCTGATTGTTGTAAGTGACCAGCAATTTAAATGGGAAATCTGTTTGCTGACCAACAATTACATAAGAAGGTATAAGCCTCTTCAAGCGCATGCGTAGCATTATTATTGTATTATTCCATAGCTCCTTTTCGATGGGAAGAATTTTTCCGTACTGCAACAAGGTTCTACGAATAATATTCTCGTGAGCTGCGGTCATGCACTCGCACTTCGAAAGTGTCATTATCCATGTACGCTGATATGTTGTACTTTATGTTACCGTGTTCCACATAATGCACACTGTTTGTTTGCACGTTATTCGATAAAGAAATGAATACGGACTTAGTCATTCGTCTTGTTGAACTGAAATAAATGCACATTTTTAATATCGAGATGCATCTGCTCTTTAACCAGTTTCAAGTTCCTGTATCGGAATTTTACACTACACAGTTTGAAAGAAACCTGTAAAATTTTATTGAATCAGATGTAACAAAAGACATCCATCAGAAATAACAGAAATGCACATATCTGCTGGCCAGGTGAATGGTTGACGTAAATTCAAGCATATTGTAATTTCTTTGATGATGACACAATATTACATCTATTAACATGTAAAAATAAATTTTGCGTCTCTATCGATGTAAGCTTCAGCCAAATGAACTGTGAAATTAATGATATAACTTTTGTTCACATGCGTTGAATTGTGCGTGTAAGCGAATCGCGACGCTCCTTTTATGTGCATCTACAGGGTGATTTTTTAAGAGCTTGAGAACTTTTTTAAACAATAAAACGCATAAAATTTGCAAAATCTCATCGGTTCTTTATTTTAAACGTTAGATTGGTACATGACATTTACTTTTTGAAGATAATTTCATTTAAATGTTGACCGCGGCTGCGTCTTAGGTGGTCCATTCGGAAAGTCCGCTTTTTTATCGACAAATTTTGTTCAGCGATGAGGCTCATTTCTGGTTGAATGGCTACGTAAATAAGCAAAATTGCCGCATTTGGAGTGAAGAGCAACCAGAAGCCGTTCAAGAACTGCCCATGCATCCCGAAAAATGCACTGTTTGGTGTGGTTTGCACGCTGGTGGAATCATTGGACCGTATTTTTTCAAAGATGCTGTTGGACGCAACGTTACAGTGAATGGCGATCGCTATCGTTCGATGCTAACAAACTTTTTGTTGCCAAAAATAGAAGAACTGAACTTGGTTGACATGTGGTTTCAACAAGATGGCGCTACATGCCACACAGCTCGCGATTCTATGGCCATTTTGAGGGAAAACTTCGGAGAACAATTCATCTCAAGAAATGGACCGGTAAGTTGGCCACCAAGATCATGCGATTTGACGCCTTTAGACTATTTTTTGTGGGGCTACGTCAAGTCTAAAGTCTACAGAAATAAGCCAGTAACTATTCCAGCTTTGGAAGACAACATTTCCGAAGAAATTCGGGCTATTCCGGCCGAAATGCTCGAAAAAGTTGCCCAAAATTGGACTTTCCGAATGGACCACCTAAGACGCAGCCGCGGTCAACATTTAAATGAAATTATCTTCAAAAAGTAAATGTCATGTACCAATCTAACGTTTAAAATAAAGAACCGATGAGATTTTGCAAATTTTATGCGTTTTATTGTTTAAAAAAGTTCTCAAGCTCTTAAAAAATCACCTGTTATAAAGAAGTAAATTTTTCTAAGCTTGTAGTTAGCCATGTTTGAGCGGCAAGTGAAAATTAAGTGCTAAGCATGTAAATCTAAAACAGTCATGACGGAAAACAGAGTTGATAGACAGAAAAATAAGTTTTACTTATTTTATAGTTTACGTTGTATAGAAACTTGATAGAAAGCAAACTTAATATTATTTGTGAAAAAAATTTCGGAAATTTATGTTATATTCAGTGGAAAAGCATGTCTAATGCTGATTTCCGTCATCACTGTTTAAATCAGCATTCCGTTACGTTGAATTTTCAGACATTTTTACTGTGTCATCAACGATTGTATTCTTGCAAACCGAACCGATTTGCCCAAATTTAGGCTCATTTGAAAGCTACTATTAGAGCAGCTAGAAGTTCTATATGGAATATTTATAACAGAGCAGAAACTGGAACAAACGTATCCCCAGCAAGCCGTTCTAGTTTTATTTATTCGACCAGTTCTTCTGTCAAATTTAAAACTGGTCTATGATGCCGTTCTATTTTTTGTATATTTGAAACACGAGTAAAATACTGCTGGGGCTGCCAGTGTTTCTTGTTATAACATTAAGATTTAAATTTTGTAACTGACATAAACTATGCATCCAGAACTAGAACACTACTGAATATGCCCTTAGGTCATTGATCAAGTTTGAAGATCAAATGACTCTCACTTCCGGTTCCGACGATATAATGGTATAAGTGAAGTAACTGACAAAACGCGTTGTTTTTGTCTTTCTCTATAGGAAAGTAAAAGAATTGCTAACGAAACCGACTTTCGAACGAAGCCTCGGAGACCCACAGTGTTACATACCATTCGGCTCAGCTTGACGAGATCGTAAAACGTCTGTATGTATATGTGTGTGCACTTTTCAACGAATTTTTTTATCGCCCAGTTTTCTCGGAGATGGCTTAATCGATTCCACCATGACTATGCTCGTTTGAAAAATACTATTGAACCATTGATCAAATTCGAAGCTCAAATAGCTGGCACTTTTGGTTACGGAGATATAATGGCATACAAGACGTAACCGACAAAACGCGTCATATTTTCTCAAAGATGGCTTAGCTGATTTCTACAAGTCTAGGTTTGTTTGAAAGCTACTATTGAATTTGGATGAACGTCGAAAATCAAATGGGTGTCACTTACGGTTCTGAAGATATAATGGTATAAGTGACGTAACCGACTAACCGCACATTTTTCATCGGCTAAAGTTTCTCGAAGATGACTAAACGAATTTCGATAAGCTTTTTTGAAAGCTAACAGTGTCAATCAAATTTGGAAGGTCCAAAACGGGAAATTAACGAAATATTCAAATTGATTTTGAACAGCTAAAGTTATAACAAAAAATTGATTTTGAAAGAAATTTTTTTCTGTAGAGTGCAATCAATAATAAAATTTGCCAGGTTGCAAAGATGGAAGTTGTGAGCATAGAAATAGTTCGCACACAATTCGGAAGTATGAAGAGTAGCTTACCTTCCAGGACAAGGAAAAATTTGGACGTAATTTTGGCACCGTGGACAAAAACCTGGATCAGGAAATCATGTAAGATTTCATCTTTAAAAAGGGTGCTTCCTTGCGAGATGTAACAAAAAAGCTGGTAGCTTGCATGAATACTGCCGATTTAGCAAAGACACGAAATGGACTGAGCACTTTCAAAAAACAGAAAAGAAAAAAAGAGTTTAGGGGACGGGTACAGCGTGATGGGTAAGTCGATGCCTTTCACGCAGGTTCGATTCCCAACCCCGCACATAGGGTCAGAAAAATTTTCTGGCCCGAAGAGGCGAATGACCTTAAGGTTAAAACCTCTATAATCAAAATAAAAAAAAACAGAAGTGAATAACGAGCCGTATCTTATTTGAGAATTTTGGTACCGCAAGGGTGCCGGTTTTTTGCTAAATGCACATAAAGAATTCCTTTTTACGTTTCACTTTCAGCTCATCAGTGCGTCAGTAGTTTATGTTGAACTGCTAATGCCACCTAACGGTTCAACATAAATCGCTGAGCAGACGTGAAGTTAATGTTATTTACATTTACACTTATAGCACCGAAGTGCGATGTCTATACTAACGTGCCGAAAGAAACGAAACTATGTGAAGGCGTACTGGCGTTAGCAGTTCAACATAAACTGCTGACGCAGTCATGAGCTGAAACCGAAACGTAAAATAACGAAACGTATCTGTCGAACCAAGTTAACCCTTAAGTTAAACGATTAACTACTGGACGGAAAATCAACATGCGTAATCATGGATGTTTAATCCTACGTGGAATTTGATTATAAGTTTTACACGGTCCATACTGTACAAAGTATTGAAGATGACGATAAGTCGATTTAAACAAAAACAACCCTTCTTAATCCACCTAGTGGTGTGATAATTCCTTTCTCTTCTTTCATAACAGTCTCATGAAAATATATTTCATACTTTTATTAAATAATTTCGGACACTAATTTTGACACCAATTGATTCAGATTGAATAGAGTAGTTCACAATAGCATGCTTCAGTGTTTATGTCACACAGTCAGCATCATTTTTCTAAACTAGTGCTTGACATTTGCGTTGCCTATTTGTATGAGAACAGTGATGCTAATCTAAAAAACGAGTGACATTATTTTCACATTTCTGGTATATATCACCCTGTAATTACTGAACCGGAAGTCGTATCCGCATGATAATTCGGAACTTTGTATGGGACCATAAGACCTGTAATTTGAATCTAAGTTTGTTAAAATCGGTTCAACCATCCCAGAGTAATGTGGGTGACATTATTATCACATTTTTTATGGATAACATTCACAGTTTTTATGCATATCACTCTGTATTTCCGGAATCAGAATTTGGATCTAAATGATATTCAGGAACTTCGTATAGGACCGTGAGACCTTTCATTTAAATCTGAGTTTGAGAAAATCGGTTTAGCCATCTCCGAGAAAAGTGAGTGACGTTATTTTCACATTTTTAATGCATTATTTTCCCATTTTTGGTGCATATCATCCTGCAATTCCGGAAGCTGAAGTCGGATCCAAATCATATTCAGGAATTTTGTATGCGACTATGAGACCTTTCATTTAAATTTAAGATTGTGAAAATCGGTTTAGTAATCTCCGAGAAAAGTGAGTGACATTATTTTCACATTTCTGCATATCACCCTGTAATTCCGGAACCGGAAGTCGGATTCAAATGAAATTTAGGAACTATGTATGGGACCATGAGACCTTTAATTAGAATCTAAGTTTGTGAAAATCGGTTAAGCCATCTCCGAGAAAAGTGAGTGACATTTTTTTCACATTTTTAATGTATTATTTCCCCCTTTTTGGTGCATATCACCCTGTAATTCCGGAACCGGAAGTCGGATGCTAATGAAATTCAGGAACTTTGTATGGGGCTATGAGACCTTTAATTTGAATCTAAGTTTGTGAAAATCGGTTTAGCCATCTCCGAGAAAAGTGAGTGACGTTATTTTCACATTTTTAATGCATTATTTTCCCATTTTTGGTGCATATCATCCTGCAATTCCGGAAGCTAAAGTCGGATCCAAATCATATTCAGGAATTTTGTATGCGACTATGAGACCTTTCATTTAAATTTAAGATTGTGAAAATCGGTTTAGTAATCTCCGAGAAAAGTGAGTGACATTATTTTCACATTTCTGCATATCACCCTGTAATTCCGGAACCGGAAGTCGGATTCAAATGAAATTTAGGAACTATGTATGGGACCATGAGACCTTTAATTAGAATCTAAGTTTGTGAAAATCGGTTAAGCCATCTCCGAGAAAAGTGAGTGACATTTTTTTTTTCACATTTTTAATGTATTATTTCCCCCTTTTTGGTGCATATCACCCTGTAATTCCGGAACCGGAAGTCGGATGCTAATGAAATTCAGGAACTTTGTATGGGGCTATGAGACCTTTAATTTGAATCTAAGTTTGTGAAAATCGGTTCAGCCATCTCGGAGAAAAGTGAGTGACATTTTTTTTCACAATTTTTGTATATATCACCCTGTAGCTCCGGAACCGGAAGTCGGATCCAAATGAAATTCAGGAACTTTGTATGGGGCTATGGCTTAACCGATTTTCACAAACTTAGATTCAAATGAAAGCATTTGAATCTAAGTTTGTGAAAATCGATTAAGCCATCTACGAGAAAAGTGAGTGACAATATTTGTCACACACACATACACACAGGTAATTGCTCAAGTTTCCAAATCTGTACTGAAGTTTTCCAAAGTTTTCCAAATCTGTACTGAAGCTGATGAGAAGCGTAAGATCAAAAATCCACTTCTTGCCGTACAATTAAATTGATTTCGAAAATGTCGCGTGCAGTTCGTCGTATACAATTATACTCGACGTAGTATAGTACACTGAGGTCTCTTTTTACGTGGGGGATACGTACCGCGTAAAAAAACCTTCCGTTCCGTTTCCGTTCCGGCACAGCCATAGTCCTTAATACGATATAATACTGTGTTATTCTTCAAAATAATTTTCTCCGATTCTTGAAAAAATAACCGAAATCGGTTTGTTTGACAGTCTACTGATAGAAACTATCAATTGAAGAAGATTTGAGGTCGATTTAGAATTTTTTATGATTCACACTTTACCCTATACTGCCGGATCCGGAAGTCGAGTCCGGATGAAATTCAAGAAATACGTATGGGATCACAGGACCTTACATTTGAATTTAAGTTTGTAAAAATCGGTTCAGCCATCTCCGAAAAAAATCTGGTGCACCTATTTTCACAATTTTTTGCGCATTTTACCCCATAATTCCGGAACCGGTAGTCGGATTCAAATAATATTCAGGAAATTTGTATGGGACCACAAAACCTTTCATTTGAATCTAAGTTAGTGGTTCAGCCATCTTCGAGAAAAGTGCAAAAACCGTTACATACACACATACGCACAAACACATATACACACACATACACATACATTTTGCGTACTCGGCGAACTGAGTCGAATGGTATATGACATTCGGTTCAAAAGTCGGTTTTCACAGTGATTGCATAACCTTTCTATGTGAGAAAGGCAAAACACCGCGTAACTTCGGAAATCATCGAAAAAAAGCCGCGTAAAAAGAAACCGCAAAGAACAACCGCGTAAAAAACGACCCCAGTGTACAATAGAGAACAGAAAAATGAAATGAAAGTTGGCTATGTCAAAAAACTAAGCTCGTATTGTTATTTTCGAATCGTTCTTAGATTTTCTGGGATACCCTATATTCGTTGGTCTGTTTTCCAACCTGGTTTTTTTTGTTGGATACTAATAAATACTTAAAATAAGCTTCTTCAGTGATTGAATCAACTGCTTATTGCTTGTTAAAAATTCATGTTGACGTTAGTTTCATCGTCTCTTAGAACACTTCTCAAAACTTGTTCAGAGTTCCTACATCTTCTGACCTACAGGCAAGCGAATATTGTTGAATTCGTCCAAGAATATTTATTCCGATGCTAAACTTGACCTTGGGTTTCATAAGACTACGATCAGGGTCGATTCACAGAAGTGTTCAAGACAATGGCTGGGCAAGTGCGACAGTAATTAGAAACAATACCAAAATTACTTCAATCATAGTCTAGTACATAGTCGCCTAGCTTTAACCAATATTGTTGCGATAAAGGGTAATTAAAAGAACAAAATTTTAATTTTTTTATTACCTCGGAAGGTCGTCATTATCGGTCATTCAACTTGTGCTGTTCTTTTTTCATTCAAAATCCCGTGCATGAGACATATGCAACTAAATGACTCTGATTTTTAAACCAATTTGAATGAGCCATAATGATTCAACACGTATCGAAAGTTCTCCCCAATCGCATGCATATTACTGAAAAGCCCGTACCATCGTAACCCGGGGGAAGCGGAATACCGCCCGAATGTCCCAAATTAACGGCAAACCGCAGTTCGTCCGGCCGACGCCCAATTGTTTACGGTCAGTCATCGTGAAATCGTAAAACCTTCATCGCAACTCGTTTTTTCCGTTACCCTCGGGCAACCTCGGCTGACTGACAATCTTTATCCTCACCAACTATTAAATCGTAAACAGTGACTTTACATTCTTCCTTCCGCCGTTCCGGTGAACATGCGGTGCGAATCGCCCACCCCGAGCAGCTGCGAGCCACTTTGCCAACCCATTCCACATTCGCATGCCTACTTGCAGGCACTTGGACCCGGTGGTCGCCGATGGTGGCACACACCGGGAGCAGCGAAATTTCCAGCCAACTAATTATGATAATTAGTGTTTGCTTTGTCATGCGAAACTATTTTTCCGCGGCTTTCTGGTACCGCCTATCTTCCCCGCAGCAGACAACAAACACACACACACATACTTAAACTTTGCTGTGTACTGTTCTGGTGGATTTCTAATGTCCAAAGGAGAAGATTTCGTGGGTCCCAACAGATGAATTTACTGTGTTATTCTAACAATCAGAGAAGCTTGAAAAGCGGACCAGCTACGAATCACAAAATCAGTGCATTTTTTTGCCTCGTCTCCTAGTGCATTTTTTGCACGCAAATAACAGACAGTGAGTGTACAGTGAAACGGGTTGGAAGCCAATACACTCATCCAGGCATTGCGAGTAGTTCGTTACGCGCAGCGACACGTGATAAGAACTGTCGGTTGATGGGGGGCTAGCTTTTTTTTCGCGGAATACCGACCATCGTTGCACGTGGCCTTAAAAGAGCCCGTGGTGATGTCTATCTGCTGGTTCATAACAACCGCGATAAGGAGGTGCATCTTCTCGATTGCCATTTTTTGTTGTTGTTGTTGTTAGAAACGAGAGAGTTTGATGAAGAAAAAAAGATGTTACCCCACACACGCACAGTAGTCGATGGCAGTAGGCTAGCATCGAATGGGCGGTTGAATCGACATGGTTCGCAACGTCGGAATCGTTTTGTGGTGATTTGTTGTTGGTGCAACTTGCACCTGAAGCTTTTGTGGGTTAACTTTGAGATGGGCTTTATTTTATAACGATTGTTTAGTGGGCCACACTGTGCCTAAAGCAATCGATTGTTCATGTAACTGTAGTACACGCAAAAGAAAGGGGGTTCAAATATGGGCTTAGTAAATTTTTTTTTATTTATATAATTCTCACATTCCTTTGCATTTTAAACGAATAACATCAAAGCTATTTGAATTAGCTTCACATTTCACTAAAATAACCTGATTTTCACAGTTTTTTTTATCGGCTGCCGTTTTCAGTTAATATCATCCACTATTATAGGAAAAAAATTTAGTTTGAATTACATTTTCACATAAATATGCCTGAATTATAGTCCCAGGCAAAAACACCGAATCCCTACGCTTCACCTCATTGACAGTAGGACAACGACTCATCAGAGACATCAATGGGTTTCCGGATTCATATATTGGACATTCATAAGCTCTGAGATTCGCTCTAGGGAAGCGTAGCGACTATTGACTCATACATACAAGTCTCTCTTTAAGCAGTTTTTTATGAGTTGTTTTGCCTTTCTTATATAGAAAGGTATTCCATTCGACTCAGTTCGTCGAGCTGAACAGTGTCTGTGTGTGTGTGTGTCAAATAATCTCACTAGGTTTTCTCAGGGATGTCTGAATTGATTTTAGGTTCAAATGAAAGGTCTTGTGGTGATGATGATGATGATGGTCCCGCCTCATACTATCCTGGTTTTCTATCCAGGGTGATTCAAGATTTCCTACCCGGGAAGATCCTTGAACAAATCAGCAAAAAATAGTCCATTTTGGAATTCCTTAATTTGATCCGGATCCTACTTCTGGTTTCAGAATTATAGGATAAAGTGTGTTAAAATGTTTGTACTAAACTGACCTCAAAACTACTCCCATCTGTTATTATCAGTAGACAGTCAAACAAAACGATTTAGTAGTCAAATCTCTTTGGTTTCTTTCTGAAATCGAAGAACATCACAGTATGAGAATATGATTGTTATGAGAAAGCCCTCATTACATCGCTAGATGGATTAAAACAGATTTAATGCGAATTGTTTATTTTATGCCTTCTTATACTAGTTTTCAGTTATGCGAATTTTCGAAGTTATGCTCTCTCTATCTCTTTCTCTCTGTATGTGTTGTGTGTGTGTGTGTGTGTGTGTGTGTGTGTGTGTGTGTGTGTGTGTGTGTGTGTGTGTGTGTGTGTGTGTGTGTGTGTGTGTGTGTGTGTGTGTGTGTGTGTGTGTGTGTGGTGTGTGTGTGTGTGTGGGTGTGTGTGTGTGGGTGTGGGTGTGTGTGTGTGTGTGTGTGTGTGTGTGTGTGTGTGTGTGTGTGTGTGTGTGTGTGTGTGTGTGTGTGTGTGTGTGTGTGTGTGTGTGTGTGTGTGTGAGAGTGTGTCAAATAATCTCACTACGTTTTCTCGGAGATGACTGAACCGCTTTTGGCAAACTTAGATGATTGGCAATGAAAGGTCTTACGGCCCCATACGGAATTCCTGAATATCATCCGAATCCGACTTCCGGTTCCGGATTTATAGGGTAAAGTGTGTTCAAAATTGTACACCGTCACTTAAACCGGCGAAACAAAAACTGTAAAAATATTCTAAACTGATCTCAAAACTACACAAATCGATTGCCATTATCGGTAGGCAACTAAACAAACCGATTCCGGGTATCCTGGTTCTCGGTCTCCGGTTCCGGAAGCTCTGGAAATAGTGGTCATATATTCCAGAATTTTGAATAGAATATCACAATATTATATTTGAGAAAGGCACCATTACACCACTAGGTGGATTAAAACAGGTCTTTTTTAATTTGTTGAAAAAGAAGATTCTGGAGATTCTGGCGACAAATTCCAAATGCATAAGAACACCTCTTTACCAACAGTTCGCTTTGTGTAAGCTTAGGCCCACCAAAAAAAAAACGCCACAGGTTTTTTTAGACCTTCACTAAGATCTGATTTGAGGCTCTGTCTACGCAATAACATTATTGTTCAATCTGGAAACCATTTCGATTTTGTTCTCATGCATTTTCTAGGACAGCGGGGCGCTGACAGCATTGACAAATAAACGACTGATTTTCGTAAGTGACCTACGGTTTGCATGGAACCTTTGAGTCCTATCAAATGATCATGTAAGACGGAGTAGAATAAATACTTTACATAGACTTTTAAGAAAATCATTAACACACAGTCTTTCCATACAAAATGTGTGGGGTCCCGCCAGATACCATTAGTCAAACCGAGGGTAGTCTTCTAATATCGGTCAAGAGCTGAGCTGACGATATTCCCTTTGATTCAAGCGTTTGCCCAACTGATACTGTCCATCTTGTTCATAAGTGACAATTTTTACACCCTTCATCTATAAGCAGTGTTTCTATTGATTTAGAATTTGTATAGCAGCAACCCTGACAATATTTTTGTAAATGTTCTAAAAACAATACTCAAGTAAGTTCCTTCGCCGAAATCCTTCCTGTGTGGTCATGCAATTGTTACCTGTGACCAGTCGGAGTAATATGGTTCAAGTTATTTATGTGTTTAAGTCTGGTAACTGTTGTGATGGTAATAAAGAATATCGTCCGTGTTGAAAAAAACATTTTTGAAAAACTCTTGGACTCCAGAAGTACTTGGACATACACAGCCTTCCGACAAGGGTCTGTCACCTATTCCAACAAAAAACAAAGAATGAGAGAGATCAATCGAAAAAATATGATTGGGGCTTTAATTTAGACCATTTAGATTACACAACGTTTTTTTGTCAAACACGATTGCTACAGTATCAGAGGTATCGTTAATTTTATAAACGGTTTGTATTCTACAAAAATACATTTTTCTGTACATAACTTTCCTTTTTTTAAGAAAAAAAATAATTCATTTTGGATGAAACATGTTCAGAGTGTAATGTTTACATGTACCGAATTGGGTCACAATGTGTTAAGTGGACGAGTTAGCTCCCAAGCAAGTAGCGTATTGACAAACAATTATGGGCGCGGTCGTGGAAAATCTGAGAAACAGACCTTGTGGATCGAGAAACTTTTGATAATCGACAATTCGATCGTGTTCCGTGTGGGAAAATCATTCAAGGAGATCCAGTCGACCCAGGGACGAGTCTTCAAGGTGAGGAAGGCACCGATAAACCAAACCGAACCGATAAACAGAACACGGTGTCGTTTAGAGGTTAACCTTTTTGTGCTAGAGCTCAAAACCGTTTTGAAAACTTGTTTATTTTGTTTTCGACTCGTCAGTGCATAACAGTTTACGTTGAACTGTTATGCTACCAAGCAGTTCAACATAAACCACTAAGCAGATATAAAGTTTCTGCTACTTCGGTGTAACACCGCACTGACGAGTCGAAGACGAAACATAGTTTTCAGAATACGGTGGTCGAATTCAGCGCCAGAAAGCGGTAATGCGAGTGGTTGATGCAGTCGAAATGCATCGTAATGAACGACATAGATTAAAGCGAACGTTAATCAGATCCCTGACCAAGCGTTTTGCATTGGCAGCCGTACATAACGAACGGCACCAACAACGGCCAAATATAGAAAGAAAAAAGTTCCAAAAGCGCCTGTTATCCTACCTCCAGTCCCGCGAAAATGACATTCTGTTTTGGTTTGATCCGGCAATGTGTCATTGCGCGAAACCGGCGATAGAGTGGCACAAAGCCAACGATAATGTTTTCGTACCGAATGAGATAAATCAGCCAAACTTGCCAGAACTTTGTCTAATAAAAAAAAATCTAGGCGATTCTGGAGGGCAAGCTCAAAAAAAACAGATGGCAGATATGTTGCACAAGATTTGATGGTAGCGTTATGTACAAGTTGCAGTCGTTTTTCTAGGAAAGTAGGTTGAATAAACCAACTTTCCAAAAAGATTCCTAATATGCGATTATTTATGCGCACATGCGATATTTTGGACGAGAGTCTGCAGTTGAAATAATTATAAGGCCGCAAAACGCGAGCGTACGGCGGAAGCGTATTTGGTCATTTTGATGCGGAGTCGAAAATATATTTATTTTCATTCAACAATATATTTATTAAAGCGATGCCAAAGGCAAGGAGCATGTGGCGAAATCTTCCGGAATTACACTTTTCGTACGAGATCAAAACGTAAAATAATCTGTATAAAAATGTAATTTTCAGTATCGTTTATGTGAGAAATTTATACAAGTTCTATTCTAAAAAGTTTACCACTACTTCCGGTATTTTCTGAACTGAATTCCGAACGGATATAACTTGAAGAAGTTTGTATGGACATCAACTAATAGAACTTATGTATTCAAAAGGTTTTAAAGAATTTACGTAGTTATTATAATCGTAAATTTTCACCATTTATGATCCTATAATGCAAGATCCGAAAACCTGAACCGAATATAATTCAACAGTCACCTATAGGACTATAGGACCTTTTATTAACATCTAATTTTGTTACTGTTCTTTTCGTTTCGTCTTCGACTCGTCAGTGCAGAGCAGTTCAAATTGAACTGTTTAGTGCAAACTTAAACTGTTCCGTTTGAACCGCGAACCCTTTTTTCAATTGCGCCGAAGCGCAATGTCTTTCCTAACGTTCCAATGGAAACGAATAGGCGGCATCACGAGCAGTGCAGAGTTGTTCAAAGTCGAGTCGAAGACGAAACGTAAAGAATAGTGCAAACGGCACATAATGCCTTTAGAACAAAAACGTCTTTTAGCCAAACCCCTAAATAATTAGTTGATAATTCCAGTTTCTGTTTCCGGAAGTACCAGAAATAGTGGCTAAACATTCCAAAGCGGAACTCACCATGATTTCGCAACGATTTTTAAATCGATTTTAGGACGGTTTAGAAGAGTTTTTTTACGTTCCTTGCATCGTAACTCTACACGTCGGTTTGACATTTTTTACATTCATCATCCTATTTTAGATTTTAGGAATTCGCACCTCTTCAAATGGTGCCTTGTGACAAAACACTCTTGAAAATAAAATTATTGCCCTACAGTTCCGGAACCGCAGGTCGGATCCAAATAAATTTCAGGAGTTGCAATGGAATTCTGAATCCGTTCATTTGCGTCTAAGTTTATGAAAATCGGTGCAGCACGCTCTGAGAAAATTGAATGCATATTTTTCTCATATTTTGCACAAGTAATTCCAGAAGTCGGATACGAATGAAATGTAAATAATACTCAGAAATATTACCATACGGTCGTAAAAAGATTTATGTCAACCACGAAAAATACATCGGTGTACGTAATCTGGATCAATATTCAATGATTGACTAACTGTTTGTGTTGTATGAATAATATTGCATAAGAATCGAGCCCCGTTTCAACTGCGATTTAATGTAATGGAAGTTGATTGAAAATCGTACATAGTAGAATGTGTATTCATTTTCCCAGGAACGAATCCGAACTCACTAATCACCTCGTGCCTGCTTCAAATGCTTATCAGTTCAAGCTGTCAGTCCTTAACTACCCACTTTGTTTCACTTGCTTCCAGATACAATATACTAACTTCTCGAACGTGTGTCAAGTTACCATTTCATTCTTTGACAAATCTCATTGTTTATTCAAGAAATGCTCCCACCGCCCGTAAGAGTCTCTGCACTATTTCACTCGTTCTATCTATCAATCGAAACCTCCCGGCATCTTCAAGCCGGCCGTCCACCCTTGTTCAGGTACCCGAAGGCGTACCCCCAGCTTGCGCAACTGCACACACAGCCCAACCGAAGGAAAGCATAGAAAATGAATACACATGCAGACTTTTGCAACAAGCTCTCAAGTTTGCAGCCCACACACCGCACCCGTATCCCCAAAACGTTGCCTTCGCTTACACCCGCACTCACAATAGGAAAAGAAAGGCCGCCAACCAGCGCAGCGTACCACCACCCAACAAGTGGATTACGTTTTCTACGTTCCGTTTGAAGTGCATGCATCAGCGGGGGAGGGATTTGGAAGCCGCAGCGGGACAAAACTCGTACATTTTGTAATTTCCTTCGTTTCGCAAGAAAAGGGCACTGCCACCATTGCATCCGAAAGTACTCAACGACATCATTATGCAGAGGAAAAGTTCAAAACAGTTGCAGGGTTGGTTCGTTGGTTGGCTGGTTATGGAGTTTGCAGGGGGGAGGGGAAGCAAGGAAATATTCCCATTCAGGAAAAGTTTGGAAACTCGACCTGCTGAACATCTCGCCGTGGTTCGGAAAACTATAACCTTATCAGCGGTACAGTGTGAGTTCGAAAATTTATACACGAAATTCATGAGGGACGTTGCGATACCGAGCACCGTTCAAGCGCGCAATTCCCACAATTCGGTTCTCCCGGAGATCATTAGGAAGTCATACTTCGCAGCTCACTTACCACTTTAACCGGAGCGGCAAATATCGGTGCTGCTGGTTCCGCATCACGTTCGGCCTGTAGCACTGCAGCTCGTGCCAGCTTATCGCGTTCTCTGCGCTCCATCCTGCTGTCCTGCTCATCATGCCTGTGGAAAATACAAGGAAAAGTCAACTATGAGAATGTTGCTTCAGATGTACGGCGTTACGAAAGATGTTGAGGGAAGGGGTGAGGATGTATCGTTCGCGAAGGATGGCTACGGTTTCCTTCTTCCTGATGCAATTGAGAACATTAGACATTGGGCCCGGTCGAGCGCCATCGAGGAATAACCGTTGCCAAAATTAAAAACATTCAGATTTATAGCTGAATGTTTTGCAACCATTCGAATAAAGTTCACAGAATTGCTGGTTTTTATTTTTTTGGCCTTTAATTTCTGCTAAAAAAGCTATGAGCGAAAACTCATAAACAAATTAATCATTGACGGCGGAAGCGGTTATCGTTTCTTGGCAGGTTTTTTGCACAATTTTAAACAAGATTATTATTGAATTTGATCAGTATCTAACAAAGAAAACCGATTGAAAAAATGGCATGCGAATGCTACTATGTAATGAAAACTGCGAAAATCTTACCGCAGCAGCGGGACTTGAACCCGTAGCTAGCTCCTATCCGGGGAAATTGTTTTGCCAATTAAACTACCCTGCATATGAAAACACATGAAGAGACAGCCTAATTCACTAGAAGAGCCGAGGGCTTCCAATGAAATAGGACTAAAAATGAATGCTGTGGCGGCTGAGTAAAGCGAAGCATGCTCGGTTCTTCTAGTCAATTAGGCTCTCTCTACATGTGTTTTCATATGAAGAGTAACTTAACGCTTATGACAGACACGTGATATCGGAATCACTGTACACCGTGAAATCACATGTCTGTCACCCTAAATCACGGTGGTATCACGCGAGCATCATGATACAACGGTGATTTCCGTACTACAGTCATTTATCGTTGTACTGTGCGAAATCACATCACTGTTTACTGCTACCAGCGCCATTGATGAGCAATGGTGAACTCACGAAACAATATTTCCTTCTTCAGAGTATCAAATAATGAACAACCTTTGTTTTATTTTGAAAAAAAAATATCTGTAAAAGGCTAACTAGTAGCATAAAACTTATACACTTTATCAACGTTGTAGCTTATTTTCAAAAAGCAGTCAAACCAAGAAATGTTCATAAATTTGGTGAAGTTTTTAAATACAATTAATATATTCATATTTGTACATAAAATCAGCACTATTGAGTTTTTGTTTTCTATTCAATAACATGTAAATTTATTGTTGAAATGGATTTAGAACACATAATGATTCATATTTCGAATGCACATGTCGTAATAATAAACGATAAATATACACAACATCAATAAACCAATTGTGTAGTCACAACTTTAAACTCCTCAAAATCCTAATAAAACCATTATGAGATTATATTCCAGCCTAGTAGACCATTTTTCATAAGCGTTATGAAGAAAAACGAAGCATCAAACCTATGTCAAATCTATTTCGGAATGATTTCAAATTCAAGAAGGTTTTATGGTTATCAGCTTTATGATGAACGTAATCCTTTTTATGAAAATTTCGTAATGAATAAAATGTTTCGCTTTTTTTTTAATATGTGTGTGCCATGCCGTTTTTATTGGTTACATAATAAGAATATCTTAAATTTATTTACTATTTTGAGGCTCAATGTTAAAAGTTTATGCGCTCTTATTTTTATTGTGAATATGCGGGTAAAAAAGGAATTATTACTGAACAACTTGAAATTTTTGCGGATTTTGCAAAAGTCGGCATGATTTACAAACAAAATTCGGTGATTAATCACCTTTTCGGTACAAATCAGCTTCGCTGCATAAAAAATAGTGCTTGTGTTCCGAAAATTAGTTCTGAAAGCCTTTGATACTTCCTCCATTTTCTATTTTTATTTGGTTTTACGGTAGAACATCAAAATTGTGGACATCAAATTTTCCCTAATGCTAATTTCAATTAAATAGTGAAGGTAAAAATCATGTACCACAGAACAATCGTGTCAAAAATGTACCCTAAAATCATAAAATTTGATATGAGTGAAATTGTCATCCGAAGAACGCTCACACACAAAATTAGTTTTAATTCAGAGAGGCATTGATTATATCTGTCATAAATTAATTGCTAGTAATACACTTCAAACCGCAAAAGTTTTTGGTTTCTATATTATCGATCATCGGAGCTGGGAAATTAAGCTAAATTTTGAGTTGTTACGTTTCACAGTACATTCATTCTGTGCGCAAAACATGTCCGTCACCTCATCATTGTACGCGTACAA
This sequence comes from Malaya genurostris, assembly GCF_030247185.1. Classification (NCBI taxonomy): domain Eukaryota; kingdom Metazoa; phylum Arthropoda; class Insecta; order Diptera; family Culicidae; genus Malaya; species Malaya genurostris. The sequence goes on along the minus strand of NC_080571.1, from coordinate 252,840,042 downwards.
CGTTGTACAGAAATCATTGTACGGAAATCACATGTCTGTCAGCGGTATAATTGGTATAACAATTTCCTCGGATAGAAGCTAGCTCTACGGGTTCGAGTCCCGTCTCTGCGGTAACATTTTCGCGGTTTTCATAAAATATCGGCATTCGCATGTCATTTTTCTAATCTGTTTTCCTTGTTAGATACTAATCTAACGTAAAACTAACTCAAGACGGCTCTACGTCTTAACAAAACTAAACCAAATCATTGAAGATTAATATAATACTAGTACACAGAGGTCTTTTTTTATGCGGTTTTTTACGAGACTTTTTTAATGCGAATTTTCAGAGTTATGCAGTTTTTTTATGCGAAGTTTCAGAGTTATGCGGTTTTTTTTCATGCGAATTTTCAGAGTTATGCGGTTTCCCTTCTGCGGTTTTTTTATGCGAAGTTTTAGAATTATGCGTTTTTTTATGCGAAGTTTCAGAGTTATGCGGTTTTTTTATGCGAATTTGCAGAGTTATGCGGTTTTTTTTATGCGGTACGTAAATTCGCATAAAAAAAGACTTCAGTGTACTAGTTTCGGGAATCTCAAAATCCCCGAGTCAATTTTTTTCAAAAAATTTGTTTTTGAGATGACACTAGATCTGGACGTTTCAGACAATTCTAAGATGTTAGATATAGATTTTTTTTCGATTTCGAAAATTTTAATCAGTAACTGGTAACAGAACAATGTTTCTAATGAAATCATGACATCATTCATCGACACAGTCTCATTAAAATATGTTTTGTCTTTTTATTGAGATAACTTCTGACACTAATTTGTGTTTATTTTTGACATTAATTTATTCAAATTGATTCGAGTAGTTCGCAAAAGCATGCTTCAGTGTTTATGTCACATATTCGGCAACATTTCTCAGACCAAGCGTATCAGCTATAATACATTTGAACTTGATCAGTAGTCAGTATAATTTATACGGATAGAAAAAAAATATTTTGTCAAATACGTCACTTGTAGGGGAGAGTGTTCGGTTAGCGGCACCCTTTTATTTTAAGCTCATAATTTCTGACTTAGTGCACATTATGCGGACATCTATACGTCAATGAAAAGCTAAAGTCTTCAACTAACAACTGATTAAGAAACTAAGTTGCTTCATTTGATTGAAAAAAACTTTATTATCAATTTAGTAAAGTGACATTTCACTAAAAATGGAATAATATAAGTAAAGACTGCAGTTATTCAAAGAAAAATACAGAGTTTTTTTCTTTTTGGGAGCGTTTTGGACAAAAGTCTTCATTGTCTGATGGTGACGTCATCTTGGCTCTCTTGGTCGATGATTTGGATGGTGGAGCCTTTGGTGTTGATTTGGTCGGTCTTCCACGTTTTTCCTTACCCGGAGCATCTGCTGAGCAGCTAGATGTTTGGCCAAAACTTTGGCTTGCTTTTTCTCGACAGCAGCCTGCATATCACTGACAATTTTAAACGATTTGTCGAAAAACATGGGGTGCCGGTAACTGAAATCGGTAGACATTTCGAAAATGACACATAAAATCTTTAGTTGCGAAAATTTTGATAGCATCCGGTATTAAAATCACGGAATAGATCGATTTCACTTCATAAATATTCAATCCACTCACCTTTCTGATTGATGATCTTCAATTTATGATACTATAAAAAGTCAGAAAAAACTTCTGTGTTGATTTTCACGCAATTAAAATTTGTTTTGAACGCAGCAAAAAGAACATGCGTCTGTTTGCTTCGGTATTGGGTACAAAAAGAACGTGCTGCTATAACAAACACATGGCATCTGTCGAAATGACGCTATCTGCTTTCTGTCAAAAGTTACGGTGGGGTGCCTGAAACCGAACACTGCCGGTAACCGAACACCTTCCCTTACAATTATATCTCCAAAACCTGAAATGTCAACCAAATTAACTTCGAAATCGACCCAGATACCAATTTTAGTCTTGAACAAGCCTAAAATTATTGATATCGGGTAATATATATACACAAATATTCAACGGGAATCAGTTTTGATGTTAATGTCACTTATGTCATTATATTACCGGAACCGTAACTTCGAACCTTTTCAACGAACCAACAATTTCAAGTCAGAAAGAAAAAGCGCATATAATTTCATTCATACCATTATATCTCCGTAACCAGCAAACACATTCACTTGATCAAAATCCCAATAGTAGCTTTCAAACGAGCCTAAGCTTGCTGCAATCGGTTCAGCATTCGCTGAGAAAGTTGAGGGATAAAAACAATCAATTTTGTCGGTTACGTTACTTATACCTCCGGAACCGGAAGTGTTAGCCATTTGCTCTTCGAACTTGATCAAAAGCCAAATCGTAGCTTTCGAACGAGCTTGAGACAATCGGTTCAGCCATTTCAGCGCACAGACATTTTCCGATTTCGTCGAGCTGAATCGAAAGGTATATAACACTATGGGTCTCCAAGGCTCCGTCCGAAAGTCGGTTATCCTAGCAATTTTGTGAGATGATACCTTTTTATCAATCGGCATGTGTTTTTGGATGAATATTCTTCGGAATTTTTAGTTTTCACGAAATTATTTTAATGACCGTCGTTTTAAGTGACAGTTTGAGATTTCAATCACTGTAATTGCAGAACTGCAGGTCGGATCGAAAACAGAAATTGTATAATACCATAAAATTATTCCTTTGATCCTAAACGTGTGACAATCGATTAAGCGAATCGAAGATTCCATGGGATGTCGAAGTGAGTTCCACTTCAGATTTTTCAGTCATTATTTACGGTACTCCTGGAACCAGTATACAGGGGCCAGCACAACCCAAAACGATTCGAATGTTCATGAATTGACATTAATGGAACAGTTTTGAGCCCAACCTTGAAGATTGTTTGGTATCGTCATATTGAATTTGAAAAATTTTATAAACTCATTACCTCAATCCCTCTAAATACAGAAATCGGTTTTGGTCTGCGTTGGGAAACGATTGAACTCCTCCATTCCCGATATTTTCGGAACCAGAATACGGAAGCCATTTCATTTGATTTGAAATTTTTGAAAATCAGTGTAGTTTGCAAATCAATGTAGCGTCCCAATTAAAATTTGTGGGTACCTTCCGAAATCGAAAACCGGTTAAAATTTAAATAAGTTTATTTGGTCATCGACTATCAAAATTCGTCAACCCAATAAATCCAATCAATTTATGTGAAATTGACATTTTTACACTAATCACTATGTATCTTCTAAACCGAAAAAAACCTATTTAATCCACATAGTGGTGTAATGATGTCTTTCTCATATTATAAAACATCACTGGAAAATTCCGTCAAGATTTTTTTTCGAACTTTAATAATACCAAAATCTTTCTTTGATATAAGCTAAATAACTAATACTAAACTAATACCTTTTCAATTTGTAAACAGTTGTGTCAAGTTAATATAGATTTTAATGTGGCAATTCTGCACGCTATACAAAATTGGACAAAGCACGCTGTGTGCTAGGCGGTGGCGTTTTTCTTCTTCCGCGCCGATGCGTTCCGATTTTGCATCATTTGTAATTTCGGAACCGGAAGTCGGATCTGGATGAGATGACACAGTATGTTTTAAGACAATGAGAGCTTTTTCAATCATGAATTTGTAAATATCGGTTGAGAAATTTCCGTGAAAATTTAGTGCGCATTTTCTCATACATTTGTACATATTGCCTTGTAACTCCGGAACGGGATGTCGAATAAAGATTAAATTTAATAGCGAGCTATGGGACCATAAGACCTTTCGCTTGAACCTAAGTTTGTGAAAATAGTAGTATAGAACTTTTCATATGAATCCAAGTTTGTAGTGAACGGTTAAGCCATCTCCGAGAAAGTTGAGTGAAATTATATGTCACACAGTCATTTGCTGATCTCGACGAACTGCAAAGGTATATGGGTGTAAGAAGTTATCTTCTTCCAACAATTATTGCTGTAACCAGTTTAAATCAATATAAATATGAAATTGATTTGAATTCGAAAATACGACCATCTTTTTAATACATATGTCATATTCAAAACATTATGTTGCCAAAAACGAACCATGCTAAAATCGAAACGAGGAAAAATATCATGGAAAACGATGCTGTACGCAATTGTATACAATAATATTGAAAATCTTGGTTTACTTTGCTTCCAAGTAAAAAAGTACTACTGCTGGAATAAGGAGAAAGGTCGCATATACAAAAAATATCCATATCTTCGTTGAAAATGGACCGATTTTAACAATCTAAGAGCTTGTTGGAATCTATGTCTCAAAACATATTTTGTTTACAATGATAATTGTGACAGATTTGCTAATTTTGTAAAACCCTACAAAAGTGCAAGTTTGTTCAAATAACAAGTAGTCGAAACAAGTAGACTATAAAAGAGCACATTGAATGCTAAAAGAAAGGCCATTTCACTATTCTCTAGCCATGGCGAAAACAATGGGAACTGAGGACAGTTAATTGTGCTAGGGAAAGAAAGGGAAATGTGCATAGTTTCCGTTCGTCTGGGTACACACGGTCGACACGGTACCCATAGGTAGGCGCACCAGTGAAATAACGAACATGGAATATTCAATAGCTTGATGCTCCCTCTAGTTTAGGTTTGTCCGCACACAGATACAGATGGGAAATCAATTATGCATAAATTTATGACCATCGCCCAGTATGAATTGAAGCATACTCAGGCAGCACCAACCGGTCGGTGTGGAATCAGAGGTCACAAGGTAACTTGTCATGGTGAACAATGGACGGATCGAGAAGCTGTCGAAGTTGGCTTTATCTACCAAATGAGTTCCTCGGTATCTGGAAATATTTTCATGCACCATTTGCGCTCGCTCTCCGTGTTCTCATCATGATTGTCGAAAAAATTAATAGAGCGTGAAAAACGACGGTGCGAGATGTGGGAAACGAAGTGGATATCAATTTGCAATTGTTTTCATTCTTTCGAAAGATTCATCCACTCATCGAATCAAAGGAAACGATAGACGCCTTTTGGGTCAGCATCACTTAGTGAAGTAGGACATCGGGCGACAAAAGCCATTTCAACGCACGCCCAGCCATGTTTTGTGATTATAGGTTAATTAATAGTAATAAATTTATTTTAACACAAATTTAATTCAACTCAAAACTGTTACTGACGGAAGTATCCGAAATGTTCAGACATGTTATCATACAACGTAAACTAAAACTAAAAACATTTATCACGGGTCAGAAAGCATCAAAGCGTCCGGATCCTTTTGGATCCGCCTCGGGCCAGAAGCAAAGATATTCCACACCACACAATCTGCCACTATATCAAAACTGTTAATTTATTTAACATTGCTCTTCTTCCGCTAACAACGCTAGCTCCATGCACTCCTTCTTTTCGGTTTGTTTGGCCAAGGGTAAGCAAGTGTTCACTGCCATGCAACTGGACACCAGTTCGCCATGCATAAACATGTGAGGAACCATAATAGATGTGCGGGTCCGATTGGATTCGTCTGTTCTAGTCTGATTTCAGTACGAAGCTTTTATTTAACAATCTGGATAAAATTTTATACAAAATTTTATTATTACTACAGCACCAAAATCTAATTATCCTTATCGGTAAATTTTATCATTTTATTTTGTTTGAAGAAGTTGGATAAAAAAGACAAACTTCGAGTAACAATATTCATGTACTTTAAATTTTTAAACATGCTTTTTAGTTTAGATTTTACTAATACCTCAATTGAGATTTGAAGCCATATCACCCCACGTTCACCTGCAGTTTATACGTTATGGATTCTGTATTTCGGTCCCACATACTCCCTCGAAAGCGTCCGCATCAGGGTCTCCGTCTATTCGCGCGCGCATGTGTGTGTATGTGAATGTACATCCATACTATATAATTAATTTGAATCTCTTATATTCCCCCCCGGTAGTGCAACAACTTGTGTCAAACGCAATTGGATTGGCTATCCTACTACGGAGG